>NC_134601.1:131549768-134237268 GCF_037038515.1 Microtus pennsylvanicus | reverse complement strand
CCACCCAAATCTTTCTAGTATACTAAAATCAGTAACAAACCCTCATTGGGTACCCCAACTCTGACAGCAGCTTCATCCCTTTAAGTTTTATAGTTGAAATCCTTGCTTTTCAAAATGTGGCCTCACGCCATTTTTTTTAAAATCACCATGTTTTTTTTAATAATGCAGGTTCCTAGGCCCATTTCACACCTAATAAATCAGAGCCTGTATGTAAAAACATAGCAAGATATATATGTGCCATTCAAAGAGCGGAAAGCATGGTCCAAATAAAGCAGCTGTACCAAACCTGGGGCCAATGGGCCACATGTGTATCAAAACAGCTGTGCATGCAGCACAACACATTTGTAGATGATGTTGCCATGGCAAGTCAAAGTGTTTGCCACATCTATTTAAAAAGATATATTTATGGCAAGCTCATGAGTTTTTCACATGTTCTAGGAGACAAGGGAATTTCCTCAAGGTTTCATGATGGATAAAACTGTAGTGACACCAGAAAGAAACTTGTGTCATCTGTCAACTTCTGATTTGACTCAGACACTTGAACTGAAAGTGAAGGTATAATATTCTTAATAATAAGCATAAGCAGTCCTCACTTCTTAAACATATACACTAGGGAAATTTGGGCAACTAAACTAGAGAAATTCTATGATGCAGCTTGGATTAGGACGTTGAGAGGATTACTCTCCACATAATTTTGCTATGATTTAAAGATTGTTTCTTAAAGTTGGAGATATCAGACATCTGTTGGAGAAGAACTCAACCCCATTACAGTATTATGGAAATGTTAATGCTAACTTTTAGACTATAAAGGACAGTCAGTGCTCAGAGCTGCTGCTTTCTGGCAGACCACAAGTTTCAAGACCACACTGCTTACTTAGGGTGTTGACTTGCAATTGTCTTGAATTCATTATCCCAGTTGGGTCGTCCATACTGAGTCTTTTGTTTTAGGCCTGTGATTACATCTTTCTCCTCATCGTGGTGTACAGCAAAGTGATTAGCCTGTTACAAAGGACATATATTCAGAAAAAAACAGAAAAATATGGTATAACACACATTTTACAAAACAAGCTCTTACCACTCATCACATACACAAACATGCACGCGCGCGCACACACACACACACACACACAAACAGGTTATGATGATAAGGGGTGATATCTATTCCTGAAGAAAGGGAATGAAAGGGTCCTCTCTACCCATCTGCAATCAAGATTCAATGCTAGACTTATGGATATCAATAAGTCAGTGCTTTATGAGACAATGGTATAATCAATGGTCAGTAACTCCTTTTACAGAAGGTGCCTTTGTAAAAAGCTTTGTAAGTTCGGGTGTAAAAGAGACAACATTTGAAGCAAAACACCCCCTGCATTAAAGTGAAAAATCCTCTTTTGCAATCCAAATAAGGCCAACCTAAACTTGAAGGTAAACGAGAAAGGAAATAGAATATAAAGATGATATAACATAATGAGAAGAATAACTGTGCCCCAGATGAAACGTGGCCCAGGTGCCTACAGACCTTCACTGCTGGCCCAGTTAGTGTAGGCGGGGAGTAGAAAAGTTGAAAAGAGATGAATTTTAAATGCTATGACAGGAAATCTCCCAGCTGCTTGTAATTCATTTTCAAGTGCTGATCTCCCATTGTTGAGTCAAAAAGAAATCAGCCCCAGTCTTTCAGTAAGTGATCTAGAGCTGCAGCTGCTTGTGAGTCATGGCAGGGCTCAAGATGAACCAAGGGCCGGGACTCTGAACGGCTATGGAGCCAAAGGGACACCAATGACAGGAACACAGTGAACCTTTCCGTCCTGGCCCTAAGCTAACAAAGCTAAGAGGTAAACTTATTCCTTCCAGTCTTAGACACACCCTGACCTCAAGGTCACATAGAGCAAATTTTAGCTGGTTGCAAGGTTAAACCAAATAATACTAAAGTTATCTATTTCCTCCTTGATTGACTCAAAAGTTCTGTTTTTGCCTTCAAGGATTGTATTGCCTTCTAAGAAAAGCAAACTGTATACTCCAGGGAACCTGACCTAGTTTCCTTTCATGTTGACGTCATAAAGTTTGATAAAATCTACTTAGGAGAGAAAGGGTTTATTTGGTTCACAATTCCAGATTACAGTTCACCATTGTGGAGAAGGCAAGGTGGAAGGAACTGGAAACAGCTAGTCATATTACAGTCAAGAGCAGAAAGAAATACATACACGCAAGATGCTTGCTTTCTGCTTCTATGCAGTTTTCTCCTGTCCTGTACAGTTCAGGACTTTCTGCCCAGGGAATGGTGCCACTGGCAATGGCCCGCATCTTTCCACATCAATTAGCAACTAAGACAATCCCCCACAGATATGCTCCTAGGCCAATTTGATCTCCTCCCAGGTTGACATTTAAAACTAATCATTATAAGCCCTATTGAGGCTTCATACAGAATTTCTTAACATTGTCAACTATAAGATGTTTATATTGCTAAGTGTTCTGTGAGGGAGGATATATTGCATTCAGTTGAAGACAACTAACTTATTTTATTTTAGTAGTCTCCAAATATTTTTCATCACACATCCATATATAATATATATCCAAATTGTTCTCCATTATATAGGTAGTTTTATTTATTATTAATAACAACAAATTGCTGAGAGTTGCTGACTGCAGGTTCCGGAGCAGTCAGGCAGCCATTTACTTGTTGGATGCCTTTAAGCAAATAACCTACTCAGTTCTAAGCTTTTGACTCTAATGAGACAATAAATTTGACAAATAAAATTAGACAATCCACACAAGCACTAAAAACTGGGGACTGGACGGTGGGGGCAGACACCCTTAGTCCCAGCATTCTGGAGACAGAGGCAAGCAGATCTCTGTGAGTTTGAGGCAGTTTGGTCTACGAAGTGAGTTCCAGGACAGCAAGGACTGTTAGGCAGAAAAAAACCCTGTCTCAAAAACAAACAAACAAACAAAACAACAACAACAACAGCAACAACAAATGCCTGGAACAGAATTCAGACTCTGCAAAGCATTAGTTGTATGACCCGAAATCCATAAATGTTCTCGTCTCTTACATACTTTAAATCATATCTAGATACTCATGACACTTGTGACGACGTAAATCCTATGTAACTAGTTCTTATACTGTACTTGAGAGCAATTACAAGAAAAAGACAGTATATGTTCAGTATGATTACTTTTATCCCAAACATTTTGATTAGGTTAATGAAATATACAGAGCAGAACCTCAGATAGACGGAGAGCTGACTGCATATAAATTTATTGAATATAGCATAAAACATGTATAACATAAATTAATGTACAAGACAAGGATAGACTTTTCTTCTCATTTCCATTTTGTGTTTTGAGATTCCTGCTCCTTGGTGGGAACAGTGTTCTAATGTCAGCACAGGCCCCTTAGTTTGGAATCAAGTCTCAATGGTTTAAATATTGTGACGGCGCTACTGAGTGACTGTGAGCAAGCTGGGTCACTTGAATCCATTAGCTGTCCCTGGGGGAAAAATGCTGTGCACAGAACATACCAATAGGTAAAAGGAAGCCAGCAAGCTCTGGGCATGCTAAGAAAGCCTGAGAGCTGTCTCCTTGTCCTCACCTGAGCATCATCCCAGCCGGTAAGGTAGATGTTGTAGCTGAGGAAGTCGGCGTTATTCCTTTCCTGCATTTGGGTCTCCAGCAGCTGCAGCAGGTCTGCAAACCACTCAAAGGCATGTGTGTCCCTGCACAGCCAGTAGAAGTAGATCTGGAGAAGGAGGGGACACAGATCGGATTATATAAGGGGTAGTCTTTATCACCTTCAAAGAATGGGTTTCTAATGCTCTCAACCTTTTCATGATGCCCACAAGGCCTAGAAACAGGGTTTCAGAAATCTGATGGTATTTGCCATTGTTTCAAGACAGGCTCTTTAATATAGAGCTGGTTCCAAACTCGGCATCCTCCTGTTTCTGCCTCTCAAGTGCTGGGGTTACAGATGTGTATTACCACACTGTGGACTTATTACATAAACCTTCTTTGTCCTTCAAGCACAAAGGTCAGGAAGTAGCATTTGGAAACTACTGGAGAGTTGGTTCAGTGGGTAAGAGTGCTTTCTGCTCTTCCAGGGGATGGAATTCTGTTCCCAGCACCCATGTCAAGTGGCTCACAACTGCCTGGTACTGCTTCTCAAGGGCATCTGCACTCTTCTAGCCTCTAGCAGCACCTCTATATATCTGGCACACACACGCATGAGTGTGTGTGCGCACGCATGTACACACACAGATGAGCACACACATAAATTAAAATATTTAAAAGTAAATCAATAAATTGATGGTTTAGTTAATACATAGCTAATCCCCATCTTGTGGTTCTCTAGCTTCCCTGTGTCAGATGCTACTTCTCTCCCAGAGTTCCTGGCTTCCTATGTATCTGCTCTGAAAATGACCAAAGAAATCAACACAGTGGCTACTATAGGACTTCCCTGCCTGGGACTGCCAAACCCCCCACCAAGTTCCTAGGGGGAAAATTAGTTTTACTCATACCTTTGTCACATAGAAAAAAAATAAGATAAAAGAATGAAATATGAAGCTAACCTCAATGTCCCTACTAGAACCAATCTTAACAGTTACTAGAATAATCTGAGATTTACCAAGACGTCTTTCATCAAGTAATTGACATGGAACAATCCCCTAGGAATTTATCCCCAAGAGACATCCACAGGCAAGTAAAAAGTTCCACGACTCCCACCTTATTCTGCTAAACAGCAGTATTGAAAAGCTGAAAATAGAGTCAGTATCATTATATAATCTAATATCATTATATAAGGTAGGATGGGGCTAGAGATATGGCTCAGTCATTAAATAGAAAAAATTGAAAACAGAAAAAAATGTTTTCTCAAGTTTGTTGAATTTGTAATACTGCTAAACAAATACAGCATGTTACTTTTGTTAACTGGTCTGTTTATATGCAAGCACATGAATTTATCTG
The DNA here is from genome assembly GCF_037038515.1 of Microtus pennsylvanicus. Lineage (NCBI taxonomy): Eukaryota > Metazoa > Chordata > Mammalia > Rodentia > Cricetidae > Microtus > Microtus pennsylvanicus. Next base: position 134,232,315 of record NC_134601.1, on the reverse strand, counting down.
ACAATCCTCTGAGGAGAAGTCTGCCTCTCTGCAGTCACTCAAACCTTCCCCCACTTGCCCTGATCTCTGAAAGCCTTGCATTTCAGCATGGGATCTAATCTAGGCCCTCCAGAGAATAAGAGGAACTTACCTTTTTGAGCCTCAGATTTGTGGCATTATTGCAATATTTGTACCAGACAGACTTGAGAATGGAGGCAAAAGGCGTGACTCCGATCCCCGCTCCCACTAGCATCACCACTTCATAGCTGAACACATCTTCACTGGCTGTGCCAAAGGGCCCATCAACTGCTATCCTGAACGGAAAGGGAAAGGGATAGTTGTAGGTGTTCCTTAATCTGCACAGGAAGTAGAATACATGCTGTTGTTGGACATGTGTGCTATGCTGAATCTGCTGAGATAGTGTATCTATGGGGAGTCTCTATAAAATGGCTTTCCTGTAAGTCATTTAATGCCACCACTGGGGCTGAAAGGAAGACTATAAATGATTATCTAACTGAAAACCTTTACTAGCTTACCATGAGCTTTTTCCCACTTTTTCTCTTCTTTCTCTCTCCACCCAACACACACACACACACACACACACACACACACACACACACACACACACCCCTACCTTTAGATTTATTTTCATTGTGTATGGATGTTTGCCTGCATGTATGTCTGTGAACCAGGTGCATAACTGGTACTCATAGAGGCTAGAAAAAGGAAAGTGATAGTGAGTCCCCTGTAACTGAAGTTAAATAGTTGTGAGTGCTTAGAATCAAACCCAGGTCTTCTGGAAGCACAGCCAGTACTCTTAATGGCTGAGCCATCTCTCCAGCTCACCTTTGTCTCTTGGTATGGAGAAGTATATCTGATTTTTGCTATGATGATGATGATGATGATGATGATGATGATGTGTGTGTGTGTGTGTGTGTGTGTGTGTGTGTGTGTGTGTGTGTGTGTGTGCACATTTGCCAAAGTGCACATGAGAAACTTTCAGGAGTTTCTCTTCTTCAACCATGTAATCCAGGAGGACAGGGAATGGACTCAGGACATCTGGTCTGCACAGCAAGCTCTATTACTCATCAAGCCATATGGGAAGCCCCTTGGGTTTTTTGCTTGTTCATTTGTTTGTTTGTTTTGTTTTGTTTTTTAAAACCAATCTCAAGCAGCCCAGGCTGGCCTCAAAAGTTTCTGTGTTATCAGGGAGGACCTTGAACTCCTGATCCCCCTGCTTCCACTTCCCAAGTACTGGAATTATAGGCATGGGCCCCATGCCTGGCAGGGCAATCCACATTTGAAATTCCTAATTGCATTACATATTAAGATAAGAATGTTTTACATAATAACATAGTGTTGAGTTGATAGGATCACTTTCCATTTGTTTATTCACGAAATAACTTGAAAAGCCTTTCTTTAGTGTCTACAGTGTCCCTAGTACTGTGTGAGACAAGTGGAGAGAAGGATGCAAAACAAATAATACTTTCAAACAAATGACATCATTTAAAATTTAAGAGTATCTCTGATATAATTTTTGTTTGTCAGAAAAAGTTAACATAACTTGGCCTTGACCCTTACATATTTAAAGAAAGTTGAGGTTATTACTAATACTTGATATCAATGCTTTCTAGTTTACCTAAGATATCTAAACATACGCATAAACATCCCACATGCAATGGTAAACAGACATAAACTATATTCTTTGAACCAATGTGCTTTGTCACTCAGAAGATCAGGTGGTGAGATGGAGAATCACAACCATTTAGCACCATTTCTCCTAAACTCATGCACGTTTTCCATACGTGTTCTGTACTCACTTAGGTAGTTTCCAGGCATCTTGGAACTCTTGCTTATCACAGCCACAAGCATTGAACAGCCCTTCTGTCCAGTCTCCCACAATACGGATATGAATGCTAAAAAAGTCTTCCTCAGGCGCAGAGGTCAGGGTGAATGGGTGCCATTCCAGCTTGGACACCTTAGGACACTTGACAAAAATGTACTGTCCCACCTCCATCTTGAATCCTTTCTTCTTCATCTGAAGCTCAATGGTTTTGAAAGGGTGAGTGACCACCTATGGAATAAAACATGACCCCGAAAATTACGTGTCACCAAAACATTTGCACTTTTAGGATTCACATGGATAAAATAATTAAGATGCCCTACCTGTGCTTCTTTTTAAAAGACCAACACAGAAGCAGCTATATCTGTCATTTGGGATTTGTCCTCAATTATAGCCTTTGGCTAAGGATGGACTGAAGGATGGGCACAAAGTCCTAGTTTTCTCTCTTCAGTCTGAGACAGCTCCAGCTCTCCCTTGTAGGATCACCTGACATTGCAGCTGTAACCACAGTGGGCACCAGGTCAGCTCCTCTCTCTTCCTCATTTTACCTTTCTAAATGTTTTAACTGTTTTTCTCTTGTTTGTTTTGAGATATGGTTTCTGTATGTAGCCCAGGGTAGCTTGTAACTCGTGATGTAGCCCAAACTGCCCTTGAGTTCAGGCTCTCATTCTTCAACTTCCTGATTACTGGGATCATGTGAACGTGCTACCACATCTGGTTTAACTTTCATTATGAATATAGCCCCTGAGAACACACTCCTAATAAGTCTTTTACGTACATTTCTGTTTCACAGTCTCTAGCAGGAAATGAAAACTATCTGTCTGCTGTGATTTCTCTCTCTCTCAGATGCTAAAAAAGACACAAAAAAATAGAAAGAAAAGTTTCTAGTTCATTCTTTCTGTCTTCCCTGGTCATGAGAGAGGGTGTTGGCAGATAGACAGAACGTAGAGATTTCACTAACTAGATATATTACAACAGCTCCCAAATGAAGTTAACCATACTGTCTGTTCTTGTACTGAATCACATCTTAACGTATCCTGCTTCTGCACTTCTCCTCCCAGAAAGAACGCCATCCATCTCTCCCCAAGTCAGGCACTATATTTATTCTCCATATACACAACAGTCCATTTAAGGTCTATCTGAATTATCCAAATCTAGTAAATAGATAGCTGATGTGGGAGTATCATATATCAATCTGTTGATTTCACTGGTTAAGCAATAAAGAAACTGCTTGGCCCTCATAGGTTAAAACATAGGTGGGAGGAGTAAACAGAACAGAATGCTGGGAGAAAGAAGCTGAGTCAGGAGTCGCCATGATTCTCCCACTCCAGGCAGACGCAGGTTAAGATCATTCCTGGTAAGCCAGCTCATGGGCTACACAGATTATAAGAAATGGGCTAGTCCAGGTTCAAGAGTTAGCCGAGAAAAGGCTAGATATAATGGGCCAAGCCATGTTTAAAAGAATACAGTTTCCGTGTAATTATTTCGGGTAAAGCTAGCCGTGCGGGCAGCCAGGTGCCGGGGATGCAGCCCGCCACTCCTAATTCAACAGATAGCTAACTCTAAAACAGAACAGAATAAGGGAAACAGAAAGTAGATCCTCTTTCTTGTCAAAAGGATATTGTCACTTCCAGGTCTATTTCAGCACTACAGCAATGCTCTGGAATCAACCTAACTGTGGCAACAATGACTGGATAAAGAAAATATGCCGCATTTTCACAGTAGATGGCTATTAAAAGCTTTAAAAGGGTGGCATCTGGCCATGTACAACACGAACCTGAATGACGTAAGTGAAATAAGCCAGACACGAATGCAGCATAAACTCACTGATATGATGAATGCGAGAGAGTTCAGTGCATAGAAACTGAGCCTAAGAGGGTGGGCGGCAAAGGATAAGGGGAGCAGGGCGCCAGGAGGCATGGGAGTTCATAGGTACTGACTTGCAGTCAGGTAGAATGACTAGGTTGTGGTGTTCTGGTGCTGAATGGTAGGTTCCATATGTCAAGACTTCTGGGAGACTGGGCATTTTTTTTAAACAGTGAAATCATGTATGTTTGACTTGAAAGCTGTGCTACTGCTTTACTTGGCTACACAGGTATAGCACAGGGGAACACTACATTGTAGCTTATAAAGATATACAATTATGAGCTAACTGAAATTGAAGTCAAACTTAAAACCAAATGGAAAGGTAATGTACTGCTCGAAGACACCTACCATACCTAGAAGAATTTCAGAGATACAAGTCCAGACAATCCAAAGGACATCAAAGGAGGGAAAGTTCTAGAGAATGGAAACAGCTTTTCCAAGCTCACTGATATTGCTGAGCTTTTCTGTCCATGAGAAACTTCAGAAATGTGGGGACTGCTACTAATAAAAGTTACTATTAAGGCTGCAGCCAAGTGCCAAAGTACATGCTTAGCATATGTGATGCCTGAGTTTAACCCGTAGAACCACCAAAACATTGTAAAACATTTTCAAAACTTGGGATTTAAGAGTATCTCATACGACAAGGCTGCAAACAACTTCCTCTGCTCTGAAATACAGAATTGCAAAGCATCATTTTGAATAGAGAAAATTATGTTGAAAATTGTTTACCATGTTGTAATTTTGTGTAGTATAAACAGTTCTTTCATGTTGCAGTTTTATTACTATACGCACAAGGAGACTTTAACAAAAGACATTTTAGTAGACAGCATTCTCATTGGAGTATTTTTAGATAACCCCTGTTTCTTGTATTTCATGAGAAGAAAGTGAACGTTTATTTTCTTCACAAGATAACAAATTTACCCTAGAAACACATTAAGGAGAAATATTTGTCTGGTTTGGTCATTTCTTATTTATGAATGGAAAAAATTGTGGCAGGCATCTTTGTCAATTGCTAGACTTTTAAAAATATTACAATATACATAACATAAAAGGAGAGCCGTTGCATGTTCCTACATTGCAAAACTCTCAATGCAAGCAGGACTAGCTCTACTATGACTCTCCATAGGTATCAACTGAAATAAGTTAGAAGGAAGACAGAAGGAATTTTTGTGTCTTTCAAAACATGACCTATAATAGGTTTTTTGTAAATCCTTTTTGAAATGAATTGATCATAATTAAATTTTATTTGACAAAACAATCTTGTTGGGTATTTACGTAACAAGGAACTTTCCTATCTATCTTCTATCTATCTATCTATTTATCTATCTATCTATCATCTATCTTCTATCTATCTATCATCTATCTATCTGATAGAGTCTATCTAATTGTTTATCTCTTTATTTCATAAGGAAAAACAAAACATAGGAAAACAGAGAAAAAGCACTCCAGACTTGGAGCCTGGAGACCAAGTGCAAGGTAAAAATTATGTCTTAATCCACTTGATATATTGAACACTGCAGCATTCATACACTGTAATTACTTATAAAGAATAGAAAAAGGAACTAGAAAGGTCTTTCAACCTCCTTTATATGCTTCTTGCTGTTTTTAGTACCTGAAAGTTTTTGTCTCACTAATACATGTGTGTGTGGAGGCAGGTATCATAAAAAGTGATACGTTATAGTGTCCCCACTTAAAGGCCAATTCATTTCATCATTAAGTTAAATTCATTCAAATAAACTGTAGGGTTTCTGTTTTCAGTTTAATAAAAATAACATGGCAAAGAGATCTTTTTGAACATCAATGTAGAGAATATGAGGAGACATGCCCATGTGATACTTAGCTACTAAGAATTCCGACATGAGTGAATACCTTGGTGATGACCACCTTCTGTTGTGATCGCCAAAACCGGACCAGCCTCTCACAGAGATACAGGAACATGGGACCCACTATCCATTTCCAAGTCTGTAATTGCATCAAATACAAAATGAGATGTGTTAAGGGGAGTGGTGACAGCTAGTTAAATATTAAGAAGAAGAAATCATTTTACAAGCCAGACTAACCTCTGTAAGCTTGTTTAAGTATTTACTACTGATGAGCAGTTTTTTTTAAAAAAATAAAACATAATATATTAAACTATCAAATGTTAAGATAAAGTGTAAAGTCAGTAAAACAGACGTTTGGGGTTATATGTTGTATGATCTGTAGCTGTGGTGTGAGGCTTTCCAAAGAAGAATTTCCTACAAGAATGAGATTTCCTCTCAGTGTTACAACCAAAGTTGGACTAGCCTACAACAGAGGACAGATGGTCCCAGAGTGAACCTGACTCTTTTCAGCAACACAAGAATTTTTTTAATGCAACGTTGCAATTGTTTTCTCCCAGCCACTGAGTCTCCAATTAATCCTTTTCAAGATGACAAATTTTGCGCAAGACTTCAGCTGTCTTCCTCAGCATTATGGTAAACTCTAGGAGCTATGCAGTGCTTTTGCTGAAGGGACACACATGAAGATTCTAAAGCTTCTATCTAAGTCTCTGATTAGAATATGGAAATTGCTTCATAGATTTTTAGGCTCCAAATCAACATTTAGGCCCAACAGTTCTACCAGTTGGATTTCTAATCTAATATTTGAAGTACCAAAAAATTAGAAATATCTAAAATTTAATTTTCTAGAATGGAATCTGAAGTAGAAAATAAGAGCCATGTTCTTCATGTATTCTGGTTGGTTTTGTTATTGTTTTTCTTGTCAACTTGACACAAGCTAGAGTTATCTTGGGAGAGGAATCTCAATTGAGAAAATGCTTCCATCCAGATTTCCAAGTCTGTAGGGCATTTTCTTGATTGCTGATTGATGAGAGAGGGCCCAGCTCATTGTGGGCAGTGTAACACTTGGGCTGGTGGTCCTGGTCTCTGTAAGAAAGCAGACCGAGCAAGCCAGGAGAAGCAAGCCAGTAAAAGCAAGCCAGTAAGCAGTACCCTTCCATGGCCTCTGCATTAATTAGTTCCTGCCTTGTGTTCTTGCCTTAACTTCCTTCAGTGATGGAGTGTGACCTGAGAGTTATAAGCTGAAATAAACTATATTTTTGACATTATATTGTTGGAAAAATTAAAAGTACTCAGATTCTTCACACCACTATTCAAAAGTGAAGAATATCTGTAACAGAGATATGGAGTATTCTTTTGGTCTACCTCATCTTTATAAGATGGATATTTAAAAGTCTCCCATCTATTTCCTGGTTGATACCATAGAGTTACATTTAATGGCACTATACTTGGACATTTCCTTTGATAGCCTCAGAAACCTAGAAGTAATTTTGTGATTGCTGCCTGCAAAGATAGTAGAACTCACTCTAGCTGTCATCAAGGAACTGTGCCTTCCATAGCCCATAAACTAACTAAAAATAAGGTTTGTTTTGTACGCTTTCTATTAATGGATGAATATAGTAGGGGCAAGTCACTGCTGAGTCAGCTTGATTACATTTATGAACAAGGATACTCAAAAACATTAAGCTGCTTCAGAGTGATGGGCATAGTAAAAGAATATTCCCATGCCAACAGGAGAAAATGGGATAGATTTGTCTTTATGTTATACAATGCAGGAGAGTTATAATACTAGTTATACAAAAGAGTTAGAGCACTAGTCAGAAGCCCGAGACAAATGTTGACTTTTGTTTCATTTTACAACAGTGGCTATCACAGCAACCAACAGATTATAATGTCTACCAATGGAAAGAAAGATAACATGAAGATTATAAAGCTTGCTTTATGGGGCAGAGATATCGAAGACCACCCAGAGTGGAGTTCAGAAGAACTCTCTACGGGAGAAAGCAAGAGTTTCACCTTGTTTCCCCGTTTGCCCTTGCCTTGGCTCTCCTCTTTCACAAGGTGACTGCCTTTGGTGTTTGTATGATTTTGGCTGTGGAACCTTTGTCATCCTGATAGATAGGATCCTCTGATGAATAAAGGCAGCCCAATGTGCTAATTCATCCGTTTTCTTAACAGTTCTGAAGCCATATAGAATGCCATATAGACTTCCCGGTATCCAAAGAGATCCACAGCTCCTTATAGGTGGATCATTTGAGCCATACAATTCATATCAGGATAGAATCCCTAAGTGCACCTCTGAAAATCATTAACTGATATTATTGTGATCTTCATAGCCAGAAGAAGAGGAGGAGATGGTGTTGGTGGTAGTGGTGGCTCTTAAGCCCAAAGAGCAATTTAAAATCATTGCTTTTCAACTTCATTCTAGGACATTGACAACAGATCAATGAATGTAAAGTTTGTTTTTCAAGAAAAAGTTCTAGCCAATTCACATAGTAAAGTATCTATAACAATATTTGTACCTGTTTCTTAAACCTACCAGTAATAGCGCTTTAAAAGAAATAATAAAAATACATACCATAGGAGGGTTTCCAGAGAACTTGGGTACTGGGCACTGCTTTATTCTTCCCCATTCTGAGATTTTGTCTTCACAGAATTTTATATCATGCTCATTCAAACTATCTGTGGTCTGTCCACGTACAATTCGTCTGATGAATTAAAAAAAAAGTAAGTCTTCATCACTTACTAATGAGACAGTAAGCTGTTTGAGTGTTTTAGACGCTTGGAATTCAGGGCCTCATATATGCTAGGCAAGCACTCTAACAACGAGCTGTATACCCTTACATTTCCTCCTTAAAGATTGGATTTAGTGACCAATGGACATGGCATGGGAAAAGCAGGAGTCTGAGGAATAGTAATTACAAAAGATCTTTATTCTCTAGTTCCTATGGGGAATAAATAATAGAAAAATACGATTTTTCTCCTTGTGCTCTAAATAATAGGAGCAAAAGTCTGCAAATCAGAATTTCAAATCCAGTTCAATCGTTACCTAGCCATGAGATCCCGAGCAACCACTTAACCAGTGTAAATAGCAACTGTGACTTAGATAGAGACTAAGCAAATACATCTATGTCTAATCCAAAGGAAGACAGCTCTCTGTGCCACTCTCCAAACAGGAAGTGGTGGGATTGGTAAAGGAGGGAGAGGAAGTAATGCCTCACTTTTGTAGGATTCTCTGAGATAGCTGGATTGTGAGTGAGTTTCACCTTAACACCTGTTACTTTAGGGGACTCAGGAGATTGTTCATCCCACAGATTTCTCAGTGCTTAGAAAGAGTTTATGAGGGTTTCAAATCGGGAAGTAGGCTAAGAATGCACATAGAAGGTGGCCCCAGTTGCTGCTTCTCATCCTTCCTCTTTTCACTCTCAAGACTTGCTCACCCCTAGCTGACTTGGCTTGAGTTTTGCATATTGACTTTCCCCCACCCTTATGTTCCTGGAACTCTATACCCATCATGGAACTTCCCTGGGCTTGGCTCTTCTGTGCAGGTGGTATAAAAGAGTAGAAAAATGAAACCTGATATTAAAGCAGATTTTCCCAAGCATACAGTCTAGCACCGTGTATCTTTATGGGAGTGCTCACCACAGCCCACTCTAGAACACCTGTTCTGTAGGCTACACACCACTTGGGAGTGGTTCAGCACATGTATTTTTACCATTTTTACTTTGGGGTTCCAAATCTATACATTAGAGGAGTTAAAAGAAACATCGAATGTCAAGTTCTTAGCACTTGACATAGAGCTTGGTAGAAGTTATTACTTTTGTCATATTCAAAAGTTGAAAGGCAATGCCCACGTGTTTTTCTAGCAGGCATTCCTCCACAGTTCTGCAGATAGATCCTCATACTCAGAAGGCAACCAGTAATGATTTTTGCTTAAATCAAAACCAGTTGGACAACAGAAAACCTCTTCAACTGATTAATCACTAACTCTTTTACTTTGGGATTTTGCTTAACCTACTTGTGATTTACCCATAGGAAACACTGTGGTGGACAGTCAAGAACCTACCGATGCTTTCAATAACGTATGGCCAGCATAGTACAGACTACCTTGCTTCTCTTTAGGTAGGAATTTGTAGTGGACAATCTATACAATCATACACAGTAGCCTTGAAACTAAACATAGACAGTTTATTTTATATATTGGGTATATGTTTCAAGCTTATTTTAAGTAGCTGCATTATAAATTAGATGGGTACAACAAGAAAGCAAAGATGTTGTTGTTTCTTTTGACTGACCTCTGCTGTCCTATTACATCCCCTCAGCAGAAAGGATGATCATACAAAAGCAAGGAAGTCACTGTGCCTGTCACTGGGCAATAATACATCTAGACAGTGAACCCAAAGCCTTTGGCAATGGAGGTAGAAAACTCACTCAGCTCCATGGATGGCAAGGCCAATGAAGAAGATCACAAAGAGATGGTGTGTATACCAGAATACTTCAAAGTAAGACCTCCGGATGGTTTTCGTAGAGGATGTGATAATTAATATGAGACACAGTGTGATAACAACGCCGGTGATGCCAGCCAACCGAGTCACGGCCACGTAGAGGCCTCCTTCAGGGTTCTAGAAAATAGAAACATGCAGGCTCATAATTGCAGGAGTGTCACTATTAAAGCTGTTGTATAATTTATTTCCTGTCCCTTTGGCTATCCTCATCATAGCGCTCAGAGAGATATGGTGTTGAGGCTTCCAAATTTAAACTGTTAACATTGTTGAGGTGTCATGGATAAATAAGAACTATTACAATTACATTCTATGATTCTAAAGGAGTTCAACTATAAAGAACTGGCCTAGTAAAAGTTGTCCCCAAAGTGTCTTATGTTCTCTATCTCTTTGATTTGAAAAGGTCACAGTGCTTAGTTGGCTAATGAATTTAGAATAGATGCCATCTGAGGCTGGGCTTCACCATGCTGGATCCTGAGATGACAGTTCATGGGCAAGTGACTTAGAAACAAGGTGTTCCAAGAGAAGCCGCTCAGCAAAGGCACAGCTCAGAGAAAAGGAGAAAGCCAGGCAAGGGGCAACTCACGGACAACATCTCATAGGGCTAGCTTTAACTTGACCTTAGAGATGTTCTCTCATTCTGTCTATTTCAGGAAACTGAAAATAAAATGGTAAAATGCTCAGATCTCTTAGCAGTTGGCAAAAGCAGGCCGTGATACACAGAGATACACAGGGTCAGGCTGAGGCTATCCCTTGTGAGACTGACCCTATTTTGTTTGTTTGCTTTGCTTTGTTGTTGTTGTTTTTGTCTCCCATCTCAGAGAATTCTATTTAATAAGGCTGAGAGAATGTCGTACCCTCAGGCATGCACAAACCACTCTGAGAGTGAACTATACCTCAGAGTTTGGACTGACTAAAGGGAAAGAAGCTATACTTCAAGGCCTGCATTCATCAGTTATTTGCCAAAGGCATCTCAGGGAGAAGTAACTAAGCAGATCCTTTCAGATCTCATCCTTAAGCAGAGACACGGGGGCCTCAAGGCAGTCCTTAGAAGAGAAGACAGGCGAAAGAATTGAGAAGGCAAATACTATGGGGGGAAGTTCAGACCCAATAAAAGTGACCCAAGGAAACTGGGACAGAGTATGACAATGTCAGTTCAACTAATATGGTCAAATTGTCATCCCTTAACCAGATTACAATCCACAGTTCCAGAGAAGCTAGGTAACAAGGAGAACCCTAAGAGGGACACATAGATCACCCTGGGAAGGGGAAATAGATAAGATCTCCTGGGTAAACTGGGGGGGCAGTAGAGGGAAGAGGATGGAGGAACATGTGGGAACAGGACGGTAGAGTTCGGGGAGAGGTGGAGTGGGAGAGCAATGAAAGAGACATCTTGATAGAGGGAACTTTTATGGGGTTAGGGAGAAACCAGGCGCTAGGGAAATTCCCAGGAATCCACAAGGATGACCCTAGCTAAGACTCCCAGCAATAGTGGAGAGTGTGCCTTAAGTGACCTTTTCCTGCAATCAGATTGGCGAATACTCTGACATCCCAGAGTCTTCATCCAGTAATTAATGGAAGCAGATGCAGAGATCCACAGCCAAGTACCAGGCTGAGCTTGGGGAGTTCAATCAAAGAGAGTGAGGAGTATTATATGGGCAAAGGTGGGAGACAGACAAGATCATGATGGGGAAATCTACAGAGATAGCTTACCCGAACTAGTGGGAGTTCATGGACTCTAGACTCTCAGCTGGGGACCTGCATGGGACATGAACTAAGTCCTCTGCATGTGAGTGACAGTTGTGTAGCTTTGTCTGTTTGAGGGGTCCCTGGCAGTGGGACTAGGATCTATCCCTGGTACATGGGTTGACTTTTTGGAGCCCATTCCCTATGATAGGTTGCCTTGTTCAGTCTTGAAGCAGGGGAGAGGAGCTTGGTCTTGCATCAACTTCATGTGCCAGGCTTTGTTGACTCCCCATGGGAGGCCTTAATCCTTTCTGAGGAGTGGATGGGGGTGGGTTCGGTGGGGAAGAGGGAGTGGGAGGAAGGGCAGGGGAGGGGGACTGTGGCTGTGGTTGGTATGTAAAATGAATAAAAATTTTAAAAAATTGTCATCCTTATACATCACAATGCACAATGGAAAGAAAAATTACCCACGGTATCACAAAAAAGCATTTATGAATCATTCCAGTTTTTCTTATGTCAGTTTGAATGTAAACATTTTGGAAAAATTAAAGTTTTTTTGTCTTGTAGATGTTTGTCTAACCTCAGAAAATGTGTTCAAAATTTAGTGGGGAACTTAACTATCTAAACCACATGGTTCATAAAAATGGCCGGAGCTCCTTTCTAAGTGGAAGAAGCATCAGAAACTCATGGGATGAGAATCCATAGATACCATGGGCGTTCACAGGTGCCCACAAAAACAAAAGTAATTAAATAAATCTTAAAAGACAATACCTTTCTGAAATCATGCTTGAGTTTAGACAAAACATGGGTTCTTTACTTATTTCAGATAGCCCTGTTCTTTTCTTTCTGCCTCCCAGAAAAATAAGTAAGACAGTAAGTAGTTCCAGAGATACCCCCAATTTTGGATCATATATGATTCATACAAATACTGGCTTTATTTTTATTTTATTTTATTTTTATTTTCTAAAAAGGAAACTATCTTTTCTTCATTATACATATCAATCCAAGTTCCCATTCTCTCCCCTCCTCCCATTCTCTCCACTTACCCCCCCACCTCCATCCACTCCTTGGAGAGAGTAAGACACACTGCTTTAGAGAAGGTTCAAAGCCCTCCCTACTATATCCAGGCTGAGCAAGGTATTCATTCAAAGATAATAGGCACCAAAAAGCCAGTACACGCAGTAGGGATAAATGCTGGTGCCATTGCCAGTGGCCCCTCAGTCTGCCCTAGCCAAGCAACTGTCAACCACATTCAGAGGGACTAGTTTCATCCTATGCTTGTTTCTTCCCAGTCTGGCTGAAGTTGGTGAGTTTCTATTAGCTCAGGTAAACTGTTTCAGTGGGTGAATCCATCATGGTCTTGACCTCTTTGTTCATTTTCTCACTCCTCCCACTCTCTAACTGGACTTTAGGAGCTCAGTTCAGTGCTCTGATGCGGGTCTCTGCCTCTGTTTCCAGCAAATACTGGCTTTCTTAAGCCTTCCCTCAAATCATCTAATATAAGCCTAAGTGGCCTAGCAAGTCCCTTATAACATCCTCTGCAGGTATTCACTTGGACATCTTTAAGGCATGAAATCTCTTTCATTGTGGCAAATAGTAAAGCCAATTTTGATTGCACATGAATCTCTTCTTTATTTTATTGTGTGCACAGTCATGGGTGAGTGTGAGTTCCTACAGGATCTGCATACAAAATTTCTCCAGGAGAGTCCAGGGATTCAGGAAATACCTGAGTAGTCTGTGCACATGCCACCAAGAGGGCTTACATTCTAAGCCATTGGCAAACTTTCATTGTTGACTTTAAAAGACAAATTATAGATTTTCATTGTTCTCAGTTTTAATAGCCCAGAAAACATTTGAATCAGAAAAGAGGAGGCTTACCTTGATTTTTTCTCTAGCAAAATTGAGATACTCTTCATTGTCCTTGTCACCAATTTGAGAGAGTGCTACTGAATATGGGTCAGAATTGTTGACTCTGGCATTCACACACCACTCCACATTGAACAGATGTGCAATGGTATGGATCGCTGAAGAGGGCAGAGAAGAGAAACAAAGAAAAGGAGAGGGATGCAAACATTATTGGAGTCAAGGTTTCTGGCCACAGCCTCTGACTCCAAAGTGAAACAAAGGGATGCGGTCCAGAATGCTGTAAACAAAAACTGGGTCCCAATAACCACTGAAGCAAGACAGTTCTAATAGTCCAGCTTCTTTTCACCTGTGTGACTGTGGGAAAATTGTGCAGTCTCTCTGGTATTACTTCCCTCATTTGTAAAATGAATGTTGAACTAACAGTTCTGAAGATTCAACCAATTTCTAAAATAGACATTTGATATAGTCACATCTTCTCTTTTTCCCTAATGTATCTGTGCTCAAGTGAGAAAACAAATCATGTGATGTCTGATAAATCACCTCCAGAGTACAGTGACAAACATAATTGAATTAATACGAGCTGATGGTCAACAGCATAAATGTCTTAAAATAAGTTACAAAGAAAACTGCATTCATTATCTCATTATCATTTGCCTAGAACTTCCTAGGGACTACTACTGTTAGAAGGGCTTTACAATTACTCAATCCTTATATGAAACCAATGAGCTAAGTACATTTAATATCAGGTCACCTAAAAGATGAGGGAAACGGGGCATAGACTGCTTTAAAACCTTGCCCAAGGTCACCTAGCCAAAAAGCAGCTGAATTGAGGATCAAATCCAAGCTATGTGGCACCCGTGTCTGCATTCTTACTGGTATAGCACACTGTTTTCTAACAGAATATTACCATTAATTTCTCTTGAAGCATTTCATTTAGCACAACTCAACGTCCTGCACAATCTTATAGAAGAGAAACCCAGTTAAACACCTTTAAGGTAAGCTCATTTTCATCAGGTAAGAGAGATTCCTCACAGGCAGACTAAAGCCTTTTTTGTTTATTACTATTTGTGTCTATTTTCTGGCATATAAAATATTTAAGTGAATTCATGGAGACTATATTAACAGTTCTAGGCACATCCCCTACCACAACAGTGATAATACAATACATTACATATAAAAACATATTGTATGCATACATATATGTGATAATAGTAATAATCACTAAGGTATGTAGGTAATAAGGGGTTCCTTAAGATGTTTTCAATTTATAGCTCATATTTCTGTAGATTTACTGCAAAAATCCACAAAGCCTACATTTGTAGCAATGTAATTCGGTAGAATTAATAAAAATTTTTATGTGTCCACTAACAAACATTTTTCATACTAAGATCATGGAAAATGGTGAGAATACAAGGGCAGACTTTATGGCATATTGTTATTTTATATATATATAAGAAGATCGTATGGTTTTCAAAAAAACACTGTAAGTGTAAATCCTAACATCAGAAAATAGAGTTTGAATGCATTTGAACTGAACTAATCTGACCACCATATGATGGACATAATGGACTTGTAGAGTCAGATACACGTGTGTATCCAAGAATAGAGGGCTCCTCTGTTACAATTGGTGTGCAATTCAAACGTCTTTTCAATCTTACCAGTGTGAAGCGCTATCATCCATGCCACCATTTTATGGAAAGTGAGGTTCCGATCCAGTTGTCTTCGAATTCTTGTTGAGCAACACTTTGGATGAAGAGAAAAGAGAATGGTGAAAATTGTTCATGTCAAAGCCTTCTATGTCCCAGTTGCTTTACATGCATCAGCTCATGTAATTCTCATAACTGCTCTACGAGGACATATTTCCATCCACTTGGTTGATAAGAAAACTGATGGAGTTAGTAAGTCATCTCTCCCTGTTCAAACAGCAAGCTTAAGTAATATAGTTCCTGTTCTCATAGTGACATGAAGCCCTCTCTCAAATACCTTTCTCATTGTATAAAGTTTTAAATTTTGACACAATATATTCCTAGTTATGATAAATTTATTTAAAGGGGGCCTACGATTTCATAAAGAGTTGGCTTATTGTTTGTTTCCTAAGAGTCCAGTGGGGACAAAAATGAGTGAGCAGTTCTAGAACAAGTGAGTAGGTCTTTAACCCAATTGCTAATATACACTATAGAAGGAGGTCATCTAGGTCACAGACATTACAAGGAAAATCACTGTCATCACATAATAATAATAAAAATAATGATGATGATGTTGATGGCGACAACGATAACTAGCAGTTACTGAGAGCTTGTGGAAGAACTCTTTAAGCCTTTTACACGTATTGGCTTACTTAATTCTTACTCTTATGTCAGTTTTATTAAGGAGAGACCATTACCTACCTAACAGCTGAGGAAACAAAGGTGATTGATTATCCTGCCTTATGTGATATAGTCCATAACGGACAGAGATGAGATTAAATCCAGATCATCAGAGAGATTTTTGTATCAATATTGCAGTAATTTATATCATCTCCTGACACTCAAAATAGAAAGTTGTCCAGGGCATTTGGCCCATATCCATATGTTAGAATGCATGGATTTGAATCTGGAGTCAAGTCAGTGCTCAAAGCAGAGAAAGCAAAATCTTGTTGGTGGTTGAAATAGACACTTATCCTCACAAAATCTGGCTATTGGCTTGTTCTAGCTGCTTTGCACCACAGTTTAAAAGTACTGTCATAAAAAGTTAAGGTTCTTTAAAGAGGACAGTGACCTTCTAAAACAATCTTAGGTATTGTCAATACATGGATGTAAATTTTGTATATAATTTAAATAAGGAGGTTACTTATTTTTAATAAAATATTCTGACTTTGTAGAAAGATATGATTGGTGGACAATTGTACCTGCTGTACTGTTTCTCAGTTCATCACACCTAAAAGGAAGGAAGGTTACATGAAAGGTGACTCTTTGAATCACAAAAATACTAGTAAGGAAGATGATAAGGCTTCCAAATAAAGAAGAAAAGCTTAATCAAGTATCTTGTGGGACCCAGGTAATTTACTTATTTACTAATCACTCAATGCAATAATGCAAGTATTCTCATCTCCATTACAGACAAAGAAATTAAAATTTCACTTTGGCTTTCTAAAGTTCACATCCCTTTCCATCAAATCAGATGCAAGGACACCATCATTATTATTCTAAGTGCCTCAAAAATATGACTTAAATTTAAGTTTTGGGATCCTTAGTGGAAAGTGGTCAAAGAAAGTGAGGGTAGGAGAACAAAGACTAGAATGGAAAGAAACCCACAAAGCGCATATTAAAGGGCTACCACTGTGCTTTAACAGTGGGGTCATTGAGATGAGGCAACTCCTTTATAGTTTTAAGAAAATAGCCTCCCGTTTCTTAACTGCCACAGTCCTTCAGTTTTTAAGAGTCCTTCTGATAGGCATAATTCTGGAAGACTTGTAATGACCTTGTGCAATCTTCTCCCTTGACTTTGGATGAGACCTGTGACTAGGGTGTGTGATTTTGTTAGACGATAATGATAAAATGGATTCTGCAGATGTAAAGTCCAAAATTGTCTTAAAGAGAGAGATTTTTTTCCCTCAGGTACCCAACACTATCACATAAACTCTTGAAATCTAGGTCTAGAAGTTCCAAGTGGAGGAAGTCAAGTCAGAGATTAAAAATACAAGAAGGATTTAAGGTACTGTTGCTGAAGTGGCGGGGCATGTAGGCTCCAAAAGTGACCATGGGATGATTACTAGCAAGGAGACAGGGACCTGAAACTATAATGAATGGAATTTTGCTAGGAAGGAGCTTGGAAAGGGGTTTTTGGTTTGTTGTTTTTCTATTTTGTTTTAGAGAGCTGAGGTGGAACCCAAGGCTCTGTGCATGCTAGAAACATACTCTATCTCTAAGCCCAGACTTTCAGAAGAATATTTTAAGCAAGTTTCTAGGTACACTCATTTGCTCTCAGCCCAGCAAACATGTTCTTAATCTTACTTTCACAGAACGCTGAATAGAAAAGTCAAACAGGGTGCTGAACCTCTGCTTTATACAACTTCCAGCTTATAAATGAGGGTTATTCAAAACAATTGCATTTGGGACAATCTGTTGCACAGGAGTAGATAACTAATAGCATCCTTCCTGGAGTGGCAAACTGGATTGGACTCTTAAGAATCACAGGATGGTCTGGATGGTGGTGATGCACACCAATAATCTCAGCACTCAGGAAGCAGAGACAAGTGGATCTCTGTGAGTTTGAGACCAGCCTGTTCAACAGAGCGAGTTCCAGGACAGGCTCCAAAACTACAGAGAAACCCTGTCTCTAAAAACCAAAACCAGATAAAGAATCACATGATGAGAATTAATATAGTTGAGAGCAGCCATGAATTATTTTTGAAAGGAAATTTTGTCTTCATATGTATCTATTGTGAGTCACAGACCTACTACTTAGCTGTAAACTAATTTTCTCCCCTGTATGATAGATAATTGATGATAATTAAAGTTCTTCCCTAGGAGACATGTAG
Organism: Microtus pennsylvanicus; assembly: GCF_037038515.1. Taxonomy (NCBI): domain Eukaryota; kingdom Metazoa; phylum Chordata; class Mammalia; order Rodentia; family Cricetidae; genus Microtus; species Microtus pennsylvanicus. The sequence goes on along the minus strand of NC_134601.1, from coordinate 134,214,234 downwards.
TCATTGAGAGATGTTTCATTAGAATCTGATGTTATTTTGCGACATTGTGTAACTAACTCCGCATCTAATGTACCTTGAGTCTCCAGCTAGAGGGCAAGCATCCTGTACAGAGATCAACATGCTATGTACTTGTAAAATTGTTCTTTAATAATTGTTTGGTCATGCCTTGAAAATAAGATCATTAAACCTATCTACATTTGTTACAGCTTCTTTTCCAGTTTCTTGAAGGAGGGATTGAGGGGGAAAATTACTAACTTCTGAATTATAACAAATTTGAAGAGAAATAGTATGGCTTTGTTGGGCCCCCTATATCCTCTGCATAGGCCCATCTTTATCGCTATCATTAGCAGTGATAAAATTTGTGAAATAATAGATGTTGATGCCCTTGCTAACTTTGACACGAAGCCATAGAAAAACTAAATGCAGTATCATAACAATGGAGAGATAGGATTAGGTAATACAGAGTCCATTCAGAGATAACCATTTTATCTTAACATGCATTAATGCAAAGAACATTTGATTCAAAGAAAAAACTAGTGAGTCAATGGAACAGGTCCTACCAAGACAGCAAGCCTTCATTTTTCCTAACCACTGTCTTCAGTGTAGTCAGCAATAGTAAACAACCCTAAAGAGAAGCCACAAGTCATGCTGATGCTGAACTTTCAAGAAAATGATCTCCTCACCACTTCCTGAAAATGAGGCGGGATGATCAGTTTGTAAAGTTTGAAAGACGGGCTTTATCTTTGATTGCTTGGGTCCTTTCTGTTCCTCCTTACTATAAAAGATACCATTTCTGTGCTTCGGCTCACCTCTAAATTATTACCAGCCATCTCCCAAATAGCCAAGCTGTCATCATGCCTTACAGCTTCCTCATGGAACTACCTCTTTGCCTTTGTCCACTAACTTCTAAAAGGAAGTTTCTCTGTTACTGTCACAAAGAGCCTTGCCCAATTTCAACAAACTATCATTATAGTGCAAGGGCAATTGTTGGGACATCCTGGCAATTTGCTATGCTCTATTGAAACTGAATTTCAAAATAATGAAAAGTGGAACTAAAATGAAGTACTCATTTGATAGGGTTATTTTAAGCTTTTAAGCTCTATTTTATGTATACTTGGTCTGATTGTATTTGTATTACATATTTATGAACATTTTAGGTAAAATGTCAAGAGCTATCCTTACATCTCCTGACAGAACTCAGGTAAAGACTCTGACAGTAATGTCCACACATGGTGGCAGTAAAACTATGTGAAAAAATGAAGGATAACACTTTTTTATGGACCTCTTTATAATTTTGAAATCCCATGTTAATTCTAAATCTCTTCCACAGGACTCTAAGCTCCTAAAGCTTGTGGCTTTCTGCCTTTAATCACTTTGTATCTCCAGTTATTAATATATAGAAAGCCCTCTACTAGGGTGACAACTTAATAATCAACAAACTTAAATAATCAGTATATTTTTACTAAAAGTATATTCGTTCATTTTTCTTCTTTTTTTCAACACTGGAAATGGAAAATAGAGCCTTTTATACTTGGTGTGTTCTTTACCACTAAGCTACAGTCCTTCCTAGAAAGGCATATTTATGTTTAAATTTGCATTATTTGACCTGCTTCCCTGCTAACATCATCCCTGAGATGAAAAGCACAAAGGGGCTCCCTCTAGGAGGACACATGGTTTGAGGCAGAGCCATGATGAGGCCTTCTGATTCTGAGACTATATAAGGCAAACAGCCTTACCTTTTAACCTTCCTGTTTCAGTCTGACCTGAAGATTAGGATGGTCACAAGTTAGAAATTTGTTTCTACACATGGAAGTTCATCAAAGACTTCTGTATGCTTAGGCCTATCCTTTTTCCATCTCTCTCCACAAAGCTAGCTGAGAGCCTTTACCTCTATCCTTTTGGGAGGGGCCTAAGGATACACAGCCAGAGGGCTTTTTCCCCTCTGGGTAACCAGAAGAATTCAAAACCAAAGTCTGAATGATTCGGACCTCTAAAACTGAACAGAAATTCTGTGTCTGTTTAGTTAGTACGGTGTTAATGGAACAAGTTTTTGAAATTATTATATCCTTATCATTTCTAGAGTAGGTCATTTAGCAGGCTCAAATACTCATATTAAACAGAGCCACAGGGAGAGTTCAAGATGTTTAGTTGACACATACAAAAGCGAACAGGCTCTGGGAGCACAATTTCCTGGCTCTGATTCCTCCCAGTTAATCGTGCTCCCACCTCGCTCCCTCGACATGAGTTCTACAGAGCTTCAGTGAGCTGTGGCCGCTCCCACTTCCAACATCAGCCACAGCATACTCGTGCATTTAAACCGCGAACAGAGAGCAGCTGCAGTTTTCAAAGTTCACACTTCAGCTTGTTAAGCCCAGAATGAAGGGCATGCCATACCTGTCAGAGACCATTGCTTTGAGGGAGGGGAAGTAGGCAGGGATAACAGAATAGATGGTATGAAAGCACAAAGAACAATTCTAGGGGAGGAAGCATAGAAATGGAGAGCAGAGAGATGGGAAAAGGAAGTAGTGGAGCAGCTGATCAACAATATTCAAGTATATATGAAAATACCAGAAGGAGAACCCTTAGTTTGTCTGCTAATTTAAATAAATACATAAATAAGTGGGGGAAATTGTTCTTTTGTGTGAAAATCTATTTGGTTATAGAATTGGGCTTTTCTCCAATTTAATCACTGCTATTAAAGGTTCTCATGAGGGTCTTCACCTGTGGGCCACAAGTTGCCCCTAAGATGACATTTTATATGTGCTGCTCATGGGACATGGGCCCTCAAGGCAATGCAACTTCGGGTTGTGAGGTAATCAGGATTTCTTAACTGACCACCTTGGTGAAAACACTGCCTGTTTCTCAGGCTTTACTTCCTCTAAATAGAAAGTATTCAAATGGGGACAGGGGGAATTTCTTTTAAAGGCAACCGAATCATGTCTCCATAAAAACAAAACAAGTTAATGTGCAATGGTTTCATCTAGCAAGGTTTCATGTGGCTCCTGTACAAGATAGGTGGGTAGCTTGGCTATCTGTCTTTCAATGCAGTGAGATTGCATCTCCGTGGAGTCTTGGGAGATTATTTGGAAAGCCTCATGGTTGATGTCTAACAGCAGGTGCTCTTGTTCGGTTTTGCCCTGGTTTTGCTCAGTCTGCAAGATCAAATTGTGATACATTGAAATAATGACTTGGATAAAGGAGCATTGTCACAGAATTTTCCAGATGAAGGACCTGACCCTTTTCAGAGAACCTCAAATGATTTGTCAACATTCTTCTTTTATTTCTGCCTGTCCAATTTGTTGTTTTGCTGATGAGCAAAAATGAGTCTAAGATTTTGCTCAACTACATATGGCTTTGCAGTACTGGAGGCACGACTTGGGTCCTGCGTGCTAGGTTAATGCTGTACTACCGAGTTACCCCCGTTTCCTGACTCTTCGTGTAAAACTAGAGCTCCGAGGGTGGAATTTAGGGAGTATGTTTAAGATGAAATGGTATTTTGTAAAGAGGTGGGGAGTATCAAAGTTTAATTGTCTGCTCATGCCATTTTAGCAAATTGAGGGCTGTATGTTTCTAGATAGAAACTCTTCTTAGACTAATAGGAATGTTGTATGACTAGGAAAAGGGAGGCAAAGTGAAACACAAACTGTACCTGTAACTCACCATCTAGTTCATATATTCAGTAATTGTTGGATCAAGCGTTAACTCTTTAGCTATATATTTAAGCTCCTAGTTTCGCAGTAAAATCCCTGCTTTCTTTCCCAGTCTTATCTTAGAGCAGTGGTTCTCAACCTGTGGGGCATGACCCTTTGGGGGATGGAGCAAATCTCTTTCACAAGGGGCTGAAAAATTTGGATGTTTACATTGTGATTGACAGAAGTAGCAAAATTACAGCTCTGAAATAGCAAAAAAAATAATTTTATGTTCCCCACAACATGAGGAACTTTAGTTGCAGCATCAGGAAGATTGAGAACAGAACCATTGCTCTAGACAGTTACCCACCACAATTACTGTACTCCCAGAAGCAGAGTTTGCTTACCATTGTCCTTCAAAATTGATTTTAACTTAAATATTTTAAGATTTTAGGAGAGAGATGGGGGAGGGGTAGACATCTGTGTGGTAGTCAGAGGTCGATGTCAAGTGTCTCCCTCTACTTTCCACCTTAGTTTTGAGGCAAAATCTCTCACTGAATCTGGAGTGCACCAATTCTGCAAGGCTGGCTGTTCATCAAAACTCAAGGTCCCAGGAGGGCACTAACACCTAAAACTTCTCAGGAATTTTTTTCAGTGTGGCCAGGAATAGAAAAAAAATCCAAAGTGAAGCAATGTCTTGCTGATAATTAGATTTTAAAGGCAGTTACATGAAAATATACCCAAATCAAATCAAGCTCAGGATGCTGCCTGTCCTTGACTTGACATGTTCAACCTGCCCAATTCTGTGCACTGTTCTATATTTCTTCTTATGGGAAGAATACACTACCTCTCTTTCTCCCAAGCCAGACAGAACCTGACTGTATTCATCTTCATTCTCCAAGTACACAAATGTTCATAGAAGGAAAACAATCTAGCCATCAACTCATACATTGGGTAAATATTATCCTTTGTGTTTCTTTTGGTACTGATGATTGTTGCCATAGCCTCATGCATGGTTGGCAATCACTGTACCAGTGAGCTGCACCATCTGCCCAACAAACCACATTTAAATAGAACACAATAAAGGGTGATACAGAAAGTATTATAGTATTTCTCATTGTTTGATAATAAGATGTCTCACCATGCTCTGTGCTTTTGCCCATGCCATCTCTTGCCCACATAGAACACTTTTCTGTTTCATCAACAAATTCTAAATGTTGATTTATCCTCACTATTCAGGCTACTTTTCCTCTGCAACCTTCCTGGCATTCCCTGCCCCATCTAATGTCATTTCTGTCTTATTTGATCTGTCATATCTGATCCTCTATGGCTCTTTATTTTAATGTTTTATATGGGATCTACCATATTTTGTTCTGTACAATGTTATTTGAACATGTATTAAATTTAAAAATATCAATGATTTAATTTTTATCTTCATATAATGTTACCAGTTTATATATATATATATATATATATATATATATATATATATATATATATATATATATATATCAAGGTGCTCATTGAAACATTAATGTAAAGGCAAAGGGGGCTCTGGGCATGTAGAAAGCCCCGAAACTTCCAATCCCATGGGACTATAAATGTTTATTTTGCTTTTCTTTATTTTTGTTTTTTTTTTAATTTCACTGTGTAGCTAAGGCTGGCCTAGAGCTCCCTATGTAGCCTGGAATAGGCTCAAACTTAAGAACTGTCTGTCTCGGGCTCCTCATTGCTGGGATTATAGACATGTGGCACCCTAGGAATCAACTATTTCTCCTCCTATTTTCATATAGTGGGTTTTTCTGCGCATTGATTTAATTTGCTTGAGATGTTCCACAGAAAATGTGTTTTCTATGATAAAATTTTAAAAATAGTCTTGAACAGTTAGTTCCTAAATATCACATGTCTGGCTCATATACTCTTAACACATGTATGTTTACTTCAGTACTGTTGTTGATGTATAGTTTGTTTAGCTGCTTCTTAAATTTTTCAAATTAAATGACTGTTCCAGGGATATATATATATATATATATATGTGTGTGTGTGTGTGTGTGTGTGTGTGTGTGTGTGTAGATATATGATATATATTACAGCATAGGACATGGTGCAGCTCATGAATATTCTACACAAGATAAGCTTCACAAAGCATTACTTTGTTCTGCCTTAGAAAGAGCATTTGGCATGACGGATTGAGAATTTGAGGCACTCAGTAGAAAGCTTGCTCTTACCGCGCTGGAACCCCTGAGGAAGGAGAGCAGATTTCGACACACTGGTAACAGGATCAGCATGCAGTTGAAATTCAGGCAGGCTGCAGGTGCCCTGGCCAGAGCCAGTGCTGACTAGAAGAGAGAGGATTGTGAGCAGAGAGACTTTGGTGAGCAGAATACCCATTCTCCTCTTCCCTGGGGTCCCATCATGGAACCCCAAAAAGCTCCCTTAAGACATCTGGAATGGAATTCCCTTCACAGCGGAGGAGTTTTCTTGGGGTCCACTGATATGCTTTACTCTAACCTGAAGCTGCCTGTTTACTCCAACTGAACATTTTAAACTTTCAAACCTGAAGAGAAGTGGAAAGAAATTTACTGAGTTTTTTTTTTTTATCCACCTGCCGGACTAAACTTTTTAAATTTTCGTGTGTGTGCTTTATCACCTACCTAGCTTTACACCCCTTCCTCCATCAGAGGAGAGTATCAGGTGTCCTCCTGTATTTCTATGGTGCTCTGCTTTATTCCTGTGAGACAAGGTCTCAGATTGAACCAGGATCTCACTGTCTTTTGTCTAGTCTGGTGTTCAGCAAGCTCTAGGGATCCTACTATCTCTACTACTCCCTTGCCCTTCCAGTGGTGGCATTATAGGTGCCTGTGACCACACTTGGCTTTTTACATGGGAACTGGGGAACTGAACTCTTGGCCTCATGCTTGTGCAGCAGGAACTCCTATCCCTTGACACCCCTCCCATACAGTTGATACATTTTAAAGTAAGTTGCATGCATCAGTTTACTTCCTCCTAAATCTTTGAGCATGTATACCATTAACAAGAGGTCAGTATCAAAACTAGATCTTTGATTTTAAACAAAGTCCCCTTAGCATTTAGACCTTAACAGTAACTTAAGCTGGTATGGTGTAATACTTGGGCGAAACTGGTTTAGCAATGTCTAAAGAAGTTGCCTATGATACAAGAACAGATCATCATGAATACAGTAGAGACAATTTTAATAATGTGAAATGATTGTTTAGCAATACTTACACATATGATTATAACATTATTAATGTAAGCATTATATAACAAATGATGTGCTCTGGGAGCGGCTGTAGTTCTAATTATTTTCATTTGTGATGAAGAGACCTGACAGTTCAAGGAAACAGATTGCTTAGGGACTCAAGGAAATTTAAGGACCTCTGCTCGGCTGGCCTACTGAAGTGATGTAGTACACAAACAAGTTCCTGCAAGTCTCCAGATAATAGCTTGAAGTCGATTTTTTCAAGATCATTTCACATGTCATTAGGAGGAGGACTTCTCCATGCCAAAAATATGATATGAACCATTTAACTTAGAAAAAATATAGAAAATTTCAATTGTCAAACCAGTGTCAAACCTGTATGAGTGTCAAACCAGTAGGCTTTCCATTCTAGAGATTCCTATGTTAAGCTTGGCACATATTGGTAGAGAGGGATGCAGGTAGGACCCTCTACCACACTTCACTTTGTTACACTGTCAGGTCTTAAGTGATTCTTGCTAAAGAATTTGCAACTGGGGAGTAAAGCTGGTGATGTTGTCTTGGTTGGTCAGAATATTCATTCTAAATCTTAAAAGGAATAAATAAATACGAGCACATCTGCCTAGAAGTGTGAGCTGGCTGATATTACATGAGGTGGAAGTTCACTTACCCCGAGGAGTTTTCGAGTATAATAGTACTTAGGTCCATCATCATAAACCTTGTAGTAGTTGACAAAGAGGAAGACATTCAACCCCAACCACACCAGCTGCACAAACAGAAAAAGTCGGATGAGGTTTATAAGCCTAAATAAGTAGATTCCCTATAATAGTGGAGTCAAATGAAGGACAGGACTTCCCCCACGTTCAGACTTTGACAAAGGGGGTCATAAAGCTGAGCACAATCAGCTTCGAGGCAGCTCTTTCCTATCCCCGCGCCACCCAACTCTTCAGTCACTGGCTTGATCTGCCTTTGTTGTTTTGCATGATTGCTTCACTACTTGGTCAGCATGCGAAGTTAGTATCAGCCTGCCTTGTCTCTTTTCATCTTAAGATCAGAGAGGTAACAATGGTTGACAAAGTAAAGTGAGAACACATGGAACACGTATTGTTGCTCGACCTGTAGGAAATTGAACTGTCCTCTCCCAGATGCCCGTCACCTACTTGCAGCACATACAGCTTACCATTCTATTTGGTAAGTTTTCCTTCATTTTTAAAGGAGGGCATATTGAACATGAGCAAAGGAGTCAAGGTCATGGAATTTAAACAATAAACTTTTTAGATTTTAAGTTGGCATTTGATGCTAGCAACAACCTTATCAAGGGCTGATACTACCCAGTCTTCTACCTTCAGCTCCAACGTGATTTTCTTTCAATATGAAATTACTAGCTATTATTAATACTAGCTATTAAATACCCATAAATGTTTCATAACAGTCTCTCTTTACACAGAAGGCGCTACAGAAACTTCCTCTCTTGCCCTGTCACTCTCCCCAACTCTAAATTTCTAAACCATGTCTTTATTTTCAAATATATGCATACACAACTTAAAAGATTACTTCCTGGGGAAACTGTAATTAGAATGAAAATTCTATTTCAACTTGTTTCTTAAGTGAATAATCTGCTCTTAAAATGGCAGTAAGGAGTCAGGACTCCAGTTTTAAATCCTGATGTTTCTATGTTGCATTGGAATATTGGTTTAGCATGAACTGACTTTCAATCAAATATTTGTTGTTTTAATTTTATTCATTTTATTTACATCTCTAGAACTCAAACACTCCATGTATTACGTGGTGAATTTTTACAAAACTTCCTTTCGTAAGTGATTTTGATATCGTGCTTCATTAGCTATTTGGCAAGAATAGATACTACATTTCTTCCAATTCAATTCATCCATAATTGCTTTGCTGAGAACACTAACTTAAAAGTATAAACCAGAAATCAATGTGTAATTGAAAATTAGCCACAGCCTTATTTCCAAAATTATTTCTCAAGATTAATAGTTCATATATAATTCAATATTATATACATACTTTATATGCACATAAATACATATAACATACATACCACATATAGATGAGTCTAAATAATTTATTTCAATTCTTTCATCTCAATTTGTTGCAAAATTCACAAGTGACTACAGTTCAGACCTCTTAGGGAAAAATGTGCTTATTTTAAAAAGAAATTTGAGAACTTTGGTTGTTTTGGTTCTATTACTGAAGTAAAGATCCCTTTCCCATTCATGAAATCTTTAAGAATAAATATTATTCAGAAAACAGTAAGGTTTTAATTGAGCATTTTAAGTAGGTAACATAAAAAGTAGACAAATTTACCTCCGAGTAACTAAGAAAAATATCTCAGAGATCTTTAGTATGATCTTCTATTCTCTCTGTTAAATGCTGGCTAATTCCACATTCTTAGTAACTCAGAAACAAACTGGGAGAAATGAGAGCTGTTGGTGCATAGTTTTAATTAAGAAGTTTGAAATGGGAGAATTAACTCAATCTACTTACAAATTGATGCTTGTTCACAGTGTAAGTAAATTTCTTAAGCAAACAACAGTAAGAAAACCCATTGCTCTATGTTAGCTCCCAAGAGAACCCCAACACATTAAAGAATTATAATTTACCTCTTGTTGGTACTTACAATGACAAAGATGGAGAGTCCCTCATTCACAGCCCAGTTCCCCATGGCAGCAAAGGGTGAATGTGCTGGGTCTGCCTTTCTTCTCTACTGTGCTTCTTCTTTGCATGAGGAAATGAAAACAGCATTGGGGCAATATGTTTCCTTTGCTATTATCAGAAATTAGCTAATCATTGGTCAACTGAAAGCCTGTTTCCATAACAAATTTAAATCTTTAAACCACATAAAAACTACAGAAAGAAAAATAGATCTTGTGATTCAATCACAAGTAAATACATTGGAAAATGAAACCAATTGCTACAACTGAGAGACTATATTTGTCAAGTTTTAAAATTTGCTTTATCATTTATCAGATTTTGTGCAGTTTACGAATATATTATACACAGTGACTTATGTTTTTTTTAAACTAACTAGTTTTCTACTTGTAATTTTCAAGGTGTCTGCCTAACCGTGGATAAAACGTGTGTGTGCTGGGTAAAACATACCGAACACATGTGAGATCTTTTGACAAACTCTTTTTTTATTTTGAGAAGAGTAGTTTTATTTTAGGGGAATAAAAATTTCAATATTTTCCAGTTTAAATAATAAACTGAACAGAAATGAGATTGTACAAAAATGGATTATACAACATTATAATTATTCAGTTGATTTGCAAAAGATATAATTATTGGAACTAGAATATTTTTCATGTAAACGAAAAAGATATATAAATTTAAAAATGACTTTCTTTAAGCATTATTTTTTCTTCTCCTTTTTTAAATTTATATATTAAAAATTTCCACCTCCTCTTCTCCCATTTCCCTCCCACTCCCAGCAGTCCCTCTCCCCCTCCCTCTTTAGGGAGCAGTCAGGGTTCCCTGCCCTGTGTGAAGTCCAAGGTCCTCCCCCCTCCATCCAGGTCTAGGAAGGTGAGCATCCAAACAGACTAGGCTCCCACAAGACCAGTCCATGCAGTAGAATCAAAACTCAGTGCCATTGTCTGACAAACTCTTATAGCAGTATTTATCCTCCCTGGGTAAAGTAAAAAGAGTGATAGATGATGTTTATAGAGTGCTAACCATGTTTCAGTTTTCTATCATAAAGTAGATATAGGCCTATATTGTGTACATATATTTGTGACTTGAAACATACATATTAATACATATGTATGCATACACAGAAAAATACTTGTGCCCACATATACATCGACTCAGTTGATTCTCATAATTCAATCCCTATAAGTAGGTTCTAATTTGTGATTACATTTACAGATGAGAAAATCAAGACCAAGAGCAGTGAACTTATTTAAACCCAGTTACAGTGCCAAGGAATAATGCAGGCGGTCGTTTGAAGTCCATACAACTGATGTTACCTGTAAAGTAAGGTACCAGAAAAAAAAGTTTAAATTTGTCAGTGCCACCTTAAATCACTCCACACAGGAAAGGAAACTGTAGTAAAAGTACCAAAATATTTAGGTGGCAAACATGTTTCCAGGCAGACATTTTCTGCTAAGTTGGTAGACATAGATCAAAGGTGTGTCAGTGTATGGTAGATGCTAAAGCTAGGTGTAGCACAACCACATCCGGCCACTCTTCTGCCTTCCAGACATGAAGCAGATTAGCATGGTAACCTGACCATGTGATCAAAGTACAAGGTGGCTGCACGGCTAATAGAGAAGTTCAAGAAACAAACTGAAGCACTGGAAGGCGACTAAAGAGCACAAGAACCGAGGTACACACTCTCTCAGTTGCTGTCTACAGAACACACAACCTCTGGGATTGTGGCAATTAGCACAGCAGCATGTTTTTCCCACTGCATGATATTTAAAGAAAGGTATTGTGACATTCTCCATGGTAATCAGAACATGTATAACACAACAAAGGCAAAATGACCTCCTGGGTTCATTCCCAAAATAGATAAATTCAAAGACTGGTTAGGAAATCAGAACATTGACAAGCTATATGATGATCTGTTTGCCCACCCTCTCCAAGAACTGCTGGATTTCACCGAGAGCTACATTTGTCAGCCTTAGATTGATGGTTTCCGGTTGGTTTAGCTAAACTGGAGTAGAGGAGAAGCCACAATGGTTCTCACCGCAGAATTTTGCTTCAAGAGACATTCACCGGGTTGGTGAATTGTTACTGGGCCTCCAGCTTCCCCTAGTCTGCCCTCCCTTCAATGTCATGAACACCTGCTAGTCAGTAGTATTGTAGGGCTCCGTGTTGCCAGATGGCCCCCGCTGTTGTGCGGGGGTGGGAGATTAGACAACCTCCTCCCAGTTCCTCTAACTGAGAGGTAACCACTTCCTGTAGTTGTTCTTTTTTATGTTGCCCCTTGTCCCTTTTGGGATTCTCCACTTTTCCATCACCCATGCAACACTTTCCTGGTGTGAAACTCCCTCTGTTGAAATATTGTGGTTTCTGTTTTTTAATTGGATTTTGAAACAAAGTAGTTTAGTTTGAGTAGTTATTCATGTAACTAAAGAATTTAATCTTATATGCCTAAAGAACAATAAAACACCATAAACACGAATTCTCTTTCTCTTCTTCACTCTCAGATTTCTTCATAAGAATGACTCCCAGTCCTTCAAGCTATTAAAAATTCAACAAGGTCTCCTCTTCTGTTACTTTCCCCTCTTTTCTCTTTCCCTGCCTAATGGTTCATCTTTCCTGTTCTAAATTTTTACATTTCCCCTACTGTTTTATCATGTGCTTTCTGATGCCTGTGCCCTACTGCAGAAAAAGTGAGCGTGCCGTGAACATTCACATGCTAAGGAACAATATTTTCTATTTCTTATAAACATGCTACTTGGCTATTTCCCCCTCCTTTTCCTTCCCCCTACAAGTTCAGAAGAATATTCAAAGAAGGAAGCATTTTTGCCACAGATAAGCAACCATTTCCTTCTGTTGATTTTCCCCCTCATGAAAGTAATCACGACAGTCTGTAGCATCTTCATGAGTCTTAAGGGCCTCAATCAGTTTCACAGCTGGCGAAGATCACTTGCAATGAAAAGTAAAACCTTTCTTCCATGGAAACAAATGTCCCTTTTGAGAAGACTTTAAGAAAACTGCAGTGTTGGAAATACGGGTGGAAAGGGTGATAAAGGAGCAATGGGATTAGCTGTGTAGTACTGATTACACACAGAGAGGGAAAACACTCAGACCTCTGTATTACCTAATGAGTATTAGCTAAGGGCACATCTTGTCGCAGTCCCTTCAGCTGCCACTGTCTCTTGAGCTGTTGACATTCAGTGAGACTGTGGAAAACTTAAGCACGAACTCACAAGCCCTTGAGACAGAGGAGAGAGGCAGCCCCAAGTTTCAGAATATTCCCCGATTTCACTTCTTGAATGTGATTCTGTTTTCTGCCTTGATAGCTCAATCTTCAAATTATATTTTCCCCAAATTCAAGAAGGAAAATTGCTATAGAAAGGGAGATATGTACCTACATCAAATGTCCTGACGAATTTTGTTCTTAGTCCTGATGAAAGTGTGCTTCCCTTCTTTTGTAGCTAGCTTGGGTTTGCTAGGCTTTCCAGAATTGTCATGTTTAGCTAAATCTGAAAGTATGGATGGTGTGGTCCCATATTCTTTGCCTAAGGTTTACTACCAAGAAGTCCCCTTGGACCCAGTGATTGTTCTAGGTGTGGGCTCTTGATATAAACAAGACCAACCATTGTTTTTGCATCCTCTAGAGGAACAAAATTAAAACGTTTTTCTCTTCCTGTTTGTCAGTGATGTATGCCTTGCGTGACCACAGTCTGTCTCTACTATCATGTGCTCATAAGTCTGGACAAGAATTCTACCCAGACATGGAGAAATAGAGTTAGAAGTGACCGGGAAGCCTCCTCCCTGAGGACCAGCTCTCACAGATCAGAAGGTACTGTGAAGCTATCCAGGGAGAAAAGCAGTCATGAGTCCTACCCAGACGTAAAACCTACAAACCACAACAATGACTGGCCAGGCAATTGTGGCACTTTAATCTTTGGGGTAGCCAATAGCTGTCTAAATGGACTAAAGGCACACTCACTAGGAGGGAATTCATGCCTGGTACAATGAACCTAGGCAACTGCTAGTGACTGGGGCAGTCACAGACCTTAGAGGAGAACCTAATACTGCCATTTTCCTGACCCAGTACAATTTATAACTGTATTCAAATCATTTACCCTTATACCCACACCAAAGAAGTTTATCTTGTTCCTCACCAAAGAAACTTCTTTTTGCAGCAATGGCTACTATGGAGATCCACAACTGGTCAAAGCTTAGAGAATAAGGGACTGTGGGATACTGTTTTGTTTGCTTTCTGTTCCTGTGAGAAACACTAGGACCAAAAGTAACATAGGTTTATTGTATCTTACAACTCCCAGGCCCCATGGCATCATTGAAAAAGTCAGCACCAGAACTTAAAGAATCTGGAGGCAGGAACTGAAATAGAGACCATGAAGGAATGCTGCTTACTGGCTTGCTCCTCATTGCTTACTAAACCTGCTTTCTTATACAACCACCAGAACCACCTACCCAGGGGTGTCACTACTCAGAGTGGTCTGAGCCCTGGTTCATCAGCCATTCGTCAAGAAAATGTCTCACAGACAAGTCACAGGCCAGTCTGATGGAAGCAATCCCTCAATTGAGGTTCCCTCTACTCAGATGACTCCGGTTTCTATTGAGTTGACAAAACCTTACTGTCAAAGGTGAGTCCCAAAGATCATATCTCCCATGCAACCTCTACACTTAAAACTCAGGAAACATAGAGGAAGAAGGGGCACAAAGATTGCAAGAAACAAGACTGGGATGCCTGCTGCTGCTAGACAGTGCCTTGACAAGGATGTTGTACCCATAAAATCTCAACAATATGGTTGCCAAAATAAGACTCTCATAAGGATAGTACCAATCGGTGTACCATTGTTAATGAGGGAAATCTCACAAGGCCCTGCCCCTAGATGAAGCACTGTAAACAATTGGTGGCTGCAGAGGGAGGGGAAAAAATCACTTTTTTCAGGGATTAAGCACCTTGATAGATTATCCAATCCCAAGTTGTCAACCTCAAACACACATTCCTGCAAGCAACTCTAAATGGACTCAGCAGGTTTTCTATAATAGATGTATGTATGTAACAATAACAATTATAGAATGAGAGGTCCATGTATCTGAGAAGGAGTGGGCATAGAAGGAGTTGGGGAAAGAGGTGGAAATGATGTAAATACAGTACTTGTGTGAAATTCTCAAAAGAATTTAAATTTTTTAAACTTAGAAACCTAGAAGGCATATACAGAAAATTATATCAACAAAAATAAAATCTGACTTAGTAACAAAGAAGGGATGAGGAGATTTGAAAAGAGATATGCTGACAATGTTTGGATTCTTGGATCTTTTCTGCCTACACATTTAGGTATCCCAGGTATTCTTAGAGAGCAGAGTTCCTAGGAAGCAGTCGCTAAGGTAGAGATTAGTATGTAACATTATTAGGGAGATTTCTAGCAGGTAAATGTGTAAAAAAGGAAAGAAAAGATGAGAAAATATGAGTGTGACACCGAAGAAAATGAATTATCATGCAGCAACACTCAGCAGTCCTGCGGGGAGATCTGAAACTGCAGTGACTCCCAGTAACCGGAGGGATTTTAGTTGTTTGGTTTGGTTTGGTTTGGTTTGGTTTGGTTTGGTTTGGTTTGGTTTGAGGCCAAGTCTTGTGACTATAGCCAAGCAAGGCTGAAACTCACAGTGCTTCTTTTGTTTCAGCCTTCAGAGTGCTGAGATTCCCAGCATGGGATACCATACCTGGAAAAGATGGTTTTATCTGAGACAGTCTCTGTAGGTGTTTATAGTGTAATAGAAATAATAATCATTCTGCACATTTACAGCGGAAGGAAAAGCTATTTCCTGAAGCTAATTCTCAAATAACAGTCAACCTTAAGTAGATGTCCCTAGCTTATAAACTCCTTGGGCTTATGAATTTAACACACACACACACACACACACACACACACACTGTCTTCCTTAAATCTCTTTTGGGTCCCAGCTACACTTGGAACAACTTAAACAGAGACAGGGGACTGGAAATCTGAGCGCTTGGGCAGATGGGAGATTTACACAGCAAAGATATTGTTAGAACTGTTTTTTAAGTACACCAGTGTTGTTCTTCCTGAATAGTTGTTGCTCAGTCATCTGGCCCACCCGGCAGAATTATGCTTCTTGATAAGCTTTTTAGTGTTTAGTTTTGAAGCACTAGAAAGGTTGTACGGTGTAGAATCCTAGTTCAACCTCTGGTTCCCTGATACACAGAGGAAGAAACCCCGAGAAAAGTCCACTTGCATGCCAAAAGCTTAAGTGAGTACATAGCATCTGGCCGTGTAGTATCCCTAACCAAGAAGAAAGACACCAATGCTGGGAGTCCTCTGATCTAGAACTCACAGAACTCATCACTGTGAGTTCTAAACTTTAGGTTTTGAAGTCATCCAGTCTATGTAACTTTATTAAGACAGCCAAAGCTAATAGCTAGGTGGAGGAGAAACATCTAGAAAGCCCCACATAAGTCTGGGACTGGATTCATGTCCAGAAAAGACCTAAGATCACAACAGCTCACCTCAGACTGATTTCTAGGCCGAGATCAAGCAGAAAAATGATGTTAGGTAGGAGGCAAGCTCCGGAAAGGATCAGTCAAAGGACCCCCTAAAACAGGACATACAGAACAATATGTCATGGTGGTAATTCCAGGGCTCCAGGAACAGGATATAAAAACAATAATAGGTGGTGTTGGGCCATTCTTTGCTCAGTGAACAACTCACACTAGCTTCAGCAACTTCCATAACAGAAAAACATAAAAGAATGTTGCTAACCTTTTCCTGAGTGGTTTTGTATTTTACTTAAATGCTTATGCACATTACTGAATCTTATATATCTATTTAGATTGAATTTTTGGTAAAAAAAAATTCTTCTGAGAAATGTATGCCCTTTTTCTGGAAGTAGTCACCCTGTAGGAGGGCAAAAAGGAGGGAATAACACAAGAAAAGAAATATAAGCCCCATGCCTGTTAGGGTCAAGGCTTTTCTGCTAGGTTCAGCCTATTAATTTCATATATATGTATGTATGTATGTATGTATGCGTATACACACACACACACACACACACACACACATATATTCTTGCTTCTTTACTTATTCTAACTAACACTTTACTGCTTCCTCTACCACCATATCTCATCTGAAGCAGAAGAACCAAGACTGCGTCTGGGTCAGGAACAGAAGAAACTGAAGCTATCGCCTTAACCATAACAAAGGTAGCGTCAAATTTGGAATCACCTAGCTGAGGGTTGAAGGAGTGCCCTGGCTGGATCCAGAGCCAATCTTCAAGGACCTAGAAAATGTTTTCCTTTCTTTGCCTTTCCCTTCACTTTCCTTCCCATCCCATTCTTCCCTTTCTGTCCTGTCTCTTATTTATTTTTTCTCTTTTACATTCTTCTTTTTTTAAAAAAAAATGACACCAGGCATTTAAGCATATTTCTGTGAAATGACCAGATAACTTCTCAGCTTTATGAAAATAGAGCACACACAGCATCAATGGACAAGACCTATTGCTCATACTTGGTCACCTTGCCCAGCCGTAATACAAGGAGGTGTGTGAGGGGGAACTTAGTCCTATTTCAACTTGATATGACATGCTTTGTTGACATCTATGGGAGGCCTGCCCCTTTCTGAACAGAAACAGAGGAGTGGACTGGGGGAAGAGGGGAGTGGAGGGATTGGGAGGAGAAGAGGGAGGGGAATCATTGGTCAAGATGAAAAATAAATGAATTTAATAATAAAAAGGAATATGGCTTTTACAAAATAGCTTTGTAAGTTAGTAAAAATATTATTGACAGTAAGTAGGAAAACACAATTTTTTGCAGAGGGGAGAGAAACTGAGTAACTGCATGACAGTATTAAAAATATCTAGTTTTGGATGGAGGGGGGAGGACCTTGGACTGCCCACAGGGCAGGGAACCCTGACTGCTCTTTGGACTGGAGAGGGGAGTGGAGGGGAGCATGGGGAGTGGGGGGAGGGGGAGGGAAAAGGGAGGTGGGGAGGAGGTGGAAATTTTTAATAAAAAAATAAAATAAAATAATTTAAAAAATCTAGTTTAATACAGACAATTACAAAACATAAAAGATAAGATAAACTATTGCCCATTCACAGGAAAAAAAACAAATTAACAAAAAAGTCCCCAAGAAATCACAGATATTTGACTTAACAGTATTAAAACATTCTCATAGAATTAAAGGAAAGCATAAACCAAAAATTAAAGGAAAATATAACAATCATAAAACTGATGTTTCAACAAATATAGAGTATCAATTAAGAAACAGAAATTATTACAAAATAGAAATTTTGGGTTCAATAAATCTATTAATTGAAGTAAAGATGTACTAGAAGATTTGAGGAAAGCAGAAAACACAACCAGTGAACTAAAATACATGTTTAATCAAAGTATTTACTTTGAGGGACAGTGAGAAAAAAGAAAGAAAATGAAGAGTTTGTAGTACACCATAAACCATAATGCACACAAAGTGAGAAATACAGAAGCAATGAGGAGAGGACCATTGTTAATTTGCTAGAATCTAGAATTACCTAGGAAATGAACCTCTGAACATGCCTGGGAGGGAGTTTCTGGATGAGGTTGAAGTCTGACTGTGGGTGGTATCATTCCATGGGCTGAGACTGTAAACTGCATAGAAAGGGCAAAGGGAGGTGAGTATCAGCATGCATTGTTCCCTGCTTCCTGACTGTAGTTGCAATGTGATCTGCTGTCACAAGGTCCTTCTGCTATGACTTTCCTGCCATGATGACTTTCAGTTTCAAGTGTGAGTCCGCCTAAACTGTTTCTTCCTTAAGCCAGTTCTGTCAAATATTTTTATCACACCAAGAAAAGCAACTGATGGGGGCTGGAGATATTCCTCAGAGGTTCAGAACACTTGTTCCTCTTTCACAAGACTCAGATTTGATTTCCAATACTCACATGATGACTCAAAACCATCTACCACTCTAGTTGCAGGGGACCTAATACCCTCTTCTGGGCTCCTAGGGCACTAGACACACATGTGATACAGATTTATACTGATAAAATAAAGTTAAAAAATAAAAAGTAATGAACACAGAAGAAAAATATATGAAGAAATAGTGTAAATAGTAAAAAGGACTCTCCAAATTTGGTAAAAAGCATGCAGTTGTTCAGCTCAACAATCCCCAAGCAGGGTGATGAAAGAAAAAAAATGTTCATAGTACACCCATAGTGAGTTTGAGGCCAGCCTGGGTCCCATAAAAACATGTCTCAAAAATCCCAAAATCTAAAATGGAGAAATAAAATCATTAAAAGATAGGACAACGTGAAAGAACGAAGTTCTAGTAGACCTACCTTATAAGAAATGCTAGGATGATACCTTTAAGATGAAATGAAAGATTGCTAAATATACTTTGAAGGTACACGAAGAAAAAGTATCAATAAAAGTGATTATTGACTACTTAATTTTTGTAGGTTTTGCTCTATATTGTCATTGTTTAAAGTTGTGTTTTTAATTAATAAATAAGTTTAATTTTAATTACTACTTTGAAAATTATGAGTTAAATGGAGAAACATGCACACACATTTATATATCCCCATATCATATAGCTATTAACAATCCACAATATCTAAGGACTTGAATCAATTTTGATTTTTCTAATTAAGCCTTGTTTTATGGATTTGACTTGCAAAGTATGAAGTTTTTATATAATTGCCTAACAACACAAATTTATAGTTGAATGACAATCTCTAAAAGTCAAAGTGAAATTAATGAGTCTATATAATGGAACTTTCCTTTGATTAGCAAACAAAAAGACCTTATTTGTTTTTCAAAAAGACCCTGTCACCAAAAATAGTTTCTTTTGATTTTGTTACAAGAAAAGAAAACAGACCTATTTTCTTAAAAAACACACACACACACAAGGAAACTAAATCAGGGCAGTCTTCTTCTAGAAGTCCAGGCATTAAGAAAATATAGTCATTATCACACTCTTTCTTGTTAGATCAAAGGATAATTGCAATGACTCTTTTTATATGAAGTTGTTTAAAAGTTTAGAAACCAAAGAAAACCACTCAGAAGAGTAGGTAGGAAACATAAATCTCATTCCTTGTGGAGACTGAGTCTCCCTCTGTCATTAGCCACTGTCCAACCTTGTGGAATTTCCCCCATAAACACTGGCATACCAACTGAGGTTGCCATCATGCTAACCATAATCAGACAACCATATTGTTGTGATTTAATGGTTGCATTTTCCCTGTTATATGTACAGGGCACTATCTAGGAGCATATGTACTGGTTCATCGGCTCTTAAGAATTTTTGCAACATCTCTTCCTTGATGTCTTCTGAGCTTTAGATACAGAGGTTGTGTTGCAAGATATATCAGCTGGGGTTGAGCACACCTCAGTAACTTATTCTTTGCATGTTGACAAATTATATATCTGTAATATTCTCCATCTATTACAAAAGAACCTTTTTGATGAGGGGTTAGAGCCACATTTATCTATTATAAACATATACATATACATGCATATGCATGTAGTAATAATAATTAGAAATGTGTATATCCACAGGATACAAATAAATAGAAAATCAAAGTTCCTATTTACAGAGATCTCATTGCTTTCCTGACTTTCTTTAGTGCTCTACTCACTCTCCCTCCCTTCAGCTCCTCACTATTGACTCTTCTAATAGAAAATGAGAGACATAAGTAATAAAAAATAACAAATATAGATAATAATGTGGTGGTCTGAATGAGAATGGCTCCCAATGTTCATGTGTTTGAATGCTTGGTCCCCAGTGAGAACTGTTGGTGTAGGAGGTCCTTCTGTCTATGTATTCCTTCTATTAGTTAATGAATAAAGAACTGCTTTGAACCTATGGCAAAGGCAGAACAGAACTAGGCAGTAAAAGCTAGGCTGTATACTGGGAGAAAGAAGGATGGAGTCAGGGAGACACCATGGAGCTACCAGAGACAAATACTGGAAACTTTAGCCGCTAAGCAACAGCCACATAGCGATACACAGATTAATAGAATGGGTTAAATTAATATGTAAGAGTTAGTCAATAAGAAGCTAGGGATAATGGGCCAAGCAGTGATTTAATTAATATAGTTTTGTATGATTATTTCAGGGCTAAGTGCTCAGGAACCAACAAGTGCCCCCCCCCCAAACTGTTTGGTAAGGATTAGGAGCTATGGTCTATTTGAAATAAGTATGGCCTTGTTGGAGGAGGTGTGTCATTAGGGATGGGCTTTGAGGTTTCAAAAGCCCACACAAGGCCCAGTGCCTCTCTGCCTACTGCTCCAATGTCATGCCTGTCTGCTTCCTGCTGTGGTGATCACGGACTAACCCTCTAAAACTGTAGGCAAGTCCCCAGTTAAATGCTTTCATTTATAATCTTTAGTCATGACATCTCCTCCCAGCAACAGAACGACAGATAAGACTAGGACCAGGGTATTGATGACCACACTGTTTTTTGGAAGAATACGGATGGAAGACTTAGGGACTTTGTACTAGAAATGTGGTTGAATGCTTTAATCAGGGCTTAATGGCCATCCTGATAGGAGCATAGAAGACAGTAGTGCTGAGTGCAATTTGGACCATGAAAGCCTGGTTTAAGAGGTTTCCGAGGGGAAGAATATTAGTAAGTGGCCTACAGGCCATTTCTGTGATATTTTGGCAAAGAATTGCTGCTCTCTTTCCTTCTCAATCCCCCCCGCAAATTTTCTTGAGGCTAAATTGAAGAGGTTTGTATTAATGTCTGCCATTGGCAGGGGAGTTTTCAAAATAATCCAGAATTGACTATGTCACCTGGTTGTTGGTGTTCACTCTTATGTAGCTCTACAGTGAAAAGGCATAAGCCAGCAAAAAGGAACACAAAATTTACAGTCTGAGGAGGAAAGTAGCACCAGGAAATATAAAGTTGAAGCCTGAAGGCGTAAGTCACAAACAATGCCACACCAGTTTGGAATTATGATTAATAGGGTGGTATTTATTTAAAAAGGAAAAAACTTACAGATCACCGTCCCAGACAACAGCCCTCTGTGCAACCAGGAAGGGAGTCTAGTCGCCGGGGGAACAGGAAGTGAAGAGAGCAAGGAGAGGGAAGTGGCCGCTTTTTTAAAAGGAGAGAGATAACACCCCAATGAGCTGGTATCTCAGTGGCTATAGGCTGGAGGAGCGGAAGGACCTCCCACAACAGAAGCCAAGTTTCATGCTCAAGGAGATTAGAAGTTTAAAGAAAAGCCTGATGCTAAATGGACTAAAGGAAGCTGTGCCCTCACAGTTAAGAGATTGTCGAGTCTTCTGAAGAGACTTTGGCCTTTCAAGCATAAACTGAAAGACTACGGAGACTTTTGAAGTTGGACTTTTAGTCCATAATGCTTTTTGCGTTATTATATGGCTATAAAGTTATGGGGGCCAGGGAGTAGGATGTGGTGGTTTATATGGGAATGGCTCCAATAGACTCATAGACTTGAATGCTTGGTCCCCAGTTAGTGAAACTGTGTGGGAAGTATTAGGAAGTATGTTGCTGTTGGAGAGATAAGGCCTTTTAAAGGAGACGTGTCCCTGTGTGTGGGTTTGAGGTTTCAAAAGCCCATGTTAGGCCTAGCCATCCCCCCATTCTTCCTGCTAGCAGCCTGTGGATCAGGATATAGAGCTCTCAGCTACTGCTCCAGCACCATGCCTGTCTTATTCTTGTCAAGATGATCGTGAACTAACCATCCACAACTATAAGCAAGTTCGCAATTAAAGGTTTTCATTTATGAATGTTGCTTTGTTCATGTTGTCTCTTCATAGCAATAGAACAGTGACTAAGACAAGTTGGTGATAATATATATTTAACAGCTCTCTCTTTCTCTGCATGCAATGCATTCTTGATTTGTAGCACTATCAATTTTTTCCTTCTTTATTTTTGAGGTTTTGTTGATGTTGATGATTTATTTTTTTTGAGAGAGGCGCTATCATTTAGCCCTGACTGGCCTTGAACTCATACAGAGTCAAGATCCACCTGTCTCTGTCTCTCAAGTGCTGGAATTAAAGACATTTGCCACCATTCCTGGCCCTTTATTTATTTATTTTTGCACTTTATTGTCTGGAACTCATATAGCCTTAAAAAGGCAAAAAAGAGATACTTAAGAAATTAGCAAGAATGAAAGAAGAAGTTTAGACAGCAGCCAGAGTGTTAAGACCTGTACTCTTAAAAGTTCTAGGGAATTCTGAGAAAGAATGCAGTCCAAAGATCTTGGGAATTATATGCTTGTTAAATCAGTACTCAAGATTCTGAAGCAGGTGTATTGTGAGTTCAAGACCAACCTGAGCTACAAAGAAAATTCTAGGCTATCTTAGACTATGTGGAAGACTCTGGCTCAAAACCAAAACAAATGTAGCATAAAATAAGTGAGGGAAGGGACTATTATGAAAATAAACAGAAAAAGTAATTAAGTCATCGTTTTAGTCGAGAGAATTTATTTTAAAGGGTTTTTTAAAACACACAAGAACTTTTCAATTCACTTCATATTCATTAACATTTCATCAGCCAAAGCAAATCACCTTGACAGTGACTTAGAATGAGTGTTATGAAGTTACAGGCAAAAGGTGTAGATAGAAGGATGTATTAATGGGTACAACAAATGCAATTGTGTGACCAAACTAGGTATTTTGGAAATTAAAGGAATATGGCAAGTGTGATCCTCCTATTCTTCATAGAATTTATACTATAAGTGGATAATGCATAATTGTTTTAATATGCAGTATGCTAAAGACTGGTGATACAGCTTAGTGGTAGTGCTCTTGCATGTCCTAAGTTCGGTCTGTAGCACCATAAAAATTATACTGCTAATACACCGTGTCATAATTGGTGTAATTGCAATGTACTTGTTTCATATTCAACAACTTAAAGCATTTTGTTACCCATTGCTTTCAAATAACTCAAGTCTTTGTTTACAATAAAAATAAGGTCTATTGGAAATGATTTTCATGCAATGCATTGAAATTTTCATATGATGCCTGAATGTTTTATTTTTTTCAGAAGGCAAAAGAAGAATAAGATAAACAAGATATATTTCCTGTCCCTAGTGGATGCAAGGTCTATCATGGGATTTTAGTCTTTATTTTCTTGGACTCTATGGTACTCATATGCATTCCTTCTATATAGTTTATGACGATACATCAAGAAGGAATGGAGAGAAACTCTTACTTAAAGCATTATTGGGACAGTGATTCCAAGCTCAGTATGGCACCTGGCAAATCATCAGGCATATTCCCTTAGTATGTGGATAAGACTGAAGGCTTTTGTCTCATTAATACTTTTAGTATTGAGTAGGAAAAGCTACTCTATTACATAATCAGTTTGTAAGGAGTAACATTTCATTTGAGGTGTGGTTCAAATCATAGCTTATTAAACCCCATCTTTCAGGAGACAGCATGCCCTTAAATGTATGCCTGAAACACAAAAACCCTATGGTAGGCCAATTGGTCAGTATTTTAACACCAACCACAATTGTGCCAACTAGATATCTAGAAAAAATATCTTATTCCTGTAGATTGGCTGGACCTGTGATATCTAAACTTGGACTTAATGACATGGCCCCAAGTTTGTAAGTGATAAGGAACAAAAAAATTCCTATTGCACTTGAAAAAACAATTATTACTGATGTTCAAAGAGAAATAGATATGAGAAACTGAAAGGAAGTCATGAATTGTTTTAACTTTCAGTCTAGCATGTTTTTAGGACTGGCCTTACCATCAAATTGCTCTTTGGTGGGTTTATCACAATTACATTTACAACAAAGGAAAATCCTATTCATTTGATAGCTACAGAACCAAAGTTTATCAAGCAATTCTTCTGTAATGTCTTGTTTATACAATAGAGTGGTCTTTAAACAGGTCAACAGATAAGGAAAGACTTCCTAGTAGAATTGGTAGCAATAATGACATCTGATAAGTGACTAGGATTAGCAGCCAGAAACAGGCCATTAAAAGTAAATGTTGCTCTGAATTGAATTGTGTCTCCCCGCAAGATAGGTTGATGTCCTAAACATGAATACCTCAGAAACATGAACTTAATGGAGTTATAGATGTAATTAGCTAAGTTTAGGTCATACTGGACGTAGAAGTCACCTTCATCCAACACACCTGAAGTCCTTACGAGACATAGCTGGGAAAGCCCAAGAAAAGAACTGCATCTAATGGGCACAGTTGAAGTGCTGCTGCTGCAAACCCAAGGTTGCTAGCAATTTCTAGGAAGTAGAAAGAAGGAAGGATAAGTGCTTGTTTCAGAGCAAACACGGCCCTGCTTACACCTTGAGTCTAGACCTCTATCCTCTAGAAATCTGAACCAATAATTTCTGTGATTTAAAATCACCAAGATTTTGATACTTGGTTAAAAGGGTCAGAAGAAAGTACGTTGCCTCTCTGTTAAGGAAAACAACATGTTTAAAGTTGTGCAATGAGAATAAAAGTGAGAATGGCTCAACCAGAGCAAGCAAACAACTCAGTTGTAAAGTCAGGAGAGAAAGGCAGGCGATGCCAAGAAATGAGGCTGGCCAGAAGAACAAGACAAGCAGGAGTTATGATTCAAAATAAGATAAAGTTCTTTGAACAATTTAAGAAGGTAAATAAATAATAGAGTGATCAATTTTGTGTTGTAGAAGGGTACTATGTTTCACTAAAAATAGATTACATGGATATGGAAGGATGATTAAGACCAAAAAGTGCTTGCTGGGCAAGTATAAGGACTGTAGTTTGGACTCCCCAGCATCCATATAAATGCCACAGTACCAAGTAGTTGTGGCTGCCCACTTATAATTCCAGTGTTTGGAAAGGGAAAATAAGAAGTCCTGGAGCAAGGTAATCAGTTAAACTAGTGATGTGGGAAGGTCATATGTCAATCTGTTGATTTTATTTGATAATAAAGAAACTGCCTTGGCCCATTTGATAGGCCAACCCTTAGGTGGGTGTAGTGGACAGAACAGAATGCTGAGAGGAAGTGAGGCAATGGCAATGCCTCTCCTCTCTGGGACAGACGAGATGAAGCTCCAGCCCAAGATGGACGTACACTAGAATCTTTCTGGTAAGACACAACCTTGTGGTGCTACACAGATTATTAGATATGGGTTAAAGCAAGATATGAGAGTTAGCCAGTAAGAGACTAGAGCTAATGGGCCAGGCAGTGTTGTTACTTCAGGGCATAAGCTAGCCAGGCAGCCGGAAGCTGGGTGGCAGGACTCAGCCTGCCGTTCCTTCTACAGACTAGTCGGTATCTGTGAGCTCTAGGTTCAATTGGAAAACTACCTTAACAGGTTAGGAGAAGGTGGAGGAAGAAGACTTCCAATGTCATCCTTGGGCCTCCACACATTCCTGCAGCCCTACACATGGTAATATGTACATATAAATATATGCACACCACTACACATTAAAAAAGAAATAAAAGAGACTGAAGACGGCCTAGGCAGTGGTAGCACATGCCATTAATCCTAGCACTTGGGAGGCAGAGGCAGGCAGATCTTTGTGAGTTCGAGGCCAGCCTGGTCTACAGAGCTAGTTCCAGGACAGGCTATAAAGCTACACATAGAAACCCTGTCTAAAACCCAGATGCAGAAAGACAATTATCACATGTACTCACTCATAAGTGGTTTTTAAACATAAAGCAAAGAAAACCAAGCCTACAAATCACAATCCCAGAGAACTTGGACAACAATGAGAACACTAAGAGAGATATACATAGATCTAATCTACATGGGAAGTAGAAAGTAGAAAAAGACAAGATCTCCTGAGTAAATTGGGAACATGGGGACCTTGGGGGAGGGCTGAAGGGGGAGAAGGGAGAAAGGGAGGGGAGCAGAGAAAAATGTAGAGCTCAATAAAAATCAATGATAAAAAAAGAGTGCTAGGATGATATGCAATATATTCGTCAGTATTGCTCTAGGGTAGGGTCATTTCAGGTTCCCTATCCTCAGCTGCCCAGGGAACTAACTGGGGACCTCAGCTTGGGCACCTGGGAGCCCCTCTAGGGTCAAGTCTCCTGCCCACCCTAAAGTGGGTCCCTTAACTAAGAATTGTGGTTCCGTGCTCCCCTATCCAACCTTCCTTTATCCCGATCCTCCTGTTTCCCCAAGTCCCCCCTCCTTCCCTTCTACCTTTTTTCTCCCCATCTCCCCTAACCCCCATCCCACCCCACCCCCAAGATCCCACTTTTCTCCCCGGCAATTTTGTCTACTTCCCTTATCCAAGAGGATAACTATATGTTTTTCCTTGGGTTCACCTTCTTACTTAGCTTCTTTAGATTCGCCTATTGTAGACTCCGTGAACCCTATTTATGGCTAGAAACCAATTATGAGTGAGTACATCCCATGTTCATCTTTTTGGGTCTGGGATACCTCACTCAGGATAGTGTTTTCTATTTCCATCCATTTGCATGCAAAATTCGAGAAGTCATTGTTTTTTACCGCAGCGTAGTACTCTAGTGTGTATATATTCCATACTTTCTTCATCCATTCTTCCATTGAAGGGCATCTAGGTTGTTTCCAGGTTCTGGCTATTACAAATAATACTGCTATGAACATAGTTGAACAAATGCTTTTGACATGTGATAGAACATCTCTTGGGTAAATTCCCAAGAGTGGTATTGCTGGGTCCAGGGGTAGGTTGATCCCGAATTTCCTGAGAAACCGAAACACTGACTTCCACAGTGGTTGCACAAGATTGCATTCCCACCAGCAATGGATGAGGGTACCCCTTCCTCCACAGCCTCTCCAGCAAAGGCTATCCTTGGTGTTTTTGACTTTAGCCAATCTTACAGGTGTAAGATGATATCTCAAAGTTGTTTTGATTTGCATTTCCCTGACTGAGCTCCCAAGGTCCCAATGAGGAGCAGAAAGAGTGAGAACATGAGCAAAGATGTCGGGACCACGAGGGGTGCACCCACCCACTGAGACAGTGGAGATGATCTACTGGGAGCTCACCAAGGCCAGCTGGACTGTTACCAGAAAAAGCATGGGATAAAACTGGACTCTCGGAACATGGCGAACAATGAGGGCTGATGAGTCGCCAAGGACATTGGCACGCGGTTTTGATCCTACGCAATGTGCTGGCTTGGTGGGAGCCTAGCCAGTCTGGATGTTCACCTTCCTAGATATGGATGGAGGGGGGAGGACCTAGGACTTACCACAGGGCAGGGAACCCTGACAGCTCTTTGGACTGGAAAGGGAGGGGGAGAGGAGTGGGGGGAAGGGGAGAGGGGTGGGAGGAGGGGGAGAAGAGTGGGAGGAGGGGGAGGAAAATGGGAGGCTGGTGGGAGGAGGTGGAAATTTGGTTTTTTTTCTTTTCTTTATCCTCCTTTTATCAATAAAAAAATTTAAAAAAAAAAGAGTGCTAGGAGAGTCCAATAAACTGGTTTCTTCAAAAGAAAAAAAATCTTAAAAGAAACAGTTAAATAAAATAAGAAAATAAATAGTGAAAAAATACAGCAAAAATCTGTCTTGGAAAAGAGAGAGAGAGAGAGAGAGAGAGAGAGAGAGAGAGAGAGAGAGAGAGAGAGAGAGAGAGACTGAAGACGGATTTGTTGTATCAGGAAAAAAACCAATCAGGTAATTGAATTCATCTGGGTGAGCATATAAATTGATTATTACTAGTTGAGAAAAGACCCAAAGATCAGTGGATTGAAATAACATCAAAAATTTCTTGGGGGTGTGTGTAGAGTGGTTAAGAATTAGATGACTATTTTAAACTGTTTCTTCCTAGGCATCTGAATCAAACTGAGAGCCCAGTGATTTGGATCAGACTTGGCTGGGAAGGGTTCTACACATTATTTTACCTTCCTTCTCGGAACAGTAGACAAATATGAGCACATATTTATTGTAAAAATGAAAGCCATACAAGAGGGAACACTTAAGCATCCCCTCAAGCCTACACTGGCACTGTATCTCCTACTTCCCGTTACCTAAGGCACATCACATGGCCGAGCTTAATTTCAAAGGCCAGGAAAAAAAGTATTCTAACACTTGATGGGAGAAGTTATAAAGTCATATAGCAAAGGGTATGCATATAGTGAAGAGGTAAAGAATTGAGGTCATTAATGCAATCAATCCACCAATTATAAAGGAAGTCACTCCAAGCACATCCTAGACAAGCCATTACAGAGGTCACAGAAAATACTCACCAAACGTAGTAATGTTGAACTATAGTTTATATTGGCATTCTGAACTCCTAGTTGCTAGAACTGTGAGAAATATATTTTAAGCTACATTGTTTCTAGTGTTTATTATGGTAAGATTGGAGAATGCCATAAGAAGAAAGGAGAGATCTCCAGAAAGGAAAGCTCTTGGAGATTTGGGGTTGAAGAACAAGAGAAGAGGAGTTGAAATGAAGAAGAGGCAAGCTGTCAGCAAAGAACACATAGGCCTGGAACTACAGGGATGGCTTCCACAGAAGACTCAAAAACAAGTTATTTGATGCCAAGAATTAAGTATGAAACAGGTTAGCAACCGATACCTGGGATTAGCAATAGGAAGTTATTAGTGGCCTCATTTAGGGGTTTCACTAAAGAGCATAAGGAGACCCAGATACTATGTATGGATAGAAGTGGATAACTGAGTCACCTCAAGGTAGACAAGACTGTGACAGGGAAGAGAGAGCTTGGCTGGCATAGAGAAGAAATCTGCAGACCAGAAGGATTTAATTTTTTTAAAAAAATATGAAGTTGTAAACACTATGTAACTGGAACACAGACAAAAGGGGGAGGGTGAACATAGAAGAATTTGAATAGAGTAAGGCTTCTAAGCACAGTGAAAGAAAGAAATGGAAAGTCTTCTATAGGAGGTGGTACCTGTTTTGTGAGAGCAGGGGAAGAAGTTACATATACCTGAAGGTGTCCAGGGCCAGTGGCAGGAACATGAGACTCTTCCTCTTTGTGGTCTCCATTTCCTTAGTGAAAGAAAAGGCAGGGCCATCTGTCGAAAGTCAAGTGGTGAGGAGATCTTTCCCAAGGTAGATACCAGCTTCCAATACTATAGCTGCAGCTCAGAAGGGGAGATTTGACTGTAGAAACCCCAAATGATTTGCAGGCTGAATTAACAACCCACTTGAGCCTAAGCAATCAGAAATGAGTAGTACCTACATGCAAATGTAAATGGAGAAAGATGAGTGTCTACCACTTGAGTTTCCCGTAACAAGTTATTCAGAAGGACCCAGCATGAAGGAAGTAAAGATATATACAAGAGCCGGGAGTGGTGGCACACACCTTTAATTCCAGCACTCAGAGGCAGAGGTGGGCAGATTTCTGAGTTTGCTAGGGTAAACACAATCCCAATTCCCAGTCTTACAGCCATTGCCTGTGGGTGAACCCATCCCAGTTGCTGAGTTGTCTGTCTGCACTGTGGAGATTTATAAAAGAGTTTAGGCTTAATTTTGCACCATGAACTGAGAAGTCCAGAATATGTATACCTTAGAAAACATTGGAGAATTGGGAAACCAGAGAGCCATGGAGCCCAGGTGATTGCATTAGGAGCCTGGGAAGAGATGGTATGTATACTCAACTTTATTCCATCATCATCCCAGGAATCTCTTAAATGTATTTTGATGGTGCCTCTGTTCTTTTTATTCAGATTGAACAAATTGCTAGTATTCAGTTCCCAGATGGCTTAAGTGCCAAACACCTTCCTGGTCTGCTTACCCTACTTCAGTTGTGAAGTTGGTGAAGTATATTAATTTTCTTATTACTGTGCCAAAAACACATGAAAAAATCAATTTGACAGAAGAATTTGCTATTATTATTATTATTACTATTAATTTGGCTTACAGTTCCACAAGATACAGTCTATTATAACAGGGAAGGCATGGCAGCAGGAGCTTGAGGCAGCTGATGGCAGTGCATTCATAGTCACGAGATGGCAGTGCATTTGTAGTCACGAAAGAGGTGGGGCATTTCTAGTGCTCTGGTGTTTAGCTCATTCTCTCTCTCTCTCTCTCTCTCTCTCTCTCTCTCTCTCTCTCTCTCTCTCTCTCTCTCTCCCTCTCTCTCTCTCTATCCCATTGAATGACAGTATCCACAGTTAGAGTGTATCTTCCCATCTCAATTAACTCAATCTGAAACCCCTCCATATAGTCATACCCAGAGTTTTCTTCTTATGTCATTCTAGGGTCTGTCAAGTAGAATTAATATTAACCATCATATGAAGTTGTGTGGAATTTGGTTGAATACTGACCCCTGCATTTACCAGATCTGTGACCTTAGACAAGCCTCTTTTCACCTTCTTTTGGTCTCCTTATCTGAAAAATGTGGTTAGTATAAACCTTGCTGAATTGATGAGAAACTTAGAATTAAGAAAATTTTCTAGGTGTGATCTGACTGGTCAGTACTAAAGTGAAATCTTAACTTCCTGTGTTGTGGAAACCACACCAATTGTGCTACCATTCTAAGACTTACCTCACTTTACTGGCTCATAAAGAAGTGTGCAATCAACACAGCTACTGATTTTTTTTATTTAATCTACAGCAATTGTGTTGTAGCAATTGCTAAGAATATCTCTTCTGTCAATTGTATGTAAATTACAAAGCCTCATGGTGGGGTTACTGTATTAATTTTGCAGGATGCCATACCAAAGAACCTCAGGCTTTGGGGCTTAAATAATAGAAATTTAGTTTGTCATAGCTCTCATTTGTAGAAAGAGAGAGCCTGTTGTTTCCCAGCCTCCTGGCCAGCTTAGACCCAAAATAATCACACAGAAACTGTATTAATTAAATTGTTGCTTGGCCCATTAGCTCTAACTTCTTATTGGCTAAATCTTATATCTTAATTTAACCCATCTCCATTAATCTGTGTATCACCACATGGCAGTGGCTTACCAGCAAAGCTTCAGAATGTCTGACTCTGGTGGCAGCTTCATGGTGTCTCCTAATTCCTCATTCCTCCTTCCATGCTATAGGTCAAGCCAGTTTTCTTTATTCATTAATCAATAAAATCAATACATAGACAGAAGGACCTCCCATACCACTCATTGGTAAAAGTCTAAGATCAGGGGTGTGGGGACCAAAAAATATGAAACTATTCCACTTTGTCTGAAGGTAAGAGAGTCTGAGCTTATTTTTTTAGGATATAACATATGACCTAAATATTGGAAAGGTGGGTGACTTTGCACGATGTCTGGTGAAGCTGTCCATAATTCTCATGTAAAACTCCTTCAGTTTTATGGTCAAGCAGGATATCATCCATATAATGGATAATATAAACTTGTGGAAATTGATCTCTAATATAGCCTGAGCCATGAATTTTTGGCACAACATAGCACTGTTTGCCATACCCTGATAGAAGATATTTTATTGATATCTTTTTATTGGCTCTTTGAAATTAACTGATGCAAATACTAAAAGCAAATTTTTGACAATCTTATTGTGCCAAAGGGATGATATAAAAAACAGTCCTTTAAATCTAAAATAACCTTATAGGTATTTTTTGGTGTAGCTAAAGGAGAAGGCAGCCCAGGCTGGAAAGCCCCATTGGCTGCATGGTCCTGTTAACCTCTCTTAAACCCTATATTAATCTCTATTTTTCTGATTTTTTAAATTACAAAAATAGAATTCCAGGGGAATTGGCAGGCACAATGTGACCATTATCCAGCTGTTTTCTGCACTAACTTCTAGGTAGCTTATAATTTTTCTTCAGTTAGAGGCCACTGATTTACCAGTACAGGCTTGTCACTTTTTTAAATAATTGGGTCTACATGAAGTACAGGATTTTCAATGACCTCTCCTAAAAATACCATAACCCAGCCCTGGGAGGTCTGGTATGATAGGATGGATCCTTCCATCATTCTCCTTACCCAGACCTTGATTGGTCAACAACCCTTGCTGAAATTTGATTAGCAATAGCTGTGTTGGGGGAATATAAATATACCCCCAGCAGGTCATAATGTCTCAGCACCAAAAATTTACAGGTAAATGAGGAACAATGTATGGCCAAAAATTTCTTTAGGACCTTCTCCATCTCTCCAGTAAAGCTCATTGCTACTTTGTTCAGGATGTTGAGTTTGACCAATTCCTTGCAACTCTGTAGTAGTATCTGTTTTAGGCCACCCTGGAAGCTATTGACTGGCAGTTATAACAGAAATATCCATACCAGTATCCAGAAGACCAGAAAAGCTTTCTTCATTTATAAACAAAGTGAGTTCTGGTCACTGTGGACCTATGGCTTGTAGTCAATAGGCATCAGATGAACTAAATCCAGCCTCTCCTCTTTTACCTCCTTTAACTTGATTTCTAGTTTGCACTTTAGTAGTAAAATTAATTGTGCAAGCCTCTGGCCTGTTTTACCACAGAAACTCCATTAGGTGAGTGAGTCATAACCTTGATCTTTCCTTCAAAATCAGCATCAATGACTCCAGGAGCAACAAGAGTCCCTTGCACAGTGGTTCTACTTCTCCGTAGTAATAATCGTACACTGCCTTCTGGTAAAGGCCTATAAACTCCAGTGGGAAGAGCCTGGCTCACCATTTTAGGAGTTAAAACTATATAGAGAGAAGAGCTGAGTATGAGCCCTGCACTGCCTGGGGTTAATCTGCAAAGGTCCTGAATGGATTTTCTTGTAGGGGAACAGACTGCTAGATTGCCCCATATATTTCTTTGGGGGCCTGAGGTGGACCCCTCTCCTCATTTCCCAATAGGGAGTTCCCTTGATCATCTCTCTTTGATCTGCACTCATTAGTCCAATGTTTTCCTCTCCTACACCTCCAGCACATACCTGGTTCTTTCCTTTCCCTGGGCTTACTCTCCTATCAGGACATTGCTTGACCTGATGTCCCATAAGACCACACCCAAAGCAGCTTCCAGGGGGCCCTGCAGCCCTCTTTATCTTTGGGTTTTGATTGCTTTGTTGGCAGAGAAGATTGTTAACTGTATTTCCCTGTAAAGCAGCAGCTATAGTCAGTCCCTGTGTACACGAGTGACCAATATGTGAACAGAACTGAATGTAATCAGAGATATTATCTTTCTAAAAAGCCTTAAAGCAGATTTACATACCTCATTAGTGTTCTCGAAGTCTAGCTCTTTAACTATCAAAAATCCTGTTTCTGTATCTCCAGTAAACCTTCTTGATGCCTGAGTCAATTTTGAGCCAAAGCCCTGAACATGAGCCTATTTTACCTTTTTGGAAGGTCAGAGAGTTTGAGCTTATTTTTGTTCCTTCAAAGTTGTTGTCAACAGGTGTGGCTACAAAACAAGATACCTGACCCAGGGTGTGGTTATTTGGTGTTTTGAATATTAAGATGACTCAGAGGTGGATTTGCTCTACTCTGATCAGAAGGTCAGAGAATTCAAGCCTACTTCTGCTCTTTCTTTTAAAATAGGAGGTTTGGCTTAGGGAGTGACTGCCTACAGATCTAGAGTGTGTTCACTGGCCCAAACATCAAATGCTTTACTCAGGAATTAATGGCTTGATGTCTCAAGTATTGAAACAAGTAACTGTTCTGGTTGTCCTTTGTGTCATGTTAAAGCAATCTTTTGCCTTCTTTTGTCCTTTTGTATTGGGGTATAAAAGTGTATGAAAAATAAACACAGGTGAACTCAGAACTTGAAATTCAGTATTCACTGAGTTTCCCTCCCTTTTCTATCCTGTGTCTCTGTGTTTCTTTCTTATCTCTGTTCTTCCTACCTAACATTTCTGGGGTTTTTTTTTTTTGGAAATTTAATTCTTTTTTTATTTCATATTTTCTTTTTTATTTTTTTAATTTATTGGATTAAAAAATTCAAGTTCCCACTCCCTCCCCTCCTCCAATTCCCTCAACACACCTTCCCACCCCCCCTCCATCTACTCCTCAAAGAGGGCAAGGCACATTGCCTTGTGGAATGTCCAAGGGCCTCCCAATTATATGTAGGCTGAGCAAGGTATCCATCCAAAGAGAATGAGTTCCCAAAAAGCCAGTACATGTAGTAGGGATAAATCCTGATGCCACTGCCAGTGGCCCTTCAGTCCACCCCAGCCATGCAACTGTAACCCACATTCAGAGGGACTAGTTTGGTCCTACGCTTGTTCTTTCCCAGTCCGGCTGGAGTTGGTGAGCTCCCATTTGCTCAGGTAGACTGTTTCAGTGGGTGAACCCATCATGGTCTTGATCTCTTTGCTCATATTATTACCCCTTCCACTCTTTAACTGGACTATGGGAGCTCAGTCCAGAGCTATGATGCAGGTCTCTGCCTCTGTTTCCGTCAGTTGCTGGATGAAGGTTCCATGGTGATATTTAAGATATTCATCAGTCTGACTACAAGGAAAGTCAAGATAGGGCCCCCTCTCCTCAATTGCTTAGGGTCTTAGCAGGGGTCATCCTTGTGGATTCCTGAGAATTTCTCTAGAGTCAGGTTTCTGCTAACCTTATAATGGCTCACTCAGTCAAGATATTCCTTTCCTTGCTCTCATCACTGTCCTTCCTCCATCTCAACTATCCCATTCCCTCAAGTTATCCTCAAACCTCTGAACTGATCGGCACTATCCCTTTAAGAGACAAGCTATGGGAGTGAACAAGCATGGGAACAACCAAGCTCCTTTGAAGGAGGTTGACAGTTGGGGCAGACTGAGGGGCCACTGATAGTGATACTGGGATTTGTTTCTACTGCATATACTGGCTTCATGGGAATCCTATTCTCTTTGGATGTAAACCTTGCTCAACCTAGATGTAGTAGAGAGGGTCTTGGACTTTCCACAGGGTGGGGTGGATGGCACTCCCTTAGGGCTGGAGGGGGAAGGGGAGGGTCTGTGGAGGGAGGGGATTGGGAGGATGGGAGGGAGTGGGAATTTAGATTGGTATTTTTCAAGTAATAATAATAACAACAAAGAGAGAAGCCATGCCCATTCCCTCCCCCATCCACCGAGGCAAGCTGATCTTTGGTTTCCAGCCTGAGTCCCTTTATTTCCGTCTCTCCCTGAAAGAGGCAGCTTCTGCCTCTCTCCATTCTCCTCACTTCTCCCCTTCCCCTATCTCTCTCTGTTTCTCTCTGCTCTCCCCCTTCTCCCCCTTACCCCTCTCCCCTTCCCTACTATAACCCACTAAATAAATATCTCACCTCACTCTGCATGGCACACCTATCCATGACTCTGCCTCTCGCCTACCATGTGGTTCCCTGCCCAGGCAGGACCAGCTGCCTTTGGAGACCTGCAGCATGGTCTCGTGGCATGCCCATCTGTTTGTCTCTCTTCATGACCTGCTGCAGCCACTCAGGGAACTGCACCATCCCTACCTGGGTTGCCTGACTGCTCTTCAGATCCCCTGCCCACTGCCTGCCCCCACTCCAGGACCTGCAGCATGATATCATGTCCTGCTGTCTGCTGCAGCCACTGGGGAACCTGCAGCATTTTCCTTAACCCATTACATTGGTGCCATAAGACTTGGGAGGCTCTCCCACTCTGAGCTCCTCTCCCAGGGTCAGGATTTGAAACCGAGTATTTTTTCCCACAACAACCACATGTTCCATATGTCTAAGCATGTTTTCTCCACACAACACCAAATTCTATTGGTGAGTTCCCCCATTGTGGTCAGCTTAACTGTTTCTCCAAACCAAAGGAACTGACCATTGAGCTCCTAGAAATTTTCTGGTGTTCCTAAAAACAGGGGGACAGCCTCCAACCATGGTCTTTAAGGCTACAATTGAGCCCTTTGCTGACATTCATCTCTGGATTGCTTCCCTTAGATAAAATTGTGTTTGGACGGCCCGGGGCTGGTCCTCCTGTGACTGGGGGACTAGGGCCCCTCAGATTCTTCTTTCTCTTTTTTTTCTTTTTCTTTTCTTCTTCCCCCTACTCCTACCATGAAAAGGCTGTTTGGAGTGGCCTCTGGCCCCTCTGGCTTCTGAGTCGCCCCAACCAGATCCAGTCAGGTAATAGCACCCCACCTCAGGGGATGCTCTCCGACAGGTCCTGTGGTGTTCGTACCAATATACACCCTGCCTATCGAGGAAGAGACATCTCCTTGTAGACCTTGTGGGGTCACTGTTTCACAGGTTTTCGCAGTTTCAGCTATGGGTAGCAAGCCACCCATGTCTGTCCTCCTGGGATGGATGTCTTTTAGAGGCCTTAAAACCCCAGGTCTTACTGCCCTACTTCTTCGGATCCTACCCTCACTCCTCCCGTGTCCTGCTGACTCCACCTTTACGGGAGCTTTCTAACTACTGTCAGCCACAGGCAAATGGAAGGAGTTTCCTCAAACTGTCCCTGATACCGCTACTGCTGCCAACAAGATTGGTCGGATCCACGAGGTGGCTGTTTTCAATTCCAGCCTTTTGCTCCCTACTGTGGTTTGTGGCATGGCGGCTCAGCCACAGGGCAAATAACAACTCTAGGTCTCTCTTATTATTAAGTATAAAATCCCCACAGCTCAAAAACCATGGTTTTTCCATACAAACCTGTGACCGCTGCCATTTTGACTAAGGTCAGTTATCTTACCACCATCTTAACTGAGGTCAGGTGACTTTGCCACCATCTTAACTAAGAGCCAGTTCAAGTGACCAAGTTCCACCATCTTTACTGAGATATTCCCTGCCTGGTTCCCTAGTGTTAACTCTGTTACATGGGTGACCTTACTGACATTTTGACTGAGGTCAGGTAGCCTTAATGCCATCTTAACTGAGAGCCAGGTCAGGTGACCAAGTTCTGCCATCTTTACTGAGATATTCCCTGCCTGGTTCCCTAGTGTTAACTCTGTTACATGGGTGACCTTACTGACATTTTGACTGAGGTCAGGTAGCCTTAATGCCATCTTAACTGAGAGCCAGGTCAGGTGACCAAGTTCTGCCATTTTTACTGAGGTATACTCTACCTGGTCCCCTGATTTACTTATGTTTTTGCTCTAAATTCCTCTTGCTGAATCTGTTGCATGTTTGTTTTGCACAGTGGCATGCCTTTGGCCCACCAAGAACATCCACTTCACCCAATTCCTGTTCACTCTGTGTGTGTGTTCATACATGTAACTTAAATGTACCTATGTTTTCTGTTAAATATTATAATTGCCTGTTCATTGTATCTCATTCCAGACTACAAAGCAATAAGTCTTATGTTTTAAACTGGCATGTACTTTTAAGTCTCTTAAAAAATACTTTATATTTAATCCAACCCTTCTTTACCTGTTAAGTTGAGAGCCAGTAAGGTCAAGCTCAGACCCAGCTCTCCAGGCAGATTCTATACTGTAGTTACACCTGACAAACAGCCCTCAACTGCTCAGAGATCTGGGGAATATGGTATTTAAATATTTAGTTATTGAAAACTCTTCATAACAAAAAGACAGTTTGGCTCCTAGCAGCAGCTCTCTATTTCCTCCAAAGGAGACAGATGACAAATGGGCACAAAACAACATCCATCCACAAATCGCTTCAACTGCCAAGTGCTTATCACTGGGAAAACTGCCTTTCATCTAAACTGATGATGTCCAGATGTGGACAGAATTGCTGGAATTGACAGCCTAGCTGCTCAGGTAAAGGTAGGCTTGTCTTCCTACAGATTTCTTAGCCGACAAGATCTTCTGGAGCCTGGCAGGCCCTGTGCTAAACAGCAAAAGGCAAAGACAACATTCAGCCACCATGGAGGACCCTGAAGAGTAGCTCTAGGTGCCAACCAAGTAAATTCTCTGTCATTTTTTAATCGATGATTCAAGTAAAATTTTATCCTTCTCAAAGATCTCTGATGATGATTGACAGATGAGAGGTTTTGTCAGTTTTAAAAGAGGATAGCCTCACTAATCAAATTTCAGTAAATTACAAATATATGTTATTAAGGTGTGTATCTACAAGTTATAAATGTTGAAGAAGCTGCAGGCAGGCCTGCTTTTCGTCCTGCCCAGGTCCCGCATGGCTAGCTTTACACCTGAAATAACAACACACAAATTATATTCATTTAAACACTGCTTGGCCCATTAGCTCTAGCCTCTTACTGGCTAACTCTCATATCTTGCTTAACCCATTTCTATTAATGTGTGTAGCACCACGAGGTGATGGCTTACCCGGAAGATTCTAACCTGTGTCCATTTCAGAGAGGAGAGCTATGGCATCTGACTTACTTCCCTTCTTCCCAGCATTCTGTTCTGTCTACTCCACCCACCTATGTTCTGACCTATCAGGCCAAGCAGTTTCTTTATTAATTAACCAACGAAAACAACAGATAGATAGGAGACACTCCTACATCATATAAAGGTGTGAGGACAAGTTCACGCTATCAAACTTCTCTCTCCCGCTGCCTTTCATAGTCTTAAAGATACTTTTTATTATGCAAAAATATATGTCACAGTCATTCTGACATAAATATGCTACTGTTTATATAATATATATGTCTAAAATTTCTGTTTTTACAAACCCAAAAAATTCTTGTGAGTTCCAGGGAGCCGAATTGAAAGATCCACCTTAAACAGGTCAGATATACCCTTCTCAATTCCTTGGTCCTAAAAAATTTTTTCCTAAACTTAACTTTGTCCTCTGTTCTGCCAATACCTTAAACAGGTATAAGAGACACCAGACATTTCCATACCACAAACATCAGACAGAAGCAAAGAGACCAGCTATGCCAGGATATGACCAGCACCAGCCTTCTCAGGTTCCCCCACCAAAGACGACACCCACAAATAAGCAGAAAGCATTCTTGAGAATCCACCGCCCCAATTCTTTTAACCTGTGGTGCCTAGTCTCCTGTCTTTTTATTATAAAAAAGAGATGGGAATGTAATGTTATGTCCTGTCCCTTTAAGAGACAAGCCGCATCCACTCCCTCCCCCATCTGCTGAGGCAAGCTGATCTTCAGCTTCCAACCTGAGTCCCTTCCTTTTCCATCTCTTCCCTAAAGAGGCAGTTTCTGCCTCTCTCCATTCTCCCCACATCTCCCCTTCCCTCTCTGTCTCTCTCTGTTTATCTCTCCCCTTCTCCCCTTACACCCTCTCTCTTTCCCTTCCATAACCCACTAAATAAATATACAACCTCACTCTGCATGGTGTGCCTATCAATGTCTCTGCCTCTCACCCACCACATGGCTCCCTGCCCAGGACCTTTGGAGACCTGCAGCATGGTCTCATGGTGTTCTCATCTGTCTGTCTCTCCTTGTGGTACTGGCTGCCCCATTGAGGTCTCTACATGGTTCCTTGCTTGCGACCCATGGCCCACTACAGCCACTCGGGGAACTATACAGTCCCTGCCTGGGACTGGCTGCTCTTAAAACCTGCTACCCATTGCCTGCCCCCACTTAGGGATCCACGGTGTGGTCTCATGGCCCACTGCCCACTGTAGCCACTCAGGAACCTGCAGCATTTTACTTAATCCGTTACACCCTCTCCTTCTCCCCTCCTTTTCCCCTTCTACCCTTCCCTCTCCCTCTACCCCCATGTTCCCAATTTTATCAGGCAATCTTGTCTGTTTCCAATTTCCAGGTGGATCTGTATATGTTTTTCTTTGAGTTAACCTTGTTACTTAGCTTCTCTAGGATCATGAACTATAGGCTCAATGTCCTTTGTTTATAGCTGGTATCCACTTATGAGTGAGTACATACCATATTCATCTGTTTGGATCTGGGTTACGTCACTCAGGATAGTGTTTTCTAATTCTATCCATTTCGTGCAAAATTCCAGATATCATTATTTTACCACAGAGTAGTACTCTAATGTGTAAATGTGCCAGATTTTCTTTATCCATTCTTGGGTTGATGGGCATCTAGGTTGTTTCCAGTTTCTGGCTATTACAAATAATGCTGCTATGAACAAAGTCGAACAAATTCTTTTGTAGTATGACTGAGGATCTTTTGGGTATATGCCCAATAGTCCTACCTAACATTTCTAAACCCCACAGTCCTACCCTGAAACATATGAACCTGCTGTGGCTGAACCATGGCAGAAGTCACTGCAAAAATGGTGGCTTACAACATAGGTATTTAACAGAAATGGCTTCATTCTGAGGCCTCTCTCCTTGGTTGTTTGATGGTGATCTTCTTTTGTTTTCCCATGGTACTTTTCCTGCCACAATCTTTTTCCTTTGATGGAAGAGGGTCATCTGTCTCTATCTGTTGCTTTCATTGGTTAATTAATAAAGAAACTGCTTGGCCTGATAGGTCAGAACCTGGGTGGGTGGAGTAGACAGAACAGAATGCTGGGAAGAAGGGAAGTGAGGCAGACGCCTCAGGCAGATGATATAACTCTCCTCTCCAAGATGGACGCAGGTTAAGATCCTTCCTGGTAAGCCACTACCTCGTGGTGCTACACACATTAATAGAAATGGATTAATCAAGATGTGAGAATAAGAGGCTGAAACTAATGGGCCAGGCAGTGTTTAAAAGAATACAGTTTCTGTGTAATTATTTCGGGTGTAAAGCTAGCCGTGCAGGGGCCGGGCAGGAAGAAAAGCAGGCCTACTCACTTCATCACTACATTCCTTATCAAGACAATAGCCATATTGGATCAGAAGTCATCTATTTCTCGCAGTGTAACACACATTAGAAATACTCCACACATCTGTCACCTACATTCAGAGGGCCTAGTTCAGTCTTACAGGGGTTCTCCACCTGTCATTCCACAGTCATTGAGCTGGCACTTGCTTGGTCAGCTGTTTCTGTGGGTTTACCCATCATGCTCTTGGCCCTTTTTGCTCATAATATCACTCTTCCCTTTCTGACTGAATTCCAGGAGTTTGGCCCAGTGCTCAGCTGTAGATCTCTGCATCTGCTTCCATCAATTGATGAATGAAGGTTCTGTGGTGACAATTGTCATAGTTATCAAACTAATTGCAGGGAAAGGCCAGTTAAGGCACCCTCTCCATTTTTGCTTAGGGTTTTTGTTATGGCAAAAGTAAAATAGCACCATTCCAGGTACTGAGACCACAACAGGCCATGAAAGCAGCCAGTCCCAGCCAGGCAGGGAGTCACATGGTGGGTGAGAGACAGAGATCTATTAGGCACACTATGCAGAGGAAGTGGGTATTTATTTAGTGGGTTATGGAAGGGAAGGGTAAAGGGAAGAGGGAGAAAGATAGGGGATAAGGACAGAGAGGCAGAGAAAGAGAGAGAAAGAGAACAAAAGAGAGAGAGAGAGAGAGAGAGAGAGAGAGAGAGAGAGAGAGAGAGAGAGAGAGAGGAGGGGTGGGAGGGGAGAAGTGGGGAGAAGGGAGAGAGGCAGAACCTGCTTCTTTGGGAGAGAGACAGAAAGAAAGGAACTTAGGCCGGAAGCAGAATGAAGATCTGCTTGCCTCAGTGAACAGGGGAGGGAGTGGGCGGGACTTTTCTCTTAAAGGGACAGGACATAACATCACAGTCTTAGCTGGGGTCATTCTTGTGGATTCCTGGGAATTTTCCTAGTGCCTGGGTTCTTGCTAAGCCCATAATTGTTCCCTCTTTCAAGGTATCTCTTTCCTAGCTCTTGCTCTCTGTTCTTCACCAAACTCGACCCTCCCAATCCCTCATGTTCTCCTCCCCGCAGCCCTTCTCCTCTCAGCATTCCCCTACCACCTTTCACCCATGCTGCCAATTTACTAAGGATGTCTTGTCTATTTCCCCTTCCCAGAGGATCCATGTATGTCTCTCTTAAGAGTTCTCCTTGTTTCTTGTCTTCCTGGGGTTGTGGACTGTAGGCTGGTTATCCTTTGCTTTATGTCTAATATCTACTTATGAGTGAGTACATTCTGTGTCTGGATTACCTTATTCAGGATAGTTTTTTTTCTAGTTCTATTCTTTTTCCTGTAAATTTCAAAATATCATCGTGTTTTACTGTTGAGTAGTACTACAATGTGTAAACTACCACATTTTCTTTATCCATTTTTTGGTGGAGGGGCATCTACTTTGTTTCCAGGTTCTGGCTATTACAAATAATGCTGCTATGAACATAGTTGAGCAAATGTCCTTATGGTCTGATTGTGCATCCTTTGGGTATATGCCCAAGAGTGGTATTACTGGGTACTGAAATCGATTGATTTCCAATTTTCTGAGAAACCACCATACTGATTTCCAAATGGTTGTACCAGTTTGCACTCCCACCAGCAGTGGAGGAGTGTTCCTTTTACTCCACATCCTCTTCAGCATAAGCTTTCATTAGCCATTCTGACAGGTCTAAGAGGGAATCTCAGAGTTGTTTTGATTTGCTTTCCCCTGATGGCTAAGGAGCCCATTCCCTATGGAGCAATAGTTTGCTCAGCCTAGATACAGAAGGGGAAGGCCTTGGTCCTGCCTCAAGTGATGTGACAGACTTTGTTGACTCCCATGGGAGGTCTTACCCTGTTTGTGGAGCAGATTGGGGGAAGGATGGGAAGAAGACTGGGGGGTGGAGTAGTAGGACAGGAGAGACTAGGAGAGTGGTAACTGGGATTGGTATGTAAAATAAGATTGTTTTAAAAATTAAATTAAATTAAAAAATGCAGCAGCCAGTGGCTGTAAGGAAAGTTAAAAAAATTAAAAAACACTCCAAATGTTTGGAAGTTGAAGAGAATACACATGTGCTTCAGTAATACATAACAAGGGATTGGCTTTCTTTACAGCAAATGAATATAATCTGAGAATTATTCACTGAGTGAAGAGGTATGTAAAAAGAGGTATGTATAAACCTCTCTACTAATTTTAAAATGCAAACTTTTGATTCTAAGGTGCTCAAGAAGATAAGTAAGAAAATAATAAACACCCCCAATGTAGACGATGGTTTTTTTTTCTATATTTCTCAGCTAGGCTAGTTGGGGGGCATGTGTTTCCCACTGGAAACATGACCATAAGTGTATTGGGGGTTTTTATTTCTGGAAGAATCCCTGCTCAAGAAGCACAGGGTGCTGCAGGTCCCCTTCAGGTATGCATATGGATGTCCTCTTAGACATGTTGAGGAGATTCATCAGAATTCTACAACTTCTTATTTGAAGCAGAAACTCCTTCAAATTGAACAGTTACTATACAGAAGGGAACAGCTGTTCAAGTTGTACAGTTGCTATATAGAAGGGAAAAGCTGTTCTTTGAACATTCACTGCTAGCAGGTCCTAGGATAGCTTCTTTCTGTTCATTAATTATAATACATAATTTACTCAAGATTAAGATGTATCTTTTCCTGTTCCCCATCACAGAGTATTTTCATAAAAATAAAGTAACATATCTAAAGTTTCCGAGTAGTGGAGATAAAGGTAGGCTTCAAATTTAGATTTGTCTAAACACAATTATTAGTACATTAACATTATATATTCAAATGGTCTTCAACCAGTATTGCCCAATATCGTATTCAGTAAGTCTAAGTGAGTCTCCACATTTAAATTAAGATAAAAAAAAAATACTGGGCTGGGGCTATTTCTCAGTGAGTAAAAGCACTTGTCATGAAAGTATGAGGACCAGAGTTGAAACCTGAGATTCCACAGGGTAAATCCAGATATGTCTATAACATATATATGTCCAATGCTCCTGTAATGAGATGAGAAACAGTGACTGAAAAATCTCCAGAAGGCCAAGTGCCTGCTATCCTGGTTTATAGTGCACAACTAAAAAGATTCTGTCCTCAAAATAAGGTGAAAGGCAAAACCCAACACTTGACATTGTTCTCTGACCTCCACAGTTGTGACATGGCACACACACACACACACACAAACTCACACACAAAGATGAGTACATACACAGAGACACACACACATACACATACACCACACACACATACAAAAACAAAATACAATCCAAATGTTAGTTCTTCGGTTACAATGGATGAATTTCAGATCCTCAGTTACTCCTGTACTGGATACATAGAAAACATTGCCATATCACTAAGAGTTGTATTGATCTAGAACTATGTGATCCTGACATCATTGAATTGTGTAATCATATCTTTGAAGCTTTGATGAGATATTTTGCAGCAACCAAAGAAGATGGAGAGCTTGGGTTTTACAATTCATATTAAGTAGTGTTCAACCAGTTTGTGGTAGAAATTACTATTGAACATGTGTATTCTCCTGTTTTAGAGCTTACAGTCATACTCTCTTAATGAGATCTATTTTTCTTTTTTTTTATATTTTTAATCAAAGTCTTACTATGTAGCCCAGGGCAGCTGTGAGCTTTCATGTTCCTGCCTAAGCCTCCCAAGTGCTAACATTACAACATTCTCTACCATGCCCGCTTAGTTATGTTTCAGAGTCTTACATTTTTATTGTAGTGTGTGCATTTAATATGAGAAGTAGCATCAACAAATTTTGAAGTACACAATGTAGCAGTGTTAACACCAGGCAATATGTTGTATATTGTGTCTCTAGCACTTCTTCTTTACATATAACTAAAACTTGTTATCTGATGAGCAGTAACTCTCATTTCTCCCACCCACTCCAGGCCCTGGCAGTCAGCAGCCTAT
Source organism: Microtus pennsylvanicus (assembly GCF_037038515.1). Taxonomy (NCBI): domain Eukaryota; kingdom Metazoa; phylum Chordata; class Mammalia; order Rodentia; family Cricetidae; genus Microtus; species Microtus pennsylvanicus. Next base: position 134,169,444 of record NC_134601.1, on the reverse strand, counting down.
CCTCTGTTCCTGTGACTTTTATTACTTATGATCCCTCATACAAGTGAACAGTGTTTGCCTTTCTGTGCCTGGCTTACTCTAGTTACTATAATGTATTCCAGGTTCATCATATTGTCCAAATGGCAGAGTTCCCTTTATTTTAAGGCAAATAATATTCCATTACATATGTACATCTATAGCTATGTCTATGAACGTCCTATTTTCTTTATCCTGTTAATGAACATTTTGGTGGTTTTTTTCTGTGTCTCATCTGATGTGAATAATGGTGCAATGAACATGGGAATGTTGGTATCGCTTCAAGATCACTAGTAAAATAGTTTTGCATAAATACCCTGAAGTAAAATTGTACCAGATTGTAATTGTAATTTTAATCTTTGGAGGAGCCATGCTACTGTTTACCGCAGTGGCTGTATTATCTTACACGCTATCAATAGTGTACCAGTTTCCCTAATTCTCCCCATGCTTGATACCACTTATTATCATTTTTTTTCAGTAACAGACACCCTAAAAAGTGTTCAGCATCTACTCGTTTATTTGAATGACCATTTGATTGACATCCGTTTCTTCCATTTCATATTGTCTGTGTTAGTCAATTTCCCATTACTGTAATTAAGAACTGGGACAAAAAATTAATTCAGAAAAAATGTTTTGCTTTGGCTGCACATTATGGAAGCATTGTGCCTTGGTTGGTTGATCCTGCTCCTTTTTGGCACATGTTTATGTGGCACATTATTGTGGGAATGTGTAATAGAGAAAATGTTAACTTCTATGCAGAAATAAGGAAAAGAGGAGTACGAGCAAGAGGAGAAAAAAGAAGGGAAGAGGAGGAAAATATGAGGAGAATGAATTAAAAGAGACCAAGGTCCCACAATCCCTTTTGAGGATACACCCTTGAACAATCTAAGATGTCTCACTAGGGTCTGTCTGGTAAATTGTTCTACATTTCCCAACAGCTCTCCACTGGATAGCAACCTCATAACACATGAGCCCTTGGCAGATGGCATGGGCACAAACTATAGCATGTAGCATGCCATTTAACTATTTTTGAGTTCCTTTTGTATTCAGAGATTTTTGATTAATGTTGTCATCCTTGTGCTTTGCCTCCATATTGAGTAAGTAATCAATACAAAGCCTTGGGGGCTTTCATTACTTTATATTTACATTATATATATATAATTTAACAGAAAATTTATGCCACCTTGCTTATACAATCAACCACACAGTGAAGCAGAACTCTCACCACAGGTTGCTCCGCTCCTGTCTCTTCCTCAGAACTTGGGGACATAGCGCAGTGGAAGCAGCAGGAAGGGGACAATTGGTCATGGTGCTCGACAGGAAAACAAGGCCCGTGGATCAACAACTTCACACTGTAGACAAAGCTTGTTTATATCCATCTCCACAGCTACAGGATTACTAGCTCCGTTCTCCACCTCCACAGCCACTATTATCACAGTGTAGTCCCCATGGATCCTTTGCAATGTTGTTTCTTTCTGGGAGGGAGGAGACCCCCTAACTCCAAATCAGGAGACTAGGTACCGCTAAGCTCCCTTCCTGTTTCTCCACGTACATCAAAACCACTTAGTTCCATGCTGCCCTGGAGACACTGCCTATTTTGTTGGCCATTTGCCTCTCAGCTGAGGTGACTGCCTGGGTATTGTTAGGCCTCTTTCTCTTGTTACTGCAGACGGACCTGAAGGATAGGACCTCAGCATTTCTGGGACGCCAGATCAAGTGGGCACTTCTGACTTCTCCGCAGAACTGTGAGCTCTTAGTGGCAAGAAGCAACAGCATCTGGAACTTGTGGGAGTTTAGGCGTAAGGCAGTGACAGAATCATTGTAGTTTAAGCTCTGAAGTCAGAACATGTGATAGGCCAGAGGACCTCCAAGGAGTGGGAGGCTAAAGGCAAGATGTTGAAAGAGGGTCTGGATGTAATCCTGGCTCTTCCTCTTACTGAGGGCATGGCACTTTTTAAACCAAACTATGGTTGCCACATGTATAATAGTATCTGCCTACTCTGGGGATTAAGTGAGGTGATGCCTATGAATGTGTAGCTGCCCAACACGTAGCATGAGCTCATTAATTGTAGCTCCTGCTGTTAAAGCATTGTTGATGCTCCCGTAGTGGGGGAGAAGAGCTGGTGACAAGACAGTGCCTTCTGAAGGGTAGCTAAATGCACCGTGGACCATCCGAGATTACAGTAATGCAGAAACATTCCCTTCCTGGGCAAGCCAATACATTGTGTCTTGTTGCATATTGGTCACAAGCTTCTTGGATAACTGTGCTAAAAAGGACCCCGAAGTCAAGGCAAGTCCCAGTGTAGTGGCAGAGCATCATCTGGGTCAGCAGGCTAACTGGGACTTCACCTTTCCTGCTCTTTCAGGATATACTTAACTTTTCATGCTTTACAAACTGGTTCATTTTAAACCCCGGTTTCTTGTTAGTGCCTCAGCGGGTGGGTAGATGGGGGGGGGGGGATAAACCTCTAACTCCTTTATTTGGGAATGTGGTTAGAAATATCTTTAGAGATAAGTGAAGCAGTGGTGGCGATGAGAAGGAGAAAAATCATTAGCTAGACACAGAGAGAAAACTGACAAGAAGGTTATAACCTGGGTAACCGGTCTAAGCACCTTGGCCTGAGTGAGCAAACACTGCCACCTGCTGGCCATAGAGAATACAACCGCTGAGGGACTATTTGCAAAACCACACACTTAAAAAACATCATGGGGGGGGTGAAGGAAGAAGGAAGAGAAAAAAAGAAAATACTTAAGACTTAGTGTTTTACCATGTGCGTGTAAACTTGTGGTTTATATACCAAAACCAGACAGAAGAGGCAATAAGTTTAACAGGTAATTTTTGAGTGTGCATCCATTTTTTTTTCTGTGGTGGCAGTTTAAGATAGGGTCTGGCTACTTTGTGCAGGGTGGCTTTAAACTCCAGTTACAGAATGATTCTCACATCTCAACTTCTGAGGAAAATTTGGAGCACACGTGCATGCCACTGCATCCAACAAACACATTCTAGTTTTTAGTGGTTAACAAGTAGCCAATACGAACAACGTGCAAGTCACCAGTCTAATTATTGAACGGATCTTATTCACTACATTTTACATTTGGGCAAAAACACACATGATGAATGTAGTCCTAGACAAAGTTGATCTGCAGGGAACTGTGCGTGTCAAATATCAACCCATTCAGTGTAGTTCCAAGCACAAGGGATATATGTGAGATATAAAAGAAGCAAAAGATTGCAAATATTAGAGTAAAGAGAATGAGCAGGTAGGGCAGTAAGAGAAATTAATAGAATAAATGAAAACAATTTCATCTTCCCATACTGAGAAGCTCCTAAGTGAGTCCCTTATGGTGTCAGGGAATATGGGCCTGCAAGCCTAATACAGGATATGGTCATTTCTTCAAGAAGGTCTGTGTCTAGTTGAGGGCATCAGACATAGGAGGTGACATCTGAATGCACACAGCAGTGCACAGAACCACGTGGTGAGCTGTGTAGGGCAGGGCAGGTGACAAGCAGAGGAAGTTACCAGGTAGCAAGAGTCGAGTTCTAGACTGTGCAGCCTTTTATCATAAGCCACACTAGATAAATGTAAAAGTCTGAAATTGCAAAGGACTTGAGGGTAAGGATTAGGATTTCACAATAGCAGGTTAAAGACCATCTAGGGAGGACCAGCTTTACTGATGGATAACCAATTAACATAGTCTTCCTACACAGGCATTTGATTTATGACTAGGGTACTCCATTACATTCCAAGCAACATACTGGGAATGAGTCTCTTGAGCCTCCTGTGTCTAAACACTGTGCTCTTCATTTTGTGTCACCTTGGAGGCACGGTGGGAGTACAAAGGGCTCGAGAGGCGTCAATGGATTTGAGCACAGTTCCTGGAGCCAGGCTCTGTTTGGAATTTGGAGTCATGGCCCTGGTTGGAATTTCACAGCTGTGTGGCTTTGGACAAGTTGTTTAACTTCACTGTTCCTACTTTTTCATCACATTGTATTCAGGATAAAGATGGTTGAATTCTTGTAACGCCTATGGAGCAGAGCCTTGGGGTCAGTGACCTAATTCTATGTAGTTGTACTAATGGCAATAATCCGATCTTAAGATTCATTGGAGTGAACTTTTCTTTTTTTCATTGTTTGATCCTGTCCCTTAGTCACCTTGAGTTATTGACCTGGAATTAGGGAATGGAAAGAAGTAATTGGGGCTAGACTATTTGAAAGAAAGTAAAATGTCCCCCTCCATCGAGGCCTGGGAACAACATAATTTTCAGAGTAGAAGTCAAGCTTTGTTCTGAACAGAATCCTCATCATTTCCCTGGCTCTGGCTTCACACACACATCAAAAGTCAACCCTCTAGAACTGAGTCCACCTTGCTCCCCAGTGAGAGAGAACATCCCTCTCTTCCAGCACAGCACAGACCTGGAATCTTTCCCAACTAGAGGGAAGAGAATGTGAGAGAGGAGAGGTCAGTTTGGCACATGAAGTCCCACCCTTCCCTGCCGGAGTTATTGAAAGTTAACGATTGCCTAAGGAAGGGTATCATTTCCTTCTGTGTTGTCACTGGTAAGTTATCCATGGTTTTGTAAACAATGCCTATGCATGCTGATACAAGGAACTCTATTAAACGCCCCAATGGAATAAGGCCACAGAAGTAGGAAGGGGACCAATAGGAAAGGTGGTCAGTAGTAGAAGGGGGGCTAGGGGGAACAGATACAGTCATAGTACATGTGAGAAATTGTCAAGATGTTACCTTTTAAACATTTAATTAAATAAATATGAAAAATGATTTGGGATGAAAGAAGAGTGAAATAGTGAGGCTGATGGAAAGGCCTCTGTACCTTAATGGCCTGTCCCAGAATTGTGTCTGAGATGAGGCCTATTAAATTCACCAAGATGGTATCTAATCTAGGGAATTTTGTGTCCCTTTCTGATAGTGACGCTAATGGATGCTTCTCTGTGTTCAGGTAGAAGCTCCACCCCAAGCCTCTTCCCCTGAGAGTTGCCTCAGTTCAGACTTTGTTCCTGAGAAAGCCTGCCAAACAATAACTCCTCCCTAGAGATGCTCAAGACCATTCCCACAGGGTATTTAAACAGGCCCCCAGAGAACAAACATATGGTTTTCCGGGTCTTCCTTTCCCATCTCCTCTCTGGAGGGCTGGAAAGCTATCCAGGAGCCTTTGTATCCATTAAACCTGGGCTTTCTCTAATTCATTTTGACTTAGTCTGATTCAGATTATTGCGTCACCGGAGAGGCTTATCGGGGTGCAGAAACTTTTCACCTGGAAGTTCCATCGAGGGGCTGTTTCTCCCACTGGCTTGGGGCCATGTGGTGGGAAAACACCCTTCTTCCCCGCACCTGCTCTCTGCCAGGCTAAGATCGGCTTCCACTGAGTCAGTTGTCCTTTCCAAGTCATTGCCTTAGAGGCCCAGCGCCTCCTGCGATTTTTAGGGTTTTCTGCAAAAGACACGGCTGCCCCAGGCCCCTGACCTGTTACTGGGACAGGGACCTGCCTTGTCCTCTGGGATCCCTTTTTCAGAAAACATCAAGTTCAAAGGAATTTCCTCCCCCCATTTTTTTGACCCAAAGCCTACTACACTGGACTCATTGCGCTGGACTTCAGTTCCTGTTGCGAAATGGGCACCTGCAATTCAAGGCCTGATCCCCAAATGACCTTGGGCTGGCTTTTACAAAATCTTTTTAAATTGGGGCTGTCTGACACCATATGTCCTAAACACCTAAAAACTTCTACCAGCGTGGGGACAAGTGGACAGAATTCCCATATGTCCATGGTATCTGGGTACTGTGCTCCCGTCCTTCCCTCAGTGGCCAGTGTCTCATAGCACTGGTCTTGGTTCTAGGGTCACTGTGCCTCCAGATTCCCACCTATCTTGGAATTGGGATCCTGAAAGTTCTGCCCTGCCATGCTGCTGGAGACACTGGTTTTAAAGAGCATATCTACTTTCGTGTCTCGCTCATTCACCTTTACCTCTCCTGTACAACCAGGGCATGAAGCACACTATATAAAAACTCTGGGACAGATACTGGGATTCTGAAAAGTAAAACAGTAAGCCACTAGCTCTTACCTCGACCTCAGTCTGAAAATGGTAATCCTGCCTCCAGGGAATCACAGAATAAGACTCAGACTGAGAACTGTCTCCTCCCATTTTACAATTCTCTATAGTACTGGTATTAAAGGTATGTACCACTGGGATTAAAGACATGCACTGCCAGGTTTCTATGGCAACTAATGTGACAACTGGGATAAAAGGTGTGTGTTACCACTGCCTTGTCTGTAAGGCTGAACAGTGGGGCTGTTTTACTCTCCGATCTTCAGGCAAGCTTTATATTAAAATGCAAATGAAATGCCACTACAAAGGCACTTCTCTATCCACTCTTTCTGGCAGTTAATCACCCTTCCTGTGCCTAGCCCTGCATAGGCCCAACAATAACAATCTATTTTTTTCTCTTAGCAACTTGTCTTCTCATCTTCCTCAAAGAACAGGTGCCTGAGGTCTCCAGGATGCAGTTAAGTGGATGCCTCTCCAGTCACACCTCCTGCTAAGTGTGAGCCCACCAACTCCCAACTCTCCCTTCCCCCACATTGTCCCATGCCTGAAGGAAGTAGCCAGACTTGGACCTGCGCCCCTATAGCCAAAGAGTCTTGGATGTTTGGGTGGAAACATCACCCCAACCCCTGGCATTCATATACCCAAAGAGTCTGGGATGTTTAGATTGAAGCTTCACCCCATCCCCTGGCATCCATATCCAGAGTCTGGAATGTTCAGGTGGAATTTCTATCCCAAGGCCCCTCTCCTGGGAGTTGCCTCAGTCCAGACTCTCCCACAAGAAAGACAGCCAAATGATGACCCCTCCTCAGAGATGCTCAAGACCACTCCCACAGGGTATTTTAACTGACCCACCAGAGAACAAACACATGATTTTCTAGTCTTTCTTTCCCTTCTCCGCTCTGGGGATGGGGTGGGGTCTGGGAATCTAGCCACGAGCATTTGTATTCATTAAACCTGGGCTTTTTTTTTTTTAATTTGGTTTGATTCAGTTTATTATGTCAGCAGAGAGGCTTGTCAGAATGCAGAAACTTTTCATTGTGTCCCCTCCAGATCCTAAATTTTCATGAAAGAAGGCAAACCAGCCCTTTGGTGAGGCCATATGGGATCCTGAAGCCCAGTAATACCTGCAGATGCAAAGCTGCAGGCTGAAAATCTCCTGTGCTACCCTCTGCTGGGAGGAGTTGAGTCCATGGGCCAGAAGAGGGGATGGTTAGCACCATCATCTACACAACGCAAATGAGGGAAGACTAAGAAAGCAGAACAGTGAGACCTCACCAGTGGCTGACTTTAGAACCAGCGGAAGGAGAACAGAGAGGGAAAGGAGGAGGGGCAGGGAGGAGAGGAAGAGAGACAGAGACAGGAGGGAGGGAGAAAGAGAGGGGGGAGGGAGGGAGGGAGGGAGGGAGGGAGGGAGGGAGGGAGGGAGGGAGGGAGGGAGGGAGAGGGAGGGAGAGAAGGAGGATTTGAACTTCTCTGCCCAAGAAGTTTAGGTGTTCTCTGCCATGAGGTCACACTGTCTTCTGTATTTGTGGTGGTTATTTTCTCACTGAAAAGAGGTCAGGGAAGTCATTCTGAAAGACCTCCTATTTTTCACCAAAGGTAACTGGTTATTTCTTTTTTCCTTAGCTTTGTTTTGAAATTAGCTTATGAAGTATGAGTTTCCTCATAGCTTTTTCATGAGCACTTAGTTTTGATTGACTCTCGCCTACCACTCTCTCTACTTCCCATCTTCCTTCGCCCATCCTTGGTTATATTCTTCCACCCCGAGTATTTTTGCTACGACTTCTGTCGCATGGATATTATAACCACTCTTTTTTTGCCCCATTCATGAAGCTCTTTCTGTTTTCCTGACCTCTATGCATACTCACTGTCATATACACAGATATAAACTTAGAGGCAAGAATTCCTTTATGAAAAAGAACATGGAGTATTGGTCTTTCTGGGCCTGTGTTATCTCATTCAGGATAATACTTTTCAGCTCTATCTAATTGCCTTCAAACTTTATCATTTTATTTTTCTTTACAGCTTAATAAAATTCCACTGTACATAGGTACCATATTTTCATTATCCATTCATTAATTAATGGACATCTAGACTATTTCCATTACAACCAAGCAGTAGCAGTAACAAATATGGATGACCAAATATCTCTATAGTAGGATATAGAGTCCTTGTAGGTATATGCCCAGGACTTGTAGTGTTACATGGCGTAGTAGATCTATTTACAGCTTTTTGAGAAACATCTACCTTGACTTCCATAGTAGCTTGCCTAGTTTGCACTCCCACCAACATCCTGGCCAGAAGTTGTTGACAGCTATTTTCTTGATCTTATGACTAGGGTGAGATAAGTCTCAAAGTAGTTTCATTTACATTTCCCTGATAATTAAGGTTGTTGAACACTTTTAAAATATTCATTGGCCATTTGTATTTGTTCTTCTGAGAACTCCCTGTTCAATTTATTAGCCTATTTTAAAAATTAGGTTATATATCCTTTAATGGGACAAGCAAGATGGCAGCAGAGTAAATCCTCAGGCAGTCTCTCCCTAGACACACCAAGTAGAACAGCTAGCTATTCACACATCAAACTAATTTCATAAGAGATAAGGAAATCAGGAAAGAGAATGTAACAAACTGAAAGACTTGCAGAAGAAAACAGGAAGCAAAAATGTTTCCCCATCGCTCCCTTTGCAGCCATTACTTTTCTGTTGCTTGATCAAATGTCATGACCAAAGAAACTTATGGAATAAAGGGTTGAGTCTTATGAGTTCATCATGGTAGGAATGCATGGCTGCACCTCTTAAACCTCCTCAAACAGCATGGACCAGTTACTAAGTGTTTAAACACGGAGGCTTATGTTGGAAATTTTAATTCAAACCCTTACAAATTTTCTCCATTACTAAGAAAAACCCAAAGAGAAACACTTTCCACTTGGGGGAATGAAAAATTAAGTATAGGCCTTAGACTTGAAATTCAGAATTGGGCATGTCACAGTGAAACTCTATTGGGAAAAGTCCCATGATCCCTGTTGTTAGGTTAGCAGTCTAATATTGAACCACTGTAACAGTGTATAGCAGCAGGCAGTAGAGACTGCCCCATCCCCAACCTCAGGCAGTAGAGCGGGGAGCAGAACTCCACCAACTGAGGAAAACAGTGGGGATTCTAAGACAGGGATTTGTCTGAGAGTCCAATAGCAGACTCAATGTGAGACCAAGATTTAAGTTAAAAATGAAGGTTGTGTAGGTAGTCCAAAGCTCGGACAGCTCGTAGACTAACAATCAGATGGAAATCTATGTGCCTGTAGTACAGGCTTGAGTTTCAGCTGCTTCAGTTCTATCCATAGAGTAGTCTTGTAAACATGTCCTACACCTGAGAATGTGGCCAAGCCTCTGCGACTGATATATAAATGTGACCCAGCTTAGCATCAGCTTTTGTAGCCAGGGGACTGTCTGGACCACTCACCTCCAAGTTTGCCAGAACAGTATTCACATACAAGAATCTTGAACTGCCCCAGGACTAATCCCAAACTATTTTGTGCATCAAGTGGGACAGATTTGTGATTTGGCCTGCATCACTGCCACCTGAGATGGCTTTGCAGCTCCTCACAACTCATGAAATTCAGCTGCAATCCACCTTAATACAAAGTACAAGCCAAGATGACCAGGGTTCTGCCTTCAGCAACAATATACTAAGTTTAGGCAACATAGTATACTGCAAGGTTTCACTCACTGAGGAGTAGCACCGAGTAATAAAGCATACAGATCTTTGCCCTGGAACTGGCTCAGCTGCTCAAGCCAAACATGGACAGGTCTTATATCCCCCATTCACAGTTCTGCCTGAGGTTAGAACTCTGGTGCAGTTCCTGTGCTAATGTAGGGCAAATAATAAAAATCCAGAGACAGAATGGGGTTCAATTTAAAGATCAGCAAAGCAAAGCAGCCAACCACTAGAGAGATCTTTTACCTCTACCAAATATTCAGACTGAAGTGGGCAAGATCCTGTCTCCACAAATCCTCAAACTTGCACTCCATTGAGTTCATGTCTCTTCCCCTTTATATTCTCTCTGTGATGTGGGATTTCCCTCTGTATGCTGTGAATGTCATTGGTTAATAAAGGAACTGCTTTGGGCCTATAACAGAACTATAGGGGAACAGAGAAAACTGGACTGAATGCTGGGAGAAAGAAGGGCGTAGTCAGAGAGAAGCCATGTAGCCCATCAGAGACAGACGCTGGGAACTTTAGCCAGTAAGCCACAGCCGTGTGGCGATACACAGATTAATAGAAATGGGTTAAATTAATATGTAAGAGTTGGCCAATAAGAAGCTAGAGATAATGGGCCAAACAGTAATTTAAATAATACAGTTTCTGTGTGATTATTTCGGGGCTAAGCAGCTGGAAACAAACAAGCATCCTCCTCCTACATCTCTGCCTAGTCATATGGCTCCTGTCTCCACCTCCCTAGTGCTGGGATTAAAGACGTGTGATCCCAGTGCTGAGATCACCTTTGAGGGGGCTCTCTTTCTCTTTTAGACAGATTCAATCTTGTGTAGCCCAGGGTGGCCTTGAACTCACAGAGATCCATCTGCCTCTGTCTCCAGAGTCCTGGGATTAGAGGTGTGTGCCACCACTTCCTGGCCTGTATATCTGACTAGTGTGGCTGCTTTGCCCTCTGATCCTCAGGCAAGATTCATTTATTAAAACACAAATAATATACCACTATATGCAAAGGGAATGTATGCAGCCTATGTCTATTGGACTTTCATTCCATCGCCTGTGGCTGGTTCCAACAGTCATGACTCTAAGTAATTAGCAACTCTTTGAAGCATAGCTTTTGTTCCTAACCCATTGCTGTGCTGGTCTTGTTGAGCAGTGGTCTCAGAGATTGGCACAGCTTATAGCTTTTGTGGCCACAGGATCTTGGGGCTAATCCACAATGATTCTTAAAGGTCTCAGAGAAATTAAAACAGTTGTTTTAAGGAAACTAACTCAGTAAGCTTGAAGAAAACAGAGAAATGTGTCATTTGTAAAAAAAAAAGAAACAAAAAATATAGAAGCAATTTAAAAGTCCAATAGAAGTTATTAAGATGAAAAATACATTTAGGAAAATTTAAAGTATGATATAAGAACTAAGTATAATAGACAGAAAATGTAAGTAGTATAGAATATAAGCCATTTGAAAATATAATTTGAGAAGAAAAAAGAGGAATAAATAATGCTTACTGGTACTTTGGGGGACAATACTAAGCAAATATATGTGGTACTGGGGTTTATCCGAGAAGCACTTGAGAATGCCAAAGGATCAGAAAGCTTATTTATGGATTAGAAGAATTAATATTATTTAAAAGTCCCTTACAAAAACACTTATAGTTTGAACATAATTTCTCTCAAAATTACAATGGCTTTCTTCACAGAAGAAGTAGTAGTAAAAAATCTTCTAAAACTTAATGAAACCATAAGAACTCTCAATAGTCAAAGGCATTCTGAGCAACAAGAACAAAGCAGGAGAAGTGGCCTCCTTTCCTTTCTGCTGGGAACTGGCTGCTGGCTGTCGAAATGGGCAAGTTCATGAAACCCGGGAAACTGGTGCTCGTCCTGGCTGGACGCTACTCCGGACGCAAAGCCGTCATCGTGAAGAACATTGATGATGGCACCTCAGACCGCCCTTACAGCCATGCCCTGGTGGCTGGAATTGACCGCTAACCCCGAAAAGTGACGGCAGCCATGGGCAAGAAGAAAGTCGCCAAGAGATCCAAGATCAAGTCCTTTGTGAAGGTTTATAACTACAACCCCCTGATGCCCACAAGGTACTCTGTGGACATCCCCCTGGACAAAACTGTTGTCAACAAGGATGTCTTTAGGGACCGAGCCCTGAAACGCAAGGCAAGGCGGGAAGCCAAGGTCAAATTTGAGGAACGATACAAGACAGAGAAGAACAAATGGTTTTTCCAGAAGCTTCGCTTTTAGGTATGTTTTTGTTTACATCATTAAAAGTTTAAAAAACAAAAAAAAAGAACAAAGCAGGAGATATATGCTACCTGACTATAGTAGTCAAATCCGCATTTTATTGAAATAAACACATACACACAGCACACTGGGAAAGAACAGAGAGTCTAGAAGTTAACTCATTCATCTATCACCAATTGACTTCTGACCAAAAGTGCCAAAATACACTGTGGAAAAGAAACAGCCTCTTTAACAAACGGAGTTAGAAAAACTGTATATCCACACGCATATGAATTTTGGGGCCTTAATATAAGACTTGACTTTATCAAACTACTAGAATAAAGCATATAAGGGAAATGCTTCACAATATTGAAATTGGCAAGATTTTTCAGACAAGAGTCCCTACAAAATACATACAATGAAAGCAGCAGTATATAAGTAGAATTATACCAAGTGTAAAAGCTTTAGTACAACAAAGGAAACATTCAATACAGTGCAGAGACAACCTACAGAATAAGACCTACTATATCTGACAACACTTTGATATCCAAAATATATGAGACCCTAAAAACTTAAGAGCAGTTAGAGAACCCAATGTCAAATGGGCATAGATCAAAACAGATAATTCTCAAAAGGCATAAAATGAACAACAGGTACATGAGAAAATACTCAGGATCATTAATATTCAGGAAAATGCATATCAAAACCACAATGAATCATTACTTCACTTCAGTAAGAATGACTAATGCATTTTTAAAAAGATATTAAGCATTGGCTAGGGTAGGGAGAAAGGGTAACCCTCATACACTATGGTAATGTAAATTAGCTCAACCACTACGGAAAACGATATAAAAGTTTCCAAATTTAAAAAAATAATAAAAAAATAAAACTACCATATGATCTAGCAATTCCACTATTGGGTATATAACCAAAGAACTAAAATCAGTACTTCAAAGAGATCTCTGCATTCTCATGTTCAAGCACTATCCACAATATCCAAGAAATGGATCTAAAAAGGCCAAGTGTAATAGTGGTATAAATGTGATAGAGGTCACTAAGAGCACTTTCTGATTGCATTTAAGACCTACTCCACTGGATGGAGCTCATGCCCTGTATTGTAAATCTAGTCAAGAACCTATGGCTGAAGAAGAGGTCATTGGCCATAGGGGAGAACCTACTACCATTGTTTTGCTAAATGGTATCAAACTTCCCTTTAAACACATCCTTATACCCATACATTAGTGCATCTCTCAACAGTCTGGAAATTTTTCCCCCAGTAGATGGCAATTAACACAGAAATTCACATTCAGTCAGTGTTGAGAATAAGGGACTGTGGAGTACTCAGCTCTAAATGGGACATCTTGTCATATTCCATTCTCCAGTGACTCAGAAATCATTGCAGAAGTAGTAGCAGAAAGATTATAAAATGATAGAGCTTCATATAAGAACTCACAGTTGCTGTGACTGCATGCACAAGGTCTGTACAAGATCATGCTGGTCAATATTATATCATGGAGAGGGAGAAGTGGAGAGAGGGAGTGGGGGGTATATTTGATCAAAACATCTTGTACTCATTTATTAAATTCTCTCCCCCAAATAATAATAATAATAAAGCCTGCTCTTTTCTGAAGGTAAACAGAGGAGGAGTGGATCTAAGGGAAAGGGGAGTAGGGTTTGGGAGGAGAAGAGGGAGCTGCCATTAGAATGTAATATATGAGAGAAGAATAAATTTTTAAAAAGAAAAAAATAGAAACAGGACATTATTCACCAGGCCACATGTTTGAAGTAGCTCTGTGTACTCTAACACAGACCACAGAAAGAAGCCAAGTGGCCAATTCTAAATGCCCAAGTAGTCACAATAAATAGTAATTTGGAAGAGGTAAAATTAATTTTGTTAAATGAAGACAAATTAATTTTATTAATCCCTATTATTTAGACAAGTAAACGTCAAATATTTGACTTCATCATGTCATCCAATGTAAAGGTAATCATTGTTAATATTTTTTTACTTTGTTTTAGTACAAAAATTTTAGGACATTCATGTTTTATACTTACATATTTTAATTTGAAGTAGACACATTTCATATGCTTGGCAATCATGTGGTTAGTGGCTGCTATACATGACAGACTGGTACAGACATAATAGCATTCATTAATATTAGATGTTAATGAGTGCTACTTAAGAACATGACATTCTAACATATAATTTATTTCCCTTTGGAGAAGGGACCTTATATTGGGTCCTTAATATTGATATTGGGACCATAATAATATTTGTTTTATCCTGTAACTCCAGGCAGCTCTGTCAGTGTACAAACAGCCCTGCATACCTGAGTAGTTCTTTGGGGCTTAATAGAAACCTTGTTTATCTTTTTCCTTAAGAATCAGTTCTCCAGAGAAAGAAGAAAATAAATTCAGTGTGAACGGTAGAAAATGGGATATAAAGAAATTCCAAGGAGTTCTAAAACCTAGAAAATGAGGTCAAAATTCAGGCAGAGAAATAGAAATTTGTTTTCAATGTAACCCATAGTACTGGGTGAAAACTGTTGACCCTAGTAAGTAAAAACTGCTCTGCCTTAATATACTTCCTGGACCCTTCTTTTTTTTCTTTATAAATATATTTAGTAGGGGAGAAAGCAAACAGTTCTCCACTACCAGAAATTATGCAGTTGACTTTCCCACATTTGGGGACATCACAGAGTTCATTTAACACAACTGGAGTGCAATGAATAAGCCTTCCCCTGGGGAAACCATCCTCATGATCATGGTATCACTGCTGCTGTTCCTGGACCATATCCATACTTTAATAAAGACAAGTTCAGAGTCAAGATCAGATTTCAACTGCAGGATTCGGTGACATTAGGCCTTTTACAGGTGAAAGATTTGCCCTCTGGTAGAAGTGGCCGAACCCATTTTTCCACTAATCTTGTAAATCCAAATATTGACAGAAGAAATCCATACATGAAATACTTACAGAAAATATTTTTAAGAAAATATTTCCTTCTATCCTTTTAAACACTGGAATGTCTTGACTCTTTCTAAAGCATGGGTAAGAATCCTTTCACATGTGTCAAACCAGCTAACTAGAAGTCCACAAGGAAGTTAGATGAAACAATAAAGCATTTTACTTCTTTCTTGCAATAAATTTTTGATCTTAGGGACACTAAAGGGAGAGACTAATGGTCTAGATGGGTAGTTAATTATTTTGGAGCCTGTGAGCTGATACTAAAATATGGCCATATAGTTCCTTAAGTAAACTGTGTTTTTCCACAGTGGGGGCTTTTAGTAGACAGACGAAACTATCACAACAGAGAAATTGTCTCATAGAATACTGAGACTGAACAAGCATGTGATCAAACCGGACTCTCTGAATGTGGCTGACAACGGGGGCTGACTGAGAAGTCAATGACAATGGCACTGGGATTTGATTCTACTGCATGTACTGGCTTTTTGGGAGCCTAGTCTGTTTGGATGCTCACCTTCCTAGACCTGGATGGAGTGGGGAGGGCCTTGGACTTCCCACAGGGCAGGGTACCCTGACTTTTCTTAGGACTGAAGAGGGAGAGGGGTGGGAGATGGGGAAGGGGGAGGGAAATAGGAGGAGGGAAGGAGGTGGAAATTTTTAATAAATAAATTAAAAAGAAAAAAGAATAATAGTCCTATAGTTTCAATCACAGTGAATGTCTTTTTAAAATAACTTATTTTTATTTTGTGTGCACTTTTCAGAGTGTTTTGTCTGCATGTACATCTGTGAGGGTGTTGGATCCCCGGAACTGGAGTTACAGACAGTTGTGAGCTGCCGTGTAATTGCTGGAATTGAACCTGGGAAGAGCAGTCAGTGCTCCCAACCACTGAGCCATCTCTCCAGCCTCACAGTGAGTATCTCTTTAAGTTTACCTGACATGGTAGTGGTTCTGTTTTCAATTTGTAATTCTTGCTTCTGCTGTAGGCTGGGAGGACCATGCTGATTACTCTGACTAGAGTGACTACTGTCACAACAGCATCCCCATTGGCTTGAAAATAATTGTACATGTGTGTGCTAGATCCTTCTAGTTACTAGAGAGGATGGCAATTCTGCCACTCCATTTAAGAAAGTCCTCTTGGTAGGGGAAGGCAACAGCAGAATGCCCTTCTCAGTGCTATCGTGGTGGTAGTTGAGGAGGTCTTGAAACCATTCTGAAATAGAAATTTTACATCTCATTTTATTTCTTGAGTCCTGTCACTCACTACTAAAACTCACTCATTAGCTGTAGACTTGAGGCAATTAAGATCAGAAGCAAACTGATAAGAAACTAAACCAGTATGCATAATGCAGATATATAAAAAGGATGGTATTACCAGCATTCTAGGAAGTAGGCTAATCAGGATTCAATCAGAAACTCATCATTAGGAGAGAAAATTAATTCAGAATGGTAGGCAGAGAGGGAGGAAAAGTACACGCAGAATTTTCAAATCTGCCTCCACATATCTTTTCTTTGGAGAGCAGCAAACCCTGAAATTCCTCTCCTGCACAAAGTGTTGGCATACTATAGTCACTGCTAAAAGCTTTCTCATCATTTGCTGTAGACATGCTGCTGTTGTGCATGCCTCAAAGCTAGTCCTGGTTCCAAACCCTGCTCAAACCAACACTGCTGAACCAAATAATTTGCATAGAAAATACCATGAGGTAATACGTAAAGGCCTTTCTCAGCAGGTATGCCCAACCATTTGACATAAAATAGCACTGTCATCTATGAAGTTCATGCTTGAGAGCTATGCAATTAATTTAAAAAGATTGCAAAAACCCACCTCGTTATGTTTTAAGGAAGTGTTGGGTCTCCTGCATGGGTAACTTTGCTGCATATGATGAACAAGTTGGACACACCTGTGTTCTACAGAATGGCTCTGCACAACAGGGACCTCATCTGCCAGGGTTTGTGGTATACTGTGAAAGAAGGGGTTCAAGGTTTCTGAGTGTGTGCTTAATATACCAAGTTTTGCTGCTATGAAGTACCTTTTCCTGAACAAGAAAACCTGCTAAGAACATTATTCATTTAATTACCACATGTAATTGGCATGTCTGAGTGCTTTTTCAGTTGCAAAGACATTCATAAAATATATATCCCCTTAAGCTATAGTTAGATACGAGAAGGACTTTCTAGTATTCTATTGCCAGGTCACTACAGATAGTGACAGTGTACTGTGCATTACAAAATAGCTAGGGAAAAACGATTGTGAATGCTTTCATCAGAAGGAAATGACAAATGTTTGAGGAGGTAGACCTGGTTATTTCTAATATGAACATTACACAGTGGATACATGGATTAAAATATCACACACCTCCCCATAAATATGTATAATATTTTGTCTCATTATGCATCCCTGGCTAGTCTGGGATTCTTTATTTAGACTAGAGTTTGCCTCTGCCTTAAGTGTCTGACATTAAAGACATGTCCCACCACATTCAGCAGTCTGTATAACTTTTGTTACTTAAAAAAAACTCACCTTCTTTAAGAGGGACACAGAGAAATGTGGCCATAGAGGAATATCTACTGCCCTCACCTCATTCCTCACCTTTTTTATAAGAAAGCACATTTTATTGAAAATAAATCTGTTTTCATACAATATATTCAGATCAGATTCCTTTTCTCCAACTCCCTACCAGATCCTCACCATCTCCACACCCTCCCAACTCCACTCCCTTTCTTTTTCTCTTTAGAAAAAAAACCCACAAAACAGAAAACACACAACACACATACACACACACACACACACAAATACTCACATATGACCAGAACCTATAAAAACAGAAAATTGGAAGCTAAAATATTCAGGCAAAAAACAAAGAAGACAAAAAAAACAAAATATCAAAACAAAGTAATATAAAACAAAATGTCTACAAAAATACCACTGAGTTTGTTTTGTGTTGTCATATACAAAGCATAGGTGGAGGCTACTGAGAGGGGTTGCTGCACCCAGAACGGATGAGGGCTACCCTTTAACTTCATATACGGAGCCCCGCTTTTGTCTGCCCCAAAACACATACACAATGTGTGTGTGTGTAGATATAGATATATACACATATACTCTAGACCCTCCCCCAGGAGACAAGCAAACTTGCCAGTTTGTAGGGAGCAGTAAAAACTCAGTTGGGGTTGGAGGAGGGGTGAAAACTGTAAACAAGCCTAGCTAGGAAGTATAAATCCTAATCTCTGGCCTCAATCTTTGGAGGCCCTGTCCCTAGCACACCAAAACTTGACCCCCTCCCTCGGGGGGGGGGGGGTAAGACAGCCCCGCCCCTGTGCCTCACAAACTTTGACCCCTCCCTCAAGACAGCCCCTACACAATGCTCACCAAACCTTGAATCCGCCCCCAAGGAGGGGTAAGACAGCTCCGCCCCTGTGCCCGCCAAAACTTGACACCTCCCCAAGGAGGGACGAGACAGTCCCGCCCCTGTGCATGAATAAACTTGACCCCTCCCCTAAGGAGGTGCAAGACAGCCCTGGTCCTGTACCTGCTAAACCTTGACCCCTCCCTCAAGGAGGGACAAGACAGTCCCACCCAGGTGCCTGACAAAACTCGACCCCTCCCCCAATGAGGGGGAAGACAGCCCCACCCCTGTAACTTACAAAACTTGGCCACTCCCCCAAGGAGGAGCAAGACAGTCCCGCCCCTGAATCTGCTAAACCTTGACCCTTCCCTCAAGGAGGGGCAAGACAGCCCAACCCCTGTGCCTGTCAACCTGCCAATTCTTTACCCCTTCCCCAGTCTATTTAAACTGCTCCCCTGAAAGTCTCCGTGTGCCTTCCCAGTCTCCTCTCCTCTCCCCTTACCCCCAGTCTCATTTGCTGCTTTCTTACTTCCCTTGCTGCCGCCCGAGAGTGCAGAAATCCCATTAAACCTTGGCATTCTTTAATTTGGCTCATCATTTGGCTTGATTGGGATTTTTGTTAGAAAAATTTCTAACAGGAAGTTTCTTGTTTGTTTGTTTGTTTTTTGCAAGGGGCAAAGCTAAATTCCCCAAGATGGCAGCTTCTTGGTATGGAGAACAGTCAGTCACCATAGACCCCAAAATTTAAAAAGAAAAGAATTACCATATGATTTTTCTGGAAATAATAAATAAATAGCCAAATAAATAAAATCAAGATGTTAAAAAAAAACAACTGCACTTCCATTTCTATCAACACAAATAAATCTATCGGACATTATATCAATCAAAAGCCAGACAGAAGAACAAATACTTTTTGGATGTACTTGCATGAGGTATCTAAAATAATCAGACTCATAAACACAGACAGATAGTGGTTGCCAATAGCTAGGGGACAAACCATTGTTGTTATATGGGTATGATAGTTCAACTTTATACTGTGTAAATTCTAGAGATCTGCTATACAACATTGTGCATAAAATTTTTAAAAGATTATTATGAACTTTAAGAGGGTCGTTTTCTTGTTGTGTTCTGCCAAAAAAGAAAAATAAGCAATAAAAATGAAACGCTGATAATATGAGCAATGGGGTCAAGACCATGATGGGGACATCCACTGAAACAGTTTACCTGAGCTAATGGGAGCTCACCAACTCCAGCCAGACAGTTGGGGAACCAGTATAGGTCAAAATTAGGCCCTCTGAATGTAGGTGATAGTTGGGTGGCTGGGGCAGACTGTGGGGCCACTGGCATTGAGACCAGGATCTATCTCTACTGCTTGTATTGGCTTTTTGGAACCCATTCTCTTCAGAGGGATACCATGCTCAGCCTAGATATAGTGAGGAGGGCCTTGGTCCTTTAACAAAGCAATGTGCTAGAGTTTGTTGACTTCCCATGGGAAGCTTTATTCTCTCTGAGGAGTGGATGGGGGTAGGGTGGTGGGGAAAGTGAAGGGAGTGGGAACTGGGATTGGTATGTAAAATGAGAAAAGATAACTTCTTAAAAAATAAAAATGAAACACAATGAAGATTTTTGAGGTGTGGCATCTTGCCTATGGTGATAATATCATGAGTGTTTGCAAATGTCTAAACTCATTAAACTGTTCAAATTCAATATGTGTGTTTTTGTGGAGCAATTATACTTCAATGAAGCTATTTTTTTTAAAGGAAACCATCCTATAGCTATATGTTTGCAAACTGAAAGGACACCTTCAGCAGCAAAGGAATTATTAAAAAACAGCCCATATCTAGCTCATGTTCTGCAATGACCCCTTTCAATGTGTGATTTTTTCCAAACACAGAAGCAATTCATTTTGATTTTATAAACATATAATATTTATATAATGTTCACAAAAAGCTAAAGCCATCCTCATATTTATGAATCACCATAACACTCATGTTTATCTAGAACTTATGTATATATATTTATGATATACAAGTACCATATATTTATTTTATATATAAAATATGAAATATAGATCACATTTGTCTTTGTGTCATATACAACAACAGACAATTTAGCAGAATCTTAGTAACAGTACCCAGCATCATGGCTTCAAAAAATTGAGCAAATTCATACACAAAAAGCAGTGTTTTCATGAACAGCTGCTGTATTGTAAGGCTCAATGTTAGCATTCTTAAATTTCTCATGCTATGGCAGGAATTTCCATCTTACATTAAAATATATAATCATAACAAACCATTTTCAAATTTGTCTTTCAAATGGGCCTTAAATTTTAAGTCACTTGAGGACTATACAAGAAATAAAATGCAAGAACTTTTTTTAAAAATTAATTTATTATATGAGGAAACATAAACAATATTTGAGCCAGTGACTCAGAGAAGCACTCCACAAAAGTTCATATCCACAATCTATTGGCTGAGATGTACTGGCACATACGACCATATTAATGTTGTAAGATTGATCTCAAGGAAATGCTGTGTTGTCAAGGCAATCGATGCTAATGCTTATTTTCCCATTTACAACATTGAACAGATTACATTCACATTTAATTAATGATTTCAATAAGCCATTTAAGTTGTACTGTACAATCATCTAAAGATGCTGTTACATTCTTTATGAAATATAATATCAAGACAATAAACTTACTTGCCACTAGAAGCAGTTTCTCAGATCCATTGGGTCTTTTTTTCCCTGCCAAGTACTAAGGACTTTGGGCGATTTTTAAAATACTCATTGCATATATTAATTGTGTGTGTGTGAGAGAGGCAGGGGTGGGGGGAGAGAGAGACAGAGAACCTGCGTGTGAATGCCATGGTGTGCCTGTGGAAATCAGACAACTTGTGAAAATTGTTTCTCTCCTTGCACCATGTAGGTCCCAAGGATGGAACTCAGGGTGATGGGTTTAGTGGCAAGTACCTTTCCCTGCTGAGCCATTTCACACACTATGAGCACTAAATTTTGTAATCAACTGATGGTAAGAGAGGGCAGTTACAAAGAAGAACAATGACCTATATGTTCACTCAAAACACTGACGTGGATGGAACTACTTACTTCAGTTCAGACAGTAAATAAAAAAACAGAACACAAACAATAGCCTGTTTATTGACTTGAATAATATAATAATTCTTTAAAGGTATTTTGAAAATATTTAAAAATATTTTTGTATCTATTACTTAATAAAATCTTTCCAACAGGTTAGTGAGGTAAGTTGGAGAAGTATATCATCTTAATCTGGTGAGGGAGGAAACTGAGGCATAGAGTAATTAAGTAAACTTGGGACTGTAGTAGGAAAATGCCTATATGCCAAGAGACTGAAATGATATCTAATTTGCTAAAAAAGAAAAATCATTCTTTATAAAGCTTGAGCTGGGTCTTCAGTGACAGTTTATCACTATTAGTTTTGTTTGAGGTCATTCAAGATGCTTACCAACTGTCTAAAGTAAAGGGGCTTATAATATATTTTAAAATTAAGAATTAAAAATATTTTAAGTCATGTTTCCAAACCAGGCTGGAAAAATACAAGTGTCCTTACTCTTGTCTAATTCCGAACCTCCTAGAAAGTGACAAGCTGGTGGCCGACTCGAGCCTAAAATTGGGAAAGGGTAGCAGTGCCTCTCCCACCGTCACTGCGCATCTTCAGGGAAGGCGCTCTTTCACATTCAAGAGGGAAGCCATGTGGCATCTGGAAACATAACGAAGCGATTTGACAAAAAGCATTTGGAAATGCTTAGGAGCAGTCTTCTACTCTCTTGTCATTTTCAACACCTTAAATTATGAAATAACCAAAACAAGAGTCCTTTACCACCTTAGTTTTGGTTTGCCTGTAGTTGTTATATATTTTCAAAGGCAATTTCCCCTGTATTACAGTTTTGTACCTCTGAATATGAAAAGTACAAAGCACAGAGAAATATCTGTTCTATAAAGTATCCTTTTGATGATATATGCTAACTTTATCTAGTCCTATTAAAGACAGGAAAAGTGGCACATGGGTCAACAGAGAACAGACAATCTTAAGTTTCATTTTTATATCTTAAAAGTAGCCAAAATGGATGTACTGCCTGTGGATTCTCATAGACTTAAACTATAAATACCATGAGAATTACAAATGAGAAAATATACTTCATGAAAGTAAAATGAATGTTCTACAGTGTAGGACCTTAATGATATATACGCATATAAAATGGTATAAATATTACAGTGTGAATGACATGTCAAAGAATATTTACTGTTTTATGAATCCTCTAGTATAGTAAAAATTTTTTACCAAATTTTCATGTTTATGAAATTATTCATCAATGTGATAAAAAGGGTTAAAAAGCAAATTATTACTAGTATGATAGCCAGATAAATATGGTCAGAAAAATAAATGTCTGCTCTGTCTCACAGAATCCATAAATGAAGTAAATGTCTGCTCTGTCTCACAGAATCCATAAATGAAGGTATCTTTAAAAAATTCTTAAATTTTGCAACAACTCTCATTTTAAATTGGTGTAAACTTTATAACCATGTCTTTCTAGACATTTCACTGTCCAAATTTTAGTGGTACAAATAACAGCACTGCTTACAGGCATTGTCAGAAGATTAGTGACAATATTCACCCAACTCTTAAAATGGAAACAAATAGCTGCAGATTAAAGAGAAATTACACACAAGAGAAAATGAAGAGCTTATTAAAATTAACTGATAATGATGTCAAGTCAAAATGCATTTCCTGAAGAAGATCTTCCGCTTATCTCACTCCTTCCTATAACTACGGGTGGTAGTGAGGAAAACATTCCTTTCTCTTCAAATCATGAAAACTAAAACATCCTTTATACTGGAATTGGGGAAGAGACTTCTATGGGGCTTTCTAGAAACAACAGCAAGTGAACTGAGGTAAGTCTTGTTAAAAATTCCCTGGCAGACGAGAAAAGGGGCAATAGGAATGAAAACTATTATTTTATTCTTTCTTAAAATATTAATCTTAGCTAATTCTACTAGAAATTTCCCAGAATTATAGGACAAGACTGACTTATGAGGAGAACTGAGCCTACCTTCTAACCAATGAATATCTTCAGACATTTGGAGAAGTTAACAGTTCTATCTGTATAAACTTCCATCATTTTTGATGTTCTAATAACTGCCCCAGTTCATCCTGATCCCTAATTTCTTCAACATGTGGAATGAAACTCAGCTTTCCTAAATAACTGTACCAATGGATCATAGGGAATAAAGTCCCCAAATCTAGGCATGCCAGAGTGGCTACAGCTGGTTATGTACAAAAAGTCTTAATGAGGTGAAAATGGAATATACTGATAAAACAAACTTAAACAGCTCTCCCTGTAAGTTATGATAGGAATGAGGTTGAAAAATCCCTAGTAACCTATTATGACTATCACGGTGACTTTTGTATAAAGCTATATTCAGTATTAGTAAAGGATCAGGCTACTGAGACAACATTGTAGAAAACAAGCCTTTCTCTTTATTATATCCGATGAATATGACCAGCTCAACTGAAACTTCAGGTATACTGTGTCAATGAAATGGCCAGTAAGGCCTGCAAGAATGTAACAGAGTCAACTGTGAAACAAACTGTGGGGTAGTAGGCTTCCCCAGTGCCTTCCATAGCTACCTCGAATCAAAGAGCTCTATAAAAGGCAGTAGCTCACAAGGAATTGGCAGCTAATTCCCTGCCTTATCCCCTGTGTGGGGCTCATTACTTGTATGAAGAATAGTTATTAACCCAGAACACAATATCCCTTTCTTGAAAGACACTTCAGGTTCCATTAAGCAGAGTACAGATCAACAGCACTCCACATCTCAGTGGTCTCAGGACTTAGTCTACTGGTAGAAGGTGTTACATCTTGACCTTGATCTTCACCTTGATCTTCATCTTGACCTTGATCTTGATCTGTGGATGACTTTAAGTCCGTGTCTACACTTACTACTGGTTCAGAGGATTTTCTCCTCACACAGGACCAGCAGACACACCTGAGACATGACCTAAAGCTTTCAGAAACACTGGAAGAGAAGAGCTTTTTGCAAGGGTGAAAAAACTGATAGAACACAAGCATGAACAGAATGCCTGTGCAGTATGCAATGAGTAGCTGCAGAATCAACAGCGGCGCACAAACATACATGTATATGTCAGTTTTGAAAAAATACCACAGGAGCAGGAGGACAGAATTCTCAATGAATCTCATCATGTAGTAAATTAGCAGTCGGTACCAATTCTGGGATTTGCTGATGAGGTCAGGACTGTCGATCTTGAGCTGTACAGCTGACCAGCAGAACATGTTGATACCAGCGTAGAGTAAAGTGAGGAAACACAGTACAATGGTGGTACCCACTCTACTCAGGGCCTTCTCAATGTTCTCGGGGAACGGGGAGCCACTGCACCAGAAGAGGATCCAGGGATATAAGAAGAAACTGAAGAAGTTGACAAGTATGACTGCCACCACCCAGATCTTCAGGACAGAGGTAAAGAGGACCAGGACAATGACCCGAGTGGCAATCTCAAAGCTTCTCCAAAGGAAGATACAGACATAGGCCAGGGGTTTGACTTTGACCTCATACTCATCATACTTGATTTTGATGGCTAAGATGTTGCAACGTAAGGCTCCATATACAATGGACAACAGGGACAAGGACATGATGATGCCTGAAGAGAGAAGAGAAAGAGCACAGTCAAACCTCATCTCCACCAGGAATCGTATCGCCAATGTTCTGCTATCTCCCACCCACAGGCTTTAAATTCCTCTGTATTACGTATGCAGGCTAACTTCCACCTGTTGATATCTGAGACTGCCTGAGGACTTTTTCCAGACTCACAGAGGACTGCTATAAACATATTCCTGTTAGGCTGAAGCACTAGGGAATTAAAGTGCATGGGTGACTCCCTCAATAACTGAGTTCCAGCTACAGTAAGAGCTAGTTTCCTAACCTGTTAAATAGAGTAAGTGTGTATGCCCATAAGGTTAACTTCTAGTCACCAACTGTGATTTTTATCTCATCCCTTTCCATCCCTCAGTTTTCTCTCATTACACATTCCCTTCAATGCCTGTTAGACATTCCCTTCAAATGCATGCCTCAGCTCCTTAGGGTTTGCCTCAGAGGCAATTCAGACTGAAACTTATTCCTGATGCCGATCTTGATCAATGAAAATATGAAGAGTCCTTTACAAAATATGTTGATTTTGTCAGTTGTTCTATTAATTTCCTCTTGCCGTTTTAAAAAATACTTATTTTATTTATATGCATGCCTGATTGGTGGTTCCAAAAGACGCCAGAAGGAGGCACCAGATCCTTTGGAGTTGGAGTTACAAGTACTCAAAAGCCACATGACGAGGGCAATGAGATCTGAACGCTGATCCTCTGAAATAGAATGTTTATAACTGCTGAGTACTACACCTCCAGCCCCTGATATATCTTCTTGATGTCCCTCAGCACATCCCAGTAGTACGCACATAAACGGAAGGCACTCATTAATAATTTACTCATGATGTTTGCTCTACCCTAGGCTGTTTTAGATGCTTACTATAGAAATTCAGTTAGAGTGCTGAAAAGGGAACAAATCTTGCTCCTAAGAGTTAACCTGCTTTTAACTGAAAGATTTTTTTTTCAAGACAGGGTTTCTCTGTGTAGCTTTGGAGTCTGTCCTGGAACTCACTCTGTAGATCAGGCTGGCCTTGCACTCACTGAGATCTGTCTGCCTCTGCTTCCCAAGAGCTGGGATTGAAGGTGTGCGCCACCACCACCCAGCGAACTGAAAGGTGTCTTTACAGATGTCTCAGGTCTAGATGTTTATTTCCTAAAATGGCCTATAGTAAATGGGTAAATCCATTACTTATAAACAGTGGCAGTTTGAGATCACAGGATGTGGCCCATTTAAATGGAGCATCATATAATGTTCCACATTACTATACTATCTGCCTTGAGCTCTATTATCTAATAAATATACATCCACTAAGACTCATGGGTACAGAGTGTGGTCAAAACAGAAATGCAATAACTTATTACAGGATGCTACCACCCGCACCCATTAGCATGAGGAGGAATGAAAGGCTATGTGTACTATGAAGGAGCGGGCTGCGTCCTGCCACCTGCTAGCTTAACCCCCTAAATAACCACAAAGAAATTGTACTAAATTAATTACTGCTTGGCCCATAAGCTCTAGCCTCTTATTGGCTAACTCTCACATCTTGATTTAACCCATTTCTAGTAATCTGTATATCACCACAAGATCGTGGCTTACCAGGAAAGATTCTAACCTATGTCTGTCTCAGGCAGGAGATTCATGGCATCACTCTGACTCTGCTTTCTTCCTCCCAGAATTCTGTTCTGTCTTCCCCACCTACCTGAGTTCCACCCTATCAACTAGGCCAAGGCAATTTCTTTGAAAACAACAGAAATACAGAAGGGCCTCCTACACCAGCTATGAATTAGGAACCATGAATCTGGCTCTTGGTTTGACTTTTGCCACATCAATCTACACTGGGAAAATGGCAACCTCCCCATCTTCTATTTTCTCATCCATAAAATGGAAATGATAATACCTTTCATGTTGATTCTTCTTTTTTAAAAAGGTCTTGACATATTCTTATTTATTTTAGAGCAGCTTTAGGTTCGTAGCAAAATTGAACAGAAGGAACAAAGAGTTCCCCAAAACCTTCAACCCACACAGATGCCCAGTCTCAATCATTATCTTTATCACCCTGCAGAACAGTGCATACACCACAACTGATGAACCTATACAGACACATCGTTATCACTGAAAGTGCAGTTAACATTAGGTCTTACTCTTGTACATCCTATAGATTTGGGTAAATTCATAATACATGCCTCAGACATCGTAGAGCAGTCTCATTGCCCTAAATATCATCAATTCTTTGCACAGTTATCCTTCCATCCTCTGAACTGATCTTTTTACTGCATTCATAGTTTCTACATTTTCCAGAAAGTCATATGATTGGAATCACATATTATGTTGGCTTTTCAGATTAATTTCTTTCACTAGTTATGTTTTCTCTACTATATAGATCTCAAGTGAGAATAATATTCCATTATCTAGTATGCTAGTTTCTTCAACTATCAACTTAAGCATATTTTGGTTATTTCTAAGTCATAGCAATTATAAATAATGTTACTATAAATACCCACATGCAGGCTTTGGTGTGGGTATCAACTTTTCAGCTCCTTTAGAAGAAATACAAATGTAGTGACTGCTGGATCACAGTGGTGATCTCATTTTGTATTTCAACCGAAAATGAAAGAGAATGCATCTGTTTCTCTGGAGCCCCAGCAGCATCTGGGGTTGTCAATGTTCTGAATACCTAGTATACCTAAAGTGTCCTGGAATATAAAATTTTAATTGAAAGAAAACTGAAATTATCAATTCTTTTTTTTTTTTTACGATATTACACTTACAAACCCATCACCAAACCTCAGACCCTTGAGATTCTCCCATACTATCTTCTAACATTTATACCATTTTATACTTTACATTTAGGTTTGTTACCTATTTTGAGTTTATAAAGAGTGAAAGTTCTGTGTTTAGTCACATTTTGCAGCTATTCTATGGGTGTATTTTATGGAAAATATGCAGTTATTCTAGGAGCAATTGTTGAAAATATTATTTTCCTATTGTATAGTCAGTCTTTGCTCTTTTGTTGAAGATCAAATAATGTAGAGTCTAAGGGGATCTATTTCTGGATAATATATTCAGTTCAACTGATCTATTATGCTACTCTTTTGCCATTACTATATCACCTTAAGTACAATACCCATTCCTGCCTCTTAGAATGCACAACATTTATTTCCACATATGTACTAAAATTACCTCTATCTAAATGATACATAAAGGAAGGCAGTGAGATTTCTCAGTAGGTAAGGATGCATACTGCTAAACCTGACAACCTGAGTTTGACTCCCGGGACCCTTACAGTTGAAAAAGAAAACCCAACTTTGTCCAAGTTGTCCTCTGACCTACATATACATATCACAGCATAAATGTGAATATACACATACACACAAAAAATTAATTGAAATGATACATGACAAGAAAGTTCTCCTTAAATTCTGAGTTCATATATATATATATATATATAAATTAGATGGACCTAAAGACTCATATGCCTTACTTTTTAATTTCCCAAAAAGAAGCTTAATTTTACTGAAAGTATCAATTTTATTCAGTTTTTGAGACTGGTTTTAGTTACTATCATTCACTGGAAAGACTGACATCTAATAATAATATGTAAAAACTACAAACTTTTCATAATCATAACAGACTAGGAATTAATTGGACTGAGTTATTTATCTTGACAGGCTAGCACAGTTAACATTGTAATGTCAAATATTCATGAAGAAATTTCCATATGTATGGTTATAGATTCCCACATCCTAAGGATCTAGTATTGAAGCCTTTTCTTTTACTACTTAACATTTTCCACTATAAAATACTATATATGCAAAAAAGCTAGTCATCATAGTTAGAATGTAAATTATACAATTCTACATATAGTTATTTATGTTAAATTTATATTTTATCTGAAATATGCATTGTAATAAACAAGATAATTCTAATAATTTCCTGAATCTACTATGTTATTTCTCTGTTATGTAATTGCTGTCTGAAGACTCCAACTTTTGTTTGTTTGTTTGTTTTTTATTGATTTTTACTAAGCTGTACATTTTCCTCTGCTCCCCTCCCTGCCTCTCTCCTCCCCTCAACCCTCCCCCAAGGTCCCCCATGCTCCCAATTTACTCAGAAGGTCTTGTCTTTTTCTACTTTCTACTTCCCATGTAGATTAGATTTATGTAAGTCTGTCTTAGTGTCCTCATTGTTGTCTAAGTTCTCTGGGATTGTGGTTTGTAGGCTGGTTTTGTTTTATTTTTAAAAATCACCTATGTGTGAGTACATGTGATAATTGTCTTTCTGTGTCTGGGTTACCTCACTCAAAATAATGTTTTTTAGCTCCATTCATTTTCCTGCAAAATTCAAGATTTCGTTATTTTTTCTGCTGTGTAGTACTCTATTGTGTAAATGTACCACATTTTCCTTATCCATTCTTCGATCGAGGGGCATTCAGGTTGTTTCCAGGTTCTGGATGTGATAAACAAAGCTGCTATGAACATAGCTGAGAACCAAATTTTCAGTCAAACCACTGAACTCATGAAATGCTTAGGTCAAACAGACTTTAATAAAATCAATGGGCTTGGCATGTTGGTGTATAACAGTAATCCTAGGAGGCCTTGGGCCGAAGGACTGTAAATCCAAGGCCATCCATCATCAGGTACCTAATAGACCCTGTCTCAAAATAATAGTGGGCCATGTTATAGGGGTGGGTCAAGAATGGAGAAAGCCTAAAGGGATATGGAGTGTAAAGGTAAGGGAAACTGGAAATAGTTGACACACACAGTAAAATGCTAGAAATTCAAGTTTCAAGCAGACTCTGAGATTCAGTAAATCTCACAATTGTTTCTATCAGTTCAGTAAACAAAGTGTGTCTTATCTAGATCTTTGGTTGTTGCCTTACTACACTCCATGACTGTTTTTTTCTTTTCAAAATCTTTATTGTATCAAGTTTTGCTGTTCTCCAAATTTTCAACTGCTCTCTAAATGCTGGCTCTTTTATCTGAGTATTATTAATTTATTTGAGTCAGCTGCATCTAAAAATTATTCTTCATTTTCACAACTGTACAAAATTGTTTTGGGAGATTTATGTAATAATAAGGGATGACAGGGGATAATGGAGGGAAAGGAAAATAAAAAAGGAATGGGAACAGAGACAGGCAGATGAAAGAAGAAAGGATACCCCTTTACCCTGTATTTTCTTTTGTCTGCCACTATATATACTCCTGGACACTTTTCAGGAAATCCCCTTGAGTTGTTGTTTCTAATCAAAATACTCACTTCCTAACCCCCCACTCCTCTTATGCCTGATGCCTGTCATATTTCTCTTGCTAGATATCCCGTAGGTACCTCAAAAAGCAAAATACCACCCCCAAAACACAGAGCAACACTTTCAGTTCCCAAACAATCACTTACATATCATCACCACATATCACCCTATTCATAAATATATACATATATCTACATATATATGTAGATATATGTATATAAATATATACATATATCTACATATATATATCTATATATATATATGTAGCTAGAACTCTTCTAACTTCTTCTCTCATTCTATCCAAATAGATCTCTGTTCTTGCTAATCCAACAGCTTTAACATGGAGAGTTTGTTAGAAGCGTCCCAGCTCATGTCACTGAATTAGAATCTGTTTCACAGCATTTGCTAAGTGATTTGTAGGAACATTCAAGTTTAAGATACCTGGCTCTTAGAATTTTCTTCTCACCTTTTCTCATTGTGTCATATGTGACTATCATAAGGCTCTTCCCATGTGTTCTTATATTTTGATACCACTAGCCACCTACCTCTTCTATTTGCCTAAGTATCTTTATTTATCCTTTTGGGAAAGGGCAGTGTCTCATGTAGTCCCAGCTGGCTCTGAATGTGTTATATAGTCAAGGGTGACAAAAAATTTCCGATTCTTCCGTCTCTACTTCCTGAAAGCTGCTGGCATTGCAGGAGTATGGTACCATGAATAGTTTTCCTCATTTATTCTTCAAGGTTCAGTTGCTATCATCTCATCAATGATGCCTTTTTCAGACATCATTCAACTACAAATGTTCAGTTGTGCTAAATGCTTCTTAGGTTTTCCCAAGCTCAAATAACTGCTTATGTATCAAGCTTTCACAGCCACCTTTATCTCGTTACCTGACTTTTGTAGGTTACTTTCTTTCCTATTAGAATGCAATCTTCTCAAGGTAGCTACTCTTTCATAGAGACTTTACCACCAACACCCAGAACAGTGGCTGGCAGAAAAAGGCAACCAATATATGTAAGCATAACACAAGAATGACTAATTGCATGTAGTACAAATCATCTCTTTTCACTACTGATGGGAACCTTCAGATTTAACACTCCTCCAAAAAATAGTTGGAGCAAACAATAAGAACTCCCAAACACCTTTACCATGTGGCAATTTATCGGATTATGGATTTCTTATGTGAATCTGTCTGCCTTCATGCATTTTTCCTAAGTTAAAAAGTTATACCTTTTCCCAACATTTCCAGAGAATTAGAATCCATATTGGAAATTTAAACTTGCTGAAGTTTAAGCCAGCAATCTAGAGATGCTATTTAAAATAAATGAAAGGCCTGCTTAATAGGAATATATAGGAACAAGGTAGTCTTCTCTGACCTCGTGAGTAATTAAAGAAGTTAATTTAAGTGTTATTTCTGGACATGGGACCCAACCAATGGCTAAAAAAGTCTGAATTATCTTGGTAGTGTTATAGTTTCCTGGCCAGTCAAATGATCACTGTTCTTGCTAATTTCTACCACTTTCACTTTAGGGTTAGCTTTAAATACATGTTCTAGAATCCAGTGTTATTATAATTTAATTCCCAGCCTGACCCTGAAAGTTCCGAGCAAACTAAAAAAGTAATGGCTGAAAGTAAGAGGGATCATCATCGGCCTGTCCCTAATGCTTTGGTTGCCTTTTGGGAACCTATTGCTCATATTGGTTGCCTTGCCCAGCCTTACTACAAGGGGAGGAGCTTAGTCCTACCTCAACTTGATATGCCATGCTTTGTTGATACCCATGGAGGCCTACCCCTTTCTGAATAGAAACAGAGGAGGAGTGGACTGGAAAAGGCAGGTAGAGGGGAGGGGAGAGGAGGTGGGAAGAGAGGGGAAACTGCAGTTGGGATGTAAAATAAATGAATTTAATTAACAAAAAGAGGGATCATCATCACCATAAGCTTATACAAACCTTTGCCAACATATTGCAAATAATTCTTTGAGTTCTTTAGTCCTCTCATCATGAACCATCCCTCTACCAGTTTTAAGCAACAACCAATCTACTTTCTGTCTTTATGGATTTCCTTAATTTTTAATTTCTTACTAGTGAAATAATATAATGAAAGCATTTTTCCACCTATTAGTTTTAAGGTTCACACATGTTACAGCATGTATCAATACGTCATTCCTTTTTATTGCCAAGTAACATGTGAGTTTTTTCCAGTTCTGTGCTGCTGAGAATAATAACGTACAAATCGTTGTGCACACATATTTTTCCCTTTGACTGGATAGGAATTATTGGATGGTATAGTAGTTTTATATGTAGAACTGCCAGCCTGATTTCCAAAGCAGTTATAGCATTTTACATCACAACAAGCAGAGTATAAAGAATAAAATTTATTTATATTCTCACTAACATCATTTATTATCTAACTTTTCATTTTAACCATTCTAAATAAAGTGAAGACTTTTCTTGAAACTTTAATTTCCATTTTCCAAATGATTTAAAGGTATTTTTATGTGCTAAGTGGTAAATGTAAATTTTCTTTGATTGCTATTATTTCAGAACTATGGATCAAATTCATAAATTTTATCTTGTCATAAAGGTATTCCCCCAAACTCACTAGTTAAATCTGTACAAACAGATATACTATATAATAAAACATTATATTTATACATACCTGTCAACAGGCACTTAAAATGAAAGGGGGAAAAAGGCAAAACCAGAAAGGATTTCCATGATGACAAAAAAGATCAATTTTTTATTCCAATATTCCTACATAAACAAATGACAACTGATCAATTATGCATTGAAAGACATCAGAAACTGACCAAAGCAAGGAAAATTTCTGAGGTTTAAGATATGAGAAAGAAGAAAGGTCCCTAAGAAAAATTCTGAAGCAGTTTTTTTCCTACAAAATATTTACTCAAATAAAAATTGATACTAAGAGATTAAAAACTGGAATGAAACTTTCAGCAGTCGCTCAAACCTGTTCGATTTGTGAGTAAATATTGACATTTAGCCTCAAAATGGCCTTGGTATATATCACAAGGTTTCAGGTGGTAACACTAAGACACTGGGTTTAAATGTGACTGAAAAATAGACTGAGCCCTCACAAAGACTGAAATACAGATTCCAGTTGACTGAAGTTGTGATCCACCCACATTGATTTGCTAGTTCAAGGCCTCAACATGAAGTAAATTAACTTATCTAGAGTCTCAAACCATCTCAACTCCTGTATACACATGTCTAGAGTAAATTAAACCTAAAATGGCACATAAACAACAGAGTCAAAAATTTCTTACATACAAGTATCAATGGATTATAAAAACAAACCTAGAAGAAATGCAGCTTTAGAATTATTTAACAAAGCATAAAAACTATAATTAATATGCTTGTGAAGTTATATGGTAAGATATTTTAGCATACCATTTTAGAAACTCAAATTAAAATTCGAGAACTAGAGAATACAATTAAATTAAGGGCTCACAGGCTGGCAAAATGACTTGCTACCAAGGCTGACAATGAATTCAGTCCCTGGAACCCACGTGGTAGGAGGAGAAAGGATTCATATAAATTGTCTTCTAACTTCCATACATGCCACTACAGCACACACATACACACTACATAAATAATAAATGCAATATCACCATAGAACCTTCATCTGGCGATGGATGGAGATAGACAGAGACCCACACTGGAGCATTGGACTGAGCTCCCAAGGTCCAAATGAGGAGCAGAAGGAGGGAGAACATGAGCAAGGAAGTCAGGACCGCGAGGGGTACACCCACCCACTGAGATGGAGGGGCTGATGTAATGGAAGCTCACCAAGGCCAGCTGGACTGGGACTGATGGAGCATGTGATCAAACCGGACTCTGAATGTGGCTGACAAGGAGGGCTGGATGAGAAGCCAAGGACAATGGCACTGGGTTTTGATTCTACTGCATGTAATGACTTTGTGGGAGCCTAGCCTGTTTGGATGCTCACCTTCCTAGACATGGACGGACAGGGGAGGACCTTGGACTTCCCACAGGGCTGGGAACCCTGACTGCTCTTTGGACTGAAGAGGGAGAGGAAGGGGGAATGGGGGGAGGGGGAGAGAAATGGGAGGAGGTGGAAATTTTTAATACTAATAATAATAATAAAAATACTTTGCTTAACTGCTGACTGAGAGGAACCTAGCAAACAGGATACACCATGAAAGACCTGATTAATGGTGCCCCCATACAGCACGAAGTAGTTTGGAGAGAAAAAAACTACACCCATATTCCCAAGTATTTATTATAAATGTTCTTTACATTTAAAGTGGGAGATGATATAGATATAATTAATTTGCATTGGTATGAGTCTTGGTTTATTGATATAAATTTAAGTTCAATCTTTTATATGTATATTTCTGATCTTGATTAAGGTATTGTGATTGTGTAGTTCATTTAAAAATGTAATGTTTGATAAAAATATAGGTTGTTAACGAATAATCATCAATATTAGTCAAGATTGTAGTCATGTTAGTTAGATGTTCTAGATATAGAGATATATTTCAGTTAAATAGCATTCTTCATATCTTTCAAAGACTGCAGAATATGGCATTTTAAATGTTTTATTCACTTACGGCTTTTCATGACAATGAGACACGTCTGCTTCT
Organism: Microtus pennsylvanicus; assembly: GCF_037038515.1. Taxonomy (NCBI): domain Eukaryota; kingdom Metazoa; phylum Chordata; class Mammalia; order Rodentia; family Cricetidae; genus Microtus; species Microtus pennsylvanicus. The sequence goes on along the minus strand of NC_134601.1, from coordinate 134,134,555 downwards.
GGCAGCACCAGCTACTTCAAGAGGAGGATGGGCATTGAAGAGGCTCCATTTGGGCAAGAAACTGCTCTTGCCTGGACTGCTTAACTGAACACAAAGAACCTGCAGAGAGAGGACTGCTGAACTTGCCTAAAGGTGCGAAGACCCTTCAGGGTTCCTGGTTCATGAAAGAGTCTGTGAGACATTCTACAGGATACAAAAGAAAGCGACTGAACTGTCTTTAAAATTTCCTGCTTCATGGAAAAGTCTGCTGGATACTATGGGCCTGAAGGCTGAAGATGGATGCCCCAATGGTACTTTGAGTGACTGTCCAGGCAGCGAGATGTCTCTGTCATTTCTAGAGTTTTGGAAGTTGCTTATAATGCACTTCCTGTTTACTTAGGTAATATTATATCCTTCTGGAGTCTTTGATGGAGTTGAAGAATAAGTAGATAGCTACAGTTTTCCTTAGTTATGATAAAAGATAAAATAGATATAAATATTGTAACTGTAATTCTTGCTTGATAACTGTTTTGTTATATGTAATTTTACTATGTTAAAGTTAAAGCCTTCCTTTTTGTTTAAACAGAAAAGGGGGAAATGTAGGAGGATCTTCTTTCTATGTGTTGCTTTCAATAGTTAAATAAAGAAAACTGCCTTTGCGTTTTGATAGGGTAAAACTTAGATAGGCAGGAAAAAGAGAACTGGATGCTGGGAGGAAGAAGGCAGTGTAGCAGATACCATGACTCTCCTCTCCAAGAGGGAAGCTGGTTAGACTCATGCTGGTAAGCCATAGTCGAGTGGCGATACACATTAATGGAAATGGGTTAAATGAATATGTAAGAGTTAGCCAATAAGAGTTTAGAACTAATGGGCCAGGCAGTGTTTAAATGAATATAATTTGTGTGTTTTTATTTCAAGGTATAAGCTAGCCAGGCGGCCGGGAGCTGGGTGAGACGCAGCCTGTTCCTCTATACAACAAGAAGAGAACACTGGACCTCTCTGAACTGGAGTTACATGTGGTTGCGAATTGTTATGTGGGTACTGGGACCCAAATTTGGGTCTTCTGGAAAAGCATCACTAAGATGTCTCTGCAGCTACAAAATGCAAATTTAAAAGGGTACAAAAGACTAAAGTCACTTCAACCACACACAGCCATCACAATGGCAACTGAAAATGTGAAAATGAAATCAAAATCATTAGTCATTTGGAAATGAAAATTCAAACTGTCAGGTACAATCACTAAATTACTCTAAGAAAAATAAAATCATGACATTTGCAGAAAAAGGGATGGGACCTGTCATCATTATGTTAAGCAAAGAAAAACAAATACTACATGATAACTCTCATACATGTATGTAACAATAAATGTTTATTAAACTGAAGTTTTAAAGACAAAAATGAATATCATTTCACTGCCATTGTGAAGTTGCTGCAGAGGTATTTCTAAGGCTTCTGGCAGATGTCAAAAACATAAGCACAGTAGCAAGGTCTACTTACATCCTGCAGTATAGCTTGTTTTACAGCTATAACCAGTACAAATAGAAATTCTCAGCTATCAAAATCTTCAAATCTTAGTGACAAAAACATTACTTTTACCATTTTCTTGCTCTTGAACATAAGCTACTATTAGCAGATTCTTACTCAGAATTGATAACTTTTCCTGAAATACAAACTTATATTTTATTGAGTTGTCAGACTGCCAGAACAAATATTTTGACCCATCAGTTTACAACCCATATGATGTCAACATAGCTGTATACTCTACACTTCCTGGAAATCTTGGAACATTTTACTCTTTTCCTCCCCAGAAATAATTCAATAAGACCATAAGACTGTCTCCTTTTGTGCTCTAAAGTACTGTGATTTTTTTCATGCCAAAGGCTTATTGTGAGAATTTTACAAGTGCTGGTCACTTAATTCTAGCAATGCTATAGTATCAATATCAAGTAGATAATTATTATTCTCATATACTGATGATCAATAATCTCCCTGGTACTGCTCAGCCCAGTGAACAGTACTGGTATTGAAACTTGAGCATTCTTGTTCTAGAAGCTTGATCTCAATCAGTTGGATTTCCTACCTAAATAAACCTAAGCAGGTCTATTTCTCAGCTTCTCCTTTTTAATCTCTATCATCTATGAGAGACGTGAAAGAGTGTGTTATCCTTATAACTACTCAGCACTGGGACTAGAGAATCTTCCCTGACTCTTTTGTCAAGTTAATCACACTTCCTTGTTTCCACTGAGCCCACATTCCCACCTGCTTTCTACTAGATGAGTATTTTGAAATGATGCTGCCTATGCCCAGAAAATGGATAGGCCTTATGTCACTAAACTGGTTTCTAGGAATCACCTCCCAAGACATAAGCAATGCCCAGAAAGAGGTAGGGCAGGAACACACTCCTTTATCTGCCCTTCCAACTTGTCACCCTCCTTCCTTATCACCCTGTTTCAGGCAGACAGAAGCATCAGTGAGTTGAGCTGGACAAGAAAACTCTGGCTTTTATAGTTAGACGAAGGAAGGAAGTCCCTGTACTTCTGTGTGGGGCCCTCTAATAGGCTCTCTTACAGCCATCCAGAATGCAATGCAGAGGTTCTCCATTCAGCTGCATATCCAAAGCTAGGCCAAGGTATGGCAAACCCTCATAAATGCAGTGTCCTGTGTACAGTGAACTTTGTAAAGAACCATCTATGACCACTGGAACCCCTGTGGTTAAAACAAGCTATTTTCTCTCTTTCCTAACAAGATAGACATATTCTTTTTTTAAAGACAGACATATTCTAACCTCTATTAATCAACCCATATTTTTCAGTAAACCCCCCCATCTTTTTATCATTCTTTGTTTTAAAATGCATTATTCTGTGCTCACTATGGTTAAAAAAATTCTAGTAACTGAAACTTTCAGTAACAGCCTAAAATGTGCTCTTATTTCATCATTCTACCAATATCCTATTTTTAGATAAAAAGACACATTAAATTGATATACCTGATAGACTAAAAGTGGACAAAGGCAAAAATCTTGTATTATTCACTGATGTCTGGCATATGGTGTATTAGAAATCTTTGTATGGCTATAATTAAGTACCTGAAATAATTAACTTCAAAAGATAAAAGGTTTCTTTTGAAGCCTATGACAATGTAGTACATCACAGCTGGGAATGTGTGGTCAAAGGGACAACTTTCCCCATGGCAGTCAGAAAGCACAGAAAAGGGATCAAGGATTCAATATTTCATTCAAGGGCATGCTCCCATGATGTAAACTGGGTGTACTGGAATGTAACCTCCCCAATAGTGCCACAGGTTAGCAACCAAGCCTTAAACACAATGTCCAAACTAGTTGTGGCTATTCTATAATTATTTATTGAATAAATTAGTAGCAAAGATTTATTATTAAACCAATAAACACTATAGGTGAAGCAGTATTAATATTCTTCATTTACTAGTACATCATCAACGTATGAATGTATACACACAAATGTTTCCTTTAATCAACACTGATATTTGGATTCTGGTCTACATGTAAACCATGATACAAAAATGTTCATAGAAACTGATAATAACTCCAAGCCCTGAAGTGAAGCCCAAAGGAAACTAATTCTCAGAGATCCTAAAGGCATGAGCCTATTGTCCCAATTTTCTGTAACATAATGAACATCAGATGATGTATCTTTGTACTAACCTTGGTGTAAGATGTGTTGAATTTATGTTTCTTATTATTCCTCCCAGAGAAGATTCGATTCCTTTCTGCTTGTTGAGCCTAAATCATCATTAGGCCTCTTGAAGTACAATTAGAAATGTCAGAAATAGCTTTCAACATGTAGAAAGCAGTAAAAGCTACTTATATATGCAAATATATAGACTGAATCTTTAAACCTGCTTTCTTAGTTTCCTATATTAACTGAAGAATCAGCCTTAATGAGGAAAGGTCACTAACATTAGTGACTATTGTCCATACTAAAACATCTACATGAGTGCTGCCCTGGATTCCATTCTCAACATTGCAAAAATATATGGCTATGCGAGTCAGTTCAACTCTTTATGTGTTCACCTTGTTTATTTATGAATACCCAGCCATTAATCAACTCTTCATTTTCTCACTTAGTACACAGAGTACAGAAACAGAAAAGACTGAGAAGTGAAAATTACCTTTATTTGCTATGTCAGTATTGATAAGTCACAGGCAAAAACATCAAAACAAAAGAGGTGCTTAGTTTTGTCTATATTAACTTCAGTAGGGAAAATGGTGTCAATACAAGTATAGTTATGACTCTTTATGCACAGCTTCTCCATCTGCAATTCAACCAACTATAAATGTTAGAATAATGTGTATGGACAAACCCTCTCCCCCAGCTCCTTCTGCAGGGCTGTCTTTCTTTTGCACGACCCAGCCCCCCAGCACCCCTCCCCAACCCTGCCCTGCTGTATGCTAGGACCAGTGCTCAAGTACAGTTTTAAGCTCCTAAACTAAGGCGACCCACCCAGAGCGGTGAGTGCCTGCCTACCGGGCAGGCCTAAGGGTCCCCTGTAAGGGAGCCGGGCACCTTCAGCTCTGGCGCCAGGCTTCCTGCGCGCTCCTGGATACCATCCCCCCCTTGCTCCATTCATCCTGTTGGCCCTGGATCATTGGGCTACTGGCGGCCCTGCTTAGTTGCTGAGGAATCCCATCAGGACTGGTGAGTGTGTGCTATCCAGGGGCGGACTGTCCCGGAAGAGAGCACAAACCCCCTCCCCCACCTCCTTCTGCAGGGCTGTCTTTCTTTTGCACGACCCAGCCGCCCCCCCAGCACCCCTCCCCATCCCTGCCCTGCTGTATGCTAGGACCAGTGCTCAAGTACAGTTTTAAGCTCCTAAACTAAGGCGACGCACCCAGAGCGGTGAGTGCCTGCCTACCGGGCAGGCCTCAGGGTCCCCTGTAAGGGAGCCGGGCACCTTCAGCTCTGGCGCCAGGCTTCCTGCGCGCTCCTGGATACCATCCCCCCTTGCTCCATTCATCCTGTTGGCCCTGGATCATTGGGCTACTGGCGGCCCTGCTTAGTTGCTGAGGAATCCCATCGGGTCGGGAACGGTTCCTACTTCTACACTGAAGAGATATACCCAGAGAGTCAATCACAGCAAAGACTGGACCAAGAGACCAGGCCTCTCCTGGCTCCATTTGAAGGAAGAGATGGGAAGGCGCCAATACAAGAATTCCTCCAACAACCTGAAAGGCAACATGACACCACCAGAAACCAGGGAACCCGAAATAAGAAGAATTGTACACCCTACCCCTGAAGAAATAGAAGAAATCGACTCAAAAGTTAACTTTATGAAAATAATAGAGGACCTTAAACAGGAGGTGAAAAACTGCCATAAACAATTAGAGATTACAAACAAAAAGGTAGAGGAAATGAATAAATCGCTCAAAGACACGCAAGAAAACCAAGAGAAACAAGAAAAAGCAATCAAACAGGTTAGGGAAGCGGTTCAAGACATGAAGAATGAAATGGAAGCAATGAAGAAAGCACAAACCGAGGGAAGAATGGAGATGGAAAATCTGGGTAAATGAACAGGAATGACAGAGACAGGTACTAACAACAGACTACAAGAGATAGAAGAGAGAATATCAGACACTGAAGATACCATAGAGAAAATAAACACACTGATCAAAGAAAACAGCAAAACCAACAAATTCTCATCACAAAACATTCAGGAAATTTGGGACACAATAAAAAGACCAAACCTAAGAATAATTGGAGTAGAAGAAGGAGAAGAAGTGCAGCTCAACGGTACAGAAAATATACTTAATAAAATTATAGAAGAAAACTTTCCCAACCTGAAGAAAGAGGTACCTATGAAGGTTCAAGAAGCATACAGAACACCAAATAGGCTGGATCAAAAGAAAACATCCTCTCGCCACATAATAATCAAAACACAAAATATACAGAATAAAGAAAGAATATTAAGAGCCGCAAAGGAAAAAGGCCAAGTTACTTATAAAGGTAAACCTATCAGACTTACACCTGACTTCTCTATGGAAACCATGAAAGCCAGAAGGTCCTGGATAGATGTACTGCAAAAACTAAGAGACCATGGATGCAAGCCCAGACTACTATATCCAGCCAAGCTTTCGTTCACTATAAATGGAGAAAACAAAATTTTCCAGGATAAAAACAAATTTAAACAATACGTAGCCACAAATCCAGCCTTACAGAAAATTATAGAAGGAAAATCACTAACCAAGGAGTCCAACAATGCCCACAATAACTCAGTCATCTAGAGACCTTTCACCAGCGCATCTCAAAGAAGGGAAACACACAAACCCTACTACTAAAAAAGTGACCGAAGTTAACAACCACTGGTCATTAATATCACTTAATGTCAATGGGCTCAACTCACCTATAAAAAGGCACAGACTAAGGGATTGGATACGAAAACAGGATCCAACATTCTGCTGTCTACAAGAAACACACCTCAACCACAAAGACAGGCACCTTCTCAGAGTAAAGGGCTGGGAAAAGGCCTATCAAGCAAATGGACCTAAGAAACAAGCAGGTGTGGCCATACTAATTTCTAACAAAGTTGACTTCAAACTTAAATCAATCAGAAGAGATGGAGAGGGACATTTTATACTCATAACAGGAACAATTCATCAGGATGAAGTCTCAATTCTGAATATCTACGCCCCTAATATAAAAGCACCCACATATGTAAAAGAAACATTACTAAAACTCAAGGCAGCCATCAAACCACACACACTAATAGTAGGAGACTTCAACACTCCTCTCTCACCAATGGACAGGTCAATCAAACAGAAACCTAACAGAGAAATTAGAGAATTAATGGAGGTAATGAAGCAAATGGACTTAACAGACATCTATAGATTATTCCACCCGAACAGGAAAGAATATACCTTCTTCTCTGCAGCTCATGGAACCTTCTCGAAAATTGACCACATACTCGGTAGCAAAGCTAACTTACACAGTTACAAAAAAATATTAGTAACCACCTGCGTCTTATCAGATCACCATGGATTAAAGTTAGAATTCAACAACAATGCTACCCCCAGAAAGCCTACAAACTCATGGAAACTGAACAGTCAACTACTGAATCATACCTGGATTAAGGAAGAAATAAAGAAAGAAATTAAAGTCTTCCTTGAATTCAATGAAAATAAAGAAACAACATACTCAAACTTATGGGACACTATGAAAGCAGTGCTAAGAGGAAAGTTCATAGCACTAAGTGCCCACTTAAAGAAAACAGAGAAAGCACATATTGAAGACTTAACAGCCCACCTGAAAGCTCTAGAAAAAAAAGAAGCAGACTCACCTAGGAGGAGTAGAAGATTGGAAATAATCAAACTGAGGGCTGAAATCAACAAAATAGAAACACAGAAAATAATACAAAGAATCAATGAAACAAAAAGCTGGTTCCTGGAGAAAATCAACAAGATTGATAAACCCCTATCCAAACTAATCAAACGGCAGAGAGAGAACACGCAAATTAATAAGATCAGGAATGAAAAGGGGGACATAACCACAAACACAGAGGAAATTCAGAGAGTCATTAGATCTTACTACAAAAGCCTGTATGCCACTAAACTGGAAAATGTAAAAGAAATGGACACTTTTTTAGATAAATACCATTTACCAAAATTAAACCAGGACCAGGTGAACAATCTAAACAGACCGGTAAGTCGCGAAGAATTAGGAGCTGTTATCAAAAACCTCCCTACCAAAAAAAGCCCAGGGCCAGATGGGTTCAATGCGGAATTCTACCAGAACTTCCAAGAAGACCTAATTCCTATACTCCTCAATGTATTCCACAATATAGAAACAGAAGGGTCACTACCAAATTCCTTTTATGAAGCTACAGTTACTCTGATACCAAAACCACACAAAGACTCAACCAGGAAAGAGAATTACAGGCCGATCTCACTCATGAATATCGACGCAAAAATCCTCAACAAAATACTGGCAAACCGAATCCAAGAACACATCCGAAAAATTATACATTATGATCAAGTAGGCTTTATTCCTGAGATGCAGGGCTGGTTCAACATACGAAAATCTATCAATGTAATCCAGCATATAAATAAACTGAAAGAAAAAAACCATATGATCATTTCATTAGACGCTGAAAAAGCATTTGACAAAATTCAACATCCATTTATGTTAAAAGTCTTGGAGAGATTAGGGATACAAGGGTCATACCTAAATATAATAAAAGCTATATACAGCAAACCGACAGCTAACATCAAATTAAATGGAGAGAAACTCAAAGCCATCCCGCTTAACTCAGGAACAAGACAAGGCTGTCCACTTTCGCCATACCTCTTCAATATAGTGCTGGAAGTTCTAGCAATAGCAATAAGACAACATAATGGGATCAAGGGGATTCGAATTGGAAAGGAAGAAGTTAAACTTTCGTTATTCGCAGATGATATGATAGTGTACATAAGCGACCCCCAAAACTCCACCAAAGAACTTTTACAGCTGATAAACAGCTTTAGTAATGTGGCAGGATACAAGATCAACTCCAAAAAATCAGTCGCCCTCTTATACACAAAGGATATGGAAGCAGAGAGGGAAATCAGAGAAGCTTCTCCATTCACGATAGCCACAAACAGCATAAAATATCTTGGGGTAAATCTAACCAAGGAAGTGAAAGATCTATTTGACAAGAACTTTAAGGCATTGAAGAAAGAAATTGAAGAGGATACCAAAAAATGGATGGACATCCCTTGCTCTTGGATTGGGAGGATCAATATAGTAAAAATGGCAATTCTACCAAAGGCAATTTATAGATTCAATGCAATCCCCATCAAGATCCCATCAAAATTCTTCACAGATCTGGAGAGGACAATAATCAACTTTATATGGAAAAACAAAAAACCCAGGATAGCCAAAACAATCCTATACAATAAAGGATTGTCTGGAGGCATTACCATCCCTGACTTCAAACTCTATTACAGAGCTACAGTAATGAAAACAGGGTGGTACTGGCATAAAAACAGAGAAGTCGACCAATGGAATCGTATAGAAGACCCGGATTTAATCCCACAAACCTATGAACACCTCATTTTCGATAAAGGAGCTAAAAGTATACAATGGAAGAAAGAAAGCATCTTCAACAAATTGTGCTGGCACAACTGGATGTCAACCTGTAGAAGAATGAAAATAGACCCATATCTATCACCGTGCACAAAACTCAAGTCCAAATGGATTAAAGACCTCAATATCAGTCCGAAAACACTGAACCTGATAGAAGAGAAAGTGGGAAATACCCTACAACAGATGGGCACAGGTGATCGCTTCTTAGGTATAACCCCAGAAGCACAGACATTAAGGGCAACATTGAATAAATGGGACCTACTAAAACTGAGAAGCTTCTGTAAAGCAAAGGACACTGTCACTAAGACACAAAGGCAACCTACTGACTGGGAGAAGATCTTCACCAACCCCACAACAGACAAAGGTCTGATCTCCAAAATATATAGAGAACTCAAGAAACTAGACTTTAAAAGGCTAATTAACCCAATTAAAAAATGGGGCACTGAACTGAACAGAGAATTCTCAACAGAAGAAGTTCAAATGGCCAAAAGACACTTAAGGTCGTGCTCAATCTCCTTAGCAATCAGGGAAATGCAAATCAAAACAACTTTGAGATATCATCTTACACCTGTCAGAATGGCTAAAGTCAAAAACACCAAGGATAGCCTTTGCTGGAGAGGCTGTGGAGGAAGGGGTACACTCATCCATTGCTGGTGGGAATGCAATCTTGTGCAACCACTGTGGAATCAGTGTTTCGGTTTCTCAGGAAATTTGGGATCAACCTACCCCTGGACCCAGCAATACCACTCTTGGGAATTTACCCAAGAGATGCTCTATCATATGTCAAAAGCATTTGTTCAACTATGTTCATAGCAGTATTATTTGTAATAGCCAGAACCTGGAAACAACCTAGATGCCCTTCAATGGAAGAATGGATGAAGAAAGTATGGAATATATACACATTAGAGTACTACGCTGCGGTTAAAAACAATGACTTCTCGAATTTTGCATGCAAATGGATGGAAATAGAAAACACTATCTTGAGTGAGGTATCCCAGAACCAAAAAGATGAACATGGGATGTACTCACTCATAATTGGTTTCTAGCCATAAATAGGGGTCACGGAGTCTACAATAGGCGAATCTAAAGAAGCTAAGTAAGAAGGTGAACCCAAGGAAAAACATATAGTTATCCTCTTGGATAAGGGAAGTAGACAAAATTTCCGGGGAGAAAAGTGGGAGGTTGGGGGTGGGGTGGGATGGGGGTAAGGGGAGATGGGGAGAGAAAAGGTAGAAGGAAAGGAGGGGGGACTTGGGGAAACAGGAGGATCGGGATAAAGGAAGGTTGGATAGGGGAGCACGGAACCCCATTTCTTAGTTAAAGGACCCACTTTAGGATGGGCAGGAGACTTGACCCTAGAGGGGATCCCAGGTGCCCAAGCTGAGGCCCCCAGTTAGTTCCTTGGGCAGCTGAGGATAGGGAACCTGAAATGACCCTATCCTAGAGCAATACTGACGAATATCATGCATATCATCCTAGAACTTGCATCTGGCGATGGATGGAGATAGAGACAGAGACCCACACTGGAACACTGGATAGAGCTCCCAAGGTCCCAAGGAGGAGCAGAAGGAGGGAGAACATGAGCAAAGAAGCCGGGACCACGAGGGGTGCACCCACCCACTGAGACAATGGAGCTGATCTATTGGGAGCTCACCAAGGCCAGCTGGACTGTTACCAAAAAAAAAGCATGGGATAAAACTGGACTCTCTGAACATGACGAACAATGAGGGCTGATGAGACGCCAAGGACAATGGCACGCGGTTTTGATCCAACGCAATGTGCTGGCTTGGTGGGAGCCTAGCCAGTTTGGATGTTCACCTTCCTAGATATGGACGGAGGGGGGAGGACCTAGGACTTACCACAGGGCAGGGAACCCTGACTGCTCTTTGAATTGGAGAGGGAGGGGGAGAAAAGTGGGGGGAAGGGGAGAGGGGTGGGAGGAGGGGAAGAAGAATGGGAGGAGGGGGAGGGAAATGGGAGGCTGGGAGGAGGTGGAAATTTGTTTTTTTTCTTGCTTTTCTTTATTCTCCTTTTATCAATAAAAAAAAAGTATAAAAAAAAAGAATAATGTGTATGTACTGGAGAGGTATAATTCCTTGTCATCCTTCCCTAAACAATATAGAATGAAAGCTACTTACATCCTATTTACACTGTTTTTATAAATGGCCTAGAGCTGACATGAATTATAGGCAAGTGGTAGTGTATGCCTGCAATAGTCCCAAATAGTTAGGAATCTGAGGCAGGAGGATCATTTGAGCTCACAAATATGAGATCAGTCTAGGCAATATAGCAAGGTACTGTTCAAATAAAATAAAATGAGATAAAATATAGGGAAATATGGGTGTATACTATTAATAAATATAACACCACTATATACTGGACTTAAGAATGAATCAGATCTTAATATCAAGGAGGGTCATCTGGGAACCAATATCAGATACTGGAGGACAGAAGTATTAAAGTTCTAGGTTATATGGAAAATTTCTAGAGCCCCACTTCTAATTATCAGGGTCCAGTTTGTGCTTCCTCATGATATAAGGCAAAACATTATAGTGTTAGAAGTTGTTATTTCAGTAAATTAAAAAAATTAAATCTTTCTTTTTAAAATTTTGTTAAGTATCTTTTAACAGTAAGTTTTGAACGAAGACACATATCATGCTTTTTTAAAAACATACACACCTAGAAACTAGTAAATGTGTCTTTGAAAATATGCTTAATCATTTCAACTAAAACATTATGACCAAAATACTTCTTTTAAATTAGTTTATCTTATTGTGCATATCACTTTTTATTACTATTATATCCTTTGTATTATATTTACTATGCACTCCCACCTGACTGTCCAGTTGGGAAAACTATTAGAAATCAACAGTGAACCACAGAGACTTAAGTTTCAGTCACCTCTGGCTAATTTTTGATCTACAATGAACCAACAACTGTCTTAGAGTTCAGTGAAAATGGACTTAAGTGACTGTAGAGAAGAGGCTCTTAGACGCAGGCTCATGCCATTATGTAAGCCCTTTTCAGAACACCAAAGCGGTCAGTTTAATACCAGGGTCTGCTAGGTAGAATGCATGGGTCTCCCTGGGAAAGGGAAATGGAAGAGATCTTCTAGGTGAACTAGGGGCAGATGGGATGGAAACTTGAAGGATTGGGTTTGGATATGAAGTGGAAAAATGCTGAAAGAGATGACTGTAAAGGGGATATTTTAGAGTCAGGTAGAAACCTTATACAAAGAAAATTCCCATGAATCTACAAAAAAATGACCTGGCTATGACTCCTAGCAATACTGGATATGTAGCCTAAACTGACCATCTCCTGTGATCAGATGGGTGGCTACATCAATTGTCATCAGCGAGCCTCCATCCAGTAACTGATGGAAACAGATATAGAGACCCACAGCCAAACATTGGACAGAGCTCAGAGAATCCTGCTGATGAGAGAGAGGAAGGACTGTAGGAGGCAGAGGGATCAATGACATCACAAGAAAACTAACAGAAACTACTAACCTGGCTCATAGGAACTCACAGAGTCGGAACCAACAATCAGGGAGCATTCACGGGACCACCCTAGGCCATCTGCTTATATGTGACAGTGTGTAGCTTGGTCTACTCGTGGGACTCCTAACAATGGGAGCAGAGGCTGTCCCTAATGCTTTGGTTGGCTCTTGGGAACCTAGTTCTCATACTGAGTAGCCTTTCCCAGTCTTAATACAAGGAGAAGTGCCTAGTCCTAACACAACTTGATATGTCATGCTCTGTTGATGCCCATGGGAGGCCTGCCCCTTCCTGAAAAGAAACAGAGGGGGAATGGATTGAGAGAAGGGGGAGGGGGAAAGGAAGGATAGGATGGAGGGGAAACTGGGGTTGGGATGTAAAATAAATAAATTTTAAAAAGAAAAAGAAAAAATAGCAGGGGCTGGAGAGATGACTCAGAGGTCAAGACTACTTCCATATAATCAGGTTCAATTCCCAGTACCCACATGACAGTTCAAAACCAGCTGTAACTACAATCCCAGGGGATATGACACCCCTTTCTCACCTCCAGGAGAAATGCACACATGTAGTGCACAGGCATACATGTAGGCTAAACACACACATAAACTATTTTTAAGTTACATAACAGTCAATACTGGAAAGTCAGCACCATGTCCAGCAGAATAAGATTTTGGTTAACAAAGCCCAACTCAGTCCATTTTTCCTAACCTGTACCCCAAATAAGATACCAGCAGATGTTCTTGAAAATGAGTTGTTGAGGGCATTCCTAGAAATCAGACAGACCCTACTATCTGAGTATTAAGAAGCTTCATTTGTCTAGAAGAGAACATCAAACACTTTACTATAAGTCTCCTTTTAGGGCAGAGTCCAGGAAAGAGTCTCAAGAACAGGTAGGAGCTAAACTCTTCTTCTCAATTTGCTGCCCACCAACTATGGAACCTTCCACGATCTGTTTACCTCCTCCAGCATTTGATAGCCTCAGAGAATCCTGCTCTATACTGTAGAGGTAAGAAGGGGACCCTCAGAGCCAAACCCTGCCTAGCTAAAGCTTCTACTTACAAAAGAGAGCCTATCGGGTTTTCTCTTCCTAGAAAGCATATAAAAGCTATCTTTAGAGTGGTCCAAAGGGGTGAGGGCCCATCTAAAGCAGGCATCTGAATTTATGAATGTCAACCATGTGGTGCTGGCTTTGGAGGCATGAAAGATACAAAAGTGAAGGGGTCATGAAATTATCCTCTGTGGTTCCAGGGAGCCAACAACGCTGTGCAAAGTATGGAAGTACTGGAGTCACTACGAAAAGGCAATAGGCTGGGGGCCCTGAGAGGCCACTGCATGAAGCTGTGAAGGTGCGGCCTCCAAGGGTGTTGGAGACGTCAGAGATGTGAAGCATCTGCCATTGAGAGTGGCATACAGGGAGTGGTTCAGCCCAGGCAACAAACCTGGAGTGGAAGCATCCAAGCCCTTGGAAAGCAAAGCCTTAGACACCAGACATGGAGCTACAGGATTTGCTATTTGCCCTGCTGAGTTCTGATCTTGCTATGGTCCTGTATTTCCTCACTATGCCCCAAAGAAACTCTTTCTTCCTTAAGTTGGTCACAGTGTTTTATTGCAGCAATAAAAGGTAACTAATGTAAAATGTATCTAACATGGTAATGCATTTAAGCATCTGCTATGCTGTTCATGGGCCCCATGTTTCCTATGAAACCTGTAGGTACAGCTGAGCACAATACATAAATGGAGTTCAGTAACCTTGCTGATTGATCTTCCCAAGTCTCTTGATGCTGCAAAGACTTTGCTAGCCAGGTTGAATCAAATGCAATCTTCAAATTCAACCCCAGAAAAGATGCAGATCTCAGAGAGACTAGGAATACTCTTACACTACTACACGGACTGTAAGGTGATGATCTGACTGATTGCACAGGGCTGTTCATCTGACATGTTTGACCCACCCACTATAGCTCCTTTTATACTAAGTTAATTCAACTGGCATGCTGTCCTGTCACATACCCAGGAGGCCATGTTTTAGAATACAATAAGTCACAGTCATAAGACAAATAAATGGCTTTTAAAAGTCAGACAGCTATCTAACCAGTCTAATAGTCCAGGCTCAAGAACCAGGCCGGCTCTGACCAAAATCATTCTTTGAGAATAGAGCTCTGAATATAATGACTATTGTCACCGAAGGCCACAACTAGAACTAGAAGAAACTCAGAACGTCTGGATATAGAGATACTTCACTGCAGGGAAGGGAGGAGGTTAAAAACATCTTCATCCTGTGATCAGGGGAGCTGTCGATCTCCCCTGAGGTTGCTGGGGAGAGGGAAGATGCAGTAGGAATGAGCAGGGGAGAATGAGATAAGTTCACAGGGTGCTCTGAGGCTGATGGAAGAATGGAGAAGAGGATCTAGGGGATCAAAAAAAAAAAACAAACTATATTTGAAAATGTCATAATGAAACTCAATACTTAGAAGTTAATTAAAAAATAAATTGGTGTTTTATAAGAGGCTTTACAAAGAAAATACACTTCATAGCTCTCCATGGAATCATGAATGTGTGTGTGGCAGAAATCTTGGGAGTAGGGTTTCAACACACACAAAAATATCACTGGGGATTGTGTGGTGAAAGCTGTTTCAGATTTTATAAGTACATTTTCCAGAGCCATAGCACAATTCTGGCACTTCATTCTATTATTATTCCTGTAAATACATCAAAGCAAGTTGTTTTTTTCTACTTCTAATAAGCCAGGCATAGAGAACCACCAGAAAAATGAAAGAGGAGAAGCAAAGCCTGCTCACTGTACTCATTGCCATTTGCCTCTGTCCTCTGCATAGTTAGTACTTTTCTATCATATCCCTTCAACAACAGAGGGTGGTAGTCATAACTAGTAATCCCAATTCCCAATAGGCAATGAGCCCCAGGCACAGCTAGCTGCTTTTGGGAAAAGTGGCCTGAGCTTGTGGGGACAGGAAAGGACTATGCAGCTATTATAGGAAACCAAAGAGGGGAAGATTCTTCTAAGCTCCACATGAAGAACTCACTGCCCAGAGGAAACAGGGAATGTCCAAGATCACACGGAAAGAAAGTGGTGCACTGGGACCTGAAACTGAAGTCTTCTGATTCTGTTGTGAAAGTTGACTGGACATCCTCTGAGAAGTCCTGTCTAAAGGGCCAACAGCAGCATGGGGGGGGGGGAGACATACCAGGACCTGATGAACAGTGAAAACTTCAAGTGTGGACGTTCACAGGCAGGGGCATAGATTGTTGGCACACTTGATTTGGGTCCTAGAGCTAAGTGCAAGCAGCACTCGAGAGTGTTAATAATAATCCCATGGACTTTCTGTGAAACACCAGGGACAGAATTTATTTATAATTCAGAAAAACTCTTCAGACACAGGCTCAACCTCTGATGACACTGTGTTGCTCTATGGCATGCACCACCACTGACAACCCACAGCCTCCTTCTGAGAATGATACTCACATTCAGCTCACAACTGAAGATCTGTATAGGTTCATTAATGTTTTGCTTAAATTATATGTTAGTTAAGTAACTGCATTTATATACTATTGTTATTTAGTTTACCAGTATGCCTAAGACTGGAGGCACATGACTTTAGTCCCAGACCTTGAGAGACACAGGCAGGTCTATCTCTGTGAGTTTGAGGCCAACCTGGTCTACATAGTGAGTTTCAGGACAGGCAGGGCTATGTAGAGGGACCTTTCCCCAAGAAAAAAGAATGATATAAAAGCATTTATACATATATTCCACACAGAATCTTAGTACTATACCTACTAATCCTTGTGCAAATCCTTTCAGAACGAGGCAAAAAATTAAAATCTAAAAGAAAACCCAGACTATATTTCCTAATTTGTGCATTTCCTTCTGGTTTCACCATCACTGTTCAGTGCTCTGTGAACACTTCTGACTCTCGAAGCTCATGCCAACGGTGTTCCACTTTCCATGATCTCCTCTATCCCAAGTCTTCTGACCTGAGATCTTCCCCCCAAAGAAGCATTTCCTACCACAGTCCATGCCTTCATCCACCCCTCTCCAGTTAGCACCATTGCACTGGGAATCCAATGTGCCTGGGAGGCCCAACCCAAATTTCTAGGCTCCCTAGGCTTTCCATGTTCACAACTTCCTAGGACTGCTTCTCTGTCCTCTACCACAGTCAAATCCTCCTACCGGGGCCACCTGTGTTCACGCCTCACGAGGACCCCTTTCTCTTATCAAGACCTTCTTTTCTCTCTTGACCACCTCCTCCCACCAAGACCACTGCTCACACAGTCCCCCGTTAAGAAATTTCCCTTGGAAATCAAATCCCCAATACTGACCACAGCTCCAAACGCACCACCACCCTCCTGGGTATTTCTCTAGCCCAAACGACAAACAAAAAAGAGTCAGAACCAGCGACTTCAGTTTAGATGCTTTAATAGCATGTTTGATTAGTCCCCCAGCTAGAACAACATTGTGACTGGTTGAGGTTGAAGGGGTGGTAGACCCTCCAACCTCTGAGACCTAGGCACCTTTAGTTCTCATTGGGTTCGGACGTCTCTTCATCGATAGATCTGGGGTCTCCGAAGAGTTCGTGGAGCTGCTCGTTGTTCTCTACCACTTGATACACGTGTTCTGGGGTGATGCGCTTCCTGCCGTTGGTGTGGGCCTCCTCGCCAGCCAGATCAAGGATGTTAGATGCAATGTACTCGAGCACACCGGCTAGGAATACTGGTGCAGAAGAGCTCAGGCGGCGGGAATATTTGCCCTCTCTCAGGTAGTGGTCTACCCGGCTAACAGGAAATTGAAGCTCTGCTCTGGTGGAGCGGGAGATGTTGCGTCTGCTGGAGATTTTGTTTCTGTAGGAGGTGTTGCCTTTGAAGATGTTTCCTCTGGATCTTCTTCTAGCCATGGTGCTTGTTTGAAGAGACTGGCTGAACTCCACGGCTCTTCTGGCCTGGGTCTCTCACAATAACCAACCCTCTGAACTACACATGTATTTATCTCTTCAGGACAAGTTTCTGTTACAACACAGACTTTATGATGTCACTGGTATCCACTGAGCTGATGGTCAGCACAGAAATGCCCATATTAGGAAAGAAACTGCCCACCGTTTCATGTGTGTGTGTTATACATATACATATGCACATGTTGCCTGGGTGTGGGTGCATGTGTGTTTGTGTAAGTGTGTGTGCATATGTGTGCGCCCTGAATTTGTTATCTGGAATCATCCTTGATCACTTTTCTGTCTTATTTACTGAGACAAGATCTCTCAATTCAAGTCAGAGCTCACCAATACAGAGAATCTTACTTACTAGCCACCTTACTTGAGAGATCCTGCCTTAGGCTTTCACAGCTGGAATTACAGACAAGCCACCAAGCCCACCTGATTACATCCTCTTTTGATGGGAACCCTTTCTATTGATTTTTATATTCTGACAAGACCTCTGCATCAATGGAAAACTCCTACCCAGAGGATGAAACTCTATGTTATGTATCAGACTCTAGCTTTCTCTCAATTGATATAGTCACCTTAGTGTTCCCAATCAGTATTCCTGTTTGTAGTTTTTACTCTTCTTTGAACTGCGCATCACATTTGCCATTTCATTTAATATCTGCCAGATATTTACATGTTAAGTATGTAACGTGTTCATATCTCCTTGAGGATTTTGATTTTACAATTTTAGATCATCTTACCCCCCCCCCCCCCCCGTTTTGGAGCACATCCACAAATATACTTAACTGATTTACTTTATCTGAGACACTTTACAGCTATTTCCAGTTCAATGACAGGAATGTACTCCCATGCCTACCCTTTTCATCAGTTCATGTGATTCCTATACATCAACAGAACACTTAAAATTTATTTTTACCATATAGTCATTGTACCAATTAATGGATTTTTCATATTTTTAATATTTATTTATTGGGGAGCATAATGTTCTGGCAAGCATTTGGGAGTCGGGGAACAACTTGAGGAGTTGGTTCTCTCTTTCCACCATATGGAAGTCACTAGTGTAAGTACTAGTCTGGGCCTCCATCTTTGTAGGCCCCCCACCCTCACCAAATCTGACCCCTCCCCGAGGAGTGGCAGGACAGCCCTGCCCCTGTGCCCACCAACCTGACCCCTCCCCCAAGGAGGGGCAAGACAGCCCCACCCCTGTGCCCACCAAACCTGAATCCTCCCCTGAGGTGGGGCAAGGCAACCTGCCAAAACCTTGACCCCTTCCTCAAGGAGGGGCAAGACAGCCCCACCCCTGTGCCTGCCAAAACCTTGACCCCTCCCCCGAGGAGGGCCAAGATAGCCCACCAAAACCTTGACCACTCCCCAAGTCTATTTAAACTGCACCTGGGAAAGTGAGGCCTTTTCTCCCCACTCCTCCACTAGTTACCCCTACCCCCACCCCTCCCCCAACCCCCCACTTCCCCTACCCCCAAATCCCCACCTGAGAATGCAGAAATCCCATTAAACCTGGATATCCTTTAATTCGGCTCTATGTCATTTGGCTTGATTGGGATTTTTGCTAGGCACAGAGCTTGCATTAGGAAAATTCCTAACAACTAGGTGTAGAGACAGTGCTCTTAACAGTTAAGTCATCTCTCCAGCCCTTGTGTAAAGTTCTTTTTGATTCCATTTTTACTATTGTGTTTTCTTCATTTCCAATTTAGTGTGCTGGCTTTTTTCCCCCTATTCCTTTACAGTTGATAAGTTATTGTCCATTGTTAACAACAGTGACTGACACTTTTCTGGTTTTGTTCTATTTTCTATTAAGATAAAGTTTACATAACATAAAATTTACCATCTTAGCCAGTTATAAAATTTGGTGTCTACTGGCAAGGTTATGAAACTGTTAGGATCCAACCATGGTCACTGCCCATGGAAACTGCATCCTGGAAACCAGATTCAAATGTCCTTACAGTTCTCATACCTCCAATCCTTTGCAGAGTAGCTTTAAGGTATTATGAGGTCTGATGCCCCAGTCTGGTATCGAACTCTTATATAGGCATGGACGGCCTTGAATTTCTGATACTCGTGCCTCCACCTCCCAAATGCTGAATTACAGGCATGTGTCACCATACCTGGTTTATTTTGTGCTAGTGTAAGGGATTAAACCCAGAGAGGTTCAGGCAAGTTAGGCAAGCATTCTAGCGACTAGGCCACATTCAAGACTTCCACCCCTTTTTGAGACAGAGTATCTCTCATATATAGCAGACTGGAAACAAGGAATCTTAGACTTCTTATTTTCCTGTTCCAAGCGCTGTAGTAAAGGGTGCACCACCACATTTGGTTTGTGTGGTTCTGGGGACTGAACTCAGGGCTTCATGTATGCTAAGTAAACACTCTACCTACTGAGCTATGATACATTCCTAGCCCCTTTTGTGTTTCTTCCATTTCTTTTTCTTTTTTCTATGGTAATGAAAACTGAACTGAAGGCCAAGCATTTGCTAAGCAAGCGCTCTTCCACTGACCCACATTCCCAGTCCTACCGTCTGACATCCATCGAAAACAGACTTACCTTCCTTTATGCACTCATCTCAGTACTCCTTCTTATATCTTCAGGTCTGTTCTTTGGTCTACTTTTTGAGGTAATTTTAACATCTTTTTTTCTCATGATCTAAATAGAATCTTTAAATATGTTCATTTTGTAAAAACTCTAAATCTTTGGTGATATGCAAAATATTCATCAGTATGGTTATAGAATAGGATCATTTCAGGTTCCCTATCTTCAGCTGCCCCAGGAACTAACTGGGGACCTCGCCTTGGGCACCTGGAAGCCCCTCTATGTCCAAATCTCTTCCCAACCCTAAGATGGCTCCCTTAATTAAGATATGTGCTTCCCTGCTGCCCTATCCAACCTTCCTTTATCCCAGTCATCCCGTTGCCCCAAGTTCTCCCCATCCTACCCTTCTCACTTTTCTCTCCCCATCTCCCCTTACCCCCTCCCACCCCACCCTTAAGATCCCGATTTTTTGCCTGGCAATCTTGTCTACTTCCCCTACCCAGGAGGATAGCTATATGTTTTTCTTTGGGTTCACCTTCTTATTTAGCTTCTTTAGGATATCCAATTATAGACTCACTGACCTTTATTTAAGGCTAGAAACCAATTATGAGTGAGTACATCTCATGTTCATCTTTTTGGGTCTGGGTTACCTCACTCAGGATAGTATTTTCTATTTCCATCCATTTGCATGCAAAATTTGAGAAGTCATTGTTTTTTACCGCTGAGTAGTACTCTAATGTGCATATATTCCACACTTTCTTCATCCATTCTTCCATTGAAGGACATCTAGGTTGTTTCCAGGTTCTGGCTATTATAAATAATGCTGCTATGAACATAGTTGAACAAATGCCCTTGTCATATGATCGGGCATCTCTTGGGTATATTCCCAAGAGTGGTATTGCTGGGTCCAGGGGTAGGTTGATCCCGAATTTCCTGAGAAACCGAAACACTGCTTTCCAAAGTGGTTGCACAAGTTTGCATTCCCACCAGCAATGAATGAGGGAACCCCTTCCTCCACAACCTCTCCAGCAGAGGCTATCATTGGTGTTTTTGACTTTAGCCATTCTGACAGGTGTAAGATGATATCTCAAAGTTGTCTTGATTTGCATTTCCCTGATCGCTAAGGAGGTTGAGCATGACCTTAAGTGTCTTTTGGCCATTTGAACTTCTTCTGTTGAGAATTCACTGTTCAGATCAGTGCCCCATTTTTTAATTGGGTTAATTAGCATTTTAAAGTCTAGTTTCTTGAGTTCTTTATATATTTTGGAGATCAGACCTTTGTCTGTTGTGGGGTTGGTGAAGATCTTCTCCCAGTCAGTGGGTTGCCTTTTTGTCTTAGTGACAGTGTCCTTTGCTTTACAGAAGCTTCTCAGTTTCAGTAGGTCCCATTTATTCAATGTTGCCCTTAATGTCTGTGCTGCTGGGGTTATACCTAGGAAGCGATCACCTGTGCCCATCTGTTGTAGGGTACTTCCCAATTTCTCTTCTATCAGGTTCAGTGTGCTTGGACTGATATTGAGGTCTTTGATCCATTTGGACTTGAGTTTTGTGCATGGAGATAGATATGGGTCAATTTTCATTCTTCTACAGGTTGACATCCAGTTGTGCCAGCACCATTTGCTGAAGATGGTCTCTTTCTTCCATTGTATACTTTTAGCTCCTTTATCGAAAATGAGGTGTTCATAGGTTTGTGGGTTAAAATCTGGGTCTTCTATATGATTCCATTGGTCGACTTCTCTATTTTTATACCAATACCAAGCTGTTTTCAATACTTTAGCTCTGTAGTAGAGTTTGAAGTCAGGTAGAACCTTCATCTGGCGATGGATGGAGATAGAGACAGAGACCCACACTGGAGTACTGGACTGAGCTCCCAAAGTCCCAATGAGGAACAGAAGGAGGGAGAAGATGAGCAAGAAAGTCAGGACCAAGAGGGGTGCACCCACCCACGGAGACAGTGGGGCTGATCTATTGGGAGCTCACCAAGGCCAGCTGGACTGTGACTGAAAAAGCAGGGGATAAAACCGGACTCTCTGAATATGGCGGACAATGAGGGCTGCTGAGAAGCCAAGGACAATGGCACTGGGTTTTGATCCTACTTCATGTTCTGGCTTCGTGGGAGCCTAGCCAGTTTGGATGTTCACCTTCCTAGACCAGGATGAAGGGGGGAGGACTTTGGACTTTCCACAGGGCAGGGAACCCTGACTGCTCTTCAGACTTGAGAGGGAGGGGGAGAGGAATGGGGGGAGAGGGAGAGGAGTGGGGGGACGGGGAGAGGAGTGTGGGGGGGGTGGAGTGGGAGGCTGGGAGGAGGCGGAAATTGTTTTTTTCTCAATAAAAAAATAAAAAAAACTCTAAATCTTAAATTTAAAAAATCACAGAATCTTGCTTCTTGTACAGAGAGCTTCAGTGACTATAACTGTGGCAGGAACCTGAAAATACTCTTTAGCATCTCCTCTGCTTTACCTTCATATCTAATTAGTCATCAGTTATTCCTTCTCCATATCTTTAATATCGTTTCAAGAATCCATTATGACCATTCTACTCCAATGCATTATCACTGTCCCCTACACATTGTAGTGACACACTTACTGTCCTTCCTATTCCTTCCCAGACTATCTTCCAATTCATTTCCAAGGGTGGTCATTTACTAATACTAAATCTGCTTGTGACACTGTATCACTTAGAACTCATCAGTGGCTTCCCATTCCATGTGGGCTAACACTTTAAATCTTAAGATGCTCTATATTGTTTTTCCATAGTCTCTGCCTCATTGGCCATTTTTAAATATAAATCTATGTTCTAGAAAAGTCTGACTCATTTCCAACCTTGGTTAGAATCCACAAAGTCTCCTTAACTTTTACTTTTCATACTTTATCAGAAGTAAAATAAATACACGATTAATGATTTATTTCATGTCTGACATTTTCTTTCAAGGTGATAGGAGCCTGCCCATTTCATTAACACTTTATCGTCAGAGACAAGCGCAGAGACTAGAACACAGAACATACTCAATAGATCCTCACTGCATCCATGAATGAAACTACACAAATCTAATCTTAGCTCACAGTTCCTCTAGTAGGTATGATTTCCCTCTTCAAGCAGATGAAAAGAACACCCTCTATGTCATGGGACACCACGAGAAACAAATGCTACGAGGTTCAGCACAGTACCTGCCATAAAATAAGTGTCCATGGAACAATCTTTATTACAGTCAATTTTACCTCCTATAGTAAAATACAGAAGGGTACCCTCAAGCAAGACGAATGGTAAGCTGTCTGAACCTTCCCAGAGCAGAATAATCTTAGAATTCTAACCTGAGTTTAAGAGCAACATATCCTCTAAGATCCCAGTGACTTGATCAAGCTTCTGCTGACTAAACTGAAGAAGTCAAAGACTGCCCACCTTATCCAAAATGAAATTTCACAGAGACAGGATGTGTTATTTGTTAACTATACAAAAATTTTGTAATAGTGCATGATGTTATTTACATAAAATAGGCACAATAGACATATCCACAGAAATAGCAAGAAGATTTGCAGTTGCTAAGGACAAGAGAACAAGGAAAAAATAGTGACTGATAATGTGTAGGTTACTTCTATGTTCTAAATTTTAGAGTCTAAAATGATAGGTAACAGTTATGTTGGCACAACACTATAAATATACTAAAACTACTGAATTTGCTTTACAAATTAGACTGCAGTTAAAAAGAAAATAACCCTTTAGCTATCATGTAGATGGCTCAAGACCACAAAAATGACTCAGTTTCACACCTGGAAGCAGTACCACACTGTAAAGGAAGCCTAAACTCTGCCCACATGGACAAGAGGTGAGTCTCTAAGAACATATCAGTATATGAGTCTTCAATAAATTCTAACTCCCACATATTTGAGCCACCTCAGCTGGTCCACACTAGAGCACAGATAAACTTATCCTTTTGAACCCTGACCAAAATACAGATTCATAAGCCCCCTCCTCCAAAAAGTGTTACCATTTTAACTTACTGGGAGTTTAGGTTAGCAAAGAGAACACAGATTCAGAACAAATGAACATCTAAATGGGTTTCACCCAAATAAAAATTGTTTTGCTTCTCATTTTGAACCTCAAATAAAAACAGAAAATTAAAAAAACATGCATACATACTTCTTCCAGTAGTGATGTTCTGCTGCAACACGGTAATATACAGCTGTAGGGTCAGTTGTGGGGCAGAGCCTAGGAAAGCCTGGATCACTGATGCCCGACTGAAGGCGGAACGGTGGGTAAACATCTTGCCTTCTGCCTGGCCCACCTCCTTCTCAACCTCCTCTGAGAGGCCATCGTTTGGCATCTGTCGTTTCTTAGTGATGCTCACATAAGGCTCTTCATTCGGGTTGGACTGACAGTAGAGGCAAAAGACTTCAAAACACCTAGGAACAAATTAATGAGTCATTGCAATTAATGACTGGCAGAATTCTGTCCTTTCCCAGTCATCTTGTTTTCACTTAGCCTGATTCTCAAACCCTTGCCCGGCTATTCTAAATCTCTCCAAATCACTCGCTCTAAGGATCAGTTCTTAGGGGTTCAGTCTTCTACAAGGACTCCAGTAGACCACTGGGTATTGAGAGAGAATCAAGAAAAGGTGACACTGAAAGCTACCAAGGCAAAGAAAACAAGACAATGGGAAGCAGTTAACACTCTAGAGCCACAGAAAAAAAATGGTTAGCTTTTCTTCCTGACATACATTACCTGTGCAGCTGTAGATAAAGCCCTTAGATTCTGAACTTTCCCTCTCAATAATAAAATAGAGAAAACACATACTCTGTCATCCTGCTACGAAAGAGGACTAAAGGGTATAGGGCTGTGTGTAAACGTTCCACATAAAACTGATGCCACAAACCAGCCTAGTTAAAAAAGGATGTGCAGGCTCACTTAATCATCTCAGCACTCTCTAGACTCTAGAGGCTTGGGAAGAATAATTGTCAAGCATTCAAGGCCAGTGTGGGCTATACAGTGAGTTATAGATGAGCCTGGGCTACAATAAGGCTGAGAGATGGTGGAGGAAGCGGGGATGGAGGGAGGGAGGAAGGGAGGGAGGAAAGGAGGAGGGGAACATGAAGATGAATGAAATTAGGTACTTTTATAGCACATAGTTACTAAATGCTAAGAATTTAGAATTCATTGAAAGACCACAACATATTATCTATTTTTTTATCCTAATAATCCCATATTGGCCATGGTAAATTCAAACATGCCTGGGGTTGGCAAATGCCTTATTTAAGGAGTTCGAAGCCTGCTCTAGGGACACATCCTTAAGGAACCAGTGTCTAAAATTTTTGTCTCTAGATAATATTATAGATAGACACTGATGGAAAGAAAAAGTACTGGTGGCTATGATTTGTTTAAAACAAATACACACACACACACACACACACACACAGAGAGAGAGAGAGAGAGAGAGAGAGAGAGAGAGAGAGAGAGAGGATAGATTTGATGGATGGATCAATGGAAAGGTACATGAAACAAAATGTTAATTATAGAATCTAGGATGCAGGTACTTGGGTGTACAAGTCAATAAGGTTTTCTTCTGCATGTTTGAAAGCTTACATAATGAAATGCTAGGAAAAACAAGTTTTCCCTTAGTTTTAAACATTGACTTTTATGACCTAAAACAGGCACTTTCATAACAATCTTACAATGCTGCTAGATTTTATGGCTTCATTGGGTTTATTGAATGTTGTTAACTTTATAATATCACCTGGAGGTATCTATGACAACCTAAGTACATTTATAATTTCAAATAGTAAATTAAAACCTTCTTTTTGATGCATGAAAAGAAATACAACAGCCTTTCCGGTAAACACGAAGTGGACAGATTTCATGATTATTACCTTTGTTCACTTCTTTCTAGGGGGAAGAAAGTGTGTGGTTTGTGTATTGGGGAAGTCTGTCTACTGTCTTGTAATATATATTCAATTTAAGATGATTGTTGGAGCATCGAAAGTGGCAATGCATAGAAGATCGAATAAAATGGTCATGGTATTTATTCTCAAAGTGGTGATGACAGCAGATGTAGTTTACTAAATCTGTCTACTATCTATCTTGTAATATGTTTTCAATCAAAGATTCTTTAATATATTTTATCAAGACATGGCAGTATAGTCTAGTTTGTTCAGAAGAAAAAATGATAATACTTTAGTTCATGAATTCAAGGCTACCTCCTCCAAAATTTAAACCTTTGACTGACAATGAACACCCCTGTTAATATTGTTAGACCATCAAAAGTGGCAAGGTGTAGAAGAGAGGTTAAAGTGGTCGTGCTATTTCTTCTCAAAGAAGTGATGACAGCAGATGTACTTTACTAGATAGCTTAAAGACTCCCACTCCATTCATTCAGAGGTGCTCACTTTCTAGACGGGATAATGGAGCATATACAGAATAAATATAATATGTAACACAACAATATTTATGTTGTACTTTTAGTTCACATGATAGTTTCTGATATACCAGCTCACAAAGAAACCTTACAAAAGAATTTAAATCAGCATCATTTCTAATAGCAAAATAATGGGATTATTTTAGAGGTCTTCAAAATGAAAGGATAAATATATACAAGCACATCCATTCAACTAAATACTATGTTGTTCTCAAAACCAACAGTTGAGGAAAATGTCTAACATAAATAGCATCTGGTGAGATGGCTTAGTGGGTGAAGGTGCTTGCTACCAAACCCGAGCACTTGAGTTTAATCCCTGGGTTTCTGTTGAGTAGTGAAAGAAGAGAACAGACTCTCCCAAGCTGTCCTCTGACCTTCACACAGGCACCCAGATATGTGTGAGACATGTGTACATGCACGCAAACACAGACACACAAATACACAATCAAATTTGCTTTTTCAAAGGAATTAAAATCCTGGGCTTGGAATATAGTCTGCTCAGCATGTATTAGGCCCTAGATTCAATCCATAACAATCTAATTTATTAAAATAAAAATACATTTATCATATTTGAAAAAATATTTTATCATATTTGATAAGGAAAGCAATTTTTTCAGTTTCTTTTTTTTCTTTTTGTAAATTGATTTTTATTGAGCTTTACATTTTTCTCTGCTCCCCTCCCCTTCAACCCTCTCCCAAGGTTCCCATGCTCCCAATTTACTCAGGATATCTTGTCTTTTTCTACTTCCCATGTAGATTAGATCTATGTAAGTCTCTCTTAGTGTCCTCACTGATGTCTAAGTTCTCTGGAATTGGGAAGCAAATTTAAGAGAAACCGTCAAACATATATTCACACAAACATACACATGAACAGTGAAATGACAGAACTGAATTATTGTGACTCAAAAGTGCCAATTGTTAAAAAGAAATTGTGTAAACAAGTTGTTAAACAACTAGCACATTGGTCAGACTTGATGGGGATAAATAAATTTTGTAAATTAGTAAACTGCTGGAATTTGGGTTCATTTTTCCTGACAGTTTACAATCGTACCCCATAAAATTACTAGCAAGGATACAAAACAAAGCATTAAGAATTATTCTCTTTAAGCAGTTGAATTAAAGATTTTATTTTCTTCACTGTACAAATATATTTTGTTTCTCTGTTATTTTAAAAAATATTCTTTATTTGTGATTTAAAAGTTAAAGTTAGAGATTTTAAAGATCAAAATAAACAAGCAAAGGTAGAACATGCTAAAAGCTGCTCTAAGAAATGAATGAATGAAATAAGGGTTTGTATAAAAATGAAACTCTATTGATGTTTGAGGAGAGTATATAAAATAGGAATCATTTATAGAATTTTTTAAATGAAACTTGAGATCAACTTATGCAAATGACAAAGTTTCCAGCAAAAAAAAAAAATAACGGCACAGGAAGCTCCAATGTTGGAGCCTCTCACAATTCACTGCTTTCCCCAAGTGATTTATTTTTGTCCTCCTTTTAGACAGGGTCTCTCTATGTTGTCCTGGCTGTCCTGGAGCTCACTATGTAGACCAGGCTGGCCTCGAACTCATAGAGATTCACCTGCCTCTGCCTCTGCCTCTGCCTCTGCCTCTGAGTGCTGGGATTAAAGTTATACACCACCATGCCTGGCATATCTTAACAAAACTTCAAACAATGTATCTTATAAATTTATGAACTGTCCCAAGACCTCTTACTACTACTACTACTACTACTACTAAACACTTACTACTACTTCTAAAAACTAAGAAACAAACTATTGTTTTCTTCAAATTCTGCCAAGACTTATCTAATTACTCCAATGTTGCTTAGAGGGTTGGTTTTAATTGTTGCTTCTCTGCACAAACTACTTGAATAAAATCACCCAAGGTAAGGGCTAAGGATGTAGGTCAGTGGTAGAGGACCAGCATCCTTCATAAAGATTATTCAAGGTAGTTTTTCAATATCACATACTCCATTGGTCAGGAAGCTTTTGTGTAATGTATTTTAGGTTCTATAGGCTATCAGGGTCTCTGCGCAACTCTGCCTCTGCGGACAAATAATATATAAAGAAATGACTATAGATAGTTATATTCCAATAAAACTTTATTTATGGGGGCTGGAGAGATGGCTCAGAGGTTAAGAACACTGACTGTTCTTCCAGAGGTCCTGAGTTCAATTCCCAGCAACCACATGGTGGTTCATAATCATCTGTGATGAGATCTGGTTCCCTCTTCTGGCCTCCAGCCATATATGGAGGCCAAATGTTTTATACATAATAAATAAATCTTAAAAAAGAAAGAAAATAGAAAAAAACTTTATATTTACAAAAACAGGTGGTGGCATGATTTGGCCAGTGGAGCACAGCCTGCAGACCTCATGATGATCTTTGCTGTAGATATTTAGTAATTTGATCATTTTTTTCACTCAGTTCCATTTTCTAGCAATAATATAATTCATTTGTCAATCATAACAGCAGTTTGTCCCCTAGGTAAAACTAGGCATGTTGGTGGCAGCACAAATGACTTGAGGTACCAAGGACCCTAATGAAAATACTTTTTCCAAAGAAATATTTGGTTTTTCCAGAATATTTAGTATAACTTAAAGATTTTCCTTCAAATTGGAAAAAAGATAATTCAAGACACTATCCAAAGTTCATATTAGAAAGAACTATAGAAACTATAGCTAAACATTTAAATATATGACTAAAATTATAATAAATAAATGAACTAAATAGTTCTGCCAATGACTCCCTGAAGTAATAAAGGGGTAGAAGTGAGCTAACAGTTACAGTCCATAATCATTAGTGGAAGGTATTATAGACTAAGGATCTGACATATTAAAGCAAGCACTATATAGAATAAAATATATATGCACTTTAATTGGGTCATATTGTATGAACTCAATAACAGCATCTCCCTAAAAATGGTAGTTTGGCTACCCTAACTTGAGTAGAAGTAAACTGCCCCCAAACAACTTGAAAATATTACTAAAAACCATTGCTAAGGGGTAAAAGGGAAGAAGTGTTGTGATTCCCTTGTTTGTGGGAATAACTGGATCTTTCGGAAAAGCTGATGATTTCAGAGTTCAAATTAGAACCTGTCATTAGGAAGAAATCTCAGTAATAATTTTTAAGTCCCGTTAACCAAAAATCAACAAATTTCCTTTTCATTTGCAAGCTAAGGGTCTTGAAACCTTATTTTGTCTATCTCATTTCAAAGATCGTTGGGTCCATTACTTCTTGACATAAATCAGCTAATATCTGAATATGAGACTCTTTTCCTTAATAAAGTTTTTTAAGTACATTGACGACTGAAGAATACCAAAAAATTTATAATAAAGAAGCAATTTGTCTTATGTTCATATTTAGGAGGAAAAAACCCTAAACTCACACTCTGCCATTCAGTTCTATTGTTCTTAACATCTTAATATACTCCCTTGGACTCTAGATTATAGTTGTTGTTTTTATAAGCAATATTCTATCAGCTTTGTCTTGAGGTACTCTCAACGTTAAGAGACACTTCTAAATGACAGCAATGATAGAGGATTCTTACTTGCCTGGTTACTTTTGGTTGTCTATTTTTTTTTTAAATTTTGCTCACAAATAATGAACCATTTAAAGCTTTGAAGATGGAACTGCTGATAAAGCGTACTGAACACTCTACTTTCTTTTACAGAACACAGAGAACATAATGAACCTAATTGCCTTTTGGAAGGAAGCCTTGGGAACATGCTTCAGAGCCTCATTTACTCCTTGTATAAAATGGGGACAGGGATTGAGAGCGCCTATAGCATTGGCAGAGCACGGGTTTAGTATGCCTAAGGTCCTTGATTCAACTTCCAGCACCAAAATAATAGATACGCAGTGAACAAATCCAAGAGTGAATCAGCTAAGGCATGGAGGTGTGAACCAAACCTCTCAGCACCAGCAACCTTTGTGAATTCTCAGTTCCCCAAGCCACTCCACCCAAACATGAGTTTCCTCCCCACAGATGACATTAAATGATGAGTGCCTTGTCTGAAGTCAAACCTCACTTTGCTTCTTGAGCAGGGGCACTAGCAGGGCCACAGGGCTTGCTTAGGAACATGGGTTCCCTACTAGCTAATTGATTGCCATGCTTCCTAAGTACCCCCAACCCAATTTTCTGATGCCTCCCTGACTGCCCGCAACACTACTACCAGCATAGATTTCTTGTCCTTTCTAGGAATGCCTAGTTCCTGAAGAATGGGGAACCTGTTTACCGAGTTTGCCATAACTGTTAAACAGCACAGTACAGTAAGCTAAAACGGTTGTGTTTAAAGTAGCATGCAAAGTTTTAATATTGTGAACGCTTTTTTAATCTGAACATAAACTTTTACTTTCGCATTTCCCCGAGTAAGATAAAAGATAGGAAAATAATACATTTAAATTCCCTTCAAGTTCTGAGATTAAAATCAGGTCTATTTCATGACTGTGTACTTCTTGTTTTGTGTTCATAGATATTAATTCTCAGGGCTAAGGATTTAGCCCAGTGGTAGAGCATTTGTCTAGCCTGTACCAGGCCCTGGATTGAATCCACAGCACCACAAAGAGCAACAACAACAACTTCTCCCCCCAGAAATGGCATTAACAGTTTTTCTTAACACATAGTAACTTCCTGTCTTCAAGGCACATTGTGTCCCAGATTTCATGACTATATTAGAAATTGGGCAGACTCAGAAGACATCTCTGGTACCGTATGTTTTCACGCTAGACAATAATCATCACGCTAAGAGAAAAGTAGGGTGCATGAATTTATAGACTTCTGTATATGAATTAAATAAATTTTAACAAAGCACTTAGAGTAGTGCCTGGTACACAGTTAAGTGCCATGCGCTTGATAAACTAAATTAAATGACCCATAAAGGTTCTGACTTTAACCGCGCTTAGAGTAACTTCTAAAGACCACGCATGCCAATCCTGAAGAAGTCCACTTGACCACAGAGAAAGCCACGTATTTTTAGGAGACCAAAAAAAAAAAAAAAAAGCAAAGACTGCTGCTCTTTTTGAGCAAATTCAAGTTAACACTGGCAATTCCATCTATGGGTTCTGAAATCCAGGACATCTTCGGAGACTGGAATGGGAAGGTTTGGGCAAGCAGGGCAGGTCAACCCTGGTTCTGGCCACCTGTCTCCTTCAGGAAGGCCTCTTCCCCGGCTGTGGCAGTAGAGGGGGTACCGGCCAGGGGCTGTGGCCTAAGGGCGGGTTCTGGGTTCCACACGCACCTGAACAGGGGCCCGAGCTGGAGCAGGTGCATGAGCAGCACCAGTGGCCGATCGCGGCTGAGGTCGCGGTGGACGAAGAGGAGCGTGAACTGCACCAGAGCACAGGGCATCAAGGAGAAGAGCAGCGTCAGCGCCTGCCACATGCGGTCCCCATCGGAGCGGTAGGTGCTGCTCAGGTAGAGCGCTGCTATCGTCTCGGCCACGAACAGGAACAGGGACGCTAACACCGAGGCCGGGAATTTCATCTCCGCGCCTCAGAGACTCGCCCCGCGGGTGGCGGCGGCGGCAGCGGCGGCGGCGGTGACGGTTCACCGAGCGGTTCCCAGCATGCCCGGCCCCGAGCCGCCGGCGCGCGGCGTAGCCCGCTGAGGGCACGCGGGCCCGGCCACACGCCCCGCGCAAGCCGGAGCCCAGCCTGGGGGCAACCGCCACAAGGGGGTGGGGCGGGCAGCGTGGCTCCGCTCGGACACGCCCACGCGCACCGTGCGCAGCCGCCAGCGCGCGCCACAAGCTCGCGGTGGCGCTGGGGACACTGTTCCGGGCGGGTCGCGAACCCGCGCCTTCTGACCGCAGCTGCCCGAGCACGCCTGGAGGCCGCCAACCAAGCTGGCCCGCGCGCAGCCTCTGGGTCCTAGAGTCCGTAGGTCTGGGCTGTCTTGAGTACTTGCTTTCCGCAAGCAGCAGAAACCAGAATTGGGGGTGAGGGAGTCTGAACTCCTTCCTGATCCACAATCCGTCTGGTTTCACGGACGGTTTTCAAGTCTGGTTTTCACTAATAAGGAAGCAGTTTCCAGACCCACACACACCTACCTCTGTTGGTATGCCAACCCCTAAGGCTAACACAATTCTTTTTCGCTCAACTGTTTATTTTAAAAACCTGAATACAATATATTTCAACGTATTCTTTCCCCTAGCCTACTCTCTCATCCTTCCAACAACCCAACTTTATGCTATCTCTGTCACAAAAATACCTAAAATAAAAAACAGTAAGACAAAAAAAAAGTCAAAATCAACAAAATGAAACAAAAAGTACAAAAATAATTTTTTTAAAAAAAAACAACCAACAAACATGGAGTCCATTTTGTGTTGGCCCACTACTCCTGACCATGTGACCTGCCCTGGAGCGTGGCTGGCAGGTACTCATTGACACTCAATTGCAAAAACAGAACATATCAATTGCAAATATCTTCTTGGTTGGAGGTTGGAAATTGTGTCTACTTCCTTTTATCAGTGCTGGGATTTTGTCTGGTTTTATCCTGTACACATCCTGTGTACCCGCTGAGTTTTTCACAACCTTCTAAACATCAAGATGGACACCCCACCTCCCCCAGACACAGACACAGACACACACACACACACACACTCCTTCACACCTTCTAAGATCATTTTCCATGAAGAAGCCTAGGCAGTTTGGACACTCACCTTACTAGACCTGGATGGAGGTGGGCGGTCCTTGGACTGCCCACAGGGCAGGGAACCCTGATTGCTCTTCAAGCTGATGAGGGAGAGGGACTTGATGGGGGAGGGGGAGGGAAATGGGAGGCGGTGGCGGGGATGAGGCAGAAATTCTTAATAAATAAATAAATTTTAAAAAAATTAAAAAATAAATAAAAATAAAAAAATAAATTGGATGATTTTAATTTTCAGGGATCTTGGGCATTTTACTATTTTGGAAAATGATGTAAATACAAACAAGATGTAAAGATTCGTAAGATCTCCACAAGAACGAAGAGAGAAGGTGTGGACAAGTTGAGTCGTTTGACTTGGTTGTTGAAGTGACCTCAGAAAATCTATTTATAATGGTTGAAGGGAGAATTGAGCCAAGGCCTGAGAAGTACCAGGCCCTTTCTCCAAAAGGATTACGAATGCCTATTTATAGAGCCCAGCATGCCACCACGTTCTGGATCCAGATACACACAGTCACAAACAGAATCACCAGCAGTCCTCCATGGTGTATTTGTTTAATATTTTATTTGATACCATCATTAGCTTTAAAGGGTAACTAATGAGTAGCTACAAATAATTAATTAGAACACAATAACGGTTTAGCATCAGATCTTAAGGCAAAGGATTATCACAGGTTTTACATTGTTAAGTGGACCGTGTTGTGGAGCAGCGGTGCAATAAGCCAACAACATCACTTTAAACAATAAAGTGCAGTTTATGGCAGATTATTTTCTACAGTACAAAACTGATACAGAAAACACATTGGAAAGATCACA
The DNA here is from genome assembly GCF_037038515.1 of Microtus pennsylvanicus. NCBI lineage: Eukaryota > Metazoa > Chordata > Mammalia > Rodentia > Cricetidae > Microtus > Microtus pennsylvanicus. The sequence goes on along the minus strand of NC_134601.1, from coordinate 134,100,621 downwards.
GTGTTTTTGATATTATAACAGCAGCTAAAAAATAGTAAGGTGCATCACTAAGTTTCTAAGTCAGTCTTGCTTCGGAAGAGATTTCATTACACCAGGCAGTGGACTGTAAGCAAACCCCCCAGTGAAGCTGAAGCAAATTCAACTGACAATTGTCGTCCCGCTCCAGGAACAATAGATAACAAAAGCTAAAATCTGATGAGCATTTATAAGTTGACCTTTCCGAATTATCACTTGTCATTTTATCAGTCAGATGAACATATACATTTACAACTTCGTTTCTCTACCCTACATTTAAATGGATTTTCATTAAAAATCAATGTCAGATATTGCATCATACTTCCTCACTAGGACCAAAATACCCACTGTGATTTTTTTTTAAAAAATATGTGTACTCAGTAATAGACTTATAGAAAGTGATGTTTGGGTATAATAATATGTAATAGGCCAGAATACTTGATAATTTTGTTTTATTATAAAATATCATAGTATAACATTTTGTAATATAGTAAAATGATTAGCAAAATGTTCTGCACTAAGATTAGAACTGCTCCTGATATATCTTTCAAACCCCTCAAAGTACCCCTACAGACATATAAGAATTAGCAAGAAGTCAAAGAACTTGATTTTGGCAAAAAGGCATTTTTACAAAGCCTCTCAATTGGTGTGCAAGTATTTCAAAATTCTTGTCATATACAACAGATAACTGGTGTTGAATTTAATGTTAATAAAAATTAAAAGAATTTTAAAGTACTAATAACTAATTCCTATCATTTGGTTTATTTTTTATAATTTTGCTTTATTCGTAATTGGTGGAGAAATACAGCAAAGAGCACAACTTTATTAATAATACTAATTTATTGAGCACATCTTTAAACTTCAATAGTACATTAAACTGTGGTGCTCGTTTACTCTTAGTGCAATTAGGAGTAAGTTGTTATACTATATTGACAATTTCCTATTTGGGGTATAGCCTCAAAAGATTATGGAATTGCACTGGTTTGCTGCTTATGAAATGTACCATCAGGAAGATTAACTTTGTTTTAACCCAATGATGATACAAACAATTTTTTAAAATATTGCAAATTGTGCAAAAATGAAAACCCTTTCGGTGAAGTAGATTCTATTTACTCTAGTATGTGATGTTTGACCAGTCCCTAGTTATTTATGGCTTCTCAACATGGTTCACTGATTTCTACAAAATCCATTTTTAAAATTCTGTTAGTTTGGTGCCACTACATCCAAGAGACTGGAGTGGCCTATACCAGATCCTGAGACCAAACTATTATTCTTACAGTGTTCCATTCTTACTGCTGGGACATCTCTATAATACAAATAATACTGCATTTTCAAGAGCAAAAGGAGTTTACAGCTGCTACAGTCTTCAGAAGACACCTCTAATACTAAAAGCCCTAAAAGATACAAGACTGATTATTTGAAGCAATATGCCTATTTGAATATATCTATATATAAGTATTACCACATTCAACTTGAATCAAATTTAATGGCACAATTTATTTTACTGGTAATTGCCACTTACACACAGACATCCCACTAAAATATGCTGTAATAAGGTCATTTGCTAAAGACAGTAGACAAGTATAGATTTTATGCCTTTTTTATACTGATTGCTAAGTCACAGCTACTTCACACACAATACAAGATTATACACTGAGGAACACATCACACAAAATATATGAAGAAGATTTCAGTAGAACTGCATTATTCTATATGAAGGAATTCTGTTTACACATACACACAGGTGTTTTACCCATCTCCATTCTTTTGGAGTGCTCATTGTTTCTGAAAGCATAACACAAGGGATTGTATTGGGGTACTTCAGGAAGACCTTTAAGACATAAATCTTCAGCTACTTTCAATTTAGTAAGTGAATACTCCATAACAAAAGTGGTATCTTGCCTTTCAGGTGATTCTGAGTACAAAGATAAGTCTGCTTCATGTGTCATACAGTTCGCTGGCCCTCCTTCCACCCCAATGCAGAACAAAAACACAGATTTGGTTTTTCATTTAAATAACTTTTCAAAGTTGATTCAGAATGGGTGAATAACAGGTACCCCCAAAGGAAATGAAGATGCAGAGAATCCTGAAGATGAGAGACTTTGTCATTTGTGAAGGGAACTAGATGGAAAGGACAAGGTTCAATATGTAAAGATGAAAATGAATATTCTTTTAAATCTTAACACCATCACCCATTAGGTCCCAATTTATTAACACTTTCAATTTATAAAATAAGGGGAGAGACTTTGTTCGTGTAGGAACTACTTTGGTTTTTGTCTTTTATGACATAATAAAAGACATAAAAACAATATGGCCAGTCCTGTTTATGGATTGGAAGCAAGATACATGTGGCCACTACCTTATTCTCATTGCACAGGCACTCTTGTGGCAGCTTGCCCTGTAATTGTGATCTGACTACAGAATAGTCCTAATTCTGGTTGCAACTGACCTCGAGGTCAGCCCTTCTGTCTAAGGTACAATCAAGTCTTATTGAGCCCCATGCTCTTAGCTAAGGACAGATGTGGACAAAGATACAGAGGAAGCCTGCCTTCGTAGGAGAAGAGAGGTCATGTGTGTGATTAAACAGACATAGGGGGTAAAAAATCCATTATCAGAATGAGATGTTTAGAGACACGTGATGACACATGCTGACTTGAAGGTGAATTAGGATTAAAGAGATTTCAGTAAGCAAAAACAAAAAGGCCCAGTGGTAAGGCTATACTTGTTTAGTCTCATTAAATGCACATGTACAAATTATCTTCAGATACCACGCTTTGGTAAGCAACCCCCAAGCCCTGATCCTGTCTTCTAGCTTGCCTTTCTCTAGCCAAGTTTATGCTAAGATCACACGACCTTGGTAAATTTGAGGGTTAGTCATCCTAGCTATTAATTTGAGACATAATAATTTAAAGGAGGCTTCACAAGCAGCATAATTCTATTCCTACAGGTAACACACTTCTGATGACCAAATTAAAAAAATACAGATCAAAATCAGTGTTAAATTATCCTATTTCCCAATTCATTTTTTGCTATATAGTTATGGCCTGGATGTTCCTTTTCTTCAGTTATTGGCAACAGAATCCTTTATTTTCAGTCAGCAAAATAAATATTTGTGTTAAAGAGAGCATCTAGACTACACCACCCATTCCTCTGGAGGAAATTCTTTCAAGTCAGAACCTTCTGAGGCACAAACACCACAGTCAGAATTGGCAGTGGAATATAAAATATATAGTTACCCTTCTAGTGTCCTGGGCCCCAAGCACTGCATCTTCATGTGACATGTGTTTGTTTAGTTTTTAAATATGAACTGAGCATAATTTTATGTGCACATAGTAGGAACCTAAAACATAGAAGCCTTTTTAAATAATAAAGAACCCATATTGACAAATAACTCCTATGACAACTGTATGAATTAGGCAAGGTACCTAACTATATAAAGTACCCCCCAAAAAGTGGCAGAGCAAGGATTTAGGATTTCTAACATGGTTCTCTTGACATTACTACTTCCTTTTAATTGTGTCTTTTCTTTGATGTTTTTTGTTCTTAACACTGGGACTACGGCCTAGGGCAGCATGCATGCTAGAAAGGTGTTCTACTATAGAATTACATCCTCAGCCTGTGTATACTTTCTTAGCCTGGTTATATATCCCAAACTCATATTTTTTGCATTGAAATTACTGAGATATACTCTCTACAGAAACCAAAACAGGGGGAGGAGGCGGAAATTTTTTCAATAAAAAAAGAAAGAAACCAAAACAATTTGCATAACACTTTGATTAAAATCTCAAAGAAAACTAAAGAAGTAAAAAGAAGAGATGGGATTTACTAGAGAGCAAGTAAGCTGTTCTATGTAATGAATTGTCATAATTGAATACTATTATCTTAACAACATGGTCAATTGCCTGGAAAAAAGTCAGTGGGAAATATACACTGTCAAGCTTCTGTTCTCTTCAAATACCAGGTTACAAATTGAAAAGATGTAATGTGGCAATGAGATAGGGTAAATATAGACAGTTAAGGGTAGAAAGAAAGGCAAGTAACTGTGTTAATGCCACAAAGCAACAGTGTTTTACAATATATTGCTATTGAAGTATAATGCGTCTCCTTCCTTATTGTTAAGGCTCTTTCAAAGTATCCTCAAACATCTCCACTCAGCATTCAGGACTGATTTTGTCCTATGTAGTAAATAGCATGATAGCATGAACAGTGGTGAAAATGCCACAGTAAGAGCTGAAGGGGTGGCTCGGCGGTTGAGAGCATGGAGCCCCACCCCACTTTCTGGGAACCCAAGTTGGATTTCCCTTCCCAGAACTCACATCGGGTGGCTCAGAGCTGTCCATAACTGTAGTTCCAGCACTCTTATGCACATATCCACACATGTACTTGTAATTAAAAATAATAAAACTGCCACAGTAGCCTTCAAGAGGGATCATGCTTTAACATTAAGAACGTTACTACACATGAAATTGATTATGAAATAAATGACATGACTTAATTTCCTGCTGAAAATATGTGTCTTTCATCCCTTTCTTGGGAAAGTAATATAGAAGAGGACTCTCTAACTAGCGGTGCTTGTCTTTCAGGGAAATGGAAATGATAGGCTTAACAGCCAAAAAAAAAAGTGTAGCCTTGTTTCAAATTTACTGAGATGGTACTTCAGAAAGATCACACCCAAACATGACCCCTTTTTAGACATGATATACAAAAATAGCAAGCTTTTCACAATGATCAGCACAAAGTTACAGTCACTCTATTGCATCTTTAAAAGGTAGGTTCAGTTTTTCTAAAGCTCCTGGAAACATAACAGATACAACAAAGCTATGTGTCATTTCCTAGTCCTTTGGTTTTCTGGTCCATATAATGAATGATGGAAGAGGTGGGCAGATTTTTAAAGGAGGTTCCTTTGAGAGAGGGGCGGATTTGTCTACTGCAATGCTGGCATATTTCTAATCTAGAATACTGAATAAATGAACCTGAAAGGAGAAACCAGACTTCGAATCCTTGTTTTGTTCCCTCCGAGCTCTGTCTTTGGGGGGATCACCTAACACACATTGAGGGGCTGCTCAGACACAATGAAAGCATGTATTCCTTTATTGTAAAAGGCCTAATTCTGCCTGGTTATCTTTAGCCTGTAGGGCCCATGCCAAAGGCATTTTAAATGAGATGTTGTAGGAGCTGTCACTGGTCCTTTCAGAAGGAGAACATTCTGTAAACAGAATCTTCCTTAGGGCTTCCAAAAGGTGCTTGCCCTCCTCAAGAAAGAACTTCTGGAATCTAATTAAGTTTTACTCCAAACAGTATTTTCACAGATGGGCAATTAAAGCCAATTTTATATGTTGAAATATGAAGGTGTGAAATGGGACCATAAGCCAACAAGGTACACATTTTGCAAAATTCATTTTGTCCCAGCTTGTGTTAACGATTGTAAACGTGCAAAGAGTCATAAAATATAAAAAGACAAGTTCTTTTCTTTGGTAAGTTTCTTTGAGAATCTTATGAATACAAGAGATCCTCTTTTCCAAAATAGGATCACACATACAACATTCATACAAACCCATACAAATCCATTGGTTCATACAGCTCCACAAGCCAGCACACACAGAAATATTTCTAGGCAGTAAAGTATTACCTAACTCCTCCCAAAGTCTATCTACAGTTCAAATAGTGCTTCAAATTATATGGTATTAAATGTATCATGTACACATATGTACCTATGTATATCCAAATAGCTAATGACTATTGAAACAATGACATCTTATACAGCATAACAGTTTTCTTTAATATGATGTTTGAACTTCAGTGGTTAAATACCAAAACTGTGGTAAACTCATATTCTCTGTATGGAAGTGACAGTTGCTTCTATTAGTGTTCAGCAATCCACTATTGGCTTGAAGTATTTTTATAACCTTTGTTATTAGCAAAAGTAAACTTAATATGATAACTAGAATCAACTGGTATGATAGTAAAGCTCTAGCATGTCCTTTGTTTTGCAAGGTAAGGTGACCAGCCAGGGAGGTCATTCCGCTCTTAATCTAATAGGATAAACTAGAACAACATTCATTCGATAAACACTTCTATTTTCCTCATCCCATGTCTTTCATGGTAGTCTATGAAATACGGAAATGACTTACCTTTGTGGTAGTTACCCTGATCTTTGAGATGAGTGATTTTCACCAAGAGCATATTTTACAGTCTAATAGCTTCATAGAGATTACAAAGATGAAGGCATTTGAAGAATTACTAACATATACAATATACAGGTCACACTTTAAGTTGAGACAAACACATGACAACAACACTTATTTGCTAGATAAGAATTTTCCTGTCTTCTTTTTTGTTTGTTTATGGTACTAGGCATGGAACTAGGGCCTCGTGCATGCTAAGCAAGCCACACCCCTAAGCTACTAAGCTTAGGCTGCCACTAAAATTACACTCCTTCCTGCCCGGAATCTCACTATTCTGAGCTCTAGGAAAGAAAACAAAACTAGGGAAAGAGATATTCTAAGACCTAAGGAAGCTTGAAATTTCAGTGTTTAAAATAAGTTATGATATGATGTTTTTAAAGTGCCCATGATAGTGATTTAAAAAATACCCACATACATATTCAAATATCTCCACTCAAAAAAAAGTCATGAACTTCAGCAAGCAAAGGCCTAGGACAATCAAGGGTTTCTTTTCATGTCCTTCATCATGACACTTGATCCCTGCTAACAGTTTTTAAGAGGGCAAAATTATTTTATATATTTTAGATTATTAAGATTGTCTTCACTTCTGAATTTAAGGGTGGAGGGTATAGACAGATGGTCAAATTTGCTCTCCAGTTTTCAAAGGGCTGCCAGTCTAACCCCATCATCTCCAGTTCACTTTTGCCTTCAGTGTCATGAACTGGAAAACATTATTTTCCTTTCGCTTTCTCTTGATCTTCGGTTTTACATCTCTCCCCTGAAACATCAAATCTGTGATTTTTAGATGAGTTGTGGCATCTTTGCTTGGCAGGCTGTCTCTCCAGTCTGGTATCACGCTGCTTCATCAGGCTGAGCTCATCCTTCTGGCAGCAATGTGATGGCTCATAGTTGTGATGCCATTGGATGTGGATTATGTGGGAAACTGCCTAGAGGAGGCCCAGGAAATCTCAGGGGACTTCTGCCAGGATGCAATGGGAGATGGAACCTTTAAACAAAGACGCTGAAGAGAGGGAATTCAGCCTGATTGGGCTGTAGCAAATCAATGAGAAAGCAAACCGTGCCAGAGAAGCCTTCATACAAGCTATATATGCTTTCAAGGACCCGTGAACCAGCTTTGAATTCTTCAGTGAACAAGAATTGTGCAAACCTAAGAGAAGAAGAAAACACGAACAGATTTAATATGACTGTGTCCATGTGACCTGCTACAGGATGCTCTTCTTCTTTTGTGAAGTTAAAGTTTTAGTGTCAGGTTGTTTTCAGAATTATGTAATTAATTTGAGAAAACTCCATTCTCTAGAGAAAAAAAAAGATCAGTTATATAAGTCTTTGTGTTTTGCAACAGAGTTTGTTGCCAAACAAATCCAACTATTTTTAGGAGCTGCTAATCAAAGCACATTGGTATCTTCTGAGATTCTATTCCTTCCACTGTCCAATAATTATAAGTGAAAAAGTCACATAAATCATCCTACTTTTGTTTATCTTGAACCAAAGCAAACTTATATATCACTGTTCCTTTTTTAAAAATCTAAATATTTGTGTTTCTGGAAGCATATTATTTCTGAACTCGGTCTCATTTATATGTGACAGAGCACAGAGGCTGAAAATAAATGTGAGGATTTTACACAATCTGCTTTGGGCAACAAAGGATGAAGATGAATGGGAGAATGCAAGCAACTTTTCATAATGGTGCCATCAAATAGTAAATTCAACGATGAGGCATTGCTCTTAAGACAATTTGCCTTTAAAATAAGTCACTGATCTCTAAAATTTTGGTGAAAAACATTTTTCTTTGACTTCCATTTTCTTATTTAAATTAACTAAACAACATTGTATAGTAGTCTCCAGCCTTTCCAATGCTCTCACCAATATCATGGTTTTTAACTATCTTATTCCTTTGTCATCATCAACAAAAATAATCTCCAATTCTGATGCTGGTGAGGCCTGAGAGTTTGTACTGTCATAAATTTAGATTATTACAGCCACCACAGGAGTCCTATCAAGTGTAATTACTCATTAGATCTTTTGTGGGCCATTGAAACTATTGCAGGCAGCTTAAAATAAATGAGGAAATAAATTGCAATTCCACTTGTTACTGATTTTCTATCAACTGTTTTCTTAAATATGCAGTCATTTAAATAAGAGTTTGCACTTCTAAACAGCAAAGAATTATTAATATTAAGAATTAGCTCAATATGTATAATTACATATAAATAAATTTATAAATTATTATTTAGAAGTAATAATTTATAAATGATGAGGTTTTCTTAGCTCAGTGTCTTTTATAGAACCATTAGGTTTTTATATGTACTGTAGCCAATATTGTCCATTCTTTTTAGTTCTATAATTACCATTCAGGCTCCCATTTTAACTGAGAATTATTGAGAAAATTGGTTAATTTGATTTGGGGAACAGTGAGTACATTTTTGACACAACAGTTTTCATTTTACTATTGATACCATTTTCAGAAATGAGTAATGTATATATATGCAAAGATAAAACTTAGAAATGATAAAACTCAAATTTAGTAATAACAAAAGTTAATCTTTACATAGAAGTTATATATTCCAGGCATTATTTAAAATGATTTTCTTGTATTTATTTGCAAATTTTTTATAATAAAGTTTTAAAATTTTTAAAAATAAAATAATTTTCATGTGTTAACTTATTTAAACCAGCCAACACACCTGAGAAATGGGCACTATTTCACATAACCAATATGATTCTGGGTATATCCCTTCAAAAGGATTCTCACAACTATGAGGGACTATTCTTTGGCCTCGACTAAGTGACAACTCAGATACAAGAGAATCAAATCATATGGGGGGGTGTGGCTGAAAAGCCTCCTAACTTATCAGACATAAGTGCCACCCAGAACACCAAGACCTCTTTTGAGGACCTACACAGACAGCTTGCACATGCCTTCAAAGGGACTGCTCAGTTTCCTACCAGTTTATTTATAGTCTCTTCATAGTCTTTCTGGCACAGCGTATACAGTTAATCAGTATGAAGTTATTTCTATTCAAAACAATGCTGTCTGCTCTACATCTGGTTTCCATATGTATCAACGCTTCAGGGAATAAACTACAGAGGCTAATTTAGGAATTTACTTGCTAACAAAACAAAGGTAATATCCACTACAGAAGCAAGAGAAGAAACAAGAGACATGGTAACTATTAATAGAAATTAGGAATTAGAAATTATTTCCCTTTAGTTGCAAGGTCTGGAGGTTCACAGTGTAAGAAATTAGTAACCCATGATGACTCTGCCTCCTGCATAGGCAACTTCCCTCCTACACAGAAGGCAGGAAAGAATAATCTATTCATACAGGGTAAAAGGTAGCACTGTTTATAATGAAATTATTGGAAACTGGAGTCAAATATTCTTGTTTTAGTAAGACTAACAAAAATGTTAGACAAGGCCCTTTATGTATTCATATAGCATAATCAACAAGATAACAAGGCACTATCATTTGTATAAGAAAAACAAAATTTGATATATATTCCCATATTTGCAGACAACAACTTGGGAAGACACACCAGACAATATCTCCAGGGAAGTCAATTAAATGGCTGGGGAGGGGGGGATGATTGTTATGCTATGCTCCTTTTTTTTACACATTTGAAACCAGGTAACTATATTACCTGCTTAGAAAATCAATTAGATTAAGATTTCAAAAATTAGAACTCAGAATGTAGCTCAGTGGGTAGAGTATTTGTCTAGCACATACGAAGCTCTGGTTTTAATCCTTAGCACCTCATAAAATGGTGTGGTAGTGTACATCTGTAAGTTTAGAACCTGGAAAACTAAAGAGTCAGGAATTCAAGGTCATTGATCACTATATGGTGAATTTAAGACCAGCCTAAGACACGGGAGATCTTGTCTCAAGGGCAAAAGGGATTTGTAAGAATATGTGCATGAAAACAGCTGACCTTTGAGCACGGTAGATGTATTTGGAGTTTCCTGTAAGACGGTACAGCAGAAGGAAGACATAGGCACTGCCGGCTACACCATGGCAAATCCCTGGCCCCTTCTTCAGTAGGCCTTTCTGCCATGTTAGCTCCCCACAGCGTATGCATGTATCCAGGTACTGTGGTTTCTTGGAAACAAGATAAGCTTTGGCAAACAGATAAGCAATTCCTGTAAAAACATCAATGACAATAAGAGGTGACTTTCAGGACTTCTTCTCATAACATACTTCTCAAAGGTGTACACCTCCTGAATCTCCACATATCCTAACACCCAGTGTCTTTTGTTTTTACATTCCTAGCTACATTTCCAAAGAGAAGACTTCTAAAACACATCAACTAATATGACCCATTATCCCATAGAAGTTCAGAATTTGCAATGTTTATATATTTATAACAATACCCGTTTGCTTAAGAGCAAAGCTAGGAGCCTTTCCAGGAATAACAGTGCAATCAAACAACCTCAATAAGATGTCTACTCCGGCTTTGAGGTTAGCCCTTCCCATATTTCATGTTCCACGGAAACAAACATTCTTTCAAAACTTGCCAGTACAGAAGCAAGAGCAGAAACAAGAGACATGACAACTATTAATTGAAATTATTTTTCCCAAGTTGCAAGGTCGGCCAGTACAAAGTGAAATTAATAATCCAAGATGACTCCAGCTCCTACATAGCCTACTTTCCTCCTTGCCAGAAGGCAGGAAAGGGCTAAGAGACTAGCACAATGGTAGAAAGCTTGCCTAGCGAGTGTGAGGCACTGGGATTTGTGCCTAGCACCCTCCAAAATTATATTTTTAAAGTGGAAACAATGGCCTTGAATAGAATAAATGTCTTGATGGGCTCACCCACTAAAATTTAGGTAGACACTGTGACTAAAATAAGGCATGGGCCCATGCTGCTGTCAGCAAAACTAGAGATCAGACAAGTGAAAACTATCCTGATGGAAACAGTCAGGGGAGGCCTTGGATGGAAGCTGGCATTTTCTGGGGTTTGTAGGCTACATAAGAAACGCCAGGCCCAAGACGAGGCAGGGAAAACATATTAGGCACCAAAGATCACAGAGGCTAAGAGGTTCAAGACATCTAAGTTTAAACCACAAGTCAGGGTGGCAGCATCCTAACCAAGGGACCAGGATGGTAAAAGAGTAAGAATGAGTTCAGATTCTGGATGGTAAGATAGTTTTGTTAGGCATTTTAGACTGTATACTGTGGGTGATAGGGAACTACTAGAAGTCTTTTATTATGAACTGGTTGGTTTTGATTTTTGAATAACAATGTGATTGTTCGTACATAGTATTATGAGGAAACACCTAAAGAAAGACAGAAGAGCTCCGAGCTAGCTTCGTTAGCGGAAAAATGGAGATGAAATTTGCAGAAGAATAATTTCATAGGACATAGTGACTGTTTAGACTAACTGAGCATAAACTATATGGCAGACGCTGATTTTAAAAGGCCTCTGTCTGAACCTAGACAATGAGGACCCTAAGAGAGACATATGTGGATCTAATCTACATGCGAAGTAGAAAAAGACAAGATCTCCTGAGTAAATTGGGAGCATTCAGACCATGGGAGAGGGTAGAAGGGGAGGGGAGTGGCAGGGAGGGGAGCAGAGAAAATGTACAGCTCAATGAAAATCAATAAAAAAGGCCTCTGTCTTTAATGGATTTTATAGCTTAATCTGGAGGTGCAAACTAGGCTATGTAACAACAAATATAGTTATGGAAACACACAGGAAGAGTCCCTGCTGGTGGGAAAGGCCTACTAGACTATCATCTTATAATTGAGTTCTGGATGATGAGCAGTAATCAATGAGGTAACTGACTCAGCTTCCCTTTATCTTATCAGGAAGCAGACCACGCCTGAATTCTTTTAACAGCTGGCTGCTAACGTACGTCCTGGATTCCTGCCTTTAGAGATTGCCCCACAGGCAAACAGAAAATTGTATCAAATACTCAGCCCTCTGGAGCTATCATGGAATACAAAAGTCTACTACTCCCTTGCCTGAACACAGAACCAAACTTTCAGTGGATCTTGTGCCTATTAGCATCCCTCAGAATCAGACAGAGTAAAGCCAGTCTCCATGAAAGCCATTTCTCTGGCTTTTCTTAGCTTCTTTGTCCAACAACCCTTGGCCTAGTAGGTTCCCTTGAGAGTACAGCCTGCTTCCAGACACACAGAAAAGAGTGTGTTAGGTGGAAAGTGGTTTAGCCAAGGAAAAGCCAAAGGGTTCCCTATTATACAGGCACCATAGCATGATACAGAAAGCCCTTCATGAACAACATCCTGCTCTGTCCGCTAGCTGCTTCTTCATTCCTGGACTGAAGTTTCTGACTTTCATAAAACCAGACTACCTGCAGTGCTCCAATGCTACTGAGTGCCTGTTATTCTTGGAAGAAGCCTCCTGTTTTTCCTGGCACAACTCAACTCAGAAATCACTTTCTTTAGGAAGCCTTCACTGAATCTGGAGGCAGCATGAGAAATCTCTCTTCTTGGATCCTATCTCACACTATATATAATGTAGCACTTATACATAACCAAATTTAAACTATCTGTTTCCATGTCTGCCTCCCCTGCTCTAAGGCAAACCACTAAAGGGGCAGGAATTTTTATCATATTCCTTTTCTTTTCTCCTCATCTGGTGTGGTGCTTTGCTACCAAATAGTTCCACAAATGTCTGTTGTCCCTGCAATACCTCATTTAGCACCCTTGCACAGTGGTTCTCAAACTGTGAGCCTCAAACCCTTTCACAGGGATTTCATATCAGATACCCTGCATATCAGATATTTGGATTACCCCTCATAACCATTTCAAAATGACAGTTATGAAGTAGCAATGAGAATAAGTTTATGGTTGGGATCACCACAATGTGCGCAATTGTATCAAAGGGTTGTAGCTTTAGGAGAGGTCACCACAACGTGTGAAACTGTATCAAAGGGTTGTAGCATTAGAAAGGTTGAGCACCACTGCTTTAGTGGAAGCTGGCACTAGAAGCAGAGCAGAGATGTATAAAAGAAGATAGACTGAGATGATTTCAATTGCTATATCAAGCATTAGCCCCGGATAGTTAAAAAAAAAAAAGCTATGGATCCTAGGGCTCTGGACAGAGTAGGGCCTTGAACATATTCTAAATTTGTTAGCACCTACTCTGACCTAATGGAAACCATCCTAACGCTTCTGATTCTTAAAGGAAAGGATGTCATGTTTCTTTGACTGTGATGGGAATTAGCACAGCTCTTTCCTACGACCACTAATTAGTCTTCAATGATATAAAACAGAAGTCAGTGATGGTAGATGACTTTGCCAAATACAACCAGGAAATTAAATCACAACTTAATAAAGATGGTTTGGGGAGACGAAATCTTTGAAATGTGGGGTCTTCAGAGACTTGTGACAGATAGAATACACTACTTCAACATACTGGAGCATCACCACCCAGGTTCATGCTAGGATGTGTAATTTTGTTGAGTCATTACAAACTTAGCTACCAATCTGTGCTCCAGGAGCTTTGCTCTTTATTCAAAGTCACCTACCCAAGAGCCTTTGTGGAATGAAATTTCAAAAGTACTCACACCTGTGTTTCACACAGAATAAAGGAAGTGCACTGTCAGTGTTACCAAAGCAATGCTGTAACCTGATGCAGCCAGGAAGGTTATTTTAGCCACAGCATTTGTTTTAATGATTCTGCAAATGACTTCCATCCTGTATTTCAGAGTCATCAAGGTTATGAAGGGATCACATGAGTCTTCCTGCAATACTTTATTGAATTTAAGAACACAAAGCTACATATCACTGTAGGTATTTATAAAAGCATCTGAGATACTTCCCTTAGGAATGGCAAAGGTCCAGATGTGAAGATGTGTCAATGATGACAAAAATACTGAGATTCACTACTCCACTTCAGCATACTCATTTCAGATTTTTTTTTTAAAAAAAAGATTTTTTTTTCAAGGTCACTTGTTAGAGTTACAATTAGACCCCAGGGTTGCTCATCTATAGTCAAGAACTAGTTATGTATTTCATACCTAATATCTAGGGTAGTCACTTGTAGAGGTAAGCTGAAAGAAAGCCCATAGGAAGCTAAGGTGTGAATAAGGTAGCATTAATGAAGTTCCACACTATAGATTATCTCTGGCAGATTTTTAATCATAGGAATGGTCTGTCATCCCAAACCATCTGTGCTGTTCACAAATCTGTTCTCAAAATTTTTCTCAAATAAATAAAATTATTTTTTTCTAGGCCATTTCCTGTTGAATTTGGAGAGAAATTTCTTGTAGTCAGCTTCAGTGAGATCTTGACTGTCTCTGACTTGCAATGACCAGTTTTATAATCACTATTAGGTGAGGGCTGAAGTAAGCAGAAATAACGACCTTATTTAATTAGTTAATCGGTTTCTTTTTCATACTCTGGTGACTACATGGACTTAGTTTTGATTTGAAGCAATATATTTATGTTACTCTTCTTAAAACACTTAGAGTGAATGTTACAGGAGGGTAAATAAAGTCTCCAATGTCATGAATCCTATCCATGACCTGCTGAAACATATGGCATTTGGTTTTCAGAAAGGGTACAATAACAGTCATTTAAACACCTACTTCAACAGGCTCACCCACTCATTTTAGTAGATTTCTTTCTACTCTATTAAGGGCTTTTACTAGCATACTGAATCCCTTTAAAATAGTCTATATTTAATTTGGGACATCTCCAGAATTTAGGAATCCTGGGATGCTTGGAGAATATCCAGAGACCACCGCTGAGAATGATTAAGGGGAAGGAGAAATAGAAGTATTGAGTATAACAAGAAACATGATTTCCAGAATGGGAAATAACTGCTGTGTTTTTTTCTCCCCAAAAAGGTCAAAGCAAGAGTAATGGGCACAAATTATACCTGACAGCAGCTAGCCCGAACATAATGTACTATGTCTTGGTACTTTTAAAATACACAATTTGCCATTCCTTCCATAGTTAAATGTGGCAGGCAAAGAAAATATGACAGTAGACAGTGACATATTATTCAAACTGTATCAAGGATAAAACAGAACTCTAATTTGATTAAAGAACATTAATTACAGGGAGAAGGGAGGCAATAAAAATCGGGTAACAAGACAAAAATAAATCAAATGCAATTTAAAGTTGTGCTCTTCTGTTTGAAGCACAACCTGGTAAACTAAATTCATTCATAATCAAAATATTTTGGAAGGGGAGATTATAAAAGCATTATATACACATGCAATTGTCAAAAACAAACTTAATAACTGTATTATTTGATAATTCCAGTCTCCTTGCCAATTAACCGAATTTATTTGTTTGAATTTAACTTCTTTTAAATTATTCCTTCTTCAAAAGGCTAGTTAGTTGTATAATGGGATTTGTAAAACGTGGGATAGAATAATGAAGTTTTTCTGGTTTCAAGGCTCAATTTCAGAATTCATTGGGGGATGGGTTGTTATTTCATTAGACATTTTATTAATTATTACTGGATATACTCAGTTGACCAAGAATTTCAAAGCCATGCATCTGAAACTTAAAGATTAACACAAGTTTCATAAGGATACTGGTCAAATATACGTTGTAATTCACTGGGTTGTGATAGATCCTAGGATTAGAGATTTACAAGCTGTGAGGCTCCTAGGCATGACAGAGGCCACCATGTAAGTGATCAGGCTGTGGATGTGCACTTTCCAATGTAGCTAAAAAGACTCTAAAATGCAGCATTTGATTATAATGTTACGTAACTTTAAAATCAACAGGAAATTTTAAGGATTTCAATGTCTGAAAGAATGTACACTAACATTATTTTTAGTGCTCTGGATTGAACCCAGGTCCTCTGTGTTCCAGGCAAACATTCTACCAGCAGTGCCTTTAGTCCCTAGCCCAGTCATATCTATTTTTAAATTTGTTTCCTACTAAAATAATATTTGGGTTACATATTATTAAAATTAATTCTGCCCATTTCTTTTTTGCTTTTGAACATGTGGCTACTGATTCTTTTTGTGCATATATTCTGGGACTCAAACTCAGAACGCTGAACATACTCATCACTCGCTCTACCACTCAAATACCCTAATAGTTCAGACTACATATGTGACTCACATTACATTTTGAGGGAGTGCTTGTTTAACACTGTGGATAGAGAGCTGTATTTTTTTCAACCTGTGGAATGATTTTCAGAAATCCTTTAAAGATCAAGATATTATTTTCGTTTTCAAAAATTTCAGCTTGATAGCTATGGCCCAGGATGAGAAATACCCTCAGATGTCAGAAAAATGAACCTCCCTCTGTGTAAGCTCAGTGAAAGGCGGCCCTGTTTCTGTTCTCAGACAACAGTGTATGCGAGACCTGGAGCACCGTGGCACCAGTGGACCAGTTCATTCTCTCTCTCGATCGTTTCTCCCAGCTCAGGTGGCCAGTTGCAATTCTGTTCCTGTTCCATGAGGAAATCCACACTCTGCCACACCAGCTCCCGATCTGAAGGCTTGAGATGCTCGTGGTAAGAAAGAAGCATCTGCAGAATGGATGACAGGCCATGAGCTGCCCCTGTGTGGACAAAGCAAGTATCATTTATCCATCAAGCGAGGCGAGGTAGTTTGATCTAGTGAAAAGAAAATTGTGAGATTTGTTTTACATTAAAATATTATTTAAAAGCACATATAGTACTATAACAATTGAGTTGCTAAAACCTAAACCAGCAGAAAAGTATAGCTTGCAGCCCAAATCTGGCTCACTCATTACTTTTGTAAATAAAGTTTTATTAGAACATAGCCATTTGCACTTTGTTCTCTGCTTCCTTTGCATCGTACAGCAGACTTGAATTTGTGACTGAAACCATATGGTCCACAAACCCTAACTAAAACTGTTAAGCTCTTTATAAAAAATTTGATCTTATAAAAATATTCCCAAAATGCTTAAGATCAATTTGGTCTTGATATCTTAATAATCCATCAATCTATTTAAAATATAAGTATTAAGCATCTACTATGCACCAGATGCTTTAGATCTTTAGATGCTAAAGATAGATGAGTAAACAAAAGAGAAAAAAAAAGCCCTTTCTCTTGGCATGAATTCATTGAAGTCTTCACAATGAATACTTGTGTTTTGGACGTTATCTCACCACGGAGACACAAAGATGAATATGAGTTTGCCTATACTCTTGAAGAGACCTCTCCTCATTCAGTTCAGAAAGTGAATCTTATTTGAAAAAAATGTTTAGAATATAAGTGAAGCACTCTATATAGTAGATTGCAGCAGGAGCATAAGTGAGCCTATGTGGCAACTGAACTGGGCAAGATGGTACCCAGAGATTTTGTTGAACATTATTTCTAGGTACGTCTTTTTGAGTGCTTGTAGAGACAATAATAAAAGTTGAACCTGGCATCGGGCGGTGGTGGTGCACACCTTTAATCCCAGCTCTCGGGAGGCAGAGGAAGGCAGATCTCAGTGAGTTCAAGACCAGCCTGGTCTACAAAAACAGTTCCAGGACAGCCAGGGCTGTGACACAGAGAAACCCTACCTTAAAAAAAAAAGTTGAACCTATAAAAATGATTAAAGATTTCCCTTGCTAATGTTTGTAGTCCTCACCCACTAATCAAGGCCTGAATGGAAGAAAAACACTAAGAAATAATTCTCCAGCTTAGGCATTTGCCTTCTCCCTGGGGACTTAGACTCAGCCTGAATCTTACAATATTGACCTTTTTAGGTCTGGATTTTTCAGCCTTATAATCCTTTAAGCCAGTTCCTTTATTAGTGCTTCATTATTTATACAAATAAACAATAGTCATATAAATATTCACATATTATATAACATATACAGCTTAGAATATATATGATGCATATTGTTTAGTCTTACATTAAAACATATTGCATATTATATATGGTAATAATTATTAAAAGGAAGCTTGAGTTTTCAGGAAAGTATTTCCATATTTATCATAAATGTGGTATGTAGTATGTATATCAATGTCCAGAATGTCAATTTATCTTTAAAAAATACTATTAATGAAAGAACTGTAAAAGACACTGCTCCTATGCTGGCAAACTTTCCACTCAGGTACATCTATTCTCTCCAAACTCTCTACCTTAAATAGTTCTTATTTTGCCTGAGTTCTTCTCTGGCCACAGGAATATGCTCAACACATACAGAATTAACACCCCTGGAGCAGCCAACCAATACAGCAGGAAATGCATAGATACATATCTGAACTTCTCAGACTGGGTAAGACAATTATGAGGCATGTCCTATATGTCTTTTAAGAGTCTCCAGGGAAAATGAGCCTATTCCAGTTTGATTATGAAATATTTGCCATACAGTAAATGCTTGTGCTCCAGTGAGTGGCGCTATTTTGGGATATTGTAGAACTGTTGGAATATGAAGCTTATCTAGAAGAAGCACATTGCTTAGTATATATCTTTGACAGTCTTCTTCCTTCCCTCTCCCTGATTTTCATCTAGCACAAGAGGAGTAACTGCTGCTATATGGTTCTGCTCCCATGATGTTCTTCCCTATTATGGGCCCAGAATGAGTTCAGTCAAGTGACAATAGAATGTACCTTCTGAAATGTCCCCTCCTTTAAGTTGTTACAGCAGGCCTTTTGTCAAAGCAGCTCAAAAGTCTAACACAGAGCCTGTGCTACCTAGAACTGCTCATTATATCACAAAGAAATTCTTCCTCTTCCTTGTCTCATTCCTCCACTCCCCTAGCAATGCTTTCTAGGATCACATTTCAAATAAGATTTTTATACTCAAATCCTGTTTCAAGGTCTGATCCTACAAAGACTTAGAAAAGAATGCAAGACTTCTTTGAAAAAGCTCACACTAATGTTGCTCATTAGCCATTTGGCCATTCATTCAGATAACCTCATTAAATGTAGCCTCGTGGCAAAGGTCCAAGGATCACAGAGCTAAATGAATGAATCCCTAGCCTGAATGTGCATAAAACCTGACAGGGCAGTTGAACAAGTGAGTCACAAATTATAATAAGTTACAGTGAGGACTCCCTCAACAGTGTGGGCATGATACCATGATGTCACCCTATTTGCTTCAGGGGAAAATACCTGAAACATGTTAATGATTCTCAAGATAGGCTTCAACTACCTTTTTCCCTAAGACACAGAATGTGTCTCAGTATATCTCATAAGGTTTGCACAAAGTTTGGAAGTCTGAGTATTAGAAGCAGATGAGGGGTATCTGGGAAGTGAAACATTCTAGGTAAAAGGAACATAAACAATAATTAAAAGGTAAGAGGTCACTTTGTGACACAACACCACTTGTAAGTATGTCTTACAAGTCTTGCTCAGGAGTGTAAGAACTCAAACTGGGGTGGGGGAACTCATCTTTTGTTTACATGAATCGGACCTCAAAATTAGTCACTGTAGTTCAGTTGCCTGTTATGAATCTGCTATCATTAAAAACTTACTGAATTGATCTTATTCCCCTATTCAAAAACAGTACTTAGAATCAGTGTAATAATTGTTCATCATGTTTCCACAAATTTAAGCCATGTATGATGATATATGTCCATAGTCCCAGTCCCTCAGGAAGCTAATGTAGGGTATTTGTTTGAATCTAACACTTCAAGGGCAGCTTAAGCAATATATTGAGACTTCTATCTCAAATAAATAAGTGGTTGATAATAAGGTTTTCGTCTTTAGTGAACATAAGTATTAAAATATTTATATTACCGTCATTCACACTTTGAAAAGGTATTAAATTATATCTAAATTTTTGTTTTCAAATGCTTTAAAGTATTTCTTGCTCATGAATAATGACCGTCTACAGCAGTGGTTCTCAACCTTCCTAATGCTGTGACCCTTTAAGACAGTTCCTCATGTTGTGGTGACCCTCCCCCATAAAATTATTTTCATTGCCACATCATAACTGTAATTTTGCTACTATTGTGAATCATATTATAAATATTTGGTATGCAGGATATTTGATATGCGACCTCTGTGAAGGGTCAGTAGACCCCCAAAAGGGGTCATGACCTACAGGTTGAGAATCACTGTTCTATAGCAAAACTGAAAGAATTCGTTCTTTATTCAGTGTTACCAGTAGAGACTCTCCAGCCTATAGGCATGTGCCACTCACCCAAGTATTCAGTTCCATAGTAAGAATACATCAGGGGGAACGGCTTTCTCTTCTTCAGGGCGTACTGCTTCCCAGAGTCCAAAATTGCCTGGCATATTGATTTAATTTGTGCTGGGGTCAATACCTGAATAAAGAAAGATCAAAAAGTCAAAGTCGAAGCAGGACTTCTATCTCTGGCCCCTCAAACATTAAATCAGAGGGCTTAAAAAGGCTATCCTATATGTAAAAATTTAGCCAAACTTCCTTCCTATTTTGCCACTTGTTCTCCTTCTTTTGATTCAAGTTTATCTACCTTCTTCAGAACATTTAAAATAGACACTTTAGCCGTGATAGGTTGTTATAAAATACAAAGACCACCATATACATGTTCTATCATTAATCCTTGTCATGGGGACAAGAATTTCCTCAGGAAAGAACAAACGCTGAAGCTAATGGATTGTGCTTAACAAAGCCACTACTCCTGCCACAGCATATGCTACATACAGGTCTGTCCCAGACATCAGGCCTTTAATTGGAGGCATTTAGGCTGTGCATATAAAGCCATGTCCCTACATCAAGCCACTGAGTGACAAATTTAGAGCATCCACTTGCGTTCCCGGAATGAAAGCAACATCCAGTTGTGCCAAGACAAAAATCACT
Organism: Microtus pennsylvanicus; assembly: GCF_037038515.1. NCBI lineage: Eukaryota > Metazoa > Chordata > Mammalia > Rodentia > Cricetidae > Microtus > Microtus pennsylvanicus. The sequence continues at coordinate 134,079,738 of NC_134601.1, read as the reverse complement.
TAATCACTAAAATGATTCCGAATTGAGAAAGGCTGAAATCCAAGGGCTTGTGGTCTTTCACATTTTGCTCAAACTGTGTATAATCAGTTTCAGGATTATGAAGGGAGACTCTGTCAAGCCTCCAAAGCACAAAGGAGCTTGTTAATATTCTCCTCTGGTTTGCACTATCCTCAGTGACCTGTCTCCCCACAGGGGCCAACTGGATGCTTCCTTTGGTTTGTTTACTCTATTATCGAGCTTCCTGTTATGATGAAACACTTCCCCTCTTGCTGTCTTAGTTCTGTATCTCACTAGACTATCAGTCCCTTAAGAGCATCAGTCTGATTAAGTTTCATTAGTTTGAATCTCTGGTGCCTAACACAAAAATTGAGGTTGGGGGAAGAGGAAACTTTGATAACAGATGACTAAGTTTTAGGGGAAGTATAAAAAACAGAAACTTCCTTCCTTTACCCCTACTCTTGCTTCCTTTTCTCTTCCCCTTCTTTTCGCAATCATTTCTTAAGCGTGTATTCCATTTCAAACAAGCTTATTGTAGGTGCTGGCGCTAGGACAGTGAACATAATAGACCTTGACTTGCTCTGAGGACACTAAGCTTCCCAAAAAGGCAAACAGTAATAGAAAAGTACTGGTCAGGCTGACCTGGAAAAAGCTATCTACAGTCCAGCCTGATTGACTCTAGGAGCAAGAAAAAATCACTGAATCTAGGCCTCTCTCCTAAAGACCCATAGGGCTCATTTATCTATATCTGTCGTTAGACCAACGAATTATTTTTTAAATAAAACAATAATGATCTAAACCATAAATTCCCTGTTTTAATCAATATTAAGAAAATAAAGTACAATCCATTTTCTGGGTTCCTCAAATCTAGGACTTACTTAACAAGATGATTACTTAAAGAAGAATCCGTTACTGAGTATGGCACACATCCTGTAATCCAAGCACTTGGGAAGCTAAATCAGGAAAATCTCAAGTTCTAGGTTTGCCCAGCTTATATACTGATACCACATTTCAAAATGTATTCAAGAAAAAAGGGAACTATCTACTCATTAATTTGCCAATTATTATTTATTGAGTTTCTATTCTAGTAAGGCCCTCACTTGATCTCATAGGGAAATTCTTGAAAGTATGGGCTACGTTCTGCCCTACAGGGAATTTACTATCTGCTGATGGAGATGAAAGACAACAGTTTGTTGGATTCGTGAACCTAGAGATGGAAAGAAACGTGGACGATGAAGTGCTGCTCAGCTTCCCTAAGATTTTACTCTATCCTCAGTTCCACTTGCTCAGAAACATTTACATCATGACTTTTAATTTCAATTTTCCTTTTACTCACTACCTATCTTTGTCTCTTGAGTTTATCTCTCTTTTCTTTTACCCATGAAATCCCCATCTTCCTATGTACCGCCAGAGTCACATCCACCCAAACTCGGGTCTTTCCTTAGCCTAATGGCATATTTTTCCTAAATGATTCTTTGACTCAACTTATGTAAGTTGTTGGCCCCCAAATTTACCTGCCATATGAAAACACTCTCTTTTCTTTAGTAAGAGCAACTGATTTTATACTGAATCTTACTGTTTAAAGTCTTAACATCATTAATCTCAAATCAGCTCCTCCATCGTGGCTCTCTTTCAGAAAATTGCTAAGATCCTTGGAGGGTTTGTATCTAATACAATTCTAATCTGGTTCCATTCACCTTTTATTTTCCTAGGAATATATCTTGCTCCTTGGCTATCCACAGGTCTTATCTGTCCTATATTGATTCTGAGTTCACGTGACAGACAATTTCTCTGGCAGAAAATTGTCACCAAATTACTAAATTACTACAGTTTTCCTATTTGTTTTTCATAATCAGAACTGAAAACTGACTCTTTCCTCGGCTGCACATGTATTCTTATTCTCCTATTTATTTTGAAGCCAAAAAAAAAAATCAGCTTGTTCTGTGTATGGTACCCTCCCCCATTCTTTTCATCCTACCATTCAAAGTAGGGAATGAATTCATAAAATAGTCTCTCAAAACCTTGCCTGGTCATGCATCATGTCTGGGCGGTCTCTTCTTATCTCACAGAAACACCGTGAAAAACAAAGCGAACACTGGTGCTTGTTCAGCTGGATAGAGAGTAGTTATGCCTGCAGTTCTTTATCTCTGAGAACAGACAAGACCTACCCTTGAGTTTATTGATCAGCAAATAAATACTGAAAATAGTTCTCCCTAAAAGTCTGTGTGTGGGAAGAAAGATTGAGAAAGAACATGCCCCTCCCCCTCCAACAAACAACACAGAAGCAAAGTATTGGGGCATGAGTCTTAGGGGTAAGGGTTGAGTTTGGGTCCCTTTCCTGTCTGCTTTCTCAAACATCTCATTTCCTGCTCGATCACTCAGGAAGGCGAATTGAGCACGTGCACTCCCTCTGAGGATATGGCCCCTGGGTACACTCAGATAGCGGGGAATGAGAAAGCAGCCTTTCCAGGTGGAAGGGACAGAAAGCTACAGAGGAGCTCCCTGTCCACCGATCAGATTGTTCCTACAAGAAGCCTGATGCCTTCTCCTGTATTCTTAACCCTGAAGGCTTAATGCTGTGTTGATACTTTGGATTAATTGGTGGTTTTTTTCAACCTCCTTGGCTTAGGCTGAATTAAAATAAAGATATCTCAAAAATGCTGAAGCAGGTCTGTGGTGGTTTGCTTTAAACAGTTTCATTAGTTAACTGATTCCCTTCACTGACCGTGTAACATATTCTTATTAGGCTGGCCTCTAGTATGAAGAGATGAAAGAGCAATTAAACAAATGGTATGTTTCTTGCTCCTGCCTGAAGGCTGTGACTGAACCACATCCATACAGAGATGACCTTCATTAAGGAAATGAATAAAATGGAGTAGGCTGCAAGATGCTTGCCCCACACCACAGACTCTGAACTGGCACACAGCCCCTACGAAAGAGCAATCTTTGCTAGCTGTATTTCTTTGTCTGGGCATCAAATACCATTGGCCCTTCCCCCATTGGCAGTAATTGGATTTTCAGATAGTAGCAGTGAAATCCAAGGTCTATCAGTATACTAAGACATCCAATGCTATTAAATTTCTCTTCTCAACAATTTGAAATGCATATTCTGAAAGAAATGAAGCTGTCAGCAATGACAGCTGATGCTGACAGCAGGTCAGGTTACGGCAGGGATGGACCCATGTGCAGCTGAGACTTCGTAGAAACATGCAGGAGCTATGGGGGAGAAAGACTGTGGAGCTCACCCCAAACTCAGAGTGAAAGGAGGCTAGGGCAGAAACAATTACGTGGAAAGGAACTTAGAGAAAGGTAGCTGGTCCCTATAACTCTTAACTCATGACAGTTTAAGGAAATCCCCTTTCGGGCTTCCTGCCAAGTTTTTATACAGCACACACTCTCATCCATCCTCCCAACTTGAGTTATTTTAGAGAGCCTCAGGCTTGTTGTCTCCCCTCCCCGCAGCAACCCTAACTGGAAAAGCATGGATAGAAAGCCAGTGCTTTCTCTATTTACACTGCCATCCTCCACATAAACATATCAACTCTGCTACCTACCAGTATAGATTGAACAATGATGCCTGAATCTAAGATACACAAAAGAGACTTCCGTCCTTGGGCAGTATCAAAGCTCACTGTAAACATCTGAAATCTCAGATGCATATTCTCTTCAAGTGTGGTCTATGGACCAGAAGTCCTGCCACCATCTAAGAACCTTTAGAAATACAGATTTCCAGCTCCAGTTCAAAATCCACAGAATCAGAAACTGAATTTTCACAAGATCTCCAGGTGGCATGAATTCAGATGAGGGCTTGAGAAGCGTAGGCTTCTGCAGTTATTATCTGTGAATTCATCTGGTATTAGATGAAAGCCTGATTATGCTGCATATTTAAATTACATAAGCCAGGCTTTCCATATTTTAAAAACACTTTGCAAAAGATTTTATTTATTTTCAATTTTATGTGCATGAGTTTGTGCCTGAATATAAATCTATGATGCACCACGTGTACGCAGTGTCCAAAAGGCCAGAATAGGGATGGGATACCCCTGTGATGGTAGTTGCTGAAAGTTGTAAGCTGCCATATGGGTGCTAGGAATCAAAGCTTGGTCCTCTGGAAGAGTAGACAGTCCTTTTAACTGCTAAGCCACCTCTCCAGCCCCCAGAACCACTCCTCAACTGTAACTACCACACCCTTGGTTTCTTTTCTTTTTTCTTTTTGTTTTTCTTAGAAAGCATTTAATTGGGGGCTTGGTTACAGTTTCAGAGGTTTAGTCCATTGTCATCATGGCAAGGACCTTGGTTTCTATATGAACAAAAGGAAATTGACAAGTTTTTATAAACAGGTATTAAAGATAGTGCTTTAGAAGTCGTTTAGCAACTTAGAAAATCAATCAAATTGATGTTTTGATTTTATTATAGAGGGACAGCAAGAACTTTGTGATAAAGTTTAAAGCCAGGAAACAGAAAATTGAAAGTCAGCATGGAATTCTCCATTTCCTACTTAGACATTTTTGATTTTGATACACAGTCTCACTATGTAGTCTTAACTGGTCCAAACTCACTATGTAGACCAGGCTAGTCCCAAAGTCACAGAGATCTGCCCACCTTTCCCTCTGGAGTACTGCAATTAAAGGTATATGCCCCCATGCTAGGCTCCTACCTACACATTTTTTGTATCAACCCATAGAAAGGATACTATAGCCTCCTTTCACCCAACAAACGAGGGTTATTACAAGTAGTTAGGATGTGTACTCCCTCGCTACTGGTACTCAGGAATACAGCAGCTTCAAAGACGTGTCTCTTGTCTCAAGGTATGGTACCAGTAAGATAAATACCAACACATGACTGTCTACATGACAGAAAACAATTCTGCGTTTCCAGGGGAGAATAGTATTCTATTCTCCACTGTAGAGTTATTTTTTTAAAAATTACCAATCTAAATAATGTCAATTTAAAATGTTACAGAGGTTTTATATAAGAACAAGAATCACACATGGTTGGAGTTATACTTCTGCTGTCTCTAGGGCTGTATTCTGCTTGGGGTTCTCTGGGTTACTTAGAAATGCCAGGGCTTTCATGAAATCTCTTTAGTGGGTGGGTATTTACATAGGGCACTGAGAAGACAGAAACTTGGACCAACAATATACACACAAGTCAAGTTGAAGTTATTGATAATAAATGAAGATTCCAAATCTGTTAGGTTTAGGGTGAGGCTAGGGTTCTCCATTTCTAACAATTGCCAGATGACGCTGAGGCTGGTGATGCTGCCTCTGGACCACACCTGAAGTGGCAAAGGATGATGCGAAGACAGAGGCTGGTTACTACACAGGACTTCTCTTGGGAAGTAGTAAGAAAACTAGAATAAAGGAACTATAGGAAGTTTGAAAAAAACAGTCAGAGAAGCAAGAGGGGTGTCAAGCATCATGTTATACAATCATTAGATTACTCAGAAAGAGGAAGCAACAATGGGACATTGTCTATCAATATGCTGCATGCAGGAAAAACATGTCCAAATTTACAAACCCCAGTGGGAAGCGCTCTCAGCCAATGTGGCCAGGTTTGTTATTTTCTTAATTAGTCTCCAAATGGGGCATGTGTGCTGGTGCAGAATGAGCAAGTTCCATCTGGTTTTCCTGATGCTCCCTGACTATTATTATGCTGGGCAAGGAGGAATGGGAGGCAGGTTGCTGGAGCGATGATTATTCTCCAGCCATTAAAGGGACTCAGCAGGGAATTTCAGTTGTAAACATTTGGTCCAATACCATTTCACTGTTGTTCCCATTCCTTTCTCATGTCAAGAAACAAGAACCAACAAAACACTGAGAGCCAGAAAAATGAAAAAAAACAAAAAAAAAAAACAGGTTATACTTCATTTTTGTGGACGGCTAATTTTTAAGACTCATTAGAGATACTGGTCACCCAGTCAGGATCCAGTGACTAGATGATGACTCAGAGCCTGAACCAAAAGCAAATCAAGACACTTACCACATCTATTTACTCAGGTAATGGTGAGACTCCTACAAAAAAGGCAGTTCTTAATATAGGGTTGTACATTGCAGTCACTGGGGAAATTTGAAAATTATTGATGCCCTGACCTAAGGCTAAATTAATGCCATCATAGTCCCTAAGGAGAGCATTCCAGCATCTCCATATTTTTTAAGTTCTCCAAATAATTATAAAATTTCAATGTTGAAAAGTATTACCATGAAATCACAAATTACTGAAAAAAACGTTTAAAGGCAATATGGAAAAGAAAAAGGGGAGGAGGAAGAAAAGGAAGGTTAAATGGAAGATAAACAGCAGGTTGCCTAGGTACAGAAAAACAGACTTTAGTGTACGACAAATACAAGTAGAAGGGAGACAGTGACGTGCACATAAATGGATATGCTGAGTCAGGCTAGAGGCCTTCCAAACACTACCCAAGGTTTCCAAGCCAGCTAGAAGTATACCACTTGTTGGAGGTTAATGACGAAACTGCAGACAGTGAGCTGGATGAGGAATCTGGAAATTTGGTGCTTGAGATCCAATTTTGGCACCATGATCATGGTTAAGTGATGAGAATTCAGTTCCCTCTATTTTAAAATCAAGGAGTGAAGCTGAAATCTGTTCTTATATATGTGTTTCTCAACTTGTTGGTGACTACTGGGCTTGCATTAGTCAGGATCATCCAGGGGCTCAGGGGGCCTTAATATTTATTGACTATTGGAAAATGACAGATTCTGGGAAAGAAGGAGCCATAATATCCAGCTGTGTGTTTAGCCATGAGGCCCTAGTTAAACTCTACAGGACACAAAACAAACAAAAATGAATATTGGAAAGAGATTTGCAGGAAAGAAGGGGAACTGATGGGGAGTAAGGTCAGAGAGGGTGTGAGGAGATCGATCAGAATGCATTACAAAAACATATGAAATTGTCAATGAACAATGTTATTAATAAATGTACATGAATGTATATAAATTTAACCCGTTGAGTCCATTTTGTTGGAGGTGTTATATGTATTCAAGGATGATCACTCTGCATTGGACAACTAATAAGGCAGTTCATCCTCAGAGAAGGCTAATTTTCCTCTTCTCTCTGCAGTAATTAGTTGCCTCTAGTTCTTTGTGTAGGGATGAGAATCTTGTGAAAACTTTCCCCTTACATCTTAACATGTTCACTGATGTATCCGTGGCAATAACATATGTATATACACATATATATGCAGCAATATATATTCAAATACACATTTTATCTGTAGTAATATAGTCAAAGAAAAAGAAGCTATCAATTTGACAGTAGGAGGCATGGAGAAAGTGCAATAGAGGATAGCTGGGAGAAGCTGAAAGGGAGGAAAGGGAGGTGTAGTGATGTAATTCTACCTTAGCTAAAATAAAGTTAAGAATTTTGCCTAAAAATCTGGGAGACTTTCTAAAACACAGCTTCCTGGGCCAGAGACTGACTCAGTAGCTGGGGAATGGTACCTGAGATGATGTATTTGTAACAGTCTTTTGGATGGTGGTGGTGTTGTCAGTAAGGGAAGCACTCAATGAGTAATTTTCTAATAGATGACCACCTAAGACCCCTTAGGACTTCCAATTTTATCATTCTCTTAAGGTATCAGTGGAGTCTGGGTTTTGGATATAAGGAATACAGCATAGTGAAAAGCAGAGCAGAAAGTCAAGATATTTGCAGTTTCTTTCAGAAATTTCTGTGTAAAGTTGGAGTTAAGAAAGAAAGTTTCTGAAGACATTAGCATTTAAAAGAAATCAGACCAGTGAAACAGCTCAGCTAAACCCAAGCTGGTAGCATACCTCTCAGTAACCTACTTTCTCTAACTTGGCCCAAACCCTTAAACTTCCAAGCATTGGTGTCACTGGCTAGAGGTCAAATTTTCGATCTATAAACCTGGAGGATCATTTACATTCAAACCTTAACAACATCATTAAGCATGAATGTTCAGTTGATCATTGCACACCAGCCCTTCCCCCTGTAAGCCACTGATAAATGAATATGTCATTGCAGTATTCTTAAACCATGACACATCTTTTCAAGTATCTGATGGGTACATGACACAGTACGAGAGAGATTAGAAATATAATACAGTTCCCCACCTCCCCACCTGCCTCTGCTTTTGGCTAACAGGAAGAGAACAATTTTGCTCTGTCATGCTCTTCTGCTTGAACACAATCCCAGAAACAATGAAGCCAGCAACTATAGACTGAAACCCTTGAATCCAAGAGCCAGCAATGAATATTTTCTTATTTTAAGCTGCTTTGTTCAGTATCTTACAATAGCAGCAAGAATTCTAATTAACATGCTTTTTAAACTGTAGTTTTCTCACTTGTCAAAAAGGAGTTATAATAAAACCTATCTCACTGAATTGTTAAGATTCCACCAAAGATATGCAGTATGGTTCCTCACATGAAACACTTTTAGAACACACAGAAACTACCAAAGTGTGGATTCTCAAGTCCAATAGTGACTCAAAGCCTAGTGTCCAGCAACATAAGCTTCAGAAGATTTCTCACAAAGTAACCCTGCCTCTGTCCTTCCCCCGTACCTTATCTGTGATCCAAGCCACACCTACGGGATGCCAGCATGCCCCTAAGTTATTGCAGCAAGAAAGTCATAAACTAGTAATCTACGGCTCTTCATGTCTGCATATCTATACTTCGTCATCATCATACTGGCAGCTTCCACTGTCACTCTTCGCAAAGCCTCACTCCTTTGCTTTCAAAATACCTCTCAGGTCCAACTGATTCCTAGAAGTCTATGTTACTAGCTAACTAAATAGCTTCAAACAAACCAAACAAGTTCTATGGACCTCAGTTTACTCATCTGAATAAAAAAGAAAAAAAAAGCAATCCCAGAAAGGTGATCTTTATTTTGGTTTCAGCTATATTATTTTGCAGCTTTTGTGATTCAGCATTTTATGGCACAGATTTACAACCCTGTGTGTACAAATTTAGATTTGTGTGGATAAGATGGTATGTTGCAGTTATTTAAACTCTTAGAGTAGGCATAAAGTCATATTCTAGGTATTTTATTTCAACAAGAAGGTTATATTGCTATGTACTTCCTTTCAAGTAGAAAATTTAACAAACTAGAATTCTTTCTAAAAATAACCGTCTATTTCCTTTGGATGTAATGGGAAAACAGCTTATGGGAATCAGTTCTTTCCTTCTACCATGTGGGCTACTAGGATCAAACTCATTAGGCATGGTCAGCAGCACGTACGTGCCTTTACATGCTGAGCCATCTTGCCGTCTCTACAATTCTTTTTACACCGTATGCTTGAACATGTGCGTTCATTCACCAGTCACCCAGGATCCCTTACACAACTGACTACAACTGGGTAAGTTGAACTTTGGGTCACTGTGACAAAATACATGGCCAAAAACAAAAAAAAAGTACATTTTGGAAAGATTTACTCTGGCCCATGCATTCAGAACTTTCAGTCCATAGTCCTCAACTCCATTGAATTTGGACTCATAGGAAGGCAGAACATGGCTATGAGAACGTGTGTGTTGCTTAGGTTTTAGTCAATCAACCTGAACAATCTCGAGTTCAGAAGGAACCTCAGTTGAAACAATGCCCCCCATCAGATTGGCCTGTAAGCAAGCCCGTTGGGTATATTTTTAATTGATGTTGATGTGGAAAGGCTCAGCCCACTATGGAAAATGCCATCCCTGGGCAGGTGGCCCTGGGGTATATAAGAAAGCAAATTTATGGCCTATAAAGATGGCTCAGCAGTTAAGAAAGCATTTGATATTCTTCCAGAAGACCCAAGTTTAATAATTCCCAACACTGTCATGGCAGTTCACAACTGTCTGTAACTCTAGTCCCAAAGGATTTGATACCCCCTTGTGGTCTCCTTAAGCATCAGGCATACATGTGGTACATAGCATAAATGTAGGCAAAATACTCATGCACGTAGAAGCAAACTTTAAAAACAAGACACTGAAATGAGTGAGCCAGAATGAGCAAGCCAGTAAGCAGCCATCCTCCATAGCCTCTGCTTTGATTCTATAACTTTCAAAAGCATGCCTCCTAGGGGCCTACTTTCTCCAGCTGAGCCCAAACTCCTAAACTCTCTGCCATCTCTCTAAACAGTGTCACTAGCTAAGGACTAAGATTTCAACACAGAAGACTTGGGGTGGGGGACATTTTGCATTAAAACCACAATAACATAATTAAACCTGACACTTAATGCACATTGTCCACTAGGCCCTCCCCTTTAAATCATTGTTAAATGAAAATGCCATTGCAGTATTTTCAAGCCATGGCTCAACTTTTCAAGTAAAGGCATATAAAGGCACCTGTTGTTAACCAAGCCTAATGAGTTTGATCCTGGGATCCCACATGGTAGAAGCAAAGGACTGACTCAGGCAAGCTGTTGACGCTGAAGCTACTGGAGAGAACAGGATGAAAAAAGATAGTGGCCACAGTAGGAAAATTCAGACTTCAGGTGATTTAGAGCATCATCAGATGATGAGCACACAATACTGTGCTAAAAAGATTAAAAATGCAGATATGTGTGGGTGCTTATAATCATATAAACAGAAGAAGCCTTTCCTGCCTAGAAAAGCCAATTCTGATCTGTATTTGTGACTTCCTCTATTGGTCCTCTGCTCAGCATTCATTCACACCTTATTCCTTAATAAACACATTTCAATTTTGTTAGGATGACAGTTGTATTCAGCCCCAAGTGATTGTGAACAGCCTTCGTCAAACATGACAATCCCACTGTTTCTTGAAAGAAACATAGTATTCTGTATGTCTATAGTTGGCAACAGATTTTGACCAATGTGGAAATCTGCAATAAAGAAGTAAGTCACAAAACAATCCCACACCAGTCTGGAATTATGATTAACAAAAGGGTTATTTATTTAAAGGGAACAACTTACAACAGCCCCCTGCACTACCAGGAAAAGCGTCTGGTAGCCAGAAGTGGAGGCTGAAGCAAGAGAGGGAACTCAACGCACAGCTACCACTGTTTTTTCAAGCCCACACCCAAGTGGGCTGGTATCTTAAAGGCTATTAGCTGAAGGAATGGAAGAAGCTCCCACAGCACCACAAGAATTTCTTTTATACTCTTTTCTTCATAAAAGATAAAAATAAAATGGAAGGAGTTGGCTGTTATTACTTTCATTTTGCTGTTATTGTGGTTTTGAGTGATACACAAAGTCTGGTGCAGAGTCATGTATTTTGTATTATGTGGCAATGGGTGAAAAGTCAATACTAAAGAAAATTATGAGAGCGAAAGGATAATCTGGGGAGCTTGTGTACATCATTAAAGCTTGGGTAGTGCAATCAGGACCACCCATCTCTACTCTTATGAGAGAGAGTTAATCTCTTTTGAAAAGTCACTCTTCATAGTTATTTACAAACCCATCAACTGGAGAGCCAACTGCCAATCTAACAACTTTGCAAGCATTCATCTCCGTGTAAAGCAAATTTACCCATGTGCATCTGTTTCAGCAAAATTCTATACTGCTGGAACTCTTTAATGTGGGGCCAATGGCCTGAGCAGGCAAATTCAAATGATATATCCAGTTCTGCCTATACTTGCAATAAAGCTTTCTCATTAAGTGCTACCCTAGAGCTCAGGGACAAGGAATGGGAAATAAACTGTCATATTTGCTGCCACTGTCCTAGATAATCCATCCAATGTGTTATCATGACAGCTGATCTTCAAATCCCCAAGGCTGCCTTGGGAAGACAGAGGAAGCCCCCACAGGAGCCTCAGCAACAGGTGCCCTGGAGCAAATTATCTCCTCTTTGAGGACTTGCTGTACTCTCAACTGAAGTGACTGTGTTATGTATTACGTACTCTTGACACCTTTAAGAACTATTCATGAAAACGATTCTTGATGAAAAAATACTTCAACAATTTGCAGCATTTAAAAGCTATTCTTTCTCCTAGAAGCTTTCCACAGGAGAAGCTAAAAGAGTTGCTTTTGTCATAAATCAGAGAAGGAAATCAGAGAACGAAATTAGAGAGTCTCTTAAACTGCTCAGATCTTTATTCCTTTCCTCTCTTACAGGTTTGGGTCATGACTCCTTTGGGGTCTCATACCAGATATCCTGCATATCAGATATTTACATTACAATTCATAACAGTAGCAAAATGACAGTCATGAAATAGCAATGAAATAACTTTATGGTTGGCGTCACCACAGTATGAGGAACTGTACTAAAGGGTCACAGCATTAGGAAGGTTGTGAAGCACTGCTCTATCACTTTAAAATTCATTTTAACGAGTGTGCCTCTCAGGAATAAGGTAAGCAGCGAGATACAGAGCTGTCTTGGTCATGTATGGCACGTTCTGCATGTGCAAATCTAAAGCTATTGTACAAGAGCAGAGGATAGTAGAGGGCAGCTACGGTTGGAAAATTAGAACTCCAGACTTAGGCATTATATTACCCTCAAAAATTTAATCTTTTTGACTTCATTGTCCTCATCTGTAAAATGATATGGCTGTTCTATCAACTTCTCTTTGGTCTTTTCTTGGTTATAACAATACCTAAGTAAGGTATTAAAAAGAAACCATCTTCTTTGTCCGTGTCCAAAGCAATTTTGTTGTATTGACATATTTTCCAATAGTTTAAAAGAAAAAGAAATTACCAAATGCAACAGATTTCTATCTCAGTGAATACAAAGCCAAAGTAATCATAGCAAAGAACATTTTTGAAGGATGGAGAATGATCTATTACCTACAGTATACACAGAGAGTTATTTCTAAAGCAATACCTTTGGACCAAAGGAAGTATAAGGATTTTATGCAGGAAGGATATAATTATTCATACAGGAAAGTACTTCTGGGGAAGGCACCCTTCTGAGCATATTCAGTTAAGAGTCGTATTTTTGAGCATGCTTAATTAAAGGTCACAGTTGAAGAAGGAAAAATGGCAGTTATTTAGTGCATATTTATCTCAAGGTCATAGATGACATGTTTGAAGGGTTCAATGGTGGATAAGAACACTTGTAGATCTTCTTAGCATACATCATATAAATGGTGGACAGGAACCCATCTGGGCATGCTCAGAACATTCATCGGGAAGTTTTAGTGAATTAATAGAAAAGACACTTTGAAGGTGACTAAATCTAAGAGTTTTTCCTTGAAGGCTTAGGAGTTAATAAAAATGATTCTGGTTCCTTTTCTTCTGATTTCTTTCAAGAAAAAAGTTTTACGTGGGGATCTTTATGAAAGCCAGATTGTAAAATTTAGATATAATCATTTTCTATACAAATGACATATTGAAAAAGGGAATGTGAGGTGACCTGAAATAAAGATATGATAAAGGGACTTGCTATCACCACTGCCTGAAGGAAGTGGAGGGTTGACCAGGCGGCCCTTAGTCATAATAAACAGAGGCTGATTTCCGTTTTAGAAAGAGAAATAGAAAACTTTAGGAGGAGCCGGAACTATGGCTAAAGAGGAAAGACTGGTAAATAAATACTTTTACTCTTTTAAGAGAGAGAACTTTCTCCAAGAGAAACCATTAGATTGGGTTTTGCCAAAATCCAAATGATTAGCATTGAATAAAGGAAGCAAAGCAGGCTTGTGGTCCTTAGAAAGGGAAGAGCAGGCAGCTAGGAAGTAGAGCTAATACTAAGCAAAGCAGGCTTTACAACCAAAAGTATCTGTCTTAGACAAAGGCTTATTGTGTAAATATTTATGGAGCTCTAGTATGGCTCACTAAGAGAACAGTGAGCAAAAAGAGAGAAATTTTGCTACCATGGAGATCTAGTAGACAGCCCGAATAAATGCATATCCTGATCCATGTTCTATTACCCCAATATGTCTTATTTTGCCAGTCTCCATAAAGAATTATTGTCTCAACAATGCTATTTTCAAAAAAAAGCATCAGGCATCAGTAAATGTACAGAGTGTCTCATCTTATGTTGTTCAAGAAAAGTTTAACAGGAAAAGAAATCCATTAAGCTGCCAGTGCTCAACTATGATCCAAATAGAGAGGAAGTGGCCAACTGCTACAATGTATCATTGCATGGGAACTCTTGAAAAGCAGAGGCCACAAGGATAAACCCAAGTTCCTTAAAATGTATTCTTTGAGGTGATGGTAGGATCAAACACCTTTCAAAAATCCACTTGTGATGCTGGAGCCACATACACTTGCTTCCCAGGGCTTTGCACTGCAAATCTAGTGCTGTTCATTACTGCAAACAACACAGGCGGCTGCAACAAGGAAGACAGTTTAGTGTTATTGGTTCACATAGCTTGATGAGATTTACACTTGGTCACAGACTAGACACTTAATTATAGACTTAATGCTACGTACCCTCTGGATATATTTGCTTCATTAGCTGTCCTGAAAATAAATTACTGGCCCTGATTGTTTACTACCTTACAAATAAAGAAAAGCATGCCATTCCATGATAATGCAAAGGGGAGCTTACCATGCTTACTATGAAAAAGGTGCAGGTACATGAAAAGTGAAAAAAGTTTAAAGTACTTACAAATTAACTCTCATAATTTATTACAAGAAGGAGTAACTGGGATGAAATTTACCTAGATGCGTGAATATACATAAGGAATAAGTACTTAAGTTCACGCATACAAGAATGTTAATAGGAGCAGAGCACTTACTTAGCATGTGTGAGACCCTGAATTCAATCCCCACACACACACCAAAAATGGGGATGGTCCAAAGAAGCTTTATTTATAATAATTAAAACCTAGAAAACTCATTATCCATCAGTAGAATAAAAGATGGATAAACTGGTACTGCCATATATAAGCGGGTCCAATGAGCATGTTGAGCAAAGAAGCCATACTCAGAGAGTATTTGCTGTGATGTTCCATTCATAGAAAGTTCAAGAATAGGCAAAAGTGAAGGGTAGTGATAGATGTCAGAAAATTGCTTTCCTTTTTGTATTTGTATTTCCTTTTTGTTTGTGTGTAGTAAGAGACAAGGTTCATTAATTACAGTTATTGGGATAAAGACCCTTTCTGAATTAGTCAAAAGGCTGTGTTTGTTTTTTGTTTGTTTGTTTTGTTTTGATTTTTCAAAACCAAGTTTCTCTGCGTAGCCCTGGCTGTCCTGGAATTTGCTTTGTAGAACAGGCTGGCCTCGAACACAGAGATCCACCGGCTTCTGCCTCCTAAGTAAATGATACAGATGGCCTATATACGAATCATGTGATTAACTCATTGGCTACATTTTAAAGACTTAAAAAATATAGTTTGTTGCATGTAAATTGTTCCTCAATTTTAAATAAACAAAAATAGGTTACTCTATTGGTCAGTACATCCATCAAATAGTACAGCAAATAGTTTGGCTATCAATTAATACATTTTGACTGACAAAATGCATTTTTTATTTAATACATAAAGTCCTTTGGCTATTAAGCAGTAAAAGGTACCTTTACCAGCTGTCCAGAAGAAGCCTTCCTATAGCTTTGTGTGAGACAGCAAAAGCCATGCTCCCTTCTAGGTAGATGGATTACATTAAAGAAAAGAAAATCACCTATGAACTACTGTAGCATGGGCCAAGGCTTAGTGACCAACACATCAAGGTAGGATTTCACTTCCTTTGTTCTACTGGTTCTCATAGGGTGTATCCTTATAACCACTCAAGGCCTGCCCTGCTATCTGGAAGGAAACTAGGAAAGCTCCTGAAACCTGAGGGCAGTCAGGTCTAAGGAGTCTTACTTGGACCTGGAGAATTGCCAATCGGAAGGCAGGGCTCTCTCTTGGTGATGCTGGTCTCTGCATCTTCTGCTCTCTTTATACAAGCCTGTTTTCTCAACTTCTTTGAAGCTGACCTCTCATCACACCATGGTACACATTTGAATGTCACACACACAGATAGACAAAACAGGAGAAAATGAAGAAAATCTAACATTTAATGGTTCAATCACATAACATATCACTTTTCTTACCCAAGCCTAACACAGCCAACTGCTGATATTATTTAATGACTTTTGGTGTCAGAGCCAGGATGACATAACTCCCTCTTTATTCCCTCATTTGGACCCACAGGAACAAAATAACGGCTACAACTCCAGACACTGTGTACCTATCCAAGGCAGAAAGAAACAGGGAGGGGCAGCACAAACCATATAGATATGTTGACTGGCAAGACACTAGGAGTTTTCCTTAACATGGCCACCTGTAATAAAGGTTAAAGACTAGAAAATTAAGTAATTATCAGAGAGCATTACCATGTCATTAAAGACTTGGGTTCCTTCAGTAAGGCTATGGAGATTAGGATCTGGTAGGTCATAACATGCCTGTGACCACACTGAAACCTAGGAATCGATGTTATCTGAATATTTGTTAGCTATTCATGATCACATCTGGACACAAGTGATGAAAAGCACATTTAATTCTTTTAAAAATTATATTACTTCTCACAGCATATTAAGCCACTATCTACTGAATTTAGGGTGTTTCCACTCTGCTTTGCATTGCATTCAATTCTGATTTAGGATGCTTCAACTATGATTTGCATTGCATTTCCGAAGCTGTGGGGCAGGTATTGGTCAAAGCCTAGTTCTCAGCTTCCAGCCTAACTAAGCAGAATACAAACATCTTTTCTTCTTTTTTTTAAGATTTATTTATTTATTATGTATACAATATTCTGTCTGTGTGTGCCTGCATGCCAGAAGAGGGCACCAGATCTCATTACAGATGGTTGTGAGCCACCATGTGGTTGCTGGGAATTGAACTCAGGACCTCTGGAAGAGCAGTCAGTGCTCTTAACCTCGGAGCCATCTCTCCAGCCCCTACAAACACCTTTTCTAGCAAAGTAACATAGGATTATAGCATGCATAGAGGATGTGTGGCTTTTTCTAAATATACTGTTATTTCAGAAATCCGCAATGGTAATTATCTCAACATATGAAGATATATATATTTCCTTTAAATTTTGATCTGTGTGAAATGGAGAATGTTTTAATTCACTAGCCAGTCTGTCTTTACCTTTAAAAAAGATTGGGGGGTATGAAGCAGAGAGATGGATCCATGGATAAAGATCCTGCTGCCAACCTGATGACCTCATCTCAATACCCAGGTTACACATGACTGAAGGAGAAAACTGACTCTAGCAAGTTGTCCTCTGACCTCTACAACGCGTCGTGGCACTCCTGTGCATACATGCTCAGGCACGTGCCTGCGCTCCCTTCTTCCTGCCTGCCTTCCTTCCATCTCCCCTTCCCTTACACACACACACACACACACACACACACACACACACACACACACACACGATGAATAAATATATAATAAATTTTTAACAGATGAACCTGTGAAACTGGAGATCTTCCCAGCATCCTTCTATGTCTGATGTTACAGTTTCTAGATCAACTGTAATCAAAGACACTCCAAATCATGAAAGGTATTTCCCGAAATTAGTCCAGATTAATGTTAGTTTCCAACTGAAAGTCACGGCACTCTGATTGTTGAGGAAATGCCATGGAAAAGGATAGAAAGTACTCACTCAAACCATAAAAAGAGAAATTCAAATCTAGCTGACATTTGTATATAAACAAGATTGTGGGGCTTTTTCTTTTTCTTTTGAGACAGAGTCTCAGGGAGCCCAGGCTAGCTTTAAACTTCTGTAGTCCAGAATGACCTCGAACTTCTCATCCTCCTACTTCTACCTTCTGAGTCTTAGTTTTACAAGGGTCTGTCACTATTCCTGGCTATTATTGTTGGAGCCGAGGATCAAATACAAGGCTTCTTGCATGCCAAAGAAACACTGCCAGATGTGCTACATCCTTTCGTCTACAATGTCAATAAGACTGTGTTGAAAGAAAATTACCAGTATCTTCGTATGTTTCAACTTTTTATTTACGCTATACACCTTTAGGTGTAAAAAAAATGGTGGGCATGAAAATGGAAGAGGTGTTTAGATATTTGTTTACCGAACATACAGCAATGTTTCAGTTTACTTCTCATGTTTTTTGTTTTTTTCAATTCATATTCCTGAAAACTGCAAGGAGAAGAACAAACATCAGACATTTACTAAATAGTCATGCATTTTCTAATCGACTATTCTACTGCACTTTGTGGGAAGCCACTGGAAAAAAAGCAAAATAAAATGAAGTCTTAACACTTGCAGTTGAAAACTGTATTTATTTATTAGCTATGTATACACCCTTGCAAATTAATTTTGCCAGCTAGATTACACTCAAGGACCTTAAAGCACATTTAGTTGTTCTAAGGGTCTAGGTTCTCTTACTCTCAAAAAGGTTCATCTAGATAACAGTTTGTTCTGGTGGCATGAAACCGTCACCTCCAGTTCCACTATGCCCACACATTGCCCTGAGCCTTACATCTCTTCCTTTAATTCTGTGAGGTTCCTAGTATTCTGCTAGTGATTCTCCCTTTCATTTTAATTTTATAAATTTTAATACATTATTCCAATACAGCAAAATTTCCATGTATAATTTACCCATCATTATTTATCTCTTATTAATATTTTGACATATTTGCTTTTACATTCTATTTGGGGTGAGGAGGAATTGTAAATTGTGTATATCATACCACTTTGTCTAGAAATAGTCCAGTATACACATCATATAATCACAGACATTTCCCCATCTAACTAGAGAGTAATGATCAAAGTTGGAAAATCTAAAACTGATATTACATCAATACAGCCTATCTTTAAACTTTTCTGATAATCCCAATATATCTCCTAAACCTATTTTATTTACTGATCAGGAACAAAGGCAGAATTGGCCACACATTATATTTAATTGTCATATCCCTTTATACACCTTTAACGTGGAAGAAACCTCAAGCCTTTTTCTTTTTTTCCTTTGATTTTAATTTTAATAAGGATGGGCAACTTATTTAAGAACATATCCCCTAATTTAACCTGATGATAAAATTCAGCTCATGAATCTGGCAGGAAGACCTCAGTAGTGACATGCTGCTCTTCTGGAACAGAATATCGAGAAGGATACAGTATTTAACCCATATTGGTGCTTTTAAGAGTAACTTACTAGCCGGGTGGTGGTGGCACATGCCTTTAATCCTAGCACTTGGGAGGCAGAGACAGGCGGATGTCTGTGAGTTCAAGACCAGCCTGGTCTACAAGAGCTAGTTCCAGGACAGGCTCCAAAACCACAGAGAAACCCTGTGTCGAAAAACCAAAAAAAAAAAAAAAAAGAGTAACTTACTTTCTGATGACTTTCTATTGCTGGAGAGTTTAAAAAGCACAATGCCGATGCAGGTGTCACTGCTAATAACTCAGACTTTTCTCACACTGCTTCAACAGAAAGGTGTGTCATGGCTTAAGCTTGGAGACTTCCCAACTGGGAAGGTTCAGAATTTCAGACTTTGGGCCAATAAGTTCAATGTGCTCTGGCAGTCAGATAAATCAGTCAAGTCAATGGAGGGGTAGACAGGTAGGTGCAGGAAGTCAGAGTCCACAAAATCACAGTCAATGTGCACCAGTCAACAAAGCTCATAACCTCTGATTTCAGGGCAGGGGTTGTGGGCACAATTCCCAGTGTTATAAAGCTAATGGGTGAACTGGCTCTGAGCCAGTGGGTGTTAGTCATAGGCTTTAGTGGAATGCCAAGTAAGGTGTTCCTGACTACAGCGGTAAGCCAGCACTATCTCATATGCCTCACTGTTGGCAGCAACCTTCTCCCCTTCCTCCAAATCAGGGTTGTGCAAATTGTAAAGTGTATGCCAGTTCCCTAGCAAGCTCGTTGAAGTTCAGCATTCAGACCAGTAGAACCAGAGTGTAGCCCAAGATTATATGTCTCTTACGAATCCACAGATGATGCCAATGGGGCATGTTCCAGCCATCTTTTGACTTTCAAATCTCTAACTGGGCTATGATGGAACGTCAGGTGCTGTAAGTATCCACATACCATGAGAGTCAACACTACTATGAGATTACTTGCTACTCACTGTAGCTCTTTGAGTCAGCTAATTCAGAACTCACTGAAATGCCCTTCCAAGTCCTTTAAATGCAAAAAGTAATCCCAACAGAGTATAGCAGTAAGAAAAGATAACAATACATACATGGCATGTTGCCAAGGCAGAAGTGAAATGAAACACTTATATAAAAGTTAGTCAACGAAAAGTTTCATTTAAAATAAAAGTAAGACATTTCCTTTTTGTATCCTTAAGAATGTGTCTGTCAGCCAACCCCATTAGCAGAGGTGTGGGTGAACCAGTTCCAAAGTTGTGAGCATGGGACAGCTGTCCCCATTATTCATCTGTCATGTGGCAGCATGCAACACGGGCAGGGGAGAGGTGCCCTCCTCCCCCCACCCCCGCCCATCGACACCTGAGGCAGGCTGGAGAGCTGACCCTGAGGTCATAAGAGCTGGAGAACTGTCCCTGCCCCTCATGAGCTGTGGCACTTGAGAGAATGGCTCCTATGCCACACCTGGGCAGCACAGTAGAGCTCGCCCTGAAGGTATAGGTGTAGGAGAACCAACCCTGAGGATATAAAAGCAGGAGAACTGGCCCTTGCTCATCACTGCAAAAGGTGAATTAACCAGGCAATGGGACAATGCTGAGGAGCTCACCCTGTAGGTGAGGACAAGGGAGAGCTGGCCAGTTGACCAACCCTACAACTACCCAGGTTCAGAACTAGGATTATCAGTTGGCCCACCCAATGTCCACCCCATCTGTGGACATAAAGGGACAGGTCCTGCAGACCCAAAGCTGCAGGATCTCTACAACACAGGGCAACATTAGGATATCCAAGAGGAGTCCCAGTGAGGGCCCAGCATCAAAAGTGCAGTAGAAACCTGCGGCCTCAAACCAGACCAATGACTCTTTGCAATGAACACAAAGTACAGACATATAGATAAAAGGCTTTACTGTGTGACTCACTGTGTCACAGTACAGCTTCCATGACAAAACTGACTTTTCTTTACTTTTTCTTATTTTTTTCTTTTAAATCTTATTTTATTTTAGTGGAGGAGGTTGTAAGGGCAGAGGGTGGATGCAAAGGGTCAGGGAAGTGAATGATGAATGGGATAAAGATGCATGAGGTGAAAGACACAAAGAATAAATAAAAAGAAAGTTAAAAAAAAAACACATGTGTCCCCCCCCGCCAAAGTGGTAGCTCCTCCTGGCAGGGGAAACGCTGGCTTTGCATCCCTGCTCACTTTTTTTTTCTATAGAAAATTATAGTGTACCTACAAAACATAACAAACGTGGTGACTCAGGATAATTTCCTCTTAGCAAGCACCTCTAAATAGATCTGTCACAGGCTTACCATAATACTCCCAGGTGTTCAAAAACCGTGAATGTCCAAAGTGAAGTAACAAGGGCATTCATTACTCACAGGAAACAGGAACCTGCTTATTATTAACAATTCACATTTTTTTTGAAAATTCTTTCAAAATCAGTTTCTTTTGTAAGGCTCTATTTTGGAAAAAAAGTAACTAGTGCCAATTTGTGTATATCTCTGAGACAGGTAAATTCAGGACACACTACCAGAAACCCTTTTATAAAGAGGTAGCCTAGAAAAGCAGCAAATTGTTAATTACCATTTGTTTTCAGTTAAAGGAAGATAGCTTTAGTTCTTGAGAACAAAATGCTGTTTCACTCCAGCAGAGGGAGCCTCTAAAACAGCCCAAATCAACCCCCCAAAAAAAAACAAAAAAAAAAAAACAAAACAAAAAAAAAACGCAGTGTTCCTGTGATCTTGTCAGAACAAACATTTGCCAAAGACAAAAGAAAACAACAGGAAATGGGTTCTAGATTATTGCTATGTGAAAAGTTAATGATTTCAGGTCCTCAATAATTATTTTCTTAGTGAGCAAACTGTCTCTTTTCTCGGGGAGCTATTGTCTGGCTTATTTTCATACACTCATCAACCTTATGAAATGTCAGCATTAAATTGCTGAAGAATTTATTTAGTAAGCAATCATGCTTTAGTGGGGGGTGAAGAGCCACCTTTTGTAAGGGTCTCTGAAAGTAGATGGTGACATGATTAGTGTTCATGGCAACTCAAAAAAAGAAGGCTCAATCTTTAATGTTAATAAAGTTCTGAGAAGCTGAAGACATTTACATTCACACAGTTAGAAAGGGCACAACGTTAAATAATTATTTTGTTTCATTCTACTTTGAATGCATGTTTGATAGAATAGCATGGTCTCATCTTTGTCATCATATCAGTGGCCCATTGGAGCTGCAGCCTGTCTGTCTGCTACAGATGGTCTTGACCACATGAATTGCTTTGTTCATGTCATGGGCAGAAATGGCCTGCATAGCTTCTATTCTATGCAACACATGGGATTCAGCTGAACCCTACTCACAGACAGTCCTGTGTCTGTAGAAGAGCTATAGACCAGATGACCCATAAACCTACTCAGAAAAAAGTCAGTCTTTTTAGTATAAACCATTGATTTATACTTGATTGTTAGGATTTATATTGATTGTTAGGAAGCAAACTTTGACTAATACAACAGCTTTGTGAACAGCTCCAATATGCAGATCAGAATACTGAAGAACTGAGAAACTGTGTTGCCCAAACAAAACCTGGAAATTCCCAGGGACACCCAGCAGAATTATTCTGCTACGTCATTATCCAGAACTGTGTGATATGACTACCTATAGTGGTAAAATAAGTAATAATAATAATAATAATAATAATAATAATAAGGGGAGGCTAAAAAGGAATTTGGTATTGTAAGCTTCTACTGGGGATGCCAAGACCCATCACTATGGAAGGAAATGGAGCTAAACTGTTGTGTGGCATTTAACAGTACCTGCTTTGTCGGCACCATCAGATGCTGGTGCATAAACTCCATGAGTGTCCCATGCTCTTGCCATGTTTTATCATAAGTAACCAAAAGCAACTTGGAAGTCCCTTCAACCAGGCCTTAGTGAATTCAATATGGTGTTGTGGTTTTGTTTGTCTCTTCAGTTTTTGCATTTGCCATGAGAATACCAGAATATAGGTAATGGTGTAAGGGGAACCAAGAAACACACGGAACCAATGTACATCCACACAGAGTCGCCTGGTTAGGTAGGAAAAAAATAAGTGCTTAGATGTCATTTAGATTTAAATATTTAAAAATAATTAACCATGGTATTTTGAAATTTTCCTACCTGATTATCAATTCCAGGCCCCCAAAATGGTGTAGGTTAATGTCCATTTGTAACCACTTGAGTTATGGCAGGATAGCTACCATAGTCAGACTTCTCCTTCACAAGACTTCTCTCTTCCCAGTGTTCTCAAGCTTCCCAGTATATAACGGTGTGGGGTTTCCCCCACATAAAGGCAGTTGAAAGAAGGCCAAATGTCACACAGGGAAGGGTTTCACAGGACATTGGTGAATGTGAACTGATACACACCCTGTCGGGGGTGCCCAATGCTTTTAAGTGAGATAGAAAGGCAACAGTGGAGATTAGGGCAAAGACTGACTCCTTGAACAAGATGAGATGGCAGGCCTCTACCACTGCTGCCTGACTGCTGTTTCAGAAAAGCGCAATAGGATTACTGATTTCTCACAAAAGCCAGGCAAAAAAAAATAATATTAAGAAGGAAGCCAGAAAAGGAATAACAAAATGCCAGAAATGTGCTACTCAGTACATTTTGGGCCACAGTCAGTACTAAATAAATGCATCAGTCACTACATGTACAATGGTTAATAAAGGATACTTTGCCCTCATTCTTTTGGAACTTAAAAGCAAGTTCAATGTTATTATTTTTACAATAATTTAGTAAAATAAAACAATTTCAGGGTGTATAAAATATTTAAACCAGAAAAAGAGTAATCATAGATGTTGTATAGGAAAAACCCTAGTTGAAAGACTTTATTCATGTTGGGAACTATGTAATAGATGATATTAATATTTAAATTTTATAAACTAGATAAAGAAAAACTCTATGGAATAAGTGGGAAATGAACATGCAATATTACATATAATGATGTGCAAAAGATTTAAAACATATGCAAAGCTTATCTTTATAATTAGAAATATGCAAATTAAAATGAGATACCATTTTCAATCCAGCAGAGTAGCATAAATTACAAAGGTTAAATTGACAGCACAGGTACCTGGCGGGAAAACAAGCACTTTCACACGCTGTTGAGAAACGAAGCTAATATTCACTGCCTCTTTGGAAGATCAGTTTGGTAACACTGATAAAAATGACCTTAATAATTCTAATGAATAGTTCTTTCCAGATGTACAAATAAGTGTCTCTCGCTTTCTGCACTGTTGGATTCTATGGTACAAGCAGGAACAATAAAGCACTAGTTAAATAAAACATAATGCGTTATTGTACAATGAAGTACTGCTTAGCCACAAAAGGAATAAAGTAATAACTGTATGTGGGATGGTATTTGGTCAGGCACGAAAGGCCTGAGAGCCAACAGGCCCCCTCGGGGGCCTAAACCAGACTAAACAGGCTATCTGAGCATGCACAATGGTAAGTTCCTCGTGAGCCAAGAGGCCCCAGCAACAGCTGCTATGCCACAAAGACAAGATGACCTGAACCAATCTCCAGTTACTACGAGAAATGATCTGATGCCCCTGCTGCTGCTTCCCCTCCCCAGCGTGGGCGAAGGACTTGTGCGACTTTCCCCTTCCTGAATACACAGAGCTTGCTGTCTTCAGCCTAACTTCGCTGTCTGTATTACTGATGTTGTGCCTACCCGCCCCCTCCCCCAACGGGCAGCTCTGGGGGACTTAGTAGACATGGAACTTTTCCTAATACATTAGGTCAACTAAATAAACCTGGCACATGCAATGTGTGTTGTAGGAATGTTTGTGGATACTTTTAGATTGATTTTAGTTAGATTCAGAAGAAGCAGGTAAAATTAGTTACCTTTAGAGATGTAGTCCTGAAAACTGGAAAGTGAGAGGATGACCCATTTTATAATGTTCAGTATATTTGGGGTTAGTGTTTTGACTCTTGTTGGTTTTTGTTTTGTTTTACCAAGAGCATGGAATGCTTTCCAAAAGAGAATCCAGCTAATAAAAAGTAGCATGGGCATGGTGATGCAGAGCTTCAGGTCAGTTTGGTCTACATAGCAAGCTCCAGGCTAGCTAGGACTACATAGTGAGACACTATCTCAAAAAATCATATACCAAACAAATAACTGAATTACCAGAAAGTGGGCAATAAACAGAAACAAAAACCTAATATAGCTTTCCTATTACTGCTGAAAGAAATTAATGCTTTCAAAAGAATAGCCATTTTTTCAAATAATGATCTATTGATCGGACTGTGGAAGGCTGGATTTTCAGAAGTTATTGATTTTCTTTTTTTACACAATAGTGACTGACTTGCAAACTAATGATAGTTTTTCAGTTAGCAAAAGAACTGGGCTTTGTTACATAACTTTGAGGACACAGAAAAGATAACGTCAGCTTCATCTTCAAGGCTCATCTTTTAATATAGAGAGACTGAAGGCTTAATACCCTCATTTACACCTATGCTATGACTGCTTTGGGGCAGTTAAAGTGCTTCTCAAGCACTGAGCCATGAGGAAACGTCAGAACAGTAATCTCCTACTGAATTAGAAAAGATAAGAAAACCATAGCACTTACGCTATCCATAAGTAGAAAGGCATTTGTTGGGGATGGATGCAGAGTACCCATTTCAGAGAATAACTGAACTACACTTGGTTAAAAAGCTGCACTCAGTAGAAAGGATCATTTGGCAAAAGCTACTGTTTGGGGTCTGAGGAGATAGCTCAAACATGGAGACAAGAGTTCAATTTCCAGTACCCCAGTGAAAAGCAAATCTGAGTGCTTTATGATTATGACGCCCACTCATAATCCCAGTGCTAGGTGACAGAAATAGGTGAATTCATGGGGCTTTCTGGCTAGCTAGCCTACCTACGTGGGAAGCTCAGTGCCAGGAAGAGATCATTTCAAAGTGCATGACAGCATCGGGGAAATGACATCTGAAGTTTTCCTCTCACTACCACATATATGCATACATACATGTGCCTGCACAATGCACAAACATGCACAAGCACACACGAGCTCCTGGGGACACAAACACACAGGGACATACGGGCACAAAGAAAAGTTGTTTGTTTAACTTTTATATAACTGAAAAGGAACTAAGAAGTAGTCCAGTTGATGGGAAATGACCATGATGCCTTAGGAATATCTAATCATGCCTGGGCCAAAATAGGGTTTTTTTTTTTTGGAGACACAAGTTCTTACTATGTAGATCTGGCTGGTCTGGAACTCTCCATGTAGACTAGGTTGGCCTCAGACTCATGGAGATCTGTCTGCCTTTGCCTCCTGAGTGCTGGGATTAAAGTCATGTGTGACCAATTCCAGCTAGAACATTAGATTGTATTCTTAATGCAGTACAGAAAACAGTCTATGTGGTTGGAGATAGACAGAAGGCCTCACACAGGATTTGTGACATAAACTGTGCCTAAAATTAAGGGTATCCAAGTAGGCAAAACAACAGGTACAAAAGCCTGCTGGTAGGCCACTGGCAAACTGGGTAAACAGATACCAGTAAAATGGCAAATTATGCTTAGGTTGACTGAAGAAACTCATACAAGTTGGCAGCAGGCTTAGGAAGTACATGAGGAAGTACACAACTAGTGTGTTAGTTGACAAAAGTCTGCTTACCAGTTGGTAACAGGTAACCCAGCCGTGGGAGAAGAGGCCATGGAGGCCTCTTTGGGAAACGATAGACAAACACTCTTATAAAACAAAAAACAAAAAAAGAAACTAAACTAAACTAAACAAAAAACAAACAAAAATCCTATTGAACTTCTCAGAGCAGCATGAGTCTTTAGAGCTGAGCTACACATTGATGGAGAGATGGCAGAGTGGTTTGGGCTGCTCTTCCAGAGGACCTGAGATGGATTTCCAGGGCCCACTTGGTGGCTGGCATCTGTAATTTGAATTCTAGGGGACCTGATGCCCTCTTGTGGCATCTGTGGGTACTGTAGGTGTGCAGCACACATACAGACAAAACACCCACATACAGAAACATATCCTGGAGTAACTGCAGAAACCAAGAAAGTAAAAAGGGGCCACTGCTGTGGTGGAGATCAATAAAGAGGGGAATAATAGATTACAAGGAATCTGATAAAGGGAGAGGGACAAATGGGGGATCTCTAATTAGACAGGGGAAAGGAAATAAAGAAGCAGAAAGAAGGTAAAATAACCATAAGGAGGTCTGAAAAATACATAAAAAATCTTATTACTTATCTATATAAAATATCTACACTATACATAATTCTGTGTATAAATATACCTAAAATAAAAATTTCATATCTGGACTGACAATATTCCCTCCAAGAGCTAAAGGCCATATACCAAACACCTTAACACGAATACTTTACCCTGGCCCCCAACTCCGCTGGGCATTCTCTGTAAACTCACAGGCCACTTCTGCCAGAGAAGCAGGTAGGCTAACTGCAGATCCTCACTTCTCCCCCCAATCCTCCAAATCCAATCCTCCAGTATCATCCCCACCTCTGAAGCAGATACTCTGTTGCAGTTCCCCCTTCCTCCTTGCCTCCATCTCCAGTGGATCACACAGATCTTTACCTCCAACATTTTTCCCCTCCACTCATTCTTTTGTCTCCGCCCCCAACTCCAGCAGGCATTTCCTGGGAACCCAGTAGCCAAGCCTGCCAGAGGAGCAAATAGGCCAGCTTCAGATCTTCATTCTTCCTCTGCTCCTCCATATCCAAGCCACCAGTCTTATTCCCGGCTCTGTAGCAGACAACCTGTTGTGGCCTATCTATACTCTCTGTCCCCATTCCCAGGGACTAAGCAGATCCTGGTGGAACACACTGCTTCCTCCCACATGTAGAACACATAACTTCCTTTTTCTAGCCTATCCACATTCCTAAGTGTCAAGTCCTAAGACTTAGACACACGTTTTACCTGGAACACACAGTCATTACACATAACAGGATCCCAGAAGAATTCTCTATCAGGCAATACACAGCCCTTCTAAGAACCGAGGAGGGCAATATAAATCAAGGAAAAAAACATCCACCCAACAAAGACAAGAACAGATATCAGCACCTAGAATTTCAATCATCCCAAACCCTGATGCCCAGACACAATCATAAAAGCAACTAATAAGAGCCAGGACAATATGTCTCCACTAGAACTCAGTAACTCCACCATAGCATGCCCTGAATATAGCTGAATATAGCTGAAGCGCAAGAAAAAAAATTAAAACAACTTTATGAAGATAATAGAGGTCCTTAAAGAGAAAATTAATATAACACCCTTAAAGAAATGCAGGAAAACAGAAACAAACAGTGGGAGGAAATGAATAAATCCCTTAAATAAATCCAGGAAAATACAAACAGTGCAAGAAAATAGAAAATATAGAATAAATAAAGGAAACCAAAACTGAAGAAATTCTGGAAATGAAACATTTAGAAATTTGAACAGTGTCCACAGAGGCAAGCTTCACCAACAGAATGTAACAGATGGAAGAAGGAATCACAGGTGTTGAAGATATGATCGAAGAAAAAAAAAGATATGATCGAAGAAATGGATACATCAGAGAAAGAAAATATTAAATCTAAAAAAGTCCTGACACAAAATGTCCAACAATTCTGGGACACTATGAAAAGACCAAATCTAAGAATAATAGAAATAAATAAAAGAGAAGAATCCCAGTTCAAAGGCCCAGAAAATATTTTGACAAAATCATAGAAGAAAATGTCCCTAACCCAAAGAAGGACATGTTTATTCAGGTAAGAAAAACATACAGAACACTAAATAGATTGTACCAGAAAAGAAATTCCCCTCAGCACATGATATTCAAAGCCCTAAATATACAGAAGAGAGAATATTAAAAGCTACAAGGGGAAAAGACCAAGTAACATATAAATGTAGACCTATTAGAATTATACCTGACTTCTCAATGGAGACTCTAAAAGCCAGAAGGGCCTGGATAAATGTACTCCGAAGAGTCTAAGAGATCACAGATGTCAGTCCAGACTACTATTCATAGTATAACTTTGAATCACAATAGATGGAGAAAATAAGACACTCCACAATAAAACCAAATTTAAGCTATATATATCTTCAAATCTTGTCATATAGAAGTCAAACTCCAACCTAAAGAGGTTAACTACATCCAACGAAACAAAGTCCCAAACAAATAATAGTCCCAGAAAATGAATAGTTCCAGACAGCAAAGTCAAAATAAGGGAACTGAGCACATGTAAGCACATGTGCATGTGCACACACACACACACACACACACACACACACACACACACCATTACCACCACCACCAACAATAACAACAAAAACAAAATAACAGGAATCAACAACCATTGGTCATTATTATCTCTCAGTATCAATGATCTCACCCCCCAATTAAAAGACACAGACTAAGAATAGATTTAAAAACAGGATCCATCCTTCTGCTATACCCCCCCAAAAACACACCTTAATATCAAGGATAGACATCACCTCAAGGTAATGGGTTGGGAAAAGGTATTTCAAGCAAGTGGACCTAAGAAGCAAGCTGGTGTCTCCATTTTAATATCTGATAAAATTGGCTTCAAATCAAAACTAATTAGAAGAGATAGAGGATACTACTATACTCATCAAGGCAAAAATCCACCAGCTGATATCTCTATTTTAATATCTGACAAAATTAACTTCAAACCAAAACTAATCAGAAGAGATAGAGAAGGACACTACATACTCATCAAGGCAAAAATAGGTGGACCCAAGTTCATAAAAGATACAACTACTACAGCTGAAGTCACATTTTTTTTATAAAATATGTATTTATTATGTATACAATGTTCTGTCTGTGTGTATGTCTGCAGGCCAGAAGAGGGCACCAGACCTCATTACAGATAGTTGTGAGCCACCATGTGATTACTGGGAATTGAACTCAGGACCTTTGGAAGAGCAGGCAATGCTCTTAACCTCTGAGCCATCTCTCCAGCACCCTGAAGTCAAATTTTGATGGAAGTTTCTGTCCCACTTGGTCCTGCAGTCTTTCAGTTCCAAAGAAACTCACAGAGGGTTATATTAATTACAAACTGTTTGGCCTATTAGCTCAGGTTTATTATTAACTAGCTCCTACAACTTAAATTAACCCATAATTCTTATTTATGTTTAACCACATGGTTTGGTACCTTTTATCAGAGAAGCATTCTCATCTTGCTTCCTCTGCATCTAGTTTGTGTCTGCAGACTGAGCCTTTACTCTTCCCAGAATTCTCCTAGTCTGGTTGCCCCGTCTATACTTCCTACCTGGCTACTGGCCAATTTGCATTTTATTAAACCAATATGAGTGACAAATCTTTACAGTGACAAGAGAATTATTCCACAGCACACACTGAGAGTAGGTGACTTTAATACCCCACTCTCACCGTTAGGCGGGTCATGTAGACAAAAATTAAACAGAAAAATGCTTGAGCTAACTGACATCATAAACCAAATGGATCTAACAGATATTTTTCAGCACCTCATGGAACTTTCTCCAAAATCCATACAAAACAATTTCCAACAGATAAAAGAAAATTGAAATAACACCCAAAGATTAAAGCTGGAAGTAAACAGAAACAACAAAAAGCCTACAAACTTATGGAACTTCAACAACTGACTATGGATGAAAATGGGTCAAGATTGAAATTAAAGACTTTCTAGACATAAATGAAAAGGAATACACAATATTCCTAAACTTGGAACACAATGAGGGCTGTTCTAAGAAGCAAGTTCATAGCTCTAAGTGCCTACATTAAAAAGCTGAGAGATTTCATACTAGGAACTTAAGAGTACACCTGAAAGCAATAGAACAAAAAGAAGTTACACCCAAAAGGAGTAGATGGCAAGAAATAACAATCTCAGTGATAAAATTAATAAACCAGAAACAAAAACAATTAAAAGAATCAATGAAATAAAGAGTTCTTTGAGAAAAAATGGTATTATTGACAAATCTTTATGGAAATTAACTGTAAGGCAGAGAGAGAATATCCATTTATTAATATAATTAGTAAAATATATTAATATAATTAATAAAATTAGAGATGAATAGGAAGGCATAACAACATACGTCATGGAAATCCAGATATTTATAAGGACACACTTTAAAAACCTGTTCTCCACAAAACTGGTAAATCTAAAAGTCAATAATTTTCTCAGTAAGTGCCACTCGTACAAAACAAGATCAAACAAGCAATTTGAACAGACCTATAAACCCCAGTGAAATAGCAGCAGCAATTAAAAGCACTCTAAGCAAAACAAAAATCCCTGGGTCAGATGGTGTTAGTGCAGAGTTCTATCTGGTCTTCAAAGAAGAGTTTATGCCAATATTGCTGAAATTATTCCACAAAATAGAAACTAAAGAAGGAGCATTATTACCCAATTTGTTTTATAAGGCCACAGTTACTCTGATACCCAAACTACTTAAAGATTCAACAAAAAGCATTGCAGACCCATTTCTCTTATAAACATAGATTTTTTTTCAAATAAAATTCTTGCAAACAGAATCAAAAAATACATCAAAAAGATGATGTACCATGACTAAGTAGGCTTCATCCCAGAGATGCAGGGATGGTTCAATAAACATGCATTGATAAATCTAATTCACCATATAAATAGTCTGAAAGACAAAAAAAACATGATCATCTCATTAGAGCAGAAACCTTTAGCAAAATCCAATACCCCTGGAGAAATTAGGAATACAAGGGACATACCTAAACAATAAAGGAAGTTCAGAGCAAGCCCATAGCCAACATCAACTTAAATGGAGAAAAAAATTTAGAGCAATTCGCAATTCCACTAAAATCTGTAACAAGGGAAAGTTGTCCACTCTCCGCATATCTATTCAATATAGAACTTGAAGTCTTAGCTATAGCAATACAACAACTGAAGGAGATCAAGGGGATACAAAAATGAAAAGAAGGAAGGGAGGAAAGGAAGAATGAATAAAGAAGAGGAGAGGAAAGGAAAGGAGATGAAGGGAGAAAGTCAAAATATTTTTACTTGAATGAGATGGTAGTATACATAAGTGACCAAAAAAATTCCACAAGAAACTCCTACAGCTGATAAACACTTTCAGCAAAGATGTTGTATATAACACTTACTCACAGAAACAAATAACCTTTTTGTATATAAACAACATTCTGAGAAAGAAATCAGAGAAATAACACCCTTCACAATAGTCTCAAATAATATAAAGTATCTTGAAACTCTAACCAAGCAAGTGAAAGACTTATGTAATAAAAACTTGAAGACATTGAAGAAAAAAATTATCAGTGAATTTCTTTCTTTAAAAAAGAAGAATATATCTGAAGGTGGAAAGATCTTCCATGTTCATGGATCTGTAGGATTAACATAGTAAAAATTCCATCCTATCAAAAACAATCTACAGATTCAGTACAATCCTCATCAAAATTCCAGCACAATTATTTACAGATCTTGAAAGGACAACTTTTAGCTTTATATAGAAACAAAAAAATAAAAAACAGAATAGTTAAAACAACCATAAATAATTAATTTATTAAAGATCTTCTGGAAATATCACCATCCCCCACCTCAAATTTTACTACAGAACTCTACTAATAAAACCAACACTGTACTGGCACAAACGCATACATTTCATTCAATAGAATTGAAGACCCCAAATAAGTCCACACACCTATGGACACCTGGTTTTTGATAAAGCAGCCAGAAAATTCACATGGGAAAAAAGACAGCAACTTCCACAAATGGTGCAGGTCAAACTGGATGGCTACTTGTGGAAGAATGCAAATAAACATTACTCTACACAAAACTCAAGTTCAAATGGATCAAAGACTGTTTTTTTTAAATATTTTATGGTTTATTTAACTTTATTTTATGTGCATTGGTGTGAAGGTGTCAGATCCCCTGCAACTGGATCTTCAGACAGGTGTGAACTGCCATGTAGGTGCTGGGAATTGAACCCAGGTCCTCTGGAAGAGCAGTCAGTGCTCTTAACCACTGAGCCATCTTTCCAGCCCCATGGATCAAAGACTGTTGTAGGAGCTGCGGGTTGCATTCCGCCACCCAGCTCCCGCCACCGGCTAGCTTTACCCAAAATAACAACACACAAATTGTATTCTTTTAAACACTGCTCGGCCCATTATATCTAGCCTCTTCTCGGCTAACTCTTGAACCTGGACTAGCCCATTTCTAATAATGTGTGTAGCACCCCAAGGTGCGCTTATCAGGAGGATTCTAGCCTACGTCCATCCTGGGTCGGAGCTTCATCGTGTCTGCCCCAGAGAGGAAAGCTATCGAGTCTGAGCTCACTTCCTCTTCCTCCCAGCATTCTGTTCTGTTTACTCCACCCACCTATGTTTTATCCTATCAGGGCCAAGCAGTTTCTTTATTATTTAACCAATGACCTTCCTCCATCAAAAGACCTCAACATAAAACCAGATACACTGAACCTGAAAGTAGAGAAAGAGGGGAATAGTCTTAAATTCATTGGCACAGGAGATCACTTCCTAAATATAACACCAGTAGCACAGACATGGAGAGCAACAATTAATAAATGGGACCACCTGAAACTAAAAAGCTTCTGTAAGGCAAAGGACACTGCCAATAGGACATAGTGCTTAAGATTGTTTATACTGGTTGTAATTCTAATTCTTATACTTGATATCTGTTCTTATTGTATACAGTTTTGTATTGGGTTTGGAACTATGCTATTTAGATAAAAAGGGGAGGTGATGGGGAACCTCCTTCAGCCAATGGCCTTTGAGAGGCTGGACCAGGTGGGGCGTGGCCTTTGGGTACCAAAAAGCCCACAGGAGCACCCACTGGGCCTCTTCTTCCTCCCTTGTGCCACACCTGAATGTTGGACCTCATTCCTGTTTTCCTCATTGTGATCCATGAGTTTCCCTTTTAATAATAGTAATAATAATAATAATAATAACCTTATTATACCCTATTTGGAGCTAGTGTGGATTATCTGATTCATGTTCCCCCCATTTGACACATTCTGCTTCAAGGAATACCATTAAAATAGTAAACTGGAGACCATAATATATACCTAAAGGATCTATAGGGTAAAAAGAGAAAATAAATAAAATAAAATGAAAAATAGAAATTAAAAATGTGATAAAATTTTTAACAAGAAAAAAGCCTAGGCACAACATTATGAAACTAGGAACCTCCAAATATGTCGTTGAGTACATTTTCTGTTGGCCTCTCCTGCTGGGCATGCAGCCTACCCTTACGAGTAGTTTGTTTCCCCTTTGAGACTCCTTTGGAGATAACGAAATTGTCATTTGCAAATTGTTATCAATTGAAGATAGCTTCTAAATTAGGGGCGGAGCCTGTGTCCACTTCTCCTTTCATCTCTACAACTCCATCTGGTGCAGACCCTGACCAGGGCCTGCACATGCTGCCTCAGTCTCGGGGAGCTCATATGTATGTGGATCCCATTGGTTTGGAGAACCTTGTCTCCTTGGTGTTCTCCTTCCCCTCTGACTCTCATACTCTTTCTAGCTCCTCTTCTGCGGTGTACCCTGGGCTCTGAGAGAAGGAATTTGATGGACACATCCCGTTGAAGTGTTTCAAGGTTTCTCTCTTCATAATGTCTGAAAGAACATGTCTCTTTGTCTAAATCTGTTTCTTTTGCCATTCTTTGGGCTGGGCTCTTTTCTTCTGTTTGTTTTCTTTTATTCTGGTGTGTTCGTTTTTTTAATTATCTTACCATATTTTATTATTATATGTTAGAAACCCATTTGCTTTCTAATGTAAGATAGAAAGGGGTGAATTGGGATAGGAAGGAAAGCAGGGAAGAAATGGGAGGAGTAGAGGGAAAGGAAACTGTAATTGTGATAGATTATGTAAGAATATCCCTTTTCAATAAAAGGAAAAGAAAATTTAGCCTAAACAAATAGGTAAACGAGACTAAAATAAGTAAAGATAATAGATAGATAGATAGATAGATAGATAGATAGATAGATAGATAGATAGATGCATACATACATATGATGGATAACATAGTTTAGGATAGGACAGGACAGGATAGGATAAACTGGCATCATGATTGAGAATCCTTCTATTAAATTAGTTATGGTTGTCCGAGAGCCTCCGAAAACCTTAAAGGCTATTGTTATTTGTCTTGGTTGCCACTCAGAGGTGAAAGGTAAGTCCTTATTGCTGAAAATAATATACACTTCAGACACAGGGCCCAATGACCCCTAAGCTAGAACTGACCTGATTGCCTTCTCCCTGAGGACTAACTTTCATAGTACCAAAAGGCTCCAAGCAAGCTTCAAAATGGTGAATAAGCCAACAGTCCTACTGAGATATGATGCCCATGAACCACAACAACAACTAGCATAACACAATAAGCCTAAGGGTTTAGTAGTGGCATACATATCTTGGTAGTAACAAACAGTTCGGTAATTGGACTATAATCTGCTCAACAAGAGGGAGATCATAATTGGCATCAGAAACCTAGCCAACTACCCAGGGCTAGTGAAGTCATAGATCTTGGAAAAGAACCTAGAACTTCCACTTTACTAACCCAGCATAATCCTTAAGTACATGTTAAATATTTAACCTTGTACCCACAGGTAAGTGTAGTTCACCCCTCATCAAAAACTTCACTTGGTAACAGACTGAGACCATTAGAGAAAACCATAACTAATCAACATGGAGTTGTGAAGCCCAGTCCCAATGGATTTATCTGCATCACAACTCCTGTACCTAAGGCTCAGAGATCATTGCAGAAGAGGAGGTGAAACGAATATATGAGA
This sequence comes from Microtus pennsylvanicus, assembly GCF_037038515.1. Taxonomy (NCBI): domain Eukaryota; kingdom Metazoa; phylum Chordata; class Mammalia; order Rodentia; family Cricetidae; genus Microtus; species Microtus pennsylvanicus. The sequence continues at coordinate 134,044,087 of NC_134601.1, read as the reverse complement.
GGGAGGAACAAACCATTTTCTGTGAGATTGTGTCTCCTAGGAAGGTCAGAAAACGCACCTCTAAAGTCTCATCAACATGACTGCCTAAACATGAGCTGAATGAATGCGAGAGAGGGAGAAATAATCTTTCCTAGGGAAGAGCACATCAAATGGTTATTGAAAATCAAATGGTCAGTCCTGAAAACATACATATAACTAACATTAAACAGACTGAGCGTGCATGCGTGTAAGTGTGTGAGTGTGTGTAAAACAAAAAACTAATGAGAAAAAGAAACTGAATTTGAAGGAAAGCAAGAAGGGGTACATAGAATTTGAAGAGAAGAAAGGGTAGGGAGAATGATGTAATTATCTCAAAAATAAAAGAAATAAAAAACCCACATACATAAAACAAAGCTTTTTAAAAATTTTGTGTAGGCTAGAAGCTATAAAGAAAACATACAACAGAAAGTCCCTTTTTTTTGGAAAATCTCCACTAATAGTATATGGCAAGGTGGAAACAGTCTCTACTGATTCTAGAGAAGGAACTAACTCGCCTAAGATCAATGATCTGTGGGTTGTGCAACAAGCCTAAGTGTCAGCATAAAAGCATCATAAAATCTCCATTATGAGTCTCCGAATTGCTTCTCAACTAAAGTTATTCTCGTGTATACACATTTGAAACCTTGTCTTCTTCATAAGAATTGAGAGTCCAGAATATGCCAAGCTGGGATGGTAATTTTGTGCTTTGGGGGCTCTTAGGGAAAAAAAAACAGGAAGTTGAGAATTAGGGGATGAAATAATAGATGAGGACCAGATTAAACAAAGGAGGAAATGGTGTCTTGGGAAGGACAAAATAGGAATATGCTCAGAGAACTTCTGAGAGGCACATGACCGGAACTGTGAATGATGGTTTGGCCCAAACTGCAGAAGCAGGCCTGAGAGGGCACTGCTGTGAAGTGCAAAGGAGCAGGGATGAGATGAGTCGGAGTCAGAACAGTCGTTTTGAAACCTCGAGCATACACATGCCTGCCTTCGTGCCCTTGGGGTACAGGGGCTCAGGAAGGTGGACCCACTTGAAGTCAGGGTCAACTATTTTCTGTTATAAAATCAAGATATTTAGATGTAAGGGTCAGACAGAGCCCACAGTTATTTAATACATTAATATTTGCCACAACAAAACAAATCATTTAACTGAAATAGCAGGGAAGAAAGACACAATTCTCCAGTGAGCTGAAGGAAATTGAAAAAAATAACATTATTAATTTAAGACGGCAAATGTTATCAATACTCTATTTAATGCTGCTTTTAATGTTCTAATTCAGTAAACATGAAAGTATTTATAATGTGTTGCCATTGATCCACCAACACTTATTTCCACCATAAAGGTGACCTTCAACTAGAATTTTCTTTAGTAAGGAGTTTTCTGGAATATAATACTTGTAGGCCCAGAATGCTTACAGAATCAGTGCCCTTCAGAAACAGCAAAACATCTCGAAGTTACACGTCAAGCAAAACTATGTGTTCTGCAGCTGCCGGGTCAAGTTCTGTGCTGTCTGAAAAGATAGCTGAGATAGAGCACGACGTCAGGCATGAATAATGAGACAGTGACGGTAGGGCCACTCAAACAGTACAGGGTTCCCAAGGACTCAAATAATGGCAGGAAGACATGGGGGACTTGTTCTTCAGAGATCCCAAACCAGCTTGGCATAATGTGGGAAAAAATGAGATTTTGTATTAAGGGTTTCTTAACTGGATGTAAATTACATGAGGAGGCTATCAATGTCAGAAGCAAGGCTGTGGTTTGCAGAGATCTGTATAGAAAGGTATACACATTTCCCCAGCCCTTTGTGTTACTTCAGGAGTCTGTTATGAAGGAGAAACTGGAAAATTATTCTGGATACAGTATTCTTCAAGTTTTTAATTCTATTCTATTTTTATATTTATGGATGGTCTGTCTGCATGTGTGTCTGGTGCCCACAGAGACCAGAAGAGGACTTCAGATCTGCTGGAACAGGTTGTGGGTGTTGGGAATTGAACCCAGGTCCTCTGGAAGAGCACCTAACACTTTTAACTGATCCATTTCTCCAGCCCCCGGAGACAATATCTTATTACTCAGTACAAAGCATCTGTTCTCTCTAGACTGAAATGATTGAAGAAAGTAGCTGAACCATCTGTCTATGGCCATGATCTCATCATGGTTAATACTATAGTATTGACCATATTTTTAAATTCTCCACAGCTTTGGAAAGTAAGAAAGCCATAAGAGTGCAGGAATTCCTAACTCTAGAAGTGGACATCAACTTCTAGATCAAGAATGCTGAGCACTCTGGACATGGCAGACACATCTGAAAATCCCAAGCCATCTCACATGAGGATGCTTATCTGCATTCCTAGGGGCTTCCTCGCTTTATTTCTTCACATGTGTGCCCCAGAACTCTCCCTGGGAGAGTCTTAAAGAATATTAAGAGGAAAAATCATTTTAGTCAGGAGTGATCAATTGCTAGCATGCTTCTATGAGGATGGGGGATTTGAAATAAGGAAGGAAAATTCTCCAAAGAGAAGAAATGAGTGGAGCTTTTGGTAGATGGATATAAAGGAAGAAGAAGAGGGGATGGTGCAGGCAAGAGTCTGAGTACACAGAGTGCTGAATGGGGCTTCTGTGCAGTTGCTTTCCATTTCTGGGAGTAATGGGATCAGAAGCAACTTCCACTGAGAGCACTCCTACCTGACAACAGGATTGCATATGAGAAAGCAAAGCTTGCAAACTTCTTTTCCCTTCCCTGATCAAGACCAAATCATGTCACTAAGAGATCATTCTTAATTAGCAGGTTTCACGTTTTCTACTAAGGTACTACATTATGAACATATAACCTCAAAATAAATTGGTTCAGTTAAATTGAAGCCCATATTTGTACGTGTCCTAATCCCCCCCAAATGACAACTTTGAAATTTTGCTGTTTTCCTTCAGTTCACACTCACTATTTCTATCTTCCCTTGTCTGGGCCTATGGGGCCAGCCCTAGGCATCCCACTCTACTTCGGACTAAAGAATGCTTTCAACTCCTTTGTAAACTGAGCTTCAACATGAGATTACAAATGACTAAAATATTCCAAATAATTATTTTTCATTGTTTATTTGTGCAGTTCTAGGGAGTAAACCTGAGGACTTGTGCATGCTAGTTAGTATTTCTAGGCCCATGTACTTTTAAATGGCTCAGAATTCTTTGTAAATCCCCTGAGTCTCATTCAAACTGGCTGAGTAACTATTTTAATCCCTACACTTCACTTTCCATGTTTCCCCTTCTGGGAAAGCCCCTACACTTGCTTTCACCTGCAATACTAGTGTCTTTCCCTATTACAATGAAAGCATAGCCTGACAAAAAGAAACAGAAAGGTCGAACAGATTCCTCAGCCCACAATTCAAGGGTACAGCCCATCACTGTGGGGGAAACAATACAGAAGCTTGAAGCTGTCACACGGCAGTCACAGTCAAGAAGCAGAGAAAAATGCAAGCTCCTTCCCAGCTCCCTCTTTCCACTTAAACAGTCCAAGGTCACCTGTACAGGGAATAGTCCTATCTACACAGAGGTCCATCTCCTAGGTGACTCAAGATGCTGTCAAGTTAACAGTAACTACAGCCACATCCACTAAAGTCAGTTAGAATCATAAACCATGGAGGACTTATCCTAAAACTGTCACTTAAGAAAACATGTTTCCTACTAACAGTGAAATGCTCTTTTAAATATGGGTGGCATACTTAGTAGTAATGGAGAGTAGACCAGATCTCAAAGTGTTAGAAATTGTATGTCTTAACTTTAGCCAATGAGACACTTGGGAGATTTGCTTAGAGGTTTCTAGAAAACAGTTGTCTCTTTGATAAACAAGTAGAATATCTGTGCCATGCCTCTCTGATTCTTGCATTTGAATATAGTTGGACAAAGATGTGATTCTTAGAGCTCCATCATCTAGAATCTCATGACCATGATCCGTGGGAAAGAAGAGGACTACAGAAGACACTGAGTCAGAACCTAGTCCTTACATACCTGACTCAGAACTAGTTCATTGCTCTGTAATGGATAACGGATTATCTCTATAACATATTTCCAGATTACTTGTGTGGTGTAGGAGGGTCTTCTATGTATCTGTTGCTTTCATTGGTCAATTAATAAAGAAAATTGCTTGGCCTGATAGGTCAGAACATAGGTAGGCAGGGCAGACAGAATAGAATTCTGGGAGGATGAAGGCAGTGTGGCAGACACCATGGCTCTCCTCTCCAAGATGGATGCTGGTTAGACTCATGCCGGTAAGCCACAGTCAAGTGGAGATATATATTAATAGAGATGGGTTAAACAAATATGTAAGAGTTAACCAATAAGAGGTTAGAACTAATGGGCCAGGCAGTGTTTAAATGAATACAATTTGTGTGTTGTTATTTCGGGATATAAGTTAGTCGGGTGGCCAGGAGCTGGGAGGGACAAAAAGCAGGCCTGTTGCTCCTTTTACAACACTAGTGTGAGAAGGAACAACTCTCCTTATGTTATTCTTGGTCACCTTTCCTGTTATAGTCAAACACATTCTGAGTTGACAACCTTTCCTCATCAAAGGGCCCCTAGGAAGCATTTCATAGACCTTCCAACCTGCCACTGAGCAATACATCTCCTTTTCTCTCCTTTTTCTAGCAGCCACATGAGTGAATGTTCCTGATTTACGTGTGGTTATTTCTTTTTCATGTCCACTTTCCCTTTTAGAATTATAAGCTTTTATGGTTATGGTCTTAATCTTTTCATTCTCTGGAGAACATCTTTTGAAATCACCACGGTCATTAAATCACCCAAGGAGCCTTTCAAAATGGACCCCAAGTCATAGAAGCTCTGATTAGTAGGTTTAATGTAGGGGAGGGGCTCAATATGCAACTTTAAAAATAAGCTCCTATATATTGTCCAGCCATCTTCTAAATATATATGTTTATACCCATAGGCTAGTGCTGTCCTCCATCTCTATCAGAGAAGCAACTTTTTGAAGTGAACAGGTGGTTAATGCAGAGATTCATGCATGACTGATTAAGGTGCCCAGAATAAGTGGCTATCCAGTGCTCAGCATTAAAAAGGATATGCATATCACTCTTTTTATGGCTCAGAGGTGGGGGAGGGGCTTCCAGGGAGCTATTGACAGTTGATGACTGCTGGGGATGGGGGAAGCCATTGTCTTCAGTAGTTTAGCCATTAGTGAGTTGCCCATACCTCATTGGATAGCTCCACATCTATGTCCATGAAGGTGATGAAAAAAACAAAAAGATAGGAAAGTTGGGTGTGGCTTTTTGGAAGCAGAAGGAGGGGTAGGAGCTAGTGAAAGTGAAAAAATAATGGTATTATAGAATGCAATATATATGAATTGAATACCAACAATAAAATTTAATTCATTAATGACAATTTTAAAATAAAAATAAAAAACAATTCCCCACATTACAACAATATGCTTGGTTCAGGGGCCATTCTCTCTGAGGAAACACTGCATAGTGTTTGTATTATTTTTATCATACATCATCTTTCTGGTGCTCTTCTTGTTTCTGTTGTATCCCCAGGAAACCTGTGAACTCGAGAACAGAGACTATCTTATGTTCTTTATTATTCCCAAGATTGTCTAGCCCAGTCACACACACACACACACACACACACACACACACACACACCACCCTTCTCACTATTTTAGAAGGTTTAAGGTATACATCTCAGTGGCAGAACTTAGGCTTAGTATATATGAGGTCCTTAGTTAAGTTCCACCATCACTGCCACACATACAAACAAATCCTTTAGCAAGTAGCTGAGTGAGCAAGTGAATGAGTGAGTACAGACACCAATATGCAGATTGGTATTATATTATTATTCTAGCATTAATAAGTGTAATAGACCAGTATTTCACTGACATTTACACAGAGACCTGAGGATTTCACCCTTGATTTCTGTTGAATGGAGTCACACAATTTTATGGGTCACATAGTTTATATTACACACTTCATTACTTCAACCTGTCTTAGCCAAGAAGTGCTTCTTAAAATAAATAAGTAAATAAATTTCCTTCCAGGCAAAGGCTCTTTGTCATGTATTTGTATTATTTGGTTGCAAAACATTATTCAGAATGGTGGGAGTTAGTACAGAAGAGGTCTTCCTGGAACATTAATGATTAAACTCTTGTAGGGAACATGAAATTTGATTCTTATTTTGATGGGTCTTGTTTGTGGAAGGCCCCTCATGAGGGGAATTTGTGATATGAGGACATAATGTGGGGGTGAGACCAAAATTACATACACCACACAAACATACTGAGTGTGAGTCTAGGCTACTAATGGAAATACTTCTTTTCACTCTGTAATGGAAAATAATCCTTTTGCCAGTGACAAAATCTCAAATAGTAGCATTATTTGTGAACAAATATTGTTTCTATATCTGCTTGGTTTGGGAAGTCCTTCTGTCTCTGTGTTGCTTTTATTGGTTAATGAATAAATATGTTTTAGCTAGTGACTTAGCAGAATAAGGCAAGGCAAGAGTTCCAAGAAGATAGAGGAGGAGAGAGTAGGTGGAGTCAGAGAGAAGCCATGTAGCCTCCACTAGAGACAGACACGCTGGAACCCTGCAGGTAAGCCACAGCCACATGGTGATACACAGATTAATGGAGACGGGTTGATTCAGGATATAAGAGCTAGCTAAAAACATGCTTAAGCTATTGGCCAAACAGTATTGCAAATAATATAGTTTCGGAGTGATTATTTTGTGATCTGGGTAGGCGGGAATGAACAAGCAGTCTCCACCAACATCTGATGGTATTGCTATTCAGACAATTTAACAAGAAATATATCAGCAGGATGCTAGGAAAGTGCTACTTTCTCAAAAGCAAATGAAATGATAAAAAGACCATGGAGTAATACCCTCAATAAAAACTTGCTGAGCTGTTTTCTTTTGATTCCTTGCTAAAAGCGTTGGTCAAACAACCTATTTAAACCATGAGAAGAAACTGTGGCAAAGGTAATGACTGATACTAGATTTATTTCTAATGTTACAAAAGTCAAAATGAAAAGGTACATATTACTTGAATTCTATTCATTTCCTTTCAACTTTTGACTATACAGTGGTAGACTATTGGCCCCGATTCTGAATGACAGCTAATTAGTCATTTAATAGTCATTTCCAAGGATTTCAATCACAGTCACTAAGTAATAACTTTTGAACCCCAACAGCAGGAATCCCAAGTACAGCTTTATTGTATATTTGCTATAGGAAGATAGAGAAAACACTATTCTCATTGAGCCCCATAGTATCACCTGAAAATCGGGATAGTATAAATTACCTCAAAGGCCAGAACCTCATTTCTCAAAATATGGTCCATGAATTAGCAGCAGTAGCACCATCTAGGTACTCATTAGCAATGCAGGCTATTGAATCCTACCCCAAACTTACTAAGCCAGATTTTGAACTACTACAAGATCCCTAGGTGACTTTTATGCACATAAGGAAACAGGATCTGAGGTCAATCTGTATGAATCCAAGTCCTCACACTTACCTTCTATGAGGCCCAGGCACTTGCCTTAGGTTTTTTTTTTAATCCTACAAAATGGGGATGATAAAACTCAATATAAAGGGTTATTGAGAGAAGTAAATGTGTAGACTGAGGTTTCTGTCCTACCTGGTTCTCACAGTCGTTAATTTCCAAAGAAATCACAGAGGTCTACATTAATTATAAACTAATTGGCCTATCTTCTCAGGCTTCTTATTAACTCATAACTTATATTAGCACATAATTCTTGTCTGTGTTAGCCACATGGCTTGGTACCTTTTTCGGCAAGGCAGTCACATATTGCTTGCTCTGTGTCTGGCTTCCTCTGTGTTTAGGTGACTACTACAGACTGAAACTTCCCTCTTCCCAGAACTCTTGTTGCCCCGCCTCTACTTCCTGCCTGGTAGCTGTCAACCTGCCTACACTTCTTGCCTGGCTACTGGCGAATCAGCATTTTATTAAAAATAATACAAGTGACAGAATAAAAGACTATTGTCCCACAACATAAATGAATCAATATATTAATACACATATAAAGCTTAGAACAGGGTATAACACTCAATCAGACTACAGTTGTTACAGTGAGGATTCACTTGAGTTGTAAGTGCACAGAATAAATATCAATCAAAAGCAAAAAGTAATGAGTAAAATTTGGTGTGCTATCTTAAGCCTGTAATCCAGTGAGAGGGGGGGCGGGGTTTAGAAGTTGAAGGTTAGCATCCAAATACACAAAACCATGTCTTCAGAACAAAGAGGGAAATACTGGGTTGCAGTAGACAGAATATAGTTGAGTGCTGTCAGGAAGACGATTTTTTTAAAAGGGGCTACACAAAGTTGAGTGGGAGAAGAAAAGAATGGATCTAGAAGGAATTGGGGGAAGGGAGTGAGGTGAATGTGATTAAAAGACATTGTACAAAATTCTCAAAGAACTAATAAAAATGAGTAAGAAAGGATGAAAAAAATAAAGAAAAGAAAGCCACAACAATACATGACTGTAATGTAAGTACTCTTGCAAGGAGATAATGATGGTGAGGCCAGCCTGGGCTAAATAGTGGAGATCCTATCTCAAAAAAAACCACCAACAACAATGGATTCTTACCTTAAAGTATTTGTAACTTGGATCTAATTCTGCTTGCATGTAGTCTCATTGGAAAAAGAAAAAGTCACAGCATTCTCCTAAGCACCACTGAGACAGTCAAGGCTTCCCTGCCAACAGCCTAGAGCTTAAATGAAGACTCTAAATTGTAATTCATCAGTCACACTTTAACTAATGCTGCTGTAGACATCACAAAATGTCTAATATGTTGGAATAAAAAGTCACATTCTTTAACTTCTCCATTTTCACACAGATATCATATAAATTACTGTTTGAGATTTATAAAGCTGACAGCACTGAAAAGAGTCCCATCTGGCAAGCTATGTGGAAACAAATTGATTTTGCCTGATGAGTTGAGGGGCGAGTGGAATCCTACATGGCTGTACTATTTCCTAGGATAATCTGTGTCACACAATGGCTCTCAAATTTGCCTACCCATTAGAACTGCTAAAGAGCTTTTCAAAAATTCTGGTAACAAAGTCTCACCCCCGAGTGCTTATTTAAATGTTTCCGAGTGAAGCCTAGGTATGAGAATTTTTTTTAATTCCCCAAGCGATTATAATGTGCGGCCACGATCGAGAACTGTGGCTCTAAAACACATTAACCCTGAAGATACATCCACTAAGACTTAGTGGGTAAGTGACTAAGTGACTTACATTTCACTTAGTGACTAAATGAAAGATGTTAGCATAAAGCAAGCAAGAACCAAGGACAAAACAGGGGTTGAGGAAAAGGGTTTCCAATGGGAAAGCAAACGAGCACTCTGTATTTATATTCTGAGATGAACCACAGGAATGGGAGATTTCCCTACCATCAGTACATGGGAGTTTTATAAATTTGATTTAGTTTTGGACAGACATCAGGGCCAAGTACCAATAAAAATGCTGTAAGAAGAAAAGGGGCAGCTGTAGAAATATAAAACTGACAAAATGAAGTATTGAAAAACACCACCCAATAGGGTTGCCATCAAATCTATCTCAAAATTCATTTTCCATAACAGCAAAGCCTGAATACAGCCTGCATATCAGTAGAATGAACTAAATAAACTAAATAAAAACTGTATTATTTACCCAGTGAAAATCACAGGGAGTAAAAGGGCATGAGCTGCTCCAGCACAGAGCATGATGAACTTAACTGACACAATACTGATAAGCCTGAAACACAAAAGCAAGAGAAACACAGATCAATTTATATGAAATTCAAGTCATAAAAATAAATCCATGATCAGTGAAGTTTGGATGAATGGCTATCTTTTCGGGGAGATCTAGAACTGGAAGTATATGAAGGAGCTTGCAGAGTAGGGGGAAGTTACAATGTATGCACATAGCACAATATTCAGTATATCAAACTATTAGGACCTGTGTGCTTTGTTACAAGTAAGGAATACAGCAATAAAAAGGAAATGTATCATTTTTTAAAATTTATTTATTTATTAAAGATTTCTGCCTCCTCCCCGTCACCGCCTCCCATTTCTCTCCCCCTCCCCCGATCAAGTCCCCCTCCTTCATCAGCCCGAAGAGCAATCAGGGTTCCCTGTCCTGTGGGAAGTCCAAGGACCACCCACCTCCATCCAGGTCTAGTAAGGTGAGCATCCAAACTGCCTAGGCTCCCCCAAAGCCAGTACGTGCAGTAGGATCAAAAACCATTGCCATTGTTCTTGAGTTCTCAGTAGTCCTCATTGTCCACTATGTTCAGCGAGTCCAGTTTTATCCCAAGCTTTTTCAGACCCAGGCCAGCTGGCCTTGGTGAGTTCCCGATAAAACATCCCCATTGTCTCAGTGTGTGGGTGCACCCCTCGCGGTCCTGAGTTCCTGGCTCGTGATACATATTAGAGTACTACTCAGCAGTAAAAAACAAAGACTTCTTGAATTTTGCATACAAATGGATGGAAATAGAAAACACTATCCTGAGTGAGGTAAGCCAGACCCAAAAAGAGGAACATGGGATGTACTCAGTCATATTTGGTTTCTAGCCATAAATAAAGGACATTGAGCCTATAATTCACGATCCTAGAGAAGCTAAATAAGAAGGTGAATCCAAAGACAAACATATAGGCATCCTCCTGAATATTAACCTTCATCAGGCGATGAAAGGAGACAGAGACAGAGGCCCACATTGGAGCACCGGACTGAAATCTCAAGGTCCAAATCAGGAGCAGAAGGAGAGAGAGTATCATTTATTTTTTAAAGATTTCTTTATTTGTATGTATGTAAGTGTTTTGCCTGCATGTACACCTGTGTGCCACATGAGTGCAGGGTGCCTATAAAGCCCAGAAGAGGGCACTGGATTCCCTGAGAATGAAGATACAGACAGTTGCAAGCTGCCATTAGGTGATAGGAATGAACCCACTCAGTCTCTCCAGCCTCTTATTTGCTACTATCATCACTCATTCCATAAATCTTAAAAGCTTCCCCTGAGATAGGTAGTGTTGTACTTGTAGGACACAGGTTACCTAAATCAACAGAACCCCTGCCTTCCTGACTCTTGCACTATAGTGTAGAAAATAGACTATGGAAGGTTAAACTGTAGAAAACAGACTATAGAACAGAAACAACTGCATGTGCCATGTCAGGTAAACAAGTGCCACAGAGAAGAGCAGCATGAGGAGGGCTGAGGTTGTGTAGAAATGGGGTATGCTGTTTTAGATGGAGAAGGCCTTTTTGAGAGAACAATCATTCGGGAAGTCAAGATATCTGGTTTCCAACTTCTAATAGATTAGAAGCATCACATCCACTGAAAATGGGAAGGTCATCTGAAGTCAAAAAAACATTCGGGAGTACCAACTGACAAGTGTAGACAGTCACAGGAGGTACAGTCTAGCAGGCCCAAACACTCAGGGGTCAAACAATTCAATACTCTCGACAACATCCCCATGATAAAACTGAAACTGCCTTACTACTGCTTTTACTATCTTATCACCATTTCTTGGTCTCTGGTGAACTTTACAGCCAGCCTTACAAATGCAGGGAGGTGGCCCTCTTAACCTTCTCATATACTCAGCACCACCAGGAGGAGACCCTGTGATGCTATTAAAAAACCTTTACTATCTGCCTGGCTATCTGATGACACACGATCATTTCCGTAACTGTCTGCTGAACAATGCAGTACCATTCAGAGTTATGAATGAGTAACACACCAATTTTTACCTTTTGACATTGGATATTTAAAACAAGAAGAGATTCTCGACTATCTAGAGAACTCTGACAGAGAAGTACTATCAAACATTCTGGAGAAAACAGGTACAACTGATCTTGCCTTGACACCATCTGAACTATTTCCATCCAGCACAGTGATACTGAAGCTTCATGACTGTCTTGGTTAGTTTTTGCTGTCAACTTGATACAACATAGAGTCACCTTGGAAAAGGAAACCTCAATTGAAGAATAAGCCATCAGGCTGGCCTGCAGAGAGGTCTAGCTGGCATTGTCTTGATCATTTATTGATGTGGGTGGGCACTCCACATTATCTATTGAACATTTCCATGGAGCTAAGTCCCAGTTTTTCACAGCAACGCCTTGTGTATGATCACACACTCCCTCAGTGTTCATGCTGGAATCACATTTCAAATAAACTGTTCTCAAAGAACAGAGTGTACTTTCTGGTAAGAAAAATTAAGATAAGGAATGTGGAAGTGGGAATGGGGGGTGAGAGTGTATACATGCATACACACACACATACATATATACATGGACATATAACTACTACATATAGGAAAAGTTCTAAACTTGGTGAATTTATTAATGTGCTGAGAGAAGCCATGGCTGGTTGGAAAGGTAACAGGTTAACGCTAACAACTTCTTTTGTTTCACCTGGCTCAAAACAGACAATGACGAGGCAAGCTAATCTGCTGAATCCTACCCACATTGCAAACTTTTGAGCAAATTAAATGATTGTTGTTATTTTGGAATGTTAAATTTTGGGGTCATTTAAAAAAAACAGCTGTAGATAAAAAATATACTTGGTTTCCAAGGATTAGAAATCAGACTCAAAGGTTTTTTTTTTATCAAACCTTTAAAACAGGGTGTATTTTCTTATTTTATGAAGGTTTTAATGTTGAGTTCTATTCTGTATTCCCATCCTTTTACTTCTCTCCCCAATTCTACTGTAACAAAGGAGAGAATTTCCTAAGTCACCAATAGCAAGAGTTTTCAGGTGACTATAAGTATATGCTAACTGATAATGTTGCTCTTATCCCATCTATCCTGGTTTCCTTAGAAACTTAATTTTCTATGGATTCCCATGGTTCTCTCTGAAAAACAAATTTTATTACAGTGTAGATGGAGCATTAATTCTAAGAACCCACATGGTCCAATCTTGGAGTAATGTCTCCATAACAGCCACAGATAATCAAAAAAGAAGTTTCCTTTTTTTACTTGTCTTTCAATGTACAATAATAGAAATCCATTAGCACTTCACAATAACATTTCTGCAAACCCCTTCCCCATTTTGCAATTTCTTTGTCCTTTGAAGCTGTTAACAGAATCTCACACTTCAGTGTTTTCTCATGTCCTAAAATCCACCTCTGCGGTTTTCGTTCCTTTCTCTAGTTCCTCTTCTCTCCTCCCATAATTATGAATTACGAGTGAAAATACAGGTCTAACCAATGAACATGCCAAAATGGACAGACAGAAGTGCCAGGTGTCAACCCCACACAAAGAACTATAAATAAGTGAGGAAATCCGGGAGCAGGAGAAGTGGCCTTTCCCAGGGAAGTGTAGCACACCAACTGGTTGATTAGTACCAAACAGTCCTGAAAACATACATTCAGGTAACATTAGAGCAACTGATAGGTCATATTTTAGAAATATACAAACATATATGTGCATATACACATGCAAATAACAATAAATAAAAAGACTGTCATGAATTTTAAGGAGAACAGGGAGGAAAAGGATAAATGCTGTAATTAAATTATAACATCAGTAATTAAACACAAAAAGAACAGCAAAGAAAATATGAGTCTACTTTTAGCAGATGAAAGTTTCTTGGATAGAGGTGGAGGGGATGAATGTTTCTATAGTTTAGATATGAAGTGTTCATCCCATCCCAAAGTTTTATATCTATAATGTTTGCTTGACAGCTGATTGACTTTTAAGGAGTCCTTGAATCATAATTTCTCTGATCTAATCAATGAATTCATTCACTGAGTGACTCCTAATTGAAGTCTCTCCTCTTACTACTGAGAGGTGGTGGAAACTATAGAAAGTAGGATCTATTAGAAGAATGGGTTTCTGGGGGTGCCTTTGAAGGTTATGCCTTATCTCAGGCTTTTGTGCTTCCAGGCTGCCATGAGGTGCCTTCTTTATTCCAGAACATACCTGTTCCTATCACCATAATGCTCCATCTACAGGCCCTGAAGCGATTCAGTTAAGCAACTATGAAAGAAATTTTCTGAAACTGTGAGTTAAATGACACCCTTTCTGCATTGAACTGCTTTTCCCTGTATTTTGCCACAGGATCAAAGAACTCTAACACAGCTGTCACCATTTTAGCTTTGGATCCTATTTCACCGGTGCTGACTAGTTTTGTGTCAACTTGACACAAGCTAGAGTCATTTGGGAAGAGGAAACCACAATTGAGAAAATGCCCTCACCAGACTGGCCCATGTGCAAGCATGTAGAGCATTTTCTTGATTGATGTTTGATATGGGAGGGACCAGCTCACTGTGGGTGCCCACCCCTGGGTGCTATAAGAAAGCAGGCTGAGCAAGAAAGGCATGGATAAGAAGCCAGTAAGCAGCCCTGTTCCATGGCCTTGCATCAGCTCCTGCCTCCCCTCCAAGTTCTGCCTTAAGCTTCTGTTCTGATGTCCCTAGACGATGGACTACAAATTGTAAGATGAAACAAACCATTTTCTTCCCAAGGTAATTTTGGGCATGGCATTTTATCACAACAATATGCGATATGTTACTTACACACTCCACTAGAAGAATTTGGTTTTCAAATTTAATCGTATTAGGAAATTTTCCCATTCTGCAGCATTCAAGAAAACTAGAAGCATGTTTCTGGCAACTAATTTGTTAAGTATTACTGACAAACATAATTTGGGATAATTATATTCTTATTTTAACTGCAATTTTCTGTATCAACTCAACTGCCCACTTTTATTCTTTTCAGTCATCATTTTGGTTCCCTTTTTTGTATGTTAATGTGAATATTCAAAATGGAAAAAGAATTTCAAAACCTCCTGGTGAAGATTTGAGGTTCTAAAGAAGTATTTACAATCACCCATTGCTTTATATCACAAAGAATTTCTTAGTTATGGATTTGCTTCTAATTGACATGAATTTTCCAAAATCTTCTTTACTCAATGATTTTATTGATGGAACATGACCTAGAAACATCTAAGTAGTTTTGTAGCTCAGTGGTTTAGAACTATTGTTTCCAGAGGACCTGGGCTTGATCTCCAGCATCCACATGGTGGCTCACAACTGCCCAAAAGTTTATTTCTAGAGGATCTGGTGTCCTCTTCTGATCTCTGTGAGTCTTGTTGTATATATGTGGTACACATACACACATTCAGACACAACACTTACACATATAAAAAAATAAATCTAACAATGAAATTTGTAAGGCAACCACTCTAGTAGTAAAGTTAAGCAAACCAAATGTACCAATAGACTCCCATTCTTTGAGTACCGAGTTGTCAAGGACTTGCTCATGCCATCCATCCATCCACCCATCCACTATTTTCTCTTAACCTATAAGAAATTCCACAGCCAATTCTGTCTACTTGCTGTCCTCTCTACATTCTTCTAAACCAACAGTTCCTAGCATGTTCACTGATTAAACACCATCAGCCTATCATTTGGGAAATTTACAGAAATGCAAATTCTCTGGCTCTATTCTAGACATTTGGAGGCAGAAACTCTACTATAAAACCCAGTGGTCTGTATTAAGAAGTCCTTTGGGTGACTTGGATGCCTGCTGAAAAACGGAAAGCACTGCCTTAGAATTTAAAAATGGACCAGGGTAGTACAGAGACCTAAAATACAAAACACCTGGACTTTACTTCTATGTTCTCCTATTAGTTTGCTGTATCAATTTCAAACACCTCTTTGAAAAATCACCATAGTAAAGAGGTCTAGCTGATAATACTTTGATATGTGATTCCATTTGGGGGATATTTTTAGGTAAGGTCTCTTATAGCTCAAGCTGGCTTTCACTGTGTGCCTCAAGCTGGCCTTGAAATCCTGAACCTCCTGCTCCCACCTTCCAAATGCTCATCTCTACTGGTTTTTTCCATGTAAGCTTTATATTTAATACTTCCAGAAGTGCTAACCCAAGCTCATCAAAACGACTAAATACCTGTATTAAAACATTTCTCTCAAAGCCAAGAAATTTGTGTAAGTTGCTTGTAGAATGAGCTGTGGGCTGGGTTCCCGCCCAGCTCCTACACGGCTAGCTTTACACCCAAAATAACAACACACAAATTGTATTCTTTTAAACAATGTCTGGCCCATTAGCTCCAGCCTCTTATTGGCTAATTCTTACATCTTGATTAACCCATTTCTAATAATGTGTGTAGCACCACGAGGTGGTGGCTTACCGGCAAGATTCTTAACCTGCGTCTGTCTCGGGTAGGAGAATCATGGTGACTGACCTCACTGCTTTCTTCCCAGCATCCTGTTCTGTTTACTCTGCCTATCTAATTTTTCTGTCCTATCAAAGGCCAAGGCAGTTTCTTTATTAACCAATAAAATTAACACATAGACAAATGATCCTCCTCCATCAGTTGCTGGTGAATGCTCTTTGACAGTTTCTCTTCCAGAATTCACCATATCACAACCAGAAACATTAATTCATCTTCATATTATGGATTCTTGTAGTGAAATTATTTTTCAATAACTCCCAAAAGATTCATAGTTACCCTTCAATTTACAAAAATATTCTCCTTGAACAAAAATAACATTATATTTGCATTAATATTTCAATATATTACTGCAATGATATTAAAACTTGATTTTAATGACAAGTGTAAGATTTATATTCTAACATGATAGTGTGGCACTCATTTTAGAAGCCACTCATTTTTTTCTGCTGATGAATTCAATTGAGTAGTTTTTGATCTGTGACCAATCTTAAGCAGAAACACAAAGCCTGGATAGGATGCTCTTTGTCGAATTTAAACAAATGACTCACCCCATCCATTAAAACTTCAGAATGTGACAAGCAAATTTATGGTGAAACAGACTTTCCAGATGGGCTAAAATCTTGACACAAGTAACTTTGAAATTAGCTATTACTGAGCGAGTTCAAGAAATGAAAAATGAGATTTTTACCTAAAAACACATGGATAATAGGTAAACTGAAGAGCTTACATTGTCACAATGAAAAATGGTCCAGGATTAGCACTCAGAGAAGAAAGAAGGAAATGTACTTTATATGGAAGGGAAATCCTCGGCATGGCACTTTGCCTATAAGAACAACCATTAAGAAAAGACATTATTGACATGAATGCCACAACCAGCCCCAGGAAAAGTCATAGGCACACCTAGGACACTCTTAGTCCCAACTAGCTCAGACATGTTTAAAGATAACACTTTACTCTCTTCCAGGCACTAATTATGGCAAAACAAAAAATGTGGTAAAGAGAGGCAAAAACATACCAAGAGAGTTAGTGCCTCAGGAAAGAGATAACTAGGTTATTCTCGTCGTATTGCTCCTGCGCAAATGAATTCTTGCAGAGCCTTTTCCAATTCATCTGCTGAGTGACTCCATCATATGCATTTGAAAATCCATTGAAAAGCTATGCTTCCATGTGAAAACATCAGAAAATATGATTCGAGTGTGGAGACAGGCTGGAGTTAGGCTCCCTAGACAGGGAATTGCTTGGGTGTGAGATGAGACTTCTGACAATTCCAGTTCCCTGTGAGAGTAAGTTAGGGAATCTTTCATCCTTTGCATGATATTTCTACCTCAGAGAATTTACTAAAGGCTGTATTTCATTCATTTCCTCAACCAGGACTTAGCCAGCACCCATTACACACTAGGCACGGTTCTCAGGGATATACCATGGAATACAAAATAGATCTCTGTGCTCAAAAACTTTATACCTTCGCATGACGCAGATAAAATGGTTAATAGAATAATCCCAGCAGCTACTTTTCTTTAAAAAGCCTGCTTAGAAAGTTGGCCTTTGGTTGGAATTCAAAAACCTGCATGCGGTGGCCAACCATTCCAAGGACTGGTAAGAAAGTCTCCCTGTGCCTCAGCTGTTTGCATAAACAATGTGGCATATGTTCAACACTTGTTTTCATTTGGGGAAGCTCGAATTTTGACATATGGTGGGAAGAGGGTCCTTACTTAAACAGCCTGTAATGAGATCTGCAGGCCCTGAGTGCCAGTGAGCTTCCCTAGTGGAGTTGTCACTAGTCTTTCCCGGCGGAATGAAGTACATGTTTTTACATCACTGGGAGAAGATTCTGGGAAGCCTGTAACTGCTTTCCCTTAGGCTTCACTCCCTCTACTCTTTTTTGCCTTTATTCATTCTGCTTTCTATCTCCTCAGTATAAGAGACTCATAGCAGTGGTTATGACCACATGCTGGCTTTTCTGAGCTCTTCCGGTGAGTCATCAATCCAGAGATGGTATTAGAGACTTTCCACGTGAAGGGGGTGGATTAGACAATGTGTGGTTTATATAACTGAGTAAATCATCTAACATGCCAGACTGCATTAGTGTTAAGAAAATATACACTATGTGGCACGAAAAACAGCTTGGAGTACTGGAGTGAAAGGGTTGTAGAGTGCTGTAATAAATAAGGAAGTAAGTATGGGTCTTGTTAACTGACCAAATAAGTAAAGGAGATAGGGGCATTAATGCAACATATGAAAAGAAAGTTCACTAGGCAGAGGAAACCGCTTGTGCAATAACCCTAAGGTAGGGTGCACCTACCTGTGTTTCAAGGCTCACTAAGAAGGATGATGTATCTGGAGCCATTTGAGCCAGATGGGGGCTGGGTAAGGCTAGAACTTGAAGATATACATGTAGGACCAGGAAGTATTAATCATCATTTAGACCCTTGAAGGTTATCAAAAGGATAATTTGAACTAAAAATGAGAGAAAAGTGACTACGAGAATGTCAAGTGTGAGGTGAATACACAAAAGACACACTTTACTGATGATTACAGTCATTAAGTGGTTTGTATTTGTGCTGGCAGGAAGGATTACTCAGTTTTTAAAATCATACTATTTCAATTTAAAGGCTACAACAGTGCTAAAAACAACATAATAGCTTAACAATTGGACTGAATAAGCACTATTCATTTTTTGGATTTGGATACAAACAATAAAAAACAAATGAACATTAGTAAGCACTATACCACATCCATTCTGGTCTCACTCTGGGGAAATAGACATTTACTACCTGGTACTGGTTCTGAGAAGGCAGTGGTAAATAGTTCATTATACCTGTGAAGTGGGTAAAGCAGCTTGGCATTCTTCATAACAGCCCCAACGAGAGGTGATGGTTACAAAGGGACTATATTATCATGGATGACTACTCAGGACCTGTCTTATACTTCTTTTCCATCAGACATATCTTTCTATACTCTACAACTCTGAAAAACACACACCCATGCATTCATTCCCAATGAACCATGGCCTGCTACATTACCTACTCTGTCATCCTGGAAAACCTAATATCTCACCCTCTCTAAATCCATTGCCTTGTCATTTTACTTTGTAGTTTCTCCCATACACACACACACACACACACACACACACACACACACAGAGAGAGAGAGAGAGAGAGAGAGAGAGAGAGAGAGAGAGAGAGAGAGAGAGGGAGAGAGAGAGTTCAGCTGCTACCCTTTGAACCTGGACTGGCCATATGACTTAAGTGGTCCAGTGAATTGCTTCCATGCTTCTATCCCTACTCCTATAAGTCAGCCATCCCTATCCTATCCGTCTACCCCCAAACTGGCTAACTGAAAGATATAAGGGAGGTCATTCAGCCCAGATCTGCCAGCATTAGCTGACCTTGAAGCTAACTATAGATACAGGAGGAAATTCAGCCAAGATCAGCTAACTCTCACAGAGCAGAACCACTGCCAGATGACCTACAGACTTGTAGGCAATCGTAACAATACCGCATACCCCACTAAGTCTTGAGGCATCTTGCTATATGGCAATAAATAACTGACCAATGCAATAGCAGGCTCGAGTGTCTCACAAAGTTCTCTATTTTACTCACAAAAGGATGTCCCATGTTAAAACGACTGTGGACTATCCCACTGTACCTCTAAGGAGAGCAGCAGGCCTGACTACAACTTCAAAGACAGAGCAACCTAGAGTGAAGCCGCTGACTTCAAAGGTGCGGGGCTTTAGGAAAGTCCTTATCTTCCGGCTGGAGAGTCCAACAGCTGTCACACAGCTTTCCACTCTGTCTCTCGAGCTCACCGGGAAAAGAGCAATTGAAATGTTGGAATCATTCTCAGCTCAAGTACAACAAAGGGCAGATGCTCACACAGCTGAGGGAGATCAAGCCTTTGGCAAAGTGGGAACAGCAGGAAGGTCACAGACAGAGGAACAGGAAACTCGATGCCTAGGTGAAATGTCGGCAGGTTGCCCAGCAGGGAAGCTGGCATCATCTCAACATTGCAACCTCAGTTAATAAAGCTGAAATCATATTTTCATCTCCCAAGAATAAGAGAGTCACCCATTTTATTATCTATTTCTTAGGCAGCAATTGTAAAGTTAACTTAAAACCTGAATGTGATGAACAAATTCAACATTTTTCTTCTCTTCATATCACATTCATTCCCACCCTCCTTTACTGACATACAAGGCATACTGTGCCCTAAAAAGAAAAGTTGAAAATATTTATAGAACTTTAAGCAGCTGGGCACTCATGGACAAATCACAGCTGTGTGGGTCTTAATTTCTGGATCTGCAGGGGTATTGCAAGAAGTCTTCTGATACACGTTATTAAGAGCAGAGGAAAGCAGGCACAAGGCAACTCTCAATTCTAAGAATTACAGCATGGTATTTTTCATTCATTCATTGATTTAATGGGCATCAATTATAGTGGTGAATGTGATGAAATACAGTCCTTGGCCCCTGGAGCTCTTGACCCAAAATATCAACCCAACCAAGTTCCAAGCCTTGTGCAGGTACAAAAAGAGGGGGTAAAGTTTACAGTTATTATGTCAACCAGAAAAGTGGAAGCAATATGTAAAGAATAACATTTCATGTTCACATTTCCATGGTCACAACACCCAGAAGCTGTAACTGTGTGATGCGGAAATTTTGAAACACTATTTATTTACTTATGTATGTATGGTTTTTTGAGACAGGGTATAAGAGATCAGGCTGTCCTGGAACTCATAGAAATTTGCCTGTCTTTGCCTCCCAAGTGCTGGATCTAATTGCCTTTCATCTAATTTTTCTACAGAAATTCTAGAATATGTACAATATGGAAATCATTCCCTCATTGACTGGACTACAGCTAAAAATGCATGAGCTAATTCTGAGTCAAAAAGTACAGAGAGGATTAAATCAGGCAATCACCTTCAAAATATTACAAAGCCACAGTGAGAAATGTGACTTTAACTGTAAAAATTAGGTTTTTAATTGAGAACAGAAAAAAAAATACACTGTCAGAAAAAAATGAAAATTTCAATTTCAAAAGAAGAATTAAATCACAGTAACAACTAAATTATTTAGTAAGGTTAAAAGAAGGGGCACAAGTAGTTAGACTCAACAGTTGGCAATGTCAAATAAAAATCTAATTAGTATTGGTTGAAAAAGCAAAGAAAGCCAAACAAAACTTAGAGTGAAAATACACCAAAAGTACTAGAATAAAAGAAATCAATATTCAAAGAACCATTTTAAAAAGAAAATATACATGATCTCAAGATTTTCATGCTTCATGCTGCTTCATTATAAAAACAAAACTTATTGATTGCTCTTTATCAACAGCTGAATCTTGAAGCATCCCAAGAGGCATTCTAATTATAATTAATAATGCAAGGTTTTCTTTCAGAATCATTAGGGATTCATTAAGCTGACAACACAAGCTGTTTAATACTTGACTTTCTAAAAAGATGGTAGGATAAGGAGACCACCACGATAGTTACCAGGGAAATTCTGCTGTTGAATTTAAAAACAGATTTGTATTTAGGATGTGAGGACCATTTCTGTTTTCTTTGGAATCTAAATAGAATTTGTGCCTTCAGAAACCTGTATACATATGCATGTCACTTATACAAAAAAAAAGCCCATTGGACCTTTGTTTCTCCCTGCTATCAAATCTCTTTACTATACATGTTATTCCCAGTGATGAAAAATACATTTTGCAAAGAAAAGAAAAAGTTGGATCACAGCAGGAACGGAAATTCTACTTCTAATTACTTGGGTGTGACACACAGTTGCATACTCAAAGTCATTTGGGGGATTAGGGAGATAGCTCAGCGGGTTCAGGCAACTGCCACCAAGTTTTACAACCTGTGTTCAATACCCAGATCCTACGCAGTAAAAGAACAGAAATAACTCTTGCAAGTTGTTCTCTGACCTCCATGCCCACTCAATATTATAACCCCCCAGCACACACTTAGAATAAATCAATGTAATTTTAAAAAATTAAAGAAAGCTATTATTTTCTTTCTTGTTTGCTAATGTGTTGCAAGGCAACACAGATCAATGCAAGCTTTTCCTGCTAGCTTTGTGTGGCCAGGTGACAGTTGAGTCTCAGGCTGGAGGAGAAATTAGCTAGAGATTTATTGGACAGCTTTTGCTCTTCTGGTAAGTTGAGAGCATTTTCACTTTCACTTGCTTTGAACACAGGTCTGGCATCTGCAGCTTCAGCATATATTTTGCAACCATAATGCAGGAGGGGCCAAGAACAGTGCAGACAAAGGCACTGATACCAGTCACTCATTGAACAATGGCCAACAGCTACCTACTTCCAGATGTATTTATGCATTACAAGAGTCACCCCATTTCAAGCCACTAAAACTCAGATTTTCTACCACTTTTCAGCTACAAACCTTGTTAACTGATACATTTGGCTAGGAAAAGAATCCAGCATTCATCCTCAGATCTGAGCAGATTTCACTGTCTGAAACAATCCCTGCTACATTACAATAACATATCCTTTGGGGAGAGGTGTGTATGATGGCCATATATGAGTGCATTAACATTTCTTATTATTCCTGTTTCACTCGAGACTAAAGCAAACACTGAAATGCTCATTTTAGCACAGCGGCACTCATCTCATGCACCACTGACCGTTGATAGCTAGCTGAAGGTTAACAAATGAAAGCTGGGGACATCATTAAGCAGCACATTACAAAGACCTCATTTTGTCTTTTCTTAGATATGGGGTGTTTTCTCTGATAAAATGTTTTAGAATTACCTTCAGTATGACATTCATGACAACCTTTCCCTGCAACAGAATTTTCTGCTAGAAATAAACCTGAAAATTTTTTATGAGGGCTGTTTCCCAAGGATTTACACATGATATGCATATGTTCTGTCTTTATGTTATACCTTCAGTGCCTCAATTTGGAAAACTTAACAACTGAGGTAAAAAGATCCCAAAGTATAACGACATAAAAGGAATGGTTTTTAAGGTGAATAGTCTCTGTAGAGTAAGTTAAATATTATTGTTCTATGAATATAAGGGTGCCGGTAAAGACCACTCTGGGTAACTAGGATAAACGTCTAGTAGAGAGGATTACACTAGTATCTAGTTCACAAGAGGCGTTGCCATATGAAAGAAGTTCAAAACTACTTATCACTTTGTTCCTTCACCTGTGTTCCATAGGCTAAGGAACACGAGCATCAATAGAATCCTACAAAAAATACATAATCTCAAAGCCCATACTCGAACTCTAGCATGTTTACCAGGTTAGTCAGATACAAGAAGTTTGAGAAGAAATTTTCTAACAGGTTATAAAATCCAGAATCACAGGGGGCTAGTTACTACGACTTCACTGAAGGGCAAGACAACAGCTAATATTTAGAGTGACTCTGGACACTGCAAAGATTTACACATTTGCTATCAGGACAAGAAAGGAAGTCACTCTGCCTGCAGCACCAGCGATTGATGTTTTTGACAGTTCCAAAGATGATTTCCCCCAAAGGTCACTTCATAAAAGCTTTGAAGGGTAGTGCATATTGTTCAGGGTGACATGTGATCATAGTCATTACTGAAAAGCATGCTGTGGATATGCAATGCAAATATTCACTAAGAAAGTGCCTATGTCACCTCCATGAGGCAATGCAAATATCTCAAAGTCTAATGTGATGTGACTTTTAAACAAGAAAGGGCCACTTTGGGCATTTGTGCTACTTCAACAGTCAGAAATTCTACAGTGCTGTCAACAGACTGTCTAAAACATTTTCAAAAAATCAGGAGCTTATTTACAGCCAATCATGGCACCAATTCACCTGAGAAGCAAAATATACATCTTGCCCTCCTAAGAGTGTGAACATCTCATCAAACATGACCAAATGTATTTTGTAGCCTCTCCTGAGGTTGTCAGCTCGGAAAGCTGGTGGAATTCTAACAGCCTCTAAGGCAATATTCATACTAAGGTTTGGAGAAGTTAGTCTAACTTCACTAGATACAAGCATGACTTCTGGAAGAAGAAAACCTTCCTAAAGAGCATCGAGAGATTCTGTACAACAAACCAGACTGAAAATCTTTGGCCACAAAAGTTCTGCAGCCAGCAGTATACTGATCTTAGGCAAGGATTTTCAAAGCATCTCTGGACCAGAAATATGAACACCAGCTGGGAACTTGGTAGAAATGCAAATTCTCCCACTACCTGCCTGGAGACCTATGTAAAGACCAGTATCCTGTGCTTTATTAAGCATTCCAGGTGATTCAAGGAATGCCAAAATTTGAGGCGCATGAGGATCAATATTATAGAAACTGTCATTGGTAAAAGACTAGTTTTATTTTGTTCATTTTATTTCTAATGCACCATGGACTGCTATTTTCCTAAAATAACATATTGATCATTGCTACAGAAAATTGAAGTAAAAGAAACAAACAAAACAGAAGTCCCAATTTTGTATTATTAGACTCAAATAGCAAAAATTACAGTTTAATTGTCCAAAAGTTCAATACTTACTGTCATTTTCTGTGCTTCCGTCTTTGTAGATCAATAACGTATTTGCAGAATAGCACTGGCCATCAAGGTACACGCTGAACAGCGCTGCTCTATACAGCCATAAGTAACCTTCCCTCAAACACTACAAAATTTTCTCAATTCCAAGATGTACTTCTTTTTTTCACATTTTAACATCTGAAATTGGAATGGATCTAAACATAACTACTGGTCAGAAGGTAGTAGGACTCAGCTCTCACAGTCTGCATTAGTGTACCAAAACTTTCAAGATGAAGTCAAACATGGGTAAAAATAAAATGATGGGGAGGGTCCTTGTTTTTTTAAGAAAGAAAAAAAAAATGCCCAAACACCAGTGCTTTTTCTGCCATGAAGGGTAATATAAATGTTCACCAAAGTAGAAAATAAACTAGATTAGTGGTGCCTACCTCAGTTGGGACAGATGAGAGGAAAAAGAATACCAAAGAAGACCCTGATAATAGCATCAATGTTCCTTTTCCCTTTAGGTGATAGAACATTTGGTACTGACTGGCTTGATGACTATACAACAATATAAATACATTAAAATCACCAAATTGTATATTTTAATGAGTGAACTGTATGTCATGTAACTGATATCTCAAGGTAACTGTTAAAAATGAGAGGCAATGTCAGAAGAAGCAGAAATGATTGACAATATAAATTCACAAATACAAAAAGCATAACACATAACAAAGGAATTTTAAATTAAGTGTATACTAAACATATGATCTTGAGTCTGGAAGCACCAACAACGCAGAAGTCTTTGTCAATTCACAGCCAATTAATTTCCAAAGGACAGAACTTCAGAACACAAGGCTACTCAAAAAGTATCTGTTTTAGTTAGTTTTCTGTTGCTGTGAGGAAAAGCAACTTGTGGGAGGAAAGAGTTTATTTCTACTTACTTCATCACTGAGGGAAACCAGGACAGGCACTCAAGCTCGAAACTTGAAAAGCATAGACTGCTTGCTCCTCCTGCCTTGCTCATCTACCTTTCTTACATAGATCAGACCCACCTGCCTAAGGACAGTAATACCCACAGTGGGCTAGGACCTCCTACATAAATGAACAATTAAGAAAATGCCTCACAGACATGGCCACAGGGCAATCTGATTGAGGCAGTTCTTCAGACGAGGCTCTCTCTTGTTAGGTGACTCTAGGTCTGTGGCAAGATGACAGCTGAAGCTAATTATAACAGTATAATGGGCTTGAAGTCACTTTAATAAAACAGCATTAGCAAATAAAACTATTGATTTGCCTTTGGCTTTCATTTGGTGCGTCAGGACAGACGTGTGGCTTGCCTGCTGTAAACTATAAGATCCCCAAAGCTTGAAAACCAAATATTTAAAGCCATATGGCACAGCAGTGTCAGTTAGAACCTTGAAGAAATTATCTGCACCAAGGGGAAGAACTGAGTCCTTTTATATGACTTCTGGACATACTGATGCTGAATCACCTGTTGGTCAATCTGCATAAAGAAGCAACCGTTATCCCATATAGGCTGTCACCTCATTAATTAAAAGTTCAAGCTACCAAATTAAAGAAATATTCATATTTCTTTATGAAATATGAAGTCAGCATATGCTCAAGAAATATTCTGAAGGTCCAGTTTTCTTTCAAACACATGGTTTAATTATCTGTTTAGGTGTTTGCTTATTCACTACTGGAAGGGTATGATTAGATAGTCATTTATTTGCCACAGTACAAGGAAAATTACTGTAAATCAATTTTTAATCTGTGATTTATGATTCATATTTAACAACTGTTTAAGGAGATGCTACTTGAACATAAAATCAAAGCCACCATTTTCTATATTAAGTTTACCTTTCTTCTTTTCAAGAAACAAAGAGAAGCAATTCTAATTGCTGATCTCTTAGTGTTCAGTTTGCCAAGAAAAATTGCAAGCCTTAAAATAGTAAATGAAAAAGGTCCAGAAACATATACAGGATTTTATCACCTGCAAAAATATAAACACAATGGGGATGATTTTAAAATGCAAAACAAAAGCTTTTAAGATGCAAAGCACTGTGCGGCTCAACATTATTCTATTCTTCCACGGTGTCCTTAATGTTAGCAATCACAGAGTTCTATTTGTTATCACAGAATGGCATGAGTGGATCATTTTGACCTGTTACAAGCTAGTACATTTCCCATTTATAATGAAAAAAGCAAAATTTAACATCCTGTGGCTGTTGAAAGGTTGATTATAAGTGAAAATATGACAATGTTCATGACTAACCAATAATTGTGTCCATCAAATACTGAATCCTAAGTACCTCTTCTGTCAGAGACTAAAAACATATTTAGAAAAAGAGATTGTGAAGAGTTAGGTTCAAAATATGGCCCTTCCTTCTGGAAACTGTATAATAGCCTCAAAGGTGTTATTAGATTTCATGAAATTAAAAGCATTTCAACTGCTTTATTCCTTCTTTCAAGAAATACGTACAAAGACTATTCTGTTTGCTCGGAAGCTCACCAGAACCCATCTCAGTAGTAGTAAAACATTGATGACAGTAAAAAATACGGAGTTGGCCCATGTATGATACAGGAAAGGCTCCCTGAGACACATACAGCATGAAAATAAATACATTACATGCAATAAGCAGTACAAACAAAAGAACAGCTAAGGACACTACAGCAAAGTGTTGAGAAAGAGAATAAAATGTAAGAAAAATAGTAAAAATCATGGAACTAGCTCACCAACTTCAGACTAACAGCATGGGAACCAGCATAGGACAAAACTAGGTCTGTTGAATGTGGGCGACCATTGTGAGTGGCTGAGGCAGAATGAGGGGCCACTGGCAGTAGGATCAGGATTTATCCCTAGTGCTTGAACTGGCTTTCTGGAACCCATTCTCTTAAGAGGGATACCTTGCTCAACCTAGATATAGTAAGGAGGACTTTAGTCCTGCCTCAAAGTGATGTGTCAGACTTTGTTGACTCCCCTTGGAAATGAAGCCTTACCCTCTCTGAGGAGTGGATGGGGGTAGGGTAGGGGGAAAGCAGGGGGAGCAGGAGAAGGGGAGGAAATGGGAACTGGGAATGGTATATAATAATGAGGAAAGATTGTTTTTAAAAATAAATAAGATCAAATCAAATATATAAGTAAAAACTCATACACACACACACACACACATGAAAAAGAAAACCCGAGAACAAATGTAACACTGGAAACCTGCTTACCGCTTGCCCTTACCATTACTTCTGCAGGCATCATGCTTTTTCCCACCCTAACACCACCTAACATCTTTCTATGTTCTATTTGGTAAAGACTTTCCTGTACCTCACCTCTGTGAGACTTTGTAGGCAACTAATTTGGTCCTAAATCCTCAGGTTGGTTTAAAATCTCCAAATGGTCCCTTGAGAGGCCTCTCAATAAACAGAAAACAAATTAGCTGCCATTTTGTCAGTATTTATTGACATACTCAAGGAAGAGGAAATTTGAACATTTATGTTAAACTAGATGAATGATGTAAAGAGATCACAACTTAGTAGAAGAATTTGGATTCTAGACTTGACTCAATTCCTTATCAATGGGAGACTATAAATTTCAGAGGTTAGTCTTGGTTTGCAACTTTCTAATTAGATTCCCAACTAGTTGGTGCCTATCAAAAGTACCCTAGTGAAGAAGAAAAAGGTACGTGGGAGGTGGGGAGGGTAAGAAATTTATAATAGGGGTGAATATGATCAAATTTATTATATATATACATATTAAATTGGAGAAAAATATGTTTAAAAAGCATCCAACTTAGGCAATAGTGCTATAATTATTCTACTTCTTACCATATATCCTGGAAAAGTTATTTAACCTTTCACATGTTTCCTATTTTCTAGTCTGAAAACGAGAGAAGTAATTTGTAACTTGAGATTTCATGAGAATTAAATAGGATAGCTTAAGTGGTAAGAGGTAGTTGGCAATACATTGCTTTATATAATTATTAGATATAACCAGTAGAATGGATTGGAAGCACTTTAGATTTTGAAGCATCTGAGTCATGGATATGAGAAAATTTTGTCTCATTTTGTATTGCATAAATGTTTCAACCACTCTTGTATCCTAATCATCTATGCCTTCAATTTAATTATTTTAACTAAAACTTTGTCACCCCCATATAAAAGTTTAATACACTTATTTTCATGATTTTACATAGTACCTCACTACGACACAGTCTTAAGTTAAAATACACAAAGTGTTAAATTCACACAGGGTTATTAGTTCAAACTAGTTCAAAATATTGAAATGTCATCATTTTAATTAAATCTTATTTGAGTGTGACTTCTAAGAATATAAGAGTTATAACAGACCATATTTCTGATGTTAAATATGGGTTGGCAACATTCTTCTATAAATGGCTTCATTATTTAATGTAAGTACTCCAGGAATATTGGTTCATTATCAGGCAAAAAACAAAGCAACAGATGTGCAGGCTGAAGAAGCCTAGAGAGCTGCTTACTGTACATGATACAGACCTACAGGTAATAAAATTATAATGTATTTTGAGATCCATACTAGATGACAGTTTAACCACTCTTGCCACAAAAAAGAGTGGGTTGGGAGGAAGTGAGGATCTGGGAGGACTTAGTGAGGGACATAATCCAAATACACTGTCTGAAAACTAATACAAATTTAAAATAACATAATGGTAATTATATTAGCACAGCGAATCAGCTAATTTGCTTAATTATAGCAACCTTTAACAGTCTACATGTATCCCTTAACACTACACTGGATAGCTTAGTAATACATAACAATTAAGATTTCTTAGTGTTAACAGGGTAAATGTGAAGGACAGAATACATTGTGGAATATTTTAACCCACCATAAAGGTGAGGCCAGTGAAGAAATATGTTCCTGATATTTCTCAAAAAAAAATTACACATAGATAACCCAGACAGTCAGCAGGTTTCCAAAATAAGAACAGTTTTTCCTTGTTCTAACTCTCCCCCCTCATATTCCAATTCACTGGAGGTAAAAAAAAATCTAGAACACTTTTATAAACCATGTTTTTTTCTAATGACTTACCTCCATATATTAAAATGAAATTCTTATATAATTATTTTCCTATGTGTAGTAATATGAGCGGCGGCGGGGCTGCGTCCCCAACACCCCAGCCACCTGGCTCGGCTAGCTTTTGCCCCGAAATAACAACGCACAAACTGTATTCATTTAAACACTGCTCTGGCCCATTCCTATCTAGCCTCTTCTAGGCTAACTCTCCCACCTGGGCTAGCCCATTTCTTATCATCTGTATAGCACCGGTCTTACCGGGAAGATTCTAGCCTAAGTCCATCCTGGGTCGGAGCTTCATAGCGTGCGTCTTCCCTGGAGCAGGTAGCATGGCGTCTCTCTCTGAGGTGTCTGCTCCGGAGAGGAGAGCTGTCGAGTCTGACCTCACTTCCTCTTCCTCCCGGCATTCTGTTCTGTTTACTCCACCCACCTAAGGGTGGGCCTATCCAATGGGCCTAGCAGTTTCTTTATTGTTTAGCCAATGAAATCAACAGATTGATATATGACACTCCCACATCACCTATGTATTAATTATTTATGAATTTGGTATGACTAATTAGCTGTCTTATAATACCTCAATCCTACTTCCTCACCTTCCCTAAATAGCACGTGTGATGATTATCTTTTCCTCTCTCCTCCATCTTCCCTTTCGGCATTTATACTCAGCTATCATCCAAAATGCCCTTTAGCACTGTTCTCATAGGTTCCTGCTATCTGTTTTGCCACCCCAGGATTTGAGGTCCCCACACTTTTCTGTTGCTTGGCTCATTCCCTTGTTGTGGGTGCCCCAAAAATGTGAAGCTTGGAGATCTGTAGCATCAGAGTATTTTGCTACTTTTATACTTAAGAGATAGCATAGTCTGTTATAAAATTCTAACTGAGAATTAGCATTTTTTTTTCAAATTTTGGAGTTCTTGCTCCTCATCTGGCTTCCTCAGGTGCACAAAACCAATTCTGGTTTACTTTTTGAAAGCTTTTAAAATCCCCTTCCATTCAGCTTCGTGGTGAACTATTTAACTATTAACTATTGAACTGTTGCCACACATGTCTTGCACTCCATTTCATTTTCCATCATTTCCCTCTTTGCTTACTTTATTTTCTTTCAATTGGGACTGACTACTAGGGAGAGGTTCGCATTCCTCTAATTAACTGCTCTTTAATTTATAACTTCTGAAATTCCATACATGAGTACTGTCCTTACATCATTCCCATCCCCCCTTTTCCTTCATCTCACTTCCCCATGAACCCACTCCCTCTTACATTCATGACCTCTTCTTTTAAAATTATTATTACACATATACATACATGTATGTATACAACCTACTGAGTTCATTTAGCTTTGCCTTTATGTACTACGTTTAGGGCTGACCACTGGGGTTTTGATAACCAGGGCTCATCCCTGGAGAAAAGGAGTTCTCCTTCTTTCGGCAGCCATTGATTGCTCTTCATCTAGGGAAGGGGCCGTGTGATGCTTCTCCCATCAAAGCTGGTATAATCTTCTCTCATTTTATCAGTCTTATTGTCTTTTGGCTGAACTTTTAGGGATGTTTATTCAACAATAGTCTAATCCTTCAATGGAAGTGTTTTTACTGCTAACATATTGTGAACTTCTCAGAGTTCTTTTCTGTTATGATTGCCTTTCTCAATATCCTACTTCATCCTCTTCATGTGCTCACTTTCCCCTTTGACAATATCGATTTGCACATTTGGAGAGTGTTGGACATTTAGTTTTCTTATGCTCAACGTTAGTGAGCTTGCTGTCACTGTAGCAATATCAAAAATGACTCTGTTTCAAAAGGTTTCATCCACAGTTGGTGGTCTGATGCTTTGGGGCCAGTTGTGGAGCGGCACCTCGTGTGTTAGAATCATGTAGTGGATGAAGACCTCATGTCAGATTCAAAGAAGGGAAAGAGGTTGTCTCCCACAATTCCATTTGAGGACATCCCCCACACACACAAACAACCAAATCCTCTGAGAGGTTCTGCCACCTTCCAATAGCACCAGCTGAGGACAAAGCCTTTTAAAACAGGCCTCTGGGGGACATGTTCCCTAACACTACCTGTTTTCCTCCAAGTTTTCAGTTTCCTTGTTGGTTTTCTTTGTTAAGATAACTGCTCTTGAGATCAAATGTCAAATGTCTTTTACAGACAATTGCTTTTTCAGTTTCAATGTTAAAACCTCAAAGGAAATGGGAGCCTGGAAAGGATTGCTGGTGGCTATTGGGTGGACACTGGGATAGAGTATTCTCCCAAACATCAGTATCTGTAGCTCTTATTTTTTCTTGAGTCTGAATGTCATACATACTCTTTGAACTTGCTGTTCGACTCACAGAATTGCTACCAGTGTGGTAGGAGTTGCTTTGAAAGAAAAGGCTAAGTTGTATAAATGTTTGTGTGTCATGAAGTCCTCACAATTAATTCAGCATGAGTATTTGCATGTTACCCTGTGATTTTTATGACCTACTTTCTACTTGTAATAGAAGTGTTACATTTATCATAGTGACTAGCATATAGTAAGTCTTAGTTTTTGACCCATTTTCTGGCGGTTATAAGAAATTTATGGCACAACTGTCTCATGACTCCATCTAGTTCCCACATTTAGTGATGTTTGTACAAGTTTAGGCTAATAATGTTCTCAAAATGTATTTTCCAAACCAGTAGCAGAAACAGGAGCATATATGTACAAACATTCTCAGGCCCAGTTTTATACCTACTATGTCAAAACGTTAGGGAGAGAGCCAGTCATGTGTGTTTCACAAACCCTCCAGGGATTCTACTGCATGCTCAACTGGGAGAAGCACTGGATTCAGAGGAAAAACATATAATAGATCAACACAAATATTAAACTCAAGACCTGAACTTACTTGGTGTGATACTGAAGGTCATAAGTAGAACTCATGAATACATGCAAGACCTCATTGATTATGGATAATGAAAAGTCACAATTATGAATCATTAGAGCAGAGTAGTTGTTAGTACTAAAAGCATTATTATTAATCACTATATATAGGAGCTAGAAGCTGAAGAGTGAAATGTAGATTTAGTCTGTAAAATCTGCAATGAACTGCACTATGGTTTTCTGACACAAAGCAGAAAGTGTATTAATACAAAAACAATTCACTTCAATCTCTAGAATCTCAATAAACACCTTGAAAGAATCATTAATTGTATTTATTCATCCTTTTCCAAAACAGGCTACCTAATATATATCGTCTGGATCATTTGCTAAGGAAAAGTTATTTGAAGTTGTAACTTCAACAAATCACAACTATCGAAATTCCTCTGAAATTTTGAGTTAATGCCATGTAAACTTCTGTGAGCTTCAGAAGGAAAAAAAGCTGGGGGTGGATAGAACAAGAAATCAACATTCCAACATCGTTTTCTTAGCATTTGACAGTAGCTTCAAGTCAGTGAGATGATTTCCTCTAGGGACACAGCACATCAAGTCCCTAGATTCAGTTTGTAAGAAACCTAACGTTTTCTTTCCAACAGAAAGGAAGATTCTTTTCCCCAGAGGAAAGGGGAACTCATGTAGGTTCATATTTCAGGGGTGATGCCCAGACACTCAATTTACTTTGACACCTAATCTGTCTGAGCAGCTCAGTTTAATCTCCTGTGTGGCAGAGCGCAGGCTGTTTCCTGCTAGCCCTGTGTGAAAATCTCAGAGCTCTACTGTTGCCAGTCAGGACACAGCAGCTTACCAAAACCACCTCAGGGAATAGTAGACAGACTGCCAGAAGTCCAAAAACACATCCTTGTACTATTTGGACAACAGAGTTTCATTTCACATTAGGGATAATATTCAAAATAAAAATAAAAGAATGACTGACACACACAAGCCCCCTCTAAACCTAGAGGATCCTCTGCTAAACACATCATGAGCATAGCCTCCCTGGCTTATCTCAGCACCCTAAGAGGTCAGTGATGTTTGGATTACACTTTGCAAATCAGAAAATTAAGCCTCAAAAATGCTAAGTAGCTTACCTAAAGTCAACAAACGTCTGTGCTGGAGCCAGGATTCAATCTCAAAGCTGGTGGTGAATCTGAAGGTTCTGTTTTGAACTACTACATTAAAACACCTTTGCTGAGACCCCAACCTATTTCAACGGATACAATTTGTAACATATGTGTAATTCATTTTGCCTCACAGGCAAATTAGAAAAGGGTTTTAAAAGCAAAAAAAAGAGAGAAAATATGTATCAGGAGTGATGATACAGGCTTGTAATCACAGCGCTTGGGAAGCTAAAGCAGGAGAATTGTGACTTTGAGGACAGCCTGACCCAACACAGTTCAATGCCAGCAAGAGCTATGCTTTAATTCTATCTCAAAATAACGAAAGCAGTTTTTTTAAAAAAAAAAAGTAAATTTGTATGTTGATGATATTTCATTTCTGATTGTGTTTTGGGTCTCTTTGAGCTTAGATACCTGGAAAATCTGCTAAGAAAGTGGCTCCTTCTTGAAGTCATTGTATGAGTGGAGATCCAGTTGGTCTCCACAGTGCTTGCTTTGAGACCAGAGATGCTTTTGTTGCCATGGACACCAGATTTCAACACACCACTGAGCACTGGAATCTATCCCATGCAAAGATACCAACCAGCAGATGGACACAGTAACATCTAACGGCACATTAATGCTATGGCCAATATTTCCTTTGTCACCTCTCATTTAGATGATGTGCTCACCAGTGAAGTCTGTTAAGGCTGGAGACAGTTTCTTTATGACTCAGATAACAATACCCACACTTCAACATGTCAAAGTCACTCATTACTAGAGTTGTAGAATAGCTAAAGCTATTCATAAAGAAGTCTGATCTTATACAAAACAGATGGATTCAATGCTATGATTTCATAAAAGGGAAATTTGCCCAAGTGTCTAGCACCCTACATATAAGTGGTATGGTAGTAGTAGTAGCAGTAGTACACACACACACACACACACACACACACACATACACATTTGGTTGTTTATTTTTCTGGAACAAACCATATAGCCAAAGGATTAGGTACATAATTTAAAAATGTAAGTCATAGATCAGTTTCTGAAACTGAATCATGTTTAAAAGCAACTGGACATATCACATATTAGAGACTGTCAGTTCAGTTTAATCAAGGGATTGTTTACGCTCTATGAAAGATATAAAAAAGTCCCTTCTACTTGGATGAAATCTGTGTATTGTGTATCAGTCACATGATCAACACCAGTCATTACATTAACCAATGTAAGTGAAATTAGTCAACAAGTTAATAAGAAAGTCATATTTTATATAATAGAATAAAAGAAATAATTTTAATATTTAGAGATTAATACATTCAATTCCATTAAAGCCATATTCTTATAGCATAATGGTAGTTTGTTATTGGAAAAACTCAACACATTTAAAATTTCATATACTGACAAACATTTTACTGTGTTTACTTTCCTAATTTATTCAATAACAAAACAAAATTAACCAATATAGTTCAAGTAATTATAATGTAAAGAATACATTTTAGCTTTAGTGGAATATATATAAATGCATGAAAAGCTATAAATTATATCTAAACCTAAATGGGTTATTTTGTTTAATATTTTGACTTTATCATGTCTGTTAGATAAGCACATCAGAAAATTTTTAAAAATTAAAAGGAAAATGTTTAACTACCTTCAATTTCAGGTTGTATTGAGGGAGAAGCAATACTCTCTGTCATACAGGTAAAATTAATTGTACTATTCTAAAATGGGAAATGGTACTGAGCAGACATTTTCTACTTTATCTGGGATGTTCTAATAGAGCCTCTTCTTGTGTTATCATTAAATAATTCAAAATTTCTAGAATGTGGTTAATTAATAACAAAACCACTGGGCAGTGGTGGCACACGCCTTTAATTCCAGCTCTTAGGAGGCCGTGGCAGGCTAATCTCTATAAGTTTGAGGCCAGCCTGGTCTGCAAAGTAAGTTCCAGGACAGCCAGGACTGTTACACAGAGAAACCCAGTCTCAAAAAAGCAATCAAGAAAAAAAGAACCAAACCTCCTGAGGCTGAGAAGATAGCCTAGGGAAGAATAGTACTTCCTATGTAAGCATGGGGATTCAAATTTGAATCCCCAGCATCACATAAAAGTTATGCACTTATAAGCCCAGCACTGGGGGCTGTGGATAGGTGATCCTGGGAGCTAGTTCACTGGCCAGCCATTCTAGCTGCAAAAGGAAGCTTCTGATTCAATGAGAGGCCCTGCCTCACAGGAATAAGCATACGAGCAATAGCAAGATGTAATGCTGTGGTCTCTGTATACGCATGCACACACTCACTCACATACATGCACGATACACACAAACAACCTACACAGTTCCCCTCACTACCCACAATTTTTAAAAAAAAAAAATACAGAAAAAAAGATGAAGAAAAAGATTCTGTACTCAATGGAAAAAGCACCCATGGAAAAAGGTGATTCTTATTAAAGGACAATGATGAAACTCATGACACTTGGGGTAAATTAGTAAAACTTTTTGAGAGGAAATCCCATAAAACTGGGAGACTTTATATTCACAACTGTTTGACAGACCAGGGGCAGCAGCATTACAACACATAAACTTACTCAAAAGGCAGAATTACGGGCCTCACAATAAACCCACCAATCCCAAATCTGACTTTGAACAATATTTTCAATTTGTGTGAATGCTAAAGTGTGAGAAACACAAACTAAGAATAGATATTATCAACTGCCTAGTGGAGTCTCATGTCTAATGTCTACCACTGCCCAATTGTATATTCTTCAACCTCCCTGGGCTTCAGTTTCCTCACTGAGTATTATGAATATAGTAATGGTGCCCATGTGGTAAGGTTGTTGATGATATTATATATTATATATATAATATATTATATTATATATATTCCAAGTCAAGATTCATAGAAATATAGAGTATAGTCACTGGTGGTTACCAGAGGAAAGGGAAGATGGAGACAAGATAAATAAATTTAATAGGAAGAATAAGCTCTTGTAATGTAGCACAACAAATGTATATTGTTGATACTAATGTATTTGATGCTTCAAAATTGCTTAAAAGTAGACTGAAAAACACTCTCATAATGAAATATGCATATTTGTGATGATAGATGTGTTAATTAGCCCCATTTGCTCATCTGACAATGTACTGAAAAATTCAATTGTACTTGATACATATAAACAATTATTTTGGCACTTAAAAACAAAAATTTGAAAATAAAGTTACACGTTACTACAGGAAGAATGGGAACATAATATATTCAAATTGTTTATATTAGTGCATGTAAATAAGCTATTATGTTCTCTTAGTTTCTTTTTGCCTTTTAGCATTTAAAGGATATTGTAAGTGACAAATCATCTCAATCATAGACTCAACCCACTTTTTGGTAGTTCTATTATCAAGCAATTAGAACCTAAGTTCTACAATAACCCAACTTCCCCAACATTACTGTCATTTCAAGTCAATCTTTAAGCTTCACAATGGCAGTGTGCAATACGTGCCTGCTTTTAAAAATGTTGATTTCTCATATCCAAACATTGAGTTGATGTGGGAGAGTCTTCTGTTTTGTGTTGATTTCATTGGTTAATAAAGAAACTGCCTGGGCCCTTTAATGGGACAGAAAATTAGGTAGGTGGAGTAGACAGAACAGAATGCTAAGAGAAAGAAGCCGAGCAGGCAGTCACCATGATTCTCCCACCCAACACAGACGCAGGTTAAGATCTTTCCTGGTAAGCCACACCTCGTAGTGCTACACAGATTATTAAATATGGGTTAAAGCTAGATGTGAGAATTAACCAATAAGAAGCTAGAACGAATGGGCCAGGCAGTGTTTAAAAGAATACAAGTTGTGTGTTATTATTTCTGGGGCTAAGCTAGCCGGGTGGGATCTGGGCGGGAACGTAGCCTGCCGCTCCCTACAACAGAGTGGCTGTTATTTTGGGGCATAAGCTAGCCAGGTGACCAGGAGCTGGATGGCAGGAAGTGGCCCGCTGCTCCTCCTAAAACATTGAGTGAAATCCCTTACCTATAAACTATTGGGTAAAAATCTACATGAACAGTAAGAGGACTCCTTTTCTACCGTAGACATGCCCAACCTCATTTTATGCTTATCAGTTAGATGACCATCGAATTTTATAAAATCCTCTATTGAAAAGAATGTGAGAACAGGGGTAACCCCAAACTCTGGTGGTGGGAATGGAAATAGATGGTAAGGTTGTGTTGTTTGGTTTGTATTTTAAGAGAGAATCTTACGATGAAGATTGAGGTGGTTTGGAACTCACTATGTAACCCAGACTGGCTTCAAACTTGCAGCAATCCTCCCATGTCAGCCTCCCTTGACAAAGCACTTTTAAAAATAATTTGATCATCTCCAGCAAATAAAAAACACATGTGTAAACTTTGACTCAATCTTAAAAATTGTTTACTACATGCACACTTGAAAAGGTTGATTGATGTGTGATGTCCTTCTGTGTGTTGCTTTTATTGACTAATGAATAAATCTATTTCAGCCAATGGCTTAGCAGAGTAAAGCCAGGTGGGAAATTTGAACAAAGATATAGAAAGTAGGTGGAGTCAAGGAGATGCCATATAACTGCTGAAGGAGACAGACGCCAGAACCTTACCAGTAGGCCACAGCCTCATGGTGATACACAGATTAATAGAAATGGGTTAGTTTAAGATGTAAGAGCTAGCTAGAAGTACACCTGAGTCATCGGTCAAACAGTGTTATAAATAATATAGTTCCTGTGGGATTATTTGGGTCTGTGCAGTTGGGAAACAAATGAGCAGTCTCCATTTATGGTAGATAACAAACATATAGAAAGATGAATATAAACACTATTTGTATATATATACATGTGCATTCTTTTTAGCATTACTATTGATATAAGAAAAAGGGAAAAAGAAACTAGGAAATGTTAGTGTTCATCAATAAGTTTAAGTCATATTATAGTCGCATAGAACCAAAATAAAGAGATATTTCTCTAAATAAGATTGGCAAAGATGCCTGAAGTATATTACACAAAAAAGCAAGCTATAGAGTACATATATAATAAGATCATTTGTTTGGAATGAAGAGATGGCTTAAAGTACAGATTGTTTTTGCTGAGGACCAAAAATTTCCAGCACCAAAATCAAAGCAACTCACAACTGCCTGTAAATCCAGTTCAAGGAGGATCTGACCCCTACATTCTCCTATAGTGCCTACATACATGTGTGTATACATGCATGCACGTGTGCATAAACACATACAACTGGAGATGAAATAAATCTTAAAATATGATTATCCATGTAAATAAAGAAAACACACTTATGAAATACACTTGTAAAAGAGGAAATTTAACATAATAGTCCATAGAAAGCTCATTTTATACTGCCTGATTTAGCTTACCATATGCATGTAACAATAATGATTATTAAGAAAAATAAGGGCCCGATGTAAACTTCCAATTTAGGCTCTCTCTCATCATAATGTCTGGCTGTGGGTCTCTGCACCCATTCCCATCTGCTGCTGGAGGAAGCCTCTCTGATGATGACTGGACAAGGCAATGATGTATAAGTATAGCAGAATATCATTAAGAATCATTTCATTAATTTTTTTTTTGGCCAGTTGTGTTTGGTTCTACCCTAGGTCTCTGAACTAAAACTTGGCTATCCAGTCTCTGGTTCCTGGACTCAATATGAGGGTTTTTTCCTTGTCTTACTGTATCATGGTGTGTGTGTGTGTGTGTGTGTGTGTGTGTGTGTGTGTGTGTGTGTGTGTTTGGTTGTTATCTCTTGGAAGCTGTTGTTTTCTGAAGGGAAATGGAGGAGGAGCGGATCTAGGGGAGAGGGGATGTGGGGGGAGCTGGGAGGAGTGGAGGAAGGGGAAACAGTGATAGGAATGTACTGCATAAGAAAAGAATCTATTTTCAATTAAAAAAAATAATAAACCTTTACATGTAACCCAAAAAAGAAAAATAGGGAATGTAAACAGTTTCTACTATAAAATACATTTCTAATATTTACTAGCATACATTTTAATGAAGTTAATATCATAGCTTTTGTTTGATTAATAGCCAGCCAACAGCAAAATTAAGGTACTCTCCATTTTCCATGGGGCATAGAAATAACCTGGAAAGGGAAGGGAAACTCTAACAACAGGAAAACTGAGCAAATGAAGGTGATAAGTCACAGACAGATCATGTCAAGAGAAGCCAAAGGGCAGACAGCTTGGTAACCTACCAACAGCCATTGCATTCTCTCTCCTTTCTTGTCAGAACCTGTGCCCAATTTTAAAGGTTAGAAATGAAAGAGAATTAGTGCTCTCAGTCTTCCCTAAAAACTAGAACTGGCCAGGGACCAAATGATAGGCAATGAGTCAGAACAAAAAGTCTTCTAGTATAGAACATTCTACATGATTAAAAAAAAAGATGCTGGGAAAAGCCACAGACATTCCCCTCTCCTTGTAATACAAGAACATGATGCTTGGAATAGCAACGACCATCTTGACTATACAGTAATGACATAGCTCACATAGGAGAACAAGTGAAAATATGCTAGGAAATGCTGGTGTGGGTTCTCTTAAGTCTCTTTGGTTAACCAACCTACGAATGGCTTAGCTCTATACTTTTGTTAAATGGTATAATGAATGTTTTCCTCAGTCCAATCACAGTTCCCTTAGTTGGTAGTTACATATATAAATAAATATATACATACAACCTGATTAGTCAGTTTAAGGTTTCTTGTATGTATATAGTTTTCCCTAATTTTTGAGGCAGGAATCTCACTATGCTACATAAACTGGCCTCCAATTTCTGAGCTCAATGATTCTCCTGCTTCAGCTTCCTGTGTGCTGGAACTATGGGTATATACCACTTACTACATCTGGATTCAGTCATGTTTTCTTGACCATTCTGTGATTCTAAGATAAAAGCATCCCAATGTGATGGTGTGAATGAAGACGTCAATCCTATATGTTTGAATATTTGATCCCTAGGTCGTAGAACTGTTTATGAAGGATTAGGGGGTGTGACCTTGTTGGAGAAAGTACTTTATTAGGGGTGGGCTTAAAGATTTCAAACGTCCAAGCTGGCCTCAAATTCGTGATCCTTATGTCTCTGCCACTTCAGCAAACCCTAGATGTTCACTAGAAGTTACCTTATGCTTAGGACCCAATTAACACCTTTAAAATTTTTAAATCACAGCAGGAAGATCAAATATTGTACTGAGTATGATTTTCTACCTGATATTTGGAATTGCATTGGATTATATGTTAGTAGAAACAGAAAGGGCCACCATTACTTTTATTAAACAGCTACTATGTGCCAAGCAATAAGACAGGTGTTTTATCTAGTATATCACAGCAACTTCCAAATCAGTTCCCTTTGATTGCAAAAATGAAAAATAAATCTGTTTGCTAATTCACGTAAACAACTGAACATTTCATTTTAGCACAAATATAAGCTAGGCATAATGGCTTATATCTGTAATGCCAGCACCAGGGAGGGTGGGGTAGGAAGCCTGCTATGAGTTTCAAGCCAGCATAGACTACACAGTGAGTTAAAGGCCAGTAAGACCCAGCCTAAAAATAACCACCCCCAAAAAATGTTGGGCCAAGTATGGGAGTATATGCCTTTAATCTCAACACTTGAAACAGAACCAGGGAGATCTCTGTGAATTCAAGGTCAGTATGGTACACATAACAAACTCTAGTCCTTCCAGGTTCATCTTAAAAACATCAATTAAATTAAAAAAATGCAGACTACAACCACCTACAGAAGTCATGGATATATATGTATCATACTGGAGTTGTTGAAGAAATCTCAGAGTATCACTGACTGCCTCCTGTTTCAAATGTACCACAATCACAAGATTCACTGTAAATCCTAATGTGTTAATCAAAAAGCACCCATGCTGCTGCATCACATTATTTTAATGTTTTAGTCTTTGAATTGACTACAATGGGTTTCTTTTTGTAATTCTAAGTTTTAATTTATACATTCGTAGATGTTATCCTGAGAAGTCCTGAAAGTTCATCAGACGGATAAAGGAGGCGTTGGTACAAAGAGGATTTTAAAAGAGCCACATAAACACTTTTTGCAGGTGTTGTGTGAGTGTGTATGCACGCTAGAGATCAAACTCAGGGCTTCTCACAACCTAATCAAACACACGTCCACCAAGAACTGCATCCCTATCTGTTGGGGAAGGTCGCTTGTTTATTCCTGGCTTCCCAGAACACAAAATAATCACTCAGAAACTATATTATTTGCAATATTGTTTGACCAATAGCTTAAATGTATTTCTGGCTAAGTCATATATCTTAAATTAACCCATTTCTATTAATCTGTGTATCATAATGTGACTGTGGCTTACCGGCAAGACTCGGTGTGTCTGTCTCTGCAGGTAGCTACATGGCTTCTCACTGACTCCTCCTACTCTCTCTATATATCTCTTTCAGCATGGCTTTTCTCTGTTAAGCCATTGCCCGAAAGCAACTTCTTTATTAACCAATGGCAATAAAACATATTCACAGCATACATCACCTCCCACATCACCTATCCCCTTATCATTCTTAATATTGACAATCTACTCAATAGTCAGAAAATCAGGAACGTTTTTTCAAAAGATCAATATACTCTTGTAAAAACACACAACAAATTCAGTCACATAACTTTGACTTCTTTGGCACCAAGGGATCTGATTTTAATTTACTCCTAACTGGGAACCTTCCTTGCCTTTGAGCTTTCTTATCTCCTATTCATTTATTAGAGACCTCTAAGCCTGAATGGTTTGGTCCTTGTGGGCCCCTATGCCAGAATGGCTGCTGCTAGGGCAGCCTCTTAATTCTCACGCTCCAGTTGTGAGACATAACATGCCTTCACAAAGGAGCCTTTCTACCATAGGCTCCCAAACAGTAGCTCTGCCTTCTCTCACCTGTCCCCTTCCCCACTTTAGTTCCTGTTTACTGCCTTCAGATCATTTCTTACAATCAGTTCGTTTTTTTGCTCTTCTCACTGTTAAATCTCAGCATCTAGAAGGGTGCTTTGTATAGCAGAAAAATCTAATTAATACTCGCTTAATGAATGAAGAAAAGTTCAATGAAGAATTGTTTTGTAGGGCTCTGTTTATTTGATTTTTAAAAAAGAATTCTTATTAATCCAATTACAAAAGTGGAAGTTTAGGCTCAGAGTTTTGAAGCTATTTGTACAAAATCATTGAGTGACAGAGTTACTTTCATTAACACCCTAGATTTCCCTTAATCCCTCTACCATCCTCCCTATATCTCCACCAACCAGTAAAAGGCAAAACAGACTGACAGCAAATATTTATGACACAATTTCTTGGGACTTCACTAACCCATTGTATAAGACTATGTGTCTTACACACTTCAAATCCCCTTTCTTTAAGTATTTTCAGGACGGTTGAGTTCACTGGAAATATGTTAAGTACATTGAGTGATTCAGTATCTCTCTCTCTCTCTCTCTCTCTCTCTCTCTCTCTCTCTGTGTATGTGTAGAGAGAGAGCAAGCATGTTTTAAACATTTATCAATTATATGAACACAAATGGAAACTTCAAAAACTTAAATGAACAACCTAAGAATGTAACAAATTAGATAAGCCCAGAGGAAGTATTGATGTATGAAAATATAGACAGCATTGTATTCTAGAGCATGTAATCCATAATTCTGGCCTGATGCTTTCTAGTATAAGAAAGTGAGAAGTACAATCAGCCACAAGACATATTTCAAAGACTAACTGATTCTATCGATTGTAAAAAGAACGCAACTATTTGTTTCCACCTCCTGAGACAAATTCCTTTGTGGGTCCTTATAATGAAAGGGGTATGATATTGTAATGAGCATTCTAAACTATAGCCTCATAAATCAATACATTAAGCTTCATACAATGAAGTGTTGCAGCATGAATTAACAGTCATGGCTGGTGTGACACCCAAACCCACGCAGCATCATATTGCCTTTTTATCTAAACTGTGATCTATGAATCAACCCTATCAGTTCCCTACCTAGGAACTTGTTAGAAATGCAGAATATCAGATCCTCTCCCAAGGCTAAATCAGAATGTTTTCTCTATTTTACTATATATTTATAATATTTATGGCAATTTCTCTTTATATTGCAGAAAAGATAT
This sequence comes from Microtus pennsylvanicus, assembly GCF_037038515.1. Classification (NCBI taxonomy): domain Eukaryota; kingdom Metazoa; phylum Chordata; class Mammalia; order Rodentia; family Cricetidae; genus Microtus; species Microtus pennsylvanicus. Next base: position 134,000,252 of record NC_134601.1, on the reverse strand, counting down.
ACAGGTGATTCCTATGCAAAATATGTTTTCTAAAGCACTGATCTAGTGGGTCATTTTGATTTGAATAAGAATTTGTAAGGACCTATAATTTATTCAATTCATTTATTTCAATAGATATTTGCTGAGAACCCAGAAGTAGGAAAGGCTTTCTTTAAACATAGCTTCAGAAGCATTAGCATAAGGGAAATTTTGATAAGACATACCATTTTAAAGGTAGGTTGGCAATGCAAGCCACATAGTATATGGATAATATTTGCAACATTACAAAAGAAGAGTTAGGTGCCTACATATGTGCTAGACAATTGTTAATATTGAAGCTACAACGACATAAAAATATCTCCATCCTATGGAATTTATAGTCTGATTAATGAAGACATCAATAAACAAACTGAATAAAAAACAGGAAAGGGGGTAATCTTAAATTTTAAATGAGGCTGAGAGGTAATGCCTCACTCAGGAGGTAAAGACCTATCCAAGGTCATGGAGCTAGCTATAAAAATATCTAGAGGAAGTGTTCCAGGCAGGGAGAACAGAGAGTCCAAACACCCTGAGACAAGAGAATGCCTAAAACAACACAAGGCCAGTGTGGTTATTAAACATGAGTAAGAAGCAAAGTAGGTACGCAAGAGGCTTCATCATGTGAGGCCTTATCGGCCATTTTCAGTGTCACTGGTTTAACTATGAGATAGGAAGCCACTGGAGAAAAGGCAATAGGGAGCCACTGAAGGATGCTGAGCAGGAAAATGACGTAATGAGAAGTGTCTTTAAGAAGCTAGCCTTTTTTAAAGGGTGGATGAATGGCTTAGTGGGGGAAAAACTAACTCAGAGTGATTCATTCATTACTTATTACGTGGCACAGATGTGTCAAATAATGTGAGAAAGCTCTAAACTAGGGTGATAACTATGGGAAATGGCAGAGGAAGGTGAATGTAAATGACATTGAATGAAAAAAAGATACTGGGACACAATGGCAGATTATTTATAGAAAAATGACAAGTTAGAAATTCAATTTAATCAAGGTTCACGGATCATCTACTGAGAGAAAAGCTGTCTGCTGGCAAGGAGTTAGGGAGGGGAAGGCGCGCCAGTCTCTGCCCTACACATTCAGAGCCTCAATTTCTTGGATTGCTGAAATGGAGGCAACTGATCTAATAAATTAAAAGCTGTTCTTTCAAAATCTTCAGAGCTGGTTCTCTTGTTCCTTCTTCCAGGGACAGCCAGAGAACCTCAATTTGATTAGCACAAAAAGACAGATCCGATTTGGCAGGAGGGTAGAAGAAAGGTCTTAAATGCTTTTGTGGGGCAGGGCTTTCAACTGGTTTTGGAACACCAGTTTCTGTGCACAGCCCTCCTAGTCTTTTGGTTGATTTTCCACTCTGCCATTCTATTATGGGAAAAAAGACTTGAAGGCATGGGCAAAAGAATAAACAGGCTTAAGGAAAACAACTGGGGGATTTTTTAAAAATTGCCTACCATCAGACTGCAAGGTTGGGGAAGCAGATGCAAATGTAATGCAAATGATATGTAAATCTCTCTGTGGCCTTCTAAATGGTTTTCTACAACTGGAAGGGCCGTTGGGAAACAGCTAGCAGATAACAATGACTCAGAAGCAGAGCAAACTATTTCAAGACAACTTTATCACATGGCCCTTGGCTGCCCTGCTAGCTTGGTGCATCCTTCAGCATTTTTCCTCTTCACTTGAATCAATCTCACCTGATGTAAATTTTTTTAAAAAGAAGTCTGCTTGCTTACTGGTTTTCTAAGCTTATTATACTTTTAAGTCACACCATAGTCCTTTATTTTTTCTCCAAATGCCTTTCTCACCATATCTAGCCAAGTTAAATGTGCTGCTTTCTCCCTAGAACAGAACATTGTTCCAGTGAATTATGAATGAATGTGCCTCCCTTTCATTTCTAATTACTATGAGGCTTTATAGGTTTTTTGTTTAATTCCCACAACTCCACAGGAACTGGCACATTTTCTGCTAACATATACATGCTATATGCAAAGGCAATTTAAGAAAAAAATGCCTGCATATATAGTTGTGAAACGGAATTGCTTTCAAGGAGTCCCTGAAAAACTGTTTATTAAGAAAAGCTTCCTGGTCACAAATGCTGTGGCTTTGGTCAACCTAACTACTGATTTTAAAATGGAAGGGGGAAAAAAAAACACGCTTTTGATCAAAGTGACCATATTTCTGTCTACACTTAGCTATTTAAAAAGACTATACTCTCATCAGATACACATTTATTAAGAGTCCTAGGATGAAATTAATAGTAAATAGCACAGTGCACACATCAGACCTATGCCTGAGCAGCTTGGTCACAGGCCCAGGAGTCCAGAAGCAACTTTCTTGCACATCAGTCCTAAAGTCCCGTTACTTTTTTAGACTCCTAACATTTAAGGCTGCTTTTGCTAGTACAGTCAAAGGAAAGAAAATAACTTTCCCCCCATTTTTAAACACTCGCTTTTAAGGGCCACAAGGTCAGTCCCCCAAAAAAGCTATGGGGCAAAGAGGCATCTGAAGTGATGCCACCAAGTTCACTGCACAAAGGGGAACAAAGCAAAAAGCCAAGTAATCCAGAGAACGATTGTGCGGACAAAGAAAGGGGGAAAGGACGGACAAAAGCAGAAGGGACTGAAGAAAGCACAGCTCCAGACAAAGAAGTAACGAAGAAGAGATGGGGGATGCACAACCAGGGGTGGTGCTCCGGGCGTCGGGGAGTCCCAGAAAGCCGGACCCCCCGCAGGGTGCGGGCAGCCGGGCGAGCGCCCTCCGGCGGCCGGGGCAGCCAGCGTCTTACCTCCTGGGCGAGTTTCTGCTTGAGTACCAGCGCGGCGCACAGGTAGCCAGCGCGGCCCACGAACAGCTCGTCGGAGCCGCACTCCAGGAAGGAGACGGGTGCGCAGACGGCGCACAGAGCCCGGAACTTCCCGAGGGGCTGCACGTAGTCGGAACGGCCCAGGGCGTGGTACACGAGCGTGGCCACCGCGTGCACGCCCGCGCCCCCGAGCAGGAAGGCAGCGCGGGTGTCGGCGTCCGGCTCGCCCCACTCTTCGGAGCGGGAGCACGCGTCGATGAGGCGCTTGGCAGAGCGCAGGTAGCGCTCGCGGGCCCCTGCGAAAAGCGGGCTTTGCGAGACGTGGTAGAGCATGTAGGCCACCCCGGCCACGCCACTGTACAGACCCCCCTGGCAGCTGCTGCCCGCCGGTGTCGCCCCTCGAGCCTCAGCGCCGCCCCCCAGCGGGGGCAGCTCCTGGAGGATGCGTTCGATGGTGGAGGTGACCAAGGGCGCCACAGCCTCCTCGCACTGGCCAGCCAGCAGGCTGCCCTGGTAGTCATCGAAGCGGTTGGCGAAACAGCGCTTGGTGTCCATGCTGTCGCCTGTGGCCCCCCAATGTCGAGCTGGGGACCTTTGGAGGGAGCGCCCTGCAGCCCGGCACAGCACCTCCTGCTCTCTGAGATGATCGGATGGCTGTAGATGCGGTGGTGGGGGGGGGGATGGAGGGAGGAGGGTGAGACGGGAGGTGACAAGAGGAGGTGGACGCAAGGAGGGATCACGGAGCGGGTGGCCAAGTGGGGCAACGGGCTGCTGCGAGGCTCCCGAGTGGCCCGAGAGAGCACGGGGAATGCGTGTCGCTCGTCCCCACTCCCGGAGGCCGCGCCCTCGCCGAGCCGCCCCCTCCTGCGCCGCCGCAGCTCCTCGGCTCTCCAAGGGGCCGAGGTGATCTCCTCAGGCAGGACCCACGCGGGGCCCGCGCCACTCCTCCCGCTCCGCCCTCGGCTCCTCCCCTCCCTGCAGAAAGCCTGGGACGCGCAGGACACGGATCAGGAATGCTGAGGCTGGCCGTCAGCACACCTGGCAGCAGAGGTGATGACTTCCAGTCCCTTGTGTACTCCGAGACTTTGCCTCGGGTCAGCACCAGCAGCACCTGGGAGCGTGGTAAAAACGCAGCGCCGCAGGTTTCTCCTCAGACCTAGTCAATCAAAAGTCAAAATATACAGCAAGAGTCCTAGGTTAGAAGCATCCACAATAAAGTTTGTGAAGCTGCTGAACTAGGCTAAAGTACCAGAGAACACACAGCTGGGAGTCGCCTTTCAAGCTTGGTCACAGTGGCGTTCTCAGTCAAAATACCTCAATACTAAGAACAGCAATAGTGTGTGACTGGTAGTGTGGAACTTGGTTTGTGTTTTTCAAAGGAGCATGAGAACTCCTTGCTTGCCTTCTAATATATTGTTTTGCTGGGCGTGCACAAGAATAAAAGCCCAAATAAGCACACTATATTGGAAACTCCTTACCTACATCTTTTCTTGCTCTATTTCCCTGTTCCCTCATGAAATTAGAAAAAGGCCAAAAAAAAAAAAAAAACACCTTTAGATCATTAGCTAGTTAATACATGGTGGCTAAAGCATGGGGAACAAATTGAATTCTTCCTTAGTTCGCTGTTCATGTCTCTCCCCCTTTGGTTCCCTCCTGTTTCTCCTCCACAAGTGTTATTCCCAGTCTAGTCTCCTGTGTGCTTTGAAACTTCATAATAACTACACACTTCCAGACACCTTGAGGAATGTACTGGGGTGAAAAAGACAAAAAATAAACACAGTCTATTTGTCTTTCTTCTGTTCAGCTCTTTTTAACTAACTCTTCTCTTCGGAAAGTATCCACTACTGAAAGCAAAGAGGCCTCCTCTCTCAAGGGGATTTTTGTTTTCCTAGAGGCTGTATAGGTATAAGTTCCTCATAGGAAAATTTCTGAAACTGTGCAGAATGCAACTACTTCACTCATTTTAAGAACCTGTTTTGTTTGGAAGCATATTTATCTCAACAGGACCAACGATTACCGTGTATGAATCAAATCCTAATGATCCATTTTCAATAAGAGGTGTGTTTAGAGCTCTCCAGAGAATCAGAATAGCAAGTGGCACTAGGTCCCTGTCTATCTTAGATGGCAGTTGCTGCCTGCTTTTCTAGGTGTTCTCAGTTCATCCTTAGGTTGAAAAGTTACAGGCAGTCTGTGAGATGACCCAGCCTATACATCAGAAGATGAGGGAATCTGGATGGGAGAGTTGGGTCAGTAGTTAACAGCACTTGCTACTCATGCAAAGATTTCCAGTTCAGTTGCCAACATCCACATAGTGACCCTCAGCTGTCTTACTCCAGTTCCAGGGGACCCAACGCCCTCTCCTGGCCTTTGAGAGTGCCGGATACACACATAGTGCACATACGTATATGTAGACAAACACTCATATACACAAAATAAAAATAAGTCTTCTAAGCGTAGAGAAAGAAAATCATGGAATCTAAAGCCTCAGGATATAAATTAGATAAGGTTTTGTATCTTGAACCCATAGGATGGGGAATTGGGATGAGAATGAAATTAAACAGCAGAAAGACTGGACCTCCCTGAGAAGCTCAGCCAGTAAGGACTTGAGCGGGCAGGGAAATGTTACTCAGACTAGTAAATGTTACTGGGACCTCCCTGAGGAGCTCAGCCAGTAAGGACTTGAGCGGGCAGGGAAATGTTACTGGGACTAGAAAAACTGGTTTTTTACACCAAAGTGGTGCACTCACCATCTTTGACTGACTTTGCAAGGTCAAAAACTAAAGTGCTTCATTTTTCTATTCTAAGTCTCCCGTACGCTCATTAAGAGGGAGGGTCGTTATTTCTTACAATGTAAGGGAATCCAAGGAATTTCTGTATTTGATAAAAGAACCCCTATGTCTCTAGAGAGTAGAGGACACATCCTGCCCCACCTCTGTGTGTTCTGTCCTCTCTTCCCAACACTTTAGATAAGAACAAAGAAGTGCAAAACAGTGCTTTAGATGGCAGAAGATATGTATTCCCCTTGTTCTAGCTAGAATAAAGAAGAGAACAGAACCCCAGAATTAGAAAAAAAAATTCTTTTTCCTCCACTTCCATCCGTAATTCTATCCAGAGCTCCCAATGGTACCTGATTTATAAGTACAAGAGTTCTTGACTTCCCTTCTTCTCTTCAAGGGTTTTGAGTGCCCTCCTCTCTATTATAGCTTGAACAAAAGTAATAAATATCTTCTATCATCTAAAACTGCAATTACAGGATTAACATAAGAATTTCTGGTCCTTTATGTAATTTCTTTTCTGCTTGCCTTTTCCTATTTACAAGCGAGTTCCTCACTTCTCAAGGTCATTGATGTCTCCAACGGCTCTTATGATACAGAAAAGCTTCTCTAACTCTCAGGCTATATTCGACCAAAAGGGGAAAATAGAAAAATCCACGTTGAAAGAAAAGTTGCCTAAGACTTACAACAGAAAAAAGGGAGGAGGCTTGATTCCTCCTGCTCCTCTTCCTCTTTCCCCTCCTCCTCTTCCATCCTTGAGATAGAGTCTCTCTACATAGCCCTGGCTGCTTTGGAAGTCCCTACATAGACCAGACTGGCCTCAAACTCACAGAGATCTACCTGCCTCTGCCTTCCCAGTTCTGGGATTAAAGACGTGTGTCACTGCTCTGGCAAGTGGCATATTTTTTAAGGCTCTGTAAAATATTAATTTTCTACAATGTGCCATGTATGTAATTTGGATTCAACTCTTGTTTAACAAAATGAAACAAGAAACAGCAATAAGAGAGAAAGAAAATTATTGTAAATGATGCAAATATTAAATTATACTTTGGTTAAAACTGCATAAAGAGAATATTCTAGACAGGTATGTATTATGTATCATCAAATGATATTTTGTCCTAGGACTGAAAAATAATGAATGAGGACAAAATCAAGAAAGCTTAAACCCCAAATGAAAAAAGATGCAGAGACCCGCAGCTAGATAGACATTATGCAAAAAGAGAGTCTAAATTTAAGGTCTCCATCAAATCCCTCCCCTCAGAGCTCAGGAAACCCCGGAGAAGTGGAGGCAGAAACAGTCTAAGAGGAAGAGGGAATGGGGGACATCAGGAAAACAGGGCTCTCTAAATCAACTAATCAAGGCACATATGCACCCATAGAGACTGAAGAGGCAACCAGAAGGCCTTTATGGATCCTGTATATATTATATCTATTAGTTTAATGCTTTATGGTACTCCTGACTGTGAGAACAAGTGGATCTCTGAAACATTTGCATGCTCTTGGGACTCTTCTCCTCCTGTGGGGTTGCTGTGTCCAACTTCAATATGAATATTTGCTTAATCTTATTTGTCATTATCTTATTTGGTTATTATCTCCTAGAAACCTTTTTTTTCTAATGAGAGACAGAAAGAGAGTAGATCCAGAGTGGAGAGGAGGTGGAGAGTAACCAGGAGGAGTAGAGGAAGGGGAAACTATAATCAGAATATATTGTATGAGAAAGAATGTATTTTTTATTGTTTTTATTGAGCTATATTATTTCTCTGCTTCCCTCCCTTCCTACCCCCTCCCCAGCTGCCCTCTCCCATGATCCCCACGCTCCAAATTTACTCAGGAGAGCTTGTCTTTTTCTTCTTCCCATGTAGATTAGATCCATGTATGTCTCTCTTAGGGTCCTCTTTGTTATCTAGGTTCTCTGGAATTGTGAAATGTAGGCTGATTTTTCTTTGCTTTATGTCTAAAAGCCACTTTTGAGTGAGTACATATGATATCTGTATTTCTGGGTCTGAGTAACCTCATTCAATATGATGTTTTCTAGATCCATCCAAATTTGCCCACAAATTTCAAGATGTTATTGTTTTTTTCTGCTGGGTAGTATTCCATTGTGTAAATGTACCACATCTTCTTTATCCATTCTTCGGTCCAGTCAAGGAGCATTTAGGTTGTTTCCAGGTTCTGACTATTACAAATAATGCTGCTGTGAACATAGTTGAGCAAATGTCCTTATAGTATGATTGAACATTCTTTGGGTATATACTCAAACGTGGTATTGCTCGGTCTTAAGGAAGGTTGTTTGCTAATTTTCTGAGAAATTGCCATACCGATTTCCAAAGCAGCTGTACCAGCTTGCATTCCCACCAGCAATGGAGGAGTGTTCCCTTTCCATATCCTCTTTGCCATTAATGTTTTTGATCTTGGCCATTCTGACAGGTATAATATGGAATCTCAGAGTTGTTTTGATTTGCATTTCTCTGATGACTAAGGATGTTGAGCATTTCCTTAAGTGTCTTTCAGCCATTTTAGATTCCTCTGTTGAGAGTTCTCTGTTTAGGTCTGTAATCCATTTTTTATTGGATTATTTGTTCTTTTGATGACAAATTTTTTGAGTTCTTTGTATATTTGGAGATCAGCCCTCTGTCCTATGTGGTGTTAGTGAAGATCTTTTCCCATTCTGTAGGCTGTCGTTTTGTCTTATCGACCGTGTCCTTTGCTTTATAGATTTTCAGTTTCAGGAGGTCCATTTATTAATTGTTTCTCTCAGTGTCTGTGATGCTGGGGTTATATTTAGGAAGTGATCTCCTGTGCCAATGCATTCAAGTGTACTTCCCACTTTCTCTTCTATAAGGTTCAGTGTGGCTGGCTTCATGTTGAGGTCTTTGATCCATTTGGACTTGAGTTTTGTGCATGGCGATAGATATGGATCCATTTTCATTGTTCTACATGTTGATATCCAGTTATGCCAGCACCACTTGTTGAATATGCTTTCCTTTTCCATTTGATATTTTTTACTCCTTTGTCAAAAATCAAGTGTTTTTAGGTGTGTAGATTGATATCAGGGTCTTTAATTCAGTTCCATTGGTCCTCCTGTTGTTTTTATGCCAATACCAGGCTGTTTTCAGTACTGTAGCTCTGTAGTAGAGTTTGAAGTCAGGGATTGTGATGCCTCCAGTTCTTTTATTGTACAGGATTGTTTAGGCTTTTCCATATGAAATTGAGTATTATTCTTTGAGGTCTATAAAGAATTTTGCTGGGCTTTTGCTGGGAATTGCATTGAATCTGTAGATTGCTTTTGGTAAGATTGCCAAGAACATGGGAGATCTTTCCATATCCTGGTGTCTTACTCAATTTTTTTCTTCAAAGATTTAAAGTTTTTGTCATACAAGTCTTACACTGGTTTGGTTAGAGTTACTCCAACTCCAATAGAGTTATGCTATTTGTGGCTATTGTGAAGGGTGATGTTTCTCTGATTTCTTTCTCAGCCCATTTATCATGTGTAAAGGAGGGCTCCTGATTTTTTTTAGTTAATCTGCTACATTACTGAAAGTGTTTATGAGTTGTAGAAGTTCCTTGGAAGAATATTTAAGGTAACTTATGTAAACTATCATATAATCAGCAAATAGTGAGAGTTTGACTTCTTTTCTTATTTGTATCCCCTTGATCTCCTTTTGTTGTCATATTGCTCTAGCCAGAATTTCAAGAACTATATTGAATAGATATGGAGAGAGGACATCCTTGTCTTGTTCCTGATTTCAGTGGGATCGCTTTGAATTTCTCTCTATTTAAGTTTGATGTTGGCTGTTGGCTTGCTGTATATTGCCTTTATTATGTTTAGGTATATTCCTTGTATCCCTGCTCTCTCAAAGACCTTTATCATGAATGGATGTTGTATTTTTGTTGAAGGCTTTTTCAGTATTAGTGAGATGATCATGTGGGTTTTTTTTCCAGTTTGTTTATATGGTGGATTACATTGGCAGATTATCGTATGTTGAACCCTCTCTGCATCTCTGGGATAAAGCATACTTGGTCATGGTGGATAATTTTTCTGATGTGTTCTTGGATTCGGTTTGTCAGTATTTTATTGAGTGTTTTTGTACCAATATTCATGAGTGAGATTGGTTTGTAATTCTCTTTCTTAGTAATGTCTTTATGTGGTTTGGGTATCAGTATAATTATAGCCTTGTAAAAAGAGTTTGGCAATGTTCCGTTTCTATTGTGTGGAACAATTTGAAGAGTATTGTTTGATGTGAGATTCTCCTCTGTATGTTGTGATACCATTGGTTAATAAAGAATCTGATTTGGGCCTATTGCAATGCAGAATAGGGCAAGGCAGAAATTCCAAGCAGATAGAGGAGGAGAGAATAGGCAGAGTCAAAGAGAAGTCATGTAGCCACTGTAGGACACAGATGCTGGACAGAAACTTACAGGTTAGCTACAACCACGTGGCGATGCACAGATTAATAGAAATGGGTTGATTTAAGTTATAAAAGCTAGCCAATAAGAATTGTGAGCTAATAGGCCAAGTAGTGTTGTAATAATACTGTTTCTGTGTGATTATTTCAGGAATGGGCGGCCGGGAAATGAACAAGCAGCCTTTGACAACAATTGGTATTAGCTCTTCTTTGAAAATATTGCGGAAATCTGCACTAATGTCATTTGGTCCTGGGCTTTTTTTTTCTTTTCATTTTTTTTTGATTGGGAGACTTTTGATGACTGTTTCTATTTCTTTAGAAGTTATAGGCCTATCTAATTTGTTTATCTTGTCTTGGTTTAATTTTGGTAAGTGGTATTTATCCAGAAAATTGTCCATTTTCTTTAAGTTTTCCAATTTTGTGGAGTACAGGTTTTTGAAGTATGTTCTGATGATTCTCTGGATTTTCGCCATGCCTGTTGTTATGTCCCTCTTTTCATTTCTGAATTTGTTAAATTAGGTATTCTCTCTCTGTCTTTTGGTTAGTTTGGATAAAGGTTTGTCTATTTTGTTGATTTTCTCAAAGAACCAACTCTTTGCCTCATTGATTCTTTATATTTTTTCTTTGTTTATATTTTGTTGATTTCTGCTCTCAATTTGATTATTTCCTGTAATGTAGTCCTCCTAGGTGAGTTTGCGTCTTTTCTAGTACTTTGTGTAGGATTGGATTTGTGACTAGGTATTGGTTAAATCTGGTTCTGCCATGGAATATCTTGTTTTGTCCTATGGTAATTGAAAATTTTGCCAGGTATAGTAGTCTGGGCTTGTATCCATGGTCTCTTTATGTCTGCATAACATTTGTCTAGGACCTTCTGGCTTTCATTGTTTCCACTGAGTCAGGTGTAATTCTGATAGGTATGCCTTTATATGTTACTTGATTTTTTTTCTTTGCTGCTCTCAATATTCTTTCTTTATTCTGTACATTTATTGTTTTGACTTTTTTATGGCAAGGGGACTTTTTTTGTTCCTGTCTATTTTGTGTTCTGTAAGCTTCTTGTATTTTCATAGTCATATTTTTCTTTAGGTTGGAAAAGTTTTCTGTAGGCAGAGGCTGTTCATTCATTCCCAGCTGCCCAAACCCAAAATAATCACACAGAAACTATATTAATTACAGTACTGTTTTGCAAATAGCTTAGGAGTATTTCTAGATAGCTCCTACATCTTAAACCAACCCATTTCTATTATTTTGTGTATTACCATGAGACTCGTGATTTACTGGCAATGTTCTGGGGCAACTGTCTCCCTTGGCAGCTACATAGAGTCACCCTGACTCCACCTACTCTCTATTTCTATCTCCGTTTGGATTTCCTGCCTGGCTGTACTCTGCTAAGACATTGGCTAGAACAGCTTTATTCAGTAACCAATAAAAACAACACATATACAGAAGGACATACCACATCAGTTTTCTTTTATAATTTTGTTGAATATATTTTTTGTGCTTATGATTTAGACTTCTTCTTTTATCCCTATGATTCTTAAGTTTGGTCTTTTCACGGTGTCCCATATTTTCTGGATATTTTGTGTTAAGCTTTTGTTAAATTTAACATTTTCTTTGACTGATGAGTCTCCTCTATCGTATCTTCAGCACTTGAGATTATCTCCTCCACCTCTTGTATTCTGCTGTTTACACTTACATTTGTGGTTTCTGATCATTTCCCCATATTTTCTGTTTCCAGAATTTCTTCAGTTTGTGTTTTCTTTATTGTCTCTATTTTGGTGTTCAAGTCTTTAATGTTTCTTTCATCTGTTTGATTTTTTTTCACGGTTTTCTTTAAGGGAATGGTTTATTTCTTCCGATTTTTTGTTTGTCTTTTCCTCCATTTCTTCAAGAGAATTTTTTATTTCCTATTTAAGGGCCTCAAACATTCTCCTAAATTTATTTTTTAGGTCATTTTCTTCTGCCTCATCTATATTGGGATGTTCACGTCTTGCTGTTATAGAGTCACTTGGTGCTCTTGGAATTCACTCTGCAATGCTGGAGGTTGTTCGGGCCTGTTCTCCCAGAGGTCACTTGCTTGGACCTTTTCCCATGAAGCTCCCTGGTTTGGGCCTTTTCCCATGAACATCACTCACTCAGCCTACTCCCATGGATGTCCCTGGCTCAGATCTGCTCCCGCAGAGGTCTCTGGTCTAGACCTTGTCCCATGGAGGTCGCTGCCTCACACCTGTTCCTCTGGAGGTCACTGACTCCAGCCTGTTCTGGTAGAGGTCGCTGGCCCAGGCCAAGAATATATTTTCAATAAAAGGGGGAAAAGAGAGAAAAAAACCTTAAAGCCAAGTTGCAGAAATCCTGAATGACTTTATGAAAGATGACATTTAAGGGTGATAGATATTTGATGATTAGAGTTTATTAAAATTCCTAAGGTTATATTAATCTATAGATGGTAACATAAGTGTGTGGAAGATGTATGACTTGCCAAAATATAAAACAAAAATTTAATTAAGAAACAAACCTCAGATGAATGGTGTTTATTTGGTTTATTTACCCAAATAAACTTTAAAGAAATTTATAAGGTAAAAGAACCAAAATATTTACTTAGAACAATGGACCCCCTCTCTGGATAGATGAAGGATTTCTCCCTCTCAGTTGCTATTTCTGATAATGTGATTAAAATTATCTTAAAATAAGTGATGCTATAACTTGACAATTTTAAAAATATAGGTTCAGAGAATGGTGGCCTCCTTGCTTCCAAAGTGTTGCCAGAGAATTGTGCAAGTTTAAATATTAAATTGAGATGACCATGCCTCATGGTTTTCCCCACCTGGGAAAATAGAAAGAATGAATAAAATCCTTACGTAACATTCTGTCTTAGTGGATACATGACCTCCCCCACCATAGAAACCAAAGACAAATATTTGGAAAATTGTGTATTGGCAATCTTCTCCAAATTCTTCCTCAAGTCTAAGGGACTTCTAACCCAACCCCCACCTTTGGAGTTTTCCGTTCATCAATTCCAACTCGACCAATTAGTGCAGATACAAACCTGGAGAGCAGACAAGCTCCAGACCAATTGGTGAGGTTCTTATCAAATGCTTCTGATAATCAAAACAACTATATAGACTGCTAGAAAGGTGTGGACTTACTACACCCAAGTCAAAGAACCAGTCAAGGAGGCACCAGCATCCAAAAGAGAAAAATGAGGAACATGTGGGTCATCTAGCAAGACTTTAAAAATAATTTCACAAAAAGCCTAATGATACCTTATTCCCTAACTGGCAGTGTTGGTGGTTTTGCTGTTTTGATTTTGCTAAATCTGTTGCTTATAATTTGTTTGTGTAATTGAGAAGCAGAGAATCCTCTAAAAGAATACATTCAGTCCATTTTTTAAAGCTGTTAAAGCAGCCCACTCTTGGAGCTCTGTATTTCCTAACGGGAATTCATGGTTAACCCTACCTCTGGAGTCTAATGCATGTACAGTAGATTATTACTATATAAGAAATAGAGAGTTTTCAAATAGGGTGGAAGAATGTCCCAGTAGTTGCTCCATATTCTTTGCCTATTAGCTTAGTGATTAGTGAAACTAAAACCTCGTCACCTCTTATTATAAAATGTGATGCCTGCAAAAAATCACAAAATGTGATTCCCTTACATTATAGGAATCTCAAAATCTAAGAACAACAAAGAAGATAATCAAGAACAAGGACATAAGACAGACCATAAAAAGTGGATATGGAGGATTGAATACTTATATAGAATGAGTTAAATTTATGGTATATGTGCTCAATGAGAGTGATCATTATGCTTACATAGCAGAATGCCCCAAGGCTCAAGTAGTATTCTTTCCCCTTGAATTGTACACAGACTCTACCAGAGGAACTTGCATGCTGGTCATGTTTTAGAATATGAAGTCCTAGGAAAATGAGACTTTCCAATGTCTGTCCCTCCTGTAGTTGGCCCACCTGAATTCCTCCCTTCTTCATAGGGTAAATTACTCTTTGTGTCTTTCAAGACATCAAGATAGATCCTCTCACCCACTGAGGGATTATGGAGCCTGTACCTATGTTCTGGGTGTCTCAAATGACAAATGTATAAATAGTAATTACTCTCCACTCAATGTCCACCAAGCTGATAAGTGGCAATGCTGCAGACAGGTGACACTTTACTCAAGCCTACCACCCAATTGGGATGGGACCTGCATGCTGGTTCAGTTGTTCACACTATTTTCTCTGGATTCTTCCTTTTAATAAGGCTAATCCCAGGGCTAAGACATAAATATATTGGTATTATCATGTCTACACTGGCTCTATAGCAATCTCCAGTGGGGTTGCAATTAAATATAAGACTAAATCCAAATTGCTTCAGAATTTAAATTGTTTATAATCTGCTGGTCAACAAAAAATAAGAACGTGGAATGGTAAAAAAAAAAGAATGTAAAATAGTCAATAAAGATTTATCAATTATACTAGGGATGCCCTTAAAGGATTGTCTAGCCAGAGGGGTGCTACCAGTCAAATGGCTTGGAAAAAAAAAGACGGTACAATGCTAGCAGCAAAGGGATATTTTTGTATTATTCTCAGAAGATGTTGCACTTTTATTCCCAATAATAAAGTTCCCAGTCATACAATTCTCAAGGTCTTTCATAGACTACTCTTGTCAATAAATTAGCAGAAAATTCATGAATTATTGATCTATTTATAGACTGGTCAAAAGGATAGTTTAGAAAATGGAAAGGGCTGGTGGTTTTGATCCTAATTTCCCTTGTATTGGAGCAGAAGTATTAATTGCAGTAGGATGCTGCATTATTCCTTGTATAACGAGGCTAACTCAAAAACTCCTTGAAGCATCAACAAACAAATGACCATAATACAGCAACATAAACTAATCCTTTAAGATACTAGATCAGATGGTTGGTACTTTAATAAAGAAAGCCAAAGGATGCTAGATCAATTTTAACAGTTCAAATAAACGTGAAAAGGAAGTCAATAAGAGTAAAAGGAAAGGTGGAAGAAATTTTAAGAAATAAATTATTATGGTCATTTTTAATATGGGGTGCATTTAGAGATCTTCAGAAAATCACAGATAAACAGGAGGTACTAGTCTCCATGTCTTCCTTAGCTGTCAGCTGTTACCTGCCTATTTAGGTGCTCTCAGTTCATTTTAGAGTTGAAATATTACAAGAAGATCCATACATGACCAAGTATATGTATCAGAAAAGGAGAGAGCCTTGAGCCCCTGAATACACATTAGATAAGACTGTGTAACCTGAAATGATAAGGATGGGAATTTGGAGATGTGGTAATGCTGTACACAGGGAAGACTGCTCATGCCTGAAGAACTTAGCCATCGATGAATTTAGGGGACACAGAAATGCAATTAGGAATATAAAAACCAGTTTTGAGCCAAATTGCTGTGCTATCTATGTTTGTCTGTTCTCTATGCTGATGTCTGTCTTTGCAAGGTCAAAAAATAAAGTGGTTGACTTTTGCTACTCTGAGTCTCTTGTGTGCTTATTTTCTAGCAGGGTCATTGTTTCTCACAACCATAAGTGTGAAGATTAAATAGCTTGTCCTCACATCTTGATTATACATTTTGGGAAAGGAGCTCAGTTTGCTAAGATTATTTCCAGGAGTGGGGCATCCATACAGGGACAGAATGGCCTCTACTTTGAACTGGCTTGTTTTTAATGATGATGATGATGATGATGATGATAACAACAACAACAATAAATGCTAAGTCCACTTTTAAGAAGAGGTCTTGCTAACTTAAAGGGAAGAGAGCATCAAAACTGAAACTAGAATACCTGGTGTAATCTTGAGGCTTCCTTCCTCATCCTTATGGAGACATTAAGATGCAAAACTTAACAAGTAGAAATAAAGTCCCCTGACTCCACATCTCAATCTATCACGATGCTAGAGTCACCTCTGATAATACTGATTCTGGCTATACTTTAGCACAACCCAGCCCAGAGGTGGCACCAGCAGCAAAGAAAAGAACCAGTGATAAACGACTTCAAATTCAAACTGTAAACATGCCACCAAGAGAAAGAGCTCGGCAGCCTCAGTGTGGTGTGACCATCTTGGAAGAATCTTGAATGGATTCATTCATACCAAGGTGGAATGGTTCTTTATTGGGAAGACTGAGGCAACAGGGCTCTGGCTTACATGTCATTGTCTTCCAGCAGGCCCACCAAACATGCTTACATGGCAAGAGCAGAGGAGTAAGAACAAAATTTGAAATATAGACGATTTCTGAGGATTTCATCTCAGTACCGACAAACTCTTGTATGTTGCCTCATCGGCAGCTAATACGAGGAAATCTAGGTTTTCTTTATGGAACCTCCAGAGTTCAGTGGCTAAAGGTATGAATACCTAAGTCTCCTAAGAAGTTCTTTTGAACAGTGATGTTGACAAATACACACAGGGTCACAAGTAAGATATTAACAGAGAGTCTGAGATGCACAAGAGGTTGGAGATATCTAGAAGCCTGCTTGAACTCCCTAGGCTGTTTCCCAAAAGGCCTTTTTCTATGCACAATCACATGGCAAAATTCAAGTTCCAAATATCTTCCAGGGTAGAGCAAGCTTTTTAAGCCACCCAAAGCCCCACCTCTGGCTGTCATTTAGTTTTCAAGCTTTCTTATTTATTTTAATATCATTACTTCATGATAATGTCGTCTTCCTGACGGTAAGGGAGTTATTTACTGATATGCACCAAAAACCTAGACAACCTTAAACTATTCCCTGATACAGGAGGAACTGGCTAAAGCTTTATCAGATGAATTCGTTAGAGTAAGAATGTCATTGTTTAAGTACCTGAACTGCAGAATGCAAAGTGGGATCCTTGAACGAACTTTAACCTGACTTTCCTAAATGCACGTATCGTTCTTGAATTCTTTCATTCTTGTAAAAGCAAGAAAGTAAACACTTTACAATTTCTGCCTCATTTGTCAATTTCTCCCCAAGATCTAGTGACCTCTATACTTTACCTTGAATTCAGTGACTTCACACATTCTAATTTTACTAACCAACCCTGTGTGACAGATATACTTTCCAAATATGGCCACAATATCTCCTATGCCACATGCTCCCCTACAATCAATGTGACCTTGGCATTCCTCCCACTAATAGGCACATGCCACATCCTCTTGCGTTTGGGTAGTCCTGTAGCTCTTCTTCAATAGATTGTGATGGAAATTTCATTGCATGGCATTCAAGGCTAAGGCTAAGTCACAGAAGGTGAGGCAGCTTCTGACTTACAAGCCAGAGCTTTCACATTTGCAGTCCTACATGCTCTTGGAAAAAAAAACACTGACTACCCTGAAGTTGCCATATTGTAAAGAAGCCCAGACAGCTATCATCAACTGACAGATAGCAATGAATCACTTTGGAGATCTAGCCCAGTGAAACCTATAAATTACTGCAACTCCAAATGAGCATCACTCCCACAAGCCCATCCAGAATTACCCAGTCACAAAATTACAAGCAAAGTAAATTATTTTAAGCTATTAAGTCTGAGGATAATTTAGTACGCAGCAAATGTAACTAGAATATCCTGCTCGATTCCCATCACCCAATTTTATAGAAGTGACTTCTTATCAACAGCGTCTATTTAACACTGAAAAAAATAGATGGTAAAATAATATGTTAAAAGTCTTGGAGAGATTAGGGATACAAGGGTCATACCTAAATATAATAAAAGCTATATACAGCAAGCCGACAGCTAACATCAAATTAAACGGAGAGAAACTCAAAGACATCCCGCTTAACTCAGGAACACGACAAGGCTGTCCACTTTCGCCATACCTCTTCAATATAGTGCTGGAAGTTCTAGCAATAGCAATAAGACAGCATAATGGGATCAAGGGGATTCGAATTGGAAAGGAAGAAGTTAAACTTTCGTTATTCGCAGATGATATGATAGTGTACATAAGCGACCCCCAAAATTCCACCAAAGAACTTTTACAGCTGATAAACAGCTTTAGTAATGTGGCAGGATACAAGATCAACTCCAAAAAATCAGTCGCCCTCTTATACTCAAAGGATATGGAAGCAGAGAGGGAAATCAGAGAAGCTTCTCCATTCACGATAGCCACAAACAGCATAAAATATCTTGGGGTAAATCTAACCAAGGAAGTGAAAGATCTATTTGACAAGAACTGTAAGGCATTGAAGAAAGAAATTGAAGAAGATACCAAAAAATGGATGGACATCCCTTGCTCTTGGATTGGGAGGATCAACATAGTAAAAATGGCAATTCTACCAAAGGCAATTTATAGATTCAATGCAATCCCCATCAAGATCCCATCAAAATTCTTCACAGATCTGGAGAGGACAATAATCAACTTTATATGGAGGAACAAAAAACCCAGGATAGCCAAAACAATCCTATACAATAAAGGATTGTCTGGAAGCATTACCATCCCTGACTTCAAACTCTATTACAGAGCTACAGTAATGAAAACAGGGTGGTACTGGCATAAAAACAGAGAAGTCGACCAATGGAATCGTATAGAAGACCCGGACTTTATCCCACAAACCTATGAACACCTCATTTTCGATAAAGGAGCTAAAAGTATACATTGGAAGAAAGAAAGCATCTTCAACAAATGGTGCTGGCACAACTGGATGTCAACCTGTAGAAGAATGAAAATAGACCCATATCTATCACCGTGCACAAAACTCAAGTCCAAATGGATTAAAGACCTCAATATCAGCCCGAAAACACTGAATCTGATAGAAGAGAAAGTGGGAAATACCCTACAACAGATGGGCACAGGTGATCGCTTCTTAGGTATAACCCCAGAAGCACAGACATTAAGGGCAACATTGAATAAATGGGACCTACTAAAACTGAGAAGCTTCTGTAAAGCAAAGGACACTGTCACTAAGACACAAAGGCAACCTACTGACTGGGAGAAGATCTTAACCAACCCCGCAACAGACAAAGGTCTGATCTCCAAAATATATAGAGAACTCAAGAAACTAGACTTTAAAATGCTAATTAACCCAATTAAAAAATGGGGCGCTGAACTGAACAGAGAATTCTCAACAGAAGAAGTTCAAATGGCCAAAAGACACTTAAGGTCATGCTCAACCTCCTTAGCGATCAGGGAAATGCAAATCAAAACAACTTTGAGATATCATCTTACACCTGTCAGATTGGCTAAAGTCAAAAACACCAAGGATAGCCTTTGCTGGAGAGGCTGTGGAGGAAGGGGTACACTCATCCATTGCTGGTGGGAATGCAATCTTGTGCAACCACTGTGGAAGTCAGTGTTTCGGTTTCTCAGGAAATTCGGGATTAACCTACCCCTGGACCCAGCAATACCACTCTTGGGAATTTACCCAAGAGATGCTCTATCACATGTCAAAAGCATTTGTTCAACTATGTTCATAGCAGTATTATTTGTAATAGCCAGAACCTGGAAACAACCTAGATGCCCTTCAATGGAAGAATGGATGAAGAAAGTATGGAATATATACACACTAGAGTACTACGCTGCGGTAAAAAACAATGACTTCTCGAATTTTGCATGCAAATGGATGGAAATAGAAAACACTATCCTGAGTGAGGTATCCCAGACCCAAAAAGAAGAACATGGGATGTACTCATAATTGGTTTCTAGCCATAAATAGGGTTCACGGAGTCTACAATAGGCGAAGCTAAAGAAGCTAAGTAAGAAGGTGAACCCAAGGAAAAACATATAGTTATCCTCTTGGATAAGGGAAGTAGACAAAATTGCCCGGGAGAAAAGTGGGATCTTGGGGGTGGGGTGGGATGTGGGTAAGGGGAGATGGGGAGAGAAAAGGTAGAAGGGAAGGAGGGGGGACTTGGGGAAACAGGAGGATCGGGATAAAGGAAGGTTGGATAGGGGAACACGGAACCACAATTCTTAGTTAAGGGACCCACTTTAGGGTGGGCAGGAGACTTGACCCTAGAGGGGCTCCCAGGTGCCCGAGCTGAGGTCCCCAGTTAGTTCCCTGGGCAGCTGAGGATAGGGAACCTGAAATGACCCTACCCTAGAGCAATACTGACGAATATATTGCATATCATCCTAGAACTTGCATCTGGCGATGGGTGGAGATAGAGACAGAGACCCACACTGGAGCACTGGACTGAGCTCCCAAGGTCCCAATGAGGAGCAGAAGGAGTGAGAACATGAACAAAGATGTCGGGACCACGAGGAGTGCACCCACCCACTGAGACAGTGGAGATGATCTACTGGGAGCTCACCAAGGCCAGCTGGACTGTTACCAAAAAAAGCATGGGATAAAACTGGACTCTCGGAACATGGCGAACAATGAGGGCTGATGAGACGCCAGGGACAATGGCACGCGGTTTTGATCCAACGCAATGTGCTGGCTTGGTGGGAGCCTAGCCAGTCTGGATGTTCACCTTCCTAGATATGGATGGAGGGGGGAGGACCTAGGACTTACCACAGGGCAGAGAACCCTGACAGCTCTTTGGACTGGAAAGGGAGGGGGAGAGGAGTGGGGGGAAGGGGAGAGGGGTGGGAGGAGGGGGAGAAGAGTGGGAGGAGGGGGAGGGAAATGGGAGGCTGGGAGGAGGTGGGAATTTGTTTTTTTTTGTTTCTTTTCTTTATTCTCCTTTTATCAATAAAAAAATTATAAAAAAAATAATGATCTCAGAGGAAATAAAATCAAGGAAAAATTCAGAAAGTTATGTCTAAAAATTCCTATAGATTTTTTAGAAGTAGCTATTATTCAACCAAAAATGTATAGCCTGTAGGAAATCCTACCAAGGCCATTTATTTTACTCTTATCTGTAAGATTTGCCCTGATAGCCACAGAATTTCCAGCAGCATTTGCTGACACATAACTCCCACCACATGCTTTCTGCAATTTGCTGAACCTCTCAGTTCTAGTTCTTCTTCAGTATTCCTTATTATGTGGATTGTGTAAAACTATGGGTGGGAAGCAGTTTCTGTGCTTTTACCAAGAAAATCACATAAAATTATGCACAACTTTGCAAGAAAAATATGTTAAAATAAAAAGTCTTCTTCATGCGAATCTTGATATCTCAGAGTGAATATTTAAAAAATAAGTAATTTTATATCTTTTAAACCTGAACTCTTTATGTTATGGGGTAGATAGGTCATCTTAAAAATGCTTTCAAAAATAATTCAAGCTTTTTGTCCAAGGACTTATCTTAAAAATAGTTGAAATAACTGAATTGTATATAACCAGTATTTATGCCCTCCATGCTCAGTGTGAAAATTTTATCCTTGATTTGTTAGATTAATGGCATAATTGGACAGTTATCATTTCTTCTTCATCTTCTCCCCTTATAGCTCTTCTCAAAACAGCAACCATAATGATACGTTAGATTCTACCCCTCAAGAGAAAAGCCATAATTCACAGGGTTGCCTATTGGGTTCTCAGGACTTCTAGAAACCTTTTCCTAGTTCTATCATTCATATGCTGCTCCTTCATCTCCAATCATCTTCTATACCTTAATGTCCCTCCAATATACTAGCTCATAATATTAACTTGGGGAGTTTTCATAACAGTTTCCTGTTCTTGTAGTTCTTTTCTAAAGGAGGGTGCATGGCTTGCCTCCACTTCTCTCAGTGAAGCTTTACCCAATTTATAGCATCCTATGGTATAATTGACACATTTTCTCAGATCTAATAAACAAAGGTGCAGATCATTCCTGGCCAGTGTGACCAATGAAATGTTGCTGTCCTTTTCCAGATAATGTGGTGTAATTTGCTTGCTGATTGTATCTAGCTTCTAATTCTACAAGGTAATTATGATTACCCTATGATGATTAACAGAATGCTTAAAGTTGGTAATACTGGAGGTAGAGAAAAAAGATTTTTTAAAAACTATATTAAATTACATGGTTTTATGAATGACCAAGGCAAAAGTTTACAACCAAGACATTGGTTTAAAAAAAAAAAGTTAAGAGAGAACCTATATAAAGGTGGAAGGTGAGAAGTGACTCACCCTAATGCCCTACCCAAATATTATCATTTAACGAGTGTATTTTTATTTCTTTTATTTCGCACCCGTATCCCACCACTAGCAGGTAATCTCAAGAGGATTTGTTTCTGTATTAATTCCTGTTGTAATTCAAGCATGAGCATGCACACACAAACACACACACACACTACATGTGATATACAACATATTGTCAATATCTACTCATGGATCGCTGTGATTCTTTTTATAATTTATCTATTAATTCATTTTTTGTCAACTTGACACAAACTGGCATCATCTGGAAGGAAACTTCAATTAAGAAAAGTTTTTCCATAAGATTGGCCCACAAGTAAATCTCTGGAGCATCTTCTTGATGATTGATGTGAGTGGTAACATCTCTAGGCAAGTGGTCCTGGGGTGGATAAGAGACTAAACTGATCTATCCAGGAGGAACAAGCCGGTAAAAAGCAAGGTCTCTGTTTCAGTTCTTGCCTCCAGGTTCTTGCCTTGGCTTCCCCTAGTGATGGACTGTAGCCAGCAAGCCAGATAAATCCTTTCTTTCCCAAGTTACTTCTAGTCATGACATTTTATGACAGCAAAAGAAATCAAAATAAGAAAATTCTTGAATCCTTTTTTTGTTTTGTGTGTGTGTGTGTGTGTGTATGTGTGTACACATACATATATGCCACAGTGTGAGTTCTAGAGGTCAGAGGATGATTTTGTGGAGTCACTTCTCACCTTCCACCTTTATGTATGTTCTTTCTTAACTTTTTTTTTAAACCAATGTCCTGGTTGTAAACTTTTTGCCTTGTTATTCATAAAACTGTGTAATTTAAACATAGATTTTTAAAATCTTTTTTCTCTACCTCCAGTATTACCAACTTTAAGCATTTTGTTAATCATCGTAGGGTAATCATAATCAGCTTGTAGAATTAGAAGCCAGGTACAACCAGTAAACAAATGATACCATCTTTTCTGGAAAACGACAGCAGGATTTCATAGATCACATTGGCCAGGAATGGTCTGTACTTTTGTTTATTAGATATGAGAAAATGTGTCAATTATACCATGCTATAATTGGACTGCACTTTGTTAAAACATAGGCGCACAAGGCACAGCTAAAATAGTATTTTCAAATTTAAAATGATGAATCTATATAAGGTAATCTAAATTGGCAAGTTGGGTTGGAAGTATCTCTTTAGTTACAGAAAAATTATAAAAGCTTTCTACAAATGAGTATTTCTATATTTTATTGCAACATTGAGAATTCTAAGAAAGGAAAGTAACAGTTAAGAATTTCTATATTGGGAGGGTGGCAACTAACTGAAATGGGGAAGAGGGGGATAGAATCAAAGCTTATGTAGTCTTTCTGCTCTGGGCAGTTGGGTCAATGGAGGTCATATCTACCAAGTAACACAGCATATGAAGTAGGGTAGGGATGGAGGACAGACAGAAGGACAATGGTAATTAAGGTTTTAAATCTGAGTGTTATTTCACAGTATTGTGGTAGAGAAAGAAATTGCACATGTTAATATATGTATACACCCACCTACACATAATCAGGTCAACATCAGTCATTATGTAACTGCAAGGAGAAAATATGCTAAAGAAGCCACACAGATAATAAAAATGACCTGAAATTACATGTGATGTAAATACATATGTATTTATATGTTGATTTAAAATATAATCCCAATAAATATGTCTGAAGATAAGACAAAAGTTCAGGGTACAAGGGTGCTGATGGAGATGAGCTTTGGAAATGAGTTTTCCATTATATGGAAAACATGGAAAGGTGATATGGATAGACTGCAGAATGAAGATTGGCTATGCAGTTTCTATTTTTACCTAATGATGCATTCATGATTTTCCTTTGAGAAACACCATGCCTCATTCACAGATCATATAGTTTAAGAGGATCTAAAACACGTTCGTGTGTGTATGTGTGTGTATTCTAAGCCTGCCCAACCAGAAGAAATTATGAGCTTCATTATCTATAATTATTGGTAACTCTGGGATTGCTAAAGTGGAAAAATTAACTGCAACCATTGGCAGTATTTATTGCACGGAGAAAGCATACTAAAGAGGAAGCCACACAGAGGAAAGCAGAAGTGAAAAGAACCCTAGAAAACGTCAGAGCTGATGTTGCTAGAAGGCCCGCATCCAGCCTTCCTCAGAGTTCTTTTCACAGAGCCCTGGAAAAGCTACTTTGGCTTAAATATGTATCTGACACAAAAGAAAGAGGTCTGGATACTTGTAGATATTGATTATTTGTGTTTTTTCTTTTTCTTTTTGAAACAAGATCTCTCTGTATAGCCCTGTTTGACTTGAAAATTTCTGTGTAGACCAGGCTGGACTCACTCAGAGATCTGCTTGACTCTGTTTGCCAAGTGTTGGGACTATCACACCTAAAATTTTTTAAAAGGTGTATGCTACCACACCTAAAATCTTTTCTTGTTTTTCTCTTTTTTGATTGATTCTTTCCTTCTTATTCATTTTACATACCAGCCACAGTTCACCCTCCCTCCCCTTCTCCAGTTTCCCCACACCTGTTCCCCACCCCATCCACTCCCCAGAAAGTTTAAGTCCTCCTATAGGGAGTTAATTGCTCAGCTGGAATCCTTTATTTTTTTTAAAGATAAAATTAGTTACAATACAACTCTTGGGCATATACCCAAAGGATGCTCAATCATACTACAAGCACATTTGTTCAACTATATTCATAGCAACATTATTTGTAATAAACAGATCTGGGAAACAACCTAGATGCCCCATGACCAAAGAATGTATAAAGAAAATGTGTTATATTTAAACAATGGAGTACTACTCAGTGGTTAAAATAAAAAACAAAAAACAATGACATCTTGAAATTTGCACATAACTGGATGGAACTAGATAAAACAATTCTGAGTGAGTTAACCCATACCAAGAAAGATGATTATGGTATGTACTCACTCATAAGTGGATACTAGCTGTAAAGCAAAGGAAAAGGAGAACCCTAAGAGAAAAATATTTAGAACCCCCTGGGAAGTGGTAATAGAGAAGATCTCTTGAGAAAATTGGGAGCATTGTGGTGGGGAGAGAAGGGAGGGTGGAAGGGGAAGAGGAGGAGAGAAGGGGACAGGGCAAGGAGCACTGAGCTGAGCTCCCAATGTCCAGTCAAAGAGTAGGAAGAATGAGAATATGAACAAAGAGGTCAAGACCATGATGGGGACACCCACTGAAACAGTTTACCTGAGCTAACAAACTCCAGCCAGACAGGGAAGAAACCAGCATAGGACCAAACTAGACCCTCTGAATGTGGGTGACAGTTGTATGGCTGGGGCAAACTGTGGGACCATTGGCAGTGAGACCAGGATTTATCCTTACTGCTTGTATCGGACTTTTCGAATCCATTCTTTTTGCTCAGTCTAGATATAGTGGGGAGGGCCTTGGTCCTTCCTCAAAGCAATGTGCCTTACCCTCCCCGAGGAGTGAATGGGGTGAGGTAGGGGGAAAGGTGGAGGGAATGGGAGGAAGGGAGGGAGTAGGAACTGGGATTGGTATGTAAAATGAAAAAAGTTTTTTTTAATTACTCATAATTAAATACTTTTACCTTTTAACCTGTATCTCCAGCCCATAGGTTTGGTGTATTTGAGGTAGTTTACTGTGCTTTGCTTGGAAAAGCTAGCTAGCTGCAGATGAAAGAAAGAAAGAAAGAAAGAAAGAAAGAAAGAAAGAAAGAAAGAAAGAAAGAAAGAAAAGAAAATGGCAGTGTTGCTAAAGTTCAATTTGAAAGAATAACGGAGAATGGACTATTTCTATAAACTCTTGAACACTGACTAGATGAAGGTATTAAAAGACAACCTGATATATTCCTGTTCCACCAAACCTAGCTGTGTGACCTTGAAAGAGCTTTTAATTGTCCTAAGCTTTAGTTCTTTCCTCTATAAATTGACAATGATAACAGGATCTTTCTCATAGGATGGCTACAGTAATACCTACAAAGGGTTAAACTTGGTATCTAGCTTTGCATAGATGTTAATATGGGTCTCCAAACCTTATTGTTCTGCATGCACTTACTTCAATAAATTGATTACTGTTGCCCATTTATCAACCAATTTTTCTGTCTTCCTAAATCAGTTCTCCATAGAAAAGAGTCGTAGACATTGGGGCTTTTGATTAGTTTGTTTATTCTTTCTCAATTATTCATAAATCAAATGTTTCCCATTTACAAGCCTAACGTGTGTGTGTGTGTGTGAGAGAGAGAGAGAGACAGACAGACAGACAGACAGACAGACAGAGAGAGAGACTCAACTTCTTTTTTTTATTGCTTTATAAATAATACCATTCAAAATTTCCACTTTCTCCCCTCCTCCTATTTCCCTCCTGCTCCTCCACTTCCCCTCCCCCTCCAGTCCTAAGAGAGGTCAGGGTACCTTACCCTGTGGGAAGTCCAAGGCCCTGCCCCCTCCATCCAGGCTTAGGAAGGTATGCATCCAAATAGACTAGGGTCCCAGAGACTCAACTTGTAAAGTGAAAGGAGAAACCATGCTGATAATAAAGATTCAAGATGACAAATGTCCTTGCTGATGCATGAGACAGGATGAAATTACTCTTTTTGCAAGGCTATCTGACTCTGAAGTGGTGGAACTGAAAATGGGGAATGAAGGTCATGTGTGTGGGCGATCTGGAAGGAAGGATTAAAGAGTACCTGAATGAACAGTTTGCCTCAATTCTTTTCAGTCCTTTAAATACTATGGGAAAATTCTATCATTTTCACTTACTTTACTAATCTCTCATAATTGAAAAAAATTCCTGAAAAATGTCATAGGGTTTTCTGTGATTTGAGCTGCTTCTTAAAAACCTGAGATTTGCTTTACTGCTGGTTAGAATGTAATACAAGTCAGGCTTAGATAAAAATAGAAGAAAATCTTCAGTTTCTTCAGCTTCCAATTATATTTTCTCTTTCAATTAGAATATTCCAGGGAATCATTAATCTATTCTTTCAAGATACAACCTATGCCTCATACTTAGTAAAAATTCACAATCAAAAATATATAATATAATATATATGTATGTATATATATATATATCAAAAATGAGGAGCTAAATTATATTTTTCATATCCAGAACAGACAATTTTGACTTAATTTTTTCACGAGACATATAAAATTATAATTCCAAAATGGAAGATCACCACAGGCAGAAGAGCTATGCAAGTGACTACATGCAAAATCCTTTAATACATTTGGCCCCTTAAGCAGTGTTGTGATAATGGAATTGGCTTTTGTTGTCAGATAAATGTCATGGAAACATGAATGTATTTATACTACCTCAATATTTTTAAATCTGAGGATTATTATATCTTCTATTTGACTTATTTCACTTATCCAGTCACTAAATGTAAATAAAATTAGACTATTTATTTACTATAAGATAATTCTAGTTTCTGTTGTGGACTTTTATCCAGCCCAAAGAAATATACATAGTACTGGGTAGACTAATGAATTAACATCTGGATATCTACTCTGTCCTTCCTAACTATAAAAAGGAAAAAGAAAGCCATTGTTCTGCTATGGGTAAAAGTAAATAAATACTAGGAATATTCGCCTTCCTAAGAATCATATTTTATATGCTCTCATAAAGTAAGTATCATTTAGCTTCCCTTTTTTTAGTCAAGAACCTATTTTTAAAACTTCCTCTTGTCACACATTTAGAAGAAGAAAATATTGAACCTTGAATTTGTATATTTTAGATTTGTAATGATTTTAAGGATTTTGTATCTTTATCTACTATACAAAGAAGCCATATCTCTTTAGATATTAGAAAGGGGTTTTGCTGCATAAGAAATAAAAATACCAGCCAGGTGTTGGTGGCACACGCCTTTAATTCCAGCACTCAAGAGGCAGAGGCAGAAGAATCTCTGAGTTCAAGGTCAGCCTGGTCTATAGAGTGAGCTCCAGAATATCCTGGACTACAAAGTGAGACCTTGCCTCAGAAAAATTAAATGAATAAAAATATGCCTCCCAAAATTCTAAGCACAATTTGACTTTATTTTGCTCTTTTTAAAAAGAAGGTCTAGGCATAGAGTAATGTTATCACACTGGCAGGATAAGAAACTCTTGGGTCTTCCTTCTTTCCATGGAAAGAAATTCACACAGATATGGATCAGCTCCATCTGTGAGACGTCCAGAAACTACTTACATGTTCCGTTTACAGCACACAATATTGAATCCAGCCATATCAAAGCCTGTGGGAAAATTTATGGTACCCTAATGGCGTAGGCTCTCTGCCCAGTACAGTGCAGTGTTATTGGGAGGAATTTCCTAACTCTTAGCTCCATCCATGCTTATCCCTAGAGACAAAAATAAATGATTGGGCTATATATCCAAAGTTTCAACTTTCTGTGGGGTTGACTGAGGATATATGCTTGTGTCTTGACCATCAAGAGCACTGATAGGAGCTATCACAATCTGGGGAATCCATGTGCACCCCTGCCTTAGAGTTTCTATTGCTGTAAAAAGATATGATGACCATAGCAACTCTTACAAAGGAAAACATTTAATTGGGGTGTCTTACAGTTTCAGAGGTTCAGTCCATTATCATCATGGCAGGACAAGGCAGCATACAGGTGCTATAGACGTCATATTTTCTATTTCTTCATAATTCAGTCTTAGTGGGCTTTATGTTTTTAGGAATTTATTCATTTCTCCAATTTTCTGATTTATTGTTATACATTTTATAGTCCCTTAAACCCTTTCATTTTTGTGGCATCAGTAGTAATTCATATCCTGGATTTTTTATTTTACTTGTTTGAGTCTTCTCCTTTTCTAGCTAATAATTTGTCAATTTTGTGGTTGTATAAAAAATAAATCTAATTTCACTGACTTATCTGCTCTCCTTTACTTCTGCATTCATGTGCATCTTTTCTAATCTTTATTATTCCTTCTCTTCAGCATACTTTGGGCTTGGCTTGTCCTCTCCCTCAACATTTGGCTCCCATAAGCTCATATGGAGTGACACTATTAGGCGGTGTGGCTCTGTTGGAGTAGGTGTGGTCTTGTTGGAAGAAGTGTGTTACTGGGGGTGGGCTTTGATGTTTCAGATGCTGAAACCGGGGCCAGTGTCATTCACTCTTTCCTCTGCCTGCTGATCTAGATGTAGAACTCTCTCAGCTACCAATGTGGAAGAGAGGCCCTACCCATAAATGAAGAGCTACAGGCTATTAATAACTCCTTTCTTCAGTTTTCCTCCCTGTATCTATAGAATTTTAGCAATTCTGTGTTAGTATTTGTATTTTGAATAGACAGACACCTCTCTCAGTCATTATGAATAGAGCTCACACTGGTAAAAACACTAACTAATCATCTTGGGTAAAAGATTTTCAAGGCTTCAAATCTTCGTGTATTCTAATGTGTCTTTTCTGTATGTGTGACTGTAGGCACCCAAGTCAAAGGATTTACTTTTGTTATTGGTAGGAAGTAATTATCTCAATTTCTGTCTATGTGGGAGAATCAGTCTTCTCCAGGGACAAGACTATTAATAGGTGAGCCAATTCTAAGAACTCAGATATAACTACATATACATATGAGCAACACAAAATTAACTCAGAAGATTGTTTCTATACATTTATATGTATATATGTAACAATAATAACTAAAGAATAAAAAGCCATGAATTTGTGAAGAAATGAGGACATATGGGAGGAGTTGGAAGTGGGGGGGGGCGAAAATGATGTAAATAACAATGTTCACACATGAAATTCTCAACAAATAAATAAAATATATTTTTAAAAAGAAGTCTAAATGGTTTTTAGGATACCATCAAGGGAAAAAACATGTGTTATGTGGGAGTTTTAAATGAGAAATAAAATTTAAAAAAGTTTAAAGAAACACACACACATACACACACATGTGCGTGAGACAAAAGCCTGCTAACCCAAATCTCATATCTGGCAATTTTATACTCAGAAATGAAGACAAGGACTATTCCAAGTAAGGAAAAACTTGTGGAAGTGCACCATGATTAGATTTTAATTATAAGACATGAAAAATTGAATATTTGGATTGAAATGAACAAAAATGAGTACATCAAAATGGAACACATGACAATGTGAAGTTTTATGGTCAGGAAAATTATATAGACAAATATACATAATACTGTGATACTACAATAATACTTCTCAAGTCATTTTCAGCTATTGCACAGAAATTAAAAGATAAAAGTCTAAACTATAACTACAAAATATGTCTATTAGTCAGAAAAATAAAAGATTGAAATTGGAATAATAATAACATGAAAAGCCTCTAGAGATAGAGCTTAGGAAGCAAGGGTTTTGTGTGTGATTAAAGTTAGTTAAATTGTAGTCTGGTTACAATTAGAGGTGTTTTATGTAAGTCCCCTCATAACCACAAAGAAAATGTGTAGAGAATAAAATGAAAAAAATTACATTCCAAAAGAAAATAAGAAAGGAATCAAAATACATCACTCCAAAATAAAACAAAAATAGCAACAATGTGCAGTAACAAGAGAAAAGAATGACAACATCTCTAAACTAGGAAATCATGAACAAAGACTTTCCCTGGCAACAATTACATTAAGTGATAATGGATTAAACTTGTCAATCGGGTGGCATAAGATGGCTGAATAGATTTTAAAATCAATATCCAATTATAAGCTGTCTACAAGAGGCCCAATTCATAGTCAAAGACAGACAGTCAAAGGCAAGAAAAAATATCATTCAAATTCTAACAGAAAGTAGCACTGGTCATACTTAGGTCAAACAGTAGAGATTTTAGAGCTGCAACAATAGAAAAATAAGAGCATTATGCCTTAATAAATGTGTGAATTAGCCCTGAAAACTAAACAATGGTAAATATGCATGTGCTACTATCTAAATTTGTTAAGAAATAAAGAAATAACAGTAATGCAGCAACAATAGGAGATGTCAGGAGACTTCTTAAAATTAATAGGAAATAGAGAACCTAAACATTATAGTGATGTGGGATTCCCCTCTGGATGTTGTGAATACCATTGGTTAATAAAGAAACTGTTTTGGGCCTATAGCACAGCTATAGGGGAACAGAGCTAGGTGGGGAAAAGTAAACTGAATACTGGGAGAAGGAAGGGGAGTTAGAGAGAAGCCACGTGGCCCTGCCAGAGACAGATGCTGGAACCTTGCCAGTAAGCCACAAGCTTCGTGGTAAAATATAAAATAATTCAAGTGGGTTAAATTAAGATGTAAAAGCTAACCAATAAGAATTTAGAGCTAATGGGACAAGCAGTGATTTAATTAATGCAGTTTCTATGTGATTATTTTGGGGCTAAGCAGCCGGGAACCAACAAGCAGCCTCCTCCTTGTAACAATTATAGAAAAAAATGGGCCTAAAACACACTGAACAATCCACTTAACCATAATAGAATACACATTTTCTTAGGTACATATGGAACATTTTGTATGATAGAGTATATGTTATATCACAGAGCAAGTCTTAAAATGTTTAAGAAGATTGAGATCATACCAAGTATCTTTTCTAACCATAAGGATAAAATTTCTCAGGAAATTCGGGATCAACCTACCCCTGGACCCAGCAATACCACTCTTGGGAATATACCCAAGAGAGGCCCTGTCATACAACAAAAGTATATGCTCTACGATGTTCATAGCAGCATTGTTTGTGATAGCCATAACCTGGAAACAACCTAGATGCCCTTCAATGGAAGAATGGATGAAGAAAGTATGGAATATATACATATTAGAGTACTACTCAGCAATAAAAAACAAGGACTTCTTGAATTTTGCATGCAAATGGATGGAAATAGAAAACACTATCCTGAGTGAGGTAAGCCAGACCCAAAAAGAGCAACATGGGATGTACTCACTCATATTTGGTTTCTAGCCATAAACCAAGGACATTGAGCCTATAATTAGTGATACTAGAGAAGCTAAATAAGGAGAACCCAAAGAAAAACATATAGGCATCCTCCTGAATATTAACCTCCAGCAGGTGATGAAAGGAGACAGAGACAGAGACCCACATTGGAGCACCGGACTGAAATCTCAAGGTCCAAATCAGGAGCAGAAGGAGAGAGAGCATGAGCAAGGAACTCAGGACCGCAAGGGGTGCACCCACACACTGAGACAATGGGGATGTTCTACTGGGAACTCACCAAGGCCAGCTGGCCTGGGTCTGGAAAAGCATGGGATAAAACCGGACTCGCTGAACAAAGCGGACAATGAGGACTAATGAGAACTCAAGAACAATGGCAATGGGTTTCTGATCCTACTGCATGCACTGGCTTTGTGGGAGCCTAGGCAGTTTGGATGCCCAACTTACTAGACCTGGATGGAGGTGGGGGTTCCTTGGACCTCCCACAGGACAGGGAACCCTGATTGCTTTTCGGGCTGGGGGGGGACTTAATTGGGGGAGGGGGAGGGAAATGGGAGGCGGTGGCGGGGAAGAGACAGAAATCTTTAATAAATAAATAAATTTATAAAAAAATAAAATAAAAAAAAAGAAAAAAAATAAATTGTGGCTGGAAAATAAACAAATATGTGAGGATTAAACAACAAAATATCAAATAGCCAAATACTTAGAGAATAAACAAAAAAGTGGTATTAGAAAATACACCAAAACGGGCTGGAGAGATGGCTCAGAGGTTAAGAGTACTGACTGCTCTTCCAGAGGTCCTGAGTTCAATTCCCAGCAACCAAATGTGGCTCACAACCATCTGTAATGAGGTCTGGTGCCCTCTTCTGGCTTGCAGGCATACACACAGACAGAATATTGTATACATAATAAATAAATATTTAAAAAAAGAAAATACACCAAAACATACAGATTCCAACAAAAGCAATAATCAAAGTAAAATTTGTAATAATGAATACCCACATTTTAAATAAAGAAATATCTCAAACAATCTAAATAGTCACCCTCAAAAAACTAGATGTGATAGTATATGCTCATATTTCCAATGTTTAGGAGTCTAAGGCAAGACGATTGTGAATTCTGTGCATTCTACATTAACTTGAGCTACCCGAGGCCCTGTCTCAACAAAAGGTGGAGGGAGAGGACAGGCCAAGCCCAAAGTTAACTGAAGAGAAGGAATAATAAGATTAGAAAAGACAAACAAGAAATACAGAAGTGAACGATAGCAAATAAGTCAGTGAAATTAGATTTTTTTTTTTTTACAGAACCACAAAATTGACAAACTTTTAGCTAGAAGAGGAGAAGACTCAAACAAATAAAATAAAAAAAAATCCAGGAGATGAATTACTACTGATGCCACAAAAATAAAAGGGTATAGGGGACTACAAGAAAAATATATAACAATAAATCAGAAAATTGGAGAAATGAATAAATTCCTAGAAACATAAAACCCACTAAGACTGAATTATGTAGAAATCAAAAATACAATCAGATTTATAATAGTTAAGGAGATTAAATAAATAATCATAAATCTCCCCACAAAGGAAAGCCCAGAACCAGGCGGCTTCAGAAGTGAATTCTACTGCACTGTGAAAGTAATTCTGAAAAGAAAAATTCATGCCAAATTCATAAATGTTGAAACATCAAAATTACTAAACCCTAAATTCTGGAACGCTCAGAGCATTACTACCTTTAATACTGACTAACAATATAAAAATATTATTCTTGAAAAATACTTTTCAAATACTTTCAAAACATGTATTTGCGTTTGTAAATGGGGATTTACTTGAAAAATGCAAATGTGACTGAATATTTGCACTTTTCAGAATAAAATAAGTTGCAAGGCACATGTTTACCTATCATAAACACTCAGGTTTCTTTACAATGTGGCATAAACATAATAGCTAAAGTAGATAAACCATATTCATAAACAAATTGTTTAAAAAATCAGAATGTAGCCTCGTAGTGGTGGCACTTTCCTTTAATTCTAGCACTCGGGAGGCAGAGGCAGATGGATTTTTTTCTAATTTTTTTATTACTTTATTAATAATACCAATCAAAATTTCCACTTCCTTTCCTCCTCCCACTTCTCTCCTGCTCCCCCTCTCCCCCTCCCCCTCTCCAGTCCTAAGAGAGGGCAGGATGCCCTGCCCTGTGAAAAGTCCAAGGCCCTCCCTCCCTCCATCCAGGCTTAGGAAGGTGAGCATCCAAATAGAATAGGATCCCAAAAAGCCAGTACATGCAGTAGAGACAAATCCCAGTGTCATTGCCGTTGGCTTCTGGGATTGCCGTTTGTGAGTTCTAGGCCAGCCTGGTCTACAACAGCTAGTTCAAGGACAGACTCCAAAACTACAGAGAAACCCTGTATCAAAAAACCAAAAAAAGAAATCAGAATATATGAATGCATGCAATTGTGGATGTATTTTTGTACATTTTTGCATATTTAGATGCATAACTATAGTCATCTGGCATACTGGAGTTGGCAAATCTATTACTTTTCATGAGATTAATAAAAAGCCAAGAAAAATTACCACAGCATATGTGCCTGCCCAAAGAATCAAGATCAGAAGAAATTTTACCTTTCCTAAACATAGGTGTGCAAAAGTGACATCTCTTCATTTACTAAGGAAGTTTAAACATGTTTGCATACATAAATAAAAACATAAAATTAATAATGGGATAATGAATTTTTGTCAAATCATATTTTGTCTACTCTAGCCTCTGACTTCTGGCCTACCCCAACTTAGGGCAGATTTTTCTCCACCTAGTTCATTCAGAGTCACACTAATGTCACAGCCAAACTCCAAACAATGGTTTTCCAGGTTTCTAGGTATTTTTTCACCTGACGTGTTGCAACTATCCTGCGTGTAACTGCAAACTCACCAATCCCCTCCTCAGAACTTGGCTTTCTTTTATTGTATGCCACCAGCATGGGAAATTGTGGTTTTCACCTTTCAGGATTTCAAAACATTTGAGATTTTGACCTTTGAGGCTTTTAACATTTATGATTATAGCATTTTGGAGTTGTGCCTTATCCTATAAACATTTAAAAAATCAATGCCAATTTTCTAAATCTTGCAAAACCTAAAAATGAAGCATTACTTCCTGTTACACTTGGAGTAGAACATGTACCCCATAGGCTTATGGGTTAAATGTTTGATCCCCAGCTTGTGGCACTTTTTGAAGAAGGTAAAATTTTATTTTATTTTTTCAATTTGGAAAACCAATGAGTATACTGGGGTCACTTATGGGTGCATGGATCACTCAAAAGCAGCTCCATCCTCAGAATTCCAGTTCAGCATCCCTGGGGCTCCCTGGAGGACATTATCATTATTATTATTATTATTATTATTATTATTATTTTACCTTAAAAAATAAAGAGGAGGGAAGAAGGGGAGGGTAGGGGAGAGCTTGAGGGAATAGGATAGTTGAGATGGACAAAGGATGGATATGAGAGCATATCTTGATTGAGGGAGCCATTATGGAGTTAGCAAGAAACCTGGCTCTAGAAAAATTCCCAGGAATCCACAAGGATGACCCCAGCTAAGACCCTAAGCAATAGAGGAGAGGGTGCCTGAACTTTCCTTGCCTGGTAATCAGACTGATGATCATCTTAAATATCACTGCAGAACCTTTGTCCAACAGCAGATGGAAACAGGCAGAGACCCACATTGGAACACTGGACTGAGCTCCCAAGGTCCAGTTGAAGAGTAGAAGGAGGGAGAATATGAGCAAGGAAGTCAAGACCATGAGGGGTTCACCCACTGAGACAATGTGTCTGATCTAATGAGAGCTCACCAACTCTAGCTGGAATGGGAATGAACAAGCATGGGATCAAACTGGTCCCTCTGAATGTGGTTGACTTTTGGGACAGACTGAGGGGTCACTGGCAGTGGCACTGGGATTTGTCTCTAGTGCATGTACTGACTTTTTGGGATCCTAGTCTCTTTGGGTGTAAACCTGGATGTAGTGGGGGAGGGCCTTGGACTTTCTACAGGGCAGGGCGCCTTGACCTCTCTAAAGATTGGAGGGGGTAGGGGAGGAATGGAGAGAGTAGAAGGGGAGGGGGAAGAGGGGAGGAATTGAGAAGGTGAAACTTTAGAAAATGGGATTCTAGCTGCAGGAAGTAGGTCATAAGAAGTATGTGTTTAAAGATATGTGGGCCCCAGACACACACAGTCTCCCTCTGTGCCTCTCTCTGTCTGTCTCTGTTGCTCTCTGCGAGCACGTGTGAGCGTGTGTGTGTGTGTGTAGTGTGTGTGTGTGTGTGTGTGTGTGTGTGTGTGTGTGTGTGTGTACTACAATGCATAAATGGTGCTCAGATAACTGCCTCAAGTGTCGGTCCTCTTCTTCTTTGTTCTAGACAGGTAGACCAGGTCTTTCAGTTCAATGCTGCACGTGCCAGGTTAGCTGGCTTCAAGCTTCCAGGATTCCCCTGCCTCCTATCCTGGTAAGGAAGGGGTTATCATTACAGATTTTTGCATTGCTACTTCAGAATTTGTATGTTGGTTCTCAGGAACTAAACACAGGTTCTCAGGTTTTCATAGTAATAAATATTTTATCTACTCTACTGACACTTCTCAGTAGTGCTCAGGTTTCTTTTTATGAATTGACTTCCATATGCTTCTGTTTGCCTAAGAATTTCAGTTGTTAATAATTCTCCTAAGAGTCAATCCCTTTCACTCCACACATCCCCAGTCAAAGTGAACAAGTGTGTTGTCTGACCTACATTACAATGTGAAGGGATTTTGCTGGTTGTTTTATCTGAAGTCTATCCTATTCTTAAGAAATCCCAAATTTCTGCATTTTTATGGAAGGCAGAGCTACCCCCTTGTATAGAATTAAGAATACTGAATTCATAGTGTTTCCATATCCCTTGTAGCTTAAACCTGAGTACATGATTAAAGTCTGCCAAGCAGATGGATTTGTCAGTATGACCAACTTTGAACTGCAAATCTTCTCCTTGGGTGGTGGCTTAGTTATATTTCTATTGCTGTGACAAAAATGCCATGACAAAGGCATCTTATAAAAGAATGTATTTAATTGGACTTGGAGTTTCAAAGGGTTAGAGTCCATGATGGTGGAACAAAGGCATGGTGGCAGTAACTGCTAAGGGTTCACATCTTGATCCATAAGTAGGAGGCAAGAAAGCACACTGTGAACGATTTAAGTCTTTTGGAACCTCAAGGTTGGCCACCAGCTACATACCTCATCCAACTAGACCATACCTCCTAATACTTCCCAAATAACTGGTTCCATGAATTCAAATATATTTGCCAATGGGGACATTCTCATTCAAGCCACCTATATTAGTCAGGGTTCTCTAGAGTAACAGAACTTATAGAATGAATATATATATAATTTATGACAATTACTAAAGGCTTCAGTAGATCTTATCCAACAATGACTGGCTAGGAAAGGAAAGTTCAAGAATCCAGCAGTCACTCAGTCCACAAGTGTTGCGGGAGGTCCTCCCGCTCCTCCAACCTATAGCTGCTGAGATACCAGCCCATTGGGCGTGGTCTCTCTCCCTTTAAAAAAGTGGCCACTTCCCTCTTCTCTCTCTCTTCACTTACTGCTCCGCTGGCGACTAGACTCCTTTCCTGGTTGCATAGAGGGCTGTTGCCTGGGACAGTGATCTGTAAGTTTTTTCCCCTTTAAATAAATACCACCCTATTAATCATAATCCCAAACTGGTGTGGCATTGTTTGTGACTTACGCCTTCACACAAGGTTGGATGTCTCAGCTGGTCTTCACTAAATGCTGGAATCCCAAAGAAGTAGGCTCCAATGCCAGTGAAGGAATGGACCTACTAGTGTAAACAGTGACTGCCCATTTGTTTTCTGGCTGCCCAGACCCGAATAATCACACAGAAACTATATTAATTACAACACTGCTTGGCCTATAGCTTGGGCATATTTCTAGCTATCTCTTACATCTTAAATTAGTCAATTTCTATTATTATTTTATATTTTTTGGATACTCCTATATTAGACAAAAGTTTAACTGAAGTTAAGTTTTGCTAAAAGGAAGTCTGTAGGCCCACAATCACCTTCCTCTTCCCTTCCACTCATGTCTGATTCATTTCAAATCTGTTTTTATATAAACTTACCAATCGTAATAAAAAAAGGTACTTCTTTGAAGTTTGATTCTTTGGCCTGGTTTTAATCACACGCTAATTATAAAACCAATCTAATTCACCACACTTTTGGTCACATGCACTTGCTCGATAATATTTTGTAATGAGAAATAATACCTCATTGAAAATTATTGCATTCATTCCAGGGTAAAAGGGGAAAGATTATGGGGAAACAAAATACTTTCAACTTTTATGTTTCCCATTTTCACACTTAAGCCAAATTTCAACGAGATAATTTCAAGTTTTGACATATGCAAAGTCTAAGTCAGACAATATTTATTGCAATGTGTTATCTTTTCAGATTCCTAATAATTTTGAATCACCATCATGACCACACAATTCTTCCCTGTGGCTGCATTTAAGTTCCCCTTACTCCCCCACTCTCCTCTGACAAATGATATCTGCACTAAAGCTAGACAAGACTTGGGCAGATATTCTTTCTTTAGTAGAATGAGATTTCTGAAGCTTCTATCCTGTAACTCTCTCATCATTGAGCCACTTTTGCTTTAATGTTAAGCTGATCAGAAAGCATGACAGGAAAAAACAATGTGAAGATATCAATCTCTTATTTTTCTATTGTTTTCCATTAAGAAGGAAGCATCAAGAACATTTTAGTCTTTATCCTTCCAAGCATGAGTAAATAGCATTAAGAAAATGTCTTCCTCTTTACAGTGCACTTATTCCTCACTTTAATTCAGAAGTTAGGCTTTATACTAAAATTCCATAAATATAATAAAATAATTTACAAATAATTGATCATAAGATTCTGGTTCTATTTATTAGAATTTTGTAAATTGCAAGAGACAGATACTAAATCAGAGGAATTTGAGGCATTAATTCTAGGCAAATTATTGAATAAAAAAACAATGATAGAGACATAGCTAAGTCCTCAACAATAGCTAGAATTGGGAACGTAGGTATTATTAGAATATCTTCCTTCTGATTCTATTCTTCCTCCAAGCTAAAGAGAATGAGGTTGACTCTTACTTCTCAATTCTCTGTCCATGGAAAATTGGGACATATTCTATTAGTTCAGTTAAATAAACTCTGTGTAAACAACCCTATTTAAGGTGTGAAAGAAATACCAGAGAGCAAAACAAAGTTCCTGCTCCTTCTGAAGCTTCTAGTTGAAGAGTGACCCCTTGGAAATTCTAAGAACTCTCAGTGGTTCTCTTAGAGAAATGGGTTCATTTCTGAGCCAATCAGCAATTGTCATATGAAGCTTAATAAAAAGATGGGTCATGTCTCCAGATACATAGATTCAAAGGATAGAACCTAGAAATTTGCATTTCCAATAAGCTCTTTCAAAGAGATTCTAATTTAAATGATTTTTGAAAGAAACTGAAAAATGCTTCTCCGAACACACAGGTATTGTGATATTTTAGCATTGCCTTAGAAATGCCATTACACAAGGACAAATGTTTCCCTTTAGTAACACTTCCTGCTTCATTGGCAACAAGAGCCAGTCATGCCAACGAGTAAGCAATTGTAGAATGGACATAAGACAGTTACATTGAAAAGACTGTGGACTTTTGTGAAGGATTGGCATGAGACAGTAGCACGGGCACCGAGAAACTCATGGTGAAATGACTCTTCTTTCTGTTATAAGTGATAAAAATATTTTAGATCTTCCCAATTTTTATGGAAGCTCCTTTCCCCCCCAGACTACATGTTTAACAAATCTAATTTGCATGGAAGTTGGTCAATGGTGAAGATCAGTTTTATCTCTTATAGTTGAGTTCTGAAATTTATTATAAAAGAGCCTGATGGGAAGAACACTGAAAGCATCATAGGCAAATAAGTTAAAGCAAACAGACCCAGCAAGGACCACAGCCTTTGTTCCAGAGCTCTCCCTGATGAGCAGCATTAAGGTCCTCTGGATATTAGTTCTCTATCAATCATGTGTAGGAGTTGAAAAAAACAAAAACAAAAAAAACACTTTTCCCATTTTGTGGGCTGACACTTTGTCCCAGTGACAGTGTCATTTGCCTTGCAGAAGTTTTTCAGTTTCGTGAGGTGTTATTTATTAATTGTCGATCTTATTACCTGTGCGAAAGATGTTCTGTTCAGATAGTCTTCTGTGCCAGTGTGTTCAAGGCTATTCCCCACTTCTCATCTATCAGGTTCATTGTATCTATTTATGTTAAGGTCTTTGATCCATGTGGATTTTTGTGCAAGTTGATAACCATGAATCTATTTGCATTCTCTTATGTGCAGACATCCAATTTGACCAGCACCATTTGCTGAAGGTGCTGTCTTTTTTCCAGTGTGTATTTCTGGCCACTTTATCAAAATCAGGTGTCCATGGGTGTGTCAATCTATGTCTGGCTCTTCAATTCTATTCCATTGATTAATGTGTCCGTTTTTAACTTCACTATCACATAAATCAGGGATGGTGATACCTCCAGAATATTTTTTAATTGTTCAGAAATTTTTTTAACTCTCCTATGGTCTTGCATTTCTATATGAAGCTGAAAACTGTCCTTTCAAGATCTGTGAATAAATATTGAAATTATGATGGGGATTGCATTGAATCTGTAGATTGCTTTTGGTAGGAAGGTCATTTTTCCTATATTATTCATAATGGTTCATGAGCATGGGAGATCTTTTCATCTTCAGATACCTTCTTCAATTTCTTTCTTCAATACCCTGAAGTTTTTGTCATACAAGTCTTCCACTTGCTTGGTTAGAGTTACCTCAAAGATATTTTATATTATTTGAGACTATTGTGAAAGGTATTGTTTCCCTGATTTCTTTCTCAGTCCGTTTGTCATTTGTATATAGGAGGGCTACTAATTTGTGAATAATTTTGTATCCAGTTACTTTTCTGAAAGAGTTTATCAGCTGTAGGAGTTTCCTGATAAAATTTTTCAGGTCACTTATACATATTATTATATCACCTGCAAATAAAGATATTTTGACTTCTTCCTTTCCAACTCATATCTCTTTGATATCTTTCAGTTTTCTTATTTCTCTAGCTACAACTTCAAGTATTTGATATGTTTAATAGATAGAGAGTGGACAACCTTGACTTGTTCCTGATTTTGTGGAATTGCTTTGTGTTTCTTTCCATTTAAGTTGATGTTGGCTATGAGCTTGCTGTAAACTGCTTTATATGTTTAAGAATGTCCTTTGTGCCCTTAATCTCTCCAGGACATTTATCATCAAGGGATGTTAGATTTTGTCAAAAAGCCTTTTCTACATATAATGAGATGATAATGTGATTTTATTCAGTTTGTTAATGTGATAGATTACATTTATTGATTTATGTGTGTTGACTCATCCCTGCACATCTGGGATGAAGCCCACTTGGATTATTATAGATGATCTTTTTGATGCTTTCCTTGATTTGGCTTGCAAGTATTTTTTAAGTATTTTTGTATCTACATTCACAAAGGAAATTGGTCTATAATTCACTTTCTTTGTTGAGGTTTTTGTATGATTTGGGTATCAGGGTAATTGTAGCCTCATAAAACAAATTGGGCAGTGTTCCTTCTGTTTTGATTCTGTGGAATAATTTGAAGAGTGTTGGCATTAACTCTTCTTTGAAAGTATGGTTGAATTCTGCAGTAAAACCTCTGGCCTTGGGATTTTGTTTTATTTTGGTTTTTGTCTTTTGTTGTTTTGTTTTGTCTTTTTTTTTTGGTTGGGAGACTTAATGACTATTTCACCAGGGGTTATGAGTTGTTTAAATCATCTGATCTTGATTTAACTTTGGTACATGATGCCTATTGAGAAAATTATCCATTTCTTTTGATTTTCCAATTTGATGGAGTACAGGTTTTTAAAGTATGTCCTTATGATTCTCTGGAATTCCTTGATGTCTGTTGCTGTGTCCCTCTTTTCATTTCTAATTTTGTTAATTTTATTATCCTTTCTCTGATTTTTAATTTATTTGGATAAGGATTTGTCGAGCTGATTGATTTTCTCAAAGAACCAACCCTTCATTGTTTTTTTGTCTTGTTTTGTTGCTGTTGTTGTTTCTATTTTATTGATTGTATCTTGCTGTTCTTTTGTGTGTGATTTCTTCTTTTAGTACTCAAGCTTTCAGGTATGCTTTCAAGTTACTGGTATGTGTTTTCTCTACTTTTTATGCATTTAATGTTGTGAACTTGCCTTTTAGAACAACCTCCACTGTGTTCAATATGTTTTGGTATGTTGTGTGTTCATTTCCATTCAATTCTAGAAAGTCTTTAATTCCTTTTTTAATTTCCATCTTGACCCAGTTTGCATTCAGAAGGGAGTTGTCCAGTTTTCACAAGTTTGTGAGCTTTCAGTTGTTGATATCCAGCTTTAATCTGTAGGGTAGCTTACAGGGTGTTACTTCAATTTTCTTGTATCTTGTAAGACTTGCTTTGTGTCTAAAAATGTGGTCAGTTTTGTAGAAAGTTCTATGAGGTACTGAGAAGAAGGTATATTCTTTTATTTTTGGGTGAAATATTCTGTTAATATTTGTTATGTCGATTTGAAATATAATGGCAGTTATCTCCAGCATTTGTGTAGTTTTTGTCTGGATGACATGCCTATTGGGGAGATGGGGAATTGAAGTCTCCACTATCAGTGTGTGAGGGTAAATATGTGATTTTATTTAAATTATAGTAGTGTTCCTTTTATGAAATTGGGTGCCCTTGAGTTTGATGCATAGATGTTAAGAATTGCAATGTCCCCTTGGTGGATTTTTCCTTTGATGAGTATGTAGCATCCTTCCCTGTCTCTTCTGGTTAGTTTTGTTTGAAGTCTATTTTGTCAGACATTGAAATAGCTACACTAGTTTGCTTCTTAGTACATTTGCTTGGAATATATTTTTATAACCCTTTACCCTGAGGGGATGTCTATACTTGATGTTAATGTGTGTTTCTTAGATTAGTAGAAGGATGGTTCTTGCTTTCACATCCATTCTGTTAGTCTCTATCTTAGTCAGTGCTCTACTGCTCTGAAAAGACACCATGACCCTAAGAATTCTTATAAAGGAAAGCTTTTAATTGGGGCTTGCTTACAGAGGTTTAGTTCATAA
Organism: Microtus pennsylvanicus; assembly: GCF_037038515.1. Lineage (NCBI taxonomy): Eukaryota > Metazoa > Chordata > Mammalia > Rodentia > Cricetidae > Microtus > Microtus pennsylvanicus. The sequence continues at coordinate 133,957,242 of NC_134601.1, read as the reverse complement.
TCATCATGATAAGGAGCATGACGGCATGCAGAAAGACATGATACTGGAGAAATAGCTGAGAGTTCTACAGATCTGCAGGCAGCAGTAAAAAGAGAAAGGTACTGGTCCTGGCTTGCACATTTGAAATCTCAAAGCCCGCCCTAATGTCACATTTTCTGCAACAATGTCACACCTACCCCAACAAGGCCACACCTCCTAATCTTTATCAAGTAGCACCACTTCCCTAATGACCAAGCACTCAAATGTATGAACCTGTGAGGGCCATTCCATTCAAACCACCATAGTATATGTCGTTTTATTGGGAAATTGAGACCATTTAAGTTAAAAGATATCAGTGACCAATGGTTGTTGATTCCTGTTATTTTGGTGGTGGTGCTGGTGGAGGTGGTGCTGCTGGTGATAATGGTGGCGTGGGTGCTAGAGGTAGTGCTAGTGTTGGTGCTAGTGGTGGGTATGTACTTCTTTCTTCTGACTTTGCTGATACAGGATTATTTATTCCTTATGTTTTCTTGGATGTAGTTAAACTCTTTAGGCTGTAGTTTATCTTCTCACATTTGTAGATAGATATTGCTTAAATTTACTTTTATTATAAAATGTTTTATTTTATCCATTTATGGTGATTGAGAGTTTTGTCTGGGATCCCATTTTCAGTCTCTTAGAGTCTATAGAACATTTGCCCACACTCTTCTGGCTTTTAAAGCCTCCAAATTTTGAGAAGTAATTCTAATAGGTTTGACTTTATATGTTACTTGGTCTTTTTCCCCTTGCAGCTCTTAATATTCTTTCTTCATTTTTTTATGTTTAGTGTTTTGATTATTGTGTGCTGAGGGGACTTTCTTTTCTGGTACAATCTCTCTGTTATTCTGTATGCTTCTTGTAACTTGAGAGGCATCTCCTTCTTTAGATTAAGGAAATTTTCTTCTTTAATTTTGCTGAAAATATTTTTTATGCATATGAGCTGAATTTCCTCTCATTCCTCCTATCCCTACTATTCTTAGAGTTGGTCTCTTCATGGTGTTCCAGATTTCCTGGATGTTTTGCTCCAGGGTTTTTTTTTTTAGATATAACGTTATAACATTCTCTTTAAACGATGCATCCATTTCTTTTTTTGTGTCTTCAATGCCTGAGATTCTGTCGTTTGTCTCTTACATTCCATTTGTGAAGCTTGCCTCTGTGGTTCCTGTCGGAGTTCCTAAATTTTTCTTTTCCAGAATTCCTTTAGTTTGAGCTTTCTTCGTTAATTCTATTTTCACTTGCAGATCTTAAATGGTTTTATTAATTTCCTTCAGCTGTTTGTATTTTCATAGGTTTCTTTAATTGATTAATTTCCTCTTTGAGGATCACTATAATACTCATACAGGCTGTTTTAAGGTCCTTTTCTTGTTCTTCAGCTATGTTGCAATACTCGGGGCCTGCTGTGGTAGGGTTACGTATTGTCCTGGCTGTTATTGATTGTATTTTTATGGTGGCATCTAGGCATCTGGGATTGGGAAGACTATAATTCTGATATCTGTTATAGTCTTTGTTGGGTGGGTGTTTTGTTCCTTGGTTTCTGTTTCCTCTCTGGTTCTTAAGAGTGTGGTGACTGTGTGCTGTCTGGTAGGAAAATATCTGGGTTCCTGATAGGTGTGGCCACTGGGGGTTCTAGGTAAAAATGTGTTTCTGAGCATTAGGAGTTGACACATAGAATAGGCATGGGCAGGGGCCAGGGATTAAAGGAGCTTCACAAGAGTGAGGGAAACAAGGTGTTCCACCAGGATCTGCTCAGTTAGACCCTCAGGGAATGGGGGTAGTGAGTGAGGAGAGACCACAGCACAAGGCCTGCTTCAGAGCTGGGCATGTGACTGGGGGGTTGGGCTTGGAAGAATGAAGGGAGAGGTGAAGATCTGAAGTTGGCCTTCTTACTACCCTGGTCAGAGAAACATGTGGGTTCCTAGGGAGTGCCTACTGGAATTGGGAAATGGAACAAAGCAATGGGTTTGGGGAAGGAGTTTGAAGGGGAAGATCTTTGTGATGCACAGGAGATGGGTGCAGGGAGGAAAGGGAGGCTGCTGCAGGTGTTCTAATGAAGAGCTGGAGGTGAGACTGGGGACTGAATCTAGAGGAACAGTGGGAAAAGTGAAGGTCTAAAGTCAGCCTACCTACTTCCCAGGCTGGAGTGGCCTGTGTGTTCCCAGGGAATGTCTGTTAGATTTGGGGGCTCGGATAAAGCAAAGAGTGGAAGGGTGGACATCAGGAGGGGAAGATCCTGAAATTCCCCTGGAAATGAGAATAGGGGAAGGGAGACTTGCAGCAGGGTGTCCCGTTGCAGAGCTGGGGATGGACTGGGGGATTTGATCTACAGGAACAGAGGGAGAGTAAAGATCTGCAGTCAGCCTACCTGCTTCCTTGGTTGGAGTGACCCATGCTGGAGTTGGAGGTGAGATAAAGCAATAGGTAGAGGAAAGATATCTGGAGGGGAAGGTCTGTGTATTCCACGGGGAGCGGCAAGGGAGGCCTTAGCAGGTGGTCTGCTACGGTGCTGCGCACCATTCTTGTCTGTGCTCTGTGTGCCACCATACAGTTCGTGAACCGGGCAAGGGGCTGGAGATTGAAACACACAAACACACAGAGACAGAGACATAGGTCATCCTTGAAACAGGAATGCCCCCACGAATGCCCTGTTTATTGTGTCCAGGGGCAGCTTATGCAGGGAAAGCCACCCCAAAGCCAAACACACCAGAAACCATTCCCCTACCATCAGGAACTCCTGAGGGTCTAGTGCTCAGAGCAGCTGTAGGCGCTCAGATCAGGGGAAATCAAATTGTTTACAAGAAATTCAGGATCTAGGGGTTCACAGTTCCCAACACTACGGAGCTAGGGTTGGGCCTGAGGGACTGAATTTAGAAGAGCTGATGGAGAGATGAAGATCTGGTTTTAGCCTTTCATTTTCAAAACCCATTTATTTCTAGTGATTCTCTATTTTGGCTCTGTAGAACCTCTGCCATGCACCTGGCAAGCATCCATGAGCAGATATGGTTCGTTGTTTTAAATTTCATTCATATGTAGTTATGGGGGGGGCGTGGGAAGTCCTAGGAGTTTTAAGACATTTCATTCTTTTCCGAGATCAATACGGTGAGAAGAAGTAGCAATCACAACCCATAGAAGATTAACTTCAATGAAAGAAGGTGACAAACAGGATGGTCCTCAGGATGAGAATGTACAGGTGATGCTATACTGAGATGCAGTATTAGAATGCTATGTTTACATTCGTTAGGTGAATAATGAGCAGAAAGGACTTTCCACTCAAAGTAGATTTCCCATATAAAGGTAGGAATATTAGGCTGTGAACGAAGCTTAGTAATACAGCAGATAGTCAACGTGTATGAGGTCTAGGACTCAACTCCCAGCACTGAAATATAAATAATATTTACTACCCAGTATTTGTCTAAGGCTTCCTCTGACTGTGCCATGCAAACTATAAATGAACATGGATATAAAAAGACACTGAGGTTTACCCAGGATGAGACTATGAAATGAGCACAATTCATAAAAGTCCTTGCAGGATTAATGGTCATAAATGGTGTCTTAATAATTAATGCATTAACTGACTGCTTCCCTGGGATAATGAGGAACTGATAACAAGTAATAGAACCTCATTTACCTTTGGGAGATCATTATAAGCTCACATCTACCAGTGAACACAAAAGGTTACCCATACATGTGACCTTAAGATCAGGTCGTGTTAAATCAAATGTTGTTTTAAAGGTAGCAAAGCTACTGGCTTAACCTTTATCAGTCATCTGAGAGTATATTTGGATAGTGATTCTCCACCTTTAAATTCAGGCAAATAGTTTGAGTGTGTTTAAAATACAGATTCTAATTTAGTAGTTTGGGAATGAGGCCTAAGAAGCTCTATTTCTAATAAGCTCTTGAATGACATCAATGCCCCTGGTATGTGAGCCACACTCGGACTCCTAGGCCTATCTACTAGTTCTCAATACCAAATGTATACCATGCTTACTGGAGGAACTGTTTAAAAAACTGATGCCTGGATTCCACTCTTTAGAAAGTTATTTAATATATCATGGGTGTGTCAAGAGTAGTGTGCTTAAAAAGAATTCACCTAATAATTATGATAAGCAACAAACATTGAGGATTACTATAGCTAGTTATAAATATACGGGTAAATAACCAAAGGTATCATTTCATGCTAACTAAGCAGTTGACAGAAGATATAAATTTAACTGATAAGATGACTTTTGAAATGGAAAGCTATCACTTCTGATCAGTCTTCTCCACCTTGTGTTGTTGGTTGGTTCTGTGATGTCTTTTGGTATAATCACATACCTTTGAAATTTTTTGTAGTTTGTGCAAGTTTTTTGTAATTAAAATTGCCAGTCTTTCTATCATGTTCCAAACTTAGTCTTTTAAGAATGTCTTTTTGGTCTCAAATCACAAAGAGAATGAAAAAGAATGAGCATCTTCTAGTTGATTTCTAGACCTTAGCAAAATATATTTTTATACATTTAGAAGTCATAATGACCAAAAGTGTATGGACATATGGTATAAGGTATGGAGCCACTGCTTTTCATGTTGCTAAACAACTGCCAGATGCCATTTATTAGACAGGTTAGCCTTTCCTTACTTGTCTACAGGAGCACTTTGTGACTAGTTCCTGTATTTTCATCATGAGACTCATCATAACTGGCTGTCTTGTCTTTTGTAAAATTAGCTGACCCTGATGCCTACTACCTGTACCCATTATGTCACCAGGAGTCATAAAATAGTACACTCTCGCTCTAGTCTTTATTCGTCATGTATTGCTTGATCATCTGTAAGAATACACACACAAAATCCTCCCTGACCTGCTTGGCTACTCTGACATACAATGCATACAGAAAATTCAGGACAAATACTTCATTCATTATCATTATCATTGCCTTTGGTAATTGTCGATTGTTTTCTTGGGAGATAATTAAAATCTTTGATGTATTATAACTGTTATTATTATTATTGATATTTTTCTTTTATAAATAAATTAATTTCAAACCAGTGTTTACACAGAATACTATCAAATAAGTTTCCCTTTCCTCAACAAAGGCAACAAATTTCAAGTCTTTTCTAAGTCAATTAGCTTGCTCTCTTTAAGTATCATGCTTATTTTGTTTTCAGCTTTTAGCATTATCTACTGCACTTCTTTAACAATTATTAGAATTCAGGCCATGTTCACCACTCTAGGTCCTAGCACTTACATGCACACATCACCTCTCAGATTCATACAATTACAGCATTCTTCTGGTTAGTGCAATAAGAAAGCTTTTCACTGGTTATATTGATACCATTTACAAGTGGGTTCATCCCTCACTATGTCTATTATTCTAGTTTGCATATATTCTATATTACATAGTGTTTATGTTTGCCACTGATTGTTTTTTCAATTTTCTACTTTCTTATTATCAGCTCTATGTGCAACTCCCCATTGCTTGTATAAATCTCTTCTTTAGACTTTTAGTGTATGGTGTTCTCTACATCTGAAATCTTGAATAAGCTTTCTGAAGTCTTCAGGCTTTATCTAACCAAATCTTTTTGTGTAAGGGTATCATTGTGTGGTTTCTCTTATGTGGTAGACAGTGAATTTCCACTGCCTTTTTAGTAATATGCACTAATCCTTGGCATCCTTAACTCTTTCCTCTTTGGTTTGTTTCCTCATTTTGATGAAGCACAGACTATCGGGTATACGCTTGACAAAGAACTCATAGGAAATCAAGTTTTGAAATTTGCATGAGAACATTTTCATTCCATTCCTATCTTCTGTTTCTAATTGAATAGAATTCTAGTTTGGGAATTATTTACTCTTACAAATTTGAACACATTATTCCATTGCCTTTGACCTATGAGGTTGCTGTTAAAAGCATTGATGGCATTCTGATCCTGGCCTTTTGAATATGAACATTTTATTCCTCTCTCCACAATTAAGGTACATCAAATATCTGCTCCCAAGGTTCTGAAATTTAGTAATAACATGCCTTGATGTAGGCTATTTGTAGCTTGAAAATAGATGTCCTTCAGTTATGGGACATACAATTCATCAATTGTTAATAATTTGTTCCTCTATATTTTCATTATTATGTGTTTTCTGTACTTCTTATTAATTTGATATATTTTTGTGTTTGTGTTTGTGGTGTATATGTATGTTTGCATATGTCTGTGTGTACATACATGAGCATGTGTGTGTGTGTGTATGTGTGTAAGAGTATGTGCCTGTGTGTAGGTCATGAGAAAAAAGAGGTGTCCTCCTCTTTCACTCTTCACTTTATTCCCTTGAGATAAGAATATTCACTGAGGGGCTAGAGAGATGGCTCAGAGGTTAAGAGCATTGTCTGCTCTTCCAAAGGTCCTGAGTTCAATTCCCAGCAACCACATGGTGGCTCACAACCATCTTTTGGCCTGCAGGCATGCACACAGACAGAATATTGTATACATAATAAATAAATAAATATTTTAAAAAATTGTGGGTAGAATCTTTTAAAAAAAAAGAATATTCACTGAACTGGGACTTGACATTTCAGTTACACTAGCTAGCCAGTGAGCTTCCAGTAGTGAGGTTACAGGCATGCACAATCATGCCAGGGTTTTTTATGTGGATCTTTCTGCTTGTATTTCAAGTACTCTTATCTACTGATTTATATCCTCAGAACTTAATTGGATGCTGAACCATCTGAATTGGTCCCTTAATTTTTTATCTCATAGATGGAATATTTTCTTTTCTCAGAGAATATTAATAAAATTCTCTTCTTTAAAATTTTTGACCTTACAAACTTTTCCCCCTCCCAACACTTTTATTGTTTATGTGTTATTTTATTGGCCTCCATATTTCAGGATACAGGCTTTCCTCATAGGATAGCTGTCTTTGCTTTGTCTGTCCAAATTTAAGAATTAAGTAATTAAAATCAGACTATATAATATGTAGAAGTAGATTGGTTTTGTTGAGCATAAGGGATATGGTGATGTGGTTATGTAACCGGCATATTCCCTAGGGTTCACCTGTCATGTTATCATCCACATAGAAAGATTATCCAAGGATTATCCCTGTGTAGAGGAATCAAATCTTCCATTTCTTTAGGAGTTCAGTGGAAAAAAAGGGTCTGGTCTCTCATATCAAATGTTCTCTAATCCCTTAATTTTTTAATTCAATTATTTTCATATTAGTGCTTGGTGTTTCCCTGCCAGAATTTCTTTCTTATCTTTTCCCAAGATCTACCCTCAATTTTTAACAGTGTGTAGGTGGGGCAGTGCAATAGTGACCACTGTGAGGGAAGGGATCTGGATTCTAAAGGTGCCACACACTACATTTTATCCAATCATTCTGCTTTCAATTCTACCCCCACCCCAACTTCTAGGTTCACTGTTACACCAATTCCAAAAACCTGCTAGGCTGGTGCCATGTAAGTCAGATTAGTTTTCAGCTTTTCCTTATATAAATTTAACTTCAAACTTTATCTGATTTATTTGCTGCTTTCCAGCTTCTGTTGTCATCTTATCTCTCATGTCCCTTATCCTTTCGAGCTTCTTTCTATCATAAAGAAAAATCCTTTCTGTCATTCAGAGGAGGCTTGGGAAGGATCAAACCAAATCAAACAAAAGAAGCCATTCATAGCTCCTGTTCCACAATTTCTTTTGAAGTTGGAACTTTGTGTTCTTCTGTTATCTTTATTCTTTCATTCTCTTTGTTCAGACACTGATCTTCAAGAAATAAAATTATATCCCCATTTTACAGATAAACTATTTGAGATGAGAGAAACCAAATTATCTTTTCTAGATGACAAAATTAGGAGCTGACAAATAGCTCAAAGCATTCGAAAGAAATACAAACACTGCTGTAACACTATGCAACTGTTAGAATTCTGACATAAGTTACTCTAGCCTGCCTGCCTCTCAGGTGACCTCTGCAATGTCGTTTCCAAGTGAAAAAAGCCAGAACTGGCTGCGGAATATAAAGTGACCTAACAAAACATTCACACATTATTCTCTTCTGAAAAAAAAATAATGTGACCTAGTATTTTTTCATACTAATGACTATAATTAACTAACCAAACTGAGCAGAGCCTTGGAATTCATCTGAGGAAAGCCAACCAGTGCCAGCTTTAGGAAACTGGAGGCATGACAAATTTGAGAGGTTGGCCGTGTAGAGGCAGAAAGAAAAAAAGCTGAGGGCATCTAAAAATTAATTTAGCATTTGAAAGTAGGTCTCAAAATGGAAATGGTGCCTTACCCTTTAGAAGCAGGTTTTTATGGATTCCCTTGCCTTCTGAAGTGATTTACTGCATGGATCGCTCCTAGGTCAGTGTGACAGTTGCCCCATGCTTAAGCCAAGAACAGTTCACCATCCATTTTTACTCGGATCCATTACTCTTGTAGCTAACTGCCAGGCTTTTTTTGCATGACTAGAAGTAAATCTAATATTGCCAGCAGATAATGTAATAATTTGTTGTTGAAACTGTTCATTATGATTTTTACCTTTTTATTTATTTGGTATATAATCCATAGCTCCCTTATGAAAATGTGTCAGATGTGCTAGGATTGCTTTGTAAAAAATACTTTTGAATTAATTATGCTTTCTGTTCATTCCATTCTCTTCTAGCATACTATTTTTGGGGATGTATTCAAGTTGGCGATTGGTGCTGATTTGTATCTACTCTCAGAACAGAAGCTACAATATCAAACTGGTCAATACGCTTCTAAAAGAATTTAAGAGTTGACATTCTTAGAGTGACAATACAAAAAGAGAAGTCTTACGCTCTCCCTTTAGCCGGGCGGTGGTGGCACACGCCTTTAATCCCAGCACTTGGGAGGCAGAGGCAGGCGGATCTCTGTGAGTTCGAGACCAGCCTGGTCTACAAGAGCTAGTTCCAGGACAGGCTCCAAAACCACATAGAAACCCTGCCTCCAAAAAACCAAAAAAAAAAAAAGAGAAGTCTTGAAAAATGTGAAAACATGCATACCAGCTAGTTACCTAGACCAACCTTTTTATTTTATAGAAAACCAATTTTCAGAACGATTCAGTAACTTTATCCTATGATACTCAGTTATTTGGCATTGCAGCTAGTAAAACTGGTTCTTAGATAATTTATGCCTCTTTCTACCTTAATATGGCAACAAACTTGCCTAGAAACATTTTCTGTACGTATTTATTCTAAATAACCTTAGAATTAATATTTGTCTTTACAATTTTTATATAGAAATGACTTAAACTTACATAACTGAATATATCATACACAGCTCTTTCTGAGGTAATAGATTCTGAGGTAATATATTAGGAAGGTTCTCAGCCTTCCTAATGCAGATATCTGTGTTTTCTCATGGTCTTTGGCAATGCCTGTGAAAGGATCATTTGACACCCCCCCCAAGGGGATCAAGACCCAAAGGTTGAAATCTGCTGCTTATGCCTTTATATGAAAATTATTAGCATTCTTCTCATATATATTATGTGTTCATGTGCATTTACACAGAATATTTCAAGGCAACGAAGTTGACAGCTGCAGGTAATTTCAACACATATTTCTATGTTGTTGCTTATTTTTTTTATTCATTTTAAACTCCAACCACAGTTCTCCCTCCAACCACTTCCACCTTTCTCCCCAACCCCCTTATCCACTCCTCAGAAAGGGTAAGGCCTCCCACCAGGAGTCAGCTAAGCCTGGCACATTAAATTGAGGCAGGACCAAACTCCTCGCCCCTGCATCAAGGCTGAGTATGGCATCCCATCAAAGGAAATAGACTCCAAAATACCACCTCATGGTCCAGGGACAGATCCTGTTGCCTCGGCCTTAGGCCTGTCAGATAAACCAAGCTACATAACTGTCTCCCATATGCAGAGAGCCTAGTTTGGTCCCATGCAGGCTCCATAGTTCTTGGTTTAGAGTGTTTGAGTTCCCATGTGCTTGGTTTGGCTGTCTCCGTAGATTTACCCTTCATGATCTTGACCTCCCTTGCTCATATAATTCCTCCTTCCTCTCTTTGACTGGCTTCCTGGAGCTTGGCCTATTTCTTATTGGCCATGGGCTAAGGTCAGGGAGGTCAGGGGCATTAGGCCTCTAGACTTTAGGGAGCTACTTCGCTTCTCAGGGATTGGTGGGTTTTGTGTTTCAGTTGATCAGACACAGAGATGGCTCTGATTTCAGGGCTAAACTGTGTTTCTTTCAATGGTCCTTTTTAGCCTTTTGGCTCTAATTTTAGAGTCAGGGTGTATTTCTTTAACTGGCTCTGATAATAGGGGCAAGTGTGTTTCTTTGACTCTGGTTTCAGGGTCAGGGTGTTTTTCTGTGGCTCTGGGTTCAGGGATAAGGTGTTTCTTTCACTGGCTCAGATTCCAGATCCAGGTGTGTTTCTTTCACCGACTCTGGGTTCAGATTCAGGGTGCTCAGGGACTCAGGGATTGTGCTATGGCTACAGATCTGCTGGGGCCTGGGTCTCTCAGTTCCCATTTGTACAATAGTGGCATGTTGGTTATGGAGGCAACAAATCACTTTCTATGTATCTATGAGCCCTGTTCCACCTGGTTTTGTAAACTTGGTCAAAAGTTCACAACTGGGGGGATCATAGGACTAGTGAGGAAACTACTGCTGTTTTACTAAATGGCTGTGTTGTCAAGCTGTCTTCTAAATATTTGTGCATGTACACATAGATTTGTGTTTTCTCAACTTTGGTCAGAGAAGCTTCTTTTTGAAGCAGGTTGCAATTAATGCAGAAATACATAACTGGTCCAGGTGCTTAGTATAAGAAACTATAAGTGTTCACCTGTGGATGAATCATCTATATCAGTTCCTCTGCTCATCCAAGACTCAGGAAACGTTGAAAAAGGGAGACACAAAGAGTGTGAGAGCTGGTAAATGAGGGGAGAGTTGTGAAATTTTGACTTCTGGATTGGCATGGCTGTTGCATATATTAACTCACAATAGTTGTGGCTATTTGCACATGATCAAGAAATTTAAAAATCTCTGTGTGTGGGGGGAGAAGTTCTCAAGACTCCACCCTTGGAAGGGGAGCTATTGGCAGTCACTGGATGCTGAGGAAAGGAGACTTACTCTCATTTGGGGTTATGAACTAATGGTAAGTTGCACATGGCCAAGTGGATGGCCATATACATGTTGTCAGCACTAATTAGACTCTGGAGCTCATTTTTAACAAAAAAAATGCTGGACATTAAATAGAGAGAGAGAGACAGTGTAGGAAACACTAAGCAAGTCGGAGTTAAGTAGGTAGTGGTGGGTAGATGTGATCAAAATACATTGTACAAATGCATGAATTTTTAAAAATAAATAAAAATATTATTTGAGAAAATACAAAACAAACCCGTGACTCAAATATTCAATTCAGAAAACAACATTGACATCATTCTATAGATTATATAATATAAAGATAATATTTGTCAAAAAAAAGATAATATTTGTCAATGGTCACAAAAATATTTTTCTGATTTTTTTCTAGAACCAATCAATGTTTAATAACTATACATAGCAATCATGCTTTTCTAGCCAAGTTTAATAAGGATTAATTCTTAACCTTTGTTTTTTGAAGCATAGATGTTCTTGCTAAATACAGGCCAATTGCTTTTGTGGACTGTCTCTTGTATGACTGTATGATATTTCCCTATGATTAGATTTGGATTATGTGCTCTTCTGATATAATAATGATACAAATGTTTTTGTGTCTATCTCAGAACATCATATTAGGTGGCACATGATACTGGTTTGTCTATAAATTGTAATGATAATTTAAAAATTTGCATAAGTGGGGATCTCCCAAGAGTTATAGTAGGATAATTTCAACAACAACAACAACAAAAAAGAAAAGCAAAGAGGACTACAGTGAAGGAGATTCCTTCAACCATTGTGGACATGATCTACATAGACCCTTGGCATAAACTATGGTTAGGTATCATTTCTTAGAGAAGGCAATGTAATTTAGACCACAGGTTTTGAAGTTTCTTTGGGCCTCTTCTAGCCAAATATTATAATATGCAATATTTATAAAATATTCATTTTTTTGAAAAGCCCAATTCTCTTTTTAAGTAAGTAATTATGCAGCTATTCTTTTCTTCTGCAAGAATTCACAGACCATTTCCTCAAAATCTAATTCATTTGAGTTGGATGACATCCCAACCAGAGATAATTATTGATAAATTATAGGGATGTTTGCTTACCAAGTTTAAATTTCAATTTACTTATGTGAGAGGCAATAAAAGTGACCTCAAGGGATGTATTTCCAAAGGCTTTGTCTGTGGTCCCACTCCCTTGCCCTTTCTTGTGTTGAGGTAACTGTCAAAGTAGATGGAGCCTTAAGGTGAAAGACAAAGCTGTACTCGACATGATGATACAAGCCTGTAATGCAACCTAATAGGGAGGTTGAAGCAGGAAGATCACAAGTTCAAGTCCTGCTTGAGATATGGAGTTGGTTCAAAGCCAGCCTGAGCAACTCAGTGAAACGTTTTCTTAAAGTAAAAAGAGGTGTAGGAATATAGTTTAGTTTTAGATTACTTGCACTCAGTCTTAAGTTCCATCACCAGTACCGCAAATAAACAAAATGCAAAGCTATAGTTATCTTCCTCAGGAAAGTCATTACACACTGGTGGAGTTTGTACATGCTAAGCACATGCCTCTACCCTCTGATCTAGCTCCAACTAATCTGGAATAAAGTTTTTTAAAGTTTCTTTGAGTTGGTGGGAATATTCATTCTTGATCACCACCAATCTGGAATAAAGTTTATTTTTATGTTTCTTTGAGTTGGCGGGAATATTCATTCCTAATCATTAGAATATAGAAAGAAAGGTTAAGTCATACAAAACATACAAAGCCTTCAAATGGAAAATTCCAACCACTTGGGAGCAGGTAAGAAACTACCAGCAGGATGAAATTATATGACATAGTTTGTTTACAAATAGTTCCAGACCTATTTTCAAAACTTCCTAGCGATTTAATGATGAATTATTATTGTTGTTTATAGACTTCCTCACACAGTTTAGAATGACATGGTTGGAAAGGACTTTTATTAGTGAACAACTTGCTAGCTGCTTTAGCTTCTCAATTAGAAATCAGAATAATCTGACATAAGGAAATACATTACTTTCATTTTTTGGTTGAATCAATAGAAGTTAGCTTAAAAGCAATAGAAACACACCTGAAGTGGCAATGAATGAGCTTGTGTACATAGGTCAGGAGCTCACAGATAAAATGCTGGACCTCATGGGGGTTCAGTTGGAAAGGGGTTCTTTATCTAAAACTTGCCTAGAGCGAGTCGCATATATTCCTTCCTGTCTTTTCGCCCTAAAGCTCTGCAGTCTGTGACTCAGCCACACACTGCATATCTCCTTTCTATCTCTTTTCGCTCTGACTCAGCCCTCCTTCCCATTTCCTGAGAAAAATGAGTCTGCCAGAACTGGAGGTGCTGTCTTAGTGTGTTAACCTAAAAATAGGTCCTGAGAAAAGAAATTGGATCGAAGGAGCTTATTTGGGTGTGGGGCCGCTTCTGACCAAGTATCATAGAATGAGTGGTTTACATAACTGAAACTCATTCCTCATAATTCTGAAAGGCGGAAGTTAGAGGTCAGGCTGCCATCATGGCTAGGTTTAGGACAGAATGTTTCCTGATTTGACAATGGGAGTGTTCTTGCTTTTTCTTTGTATAACAGAGAATAGAGCAAAGGGAACTAAGCTATTTCCTGTCTTATATCAACCCTTAAGATTTAATTACCTCCCCAAAGCTCCTTCTCCAAATAGTATCATACTGGCATTTCCTAGCCTAGCACCTAAGTTGCCCTAGCACACAGAATATTCCATAATGCTGAGATAGGTCCTTTCCGTAAGATATTTGTAGTAATTAGAACAAGTAGTTGCCCACTGAAACTGCAGGTTATCTCTTGAGTAATCAAAGTTTCTCTGGATGGAACATTAACTATAATTGATGTTGTAAGTAGATACATAAGGAAAGCTGTGTGTCCAGGAGGGAGGCCAAGGGCACCTAGTCCAAAATCTCAGCAATGGCTGTATGCAAAGCAGTTCCCTAAGATAAGCATTGTGACAAAATTGATGCCTTAAATTCTGTCTGTCAATGAGGAAAATTCTAAAAGTGATGATAAGTCTTGTTTAGTAAGGTGAAGCATAGCTGTGACACTGGTATAGTAGGGCTAACTTTTTCACTTTTGCATGTTGCAGATGCAACCTCACTCACACAAGACACCTCAAGGATGTATGGCTTTCTTATATTCTGCATCTGTAGCATCTCTTAGGTTTTACCATTGCCCCTTACATCAACCCTCCCCCAAGGCACTCAAGCTGCTGTCCTTCTACATCACCCCTTTTACCAACTTGAAAAAAGAGCAGCCTGCAACCCCCAAGTCCCTAAAACAGCAGTTAGGGTGACATTTGAGAGGGAAGATGAAGAATTAGAAGTTAGACAGATTACCAGATAGGCACAAAAGTGAGAAGAGAGACCATCCATCAGTAGACAATAAAGATGGTGAACTTCTAAGATGTCTGGCATCTTCTCTGCCCTCCTGACCAGAGACAAAAGCCTGGTAACTTAATACAAAAGCTTTTTCTCCTACCAGTAGAGACCCGTTGCTGTAGACCTGTCTGAAAAGATTAAGGCCAAACCAGGACATGTTACCCCCAAATAGTGGGCCAATCATTGTTACCTTTATTCATTATAGTCTGTCATTCTGTTGAGCTTTTATAACTTTTTGTGGTCATGTATTTGCTTTTGTTTGGTTAAAAATGAAATAATTACAAAGGAACAGGAGAAATGCCCTATGTAACTTTTGGAAAAATCACTAAAGTATTGTGAATTTCAAGTAATAATTTTTCTTAATCACACTATGATTGAAGGGATAAATGAACCCTTTTTATTTCCCCTGGGTCAAAAACTAAATGAGACATAAAGCAGAATAATAAAACAGATAAGAATAAAATCTCAACTTTATCACTCCAAGAATGAACTATAGAGCGAGACTAGACCCAATTATTCTGTTACTTCAAAATTTCCTTCCTTAAGCATATACCAATACTACCTCCTACTTCCAGGGGAATATCCTTCCTCATAAAAGTTAGACTGCATGGATGTGTGTATGTGTGTGTGTGTGTGTGTGTGTGTGAGAGAGAGAGAGAGAGAGAGAGAGAGAGAGAGAGAGAGAGAGAGAGAGAGATGTGTATAAATTGGAAATTGAATCTTTTGATCTTTAGTGAGAAGAGTGAGCCAGAGTTAGAAGGGAATAAAGTTTATTTGTGTGGCTAAAGCTGTGAAAGATAAAAACAGGAGGAAGCAAATTGGGTGGGGGAAGTCTTTAAGTAATACTATCATTAAAGGAAAGAAAAGTAGAGCAGAATTCAACAGGGAGAGCTTGAGCTCTCATTACATATTTGACAAGATTTTAGAGTAAATGGTGCCTTTAATGGAGTCTCACATTAGCAAAATAAATAAATAATCAGATTCTGGCAATTTGCTGTGTTTATCCACTGATTATGCTGTCCAAGAAGAATGTGGCTTTCAAAACTTTGAGGCTGCCAAGTAACTCTATTTTTTTTCAATGAAATGGCTAAGCCTGTCTTTTTTTTTCTTTTTTTTGGTCAGGGTTTCTCTGTGGCTTTGGAGCCTGTCCTGGAACTAGCTCTGTAGACCAGGCTGGTCTCAAACTCACAGAGATCCACCTGCCTCTGCCTCCCAAGTGGCTAAGCCTGTCTTGATGGTGATATCTGACATACACACTTTCCTGGGTTTTTTTTTTTCCCTACAGACTTTGATTTAAAAGTTGCTTCACTGATACTGGAAAGGAGTGTAAAAGAGTTTAGAGAGAAACTAGAAGTATTATTCTCAAGGTTTTCTGTCTCAGAATAAAGTAGAATCTCACTAGTACAGAACACAGATTAAGGGACAGTCCCTTACAGAAACAAGAAGTATAAGAAGTAATCTCATTTACTTTTGTAAAATGGAGAATCCTTAAGGCTGTTGAGCTGGAAAACTTGAAGGATCTCAAAGACATATCAAAATGGAAAAGAAAGTAAATGAGGGTATTGACAAGAAAAATGGAATCCTTGATGCCCATTGGATAAAGGAAAGAGAGAAAATAGATGGGCACTTAAATAAATGGAAGAGAAAAAAAATCACTGTATCAGGAAGGAAAACTTGGAAGAACATAAATGTTAATTAGAAAATTTTTGGAGGACTATGATATATACTCCTTCATTTCCACTGTAGAATTTTAGCAAAATTTTCATTGATTTCAAATATGTTTATGAGAGTGGAAATTTTTGAACATTTCCTCTTATATTTTCTATATCATTTATGTAAATACATGTGCCCTCATACATATGCAGTTCATTCCAATCCAGTTAACTTACAAAATGGGTCACATACATTCTTTCTTTCTTTACTAGGTTCATTATTACTTACTCAGCAAGGGTTCAGGTTTTAAATTAGTGATGTAGCAACTTCTTTCAATTAAATAACTAAAAACAAGACTTCATGGACAGGACTAAAGATTTCACAGACTTATTACTAAAGATTTGGCTTTTACTTTGTCAGTCACAATTTAGTTGGAAAATAAAATGGGTGAACCAGTAATGATCTTGTAAGGTACAGCACACAGAGACATTAGAATGATCAGCCTATTGTTATATGTATTTTCCCACACCTCATATCTACTCATTGTTTAAAATGCCCTGATTTGATTTTTATTTTAGATTAAGTTCAAGTTTCCATTTATAGATGAAGACTTAAGGAGAGCTAAATGTACATGTTCCTTGCACTCATGGACTCTGTAGCCTATTAAGAAATGAAAATAATAAGAAGAAGAAAAAATAACATACAGAGTTGCAAGAAAGAGTCAAGTTGGAATAACAGCAACACAAAAAAGAAGATATTCAACTATATTTGATGATTGAGATTCCTGGCAACAGAATCTGAGATAAGGATGTATTGAGGGAGTGCACTCAGGGAGAAACACGTATAGCAGGGTAGCTCAAGGGATGGAGTCAAGTAAGGAAGTGTGTTAGGGAAAGATGTTTGTTCATTCCCGGCCACTCTGACCCAAAACAATCACTCAGAAACTATATTATTTGCAATACTGTTTGGCCAATAGCTTAAGCGTATTTAAATTAACCCATTTCTATTAATCTGTGTATTGCCACATGGCTGTGGTTTACCAGCAAGGTTCTGATGGGCTCCTGTGGAGGTGCCTGTCTCCTGTGGGCGGCTACATGGCTTCTCCTGACTCTGCCTATTCCCTCTATATATCTCTTCCAGCCTGGCTATATTCTGTTGAGCCATTGGCTGAAAACAGCTTCTTTATTAACCAATATAAGCAACACATGTACAGAAGGACTTCCCACACAATTTGTTTTTTGTTTAAATAAAAAGAAGGTTTTGACTTTAACATAATAAAATTACATATAACAAAACAGGTATCAAGTAAGAATTACAGTTACAATATTTATATTTACTTTATCTTTTATTATAACTAAGGAAAACTATAACTATTTATTTTTAACTCCATTAAAGACTCCCGAAGGATATTTACCTAAGTAAATAGGAAGTGCATTGTAAGCAACTTCCAAAATTCTAGAATTGACAGAGACATCTTGCTGCCTTCACAGTCATCCAAAGTTCTTCTGTAACGTTGTGGGCACCAATCATCAGCCTACTGGCCCCTAGTATCCAGCAGACTTTTCCATGAAGCAGGAAATTTCAAAGACAGTTTTACCTATATTGGCAGTTTGTCAGTCACTTTTTTTGTGTCCTGCAGAATGTCTGGCAGAATCTTCCATGAAACAGAAGCCCTAAGGAACTGTCTAACCTTTTTTAGGGAGCTTTAGCAGTCATTTTTGTGGGTCCTGCAGGTCCAGTCAAGCAGTTTAGACCAGAGCAGTTTTCCCCCCCAAATGGCTAGCAAACTCCATAAGGAGCCTCTTTGATGCCCATCATCCTCTTGAAGTATTTGGTGCTGCCAGGAGCAGATGTGTTTCACTGTTATGAAAAGTCCTAAGTTCTTAAAACATTTTAAATATCATATTTTGTAAGTCTTTGAAAGGTTTGAAGACTATTTACCTAGCTGAAATATCTCTATATATCTAGAAAACCTAACTAACATCACTACAAATTTGACTATTAATGATGACTATCTATTAACCTCTACTTTTTAATGATACATTACATTTTTAAATGAGCTGCACAAACACAATACCTTAATCAAGAGCAGAAATATACACATAACAAAACTGACCTAAATTTGTATTAATAGACCAAGATTCATATCAATGTAAATTGTTGTAATAGGAGCAGCGGGGCTGCGTCCCCAGCACCCGGCCGCCCACATGACTAGCTCTAGCTTATTCCCCGAAATAATTACACGGAAACTGTATTCTTTTAAACACCACTTGGCCCATTATATCTAGCCTTTTCTCGGCTAACTCTCGCACCTGGACTAGCCCATTTCTAATAATCTGTGTCGCCCACAAGCTGGCTTACCAGGAATGATCTTAACCTGCGTCTGCCTGGAGTGGGAGAATCATGGCGACTCCTTGACTCAGCTTCTTTCTCCCAGCATTCTGTTCTGTTTACTCCGCCTACCTAAGGGTTGGCCTATCAAATGGGTCTAGGCAGTTTCTTTATTAATAAGAAATCACTCCCACATCAGTAAATCTCTCTAGCATAAATCTCTCCCCTTCAAATGTAAACAAACATTTATAAAAAAAATATTTGGGAATTTGAGCATAGTTTTTTTTTTAAACTGCTTTTTGCTTTTTATTGTTGAAGTAATTTTTGGGGTGCTTATGGCAACCTTTTTGTGGGTTCTCTTTCAGCCTAGCTGTATTCTGTCCATCCATTAGCCAAAAGCAGCTTATTTATTAACCAATAAAAGAAAATCATATACAGAAGGACTTCCCACACCAGAGTGATTTTAAGCAATCTCTAACCCTAGCTTGATTGAAAGGAGATCTTGGTACACAAATGTTGGTTTTGTAGCTCAGTATCACTGGGTCTCTTACTGTTCCAGTTAGCCAAGGGTAATCCTTCTGAGAAGGTCACAGGCAAAAGTGATCAGCTGCAGTTCCCACAGGCAGCTGGGCATTTGGATTCCCTGTTTGTCAAGTGGATCTGGGCAAAGCACCAACTTCATCTACTAAAAGAAACTAGATTACACATTCATCTCTTTGGTTCATCCAACATCTGATCACCTTTCCTGTTTAAGGAAAGAGATCGAGACAAATGAGAGAAACAGGACCCACTCCATATGAAGCTTCTTATTTTGTATATTTGGTTCTAAAATTTTCCAAGAATGCTATTGGATAGCTTCCTAAAATTTCTTTTGTGTTTTCTTAAGTCAGAGTCAAATTTTACACTGCTTTAACACTCTTGTCATCAAACTATAGTTTGATATTACCTAGACAGCTGGAAGATAACAATGATGCCTGGATTTACACAATTTACCCAGATGTACAGTCACACAGTACTAAACCAAATAAGTAACATCAAGGCAAATGTATCATGAGTAGTAAAAACCCAGAGACAGATATTGGGGTTCAAGCTGAATATCAGGAAAGCAAAGCAGCCAACTACTAGAGAGACCTTTTACCTCTACCAAGTCTTTATAATGGAGGAGCAAGTTCCTGTCTCTGTGAATCCTCAAACTCCACAGTCTGTTGTGGAAGGCCATTTGTTTCCTAGCTACCCAGACTCCCAAAAATTATCACACAGAAACTGTATTCATTAAAACACTGCTTGGCCCATTAGCTCTAGTTTCTTACTGGCTAACTCTTACATCTTAATTTAACCCATTTCTATTAATCTGTGTATCGCCACATGGCTGTGGCTTACCAGGTAAAATTTCAGTGTCTGTCTCTGGCGGGGCTACATGGCTTCTCCCTGACTCCACCTTCTTCCTCTCAGCCTTCAGTTTAGTTTTCCCCGCCTACCTCTGTTCTGCCCTGCTCTGCTATAGGCTCAAAGCAGTTTCTTTATTCACCAATGGTATTCACAGCATACAGAGAGGAATCCCATATCACACACACCACCAAGTTTCTGTTTTTTCCCCTTTATATTTCTCTCTCTGCTCAACCATTATCACTCCTGTGTCCACTTCCCTAGTGCTGAGATTAAAAGTTTGTGACTACCAAAAACTGGCATTAAAGATGTGAACCACCACAACCTGGATCTATTTCTGGATCTATCTTGTGTAGTCCAGAGTGGCCTTGATCCCACAGAGATCCCTCTGCCTCTGTCTCTGGAGTCCTGAGATTAAAGGTGTGTGCCAGTACTCCCTGGCCTGTATGGCTGACGAGTGTGACAGCTTTGCCTTCTGATCTTCGGCTATAGCCAAGTATGTGTAGCTTATGGCTCTAATTCCAGCACTTGGGAAGTAGGGGCAGAAAGACCACTGGAAGTTCATGCTCAGCATGGGCAACAAAATGAAATTCTATCTCACAAAACAAAGCAGAATAGTTATTTGTCAAACACAGACATGTGCACAAACACACACAGACACACATTTGGAATAGGTGGGGTTGTTATGAAAAGAGAAAAGGGGAGCCAGCAAGCCAGGGACCAGTTGGGGGAGGGGCAGTCCACCGGGGCAGCCAGCAAGACACAGAGGAAGCAGGAGAGCAGGATGAACATTATATACATGAGGTAAACAAGCCTCGGGCCAGCACATAGATGAATAAAAGTGGGTTAATGCGGCGAACTTCTCGACCAGCGAGAAAGAACAACCACCACACGAGGATTCTTCTCAGATCACGCTTTACTGGAGTGCCCTTGGTTGAGAGAGAGCATGAAGCGAAGGGGGCAGGAAATGAGGGGCAGGAAGGGAAGGGCAGAAAGCGAGGGGCAGGAAACGAGGAGGAGGAAGCAAGAGGGGCCCCCAAGAGCACTAAGGCAGCTGCTTATATAGGGAATTGGCACACGGGTCGCCCTGCGATTGGCTGCCACCATCAGCTGACACCAGACTGCATCGGGATAGGCCTAAGGACCCTTATCCACCGCGCATGCGGGAAGCGGGGGACACGCAGCTCTCAAAGGCATAGCCAAATATGGAGTTGTTTATTTCCAACAAGACAGGATGTTGGCGCCATCTTTTAATGGCGATCCTGTCCGGCTCCCTACAGGTTAATTTAAGTTAAAAGAGAAAACTAACTATAAACAAGCCTAAACTAAGGCCAAGCATTCATAATTATAAGTCTCCGTATCATGATCTGGGGACTGGTGGTACAAGAAAGCTTGCTACATCTTGTTTTATATAATTTCGAGAAATACCTTGTAATAATTCAGATATTTGACATTCTTTGTGTACAACGCTAACTCTCACATTTGCAGAAATTACAATTGCATTCTATAGATTAAAATGTTTATGTATTTAAGCAAGTCAATGTGTTGATTTTCTCTGTAGCCTGTCTCTTATTTTGCCTTTGTTAATCGAGGACCATCAGTCAGTCATCTTCCTTTGAAGGCAACCAAGTGGAACAATTCCTCACTAGTCCTTTTTGGCTGATTCTGAGCAATCGCATATTCCGCAATGAGGTTGCCTAAGGTGTACTCATTTTTAAGTCATTGCAATCTATTCCAACCATTTTTCTTACTGTGGGGCATTTAAACCTTATTAATATGCAAATAAAGCTACTTCCTTGCATGAGGAGAAATAGATTTCTATTTTATCTGCATTTCCACATTTGTGTTTAATAATATTGCTTTTGGTTTACATGTATTATATATGATATTAATTGTACCATGTACACTACTAAACTTTTTCCATTTAATCTTGTGAAGGAGTCATTGGATACACAACAGGCAGAGTTATAGGCAGTTGTGAGCTACCTGCCATGGGTATTAGGAGCCAAACTTTGGTTCTCATCAAGAACAGCAAACGCTCTTAACAGCTGAGCCATATCTCCAGCCCCTATGGAATGATTTTTTTCGTGCATGATTATTTTTCTCCTAAAAGTTTAGCTTTGATATGATGTTTATTGAGAACAGAAGTTCCAATTTAAAATAATTTTTAGAAGTATAAATAAATATACCTAAAATGAAAAACAGCCATGAAAAGCCATCCATTCATAGGTTTTGTTGTTTTGTCTTTTAGACTAAATTGACATTCCTTCAACAAAACATATTGAGTCCTGTTCTGCCGCACCATTTTCTGCCTCTGGGGTCTTCTTCATCAACACTATCAATCTTCTAACCTTTCCTTCTGCCTCTCTACTGGTTCCTCTGCAACAGAGAAGCATACCTGCGCAGGTTTTCCTCTCCTCTTCACTTGTGGAACACCAACACCATCCACCCTTCAGCTCAATGCCACCTCCACAGTGGATGCTTCTCAACTCCTCTTGGAAGGATTTCTCTTTGTCTCTTCGAATCACACAGCACTTTGTGCTGGCTCTTTAAACCTCACTATATAGAGTGGTGATGGTCTGAGAGTCACTAGGGCAGTAAGCTTTTCAAAAGCTCTGCTTTAATGTGCAGAATGGTTTGAGAAGCTCCAGATTGAATCTCATGGAGATTTATGTATTCTAGTTACAGCATTATCAGTAGCCTTGTTGGGCTTCCTTTCGCTCATTCTCTTCCCACCACTGACTACCAACTCCTGTGACTTGCAGGGACTCTGACAATGAGGGTCAGAGTCAGCACTTCAACTTTCTGTCCTTGTGCATTTTAGAGGTACGAGCAGACTCAGGCTAGAAGCAAGGGAGCCTGAGTTGGAAATTATGTCCAAAGAACTCCAGGGGGAGGAATAGAAAACAGAATAGGAGGAGATAACTGTGGAAAACTGCCACAGCAAGATTCATCCACACTCTCCAGTTTGGGACAGTGAAAGCAATAATGTACCTTTCCCAAGCCTGGCAGCTGACAGGCCACCAGCCCTGAGGCTTTCCTTTGGAAGTATGCAGGGCAGCACATTGTTCTAAATGCAAGAGAGACCCCCAGTGGCCAAGTGTGGAGAAAAATTCTAGTTCTCAAAGTCTAAGTGCCACAGAGTTTACAATTAGTAATAGTGAGGACAATAAAGGAAGCAAGGATAACACAAAAAGAACTTAGCTGCTGTGAGCAAGGCATTCTTATGAGTTATTTACATACACCATCAGCTAGGATTTTGTGTCATTGGTGCTAAATATCTGCAAAATGAAAATTTAAGGACAGAATCGTTCTGCCTCAAAGTTCCAGAGGGTTCTGTCCAGCTTGGTAGGACATATGTGGTGGTGTAGAGCAGTTCACATCATGAAAGTCAGAAGGCAATACGAAGCAGATGACTTTTTGCTTTTTCTCCTTTTATTCTTTCTAGGCCATCATTCTGTGGGACAGCGCCATCTGTGTCCAAGATGCTTTCACCCACCTTTCATGGTCTTTCTGGGAAATTCTCTGATAGAAGCATTTAGAAGCATTAGTGCACTTTCCTTGTTTCCTAAGTAGTTCCAAATCTAATAAAACTGATAATTAAAATTAACTATTAAACAAACCTTAACTCAATTAGTCTCCACAGCTCAAAGGACTGATATATTAGTCATACATTTCATATGAAGAAACAGACGGGAGAAGCTAAAGACTGACCTCAGATCACTCAAGTAAGCTGCTAAACAGATTTGAACCCAGGGAATTAGGGGTGAGAAGTCACAGTGCCGAACTTTATCACAGAAACAGAAAAGGAAAAGATTCTTCCGGAAAGTTAAAATCTGAAACACTAAGAAACTGGAAGCTTAGTATGTGCTTTCTTTTCCTTTTTGTTTATTAAACTTATGTTTTAAACTTCAGATATGGATTCTATATTTACATCATCTCCCCCACTCCTCACACTACCTCCACTCCCTCTCAAATACATAGCTTCTTTTTCTTTGATTATCATTGTTTCACACACACACACACACACATTCAACCTGCTAAGTCAGTTTATTGCTTCCTTGTATGTACTTTGGCGGGGACTGATCTTCTAGTATTCAATAATTAGTTAGGGGGTTCATCCTGAGGAAGACTGATTCTCCCTCTCTCTGCAGCTGTCAGTTGCCTATCACAAGGTGGTTTCTTCCGTGAGAGTCCCCCATCCGCCTTGACAATCAGCTGGTCATGGTGTCCTGCATGATTTCTTAAATGAAGCGACGGTCAGTGAATGGCCAGGTGTTTCAACAGAGAATACTGGAGCCAAACCCAGAGGTCCTCAAAACAAAGAAGTACAGTAAGAAAACTAAGTAAGACTAAAGCACTTTCATTTCTGTGGCACTAAAAAATAGTGCTATAATCTTAACTTTTAATAAAATGTTGAAGAGTTGTGGGGAAAAGAGAAGGATAATTATAGCAAAGCTAAATGTGTTGGAATTTCAACAGAAGTTCAAAGTAATCTTCTACATTTAAGAAGATGGAAGTAATGCATGGGTCTTCGAGATTTGATTTTCACTTCTGTAACACACTGTGGCACTGAAGAAAGGAAGGGGTCAGAGAATTTATTCACAGCCACAACTAACCTTAGGGCTTACATGAGAGGAATTTCATGCAGTCAAGTAAGCAATGGAAGGAGAGGGCGTAACTCTTTTAAAGGAAACAGAAGAAAAGGTAGAGTTAATGTTCTATATTTTTTTTGTGGAAACTTTGTGGTCACTGGGGAGAAATTTCTTGCACCTACTAGCATTAAGACAAAGTCACTAAAAAAAAAAAAACGCTTCCCCCATTTTAAAAGGAGAAGCCAAATGTCATCCTGAGCCTGGCAGCAACAGAGTAGTCTTGGTATAACCTTGTAGCAAACAAGGGCATAAGGCAAAAAGGTAATAGTCAAAGTGGGAATAGCAGCCCTCTGAGTCAGCTGCCCCAGATCTACTACTGGGATTTCCACAGCCTCTCTCTATCTATGCCAGTGGCTCTCAACCTTCCTAATGCTGTGATCCTTTAATACAGTTCTTCCTGTTGTAGGGACCCTCAACCATAAAATTACTTTTGTTGCTACTTCCTAACATTTTGCTACTATTATAAGGGGTAATGTAAATATCTGTGTTTTCTGATGGTCTTAGGTGACCCTGTGAAAGGGTCATTTGACCACAAAGAGTTCATGATCTACTGGTTGAGAACCACTGATCTATGCCCTTTTTTCTGGTGAGTCTGTCCAGATAGCCTCTCCAGGCCATATGCTCATTTGAAAATCAGACTTGACTGATGGAGGAAGGTCATTGGCTAATAAAGGAACTGCCTTGGCCCATATTATTGGTTAGGACATAGGTAGGTGGAGTAAACAGAACAGAATGCCGGGAGGAAGAGGAAGTGAGGTCAGACTCCGCAGCTCTCCTCTCCGGAGCAGACACTTCAGAGAAATGCCATGCCCCAGCTCCGACCCAGGATGGACTTAGGCTAGAATCTTCCCGGTAAGACCGGTGCTCTCAGATTATTAGAGATGGGTTGATTGGGATATCAGAATTAGCCAGTAAGGGCTGGAGCCAAGGGCCAAGCAGTGATTAAAAGAATACAGTGTCTGTGTAATTATTTCGGGGCATAAGCTAGCCGGGCAGGCAGCTGGAGCTTTGGGGACGTAGCCCCGCCGCCACCCC
The DNA here is from genome assembly GCF_037038515.1 of Microtus pennsylvanicus. Classification (NCBI taxonomy): domain Eukaryota; kingdom Metazoa; phylum Chordata; class Mammalia; order Rodentia; family Cricetidae; genus Microtus; species Microtus pennsylvanicus. The sequence goes on along the minus strand of NC_134601.1, from coordinate 133,931,698 downwards.
ATAATACTACACTTGACTCCTAGTAGAGAGGAAGTTTTGTTAATTTTTCCAGCCTTCCATGATACATTTCTATTTTTATGTATAATAAAAAGATCAACGTTTACTCAATCCTCCATCCAGTTGTTCCTATCACAATTATCCCCAAGTTGATAGTCGTTGAATCAGGGACTCAAAGCCAAACCTCAGAACCAAGATTATTTTGTCATCTTTATTTCATAACTACCTGTTCACGAACAAATATTACTGATGTGTTCAAACCCACCTAGAACATGCATGATGGCATTTCTTCAGCTACACTGCAATTCAAACAAAACTACTCTCTCACCTGGTCTAGACACAATGTCTATCACTAATCTTGATTGTCAACTTGAATGTGTGGAGAGATGTCTACAAAGTTGATGAAGCGCACTTCTGGGTGTGTATGTGAAGTTGTTTCTAAAATAAGGTTGGGATGAGAGCCAGCAATCTGGGTGGGAAAGCTCTGCCAGGAATTACAAGCAACAAAACACTACCAAGTAGACTGGAACTCTATGTGAGACAAAAAAGCAAAAGAAATAGGGAAAACCATATGGGTGTACAGACTCCACCCTTTTTGAGAGGGGATTGTTTGCTTTCTAACACCACAACCAAAAGTAAGTTGGAGGAGGAAAGGGTTTATTTCTTTTTACAACTTCCAGGTCCTAGTCTGTCACTAAGGGAAGTCAGGGCAGGAACTGGAGCAGAGACTAAGAAGGAACACTGCTTATGGGCTTGTTCCCCATGGCTTTTTTCTGCATTCCAAATGCAGTTCCCCCTCCCCCTCTCTTCCCAATTCCTACCCCCACCTCCTCTCTAATCCCGCCCATTCACTTCTCCTCTGTTTCTGTTCAGAAAGGGGTAGATATTCCATCAACAAAGCGTGGCATATCAAGTTGTGGTAAGACTAAGTAACTCCCCTTGTATTAAGGTTGGGCAAGGTGACTCAGCATGAAGAAAAGGGTCCAAAAGTCAGCAAAAGAGTTAGAGACAGCCTCTGTTCCCACTGCTGGGAGTCCCAAAAGAAGGTCAACCTACACAACTCGCATATATGTAGAAGGTCTAGGTCAGTCACATGCAGTCTTCCTGGTTGTCAATTCACTCTCTGTGAGCTCCTATGAGCCAAGGTTAGTTGATTCTGTGGGTTTTCTTGTGATATCCTTGGCCCAACTGGCTCCTACAATCCTTCCTCCCTCTCTTCCTCAGGATTCTCTGAGTTCAGCCCTAATGTTTGACTATGGGTCTGTGCAGCTGTCTCCATCAGTTGCTAAATGAAGCCTCTCTGATGATTATTGGACTTGGGATCAATCTATGAGTATAGCAGAATATAGTTAGGCAGCATTACATTGACATTTTTTCTCCAGTCATGTTTGATTCTATCCTAGGTCTCTGGGGCATCCCAGTGGGTCCTGGCACTGTAGGCAGTGTCAAGGGTAGACTCACTCCCATGGCATGGGTCTCATACTGTACCAGGCCAGCCATATAACCTTCCATCTACAGTCTGTTCAGCCTATGTGATGTGCTGGATTAAGGGCGACACAGAGACTGTGGAAGTGGTCAGCCTGATTGTTTATACAACTCCCCATCTGTCCATGAGTGGTACTGACCACAGTTGGCTGGATCTTACCACATCTAACATTCAACAAGAAAGTGATCCCACATACTTGCCCAGAGGCCCATCTGATGAAGGCATTTTATCAACTGGAGTGGTTCTGTGTTCCCAAGTGAACCTAGCTTCTGTCAGGTTCACAGAAAATTACCCAGCACAGAGATATCTATCTATCTATCTATCTATCTATCTATCTATCTATCTATCTATCTATCTATCACTTTTTATTTATTTTATTGCTGCCGCTGCTGCTTTCATAACCTGTGGGCATTTACTCCAGGATTTTCAGTCTTTTAGTTCCAATTTATACCTGGGGAACTTTCAATTCTTTAGCATTACAAAGTTGCTTCATTAGTTTCTCTAGACCTTAGGCTCCCAGATCTTTGAGCTGTGCTGCTATTGTTCTCCTTAGATCTCTAGCCTGAAGTTGGCCATTGCAGTGATACCCAGCCTCTAACCATGTAAGCAAAGCTAACAAATTCACTCTATAAGTACATGTTCTATCAGTTCTGCTTGATTTCTAACTGGTTACCCACATTCAATACTCCCCCATGTTTCTATATTACTATATTATTCAAAGCAGCCTCAGTCACGCAGAGGTTATTATTTCTTTTCAAAACCACATATATGGGTACCTCTGGAGAACCTCAGGTATTTTAGCCCTTCCATAAAGGTCATAGAGATTTTGTGGTATCAGGTCACTTCAAGGGAAGAAATGTGTCATTTGGGAAATGACAGAAATAGAAGTATTATGAAGGAATTGTGTGTGCACCCACTGGTGACATTGCAGTTATGAGGAAGCCAAGTTAAGGCTCACTCAATTCCATTAGCTCTGCCAGGGTATTCAGATCAGAAGTTCTTACACATTTTCTCTCTCTCTCTCTCTCTCTCTCTCTCTCTCTCTCTCTCTCTCTCATCAAGAAACTTAATATTTGTAATACATTACTCTATTAAAAGTCTTCAGATGAAGTTGAAGATCCCCATTTTTTAGTTTCAGGTAGTGATAGAGATAAAAACTGAGGGGCTCAGGACAATAAACAATCTATCACTGAATAATAATACCTAACATAATAGTCTAACATCCTGATTTTCCTTTTTATTTATTCTTCTTTCATATATCCCAACTGCAGCCCCCTCTCCACTTCTCCCAGTTTCCCCCACCTCCCCTTTCCCCAAGATCCCCTGCTTATTTTAATCCCTGCCCCATCTCAGTTCCGCTGTGAGCTCAGATGCGCTGGGTACTTACACTACTAAGCCCAGATACCAGGGTTTCAGGCCACACACCTGTCACACCCCATCATACCCTATCTCCTATGCCCTTGGGTCATCTTTCCCCTCCACCCTTTGGCCAGGGGAGTATGAAGAGAATTCTGGATAGACATTTGAGGCCTCAAATGGATATGCCCCTATTCTTTTAAAGTAATGGCAAGTAAACATAAATAAACTGAACACTTTAATTTGACTGAGATAAAATAATTTTATTTAAAACAATGGTAATAGGAAAAGGGAAAACGAGTGAACTTGCTGGAAGGGCAATATGGATGTTCAGTCTAGTAACCTGGAGAAGAATTCAGGGTTATGAAGAAAGTTCCAGCTCAGTTCTCTTTGTTGATGTCAGTCAGGGTAAGTTTCTCAAATAGGTACTCAGCCATGCCATCTTCTGGAGACTCTTTCTGGTGCAGGTTGGTCACGTAGCTGCTCATCTCCTTGAGGACTTCAACTTGCTTGCTCAGAAAATGGTTCTGCAGGAAGGCACAAAGACAGGCATCGCTTTTGCTAATGGCTAGCCGGTGCAGGGCCACAAGGCTTTGATTGAGGGTCAGCTCCAGCTGAAAAGCATTCTCCATGGCTGTAAGGCCTCCAAGCCAATCATCACGCTCTGGCTTGCTGATAGTGCAGAAAGAGATGCGACCACCACGCTGATTTTGTAGTGCCAGGAACATCTCGGCATGCGCAGTACACTCATGTGACTTGTTCAGAAAGAAGCTCGCGAAGTTCTCCAGAGCCACATCTTTACGGTCAAAGAAGAAGCCCATGGACAGATAGACGTAGGAGGCATAGAGCTGCAGCTGGACATGGCTGTTGATAGCGGCCTCGCAGTCGCGGTGGTAGTTCTGTTCCACATGAGATGGTGGAGAGACCGTTGGTGGTATCACAAACACCGATGGATAGGCAGCCCTGACTCCTGAGAAGCGGAGTGGGCAGCGACGGCGTTGGCGGCACCGAGACCCTCGCAGAAAACCCATGGTGGGCAATAGATAACCCACCAGCTTGGTCCCCCTGCTGAACAGAATGTGTTTAATGGAGGCTCAGATCCGTTAAAAGGCATTAGAACATGCGTTCTAAGTTCTATAGCAAACCGTGTGACTGCATTGATTATCTGACTTATACAGTATTTTGAAAAGTTATTAAGAAAGGACAAATATTTTAATACATCACCCAATTTCTTTAAGCAAGCTATGTGACTATTGTTTAAATGTGATTGTTTCGTTAATGCAGTGCTTTTCATGATTCCAGTAGTTATGTTTAGTATTATGAAGTTTTATTTCAGTGACAGCTCTCCTTAGTGGCTTCAATGTGCATGCAAATGACATCCTTCAGTGAGGAGTCACAAGCTAAGTCCAGGGGGGTATACAATCATCACTGAATTCAGGGGTCAGAACCTGGTATGCAATCACTGAATTCCATCAACTATGTGCGTGACTTTTCTATCTAGTGTCTCTGGACATTTTAGTTTTGCAATAGCATTGGCAGCATCCAGGGACCATCTCTGTTTCTTCCATTACATGCTTGTTCCCCCAGAATTAGCTACGTTCATATATCAAGATTGCCCCTTTTTACTTTGTTAATGCAGTTTTTTTTCCCTGTGTGCTGCAGTGTCAGAGTGTTCTCTGGGAATATACAGTATGAAGCTATCAGGTGGAATGAGGACTACTCCACTTGCCAAATTTGGAAGCTACCTAACACTTTGCTTAAGAACGTGCTATATTTTGGCTTTTATTTGATTCACGGTTATTGTATTGTAGTTTCAGAAAATGAAAATGGTACATACTAGTGCAATTCATTGCCCTCATTACATAGGAATGGGAAACTACACAGGGACAGAAAGCTACACAGGTAGAGAAACTACACTGACATGGGAAACTACACAGGGTTTCCTGGGAAAAGCTCAATATAAAGATGAAGAAGACAGAGTCTTGTGTTGGAGAACAAGAGGCACTTATTAATGTCAAAGTCGTTCCAGAAATCTTGGTTATTGTTTGATTTCATTGCCACTTAGCTTTCTACTGAGGCATTTTTCACTCTCTAAATTAATCAATCCAAAACATACTATGTTTTTGTCCTTTAAAGATTCCCAGCATTTTTCTGCATTGCTACCTGTCCCTTCTCATGTTTGTATTGTAGTAAGTATGTCTTATGTGACTAGTCTACTGTCATGTCTCATGTGTCCTTTAAAAATTCTCTTGTAAGCCCGGCAGTGGTGGTGCACGCCTTTAATCCCAGCACTCCGGAGACAGAGGCAGGCAGATCTCTGTGTGTTCGAGACCAGCCTGGTCTACAAGAGCTAGTTCCAGGACAGCCAGAGCTATAGAGAAACCTTGTCTCAAAAACACCAAAAAAATTCTCTCATAAATACAATTATTTCTTGCCTAGTTTTCATATGATTCAAATGTCAGCATGACTCCTTTATTCAAGCAACCATTAGACTACTATATGTTATAATCTGGAAGAAAAGAATATAAAAAGAAAAATAATAGTAATAATAGTAGTGATAAGCATAATCAGTGATCTAAGTGGGGAATATTTAGAAAAATGTTTTAGTTTTGAGAATTTCATGTGTAAGTACTTTTATACATCCTATCTTCCCTTCATCTCTTACTTTAGACTCTTCCCATGACCCCCTAAAATTCATAACCTGTTGTTCTTCAATTATTATTGTTACACACACACACACACACGGTCATAAATACAACCTGCAAAGTCCATTTAGTGCTGCTCATATGTGTATGTGTTTAGGGCTGACTGCTTGGGATTGAATAACTGATTGGGGGTTCATACCTGAGAAAAACTGATATGATATTCTCTCTCTCTCTCTCTCTCTCTCTCTCTCTCTCTCTCTCTCTCTGTCTCTCTCTCTCTCTCTCTCTCTCTCTCTCTCTCTCTCTCTCTCTCCAGTCATTAATTGTCTATAGCTCTTCATATAGGTGTGCGATGTTGGTGATATTGTGAAACTTCCCCCTTCCACATTGGCACGTCAACTGGTGTTGCTATAGTTAGGTCTTATTTAGGCAACCATATTGTTGAACTTTCAGGGATGCAGTTTTCTTGTCACGTACAAAAGACACTATATTATAGCAGACATTCTGATTTAACACATGTTTACAGAATCACATTTTTTTCAAATGCACATGGATTCAAAGATGAACCTTATTTGAGTTATATACAAACATAACTTTAATTTTATAACATATGTCCTCTGGCCTCAATGGAATTAAGTCAGAAATCATGAAAAACTATCTGATCTGGGCATGGAGGCTCACACCTGCGTTCCTAGCACTCAGAACGCTTAGAGACTTCCATTGGCGTAAGTTTAAAGGCAGTCTTGACTCCTTGATGAGTTCAGTCCAACAGACACTATAGTGTGAAACCCTGTCTCAAGACAAAAATAAACCACCAAAACGATATCTGAAAAACTAGAAGTGTTTGATGGCCAATACTAAACATTTCAACAATTCTCATGTCATTAGAATCGCAGTTCCAACTCCTGTCACTTCTCTGGTCCTTGTGATCGCCAGTGACAGTATTGAGGTGAGATCCACAGAGTGTCATTAGTGTAGAAGACAGGTTATACTGATTTTACAGAGTGGTGCATGCTCAAATGATAAGAGTGGGCAATAATCAAAGAGATCACTGCCATGATCTAATTTTTAGGCAGTCATTACAGTATTTTCTTTTTTAAATTAATGTTTAGAATAAAATGCACTACTATGGTTTTCATTTTGCCATTTTTATTACACACTTTGTTCTAATTGATCCCCCCTCCTCTGCCCTTCCTTCTACCATGCTTACGTCCAACAAGGGGCTAATTCTAAAATATTTAAGGAATATCAAATAATTAAATAGCAGAAAGTCAATAAGCAAGCTAATGAACTGAATACACAGCTCTGAAAAGAAGCATAAATGCTCACTAATTACTTGTAAGGTGTTCAACACTTTTAGCCACCAGAGAAATACAAATTAATTTTTTTATATTATTTTGTAAGGTATATCCAAAATAAATGGCTTTTCTGGAGGAACTTTGTCCTGCCCAGGTGACTGGCAAGGCTATTTAGATTGATTCTCTCTAAAAAGGATGATAGTGTGCCTTTGTTCTTTATCTGACACTCTTCCGTCACATATATATACATATATAGTAATCATATAAACTTTAAGGCTCCTGGAGCCAGTTGGAGTTAATATACTAATGACTTTCCGAGCAGTTTTTTATGTCATGCTTTCTCCTGGGACATGAGACATAACTTTGCATCTATTCTTCTGATCAGTAACTAAAACCCTTCTGTTCTTGTCATTGATTTCATGCAACATTTATTATAAAGGAAAGGTTTCCAGTATTCTCCAAGCCCATTAATATCTGTCCTACCGGGATTTTGTCCACTTCATGCAAACTAGAGCTGTCTGAGAAGAGGGAACCTTGAATGAAAAAGTGCCTCGATAAGATTGGCCTGTGGGCAAGTCTGTGGGGCATTTCCATGGTTGGGCCTTGATGTGGGAGGGCCCAGCCCACTGTGGGTGGTACCACCACTGGGAAAGTGGGCCTGGATTGTATAAGAAAGCAAACTGAGCAAACTAAATGGAGAGCAAGCCAGTAAGCAGCACTCTTCCATGCTTTCTGCTTCAGCTCCTGCCCCCATGTTCCTGGCCATGGATGTGAGGGCAATCTGGCTGCTCCATCTGTCACCCCATTGATCGCCAGGGTTGGGTTCCTGGCCTGACTTCCCTGGACTATAAACTACAAAATTGTCTTTCATCATCGTAGCAATAGAAAGCAAACTAAGACACCATTGGTACTAGAATCATGGGGCATTTCTCTGAAGACTGGACCATGCAGTTTGTGGACCAGGGAGGACTGTGGGATTGTATGGACCTTTGGACTGGAATAAAAAACATTGAGTGTTCTGATCTTAATCTTTTGTGAGAATTTGGAGATAATTCTGAGAGCAGTAAAAAATGACAGGTGCCTGGACTGTGAAGTTTCAGAGGGAAGTTTGAGGGTCCCTTAAAGACTGTACCTATCGGTGCTATTCATGTACTATTTTTAGTTAAGAACCTGTGGTTCTTGTCAGTAGGCTCTGAAGAACTGGCTTAGTTTAACAAGAGACTAAGACACTAAAAATGCAATTTCCTTTTCTGGGAACGAGTATTGGTCACCAAGGGCTAATAAATCAGCTGCAATTGAGAACAGACCAAAATAATTGTGGTGAGATCTTCTTAGAATATTTTCTCAAGGTCATCATACAAAAGCTGTGGTCCAGAGGGAGCCAAGGCGACATCACTTGGTGCAGCCAAAATTGGTAAGTCTCCCATTTTTGGTACTAGTCTTATAGGAATGGATAAAACATGGGGAGAAGTTAAGGCTTGGCACCATGAGACCCCAGAAGATGCCATTAGTTAAAGTTATAGATTCAGTTGCAAGAGAAACCCAGAGGATTGTGAGTGAGCTCCAAACATTAAACCCTGAGCTTTTGATTTTACTTTGATTTGATTGTTACTATATCCAGATTCTTTCCTCTTGAAATAAAAAATATTCAATTTACTTTTTACTTTACAGGAATCCACAGTTAAGAGATTTTGGATTTTTAGAAACTTTAGATATTTTAAAGAGACCAAATTTTTAAATACTGTGGAAGTTTTAAAGTAATACTATGTTCTGTATTGTGGTATTAATATGAAGGCTGGGGGATAAAAAATAAAAATGTATGGTTTTGTTTGATTGTTTTTGTTTTGTGGGGTAAGTAAGGAAAGGGTTTGTTCTACTGTGCTTTCATATTGTTCTCCATCACTGAAGGAAGACGGGAACCCAAGCAGGGAAGGAACCTGGGGGTAGGAGATGATGCAGAAGCCATAGAGGAGTACTACTTACTAGTTTTCTCAGCCTGCTTTCTTTCTTTCTTCCTTCCTTCCTTCCTTACTTCTTTCTTTCCTTCTTTCATGTATTATTCTCTCATACAGTACATCCTAACTGCTTTTTCCCCCTCCCTCCACTCCTCCCAGTTTTTCCCCAACTTTATCTCTCCCCAAGATTCACTCCTCCTCCATTTCCCTCCAAAAAGAACAGGCCTCCCAGGGATATCATCTGAGTATGGTATAACAAGTAACAATAAGACTAGGCAATTGAGGAAACCAATGTGAGAATTCTGCCAACTTCATTATTTCTCTTTAATTTTTAATTTTATTCTTTGCATTCATTGCATCCTGACTGTGATTTTCCCAGTCCTCCCAACTATCCCCCTGCACCACACCCCTGACTAGGCACACCACACCAACTCAGACTAGGCACAAATCCTCATGACAAGGCTGGAAAAGGCAACCCAGTAGGAGGAAAAGGGTCCCAAGAGCAGGTAGATGAGTCAGAGTCACCCCACTCCCACTGTTAGGAGTCCCATAAGAACACCAAGCTACACAACCATAACATATATGCAGAGGACCAAGCTCAGATCCATGCAAGGTCCATGATTGACAATTGAGTCTCTGTGAGCCCTTGTGAATCCTGCTTAGTTGATTCTGTGGGTTGTGTTCTCATGGTAGTCTTGACGCCTCTTACTTTTAGAGTCCTTTCTCCTCCTCTTCTGTGTAGTTCCCCAAGCTCTGTATTTTTGTGTCGAGTTCACAAGAGATTGGTTTTTCTGTTGTTTTGTTTTTTGTTTTGTTTGTTTTTTGGTTTTTTGAGACAGGGTTTCTCTGTGGTTTTGGAGCCTGTCCTGGAACTAGCTTTTGTAGACCAGGCTGGTCTCAAACTCACAGAGATCTGCCTGCCTCTGCCTCCAGAATGCTGGGATTAAAGGCGTGCGCCACCACCGCCCGGCAAACTTGACACAGCTAGAGTAACCTAAGAAGTGGGAAACTTAACTGAGACCTCTCTAAAATTGGCCTACAGTAAACCCTATGGGGCATTTTTTAGTTGATGATTAATACAGAAGGGCCCAGCTCATTGTGGGTTTTGCCACTCCTGGATCCTGGATTGTATGAGAAAGAAAACTGAGCAAGCCAACAGGAGAGCAAGCCAGCAAGAAGCATTCCTTCGTGGTCTTTACTTCAGTTTCTGCCTCCAAGTTTCTGCTTTGAGTTCCTTGCCTGACTTCACTAGATGATTAACTACAAACCAAAGTTGAAATTACCCTTTCCCTCCCAAATATGCTTCTGGTCATAAATAATGTTTATCACAGCAATGGAGCTACCACCAAGAGCTATGTCTGGGTTTAAGTCCTACACCAGCGTCTGAATTGATATCCATGGCTTGTGTTACAACCAAGAGCCGTGCAGATACTTGAGGTCTGATCATCCACCTGCTACCATGTTGGTGTCCAAGGGCCATGCTGCCACTGGCATCATACTGATCTGGGTAGTGTGGACTGCAACCTGGCAATGGTGATGTCTGTGCCTATACTTCTGCTGAGGGCCATGTCTGGGTCTATGGTCTTGCTGCAACTGGGGTCTGTGTTGATCTTCATGGCTTGTGTTACCACAAAGGCCATAAGAAGGAACCATATGTGTTGAAATCCAAAGCTTATGATTAGCTGGCACTGGAAGAACTGTCCCTGTATGCTGCTGACAACTATAGCAGAAGAGCTGGCCCCACCCCTCACCACAGGAATAGGAGATCTGACTCTGTCCCTTGCATGCAGTGGGTGATTCCCGCATCCTGGACTGACAAAATCAGCTACCAACAAGATTCACATCCATGGCTTTGAGTTGGCCCATGACAACATCTACCCCATCCATGATCTGACAGAGTGTGTCAAAGGACTGGACCTGAAGTATATCCACAAGATTTTCATGACTCAGGGCAACAGCAGGATATTCTAGTGGAGTTCTAGTGAGGGTCAGTATTGACAGTATACCAAAAACTAGAAACCTTGAACCAGAATAGCAACTCGTTCCAATGACATTTTCAAGTAAAGCTAAGTGGACAAAGAAGTGTTGGAGAGGCAGGAAAACGGAGAAGTGAAGTGGGGTTTTTATTTGGTTTCAATTAATATTTTCTTAAATTTTCTTTTAGGAGGGACACTGTAAATGGAGAATGTTCTTTTATTCCCTGATACACAGACCCAAATAATTACACAGAAACTATATAAATTACAACACTCTTTGGCCTATTAACTCAGGCTTCTTATGAACTAACTCTTACATATTAAATTAACCCATTTCTATTATTTTATATTTTACCACAAGGATTGTGGTTTGTTACCTCTTGCTTTTTGGTACCTGCCTGACTCGGCCTTCTTTCTCCATGCATTTAGTTTAGTTTTCCTGCCTACCTATATTCTGCCCTGACATAGGCCAAAGCAGCTTCTTTTTTAAACAATGGTAATAAAACATATTCATAGCATACAGAGAGGAATCCCATATCAGGACACTATGGGAGTAAGACATAGATATGGAGGGACCAAAAAATGAGTGGGATTGGGGTACATGATGTGAAATTCCCAAAAAATCAATAAAAATTTGTTTTAAATCTTTGCTAGATTTTCTATTATTCTGATAAAACAAACACCATGACTCCTGACTGTGAGAAGGAGTAGTAGGTTTCTGTCTCTTGTGCTTTCTGTTGGTTGCCTTGTCCAACTTCAATATGACAGCTTTTGCTTTATGTTGTTATATTTTATTTTGTCAGGTTTTTATCTCTTAGAAGCCTGTTCTTTTCTAATAAGAGACAGTAAAGGAGTAGATCTGGAAGGAAGGGGTAGTAGGGAGGAATTGGGAGGAGTATAAGGAATGGAAACTATAATAAGATTATATTATATGAGAACAGAATCGATTTTCAATAAAGGGAAATGAGAAAAAGAACACAATTCCCTTCACAGTAACACAAATAATAGTAAGAAAATTAAGAATAAATTTGTCAATCCTTCCTGGACTCCCTGCATACCGCCTCTTTCTTCCTAGCCCACACAGCTTCCATCCAGAACCCTCCCCACTTCGGCCCCACCGCCCTCTTTTGGCACATAACATCACCCAGCCCAGCCTGTCTGGGCGCTGGGTCCGAATCCTCGGGGCACCCAAGCGGGTGGGAGTTCCTTTGCTTCTATGGCCTGCCTGCACCAAGCAGGGTAGGCGCTTTGTTTGCGAGCTGCCCAATCAGCACGGAGGCCTGATCTCTCGGTGCCAGGAGAGCCAGCATTGGGGTGAGTTTCTGGCCCTGCCCAGCGCCAGCCTGGGACGGGGAGCTCAGAGGTTCCTTGGCCCCCTATCCTTCCTGGGCTCTCTGCAGGGCCTCTACTCCCTGCATACCGCCTCTTTCTTCCTAGCCCACACAGCTTCCATCCAGAACCCTCCCCACTTCAGCCCCACCGCCCTCTTTCGGCACATACCATCACCCATCCCAGCCTGTCTGGGCACTGGGTCCGAATTCTCGGGGCACCCAAGCGGGTGGGAGTTCCTTTGCTTCTATGGCCTGCCTGCACCAAGCAGGGTAGGCGCTTTGTTTGTGAGCTGCCCAACCAGCACGGAGACCTAATCTCTCGGCGCCAGGAGAGCCAGCATTGGGGAGAGCCAACATTGGGGAGAGCCAGAGTTGGGTAGGCAAGGAGACCTGATCCGGTAAAAGAAGATCCATAAGGGAACATTTGGAAGAAGAGATGGGCAGATGCCAAGGCAAGAATTCACCCAACAAGCTGAAAAGCAACATGAAGCCACCAGAAACCAGCGACCTCACAACAGGAGGACATGAACACCTTAATCAAGAAGAAGTAGAAAAGATTGACTTCATGAAAGTGATTGACGCCATTAAACAGCATGTAAAAAACACACTTATAGAAATGGATGAGAAATATAACAGAAAGTTTGAAGAATTGAATAAATCAGTGAATGATACCCTAGAAAACCAAGAAAAAACAATCAAACAGATAATGGAAACAGTTCAAGACTTGAAAACTGAAATGGAGGCAAAGAAGAAAACACAAACAGAGGGCCGGCTGGACATGGAAAATTTAAGTAAAAAACAGAGTCTACAGAAACAAGCATAACCAACAGAATACAAGAGTTAGAAGAAAGAATCTCAGATTCTGAAGATACCATAGCGAAAATAAACACACTGATCAAAGAAAACAGCAAGTCCAACAAACTCTCATCACAAAACATTCAGGAATTATGGGACACAATAAAAAGACCAAACCTAAGAATAGTAGGAGTAGAAGAAGGAGAAGAAGTGCAGCTCAATGGTCCAGAAAATATATTTAATAAAATTATAAAAGAAAATTTCCCAACCTAAAGAAAGATATACCTATGAAGGTTCAAGAAGCATACAGAACACCGAATAGGCTGGATCAAAAAAAAAACATCCCCTCGCCATATAATTATCAAAACACAAAGCATACAGAATAAGGAAAGAATATTAAGAGCTGCAAAGGAAAAGGCCAAATTACTTATAAAGGTAAACCTATCAGACTTACACCTGACTTCTCCATAGAAACCATGAAAGCCAGAAGGTTATGGATAGATGTACTACAGAAACTGAGAGACCATGGATGCAAGCCCAGATTACTATACCCAGCCAAGCTTTCGTTCACTATAAAGGGAGAAAATAAAATTTTCCAGGATAAAAACAAATTTAAACAATACACAGCCACAATCCAGCCTTACAAAAAGTAATAGAAGGAAAATCACTAACCAAGGAGTCCAACAATGACCACACTAACTCAGACATCTAGAGACCCTTCACCAACACAAATCAAAGAAGGGAAACACACAAACTCTACGACTAAAAAAGTGACCGGAGTTAACAACCACTGGTCATTAATATCACTTAATGTCAATGGACTAACTCACCTATAAAAAGGCACAGGATAAGAGACTGGGTAAGAAAACAGGATCCAACATTCTGCTGTTTACAAGAAACACACCTCAACCACAAAGACAGGTACCTACTCAGAGTAAAGGGCTGGGAAAAGGCTTATCAAGCAAATGGACCTAAGAAACAAGCAGGTGTGGCCATACTAATCTCTAACAAAGTTGACTTCAAACTTAAATCAATCAGAAGAGATGGAGAGGGGCATTTTATACTCATAATAGGAACAGTTCATCAGGATGAAGTCTCAATCCTGAACATCTATGCCCCTAATATAAAAGCACCCACGTACATAAAAGAAACATTGCTAAAACTCAAGGCAGCTATCAAACCGCACACACTAATAGTAGGAGACTTCAACACTCCTCTCTCACCAATGGACAGGTCAATCAAACAGAAACCTAACAGAGAAATAAGAGAATCAATGGAGGTAATGAATCAAATGGACTTAACAGACATCTATATAATATTCCACCCAAATAGGAAAGAATATACCTTCTTCTCTGCAGCTCATGGAACCTTCTCAAAAATCGACCACATAGTCGGTAACAAAGCAAACATCCACAGTTACAAAAAAATATTAGTAACCACCTGTGTCTTATCAGATCACCATGGATTAAAGTTAGAATTCAACAACAATGCTACCCCCAGAAAGCCTATAAATTCATGGAAACTGAACAGTCAACTACTGAACCATACCTGGATTAAGGAAGAAATAAAGAAAGAAATTAAAGTCTTCCTGGAATTCAATGAAAATAAAGAAACAACATACTCAAACTTATGGGACACTATGAAAGCAGTCCTAAGAGGAAAGTTCATAGCACTAAGTGCCCACTTAAAGAAAACAGAGAAAGCTCACATTGGAGACTTAACAGCCCACCTGAAAGCTCTAGAAAAAAAAGAAGCAGACTCACCTAAGAGGAGTAGAAGACTGGAAATAATCAAACTGAGGGCTGAAATCAACAAAATAGAAACACAGAAAACAATACAAAGGATCAATGAAACAAAAAGCTGGTTCCTGGAGAAAATCAACAAGATTGACAAACCCTTATCCAAACTAATCAAACGGCAGAGGGCGAATTTGCAAATTAATAAGATCAGAAATGAAAAGGGGGACATAACCACAGACACAGAGGAAATTTAGAGAATCATTAGATCTTACTACAAAAGCCTATATGCCACAAAACTGGAAAATGTAAAGAAATGGACACTTTTTTAGATCAATACCATATACCAAAGTTAAACCAGGACCAGGTGAACAATCTAAATAGACCTGTTAGTCGCAAAGAATTAGAAGAGGTTATCAAAAACCTCCCTACCAAAAAAAGCCCAGGACCAGATGGTTTCAATGCAGAATTCTACCAGAACTTCCAAGAAGACCTAATACCTATACTCCTTAATGTATTTCACAATATAGAAACAGAAGAGGCATTGCCAAATTCCTTTTATGAAGCTACAGTTACTCTGATACCAAAACCGCACAAAGACTCAAAGAGGAAAGAGAATTATAGACCAATCTCACTCATGAACATCAATGCAAAAATCCTCAAAAAAAATACTGGCAAACCGAATCCAAGAACACATTAGAAAAATTATCCATTATGATCAAGTAGGCTTCATACCAGGGATGCAGGGCTGGTTCAACATACGAAAATCTATCAATGTAATCCAGCATATAAATAAACTGAAAGAAAAAAACCATATGATCATCTCATTAGATGCTGAAAAAGCATTTGACAAAATTCAACATCCCTTTATAATAAAAGTATTGGAGAGATTAGGGATACAAGAGTCATACCTAAATAGAATAAAAGCTATATACAGCAAGCCGACAGCTAACATCAAATTAAACGGAGAGAAACTCAAAGCCATCCCACTAAACTCAGGAACACGACAAGTCTGTCCACTCTGTCCATACCTCTTCAATATAGTGCTTGAAGTTCTAGCAATAGCAATAAGACAACATAAGGGGATCAAGGGGATTCGAATTGGAAAGGAAGAAGTGAAACTTTCGTTATTTGCAGATGATATGATAGTGTACATAAGCAACCCCCAAAACTCCACCAAAGAACTTTTACAGCTGATAAACACCTTTAGTAATGTCGCAGGATACAAGATCAACTCCAAAATTCAATCGCCCTCTTATACACAAAGGATATGGAAGCAGAGAGGGAAATCAGAGAAGCTTCATCTTTCACGATAGCCACAAACAGCATAAAATATCTTGGGGTAACTCTGACCAAGGAAGTGAAAGATCGATTTGACAAGAACTTTAAGGCATTGAAGAAAGAAATTGAGGAGTATACCAGAAAATGGAAGGACGTCCCTTGCTCTTGGATTGGGAGGATCAACATAGTAAAATGGCAATTCTACAAAAGGCAATTTATAGATTCAATGCAATCCCCATCAAGGTCCCATCAGACTTCTTCACAGATCTGGAGAAGACAATAATCAACTTTATATGGAGGAACAAAAAACCCAGGATAGCCAAAACAATCCTATATAATAAAGGATTGTCTGGAGGCATTACCATCCCTGACTTCAAACTCTGTTACAGAGCTACAGTGTTGAAAACAGTGTGGTACTGGCATAATAACAGAGAAGTCGACCAATGGAATCGTCTAGAAGACCCGAATTTTAACCCACAAACCTATGAACACCTCATTTTTGATAAAGGAGCCAAAAGTATACAATGGAAGAAAGAAAGCATCTTCAACAAATGGTGCTGGCAGAACTGGATGTCAACCTGTAGAAGAATGAAAATAGACCCATATCTATCACCATGCACAAAACTCAAGTCCAAATGGATTAAAGACCTCACTATCAGTTAGAACACATTGAACCTAATAGAAGAGAAAGTGGGAAGTACCCTACAACAGATGGGCACAGGAGATCGCTTCCTATGTGTAACCCCAACAGCACAGACATTAAGGGCAACATTGAATAAATGGGACCTACTAAAACTGAGAAGCTTCTGTAAAGCAAAGGACACTGTCACCAAGACAAAAAGGCAACCTACTGACTGGGAGAAGATCTTCACCAACCCGGCAACAGACAAAGGTCTGATCTCCAAAATATATAGAGAACTCAGGAAACTAGACTTTAAAATGCTAATTAACCCAATTAAAAAATGGGGCACTGAACTGAACAGAGAATTCTCAGCAGAGGAAGTTCAAATGGCCAAAAGACACTTAAGGTCATGCTCAACCTCCTTAGCGATCAGGGAAATGCAAATCAAAACAACTTTGAGATATCATCTTACACCTGTCAGAATGGCTAAAATAAAAAACACCAATGATAGCCTTTGCTGGAGAGGCTGTGGAGGAAGGGGTACCCTCATCCATTGCTGGTGGGAATGCAATCTTGTGCAACCACTGTGGAAATCAGTGTTTCGGTTTCTCAGGAAATTTGGGATCAACCTACCCCTGGACCCAGCAATACCACTCCTGGGAATATACCCAAGAGATGCCCTATCATATGACAAGAGCATTTGTTCAACCATGTTCATAGCAGTATTATTTGTAATAGCCAGAACCTGGAAACAACCTAGATGCACTTCAATGGAAGAATGGATGAAGAAATTGTGGAATATCTACACAATAGAGTACTACGCTGCGGTAAGATACAATGACTTCTCGAATTTTGCATGCAAATGGATGGAAATAGAAAACACTATCCTGAGTGAGGTAACCCAGACCCAAAAAGATGAATATGGGATGTACTCACTCATAATTGGTTTCTAGCCATAAATAAGGGTCACGGAGTCTACAATTGGTGATCCTAAAGAAGCTAAGTAAGAAGGTGAACCAAAGGAAAAACATATAGTTATCCTCTTGGCTATGGGAAGTAGACAAAATTGCCGGGGAGAAAATTGGGATCTTGGGGGTGGGGTGGGATGGGGGTAAGGGGAGATGGGGAGAGAAAAGGGAGAAGGGGAGGATGGGGGGAACTTGGGGGAAAAGGAGGATTGGGATAAAGGAAGGTTGGATAGGGGAGCAGGGAAGCACAATTCTTAGTTAAGGAAGCCACCTTAGGGTTGGCAAGAGACTTGAACCTAGAGTGGCTCCCAGGAGCCCAAGCCGAGGTCCCCAGTTAGTTCCTTGGGCAGCTGAGGATAGGGAACCTGAAATGACCCTAGCCTATAGCAATACTGACGAATATCTTGCATATCATCATAGAACCTTCATCTGGTGATGGATGGAGATAGAGACAGAGACCCACACTGGAGCACTGGACTAGCTCCCAAGGTCCCAATGAGGAGCAGAAGGAGGGAGAACATGAGCAAAGAAGTCGGGACCACGAGGGGTGCACCCACCCACTGAGACAGTGGAGCTGATCTACTGGGAGCTCACCAAGGCCAGCTGGACTGTGACTGAAAAAGCATGGGATAAAACCGGACTCTCTGAACATGGCGAACAATGAGGGCTGATGAGAAGCCAAGGACAATGGCGCGAGGTTTTGATCCTACGTAATGTGCTGGCTTTGTGGGAGCCTAGCCAGTTTGTATGTTCACCTTCCTAGATATGGACGGAGGGGGGAGGACCTAGGACTTACCACAGGGTAGGGAACCCTGACTGTTCTTTGGACTGGAGAGGGAGGGGGAGAGGAGTAGGGGGAGGGGGAGAAGGGTGGGAGGAGGAGGAGGGAAATGGGAGGCTGGGAGGAGGTGGAAACTTGTTTATTTCTCCTTTTCTCAATAAAAAAATTAAAAAAAGAATAAATTTGTCAGATTAAGCACAAAATTATACATAGACTACCTCACAACATTTTCAAAGATATTAAATAATAAATAAATATAAGCATGTTCCCTGCTCATGCATCAAAAGACTTGATACTCTTAAGATGACAGTGTTATCCAAAGTCATCTATAGATTCAACCAACATATAAATCTACCTATAAAAATATAGTTTCATTTGTAAAGAAATTAGAAAATTGAACCTAATGTTCATATGCAAAGGACAATTTTGGAAGGCTTATCACTTCCTGATTTCAAAGCTTAGTATAAAACTAAATTAAGGCTAAACTCTTCCAAAATGGAAAAGCAATGAAAGATAACAAAACCAAAAGGTTTAAGCAAGTTATGAAAGATTTGAGTAAGCCACAAAAGGTTTGGAAAGGCTAAATTTCATATATATTGTTTGGTTTAATCTTAATAAAAGCCTCTCCACCAGCACAAAAACTCCAATCAAACCAGATTAGACTTGATCAAAATGCCCATGTTTAATAAATGCAGCACTCTCAGGCGTACTGAGACAGCATGACAGGAAGAGGAGCCCACGCAAACCTGAAATTGCATGTTCCTTTTTCTGGTATGAGCCTAAATAGCCTGTGGGAGTGGTCCTGATCCTCTCTGGGGGAGGGGTCAGCACTTGGCAGGCTGGGAGTTGGAGTCTGAACCAGGGCAACTCCCAGGCCAGGGGCTTCCAATCACCCCAGACTTCTTGGATATAGGGGTGTTAAGAGGGCTGTGGTGATGCCCCCAACTAAATATTACATTCCAGATGGGTGTGACAAGAAGCTGAGGTGATATTTATGTCCAACATTTTAGGCTCTTTGGATAAAGGGGTGTTGGCTCAAGTCTGGATACTTCTTGCAGGCTTGGGGTGATGTGGGAGAGGGGAGAGCTGAGAGTTGGCGTTCTCATGCTCAGCAAGAGGTGTGGCTTGAGCGGCATCCCGTTTGCTGTCATCCTAGAGTCCTTAGGCAACTGCTTTTTGAGGGACATGAGAAGGCAGGTGGCTAGGAGAAAAAATGTTATTATTGGCCCTATGAAATGGGGCTAGCCATGGGATGGGACACAATAGCAAATAAAACCAGATTTTAGTTGGCAGGTGTCCTTGATTCAGAAGAGTTGGTACCAATGGTGAAGTCCCAGGAGCTGGTATAGGTGTTTGGCATTATCTGGAGAGCACTTTGCGAGTTGGTATTGGCCCAGGCAGCAGGAGTAACCTGTAGAATATGCTTGAAACTGGCTGGGGTTAGTGTAGCAGAACTTTAAGAAAACTGGAACAGATTTTAGAAGGCAAAGGAAATTGGAAACTCTGAACCTCTGAAGACACACCTGAAATCTGTCAATTCTGGGTTATGAAGCCTGTTAAAGAGGCACACCTGTCTGTATTTTAGCAGGAAACTTCATTAAATGTCATGGATGAAGTAATAGGTTAACAGTACCTTAAGTTGTCAAATGCCATTAGACAGATCTGGGAGGGATGAATGAGCAAAAATGACAGCTTTTTTAGCTACACGGGCAATCCCAAATCCTCTCCTTAGTCCTTGGAGAACACCAGTCTTAGAAGCAGTGCTTGCTGTTAGCTGCTGAGTACAAGAGGCCCAAAGATTTCTCCTGGGAGGGGGTAGATTAATCTACCTGTCTGGGCAGGATGAAGAGATCGATTCCCCAAAAGGCATCCAGGAAGCTGAAGAGGTAGAAGGCCGCTTTTTGCGCTGTGGGCTGCTTTGTCAAACCCAGAGGCAAGTCCTGGAGGCAGAAGGTCTTCTGTCTTTTTGGAGGAGCTAAAGGGTGCTGCGGAAGCTGCACGTCTGTGTTAGAAGCTCTTGTTGCTAAAATGCCATGCCTTCAGATCTGTAAAGGCACTTGTGATGGAGGAAGGTCATTGGTTAAAATAAAAGGAACTGCTTTGGCCCATTTCATTGGTTAGGACATAGGTAGGTGGAGTAAACAGAACAGAATGCCGGGAGGAAGAGGAAGTGAGGTCAGACTCCGCAGCTCTCTCTCCAGAGCAGACGTAGAGAGAGACGCCATGCTACCTGCTCCAGGGAAGACGCACGCTCTGAAGCTCCGACCCAGGATGGACTTAGGCTAGAATCTTCCCGGTAAGACCGGCGCTACACAGATGATTAGAAATGGGCTAAATTAATATGTGAGAATTAGCCTAGAAGAGGCTAGATAGAAATGGGCCAGAGCAGTGTTTAAATGAATACAGTGTCTGTGTAATTATTTCGGGGCATAAGCTAGCCGGGCAGGTGGCTGGGGTTTTGGGGACATAGCCCCGCCGCCGCCCCCCTATTACTACAAAATGGCGCCCAACGTGGGGCTCGAACCCACGACCCTGAGATTAAGAGTCTCATGCTCTACCGACTGAGTTAGCCGGGCAGGGCAGGCGGCTGGGGTTTTGGGGACACAGCCCCGCCGCCGCTCCATACTACTACACACTTGGTCACTAAGTACCATTACCTGTTATTTAAACTGGGTATATAAGCTAAATTTAGGTGTGTATTTTATCCATTTAGTTACAGTTTACCAATGCTAGTAGGTGCAAGAAAGATTAAAAGGAATATTTTGAGCACATCATGAAAACACATTTACACAGACATAGTGAGGCTACATCATTCTGACAGACAGACAAACAAAACATTTTTAGAAACCTGTCTTAGCTGACCAACTTAAAAATCCCAGCGCAGTTAGGTCTGTCTGGGAAGCACAGCAAACAGCTAGATGGGGGAGGGGGAGGGGCAGAGTGCTTTAGGTGTTGGTGCCAATTTAAAAGGAATTTTTTTTGTAAAAGCCCAAGTGGCAAACAGCAGGGATGAGGCGGGAGCAGAGCAGGGCCAGAGTGATCCTGGCATAGGTGGCAGAGGCCAGGGAAGCAGCTGGTGGGTGAGTGCGGTTCCAAAGGTATGGGCAATGACCTCCACTGTCCTCGGCGGCCGACAGAAAGGGAGTCGGGTTTAGATCCCTGAATCCGGAACAGGACAGGAGCACTGGCCACAAATAAGGAGGCAGGGGGATGCGGAGGCAGAATGAGAACACTGGCTGCGAATAAGGAGGGGGGGGGGGGAGGAGGGAGGGAGGGAGGCAGAGAGAGAGAGAGATGGGCAGGACAAGAGTGCGCATTTAGGAACTCCAGGTTTCTGGAGCATTGTTAGTTTAGCTTAGACAGCCCCAATTTTAAAAGATTTTTGTAAGAGGCCATCTAAGGGCAATTTGGAATCAGCTTGGATTCACAAGAAACCCATTTTAAGCGCATGTCTGTGTGACTCAAGCTTGTTGTGATTTGTCCACTGAACAGTACCCTTGAGTCAAAAACGGGGGTGCATGAGAAATGAGTGGGGGACGTCTCCCCACACCCAAGTCCCATGGATTAAACTTCTTGGGTGGGCCGTGGCTTCAACAAAAGCCCAAAAAGCAAATGGGCCACCCCAAGACCCTAACAGCAATGTAGTTTAAAAGGGAAACTCACCAAGTGAAGCTGATGGTGCCTGGCCTAGGGCATGAAGGAAGGACATTTTCCAGCAGGCAGCCCTGGGCACGGGGCCCATGGGAAAAAAACAGACCCTTTTCGGTAGGAACCTCTATCTGTTTGTTTTAATCTTAATATGAGTTGCTCCACCAGTGCAAAGAACTCCAATCAAACCAGATTGGACTGAATTAAAATGCCTATATTTAATAAATGCAGCACTCTAGAGTAGACCGAGATAGCACGGTGGGAAGAGGAGCTCACGCAAACCCGAAATCACGTGTTTCTTTTTCTGGCATTGAACCTAAATAGCCTGTGGGAGTGGTTCTGACCCTCCCTGGGTGAAGGGTCAGTGCTTGGCAGGCTGGGAGTTAGAGTCTGGACAGGGCAACTCTCAGGACAGGAGCTTCCAATCATCTGAGACTTCTTGGATAAAGGGGTGTTAGAGGGCTAGGGTGATGCCCCCAATTTATTATGTATGTATGACAAATCTAAGAAAAGTTAAATGATTATCTAAGAATCAAAGCTTAATTCACTAATATGTAATAAAATACAATCTTTCTGTTTAAAGTTTTCCCCTTTAAAATACTGATCTCCTATTGGTAAAAGTTACAAAAGCTGAACAGGATTTTGTAGGATGATGTCTCATTTCTTAAGCTATCTTTATTGGTTTTTGATAGATTAGGGAACTGGATCTTTTTTTGTTTGTTTTTCAAGACAGGTTTCTTTGTAGCTTTGGAGCCTGTCCTGAACTAGCTCTTGAAGACGAGGCTGGCCTCAAACTCACAGAGATCCACCTGCCTCTGCCTCCCGAGTGCTGGGATTAAAGGCGTGCACCTCCAATGCCCGACGGAAAATGGATCTTAAAAGGGCAAGATTTAAGTGTCTATTTCCATTACCATACTTTGAATTTTTCCCTTATAACTCTGTTTAATCTTGTTGGGCCAAAATTATCTCAGGACCTATACCTCGAGGCCTGTAGGACAGAGAAAAGCCTGGCTTGAGTTTGAAGAATAGTCAAAGCTACCAAGTGAGGATGAGACAGCAAAATCTAGGTAGATGCCCCTCCAGCCAGAGGGAGGGCTTGACTGTCTCTCGTTGGCTGGAGGTACCCCCACATCACACGATGTCACTTAACCTATATAAGCTGATGCTCACAGTAATAAACTGAGTTCCTGCTTTGGCTTGACTCTCTATTGCATCTGGTTGTCCTGCATCATGGGGCTAGGGATCTGATTGTCCTGTATCGTGAGGCTGTGGAGCTGATTTTCCTGCATTGTGGGGCTGCAGAATGGACAGATAGCACACTCACCTTTCCCTGGGGCATAAGGCTAAGGAGGCCTGGCAAACCTGACTTAAAACTGATTAAAGAACTGGATCATTGGGATTGAATGGCTATAGCAGAGGGGCTGAAATGAGAGTGAATAAAATTTAAGATCTAGAAAAGAGCCCTCATAATTTAGAGTCAGATCACTTTTTTTTTTCTTGTCAACAATAGGGTTTACTTTTAATGTGGCAAGAGATCCCCAGGAGGCACTCATCTTGGCTTCTGGCACCAGGACACAGCAGCTTCCAGGAAACAGCTTTTTTGCAGGACAGATGATGTGCTGACCTGGTCCCCAAGTGGGGTGGGCCTCTAGGTGCCCAGGGCAGGGTCGGGGGAAGTCATTGTAGGGCAAGCGGAAAGGGTAGAGCAGAGTGTATCTTGAATCCTGCCAGAGTAGCTTGTCCTCCAGGAAGGCGATGGAAGGCAGGGTGAGGACCAGAGTCTGGTGTTTGAGCATGCTGTATACATTCAGGCCAACTGCAGGGATCAAGTTGAAGCTCTTGAGCCTGGAGGTGGCTGCCACAACATTCTTGGGCATCTCTTAATGTGTCAAGTCTACAAGGAGCACGGAACTCCCCCAGTGGCGATACTGGGCCAGCTCTGTCAGGTACTGAGGGTCTGCAGTGGGCAGTTCCAGAGAATCCACGATGTGAAGGTCATCCTGCATCAGCTTGACAGTCAAGGCCACCTTGAGGCCCAGTGCCCTCACTTTCATGGGCAACATGTAGTAGTAACTTGTAGGGCCCCGGGGACCATGGGCTACGCCTCCTCCCCGCCATATGGGGGAATGGATGCTGCCATGCCGGGCACGGCCACTGCCTTTCTGTTGCCAGGGCTTGCGGCCACCACCACTTTATAAAGGCAAGAAACAATCATTTTCAAGTTTCTTCTCTCTGATCTCAAGCCTAGCATCAGTACTGGTCCTTTTGTTCTCCAAAAGGAGTAACTCAGACAGATATAGTAATAGAGTCAAGCAAGAGTTCACTCTTAAAAAGTAGTAGACCAAGCTGAGTGGCATGGACTCTGATTTTGGCAGAGATGGGCCTTAACTTTTGTCTCCCCATGCTCTGACCTTTGTCTCCCCTAGGGTGAATATTTTTGGTCATACTTCTCTTGGAAGGCCCATTTTACCCTGAATCTAGTCTGTTCTAAGTAGAAGAATAAGGTGCAAGACCACGTACAGAAGCCAAAGTCCCCTTAAAAAGTTAATTAAGTTAAAGTGGTGCAGCACTCTACAGTTAGCAATAAACTGAAATTGGTTTGATCTGAGTCAGTAAGTCGACCACTTATTGATCTTTATGTCTTGTTTTGGGAACTCATTTTCCAGTTTCTCTTGAAGTTAACCTCCTGCTTAGCATATGTAACCACACACAAGACAATGAATTCAACATCTTGGCTTCAAATATTAAATTCCAAACATTATCATACCTGGATCATAGGCCCAAATAGAAGATATGGAACTAAAACTTTCAGGGTAAAACAAGTACTAGGGTTTTTTTCAAAATTGCAAGCAACAAAGGAAAAAGTAAAGCTGTCTACATCAAGATTAAAAGCATTCATACTTCAAAGCAAAGAAAAAGACAATGTACAATGTGGGAGAAAAATACTTGTATATTATATAATAGATAAAGAACTTGTAAGACATATATACATATATATATATACATGTATATATGCATATATATGTCACAACTAAGTGACAAAAACAGCCAAATAACACAACTAAAATATTAGCAAAGGAGTATTGCAGTGTGTGCCTATAGGGTCACCTACTTGGGAGACGGACGTAGGAAGGTCACTTTACCCTTGTAGCTCATCTTTTTCATACACAAAAAGGAAAAAAAATGAGTTTTGTTGTTGTTACTGTTGCTTTATTCTTCTCTCATACAATACCTTCCAACTGCAACAATCAACCCTCCACCCACTCTTCCTGGCCTCCTCCATCTCATGGCTTCCCTCTCCCCCAGATTCATTCCTCCTCCATTTCCCTTCAGAAAAAAGCAGGTCTCCCAGGGATATCAACCAAACACAACATAATAAAGTTTTAAAGGATTTGTATAGAAAAATTTCAAAAGAATAAATGTAAGTGACCAATAAACATACTCAAAGATACCAAATATCATTAGCCACCAGGAATATGCAATCAAAACCACAATGAGAAAACAATTTATGCACATTTGGACAGTGAAATAAAAAGGCAAGTATAGGGACTGGAGAGATTGCTCACTATTTAAGAGCATTTGCTCTTCCAGAGGCTCAAGTTTGATTCTCAGCGCCCACATTGGGTAGGTCACAATTACCTACCTGTAAATCCAGTTCTGGAGTATCTCACTCATCTTCTGGCCTCCACAGTCACCCCTCACATGTGGCATACATTGACACAAAACACGCACACACAGACACATGCACTACATTTTTTTTTTAAATGAAGATCAAATACTTAGATGGTGTGCGGGAATAGAAACTCTCACAACACCTTTCTGGTAGTATTTTAAAATGACGTAAAACTTAAAACAATTTTCTTTAGGGCTGGAGAGATAGCTCAGCTGTCAAAGGCCAGGCTCACAACTGCAACAATTTTATCTACTTGAAATGTCAAATAAGCAACTCCCTTATGACTCAACTCTTCCTGTTTTGAGTTCATATCCTAGGATTAACGGACTGTAAATAACCCAAATATCCATCAAATGATGAATGTATATAGCAAATGTGGTACTTGTGCAAGGGTATTTGTGCAAAGGTATTTGTGCAAGCAAATATTATCATATTTACTCAGTAATAGAGTGGAACAAAATACTGACACATACTACAGAAAGAATGAAGCTTGAATACGTTATTCTAAATCAAAGAAACCTGTAACAGAAGGCATGGCATGGTTTCAGCTTTGTGAAATGTCTGCAATAGACTGTCATAAAGAACGAGAGTAGTGATTGACAAGGACTGAAGAGAAAGGAAACGTGGAGTGACTGATCATATGCATAAGTTCTTGGCTTTTTCGGCGGCCGATGAAGGTGTTTGGAAATCACATAGTGTTGATGTTTGAATGCTTCTGCTAAATACTAAGAACAATTAAATTATGCTCTTTTGTGTATTTTTATGCTATGTAACTTATATATTAAGAAATGATGCATATTTGTGATATGTAAACATGCTTAATCCAATTTAAATATCATCTAACATATACATATATGCAGATGTCACATGAAACTACATGAACATGTGCATTTTGTCTTCATATGCCAGTTAAAAATAAATTTACCTTCCAAAACAAGAAAAATGTGTGAACGAAAGAGTCAACTATGCAATGGATATGAAATTGAGACGAGGGACTATGTGGACTATGATTTCCTGTCTTCTCTGCTGAGCAATAATGAGGAAAGATAATTTGCATGTCAATGATGACTTCTTATCTATCACTCGAAATGTAGTTAAGGAGACTGAAAACATGCAGAAACACATTTTTCATTTTCTTGGAAAAAAGAGAGCCTGATTAAGTAAATTCTGAAGTCACTAATGCCCTATAAACGTGTTTTATTCACTTAACTTTTTTCTCCTTTGTCCTAACTCCTGATCTTGGGTGTTTTTTTTCATTCCCTTTGATCAGCGGTGTGTGAGAAGACAAAATGTTTCTCGAATTTTACCATAAACTGCTATTAGGCTCATGATAATGAAAAAAAAACCTATGACAAATTTCTGGCACATAAAATCCACAAAGACGTGGTGCATATGCTAGTTTACAGAAAGTTTTTTATTTTATCCCCCTTTTCTGTTTCTATCTCTCTAGCTCTTTTTTTTCCTTCTCTTCCTCTCCACTCTGAGCCACAGTTATTCCAGATGCTTATGAGTTTTTTCTTGTTGTTGATTTGTACTTTTGTCTTTATATAAGATTTTATCCTTCTTATTTAGCTTCTCTAGGATCACTAATTATAGGCTCAATGTCCTTTATTTATGGCTAGAAACCAAATATGAGTGAGTACATCCCATGTTCCTCTTTTTGGGTCTGGCTTACCTCACTCAGGATAGTGTTTTCTATTTCCATCCATTTGCATGCAAAATTCAAGAAGTCCTTGTTTTTTTACTGCTGAGTAGTACTCTAATATGTATACATTCCATACTTTCTTCATCCATTCTTCCATTGAAGGGCATCTAGGTTGTTTCCAGGTTCTGGCTATTACAAACAATGCTGCTATAAACATAGTAGAGCATATACTTTTGTTGTATGATAAGGCCTCTCTTGGGTATATTCCCAAGAGTGGTATTGCTGGGTCCAGGGGTAGGTTGATCCCGAATTTCCTGAGAAACCGCCACACTGCTTTCCAAAGTGGTTGCACAAGTTTGAATTCCCACCAACAATGGATGAGTGTACCCCTTTCTCCACAACCTCTCCAGCAAAGGATATCATTGGTGTTTTTTATTTTAGCCATTCTGAGAAGCTAAATAAGAAGGAGAACCCAAATAAAAACATATAGGCATCCTCCTGAATATTAACCTTCATCAGACGATGAAAGGAGACAGAGACAGAGACTCACATTGGAGCACCGGACACAAATCTCAATGTCCAAATCAGGAGCAGAAGGAGAGAGAGCACGAGCAAGGAACTCAGGACCGCGAGGGGCGCACCCACACACTGACACAATGGGGATGTTCTATCGGGAACTCACCAAGGCCAGCTGGCCTGGGTCTGAAAAAGCATGGGATAAATCCGGACTCGCTGAACATAGCGGACAATGAGGACTACTGAGAACTCAAGAACAATGGCAATGGGTTTTTGATCCTACTACACGTACTGGCTTTGTGGGAGCCTAGACAGTTTGGATGCTCACCTTACTAGACCTGGATGGAGGTGGGTGGTCCTTGGACTTCCCACAGGGCAGGGAACCCTGATTGCTCTTTGCGCTGATGAGGGAGGGGGACTTGACTGGGGGAGGGGGAGGGAAATGGGAGGCGGTGGCGGGGAAGAGATAGAAATCTTTAATAAATAAATAAATTTAAAAAAACAAAAAAAGATTTTATCCTCAATATTGCAGTGGTTCTTAGCTGCCACTAGATGGAAGTCAAACAACATATCTTCATAAGTTTATAAGAAATTCCTGAATTTATTCAAACTACATTTGTGCCTCAAACAAAAATTTTCTTTATACTTTAAATTTTCAATTGTCATCAGGGTGGGACTCATAATTGCCTGCTATGAGGAATTTATTGAAGTGTTGTCAGTCATTCTGAAGGAGGGTCAGAGGAACTTAGGCTGACTGAGACAATTTGGACCAGCCCCTTTAAGAGAGGTTGCTTCTTGCTCCTGGTGTTGCCCATCCTCAGGTCTCAGGTCATTGCAACCTTTACCAGCTGCTAATTCCATTGCAAGTCTTACCAGCTGCTAACCACTTGAGGGAGGAAGAGAACCCACCCAAGACAGGATGGGTGGGATTAATAAGGGAGAAGGAGAAGACCTAAAATAGAGGGTTCCCAGAGCCTATATAAAGTCCAACCCAGACTTAGGCAGATTCCCACCTCTGGGGCTGTTTATCCTAATAAAGTTTCTAAAAATTGTTTTCTTTTCTATATGCCTGATGCTTCTCAGCTCTGTATGTCCCTGATACTGGGGATCTTCACCTGACTTTTTCATTCTGGGGCCTTGGCAGGTTTCCAATTCCGCACCTGCATCATCCCTTGTCACTTTCCCTTTTCCCAGTGTTGCCTCCACCTAGTCTGTTGCTTTTGATTTCTCTGCTTGAGGCTTCTTCCCAGGATGTACAATTTTTGTCAGTTCCACAGAACAAGCTTGGCAGTACACCTACATAATCACCCCTCAGAGCAAGACCCTGTGACATTTGGACCCTGTAACGTTTGGACCCTGTAATATTTGGACCCTGTAATATTTGGACCTAGTAGTTGCAGTCCCAAGATACAGCCATAATGGGTTCTTTCAATTCTCTTCTTTTCCAGCTACCCCAGAAACTTAGCTATACCCATAGTTCCTTCTAATAGAGTGAATTATTTTCTCACAGTTTTCTTCTTTCCAAGCTTTAGCCAAGACATCAGTGGTGGAAGTACTTTCCCCTCTAGTTGAGCTGTCTCATGTATTTTCTTTAGGTCAGTGGTATGCGAGAAGATTGAATGTTTGTCACATTTTAACAGAAGCTGAAATGTCTTGACATGACTGGGTTTTGCCTCTCATATTTCTCAAAGTTTCTATTTGAAAGACATGTATATAGTGGGCATGTCACAAAGTAAGAGAGAGAGAAGACCTCTAGTCAATCCTAACCTGACTCAACCCATAACCAAGCCTGAAAGATAACAGTTAGTTATATAAGTCACTTTGGAAACTGCTAAATAATTTTGGGAATGCTTAGTGACATTTCAAAAGACAAGGTTAATTATAATTTGATTATTAAAGTGATTCATTTCTATGCAATGATAGCTAGAATTGGGTTACTCTCATTGATGGTCATATGATGGCTATAAGTAATGTAAGCAATGGAAAATCAGTAGCTGAAAAAGTTGCTTTGGTATTGCAATTTACTTGAGTAAATGCTTCACCAAAACTTTGCCAAAGAGGAAAACTCTGTATGTAGTTTTCAGGACTCAATTGCTGTAAAAATTAATTTCTATATACAAAATGATGATTTTGCTTTTTGAAGTAATGTAAAGGGAAAAATCCTCATAGGTGTACTTTTTTTGCCTTTAGTTCTTTGCAGGGTGTGTGACGTTAGGGGTTTTTCGTTTGGTTTTGGTCATTTGATAAAGTATAATTTGTAGGGCTGGAAAGATGATTCAGTGGTTAAGAGTACATACTTCTCTTCCATAGGAACTGAGTTCAGATACTAGCACCCATATTGTGTGTCACACAAACATCTGTTTCTCCAGCTCTAGAGGTTCCAATGTCTTCTGACCCTCCGAGGGCACTGGTATACACATGCACATATCCATATATACACATACATACATACATGCCTACTTACATATGTACACACACACACATATATATATGATTAAAAGAAAAATGTAGCATTTTAAAACACAATATTTCTTCCCATTGGAAAGACGCCTGTATCCTAAACCTTGGGATTTATGAATACATTACCTTATCTGATAAAAGAGAGTTTTCAGATATGATTAAAGACCTGGAAATAGGGACATTATCATGACTTACTTCAATGGGTCATATCTCTGTCATTTAAGGAGGAGAAAGTTCCTAGAGAAGTTACTTACTAGAGATTAAATAGCAGGACCCACAAGACAAGTAGTGTGGGCAATGAACAAGGCTATAATGTTTAGATTATAGGCTGGAGCCTCCAGAAAAAAATGAAGCATTGTTGACATACATGCTGGACTTCTAATCTACAGATATGGAACAAAATTTGTGGTAATGTTGCAATAGCAATGGGAAACTAATATTTGGGGTGTGTCTTCTCAAAGGCTAGAGAGTAACAGTTTCTTAAAATTCAATATCTTTTGAGAACTATTCATTTAATTAGACAATTTATTGCTTGGGCTTTTTGAGTTCCTGTCTGGTTTTCTGAGTGCTTTTTATATTCTAAATATTAAAATAAAAAGAAATAGAGGAGTTGGGTGTGGTGGTACACACCTTCAATCCCAACACTTGGTAGACAGCCAAACAGACCTCTGTGAGTTTAAAGCATGGCGGCACATGCCTTTAATCACAATGCTTGAGAGGCAGAGAGACCTCTGTGAGTTCAAGGTGTGGTGGCACACGCCTTTAATCACAGCACTTGGGAGGCAAAGCCAGACAGACCTCTGTGAATTCAGGGTGTGGTGGCACACACCTTTAATCCCAGCACTTGGGTTGCAGAGGCAGGTGGATCTCTGTGAGTTCAAAGACAGCCTGGTCTACAGAGGGAGTTCCTGGACAGCCTAAGATATACAGAAAACCTGTCTCAAAAAATAAAAGTACAAATAAAAGAAATAGAGGTTATGATACCAAAACCACACAAAGACCCAACCAAGAAAGAGAATTACAGGCCTATCTCAATCATGAATATCGACGCAAAAATTCTCAATAAAATACTGGCAAACCGAATCCAAGAACACATTAGAAAAATTATCCATTATGATCAAGTAGGCTTCATCCCAGAGATGCAAGGCTGGTTTAACATATGCAAATCTATCAATGTAATCCACCATATAAAAAAACTGAAAGAAAAAAAAACATATGATCATTTCATTAGATGATGAAAAAGCATTTGACAAAATTCAACACCCCTTTATGATAAAGGTCTTGGAGAGACTAGGGATAAGAGGGTCATACCTAAATATAATAAAAGCTATTTACAGCAAGCCGACAGCTAACATTAAATTAAACGGAGAAAAACTCAAAGCCATCCCACTAAAAACAGGAACACGATAAGGATGTCCACTCTCTCCATACCTATTCAATATAGTGCTTGAAGTTCTAGCAATAGCAATAAGACAACATAAGGGGATCAAGGGGATTCGTATTGGAAAGGAAGAAGTTAAGCTTTCGTTATTTGCAGACGATATGATAGTATACATAAGCGACCCGAAAAACTCCACCAAAGAACTTTTACAGCTGATAAACACCTTTAGTAATGTGGCAGGCTACAAGATCAACTCCAAAAAATCAGATGTCTTGCTATACACTAAGGATAAGGAAGCAGAGAGGGAAATCAGAGAAGCATCACCTTTCATGATAGCCACAAATAGCATAAAATATCTTGGGGTAACTCTGACCAAGGAAGTGAAAGATCTATTTGACAAGAACTTTAAGTCTTTGAAGAAAGAAATTGAAGAGGACACCAGAAAATGGAAGGACCTCCCTTGCTCTTGGATTGGGAGGATCAACATAGTAAAAATGGCAATTCTACCAAAAGCAATCAATAGATTCAATGCAATCCCCATCAAAATCCCATCAAACTTCTTCACAGATCTGGAGAAGACAATAATCAACTTTATATGGAAAAACAAAAAACCTAGGATAGCTAAAACAATCTTATACAATAAAGGATTGTCTGGAGGCATTACCATCCCTGACTTCAAACTCTATTACAGAGCTACAGTATTGAAAACAGCTTGGTACTGGCATAAAAACAGAGAAGTCGACAAATGGAATCAAATAAAAGACCCCGACTTTAACCCACAAACCTATGAACACCTGATTTTTTTTTAATTTTTTTTAATTTATTTATTTATTAAGGATTTCTGCCTCCTCCCCGCAACCGCCTCCCATTTCCCTCCCCCTCCCCCGATCAAGTCACCCTCTCTCATCTGCTGGAATGGCAATCAGGGTTCCCTGACCTGTGGGAAGCCCAAGGACCGCCCACCTCTATCCAGGTCTCCTAAGGTGAGCATCCAAACTGCCTAGGCTCCCCCAAAGCCAGTACGTGCAGTAGGATCAAAAACCCACTGCGATTGTTCTTGAGTTCTCAGTATTCCTCATTGTCCTCTATGTTCAGCTAGTCCGGATTTATCCCATGCTTTTTCAGACCCAGGCCAGCTGGCATTGGTGAGTTCCCGATAGAACATACCCATTGTGTCAGTGTGTGGGTGCGCCCCTCGCGGTCCTGAGTTCCTTGTTCGTGCTCCGTCTCCTTCTGCTCCTGATTTGGACCTTGAGATTTCTGTCCCGTGCTCCTCTGTCTCTGTCTCCTTTCATCGCCTGATGAAGGTTAATATTCATGAGGATGCCTATGTGTTTGTCTTTGGGTTCACCTTCTTACTTAGCTTCTCTAGGAACATGCATTATAAGCCCAATGTCCTTTATTTATGGCTAGAAACCAATTATGAGTGAGTACATCCCATGTTCCTCTTTTTGGGTCTGGCTTACCTCACTCAGGATAGTGTTTTCTATTTCCATCCATTTGTATGCAAAATTCAAGAAGTCCTTGTTTTTTACTGCTGAGTAATACTCTAGTATGTATACATTCCATACTTTCTTAATCCATTCTTCCATTGAAGGGCATCTAGGTTGTTTCCAGGTTCTGGCTATTACAAACAATGCTGCCATGAACATAGTTGAGCATATACTTTTGTTGTATGATAGGGCCTCTCTTGGGTATATTCCCAAGAGTGGTATTGCTGGATCCAGGGGTAGGTTGATCCCGAATTTCCTGAGAAACCGAAACACTGCTTTCCAGAGTGGTTGCACAAGTTTGCATTCACACCAGCAATGGGTGAGTGTCCCCCTTTCTCCACAACCTCTCCAGCAAAGGCTATCATTGGTGTTTTTTATTTTAGCCATTCTGACAGGTGTAAGATGGTATCTTAAAGTTGTCTTGATTTGCATTTCCCTGATCGCTAGGGAAGTTGAGCATGACCTTAAGTGTCTTTTGGCCATTTGAAGTTCTTCTGTTGAGAATTCTCTGTTCAGCTCAATGCCCCATTTTATAATTGGATTGATTAGCCTTTTACGGTCTAGTTTCTTGAGTTCTTTATATATTTTGGAGATCAGACCTTTGTCAGTTGCGGGGTTGGTGAAAATCTTCTCCCAGTAAGTGGGTTGTCTTTTTGTCTTAGTGACAGTGTCCCTTGCTTTACAGAAACTTCTCAGCCTCAGGAGGTCCCATTTATTCAATGATGCCCTTAGTGTCTGTGCTGCTGGGGTTATACGTTGGAAGTGGTCTCCTGTGCCCATGTGCTGTAGAGTACTTCCCACTTCCTCTTCTATCAGGTTCAGTGTGTTCGGACTGATATTGAGGTCTTTAATCCATTTGGACTTGAGTTTTGTGCATGGTGATAGATATGGATCTATTTTCATTCTTTTACAGATTGCCATCCAGTTTTGCCAGCACAATTTGTTGAAAATGCTGTCTTTTTTCCATTGTATACTTTTAGCTCCTTTATCGAAAATCAGGTGCTCAAAGGTTTGTGGGTTAAAGTCAGGGTCTTCTATTCGATTCCATTGGTCGACTTCTCTGTTTTTATGCCAATACCGGGCTGTTTTCAATACTGTAGCTCTATAATAGAGTTTGAAGTCAGGGATGGTAATGCCTCCAGACAATCCTTTATTGTATAAGATTGTTCTGGCTATCCTGGGTTTTTTGTTCCTCCATATAAAGTTGATTATTGTCTTCTCCAGATCTGTGAAGAAGTTTGATGGGATTTTGATGGGGATTGCATTGAATCTATAGATTGCTTTTGGTAGAATTGCCATTTTTACTATGTTGATCCTCCCAATCCAAGAGCAAGGGAGGTCCTTCCATTTTCTGGTGTCTTCTTCAATTTCTTTCTTCAAAGACTTATAATTCTTGTCGAATAGGTCTTTCACTTCCTTGGTCAGGGTTACCCCAAGATATTTTATGCTATTTGTGGCTATCGTGAAAGGTGATGCTTCTCTGATTTCCCTCTCTGCTTCCTTATCCTTAGTGTAAAGGAAGGCAACTGATTTTTTGGAGTTGATCTTGTAGCCTGCCACATTACTAAAGGTGTTTATCAGCTGTAGGAGTTCTTTGGTAGAATTTTTGGGGTCACTTATGTAAACTATCATATCATCTGCAAATAACGAAAGCTTAACTTCTTCCTTTACAATACAAATCCCCTTGATCTCCTTATGTTGTCTTATTGCTATTGCTAGAACTTCAAGCACTATATTGAAGAGGTATGGAGAGAGTGGACATCCTTGTCGTGTTCCTGATTTCAGTGGGATGGCTTTGAGTTTTTCTCCGTTCAATTTAATGTTAGCTGTTGGCTTGCTGTAAATAGCTTTTATTATATTTAGGTAGGATCCTTGTATCCCTATTCGCTCCAAGACCTTTATCATAAAGGGGTGTTGAATTTTGTCGAATGCTTTTTCAGCATCTAATGAAATGATCATGATTTTTTTCTTTCAGTTTATTTATATGGTGGATTACATTGATAGATTTTCGTATGTTGAACCAGCCCTGCAACTCTGGGATGAAGCCTACTTGTTCATAATGGATAATTTTTCTAATGTGTTCTTGGATTCGATTTGCCAGTATTTTGTTGAGGATTTTTGCGTCGATGTTCATGAGTGAGATTGGCCTGTAATTCTCTTTCCTGGTTGAGTCTTTGTGTGGTTTTGGTATCAAAGTAACTGTAGCTTCATAGAAGGAGTTTGGTAATGACCCTTCTGTTTCTATATTGTGAAATACATTAAGGAGTATAGGAATTAGCTCTTCTTGGAAGTTCTGGTAGAATTCCGCATTGAAACCATCTGGTCCTGGGCTTTTTTTGGTAGGGAGGTTTTTGATAACCTCTTCTAATTCTTCGTGACTAACAGGTCTGTTTAGATTGTTCACCTGGTCCTGGTTTAACTTTGGTATATGGTATTTATCTAAAAAAGTGTCCATTTCTTTTATATTTTCCAATTTTGTGTTATACAGGCTTTTGTAGTAAGATCTAATGATTCTCTGAATTTCCTCTGTGTCTGTGGTTATGTCCCCCTTTTCATTTCTAATCTTATTTATTTGTGTGTTCTCTCTCTGTCGTTTAATTAGTTTGGATAGGGGTTTGTCGATCTTGTTGACTTTCTCCAAGAACCAGCTTTTTGTTTCATTGATTCTTTGGACTGTTTTCTGTGTTTCTATTTTGTTGATTTCGGCCCTCAGTTTTATTATTTCCAGTCTTATACTTCTCCTGGGCGCGTCTGCTTCTTTTTTTTCTAGAGCTTTCAGGTGTGTTGTTAAGTCCCCAATGTATGCATTTTCCGTTTTCTTTAAGTGGGCACTTAGTGCTATGAACTTTCCTCTTAGCACTGCTTTCATTGTGTCCCATAGGTTTGAGTATGTTGTCTCTTTATTTTCATTAAATTCAAGGAAGACTTTAATTTCTTCCTTGACCCAGGTGTGGTTCAGTAGTTGACTGTTCAGTTTCCATGAGTTTGTCGACTTTCTGTGGGTAGCATTGTTGTTGCCTTCTAACTTTAATCCGTGGTGATCAGATAGGACACAGGTGGACACTGATATTTTTTTGTATCTGTGGAGGTTTCCTTTGTTTCCAAGTATGTGGTCAATTTTTGAGAAGGTTCCATGAGCTGCAGAGAAGAAGGTATATTCTTTCCTATTTGGGTGGAATGTTCTATAGATGTCTGTTAAGTCCATTTGCTTCATTACCTCCATTGATTCTCTTAATTCTCTATTAGGTTTTTGTCTGATTGACCTGTCCCTTGGAGAGAGAGGTGTGTTGAAGTCTCCTACTACTAGTGTGTGTGGTTTGATGTCTGCTTTGAGTTCTAGTAATATTTCTTTTACATAAGTAGGTGCTTTTATATTGGGGGCGTAGATATTCGGAATTGAGACATCATCCTGATGAATTGTTCCTGTTATGAGTATAAAGTGACCATCTCGGTCTCTTCTGATTGATTTTAGTTTGAAGTCAGTTTTGTTAGAAATTAATATGGCCACACCTGCTTTTTTCTTAGGACCATTTGCTTGAAACACCTTTTCCCAACCCTTTACTCTGAGTAGGTGCCTGTCTTTGTGGTTGAGATGTGTTTCTTACAAACAGCAGAATGTTGGATCCTGTTTTCGTATCCAATCTTTTAGCCTGTGCCTTTTTATAGGTGAATTGAGCCCATTAATATTAAGTGATATTAATGACCAGTGGTTGTTTACTCTGGTTATTCTTATTGCTTTTGGTAGTAGAGATTGTGTGTCTCCCTTCTTTGGGATGTGCTGGTGAATGGTCACTAGATGCCTGGGTTATTGTAGGCAGTGTTGGCAGTGTTGGATTCCTTGGGTTGCAATTTTCCTTCTATTACTTTCTGTAGGGCTGGATTTGTGGCTACGTATTGTTTAAATTTATTCTTATCCTGGAATGTCTTGTTTTCTCCATTGATAATGAACGATAGCTTGGCTGGGTATAGTAGTTTGGGTTTGCATCTATGGTCTCTTAGCTTCTGCAGTACATCTATCCAGGACCTTCTGGCTTTCATAGTTTCCATAGAGAAGTCAGGTGTAAGTCTGATCGGTTTACCTTTATAAGTTACTTGCCCTTTTTCCTTTGCAGCTCTTAATATTCTTTCTTTAACCTGTATATTTTGTGTTTTGATTATTATATGGCAAGGAGATGTTTTTCTTTGATCCAGTCTGTTTGGTGAACACCTGATTTTTTTATAAAGGAACTAAAAGTATACAATGGAAAAAAGAGAGCATCTTTAACAAATTGAGCTGGCAAAACTGGATGGCAATCTGTAGAAGAATGAAAATAGATCCATATCTATCACCATGCACAAAACTCAAGTCCAAATGGATTAAAGACCTCAATATCAGTCCGAACACACTGAACCTGATAGAAGAGAAAGTAGGAAGTACTCTACAACATATGGGCACAGGAGACCACTTCCTACGTATAACCCCAGCAGCACAGACATTAAGGGCCTCATTGAATAAATGGGACCTCCTGAGGCTGAGAAGCTTCTGTAAAGCAAAGGACACTGTCACTAAGACAAAAAGACAACCCACTTAGTGGGAGAAGATCTTCACCAACCCCGCAACTGACAAAGGTCTGATCTCCAAAATATATAAAGAACTCAAGAAACTAGGCCGTAAAAGGCTAATCAACCCAATTATAAAATGGGGCACTGAGCTGAACAGAGAATTCTCAACAGAAGAACTTCAAGTGGCCAAAAGACACTTAAGGTCATGCTCAACTTCCTTAGCGATCAGGGAAATGCAAATCAAGACAACTTTAAGATACCATCTTACACCTGTCAGAATGGCTAAAATAAAAAACACCAATGATAGACCTTGCTGGAGAGGTTGTGGAGAAAGGGGTACTCTCATCCATTGCTGGTGGGAATGCAAACTTGTGCAACCACTCTGGAAATCAGTGTGGCGGTTTTTCAGGAGATTCAGGATCAACCTACTTCTGGACCCAGCAATACCACTCTTGGGAATATACCCAAGAGAGGCCCTATCATACAACAAAAGTATATGCTCAACTATGTTCATAGCAGCATTGTTTGTAATAGCCAGAACCTGGAAACAACCTTAGATGCCCTTCAATGGAAGAATGGATGAAGAAAGTATGGAATATATACATATTAGAGTACTACTCAGCAGTAATAAACAAGGACTTCTTGAATTTTGCATACAAATGGATGGAAATAGAAAACACTATCCTGAGTGAGGTAAGCCAGACCCAAAAAGAGGAACATGGGATGTACTCACTCATAATTGGTTTCTAGCCATAAATAAAGGACATTGAGCCTATAATTCGAGATCCTAGAGAAGCTAAATAAGAAGGTGAATCCAAAGACAAACATATAGGCATCCTCCTGAATATTAACCTTCATCAGATGATGTAAGGAGACAGAGACAGAGACCCACATTGGAGCACCGGACTGAAATCAGGAGCAGAAGGAGAGAGAGCATGAGCAAGGAACTCAGGATCGCGAGGGGTGCACCCACACACTGAGACAATGGGGATGTTTTATCGGGAACCCATCAAGGCCAGCTAGTCTGGGTCTGAAAAAGCATGGGATAAAACTGGACTTGCTAAACATAGCGGACAATGAGGGCTACTGAGAACTCAAGAACAATGGCAATGGGTTTTTGATCCTACTGCATGTACTGGCTTTGTGGGAGCCTAGGCAGTTTGGATGCTCACCTTACTAGACCTCGATGGAGGTGGGTGGTCCTTGGACTTTCCACAGGTCAGGGAACCCTGATTGCTCTTCGAGCTGAGTAGGGAGGGGAACTTGACTGGGGGAGGGGAAGGGAAATGGGAAGTGGTGGCGGGGAGGAGGCAGAAATCTTTAATAAATAAATAAATTTTTTAAAAAAGAAATAGAGGTTAAAGTAAAGCCACATAAATATGGAAAATACACAGAGATTCTGGATACTGTGTGTTATTGTGTTCTCTTTGAATTGTTTGAATGCTGAGGAAGGAGCAACTAAAAGATGTTTGTTTATGAATGCTGCTAAATTAATCCAAGATAGATATTTTAACAATACCTTGATTTCAAAATTAAAGTCAAAAGGTATGTTACTTCGGAAAAGAGATTTTGCTTTTGTTTCCATGGGAAATGAGAGGCTGTGGATTCATTCTGAGTTCAGAAAAATCAGGTTTGATCAAGGGAGACCGCTTGAGAAATCTCCAGTAGGAACAGATGGCCCGGATGTCTGAGTTACATCCAGAACAGATTCAAGACTTCTGCCTGAGAAGATCAAGACTCACAGGATACTCCAGTCAGGGCTTGATCATAATTCTAAATTTTTTTTAGGTCCTCATAAGATTATCAGTGCCTCTAATCAGCAGGAGGTAGTCTGGAAAATGATGCCCAATATCCCCCAAAATGGACTATGGATCTTCTTGTTTGTTTTTTTTAAGAGGGGGAAGTAGTGTGGGACAATTCTGTATTCTGTCAATTATGTTTTAAATAAACACTGATTGGTCAGTAGCCAGGCAAGAAGTATAGGCAGGACCACCAGACAGGAAGTAGAGGCAGGTCAAAGAGAATGGGAGAATTCTGGGAAGGAGGAAGCCCATTCCTCCCTAGTCCTGTCCAGACACCAAAGAAGCAAGATGTGACCCACCCTGCTGAAAAAGGTACTGAGCCATGTGGCTAACATATATAAGAATAATGGGCTAATATAAGTTGTAAGAGCTAATATAGAGCCTGAGATAATGAGCCACTCCATTTATATTTAATGTAGACTTCTGTGTGATTCTTTGGGACCTAACGACTGTGAGAATTGGGCAGGACAGAAACTCAGTCAACACTAATTGATAATAAAACACTGCAAAGTGGGTATCTTCAGTGAGTCCTGCAAAGGTATGCCTCTAAGAGAACACGACATGCACAACAGTGTTAATGCAAGAGGTTTATTGGGGGAGGGGGAGGAGCATGAAAGGGTGAAAAGCCATCTTGGAGTTGGGATGTGAGAGATGCAGACAAACAAGAGAGCAAGAGGAGCAAGAGAGAGGACTGTGACAGACACTTTTAAGGGGTGCTCATGTTACATAACTAAAGGTGAAAAGGCACCTGGAAGCAGTTGATAATGAAACTGCTGCTTCCCCCTAAGGAAGGCTTCCTAGTTCCCCACCTCTATAAAAAGATGAGGAAATAGGAAAGGGTAGCTGGTGAGGCAGGAATGAGGGAGCCATGTTCTCTAGACTGCTTCTGGTTGTCTGGGGGCATCTGCATCTTTGTGGACCTGAGAAAGCTGGAATGCTGATCAAGTCCTGGAAGAGCTGACTGTTTCATTCACTGTCCAAGCACTGTGGGACCTGCTGGTGCTAGGAAAATGCAGGCCTAGTTGAAGCAGTCTGTGAGATTGGACCACTTAGGGCAGCCATTTTGAAGCTGCCCAGGAAGAAGATTTTGAGGGGGCACCTGGACTTGGCATGATGCTAGAACTGAGGCAGAAGATTAAGAGTTTAGGAGTAATTTTTCTTAGGTCCTGGTAATTGAAGAAGGGGAGTCCCAAGACCAGGGAAAGGTGGGGGAGACCTCACCCTCCAAAATACATGGAGTAGACAGTGGGGAAATAGGCAGTACTTTTCTGGAGTCTATTTGACCCACGAGAAGTAGATTAAAGTCAATTCCTTGGAACTTACAAGAATTTCAAGTTTATAGAAAGATAAGTTTTAGACAAATTCCTGAAGCTTGCAAGAATTTTGAGTTTATAAAAAGAGATGTTTTAGACACAGTAGCATTCCTACTGTTTGTAATCTGTACCGAAATCCATATTGCAGAAAAGGCAGTAGTGTAGTATGGAGGGCTGCTTGTTCATTTCCAGGAGGGCTGCTTGTTCATTCCCAGCTGCCTGGCTAGCTTAGACCTGAAATAATCATATTGAAACTGTATTAATTAAATCACTGCTTGGACCATTAGCTCTAGCTTTTTAATGGCTAACCCTTATATTAATTTAACCCATTTCTATTAATCTGTGTATTACCACAAGGTCGTGGCCTAACAGCAAAGTTTCAGCACATCTATCTCCAGCAGAGGCTCCATGGTGTCTCTTGACTCCACCCTTCTTTCTCCCAGCATTCTGCCTAGCTTTCCAGCCTAGTTCTCTTCTTCCCTGCAATAGGCTCAAAGCAGTTCTTTTTTAATTAACCAATAAAAGCAACACATAGACAGAAGGACCTCCCACACCACAGTAGACTCACACCTTTGAGTCATAGTAAAAGCTTGGAGACCCAGAAATGATTCTGAGTTAAAAGCATGAACATTCTTTCCTCTATCCAGAAGACTAAATGTGTGTAAATTAAACACACTTTCTGTAAAATGAGAAGCACTTTCAAGTCTGAACGTAGGAGATAACCAAAGGGAAAATAAAGTCTTGAGCTTGGGACTGTGCTCAAAATAGTCATGGTTTACCAGAGGAAGATTAATAGTTTATCAGAACTCCATTGATTAATGTTAGGACTATGGACATTTAAGATCTTAATATAGCATCAAAATAGTAAGAAAAAATCTGAAACATTTTCTATTTTTTATACCCTCAATCACTTTTTAAAATTATCACTTATGCCTTCATGTCCTCGACCTCTATAACTCACATTTATGCACCTTAAGTCACTTTCTTAACACAATTTAATCTTTCACATTCTCAGACCTTTATAACTTGCATTTGCACACATTAGAAAACATTCTTAGACCATAAAATATTTTCTTAGATCCTCACAATTTAATCTTTCATTTCCTCACATAAACTTTACACTTTAAAACACCTTCTTCTATCGAATCATTCACCAGGAGACACTGGTGGTTGATTGTTGAGGACAGTCATTGTAGGGTGAGTTTCTTTAAATAAACGAACAGTAAAAATGTTACATTGAAATCTGTTTTGTGAGTATATCTCTCTTCTGAGTCTCGTAGGAAGGTAAACTGTGTTGAGACCTAGTAATAGCTCTAGGAGAGTAAGGCCCATGACCTGAATTTTACACATGAAGGGAACTGAGAAGGCAGCTGAAGCCTTGATTGCAGTTAAACTGACAAAGCCATCAGTAG
This sequence comes from Microtus pennsylvanicus, assembly GCF_037038515.1. Lineage (NCBI taxonomy): Eukaryota > Metazoa > Chordata > Mammalia > Rodentia > Cricetidae > Microtus > Microtus pennsylvanicus. The sequence continues at coordinate 133,889,586 of NC_134601.1, read as the reverse complement.
ACTAGTTTTCACTGCCATCAGAGATCGGAGAGGGATAAATTTCATGTGAGTAATCAGAAGTGCATACTAAGCTTCTGAATCTACTAAAAATGACAGAGACTTTCCCATTTCTTAAATGGGTTACCTTGGGTTCTGGTGGTCTCCATAGCTTTATTGGCAGTGGTAGTCTTAGGCCTTTGGCTGTCATAAAGGACACCATTTTTTAATTATAAACTTCTGCCTCCTCCCCACCTCCCTTTTCCTTCCCCCTCCCCCCACTCCCCACATCCCACTCCCCTCTCCCTCCCTCTCCAGTCCAAAGAGCAGTCAGGGTTCCCTGCCCTGTGGGCAGTCCAAGGTCCTCCCCCCTCCATCCAGGTCTAGGAAGGTGAGCATCCAAACCGGCTAGGCTCCCACAAAGCCAGTACATGCAGTAGGGTCAAAACTCAGTGCCATTGTCATTGGCTTCTCAGCAGCCCTCATTGTCCACCATATTCAGTGAGTCTGGGTTTTTTACAACAGGCACTAGATTTTTTAATTTTCCTGGGAATTTGTGTCCTCCACAGTGACTGGGAATGACTGGACCACATTTCACATGGGGGCCTTTAAGAGGCTCCCAATAAGTTTTTTGATGGTAACGGTTGCCTTGTTTGCCTCTTGTTGATCTACATACATTGGTCCAATGTCAGCCTTTGTCACTTTTTCTACATAATCCAGAAGTTTGAGACCTTCTATTTTTGTCATTCCCAGAAAAAAAAAGTTATTTCTAGGAATGTCTTTTCTACAATCCCTTCTCAGATGTCTCATTCTACCACAATTAAAAAATTTGGTATTTTGATGTCTCTTCATAACTTTGAAAATTGCTTCTCCTACCCAAGCCTCAGTATTATAGTCAAATGACTCAACATTGACTTTGTGGAGGATCCATTTATCCATTGGTGCTGACCTGACCTTTAAAGGCCCAAGTATATTTTTGCATTCTAAGTTGACATTTTCAAAAGCCAGAGATTTGATAAGTGTTCATCTAGCTTCTGGGTCTGTTACCCCTATTGGTACATCTTTAGTTAGTCCTTGTAAAAAGTCACTAAAGAGTGCTCTTGGGCCTTTTATGACCTTAGTGTATGATTCAATTCTTCTTCCTAGTTCTTGAATCCTGTCCTAAACATTCAAGGCCTCTGTATGGCATAAGGACAAGGTGTGTTCTTTGTAAATAACTTGATTCTGTGCATCAGTATAATGGCCCTCTTAAAAAATTTGATCTTGGGATGCCTCAAATCCTTTCACCCTACCTTGCAGTTTTAGGGCTTTAGCCTTCTCTTTTTATTGGTACTTCCATTGTAACTGCAGCCCATTCTTTAGCACCACCAAGACAAATTGAAGCCAATCATGTGGAGTAACCCTATTGCTTGAAGCCCATATCTTAACCGTTTCCTAGCAAATGGTGAAAGCATGCCATAAGATACTACAGCTGGTTTAATTACTTTTAGCTCTTTCATACCTATAGATTTCCATTTACATTCTTTATATCCATTTGGGTATTGAGTATTTGTTAAATTTTCAGAGGTGATAAAATAGCAAAAACTCTTGATAAGTCATCTCTGACTCTGAGAGGTACTGGCAATGCTAAATCCTTAGCCCATACCTCCTCTCCTTGCTTATCAGTTCTGACAAGTTCCTCAATCAATTAAAATCTTTTTATCACTGTGTTTTGTAAAGCCAGAATATCTTAACCTGTGAATATTTCTAACTATTTCATCAAATCAATTAATTTCCGGTTCTCATTCTGCACATATAATTCAAAGGTTTTAAATTTTTCCATTGATGATGTCTTCTCATCCTTAGATATTATTTGGACGGCATGTAGATTGGCATCTTGGAAGAATCTTCTATCTGATAGTTTATTATAAGTTTTTAACAAATTTTGATTCTCAATTTCAACAGTATGAAACCTTTCAGATAATCTCTCAGTACCCTTTTGTAGGGTCATAACCCATTGGCATGGATAGAATTTTGCCTGTCAAATTAAGGTAATCATTTGCAATGGTATGAATCCTTTCAGCTAAAGACATATCCTTCTTAAAAGTTTCTCATCCTTGACTCTATTATCAAACCATTTCTTTAAGGATATAATATAAAGAACAGAGATAATAGCCATCATGGTCACAAAAATATATGTGTACAGTAGCTCATATAGCTCTTGCAGAATTCTATTCATAGTAGAGGCAAAAATGTTGTTAAATTCCTGGATAATTATATTGTCTGTAATTATCTTGGGATTGGTTGACAATTTTCAATTTTATTTATTTATTAATCAAATTAACTTACCTCCATTATAATTTTCAGAAAATTGTTGTAGGTGTAATAATCTTTGATATAGGAGGTTCTTCTGTTCATGTGTTGTTTTCATTGGTTAATGAATAAAGAAATTGCTTTGGGCCTGATAGGGCAGAACTTAGGTAGGCAGAGAAGACAGAACTGAATGTTGGGAAGAAGGGAAGACAGAGAGAAGGCATGGATCCTTTGCCAGAGATGGACGCTGGTTAGAATCTCTGGTAAGCCACTGCCATGTGGCGATACACTGATTAATGAAGATGGGTTAAACTAATATGTAAGAGTTAGGCAATAAGAAGTTAGAGCTAATGGCCAAGCAGTGTTTTAATTAATACAGTTTCTGTGTGGTTATTTCAGGTGTAAGCTAGCTGGGTGGCTGGGACAAACAAGGGACCCTCTACTTGTAATAAATCTTGGTTGTCCTACAGGTGTTGCAGTTGTGGCAATAAGCCAGGTCCTAGATATGTACCTGAATTTCCGGAGGCTTAGAAATACTAATTTAGTTAATTACTTAAGAGCAACACATCTACATATGGAGGTGTGACTTGGGCAGACTATCAAGGAACCCAGAGGTTACAGGCAGTCATGAGCCACGAGGTTACTGGCTGGAGCTTGGACCAGGCATTTGTGGATCTGAATGGGGATCACACACCTGTACAGGTTTAGAGTCCTGCTACCAAAGTCAGAGCTCAGCCTGGCCAGAGCAGGCCTGGCAGAAGCCAGAGAAGCTGTGGAGGAATTGTGGCAGAAAGTAGCAGGCAGCAATGGCAGGCCAAAACAAATCACACAGGTGCAAGCCATGGGCAGCAGTAGGGAGGACTAAGCCATATAGGTGCAGGCCAGTGAGAAATTGCCAAATCACCAAAGCAGGTCAGCAGAAACCAACCTTGTGCAGCTTCCCAGAGGTGTATTTCAGTTGCATAGGGTAGGAACAGGCCATGGGGGTCTGGGCAGGACCTGGCTGTGGCATAGATTCAGACCACTTGGGCACCAATTTGTTGGTGTACAAAAGAGTTCCACAATATCCCAGAATGGAGTATAGCAAAGCTTTATTTATCTGGGGATAAACTCATAGAAAGAGTAGTGTTCTATAGTCCTCTGCTAACACTGGGACCTGGAAACGAATCAAGCAGCCAAAAGGCCCAGGCATAGTTATCATCTGAATTTATAGTACATGAGATCACACCCTAAGTGGGATAGTATCTTAAAGGAAATTGGCTGAAGGACTTACCACAGCACCACATTTTTTCTTAATTTTCAGCAATAGCCAACATTGAGTATGATAGAATATGACACTATTATAATAGATTATATCATCAAACCTTCCTTTTTCCTTTGGATCACTGAAACACACATCTTCCTTTTATGAATACATGCCTCTTTTATGAATACATGCTTAGTGCCAATTGTGTGCTATCTGTAAACATAAACAATTATAGAAAATAGTTCTATGATACTCATCAAAATATCTTTGAGTTGGAGGACTACTATCCAGACTGCCTGCCCTATTGTCTGCGAGGTCTTTGGCCCAGGAACAGTTCCTGCACCTGCACTGAGGAGATCTACCCAGAGTCAGTCACAGCATCGATTGAACCAAGACACCAAGACTCTCCTGGCTGCATTTGAAGGAAGAGATGGGCAGGTACCATTGCAAGAAATTCCTCCAACAACCTGAAAGGCAACATGACAACACCAGATTCCAGGGATCATACAACAAAAAGACTTGAACACCCTATTCCAGAAGAAGTAGAAGAAGTAGACTTTAAATGTAACATTATGAAAATAATAGAGGACCTTAAACAGGATGTGAAAAACTGCTGTAAAGAAATGGAGAAGAGAAACAAAAAGGTAGAAGAAATGAGTAAATCTCTCAAAAATACCCACAAAAACCAGGATAAAGCAATCAAACAGGTAATGGAAACAGTTCAACACTTGAAAAAAGAAATGGAGGTAATAAAGAAAACACAAACCGAAGGAAGGCTGGAGATGGAAAATCGGGGTAAACAAACAGGAACTACAGAGAAAAGTATAACCATCAGAATACAAGAGATAAAAGAAAAAATCTCAGACAACAAAGATACTATAGAGGAAATAAACTCATTGGTTAAAGAAAATAACAAATCCAACAAATTCTTAACACAAAGCATCTAGGAAATCTGGGACACCATGAAAAGGAAACCTAAGAATAATAGGGATAGAAGAAGAAGAAGACTTACAGCTCAAAGACCCAGAAAATATATTCAACAAAATCATAGAAGAAAACTTACCCAACCTAAAGAAGGATATTCCCATAAAGGTACAAGAAGGATAAAGAACATCAAATAGACTGGATAAAAAAAATCCCTCACCATATAATAATCATAACATAAAACATACAGAATAAAGAACAAATATTAAGAGCTGCAAGTGAAAAAGGTCAAGTAACACATAAAGGGAAATCTATCAGAATTACACGTGAAGTTTCAATGAAAACCATGAAAGTCAGAAGGTCTTGGATAGATGTGCTGCAGAAACTAAGAGACCATGGATACAAGTCCAGACTACTATACATAACAAAGCTTGCATTCACCATCAATGGAGAAAACAAGATATTCCAGAACAAAAACAGATATAAACAATACATAGCCACAAACCCAGCCTTACAGAAGATGCTAAAAGGAAAACCACAAACCAAAGAAGCCAACACAACCAAAATAACTCAAGCATCTAACAACCTTTCACCAGCACAAATCAAAGAAGGGAAACCACCAGAAAAAATAAACGGAGTTAGCAACCACTGGTCATTAATATTACTTAATATCAATGGACTCAATTTACCTATAAAAAGGCACAGAAAAAAAGGCACAGGTTAAGAGCGAGTGGATACGAAAAGAGGATTCAACCTTCTGCTGTTTACAAAAAACACACCTCAACCTGAAAGACAGATACTACCTCAGAGTAAAGGGTTGGGAAAATTTTTCCAATCAAATGGACCAAAGAAACAAGCAGGTGTGGCTATAATAATATCTAACAAAATTAATTTCAAACTAAAATCAATCAGAAGAGATTGAGAAGGGCACTTTATACTCATAACAGGAACAATTCATCAGGGAAAAGTCTCAATCCTGAATATCTATGCCCCTAATATAAAAGCACCCACTTATGTAAAAGAAACATTACCAGAACTCAAGGCAGACATCAAACCACACACACTAATACTAGGAGACTTCAACACACCTCTCTCACCAATGGACAGGTCAATAAGTCAGAAACCTAATGGAGAAATAAGAGAATTAATGGAGGTAATGAAGCAAATGGACTTAACAGACATCTATAGAACATTCCACCCAAATAGGAAAGAATATACCTTCTTCTCTGCAGCTCATGGAACCTTCTCGAAAATTGACCACATACTCGGTAACAAAGCAAACCTCCACAGATACAAAAAAATTTTAGTGACCACTTGTGTCTTATTGTATCACCACGAATTAAAGTTAGAATTCAACAACAATGCTAACCCCAGAAAGCCTACAAACTCATGGAAACTGAACATCAACTACTGAACCACACCTGGGTCAAAGAAGAAATAAAGAAAGAAATTAAAGTCTTCCTTGAATTTAATGAAAATAAAGAGACAACATACTCAAACCTATGGGACACAATGAAAGCAGTGCTAAGAGGAAAGTTCATAGCACTAAGTGCCACCATAAAGAAAACAGAGAAAGCACACATTGGAGACTTAACAGCACATCTGAAAGCTCTAGAAAAAAAAAGAAGCAGACTCACCCAGAAGGAGTAGATGGCTCAAAATAGTCAAAATGAGGGCTGAAATCAACAAAATAGAAATACAGAAAAGAATCCAAAGAATCAATGAAACAAAAAGTTGGTTCTTGGAGAAAATCAACAAGACTGACAAACCCCTATCCAAACTAATCAAATGGCAGAGAAAGAACACACAAAATTAATAAGATTAGAAATGAAAAGGGGGACATAACCACAGACACAGAGGAAATTCAGAGAATCATTAGATCTTACTACAAAAGCCTATATGCCAAAAGACTGGAAAATGCAAAAGAAATGGACATTTTTTTAGATAAGTACCATATACCAAAGTTAAACCAGGACCAGGTGAACAATCTAAATAGACCTGTTAGTCGCAAAGAATTAGAAACTATTATCAAAATTTTCACTTCAAGAAGTCCAGGACCAAATAGTTTCAATGCAGAATTCTACCAGAACTTCCAAGAAGAGCTAATACCTATACTCCTTAATGTATTTCACAATATAGAAACAGAAGAGTCATTGCCAAATTCCTTTTATGAAGCTACAGTTTCCCTGATACCAAAACCACACAAAGACCCAACCAAAAAAGAGAATTACAGGCCTATTTCAATCATGACCATCTACGCAAAAATCCTCAATAAAATACTGGCAAACCGAATCCAAGAACACATTAGCAAAATTATGATCAAGTAGGCTTCATCCCAAAGATGCAGGGCTGGTTCAACATGCGCAATTCTATCAATGTAATCCATCATATAAATAAACTGAAAGAAAAAACCATATGATCATTTCATTAGATGCTGACAAAGCATTTGACAAAATTCAACATCCCTTTAAGATAAAAGTCTTGGAGAGACTAGGGATACCATGGTCATACCTAAATATAATAAAAGCTATTTACAGCAAGCAAACAGCTATCATCAAATTGAATGGAGAGAATCTCAAAGACATCCCACTAAAATCAGGAACATTCTATCAATAGCAATATGACAACATAAGGGGATCAAAGGATTCGAATTGGAAAGGAAGAAGTTAAACTTTCATTATTTGCAGATGATATGGTAGTATACATAAGCGACCCCCAAAACTCCACCAAAGAACTTTTACAGTTGAAAAATACCTTTAGTAATGTGGCAGGATACAAGATCAACTCCAAAAAATCAGTTGCCCTTTTATACACCAAGGATAAACATGCAGAGAGGGAAATCAGAGAAGCATCACCCTTCATGATAGCCACAAATAGCATGAAATATCTTGGGGTAACTCTGACCAAGGAAGTGAAAGATCTATTTGACAAGAACTTTAAGTCTTTGAAGAAAGAAATTGAAGAGGATACCAGAAAATGGAAGGATCTCCCTTGCTCTTGGATTGGGAGGATCAACATAGTAAAAATAGCAATTCTCCCAAAAGCAACCTATAAATTCAATGCAATCCCCATCAAGGTCCCATCAAAATTCTTCACAGATCTTGAGTGGACAATAATCAACTTTATATGGAAAAACAAAAAATCCAGGATAGCTAAAACAATCTTATACAATAAAGGATTGTCTGGAGGCATTACCATCCCTGACTTCAAACTCTATTACAGAGTTACAGTATTGAAAAGGGCTTGGTATTGGCATAAAAACAGAGAAGTCAATTAATCGAATTAAAAAGAAGACCCTGATTTTAACCCACAAACCTATGAACACCCTATTTTTGATAAAGAAGCTAAAAGTATACAATTGAAGAAAGAGAGCATCTTCAACAAATGGTGCTGGCAGAACTGGATGTCAACCTGTAGAAGAATGAAAATAGAACCATATCTACCACCATGCACAAAACTCAAGTCCAAATGGATCAAAGACCTCAATATCAGTCTGAACACACTGAACCTGATAGAAGAGAAAGTGGGAAGTACTCTACAACATATGGGCACAGGAGACCACTTCCTACATATAACCTCAGCAGCAAAGACATTAAGGGCAACATTGAATAAATGGGACCTCCTGGAAATGAGAAGCTTCTGTAAAGCAAAGGACACTGTCACTAAGACAAAAAGACGACCTACTTACTGGGAGAAAATCTTCACCAACCCCGCAAAGGTCTGATCTCCAAAATATATAAAGAAATCAAGAAACTAGACTTTAAAATGCTAATTAACCCAATTAAAAAATGGGGCACTGAACTGAACAGAGAATTCTCAGCAGAGGAAGTTCAAATGGCCAAAAGACACTAAAGGGCATGCTCAACCTCCTTAGCGATCTGGCAAATGCAAATCAAAACAACTTTGAGATACCATCTTACACCTGTCAGAATGGCTAAAATCAAAAACACCAATGATAGCCTTTGCTGGAGAGCATGTGGAGTAAGGGGTACACTCATCCATTGCTGGTGGGAATGCAAACTTGTCCAACCACTATGGAAAGCAGTGTGGCGGTTTCTCAGGAAATTTGGGATCAACCTACCCCAGGACTCAGCAATACCACTCTTGGGAATATACCCAAGAGAGGCCTTATCATACAACAAAAGTATATGCTCAACTATGTTCATAGCAGCATTGTTTGTAATAGCCAGAACCTGGAAACAACCTAGATGCCCTTCAATGGAAGAAGGGATGATGGTGTGGAATATATACATATTATAGTACTACTCAGTGGTAAAAAACAATGACATCTTGAATTTTTCATGCAAATGAATGGAAATAGAAAACACTATCCTGAGTGAGGTAACCCAGACCCAAAAAGATGAATATGGTATGTACTCACTCATAATTGGTTTTTATCTATAAATGAAGGACATTGAGCCTATAATTCACGATCCTGGAGAATCTAAATAAGAAGGTGAACTCAAAGAAAAACATATAGTTATCCTCCTGGATATTGGAAGTAGAGAAGATTGCTGGGAAAGCTGGGCAGTGGCGCATGCCTTTAATCCCAGCACTCGGGAGGCAGAGGCAGGTGGATCTTTGGGAGCTTGAGGCCAGCCTGGTCTACAAGAGCTAGTGCCAGGACAGGCTCCAAAGCTACAGAGAAACCCTGTCTTTGAAAACAAAAAAAAAAAAAAGATTGCTGGGCAAAAATTGGGAACTGGGGGGTGGGGTGGGATGGAGGAAAGGGAAGATGGGGAGAGAAAAGTGAGAAGGGGAGGATAGGGAGAGCTTGGGGAATGGGATGGTTGGGATAATGGAAGGATGGATATGGGAGCAGGGAAGTATATATCTTAATTAAGGGAGCCATTTTAGGGTTGGCAAGAGCCTTGACTCTAGAGCGGTTCCCAAGGGTCCAGAGAGATGTACCCAACTAGGTCCTTGGGCAGCTGAGTAGAGAGCCTGAAATGGCCTGATCCTATAGTCATACTAATGAATATCTTGCATATCACCATAGAACTTTCATCTGGCGATGGTGGAGATAGAGACAGAGACCCACATTGGAACAATGGACTGAGCTCCCAAGGTACAAATGAGGAGCAGAAGGAGGAAGAACATAAGCAAGGAAGTCAAGACCGCGAGGGGGTCACCCACCCACTGAGACAGTGGGGCTGATCTATTGGGAGCTCACCAAGGCCAGCTGGACTGGGACTGAAAATGATTGGGATAAAACCGGACTCTCTGAATATGGTGGACAATGAGGGCTGCTGAGAAGCCAAGGACAATAGCACTGAGTTTTGATCCTACTTCATGTACTGGCTTTGTGGGAGCCTATCCTATTTGGATGCTCACCTTCCTAGACCTGAATGGAGAGGGGAGGACCTTTGACTGCCCACAGGGCAGGGAACCCTGATTGCACTTCAGACTGGAGAGGGAGGAGGTGGTGAGTGGGATATGGGGAGTGGGGGGAGGGGAAGGGAAAGGGGAGGCGGGGAGGAGGCAGAAAATTTTAATAAAAAATAAAATAAAATAAATCTGACCACACCCAACCCTATAGAAGGGAAAGTGGGAAGTAGTCTGCAACACATGGGCACAGTATATCACTTCCTTTGTATATCCCCAGCAGCACAGAAAGTAAGAGCAACAATTAATAAATGCCACCTCCTGAAACTGAGAAGCTTATGTAATGCATAAAACACTGTCATTAACACAAAAAGGTGTCCTACTGAAAGGGAGAAGATCTTCACCAATCCTGCATCAGACAAAGGTCTGATCTCCAAAATATATAAAGAACTCAAGAATCCAGACTTTAAAATGCTAATTAACCCAATTAAAAATGGGGTACTGAACTGAAGAGAGAATTCTCACCAGAAGAAGTTCAAATGGCCAAAAGACACTTAAGGTCATGCTCAACCTCCTTAGTTGTAGGGATAAGTCCCGCCCCTTAGGGGGCGTGTTCGCCTCGGGCTAATGTTTGCCCATAAATTTGGCAAGCATGCTCTCAGCCGTCCCTTTCTGCTTTCCTGGTCTCCACGGGAACGGTGGTTCTGTAAGTCTATTTCTACATTAAAGCTATAGATATATATATTTTTACAATCTGTCTGCATTCGTTTACGCCGTTACATTTTGGCGTCCAACGTGGGCTATTTTGCCCCCGACTCAAGCGGGTAGCCCACTAGCTAACACAGCACCCTCCTGGGTGCTGTTTTTAGTTCGTGACTCGGGCCCCAGTGCCGAGTCGGAGACACACTTGGCCACACAGGCCCATTCTGCCCCGCCTGCTCGCCAGAGCAATTAACCCCTCCCTGCCTGCCTTGGCTAAGTTTGGAGCGGAACCCCACTGCCACAGTGGCAGATTTGGTCTGATACAAAGTGACTTGCCAGGGCGGTGGTGGTGCACGCCTTTGATACCAGCACTTGGGAGGCAAAGTCAGGTGGATCTCTGTGAGTTTGAGGCCGGCCAGGCGGTGGTAGCGCACACCTTTAATCCCAGTACTTGGGAGGCAGAGACAGGTGGATCTCTGTGAGTTCGAGGCCAGCCTGGTCTACAAGAGCTAGTTCTAGGACAGGCTCCAAAAACACAGAGACCACCACTGGCAGGAACCGATCATTGCAGGTAAAAAATTTTTCTTTTATAAATAAAATGTCTGAACACATTAGTATTCAAGAATTTAACAGTTTTTTTTAATTGTACCATTGGGAGATTTTACAAGAGGTGTCTATCACCCCACATCTATGGATCCTTCTGGGATTCGTAGTTTTCATTGGCACTAAATAGTTTGATAATAGAAATATGATAAAGTCTTTACGAGACGAATCCAGGATTCTTAAGGCAGAGACTGAATGCTTAAAAACAATTGAGAATCAGTTTGAAGTTCTCCAGGCTGATGTTAAGGAGAAATTCATTACTATGGAAGAGGGAACAGCTGATCTGGATCGTAAGCTTCATTCCCTTTCTGTAGTAACTGAAACATTAGTGGCTGATATTAAGGAGAAATTCATTACTATGGAACAGGGAACAGCTGATTTGGACCATAAGATTCAGTCCCTTTCTGTAGGAAATGAAACATTAACTGAGAGAATCAAAACTGCTGAATGTGACAATCGGATTTTGTCTAAAGCTTATTGGCGGAAAGATTGTCAATACAAGAAGGCACGGTTTATGCCATAAAAATTATGTCCAAAGATAAGATGTTATCTCTAACGGACAAACTTCATACTTTAGAATCCTCAATGAAGGCTTTGGAACATAATTCTGGACAGGAGATTCAGACATTGCAGAAGGCAATGGTGAATAGAATTGAAAAGATTGAGGAATTTCTAAATTCTGATGAAGAAGAGCAAAGGGTAGAAAGGCAAATTTTAACTACATCTATGGGTAAATCTCTCTGGGACAATTTCCACAAAGCTCTACCTACAGCTCTACCTGCCTTTCCAGTAATAACAACAGAGAAGGTGATTGGTTCCAGAAACCCTAGGGTCATCAAGGAAGATACATGGGAGCCTGTCCGTATGAATTATCAAGGAAATAAAACAGGCTGTCATGACTTTTGGGATGCAAGCCTGTTTTGTTAAAGAGATGCTAAGATCTTGGGCCAGGACAAGCAGAACAACCCCCTCAGACTTGCTCCAGCTGAGCTCTGTGGTACTTGAGAGTGGACTGCAATTGAAATGGAAATGCTTATTCAGGCAAGAGGCTAGACTTTTAGAACAGCAGGAAAAAGCGAAGGGAATTGACATTTCCCTAGATAAAATTCTAGGTGAAGGGCTCTTTTCTGACCCTCAAGAACAAGCTAATTTGGATGAAAACACACTCTCCATGTGTACTACAGCAGCCTTAAGGGCTTGGGACAGGGTACAAGACCCAGGACAGAGAATGGAATCATTTGTCAGAGTTAAACAGGGTCAGAGAGAACCCTTTAGTGACTTTTTACAAAGATTAACTAAGGCTGTACAAATAGGGTTATCTGACCCAGAAGCAAGACATATAATGATTGAGTCTTTGGCTTATAAAAATGCAAATGTGGAATGCAAAAGGATTTGGGGGCCTTTAAAGCTCAGATCAGGGCCCTTGGAAGAATGGGTCTTGCATACACTCAATGTTGATACATTTGATTATGGCACTGAAGCATGGGTAGAACAAGCAATTTCCAATGGTAAAAGGAGACACCAGAATACCAAATGTTTTAATTGTGGCAAAATGGGTCATATGAAAAGGAATTGTAGACAACGGATTTTCAGAAATAATAATAATAATGTATCTTTCAGAAATAATAATAATAATGCATCTTCTAGAAATAACAGAAATAGGAGGACTTAGCCTTCAGGTTTATGTAAAAGATGTGGAAAAGGCAGACATTGGACGAATGAATGCAGGTCTACAAGAGATAGACAAGGCAACCTGATACAGTCAGGAAACGTGAGAGGGGCGGCCTCACAGGCCCCCATGGCAAACATGGTTCAGTCATTTCCAGTTTCTGCAGAGAACATGCTTCATCAGGACAATTAGGAAGCCCCATGCCTACTGTTACAAGCAATAATGATGAGAAAGATAAGTTATGTGTGTTTTGGCAAACTTCTATAAATGATCAAAGACCTAAACTGAGAGTGTGTGTAAATGGCATTTTTATAACTGGCCTGCTGGACACAGGTGCTGATGTAAGTATCATTACCCCAGAATCTTGGCATCCGTATTGGCCTCTTCAGAATGTAAATGTTCAGCTCCTGGGAATTGGAACCCTATCTCGAGTAAGGCAGAGCACAAGATGAGTTGAATGTATAGGGCCAGAGAGACAAATAGGAAAATTAAAGCCATATGTAGCCAATATCGCAATGAATTTATGGGGTCGTGACCTATTACAACAATGGAATACCGAAATTAACATTCCTGCTACTTCTAGAGCCTATATTTCTGAGAATAATATTAAAAGATATTACAAATGGAGAAAACAGGCCATTCGGGCTGTACAAGAACAAGCAATTGATGTCCCTTCAGAGATACCAACAGCCTTGCCTCTAAAATGGTTGACTGAGAAACCAATATGGACAAAGCAATGCCCTTTAGCTGAGGAAAAGTTACAGGCTTTAGAACAGCTGGTACAAGAGCAATTAGATGCTGGACATATAGAAGAATCTACCAGCCCTTGGAATTCTCCTGTATTTGTGGTTAAGAAAAAATCAGGTAAATGGAGAATGGTGACAGATCTCAGGGCCATCAACAAGGTTATTCAACCTATGGGTCCTCTGCAATCTGGAATTCCTTTGCCTTCTTTATTACCAAAAGGATGGCCTCTCATAGTTATTGATTTAAAGGATTGTTTTTTCACTATACCTTTGCAAAAAGAAGATAGAGAAAAATTTGCCTTCACAGTGCCTACTTATAACAATTCTCAACCTTCGAGGAGGTACCACTGGACTGTCCTCCCCCAGGGTATGTTAAATAGCCCCTCCCTCTGCCAATATTTTGTGAACCAACCATTGCAAATAATATGCAAGAAATTTCCCAAATCTATAGTATACCATTACATGGACAACATTTTGTTATCCGATTCAAACATGGATACCTTGAACAGACTGTTTGAAGAAATAAAGATACTTTTACCTAAATGGGGATTGCAAATCGCTCCTGAAAAGATTCAGAAGGGAGATTCTGTTAATTATTTAGGTTATAAAATAGGTTTGCAAAAAATTAAGACACAAAAAGCACAAATTAGGAGAGATCGCCTATGGACTCTTAATGACTTTCAAAGACTGTTAGGAGACATTTCCAGTCTACGAACAGCTATTGGAATAACACCTGATCTAATAATTCATTTGAACAAAACCTTGGATGGTGATAAAGATTTAAACAGTCCCAGAAAATTAACAGCTGAAGCAGAAAAGGAACTGACAATGATTGAGGAAAAATTACAACAGGCACATGTGGACAGGGTGAATCCAGAGCTCGATTGTATTCTCGTCATACTACCATCAAAAATTTCTCCTACAGGAATTTTAATGCAGAGAGATGATATTATTTTGGAATGGATCTTTTTACCACATAAACCAAGTAAGAAACTGAAAACTTATGTGGAAAAAGTCTCTGAGTTAATTATAAAAGGCAAGCTGAGACTTCGTCAACTAGCAGGCATAGACCCAACAGAAATTATAGTGCCTTTCACTGCTGATGAACTAAAGAAATTATGGGAAGATAATGAACCATGGCAAAGAGCTTGTGCTAATTTTTTGGGAGACATTAATAACAACTATCCAAAAAGCAAGAGGCTTAACTTCATAAAGAGATCTTCTTGGATTCTTCCTCGAATCGTTCGTGATGCTCCAATAACTGGAGCCCGTACATTCTATACTGATGCCAATAAATCAGGGAAGGCAGATTACAAATCAGAAGACTTGGGTAAGGTGGAACAAAGTCCGTATAATTCTGTCCAGAAGGCGGAATTATATGCCATTCTTATGGTGCTAAGGGATTTTAAAGAACCTATTAATATAGTTACAGATTCACAATACGCAGAAAGAGTTATTTTACATATTGAAACTGATGAATTTATACCTGATGATACAGAACTAACCTCATTGTTTCTCCAGGTTCAAGATTTGATCAGGAACAGGCTTTGTCCTATGTACATAACACACATCCGATCCCATTCGGGTCTGCCAGGTCCTCTAGCACAAGGTAATGCAGAAATTGATCAATTATTGATTGGTAGTTTGCTACAAGCCTCTGAATTTCATAAAAAACAAATAGCAAAGGTTAATAGCAAAGGTTTGAAGAAAGAGTTTTCAATTACATGGCAACAAGCTAAGGAGATTGTAAAGAAATGCCCTACTTGCTCTTTCTATAACCAAACGCCACTGCCTGCAGGGACTAACCCAAAGGGTACCCAAAGGAATGAAATATGGCAGATGGATGTGTTCCACTTTGCAGAATTTGGCAAATTAAAATATGTTCATCACACCATTGACACTTATTCAGGCTTTCAGTGGGCAACTGCTTTAAGTTCAGAAAAAGCTGATTCAGTAATCACTCATTTATTAGAAGTCATGGCTATCATGGGTATACCTACACAAATAAAGACGGATAATGGTCCTGCTTATGTTTCTAGGAAAATGAAACAGTTTTTTGATTATTACAATATCAAGCATGTTACAGGTATACCATACAATCCTACAGGTCAAGCAGTCATAGAAAGATCAAATCGAACTATAAAGGATATGTTGAACAAACAGACAGGGGTGGAAAACACCCCCAGAAATAGGTTACATAATGCTTTGTTAACCTTGAATTTTCTTAACGCTAATGAGAAGGGAACAACGGCTGCAGAAAGACATTGGATAATGGAAAAGTCTACTGAACTAAATCAACCAGTTTATTTCAAGGATGTGCTAACCTCACAATGGAAGCCAGGAGATGTGCTACATTGGGGAAGGGGTTTTGCTCTTATCTCCACAGGTGAGGAAAAATTGTGGATACCGTCAAAATTAATAAAGGTTCAGTTTGAAGAAGAGAAGCCACTTGGAAAAGATAAATAACAATTCTTTCATAAGGATGGCGAACATACTGATGGTAAGAAATACAGATAGGTTGGAGGCAGGGTTCTTTTCTTATCTCCACAGGAAAATACTCATCTTCAAAGAAATTGAGGGACCCTGAATATTTAATTACTGATGGATGGACACATTTTGTAAGTATTAATTTTTATATATATGTCTTATTAAACATTTCTTTATAAATATATAGAGCTGGTTTTGAAGTTGGACTCTGGCTCAGTCCCTCTCCAATTCCAAGCCTGTTAGTAAGAGAAAAACCCAGAGTTTCTGGACTTTCTGTCTCATGTCAAGAGCCATGATATGGGACAGAATGGAATATGAGTTTAGAAAACATCTTTGCTTTTCTTCATATCTATCATACTTTTCATTGAATATATCTATCATGCCTTTCATTGAATATATATATATATATATATATATATGTATGTCTATATATGTCTATATGATTAATGTTTAAGTTTTTCACAATGAACAATGAGTTTTTCCTGAAGTGACATTTGAAGTTTCCAGGAAGAAGATGGGGCCCCACAACAACAACTCTACCTGGTTGACATGACGTCATGATACTGATAGAGCTACTACAAGACCTGTTTTGGATACCAGCTGTACAAGACGATCCCAACTTGGTTAGCTGAAATGGTGCACATCTTGTACAACATTCTAGCCAGACCTCCACAAAATACTCAGAGACTATTTGCAATTTTAAAAGACATTGATCTTGAAATTTAACCATCATTTTACTTTCACAGGATCCCCCAGAAAGAACATCGCCCCCATGACAGCTGGAAGTAATTCTAGAGGACAACGTCCCCTCTCCCAGTAAAGTTCACCCCTGGGTTTAGGGACATCATTTAGGGGTTGGGACGTTGGGGGAGGAATTTTATAAGCTCAGGGATCATTTTGGAAAAAAAAAGAGGGAATGATGGCATAATAGATTTATAATTGTGAGTTACTGCTTTTAGACAAATATATTGGTATGGATTCTTGTATATTGATACAAAGTTAAATTATATTGACTATTGTATGCATGCATGTTTCTATGTCTGTTTAAAACATTTTTATTTATTGACATATATTGTATTGATATATATATTGTATATATTTACCATATTGCAGTGTACATTTCTACCTCTGATTAAGATACTTATATAATGTTTGTGTATTGATATGTATTTACCATATTGCAATGTATATTTGTACAGTGTTTATATTTGGAGGTCATTATCCTCATTTGTTACACAGTTGTTTATTGTCTTAGTCTTTAAGTTAGATAGATATTGAGAATTATATAGATAAATAGTCATCTAAGTTTGTCATTTATAATTAGACTAATCAGGTTCTTTAGATATATAGAGATTATACTCAGTATAGATAGATAATCTTCAACTTCTTCAAAGAGCTGTAGAAAATGGCCTTTAATCTAACTCAGAGTTTCGTGATAGTGAGACACATTTGCTCCTGGCAACACCGCTCTATTCCCGAGAGAATGTTGAGCACCAAAGACACTCCATCTGGAGCCTTTCTATTTGGCAGAACTGGCCTTTGGGCAAAGAAATGCCCATACCTCAACCACTGACAGAGATACAGAGCGTGCATCAATGGATAAAACAGGACTGTCATATCCTGCCAAGACAGGGTAAGATAGTTTTAAAAAGTTCCTTGCCTTTAATAATGGTATGTCAGTTATGTTAGGCCTTAGCCAAAATTGGTTGACTCAACGTTGCAAACGAGACTTTGGGTGATTGCCCAGGTAGTCAGTTGTCTCTGTCAATTGTTGCACATTTTGGATATATCTCGTTTGTTGAGTAGTGTTTATTCCCTTCTCAGATCTTTGACGGAGTTGAAGATTATATAATTGTAGTTACTCTCTACGTTATTTGGACTCCTTGAGATAGAATGTTTAGCAAAGCTTTTGTTCTCAATATTGTTTGTTATATTTATTATTTGTTGTTATTGTATATAGTTGTATTTGGTTTAGTTCTCTCTTATTTAGACAAAAAGGGGAGATGTAGGGATAAGTCCCGCCTTTTAGGGGGCGTGTTCGCCTCGGGCTAATGTTTGCCTATAAATTTGGCAAGCATGCTCCCAGCCGTCGCTTCTGCTTTCCTGGTCTCCAGGGAACAGTGGTTCTGTAAGTCTATTTCTACATTAAAGCTATAGATATATAGATATATAGATATTTTTACAATCTGTCTGCATTCGTTTATGCCGTTACACTTAGTGATCAGGGAAATGCAAATCAAAACAACTTTGAGATACCATCTCACACCTGTCATAATGGCTAAAATCAGAAACACCAATGATAGCCTATGCTGGAGAGGTTGTGGAGTAAGGGGAACACTCATCCATTGTTGGTGGGAATGCAAACTTGTGCAACTACTTTGGAAATCAGTGTGGCGGTTTCTCAGGAAACTGGGGGTCAACCTACCTCAGGATCCAGCAATTCCACTTTTGGGAATATACCCAAGAGATGCCCAATCATACTACAAAAGTATTTGTTCAACTATGTTCATAGCAGCACTATTTGTAATAGCCAGAACCTGGAAACAACCTAGGTGCCCTTCAATAGAATAATGGATAAAGAAGGTGTGGCACATATACACTTTAGAGTTCTACTCAGCGGTGAAAAACAATGACATCTTGAATTTTGCATGCAAATGGATGGAAATAGAAAACACTATCCTGAGTGAGATAACCCAGACCCAAAAAGATGAATATGGTATGTACTCACTCATAAGTAAATTCTAGCCATAAACAAATGACATTGGGTCTGTATTTCGTGATCCTAGAGAATCTAAATAAGAAGGTGAACCCAAAGAAAAACATATATTTATCCTCCTGGATATTGGAAGTAGATAAGATCGCAGGGCAAAAGTTTTGAGCAGGGGGTTGTGGGTGGGTTAGGGAAAAGGGGAGATGTGCAGAGAGAAGAGAGAAGGGAAAGATTGGAAAGAGCTTGGGGGAATGGGATGGTTGAGATGGAGGAAGGGTGGATATGGGAGCAGAGAAGAAGTTATCTTAACTAATGGAGCCATTTTAGGGTTGGCAAGAGACTTGACTCTAGAGGAATTTCCAGATGTCCAAGGGGATTTCCCCAGCTAGGTCCGTGGTCACCAGAGGAGAGAGTGCCTGTACTTGCCTTCTCCCATAGCCACACTGATGAATATCTTGCATATCACCATAGAACCTTTATCTGGTGATGGATGGAGATAGAGACGTAGACCCACAATGGAGCACTGAACTGAGCTCTCAAGGGCCAGATGAAGAGCAGAAGGAGGGAGAACATGAGCAAGGAATCAGGACCATGAGGGGTATGTCTACCCACGGAGATGTTGGGACTGATCTAATGGGAGCTCACCAAGGTCAGCTGGACTGGAACTGAACGAGGATGTGATCAACCCGGACTCTCTGAAAGTGGCTGACAATGAGGGCGGACTGAGAAGCCAATGATAATGACACCGGATTTTCATTCTACTGCATGTACTGGCTTTTTGGGAGCCTAGTCTGTTTGGATGCTCACCTTCCTAGACCTGGATCAGGGGTGTGGGGCTTGGATTTCTGTCCGGGCAGGGCACCCTGACTTCTCTTAGGACTAGAGAGCGAGGGAGAGTGGGGGCAGTGGGAAGAAAATGGGAGGATGGGAGGAAGTAGAAATTTTTAATAAATAAATAAGTGTTTAAAAAAATGAAGAAAATCTTTGAGTTTAACAACATAGTTTCTTTCTCATATATGAGGAAATTGACTTCATGAAATTCAAGGTCACAAAGATCAAATGAAAAATCAGCTAACTTCTTTAATAAATAAATAAAACCAAAAAAAGAAAAGAAAAATCAGCTAACTGTAAAATTGATTTCTTACCCAAAATATGGTGCTTTTTGATGATGCATGGATAACATTGAATTACATTGTACAATAGGAGACAAATTGGCATTTTGATTATGTGTTGGGCAAGGTCAGAGACTTAACTTACCTGTGTGAACACCACTCTTCCAGTAAACTACTCCATGTTGACATGTTTCTAATTGCGACTAGACTTACTGAAATTTAACTTCCAAATTAAGTTTACTCATGTTTGCATTCAAGTATTTCAGTGGCTATGTTAAAAATGGAGTGGTATATGTTAAGATACCATGGGATAAAGGGGAAGGTTAACACCCTGAATGACCCACATCATTATAAAACCTCTGTTATGCCCAAAATTCAGATCTCCAAAATACCACCATGAAACCAAATTCAGTGCAAAAGCAACAAGTCTTTACTGGAAGTTAATTTGGGCCTATCCATCCCTCTAAAGACGCAGTAGCAGCGGTGGAGCAGGAGAGACTCTGGAATCTAATAGAAGATCTGGATATTAATCCACACAGCTTCAAATTCCTGATTTTTGACAGAGAAGCAAAAAATATCAAATGGAAAAAAGAAAGCATATTTAACAAATGATGCTAGCATAACTGGATACCAACATGTAGAAGAATGAAAATAGATCCATATCTATTATCATGCACAAAACTTAAGTTCAAACAGATCAAAGACCTCAACATAAATCCAGCCACACTGAACATTATAGAAGAGAAAGTGGGAAGTACATTTGAATGCATTGTCACAGGAGACCACTTCCTAAATATAACCCCAGCAGCACATAAACTGAGAGAAACAATTAATAAATGGGACCTCTTGAAACTGAAAAGCTTCTGTAAAGAACATGATCAACAAGACAAAATGACAGCCCACAGAATGGAAAAATATATTTGTTAACCCCACATCATACAGAGGTTTGATCTCCAAAATATACAAAGAACTGAAGAAATTTGTCATCAAAAGAACAAATAATCTAATAAAATGGAGTACAGACCTAAACAGAGGAATCTAAAATGGCTGAAAGACACTTAAGGAAGTGTTCAATATCCTTAGTCATCAGAGAAATGCAAATCAAAACAACTCTTATACCTGTAAGAATGGCCAAGATCAAAAACACTGATGACAACTTATGCTGGAGAGGTTGTAGGGTAAAGGGAACACTTCTGCATTGCTGGTGGGA
Source organism: Microtus pennsylvanicus (assembly GCF_037038515.1). Taxonomy (NCBI): domain Eukaryota; kingdom Metazoa; phylum Chordata; class Mammalia; order Rodentia; family Cricetidae; genus Microtus; species Microtus pennsylvanicus. The sequence continues at coordinate 133,868,584 of NC_134601.1, read as the reverse complement.
ATGCAATCTGGTACAGTCCCTTTGGACATCAGTGTCGTGATTTCTCAGAAAATTAGCAAGCAACCTTCCTCAAGACCCAGGAATACCACTTTGGTATCCAAAGGATTCTCAATTGTGCCACAAGGACATGTGCACACCTATGTTCATAGCAGCATTGTTTGTCATAACCAGAACCTGGAAACAACCTAAATACTCCTTGGCTGAAGAATGGATAAGGAAAATGTGGTACATTTACACAATGGAGTACTACATAGCAAAAAAAAATGACATTTTGAATTTTGCAGGAAAATGGATGGATCTAGAAAACATCATATTGAGTGAGGTAACCCAGATACAGAAAGACAAATACCACATGTACTCACTCATTAGTGGTTTTTAAACATAAAGCAAAGAAAATCACTCCACAAATCACAATTCTAGAGAACCTAGACAACAATGAGGACACTAAGAGAAACTTACATAGATCTAATCTACATGGGAAGTAGAAAAAGACAAGATCTCCTGAGTAAATTGGAAACATGGGACCTTGAGAGAGAATTGAAAGGGAGGAGAGAGGCAGAGAAGGGAGCAGAGAAAAATGTAGAGCTCAATAAAAATCAAAAAATTAATAAAAATAAATAAATAAAAATAATGAATCCAAAATGGACTAAACACTTAAATGTAGTATCTGGCATCATAAGAAAAGAACATGGGGAGAAATCACTTGGATATTTGCATGAGTATTAATTTTTTAGATATGACATTAAAAGCTTGGACTATGAAAGCAAAAGAAAGACAAGTGAGAGATGACAACATTTTCTGCAGGAAAAAGAAATAAAATATTAAAAGGTGCTATGAGATTGCAATATTTGCAAATCCCATATGATAAGGATTTAATTGTGAAAATATTAAATCTTACCTTTTCTCACAGAACATGTACAAAGAGAATAAATGAAAATATCCACTGCTTTGTGAATGTTCTGTACAGAAACAAGTTTGAAATTGTTGTAAACACTAAAATGAATTTGAAACTAAAATTATTAATAACATTACTATCACAGAAGATGAATTCACATTTATTTGTCTATCAATTTCAAGTTTTGGTTGACAGAAATAATTGCTAGTTATTTCATTATGTTTCAGTCCACAGATAGCTGTAAAAGTTTCCTTTTCTTCTGTGCAGTTGTGGTGTTTTGCGATTCTTACGTTATTAGTGTCATCACTGGATCTTCTTTAGACTAATTTATGCATTCTTATAAATGATTCATGTAATGATGTAATATCTTCAATGCTACAAAAAATGTGGAAGAAGTACATGTGAGTGTTTATCCCATAGTTGATGAAGTATCTAACATATTCGTGTTATGGCAGATGTTAAGGCAGAAGTTCAATGAAAATTATTTCATGATGCATTATTTAATTGATTGTAAATGAGCACTAAATATAACCAAATAATTCCTAATTAGAAATCATCTAGTTATTTTCTTTCTTTTTTTCTTCACTTTTTCTTTTCTTCTTTATGTTCTTCCTCATCGTCATCGTCGTCGTCATCATCTGTATCCATGATCCAATAATAGTCTTTAAACATTTTTGATGTAGGAGTAGACCTTTCATTACTCCATCCCTTCATATACATCAGCTCAAGGCTGCTGAGTGCAGTGTCCTCCTTGCTTATGAAGTATTTCCAGTCAGTTGGATCATAAGCTTCATCAGCATTTTCTGAATTACCAAGGTTTTCAATTTGAAGTACAAGTTCATTGGAATCTGTTATAGGGTCTTCATTTTCTAGTATTTCAAACTGGTTGTTTCTGAAGTATGGTGATTCATACCTAGTCTCCTTGCTGGTTTTATAAGAATCTTGTGGTGTTTGGAGTTTTATAACAAAGTTGGGATCTTGTTTATAGAGTCTGGTGTCCTTCACTTTACTCGTTTTCCTGCCGTATCTGTGATCAAATGTAGGCAGACCAGTTTTCTTGACAGGTGATTCTTCATAGCTTGGTTGGTTTTCATAGCCCGTGTCAGTTTGTTGATTGGGCTCTTGCCAAGGTTCAGCACAGTCACAGATGTCATCCCCTCCTTTGTATATATATTTATAATAAATAGAGCTAAGCATATCTTGTTTCTTGTGTCTGCCTTCACATGACCAAGGAAGCTTGTAGGGGTCCAGATCTAATTTCCCTTGAGACTGTTTGCCAGAGTTGGTGGGCTGCTTGGTTGCTTCCCTGTGATCTTCCCAATACAGCCACTTGTTCTCCTGCATCCGGTTAGGTCTCGGTGTTTCCAGCATTTTTATTAATATGTCTGCAGAAGTTTCTTCTCCTCGAGGCCAGGGACCAAACAGATTCTGATTCTGGCGGAAACCTATGTCGTCCCAGAAGGTTCTACGTGTTTGCTGAACTGGCAAAAGTGGTTGATACAGCCCTGAGTCCTCAATCAGCTTTCTCTGGTTCTTGTTGGCGACCGGACTGCGCATTCCGCGAGAAATCGTAGGGAAAAAGGTACCCTCCGTGCTGCGTGGGGTCAGCACTTCACTTGGTGTCCCGACTTTCCTGAAATCATCTGGCCGTTCCTTAACATGGAGGCGGTGCTGGCCCTCCACGGAGGTGGGCAACCTCAGCTGATCTTTCTTGTGCTTTAAGAAATATTTGGAAGAGTCTTTCCACACAGACTTGCTGGTCGTGTCCTGAGATGTTGACTTTAGTGTCCGCCCGGCCTTGTTCCCTGGCAGTCTGTGGTCTCCCATATTCCTGTCTGTGGTCACGGCATCAGCCTCAGGGATTTGTTTCGTTGAGGCTACTCAGTTGCTAGGAGATCTGAAGTGAATCCCTAGATTCCACTGTGACAAGGAAGGGAGTGGCCCACCAGCAGTCACCTCCATCCTATTCTATATAGTGTGGTCAAAAAATACACATGCTTTATTTATCGCAGTCTTTTTGATGGACTTTCAGATTGTTTCTGTCTTGACCTATATTTCAAAGAATGTTTCTATGGATATGTGTATTCAATATTATGTTATATTTACCTAAAATCATACACAATACACATAAATGTATATGTGTGCATGTGTACATGTGTGAGTGCGCGTGCGCGCGCGCGTGTGTGTGTGTGTGTGTGTGTGTGTGTGTGTGTGTGTGTGTGTGTGTATTAAAGGAAGTTGAGCCAATTGGGTTGGCAATGCTCCCCATAAGAATGATAGATTAGCAAAATCCCAGGAGTGGGCACCAGAAACCTACTTTTAAATGGTTGTTCAGATAAATTCAAGTGACCTCCCAAACAATATAGATTATAGACAACCCCTTGTCTCTCAGGGGTTGAGGGTGGGTCCCTCTAGCTGAAGACACCACATACTTAGGACACACAACTAAGATGATTTGACCTGGATGTGACTTGAAAGCCTCTTTCCTGTAGTCTAGCTTTCATGGTTCCAGAAAATACAGTGCAAGGTGCCAAGGGAGGGAGAGTAATTAAATACTCCCAAGCCAGCTGTAACACTCATGAAACATGACAATTCCCAGCATGACAAGATCAGCATAAGGATGCAATGAGTGGCACTCACTTTTCTGTGGCAACCAAGAATTCTCTTGTTTTTGCTCTTGTGTTGTTGCATCTCATATAGGAGTTAACTCTGTGTGACCAGTAGGATGTGGTAGAAGTTATACTCTGGAACTGAAGGCCTGAAACTGTATTTTACATTTTGAAGCTTCCACTTGGTCCTTTTGAACACTCACCTTTGGGGGATCTCTTATGACCCATTTGCTGAGCTGTGATATCAAGCAACATAAATTTAATTTAAATGTTCTAGCCGTCAGGCCCAGCTACAGCCTTTGTCAACAACCAAATGCTGTCAGCTTTGTGAGCTTAGTGTCTGTGAGTGCAGAGCTTTTGAAATCTGCAGACTAAGCCAGCTTCTGACTCTGACTGCATAAGAATTTCCAAGTGAGACTCTAACTTGCTAAGGTAGCTCAACCTGAAAAATGGAAAGGGATAAAAAATAAAGCAATGTCTTGAGCCACTACATTTCATGATGATTTGATGCGCAGAAACAGATAACTCTAATTGAAACAGAACTGAAGAGGGACCCAGATTTCCACCCAGATTACTCACACATGGCTCATAGTTTCTCATACGAACTACTTATTCAAAGAAAATATTTTAAGCAAACCCAACCAAACTTATGTATTCAACTGCATTCCTTGATTATTTTTCCTACTTCTAACTTCTCTAATTCAGTACTTTCTTTTAAAATTAGAATCTCAATAACCATATGTGTCAGTTGCTAATAATGTGTTTACATTCATGTAACCTCATAAAATACTCATGAGATCTTTTCTGAGGCTAGCTCTGGATGAAGAAACTGATGCAAATGGCTATAGTTTCTCTCCACAAACTGATGACAAGGGTATATTGCTAAAGACAACATCACCATGAGTGATTGAACACAGAAGTGAGTTTACGATTCAGACCCAGAGTTAACTTGTTTGCTTTCTTTCATTAAATCAGTAGTAACACCAACAACTCTTAAACAAGTGGGCCTTTCTGTGTCTACATGGTCCAACCATTTAGACATGTATGTCACAGTGCATTCCCATGGCCCCAAAGTTTGGTATAAAACCCCATTTGTCTTTTGTTTGGTCCAGATTAGGAGTTTAGTACCCCACTTTGTGTTGGTGTATAGAGGTCTTGCTGTTCACAAACTCTGGTGTCCAGAGGCAGTGATATCCAGGGGCACCTAGGAATGCTTGACCCAGTCTCTTAGTCTTTGGAGTCGGGATCTGAAGGATGGCAGCAATCCTACTCTGAGACAGGCTCCTTTTGCTTCCCTGAAGCTGGCAGCCAAGATAGGCAGCCTTCCACAAAGCTGAGCTTTCTTAACTGATATTTTGTATCTCAATGTAACGGCATAAATGAATGCAGACAGATTGTAAAAATATATACAACTTTAATGGGGAAATAGACTTACAGAGCCACTGTTCTCACGGAGACCAGGAAAGCAGAAGGGGCATGCAGGCTCCCTCTGGCCGGATTTATAAGTAAACATTCGCCCGAGGCGAACACGCCCCCTAAGGGGCTGGGCTTATTCCTACATCTCAAGGTCTGTGTCTCTCACAGTCATCTCTCAGTTACCCTTTTATAATCTATTTTTTTCAGGAAACCTCTGAATGAAGGGCAAGAAGTCTGAAGTTAATGTCTTTAAATTTTGGTGCAATCTGGTCCAGGCATATTGCCTACCAAAACCTCCTACTGGGTCTGTCCATTTAAAGACAAAGATGGGTTGATGTGAGAGCCAAATTTTAAGTCTTAATTACTATGCCTAAGAGAGTGAAACAAAAATGCCTGTGATCTGCAAGCCACTTGCCCAAGGACAGATAATTCCTGAAATGCTGGCGGCCATTGTTGTAATGGTTCAGATAAAACAGTACAGTTTTCCAAGGAGCAGCAGCAGACCACGAGGGGTAGCCAGTCCCACCACCAGAGGCCTCTGTGGGTCCTACGAGGGTGGGAGGCTGGGAAAAACTGCCTTTCCCTAAACTGAAAATCTCCAGATGTGGGCAGAATCACTGGAATTGACAGCCTAGCTGCTCAGGTAAAGGTAGGTTTGTCTTCCTACAGATTTCTTAGCCCATGGATCTTCTAAAACCTGGCAGGCCCTGCGCTAAACAGCAGAAGGCAAATATGGCCTTCAGCTACCATGGAGGACCCTGAAGAGGGACTCTAGATAGCTAATCAAGTAAGTTCTCTATCAATTTTTAATCAGTAATTCAAGCAAAATTTTATCCTCCTCAAAGATCTCTGATGCAGTTTGACAGCTGAGAGGTTTTGTCAATTTAAAAGGACAATCTCACAAACAAATTTCAGTAAATTACAAATACAAGTTATTAAGATGTATACCTACCTGCGAGTTATAAAGGTGTGAGGACAAGTAGAAGCTATCAAATTTCTCTCACGCTGCCTTCCTTAGACTTAAAAATACTTTTCATTGTGCAAAAATATCTGTCACAGCCAATCTGACATAAATATGCTACTGTTTATACAAAGTATATGTCTAATGCTTATTTTTTCACAAATCCAAAGAATTCTTGTGAGTTCCAGGGACCTGAACTGAAGAATCCTCCTTAAACAGGTCAGAAACACCCTTCTCAATTCCCTGGTCCTGAAATTTTATTTCTCTTCCTAAACTTAACTTTGTCTTCTGTTCTGACAACACCTTGCTAGGTGCAAGAGACACCAGACAATTCCAGACCACAAATCCTGGACAGGAGTAAAGAGACCAGCTACCCCAGGATGTGACCTTTCTCAGGTCTCCCCAAGATGACACCTACAAATAAGCAGGAAGCAGTCTTGAGAATCCATCATCCCAATTCCTTTGACCTGTTGTACCTAACTTCCCACTTTTTTATTATAACAAAGAAATGGGAATGTTATGATGTGCTGGCCTTGTCTGTCACCTGGGTGCCCTGTCCCTTTAAGAGACAAACCCTGCTCTCTCCCAAACCCTCCCCTTCCACAGAGGGAAGCAGAAATTTTGCCTCCTTCAGTCTGCACTCTCTCTCCATCTTTCTTCCAAAGAGGTAACTTCTGTTCTCTCTCTCTCTCTCTCTCTCTCTCTCTCTCTCTCTCTCTCTCTCTCTTCTCCTTCCACTTCTCCCTCTCCCCCTTCCCCTTCCCTTCCATAACCCACTGAATAAACTCTATACTCAAACTCTCTCTGAATGATGTATCTGTTTGTCTCTCACCCACCATGGTCTCCCACTCGCCAAGGTGACCCACTGAGGCCTCGGGTCACCCACTGCTACCACTTTTGGGACCAGCTGCCCCTCATTGGACCACTGTCCCTTGTGAGACCACCCTTATATCTTTAAAAAAAGGATAACAATTGTTAGTAGGAGATAGCAAGCCACTTGTTTTCACTCCCCTAAGTAAATTTGTTTGTCCCAACTGCACCAGATGTACTTGATCAGATGTGGGTGGGAGGTATGTGGGCAGGAAATATGTCAGAATGTACCCTTGACCCTGATTGGATATAGGCGGGAGGCATGGAGGCAGGAAGCACATCAGGATGTATGCTTGCCCTGATTGGACTTCATGGGAAATGCAGTGAATTATGGATTTTGTCTTTTTAAGCTCCTGCAAAATGTGATTTGGGGCCATTTTCTGGGAAAACAGAGATGGATTTGGCCAGAGAGTCCATCAACCTGGCCAGTATTAATTAAAGCTTGCTTCAGATTTGGCTTTAAACTGTGCTAGTGGTCTATTCTTGACAGGTAGGAACAACATTGACTCACCTCTGCCCGTGGAAGGCTAAAGAAAGCATCTTTCTGGTTCAAGACAGTGTACACCTGTTTCTCTGGGAGAGTCAGACTCATGAGAATGAGAGGTCCCAGGTGTCTTCGGAGGCAGGAGAGCTGTAGTCCAGGGTGACTGGCAGGGCGCCAGGATTCCAGTCTCTTCAAGCCAGGCAATATGACTGCAAATTCCCTTTTGCTTCCAGGGTCACTGGGTATTGTTTAATCTGGACAGGGTAGCTGAACTAATGTTGGACCAGTCCTGGGGGGTTGGTTTCTGTCCATACCCCCAGGAATCTTTGTTTTCAGTCTGGAGAGATAATCTAACTGCATCTTTTGGTTGGAGGCAGAACTTCCAGCTAGGAGATATTCCTCTGACAAAGGATAGGACACCAGAATTTTGCTGGATGCCTGTAGTTCTAACTGTGTCTTATCATCAGAAGGTGACGAAGGCTTTCAGTTTAGGCAAAAGTTCTCGTCTACTCTCTGCTGTTAAACACCCTTTGAATTATCTCTAGAAACTGGGAGCTGCTTATAAGTTTTTAACTTTTATAACTTTTTTTTAAATATCTGGGGCTGACTGGGTTATGAGGAAAATCTTTTCAGCAGCTGTCTTTAGTCTTTTAAAAAGGACCTAGTGAATATTGTTTAAGGTATTAAAATCTATTTTCCCTCTTTCTAGTTGTCCTCTAGTATTAGGACATTCAGAAGTGTTCATGGTGGATTTCACATATAATCTCTGCCATAGGGGACAGGCATACTCCAAACATTTGATAGGGTGGACATCCTCAATACTTACTTTTCTGTGGAGTAAATAAATCCTAAAATATTAGCTCAGCCAAGATCTACCTTTTGGGTAGCATTTTTATTTTCTGCATCCAGGAAACGTATTTACATTAAAAGCAATAATTCTTTCTTTTATTTTATCATGAGATATTCACAGAAAATGTCCTGAGTACTGGGGGTGAAATATTGTTTTATACTGGGCTTCACAGATTGTGTATCTTTAATTTTATCTGGGCAAGGATTTGAGTTTGAAAAAGTGTTGTTGGTGACAACACCAAAGACCAAATGTCCTTGGTAATGGGACATAAGCACTGAAGTTTGCACAATGTCTCCCAGGCAATGTGCCTATGTCTTAAAAGTAGTGGTCCCTTCATCAGATAAACCTGTTTAAAGGTTCCGCAAAAAAGGACTTCCTGACACTGATCAAGTGTCCTTTCAATGTTTATTTCTTTATATTCTAGAACAGTCTTGAACTTTCTCATTCTTCTCACACCCACTGTCCTGTCTCAGGCATACCAGGCTAAAGGAGTGGCCCCACTCACTGAGAAGTGAGGGGATTGCAGCCACAAGGATATGTTTTGGCATACTAAGCCAGAGCCTAGGAAAGCTAAATAAACATTCTGTCTCATAACAAAGCAAAGATTTCATGATCACGGCTTTAGCTTGAATTTTTATTGTTCCAAATCTTTAATTAGTTTTATTTTAATTAACACACAAAGTAATGTGTTTCATTGTGACATTTTTATAATACTGCGCTTCTGTTCAAATTCATCTCCTATTCCCCTATCCAATTATGATTTATTCTTCCTATTGACCCCTTCCTCCACCCAATTGACAAATGGGATTACATGAAATTAAAAACATGCATAGCAAAGTGAATTATCAGCAGAAAACAGGCTACAGAATGTTAATGAACATTTTATTAGAAAAACATTTAGTTTTTCCTGCACAGATTGGAAAAAACTTTTTAATGTTCTTCCAAAGTATAGTCTCATTCATATCAATGCATTTCTTTATTATATGCAAATGATAACACAGCACCTATTTGTAGGTTCAGACAATTCAGAAAATAAAGTTCATTCATATGCAATAGAAGATTAGTACTTTTACCCTTACTTATGTAAGAGCCCTTCACTAATAGTTAGGCCCTCCTAACCATGAGCGTATCCTAGTGAGAAAACAGGCAAAAGAAAGATGGTAGTTTGTGTGAAGACATGCAGCTGAATACTGCCAAACAAGGACATATACTTCATGGCTTTTTCCTCCTGTGGACTTGGACCACTTTTCTGAATTTACAAAAAGTTGAAGATCTGCAAGTAAACAATGTGTTGACATGAGAAACTTGTGGAAGCTACTCCTAAATGTTCTTTTGAAAGCACTGTATATTCATGAAGTATAAAAACTCGAAAAACCAAAAAAAATTGTATATTGAATACTTGATTGTGTTTATAATTCATCACTAAAGCTCTCCCTCCCCCACACCAAGTTCTCAGCACAGAGGAGATTTATTTGCCCCAGGGGGACAAAGGGCAGGGAATAAGAGACAAAGACAGGAGATAGAAGACAAGGGAGAAGGGGAAATGAACAAGGGAAAGGAGGAAGGGTATTTGTCATGGGGCACGAAGAACTACATATAGATAGAGAGAAGACAGACTTGGCCCATAGGCAAATGGCAGTATATAAAGATAAAAGAAAAAACATGTATTGTAGAATATTATTTTAAGATGTGTTACATTTGTTTATGTTGTGGAACATTTGTTTAATGATACAAAGATGCATTATTTTATGTTGCATTTGTTTAACTCTGAAGCTGTGTTACTTTGCCTGCCTGAAACACCTGATTAGTCTAATAAAGAGCTGAATGGTAAATAGCAAGGTAGGGGAGAAGATAGGTGGGGCTGGTAGGCAGAAAAACTAAATAGGAGAAATCTGGGAGGAGAGCTGGAGGAGCAAAAGAACAAGGAAAGGAGGACATTAGGGGCCAGGCACACAGGCACAGAGCCAACCACAGAGTAAAAGTAAAAGATATACAAAAGTAAGAAAAGGAAAAAGTGCAGAAGCAAAAGGTAGATAGGACAATTTAAGTTAAGGAAAATTGGCTAGAAATAAGCCAAGCTAAGGTGGGGCATTCATAAGAAAGAATAAGCCTCTGTGTATTTACTTGGGATCTGGGTGGTGGACCCTTCAAAAGAGCCAAAGAGTAAGAAAAAAAATAAACACCAACTACATATTTGCATACCAATACGAGCCAATTTCCATAGGACCTAAGAAAGCTTTTTGGGGGAGAGGATACAGCTCCTTTAAGAGTTTCTGCGGGACTGTGACCCTAGAGCAGCTAGTAAATAGGAACAAAAAATTAAGTAAAACACCTGCCACAGGGCATGGTACTGGCATTCTATAGCTAGGAATGTTCAATGCAGTACTTTTTCATGAACCTCCAACCAGGCTGTGAGCTTTAGACTTGGCTTTCATGGCCCAAGAGGTCCAAAGATATTCTGATTAATAGGGTTTTCTTTGCTCACAAAAAAGCTAAAAAAATATGCAGTATAAGAAATTCAGAGAGGTTCTAGTGTATTTTACAATGTACATAGACTTAAGAAAGAAAAGAAAATGGGTATAGGCAGTTAAAAAATAAATATTTTTAAAAAGTAAAATAAAGTCTTTAAAGAGACAGTAAAAGTAATATAAAAAACACATGAAGACAGGAAATACACAGGCCATATGGATCCTGTATGTTATTATGTTGACTTTGAATTTTTTGATTGCTGATGAGCAAAAGACAATTGTAGGAGACAATCAGGAACAATTGCAGGGGGTTTTTGATCCTACTGCACGTACTGGCTTTGGGGGAGCCTAGGCAGTTTGGATGCTCACCTTTGGAGACCTGGATAGAGGTGGGCGGTCCTTGGGCTTCCCACAGGTCAAGGAACCCTGATTGCTCTTCGAGCAGATGAGGGAGGGTGACTTGATCGGGGGGAGGGGGAGGGAAATGGGAGGCGGTTGAGGGGAGGAGGCAGAAATCCTTAATAAATAAATAAATTAATTAATTAAAAAAACCACATAAAGACAGGCAATACACAGGCCATATGGATCCTGTATGTTATTATGTTGACTTTGAATTTTTTGATTGCTGATGAGCAAAAGACAATTGTAGGAGACATGGGATTGTGAACAGAACTGCAAAATTGAGCCAGCCTAGATACTGTAGGGCTATCTTAACTTTAAAAAAGAAGTCAAAAAATGTATTTGTCAAATGGAAGTCAAAAATGCTCTGGGGAAGAGGTTTTGCTTTTGTTTCCAAAGGAATCAATATGTAATATGGATCCATTTGTAATGGATCAGGTTTGTTTAAGGGAGATTTCCTGAATCTTGGCGGGATATATATATATATATATATATATATATATATATATATATATATACACACACACACATGTACACACACACACACACACACACACACATATATATATATATACATACATAAACAAAGGTTATAACTGGCCTTCTCAGAACTTGGCCATTATCTCAGATTTTCTCAGGGACCCCTAAAGATGCCTCTGCCCATAGACAGCAGGAAGCAAAACTCAGTTATTTTGTTACACTGTATATATGTTTCTGCTCTTGTTGAAGGTATTTTACCTATACACTTCATTTTAAAATGTAAGGTAAAATTCCAGTTTTTGAAAGCTATTATTATAAACTATTTACGATAACAAAAAACATGTTAGTAGTAATTTATAACATCAACTTTCTAGATATGTTAGGCATGATTTCAAGATCATACAGAAATATATTTTAGATAAATAAATGGTCTTCAAACACTTCAAAGACCTACAGAATATGTATTTTAAAATGTTTTGTTAACCTGAGGTTTTTTATGACAATAAGACACATCTGTTCCTGGCAGCACCAATTTACTTCATAAAAGGATAATGGGTACTGAAGAAATACTATAAGAGATTGCTTTCATTGTGGCAAGGTTAGCCATTTGGACAAGAAAATGCTTTTACCTTGACTGCTTTAACTGTGTGCTGTGCAGATTGGACATGCAGAACCCACAGGAAGGTGACTGCTAAACTTTACCAAGCAGGAAAGTCCTTCAAAATTCCTGCTTCACAGAAGAGTCTGCCAGATATTCTGCAATGCACACAGGAAAGTGGCTGCTGAACTTTGCCAATATAAGGCAGAATAGTCCAAATTTCCTGCTTCACTGAAAAGTCTGTTAGATATTTTAGGCCTGTAGGCTGAAGATGAATGCCTCAACATTGCAGAGGTACTATGGGTGACTATCCAGGCAACAAGATGTTTCGGTTGTTACATAATATATCATTCTGGGATTTTTGAGGGAGTTAAAGATTAAATAGTTAAAGTCATAGTTTTCCTTAGTTATGATAGAAAGTAAATTATGCATAAAACTTTGAAGTCACTAAGATGGAATGGATGTTGGAGTGTTTTCCCTGAATTTGCTAAATGCAAATGGACTGAATATTGTAAATTAACCTTACTTGATAACTGGTTTTTTGTATGTAGTTTTACTATGTTAAAGTAAAAACTTTTCATTTTTAGACAAAAGGGGCAACTTTTGTAGAATATTATTTTCAGATGTGTTATATTTGTTTATGCTGTGGAACATTGGTTAAATGATACAAAGATGTGTTGCATTCTTTTATGCTACATTTGTGTAACTCTGTGAAGCTGATTATTTTAATAAAGAGCTGAATGACCAATAGCAAGGCAGGAGAAAGGAGAGGCAGGGCTGGAAGGTAGAGAAAACAAATAGGAAAAATGTGAGAGGAGAAATGGAAGAGCAAAAGAACAAGGAGAGGAGAACATGAGGAACTAGCAGCCAGGCAAATGGCAAGCCATGGAGTAAGAGTGAAAGTAAGATATACAGAAGTAAGAAAAGGAAAAAACCCAGAGGCAAAATATAGATAGCATAATTTAAGGAAAGCTGTCTAGAAATAAGTCAAGTGCAGGCTGGGCATTCATAAGTAATAATAAGCCTCCCTATGTGATTTTTTGGGAGTTGGGTATTGTGCCCCCAAAAGAGTAAAATAACAACAACTGCACCCAAGTTAAGATAAGGTGTTTAATTTTAATTGGGCATGTTAATTAAATGAGCCAAGTGGGGATTTTTGTTGCTGAATTTCAATGCTTTGATAACTGGACCTTGGTAGTCACCTCAAGAGGAGGAAGTGGCCAAATAAGGGAATAAACCTTGGTGGCTAGCTTTAGGAATGTAACCTGACAGATTTTAGGAAGGTAGAGAGAACTGGGGAGAAGGGCAAAACCTGCCAGAGCTGTGTTTGCCAGGCCCAGGCTAGCGAGAGTCCCTTCAGTTTTCTTACCCAGTTTTCTTACCTGTAATGAGGGCAAAGTTGCACAACTGTTTTGTTTATCATGTTTTCAATAGGGGTTATAGTTATTCTAATGATCTTACTAGTTATATGTTGCTTCATCTGTGTAGTATGGCATCATCAAATACCTGCCCTATGCCCTAGATCCACAGGGCCAACTGAGTTCTAGAGCAGCTTATGGATGGGCCCTAATGACCTTGCCCTAAGGGTCCCTTTCTCTCTGTTTGACACCCTAAAACCACCCCACAGCAGTAAGCAGGCAAAGAAAACATCACTGTTAAACCTATTGGCATTCCATGTTTTCTGAGACTGGGTAATGGGGGAGGGTTAAGTGATCTTAGGCTGATCCATTAAGAAAGCAGGGATGATTCCTTTAAGAGTAGACACTGATGGTGGGGGCTGGAGAAGTGACTCAGTGGTTAAGAGCATTTGCTGCTCCTCCAGAGATCCTGAGTTCAATGCCCAGCAACCATATGGTGACTCACAGCCATCTATAATGAAACCTAATGCGCTCCTCTAGCATAAATCATACATGCAGATAAAGCAGTCATACATAAATAAATAAATCATTTTTTAAAAAAGAACAGACACTAGGATTGTGCCATTCTCCTCTAGGACATTTCAACCTTTACAAATTTTTAACAGGCAGAAAAGGGATGAATCTAGATGAATAGAGAGTCTGAAAAGAGGAAAGCCCTGGGTGTCTAGTAAGCTAGGGGACTCCTAGCTCCCTTCCTTTCAAAGGTGGCTCTTATTATATTCTAATAAAGTTTGTCATTTTTTATTATTAAAATTTTTTATTAAAAATTCCTCCCTGCCTCACTTTTCCCTCCCCTCCCCCCAATCAACATGCCCACCTCCCCTCCCCCTCCCTCTCCAGTCCAAAGAGCAGTCAGGGTTCCCTGCCCTGTGGGCAGTCCAAGGTCCTCACCCCTCCATTCAGGTCTAGGAAGGTGAGCATCCAAATAGGATAGGCTCCCACAAAGCCAGTACATGAAGTAGGATCAAAACTCAGTGCCATTGTCCTTGGCTTCTCAGCAGCCCTCATTGTTCACCATATTCAGAGAGTCCGGTTTTATCCCAATCATTTTCAGTCCCAGTCCAGCTGGCCTTGGTGAGCTCCCAATAGATCAGCCCCACTGTCTCAGTGGGTGGGTGACCCCCTCGCGGTCTTGACTTCCTTGCTCATGTTCTCCCTCCTTCTGTTCGTCATTTGGACCTTGGGAGCTCAGTCCGTTGTTCCAATGTGGGTCTCTGTCTCTGTCTCCATCCATTGCCAGATGAAGGTTCTATGGTGATATGCAAGATATTCATTAGTATGGCTATAGGATCGGGCTATTTCAGGCTCTCTCTCCTCAGCTGCCCAAGGACCTAGTTGGGTACATCTCTCTGGACCCCTGGGAACCGCTCTAGATTCAAGGCTCTTGCCAACCCTAAAATGGCTCCCTTAATTAAGATATATACTTCCCTGCTCCCATATCCATCCTTCCATTATCCCAACCATCCCATTCCCCCAAGCTCTCCCTATCCTCCCCTTCTCACTTTTCTCTCCCCATCTTCCCTTTCCCCAATCCCACCCCAACCCCCAGTTCCCAATTTTTGCCCAGCAATCTTTTTTTGTTTTTTTTGTTTGTTTGTTTTATTTTTCAAGACAGGGTTTCTCTGTAGCTTTGGAGCCTGTCCTGGCACTAGCTCTCGTAGACCAGGCTGGCCTCGAACTCCCAGAGATCCACCTGCCTCTGCCTCCCGAGTGCTGGGATTAAAGGCATGCGCCACCACCACCCGGCTTGCCCAGCAATCTGACAATACTGGATACTTCCAATATCCAGGAGGATAACTATATGTTTTTCTTTGAGTTCACCTTCTTATTTAGATTCTCTAGGATTGTGAATTATAGGCTCAATGTCTTTTATTTATGGATAAAAACCAATTATGAGTGAGTACATACCATATTCATCTTTTTGGGTCTGGCTTACTTCACTTAGGATAGTGTTTTCTATTTCCATCCATTTGCATGAAAAATTCAAGAAGTCACTGTTTTTTTACCACTGAGTAGTGCTATAATATGTATATATTCCACACCTTCTTCATCCCTTCTTCCATGGAAGGGCATCTAGGTTGTTTCCAGGTTCTGGCTATTACAAATAATGCTGCTATGAACATAGTTGAACAAATACTTTTGTAGTATGATAGGGCATTGCTTGGGTATATTCCCAAGAGTGGTATTGCTGGGTCTTGGAGTAGGTTGATCCCGAATTTCCTGAGAAATTGAAACGCTGCTTTCCAAAGCGGTTGCACAAGTTTGCATTCCCACCAACGATGGATGAGTGTACCCCTTACTCCACATCCTCTCCAACAAAGGCTATTATTGGTGTTTTTGATTTTAGCCATTCTGACAGGTGTAAGATGGTATCTCAAAGCTGTTTTGATTTGCATTTTCCTGATCGCTAAGGAGGTTGAGCATGCCCTTAATTGTCTTTTGGCCATTTGAACTTCTTCTGGTGAGAATTCTCTGTTCAGTTCAGTGCCCCATTTTTTAATTGGGTTAATTAGCATTTTAAAGTCTAGTTTCTTGATTTCTTTATATATATTGGAGATCAGACCTTTGTCTGTTGCAGGGTTGGTGAAGATCTTCTCCCAGTCAGTGGGTTACCTTTTTGTTTTAGTGACAGTGTCCTTTGCTTTACAGAAGCTTCTCAGTTTTAGTAGGTCCCATTTATTCAATGTTGCCCTTAATGTCTGTGCTGCTGGGGTTATACATAGGAAGCGATCTCCTATGCCCATGTGTTGTAGGGTACTTCTTTTCACTTTCTCTTCTATCAGGTTCAGTGTGTTCAGACTGATATTGAGGTCTTTGATCCAGTTGGACTTGAGGTTTGTCCATGGTGATAGATATGGATCTATTTTCATTCTTCTACAGGTTGACAACCAGTTCTGCCAGCACCATTTGTTGAAGATGCTCTCTTTCTTCCACTGTATACTTTTAGCTCCTTTATCAAAAAATCAGGTGTTCATAGGTTTGTGGGTTAAAATCAGGGTCTTCTACTCAATTCCATTGATCAAATTCTCTGTTTTTATGCCAATACCAAGCTGTTTTCAATACTGAATCTCTGCAAAAGAGTTTGAAGTCAGGGATGGTAATGCCTCCAGAAGATCCTTTATTGTATAAGATTGTTTTAGCTATCCTAGGTTTTTTGTTTTTCCATATAAAGTTGATTATTGTCTTCTCAAGGTCTGTGAAGAATTTTTATGGGATTTTAATGAGGATTGCATTGAATCTATAGATTGCTTTTGGGAGAATTGTCATTTTTACTATGTTGATCCAATTCAAGAGCAAGGGAGATCCTTCCATTTTCTGGTATCCTCTTCAATTTCTTTCTTCAAAGACTTAAAGTTCTTGTCAAATAGATCTTTCACTTCCTTGGTCAGAGTTACCCCAACATATTTTATGCTTTTTGTGGCTATCGTGAAAGGTGATGCTTCTCTGAATTTCCTCTCTGCATCCTTATCCTTGGTGTATAGGAGGGCAACTGATTTTTTGGAGTTGATCTTGTATCCTGCCACATTACTAAAGGTGTTTATCAGCTGTAGGAGTTCTTTGGTAGAGTTTTTGGGGTCGCTTATGTATACTATCATATCATCTGCAAATAACGAAAGTTTCACTTCTTCCTTTCTGTAGTAATATGAGCGGCGGCGGGGCTGCGTCCCCAAACACCCCAGCCGCCTGCCCTGCCCGGCTAGCCTATGCCCCAAAATAATTACACAGACACTGTATTCTTTTAAACACTGCTTGGCCCTTAGCTCTAGCCCTTACTGGCTAATTGTCACATATTAATTTAGCCCATTTCTAATCATCTGTGTAGCGCCCCTAGGTGCGCTTACCGGGAAGATTCTAGCCTAAGTCCATCCTGGGTCGGAGCTTCATAGCGTGCGTCTTCCCTGGAGCAGGTAGCATGGCGTCTCTCTGGGGCGTCTGCTCTGGAGAGGAGAGCTGCGGAGTCTGATCTCACTTCCTCTTCCTCCCGGCATTCTGTTCTGTTTACTCCTCCCACCTATCTCCTAACCAATGAGAGCCAAGCAGCTTCTTTTATTTTAACCAATGACCTTCCTCCATCATTTCCCCTTTTTCGGTTTAAACAAAAAAAGGCTTTAACTTTAACATAGCAAAATTACATATAACAAAACAGTTATCAAGTAAAAGTTACATCAGAAACATTTATACATATAACAAAATTGACCGTAAATCTCTATTAATAAAGCAAAATCTATACTAATGCAAATTATTCATATCTATATCATATCCCCCTTTAAATGTAAAAGAACGTTTTATAAACCATATTTGGGAACATGGGCGCAGTTTTCTCTCTCCAAACTGCTTCCTGCTGAATGGGGGCGTCGTTAATCAGATTATTTAGGGTGTAACCTGTGTGCCAGGTTTCATCTCAGTTGGCAGTTGAGCGAAGCAATTTTCTGAAGATGTTCACAGCAACCCTTCAGGAGGACGTGGTCCATCATACCAAATCGGGATAGAAGGAATCCAAAGGGTCTGGTCCTCTGTGAAAACAAAAGAAGACTCTCTCCAAAGCATCATATCCTTAGACCCAAATTCTGAAATCATACCCTCATGATATCCGTTCTGGTTCCACTTGGCAGCCCATATAATGAAATGTCTCTCTGTACTTAGCTCCTTCACAGTCAAAAATTTTAAAGAAAACACAATGTACATAATCCAGACTCTTTGTGAATTTTTCATTTTTACGCGGCTTAGTTTTACTCTATCACTTTACTTTATTCTGTCTCTTTAAAGACTTTACCTTTTTTTAAAAAAACCATTAACTTTATTCTCTATATTCTTTTTCTTCTCTCTCCCAAGCCTACGTACATTCATCCAACAGTGTGACTCGTTTAGTGGTCTGAATCTGTCCTATTGTGAATCTGCAATTTTTTACTATCCAGGAGCACTTTTGATTTGCGCCTTTAAATCACTAGGCGCTTAGGAATCTAAGCTGTGACATTCCTAGGTTAACTTTTTGCTTTTTGAGCATATATCTTTGACCTGGAATAACCCTGTAGACCAGGCTGTCTTTGAACTCTCAGAGATCCGCCTGTCTCTGCCTCCCAGGCATTGGGATTAAAGGCGTGTGCTACCACACCTTGAACTCACAGAGATCTGTTCGTCTCTGCCTTCTAGGCACTGGGATTAAAGGCGTGTGCTACCACACCTTGAAGTCACAGAGGTTTACTTTAAGAATTTTAACTTTTAGTCTGTATATATTTTTAACACTGTAAATCATTTAAAATTTTTCTTTGTCTTTGAATCTCTTTACTGTATCTCTCTCTGTTTTTCTGACCACAAGAGCCTTTAATTTACCAAGCAATATCAGTAGGACTAAAGGCGTGGCTTTGCAGGCTAGATGTAGCCCATTCCTTAGCTTTTCAGCCTCTTGGCTGAGGTACTGGCTGTAGCCATGTTTATAGCATTTCAAGGTCCCTGCCAACCAGCAAGCTACAACAGACAACACTCAAGTCCTCTCTCTGTAGCCGGCCCTCCTGTCTCAAACAGTCAGAGTTTGCCCTGGCAGGATGGCCCAGAAAGCTGGCATTTTTAAACGGCGCAGCTTTTTTCCTGCTACGGCTGAAAACCGAAAAGCATGTGTTCATCTTTTCATCAACACCATTTAAGTGTTTCGTGGCAGGACCTCTTAATGAGCTGCAGGTTTTGCAGCTGAAGCTGAGTCAGGAAGCCTCTCTTAGATGAGAGCGCTTGCTTGCCTCTAGCAAGCAGAGTAGACCCAAGAAATCGCTACTATCAATAAAACATGCTTTACTCTTTCCCAAGCTTTTTCAGGCTTTCTGTGGATTCAGTTGGCCACACGTCTGGGCGTCATCTGTAGTAATATGGGAGCGGCGGCAGGGTTGCGTCCCCAAACACCCCAGCCGCCTGCCCGGCTAGCCTATGCCCCAAAATAATTACACAGACACTGTATTCTTTTAAACACTGCTTGGCCCTTAGCTCTAGCCCTTACTGGCTAATTGTCACATATTAATTTAGCCCATTTCTAATCATCTGTGTAGCGCCCCTAGGTGCGCTTACCGGGAAGATTCTAGCCTAAGTCCATCCTGGGTCGGAGCTTCATAGCGTGCGTCTTCCCTGGAGCAGGTAGCATGGCGTCTCTCTGGGGCGTCTGCTCTGGAGAGGAGAGCTGCGGAGTCTGATCTCACTTCCTCTTCCTCCCGGCATTCTGTTCTGTTTACTCCTCCCACCTATCTCCTAACCAATGAGAGCCAAGCAGCTTCTTTTATTTTAACCAATGACCTTCCTCCATCACCTTTCCAATTTGAATCCTCTTGATCCCCTTATGTTGTCTTATTGCTATTGCTAGAACTTCAAGCACTATATTGAAGAGGTATGGAGAGAGTGGACAGCCTTGTCGTGTTCCTGATTTTAGTGGGATGGCTTTGAGTTTCTCTCCATTTAATTTGATGTTAGCTGTTGGCTTGCTGTAAATAGCTTTTATTCTATTTAGGTATGACTCTTCTATCCCTAATCTCTCCAAGACTTTTATCATCAAGGGATGTTGAATTTTGTTGAATGCTTTTTCAGCATCTAATGAAATGATCATATGGTTTTTTCTTTCAGTTTATTTATATGATGGATTGCATTGATAGATTTGCGTATGTTGAGCCATCTGAAATTATAAGCAAGCCCCAATTAAAAGATTTCTTTTAAAGAGTTGTCATGGTCATGATGTCTTTCACAGCAATAGACCTCTGACTAAAGCAATCTTCATGTGATTTTTTTAAAAAAATATAAGAATAGAAATTGTCAATTTTACATAATATTGTGTTTTAGTCAAGAAGAAAAGTCATGTTTCATCGTTTCTAGGTAGGGTTGGAGGATTAACAATTAATAATTACAGCAATTCTTATAAAAGCAAACACAAATTCTTCACAATTATTAACTGTTTATTGTAGTCACTTTAAGAATTATAATATAGTATGTTGATGTACTTTGAAAATAGTGTTCAAATGGATATAAGAAATTACATTTTCTTTGGTGAGTGTATATCTATGAAGCCCTCTGCTTTAAGACAGTCATTCCCTAATGTTTATGGTATATGCTTTAATACTGTATTAAAGAAATAACACATTATTTGTTTTAGTTATGAACTAAACACAATATTAGCCTTCTTAAAAGATCATTTAATTCAATACTTGCACTTATACTCATAATAAAGACAAAAATGGACTCTTAAAAAGGTAATTTCATCAACTTTATTCATTTAATTTAATAATTAAAAGGCTTATTTTTCATAGCAGTGGCAATAGAATAATATTGGAGGACATTGACTCACCACGACTAATTATATTACCCATAGAAAGGCATCAAAATATCTGTTTACTCAACCACACTCTATATTAATGAAAACAGCTTTTACTATTCAAAAACTATTTTAAAGTTCTATATAGAAGTTAAGGTTGCCAAGTGGTGGTGGCTCACGCGAGTTTCCAGACAGCCAGGACTACACAGAGAAACCTTGTTGCCATAAACCAAAAAAAGAAAAGAAAGAAGTTAAGGTCATCACACAGTTGCCTGGTTTACTAAGGGCACTGTGCACTGATGACCCTTTAACCTAGGGTCAGGTAAATACTACCTGAGGCCTGTGATGAGAGCTGCCATTCAAATAAAGCCTTATGAAATTAAGTTGACATAAGAAAAGCAAACGGCAGAATATTGAGAGAAATAACATTGTAGAGATATTCAGAGAAACTGTTTTATAAAGCATCCAGAGGATTTAGCCTAAAACTATGGACTTTATCTCTATCATCCTTATCTTTATAATCCCAATCTCTATTACCTCTATCTCTAACATCTCTATCTCTATCATCTCTAACTCTATCACCTCTATCTTTATCATCTCTATCTCTATCACTTTAATTTCTATCATTTCTATATCTATCATCCCAATCTCTATTATCTCTATCTATATCACCCTTATCTCCATCATCCCTATCATCTCTATCATTCTTATCTCTATCTCTATCATCTCTATCTATATCATATCTATCTCTTTCATCTCTATCTCTATCATCTCCATCTCTGTCATCTCTATCTCTATCATCCCTAACTCTATCATTTCTATCCTTTTCATCTCTATCTCTATCATCTCAATCTCTGTAATCTCTCTCTCTATCATCCCTAACTCTACCATCCCTATCTCTATCATCCCTATCTCCATCATCTCTATCTCTATCATCTCCATCTCTATCATCCCTAACTCTGTTATCTCTATCTCTTCCATCCCTATCTCTATCATCTCTATCTCTGTCATCTCTATCTCTATCATCCCTATCTCTATCAACTCTATTTCTATCATGTAGGGATAAGTCCCGCCCCTTAGGGGGCGTGTTCGCCTCGGGCTAATGTTTGCCTATAAATTTGGCAAGCGTACTCCCAGCCGTCCCTTTTTGCTTTCCTGGTCTCCGCAGGAACGGTGATTCTGTAAGTCTATTTCGCCATTAAAGCTATATATATTTTTACAATCTGTCTGCATTCATTTACGCCGTTACATTTTGGCGTCCAATGTGGGCTATTTTGCCCCCGACTCAAGCGGGTAGCCCGCTAGCTAACACAGCACCCTCCTGGGTGCTGTTTTTTAGTTCGTGACTCCGGCCCCAGTGCCGAGTCCAAGACATACTCGGCCACACAGGCCCATTCTGCCTGCCTTGGCTAAGTTTGGAGCGGAACCCCACTGCCTGAATTAGCAGAAGCTCAAGTACCTGCGGTTTTGCGACAAAAGCTGCCACAGTGGCAGATTTGGTCTGATACAAAGTGACAGAGCTTGGCAGTGGTGGCGCACGCCTTTAATCCCAGCACTTGGGAGGCAGAGGCAGGTGGATCTCTGGGAGTTTGAGGCCAGCCTGGTCTACAAGACTATCATCTCTATCTCTGTGATTTCTATCTCTATCTTTTCTATCTCTATCATCTCTATCATATCTCTCTCTCATCCCTAACTCTATCATCCCTATCTCTATCATCCCTATCTCTGTCATCCCTATCTCTATCATCCCTATCTCTATCATCTCTATCTCAATCATATCTATCTCTATCATTCCTAGCTCTGTCATCTCTATCTCTATCATCTCTATCATCTCTATCTCAATCATATCTATCTCTATCATTCCTAGCACTATCATCTCTCTCTTTCATCTCTATCTCTATCATCCCTATCTCTATCATCTCAGCTCTGTCATCACTCTCTATCACCTCTAGCTCTGTCATCTAGCTCTGTCATTCCCAGCTCTATCATCCCCAGCTCTATCATCTCTAGCTCTATCACCTCTAGCTCTATCATCCTTAGCTCCATCATCTCTGGCTCTATCATACTTAACTCTATCATCTCTGCTCTGTCATCCCTGGCTCCATCATCCCTGGCTCCATCATCTCTGGCTCTATCATCCTTGGCTCTATCATCCTCAGCTCTATCGTCCTTGGCTCCATCCATCTCTAGCTCTATCGTCCTTAGCTCTATCATCTCTAGCTCTATCATCCTTAGCTCTATCTTCCCTAGCTCTATTATTCCCTAGCTCTAGCATTCCTAGCTCTATCATCTCTTTATATATTATCCCTATCTCTAGTATCTCTATCTCTATCATCTCTATCTCTAGCACTTCTATCTCTGTCATCTCTATCTCTATCATCCCTAACTCTACCATCCTTATCTCTATCATCCCTATCTCCATCATCTCTATCTCTATCATCTCCATCTCTATCATCCCTAACTCTGTTATCTCTATCTCTTCCATCCCTAACTCTATCATCCCTATCTCTATCATCCTTATCTCTATCATCTCTATCTCGATCATCTCCATCTCTATCATCCCTAGCTCTGTCATCTCTATCTCTATCATCTCTATCTCTATCATCTCTATCTCAATCATATCTATCTCTATCATTCCTAGCACTATCATCTCTATCTCTTTCATCTCTATCTCTATCATCCCTATCTCTATCATCTCAGCTCTGTCATCACTCTCTATCACCTCTAGCTCTGTCATCTAGCTCTGTCATTCCCAGCTCTATCATCCCTAGCTCTATCACCTCTAGCTCTATCACCTCTAGCTCTATCATCCTTAGCTCCATCATCTCTGGCTCTATCATACTTAGCTCTATCATCTCTGCTCTGTCATCCCTGGCCCCGTCATCCCTGGCTCCATCATCTCTGGCTCTATCATCCTTGGCTCTATCATCCTCGGCTCTATCGTCCTTGGCTCCATCCATCTCTAGCTCTATCGTCCTTAGCTCTATCATCTCTAGCTCTATCATCCTTAGCTCTATCTTCCCTAGCTCTATTATTCCCTAGCTCTAGCATTCCTAGCTCTATCATCTCTTTATATATTATCCCTATCTCTAGTATCTCTATCTCTATCATCTCTATCTCTAGCGCTTCTATCTCTGTCATCTCTATCTCTATCATTTCTCTCTATTACCTCTATCTTATATCTATAACTGGAAAATTAAGTTTTTGTATTTATTAATCTGGTTTCTAGTCCTTTACTCCATTTAGTTCTTCAAGAGTTGCAAACACTAAGCAGAGCATTAGGTAGACTCTTCTTTGGAAATACGATAAACTCATAAAAAAACAAAGGATGTGGTGAGACACCTCTGTAATCCGATTACTTTGGAAGCTGAGACACAGAGGGCTATGAGTGCAAAGCCAGCCTGGGGTATATAACACAATTCTGTGGTAGAACCAACAAAATCAACTAAGTCTCTTTAATGCCTTGGGATTATGTGCCTTGTTTCTAAGATAGCAGAAAAGACAAAGTTGCTAACTTAACATAATATAAGGATCTGCCTTAGCAGAATAAAAGATCTTAGCTTATGGATTTGGTGAAATTAGAGGTAATGATGGAGAAGCCAACATGGCAAAGAACTGCCAAAAAAAAGCCTTAAGGAACATTGACTGGCCCAGTCAACAGGCAAGATAATGTCAAGGCTTCAGTCATATATTCATAAGAAAATGAATTCTGGATCCAGCCTGAATGATCTTGGAAGCAAATTCCCCATTTTAAACTCCAAATGTGATTGCATCCTATCACACGTACTGAATTTGATGAAGAATCTGAGCATACATACATGTAAATTCCTGACAGCAGTTATGAGCCTGTCAATATATATTGTTTAAGTAACTAAGTTTGTGGTAACTTACTATACTGCAATACAAAAGGAACACACTTCCAAACTCAAGTACTAAGTAATTTGTCTATCTAATTAGGTTTTAAGGAACCTATTCATAAGCATAAGATGACTGTAATTAATATGAAAGTAGTCCTTAAACTAACAAACAAACCAAACACTCAAAAGGAAAAACATGGGAGAAAAGAATCAGAGTGACATTAATGACATCATTATCCTCAAAGGGATGAATGAATATATTGCATCTCTCAAACAAGAACAACACGTTATACAGAAAAAAATCTCAGAAAACAAAATTGTTCTTAAAATGCCTTTTTCTGAAATCCCTATTATAATTTGCTGTATAATAAAAACAATTACAGTTTTGTCTCAGGTTCCTGGAACAGTTTCTAAACCTTTGACATTTCTTCAATAGTAGACAACTCTGTTCTTCACGTTAAGCCTCTAGAATGATGTTTAAACTTCGGTCAAAGAGGTGACTCATAGGTGAGCCCCTAGATGATTATTTCAGGATGAAACCTGGCCTCAACATACCAAATAGCATGATTAAAGGGTTAAGGCTCTGAATTAGATGATATCAACTCAAAATAACCTCTCTCAAGGTAAAAAGGGATTGGAATTAGAGACTGAGTTCAATCAGATGTTTCAACCAACCAGGCCTACGTAAACAAACCCCATTAAAAACTAGTTTGGGCAAGACTCTTAGTGGATGAGCATTATTGTTGCAAAAGGATGATCCATTCAATCCATTCAGATTTCATAAAAAAAGACACAAAAACTCCACAATAGAGACTATTCCAGACCTCATCCTATATAGGTCTTTTCATTTTGTTAGTTATGACTGAATTGATTTTATGGGACTCTAATAATAAAATTGTTCCCATACACATAATCCTCACATGGGTTATATGAGTTATTCTAGAGAATTTTCAAGCCCGAGGAGATTGTTGAAATTCTCAAATGTGAAGTCAGTTGATCTGAAGGTTAAATATCCTATGGATGCTTGGGACCTGGCATCTAAAGTGAAGAAAACCTTGTTGGGTACCATGCCCTTAACCATTGGAATCTGCACGTTGGAGAGTGTCATAATTATATATCAGCATTGCGGAAGTGTTGGAAGATAAAGCTGAGAAAAAATTTCCAGAAGTAGAACAATCAGGAAGACTAGTAAATGGGAAAAAAAGACAAAAGTAGGCATGACATGGTGGCACACACTAGTCATCCTAGCACTTGGAAGACTTAAAGCAGAAGGATTGTAACTTTGAGATCAGTCTGGACTACAGAATAAACCCCACTTCAAAAAAATATAGCCATCAAGTTACAGTGTCAGTGAGAAGTTCCACGTAAGAATTACACAAAGTCTAGAAAACAATAGAAAAATCAGAGAAAAAAAACTTAATTCAATAAGAATTTGGCAGAATTGATAGCAAGTTTTAAAACAGAAAGTATCCACAAAGTGTTCAACATAATAGTAGGCACTAATCAAATAGATCTTTCACTTCCTTGGTCAGAGTTACCCCAAGATATTTTATGCTTTTTGTGGCTATCGTGAAAGGTGATGCTTCTCTGAATTTCCTCTCTGCATCCTTATCCTTATAGGAGGGCAACTGATTTTTTTGGAGTTGATCTTGTATCCTGCCACCTCACTAAAGGAGTTTATCAGTTGTAGGAGTTCTTTGGTAGAGTTTTTGGGGTCGCTTATGTATACTATCATATCATCTGCAAATAACGACAGTTTAACTTCTTCCTTTCCAATTCGAATCCTCTTGATCCCCTTATATAATAGGTTCTAGAGAAAAACATAAGAGACCAGCAAGTATCATCATTTCAGACATATCAAAAGTTTTCTAACTTCTCTAACAATATCTAGAAGATGACGGTAAAATACCTTGATAATTACTAGGTGTTAGGAATATTTCCTAACGCGAGCTCCCTGCCAATGCAAAATTCCCAATCAAGCCAAATCAAAACAAGCCAAATTAAGAAATTTCCAGCTTTAATGGGAGTTCTGGTCTCTCGGGTGGTCCCGAGAGGGAACTGGGAAGCCTCGGAAATGTGACCCCTGGGAGGAAGAAAGGGAGGCCACTGATTCCTCTTTTGAGGAATCACTTAAATAGCCTGGGGAGTGGTCCTGGTCTCACCCCCAGGGAGAGGTCAGGACCTGGCCTGCTGGGATTTGGAGTCCAGACCAAGCCTGGGGGCTGGGATAGATGCGAGGGGCAGGGGCCTATGCTCCCAACTTGACATTCCAGACTCTTTGGATATAGGGGTGACAGAAAATTGGAGTGGTAATTATGACAAACATTTAGGCTCTCTTTCGGAAAAAAGGGTGTAGACTCAAATCTGGCTACTTCCTGGGGGCACAGGAAGGCGCAGGGAAGGGGAGAGCCAGGTGTCCACGTTTAGTGAGAGGTGTGGCTGGAAAGGCATCCCATGAACTGTCATCCCGGGAAAGGCAGGCAGCTGTTCCTTGAGGGATATGAGAAGGCAGGTGTCTGGGAAAAGAATTATCACTAAAGATGAGTGTCCCAGAATGAGGAGCAGATGGCCCTTCATTGTGGCATCCTGGAGAACCAGAGGGTGGAAGGTCCTGTCTGCTGAACAGACCAAGTGTCCTGAGTAGGTGTCTGCTTGAACCTGGAGAGATGGTACCAGCATGTGTGTCCCAAGAGCTTGGCAGCTGAGGGGGTGGTGAGGATTACCGTGTGAGGTCCTGTCCATGGAGGTTCCAGAGACCTAGGAGTTAACTGTTTGAGGAGTACATGGCAGGGCAGGTTTAGGGACATTAGGGTCCACTGGTGTGGTGGCAAGAAGACAACTGTCAGCATGTGAACAGAGAAGGGACCTTAAAAGGAGAGGTATGGTAGGTACCCCGCCAGTGGTGGAGTTTGGACTGGGAGGTGATGGTTAAGGAGAAAGGGCCTGCCATAACGCAACTGGAAAGGGCTCAGGCCTGTAGGGGACTGTGGGGTTACTGGCCCTGACACAAGTCAGGGCAATGGGGAGAAGGAAGGGCCAAGAAAACCTGAGTTCAGTGGAGAGCTGGTGGGGGAGAATTATCTGTATTCTGTCAATCATGTTTTAAATAAACGCTGATTGGTCAGGCAGGAATTGTAGGTGGGAAAACGAGACAGGAAGTAGAGGTGGGACAGGGAGAACAGGAGGATTCTAGGAAGAAGGAAGCTCTTCCCTCAGTCCAGCTCAGACCACAGAAGAAGCAAGATGTACCTGGCTAAGAAAGGTACAGAGCCATGTGGCTAACATAGATAAGAATAATGGGTTAATATATGCTACAAGAGCTATTAAGAAGACTGAGCTAATGGGCCAATCACTTTTATAACTTATGGAGATCTCTGTGTGATTTTCTCTGGGGCTTGCCAGCTGTGGGGAACTGGACAGGACATAAACCCCAACAACTCGGTTCTCAATGTTACACAATGGCGCCCACGTGGATAGCTGCATCCACAGAAAGCCTTAGAAAGCTTGGGAAAGAATAGAGTAAAACATGTTTTCTTGGTAGCAGCAATTTCCCAGGTCTGCTCTGCTTGCTAGAGGCAAGCAAGTGCTCTCATTTAAGAGAGGCTTCCTGACTCAGCTTTAGCTGCAAAACCTTGCAGCTCTTTTAAAAGGTCCTGCCACAAAACACTTAAATGGTGTTGATGAAAAGCTGACCACATGCTTTTCAGTTTTCAGTCGTAACAGGAAAAAGGCTGTGCTGGTTTAAAATGCTGGCTTTCTGGGCTGCCCTGCCAGTGCAAACTCTTACTCTTTGAGGCAGGAGGGTCGGCTACAGAGAGAGAACTTGAGTGTTGTCTTGGACACACTGTTGCAGCTTGCTTGCTGGCAGGGACCTTGAACTGCCATAGAGCTGTGGCGATAAACATGGCTACAGTCAGTACCTCTGCCATGAGGCTGAAATCACAAAAAGCTAAGGAATGGGCTGGATCTAGCTGTCAAATACATGGCTTCAATCCTATTCGTATTGCTTAGTTAATTAAAGGCTCATGTGGTCAGAAAAAGAGAGAGATGTACAGTAAAGGTGGATTCAAAGATAAAGAAAACCTCTAAATGGTTTACTATGTGTTAAAAATATATGCAGACTAAAGGTTAAAGTCCTTTAAAAAATAAATATAAAGAAAAAGAAAGAAAAAGAGTAGTTGGGTGTGGTGTTACACACCTTTAAACCCAACACTTGGGAGGCAGAGGTAGATTGACCTCTGTGACTTCAAGGTGTGGTGGCAGACACCTTTAATCCCAACACTGGGGAGGCAGAGACAGATGGATCCCTGTGAGTTCAAGGACAGCCTGGTGTACAGAGTTATTTCAGAACAAAGATATACAGAGAACCTGTCTCAAAAAGTCAAAAAATAAATATAAAAGAAATAGAGGTTAAAGTAAAGCCACATAAAGATGGAAAGTACACAGATAATCTTGATACTGTATGCTATTATGTTCTCTTTGAATTGTCTGAATGCTGAGGAAGGAGCAACAGCTGCTAAAAGATATTTGCTTATAAATATTTGCTGAACTAATCCAAGATAGATATTTTGAAAATACCTTGACTTCAAAATTGAAATCAAAAGGTATGCTACTTTGAAGAAGAGATTTTTCTTTTGTTTCCACAGGAAATGAAGGACTGTGGATTCATTCTGAATTAAGAAAAATCAGGTTCGGTCAAGGAAGACCATCTGAGAAATCTCCGGTAGAAACAGATGGCCCAATATCAGAGTTCTATATCCAGAATAGATTTAAGACTGCTGCCTGACATGATTGAGACTCACGGGATACACCAATCAGGACCTGATTTTAACTCTAAATTTTCTTTAGGTCCCCATAAGATTATCAGTGCCCCCAACCAGCAGGAAGTAGCCTGGAATACTATGCCCACATTTCCAAAAAGTGGGCTATGGATATTTTCCTTTGTTTTTTTAAAGAGGAGGAAGTGGTACAGGAGAATTGTCTGTATTCTGTCAATCATTTTATAAATAAACTCTGATTGGACAGGTAGGAAATATAGGTAGGAAAACAAGAAAGGAAGTAGAAATGATGTAATGAGAATAGGAGAATTCTGGAAAGGAGGAAGTTGACTCCTCCCACTCCTGCCCAGATCACCGAAGCAGCAGGATGTGATCTGCCCCACTGAAAAAGGTACTGAGCCAAATGGTTAACATAGATCAGAAAAAATGAGTTAATCGAGTTGGGAGAGTTAGCCAGTGAGAGGCTAGAGCTAATGGGCCAATCAGCTTATAATTTATGGAGACCTATGTGTGATTTTCTTTGGGGCTAAACAGTTGTGTGATGAAGGGCAGGACAGAAAATCCCAAAAACAAGCAGCCTAGCACCCGATCGTGTTACAGAATGGCGCCCACGTGGATAACTGCATCCACAAAAAGCCTGAGAAACCTTGGTAAAAACTAGAGTAAACCATTTCGGTTTTCAGCTGTAGCAAAAGGGCGTTGTTTTAAAATGTTGGTTTTCTGGGCGCTCCTGCCAGGGAAAACTTTAACTATTTCAAACAGGCAATCCAGACTGTGGAGCTATGGACACAATGTTGCAGCTTGCTTCCTGAGAAGGTACTTTAAGCACAATAAACATGGCTCCAGCCAGTACCTCAGCCATGATTGCTGAGTGAATTAAAGGCTCATGTGGTCACAAAAAAGATAGATATACAGTAAAGAGAGATTTAAAGTGAAAGAAAACCTCTAAATGGTTTACAGTGTGTTAAAAATATATTCAAGCTAAAAGTTAAAGTTCTCAGAGTTAAAAAAGAAAAAAGAAAAAAAGAAAGAAAGAAAGTAGCCTGAAAGGCAGAGACAGACCGATCTCTGTAAGTTCATAGATAGCCTGGTTTACAGAGGGAATTCCAGGACAAAGATATACAGAAAACCTGTCCCAAAAAGCCAAAAGTTAAAAGTAAAAAAAATAAATAGAGGTTAAAATAAAGCCATGTAAACATAGAAAATACACAGAGAATCTTGATACTGTATGTTATTATGCTCTCTTTGAATTGTTTGAATGCTGAGGAAGGAGCAACAGCTGCTAAAAGATATTTGCTTATAAATGCTGCAGGATTAATCCAAGATAGGTATTTTGAAAATACCTTGGTTTCAAAATTGAAGTCAAAAGGTATGTTACTTTGGAAAAGGGATTTTGCTTCTGTGTCCACAGAAAATGAGGGGCTGTGGATTTATTCAGAGTTAAGAAAAATCCAGTTTGATCAAGGAAGACCACCTGAGAAATCTTCGGCAGGAATAGATGGCCCAGATGTCTGAGTTCTTCATCCAGAACAGGTTCAAGACTGCTGCCTGAGATAATCAAGACTCACAGGATACTTCAGTCAGGACTTGATCATAACTCTAAATTTTCCTTTGGGCCCCATAACATTATCAATGCCCCAACCTGCTGGAAGTAGCCTGGAATACTATGCCCACATGCCAAAACAATGGACTATGGATATTTTCCTTTGTTTTTTTTAAGAGGAGGAAGTGGTGTGGGAGAATTGTCTGTATTCTGTCAATTATTTTATAAATAAACTCTAATTGGACAGGTAGGAAATATAGGCAGGAAAACCAGACAGGAAGTAGAAATGATGTAATGAGAACAGGAGAATTCTGGGAAGGAGGAAGTTGATTCCTCCCACTCCTGCCCAGATCACCAAAGCAGCAGGATGTGATCTGCCCCACTGAAAAAAAGGTACTGAGCCAAATGGCTAACATAGATCAGAAAAATGAGTTACTCAAGATGTGAGAGTTAGCCAGTGAGAAGCTAGAGCTAATGGGCCAAGTAGCTCATAATTTATGGAGACCTATGTGTGATTTTCTTTGGGGTTAAACAGTTGTGGGATAAGGGGCAGGATAGAAAACCCCAAAAACAAGTAGCCTTTCCTCCAATCATGTTATAGCTTATGTCAGTCAGGGACCAGCAGACCCTGCTGCTATGCAAATCATAGCTCTTGACCCTCCCCCTCCCCACTCTAAGCCCTGGAGTCAAAACGACTTCATCATCAGGTGCCAATAGTCATTTCCC
The DNA here is from genome assembly GCF_037038515.1 of Microtus pennsylvanicus. Lineage (NCBI taxonomy): Eukaryota > Metazoa > Chordata > Mammalia > Rodentia > Cricetidae > Microtus > Microtus pennsylvanicus. The sequence goes on along the minus strand of NC_134601.1, from coordinate 133,836,950 downwards.
CTGTCACTTCGGGCTTTCCTCAGAGCTTCCAGAGGCTTCTCTGTTGAGCTCCACTGGGGACTTCCTGTCTTCTGAGGGACTCAGGGACTGTGCATGTTCACACCATCCTGTCCCTCTGATCAGGTACAGAAGTTGCTGAGACTGTTGTGGTGTTCAAGCGCCCGCCATGGCTGAAGCATCCTCACAAGTGGGACAGAACTATAACCATGACTGTGAGGACGCTGTCAATACCTATATTTAGCTGAAACTCTCTGCCTCCTCTGTGTACTTATCTATGACCTTCTACTTTGACCGTGATGATGTGGGCCAACGGAACTTGAAGAGTTTCTTCTTGAGCAAGTCACACGACTGCACGGCCCTTGCCTAGATGTTTGTGTTCTTGCAGAATCAGTGTAGAGGCTGCATCGTCCTTCTTGACATCTCGGGACCAGACCTCAACAATTGGCATGAGGACATTCATGCTATGAAGTATGCCTTCCACATGGAGATGACTGTCAGTCAGAGCCTGCTGAACCTGCATGCATTGGCCAAGGGCAAAGGCAACTCCTAACTCTGCAACATCCTGGAGCAAAGCTGTCTGAATCAGCAGGTCCAAGTTCTGAAGGAAGTGAGCCAATATCTGACCAACTTGTGCCAGAGGGGGGCCCCAGAGAATGACTTGGCTGAGTACCTTCTGGAAAAGCTCAGCCTGTCCTAAAGCTTCACGTGTACTGAACTTGGATGGCCCCACTGCCAGGGGGGTCTTCCTCTGGTCATTACAACTTATGTCCATGTTGCTTTTGAAGCCATTTCACTGATCTTCTGTTTCTGGTTGGCTGTTGTTTGAAATAAATTTGGTTGTTTTCAGCAAAATTAAAGTATCAAGTTGATATGCAAACTCCCATTTTTAGGGACTGTGTGAAAGTGTTACAGCTCTGAAGGGAAGGGATGCCCCAATAGAAGTGTTACAGCTCTCTTATGGTGGGGGAAAGTTCTCCACAATGTAAGTGTTACAGCTCTGAAGAGAAGTGTATCCTGGCCTTGAGGAGCCAAAGAATACCACAAAGTCACACTGAAAAACACACTTCACAAACAAGATTTACTGGCAGGGAGAAAAAAAGCAGGAGGGTGGGTGCCTCTGGTTAGGTGAGAAGCAGCAAGGAACTGAAAAGAAGGCAGTATTTATATAGAGTATCTTGGAGTGCGGGAAGAGGGGTGGAGCTTTCTAGGGTAGCCTGGAATTGGTGGGATTTTTTGTGGCCTGAACTTGGGTCAAACTTAGTGATTGTGGGATTCTGTTACTTGGCCCTGATCTTGGTTTGGAGTCAAATCAGGGTCAGAGAGTTTTTTCCTTGGCCCTGGTATCAGGGTCAATTCAAGGTCAGAGTGATTTTCCTTAGGTTTTGGTCTTGGAGTCAAGAGGGGGTCGGGGTGTTCTTTCTTTGGCCCTTTTACCCTACACTGTGAGTGTGGTCTAATTGTTATAGTGCTTGGCTAGTATTCAGAAAACCCTGGAATGCATCCCAACCATAGCAATAAACTAGGATAGCACAAGAAATCAGCACCATACAGATGGAGGCAGGAATTTCAAATGTTGAATGTCACCCTCTGCTTTACAGCAAGATAGAGGCCCTCTGAGCTACAAGATACTGTTTTATAAAAGAAAAGAAATACTTTCATGTTGAAAAAAATGAATGTGGATCTCATGAATTTTTAAAATTGATGTTTAGATGTCAGACGATAGTGGCACAGGCCTTTACTCCCAACACATGGGAGGAAGAGGTAGGCATATCTCTGTGAGTTCAAGGCCAGCCTGCTCTACAGAGTGAGTTCCAGGACACCTAGAGCTTTATACAGAGGAACTCTGGTTCAAAAAACAAAACAAAACAAAATGATGTCCAGAATTATTAGGCTCTGAGAGAATCCCCTAAAGTAGACCAACAGCCATGTGTGCAATAAAAATATTTCTTTATTATTTTCAACATGAGGGAGGGTCTTGGTGACACCCAAGGAAGGCCACAAGCTTCTTTTAAGCAGAGTTAGGGGAATTCCAGAGAGAAGGGGTTAATCTGGGGTTGATTGGTGGAGAAAAGCATATGTTTGATGACCACAGAGTTCAGGAAGTCTGCCTTCTACAAGATGAATTGCAGACTAGAGTTCCAGGAAAGCACATGTTGTAGTTAGGATTGAAGGAATTTAGCTATAGAACTTGGAAGAATTGATGCTGTGAAGGGAAGGAGATCTTCAGGGAATCTCCTGATGACAAGAACCTACACTTCCATTTTTCTGCTTTAGTTCAGGTCTAACCTTGCAACTCTGAAACTAATAGGATGTCCAGAGGGTTACATAGATAATATGGCAGTTATCAGTTGACTATAGAGCCAGGTGTTGCAAGGAATCTGGAAGTCCACAAGACCATCTTCACTGCTTTAGTCCACATCCATCTTTTCACAAGTTACTTAAGCTCTCCAAACCTGTTCGCCCATTGTAGGCAGGGCTTGCTCCAGATCTTCACATCTCCGTGGATGTTCCCTGGTGCCTATTCTGTTTGAATTCTGCCCTCCTCATTATCAGAAGTAAAGGTATGTACACACTGGTTTTTATTCCCCAGTGACAACCAGGTAATATTCACTACTTATAACGGAAAGAGATTTTTCCTGTACCCCAACATAAGCGTTCTAACTTATAGTGATGCCACAAAGGTAACACACCTTAAGAAATTGATGAGAACAATGTGTCTAAAATCTCCTAAAAAGCTTTTTCTCTGATGGTTCATGACCTGTACAGCTGTTCCTTTAGTCTGCCTCTGTTGTGCAATCTATGGGCGATTTTTTGGTCCAGGTAGAATGACGAATCAAATATTAGATTCTTTCCTATTTCCATAGAGAACAAAGTGGTGGTCCACACTTCTCTCTGCTTTGCTGCTCAGACAACTTTCTTCTTCTCATGAATGCATGCATACACACACAGATACACACACAGAGAGAGACATTGCCTAGCTCTATCCCCCCTACCTGACTGCCACCATTCATCCTGCTATCTCCTCACCCTCCTCCCCACATTCTGAGGGTCCCCCTCTTTGGAAATAATCTCACATCCTGTGTACAGATATGTGAATCAGATTCTACTAAATTTGGTTATGGTCAGACACACATACACACATACACACACACACACAGAGGGTATGGCCTCTTCAACATTCCTGACTGACATCAGAATGAATTCTAAATTCCTTGATTCCTATGGGTAATAAGTCCTGGAGACCTGCAACATGCCTCACATCTACAAGGATCTCCAACTCCCATGAATACAAGGGGGAGAAAGACAAGTTTCTACCTTCCAAGGCTGGATGACCTAGGAGAACAAGTCCAGTCTGCTCCACTAGTGACTCCAGCTGAGTATGTTCTCTCAAGATTATTGGTAATGTGTCTTTGTTCAGTGATAGAGATAAAAAGCAAGGCTTAAAACATAAAAGGGGGTCCTCTAATTAATGCACGAAACAATCCCACACTAGTTTGGATTGAAAGGGTTATTTATTTGAGGGGAAAAACTTACAGAACACAGTCCTACATGATAGCCAGGAAAGGAATCTAGTCACTGGAGCAAGAGAGATAGTGGAGGGCTGCCACTGCTTTTTAAAGGGAGAGAGAGAGAGAGAGAGAGAGAGAGAGAGAGAGAGAGAGAGAGAGACCACACCCCAGTGGGCTGATATCTCAATGACTATTGGCTGAAGGAGTGGAAGGAGCTCCCACAGCACCTCCCCCTTTTGTTTAAGTAAGAGAGTTCTAAACCTACTACGAAATTATATACAATAAGAACAAATATCCTATTCTAACTAGCTTAAGTCTTATATAATAAATAACTTGGGCAAGTCATGTGAGGAAAGTAACTATATTTATATATTCCTTAGCCCCATCGAAGATCTGAGAAGGGAAATAATGTTACCTGAGTAATTAGGAAGTACAATCAAACAACTTCCAAAACATGCAACAAATCACAGAGACAACTGGCTATGTAGGCAATTACTCAAAGTCACGTTTGCAGCGTTGAAGCAATCAACTTGGTTAAGGTCTAGGATAACTGACAGATTATTTTTGAAAACACAAAAAAAAATTCCAAAACCGTCTTACCCTGTCTTGGCAAAATTTGACAGTTCTGCTTATCCATTTCCGGATACTATGTATTTTGTCAGTAATTGAGTTATGGGCAGTTCCTTGCCCAGAGGCCGGTTTTGCCAAGAAGAAAACAAGCTCCAAGTGGAGTGTCTTTGGTGCTCAACAATCTCTGGGGAATAGATTGGTGTTGCCAGGAGCGATTGTGTCTCACTACCACAGAACTAAGTTAGATTAAATACCACTTTCTACAGCTCTTTCAAGAGGTGGAAGATTATTTAGACAGAATATAATCTCTATGTATCTAAAGAACCTGATTAGTCTAACTATAAATATGAAAAACATAGATGACTATTGATCTACAATTCTTAATACCTATCTAACTTAATGCAAATGGATGGAAATAGAAAACACTATTCTGAGTGAGGTAACCCAGACCCAAAAGATGAACATGGGATGTACTCACTCATAATTGGTTTTTAGCCATAAATAAAGGACATTGAGCCTATAATTCACGATACTAGATAAGCAAAATAAGAAGGTGAACCCAAAGAAAAACATATAGTTATTCTCCTGGCTATTGGAAGTAGACAAGATTGCTGGGAAAAAATTGGGAACTTGGGGGTGGGTGGGATGGGGGTAAGGGGATATGGGGAGAGACAAGTGAGAAGGGGAGGATGGAGAGCTTGGGAGAATGGGATGGTTGGAATAAAGGAAGGATGGATATGGGAGCAGGGAAGTATATATCTTAATTAATGGAGCCATTTTAGGGTTGGCAAGAGCCTTGACTCTAGAGGGGTTCCCAGGGGTCCAGAGAGTTGTCCCCAACTAGGTCCTTGGGCAGCTGAGGAGAGAGAGCCTGAAATGGCCTGATCCTATAGCCATACTAATGAATATCTTGCATATCACCATAGAACCTTAATCTGGTGATGAATGGAGACAGAGACAGAGACAGAGACACACATTGGAGCACTTGTCTGAGCTCCCAAGGTCCCAATGAGGAGCAGAAAGAGGGAGAACATGAGCAAGGAAGTCAAGACCGCGAGGGGGGTACCCACCCACTGAGACAGTGGGGCTGATCTATTGGGAGCTAATCAAGGTCAGCTGGACTGGGACTGAAAAAGCATGGGATAAAACCGGACTCTCTGAACACAGTGGACAATGAGGGCTGTTGAGAAGTCAAGGACAATGGCACTGGGTTTTGATCCTACTGCATGTACTGGCTTTGTGGGAGCCTAGCCTGTTTGGATGCTCACCTTTCTAGACCTGGATGGAGTGGGGAGGACCTTGGACTGCCCACAGGGCAGGGAACCCTGACTGCTCTTTGGATTGGAAAGGGAGGGGGAGGGGAGTGGGATATGGGGTGGGGGGTGAGGGAGAGGAAAAAGGGAGGCGGGAAGGAGGTGGAAATTTTTAATTAAAAAAAAGCCTAAGAAAATAAACAACTGTGCAATAAATGTGGACAATGACCTCCAAATGTAAACAATATACAAGTATACATTGCAATATGGTAAATATATATCAATACATAAATAATATATAAGTATCTTAATCAGAGGTAGAAATGTACACTGCAATATGGTAAATATATATACATAAAATAAGTTTTAAAGAGAGGTAGAACCATGCATGCATACAATATTCAATATAATTTAATTTTGTATCCATATACCAAAATCTATGCCAATGTAATCATCTATAAATAATAACTCAAAATACCAATCTATTATTCTATCATCCAATTTTCCTTTTTTTTCCAAAAAGATCCCTGAGCTTATAAACTTCCTCCCCTAACCCTCAACCATATACTAATTATAATCAACCCCTAAATGATGTCCCTAAACCCGAGGACATACTTTACAGGGAGAGATTACATTGTCCTCTAGAATTATTTTTAGCTGTCATGGGGCAAAGTTCTTTCTGAGGGATCCTATGAAAGTAAAATGATGGTTAAATTTCAAGATTAATGTCTTATAAGATTGCAAATAGTCTCTGAATATTTTGTGGAGGACTGGCCAGAATGTTGTATAAGATGTGCACCATTTCAGCTAACCAAGTAGGAACCATCTTGTGCAGCTGGTACCCAAAACAGGCCTTGTAGTAGCGCTATCAGTATCATGACGTCATATCAACCAGGTGGAGTTGTTGTTATGGGGCCCCATCTTCTTCCTGGAAACTTCAAAGATTACTTCAGGAAAATTCATTGTTCATTGTGGAAAACTTACACATTAATTATATAGACATATACAGACATACATATATTCGATGAATGGTATGATAGATATATTCAATGAAAGGCATGATGTATATGAAGAAAAGCAAAGATGTTTTCTAAATTCCTTTTTTCCTTCTGTCCCATATCATGGCTTTTGACATGAGACAGAAACTCTGGGTTTTCTCTTAACAACAGGCTTGGAATTAGAGAAGGACTGAGCTAGAGTCCAACCCCAAAACCAGCTCTATATACTTATGAATATAAATAACAAAAAATATTTGTAAGTATTATGACTTACAGAATCTATTCAATTTTCTTGGTAATCCATATTGGGTAGTAATTTTTTCCATCTGTAAGTATTGAAATATCCAGGGTCCCTTGAATTTTTTGAAGATAATTATTGTCAGGCAGGGATAAGAACAGGACCCTGCCCCCGTCTATATGTTTCTCTTACCACCTGTATGATTATCATTATTGTGGATGAGCTGTCATTTCTCCTGTCCAAGAGGTTTCTCCTCTTCAAATCAAACCATTATCAATTTTGATGGTATCCACAAATTTTCTTCTCCTGTGGAAACAGGAGCAAGACCCCTAAATGGTGTAGGAGGTCCTTCTCTTTGTGTATTGCTTTCATTGGTTGAATAAAGAGACTGCCTTGGCCTTTTGATAGGGCAGCCCTTAGGTGGGTGGAGTAGACAGAACAGAATGATGGGAAGAAAGGAAGTATTGCAAACGCCATACTTCTCCTACCCAAGATGGATGCTGGTTAGACTCATGCCGGTAAACCACAGTCAAGTGGAGATAAACATTAATGGAGATGGGTTAAATGAATATATCAGAGTTAGCCAATAAGAGGTTAGAAATAATGGGCCAGGCAATGTTTCAATGATTACAATTTCCGTATGGTTATTTTGGGTGTAAGCTAGCCCGGCAGGAAAAAACAAGGGGCCGGCCCTCCATACAACATCTAATGTTGATGTACACATCATATAAACAAGGGTGGCTTTAATTGATTTCAACATACAATGGTAAGGTCCAAAATAGAGTCCTCTCCCTCTTCTTACTTGCACAGAGCTGACTGCTTCATGTATACACCCGTGTATACTGGAAGAGGACTGTCCCAACCCTAGTGCTCATCCAAAAGCGAGTTCTCAAGCTCTTGGTTGTGAAATACCTGATGATCTGAGTCATACCTGGGCCCAGAGGAAATTCCCACTACTGCTTCTGACACTATTTTCTGAATGCTTTTGTTCCTCTCAGCCACATGGCCCCTTCTTTCATGTCCTTTCAGATTCCATCACATTACAAGGTGATGGCTTTTTCTGGTTCCACAAATGCCAAAGGACCTCTTTCACTTCCTGAACCAGAACATCATTCTGACAACAAAGGTCAAGGAGGAGACCACCTGCTGCCAAATCTTGCTAAAAGTATGATATCTACCTACATACAAGCTGAAAACTTCCTCAATCTCAACAGCTCTACACTGGCAGGAACATTTGTCAACTTTGCTCCTTGCTAATACAACCCTACCACTTCAGAACCTAGGACCTTGCTCAAACACAATTCATATCCACTTGCTTTTGCTTTGTTAAATACATAACAGCTTTCATGAATCAAGTTAGTTTCTAAAAAATTGCCAAAAATTATATACTCACAAACAAATCTCAGTGCTCAAGAATAAAAGAAAGTATTTTAATTGGGGTTTCTATTGCTATGTTTAAAAAAATCAAAACACCACCAAAAGCATTTTGAAGAGGAAAGGGTTTATTTCATCTTAAAGCTTGTAGTCTGTCATTCACAAAAGTCAGGGCAGAAACTTAAGGTAGGAACCTGGTGGTGGGAACTGATGAAGAGGTCGTTGAGGAGTGCAGCTTATCAGCTTGCTCTTCATCACATGCTCAGGGTGATTTCTGACAGCATTCAGGACCAGTGCACAAGGGTAGCACTGCCTCTAGTATGCTGGACTCCCCTACATCAGTCATCAATTAACAGAAAGATCTACAGACCAGACATGCCTAAAGGCCAATCCCAAACAGAAATATTTTTTCAACTAGGATTCCTGATGTGGGAGTGTCATATATCAATCTGTTGATTTCATGGGTTAATTAATAAAGAAACTGCTTGGCCTGATAGGTTAGAACATAGGTGGGTAGAGTAAACAGAACAGAATGCTGGGAGGAAGATGAAGTGAGCTCAGACGCCATGCCACTGTTCTCCAGGGCAGACGCGATGAAGCTCCAACCCAGGTTGGACATAGGCTAGAATCTGCATGGTAAGCACACCTCGTGGTGCTACACATATTAATATAAATGGGCCAAGCAGTGTTTATATGAATACAGTTTGTGTGTTGTTATTTCGGGTAAAGCTAGCCGGTGCCTGGGAGCCAGGCGGCAGGAACATAGCCCACAGTTCCTTCTACAGATTCCTTTTTCAAAAATGACCCAAGCTTGTGTCAAGTTGATGTAAAAGAAGCAATAACCAGGAGGACTTTTACAAATTTTGCAAATATTTTATATGTGTCAGTGGCTGATGCAGGGTCAGGGAAGAATGGGAGTTTCTCCTGCCCAGCACGTGCTGACTAGTAAACACAGCCAGATGAGCTAACCCAGATGCCTTTCTAGTGGAGGAAGACTGGCGATACCTGCAGAAAGTGGATCTCTCTCTCTCTCTCTCTCTCTCTCTCTCTCTCTCTCTCTCTCTCTCTCTCTCTGTGTGTGTGTGTGTGTGTGTGTGTGTGTGTGTGTGTGTGTGTGTGTGTGCATGCAAGTGCATATAAAATAATCTGAAATTACAAAATAACAATGCCCACATTTGGACAAGAGAAGAGTAATGAACTTCAATACAGAAAATGAGTCATAGTATATGAGTTCTAAGATAAGCTCAAGAAAACAGACAGCAACATGCGTTATAGGTATGCCTGGTTCAAGGAACTATGGATGATTAACATCATTGTCACACGGTAAGGATAAAAAACCGAGAGGCTCCTTACCACAGAGAAAGCATAATGCTGGGAGAGTTCAAGGCAGAAGGGCAATTGCACAGTCTGGCCCACACTAATGATTGTTTAGGGAGTGCATGACGCAGAGTTAGAGCAGTAGGAACAGAGTGTTTCAAAGCAAGCATGAAAAGAAATGTCAATAGGGCGCTCGGCATTCAGTAGAGTGTTCTGCAAACGGTGAGAGCAACGCCTACGATGTAGGACACAGAACAATTCTGATGTATTTGCGATGAGAACAAACAGCACTAACACAATTTTTTTACATGGTCAGAGCAAGGTTTGGAGAGCTGCAGAGATGACTCAGCAATGCAAAGTGCTTTCTGCCCTTTTAGAGGACTTGATGGGAACCCATCATTTTCACCAGACAGCTCCCAACCAGCTGAAAGCCCATCATCTCTGAGGACCCCAGGGCCATCGTCTGGCTTCTGTATGTCCTCACCTGACCCCACATGCAATTACACATGGCTTAAACATGTGCAGGCCAACAAACATATCGCTAAGAGAAAATTAAATGAGTCCAAAGAGAACAGAGAAGCAGGTTTGAGAGTGTGCTTGGCACACAGCAAGAACACTAACCCTTAATGCCTTACTGTGGGAAATATTCATCTCATTTATTATAACATTTATATTAAAGATTCCAGGGCTTTGCTTGTGATCGTGAATGACAGCTACATTCTTCTCATCGTCAACTTCCTTTCTGTCTGAGGCTGAGGATACGAGAGAAAGACAAGAAATGCCAATGAATTCGCGCTGCTACTCACACAGTCTTCAACTCTTCCTCCTGCCATACCAAGGCTTCACATTCTCCTTCTGCCCCATAGCAGAGCCAGCATCCTAAGCAAACCCTCTGCTTAGACCACAGAGGCAGCCTCACCGGGCCTCTATACTGCCTACACATTGAGAGCTGACCTTGGGTTTGGGAGCCCAGATCATCCTGGGGAAGGACAATTCCTTTTATCCACAACATAATCCTATTATCCAGAGAAAGCTTCCATGTTGCACTTCAAAGGATTAGAATAACCACTGATTTGGGGGAACCAATCATCACAACATAGAATTAAAGTATGTTTTTAAGGGTGAGGGAGAGATGTTGAGGGTTCATGTATAGATGTAGTCATATTCTTCATGGTTTCTGTCCTCTTAAAATGTTAGGAGAGCTTTCTGTTTTGCAACCTGTGGTTTGTGGTGCTCTCACGTCTCCTCTTGGGTCCTGATGTGGAGAAAGGTTGCCAGATGAGGGCTGGTTCAGGAAAGAAGTGTTCACCCCCATTTCATCAGACAAGCAGAGAGCTGGTTCCAAGCTCATGGCCATAGGCCTTCTCTGTGCTGTCTGATAGCTCTCGCTCAGAGAGGATAACAGATTTAGAATAGCAGCAATACTCTTCAAAGGTCATTCCAGCTATGAGCTTCTGCCACACCCCTACTATTATGTGTAGATTTGCCACCTCCTCCCACTAGAACATACTCCCATCCATATTTCATTTAGCATGATATTGTGAAGGCAATGCTGTATAAATGACACCGAGTAGAACATGACATATTGCAGGTTATCCTGCTTTCCATCAGAAGTGCAGGCACCCCTGAGCCCTTGCTGAGCCATGTGGACCTGTCTCCTCCCCATGCTGCTTCCTTCTGCATCCTTTACATATTAAGGGTATGTATCAGTTGTATTTCTACAGTGCTTTGCAGGTTACAAAGCACCTTCTCATGCATTTTCTGTTTCTAATGTTTTCCAGCATATATTGTTTATATTTGAGAGTTTCTTATAACACTTTCACATATGAATATAATGTATTTTATGTCATTCACTCCACATTACGCTGTCTTCACTGCCTCCCACTCATAACCATGCACTTCTAGATCCCACTCATTTCTACTTTCTACTTTCCTGTTGGTTTCTTTAAGAAGAACCAATGTTTTGATCAGGGTTTCTTAGGGGAGCCTAGGTGAAGGGTTATTTGTATTGTTTGCAGCTAACCAGTGGCTACAACACTAAAGAAAATCTTCCCCACTCCTTGGGTAAAGGGTCCTTAGAGAGGGATTAGACATTTTTGCCCCTTACCAAGAAACTATTAACTGCTATACGCTCCCTGAGAACAATAGAGCCTGTTGAGCCCCTCCCACCCAGACAAAGTGTGGAATGATCTGTAGGTCTTGTTTGTGTGTCTTTCATGTGCATCCTCACATCTGAGGTATCATAGCCTTTCATTTCTGCTAAATAAAGAGAACCCCAGAAGTGTGGAATAATAAGGAGTGCCGTAAATGAATCATGTTTCTTGGACTGAAAGTTCTGATTATATCCTTTTTCCAGTGTGAGATTCACAAAAAAGTGAAAGTATTCACATAACTAGGGGTGTGAATCCAAGAAGATTTGGGGAAGAAAAGCAATAAAGGAATCCACAGGGTCTGTGAAGGGCAGAGATGCTATGAAATATAAATCTTTGCACATAAGCATGTGTGGAGAGTAAATAAAGGAACAAACAGAGGGGAGAAGACACTTCTAGACCAGGATGGTGTGCAGAATGATGTCAAGGAATAAGAAGGCATGACTGTGCAACACGGATGTAAGTACCAAAGAATGTGGTGCCAGGTACAGCATCACACCTGCCCCCACTGAGAGAATACTGCATGAGGTATTAGAAAAGGTGTCACTTTACCAATACTGCGGAGATCAAGAGGTTTCATGAGCTACTAGTGTCGAGGTAACTTTCACTCTTCTTGTTCATTCGTAGCATAGGGAAACCATGCACAATCTGCGGGAAAGAAGACGCATGTGAGCTTAGAAGCACTCTATTCCTGTTGTTTCTAAATCAGGTTTTTATTTTTCTGCCTTCTACCCTGATATATTTTTATTTTAAATAAAATACTTTCCTTTTTATCAAATGAAGCATTTTGCTGTCCCAAAATGTATTGTTTTAAATTAACTTTCTAGAGTTAGCATCCAAAAGGCTAACATTCACTATGATGTATTCATAAGTGCACATCATTATACTTTCTAACATTGCTCCTGCCGTTATCCTTTGCTGTAATTCCTACTTAAAAACATTTATTGTCTGTAATTTTCTATGTTAAAGTTGAAATTTTCCTTTTTATTTAGACAGAAAAGGGTGAATGTTGTGGGATAACCCTTCTATATGCTGTGAATATTTATTCTTCTCATTGTTTAATTAAGAAACTCTTTTGCCCTTTGGTAAGGCAGGATAGAGCCAGGTCGGAATTCCAAGCAGAGATACCGGAGAAGAAAGGTAAAGATAGAGAGATGCCAGGAGCTGCCCAAGAAACAACATGCCAAGAGACCAATAAAAGAGAGAGCCACCTGGCAATATATAAATTAATAAATGAGTTAATTTAAATGTAAGAACTAGTTAGTAATAAGCCTGAACTGTCAGGATCTAGGGTGAATACTGCTGCAGTCCTAGCCACAGTGGGTTCGTATGTTCTAGGGTAGGGTCATGAGACTTAGGAAAGTTAGGTAGGAGGAACAGACCTAAGAAGGAATCACAGACACATAGGATAGTACTGAGAGGGAAACTCCTGAATGCTGAATTCTGACTTCTGAGTCTGCCCATGCTTAATTTTCCATACACTATTATACCCCAATACAACAGGAAGAAGAACACAAAAGACTGCTTTAACATGATACAAAGAACAACTGGAGCACGTACTTGCTTCAATACTTTGAGACATAAAGTCATTAATTCTTGAGAAATGCATTCTGTTGTTTAGGCAGTGAGCCCACCCTAGACCAAGCATCCTAAAGGCAACCACTTTCTAGGTCAAACCTCCTAACTCCAAAGAAGGAGCAGAAGTGTGCTTGAATTCTCTGACATTTGGTCAGGATGGAGTGGATCTATCTGTATGGACCATCCTACTGTTCAAAACACCTGGTAACCACACCCTACATCAGGGCGTGTAGCCACACTTGTTGACAACAACTTTGAGCAAGACAAAACTCTCTGACCTTCAGGCAAGGTGGAAATAGGCTCACAGTTTTGGGCCTCCACACTGAATTATTGGTCAAACGGTTTACAATTAATATTAAGTTTCTGAGTGATTTGGAAGTGGCTATGGGGCAGGACAAGGACAGCGAATCCTCCATTTATACATAGGCTCTTGGACATCTAACTGCTCAATTTTAACTTGTTATATATCTCAGAGTGTAGTGGCAATTCATTTGTATTTTAATAAATAGTTTACCTGAAGCTCAGAAGAGTAAAACAGCTACACTGGCCAGCCATACAAACCGGACAATGGTGACACACACCTTTAATATCAGTAGCCACAATGACACACTTTTAATCCCAGTAGCCATGCTAGCTTGCCATGGAAACCAGGTGGGAGAAGTGCATGCCCTTAATCCCAGAACTAGAGAGGAATATAAAAGGGTACGGTCGGGAAAAGACAACTCTCACACAGTCTCATTCTGAGATTCCTGGAGGCAGGATTGCCATTTTGGACTGAGTTAGAGGGAAGAGCCAGTAGCTGGCTCTTTCTCTTGTCTGAACTTCAGGTTGGACCCAAATTTCTGTCTCTGAGTTTTATTGACTGTGCTGCATCAGAGAGAACCTACCTCAGATGAGAAGGGATCAGGAAGTGTTTCTCCAGGAAGAAACCAAATGGCTTAATTCAACCAACTCTGAAGGATCAACCAACTAGAGTACCCTGGAATTCTCAAGGAAAGTGGGTGAAGCAAGCAAGGTAAGAATGGGAAGTACTACCCTAGGGTTGTATTCCAAGAAGTACTTCACAAAGGAGAGGTGGTTCTTGAATGATCCTGCCTAAATTAGCATCTTTGATCTTCCTGACACTGGCTACCCTAGGATCTGTTGGCCTGTTGAAATACATGTGCCTATGAACACCCAGCATTTCCCTTAAGTCTAGATTGCATTATTCCAACTGGGTGTGGAGTTCTTCCTCTAAAGAGATGATCTGTGTGCTGACACTCCCCACCTCAATCCCTCACCTCAGTCTCTTTCTACTATAGCTCATCTATCTTCCCAATTCTCTGTAATAATATCACAAATACTCAATACTTTATGAAGGTAATAATAGAATTTAGAATCACACCATTGTGTGCCTTTTTCCTTAAATATTTGAAAGATATTTACTGTTTGATTTCCAATCAATAGTAGGAAAGAATTGATCTGTAGTAGGAAAATCCATGCATTTGATTAGAATTTGTGTGTTCTCCACTTGATTTCTAAGTAACTGTGGTAAGATATTTTCTCTTATGTTGGTAACATATGAAAGCAATGACCACCCACTCCAAGTCCCTAGGATTTACTTCTAGAGATCAGAACTCCCAACTTTGACTTTCACAGAGTGACAATGTCCAATTTTCTAAGAGAGACCCATTTGCCCCATAATCAATCTTTCTCTCCTTTTGATTTTACTTTAACAAGGGGATTACTTGCTTCCTTCTTATAAATTAATTTTTAGGTTTAAATTGAGAGTTGTGAGAGTCCTCATGATATCTTCATACCCATGTCTGCTTGTCATGTGTGTGTGTAGAAGTGAGTTATCCATTATTGCTACATGTGCACACAAAGACTGGCATGGCACTACCATCCTATGTAGTTTCTCTATTTCATTTTCTCCCTCTGAACCTCTGGTTCACAGTTAAGGCTACCTTGAATACCAAGATTAGTTGGGCTGTGTGTCCCGCTCCTTTCAGTTCTGAGGTTACAAGCATGTCGGGTCATTCCTGACTTTTACACCCATAATGAAGATACAAACATAGTATTCATGCTAGATCAGTAAACCTCATGTGCCACTATCTTACTTAGTGTTTTATTGCTGTGAAGAGACACCATGAACACAACAACTTCTATAAAGGAAAACATTTAATAGGGGTTGGCTTCAGTGAGGGGTTTAGTCTATTGTCATCATGGCAGGAGCATAATGGCATGTAGGGAAGGAGCTGAGAGTTCTACATCTGGAGAAAGGTTATTGTAGATATGTAGGAGAAAGTTTATTGTAGATATAATGGAGGAGAAAGCTTATTTTAGATATGTAGGAGAAAGCTCATTGTACACATGTGAGGAGAAAGTTTATTGTCGATATGTAGGAGAAAGCTTATTGTAGATATGTAGGAGAGCATGGTCAGAGGCAGGGACATCTGGGAGAGTGCAGAGTGGACATGAACAGACTGAGCTGGGCCATGTAGGGAGAGGAGGAGGGGAAGGAAGAAATAAGAACCAGGAGCAGCAGCCAGGAGACAAAGGTCCAAAAGAGAAGAGAGGGGCAAGTAACCAAAATATCTGGATTGTATAGGGAAGGGCCTCTGGCGGATGAACAGCTCAACCTCTGTGCTGAAGAGTTCAGGGCAGAGGGTGGGTTTGCTGTCAGCCACACCCTGCTACAGGTAGGGACTGAAAGGTGCTGGGAGAGCCTGGAGACCAGGTCTGCTTTGATATGTGAAATATGCACTTCAGCTGTTTGTTCCTGGTGTGAAACTCCTACATTATTTGTACAAAAACTTGAAAGAGGCAACTGAAGTGAGAAGGGACCTATTCGGACCCACAACTGAAGAGAACAATCTACCATGGGTGGAAGCCTGGAAGTTGGGGCTCTTTCTGTGCTGGTAGGAGCTTGTGGCACAGCTGAATCACCCCATGGCAGTGGGCCAGACTACAGAGAGCCTGAGCAGGAAAACCATCTGGCCTGTAACCCCTTATGCAAAATTCATATACCCCGATGTCTAACAACTTTCTCATGTCCAAAAGGTTCCAGAGCTATTCATAATGACACCACTAATAGAGGTCTCAGGTGCCAAGACAAGAGTGACTGGGTGGATGTTTCACATTTAAACCATGACAGACTCACACTGTTTGCTGTCTTTAAACAACTGCATCCTGTGGGATCTCAACATGTTCTTGTTTGGCACATTTCTTTATTCTGCATTGGAGCACATTTGCCATGTTAACAATTATCTCACACACACACACAGAGACACTCACACACACAAGTGAAAATTAATATAAATCCATGAAAACAGAATCAGGTCTGAGAATTTTCTTTGAAGAGAGTAAGAACAGTATCGATTAATTCTTCATTGTGATAAACTTTCATTTCTTTTAAAGCTGATATTTATGATTTCAGAGTTGTGCCCATGATCCTGAAGACCCACCATGTTCTTACCATGAGCTTTTGTGGGTTTTTCCCACCTATGTGGAACTGAGACAATGAGAGATAAAGAAAAGAAACTGCAGTGCATTCTCATTGCTACTCACCCAGTCATCAACTCTCTCCAGTTCTCTGCAAAGCCTGAATACTCTCAGGATATTCTGACTCCCCTTGGAGGCTTTGAGTTAGAGCAGAAAAGCAAGCAAATCCATCTTGTTTCCTGTACCCTGGTTACATGAGTTTCTTAAAAGTACAAGACTTTAGGATAAGGGAAGTATCCAGAGAAAAGGTGTCAGGATCTGCTCATGTCTATCTGGGTGGAGTGTGATTGTCTGTGTTTAGGACATGGCACCGGACAATGTAGACTATAAACTGAAGGTGTTACATGTTTACTATTTGCCTATTATCCATAATACATAATACATGTCCACTCAGCCCTGACCCAAAGAAAGAAGCTTCTTACTCTTTAGCCAGGCATCTTGACTGAAAGACCTTCATAGACCCACTCTGTCCACTCAGCTTCACTGCTATGGCTATGGCCACTATCAGAATTATTGATCAAGAATCCCATGGCCTGCTCCTTGCAAGTCATGAAAACAAGGATATTGACTAAGATTCATGGAAAGAACCAAACTGTTAGTCCCTCACCAGGCAGCATGAGCAGATGGATACACGGGGAGTTCTGGGATGTTTCTCATTTAGTAATACCCACAGGAACTAAGGCCTACAGGAGATAAAAGCCCAGGACACAGACTTGCACTGTGCTGGCTGATCTCTGCTTTCAGCCATGGACGGGATACAAAGGGTCAGGATGCTCAACAACTCCCTGGACATTTTCCCATGAAGAGAAGGAACATGGGGGAGGGGGACCAACTACAGGCTCAGAAGAAACCCCAGAATTAAAAGGGAATAGGGGACACCTGGGCTTCTCTGAACCCACAAATTCCTGCTACTTAGTTTAGGCCTGTCATTCTGATGTAGTTTCTTTTCATAAACCCATTAGCATATTTATGCCATATGGCCAGGTTTGCCCACTCTTCCTCAGTGAAATGTTGAGAAATATCCTGGAAGGCCTAGAGAAGAAAAACAGGAAATTCAGGCAGGCATTTTGTGGGACATTTGTGCCACTTTGTCTCGACTGACTTCTCTGTAACAGGATATCATTGGAATAAGTGGGAGCCATGAGCAACAACCTCTTCTCAAAAAAGTTATAGGTACTGGGTGGTGATGGCTCTAATCCTAGCACTAGGAAGGCAGAGGCAGGAAGGTCTCTGTGAGTTTGAGGCCAGCCTGGTCTACAGGGCAAGTTCCAGGACAGCCAGGGCTATATAGAGAAACCCTGTCTTGAAAAACCACATGAGAGAGGTATAGTTCTTCAATACTGGTTACCTGTTCTCCTCCCTCATATACAAGGGATTGAAACCCACCCAATTTGTGTGGCAATATGTCACCAAACTCATGTCTTCACAGATGCTGGAGAAAGACATTCTGAGTGTGTATTTGTGTGTGGAGGGAGATCTGGAGACATCTGCTTGTCATAGGGAGCTTCAGTTCCTTGTCCCAAATACTAACATTTCCACTTTCTGAGAAACCTTACAAAGACTTTTGATCACTGAACTCACCCTGACCAATCCCCAGAATGTCTCACCTTACATGTCTTCTCTGGTTTATGAATGTCTTCCCCAGAGCTCTTGAAACAGGACCTAACTGTCTTCACATCACTGGGAACAGTGTGGCATTGATATTCACAACCTGACTGTCTCCAACACATGACATGTTAAGATCATGTTGATGAAGATAGCATGGAGGAATAGTTGCGCCTAGCACCTGCAATCAGAGTATGCTTTTCTTTGCCTTAGATTGCCTATTTCTGGGAGCCATCATGGTTGGGATGAGAGGGATTCCATTATCTTACATAAATTGACTTTGATTCTTTGAGAATAGTCCAGCTCCTGTTCTGAGTAGGTTTTCCTGGAGTATGTCTTGAACTAAAGACAAAAGAGAAACACGTTGGTTTCAGGAGGCACAAATACTACACACTTGTATCCACATGTAGAAAGTGAAAAGTGATTTCATAAAAAATAATACTCAAAGACTAGTCAATGAGAACTTGGCAATGGAGGGTTGAGTAGAGAAAGGTGAAATGGTAACCAAGTACAGTAAGTAGAAATAATGTCTAGTTGTTTTGTTTACTATTTGACTGCTTGATTGGTTGATTTCCTGATTTTTATTTTTGTCAACTTAAAACAAAGTCAAGTGGTCAGGGAAAAAAAATGAAGCTCAGAAAATGCCTTCAGATACTTCCTGGTCTTCGTGCAGGGGCTATACTCCCCAGATACTGCCTCTCTCTTCCTATCCCACCCAGCTTGCATCCAGAACCCCCCGTTCTGCCTCCCTCCCCTCTTCGGGCACATAACATCACCCAGCTCAGCCTCCTTGGGTGCTGGGACCGAATCGTGACAGCAACCGGGCGGGCGATAGTTCACTTGTCTCAATAGCCTGCCTGCAGCAAGCAAGGTAGGGCCTTTGTTTACGAACTACCCAACCAGCACGGAGATCTGATCTAGGTACCAGGAGAGCCATCACTGGGGAATGCCATCACTGGGAAGGTACATCAGTGGGCAAGGAGACCCGATCCTATAAAAGAAGATCCATTAGGGAGCATTCAGAGGATGAGATGGGCAGGCGCCAATGCAAGAATTCACCCAACAATCTGAAAAACAACATGAAACCACCAGAACCCAGCGACCTCACAACAAGAGGACATGAACACCTTAATCAAGAAGAAGTAGAAAAGATTGACTTTATGAAAGTAATAGAGGCCCTTAAACAGCATGTAAAAAATGCCCTTATAGAAATGGATGAGACTTATAACAGAAAGTTTGAAGAATTGAGTAAATCAGTGAATGATACCCTAGGAAACCAAGGAAAAACAATCAAACAGATAATGGAAACACTTCAAGACTTGAAAACTGAAATGGAGGCAAGGAAGAAAACACAAACAAAGGGCCAGCTGGACATGGAAAATATAGGTAAATGAATAGAGACTACAGAAACAAGCATAACCAACCGAATACAAGGGATAGAAGAAAGAGTCTCAGATTGTGAAGATACCATAGAGAAAATAAACACACTGATCAAAGAAAACAGCAAATCTAACAAACTCTCATCACAAAACATTAAGGAAATCTGGGACACAATAAAAAGACCAAACCTACAAATAATATGAGTAGAAGAAGGAGAAGAAGTGCAGCTCAATGGTCCAGAAAATATATTTAATAAAATTATAGAAGAAAACTTTCCCAAGATAAAGAAAGATATACCTATGAAGGTTCAAGAAGTATACAGAACACCGAATAGACTGGATAGAAAAAAATCCCCTCGCCATATAATAATCAAAATAAAAAACATACAGATTAAAGAAAGAATATTAAGAGCTGCAAAGGAAAAAGGCCAAGTAACTTATAAAGGTAAACTGATCAGACTTACACCTGACTTCTCTTTGGAAACCATGAAAGCCAGAAGGTCCTGGATAGAGGTACTTCAGAAACTAAGAGACCATGGATGCAAGCCCTGACTACTATACCCAGCCAAGCTTTCGTTCACTATAAATGGAGAAAACAAACTTTTCCAGGATAAAAACAAATTTAAACAATACGTAGCCACAAATCCAGCCTTACAGAAAGTAATAGAAGGAAAATCACAAACCAAAGAGTCCAACAATGCCCACAATAACTCAGATATCTAGAGACCCTTCACCAGCACAACTCAAAAAAGGGAAACACACAAACTCTACTAGCAAAAAAGTGACTGGAGTTAACAACCACTGATCATTAATATCACTTAATGTCAATGGACTCAACTCACCTATAAAAAGGCACAGGCTAAGAGACTTGATACAAAAACAGGATCCAACATTCTGCTGTTTACAAGAAACACATCTCAATCACAAAGACAGGCACCTACTCAGAGAAAAGCGCTGGGAAAAGGCTTATCAAGCAAATGGACCTAAGAAACAAGCAGGTGTGGCCATACTAATTTCTAACAAGGTGACTTCAAACTAAAATCCATCAGAAGAGAGGGAAAGGGACATTTTATACTCATAACAGGAACATTCATCAGGATGAAGTCTCAATCCTGAATATCTATGCCCCTAATATAAAAGGACCCACTTACATAAAAGAAAGATTACTAAAACTCGAGGCAGACATCAAACCGCACACACGAATAGTAGGAGACTTCAACACACCTCTCTCACCAATGGACAGGTCAATCAGACAGAAACCTAGCAGAGAAATAAGAGAATTAATGGAGGTAATGAAGCAAATGGACTTAACAGATATCTATAGAACATTCCACCCAAATAGGAAAGAATATACCTTCTTCTCTGCAGCTCATGGAACCTTCTCGAAAATTGACCACATACTCAGTAACAAAGCAAACTTCCACGGTTACAAAAAAAATATTAGTAACCACCAGTGTCTTATCAGATCACCATGGATTAAAGTTAGAATTCAACAACAATGCTAACACCAGGAAGGCTACAAACTCATGGGAACTGAACAGTAAACTACTGAACCACACCTAGATTAAGAAAGAAATAAAAAAAGAAATTAAAGTCTTCCTTGAATTCAATGAAAATAAAGAAACAACATACTCAAACTTATGGGACATTATGAAAACAGTTCAGAAAGGAAAGTTTATAGCACTAAGTGCCCACTTAAAGTAAACAGAGAAAGCATACATTGGAGACTTAACAGCCCACCTGAAAGCTCTAGAAAAAAAGAAGCAGTCTCACCTAGGAGGAGTAGAAGACTGGAAATAAACAAACTGAGGGCTGGAATCAACAAAATAGAAACACAGAAAACAATCCAAAGTATCAATGCATCAAAAAGCTGGTTCTTGGAGAAAATCAACAAGATTGATAAACCCCTACACAAACTATTCAAATGTCAGAGAGAGATTATGCAAATTAATAAGATCAGAAGTGAAAAGGGGGAAATAACCACAGACACAGAGGAAATTAAGAGAATCATTAGATCTTACTACAAAAGCCTGTATGCCACAAAACTGGAAAATGCAAAAGAAACGGACACATTTTTAGATAAATACCATATACCAAAGTTATACCAAGACCAGGTGAACAATCTAAATAGACCTGTTAGTCGCAAAGAATTAGAAACTGTTATCAAAATTTTCACTTCCAAAAAAAGCCCAGGACCAGATGGTTTCAATGCAGAATTCTACCAGAATTTCCAAGAAGAGCTAATACCTATACTCCTTAATGTATTTCACAATATAGAAACAGAAGAATCATTGCCAAACTCCTTTTATGAAGCTACAGTCATGCTGATACCAAAACCTCACAAAGACTTAACCAAGAAAGAGAATTACAGGCTAATCTCACTCTTGAACATCGATGCAAAAATCCTCAATAAAATACTGGCAAACAGAATCCAAGAACACATTAGAAAAATTATCCATTATGATCAAGTAGGCTTCATACCAGAGATGCAAGGCTGGTTCAACATATGAAAATCTATCAATGCAATCCATCATATAAATAAACTGAAAGAAAAAACCATATGATCATTTCATTAGATGCTGAAAAAGCATTCAACAAAATTCAACATCCCTTGATGATAAAAGTCTTGGAGAGATTAGGGATACAAGAGTCATACCTAAATAGAATAAAAGCTATTTACAGCAAGCCGACAGCTAACATCAAATTAAATGGAGAGAAACTCAAAGCCATCCCACTTAAAATCAGGAACACGACAAGGCTGTCCACTCTCTCCATACCTCTTCAATATAGTGCTTGAAGTTCTAGCAATAGCAATAAGACAACATAAGGGGATCAAGGGGATTCGTATTGGAAAGGAAAGAGTGAAACTTTCATTATTTGCAGATGATAAGATAGTGTACATAAGCGACCCCAAAAACTCTACCAAAGAACTCCTACAGCTGATAAACACCTTTAGTAATGTAGCAGGATACAAGATCAACTCAAAAAAATCAGTTGCCTTACTATACACTAAAGATAAGGTAGTAGAGAGAGAAATCAGAGAAGCATCACCTTTCACGATAGCCACAAAAAGCATAAAATATCTTGGGGTAACTCTGACCAAGGAAGTGAAAGATCGATTTGACAAGAACTTTAAGACATTGAAGAAAGAAATTGAAGAGGATACCAGAAAATGGAAGGATCTCCCTTGCTCTTGGATTGAGAGGGTCAACATAGTAAAAATGGCAATTCTACCAAAAGCAATCTATAGATTCAATGCAATCCCCATCAAGGTCCCATCAGACTTCTTCACAGATCTGGAGAAGACAATAATCAACTTTATATGGAAAAACAAAAAAACACAGGATAGCCAAAACAATCTTATACAATAAAGGAACATCTGGAGGCATTACCATCCCTGACTTCAAACTCTATTACAGAGCTACAGTAATGAAAACAGCATGGTATTGGCATAAAAACAGAGAAGTCGACCAATGGAATCATATAGAAGACCCGGATTTTAACCCACAAACCTATGAACACTTCATTTTCGATAAAGGAGCTAAAAGTATACAGTGGAAGAAAGAGAGCATCTTCAACAAATGGTGCTGGCAAAACTGGATGGCAATCTGTAGAAGAATGAAAATAGATCCATATCTATCACCATGCACAAAACTCAAATCCAAATGGATTAAAGACCTCAATATCAGTCTGAACACACTGAACCTGATAGAAGAGAAAGTGAAAAGAAGTACCCTACAACACATGGGCACAGGTGATCGCTTCCTATGTATAACCCCAGCAGCACAGACATTAAGGGCAACATTGAATAATTGGGACCTCCTGAGACTGAGAAGCTTCTGTAAAGCAAAGGACACTGTCGCTAAGACACAAAGGCAACCTACTGACTGGGAGAAGATCTTCACCAACCCCACAACTGACAAAGGTCTGATCTCCAAAATATATAAAGAACTCAAGAAACTAGACCATAAAAGGCTAATCAACCCATTATAAAATGGGGCACGTAGCTAAACAGAAAATTCTCAACAGAAGAAGTTCAAATGCCCAAAAGTCACTTAAGGTCATGCTCAATTTCCTTAGCCATCAGGGAAATGCAAATCATGGCCACTTTAAGATATCATCTTACACCTCTCAGAATGGCTAAAATCAAAAACACCAGTGATAGCCTTTGCTGGAGAGGTTGTGGAGGAAGCGGTACCCTCATCCATTGCTGGTGGTAATGCAAACTTGTGCAACCACTTTGGAAATCATTGTGGCGGTTTCTCAGGAAATTCAGGATCAACCTACCCCTGGACCCAGCAATACCACTCTTGGGAATATACCCAGGAGATGCCCTATCATATAACAAAGGTATATGCTCAACTATGTTCATAGCAGCATTGTTTGTAATAGCCAGAACCTGGAAACAACCTAGATGCACTTCAATGGAAGAATGGATTAAGAAAGTATGGAATATATACATATTAGAGTACTACTCAGCAGTAAAAATCAATGAATTCTTGAATTTACATTCAAATGGATGGAAATAAAAAACACTATCCCGAGTGAGATGAGCCAGACCCAAAGAGAGGAACATGGGATGTACTCACTCATAATTGATTTCTAGCCATAAATAAAGGACATTGAGCCTATAGTTCGTGATCCTAGAGAAGCTAAATAAGAAGATGAACCCAAAGAAAAACATATAGGCATCCTCTGGATATTAACCTTCATCAGGCAATGAAAGGAGACAGAGACAGAGTCCCACATTGGAGCACCGGACTGAAATCCCAAGGTCCAAATCAGGAGCAGAAGGAGAGGGAACACGAACAAGGAACTCATGACCGCAAGAGGTTCACCCACACACTGAGACAATGGGGATGTTCTATCGGGAACTCACCAAGGCCAGCTGTATTGGGTCTGAAAAAGCATGGGATAAAACCGGACTCGCTGAACATAGCGGACAATGAGGACTGCTGAGAAGTCAAGAACAATGGCACTGGGTTTTGATCCTACTACACGTACTGACTTTGTGGGAGCCTAGGCAGTTTGGATGCTCACCTTACTAGACCTGGATGGAGGTGGGTGGTCCTTGGACTTCCCACAGGTCAGGGAACTCTGATTGCTCTTTGAGCTGATGAGGGAGGGGGACTTGATTGGGGGAGGGAAATGTGAGGCGGTGGCGCGGAGGAGGCAGAAATCCTTAATAAATAAATAAACAATTAAAGATGAGGCATATACAGCTATCTGGCAGACACAAGTTAACTCCAGTCTGGACAACATATTGGCAATTTCCTAAGAATATTTCTGGTTTTTTTGGTAGTATCATATATTTAGATAATAAAGTTTAGTTGTTTTCACTCTTCTCCCATCTCTCATCATCCTCTGCCTCTTATGGGACCCTTTCTTTCCAATAAGTCCTTCCCCTGCTTTTCTCTCTTATTTTTATGTGTAACCCACTAAGTTTAAATGTTTTTTTTTGCTTGACGATGGGTAGGAGATTATTTATTGGAGCAAAAGCAACTCATCAGTGGTTGCACCCCTGAAGAAAATTACTTGCCTCACCCTGACAACTGATTGCTTCAACAGTCGCTGGGAGATGGATGGGATTGCTTCCCTATCTATAAGGAAATGTTGATAGGCCTGATGAATCATCAATTTGAAGTTTCTGGTACATTTTCTGTACGGTGCTGTTGCTTTGCCCATAGGGAAGGTAGGTATGTGTAATAAGAGGCCGCTTGTTTGTCTCCCAGCTGCCTGGCAACTCAGACCCAAAATAACCACACAGAAATTGTATTCATTAAATCATTGTTTGGACCATTAGCTCTAATTTCTTATTGGCTAGCTCTAACATGTTAATTTAACCCTTCACTTTAATCTGTGTATTGCCATGAGGCTGTGGCTCATCAGGTAAAGTTCCAGTGTTTGTCTCCAGTGGGGCTACATGGCTTATCTCTGACACTGCCTAGCTTTCTCTCAGCATTCAATCACCTCAAGCCTGTTTTCATTATTAATTAACCAATCATATTCACAATATACAGGGGAATCCCACATCATCTCCCCTTTTCTGTTTTGCCAGATTCTTTTTATGAAGCTACAGTCACCCTGATTCCAAAACCACACAAAGACCCAACCAAGAAGGAGAATTACAGACAAATCTCACTCATGAACATCGATGCAAAAATTCTTAATAAAATTCTGGCAAACAGAATCCAAGAACACATGAAAAATATTATCCATTACGATCAAGTAGGCTTCATTCCAGAGATTCAGGGCTGGTTCAACATACATAAATCCATCAATGCAATCCATCATATAAATAAACTGAAAGAAAAAACATATGATCATTTCATTAGGTGTAGAAAAAGCATTTGACAAAATTCAACACCCCTTTATGACAAAGGTTTTGGAGAAGTTATGGATACAAGGATCATACCTAAATATAATAAAAGAAATATATAGAAAGCCAACAGCTAATATCAAATTAAATGGAAAGAAACTCAAAGGCATTCTACTAAAATCAGGAACAAGACAAGGCTGTCCATATCTCTTCAACATAGTTCTTGAAGTTCTAGCAATAGCAATAAGACAACATAAGGAGATCAAGGGGATCCAAATTGGAAAAAAAAGTCAAACTTTCATTATTTGCAGATGATATGATAGTGTACATTAATGACCTCAAAAACTCTACTAAAAAAGCTCCTACAGCTGATAAATACCTTCAGTGATGTGGCAGCTTACAGGATCAGCTCAAAAAAAAAATCAGTAGCCCTCCTATACACAAAGGATAGAGAAGCAGAAAGGGAATTCAGAGAAACTTTACCTTTTATGATAGCCACAAAGAGCATAAAGTATCTTGGAGTAACTCTAACCAAGAAAATGAAAGATCTATTTGATAAGAACTTTAAGGCATTGATAAAAGAAATTGAAGAGGACACCACAAAATGGAAGGATCTCCCATGCTGTTGATTGGGTAGAATCAACAAAAAAATGGCAATTCTACAAAAGGCAATCTATAAATTCAATGCAATCCCCATGAAAATCCCAACAAAATTCTTCACAGACCTGGAGAGAACAATAATCACCTTTATATGGAAAAACAAAATACCCAGGATAGCCAAAACAATCCTATACAATAAAGGAACTTCTGAAGGCATTACCATCCCTGACTTCCGACTCTATTACAGAGCCAGAGTAATGAAAACAGCTTGGTATTGGCATAAAAACAGAGAAGTCGACCAATGGAATCGTATAGAAGACCCAGATTTTAACCCACAAACCTATGAACAACTGATTTTCGACAAAGGAGCTAAAAGTATAGAATGGAGGAAAGAAAGCATCTTCAACAAATGATGCTGGCATAACTGCATATCAACCTGTAGAAGAATGAAAATAGATCCATATCTATCACCATGCACAAAACTCAAGTCCAACTGGATCAAAGACCTCAATATCAATCTGAACACGCTGAACCTGATAGAAGAGAAATTGGGAAATAGTTTACAACACAGACTATAAGGGCAACATTGAATAAATGGGACTGCCTAAAACTGAGAAGTTTCTGTAAAGCAAAGGACACTCTAATTAAGACAAAAAGCAACCTAATGATTGGGAGAAAATCTTCACCAACCCTGCATCAGACAAAAGTCTGATTTCCAAAATATATAAAGAACTCAAGAAACTAGACTTTAAAATGCTAATTAACCCAAGTAAAAAATCAGGCACTGAACTCAACAGAGACTTTTCAAAGAAGAAATTCAAATGGCCAAAAGAAACTTAAAGTCATGCTCAACCTCCTTAGCGATCAGGGAAATGCAAATCAAAACAACTTTGAAATACCATCTAACACCTGTCAGAATGGCTAAAATCAAAACACCAATGATAGCCTTTGCTGAAAAGGATGTGGAGTAAGGGAAACACTCATCCATTGCTGGTGGGAACGCAAACTTGTGCAACCACTTTTTGAAATCAGAGTGGCAGTTTCTCAGGAAATTTGGGGTCAACCTACACCAGGATCCAGCAATATCACTCTTGGGATTATACCCTAGAGATGCCCTATCATACTACAAAAGCATTTGTTCAACTATGTTCATAGCAGCATTATTTGTAATAGCCAGAACCTGGAAACAACCTAGATGCTCCTCATTGGATGAATGGATAAAGAAAGTGTGGACTATATACACATTAGAGTACTACTCAGCGGTAAAAAAAAAAAAAAAAACAATGATATCTTGAATTTTGCATGCAAATGGATGGAAATAGAAAACACTATCCTGAGTGAGGTAACCCAGACCCAAAAAGATGAATATGGTATGTACTCACTCATAAGTGGACTCTAGCCATAAATAAAGGACATTGAGCCTATAATTTGTGATCCTAGAGAAGCTAAATAAAAAGGTGAACCCAAAGAAAAACATAGTTATTCTCCTGGATATTGGAAGTAAACAAGATTGTCAGGCAAAAATTGGGAGATTGGGGATTGGTGGTGGGGTGAGGATAAGGGGAGATAGAGAAGGGAAAAGGAGAGGATGGGGAGAGCTTGGGGGAATGGGATGGTTGGGATGGAGGAAGGGTGGATATGGGAGCAGGGAAGTAGATATCTTAATTAAGGGAGCCATTTTAGGGTTGGCAAGAAACTTCACTCTAGATGGTTTCCCAGGGGTCCAAGGAGACGTCCCCAGCTTGTTTCTTGGGCAGCTGAGGAGAGGGAGCCTGAACTGGCCCTATCCGATAGCCACACTGATGAATATCTTGCATATCACCATAGAACCTTTATTTGGCGATGGATGGAGATATAGACACAGACCCACATTGGAGCACTGGACTGAGCTCCCTAGGTCCAAATGAGGAGCAGAAGGAGGGAGAACATGAGCAAGGAAGTCAGGACTCTGAGGGGTGTACCCACCCACTGAGAGGGTGAGGCTGATCTAATGGGAGCTCACCAAAGCCAGCTGGACTGGGACTGATGGAGCATGAGATCAAACCAAACTTTCTGAACATGGCTGACAATGAGTGCTGACTGAGAAGCCAATGATAATGACACTGGGTTTTGATCCTACTGCACGTACTGGCTTTGTGGGAGCTTAGTCTGTTTGGATGCTCACCTTCCTAGACCTGGATGGAGGGGGTAGTACCTTGGACTTCACACAGGGCATGAAACCCTTACTGCTCTTTGGACTGGAGGGGGAGGTGGAGGGAAATGAGACGAGGGGAGGAGGTGAAAAATTTTAATTAAAAAAAAGAAATTCTAGAATAATTACATCAGTTATAAAAGAGAACATCATAGATCCATGGTTGGTCAGGGTCAAAAGTATGCTTTTTAGCTTTTATATATTTTTCTTGGTCACTTGTGGGTCTAGTTCTGCAAGTGGTAACCAGCAGCATTGTTTGGAGATCAAAGCTTAGGTTACCTTAATCCTTTCAGAAGAATAGACTGTGGGTCCCTTGTGCTCGCCCCCCTTACAAAGGTTAAGCCTCCTCCAGTTTTCCTTATCTGTGTTCTCGTAGGTCACGTGACATCTCACATACACTAATTTGAGTTTGTTGATTCGGATGTCTGACACTCTCCATTGCTTTTCTTTTCTTCCTCAGCATTGGTGCTGCTGAGTTGCACACTTTACTGCCGTTGACTTGCCCCTGCTTGCTGTTCTGTAAACATACCCAGCAATAAGGGTGATTCCTACGCAGAGAAATGCATTGATTCTAAGCAGGCAGATGAACGAATTTTGACAGCTGAATAGCAAATGACAGCTAGCCCAAAGTTTCCTTTGCTCTTTGGTTTTCATGCTGCATACCTTTGGCCCTGAGCATCCCAGGTGGATCTATGATGTTCTGCTTGATGTCTAGTTTCATCATTCTAGACTTTTATATAAATGATTTCACTCCAAACTTTTTCTTTTCGATATAGCTCCTTTATTATCTGTAATAAGACTTTTCAAATGTTGACTTATATTGACATTACTGTTCTTAGGAGGAATCCATTTCTTTTTAAATCTTAAGTAATTTTTTCCTTGTATAAATGTATCACAGTTTGAGTCACTTGCTATTTTATTGGTGTGCAGGTTTTGCCTTGTGTTGTCAAGTGTAGTCTGTATTCATGCTTGTATTGTCATGTGAAATCTGTGTTCATTCTTTGCTCACTGTACATGTGTGTCCTTTTCATCTGTTAATTTGGATCATTTTCTTTGGACCACTGTAACAATTTAGTTATGTATAATAATTTATGAGGTTCTAACTTACACATGAGTTGGATTATTTCATATTGTCTCATGGATCCCTGTGTTTTTAGTACATTTTACCAATCTCTTTTTTCTTTAGATTGCATTTGAAAGCCTTCTATTGCTGTCAGTTAAGATAAGCTGAATTTTTTCACTCAGTGTCTACTATGTTTTAAACTTTATGGAATCATTTTCATTCATATATTGTTACTATTTCTATGATCTACATTTTGTTTGCCAGAGGTCATAAATCTCTTGTTCCTTTCAAAAAAAATCCAACCTCACTCTGCATGGCATGTGCCTATCCACTACTGTCTCTCACCCTACCTAGGATTCACTGCCCATCACGGACTGCAGGCTCCTTGGGAAATGGCGCCATCTTATTTTTGCCATAACAGTGCCCCTCAACTGTAGTGATATTTCACTTGCATTTTTATAAAGCTTTCCTGAAGATCAGAATGCAAATCAGCCAAACTAGTCAGTCTTACAAGTCAGGTAGTGATGGCACACACCTTTAATCCCAGTGGTCACACTAGTAGCCATAGTGGTCATGGGGTGGTGATACACACCTTTAATCTCAGCATTAGAGAGGAATATGAAGTGGCATGAGGCAGGAACTCACTCTCTTTCTGTTATGATAAAAGTAAAACACCGCAGGACCCCGAGTGGTGGCAGCGGGCAGCAGGCATGAGACCAAGGTGAGCATGAAAGCAGCCAGTCTCAGGGAGCCCCGTGGCAGATGAGAGACAGAGACCAATTAAGCACACCATGCAGAGAAAGTGGGTATTTATTTAGTGGGTTATGGAGGGCAAAGGGAAAGGGGGTAAGGAAAGAAGGGAGAAGAGAGAGAGAGAGGGAGAGAGAGGGGGGAGAAAGAAGTGGAGAGAAGGGAGAGAAGCAGAAGCTGCCTCTTTAAGAGAGAGATGGAAAGGAAGGAACTCAGGCTGGAAGCTGAAGGAAGATCTGCCTGCCTCAGCAGATGGGGAAGGGAGTAGGCAGGGCTTGTCTCTTAATGGAACAGAACAGACCATTACAGTCACCACAACATGAGAAACTAACTGTTCCAGTATTTCAGTCTTGAGATTTCATAGAGTTACGTGCTCTCTAGTGGCTTGGTTGCTTTGCTTTTCTGACTTACAGGTAGAACCCCAATATCTGTCTCTTTGATTTTATTATTTGTGCTACACCCAAAAATAAATTTATTTTCCTTGCTACTTCATAGCTGTAATTTTGCTTCTGTTATGAATCATAATGTATTTTTGAAGATAGAGGTTTGTTTGCAAAGGGATCCATGCTCCACAGGTTGAGAACCATTTCTCTATAGCAACAGAACTGATAATATAGAATGTGATAAAGGGGTTGTATTAGATTGGTTTACACAATATAGTCTGGTTAGTTCAACAATGGCTGTCTGCATACCAGATAGGCTAAGAGTCTGGTAGCTTTTTGATCCACGGAGCTAGATACATACCCATTCTAATGCTGGAAACCTAGAGGATTTCTGAAGTGCTTCTGGTCCTCAGTTCATAATAAATGTCTGAAGAAACCAGATTCTAATAGCAACAAAGAATGGTAGCAGCAGAGGCAGTGGGAGCCTCAGAGTAGGTATACTCATTAGCAGGAAGTGAAGGTAGGCAGACAGAAGGAGCAGAAATTTTCTCTCAGGCATTTTTACTCATGCACTGAAGCCAAAAGGTAATACCCACTTCCTGGGAGAATATCCCCTGCTCAGTTGATATTTCCCCAAAATATTATGAAGCGTTATGGGGGCCCGAAAGTGTAAGCCTATTTCATCCTGGACCAAAGGTCAGAGAGTCGAACTTAACTCTATTCCTTCAACGTTATTGTGTTTCTATACGGTCCCACCTAGAGTTGGATCAGAGAGTTATGCTTTCTCAAGGCTTTTGTCAACAGGTGTGGCTAATAGCCAGAATTTGTAATCCAGGAAGAGGGAAGCAGATCTCTTCCTACCTCAAACAAAATTCTAAGAATCCAACTAAGTTCCAGTTCCCTTTATGGAGATAACTTGGGATTCCACCCAGAGAGTGCCTATAGAATGTTTTGGTCTAAGGCTTAAATGGGACTGGTTTGTTCTTAACAATGGGATGGTTAACCGTGGACACAGCCTGACAACTTCAGTTGGTATGTTCATTTCTTTGTATCGTGTTAATGCAGTCTTTTGCCTTTCTCCTACCTTTTGGGGTCAGGGGTATTTTAAGCTTTAGGAAATTAAACATGAGCGAATTTCAGTACTTACTGGAATTCCCTCCTGATACTGTTCTATGTTTCTCCATTTTATTACTTTCATCCACGTCTTCATATTCTTTACTACATTTCTAAATCCCCACACCTCTACCCTGGCAAGAGGTATTTTTGTCAAGGCTGGTCCCTGACAAAGTGTGTCTTACAGTTGATCCCAGAACTGATCAAAATTAACCATGGCAGAGAGTGATTGAAACATTTAAGAAAAGTGGTGTGGGACCTGACTTTGGGATATTTGAAGAATCCTCTTACCTTATACTTGCTCCTGCTCTAATCAGAGTCTTTATTTCTCTCAGGATCTCTGCCATTAAGAAAGGACTTCTAGTTGGTTAGTATTAATTTTAGACATTGTCTCCAAAACTCATAGTACTGTGTGCACACATTTGATGTGCTATTTCTTTTACAAAATGGCTTTCTTTGCCTTCTTCCAGTGTAGCATGCACATATGGAACAGTGCAAGATACCTCTAAATATTCAAATCATTCCCTGTTGTTGAGCATG
Source organism: Microtus pennsylvanicus (assembly GCF_037038515.1). NCBI lineage: Eukaryota > Metazoa > Chordata > Mammalia > Rodentia > Cricetidae > Microtus > Microtus pennsylvanicus. The sequence continues at coordinate 133,804,537 of NC_134601.1, read as the reverse complement.
CATGCTGCACTACTTAAGATGGGGAATATAAAACAAGGCAGATTCTCATTACTTTGCATACTGTGCTGTCTAGTTTTTATGTCAACTTAACACAGGTTAGGGTTATCCGTGAAGAGGGAAGCTCAACTGAGAAAATGTCTCTGTTAGATTGACATGTAGGAAATCCTGTGGTGGCATTTTCTTACTTGATGATTGATGTGGAAGGGCCTAACCCACTACAGGTGGTGCCATACTTGGGCAGGTGATCTTGAGTTGTATAAGAAGGTAGGCTGATGCTTGTGTTATTATGGGTGTTGTTTACTTCCTTGGTTTGTGATTTTCCTTCTAGTATTTTCTGTAAGGCTGGGTTTGTTTGAATCTGTTTTTGTCCTGGAATATCTTGTTTTCTCCATCGATGGTGAATGCAAGCTTTGTTGGGTATAGTAGTCTGGGCTTACATCCATGTTCTCTTAGTGTCAGCAGCACATCTATCCAAGACCTTCTGGCTTTCATGGTTTCCATTGAGAAGTCAGGTGTAATTCTGATAAGTTTCCCTTTATATGTTACTTGACATTTTCCTTTGCAGCTCATAATATCTGTTCTTTTTTCTGTATGTTTTGTGTTTTGATTATTATATGGCATGGGGATGCTTTATTTTGATCCAGTCTATTTGGTATTCTGTATGCTTCTTGTACTTTCATAGGAATATCCTTCTTTAAGTTGGGAAAGTATTCTTCTATAATTTTGTTGAATATATTTTCTGGGCCTTTGAGCTGTAATTCTTCTCCTTCTTCTACCCCTATTATTCTTAGGTTTGGTCTTTTCACAGTGTCCCATATTTTCTGGATGTTTTGTGTTAAGAATTTGTTGGATATGTTTTGTCCTTTAATCAGTGAGTTTATTTCCTCTGTAGTATCTTAAGTGTCTGAGATTCTTTCTTCTATCTCTTGTATTCTGTTGGTAATACTTGTCTCTGTAGTTCCTGTTCATTTACCCAGAATTTCCATATCCAGCCTTCCCTCAGTTTGTGTTTTCATCATTACTTCCATTTCATTTTTCAAGTCTTGAACTGTTTCCCTTACCTGTTTGATTGCTTTTTCTTGTTTTTCTTGGTTTTGTTGGGTATCTTTGAGAGTTTTATTCATTTCCTCTACCTTTTTGTTTGTCATCTCCATTTCTTTATGGCAGTTTTTCACCTCCTGTTTAAGGTCCTCTATTTTCATAAAGTTCTGTTTAAAGTCGATTTCTTCTATTTCTTCAGGAGTATGGTGTTCAATTATTCTTATTTCGGGATCCCTGGATTCTGGTGATGTCATGTTGCCTTTCAGGTTGTTGGAGAAATTCTTGCATTGGCGCCTGCCCATCTCTTCCTTCAAACAGAGCCAGGAGAGTCTTGGTGTCTTGGTCCAGTCTTTGCTGTGAATGACTCTCTGAGTGGATTTCCCCAGTGCAGGAGCAGGAACTGTTCCTGTCTGGAAGGAACTCCTCAGCACTGAAATAGGGATGCCTGGTAGTCCCTTCTGGGTGGATAGCCTGAGTGCAGGAGCAGGACACTGTTCCTAAGCCATGGACCCATCCGGATGGAACTCCTCAGCACTGAAACAGGGATGCCTCGTAGCCCAAGGACACCACGGACAAAAGGCTGAATGTGGGTGCAGGGTAGGGTCTATTAGAACACAGAAGACCCTGCAGCACAGGCTGAAGGTGCCTGCACTCCCTTGTAGGGTCTCTCAGACCTGCCTGGCAGGCAGACACTCACCCCTCTGGGTAGATAGCCTTAGTGCAGGAGCAGGAAACTTTTCCTGGGCCAAGGACCTTGCAGACAATAGGGCAGGCTTGAGGGAGGCAGGGTCATGTGTAAAAATGTAACCCCTGCAGCAGGAGCTGGAGGAGGGGGGCTGTGCTCTATTCTGGGACAGGCCTCCCCTGGATAGCACACACTCACCCACCTGGATGGAACTCCTCAGCACTGAAACAGGGATGCCTGGGAGCCCAAGAACACCGCAGACAAAAGGGCGAACACAGGGGTAGGGCAGGGTCAAGTAGAACACAGGGGGATGGAAATGGGAGGAGGGGAGGAGGTGGAAATTTTTTTATTTAAAATAAGTAAAAAAAAAGAAGTTAGGCTCAGCAATTGTCTTAGGGTTCACTATTTCTCTGAAGATATAACATGACCATGGAAACTTTTATTAATGAAAACACTTAATTGAGGTCATTTACTTACAGTTCAGAGGTTCAGTCCATTATGAAGGGGAGCATGCAGGGAGATGTGGTCCTGGATCTGAGAGTTCTACATCTTGGCTCAGAGGCAACAGGAAGTCCATGGACAGTCACACTGAGGGAACCTTGAGAAAAAGAGACCTCAAAATCAGCCCCCACAGTGAAACACTTCCTACAATAAGGACACACCTCCAAATAGTGCCATTCCCTTTGGGGGCCATTTTCTTTTAAACCACCACAGCAATCCCCAAGAAATAAGTCAGTAAAGATCACCCCTCCATGACTTCTGCATCAGCTCCTGCTGCTGGCTTCCTACCCTGATTTTGCTCGGTGGTGGACTGTGACATGAGGAATGTGAGATGAAATAAGTCATTTCCTCCCCAAGTTGCTTTTGTTCATAGCCTTTGGTCCAACAATAGCAACCCTAACAAGATATTGGCCCAAGTGTAGTTGAATAATTCAATAGCCTTTGAATACCATTGGCCTACTAAAGTGTAGTCTTTATAATTTTCTAACATCTTGTCAGGTACTGTGTCAACAAAACTGGCACAGTATGGGTTCTTAGATGCTTACAGGCCTGTTAGTTTCCTAACAGCTCTAGAACCTCTTTCCTTGGCATGACACTGATTAGTTAGTGTTCATGGCCACATTTAGTCTTCCAGGAAAGGCTGTTCCTTCTATGGCCTGGAATTATTTTTTGCATCTTCAGGCAGCCTTTCAGAAATCTGGATCTCTAGAGTCTACAATGAGGGGAGCTTACTATTTTTATTCAGGCCTTGAGAAATCAAAGAATGAAGTTGAAGAGTTCAGTTTTAAGCCAAAATTGTTTGTGTAAATTTTCAAGATCTATCATAGGCAACTGTAAATTCTTTGTTTGGAAGGGGCATTAGTAAAATTGCCCCTTCCAAGACAGCCAATGCATTGCAGGTTCAGAAGAAGTTGCAGTGGAGGACTCAGAGCCCTCTTATGTGGGATATACTCTTAATGAATATTCACATTCCACTTGGAGGCCTCCTTAATGGTGGATACTGGGTAGCACTCAGTCAGGGCTTTTTCACATGCCTGTGCTTTTGATCACCTTATCAGGAGTTACACTACTCTGTAACATTAACTTTTGTGTAATGTTTAGCTAAAGCTTAGGTAAATCTCAACACTCTTCAGATCAATATGTCTACTCCAAGTCTTTCCCCTTCAACCTGCCTGCAGCTTCATGAATTCAAATATAGTAAAAGGTTAGGAATGCTTTTGTTCAGGGTATTTCCCATTTATACTGATGGTATATGTATTTTATACTGGCCCCACTCCTCAACAGGAAATGGAGCAGTAGAAAAATTAATAACTTCTTTTATGAGTTTTGATTACATTATCAAAGATAGTGAATAATGCGCATAAGACTCTGAAGGTCAATGTAAAATAGATCCCATACATTATGGCTTAAATTCTCAGGAATATGGGCTGAGTGTATAGCTCAATGGGTAGAGCACTTTCCAAGCATGTGTGAGTTTCCCTAAACTGCCTGCCCAGCTTCAATCACTTAGTTTATTCCCCTCCTCTACTCATAATAGGTAACTCTAACTGAGGCAGAGAATTCAGGAACAGCACGACTCAGCCAGCCACCTGGGCCAGAGCAGACCTGAGACAAATAAAAATCTACAGAAGCAGGTACAAGGGAGCAACTGCTGAGGGAGTGGGTCAGAGCCAGAGACTACTGTGGGTCCAGGCATGAATCTGGGACCTTCGCAGGAGTAGACCTGAGCCAGGACCCCTGTGGGTCTGGGATAAGTCTGGGAACTCCAACGAACTAGGTAGGCCTGAGTCAGGACCTCTGTGAATCTGGGTGTGAGTTTGGGACCTCTGAGGGAATGGGCCTGAGCCAGGACCTCTGTGGGTCCAGGCATTGGTCAGAGACCTCCGAAGGTGTAGGCAGGAACCAGAAACCTCTTTGGGTCTGGGCATGAGTCTGGTACCACTGAGGGAGTAGGCCTGAGCCAGGTCCTCACCCAAGTCTGAGATCTCCAAGGGAGAAGATCAGAGCCAGAGACCTTTACAGGAACAAGCCCAAGGCAAGGACCTCCTCAGGAGCAGATCCAGACCAGGGATATTTACAGAAACGGGTCTGAGCCAAAAATAGGCCTGCCAGAGTAGGCTTGAGACAGCAAATTTCACATAAGCAGAGCAAACCTTGGGAGCTTTGAGGGAATTCCAGGAACGTGGAACAAACAATGGGGTAACTACAACCATGGCACTGATTGTACCACAAGGAACAGCCATCTGAGCCTTGGATTCACTGGCACTTATAAGATTAATCACCAGAGTCACAGACAGCCCCAACCACACCAATTAGAGGAAAAGATGAATAGACAAGGTAAGAACAGATTCAACAGCACAAAGAGCAACACGACACCAGTAATATCTAGAGACCCTACAACAGCAAGACTTGAACAAACAAATATAGATGAAGCAGAAGAAAATGACCTAAAAATAACTTCAGGAGAATGTTTGAGACTCTGAAAGAGGAAATAAGAAATTCCCCCAAAGAAACGGAGGGATAGACAAACAAAAAATTGGAAGATATCAACAAATCCCTTAAAGAAAACCAAGAAAAAGCAATCAAACATATGAAAGAAACAATTCAAGACTTGAAAACTGAAATAGAGACAATAAAGTAAACACAAGCTGAGGGAATTATAGGAACAGAAAACATGAGAAAAAGATCAGGAACCACAAATGCAAACATAAACAGCAGAATACAGGAGATGGAAGAGAGAATCTCAAGTGCTGAAGATACAATAGAGGAAATAGACTCATCAGTCAAAGATGTTACATTAAATGTAACAAAAGCTTAACACAAAATATCCATAAAACATGGGATGCCATGAAAAGGCCAAACCTAAGAATAACAGCTATAGAAGAAAGAGAAGTTCAACTCAAAAGCACAGAAAATTTATTTACCATAATCATAGAAGGAAGTTTCCCAACCTAAAGAAAGATATGCCTATGAAAATACAAGAAGCTTACAGAACACCAAATAGGCTAGATCAAAAAAATAGTCCTCTCACCACATAATGATGAAAACACTAGCAGGCGTTCCCCGGAATGAGAATATTAATAAGGTATCCACCTCGGTTGAACTGGGGATTAAGAAATGTTTGATAATAAATGTGAGTAGATCTTCAGGGGAGAGAGAAGCCTGAGATGCCCTTCTGTGAAAAAAAAAGAAAGAATATTAAGAGCTGCAAGGGAAACAGGCCAAGGAACATATAAAGCAGATGTATCAGAATTAAACCTGACTTCTCATTGGAGACAATGAAAGCCAGAACATCCTTGTCAAGTGTTATGCATGATGTGGAAGTGATTTCTTATTAATAAAGAAACTGCCTAGACCCATTTGATAGGCCAACCCTTAGGTAGGCGGAGTAAACAGAATGGAATGCTGGGAGAAAGAAGCTGAGTCAAGGAGTCACCATGGTTCTCCCACTCCAGACAGATGCAGGTTAAGATCATTCCTGGTAAGCCAGCTTGTGGGCTACACAGATTAATAGAAATGGGTTAGATCAATATGTAAAAGCTAGCCAATAAGAAACTGAAACTAATGGGTCAGGCAGTGTTTAAAAGAATACAGTTTCCGTGTAATTATTTCGGGTAAAGCTAGCCGTTCAGGCGGCCGGGTGCGGGGACTCAGCCCGCCGCTCCTACTACTACATATGCAGACATTAAGAGACAAAGGTTACAAGCCCAGACTACTATACCCAGCTAAACTTTCAATCACCATAGATAGACACAACAAGATGAGACTGGGAAGTGCAGGAGCAGGTGTGGTGGGTCCTCCCCAGGGCCAGCTGGCAATCTGCAGCCATATTCCTTGTTCTGTGAGCTCCCATGTGGTCCCTGCTACTCTCTGAACCTAAGCACAGTCCTCTGGATAACTTTGCTCTGTGGGCTGCACCTGTGCAGAGCATTGAGAACAGGGAGCTGTGTGTGGAAGCTTATGTTTTTGGTGCAGCCCTGGAAGGCAGGTTGTCTAACTTGGAGAGGCCTAGTTTCTCAAGTATCTTCTAGACATTCAGCAATTTGCATTTAATCTTAACTGTAATGTCCATTTACACTTAATTATGTGGTGGTTTTAAAAGGCATCTCATGTGTTGGGTAGCACTCCACATTTACCTGTGATGTAGAAGAATAGAATTGATAACTTACAGGAATTATTAATGCTTTGTAGATAGTAACTCCAACAAAATAGAATTTCGCTGAGGGAAGGCTGTAATGATCTGTCCTGTCCCTTTAAGAGACAAACCCTGTACACTCTCTCCACCGTCCACTAAGGCAGGAAGATCTTTCTTCCTGCTTGCATCCTGTGTCTGTCTTCTTTTCAGTCTCTCCTCCTAAGAGGCAGCTTCTGCCTCTCTCCATTCTACCCACTTCTCCCCATATCCCTTCTCTCTCTCCCTCTCTCTGTCTCTCTCTCTGTTTCTCTCTGCTCTTCCCCTTCTCCCCTTACACACTCTCCCTTTCCTTTCCATAACCCATTAAATAAATATCTAACCTCACTCTGCATGGTGTGCCTATCCATGTCTCTGTCTCTCGCCCCCCATGAGGCTCCCTGCCCAAAACCAGCCACATTTGGAGACCTGCCGCATGTTCACATGGCATACCCATCTGTTTGTCTCTTCTTGTGGCCTACTACAGCCACTTTGGAAACTGCACCATCCCTGCCAGGGACAGTAATAATAATGTAAAAAGAGGAATTTGCTCAAATAAATACCGAAGTTCATTGTTGTAACTTTTTAAAAAAGTGGTGGATGAAAAAAGATACCATGTGACAGAGCTCAGGTGGAGGTGCTTTTTATTGGGGGAAAATGAATGGGAAAGTTGGGGGGAGAGGGGAGACCAGTCTCTGGAGTTAGGAGAGATAAAAGAGGAGAGAGAGAGAGAGAGAGAAGGGGAGAGAGAGAGGGAAGGAAGGAGGGAGGGAAAGATGAAAGAAGGAAGGAAGGAAGGAAAAGGAAAGGAAAGGAAAGGAAAGGAAAGAAAAGAAAAGAAAAGAAAAGAAAAGAAAAGAAAAGACAGTAGGTGGTCAAGGCCAACCTTTTACAAAGAACATAGCTAACATTCCGAGGAGGTGCTCTTAGTTGCTGCAGCTGAGGACTTACCCTGTCAGGAGGACCTCAAGTGCATGTCAGTGCAGATGTCTGAATTCATCCCTTACAAGTTTTGTTTTATATTCAATATAACAGAATTCAGCTAAGTTGTAATAAGTACCATTTTGAACAGTTTCCAATAGCATGTTTCTCATTTTGTGTGAGATTTCATGAAAATCACCTTTAATATGCATTTTAAATCACTGTCTGTACAAAGACATATAGACTTGTTCTACCAAGAGTTTCAAAATCCATGTGACATTTTTCCAGTTCCAAAGTTTCATATTTTTAGTATGTATCATAGCTTGTATCATACAGTATGGCCAAGTACCAAAATATTTATCAATTCTAGGATATACCATAATGCTCTTCTTTTATGATTTCATGATTGCCAGGATGGTACAGTTACAGGGTTATAAGAAGAAATCTATAGGCCTATATATTTAATGGCTATAGATAGAAATACTACTATATATTAGAAAACTAAATTCAGCAGTATTTTTTAAAAGATGATGCACAGTGATCAAGAGGGATTTATATGAGAGCTGCAAACAGGGTGCCATATGTGTAATTGTTTAAGTGTAAAAACACAAAGTACAAAATAATATGGACATATAACATTAAAATTATGATAAAATTTAGCATACTTTCGAGTTGAAAACTCTCAATAAATTTGGAGTAGAAAGAAGTGCTACAGTACAAAAAAGACAATGTATAACAAATAGAGCTATCATCAATACACTGAAAGCCACATATGAAACTATGGCTAAAATCATTTTTAACCAGCATAAGTTAAAAAGCTTTTCTCTATGATCCAGAAGAATGCAATGCTACCCACATTTACAACATGTCTTCAATATAGTATTGAAGGGACTGACTGAAACAATTAGGCAGATATAAAAGAAAGATATAAAAGCATCCTAATGAAAAATAATGAAGTCAAACCCTGACTTTTTGCTAGTAGCATGATCTTATATAAAAATCTTAAGGGTTTCATCAAAACTGCTAGAACTAATCATTAAATACAGTAAAGTAGCAGAATACAAGCTCAGCAGTAAAAAATGAGTGATATTTACATACTATATAATAAAATTTCTGAAAATATCAAGACAACAATCTCATTTGCAATAGTTTCACAAGTATTTAAAATATATATAACCACAAAGATGAAATATTTATATATTGAAAACTATATAAAATGTTCATAAATTAAGTTGAAGGAAGCAAAGGTACTATTGAAATATTCATATTTTCCTATGCAAGTCAATGGAATCACTATCAACATATCAATGTTATTTTTTATAGACCAAGGAAAAAGTATTCTAATGTTCCAGACAACCACAAACATGCTGAGGAAGTCATGAGCAGAAACAACGAAGCTGAAAGCACCAATCACTACCACATTTTAATCCGTAGCACAAGTCAATAGTATTTAAACATGTGACAGTGGCATGCAAAATGACTCACCAACAACTGGAACAGAAAAAAGAGCATATGTAGCCAAGCGATTTTAGCAAAGGTGCCAAAAATGAAGTCTGCTTGTCCAAATGCACAATGAAATTGGGGATTATCTGGCACCATATACTAAAATAAATTCCACATGGATTAAAGATAAATAAACCTGAAGCTGTAAAACTACCAAGAAAAAACATTTGGAAAATTACATAATATTTGTCTAAGCAATGGTTTTCTTAGATTCTACTCTCAATAATAAAAATATAAGTGCCATTATCCTTGGCTTCTCATAGCCCTCATTGTTCGCCATGTTCAGAGAGTCCGGTTTCATCCCGTGCTTATTCAGTCCCAGTCCAGCTGGCCTTGGTGAGCTCCCAATAGATCAGTTCCACTGTCACAGTGGGAGGGTGCACCCCTCGTGGTCCTGACTTCCTTGCTCATGTTCTCCCTCCTTCTGCTCCTCATTTGGATCTTAGGAGCTCAGTCTGGATCCTACTGCATGAGCTGGCTTTGTGGGAGCCTAGCCTGTTTGGATGTTCACCTTCCTGGACATGGATAGAAGTGGGAGGACCTTGGACTTCCCGCAGGGCAGGGAATCTGGACTGCTCTTCAGTCTCGAGTGGGAGGGGGAATGGAGTGAGGGGAGGGGGAGAGGAGTGGGAGGAGGGGGAAGGAAATGGGAAACGGGGAGGAGGCAGAAATTTTTTTCAACAAATAAAAAAATAAATAAAAAATAAAAAAAAGGTGTGACCAGCTCACAGCTTTCAGGCACTCTGGAGGTCGTCAGTAATATGGCTAGTAATACGCTAGTAGAGGCGTTTTCTTGGTCAGCTCCAATGTTCATATCATTGCTCTTTTGTTCTGAAATTAATTGGCATTTTGTTTTGTTTTGATTTGATATAGAGCTGTATAAGAAAAGCAGAACCCCATTGAAAAATCTATTTCAAGAATTTTTATTTAAATATATATCTTAACTTTAAAAAAAATTAAAAGACAAGTATAATCACATTAACTAAAACTGTTTCTGCACAACAAAATAAACTAAAAAAATCAAGAGAGTTAAAGGACAACATATAAAGTAAGAAAAATATTGACATTCATCTGATAATGGGTTAATATTCAAACTATATCAAGAACTCAACTTTATAGAAAGAAATCAAATGAACCAATTAAAAATTGGGCAAAGGATATGAATAGACATTTCTCCCAAGAAGACACACAAATGACCAACCAATAAATGTTTGGGAAAAAAAGGTCCACTATCACTAATCAATAGAAAAATGCAAATACAGAAGGAGGTATAATTTCTTAATATTTTAGAAAACAAACAAAATCAGAAACTATAATTCATAAGCAAATCATCAATATGGTAAAAAAATGTCCAGCAAAGTATAAGACAAAAAGTAATCTCCAAAAATACTCTTGAGTTTGTATTTGGGTTAGCCATCTATTTGCTGGGCATGAGGCCAGCCCTTAAGTGTGCTTTGTATACCATTGAAAAACAAGTTTTCCTTTGAGAGTGATTGACACTTGGAGATAGCTTCTGGGTTAAGGATGAGGCTCTGTCCACTCATCCTCTTAGCTCTGGGATCCCATCTCTCTTGGACATGTGCAGGCTCTGTGCATGCTGCTATGGTACATTGTTTCCTTGTTATCTTCCATCCCCATAGACTCTTACAATCTCTCTGTCTCCTCTTTCACAGGGTTCCCTGATCCCTATGGGGAGGGATGTGATGCAGATATCTTATTTAGGACTGAGTGTTCCAAGGTCTCTCACCATTAGAATTCAGTTGTAGGTCTTTGTAGAGTTCTCATCTCCTGCAGGAGAAACTTCTTTGCTGATGACTGAGATACTGATCTTTGTGACTAGCAGAATATCATTAGGAGTCATTTTATTGCCATGTTCCTTTAGAAGAAAAATAGTATTTGATTTTCTCCTGGATGCATGGTCTATCTCAGGTTCTTGGCCGTCTATGCAATGCTGGGCATGGGTTCCATCTCATGGAGTGAAACAAACCTAATTACAGAGTGTTTGGTTACTTCTACTACATCAGTCCCATTATTGTACTATATGAACTACATGCCATGCAGGTAGTTCACTCTTGTTGGTCACAGGGTTGTTTGCTAGGATAGTGTTTACCTTTCTCCTCTGGCAGCCTGCAGAGGACCTTCCAGTACAATGAACATTAGTCAGTGGGCATGAAGGCCCTAGCGGGACACCAACATGATTTCTGCATGTTCAATGAGATCTGTAGATGTAGTCTTCAGCAATAAAGCCATGGGAGGATTAAATCGAGGGGGGGTAGAGGTAGGTAAGGAGAGAGTATAGGGAGTGACATATAACACTAAGGGCCATTTTAGGGGTCATAATAAAACTTATTGCAGTAGAAATTTCTTAAAATATTTACTCCTATGACAGAAATCTAAAGGGAATCACCACATAACAGGGAAATCAAAGCCTCAACAATCTATCTCTAGCCACACCAAGTGAAAGCTCGAGTACCAAAAATGGGTTATATAGGACTGGAGAGATGGCTCAGAGGTTAAGAGCAGTGTCTGCTCTTCCAGAGGTCCTGAGTTCAAGACCGAGCAACCACATGGTGGCTCACAACCACCTAGGAGATCTGGTGCCCTCTTCTGACCTGCAGGCGTACATGCAGACAGAACACTGTGTATATAATAAATAAAATCTTTTTTAAAAAATGGGTTTTATCTAATTGGGGTGTTGGACAAAGGGACTCCTTGGGCTATGGATTGCTCTCCATGGACAGATGGAGCACTTGAAGGGAAAGAAGTCTTTAGAAAAGATATTTCTGATGAAGTGCTGCTAATCTCACATTTAATGACAAAAGTCTGATGACTTCCCCCTTCATGTCAAAAAGGAAACAAAGATGTCTGTTCTTGACATTTTAATATTGTACTACTAGAACAAATGATGTGACAAACTAGTTGCCAAATGCAAAAACAATGAAGTTGGAATCTTACCTCCACAGTAGATGACAATGAACTCAAAATGTAGTGAAGACTTAAATGTAAGGGTTTGAAAAAGTAAAACACTTTTTTAAACAGATAAATGTAAATCTCCATCATTCTGGGTTGGCAATATCTATTTAGATATGACAGCAAGAAAGTAAATAACAAATGAGATACTATTGTGTTGTATTATGTCACAAATGAGGTATTATTGTATTTTTCTAAAATGAAGGTTTTAAGTTTCAAAGCATACTAACAAGAAACTGAAAGGACAAATCACACAATAAGATAAAGTATTTCTTTGTCATGTATCTTAGGAGAGATTTATATTTAGATATTTTACAACTCAACAATAAAAGACAACCAAATAAAAATAGAAATTATCTGAATATTTATCTAAAAAAATAGTAATAAAGTGCTTGACATCACAAGGAAATGCAAATCATTTACACAATGAGATAATACATCACACATAGTAGAATGGCAATGCTGAAAATCCAAGCAATACTTGTTGAGGACTTTTAAGAAAATGGTATTCTTATCTATTTGTGCCTATAAACTCTCACAACCATTTTGGAAAACACTGGTGGTTCCTCAAATAATTAATTATAGAACTACTATATGGCCAAACAATCCTTCCCTTAATATAGATCTAACAGGAATAAAAACATATCTAAATAAAATATGTACAAAATGTACACAAATATATACAGCAGCATTCTTCATATTGGTTCAATATAGAACAGCACAACTACCCATCAAAAGGTAAATAAATAAAAATATGGTTTGTCCACTGCCTTAGTCATATTTTCACTATAACACAAGTCAACTTAAAAAGAATATATAGTTTTGGAGGTTTCAACACATGATAAATTGGTTCCACTGCTTTGTACCCATGACGGCCAAATGCATCACTGTGTGTGTTCATCATGGTGGAAGACAATTTGTCCCATAGCTAGACATGAAATAAAGAAAAGGCAGGTACTGGAGTCATACTATCTCTTCTGAGTACATATACCCAAAGACATAAGATCCTACTTGGTTTCACCTCTTAATGATAGATTTCAGATTAATGGATTATGGAATATTATGCTAAGGGACATAAACCAGACACAAAGAGACCAAAAGGTAGGGTCCAACTGCTGAGAAGGAAACTGGCTAAGAGCCCTTGTCTTAAATAAGATTTCTACTGCTTTGAGGAGACATGACCATGGTCTGTCCTATCACAGCAATACCTGTGTTCCTGGTAGCAGCATGTATATTACTTAGGATTTCTATGGCTGTTAAGAGACACCATGACCACAGCACCTCTTATAAAGGAAATATTTGAGGTGGCATCTTACAGTTAAGAGGTTTAGTCCATCATCATCATCATCATGGAACGAAACATGGTAGCATTCAGACAGACATGGTGCTAGGGATGGAATTGAGAGTCCAACATCTTGATCCACAGGCAGCAGAAGGAGAATGCTACGCTGGGCCTAGCTTTAGCATCTGAGACCTCAAAGCCTGGCCCCAGTGACATACTTCCTCCAACAAAGCCACATTTACTTTCACAAAGCAATATCTCCTAATAGTAACACTCCCAATGAGCCTATGGGAGCCATTTTCTTTCAAACCACCAAATTGCCCTGGCCCACACAGGCTAGCAGTTCCCATAGCCTATAACAGTCTTAGATTTGTTTAAAAGTCAGTAAGTTCAAAGTCTCTTCTGAGATAACTGTAATCCTCTGTAAAATCAAAGTGACAAAGCAGAACACATAAAAAGGGGACATAGTGAGGAAATACTGGACCAAAACAAAACTAAAAATCAGCTGAGCAAACTCCAAACTCTGCACGTCCATATCTGATGTCAAACACTCTTCAGATCTCCAATTCTTTCAGCTTTGTTGACTGCAACACACTTCTTTCTCTTGGGCTGGTCCCCTTCCCCATTAGCAGCTTCCTTTAGCAGGTATCCCATGACTCTGGCATCTCCAGCACCTTGGGGTCTCCAAGGTAACCCAGGCTTCAACTTTATAACTTCACGCGGTGTCCTCTCTAGGTCTCCATGCACAGACACCCCGGACACATGCCTTGCCTCAGCAGCTTTCCTTAGTCATTAAGGGCGATTCCATAATGACTTTCTTCTACCCTTCATTTTAAAGCCAGTGAGTGCCACATGGCTGAAGCTGCCAAGTTCTTCTGCTTGCTGAGGGTGGAACATGGTCCACATGTTCAATTACATCTTCACCATCTTAAAGCGTTCAACAGTTTTTCTAATCCGTATTCCTCCAAACAAAAATATGGTCTGTCCTGTCATCATGACTGGAAGCATGGAGGCATGCAGGCAGACATGTACCTGGAGAAGTAGCTGAGAGTTCTACATCTGGATCCACAGGCAGCAGAGAGAGACAGAATCACTAGGCCTGGCTTGAGACACTGAAACCTCAAAGCCTGTCCCCAGTGACCCACTTCCTTCAACAAAGCCACAGTTGCTCCAACAAAGCCACACCTCCTGATAGTGCCACTTCCTAAGGGCCTATGGGGATCATTTTGTTTTCAAACCACCACAGTTAGGATTCCAATCTCAGGTGTGAGTTTTGGCTGTGACCTTAGAGAAACTATGGCCTATCTGCTGATTGCTGTCTCTAAAAACAGAATGAACATTCTCTTACATTGCCATTGAGTATAGATCTCTTTGAAAAAATCAATAGTAGCTTAATATAACCTTATACTTTAAATATTGGATCAAAATTATTGTTCTTTTACCATTTAGTCATTCTTTCTTTAAAAGCAGCTGTGCTGTTAACGTAAATATCTTGTTTCATATTCATGATTTATTATTATTTATGGTGTTGGATGTGTTTATTTGGTTTTTTGTTGTTTGATTTTGCTATAATTTATAGTTTTAATTAATCAAATAGCAACTCAAGAATGGATTTGATGATACACAATTTTATAAAAATATTAGGCTGGAGCTGGGCATTGGAGGTGCACACCTTTATTCCCACCACTCCGGAGGTAGAGGTAGGTGAACCTCTGTGAGCTCGAGGCAAGCCTGATCTACAAGAGCTAGTTCCAGGACAGGCTCCAAAGCTACAGAGAAACCCTGTCTAGAAAAACAAAATGAAAACAAACAAACAAACAAAAACAGAGAAAAACAAAACAAAAAATATTAGGCCAGGTGGTGGTGGTGCATGCCCTTAATCCCAGCTCTTGGGAGGCAGAGGTAGCTGGATTTCAGTGAGTTCAATGCCAGCCTGGTCTACAGAGCAAGTTCTAAAACAGACGGGAGTGTTACACAAAGAAACTCTATCTCAAAAAACCAAGAAGAAAAAATTTAAACTATTACTCCCGTATTTGTTAAAGAGACCAAGTCTTAATTCACAGATTAGAAATTGGTTATTTTCCTCCTAAGAACTTAAGATGTTCAACAAAGATATACCTTCTGATGAATAAATTTCATTCCCAATTATTGTGGAACTATTCTTCCAAAACTCAGAGATTACAAGAAAGCTACAGATGATTGCAAAATCAACTTTTACACATCAGCGAAGAAATAATTATGTATTAAATAATAAAGAAAACTAATTTTAAACATATGTAATGTCCTTAGAAAGCACTAATAGGAAAAGGAAATAATCTTTGCTGTGAGGCCTTGAAATGGAAGATAGAATTGAAATCATGTCTTTCATGTCAGTTTCAAGAAATTTACATAGCGCTCAAGCTATAAACATGATTAGCTTTCCATAGACTAAAGCAGAAAAGAGGGGGGAAACGACAAGAAAAAACCTGCCCAAATGAAAGATAGTGAAAGTCAGTAAAAATTAGGGAGAGACTAGGTCAAAATGGCAGTCTAATGTGTTAGCACGCATCCCCCTTCCAAGTTTTTCCAGTGAAAAAGAAGGGATATTCATGTTCACTAAGAATTTCATGAGGTGACCTCTGCTTCATTTCCTACCTCTGGTCCTGATTGAGCTCCTGCCCTGGTTTCCCTTCATGGCGGACTGTGATGTAGAGTTGTAGGATGAATAAACGTTTCCTTTCCTGAGGGAAAAAAAAAAGAATTTCATGAGGGCATTAGTGAGATGAAAAAGCAAGTTCCTGGAGGAATGCTCAGGACACTGAGGTGAAGGATAAGGTGGAGGGAGGAGAGGAGCTTTGCCATGCTTCTCCTCTCTGCTTCCAAACAGGTTTGCTCAGGCCATGTGGGGGGGGGGGGGGGGGGCGAAGCACAGGGAGGGGACAATTGAGCTTAAGAGTCACTGATTCCAGCATTTCGGAGGTCCAAATCCTGTTTCACATCTTCTGCCCCACTGCAGCTCTCCAGCCCTTCCCAACAACACCAGGGAACCCAGGAGAGTGCAGCACAGCAGCAGGCACCCACCCAGGTATCCAGCATTGCCCTCAGGCTCCTGGGGTGGGGTGAGGGCCGGTTAGGGACCAGATTCCTGGAGTGGAGGCATCTAACAAGGGGTGGGTATGAGTAAGTTGGCCCTTTATCCCCTCAGCTAACTGTCTCGTCCCTCTTCTCCAATGCAGCCATGGACCCTGGCACCAGCACCCAGTATTTCTGGACCACTAAGGCCCAAGGGGAACCCGCAGATGCAGCTGCTGGACATGAGTTCTGTGACAAGATCGCCAAGACCAAGACTGCAGATTTGACCAAGAAAACACCTGCACAGAAGAGGCAGAGGAGCAGATGTTCGTCTCTGGCCGAAAGGAACATCGTGGGCTGCAGAATTTCTCACGAGTGGAAGGAAGGGGATGGGCCCATCACCCATTGGAGAGGAACGATTCTCGATCAGGTTCCTCTTAATCCCCCTCTCTATCTTGTGAAATACGATGGAATTGATTGCGTCTATGGATTGGAACTTCACCACGATGAAAGAGTGTTGTCCCTTAAAGTGCTCTCTGATACAGTAAAACCATCCCCAGTCCCTGATCCCGACATTGCTGATACAATAATTGGTAAGGTGGTGGATCACATATTTGAGGGTGAGCATGGCTCCAAAGATCTCTGGAGGGGGATGGTTCTGGCAAAAGCGCCTCTACTTAATAACTTTTTTTATATTACCTATACAAATGATCCCATCTTATACATGTACGAGCTTCTGGATGATTACAAAGAGGGCGATCTCCGAATCCTGCCAATTTATAATGACATTCCTCCACTAAATGTGGGTCTTAAATTTGTGAATGGTCTCATAGGAAAAGAGGTTGAATATGCCAATGATGATGGCAGCAAAAGAATGGGCAAGTTCATTGGCAAAATAGAAGCCCTACCATCGGTGTATCTTATCAAATTTGATGATGATTTTCATATCTATGTCTATGATTTTGTGGAAAATGTCTAATTGGCAAAGTTACGCCACCACAACTGTTGAAATAAAGTTGTTATTTCTAGATGTTCAGAGGCTGCTGCTTTTAAGTGTGTGGGGAACTCGCCGGGGGTGTAAGTTTGTCCGGACAAATACACATTTCTGTGTGTATGGCATGCTGTCTGTAAGCACTTTGCCTTGTGGAAAACACTGGGTGTGTTTGCTGGGTGGAGCAGGGAAGGAGGGAACAGCTGTCAATTCTGCCTGTGAGACAAGGGGGCTAGTATCATCTAAAAATGGAATAAGACTTAGCAGGTCTGGTCCTTGGGGGGAGGAGGAGAAGGAACTGGAGTTGGACTGTGGAGGAGGAGACTGCCTAGGGAGAAGTGGAGGGGAGCCAGAGTGAGAGAGAGAGGCTCCCTGGGGGTGGGACAGAGGGAAGCAAGAAACATGGATTGGGAAGGGCAGGAGGGGGTAACAGAGTGAAGCCTTCTGGCACCTCCTGGCTTTCAGAAAACCATAGGAACTCCTGTAGGAGAATACACAAAGCAGTGTGAAGAGGGACACAGGAAGGGTAGGAAAGGTCTGCTGGGCAGGGAGGTCCCTGAGGAGAGACTCTGGGACTTTAGAGGTCAGGAGGATCCACCCAGAGGACATAATACACTTTAAGCTTAACTGGGAGGAGCATTCCAAGAATAGCCTAATGCATCCACCTTCTTCTTTCTGGCTGTTCTTAGTGGCAATGGTCAGCTGTCGAGCAAAACACCTGTGTTAGATGGTCACTGAATGGCCTTTCTAAGGACCTACTGGGAGAATGGAAGCCAATGTCAAATTTATATCTATTTATCAGGCTTGTGTGTTTTCAGAGAGTCTGACACAGCCTGAAGCCTAAGCAGCTAACAAGAGTTCACGGCTAGCTCTGGGCAAAGGGCAAGTGCTTTCTTTGGGAAAATGGATAGTTGGTGAATCCAGGAATAGCAGTTCTGACACTGTCCTGCTGGCTGGAATAATCCTTGCCTTCCTGGAGGGATGGGGCATCTGATGGCTGTGCCTCATGTCTCCATGGTATAGAGAGAACTTGGCTGTCCATGCTCTGTCACAGCTGCCTGGCTCCATTCAGTGCCCAGGCAAAGGGAAACTGCCCTTCCTTAGGCATCCCATTCTGGTAAGACTCCCTGAAAAGCCTTCTAGGTACCTCCTACCCACACTAGCTCCACCTTCCTTTTTAAACTCACAGCTACCCCTGATGCAGATGTGTGCACCTCTCTTTTGCAAGAGGGTGGTATAACCTGGGAACGGGGGAAGGGCTGGGGATTGTGGCTTTGGCTAAGTAATTCCTTTGCTGGAAACTTCCCTTTGAGAGGACTGGGCCCTGTTGGAAGAGGAATTGGGAATCCCAGGAAAGTGTCTCATAACTGTGGAGTTCAGGACATGGGTCCCTGTCCTCTTCTGATCTCTGATGTCATTCCCCAACCTTCCAAAGTCCCTCTGAGAACACTGTGTGTGCTCTGCCTCCTCCTTCCCCTGTTGCCTCCAAAGAGAACTGTGTTTCTCGTTCTTTCTGTGGGGGACACACTTGGAGCAAGCAAGGATCTGCCAGACACTGAAAGAAGGTGCTAAACCCCATCGATTCTCACCACCAAGCAAGCATTGACTCTATAGACAGTCTCAAGAATGGCACACGACAAGCACACCTCACAAGGGCAGCTTAGTTGTCTTTCCTACATCATGTGGTTTTGTTCAGACAACACCAGCAGGTCCTCTGGGGAGCACTTCTGCCAGTTTCCATGTTTTGTTGGTTGGTTGTGTTTCTGCTGTGTTCTGCATCCAGGTAGACTTGTGGTAAGTTCATACCATGTAAATGCCCTGAGATAGGACCCATCTCCCAACAGGGATACAAGGAAGGGTGGGTTGACCTCATTTTTACCTTGGAAAGGTTTTAGTTGGCCACGCCTTGGTAAAATCTGAGTCCATGTCCTGGAAGGAGGTTTATTTGCAGCTTTATGACTAGAAGCATGGATACTTGTCTGATTTCATATGCTCAATCCTGTGGATTCTTCATTCATTTGTTTTATCTTCATCCCATAAACACTTTGGGTGGGCTATACCAGACAATGTTCGGGACACAGAGGTGAGGTCAGTGGATACAGCAGATGAATGGATTTTATCCTCATGGAAATTCCTTTGTAATGTGTTATATGTGTAGTTAGCCATGTAGTTCGTAAATCTATGAGAAATATTTTCATATTGATATGTGATAAAAAAAAAAAGAGGACATACATAGGCCAGGATTGGGAAAATGAAGTTTGAAGATAATTTTTCATTTCCTCATTAAGGTTCTCTATCATCTTCAGAAAGTTATATTTAAGGATATTTTCTTCATGTCTTCTTTTTGTGGAACACTAGGTTCAGGTGTTGCCATATTGTTCTTTAGGTTGTTAAATGTATTCTTGCATTGGTGCCTAACCATCTCTTCCTCCAATTGGTGCAGGTAGGGCCTGTGGCTTAGGTGTTCTCTCTTCCTCCTGTTGCAGACTGGTAGTTGCTGATGAGGCACTAGGAGCTCCTCTCCAGGTGCAGTCATGGCCAAGGCTCCAGATGTCATAGGTGTAGTGGAGAATGGTTGCTCCGGAATCTCTGGGGTTTGGTGGTTGTGGTGGGGCATAGGATGTTTCTCAGTGGGTTAGGACTTGAAGAGGAGGGCCATCCAGATGGGAACACAGACACTCACCTCCTCAGGAGCAGCCAGGACCAAGGCTCTGGTGGTCTGAGCTGCGGTAGGGGTTGGCTGTGGGTGTGGGGGCACTCCTTCCAGGTCCCTGGGGCCTAGCTTGGTTGGAGTGGGGCACGGGATGTGCCTCCTGAGCTACCGTCCAGAGACCTGCTGGGCCCTCCAGTCGTGAACACAGACACTCACCTCTTTGAACCCAGATACTCACCTATCCAGGAGCAACCAGTGTCAAGGCTCTGGTGATCAGAGATGTGGTGGGGATCAGCTGTGGGTATGGGGAGAGTGTTCCCAGGTTTCTGGGAGCTAGACGGGTGGGGCTGGGGTGCAGGATATACATATACCTCTCAAAACTAGGGTCCCGAGAGCTGCACCTTGACATTATTTTATATTTCAGTAATGGACTTACTTTTTATACACACATTTCTAAAATTTAAAGAATAGTTATTTATTTATTTAATGTGTATGTACATAAGTATGTATGAGTTTGTGTGCACCAAATATGTGTGTGGGCTTGCGGAGTCTAGACTAAGGCTTTGAAAGCCCCAGAGTTTGAGTTGCAAGAGGCTATGAACAGCCTTGTGGCCTAAACCTCTTGGAAAAGTGATGTGTTAAAAAGATGGGTGACCATTTTGAACCAGAAACAAGAGAGGAGTAGATGGGGGACAGAGGGGAGGCAGAGGGAGAGAATAGGAGGACAAGAGGGTGGGGGAACTGCAGTTGGGATATAAAATAAATGAAAAATTTTAATTTAAAAGACACATGGTGACATTGTTCCCTACAAAAGCAGTCCAAGCCAGCCAATCCAACAGCCCATTAACATTGATGGAACCCATACCCAGGATCCTTGTCTTCTCTGGTGGGTAGGACTTTACTGAGTGCCTCAAAATTAAAAAAAAATAGATGCCAATGTTCATCTAACATGAATAATTGATATATATTCTTGTTCCTCTGGCTCAGAAATTCTGATTTTCCCATTTGTTTTTAGTAAATCAAGTTGTATTTGTCCCCTTCCCTCCCCACTTCTCCTATTTCCTACCTCCAGTTTCCCCTCCCAGATTCTCCAATCTGATCCCCTTTATAACAGTTTCCTGATTTGTCTTGGGAGCTGAGGCGCTATGGATTCCACGGCAGGAAGACAGCACAGGAGACTGAGGGCCGCGAGGTTCTCTCACGGGTGCCCGTCATTAGAATCTTAATCCTCCAGGACCAGTTTCACTGTTCCGGTAGAGAATGGTGTTCTGAGGGCTGAGATGCAGGTGCCAACTGGCTCCACTTAGCTGGGTTTCTGCTTCTTGTCCAGTTTGTCTCTGGGGCACCTCTGGAGATCGTGCCTGGCTCCATTCATCCCCTAGAGGGCAGAGCTGAGTCCCTGACCTTGTGCTGTGCATTGTCCTGAGCCTCTTTGTCTGCTGTTTGTGAGGTGACTGCAGAGAAGAACATGTCCAGCAGGGGTCGCGGTGCACACAGATGTTCGCTGGGAGCACAGCCTTGTCTGGGAAGGAGAGCTAGACTCCGGGTTCTCAAAACACTGTTTTCCCGAGCATTCTAAGTACTCTTTGTTTTGGAAAGCAAAGATTAAAGGTTTTTTTTCGCTATAACTAAATAAATTTTGTTTAGGGGAGAAATCTTGGGAGTTGGGTTTTGTTCTGCTGTTCAGGCTTGCCTCAGCCTCCTGAGCATGGGACTAGATACAGAAGCACACAAAAGAGCCTGGCTCCCAACAAAGTTTCACCTTTCAGGAAGCAAAACGATTTCTTACAACCTTTCATTTCCTCCTCTTGCAGCATTAACTGTAGAGATAATGCCATATTGGGTGCACTATACAACTGCTTAAAAAAATTATGTGTGTGTGTGTGTGTGTGTGTGTCTGTCTGTCTGTATGTATGTGGATGTCTGCATGTGAGTGCATGTGCCCCAGGAGTTCAGAGGGTATAGGTTCTCTGGAGACTGAGATCCAGTCAGTTGTGAGCCACCTGATGTGGTTACAGAGAGCTTAACTCTGGTCCTTTGGAAGAGTAGATGCCCTCGAGCACTGAGTCATCTCTCTATAAACACACAGGTTCTTAAACTCTGGCTTTTCACCCCACAGGGAACCTTACAAGTGAATGTGAATATCCTAATTCTTGTTAAACCCTACAACCGAAATGTCAAGGAATGGTACTAGGAGAGAGATGGCTTGGTGAAAAGTATCTGCCATGCAATGGTAAGGACTTGAGTTTTAATTCACAGAACCCATGTAGATGCTGGACACGGTGGAAGTATATGCACTCTCAGGGTTCCTATGGGGAGATGGCATGCAGAGACAGTAGAATCTCCAGAAATGCCAGGGCCAAGGAGACTGATCTACAGTGGAAAAAAAAAAATAAAGAAAAGCTGTCTCAAAGAAGGTGAAGTGGAAAGACTGCCACCTGAGGTTGTCCACTCGCCGTGGCACACACACGCAGTTACGCATGGCCTCTATTCTCCCTGCCTGCCTCCCACACTGAAATCAGAAAAACCCCATTGCCTTCAACATATTAGAGAATTCCAAAGGCAGGAAACTTCAGTCAGGATTTCAGAGACGTTTATGGGAGAAGGGAACTGGAACAGTGAGTCACAGGTTCCCTCCAAAGTCTCATGCTTCTGCTTTAGCTCTGCATCCTCACATGGTGCAGACAGAGCTCTCTGCTCTGTCCCCCATGAGGTCCCCAGTTCAGCTCTTCATTGATATGTCCTTGTGAACTCAGCCGAGTCATGTAGATTGTTACAGCTCCACCTGTGAATGGTGTGAGATGTGTGTGTGACACAACACACTCCACCCTGTCTTCTAGGTGGCATTAACAAAGCCCAGAACTGAGTGTGTCTTTTGTAAGAGCAACAAAGAGAGTTGTATGTGCCATGTCAATATTAGACCTGGGCCCTAGTTCATGTTGTTCATATCTAAACCTTGGTTCTGATATTCCATGAAAATAGAAGGGGCTCGTAAAATTCCAAACAGCTGCTTTACTTGGGGGAAATACAGACTTAAGATGCGATTATGCTTCAGAGATATCAGTGGGCATTGCTGTGCTCAGTAGAAGTAGAGGAAGGCTGACAGGATCCTGGCTTTAGAGGGAACTCTTGGTACCTGGAAATGTGAATCTGGAATCTTACCTGTGCCATCAAAGTAGTGATGGATTCAGTACTCCTCAACTCCTAAGGATTGAGAAGAAAGCAAACGATAAAGAAATCCCTCTATAACACAAATAAAATGTTTAAGAAAAGAAAAAAGAAAGGAAAAGGGATTAATTTAGTGAAAGATGATTTTGCTCCTCTTTTGGGGTTTTGATTTCTACCAGGATTGAATTATTTCAAAATCTCCTGTGTTTTTCAAACTTTGTTCAAAATAGATGTCTGAGGAAAACCAGCAGAATATTAACCAGTGTTAGCCAGATGTTGGGGAGCACATACTTCCATTATGCTTGGCACATAGGTCGCCTTGTGGGATTTGGGAAGGTGCATTTTCCACATCTTCTTTCTTTTTTCCTGACCCTCCCACTTCTTCCACCTCCTGATACATGTACATGGAATAGAAGAAGCCTTGTTGCTGTGGATGTGCGTGTGTCTGGCAGCCTTGAGCCCACCTGGGCACTTTTAGGAAAGTGAAAAAAAACACCCCCTCTCCAGAAAAATAAGTGAGCAATGAAAAAGCAGTACGAATATTTTATACAATCTAAGAGTTTTTGGTGGGGTGGTCATCTAAGTTTCTTGTTCTCGTGACCCTGACCTGACATTAGGGATGAAAGTTGGCCAGGAGCCCTTTTTGGTAAATGGGGCAGAAATGACATCTTAAAGAGGAGTCTGTCCCCTGGAACTCAGCTGAGAGTAGAGTCCTTTTTCCCAACAGTGGAAGGAGTGTGCATTCCAGAAACTTTACTGAAGTCAACCCCAGCATCGCTAGCATGTTCAGGAAAGTTAGGATGCCTCTAACGGTGAAGCTGTAGGCTATGGATTTGCTCTCCAACAGTGTCATGGGAAAGCAATACTTAAAACTCCAGAGCTGATTTCAGAAAAGAGGAGCAACAGAACATTCACAGTATTTTGCTCTTGAGAAATGTCTGGTGGTGGTTTTCCAAATTATTCTCTTTAGGCATAGCTAGTGCAACCACCTTGTTACTACTACATTCTTCTGAGATTAAAGGGAAAAATCACTGTCAAAGCCATTAATGTGTAGAGAGTGTGTGTCCACAGGCTGTCACAGGCAGTGACGTGCTATGGCACCAGGCGGTAGCATTTTCCGTGTTCTCTGTCAAATGGGCTGACACAGAAAAGCTGCTTTTCCCTGTTTGCAGAAGACAGTTGGCCAGGCTGCAGTAACAATGCAAGTGGAGGGGCATCCCCAGGGACTCTGGACCTCTTCCCCTAAATGCAAGTGGAGGGGCATCCCCAGGGACTCTGGACCTCTTCTCCTAAATGTTCCTTACTGCCCAAGCCCTAGCAGGCCTAGCATCATCTTGTCCCAGTGGAAATTTATTGTGCAGACCCATAAACTTCCCGTTTTGTTCGTATCTGCATCTCATTTGGTCCCTCACCTTTGTGCGCTGCTTCTTTTCCGTTGCTGGAATTGTTCTGCTTTTAACTCAACTTACATCTGTGGAATCCTTCCTGCCTTCCAGAAAATGAAAAATCATGCTTTTTTGAGATTGTGTCTAGAATTTAAAGTAGAAAATGATGATACAATCCAAATTTTCTTATTTCAGAGCATGACAATCGATTGCTTTAACATACACTCAAGATCAGAATATCTTGCCCTCTATGTGTAGATTGACTGTTGACTCCATGGGTTTTGACCAATACCAGCAAAGCCTTTTCCACTAGGCATGCTCAGAACGTTGGTGTGTGCATTTGTGCATGAGCACGTGTGTTCCTGTGAGGGTGTGTGCATGCAGGTGCCCGTAAGTGTCAGTTCCCGCCTGAAACAGAATTACATTCCTTGTTCTGTGTGAGGAGAAGGGTGGATAAAACAGCATAAAACAGCCCTCATTTTGTCTTAAGTAAGACTAATGTTAATTGTTCTCAGAACTGGACTTTTATAATTAAAAGTTTTCTTTCTTTCGGATTTAGTGAAGTATTGCCCGCGGAAACCAGTTTGGGATGATGAGAGATGTCAGACTTTTGTAAGGTGTTCAGCCTGATTTAAAAACAAACCCTGAACCCTTTTAAAGAACAATAAAACAAATTATACATGCAAAAAAGTCAATCAATCAGCACCTAACCTGCTATATTGGAAGCCATGAGAACAGGATTATCTTCTCTGGAGGAAAATCTTTCATTAAGATTGTGAAGACTGCTTTCCTATTTTAGTGAAGAAAAATTGTATGTTTTCATTATAAATTCTATAAAAGAGAACCATAGAAAATGTGTTTTAACTAATATCTGCATAAGATATTTCTGCTTTCTTATGTGAAAATATTTACGATATGATTTCTATAATTGATGGGGTATTCAATTCTGTGGTAGAATGTTATTTATACATAATATAATCTCTATGTATCTAAAGAACTTGATTAGTCTAACTATAAATATGACAAACATAAATGACTATAGATCTACAATTCTTAATACCTATCTAACTTAAAAACTAAGAAAATAAA
Organism: Microtus pennsylvanicus; assembly: GCF_037038515.1. Lineage (NCBI taxonomy): Eukaryota > Metazoa > Chordata > Mammalia > Rodentia > Cricetidae > Microtus > Microtus pennsylvanicus. Next base: position 133,779,126 of record NC_134601.1, on the reverse strand, counting down.
CAACTGTGCAATAAATGAGGACAATGACCTCCAAATGTAAACAATGTACACGTATACATTGCAATATGGTAAATATATATATCAAAACATAAACAATATATAAGTATCTTAATCAGAGGTAGAAATGTACACTGCAATATGGTAAATATATATATATCAACACATAAAAAATCTTTTAAACAGAGGTAGAAACATGCATGCATACAATATTTAATATAATTTAATTTTGTATCCATATACAAAAATCTATGCCAATGTAATTATCTATAAACAATAACTCACAAATACCAATGTATTATCCCATCATCCAATTTTCCTTTTTTTTTCAAAAAGATCCATGAGCTTATAAAATTCCTACCCAAACCCTCAACCATATACTAATAATAATCAACCCCTAAATGATGTCCCGAAAACCAAGGAAAAATTTTACTGGGAGAGAGGACATCGTCCTCTAGAATTACTACCAGCTGTAGCTTGCCGGGCAGGAAGGAACAAGGGGCCCGCCCTATATACAACATCTACTGTTGATGTACACATCATATAAACAAGGGTGGCTTTACTTAATTTCAACATACAATGATAGGATCCAATATAGAGTCCTCTCCCTCTTCTTACTTGCTCAGAGCTGACTGCTTCATGTATACAAACGTGTATACTGGAAGAGGACTGCCCAAACCCTAGTGACCATTTAAAAGCCTGTCCTCAAGCTCTTGGTTGTGAAATACCTGATGATCTGAGTCATACCTGGGCCCAGAGGAAATTCCCACTACTGGTTCCGACACTATTTTCTGAATGCTTTTGTTCCTCTCAGCCACATGGCCCCTTCTTTCATGTCCTTTCAGATTCCATCACATTACAAGGTGATGGCTTTCTCTATGGTTCCACAAATGCCAAAGGACCTCTTTCACTTCCTGAACCAGAACATCATTCTGACAACAAAGGTCAAGGAGGAGACCACCTGCTGTCAAATCTTGCTAAAACTATGATGTCTACCACCATACAAGATGAAAAATTCCTCAATCTCAACAGCTCTACACTGGCAGGAACATTTGTCAACTTTTCTCCTGGCTAATACAACCCTACCACTTCAGAACCTAGGACCTTGCTCAAACACAAATCATGTCCACTTGCTTTTGCTTTGTTAAATACATAACAGCTTTCATGAATCAAGTTAGTTTCTAAAAATTCGCCAAAAGTAATATTCTCACAAACAAATCTCTATGCTCAGAATAAAAGAAAGTATTTTAATTGGGGTTTCTATTGCTATGTTTAAAAAAATCAAAACACCACCAAAAGCAGCTTGGAGAGGAAAGGGTTTATTTCATCTTAAAGCTTGTAGTCTGTCATTCATGAAAGTCAGGGCAGAAACTTAAGGTAGGAACCTGGTGGTGGGAACTGATGAAGAGGTCGTTGAGGAGTGCAGCTTATCAGCTTGCTCTTCATCACGTGTTCAGGATGATTTCTTACAGCATTCAGGACCAGTGCACAAGGGTAGCACTGCCCCTAGTATGCAGAACTCTCCTACATCAGTCATCAATTAACAGAAAGATCTACAGACATGCCTAAAGGCCAATCCCAAACAAATATTTTTTTTAACTAGGATTCCTTTTTCCAAAATGACCCAAGCTTGTGTCAAGTTGATATACAAGAAGCAATAACCATGGGAACTTTTACAATTTTTGCAAACATTTTATACGTGCCAGTGGCTGATGCAGGGTCAGGAAGAATGGGGGTTTCTCCTGCACAGTGCGTGCTGACTAGTAAACACAGCGAGAGGGGGTAACCCAGACGCCATTCTAGTGGAGGAAGACTGGCAAAACCTGCAGAAAGTGGATCACTCTCTCTCGCTCTCTCTCTCTCTCTCTCTCTCTCTCTCTCTCGCTCTCTCTCGCTCTCTCTCGCTCTCTCTCGCTCTCTCTCTCGCTCTCTCGCTCTCTCTCTCGCTCTCTCACTCTCTTTCCCTTTCTCTCACTTTGTCTCTCTCTCTCTTTCTCTTGCTCTGTCTCTCTCTCTCTGTCTCTCTCTCTCTCTCTCTCTCTCTCTCTCTGTCTCTCTCTCTCTCTCTCTCTGTGTGCATGCAAGTGCATATAAAATAATCTGAAATTACAAAATAACAATGCCCACATTTGGACAAGAGAAGAGTAATGAACTTCAATACAGAAAATGAGTCATAGTATATGAGTTCTAAGATAAGCTCAAGAAAACAGACAGCAACATGCGTTATAGGTATGCCTGGTTCAAGGAACTATGGATGATTAACATCATTGTCACACGGTAAGGATAAAAAACCGAGAGGCTCCTTACCACAGAGAAAGCATAATGCTGGGAGAGTTCAAGGCAGAAGGGCAATTGCACAGTCTGGCCCACACTAATGATTGTTTAGGGAGTGCATGACGCAGAGTTAGAGCAGTAGGAACAGAGTGTTTCAAAGCAAGCATGAAAAGAAATGTCAATAGGGCGCTCGGCATTCAGTAGAGTGTTCTGCAAACGGTGAGAGCAACGCCTACGATGTAGGACACAGAACAATTCTGATGTATTTGCGATGAGAACAAACAGCACTAACACAATTTTTTTACATGGTCAGAGCAAGGTTTGGAGAGCTGCAGAGATGACTCAGCAATGCAAAGTGCTTTCTGCCCTTTTAGAGGACTTGATGGGAACCCATCATTTTCACCAGACAGCTCCCAACCAGCTGAAAGCCCATCATCTCTGAGGACCCCAGGGCCATCGTCTGGCTTCTGTATGTCCTCACCTGACCCCACATGTAATTACACATGGCTTAAACATGTGCAGGCCAACAAACATATCGCTAAGAGAAAATTAAATGAGTCCAAAGAGAACAGAGAAGCAGGTTTGAGAGTGTGCTTGGCACACAGCAAGAACACTAACCCTTAATGCCTTACTGTGGGAAATATTCATCTCATTTATTATAACATTTATATTAAAGATTCCAGGGCTTTGCTTGTGATCGTGAATGACAGCTACATTCTTCTCATCGTCAACTTCCTTTCTGTCTGAGGCTGAGGATACGAGAGAAAGACAAGAAATGCCAATGAATTCGCGCTGCTACTCACACAGTCTTCAACTCTTCCTCCTGCCATACCAAGGCTTCACATTCTCCTTCTGCCCCATAGCAGAGCCAGCATCCTAAGCAAACCCTCTGCTTAGACCACAGAGGCAGCCTCACCGGGCCTCTATACTGCCTACACATTGAGAGCTGACCTTGGGTTTGGGAGCCCAGATCATCCTGGGGAAGGACAATTCCTTTTATCCACAACATAATCCTATTATCCAGAGAAAGCTTCCATGTTGCACTTCAAAGGATTAGAATAACCACTGATTTGGGGGAACCAATCATCACAACATAGAATTAAAGTATGTTTTTAAGGGTGAGGGAGAGATGTTGAGGGTTCATGTATAGATGTAGTCATATTCTTCATGGTTTCTGTCCTCTTAAAATGTTAGGAGAGCTTTCTGCTTTGCAACCTGTGGTTTGTGGTGCTCTCACGTCTCCTCTTGGGTCCTGATGTGGAGAAAGGTTGCCAGATGAGGGCTGGTTCAGGAAAGAAGTGTTCACCCCCATTTCATCAGACAAGCAGAGAGCTGGTTCCAAGCTCATGGCCATAGGCCTTCTCTGTGCTGTCTGATAGCTCTCGCTCAGAGAGGATAACAGATTTAGAATAGCAGCAATACTCTTCAAAGGTCATTCCAGCTATGAGCTTCTGCCACACCCCTACTATTATGTGTAGATTTGCCACCTCCTCCCACTAGAACATACTCCCATCCATATTTCATTTAGCATGATATTGTGAAGGCAATGCTGTATAAATGACACCGAGTAGAACATGACATATTGCAGGTTATCCTGCTTTCCATCAGAAGTGCAGGCACCCCTGAGCCCTTGCTGAGCCATGTGGACCTGTCTCCTCCCCATGCTGCTTCCTTCTGCATCCTTTACATATTAAGGGTATGTATCAGTTGTATTTCTACAGTGCTTTGCAGGTTACAAAGCACCTTCTCATGCATTTTCTGTTTCTAATGTTTTCCAGCATATATTGTTTATATTTGAGAGTTTCTTATAACACTTTCACATATGAATATAATGTATTTTATGTCATTCACTCCACATTACGCTGTCTTCACTGCCTCCCACTCATAACCATGCACTTCTAGATCCCACTCATTTCTACTTTCTACTTTCCTGTTGGTTTCTTTAAGAAGAACCAATGTTTTGATCAGGGTTTCTTAGGGGAGCCTAGGTGAAGGGTTATTTGTATTGTTTGCAGCTAACCAGTGGCTACAACACTAAAGAAAATCTTCCCCACTCCTTGGGTAAAGGGTCCTTAGAGAGGGATTAGACATTTTTGCCCCTTACCAAAAAACTATTATCTGCTATACGCTCCCTGAGAACAATAGAGCCTGTTGAGCCCCTCCCACCCAGACAAAGTGTGGAATGATCTGTAGGTCTTGTTTGTGCATCTTTCATGTGCATCCTCACATCTGAGGTATCATAGCCTTTCATTTCTGCTAAATAAAGAGGAGCCCAGAAGTGTGGAGTAATAAGGAGTGCAGTAAATGAATCATGTTTCTTGGACTGAAAGTTCTGATTATATCCTTTTTCCAGTGTGAGATTCACAAAAAAGTGAAAGTATTCACATAACTAGGGGTGTGAATCCAAGAAGATTTGGGGAAGAAAAGCAATAAAGGAATCCACAGGGTCTGTGAAGGGCAGAGATGCTATGAAATATAAATCTTTGCACATAAGCATGTGTGGAGAGTAAATAAAGGAACAAACAGAGGGGAGAAGACACTTCTAGACCAGGATGGTGTGCAGAATGATGTCAAGGAATAAGAAGGCATGACTGTGCAACACGGATGTAAGTACCAAAGAATGTGGTGCCAGGTACAGCATCACACCTGCCCCCACTGAGAGAATACTGCATGAGGTATTAGAAAAGGTGTCACTTTACCAATACTGCGGAGATCAAGAGGTTTCATGAGCTACTAGTGTCGAGGTAACTTTCACTCTTCTTGTTCATTCGTAGCATAGGGAAACCATGCACAATCTGCGGGAAAGAAGACACATGTGAGCTTAGAAGCACTCTATTCCTGTTGTTTCTAAATCAGGTTTTTATTTTTCTGCCTTCTACCCTGATATATTTTTATTTTAAATAAAATACTTTCCTTTTCATCAAATGAAGCATTTTGCTGTCGCAAAATGTATTGTTTTAAGTTAACTTTCTAGAGTTATCATCCAAAAGGCTAACATTCACTATGATGTATTCATAAGAGCACATCATTATACTTTCTCACATTGCTCCTGCCGTTATCCTTTGCTGTGGCCTCCTCCCCATTGTGTACTCCCTAAAATAGAGTTGATTCATTGTGTGAAAGACAATCTGAGAAATTTATCTCACCTTTCATCTCATTACAGACACTGCTTCAGTCAACCCCCACCAATTTTGTTCTTTATCAGTAAAATTTTAATGTTATGTAAAAAATTAATCAACACTAGAAATTGCGTGGATTTTTGGGTGCATATTGAAACTTCTATCTGTAGATGGAGCAGAGGGCAGGCCTGCTTTTCATCCTGCCCGGCTCCTGCATGGTTAGCTTTACACCCTAAATAACAACACACAAATTGTATTCATATAAACACTGCCTGGCCCATTATATCTAACCTCTTCTTGGCTAACCCTCATATCTTGCTTAACCCATTTCTAATCATCTGTGTAGCACCACGAGGTGGTATCTTACCAGGAAAGATTCAGCATGTCTGACCTGCATCCATCTTGGGCTGGAGCTTCATCGCATCTGACCAGAGAGAAGAGGCATGGCATCTGCCTAACTTCCCTTCTTCCCAGCATTCTGTTCTGTTTACTCCACCTACCTAATTTCTGTCCTATCAAAGGCCAAGGCAGTTTTCTTTATTAACCAATAAAATCAACTCAAAACAGAAGACCATCCCACATCATCTATCTACCTGCAAGAGTTGTGTAATTTGATTTTTTTCTGTTGCGAGAGAGAGAGAGAGAGAGAGAGAGAGAGAGAGAGAGAGAGAGAGCAAGAGAGAGAGAGAGAGAGCAAAAGAACAAGAGCTAGGAGGGACAGAGATCTATGATGGTAAGTGAACAGGGAAATGCTGGGCTAAAGAATTCTCCTAAGCCAGGTTATTGGATAACGCACACTACAGTGTTGTGCTACAGAGTCTCACTCCATGTGTAGTGTGTGTATGTCTTCGTGTGTGTGTGTGTGTGTGTGTGTGTGTGTGTGTGTATACTCCTGTTTTTAGAGAAAAGGGTTAGGTTGATGGCTGCAAATTCAATGGAAGACTGGTCTTTCTCAGTTCTCTGTCTCCATTATAAGGAAGAGAACTAGATCTATTAATTGAAATGGATTTCAAGACTGCTACTTGGCTGTGTGCAAAAGAATTGTGGCATAGAGTGTTATGACCTCTGATTTTGCCAGGCCAGATAGCATTCATGCTGAGGGATTATGGATCTAACTGATACCTCTCAAAACTTTGGGAACATTTTTGATAATACATTCTGGGTGGGTCTCTGGGAACTTGAAGATTGTAGCTTTATCACAGAGATTGTGGCAAAATTAGTCCCTCATGATGAGAGTATTTGGCGTTACCCTAGAATGAGAAAACCTCAGGACATTTGGTTGATATTGAAATTTCTTAAGCTAAGAAGAGTAGTGTTTCCCTCAGAAATAGGCAAACCTGGAAGTCTTTTATATGTCAGATGGTTATAGTTTTGGGGTTCCATGGCAGAATGCCAAGAAAAAAATTTACCTAAAAGTCCAATACTAAGGTTTGAGGATAACTGAAGCCACAAGAAAGGCAAAAGGCACTTGGATGGTCTATCCAGGTATAAAAGGAGGCAGTGCTTTTGTTTCCAGGCTGCCCAGTCCCAAATTATTCACACAGAAGCTTAATATTAGTTACAAACTGCTTGGCCTATTAGCTGAGGCTCATGACTAACTACTTAAAACTTAAATTAACCCATTTCTGATGGAGGAAGGTCATTGGTTAATTAATAAAGAAACTGCTTGGCCCTGATTGGTTAGAACATATGTGGATGGAGTAAACAAAACAGAATGCTGGGAGGAAGAGGAAGTGAGCTCAGACGCCATGCTCCCCTCTCCTGGGCAGACGCGATGAATCCCTGACCCAGGATGGACGTAGGCTAGAATCTTCCTGGTAAGCGCACCTCGGTGATACACACATTAATAGAAATGGGCCAGGCAGTGTTTAAATGAGTACAGTTTGTGTGTTGTTATTTCAGGATATAAGCTAGCGAGGCGGCCAGGAGCTGGGCTGTGGGAAGAGGCCCGTAGCTCTTACTACACATTTCTATTCATCTGTGTGTTCCCACATGACTTGGGGCTTTACCTGTGGTCTTGTATATCTTCCTGCTCTATAGCACACTGGTTTCTGCCCAGGCTCTCCCCTTTTCTTTTCTTGTATTTTCAATTTAGCTTTTCTGCTTGGTTCTATTCTTCCTTGCTATAGGCCAAAACAGCTATTTTTAACCAATGAGAATAAAACATATTCACCTCATACAAAAGGGTTATCCCACAGCATTTCCCCCTCAACTAAAAAATTTCAGGGCTGCTGAGATGATCCAGCCTCACAGACTACTCCAGTCAAGACTTAACAAATATCTTAAATTTTCTCTATGTCCCTCAAAGATTGATGGCCAACCATCAGCAGGAAGTAGTCTAGAGAACTATGCCGAAATTCCCAAAATATTGTTTAAAAATGTTTGTTTTCATTTCAAGAGGGCTGGCTACAAATTTTTATTGATCTTAGTCAATCCCTTTCTAAAAGTAGAAAGGGTGATTTGTGGATTAATATTTGGGTCTTCGATTCAATTCCATTGGTCAACGTCTCTGTTTCTATGCCAATACCAAGCTGTTTTCATTACTGTGGCTCTGTAATAGAGTTTGAAGTCAGGGATGGTAATGCTTCCGGAAGTTCCTTTATTGTATAGGATTGTTCTGGCTATCCTAGATTTTTTGTTTTTCCATACAAATTTGATTATTTTTCTCTCAAGGTCTGTGGACAATTTTGGGGGGGATTTTGATAGGGATTGCGTTGAATTTATAGATTTTCTTTGGTAAAACTGCCATTTTTACTATGTTGATCCTACCCATCCAAGAGCATGGGAGATCCTTCCATTTTCTGGCACCCTCTTCAATTTCTTTCTTCAAAGCCTTAAAGTACTTGCCAAATAGATCTTTCACTTCCTTGGTTAGTTTAAACCCAGAATACTTTATAGTATTTGTGTCTATCACAAAAGGAGAAGTTTCTCTGATTTCCCTCTCTGCTTTTCTATCCTTTGTATATAGAAGGACTACTGATTATTTTTAGTTGATCTTGTATCCTGCCACATCACTGAAGGTATTTATCAGCTGTAGGAGTACTTTGGAAGAGTTTTTGGGGTCACTGATGTACACAATCATATCATCTGCAAATAACAAAAGTTTGCTTTCGACAAGGGAGCTAAAAATATACAATGGAAGAAAGAAAGCATCTTCAACAAATGGTGCTGGCATAACTGCATGTCAACCTGTAGAAGAATGAACATAGACCCATATCGATCACCATGCACAAAACTCAAGTCCAAATGGATTAAAGACCTCAATATAAATCCAACCACACTGAACCTGATAGAAGAGAAAGTGGGAAGTACTCTACAACACCTAAGCACAGGAGACCACTTCCTACATATAACCCCAGTAGCACAGACATTAAGGGCAACAGTGAATAAATGGGACCTACTGAAACTGAGAAGATTCTGTAAAGCAAAGGACACTGTCACTAAGACAAAAAGGCATCCTACTGAATGGGAGAAGACCTTCACCAACCCCGCATCAGACAAAGGTCTGATCTCCAAAATATATAAAGGACTCAATAAACTGGACATGAAAATTCTAATTAACACAATTAAAAAATGGGGTACTGAACTGAAAAGAAAATTCTCAGCAGACAAAGTCCAAATGGCCAAAAGACACTTAAGATCATGCTCAACCTCCTTAGCAATCAGGAAAATAAAAATCAAAACAACATTGAGATACCATCCTACACCTGTCAGAATGGCTAAAAACAAAAACACCAATAATAGCCTGTGCTGGAGAAGATGTGCAGTAACAGGAACACTCATCCATTGCTGGTGATAATGCAAACTTGTGCAACCACTTTGGAAATCAGTGTGATGGTTTCTCAGGAAATTGGGAATCAATCTACCTCAGGATCCAGGAATACCATTTTTGGGAATATACCCAAGAGATGCCCAATCATACTACAAAAGCATTCGTTCAGCTATGTTCATAGCAGCATTATTTGTAATAGCCAGAACCTGGAAACAACCTAGATGCCCCTCAGTTGGAAGAATGGATAAAGAAAGTGTGGACTATATACACATTAGAGTACTACTCAGCGGTAAAAAAAAAAAAAAACAATGATATCTTGAATTTTGCATGCAAATGGATGGAAATAGAAAACACTATCCTGAGTGAGGTAACCCAGACCCAAAAAGATGAATATGGTATGGATTCATTCATTAGTGGACTCTAGCCATAAACAAAGGACATTAAGCCTATAGTTCACAAGCCTAGAAAAGCCAAATAACAAGGTGAACGCAAAGAAAAACATATATAGACCCTCCTGAAAATTGGAAGCAAACAAGACTGCGGGGCAAAAGTTGGGAACATAAGGGTGGGGGTAAAGGTGGGGGTGGCGGTGGGAGAAGGGGAGAGGGGAGAGAGGAAGAGAGAAGGGAAAGGGGAAAGACTGGAGAGTGCTTGGGGGAGTAAGAGGGTAGAGATGGAGGAAGGGCAGATATAGGAGCAGGGAAGAAGATATTCACATTAAGGGAGCCATTTTAGTGTTGGCTAGAGACTTGGCTCAAGGGGGGATCCCAGGTATCCACGGGGATGTCTTCAGCGAGGTCCTTGGGCAGCAGAGTAGTGGGTGCCTGAACTGGCCTTGCTCTACCATCACACTGATTATTATCTCGAGTATCACCATAGAATCTTCTTCCTACAACGGATGGAGATAGAGACAGAGACCCTCATCAGAGCAACGGACTGGGCCCCCAAGGTCCAGTTGAAGAGCAGAAGGAGGAAGAAGATGAGCAAGGAAACCTGGAACGTGAGGGGTTGGTCCACCCACTGAGACAGTGTGCCTGTTCTAATGGGAGCTCAGCAAGGCCAGCTGGACCAGGACTGAATGAGCATGCAATCAAACCCAGACTCTCTGAATGTGGCTGCAAATGGGGGCTGACTGAGAAGCCATCGATAAAGTCACTGGGACTTGTTTCTACTGCATGTACTGGCTTTTTGGAACCCTAGTCTATTTGGATGCAAAGCTTCTAGGTCTGGATGTGGGGGGGAGGGCCTTGGACGTCCCACAGGGCAGGGTTCCCTGCCATCTCTTAAGGAAAGAGGAGACGGGAGGAGAATGAGTAAGGGAACAGGACGGGAATGGGAGGAGGGGAGTAAGTGTAAATTTTTGGATGGAAAAATAAATAAATTTTAAAAAAGAAAGGGTGATGTGGTATGGAAATGGGGGAAAGGATAGATTATTAAATATACCTTAATCTAAAGAGCAATTGTTAATCTCAAAATATTTTACATTGGCCTGGATTTTAGTTCATGGAATAAATTTAAGACTAATTTTGTTAGTCTATATGTATCTTTCTACTCTTTCTTAAGATATTGTGTTTATACAGCTCAATTAAAAATGTAATATATAATTAAATAGAAATTTGCAGACTTAGTCATCTGTAAGAAACAAACTTAAAGTCATATCAGTTAGTTTTTCTAGATATACAAATGATGGAGGAAGGTCATTGGCTAATAAAGAAACTGCCTCGTCCCATTTCATAGGCCAGCCTTTAGGTGGGTGGAGTAACAGAACAGAATGCTGGGAGGAAGAGTAAGTGAGCTCAGACTCGATAGCTCTCCTCTCTGGGGCAGACACGATGAAGCTCCGACCCAGGATGGACATAGGCTAGAATCTTCCCGGTAAGCCCACCTTGGTGCTACACACATTAATAGAAATGGGCCAGGCAGTGTTTAAATGAATACAATTTGTGTGTTGTTATTTTGGGTAAAGCTAGCCGGTGGCTGGGAGCTGGGTGGCAGGAATGCAGCCCGCAGTTCCTTCAACATACAAAGATACATTTCAGATAGGTATTCTTCAAGCATTTCAAAGACCTACAAAATATGGCATTTAAGAAGTTTTAGTAACATACTTTTCATGACAGTGAGACACATCTACTCTTGGCAGCACCAATGCATTCCAGTGAAGATGATGGACAACAAAGAAACTCTGTGTAGAGTCTGATCTCTTAGTGACAAAAGCTAACCATGTGTGCAAAGAAACTGACATTGCCTCAATTGCTGACAGTTACTCTCTAAACTGGACCAGGAGGACCCATGAAAGGTGACTGCTGACCTTCACAGACAAGTCTGTCAGATATGCTAGGCCTATAAGCCAAAGATGGATGCCCCAATGTTACAGAGGAAGCTTGGGTGATGGCCCAGGCAGCCAGCTGTTTCTGTCATTTCTCACACGTTTTGGAAGTTGCTTGCTTGCACTTCCTGCTTACTCAGGTGATATTTCCTTCCTGGGCCTCCAATCGAGTTGAAGACTTTATAGCTATAATTATAGTTATTTTTTAGTTATGATAAAAAGGAGATTAGATATACAAAATTAAACTCACAAAGACAGGATAATTAAATATTTTCTTTAATTTTGTCAAATACAAATAGACTAAATACAAATTACTAGGAACTGTAATTCCTAATTAATAACATTTATTGTCTGTAATTTTCTATGTTAAAGTTGAAATCTTCCTTTTTAATTAGACAGAAAAGGGTAAGTGTTGTAGGATAACCCTTCTAAATGCTGTAAATATTTATTCTTCTCATTGTTTAATAGAGAAGCTATTTTGACCTATGGTAAGGCAGGATAGAGCCAGGTGGGAATTCCAAGCAGAGATACAGGAGAAGAAAGGTAAAGATAGAGAGATGCCAGGAGCTGCCCAAGAAACAACATGCCAAGAGACCAATAAAAGAGAGAGCCACATGGCAATATATAAATTAATAAATGAGTTAATTTAAATGTAAGAACTAGTTAGTAATAAGCCTGAACTGTCAGGATCTAGGGTGAATACTGCTGCAGTCCTAGCCACGGTGGGTTCGTATGTTCTAGGGTAGGGTCATGAGACTTAGAAAAGTTAGGTAGGAGGAACAGACCTAAGAGGGAATCACAGACACATAGGATAGTACTGAGAGGGAAACTCCTGAATGCTGAATTCTGACTTCTGAGTCTGCCCATGCTTAATTTTCCATACACTATTATACCCCAATACAACAGGAAGAAGAACACAAAAGACTGCTTTAACATGATACAAAGAACAACTGGAGCACGTACTTGCTTCAATACTTTGAGACATAAAGCCATTAATTCTTGAGAAATGCATTCTGTTGTTTAAGCAATGAGCCCACCCTAGACCAAGCATCCTAAAGGCAACCACTTTCTAGGTCAAACCTCCTAACTCAAAAGAAGGAGCAGAAGTGTGCTTGAATTCTCTGACATTTGGTCAGGATGGAGTGGATCTATCTGTATGGACCATCCTACTGTTCAAAACACCTGGTAACCACACCCTACATCAGGGCGTGTAGCCACACTTGTTGACAACAACTTTGAGCAAGACAAAACTCTCTGACCTTCAGGCAAGGTGGAAATAGGCTCACAGTTTTGGGCCTCCACACTGAATTATTGGTCAAACGGTTTACAATTAATATTAAGTTTCTGAGTGATTTGGAAGTAGCTGTGGCACAGGACAAGGACAGCGAAACCTCCATTTATACACAGGTTCCTTGGAGATCTAACTGCTCAATTTTAACTTGTTATATATCTCAGAGTGCAGTGGCATTTCATTTGTATTTTAATAAATAAAGTTTACCTTAAGATCAGAAAAGTAAAACAGCTATACTGGCCAGCCTTACACATCAGACAATGGTGACACATACCTTTAATATCAGTAGCCACAATGACACACTTTTAATCCCAGGAACCATGCTAGTTTGCCATAGAATCCAGGGCTAGTGGTGCATGCCCTTAATCCCAGTACTAGACAGAATTATAAAATGGGGGTTGGGGAAAGAAAGCTTTCACACATAGTCACTTTTTGAGATTCCTGGAGGCAGGATTGCCATTTTGGACTGAGTTAGAGGGAAGAGCCAGTAGCTGGCTCTTTCTCTTGTCTGAACTTCAGGTTGGACCCAAATTTCTGTCTCTGAGTTTTTATTAACTGTGCTGCATCAGAGAGAACCTACCTCAGATAAGAAGGGATCAGGAAGTGTTTCTCCAGGAAGAAACCAAATGGCTTGATTCAACCAACTCTGAAGGATCAACCAACTAGAGTACCCTGGAATTTTCAAGGAAAGTGGGTGAAGCAAGCAAGGTAAGAATGGGAAGTACTACCCTAGGGTTGTATTCCAAGAAGTACTTCACAAAGGAGAGGTGGTTCTTGAATGATCCTGCCTAAATTAGCATCTTTGATCTTCCTGACACTGGCTACCCTAGGATCTGTTGGCCTGTTGAAATACATGTGCCTATGAACACCCAGCATTTCCCTTAAGTCTAGATTGCATTATTCCAACCGGGTGTGGAGTTCTTCCTCTAAAGAGATGATCTGTGTGCTGACACTCCCCACCTCAATCCCTCACCTCAGTCTCTTTCTACTATAGCTCATCTATCTTCCCAATTCTCTGTAATAATATCACAAATACTCAATACTTTATGAAGGTAATAATAGAATTTAGAATCACACCTTTGCATGCCTTTTTCCTTAAATATTTGAAAGATATTTACTGTTTGATTTCCAATCAATAGTAGGAAAGAATTGATCTGTAGTAGGAAAATCCATGCATTTGATTAGAATTTGTGTGTTCTCCACTTGATTTCTAAGTAACTGTGGTAAGATATTGTCTCTTATGTTGGTAACATGTGAAAGCAATGACCACCCACTCCAAGTCCCTAGGATTTACTTCTAGAGATCAGAACTCCCAACTTTGACTTTCACAGAGTGACAATGTCCAATTTTCTAAGAGAGACCCATTTGCCCCATAATCAATCTTTCTCTCCTTTTGATTTTACTTTAACAAGGGGATTACTTGCTTCCTTCTTATAAATTAATTTTAGGTTTAAATTGAGAGTTGTGAGAGTCCTCATGATATCTTCATATACATGTCTGCTTGTCATGTGTGTATGTAGAAGTGAGTTATCCATTATTGCTACATGTGCACACAAAGACTGGCATGGCACTACCATCCTATGTAGTTTCTCTATTTCATTTTCTCCCTCTGAACCTCTGGTTCACAGTTAAGGCTACCTTGAATACCAAGATTAGATGGGCTATGTGTCCCGCTCCTTTCAGTTCTGAGGTTACAAGCATGTTGGGTCATGCCTGACTTTTACAACCATAATGAGGATACAAGCATAGTATTCATGCTAGGTCAGTAAACCTCATGTGCCACTATCTTACTTAGTGTTCTATTGCTGTGAAGAGACACCATGAACACAACAACTTCTATAAAGGAAAACATTTATTAGGGGTTGGCTTCAGTTTAGAGTCCATTATCATCATGGCAGGATCATAATGGTATGCAGGCAGAAATGGTGCTGATGTGGGAGTGTCATATATCAATCTGTTGATTTCATTGGTTAAGCAATAAAGAAGCTTCTTGGCCCTCATAGGTTAAAACATAGGTGGGAGGAGTAAACAGAACAGAATGCTGGAAGAGAGAAGCTGAGTCAGTGAGTCGCCATGATTCTCCCACTCCAGGCAGACGCAGGTTAAGATCATTCCTGGTAAGCCAGCTCTTGGGCTACACAGATTATAAGAAATGGGCTAGTCCAGGTGCGAGAGTTAGCCGAGAAAAGGCTAGATATAATGGGCCAAGCGGTGTTTAAAAGAATACAGTTTCTGTGTAATTATTTCGGGGCATAAGCTAGAGCTAGCCATGTGGGCGGCTGGGTGCCAGGGACGCAGCCCCGCCACTCCTACTACCACAGAGTGGCGCCTAGCGTGGTAATGAACTCCATGTAAAACCTGAGAGAGCTTAATTTTAATCAGAGAAAAAAACAGAGTTTAACACAGATTTTTGCTGTTTGTTGGTGGCGTGCTGTAGAGAGATTTCCTGATTCAGCATCAGCAGCAGAAAAAAACGCTGCATCATTTTAAAGCATGGCTTCTTGGGGCTGTGCTGCCAGCGTGAACTCTGGCTTTAAAGCATTTCAATGGATTTTATGGGTCTGGATGTTTCTGTTCTCGCTTGGGATCGGAAAGAGAATGCTCTGAGACCATGCGGATGGCTCAGCACTCACAGCCTGCACCTGCGCAGACAGCAGAATCAGGCTTAGGCAGGTGGAAGAGCATAACGGATTCCTGCTGCCATACTGCACAGTGCTCTGCATGTCAGATTTGGTTATAACTTGGATAAAAAGAGTTTCTGTGCTACACGCTCAGTCTCAGAATTAAACTGCTGTGTGTGGCTCCAATGTGGACTTGCTGTGTGCCTGGAACTATGCGCAACTCAGGGGCACCAAATAGATCTGAGGCAGGAGCAACTGCTCCATGCTGAACTGTGCTGGTCGGCAGGAACTACCATAATTACTGTAATAACAGCGCAGTTAAGGTTTCGACTGGGCAGGACACAAATGGTACCGTATTACCTGTACATGGTGCAACTTAAATTTTTAAGAACTGCTTAACATTTTAAGAAATGCTCCTGGATACTAAAAAAATGTTACAGATTCACAATAAAACAGATTCAGACATAAAAGACCACACTGTTGGATGAATGTACGTAGGCTTGAGAGAGAGAAGAAAAAGAATATAGAGAATAAAGTTAATGGTTTAAAAAAAAAGGTAAAGTCTTTAAAGAGACAGAGTACAGATATAGATTAAGAAAAATAAAGTAAAAATAAGCCACATAAAAATGGAAAATTCACAGAGAGTCTGGATTATGTACATTGTGTTTTCTTTAAAATTTTTGACTGTGAAAGAGCTAAGTACAGAGAGACATTTCATTACATGGGCAGCCAAGCTAAACCAGAATGGATATAAGGGTACTACAATTTCAAAATTTGGGTCTAAGGATATGATGCTTTGGAAAGGGTCTTCTTGTGTTTTCACAGAGGACCAGACCCTCTGGATTGATTCTATCCCAATATGGTATGATGGACCACGCCCTCCTGAAGGGTTGCTGTGACCATCTTCAGAAAATTGCTTCACTCAACTGCCAACTGAGATAAACCTGGCACACAGGTTACACCCTAAACGATTTGATTAACAGCGACCCCATTCAGCAAAAAGCAGTTTGGAGAGAAAAAACTGCACCCATGTTCCCAAAATATTGTTTATAAATGTTCTTTTACATTTAAAGGGGGAAATGATATAGGTATGAATAATTTGCATTGGTATGGATTTTAAGGTCAATTTTGTTATATGTATATGTATTTCTGATATTGATTAAAGTATTGTGATTGTGTAGTTCATTTTTAAAATGTAATGTATAATTAGGAACTATAGGTTGTTGATGGATAATCATAAATAATAGTCAAGTTTGTAGTCATGTTACTTAGATTTTCTAGATATATAGAGATATATTTCAGATAGGCATTCTTCATATCTCTCAAAGGCTGCAGAATATGGCATTTAAAATATTTTAATAACTTAGGACTTTTCATGACAATGAGACACAACTGCTCCTGGCAGCACCAATCTACTTAAAGAGGAAGATGGGCATCGAAGAAGATCCTTATGGAGTTTGGTAGCCATTTGGGCAAGAAACTGCTCTTGCCTGGACTGTTGCATAAAATGGACACAGAGAACCCGCAGAGAGAGGACTGCTGAACTTGCCTAAAGGTGAGATGGTCTTTCAGGGTTCATGACTCATGGAAGAGTCTGCGAGACATTCTGCAGGACACAGCAGATAGTGACTGAACTGTCTTTGAAATTTCCTGCTTCATGGAAATGTGTGCTGGAAACTATGGGCCTGTAGGCCGAAGATGGATGCCCCAACAGTGCAGAGGAACTTTGGGTGACTGTCCAGGCAGCGAGATGTCTCTGTCATTTCTAGAGTTTGGATTTCTTGTTTGCTTAGGTAATATTATATCCTTCTGGAGTCTTTGATGGAGTTGAAGAATGGATAGGTAGTTATAGTTTTCCATTGTTATGATAAAAGATAAAATAGATATAAATATTGTAACTGTAATTCTTGCTTGATAACTGTTTTTGTTATATGTAATTTTGCTATGTTAAAGTTAAAGCCTTCCTTTTTTTTGTTTAAACAGAAAAAGGGGAAGTGATGTGGGAGTGTCATATATCAATCTGTTGATTTCATTGGTTAAGCAATAAAGAAGCTGCTTGGCCCTCATAGGTTAAAACATAGGTGGGAGGAGTAAACAGAACAGAATGCTGGAAGAGAGAAGCTGAGTCAGTGAGTCGCCATGATTCTCCCACTCCAGGCAGACGCAGGTTAAGATCATTCCTGGTAAGCCAGCTCTTGGGCTACACAGATTATAAGAAATGGGCTAGTCCAGGTGCGAGAGTTAGCCGAGAAAAGGCTAGATATAATGGGCCAAGCAGTGTTTAAAAGAATACAGTTTCTGTGTAATTATTTTGGGGCATAAGCTAGAGCTAGCCATGTGGGCGGCCGAGTGCCGGGGACGCAGACCCACCACTCCTACTACTACATGGTGCTGGGGAAGAAGCTACGAGTTCTGCATCTAAATCAGTGGGCAGCAGGAACAGACAGTGATACTGGGCCTGGTTTGGGTATTTGAAACACAAAATTCTACCCCCAGTTGTTGTGGGAGCTGCGGGTTGCATTCCACCACCCAGCTCCCGTCACTGGCTAGCTTTACCCGAAATAACAACACACAAATTGTATTCTTTTAAACACTGCTTGGCCCATTATATATAGCCTCTTCTCGGCTAACTCTCACACCTGGACTAGCCCATTTCTAATAAAGTATGTAGCACAGAGGTGCGCTTACCGGGAAGATTCTAGCCTATGTCCTTCCTGGGTCGGAGCTTCATTGCATCTGCCCAGGAGAGGGGAGCATAGCATCTGAGCTCACTTCCTCTTCCTCCCAGCATTCTGTTCTGTTTACTCCACCCACCTATGTTCTAACCTATCAGGGCCAAGCCGTTTCTTTATTATTTAACCAATGACCTTCCTCCATCACCCAGTGACACATGTTCTCCACCAAAGCCACACTATTGCCACTATTCCCACCTGCACCCAAAATCTACCAAACTACCCCCATGCAGACTAAACAAATAGAGTATACATTCATCAACAAGCAAGTTTGCCTACAAGGTCACACATATGATAAGCTTTACAATATCTATGAACAGTTTTTTTGTTTGGAAAGGACAAATGTAATCAGCAGGGGAAAAGGTGATGCCTACATGTTATAGAAAGCCATTCTGACTACTCAGTATGAGCTGAAAGGAAGAACACATCATGCATTAAGGCTAACTGTTTTCTGTACTCAGGTTGCCTTCCCACTCTTCCAAGGTGGAGGATAACTTATGTCACTGTAAACCGAGAATCTACTTTTGTTTCCTGGCCACCCAGACCCGAAGAATCACACAAAAACTATATTAATTACAACACTGTTAGCTCAATGGCTCAGGCATATTCCTAGCTAGTTCTTATATATTAAAATAACCCACTCATATTAATCTGTGAATCACCACAATGCTGTGGCTTACTTGTAAGATTCTAGCATCTTTCTCCTTCAGCATCTACGTGGCATCTCCCAGACCCACCTTCTTTCCTCCTCTATCTCTGCTTGGATTTCCTGCCTATTTATATTCTGCCATGCCATAAGCCAAAGTAGTTTCTTTATTAAGCAATGGTAATAAAACATATTCACAGCATACAGAGGGGAATTGCACATCATCTCCATGTTTCTGTCTAAATAAAAAGGAAGGTTTTAACTTTAACATTATAAAATTACATATAACAAAATAGGTATCAAGCAAGAATTATAGTTACAATATTTCTTTGTAAGTCTAAAGCTTCATGTCTAATTTATCTTTTATCATAACTAAGGAAAACAACTATAACTATTGTCTTCAACCCCATCAAAGACCTCAGAAGGCTATAATACCACCTAAGTAAACAGGAAGTGCATTGTAAGCAACTTCCAAAACTCTAGAATTGACAGAGACATCTCACTGTCTAGAAAGTCACCCAAAGTTCTTCTGTCACGTTGGGGCATCTATCTTCATCCTTCGGGTCCATAGTATGAAAGACTGTTTCTGTATCCTCAAGAATGACTGGAAGACTCTTTCAGGAAACAGGAACCCTGAAGAACTGTCTGCATCTTATTTGGCAAGTTCAGCAGTCATTTGGTGGGGGTGGTGCTGCTTGTTTAGTTCATACAGTATAACATCAAGCAGTCTGGGCAAGGTTAGCAAATTCAATAAGGAGCCTCTTTAATGCCCATCATCCTTTTGAAGTAGATTGGTTCTGCCAGAATCAGACATATCTCACTGTTGAGAAAAGTCTAAGTTCTTTTTTTTCTCTTTTTTTATTACTTTATAAATAATACCAATCAAAAATCTCACTTCCTCCCCTCCTCCCACTACCCTCATGCTCTCCTACACACTCCCCACCACCTCCAGTCCTAAGAGAGGGCAAGGCGCCCTGCCCTGTGGGAAGTCCAAGGCTGTAGTAAAGAGGAGCGGGCTGGTTTTAGTCTTGCCCGGCCACCTGGCTAGCTTTACCCGAAATATTTACACAGAAATTGTATTCATTCAAACACTGCCCGGATCATTATCTCCAGCCCCTTATTAGCTAACTCTCACATATTGATCTAACCCATTTCTAATAATCTGTATTGCCATTTAACTGTGGCTTACAAGCATGAGTCTCGGAGAGAAGAGCCATAGCGTTTACGACACTGCCTTCTTCCTCCCAGCATTCTGTTCTGTCTACTTCACCCACCTAAGGGCTGACCTATAAAAAGGCTAAGGCAGCTTCTTTATTCAACTAATGAAAACAACACATAAAAGGAAGACCACAACACATAGAAGGAAGACCCTCCTACACCACAAGGCCCTCCCCCCTACATTCAGGCTTAGGAAGGTGTGCATCCAAAGAGAATAGGATCCCAAAAAGCCAGTGCATGCAATAGAGACAAATCCCAGTGTCATTATCATTGGCCCCTCAGTCTGCCCCAATTGTCAACCTCTTTCAGAGAGTCCAGTTTGATCCCATGCTTGTTCATTCCCAGTCCAGCTGGAGTTGGTGAGCTCCCATTAGATCAGGCACACTGTCTCAGTGGGTGAACCCCCCATGGTCCTGACTTCCTTGCTTATATTCTCCCTCCTTCTGCTCTTCAACCAGACCTTGGGAGCTCAGTCCAGTGCTCTGATGTGGGTCTCTGTCTCTGCCCCCATCCGTCACTAGACAAAGGTTCTATGGTGATATTCAAGATAGTCATCAGTATGACTACAAGACAAGGCCAGTTCAGGTACCCTCTCTTCCACTGCCGAGGGTCCTAGCTGGGGTCATCCCCATGGACTCCTGGGAACCCCTCCAGAGCCAAGCCTCTTGCCAACCCCAAAATGGCTCCCTTAATTAAGATATCTCCTTCTCTGCTCCCATATCCATCCTTCATCCATCTCAACCATCCCACTCCCCCAAGTTCTCCCCAACTCTCCCCTTCTCCTAAAAATCTAAGTTCTTAAAACATTTTAAATGCCATACTCTGTGGGTCTTTGAAGTGTTGAAGATAATCTAACAAATATATTTCTGTATATGTAGAAAACCTAAGTAATTTAATTAAAAGTCTGATTATTAAAGATGGCTATCGATTTATCTGTATTTCATAACTATACATTACATTTTTAAATGAAATGAACAAACACAATCCTTAAACAAGAGAAGAAATACATATACATAGTGTAACAAAATCAACCTTAAAATTTTATCAATAAACCAAGATCCATATCAATACAAAGTATTCATCTCTATATCATATGCACCTTAATTTTTTTTAGAAATTGACTGTGGACATTAACCACTTATAATCAACTCCTTTAAATGAAAACAAACATTTATATACAATCATTTTGGAAATTTGTACATAGTCTTCTCCAAACTGCTTCCTGCTCCTCACTAGGCAAAGTATTTTGGGGGTTCATGGAGACCTTTTGGGGGTCTTGTTCCATAAAACTACATTAACTTAGAAGATGTCCACAGGTCCTCACCTTATGTGGAAACAAATTCAGAATCTCTTGTCCAAAGTAACATATCCTTAGACTCAAATTTAGAAGTCAAGATATGTATGTTGGTTTAGCTTAGCAACCACCAGAATCAAATTTTTTTCTTTGGTTAAGTCATTAATAGTCAAAAATCCAAAGAAAACACACTAATACACATAATCAAGATTCTCTGTGTATATTATATCTTTACATGACTTTTTTCTCTATTACTTTTTAAGATTTATTTTATGACCTGTCTCTTTAAAGACTTTGTTTTATTTTTAATACTATTTCTTTCTATAACTGCATATACCTATTTTCTATTTTTCTTAAGCCTACGTACATTTGTTAAAGACACTGTGACCCATTCAGAGGTTTATTTCTGTCTGAATCTGTCTTTATTGTATATCCCTAATCCTTTTTTGATCACTGTTGTAAACTGTTAAGCAGGCATGCCTAGGACCAGAGCTTCTGCTTTGGCTGTTGGTTCCAGCCTGCTCGGCTCTCCAACATGGCAGAGGTAAACTTACCGCCAGCTTTGGGAGTCATGTTTACCATCCCCACTCTGGGAAGCAGTTGGCCCACGCCAGCACCAAGTAACTTGCAGCAAGCATACTGCCCACAAACCTCGTTCAAGTGCCTGTAACAGGACCTCCCAAAAGAGCCAGATCCATTTGTGCTACCAGCACAAACGAAGAAGCTGTTTCTTAAAGGAGCCACACAATTTTTGCTGCTAATGCTGAGTCAGGAAGCCTTCTCTTAAAGGAGCCACACATCTGCTCGCTTCCAACATACAGAGCCTACCTTTAAGCTTTCTTAGGCTTTATGTGGATATTCTTACCAAAAGTTTTGGCACCATTTGTAAGCAGTCCAAGCAAGAGCAACAGAAGGGAGTCCCACATCATTGCACCTGTCCTCTCCCACAACCAAGAACAAAGCCCAAAGTTTACTGGGCCTATTTGGATTCTGATAAAAGCACATTCACCCTTAGGTGCATTACTCCAGCCCATATACCAAGTGACTCAGAAAGCTGCTACCTTTGTGTGGGCCTGGAACAGGAGAGGCTCTTCAACAGGTCACTCTGCTGTGCAGGCTGCTTGAACATTTGGAACATAGGACCAAGCAAACCCCGTGAGACTTGAGGTGTCGGTGTCAGATAGAGATGTCTTTTGGATTTTGGCCAGGCCCTATAGGTGAATCACAGAAGAGACCTTTGGGCTTTTGGAGCAAGGTTCTGCCATCATCTGCTGACAACTCTTCTTTGTTTGAGAGACAGCTCTTGCCCTGCTAATGTACCTTAGTGGAAACTGAATGTTTGGCAATGGAAAACCAGACTACCATGTGACCTGAACTCATCATGTGCTGTTATCTGACCCACCAAGTTACAAAATAGGATGTGCACAGCAGCAGTCTATCATCAAATGGAAGTGGTAGCTAAATGATCAGGACTGAGCAGGTCCTGAAAGCACAAGCAAGTTACACAAAGATACTGCCCAAATGCCTATACTTTCTACTCCTGTTACAACGCTGCCTGTTGACAAGTATGCACCTACAACATCATGGGGTGTGTCCTATGACTGGTTGAGTGAGGGAAAGAAGACTAGGACCTGGTTCGTGGGTGGTTCTTCACTTGATGCAGGCACCACTTACAAGTGGACAGCTGCAGCATTGCAACCCCTTTCTGGAACAACACTAAAAGATACTGGTGAAGGGAAACCTTAACAGTAGGCAGAGCTTTGGGTGGTGCACATGGTCATACAGCTTGTTTGGAAGGAGAAATGGCCAGATGTACAGTTGTCCGCTAATTCATGAGCTGTAGACAATGAGTTGTCTGGATGGTCAAGGATTTAGAAAATTAGCAAGAAAGACATCTGAGGAAGAAGTATGTGGAGAGATCTCTCTGAATGGGCAAAGGTTGGGAAGATAATTGCATCCTATGTAAGTGCTCATCCAAAGGTGACTACAGCTGAGCAGCAGTTCAGTAATCAAGTAGACAGGACAACCCATTCTGTGGACAGTCAGCCTCTGTCCCCAGCCATTCCTCTCATTGCCTGATGGGCCCATGAACAAAGTGGCTATGGTGGCAGAGATGATGCTTATGCATGGGCTAAACAACATGGACTTCTACTCACCGAGGCTGACCTGGTTACAGCTGCTGCTGATGCCAAATCTACCAACAGCAGAGACCCAGATATGACACCATTCCCTGGGGTGACAAGTCAGTGACTTGATGGCAGGTTGACCACATTGAACCACTTCTTCCATGGAAATGACAAAGCACTGTCCTTACTGGAGCAAATACTTATTCTGGTTATAGACATGCCTTTCTTGCACATATTGCTTCTGCTAAAACGACCATCTGTCAACTTACAGAATGCCTGATCAACCATTTGGCATTCCACACAGTGATCCTTCTGACCAAGGAACTCATTTCACAACAGAAAACTGTGACAATAGGCATACAATCATGGAATCCATTGATCTTACCATGTTCTCAACCATCCTGAGCAACTGGTCTGATAGAAAGATGGAGTGGCCTTTTGAAGACACAGTTACAGTGCCAATAATGTGGCAGCAGCCTGGAGGCCTGGGGCAGTGTTCTCCACAATGTGGTATATGCTTTGAATCAACATCTAATAGATGCCAAAGTTTCTCCCATAGCCTAGATCTGTAGTAGGAGCTGCGGGCCACTTCCCACAGCCCAGCTACCGCACGGCTAGCTTTACACCAGAAATAACAACACACAAATTTTATTCCTTTAAACACTGCTTGGCCCATTAGCTCTAGCCCTTTCTGGCTAATTCTGATATCCCGATCAACCCATCTCTAATAAACTGTGTAGCACCGATCTTACCGGGAAAGATTCAGCATGTCTGACCTGGTGGCTTGCTTCATCACGTACGTCTGCCCGGGAGAGGGGAGCATGGCCTCTGAGCACACTTCCTCTTCCTCCCAGCATTCTGTTCTGTTTACTCCTTCCACCTATGTTTTAACCTATGAGGCCAAGCAGTTTCTTTATTACTTAACCAATGACCTTCCTCCATCATTTCCCCTTTTTCTGTTTAAACAAAAAGGAAAGGCTTTAACTTTAACATAGCAAAATTACATATAACAAAACAGTTATCAAGTAAAAATTATAATATTTACATATATTTTATCTTTTTTAATAACTAAGGAAAACTATAACTATCTATATATTCTTTAACTCTGTCAAAGACTCCAGAAGGATATAATATTACCTAAGTAAATGAGAAGTAAGCAACTTACAAAACTCTAGAAATCACAGAGACATCTCGCTGCCCGGAGAGTCACCCAAAGTTCCTCTGCACTGTTGAGGCATCCATCTTCGGCCTACAGGCTTATAGTTTCCAGCAGAAATTTCCATGAAGCAGGAAATTTCAAAGTCAGTTCAGTCACTATCTGCAGTGTCCTACAGAATGTCTCGCAGACTCTTTCATATATCAGGAAACTCGAAAGATCATCTTACCTTAAGGCAAGTTCAGCAGTCCTCTCTCTGTGGGTTCTTTGTGTCCAATTTATGCAACAGTCCAGGCAAGAGCAGTTTCTTGCCCAAATGGCTATCAAACTCCATAAGGATCCTCTTCAATGCCCATCTTCTTCTTGAAGTAGATTGGTGCTGCCAGGAGCAGAGTATCTCATTTTCATGAAAAACCCTAAGTTATTAAAACATTTAAAATGCCATATTCTCTAGCCTATGAAAGATATGAAGAATGCCTATCTGAAATATATTCATGCACATCTAGAAAATCTAACTAACATGACTACAAACTTGACTATTATAGATGTTTATCTATTAACAGCCTATATACATTACATTTTAAATGAACTACACAATCACAATACCTTAATCAAGATCAGAAAGACATATACATATAACAAAATTGATCTTAAATTTAAATCACTAAAGCAAAATCCATATCAATGCAAATTATTCATATCTATATCATATCCCCCTTTAAATGTAAAAGAACATTTATAAACAATATTTGGGCATATGGGCACAGTTTTTGCTCTCCAAACTGCTTCCTGCTGAATGGGGGCGTCATTAATTAGGTCTTTCATGGTATAACCTGTGTGCTAGTTTCATCTCAGTTGGCAGTTGAGCGAAGCAATTTTCTGAAGGTGTTCACAGCAACCCTTCAGGAGGGCATGTTCCATCATACCATATTGGGATAGAAGCAATCCACAGACTCTCACCCTCGGTGAAAGCAAAATAAGAAACTTCTTTTCAAAGCATCATGTCCTTAGATCCAAATCTCAAAGTCAAGACATTTTCAAAATATCTATGTTGGATTAGTTCAGCAGCATTTATGAACAAATATCTTTTAGCAGCTGTTGCTCTTTTCTCAGCATTCAAATAATTCAAACAGAGCATAATAGCATATAGTATCAAAATTCTCATTGTATTTTCCATCTTTGTGCGGCTTTATTTTAACCTCTATTTCATTTATTTTTACGTTTGCTTTTTGAGACAGGTACTCTGTATATCTTTGTCCTGGAATTACTCTGTGGACCAGGCTGTCCTTGAACTCTCAGAGTTCCGCCTGTCTCTGCCTCCCAGGCATTGGGATTAAAGGTGTACACTACTACACCTTGAACTCACAGAGATCTGTTTGTCTCTGCCTTCTAGGCACTGTAATTAAAGGCATATGCTACCACACCTTGAAGTCACAGAGGTCAATCTCCCTCTGCCTCCTAAGTGTTGGGATTAAAGGTGTGTACTACCACACCCAACTACTCTCTTTCTTCCATTTTTTACTTTTAAGAACTTTAACTTTTAGCTTGCATATATTTTTAACACACTGTAAATCATTTAAACATATTCTTTGACTTTGAATCTTTCTTTTACTGTATATGTCTCGTTTTTGACCACATGAGTCTTTAATTTACTGAGCAATATGGGTAGGATTAAAGCCGTGGCTTTAGCAACTAGATCTAGACCATTCCTTAGCTTTTCAGCCTCATGGCGGAAGTACTGGTTGTAGCCATGTTTACCACCACAACTCTATGGTGTTTTAAGGTCCCTGCCAGCAAGGAAACTGCAGCATTCTGCTCACAGACCACATTCAGTCAGACTACCTGCTTGAGTCTGAGTCAGAGTTTTCACTGGCAGGATGGCCCAGAAAACCAGCATTTTAAAACAGCACAACATTTTTCCTGCTACGGCTGAAAACAAACAAGCATTCAGTCAGCTTTTATCAACACCATTTAAGTGTTTTGTGAAAAAACCTCTTAAGAGCTGCAGGGTTTTGTAGCTAAAGCTGAGTCTGGAAGCCTCTCTTAGATGAGTGCACTTAGCAAGCAGAGCAGACCTGAGAAATTGCTGCTACCAAGAAAACATGCTTTATACTTTCCCAAGCTTTCTCAGACATTCAGTGGATTCAGTTGTCCACATGTCTGGGCGCCATTCTGTAGTAGGAGCTGCGGGCCTCTTCCCACAGCCTGGCTCCCGCACGGCTAGCTTTACACCAGAAATAGCAACACACAAATTGTATTCATTTAAACACTGCTTGGCCCATTAGCTCTAGCCCTTACTGGCTAATTCTGATATCCCAATCAACCCATCTCTAATAAACTGTGTAGCACCGATCTTACCGGGAAAGATTCAGCATGTCTGACCTGGCGGCTTGCTTCATCACGTACGTCTGCCCAGGAGAGGGGAGCATGGCCTCTGAGCACACTTCCTCTTCCTCCCAGCATTCTGTTCTGTTTACTCCTCCCACCTATGTTTTAACCTATGAGGCCAAGCAGTTTCTTTATTACTTAACCAATGACCTTCCTCCATCATAGATCCATGGGTTCAGGAATCAAGGTGTGGCAAAGGGAATAGTTCCACTCACTATCACCCCTACAGACCAGTTAGGAAAATGTTTGCTGCCTGTTTCTGCAGTTTTAAGTTCTGTTGGCCTAGAAGTTTGGTTCCATATGGGGAGCACTGCTGCCAGGAACTACAACAAACATTCCATTGATCTGGAAGCTCAGACCCCCACCCCCGGCCACTTTGGGCTTCTGATGCCCTTAAAACAACAAGCTAAGAAAGGAATAACAGTGTTAGGAGGGGTGATTGATGCAGATTACCCTGGGAAAATTGAATTGCTTCTCCACAATGGAGGTAAGAAGGATTATGTCTGGAGTGCAGGAGATCCTTTAGGGCATCTCTTGGTGCTACCGTGTCCTGTCATTAAGGTCAATGGCAAACTAGAGTGGCCTCATCCAGGCAGGATGACAAATGGCGCAGACCTTTCAAAAATGAAGGTATGGGTCACTCCTCCAGGAAAAGAGCCAAGGCCTACTGAGGTTCTTGCTGAGGGTGGAGGAATTACAGAATGGGTAGCATAGAAAGGTCTTTATAAATTCCAGCTAAGGTCATGTGACCAATTACAGAAATGAGGAATATAATTGACATGACTATTTTCTGTCGTATTTTGTTAAGAATGTGTTCTTACAGATAGTTGTAGGGTTTTTCTCAATGTCTTTATCATGTGATGTAACACCAATTAAGAGAATATCAATGGTTATCAATTTGTCACTGAAGAGACATTGCCACCTATTCTAAATTTATTATGCATTTATGGCTGTAAGATAGATAGTTATCTAATGTTAGTTGTAATTATGACCTGGTTAAATACACAACACATTTGATATTATACATGAGATAACTCTACCATGTTGAGGCATTATTATGACCTGGTTATCATTTTCATTTGGAGACTAAACATGACATAAGGAGATATGATTAGGTGTAAGTTGAAGAGGGGTGGATTGTGATGGCTATTTTGGTTGTCAACCTGACTCCATCTCAAATTAACTAAAATCCCAAAATGGAGGGAGCACATGGGAGGGATTTTTGCTTAATTTGATGTAGGAAGATCTACTTTTATTCCAGATCTAAGATGTAGGAAGATACACCTTTAATTCAGATCCTATGAAGTAGAAAGATACAGCTCTAATATGGACCACATCATCTCTGGAAGCTTATAAAAAGACATGGATGGAGAAAGCTTGCTCTCTTTGCCTGCTTTCTCTCCCCTAGCGTACAACTACTATTCCCCATCTACTATTACAGCCTATGTCTTTGGTAATGTGTCATGCCCTTCTGTATATATCTGCTTTTATTGGTCCATGAATAACACTGTTTTGGCCAATGAATTAGCAGAGTAAAGCCATGTGGGAAATCTGAACAGAGATATAGAGAGAAAGTAGGTGGAATGAAGGAGGTGCCTGTAGCTGCTGAAGGAGGGAGACACCAGAAACTTACCAGTAAGCCACAGCATCATGATGATATACAGATTAATAGAAATGGGTCAATTTAAGATAAAAGAGCTAGATAGGAATAAGCTGAGGCGTTGGTCAAACCATATTGTAATTACTATAGTATTGTGTGATTATTTGGATCTGGGTGACCAGAAATGTAAGTGTGGTCTCTGATTACAAAATGGTGCCCAACATGGGGTGCATATTAAAGAGGTCCACAATAACCCAGAATGGAGTATAACAAAGGTTTATTTTGGGGGGGATAAAACTCACAGTAAGGATAGAGATCCGTGTTCCTTTGTGTGTACTGGAAGCTGGGACCCGAATCCAGCATAAAAGGGACCATACACACTTTTCATCTGTGCTTAGCGTATCTCACATCATGCTCAAAATGGGCCAGTATCTAAAAGGCTATTGGCTGAAGGAGTTCCCACAACACTTTGGGATTTTAGTTGATACTACAGAGCAGCTGAGATATCCAGCCTCATGCACTGAACAAATACTGGATTCCAAGACCTTTTCTATAGGTAGGCAGTCATAGTTGGAATAGCTAGACCACCAGCCTGTAAGTTGCTCTAATAATGCCCTTTTCTATTTATTTAGAGAGATTTATTATGTAAGATCTGTTCCTGTAGAAAACCTTGACCAATACATTTCTACACAAATGAAAAGAAACCTAGCAACGTACAAGGAATGACCTAAATAAAGCATGTTTCCAGGACAACGATGCTTGTCTTTATATTCTGCTAGACTGACATTTGTGCAAGCACAAAAGATGCGCATGTAATTAGGGGTGCAGTTTAAGGTCAGTTTGAAAGAGAAAAGCAATGAATGGATCCGCAAGTCCTGCGAAAGGCATAAATTCTATGAAATATGAGGCCCCACACAGAAGCTTGTGCACTAGGTGGATGGTAAATTTATGACTAGACGGGAGACAGTACTGTGCCATGATGGTGTGTGCTGATGAATTCAGGGGATGGAGAAGAAAGAAAAGAGACACAGTGATCTTTATCAGAGAATGTGGTGCCAGGTGTGGTATGACAGGGAGTGCTGGTGAGAAGATTCGCATGGCATTGGGCAAGGGAGCACATGTACCAACTCAGCTTGCAACAGGAGTTGTTGCTGGTCACTAACCCTGGGCTACCATTCACTCAGCTTCCCCAGGTTTACTGGAGAGAATCTATGTGCAATTAGCTGAGAGAAAAAATTCCTGATGTTGGGAACACTACGCTCTAACTTTTTAATGTATATTTAAATCTATTCATGTGTAGTATGTATATACTTATGTCATATTCATGTGCACACCTGGGGGAGGGCAGAGGATTTTGTCAGATTCCCTACAGCTGGAGCTACAGGTGTCAGTGAGCACTCCAATATGGATGCTTAGAACCAAACTCAGGTCCTCTGAAACAACAGCAAGTTCCATTAAATAACAAAAGGTCTCTCCAGACCCCTTTTTTCCCCCTGTTATTTCTTATTTGGCTTCTCGTTCTGAGACTGTCTCTTTCTTTTTTTAAAAAATCTTTTTTTTATTGAGAAAATGAGAAAAAAAACAAGTTTCCACCTCCTCCCAGCCTCCCATATCCCTCCCCCTCCTCCCACCCTTCTCCTCCTCCCCCCACTCCTTTCCCCCTCCCTCTCCAGTCCAAAGAGCATCAGGGTTCCCTGCCCTGTGGTAAGTCCTAGGTCCTCCCCCCTCCGTCCATATCTAGGAAGGTGAACATCCAAACTGGCTAGGATCACACAAAGCCAGCACATTACGTAGGATCAAAACCCCTTGCCATTGTCCTTGGCGTCTCATCAGCTCTCATTGTTCGCCATGTTCAGAGAGTCCGGTTTTATCCCATGCTTTTTCAGTCACAGTCCAGCTGGCCTTGGTGAGCTCCCAATAGATCAACTCCACTGTCTCAGTGGGTGGGTGCACCCCGCGTGGTCCCGACTTCTTTGCTCATGTTCTCCCTCCTGCTCCTCATTGGGACCTTGGGAGCTCAGTCCAGTACTCCAGTGTGGGTCTCTGTCTCTATCTCCATCCATCACCAGATGAAGGTTCTATGATGATATGCAAGATATTCGTAAGTATTGCTATAGGATAGGGTTATTTCATGTTCCCTATCCCCAGCTGCCCAAGGAATTAACTGGGGACCTCGGCTTGGGCACCTGGGAGCCACTCTAGGTTCAAGTCTCTTGCCAACCCTAAGGTGACTCCCTTAACTAAGAATTGTGCTTCCGTGCTCCCCTATCCAACCTTCCTTTATCCCAATCCTCCTTTTTCCCCAAGTTCCCCACTTCCTCCCCTTCTCCCTTTTCTCTCCCCATCTCCCCTTACCCCCATCCAACCCCACCCCCAAGATCTCAATTTTCTCCCCGGCAACTTTGTCTACTTCCCATAGCCAAGAGGATAACTATATGTTTTTCCTTTGGTTCACCTTCTTACTTAGCTTCTTTAGGATCACCAATTGTAGGCTCTGTGTACCTTATTTATGGCTAGAAACCAATTATGAGTGAGTACATTCCATATTCATCTTTTTGGGTCTGGGTTACCTCACTCAGAATAGTGTTTTCTATTTCCATCCATTTGCATGCAAAATTCGAGAAGTCATTGTTTTTTACCGCAGCATAGTACTCTAATGTGTAGATATTCTACACTTTCTTCATCCATTCTTCCATTGAAGGGCATCTAGGTTGTTTCCAGGTTCTGGCTATTACAAATAATACTACTATGAACATAGTTGAACAAATGCTCTTGTCATATGATAGGGCATCTCTTGGGTATATTCCCAGGAGTGGTATTGCTGGGTCCAGGGGTAGGTTGATCCCAAATTTCCTGAGAAACCACCACACTGATTTCCAAAGTGGTTGCACAAGATTGCATTCCCACCAGCAATGGATGAGGGTACCCCTTCC
Organism: Microtus pennsylvanicus; assembly: GCF_037038515.1. NCBI lineage: Eukaryota > Metazoa > Chordata > Mammalia > Rodentia > Cricetidae > Microtus > Microtus pennsylvanicus. The sequence goes on along the minus strand of NC_134601.1, from coordinate 133,747,633 downwards.
TCCACAGCCTCTCCAGCAAAGGCTATCATTGGAGTGTTTTATTTTAGCCATTCTGACAGGTGTAAGATGATATCTCAAAGTTGTTTTGATTTGCATTTCCCTGATCGCTAAGGAGGTTGAGCATGACCTTAAGTGTCTTTTGGCCATTTGAACTTCCTCTGCTGAGAATTCTCTGTTCAGATCAGTGCCCCATTTTTAATTGGGTTAATTAGCATTTTAAAGTCTAGTTTCCTGAGTTCTCTATATATTTTGGAGATCAGACCTTTGTCTGTTGTGGGGTTGGTGAAGATCTTCTCCCAGTCAGTAGGTTGCCTTTTTGTCTTGGTGACAGTGTCCTTTGCTTTACAGAAGCTTCTCAGCCTCAGGAGGTCCCATTTATTCAATGTTGCCCTTAATGTCTAAGCTGTTGGGGTTACACATAGGAAGCGATCTCCTGTGCCCATCTGATGTAGGGTACTTCCCACTTTCTCTTCTATCAGGTTCAATGTGTTCTGACTGATAGTGAGGTCTTTAATCCATTTGGACTTGAGTTTTGTGCATAGTGATAGATATGGGTCTATTTTCATTCTTCTACAGGTTGACATCCAGTTATGCCAGCACCATTTGTTGAAGATGCTTTCTTTTTTCCATTGTATACTTTTGCCTCCCTTATCAAAAATGAGGTGTTCATAGGTTTGTGGGATTAAATCCGGGTCTTCTATACGATTCCATTGGTCGACTTCTCTGTTTTTATGCCAGTACCACACTGTTTTCATCACTGTAGCTCTGTAATAAAGTTTGAAGTCAGGGATGGTAATGCCTCCAGACAATCCTTTATTGTATAGGATTGTTTTGGCTATCCTGGGTTTTTTGTTTTTCCATATAAAGTTGATTATTGTCCTCTCAAGATCTGTGAAGAATTTTGATGGGACCTTGATGGGGATTGCATTGAATCTATAAATTGCCTTTGGTAGAATTGCCATTTTTACTATGTTGATCCTCCCAATCCAAGAGCAAGGGAGGTCCTTCCATTTTCTGGTATACTCCTCAGTTTCTTTCTTCAATGCCTTAAAGTTCTTGTCAAATAGATCTTTCACTTCCTTGGTTAGAGTTACCCCAAGATATTTTATGCTGTTTGTGGCTATCGTGAAAGGTGAAGCTTCTCTGATTTCCCTCTCTGCTTCCATATCCTTTGTGTATAAGAGGGCGACTGATTTTTTGGAGTTGATCTTGTATCCTGCCACATTACTAAAGCTGTTTATCAGCTGTAAAAGTTCTTTGGTGGAGTTTTGGGGGTCGCTTATGTACACTATCATATCATCTGCAAATAACGAAAGTTTCACTTCTTCCTTTCCGAGACTGTCTCTTTCTATCTTGTGTAAAGGTCTAAGTGTCGTGACCATGGAGACCTGAGAGCATATGCGTGTGTCAACACACTCAGAAGTAAACCCTGATTAAATGGTGCAATCACGATATTGAGTACTTTCCCAGGGATCCGCTCACTGCATTTGATCTTCAGTTGTACTGTAATTGCCCTCCACCTCACCCTTAACCCTCTAAACCTCTGAACATGCATCACAGGAAGCTCCCAGTTTGTAGAGTCAGTCGCTTCTGAGGGATCCTCTGGGCTGGCACTGAGGAGCAGGCAGTTCCCACGTAAAGACACCATCCTGAAGAAGACCACAGTGGCAGGGGTCAGCAGAGAAAGCCCTGTCATTTCCAGTCAGGGGTGACTATTTCACAGAGCAGAGACTTTCTGGTCTAACCTGCATGGAGAATGGTTGTCAGAATGCAAGTGTTGGGAGGCCTTGTGGGAGAATGCCCAGGGCAGGTGTGATGCTGAACAGCTCTGAAGGGAAAGGTGCCCCAATAGCAGTGTTACAGCTCTGTTATGGGGGGGGAGGTCTCCACAATGTAAGTGTTACAGCTCTGAAAGGAAATTTTCCTGGCCATGAGGAGCCAAGGAATACCACAAAGTCACACTAACAACAAACCTCACAGATGAGATTTCCTGGCAGGGAGAAAAAACAGGAGGGTGGCTGCCTCTGGTCAGGTGAGAAGCAGCAAGGAACTGAAGAGAAGGCAGCGTTTATATAGAGTATCTTGGAGTGCGGGGAGAGGGGTGGAGCTTTCTAGGGTAGCCTGGAATTGGTGGGATTTTCTGTGGCCTTAACTTGGGTCAAACTTAGTGACTGTGGGATTCTGTTGCTTGGCCCTGATCTGGGTTTGGGGTCAAATCAGGGTCAGAGAGTTTTTCCTTGGCCCTGGTATCAGGGTCAATTCAAGGTCAGAGCGATTTTCCTTTGGTTCTGGTCTTGGAGTCAAGAGGGGGTCGGGGTATTCTTTCTTTGGCCCTTTTACCCTACACTGTGAGTGTGGTCTAATTGTTATAGTGCTTGCCTAGTATTCAGAAAACCCTGGAATGCATCCCAACCATAGCAATAAACTAGGATGATGGAGGAAGGTCATTGGTTAAATAAAAAGAAACTGCTTGGCCCTCGTTGGTTAGAAGATAGGTGGGAGGAGTAAACAGAACAGAACGCTGGGAGGAAGAGGAAGTGAGCTCAGAATCCACAGCTCTCCTCTCGGGAGCAGACGCCTCAGAGAGACGCCATGCTCCCAGCTCCCAGGCAGACGCACACGATGAAGCTCCGACCCAGGATGGACGTAGGCTAGAATCTTCCTGGTAAGCGCACCTAGGGGCGCTACACAGATGATTAGAAATGGGCTAAATTAATATGTGAGAATTAGCCTAGAAGAGGCTAGATAGAAATGGGCCAAGCAGTGATTAAATGAATACAGTTTGTGTGTTGTTATTTCGGGCATAAGCTAGCCAGGCAGCCAGGGTGCTGGGGACACAGCCCCGTTGCCCTTATTACTACACTAGGATAGTGATACACACCAGAAATCAGCACCATACAGATGGAGGCAGGAATTTCAAATGTTGAATGTCACCCTCTGTTTTACAGCAAGATAGAGGCCCTCTGAGACACTGTTTTATAAAAGAAAAGAAATACTTTCATGTTGAAAAAAATGAATGTGGATCTCATGAATTTTTAAAATTGATGTTTAGATGTCAGACGATAGTGGCACAGGCCTTTACACCCAACACATGGGAGGAAGAGGTAGGCAGATCTCTGTGAGTTCAAGGCCAGCCTGCTCTACAGAGTGAGTTCCAGGACACCTAGAGCTGTTATACAGAGGAACTCTGGTTCAAAAAACAAAACAAAAAAATGATATCCAGAATTGTTAGGCTCTGAGAGAATCCCCTAAAGTAGACCAACAGCCATGTGTGCAATAAAAATATTTCTTTATTATTTTCAACATGAGGGTGGGTCTTGGTGACACCCAAGGAAGGCCACAAGCTTCTTTTAAGTGGAGTTAGGGGAATTCGAGAGAGGAAGAGTTAATCTGGGGTTGATTGGTGAAGAAAAGATTAGTCTGGGAGCTGATAGGTGAAAGCTGATTGGTGGGAGGCCTAGTGGAGAGGTTGTGGGGAAAAGGGAACCCTCCTGCATTGCTGGTGGGAAAGCAAGCTGGTACAACTCCTTCAGATGTCAGTGTGGCGATTTCTCAGCAAATTTGGAAACAACTTTCCTCAAGTCCCAATAAAACCACTTTTGGGTATATATCTAAAGGATGCTCCATCGTGCCACAAGGACATGTGCTCAGCTATGTTCATAGCAGCTTTGTTTGTCATAGCCAGAACCTGGAAACAACCTAAATGCCCCTTGACCAAAGAATGGATAAAAAACATGTGGTACATTTACACAATGGAGTACTACACAGCAGAAAAAAAGAACGACAGCTTGAATTTTGCAGGAAAACCAATAGAGCTATAAAACATTGTTTTGAGTGAGGTAACCCAGACACAGAAAGACAATTATCACATGTACTCACTCATAGGTGGTTCTTAAACATAAAGCAAAGAAAGCCAGCCTAAAAACCACAATTCCAGAGAAAATAGACAACAAAACAGACACACTAAGAGAGACATAGATCTAATCTACATGGGAAGTAGAAAATAGAAAAAGACAAGATCTCCTGAGTAAATTGGGAACAGGGCAACCTTGGAGAGGATTGAAGGGGAAAGGGGAGAGGCAGGCAAGGGAGCAGAGAAAAATGTAGAGCTCAATAAATATCAATAAAAATGTATAAAAATATTTAAATGCCATATTCCCTAAAATTCTGAGCAGTTGAGGGCTGTTTATCAGGTACAGCTACAGTATAGAATCTTCCTGGAAAGCTGGCTCTGAGATTGACTATACTGGCTCTTAACAGGTAAGATTTACATTAGTAAAATGACAGAAAGAAGAAAATACTGCTTGCAATAGAAGCTTAACGGCAGAACTGACAATAGTAGACAACATCTTAATATATTTGAAATGAGGGTTGGATTAAATGTAAAGTATTTTTGTGAGAGACTTATAAGCACATACCATTTTAAAACATGAGACTTGTTTTTGTAGTATGAAGTGAGATGCAATGAACAAACAATTATAACATTTAACAGTAAACATAGGTACATTTACATTTTATGTATGAACACAGACACAGAGTGAACAGGAATTGGGTTAAGTGCATGATTTGGTGGGCCCTACCAAAGGCATGCCATCGCACAAAACACACATGCAACAGAGTCAACAAGAAGATTTTAGAGACAAAAACATAAATAAACTGGGGGACCAGGCAGGGTATAAAGATGGCAGGGTTTGGATACCTCCCTGTCTCTCATTTAAGATGGTGGTGAAGTCACCTGACCTCAGTCAAAATAGCAGCAGTAACATGTTGTATGGAAAAGTCACTCAGTTAAGATGGTGGTGAAGTCACTTAGCCCCAGTTAAGATGATGATAAAGTCACCTGACCTCAGTCAAAATGGCAGTGGTCACATGTTGTATGGAAAAGCCACAATTTTGAGCTGCAGGGAATTTAAGGTTAATAATAAGAGAGACGTAGAGGCATGATCTATCCTGTGGCTGAGCCTCCATGCTACAACCTGTTGTGCCCAGATTACAACCCCCAGAGAGAGACCACCAGAGAGGCCCAGACTGTAATGAGCAAGGTTTAATTAGCATAATAAAACATGTTTGGAACTCATCTCCATCCCTATTACAGCGAGGTAGAGAGAGGAGTTGTATCTCTTCTGTGGGGTAAGCTTTAAAGGCTTAAGTACAAAGAGAATCTTTGAAGCTGCTTTGCCATGGGTACAAGGACTTTTGCTCCCTCCCATTCTGTTAAGTCAGCATTTTCCTTGTTCTTAGAGCAAGGTCACTGTTCCTGAGTTAGGCCATCTTTATCAGCCTGTACCAGGTGGCTGGCTGGGCTGAGCTAAGTGACCTTGTGCTCGGAATCTCCCTGGTGGGAGAGGGAAGACCACTATCTTCCTGGGAAAACATTCTGCTAGGAAATTTCTTCTCACCCCTTTGAGAATAAGGGGTGAGGGATCCACAAAGCTGCAGAGGGGAACAAAAGGCTGGAATTGAAAAAGCCGCCTCATGGATCCGACCAATCTTGTTGGCAGCAGTAGTGGTGGCAGGATCCATTTGCCTGTGTGTTGACAGTAGTTCGAAAGCCCCCATAAAAGGGGAGTAAGGGTACAAGCTGAAGAAGAAAGACATTAAGGCCTGTGGTTACAAGGAAGACAGACATGGATTGCTTGCTACCCATAGCTAAAACTGAAAACTCACGAAATTGGCCACGAGGCTCACAGTGAGACAACTCTCGGCTGTGGGCAGGGTGTAAATCAGCATGCGACCATCACAAGACTGAAGATGGATGCCCAGCATTGCAGAGGAAATTTGGGTGACTGTCCAGGCAGCCAGCTGTTTCTATCATCACGCATATTTTTTGGAAGTTACTTGCTTGCACTTCATGCCTAGTCAATTAATATTATTTCCTTTTTGGGCCTCTGAGGTAATCAAAGACTAGATAGTTATAGTTCTAGTTTTCCTTGTTTATCAAACACAGAAAAGCAACTCACTAAAGAGGTGTAATGTGTAAATGTTTGGGAGACATTAAAAGATAATTTGATAATGCAAATTAGAATAGAAAGTGGAATAGGTACAACCTTTTGGAATTCCCAAGATAGGATAGATATGGAATATTTTCTCTGAATTTGTCAAATGCAAATGGACTAGATATTGTTGATGTATTTATTGTCTTATGTATTGTATATGATTATTGTACTTATTGTATATAGTTTTTCTTATATTAGTTATAGCCTTCTTTTTAGTTTAGACAAAATGGGAAATATAGTGGTATATTATTTTTGTTTTAATAAATAAAGCTTGCCCAAACATCAGAGGGCAAACCAGCCATGCTAGTCAGCCATTCAAGCCAGGCAGTGGTGGCACAGACCTTCAATCTGAGCAGCCATACTAGCTAGCCATAGAGGCCAGGCAGTGGTGGTGCATGTCTTTAATACCAGCACTGGAGAGTAATATAAGGTGAGATGAGACAGGAACTCACTCTCTTTTCAGTCTGAGGATTTCACAGAGATAAGAGCTGTCTAGTGGCTTGGCTGCTTTGCTTCTCTGATCTTTTATCTTAAACCCCAATATGTGTTCTGAGTTTTTATTATTTTTGCTACAATACAGTGCTCCTACCTCTGTGAAATGCATCAGATATAACTCTCACTCTACTTTAGGACCCACCATTGGCACAGGAAAACAAAATGTTCCTGTATTTAGTCAGTTACCAATTGAATACTGAAACCAACATTGCACACAAATATCAGTATAATGGTATACACATGTAACAAATAATGAAAAGGACATGTGCAATAAAAGTAAAATGAAGTAAGATATTGGGAAATTGAGAGATACGATTTGTTTGAAGCTTAGCACACGTGAGGTTGTTAAAGATGTTGACTTCGCCCAAATTTATCCACAGATTCAATGGAAAATCATTGAGAATACTAACAAGATGCTTGGTAGAAACTGAGAAGCTGATTCTAAAATTCATATTTAAATTCAAAACATGTAGAATAGTCAAAGCAACATGAAGCAGAAACATAGGGTGGAGCCTGAAATAAAGCCCAACACATTAATCTAATACTTCAGGCACTAACACCATGTGGTCCCCATAAAAAGATTAAATAGAGGTAGCATGAGACGGTGTTCACCTGTAATACACAGCATTACAGAGGCGGATGCAAGGGGGTCAGCATCAATTTGAGGCCAACCTGGTCTGCATAGCAAATTTCAGGCCAGGCAGCCTCACATACAAGGACTCTTACTTTAAAACTCAAAACCAAAGAGCAGTGAGTGTGGTAGCTCCTAAATGAAATCTCAGCGACTCAGGATCAATCCTCTTTGCTCAGCTTCAAAGGGGCAACTGACAAAAATCTGATAGAGTCTGAGAGTGTCACTCACTAGTAAATCAGTTCCCCAGGAAGCATAAGACCCTGATCTTGGCTTCTAAAACTCAAAAAAGAACAAAATTTTAAAAAAGGAATAAAAACATTCCAAGAGCTTATCAAAGATACTCATATGACAAAATAAGCCCATGAAAACATGCTTAGCTTCATCACTGTCATTAGAGAAGCATACATAAAACACATTGATAAATCACCACATAGCTCTAAAATGACAAATATTCAAGTGATAAAGCAAGCATTCGTTGTTTGCTCGCATGTTTTGAGTAATGTTCATCAAGAAGGAGGGACCGGTAAATGCTCAGCTGGCTTTCTGCTTCTTCTCTCTGTCGAGGCCACATGCATGCAGGCCATGCAGTGGTGCAGCTCACAGTAGGCAGACTTCCCATATCTAGTAACTTCATCTGAATAATCCCTCGCAGACATGCTCAGGGACTGATTAAACGTAAAGGATCAGACATAGACAAGCCTAGAGTCTTGGATCCTAGATTATTCTAGATTCTGATATTCTGGCAATCTAGATGAACTCTCCCACAGACCATAGCAAGAATCAACATGTATCTTGAGAAGTTGGAAAATTCAATTATTGCTTCAAGGAATTTAAAATTGATGAAATAATACACAGTGTGTTATAATGTGGCACTTGTGCCAGAGGATTGGAAGGCCGATGCAGAGATAACAGGGAGGCTGGAGAGACAGCTCAGTTAGTGAAAGGATTTCTGTTCAATGATGAAGACCTCATTATGGATTTCCAGGAGACACATGGAAAAAAAAGCTGCCATGGTTGCAAAACTCTTTAATGCTAGCATGTAGGAAAGCTGTGGGAGAGAGGCTGATTCCCAGCATTCTTGGGCCAGCCAGTCCATGTAGGATGTGAGTGTAAGATTCGGTGAGAGACTCTGTCTCAACATATAAGAAAAACAGCCAAAGTAGGTTTCTGGTCTCCATATGCAGGTGAACATACATTCATGCATATATGCACACACATCAACATATCAATTGCACGTGTGCAATATGGGAACATGTATTTCAAAAGATCAGCAGATTCTGGAGTAGTCAATGCCAGGGAAATCAAAGATGCTACTTATGGAGGAACCTTAAGTAACTGCATGTGCTTTGCAAAGTACCTCCTGTCATGTAACTTTGTATTAGTACACACTCATTCTTCCCTCCATTGCAGCACCCACTTTCCTGAGCAATTGGAGGAGACTGACTGCTCTGGTTGGTCGATTCTTCAGCGGGGTAGCAAATCAAGGCACTTGGTCATGTTCTAGTAAAAATAAATACTCTCTCATCCTTTCAAGTCTAATGTGTGTTCTTTCTGAGGGACAATCTGAGCAACTTAAATGTGGGCATTTGGAAGGACCAGAGTCTCTATGGACCACATTCTTAGATGTAAGAGACTTCTCTATCACTACTTCTAATGTAAACAATACTTCTCTCATCTTCACATGCTTTAAAATCTTCCAGATGCCTTGAGATTTCTTCAATCAGAGGTAATTCCAAATAGCTTTTGTTAACTATCTGCTCTTGGGTAAAGCTACAATCTTCAGAGGAAGGGCTAGGCTATACCTGGCTTCTCCAGAGACCCCTTAATGTCAGTTTCCTCAAAACTTCCCAATGAATTAAGTTTGGAGAGCCCCAGATTCACACATATTAAGGCATCCACACTCCTCCACCTGAATGACAGCTGGTCCTATAGACTTGTAGACTCCATCTCTCCTCTTTCTGGCACTTTTGAAATTAGACCACTAACAGCCCAACAATTTACTAAACTTAGAAAAGTCACCCCCCTCCAGTGCAGGCAAGCCATCTATCCTGTACCTTAACACTGAAATCGGGGAGACCATTTCACCTGTGAGAATCACCACATCCACTTTGCCTAAGAACACATCTCAAAAATACACACATAGAGCAGGACACTATAGAATTAGACTGTAGCCCAGGACTACTAAGAGCTTGGAGTAGGAGTAACCTTTCTGATCAAGGTTTTTCTGTCCGCTTTACATAATAGCTACACTATATCTCAGAGGAAAAGAATCCAGAACTATTGGGGGCACAGAGACACTTCTGCTCACATATAAGCACAGGGGAAAGTTGAAATGTTAAATGTGCTGTGATGTCTCTTTTTTAAAATAAAAAAAATCAAAGACTTTATTGGATAACATTACACAAGATTCTTTAACATTTAACTCTGAGCAGACTGAAGGTGAGAACAAATGTGTCATTCAAGTCTACAAATGAAATAGGCCTGTGAGGATTTGAAATACAGACAAGGTGGCATGGAGAAGAGCTTAAATATTAAGCAACTAAAGCAATAAAAATGAAGTTGTAACATGTCAGGTCCAGATTTTAAACACCACCAAGTGTTTGTTTTTTTATAATCTAGTTTGTAATAAAATGCCTTTAAGGATGTGTCATGAGGGAAAAATATGTAGGTTAAAACCAGATCTCTCCCAGTGCTTTTGCCTTCTTAATATTACTTTTTGGTCAATTCCATCAGTCTACAAATAAAGATTTCTAAAGCGTAAAGGTTTCCTGATACAATCCATGCATATTTCACATGGCTTGGGAGACACATGGTTCCTGAGTGAGCATAAAAGTTACTGCTGGTGTTGGGGGTCTAAGACAAGACTGACCCCAGAGCCTGGAGCTGTGCTTCAAGTCTTCTCCACAGCTCCCTGCTGTTATAGTTCCTGAGCAAACGTGATAGGATGACGTCATGATGTAGATCCAAAGAGATCATTTGTAAAATGCAGTCAGAACTTGCCAGCACTTGCAGTGTGTTAGGATCTGAATTAAGCTCACTAGACCCCAGACTACCCGGCTTTTCTTCTTGAGTTATAGAGCAAATCACAGTCGGGTATATTAAACAATCTAAAAATCCCACCCAGAGCAATAATCCTGAGCAATGGGCTGTTGGGTAATCTCACCCACACAGAAAGAGCACAGAAAGTGAACTCTAGAGCCAAGTGCTCGCTCATCTGTTGTGTTTCTTTGAATGAGTTTTTGGAGTTAGTTTCTTTTCTTTTGGCTTTTTTTTTCTTTTTGTGGTAAGTAATCAATATGGTGTTATCTTTCTGGTTTAAAAAATAAATTAGTATTGCCACTAAAAATCTTCAGTTTTATTATTAAAATTACAGCACCATCAAATATAAAATGCTTTAAAAATGTAGTACTAAAAGGTCCATCTGATTTTCTCATGCGTTCTCAATTTTTTTGTTTGTTTGTTTGTTGGATTTTCGAGACAGGGTTTCTCTGTAGCTTTTGGAGCCTGTCCTGGAACTAGCTCTTGTAGACCAGGGTGGCCTCGAACTCACAGAGATCCACCTGCCTCTGCCTCCCGGGTGCTGGGATTAAAGGCATGTATGTACGTAAGCAAAGACAAGGAAAATCTGTGGTCTTTATTAAGAATTCATTTTCCATGCACCAAACGTTTAGGCTGTTTTCAAGAATCTGTTTCTGCCACTTGTTCCACAGGGCCAAATCTTCCCTGACACCTGCAAGAACTTCCTGCACTGAGAAGTAGGGGCTTCCTGCTGTGGAAAGAGGTCCAGATCAACACCGATGCTGTCACCCTTTCTGAACAACACACTCAGTAGGGGAGAGGTGATAATCAAAGCCTGTCCAGCTCAGGAGAATTATGAGCTAGTTCTTGGGAGTGTACGATTTCATTCCAAGGTCAACACTAGCCTATCCACTTGGGAGTCAAAATATGAAAAGGTAAGAATGTAGTTATGAAAATGTGCACAAAACATTAAATACTAGTGGCAAATAAATACATCTTAATATGCTCTAACGAGAAAACATATATTCAAGATAATACAGCTCTGTTTTATTAAAAGAAAGAGAAGATCCACATTTTACTTGTGGGTGGGACGGGGCACTTAGCCATCCTTTCAGCAGGATGTCAGATCATCTTCCTCTTGTTTCTATGGGCACCTGAAGGAAACAGCGGCCTTAGCACTTGTGACCATTGCTGTTTCACAGGAGCGCCATTTAAACACACCTCTGCTCACTTCTGAACTGAGAAACACAATCCTTGGAGAAAGCACAAAGGTTAAGTCTGCAAACCAAACCATCCCATGCCTGGTAGGCCTGTTCAAATCACTGTTCACATTCAAAAGAAGCTACCGTCAGTGATTCTTCCGCATCACACTGAGTGCATCCTTCACAATGTGTTCACATCACTTTTCTCCTCACCTCATGCATAATTGATTGCAGCAGTTTGTTTCTTTTATAAATATAAAAATTCTCTAATACCTTTTCTTCCATTCAGTCTACTCTGCCAGTGCCCTGTACAGACGACTGGTTTAGCCACTGCTTTAACATTTACTTCTTAGTGCAGCTTCAAACTCCCATCTTAGCCTGTCCTGACGCTCTTGCTCTGTCAAAGTGTCACACATCCAAGAAACCAGCAGTCTGGTAATGTCTTTGTGCTGCTGAGCGGTTGGAAGTACAGCGAGACTGTGGCTTAGGGGGCAGCTCGCCACTCGGAATTGACTCCAGTCCTGTCTTCAGAGAAGAGTCATTTTCTTCATTCCTGTACCTTTGTGGTTTTAAACGCACTCGAGGTGGGAGGGAACCTAAGCTAGGATTCTGATAGTACCGTGTGAAATGGACTTTCGGGTGGCTGGTTTGGGAAGTAGAGGTTTCACTCTGCTTCTTCTGTGCCTTTTCTTTGGCAATTTTCAATACTTCCCGAGCTTTTGCGTGATCCATGTTCTTGCTCTGGAGCACTTTCTTGGTACTTAACTGAGCTTTTGACGTGTTTGCCTGAGCTGTGAGCGATACTGGAAACCCTCACCACAGCGTTTCTTCTCTGGCTTTCATTTTGGTTTTTCCCGTCCACTTTATGGTCAGTTTTCAGTTTCCTGCTCACGGTAGCTACACTGTCATTTCTCCATTTTTTATCTTCATACCTAGAAGAGTCACTGCTACCTTTCCTAATTTCCTTCTTTTCTGCAACAACACTGTTTTTACACTTATCACACAGGACTTGCCTGGGCTGTAGGTTAATCACATACATTATTGAAATGGGTTCTTCCCTGTACATTTTACGTTTGAGTCGCTTAATTTTCCGAGGAGGTGGCTGAGGTATTAATTGGTTATATGTGTCCCTGAAAAACAAGGTGGGAGGATAAGGTGCTCCTTCGTGGAAGAGAGGAGGTGGCTTAGAAGTCCACAGGCGCTCAGGAGGAAGGACTGGAGGAAGGTTATCAGGAACAGCACAGTTCACTTCCTGATTGACTTCTATCCATTCTTGGAATGGGTTACTTTGGAGCTGCTTGGCGTTCGGTTTATGCTTATATTCCCTTTTGGGAAATACTGTCACAGGGATCCCATGGGGCCCAAACTGCTCCACCAGAATGGCTGTATATTTTTCCCACCAAAAGTAGGGCTATTGCACCATGCGTTCATGGTATCTTTTTAGACAGGTCCATGAAGACCCCGAAGAAGAGCACAGGAGGCAGGGCCGGGGCTGCCAGGGGCTTGGAGGCTTTGCCTGGGCCTCAGGGCCGCCGATCAGCCCCCCTAGAAAACGCTGTGGTCTCCACCTCAGCAGCCAAGGCCTTCATTTTCTCACTGATCTCTCCCTCCTCTGACTTGGGCGGCCGCGGCATCTGTGATGTCTCTTAAAAGAAAGAGATGTACAATCTTTTTATGCCCAGAAGACTCTGGGAATGGATCTGGTTTATGGTTCTGGTGCCATGTGTAAGACCAGGCCATACCTGGCTTCCCCAGACTCTTTTGTGTATCTCACTCATGCTATCGTTTCTCTGTCAATCTTTTTGGAGGAGGTCACACGCACTTAGAAAAGTGTTTCAATATAATCGTGTCCTAAACACGAGATCAAGTTAATTATCACCAGAAAACTTTTTCCAAATTTGTGCAGTGTTTGAATAAGTTTAAAGTACACTGCCCAGGGTCAGACTCTCAAAGTCTGAACCAGCACTGGCTGATGAGTCCTGTTGAACCAGACTTCCTTCTTACCTCACTGCTGGCCATGGTGGTCACAGAGGACCTCCTCACACATAGAACACAGCAAAAGAAGTATATGCATAGATTAAAATTCTACTGTTTTACCAGAAATATGCACAATTTCTTATGTCAATTATATTTTTTATTTAGTTAAAAAATACCAATCCAAATTCCCACTCTCTCCCATCCTCCCATTCCTTCCCCACACCTCCCTACCCTACCCCCTTCTAATCCTAAAATAGATTAAGGCACTTTGTTTTGTGGAAGGTCCAAGGCTTTCCCTACTACATCTAGGCTGAACAAGGTACACATCCAAAGAGAATAGGATCCCAAAAAGCCGGTACATGTAGTAAAGACAAATCCCAGTGCCACTGTCAGTGGCCCCTCAGTCTGCTCCAACTGTCAGCCATATTCAGAGGGACTAGTTTGGTCCTATGCTTGTGCTTCCCATCCAACTGAAGTTGGTGAGTTCCCATTAGCTTAGGTAAACTGTTTCAGTGGATGAACTCTTCGTGGTCTTGACCTCTTTGCTCATATTCTCATTCCTTCTACTCTTCCACTGGACCTTAAAGCTCAGTCCAGTGCTCCGATATGGGTCTCTGCCTCTAGTGCCAACTGCTGTTGGACAAAGGTTCTGCAGTGATATTTAAGATAATCATCAGTCTGATTACCTGGCAAGGCCAGTTCAGGCACCCTCACCTCTACTCCTTAGGGTCATAGTTGGGGTCATCCTTAGGAATTCATGGGAATTTTTTTAGAGCCAGGTTTCTTGCTAACCCAATAATGGCTCCCTCAATCAAAATATCCCTTTCCTTGCTCTCATACCTGTCCTTCCTCCATCTCGACTATCCCATTCCCTCAAGTTCTCCTCAACGCCCTGCTTCTTCCCTCCTCTTTCCCTACTCCCCTTCCTTCTACACCCCATCCCGATGCTCCCAAATTTTGTCAGGTGATCTTGTCTGTTTCCAATTTCCAGGTGGGTCTACATATGTGTTTCTTTGGGCTCACCTTATTACTCAGCTTTTCTAGGATCATAAACTTAGGCTCAATGTCCTCTGTTTATGGCTAATATCCACTTTTGAGTAAGAACATACCATATTCAGTTGTGCCTAGCTCTATTGCCCCTTTCCTGGCTGCCACCTTTCATCCTGCTATCTCCTCACCCTACTTCCCACATTCTGAGGGTCCCCCTCTTTGGAAATAATCTCACATCCTGTGTACAGATATGTGAATCAGATTCTGCTAAATTCGGTTATGGTCAGACACACACACACACACACACACACACACACAGGGTATGGCCTCTTCAACATTCCCGACTGACATCAGAATGAATTCTAAATTCCTTGATTCCTATAGGTGATAAGTCCTGGAGACCTGCAACATGCCTCACATCTACAAGGATCTCCAACTCCCATGAATACAAGGGGGAGAAAGACAAGTTTCTACCTTCCAAGGCTGGATGACCTAGGAGAACAAGTCCAGTCTGCTCCTCTAGTGACTCCAGCTGAGTATGTTCTCTCAAGACTATTGGTAATGTGTCTTTGTTTCGTGATAGAGATCAAAAGCAAGGCTTAAAACATAAAAGGGGGTCCTTTAATAATGATGTACACATCATTTAAATAAGGCTGGCTTTACTTTACTCCAACATACAATGGTATGATCCAATATAGAATCTGATCCCTCTTCTTACTTGCTCAGAGCTGACTGCTTCATGTCTACACCTTGCACGTGTATACAAGAAGAGGACTGTCCCAAACCTAGTGATCATCAAAAAACCTGTCCTCAAGCTCTTGGTTGTGAAATACCTGATGATCTGCATCATACCTGGGCCCAGAGGAAATTCCCACTACTGGTTCCGACACTATTTTCTGAATGCTTTTGTTCCTCTCAGCCACATGTCCCCTTCTTTCATGTCCTTTCAGATTCCATCACATTACAAGGTGATGGCTTTCTCTATGGTTCCACAAATGACAAAGGAACTCTTTCACTTCCTGAACCAGAACATCATTCTGACAACAAAGGTCAAGGAGGAGACCACCTGCTGCCAAATCTTGCTAAAAGTATAATATCTACCTACATACAAGCTGAAAACTTCCTCAATCTCAACAGCTCTACACCGGCAGGAACATTTATCAACTTTGCTCCTTGCTAAAACAATCCTACCACTTCAGAACCTACGACCTTGCGCAGAACACAATTCATGTCCACTTGCTTTTGCTTTGTTAAATACATAACAGCTTTTATGAATCAAGTCAGTTTCTAAAAAATCGCCAAAAGTAATATTCTCACAAACAAATCTCTATGCTCAGAATAAAAGAAAGTATTTTAATTGGGGTTTCTATTGCTATGTTTAAAAAAATCAAAACACCACCAAAAGCAGCTTGGAGAGGAAAGGGTTTATTTCATCTTAAAGCTTGTAGTCTGTCATTCACAAAAGTCAGGGCAGAAACTTAAGGTAGGAACCTGGTGGTGGGAACTGATGAAGAGGTCGTTGAGGAGTGCAGCTTATCAGCTTGCTCTTCATCACGTGTTCAGGATGATTTCTTACAGCATTCAGGACCAGTGCACAAGGGTAGCACTGCCCCTAGTATGCAGAACTCTCCTACATCAGTCATCAATTAACAGAAAGATCTACAGACATGCCTAAAGGCCAATCCCAAACAAATATTTTTTCAACTAAAATTCCTTTTTCCAAAATGACCCTAGCTTGTGTCAAGCTGATATACAAGAAGCAATAACCAGGGGGACTTTTACAACTTTTGCAAATAGTTTTTATGTGCCAGTGGCTGATGCAGAGTCAGGGAAGAATAGCACGTGCTGACTAGTAAACACAGCGAGAGGGGCATAACCCAGACGCCTTTCTAGTGGAGGAAGACTGGCAAAACCTGCAGAAAGTGGATCACTCTCTCCCTCCCTTTTTCTCACTCTGTCTCTCTCTGTCTCTCTCTCTCTCTTCTCTCTCTGCCTCTCTCTTCTCTCTCTCTCTGTCTCTCTCTCTCTCTCTTTCTCTGTCTGTCTGTGTGTGTGTGTGTGTGTGTGTGTGTGTGTGTGTGCATGCAAGTGCATATAAAATAATCTGAAATTACAAAATAACAATGCCCACATTTGGACAAGAGAAGAGTAATGAACTTCAATACAGAAAATGAGTCATAGTATATGAGTTCTAAGATAAGCTCAAGAAAACAGACAGCAACATGCGTTATAGGTATGCCTGGTTCAAGGAACTATGGATGATTAACATCATTGTCACACGGTAAGGATAAAAAACCGAGAGGCTCCTTACCACAGAGAAAGCATAATGCTGGGAGAGTTCAAGGCAGAAGGGCAATTGCACAGTCTGGCCCACACTAATGATTGTTTAGGGAGTGCATGACGCAGAGTTAGAGCAGTAGGAACAGAGTGTTTCAAAGCAAGCATGAAAAGAAATGTCAATAGGGCGCTCGGCATTCAGTAGAGTGTTCTGCAAACGGTGAGAGCAACGCCTACGATGTAGGACACAGAACAATTCTGATGTATTTGCGATGAGAACAAACAGCACTAACACAATTTTTTTACATGGTCAGAGCAAGGTTTGGAGAGCTGCAGAGATGACTCAGCAATGCAAAGTGCTTTCTGCCCTTTTAGAGGACTTGATGGGAACCCATCATTTTCACCAGACAGCTCCCAACCAGCTGAAAGCCCATCATCTCTGAGGACCCCAGGGCCATCGTCTGGCTTCTGTATGTCCTCACCTGACCCCACATGCAATTACACATGGCTTAAACATGTGCAGGCCAACAAACATATCGCTAAGAGAAAATTAAATGAGTCCAAAGAGAACAGAGAAGCAGGTTTGAGAGTGTGCTTGGCACACAGCAAGAACACTAACCCTTAATGCCTTACTGTGGGAAATATTCATCTCATTTATTATAACATTTATATTAAAGATTCCAGGGCTTTGCTTGTGATCGTGAATGACAGCTACATTCTTCTCATCGTCAACTTCCTTTCTGTCTGAGGCTGAGGATACGAGAGAAAGACAAGAAATGCCAATGAATTCGCGCTGCTACTCACACAGTCTTCAACTCTTCCTCCTGCCATACCAAGGCTTCACATTCTCCTTCTGCCCCATAGCAGAGCCAGCATCCTAAGCAAACCCTCTGCTTAGACCACAGAGGCAGCCTCACCGGGCCTCTATACTGCCTACACATTGAGAGCTGACCTTGGGTTTGGGAGCCCAGATCATCCTGGGGAAGGACAATTCCTTTTATCCACAACATAATCCTATTATCCAGAGAAAGCTTCCATGTTGCACTTCAAAGGATTAGAATAACCACTGATTTGGGGGAACCAATCATCACAACATAGAATTAAAGTATGTTTTTAAGGGTGAGGGAGAGATGTTGAGGGTTCATGTATAGATGTAGTCATATTCTTCATGGTTTCTGTCCTCTTAAAATGTTAGGAGAGCTTTCTGCTTTGCAACCTGTGGTTTGTGGTGCTCTCACGTCTCCTCTTGGGTCCTGATGTGGAGAAAGGTTGCCAGATGAGGGCTGGTTCAGGAAAGAAGTGTTCACCCCCATTTCATCAGACAAGCAGAGAGCTGGTTCCAAGCTCATGGCCATAGGCCTTCTCTGTGCTGTCTGATAGCTCTCGCTCAGAGAGGATAACAGATTTAGAATAGCAGCAATACTCTTCAAAGGTCATTCCAGCTATGAGCTTCTGCCACACCCCTACTATTATGTGTAGATTTGCCACCTCCTCCCACTAGAACATACTCCCATCCATATTTCATTTAGCATGATATTGTGAAGGCAATGCTGTATAAATGACACCGAGTAGAACATGACATATTGCAGGTTATCCTGCTTTCCATCAGAAGTGCAGGCACCCCTGAGCCCTTGCTGAGCCATGTGGACCTGTCTCCTCCCCATGCTGCTTCCTTCTGCATCCTTTACATATTAAGGGTATGTATCAGTTGTATTTCTACAGTGCTTTGCAGGTTACAAAGCACCTTCTCATGCATTTTCTGTTTCTAATGTTTTCCAGCATATATTGTTTATATTTGAGAGTTTCTTATAACACTTTCACATATGAATATAATGTATTTTATGTCATTCACTCCACATTACGCTGTCTTCACTGCCTCCCACTCATAACCATGCACTTCTAGATCCCACTCATTTCTACTTTCTACTTTCCTGTTGGTTTCTTTAAGAAGAACCAATGTTTTGATCAGGGTTTCTTAGGGGAGCCTAGGTGAAGGGTTATTTGTATTGTTTGCAGCTAACCAGTGGCTACAACACTAAAGAAAATCTTCCCCACTCCTTGGGTAAAGGGTCCTTAGAGAGGGATTAGACATTTTTGCCCCTTACCAAAAAACTATTATCTGCTATACGCTCCCTGAGAACAATAGAGCCTGTTGAGCCCCTCCCACCCAGACAAAGTGTGGAATGATCTGTAGGTCTTGTTTGTGCATCTTTCATGTGCATCCTCACATCTGAGGTATCATAGCCTTTCATTTCTGCTAAATAAAGAGGAGCCCAGAAGTGTGGAGTAATAAGGAGTGCAGTAAATGAATCATGTTTCTTGGACTGAAAGTTCTGATTATATCCTTTTTCCAGTGTGAGATTCACAAAAAAGTGAAAGTATTCACATAACTAGGGGTGTGAATCCAAGAAGATTTGGGGAAGAAAAGCAATAAAGGAATCCACAGGGTCTGTGAAGGGCAGAGATGCTATGAAATATAAATCTTTGCACATAAGCATGTGTGGAGAGTAAATAAAGGAACAAACAGAGGGGAGAAGACACTTCTAGACCAGGATGGTGTGCAGAATGATGTCAAGGAATAAGAAGGCATGACTGTGCAACACGGATGTAAGTACCAAAGAATGTGGTGCCAGGTACAGCATCACACCTGCCCCCACTGAGAGAATACTGCATGAGGTATTAGAAAAGGTGTCACTTTACCAATACTGCGGAGATCAAGAGGTTTCATGAGCTACTAGTGTCGAGGTAACTTTCACTCTTCTTGTTCATTCGTAGCATAGGGAAACCATGCACAATCTGCGGGAAAGAAGACACATGTGAGCTTAGAAGCACTCTATTCCTGTTGTTTCTAAATCAGGTTTTTATTTTTCTGCCTTCTACCCTGATATATTTTTATTTTAAATAAAATACTTTCCTTTTCATCAAATGAAGCATTTTGCTGTCGCAAAATGTATTGTTTTAAGTTAACTTTCTAGAGTTATCATCCAAAAGGCTAACATTCACTATGATGTATTCATAAGAGCACATCATTATACTTTCTCACATTGCTCCTGCCGTTATCCTTTGCTGTGGCCTCCTCCCCATTGTGTACTCCCTAAAATAGAGTTGATTCATTGTGTGAAAGACAATCTGAGAAATTTATCTCACCTTTCATCTCATTACAGACACTGCTTCAGTCAACCCCCACCAATTTTGTTCTTTATCAGTAAAATTTTAATGTGTTATGTAAAAAATTAATCAACACTAGAAATTGCGTGGATTTTTGGGTGCATATTGAAACTTCTATCTGTAGATGGAGCAGAGGGCAGGCCTGCTTTTCATCCTGCCCGGCTCCTGCATGGTTAGCTTTACACCCGAAATAACAACACACAAATTGTATTCATATAAACACTGCCTGGCCCATTATATCTAACCTCTTCTTGGCTAACCCTCATATCTTGCTTAACCCATTTCTAATCATCTGTGTAGCACCACGAGGTGGTATCTTACCAGGAAAGATTCAGCATGTCTGACCTGCATCCATCTTGGGCTGGAGCTTCATCGCATCTGACCAGAGAGAAGAGGCATGGCATCTGCCTAACTTCCCTTCTTCCCAGCATTCTGTTCTGTTTACTCCACCTACCTAATTTCTGTCCTATCAAAGGCCAAGGCAGTTTTCTTTATTAACCAATAAAATCAACTCAAAACAGAAGACCATCCCACATCATCTATCTACCTGCAAGAGTTGTGTAATTTGATTTTTTTTCTGTTGCGAGAGAGAGCGAGAGCGAGAGCGAGAGCGAGAGAGAGAGAGAGAGAGAGAGAGAGAGAGAGAGAGAGAGAGAGAGCGCAAAAGAACAAGAGCTAGGAGGGACAGAGATCTATGATGGTAAGTGAACAGGGAAATGCTGGGCTAAAGGATTCTCCTAAGTCAGGCTTAGTAGTGGATAACGCACACTACAGTGTTGTGCTACAGAGTCTCACTCCATGTGTAGTGTGTGTATGTCTTCGTGTGTGTGTGTGTGTGTGTGTGTGTGTATACTCCTGTTTTTAGGGAAAAGGGTTAGGTTGATGGCTGCAAATTCAATGGGAGGTTGGTCTTTCTCAGTTCTCTGTTCCACTATTAAGAAGAAAAGTAGATCTATTAATTGAAATGGATTTCAAGACTGCTACTTGGCTGTGTGCAAAAGAATTGTGGCATAGAGAGTTATGATCTCTGATTCTGCCAGGCCAGATTCATGCCAAAGGATTGTGGAGTGTTTCAAAATACATTAGTCTGATGCCTCCCAAAACTTTGGGAACATTTTGATAATACACTTTGGGGGTCTCTGGGAGCTTGAAGATTGTAGATTTATCACAGAAATTGTGGCAAAATTAGTTCCTCACACAGAGGGTATTTGGTGTTACCCTAGAATGAGAAAACCTCAGGACATTTGGTTGATATTGAAATTTCTTAAGCTAAGAAGAGTAGTGTTTCCCTCAGAAATAGGCAAACCTGGAAGTCTTTTATATGTCAGATGGTTATAGTTTTGGGGTTCCATGGCAGAATGCCAAGAAAAAAATTTACCTAAAAGTCCAATACTAAGGTTTGAGGATAACTGAAGCCACAAGAAAGGCAAAAGGCACTTGGATGGTTTATCCAGGTATAAAAGGAGGCAGTGCTTTTGTTTCCAGGCTGCCCAGTCCCAAATTATTCACACAGAAGCTTAATATTAGTTACAAACTGCTTGGCCTACTAGCTAAGGCTTCTTACTAACTACTTCTTACAACTTAAACTAACCAATCTATTTTTATCTGTGTGTTCTCACACAAATTGTGGCTTTGCCTGTGGTCTTGTACATCTTCTTGCTGCAGAGCACACTGGTTTCTGATAAGACCCTGCCCTTTTCTTTTCTTGTATTTTCAGCTTAGCTTTTCTGCTTGGTTCCATCCTTCCTTGCTATAGGCCAAATCAGCTATTTTTAACCAATGGGAATAAAACATATTCACCTCATACAAAAGGATTATCCCACAGCATTTTCCCCTCATCTAAAACAGCTGCAGGACTGCTGAGATAATCCAGTTTCACAGACTACCCCAGTCAAGACTGACAATTATCTAAAATTTTCTCTAGGTCCCTCAAAGATTCATGGTCATCTATCAGCAGAAAGTACTCTAGAGAACTATGCCCAAATTTCCAATTTATTGTTCACAAATGTTTGTTTTCATTTCCAAAGGGTTGTTTACAAATTGTTATTAATCATAGTCAATCCCTTTCTAAAAGAAGAAAGGGTTATATGATATAGAAATGAAGGAAAGGGTAGATTATTAAATACACCTTAACCTAAAAAGCAATTTTTTTATTTTAAAATATTTTACATTGGCATGGATTTTAGTTCATGGAATAAATTTAAGGTTAATTTTGTTAGTCTATATCTATCTTCCTACTCTTCCTTATGATATTGTGTTTATACAGCTCAATTAAAAATGTAATATATAATTAAATAGAAATTTGCAGACTTAGTCATCTGTAAGAAACAAACTTAAAGTCATGTCAGTTAGTTTTTCTAGATATAAAAATGATGGAGGAAAGTCATTGGCTAATAAAGAAACTGTCTCATCCCATTTTATAGGCCAGCCTTTAGGTGGGTGGAGTAACAGAACAGAATGCTGGGAGGAAGAGTAAGTGAGCTCAGACTCGATAGCTCTCCTCTCTGGGGCAGACACGATGAAGCTCTGACCCAGGATGGACATAGGCTAGAATCTTCCCGGTAAGCCCACCTTGGTGCTACACACATTAATAGAAATGGGCCAGGCAGTGTTTAAATGAATACAATTTGTGTGTTGTTATTTTGGGTAAAGCTAGCCGGTGGCTGGGAGCTGGGTGGCAGGAATGCAGCCCGCAGCTCCTTCAACATACAAAGATACATTTCAGATAGGTATTCTTCAAGCATTTCAAAGACCTACAAAATATGGCATTTAAGAAGTTTTAGTAACATACTTTTCATGACAGTGAGACACATCTACTCTTGGCAGCACCAATGTATTCCAGTGAAGATGATGGACAACAAAGAAACTCTGTGTAGAGTCTGATCTCTTAGTGACAAAAGCTAACCATGTGTGCAAAGAAACTGACATTGCCTCAATTGCTGACAGTTACTCTCTAAACTGGACCAGGAGGACCCATGAAAGGTGACTGCTGACCTTCACAGACAAGTCTGTCAGATATGCTAGGCCTATAGGCCAAAGATGGATGCCCCAATGTTACAGAGGAAGCTTGGGTGACGGCCCAGGCAGCCAGCTGTTTCTGTCATTTCTCACACGTTTTGGAAGTTGCTTGCTTGCACTTCCTGCTTACTCAGGTAATATTTCCTTCCCGGGCCTCCAATGGAGTTGAAGACTTTATAGCTATAATTATAGTTATTTTTTAGTTATGATAAAAAGGAGATTAGATATAAAAAATTAAACTCACAAAGACAGGATAATTAAATATTTTCTTTAATTTTGTCAAATACAAATAGACTAAATACAAATTACTAGGAACTGTAATTCCTAATTAATAACATTTATTGTCTGTAATTTTCTATGTTAAAGTTGAAATCTTCCTTTTTAATTAGACAGAAAAGGGTAAGTGTTGTAGGATAACCCTTCTAAATGCTGTAAATATTTATTCTTCTCATTGTTTAATAGAGAAGCTATTTTGACCTATGGTAAGGCAGGATAGAGCCAGGTGGGAATTCCAAGCAGAGATACAGGAGAAGAAAGGTAAAGATAGAGAGATGCCAGGAGCTGCCCAAGAAACAACATGCCAAGAGACCAATAAAAGAGAGAGCCACATGGCAATATATAAATTAATAAATGAGTTAATTTAAATGTAAGAACTAGTTAGTAATAAGCCTGAACTGTCAGGATCTAGGGTGAATACTGCTGCAGTCCTAGCCACGGTGGGTTCGTATGTTCTAGGGTAGGGTCATGAGACTTAGAAAAGTTAGGTAGGAGGAACAGACCTAAGAAGGAATCACAGACACATAGGATAGTACTGAGAGGGAAACTCCTGAATGCTGAATTCTGACTTCTGAGTCTGCCCATGCTTAATTTTCCATACACTATTATACCCCAATACAACAGGAAGAAGAACACAAAAGACTGCTTTAACATGATACAAAGAACAACTGGAGCACGTACTTGCTTCAATACTTTGAGACATAAAGCCATTAATTCTTGAGAAATGCATTCTGTTGTTTAGGCAGTGAGCCTACCCTAGACCAAGTATCCTAAAGGCAACCACTTTCTAGGTCAAACCTCCTAACTCAAAAGAAGGAGCAGAAGTGTGCTTGAATTCTCTGACATTTGGTCAGGATGGAGTGGATCTACCTGTATGGACCATCATAATTTCAAAACACCTGGTAACCACACCCTACATCAGGGCGTGTAGCCACACTTGTTGACAACAACTTTGAGCAAGACAAAACTCTCCGACCTTCAGGCAAGGTGGAAATAGGCTCATACTTTTGGGCCTCCACATTGAATTATTGGTCAAACAGTTTACAATTAATATTAAGCTTCTGAGTGATTTAGAAGTGGCTGTGGGACAGGACAAAGACAGCAAAATCTCCTTTTATATACAGGCTCTTGGAGATCTAACTGCTCAATTTTAACTTGTTATATATCTCAGAGTGTAGTGGCATATCATTTGTATTTTAATAAATAAAGTTTACCTGAAGATCAAAAAAGTAAAATGGCCATACTGGCCAGCCTTATACACCAAGCAATGGTGACACATACCTTCAATATCAGTAGCCACAACAACACACACTTTTAATCCCAGGAACCATGCTAATTTGCCATAGAATCCAGGTTCTAGTGGTGCATGGCCTTAATCCCTGTACTACACAAGATTATAAAACGGTGGGCACAGGGAGACATCTCTCACACACAGTCTCATTCTGAGATTCCCGTAGGCAGGATTGTCATTTTGGATTGAGATAGAGCCAGTGGCTAGCTGTTTCACTTTTCTGAACTTCAATTGGAACCAAATTTCTCTGGGTTTTTATTAACTGTGCTACATCAGAGAGAACCTACCTCTTGTTTCCTGTACCCTGATTACATGAGTTTCTTGAAAGTACAAGACTTTAGGATAAGGGAAGTATCCAGAGAAAAGGTGTCAGGATCTGCTCATGTCTATCTGGGTGGAGTGTGATTGTCTGTGTTTAGGACATGGCACCGGACAATGTAGACTATAAACTGAAGGTGTTACATGTTTACTATTTGCCTATTATCCATAATACATAATACATGTCCACTCAGCCCTGACCCAAAGAAAGAAGCTTCTTACTCTTTAGCCAGGCATCTTGACTGAAAGACCTTCATAGACCCACTCTGTCCACTCGGCTTCACTGCTATGGCTATGGCCACTATCAGAATTATTGATCAAGAATCCCATGGCCTGCTCCTTGCAAGTCATGAAAACCAGGATATTGACTAAGATTCATGGAAAGAACCAAACTGTTAGTCCCTCACCAGGCAGCATGAGCAGATGGATACACGGGGAGTTCTGGGATGTTTCCCATTTAATAATACCCACAGGAACTAAGGCCTACAGGAGATAAAAGCCCAGGACACAGACTTGCACTGTGCTGGCTGATCTCTGCTTTCAGCCATGGACGGGATACAAAGGGTCAGGATGCTCAACAACTCCCTGGACATTTTCCCATGAAGAGAAGGAACATGAGGGAGGGGGACCAACTACAGGCTCAGAAGAAACCCCAGCACTAGAAGGGAATAGGGGACACCTGGGCTTCTCTGAACCCACAAATTCCTGCTACTTAGTTTAGGCCTGTCATTCTGATGTAGTTTCTTTTCATAAACCCATTAGCATATTTATGCCATATGGCCAGGTTTGCCCACTCTTCCTCAGTGAAGTGTTGAGAAATATCCTGGAAGGCCTAGAGAAGAAAAACAGTAAATTCAGGCAGGCATTTTGTGGGACATTTGTGCCACTTTGTCTAGACTGACTTCTCTGTAACGGGATATCATTGGAATAAGTGGGAGCCATGAGCAACAACCTCTTCTCAAAAAAGTTATAGGTACTGGGTGGTGATGGCTTTAATCCTAGCACTAGGGAGGCAGAGGCAGAAAGATCTCTGTGAGTTTGAGGCCAGCCTGGTCTACAGGGCAAGTTCCAGGACAGCCAGGGCTATATAGAAAAACCCTGTCTTGAAAAACCACATGAGAGAGGTATAGTTCTTCAATACTGGTTACCTGTTCTCCTCCCTCATATACAAGGGATTGAAACCCACCCAATTTGTATGGCAATATGTCACCAAACTGATGTCTTCACAGATGCTGGAGAAAGACATTCTGAGTGTGTATTTGTGTGTGGAGGGAGATCTGGAGACATCTTCTTGTCATAGGGAGCTTCAGTTCCTTGTCCCAAATACTAACATTTCCACTTTCTGAGAAACCTTACAAAGACTTTTGATCACTGAACTCACCCTGACCAATCCTCAGAATGTCTCATCTTACATGTCTTCTCTGGTTTACGAATGTCTTCTCCAGAGCTCTTGAAACAGGGCCTAACTGCCTTCACATCACTGGGAACAGTGTGGCATTGATATTCACAACATGACTGTCTCCAACACATGACATGTTAAGATCATGTTAATGAAGATAGCATGGAGGAATAGTTGCGCCTAGCACCTGCAATCAGAGTGTGCTTTTCTTTGCCTTAGATTGCCTATTTCTGGGAGCCATCATGGTTGGGATGAGAGAGATTCCATTATCTTACATAAATTGACTTTGATTCTTTGAGAATAGTCCAGCTCCTGTTCTGAGTAGGTTTTCCTGGAGTATGTCTTGAACTAAAGACAAAAGAGAAACACGTTGGTTTCAGCAGGCACAAACACTACATGCTTGTACCCACGTGTGGACAGTGAAAAGTGATTTCATAAAAAATGATACTCAAAGACTAGTCAGTGAGAACTTGGCAATGGAGGGTTGAGTAGAGAAAGGTGAAATGGTAACCAAGTACAGTAAGTAGAAATAATGTCTAGTTGTTTTGTTTACTCCTTGACTGCTTGATTGGTTGATTGGCTGGTTTTTATTTTTGTCAACTTGAAACAAATCCAAGTGTTCAGGAAAAAGAAAAATGAAGCTCAGAAAATGCCTTCAACGGATCGGCCTATGGGCAGGTCTGTGAGACATCTTCTTTAATAGTAAGTGGTGGGACAGGGTCTACAGGAAGGTGGGCAGTGCCATTTGTGGGAAGGTGGCCCTGGGAGATACAATGAATGTAACGAAACATGACCCTGGAGCACAAGCCAGGAAGTAATATTCATATATGCCCTCTACTTCAGTTCCTCCTTACAGGATCCTGCCTTTTTAGTTTTTGCTGTAAGCTAAAATAAACATTTCCAAACTGAATGTTTGGCAGTTGACAACCAGACTACCATGTGACCTGAACTCATCATGTGCTGTTATCTGACCCACCAAGTTACAAAATAGGATGTGCACAGCAGCAGTCTATAATCAAATGGAAGTGGTACCTAAACGATCAGGACTGAGCAGGTCCTGAAAGCACAAGCAAGTTACACAAAGACACTGCCCAAATGCCTATACTTTCTACTCCTGTTACAACGCTGCCTGTTGACAAGTATGCACCTACAACATCATGGGGTGTGTCCTATGACTGGTTGAGTGAGGGAAAGAAGACTAGGGCCTGGTTCGTGGGTGGTTCTTCACTTGATGCAGGCACCACTTACAAGTGGACAGCTGCAGCATTGCAACTCCTTTCTGGAACAACACTAAAAGATACTGGTGAAGGGAAACCTTAACAGTAGGCAGAGCTTTGGGTGGTGCACACGGTCATACAGCTTGTTTGGAAGGAGAAATGGCCAGATGTACAGTTGTCTGCTAATTCATGAGCTGTAGACAATGAGTTGTCTGGATGGTCAAGGGTTTAGAAAATTAGCAAGAAAGACATCCGAGGAAGAAGTATGTGGAGAGATCTCTCTGAATGGGCAAAGGTTGAGAAGATAATTGCATCCTATGTAAGTGCTCATCCAAAGGTGACTACAGCTGAGCAGCAGTTCAGTAATCAAGTAGACAGGACAACCCATTCTGTGGACAGTCAGCCTCTGTCCCCAGCCATTCCTCTCATTGCCTGATGGGCCCATGAACGAAGCAGCTATTGTGGCAGAGATGATGCTTATGCATGGGCTAAACAACATGGATTTCTACTCACCGAGGCTGACCTGGTTACAGCTGCTGCTGATGCCAAATCTACCAACAGCAGAGACCCAGATATGACACCATTCCCTGGGGTGACAAGTCAGTGACTTGATGGCAGGTTGACCACATTGAACCACTTCTTCCATGGAAATGACAAAGCACTGTCCTTACTGGAGCAAATACTTATTCTGGTTATAGACATGCCTTTCTTGTACATATTGCTTCTGCTAAAACGACCATCTGTCGACTTACAGAATGCCTGATCAACCATTTGGCATTCCACACAGTGATCCTTCTGACCAAGGAACTCATTCATCAACCAGAAAACTGTGACAATAGGCACACAATCATGGAATCCATTGATCTTACCATGTTCCCCACCATCCTGAGCAACTGGTCTGATAGAAAGATGGAGTGGCCTTTTGAAGACACAGTTACAGTGCCAATAATGTGGCAGCAGCCTGGAGGCCTGGGGAACAGTTCTCCAGAATGTGGTATATGCTTTGAATCAATATCTAATAGATGCCAAAGTTTCTCCCATAGCCTAGATCCATGGGTTCAGGAATCAAGGTGTGGCAAAGGGAATAGTTCCACTCACTATCACCCCTACAGACCAGTTAGGAAAATGTTTGCCGCCTGTTCCTGCAGTTTTAAGTTCTGTTGGCCTAGAAGTTTGGTTCCATATGGGGAGCACTTCTGCCAGGAACTACAACAAACATTCCATTGATCTGGAAGCTCAGACCCCCACCCCCGGCCACTTTGGGCTTCTGATGCCCTTAAAACAACAGGCTAAGAAAGGAATAACAGTGTTAGGAGGGGTGATTGATGCAGATTACCCTGGGAAAATTGAATTGCTTCTCCACAATGGAGGTAAGAAGGATTATGTCTGGAGTGCAGGAGATCCTTTAGGGCATCTCTTGGTGCTACCGTGTCCTGTCATTAAGGTAAATAGCAAACTAGAGTGGCCTCATCCAGGCAGGATGACAAATGGCACAGACCTTTCAAAAATGAAGGTATGGGTCACTCCTCCAGGAAAAGAGCCAAGGCCTACTGAGGTTCTTGCTGAGGGTGGAGGAATTACAGAATGGGTAGCATAGAAAGGTCTTTATAAATTCCAGCTAAGGTCATGTGACCAATTACAGAAATGAGGAATATAATTGACATGACTATTTTCTGTCGTATTTTGTTAAGAATGTGTTCTGACAGATAGTTGTAGGGTTTTTCTCAATGTCTTTATCATGTGATGTAACACCAATTAAGAGAATATCAATGGTTATCAATTTGTCACTGAAGAGACATTGCCACCTATTCTAAATTTATTATGCATTTATGGCTGTAAGATAGATAGTTATCTAATGTTAGTTGTAATTATGACCTGGTTAAATACACAACACATTTGATATTATGCATGAGATAACTCTACCATGTTGAGGCATTATTATGACCTGGTTATCATTTTCATTTGGAGACTAAACATGACATAAGGAGATATGATTAGGTGTAAGTTGAAGAGGGGTGGATTGTGATGGCTATTTTGGTTGTCAACCTGACTCCATCTCAAATTAACTAAAATCCCAAAATGGAGGGAGCACATGGGAGGGATTTTTGCTTAATTTGATGTAGGAAGATCTACTTTTATTCCAGATCTAAGATGTAGGAAGATACACCTTTAATTCAGATCCTATGAAGTAGAAAGATACAGCTCTAATATGGACCACATCATCTCTGGAAGCTTATAAAAGGACATGGATAGAGAAAGCTTGCTCTCTTTGCCTGCTTTCTCTCCCCTAGCGTACAACTACTATTCCCCATCTACTATTACAGCCTATGTCTTTGGTAATGTGTCATGCCCTTCTGTATATATCTGCTTTTATTGGTCCATGAATAACACTGTTTTGGCCAATGAATTAGCAGAGTAAAGCCATGTGGGAAATCTGAACAGAGATATAGAGAGAAAGTAGGTGGAATGAAGGAGGTGCCTGTAGCTGCTGAAGGAGGGAGACACCAGAAACTTACCAGTAAGCCACAGCATCATGATGATATACAGATTAATAGAAATGGGTCAATTTAAGATAAAAGAACTAGATAGGAATAAGCTGAGGCGTTGGTCAAACCATATTGTAATTACTATAGTATTGTGTGATTATTTGGATCTGGGTGACCAGAAATGTAAGTGTGGTCTCTGATTACAAAATGGTGCCCAACATGGGGTGCATATTAAAGAGGTCCACAATAACCCAGAATGGAGTATAACAAAGGTTTATTTTGGGGGGGATAAAACTCACAGTAAGGATAGAGATCCGTGTTCCTTTGTGTGTACTGGAAGCTGGGACCTGAATCCAGCATAAAAGGGACCATACACACTTTTCATCTGTGCTTAGCGTATCTCACATCATGCTCAAAATGGGCCAGTATCTAAAAGGCTATTGGCTGAAGGAGTTCCCACAACACTTTGGGATTTTAGTTGATACTACAGAGCAGCTGAGATATCCAGCCTCATGCACTGAACAAATACTGGATTCCAAGACCTTTTCTATAGGTAGGCAGTCATAGTTGGAATAGCTAGACCACCAGCCTGTAAGTTGCTCTAATAATGCCCTTTTCTATTTATTTAGAGAGATTTATTATGTAAGATCTGTTCCTGTAGAAAACCTTGACCAATACATTTCTACACAAATGAAAAGAAACCTAGCAACGTACAAGGTATGACCTAAATAAAGCATGTTTCCAGGACAACGATGCTTGTCTTTATATTCTGCTAGACTGACATTTGTGCAAGCACAAAAGATGTGCATGTAATTAGGGGTGCAGTTTAAGGTCAGTTTGAAGAAGAAAAGCAATGGATGGATCCGCAAGTCCTGTGAAAGGCATAAATTCTATGAAATATGAGGCCCCACACAGAAGCTTGTGCACTAGGTGGATGGTAAATTTATGACTAGAGGGGAGACAGTACTGTGCCATGATGGTGTGTGCTGATGAATTCAGGGGATGGAGAAGAAAGAAAAGAGACACAGTGATCTTTATCAGAGAATGTGGTGCCAGGTGTGGTATGACAGGGAGTGCTCGTGAGAAGACTCACATGGCATTGGGCAAGGGAGCACATGTACCAACTCTGCTTGCAACAGGAGTTGTTGCTGGTCACTAACCCTGGGCTACCATTCACTCAGCTTCCCCAGATTTACTGGAGAGAATCTATGTGCAATTAGCTGAGAGAAAAAATTCCTGATGTTGGGAACACTACGCTCTAACTTTTTAATGTATATTTAAATCTATTCATGTGTAGTATGTATATACTTATGTCATATTCATGTTCACGCCTGGGGGAGGGCAGAAGATTTTGTCAGATTCCCTACAGCTGGAGCTACAGGTGTCAGTGAGCACTCCAATATGGATGCTTAGAACCGAACTCAGGTCCTCTGAAACAACAGCAAGTTCCATTAAATATCAAAAGGTCTTTCCAGACCCCTCTTTTCCCCCTGTTATTTCTTATTTGGCTCCTCGTTCTGAGACTGTCTCTTTCTATCTTGTGTAAAGGTCTAAGTGTCGTGACCATGGAGACCTGAGAGCATATGCGTGTGTCAACACACTCAGAAGTAAACCCTGATTAAATGGTGCAATCACGATATTGAGTACTTTCCCAGGGATCCGCTCACTGCATTTGATCTTCAGTTGTACTGTAATTGCCCTCCACCTCACCCTTAACCCTCTAAACCTCTGAACATGCATCAGAGGAAGCTCCCAGTTCGTAGAGTCAGTCGCTTCTGAGGGATCCTCTGAGCTGGCACTGAGGAGCAGGCAGTTCCCACGTAAAGACACCATCCTGAAGGAGACCGCAGTGGCAGGGGTCAGCAGAGAAAGCCCTGTCATTTCCTGAAGGAGACCACAGTGGCAGGGGTCAGCAGAGAAAGCCCTGTCATTTCCAGTCAGGGGTGACTATTTCACAAAGCAGAGACTTTCTGGTCTATCCTGCACGGGGAGTGGTTCTCAGAATGCAAGTGTTGGGAAGCCGTGTGGGAGAATGCCCAGGGCAGGCATGATGCTGAGCAGGCTGAGCTTCAGAAACCAATGAAGTCGGGAACACAGTTCAACAGTCTGGGCTACTGGTTAGAGAGACAGTGAAGCCACTGCTCAGGACAATAATTGATCACATTTGTTTGATCCTCGTTATTATTCCTCTAACCATAAGAATACGCTGACTGAGAAAACACATACCTGGTGGTGTCAGTCTGGCCAGGAGTACATGGTTGGGGAGCTCACAGGCCCAGAGATGAACTTGGGATGATTATTTTGATAAACAGACACATATGGAGTTGCCCTCTACATGGATGTCTTTATACCCACAGATTAGTGTAGCGCTCACTGTTCATAGGAAGTTTCTTTGTGCAGTGGACGGTGGTTGATGCAGAAACCCACAAGTGGTCACAGTGCAGAAGAGCTGTATGTTTAGCCACAACAGAGGCACATGCTGTACTCAAGGCTCAGGGACTAGTGCAAAACAGAGGACAGAAAGATGGCAAGAGGCAGAAGACTGGGGGGATCTGAGGACGACTGTGTCTTCTAGTCGTGACAGGATGGTTGCACTTTTGAGCTCACCGCAGTGGAGTTTGTGTGCATAAGACCTGCACAGGATGACGTCAGTCAACATTAGACCATGGGGATCAAGAGACTCACGAGCCCCCCCAGCTAATGGAGGAGCTGCTGACAGTTTATGGCTTCTGGGGGAGGAAGAGTTGGTTTCCTTCAAGAGTGTGACTCCTGGCAGATTGACTATAGTCCAGCGGATGGCTATACTCACGAGGTATACATATTTCTGTTCTTTGGGGTAATTTAATGAAGGAATTGAGTAAAGGGATCATCTGGTAGGTGTGGAGTTATGTTTCTGTGAAACTGCCCAACTATTTTACAATGTGGCTGTACCTTCTTTTTTCATTTTGTGGTAGCTTCTCACTATGTACCCTAGACTGGCTTAGAACTGACTCTGTAGACCAGCCTGACCTTGATCTTACAGGGGTTTCTTCTGTCTCTGCTTACTTAGTATTAGTATGCAGGCAAGTGCACTCACATGCCCACTGCCCTATTATGGCTCATGCAGGTATTTCCATACCGTCTAGGCACCTGCACTCACCAGTTCACTGCCCCACTCTGGCCTCCTCAAGCACCTGAACTCACAAGTCAACTTTCCACTCAAGCTTCTGTAGGCACCTGCATACACATGCCCACTGCCCAAAATCTGGTTTTGTAGGCACCTCCACTCACATGCTCACTGCCAACCATGAGTCTGCAAGAACCTATACTCACATGCCCATTCTCTGGTCTATGTGCACACCTGAACTCTCATGGATACAGTCCCACTGCAGGCACTACATGTATGTGCCTCCATGCTTGAATTATTCACATTTTCCATCCTTCTTGAGATAGGGTGAAGTGGTCCCAGCCTTGAAGTCCTATTACTTTGTGCATGTGTGTGTGTGTGTTTTATATGTTGATGAGTGTATATGTATGTGAAAGTGCACAGTGTCCATGAATGTCTATGCACCTGCATGTGTGGAGGAAAGGTTGATTGTGGAGTGTCTTCCTTGATTGCTCTTCACCTTATTTTTGATACAGGGTCTCTCACTGAACTGATCATTCTATGCCGTCTATAGCGACTGGCCCGTGAGTCTCAGCAATATACCCACACTATACTAAGGGTAAAGAGGTATATGAGTATGCCCACTTCTTCATGTGGTCCTAGATACCCATACTCAGGTCCTCATGCTTGTGCAGGCGGCACTTTACTACCTGAGTCATCCCCTCCTCCACCCTAATGTTTCTGCATCAGTCTTCAAAGCTCCTGGGCCTAGAGCCACATTCAATCATCCCATGTTCTGGTTGTACGATTTCAAATTCCTTGAAGCAATGATTGTGTGTACCAACTCGTCCAGGTATCTGTTCATACCTAGTATGCCCTGTGTTAATCAAGACTGTAGACTTGATCTAGAAACACCTTTGGGGCATGCCAGTGAGGGACTATCTAGATTAGCTTAGTTGAAAGGGTAACACACATCCACTGTGGGTGGCTCCTTTCCTTATGCAATAGTCCTAAACTGAATACACACAGGGAAAGTAAGCTGGGCATTCATCCCTCTCTACTTCCAGACTGGGGAGAATATGTCACTACCTGCTTCAAGCTCCTGTTACCATAATTTCTCTGCCGTGACAGAATGTACACAAAAACTGTGAAACAAATTTAAATCTTTACTTCAATTCCTTTTATCAGGTATTTTCTCACAGCCACAATCCAAGGAACTAATGGAACCAGTCACTTAATTGTTTTCCATTTAAAGAGCTATGTGGTAATGTATTATGTTTAGATGTGTATATATATATATATATATATATATATATATATATATATATATATATATAATTATGGTGATGTTGTTGAGTATATTTTCATGTGCATATTTGTTATCCAAAGATCTTTGACTCAACTCCTAAATTTTTCTCTTCTTTATTTTTCTGTTTTGTTTCTGAAGATCCAGGAATCAAACACTGGATGTTAGCCAGCTGGGGAATTGATCTACCAATGGTCTACACTCCCAGACTTTATTGATTTGTTGGCTTGTGCATTTGGTGTCAGATCTAGATAACATTCTATTATTCACATATTAAGAAATTCACTTACTGTGCTTATTTCTGGAAGGTCTACACTCTTACCTTTTACGATGTTGGTCTCCGAATCTGCTTTATTTTTGGATCTAATGAGAGGCAGGAGTCGAGCATGTCCAGTTGCCCACCAATAGCCATCTGCCACAGTGCCATTTACTTCACTAAACTGCCTCTTTCTCTTAAAATTGTTGCTTTTTGTTGCCACCTGATAAAATGATAAACACTTTTGCTGGAGATACTAAACTTTGGTCTCAGGTCATGGAAAAATTAAACTGATACTTACCAAAAAGCTTCCTCTCTAGTGGCTAGCTTTTATAGTACAGAATTTCTATGTACAGTTCAGAAGCAGGAAAAAGCCATCAACAGTCTTTGTCAGCTGTAAACCCTGTGAGCTACAATAATGACCATCATGGCAAGATATGCCCAAAGGGGCACAGAGGCATGGAAGATGTCTTAGTTAGGGTTTCTATCGCTGTGAAAAGACACCATGACAATAGCAACACTTACAAGGAAAACATTTAATTGTGGGGGCTCGCTTTCAGTTCAGAGGTTTAGTCCTTCATCAACATGACAGGGAGCATGGAGGCAGGCAGGCATGTGGTGGAAGAGTAACTGAGAGTCCTATTGATGGAGGAAGGTCATTGGTTAAGTAATAAAGAAACTGTTTGGCCTCATAGATTAAAACATAGATGGGAGGAGTAAAACAGAACAAAATGCTGGGAGGAAGAGGAAGTGAGCTCAGATGCCATGCAGCTCTCTCCAGGCCAGACACGATGAAGCAAGCCACCAGGTCAGACATGCTGAATCTTTCCCGGTAAGCGCACCTCGTGGTGCTAAATAGATTATTAGAAATAGGTTAAGAGGCTGAAACTAATGGGCCAGGCAGTGTTTAAAAGAATACAATTTGTGTGTTGTTATTTCGGGGTATAAGCTAGCCAGATGGCCAGGAGCCGGGCTGTGGGAAGAGGCCCACAGCTCCCACAACAGAATGGCGCCCAGACGTGTGGACAACTGAATCCACTGAAAGCCTGAGAAGGCTTGGGAAAGAATAGAGTAAAGCATGTTTTCTTGGTAGCAGCAATTTCTTGGGTCTGCTCTGCTTGCTAGAGGCAAGCAAGCACTCTCATCTAAGAGAGGCTTACTGACTCAGCTTTAGCTGCAAACCTTGCAGCTCTTTTAAGAGGTCCTGCCACGAAACACTTAAACGGTGTTGATGAAAAGCTGAACGCATGCTTTTCAGTTTTCAGCCGTAGCAGGAAAAAAAGCTGCGCCATTTAAAAATGCCAGCTTTCTGGGCCGTCCTGCCAGGGCAAACTCTGACTGTTTGAGGCAGGAGGGCCGGCTACAGAGAGAGGACTTGAATGTTGTCTGTTACAGCTCGCTTGCTGGCAGGGACCGTGAAATGCCATAGAGTTGTGGCTACAAACATGGCTACAGCTTGTATCTCCTCCATGAGGCTGGAAAGCTAAGGAATGGGCTGGATCCAGCCGTCAAAGCCATGGCTTTAGTCCTACTAATATTGCTTGGTAAATTAAAGACTCATGTGGTCAAAAAAGAGAGATATACAGTAAAAGAAAGATTCAAAGAAAAAAGAAAACTTTTAAATGATTTACAGTGTGTTAAAAATATATGCAGGCTAAAGTTAAAGTTCTTAAAGTAAAAAACAAAAAAAGGAAGAAAGAGAGTAGTTGGGTGTGGTAATACACACCTTTAATCCCAACACTTGGGAGGCAGAGGGAGATTGACCTCTGTGACTTTAACGTGTGGTAGCACACGCCTTTAATCCGAATGCCTGGGAGGCAGAGACAGGCAGATCTCTGAGAGTTCAAGGACAGCCTGGTCCACAGAGTAATTCCAGGACAAAGATATACAGAGTACCTGTCTCAAAAAGCAAAAGTAAAAATAAATGAAATAGAGGTTAAAATAAAGCGCACAAAGATGGAAAATACACAGAGAATTTTGATACTGTATGCTATTATGCTCTGTTTGAATTGTTTGAATGCTGAGGAAGGAGCAACAGCTGCTAAAAGATATTTGCTTATAAATGCTGCTGAACTAATCCAACATATATATTTTGAAAATACCTTGATTTCAGAATTTGGATCTAAGGACACGATACTTTGGAAAAGAGATTCTTCTTTTGTTTTCACAGACAATGAGACCCTGTGGATTGTTTCTATTCCAATATGGAATGACAGACCACGCCCTCCTGAAAAGTTGCTGTGAATACCTTCAAAAAATTACTTCACTCAACTGCTGACTGAGATGAACCTAGCACACAGGTTATACCCTGAAATACCTGATTAACAGTGCCCCCATACAGCAGGAAGCAGTTTGGAGAGAAATAACTGCACCCATATTCCCAAATATTGTTTATAAATGTTCTTTTACATCTAAAGGGGGATATGATATAGGACTTTTCATGACAATGAGACACTCTGCTCCTGTCAGCACCAATCTACCTCACGAAAACGATGGGCATCGAAGAGGCTCCTTATGGAGTTTGATAGCCATTTGGGCAAGAAACTGCTCTTGCCTGGACTATTCCATAAACTGGACACAGAGAACCCGCAGAGAGAGGACTACTGAACTTGCCTAAAGGTGAGATGATCTTTCGGGGTTCCTGATTCATGAAGGAGTCTGCAAGACATTCTGCAGGACACAGCAGATAGTGACTGAACTGACTTTGAAACTTCATGCTTCATGGAAATGTCTCTGAATACTATGGGCCTGTAGACCGAAGATGGATGCCCCAATGGTACAGAGAAACTTTGGGTGACTGTCCAGGCAGCGAGATATCTCTGTGATTTCTAGAGTTTGAAAGTTGCTTATTTCTTGTTTACTTAGGTGATATTATATCCTTCTGGAGTCTTTGATGGAGTTGAAGAATAGATAGATAGTTATAGTTTTCCTTAGTTATGATAAAGATAAAATAGATGTAAATATTGTAATTTTTACTTGATAACTGTTTTGTTATATGTAATTTTGCTATGTTAAAGTTAAAGCCTTTCCTTTTTGTTTAAACAGAAAAAGGGGAAATGATGGAGGAAGGTCATTGGTAAAGAAACTGCTTGGCCTCATAGATTAAAACATAGGTGGGAGGAATAAACAGAACAGAATGCTGGGAGGAAGAGGAAGTGAGCTCAGATGCCATGCAGCTCTCTCCAGGCCAGACACGATGAAGCAAGCCACCAGGTCAGACATGCTGAATCTTTCCCGGTAAGCGCACCTCATGGTGCTACATAGATTATTAGAAATAGGTTAAGAGGCTGAAACTAATGGGCCAGGCAGTGTTTAAAAGAATACAATTTGTGTGTTGTTATTTCGGGGTATAAGCTAGCCAGATGGCCAGGAGCTGGCCTGTGGGAAGAGGCCCGCAGCTTGCCACAACATCCTATGTCTTACAGATATAAGGAAGGCAACTGAAACACTGGTCAGTATCCTGAGCATAGAAAACCTCAAAGCCCATCCCCCATGGTGACACACTTCCTCCAACAAGGCCATACCCGTTCCAAAAAAGCCACACCTCCTAATAGTGTCACTCCCTATGAGATTATGGGTGCCAATTACATTCAAACTACCACAGATATTATGGGGTAACCAACAGATTTCTGGTTGGAATTAAGGCTTCCATGGGAGGAATCACTTGTCTACTATGGTAAATCTGGCCAAGAATGCAAGTCAGGGAGCTCCCAGGCCCAGGGAATAAGCTACTAGTGTTATTTTACTGAGTGAACACAGTATCAAATTACCCTGGAAATTCTCATCTCATTCTCCGTAGATCCGTATAGCTCTCAGACCCCATCAGAGATGTTTCTCTGTGTAGTGAAAAACAATGAATGCATTAAGTCACAACTGGTCAAGAAGCAAAGAAGTGGGAAGGGGAGAGAAGCCACAGATGGGATATCACATCCAATTGCCTCACCCCATGGCTACAGAAACATTAGCAAAGGAGAGACAAAAAGTCTCTAAGATCCAAATATCAGAGAGTATCTTCCTAACATGACAGGATCACTGCGCCCATGAATTTATAGCATCTATGGTTGTCTGTACAAGACCCAAGCAAGCCCAAGCCAGTCAATATTCTAGTGCAGGGGAGAAGGCCGTTAAGTTCATCCCCCTAACTGGCAAATAACGACAGTCAATGACTTCTGGAGAAGAGAGAGAGCCAGTTTTCTTTAAGGGTGTGGCCCCATTCTCCAGTGGATAGTAGCATACCCATGACTATATAGGCAGGACAATTTGGATTCAGTAGACTATTAAAAAAACAAGAGGAAGTGGTGTTGGCAGAAAGTGTAAAGTTCAGGGTCCAATCTGGAAAGATATAGGGAAAAGAGTAGGGGGGGTGAATATTATTAAAATACATTATGTGCATATATGCAATTTTCAAAACCTTGATAAAGTTTTATATTTAATTTTTTTCTGCTAACCTATGTGGAGGTATATGTCTGAGCTACATTCTTTTTCTTTATTTGCTTTTTATTTTTTTTGTTTTTTTTTCTATTTTCTCAAACAACTTTAGTAATTACATTTTAAAACACTTTGTTGATTTCCTACACTTATTCTTCAATTTCCTGACATAGCTAAAGAAATTTTATATTTGAAATCTTTTTTTTATTGAGAAAAGGAAAAAAAAGTTTCCCCCTCCTCCCAGCCTCCCATTTCCCTCCCCCTCCTCCCACCCTTCTCCCCCTCCCCCCACTCCTCTCCCCCTCCCTCTCGAGTCCAACGAGCAGTCAGGGTTCCCTGCCCTGTGGAAAGTCCAAGGTCCTCCCCCCTCCGTCCATGTCTAGGAAGGTGAACATCCAAACTGGCTAGGATCACACAAAGCCAGAACATGAAGTAGGATCAAAACCCAGTGCGATTGTCCTTGGCTTCTCATCAGCCCTCATTGTTCGCCATGTTCAGAGAGTCTGGTTTTAACCCATGCTTTTTCAGTCACAGTCCAGCTGGCCTTGGTGAGCTCCCAATAGATCAGCCCCACTGCCTCAGTGGATGGGTGCACCCCTCGTGGTCCTGACTTCCTTGCTCATCTTTTCCCTCCTTCCGCTCCTCATTGGGACCTTGGGAGCTCAGTTCAGTACTCCAGTGTGGGTCTCTGTCTCTATCTCCATCCATCACCAGATGAAGTATCTATGGTGATATGCAAGATATTCGTCAGTATTGCTATAGGCTAGGGTCGTTTCAGGTTCCCTATTCCTCATCTGCCCAAGGAACTAACTGGGGACATCACCTTGGGCTCCTGGGAGCCACTCTAGGTTCAAGTCTCTTGCCAGCCCTAAGGTGGCTCCCTTAACTAAGAATTGTGCTTCCGTGCTCCCCTATCCAGCCTTCCTTTATCCCAATCATTCTGTTTTCCCAAGTTCTCCCCATCCTACCCTTCTCACTTTTCTCTCCCCATCTCCCCTTACCCCCATCCCACCCCACCTCCAAGATCCCACTTTCCTCCCAGGCAATTTCGTCTACTTCCCATAGGCAAGAGGATAACTATATGTTTTTCCTTGGGTTCACCTTCTTATTTAGCTTCTTTACGTTCACCAATTGTAGACTCCGTGACCCTTATTTATGGCTAGAAACCAATTATGAGTGAGTACATCCCGTGTTCATCTTTTTGGGTCTGGCTTACCTCACTCAGGATAGTGCTTTCTATTTCCATCCATTTGCATGCAAAATTCGAGAAGTCATTGTTTTTTACTGCAGCGTAGTACTCTACTGTGTATATATTCCACACTTTCTTCATCCATTCTTCCATTGAAGGACATCTAGGTTGTTTCCAGGATCTGTGCTATTACAAATAACACTGCTATGAACATAGTTGAACAAATGCTCTTGTCATATGATAGGGCGTCTCTTGGGTATATTCCCAAGAGTGGTATGGCTGGGTCCAAGGGAAGGTTGATCCCGAATTTCCTGAGAAACTGAAACACTGATTTCCAAAGTGGTTGCACAAGATTGCATTCCCACCAGCAATGGATGAGTGTACCCCTTCCTCCACAGAGGCGCTAAAAGTATACAATGGAAGAAAGAAAGCATCTTTAACAAATGGTGCTGGCACAACTAGATGTCAACCTGTAGAAGAATGAAAATAGACCCATATCTATCACCATGCACAAAACTCAAGTCCAAATGGATTAAAGACCTCAATATCAGTCCGAACACACTGAACCTGATAGAAGAGAAAGTGGGAGGTTCCCTACAACAGATGGGCACAGGAGATCGCTTCCTAGGTATAACCCCAGAAGCACAGACATTAAGGGCAACATTGAATAAATGGGACCTACTAAAACTGAGAAGCTTCTGTATAGCAAAGGACACTGTCACTAAGACAAAAAGGCAACCTACTGACTGGGAGAAGATCTTTACCAACCCCGCAACAGACAAAGGTCTGATCTCCCAAATATATAGAGAACTCAAGAAACTAGACTTTAAAATGCTAATTAACCCAATTAAAAAATGGGGCACTGAACTGAACAGAGAATTCTCAACAGAAGAAGTTCAAATGGCCAAAAGACACTTAAGGTCATGCTCAACCTCCTTAGCGATCAGGGAAATGCAAATCTTTATTTGCTTTTTTTTCCTTAAAGGGATAGAGTCACACTGCTACTCACAGTGTCCTAAAATTCTGATTATCAAGCAATTCTCCCGCCTTCACTTCCTGAGTAGGTGGGATTCCATCTAGGAGCCATCACACCTGTCTTTTTTTGTATTTGATTTGTTTAAAATAAGAGTTCTTCTATGTAGACTTGGGGAGCGTGCGACTTCCTATGTAGATCAGGCTGGTCTTAAGTTAGTGTTGATTCTGATTGATCTCTACCAGGATCACCTGGTGTGAATGCCTGAAGCATTAGAATACATAAGTCAGGTTGTGTCTCATCCATAATCCTTGTGTCTCTACTGTTGCTTTGACTATCCTGCATGTTTTGCATGTCAGTATGAACCTTACAATCAGTTTCTCAGTTTCATCAAACATCTTGCTAGTATTCTCATTGACATTACACTGGTACGTGAACAAGTTTGTGGTAAATTTGCATTTTAACAATCTTTAGTGTGCTAACTATGGAATAATGTATGTCTCCATTTCTTTAAATCTCACTTCATTTCTCTCAGTCCTACCTATTGTGACTTTGATTGTACATGTCATTTTTATCCTCACCTGTACTAGGAGGCTGCTTGTTCATTTTCCGGCTGTACAGACTCCCTAAAATAATCACACAGAAACTATATCATTTAAATCACTGCTTGGCCAATCACTTAAGCATATTTCTAGCTAGCACTTACATCTTTGGCTAACCCATTTCTATTATTTTATATTTTACCATGAGGCTCATGGCCTACCAGCAAGATTCCAGCTGGCAGCTCCTGTCTTTCCCTTCTAGCGGCTCCATGGCATCTCCCTGACTGGGGTCCTCTTTCTCCCATCATTAAGTTTAGTTTTCCCCACCTAGCTCTGTTCTGCACTGTTATAGGCCCAAAGCAGTTTCTTTACTAATCAATGGTAATCACAGCATACAGAGGGGAATCCCACGTCATTCGCCTAAATAAGTCTTTGAGTATATCATTGTATATTAATACTTAATTTTTAATTGCTTGAAAGTGGGATTAACTTTTCTATATTACTCATGTACCTTGTGTCAATGCTAGGGGTACTGGCTGAGTTTTAAAATTTTTATTATTTTTTTAGAGAATTTTGCACAATGGTTTTTGGTGATATTCATATCCTTTCCCCCAACTAATCCTAGACACCTCCCCTTTACAAATAATCCAACTTTGTGTCATTCAAAAAAAGCTCACCAAGGACTGACAAGATTGCTCAGTGGGTAAAGACACTTGCTGCCAAACCTGATGATCTGAGTTCCATCCCTGGAATCCGCATGATGGAAAAAAAATGACTGACTCCTGAAAGTTGCCCTCTGACCTCCACACACGCACCATGACAAAGCCATGCACTCACACATACAAATAAATCTAAAAAATAAAAATTGGCTTTGTGGGAGCCTAGCCTGTTTGGATGCTCATCTTCCTGGACCTGGATGGAGGGGGGAGGACCTTGGACTACCCACAGGGCTGAGAATCTGGACTGCTCTTCAGACTCCAGAGGGAGGGAGAATGGAGTAGGGGGAAGAGGAGAGGAGTGGGAGGAGGGGGAGAGGAGTGGGAAGAGGGGGAGGGAAATGGGAGGCAGGGAGGAAGCAGAAATTTTTTCAATAAAAAAATAAAAAATTTAAAAAATAAAATAAATAGTTCAAAAAAATAAATAAATAAATAAAATAAAAAACCTCAAAACCAATTTGTTCTGCCCAAATATTCCCCCTGGAGTGAGTTTGACTTCCCAGGGTCTATACTATCAGAGAAAACTGCCTCTCCTTCTTCCAGCCACCTATTGTTCCTGGACTAGCAGCAGGACATCATGGCCAATTATCCTTGATTATACAGAAGTCTTGTGCATGTCTTAACAACCTCTAGGAGACTGAATGCTTCATCTTATTTTGTCATTTTTGCTATTATCTCTTAGAAGCCTTTTCTTTTCTAATGAGGGCCAGAAAGAATGGATGTGGATGAGAGGGGAGGTGGGGAGGAACCAGAAAGAGTAGAAGGAGGGGAAATTGCAATCAGGACATATTGTGTGAGCAAAGAATCGGTTTTCTTTTTTTCTTTTTTAAATGTTGGGATGGATGTTATTAGGGCTTCTCACAGTGTAAGGGTCAGTCTGTCTTCAGAACAATCACAGTACAAGATGTACATCACCCAGATTGCCCAAGAAGTCTGAGCAGCTGAGTCATATTGCTTAAAATACACATATTCACAATAACTGGCGGACATTGATTTGTCTCCCACAGGAATGTGTTCGTGGCTGCAAAGCTGACCACAGCACCAAGTCTTCTGCCTACCCGCTTCTCCCATTTACCTGAAAACCCAACTCAGTCATGTCTCCCTGGCCCCTAACTCACTATTTCCGATGCTCTCTCTGAGCAGCAGGGGCTAGACTTTAGCTCAGTCATCATGGTAGGTGCTTCACGGAAGCTAGTCAACCCCTAGGCCAGCTCCCTACTCTGTCGGGGGAAAGAAAATGAGAGGTCCTACCTCATCATCAGTTGACTAAAGAGGGGTTCATTTGGGAAAACTTATTCCCCTGTGAGAAGCTTCATTGTCTGAGATTCTAACAAGAAGGCTGCAGCTTAGGCCCCTCTGGCCACACACCAACCGTCTAGACCTCCACAGAGGAGGTGCGCACTTGTGG
Organism: Microtus pennsylvanicus; assembly: GCF_037038515.1. Classification (NCBI taxonomy): domain Eukaryota; kingdom Metazoa; phylum Chordata; class Mammalia; order Rodentia; family Cricetidae; genus Microtus; species Microtus pennsylvanicus. The sequence goes on along the minus strand of NC_134601.1, from coordinate 133,703,968 downwards.
CATCAAAGTGTCTGCCAGAGATTCCTAGAGATCCTGGGCAGGTTGATGGCTGGGCCTGTTGGAGAGCGGTGACTCACTCTCCTGTACAACCTGTGAAATGAGTCTTTTGGGCAGGAGGTGATAACCATCTGCAGGAGGACCTCTGGGCCTTGTTATTGTCGTCTGGCTCTAGAGAACCAGTCGTGCTTTGATAGGAAAAAGGAGCACAGAAGGAGCTGACAGGAACATTTCCCACACAGTTCAGTTCATGCAAAGAATCTGGTTCTTTCTCTGCTCTTGAACAATGATACGTAGACTCAGCACTGTCGGTAAGAAAGGAAAAGGAAGAAGAAAAAGTCAGGATGTAAACACACACAAACAAATTGGAGGTCATGAGATAATGCATGTCTAGGGACAGGGGCAGCCATGAGAACCACAGATAACCAAGGTATTCGTTTTAAGTGGTAAGTTTAAAATGAACAACAGACTTAGTCAAACTCAAGAGAAAATAGTGTTTGAGAGACAGGCTGTGAGGCTGCCTTACCCAGGTCACACAACTTCCTCAGTCCACCTGCTTAGGAAGGACAAGGAGTGACTGCAGACTGTGTTCAGGACTGGCAGTGACCACTGGTCACCTGTGTGCATAGACAAAGGGCAAAGGTGGAGGAGGCTACATATCAACCAGACGTCAGACTTAGGCCCCAGCTCACAGAAGGCCCAGGGCTACCACCACCAGGCCTGTTCACACTCTCTTCTGACCCAACAGTAGCCAGACTCTTGCAAACGCAACCTGGGGAAGAGCTGCAAAATTCCCTTGTCCAGAAGAGAATTCCTGCCTGCCCACTAGCACGGTTCTTATTTCCAGCTAGCCATTGTTATTTGTTTTTGTTTGTTTTTTAATTTATTTATTATGAATAGTATTCTGCCTGAATGTATGCCTGCAGGTCTGAAGAGGACACCATTATAGATAGTCGCTAGCCACCATGCAGTTGCTGACACCAAATTCAAGACTTCTGGAAGAGCAGCCAGTGCTCTTAACCACTGAGCCATCTCTCTAGCCCCTTGTTATTTGTTTTTAAAGAACACAGCATAAGCTTATCCACCTGAACCAGGCTGAAGCCTGCAAAAGCCTACTGGGAAGGGCTCCCTCTACAATGCACAGATGTGTACTGTCCCCCCGGGGCTTGCCAGATCTACAAGCCCCTCATCAACTTGTCCATTGGTTCTCACCCTCACACTAGACTAACCTAATGTCAGCTCTGCAGACACTGGCAGCCACAGGTGACAGCCAGAGGCTCGGATTTCCTACTTCACTCAGGGCCAAGATAAACTGTCTCTCCCAGACTGAGACACAGTGACACTCTCTTCCAAATGCAGTCTATCACAGAGCACAGCCCCAACCTCAGTCCTTGAGGGCTTTCCAGACACACGGTTCTCAGCTAGGCAGGTAGGTGAGATATAGCTCTGAAAAGAGGGGGTGCAAAATGAATCCCAGAACTGCTATAATTAAAAAAAAAAGCGGGAGACTGAGAGACGCCATCCTGCAACAGGGCTCACAGGGAGGGCTTATTAGGGGAAGGGAATGGAAAAGCGGGGAGAGAGGTGCAAAGGTCTGTTTGCCTCTTCAGTGAATCAGCAGGAAAGAAAAGGGAAATGGGCAAAGCTCACTTTTAAAGGAGGCTTAGTGCGTGTGCACAGACTACATAGTGATGTAGCAACCATAGAAACCTGGGCTGGAGCATTGTTTGTAATAGCCAGAACCTGGAAACAACCTAGATGCCCTTCAATGGAAGATGGATGAAGAAAGTATGGAATATATACATATTAGAGTACTACTCAGCAGTAAAAAACAAGGACTTCTTGAATTTTGCATGCAAATGGATGGAAATAGAAAACACTATCCTGAGTGAAGTAAGCCAGACCCAAAAAGAGGAACATGGGATGTACCCACTCATATTTGGTTTCTAGCCATAAATAAAGGACATTGAGCCTATAATTAGTGATCCTAGAGAAGCTAAATAAGGAGAACCCAAAGAAAAACATATAGGCATCCTCCTGAATATTAACCTTCATCAGGCAATGAAAGGAGACAGAGACCCGCATTGGAGCACCGAACAGAAATCTCAAGGTCCAAATCAGAAGCAGAAGGAGAGAGAGCACGAGCAAGGAACTCAGGACCCCAAGGGGTGCACCTACACACTGAGACAATGGGGATGTTCTATCGGGAACTCACCAAGGCCAGTTGGCCTGGGTCTGAAAAAGCCTGGGATAAAACTGGACTCTCTGAACATAGCGGACAATGAGGACTACTGAGAACTCAAGAACAATGGCAATGGGTTTTTGATCCTACTGCACGTACTGGCTTTGTGGGAGCCTAGGCAGTTTGGATGCTCACCTTACTAGACCTGGATGGAGGTGGGTGGTCCTTGGACTTCCCACAGGGCAGGGAACCCTGATTGCTCTTTGGGCTGACGAGGGAGGGGGACTTGATTGGGGGAGGGGGAAGGAAATGGGAGGCGGTGGCGGGGAAGAGACAGAAATCTTGAAAGAAAGAAAGAAAGAAAGAAAGAAAGAAAGAAAGAAAGAAAGAAAGAAAGAAAGAAAGAAAGAAAGAAAGAAAGAAACCCTGGGCTGGTCAAGTATCTGCATGCACACAGGGGATGCTCTTAGTGGTTATAGCTGAGGACCTTGGGGGCAGTGCATGTGCATAGGGAGTGATTGGGGTTGGTGACATATTCTGCTAGGTCACCAAGGGCAGGTGGACATAATGCCTGAATGCTAACAAGAACCAGTCTCTCAGTCTTCTACTGAGAAACTCAGGCCCCAGCAGATCTGTAGCCATAGCACAATCCCTGAATCCCTGAACACCTGACTCTGAACCCAGAGCTGGTGAAAGAAACACACCCTGGATCTGGAGCCAGCAAAAGAAACACCTTATCCCAGAACCCAGAACCAGAGAAAAACACCCTGACCCTGAAACCAGAGCCAAAGAAAGACACTTGCCCTCTAGAATCAGAACCAGTTTAAGAAATACACCCTGACCCTAAAATTAAAGCCAACCAATCCTTGAACCGGAAAGTGGCTCCCTCTAGTCTATAAGCTTCACCTCCCCCTGATTTTAGCCCACAGGGAGAAGCCAATCAGAAACAGGCAGCACATCACCCTACCAAGAGAGACCAATCAGGAATGGGCAACACCTCACCCCCACAGGGAGATACCAATCAGAAATGAGTAAACAATTCCAGGTGTCCTTGTGCTGAGACAACAATGTTGCAATTCCCCCTAGACCCAAGGCAGCCAATCAGCTCAGTCTGGATACCCTTCCTCAAAGCTTGAGCCAATCCCAAATCTGTAGCTATGCATGTTTGGAATTCCCCAAACCTGCCCCTTCTTGCACGGCCACTATAAAAAACCCTTCATCGTGCTGCCTGGGATCTCTCCTGCTCTACTGCTGCTTCAGATGGATGGACAGAGAGGCCTGAGTTAACTCGCAATAAAGACTCTTTGCTTTTGCATAGGATTTGGTCTCATAGTGGTATTTTGGGGATCTAGATTTGGGGCATAACACTACAGTTCTGTGCTTTTGTGGGGGAGATGAGGCATACACCCCAAGTTTGTGTATGGAGATGTGGAGAAAGTTAGACAGGAAAGAAAAAAAATAAAAGGACAAAGTGGTTGTTTTTTGTTTTGTTTTGTTTTTTGAGACACATAAAGCTGTTTAATTAGGTTATCAGCAATTTAGAAAACCAGTTTGTGAGGATACATCCCGTTTGTCAGAGAGAACTGAGAGTGCAGGTAGCCCTGCAGCTGAGGAACAGCTTTGATCTTTGGCAGAATCTGCGAGTCCACCGTTTTCTGATCAGCCTTGCGCTGCTCCGTAATCTCGTATTTCTCCTTCTCTGTGTCAAAGATCTCGCCCTCCTGATGCCTGGGCTTACGCAGCTGCTTTTTCTTGAAGTAAGCATCAGTCAGGTGTTTGGGAATTTTAACTGTGCTGATATCAACTTTTGTAGAGGTGGCGATGACAAACTTCTGATGTGTTCTTCTCAAAGGAACCCTGTTGAGGGCAAGAGGTCCTGTCACAAGCAGTAAACCACTGCCCAGTTGCTTCGGGAAAACCACTCTCTTGCCCCTGTGGCGCCCGGTAAGGATGATGAGGACAGTCCCAGGAGTGATGCTGGCACGCAGGTGTCTCACATGCTAACTGAAGGGCTTTTTGCCATGGCTCTGCAGCTTCCGAGGCACATCTTCAGTAGGATAATTCCTGGGCATTTTTCGAAGCTTAACCACCCGGGTACCACCATTCTTGTCACCACCAACTGGTTTTGTGACAGTGGCAAGGACCTTTTCCTTTTTCTTCTTCTTTTCAACCTTGTTTTTTGCAGCTGTGTATTTCCTTTTGTACATGGCCTTTCTGGAATACATAGCAGATCGGGAGTACCTGCCGATTCCTCTAACAAGGACTAGATTTCGGCTGCAATGGGGCTCCCCCTTCTTGAGCTTTTTAGCCTTAGGGTCACCCTTTTTGGCTGCACCAGTGGCAGGGGCATCACTGCCAGGCTTCTTGGCTGCAAGTTTCTTCTCTTTTGTATCAGGTTTCTTGCCTTTTTCACCCACCATCTTGCAAGATGGGAAAGAGGACAAAGTGGTTGTTATAGGACCCAGTCATGACAAGCTCAATAGAGGCCTGAGTCTCAGTAGTTTACCCTGAGGCAATACCTGATTTAGATAAAGACCACAAACTGAGATTACCCAGGTATCACTCAGAACAGAACATCCAAAGGAAATTCCTAGCGTCCAACCATTGTAGATGGGATCCCCAGCCAGCACACACCCATTGCTTTTCACCGGGACACCCCTAGACAAATGTCAGTCAACTGGGGTCCTAAACCTTAGAAATCCCTCATTCCCACCTTTGCTACTATAAAAACCTAACTCTAAGCTCAGGGCTCTCCAATCACTGAAATACATTGGACACATGGAGAGACCAAGTTTGCAAACTTGTGGAAGAAAAAAGGCTCTTTGTTTTTACATGCAGGACTCAGTTTTCTGGTTTGTTTGGGGGGCATTCCGTGATCTTGGCATAACAGTTGTACCACTTCTAAAAGTCACTTAATGCTTCTCTTGTGGGTGTCCCCTACCCTGGTTGTTTGTCAAGCTCTCAGATACAGGCAGGGCATTATCTAGCTGGGGAAGTTGCTGCACTGTGAGTGTGGGGAGGCCTGTTCATTGATGGCATTTAGCAGTAGGCATGAAGACAGTGGAGGCAGATGGGGGAGCCCAGGCTCTCAAGACTACTCCTCAGAGGACAGACAGAGTCCTTCAGTGACAACTGTCGCAGAAGTCCAAGGGCCCATCCAGGACATCATCTGAGTGTATTGGATTCTTTGAGACCATCCTCATGGTGGCTCCAGTTGCACACACATAACTTAATGCCTGAGTCATCTGTGAAGCAGTGATGCCTGCCAGGTGTCTTGTCATTGCTGTTGCAGGAGGAGGGGACACTACCATGCTCAGAACCTGAAACTTTCCATAGCTTCCTCCTACACTCCAAATCCCTGTCCAGCAAGGCCCCTGGGTCCAGCTCCCCATGGCCAGTCACTGAGGCACTGGATTCTATTCCTTCAAAGGGCTGAGGGTCAGCAACACTTGGGGGTCTTGTGCTGCTCATCGGGTCGATTCAGACAAAGGACTGCTCTGTGCTCCCTGGGAGCCCTGGGGTAGGTCAGCCCCTGGGGGACTGCCACCTGCAGGGCCACCCTGAGGAAGCAGCAGCTGCTGCTGTTATGGCTGGAAGGCCCTACATGATGCAGGAGGAGTTGCATAATGGATTATTAAAAATTGTTGCAGGATCCCCAGCAGGGGCAAGCAGCAAAAACACTGCAGGACAACAAGTAGTGGCAGAAGGCCATGTGGTAGCAGGCAGCAGGTCCTGAGAAAAGCCAGGCCTAGACAGGGATGGTACATGAGCCCATGCTGCAGGTCTCCAAAGGTGGCTGGTCCCCAGCAGCAAGCCATGTGGCAGCAGGCAAGAGACAGATGGATAGGCACACCATGTAGAGTGAGGTTGGATATTTATTTAGTGGTTATGGAAGGGCGGGGAGAATAGCAGAGAGAGACAGACAGGGAGACAGAGAGACAGAGAGAGAGGAGAGGAGAGAGAGAAGAGAGAGAGGAGAGACCAAAACTGCCTCTCTGAGAGAAAGTCGGAAAAGAGAGAGACTAAGGCTGCAAGCAGGAAGGAAGACCTGCCAGCCTCAGTGGATGGGGGAGGGAGTGGGCGTGGCTTGTCTCTTAAAGAGACAGAACAATCATTACAGGTTGTAGGTGGGTTTCACCACTTCCTCATAAGGAAGTAGTAAATAGTTTGCCAAAACCCTAAAGTAAAATGGCAGCATTGAGTAATTGTTGACTTTCTGGTAGACAATCAGGTTGACTTCATATTGCCGCTGCTAGGCTTGGCTCAGTGGTGGTGATAGTGGAGACACAGCAACAACTCAGGATGATGGTGATGGTCCACGCCAGCCATAACAGTAACTCATTAGGAATTGATGTCAAACTAAGTCCACTAAGCTGAGCAATAATAGTAATAAGTTGCCCACTAGAGGTTAGGACCTACCTAGCCATAGGTTCTTGGCCTAAAAATGGTGACAGATAAGGGGTTTATCTTGAGGAATTGAAATTAAATCCAATCAGAAAGTGGCTGGTTATTTCCATGATGTTTGTGCCATTATTGCAACGATGAGCATGTCTTGCCAGGCCAACTGTTATCACAGCTTGCAAGTTTCCTAGCTTGGTAATACAGATGATTCTTTTTTCTCTTCTGTTAGCATGCATGGAACTTGTCAGCACTGTAAAGATAGGATGGAGCTTCCAGGTCAGTTAGTACTTGATTTATCATTGTACATTTACACATTATACTCAAGTGTATGCTGTCTTCTGAAATAAAGTGTTACCTTCAAGTTCTGTAGGATAGTCAAGAGTGTTGCCGTGTTTGAGGTTCTATGGTACCTCACTGAGAAGCAATTCCTAAAGCAGTAATCCATTCCTGACACAGGGATTTTGTTAGACTGTGGTATCTAGTAGGAGCATTGCTGCTGTACTATAGAGTAACTCCATTTTTAAAGAAATTTATTTATTATGTCCATAGAATTCTACCTCCATGTATGCCTGCACACCAGAAGGCACCGATGATCTCATAGATGGCTGTGAGCCACCATCTGGTTGCTGGGAATTGAACTCAGGACCTCTAGAAGAACCGCCAGTGCTCTTAACCTCTCTCTGAACCATCTCTGCAGCCCTGGATAACTCCATTTTAACTCTTTTTTGTTGTTTGTGTGTCTTCATATCTATCTATATCTGTGTCTATCTATATCTATAGGAAGCTAGATATAGCTATAGATATAGGTGGGAAGCTTTTATGGTAATGGGCTTCCATATGACTTTTTGAAAGGTCTTTAGTATTATAACTGCCTTTATTCCCCCATCTATCCTGGCCTCTCATAACTCACCCTAATTTAACCTTTCCTGTTCTGTAATTTCCCTTTAATCTTTTATAACTGTGCATTTTATCTCCCTTCCCTTAAAAGTCCCTCCCCATGGTTCCTTGTGAATTTCCCAATATCTATGAATATTCCAAATTAAACCCACATAATCAAAGCTAAATTCACAAATGAGAGAAAGCATATGACATTTGTCTTTCTGGGTCTGTGTTACCTCACTCTCTAATGAGTCTTTCTAACTCCATTCATTTCCTTGTGCATTTCTTAATTTCATTTTGCTTAAAAATTAATATTCCATTGTGGAAATATAACACATGTTCATCATCTATTTCTCAGCTGATAATGTCTAGGCTGCTTCCATTTCCTGGTTATTGAGCAGCAGTGAATATAAATGAGCAGGTATTTCTGTATTAGGGTTCAGAGTTCTTGGGGTGTATGTCCAAGAGTGGTGTACCTAGATCATGTGGTAGATGTATTTCTAACTTTTTGAATATCTTACAGAAGGATTTCCACAGTGGATACCCCAAATGTAAACAAAGGCTCCCTTTCCACATCTCAGGCAACATTTGTGGTCATTTGTTGTTTGGATTTTAGCCGTTCTGACAGGTATAAGATGAAATCATCTTTTATTTTCATTTTCTTGATGGCTAAGGATGTTGAGCATTTTTTTAGTGTTTCTTAGCCATTTTTTATTTCATCTTTTGGGACCTGTCTGTTTAGTACCAAGTCAAGATTCATTTGTTCCTTGATGTTTAGTTTTTTTCTTCAGAAAAGGACAGGCCTCCCAGGGATATCAACCAAACATGGCATATCAAGTTATAATAAAATTAGGCACATCTCCTCGTATTAAGGTGGGATGAGGTGACCCAGTAAGAGGAAAAGGATCCCAAAAGCAGACAAAAGAGTTAGACACAGTCCCCGCTCCCACTGTTAGATATACCACAGGAACCCCAGGTTATATAGCCATAACATTTATGCAGAGGATGTAGATCAGACCTATACAGGCTCCCTGATTGCCAGTTCAGTCTCTGTGAGCCCCTATGAGCCCTGCTTAGTTGGTTCTATGGGCTGTGATCTTTTACTGTGTTGACCCTCTGACTCCTTGCTGCTTTTAGTGCTGTTTATGTATGGAATCATCATCTGAAAATAAAGACATTTTGACTTCTTATTTGTATCCCCTTTCTCTCCATTATTTGTCTCATTGCTCTTGTCAATACTTCAAGTATTAAGTTGAATGGAAGAGAAGAGAATAAACGTCCTTATCTTGTTCCTGATTTTAATGGCCTCTTTTACTTTGTATTACTTTAATGGATTTTACATATATATGTACACACACACATGCATATCCTTTGGTACACAAATATTACCTGCTCAGTCTGTGGGATATCACAGGTACATATATTTTCAGGGCTGACCATTTGGTATTAGATAATCAATTGGTGTGCCCAACCCTGGGGAAGACTATTTCTCTCTCCGTCTCTCTCTCTGTCTGTCTCTCTGTCTGTATCTCTGTGTCTCTTTCTCTGTCTCTCTGTCTCTTTCTCTCTGTCTCTCTCTCTGTCTCTCTCTGTGTCTCTCTCTCTCTCTCTCTGTCTCTCTCTGTCTCTCTCTCTCTCTCTCTCTCTCTCTCTCTCTCTCTCTCTCTCTCTCTCTCTCTCCCTCTCATTATTCCTTAGTTGCCTGTGGTTCTTTATGTAGAACTGAGACTTCCTGAGCCTTTCCCCTTCCATGTTAGCATTTATTTTGGTGTCGTCCTTATTCAACTCAGGTTTAGGCAACCATGTTGGTGAGCCTTCATAGGTGTAGCTTTTGACATTCCTAGGAAACACAATTTCACAGCAAACCCCATTCTTCAGGCTTTTACAATCTTTCCACCCCCTCTCCTATGATCTCATGATCTCAGAGCCTATCAGTTGGGACTGGGTTCCAAGACCCAGGACTTCACTAGTCCTGAGTTGTTGGTCAGGTTTTAATACTAGGCATGGTTTCCTTCTTGTCTTATTGAGCAAATTTTAAGTCCAACTAGAGAGCTGTTGGCTACCATCAAGCAATGTATGTCACTATTGAACCCTTGTAGTTATTGTGCCGTGCTGGTCATTGTGGTGCACAGGCACCAGAGCTGGTATGACTGTTGGTTGCTTCCCTCCTTTGGAAGTTTGCATGATGCCTTCTGGGACCATAAAAGCTAGTCCTCAGGGAAGAGGCATTCAGGTCAGCTCTAGCTCAGGAGCCTCTGGGCCCTTTATCTTACATACATGGTGTCTTCAGCAATAGGGACTTTCCTTCTATCTCTGGTGTTGGAGGGGTGGGCCTAGGGCAATAACTTGCGATTTTGACTGGGGTAAGATGAATTCTCAAAGTTGTTTTGATTTGCATTTCTCTAATTGCTATGGAAGATGAATATTTTTTAGATATTTCTTAGTCACTTTTTCTTATTAAAAAAATCTATTCAGATCCCAGGACCATTTCTTGAATGAGTAATTCTTAACTTATTTGTTGTTGTTGTTTTGTTTTGCTTTATTTTTTTAATTTATTTATTTAACATTTCCACCTCCTCCCATCCTCCTTTTTCCTTCCCACTTCTCCCACTCCCCCTCCCCCTCGCTCTCCAGTCCTAAGAGAAGTCAGAGTGCCCTGCCTTGTGGGAAGTCCAAGGCCCTCCCCCCTCCATCCAGGTCTAGGAAGGTATGCATCCAAACAGACTAGGTTCCCAAAATGCCAGTACATGCAGTAGAACCAAAATCCAGTGTCATTATCATTGGCTCCTCAGTCCACCCTCATTGTCAGCCACATTCAGAGAGTCTGGTTTGATCACACGCTCCATCAGTCCCAGTCCAGCTGGCCTTGGTGAGCTCCCATTAGATCAGGCACACTGTCTCAGTGGGTGGATGCACCCCTCGCAGTTCTATATATTTTCTAGATAGTAATTCTCAGATATATAACTTGCAAAAATTCTCTCTCATTTTGTGAACTTCCTGATCACTCAGTTGGTTGTTTCTTTAGCTGAACAGAAACTTTTTAGTTTTAATGAAATACCACTTGTCTATTGTTTGCCTTATTTCTTGGGCAAATTGTGTCCTTATTCAGAAAGTCCTCTCCTACACCTATATCATGTAGGGTACTGCCTATATTTTCTTCCAGAAGTGTTTCAGGTTTCACATTTAGGTCTTTGATCCATTTGGAGTTAGTTTCTGTGCAGTGTGATGTTACATGTCTAATTTCACTCTGCCCCATATGGACATCCAGTTTCCCCAGCACCACTTGTTGAAGTTTTTTTTTTGTTTTGTTTTTTTGGTTGTTTTTTTTTTTTTTTTTGAGACAGGGTTTCTCTGTGGCTTGGAGCCTGTCCTGGAACTAGCTCTTGTAGACCAGGCTGGTCTCGAACTCACAGAGATTCGCCTGCCTCTGCCTCCCGGATGCTGCTGGGATTAAAGGCGTGTGCCACCACTGCCCAGCTGAAGATGTTTTCTTTTCTCCAGGTTATTTTTGGCATCTTTACCAAATATTGAATAGATAAAGTTACATGAACTTATATTTGGGTCCTCAATTTTGTTTCATTGGTATTCACGTGTTTTTCTGCCAATACCATATTGTTTTTATTACTATAGCTCTGTAATATATTTAAGAATTAGAATGGTAATCCTTGCAGCATTGTTCTTTTTGCTTAAGGTTGTTTTGGTTATATAGGTCTTCTGTAGCTCCATAAGAATTTTAGAATTTTTTCTATTTCTATGAAGAGTGAGATAGAGATTTGGGTTGAGATTGCATTGAATCTACAAATGGCTTTTGGTAAAATTGTCACTTTCACAATATTAATTCTACCAATCCATGTGCATGGGGTGTGTTCCCATTTTCTAGTCTCTCCCCCCCCCCCATAGGTTTAACGTTTTCATTGTAAAGGTATTTTAATCTCCTTGGTTAGACTTATTCCTAGATATTTTATTTTGAGGCTATTATGAATGACAGTGTGTCCATAATCTCTTTCTATAGATGTTTTTGTAGAAAAGCTATTGATTTGTGCAAGTTGACTCTCTATCCTGCCACACTGATGCATTTGCTTGTTTCTAGAAGTTTGCTGGTAGAGGTTTTGAAGCTCATATATAATACTATGTCATCAGCAAATAGGGACAGTCTGATGTCTCTTCCTATCTGTATCCCTTTTATTTCCTTCTCTTGCCTTATTACTCCAGCTAGTGCTTTGATCACAGTGTTGAAAAAATGGAGCTAGTGGACAGCCCTGTCTCATACACAATATCAGTGGGATTGCTTCAAGTTTTTCCTCTATTTAGGATTATCCTAGCTGTGGGTTTATCATATTTAGCTTTTATTATGTTGAGGTATGTTCCCTTTAGTTCTACTTTATCCGGGATTTTTATTATGGTGGCATGTTGGACTTTATCAAAGGCTTTTCTGCCATATATTGATATAATCATGTGATTTTTGTCTTTATCCCCGCTTTTTATTACATTTATTAACTTGCATTTCAGGGATAAAGCCAGCTTGATCATGATGGATAATCATTTTTATGTATGTGAAGCATTTTGAATTTATGGGGATATTGGCCTGTAGTTTTTGTGTTTAGTTTTGTCTTTACCTGTTTGATTTTAGAATTATACTGGCTTTGTAAAAGGAGTTTGGAAGTATGCTGTGTATGGGCACGCACGCGTGTGTGTGTGTGTGTGTGTGTGTGTGTGTGTATGTGTGTGCACTCATGTATGTGCACATAATTAAATCGTGCGTGTGTGTGCGCGCACTCATTTATGTGCACATAATTAAATGTATATTTATTATTGTTTAAAATAACTAGAATTTTTTAATTAATTTATTTATTAAAGATTTCTGCCTCCTCCCCGCCACCGCCTCCCATTTCCCTCCCCCTCCCCCGATCAAGTTCCCCTCCCTTGTCAGCCCAAAGAGCAATCAGGGTTCCCTGCCATGTGGGAAGTCCAAGGACCTCCCACCTCCATCCAGGTCTTAACTAGAATTATTTTAAAATATATTATTAATTTATTGTTTATATGTAATGTTAATAAACATATATTTAATTTTTTTAGTCATTTGACTTATACTTTATTTTTTTCTTTTTTTAATTATTATTTATTTATTTATTAAAGATTTCTGTCTCTTCCCCGCCACCGCCTTCCATATCCCTCCCCCTCCCCCAATCAATTCCCTCCCTCTCATCAGCCCAAAGAGCAGACCAGCAGACCGGGTTCCCTGCCCTATGGGGAGTCCAAGGACCTCCCACCTCCTTCCAGGTCTAGTAAGGTGAACATCCAAACAGCCTAGGCTCCCACAAAGCCAGTTATATATTTAATTTTAAGGATTGCTTATAGCTCTTCTTTGAAGACATGATAGAATTCTGCTGTGAATTCACCTGTGCCTGGGATTTTTTTTTTAGTTGGAAGGCTTCTCATTATTATTTTGATCTCATTTGTTATGGATCTGTTTAGGTTGTCTTCTTGTTCTAATTTTGGTAGTTTAGCTGAATCAGAATTCACCTATTTCTTTTAGGATTTTCAACTTAATGGATTACTGGTTTTTAAAATATTCCTTTATAATATTCTGAATTCCTTTAATGTTCATTGTAATTTTTTTCCCTGCTCACTTCTGATTCTGTTAATGTGGGTCCTGTCTTCCTCTTTCAGTTGGATCAACAGCCTGCAATCTTTTTTTTAATTAATTAATTTATTTATTAAAGATTTCTGCCTCCTCCCCGCCACCGCCTCCCATTTCCCTCCCTCCTCCCATCAAGTCCCCCTCCCTCATCAGCTCAAAGAGCAATCAGGGTTCCCTGACGTGTGGGAAGTCCAAGGGCCAACCTCCCCTTTGCCTGCAATCTTTTTTAGTCTTCTCAGAGCACCAGCTCTTAGATTTATTGATTATTTGTACTGCTTTCTATTTTATTGATTTCTGCTCTGATTTTTATCACTTCCTAAAGTTTTGGACTCGGTTCTTTTGTATTTTTCCAAATGTTTGAGTTGCGTCATTAAGAAGTCATTTATTTATATATCAGTCAGTGATTTAAAGGACTTGAGAAAGTTTCCTCTGCCCTAAAATTCATCCCCTGAACACACAAAGTAATTACCCCTCCTGCAAATGCACCTTCATAATAATTATCTCACTACATTTTGACACAAGAAAATGGGAAACTTGTCTGATCTTTTGCTGTATTGTTCACAAGAACATCAATGTCACAGTGAAACAGATGCAAACACATAATTACACACATGTTAAAAGTCTACTCAAGTAAGTACACTGATGTGACAGTAACTTTTCCAATTCATTGGCAGTTAATTCAGTAACAATGAAAGTAGCCAGGTTCTCCTGAAGATTTGTTCTAAATAGTCTCATTTAAATATCTTCCACACTGAAAAATCAAGTTCTTATGTTTTTGTCTTCAGGAAAAGGCATGGGAACAAAGACAGAACACAAGGGAGCAAATAACTTAGTGTAAACTATCACAGAGTTGTCTCTAGCTCTGCTAAAGCAGGAGATTTTACCTAGTAATTGACAGTGACACAAAATTCCCCAGGCACTTCACTTTTTCACTCACCCAACCCCCAACATAAAAGAAATCTGACTTCTGGTAATTCATTGCATATAAAGGCAAGGATGTAAGAAGGAAAAACAACAGCATACACAACAGTTATTTTTTTCAAGTCAAGCGGGCCAAAATTCCCCAGTCCAAGACCCAAATTTGCTCTTTAGTTTACAAGTGTGGCCTTGAACCAGTTCATTCAACCGTTTTAAGTCCATCTAGATTGTTAGTTTCACAAGACAAAACGAAAACCCGTCGTCTTCCTGGCTCACTAGTGTGAGCCATCTGTAAACCTCTGGAGCGTCCGTTGCTTTTTGAATGCAGGAAATAGTAACGGGAGTTGTCACAGAGCATCAAATGGAGGAATCCATGAGATCTGTATATATAAAGCTTTGATACAGTGATTGATCACGGTACATGCTTAATTGCAAGTTATTGGCACTACTAACTAGCAGCTATCAAACCTGAAAACAGTTTGAAAACGTTCAAACACCAGTATGTAAAGTTGTTACCCACCAAATAAAATTGCTCAAATGTGCATATATTTATTCCACAGAAATCTAATAGTTTCTATATCAGGATTTGCTAATGCAATGAATGAATCCTGAATTGTGAGACAGATCTAATCTACTACAAGGCATTCAGCAGACTCCAAGCTTTTCTACTTCAAAAGGGGCCTTAAGCACAGGGCCTAGGGGCTTCCCAGTCTCCCCTTCAGGCATCCCCGGTTGCCTAGAAACCCTGCTCCTCCGTGCACAAGGGGGCAGGGGTGGGGGGAGGGGAGAAAGCCTCGGGAGGGCAGGGGCCGGGGATGGGGCGGGGGGCTGGCATTGCTGGACCTAGTCATCCAGCTCCACGTCAAGCACGATGGACCCCGGCAGCTGGTTAACATCTAGGGCTTCGGGGAGCGGCTCCCTACGATAGCTGCAGGGATTTTCGGGGATCTTCTGACAGTCCGCGTCGCGGGCTTCAGACTGCTGGGCGAGCCAGTGGGCGATGCTTCCAGCTCGGAAGTTGCTCCCGGCGGCTCCAAGGAGGTCACACTCTGAGCCAGGAGAGGTGGGCCTGGAGCCGAGTGGTGACAGGGGCTGCTCCAGGGCCTGGCAGCATCCTGCATCCAGCGGCTGCATCAGAGAGGCACCTCCCCCGCCGCCGCAGAGAGGCTGCTCGCAAAAGCTGTAGTCGGGAACCCCAACCCCCTTACGCTTGCACACGACCTCAGGGGGCATGGGGTACTCAGCCTGCGATGGCAGCCCCTGGAAAAGCTCCGCGGCGGCCGGCGGCCCCAGGAAGCGCAACGGCCCCATGCTGGCCAGGAAGAGGCTCCGGCCCTGCTGCTCCCAGGCGGCGGCGGCGGCTAGCCCCAGCTCTTTGCAACGGGTGGCGGGCGACGAGGCTGAGGAGGCGGCGGCGGCGGCAGCCGACGACAGCAAGAAGCGGCGGGCAGCGGCGGCGCAGTCTTCGGGCTCCAGGTTCGCATAGCGCGGCTCCAGGTGCTGCAAGGGGGCGGCAGCGTAGGCCCCGTCCCGCAGCGGCTGCGGCGACAGCGGCGGCTCCTCCTCTGGGCCGGCGGGGGCGGGCCCGCTGGGGCTGTGCACGATGAAGCACAGCATGCAGGGCCCGCGGAAGAAGCAGTCCCGGTTCCTGGGAGCCGAGGACTGCGGGGACGCCTTGGCGGGAGTGCGGCCTGGCAGTCGGATGAGAGGGCGCCTGCGGCGACACCAGCTGCAGCAACGAGGCTTCTTCTGGCTCTGGCGGTTACGAGGCTCTTTGGACAGAAGCTGACCCATAAAGACGGTCCCTCGGAGGGATGAGCGGGACCTGGTAGAAAGGAAGCCCAAGAGACGGGCTCTGCTGGCCAGGTAGGCCGCTGGCTGATGAGGCCTCTGCTCGCCGCGAGCACCTGGCACAGGCGACGACTCCGGTGGGCGTCAGCTGCGGGGTATCCAGGCGGCCAGATGCGGGCTACATAGTTTGGCCCGGAAGCCAAGAGAAAGATGAGCCCGAGCTGTGGAAGCTCGAGGGAGGAAGCGAGGATGTCGCTCGGCCAGGCGGTTCAATCTGCGCAGTGCTGGGGGCAATGCGGGTCCTGCTCAGACCACTGTAACTGCAGCTACGCCAGTGGTGCGTGTGCCTGCGACACGACTGGAGCCGCAGGAGCACACCACCCACTCCAAGAGGGGGCGGAGCCGGCCTTGGGGGCGCGCCGGAGGGGGGGAGGATGGAGAAGGGAGGGGGGCTGTGGAGGAGGTGGGGGGGCTGTAGTGATGCTGGCTCACCTGTGTGAGTCGCCAGACTGACCAAAGGCTGGCTTCTCTCCCAGCCTTCCTGTCAGAGGTTCTTTAGGGGCTTCAGTCCACACCTCTCTTTTGAGGTGGGCATTTTTTCTGATTTTTTTTAATGTACGCACTACTTTGATTGAATCCCAGAGATTTCATATTGTTTCTCTTTAGTTCCAAGAAATTTTTTATTTTTTGATTGCTTCTTTGACTCATGCATCGTTCAATAATGTACTGTTTAATCTCCATGAGTTTGCATATTTACTAGAGATATGTCTGGTGTCAATTTTAAGGTTGATTGCATTATGATCAGATTGGATACACAGTGTTATTTTAATCTTTCTGAATTTGTAAAGATTTTTTTGTGGTCTGTTTTAGAGAACCTTCCTTGTGCTGCTTAGTAGAATGTGTGTCCTTGGGTGTTTATGTGGAATATTCTGTAGATAACTGTCAAGCCTATGTGATATATGAGTCTCATGTTTCTCTGTTTCTTTTTGTCCAGCTGACTTAGCTGTTAGAGAAACTGGGGTATTGAATTCACATAGAATTAACAGGTTGGTGCTATTCTGTCTCTTTAAGTCCACTAGGAATTTTTAAATGAAATTGGGTGCACCAAAGTTTGGTGCATATATGTTGAGGATAGCAATGTCTTCTTGGTTAATTGTTTCCTTGATTAGAATTAAGTGTCTTTCTTTATCTCGTCTCAGTAATTTTAGTTTGAAGTCTATTTTGTCATGTATGAGGGTAACGATGTTAGTTGCTTTCTTGTCCCCTGTCTCATTTGACTGCAGTACCTCTGGCCATCCTTTTACTCTAACTAAGGCAGTGCCTATCTTTAAAACTAACATGTGGTGGGGCTGGACAGATGGCTCAATGGTTAAGAGCAATGACTGCTCTTCCAGAAGACCTGAGTTCAATTCCTAACAACCACATTGCAGCTAACAGTTGTCTGCAATTCTAGTTCCAGGGGATCCAACACCCTCACACAGACATACATGTGGGCAAAACACCAATGCAATACAAATAAATAATTTTTAAAAAACTAAGATGTGGCAGTAGATTTTGCTTTTTGATCCATTAAGGCAGTCTGTCTTTTAATTGAAGAATTGGGCCATTGATAGTTAAAGTTAATATTTAAAGTCGGTGCTGACTGTAGTCATTGTGCTGTTGATTTGGGTGGCATTGTGTTCTCAGCAGTAATTTGTGTTTTGTGATTATGGCTTTGCATTTCTTTCTACAGCTCCTATGCTCATTTCTCTCTTCAGCCTGAAATACAGCTTCCTGTATCTTCCTTAAGTTTTGTTTGTTGGATATAACTTTTTTAGGCTCTCTCTCTTTCACTGGGCAAATTAGCTCAGGTTCTTTAGCACTTGGGGTGCATTGTTCCAGGATCTTCTGGCTTTCTAAGTTTCCATTGAGAAATCATTTGCTATTATGATAGGTTTTCCTTTATTTGTGACTTGCTATTTTTCTCTTGCAACTTTCAATACACTTTCTTTGTCCTGTATATTCAGTGTTTTAACTATCATATGCTATGGATATTTTATTTTTCAGTTTTGTCTATTTGGTGTTCTGTTGAGCTATTTGTAAGGTGTGTCTTTCTTTTTATAAGACTTGCCATGGTCATGGTGTGTCTTCATAGCAGTGGAACACTGACCAAGACAGAAGTTGGTACCAGAAAGCATGGTATTGCTATGACAGGCCTGAACATGCCACCTGCTGGTGAAATGAAGACTGTGGGCTTTGGACTAGAAAAGCAGTTGAATGCTTAAGGTGGGGCGTAAAAGGCCACATGGAAGACAGTGGTGCTAAGAGCAATGTAGATTATGATGGCCCAGCTCAAAAGGTTTCAAAGGAGAAAATATTACAAAGTGTCCTCCTAGAGACCTAGAGATAGTTCTTGTGATAATTTGGCAAAGAATGTGGCTGCTTTCTGCCCTTGTCAAAAAAATCTGCCTGAGGCTAAATTGAGTTTTGGCTTAATGTGGTAGCAGAGGAGATTTCAAGATAACCTAATATTGACTGTTTCGTGTGGTTTATTAGTGTTCATTCTTCTGCAGGTCTAATGAAAAGGAACAAGATGAGCAAGGAAAAACAGAAAGTGACAGTTTAAGAAGAAAAGAAGCACTGGGAAATATAATAGAGCTAAGTCCTGTGCTCAAGGAGATAAAAAGTTGAAAGAGAAACCTGATCCTAAATGGAATACAAGGAGTGGTAACCTCAGAGCAAGACCCCACCCAGCTAAGCTTCCAGTTTGTAAAAAGGAATTAAAGAAAAGCTTAAGCAGCGAAGGGAATCATCAGAAACAGAAGGCTGTTGCACATGTAATTGAAAGAGGGGCCCATGTTCCAGCCCTGGCAAGAAGCAGAACTTGACAACGTTGGCTTTGCTGTTCCTTTCAGAGACAAGGCTGCACATGCGCAGGATCATTGGCCTACAATTCCCTGAAACAGTAGAGGACTACAAATCCCAATTCAACGAAAGCCACGTATGCGCAGGACATTTTCCCAGACGCACCTGGACCCCCCCCCATAAAAACGGGGAACGCCATAACTCGCCCTTTTCCCTTTGGTCTCTTCACCCCCATCCCTCACCTGTCGTCACCCCCCCCATTAAAGTTCACCCATGTGGGACCGCCGTGTGTCTCATGTTTTCTCTCCAACCCCACAGAAAGAACAACAGTTGGTGCTGTCTGCTCGGGGACCTTTCCTCCCGGTCACCTGAGGCCGTGGCTCCGGTTTTTGGTGCCTCCCCGGACAAGGTCAGGACCGAGGACTAGCAACCGCCCCCACATGTTAAACGCAGCCATCTGCAACCAACAGCGGCTAATTCGTGAGTTTACCTGGGTTGGCTTACCGTCCCCTCTCACCCAGAGATCATCCGGTGGAGCTCCCGGCTTTCTTTGGCATGTCCTGGGTACGGATGCTGACTCCTCCCCCGTCCCCCCAGCCTTCCACCCTCGGCTAGACCTGTTTTTTATCCGTGCCTGGAAGCTCGGAGCTTCCAGTTCTCTCTTTCTGATCTTTTTCTGTCCTCTTTACGTATGGGCTCATTACGGTATGAGCACCTCGGCTGCAATGGGCGGCCTTCAGGCCTAACTGTTCCCTCTTGCCCGGGATCCCGCTTCCCGCTGGAGGCTAGGATCGGTTCAGTAAGGTCTTTTTTTTTTTTTTTTTTTTTTTTTTGGTTTTTCGAGACAGGGTTTCTCTGTGGTTTTGGAGCCTGTCCTGGAACTAGCTCTGTTGACCAGGCTGGTCTCGAACTCACAGAGATCAGCCTGCCTCTGCCTCCCGAGTGCTGGGATTAAAGGCGTGCGCCACCACCGCCTGGCCTCAGTAAAGTCTTTTAACACTGCCCTCTGGTCACTCGGACGCCTGTGACTAGAGCTGCCAGCGTTCCTGGCACCTCCCGGTGCCTTCTGTGGATATTTCCACGGTTCTAGCCATGGGTGCTAAGCCTTCAAAGACAATTCCCCCGTCCTCTCCCCTAGGACGGCTATTGGAGACACTACAACCTCACGCCCTGATTCCTTCCGTTAAGTTATCTACACTCATCCGTCTTTGCTCTAAGACGTGGCCAAGATACAGTTTACACGGAAACTTTAAATGGCCTCCTCATGGCTCCTTTGACCCCGATATTTTACGGGAGCTAGCTAACTTCTGCCATCGGTCTGCTAAATGGAAAGAAATGATGTACATTATGGTGGTTTTTTACATGGCCATTAAAACTGACCCCTCCGCTGCTTCTCACTGTTCACCTGCACATATGTTCTTATCAATGCCGTCCCTCCAGGAACCCTCTGCTCTTGCCATGGACCCCGCGGAAGAACCTCCACCCCCTGGCCTTGAGGGGCCACCCCTCTCGCTCTGCCCAGTTGAGTGACAGCTCACCCATTCCTCTTTCCTCCAAGGTCTCTTCTAGGCACAGGAAGGACTCACCTACATCTCCCCATAACGCCTCTAAACATTCCACTTCTAGGTCTCCAGGAGTCCCGCGTAAATATTCTTCCAGGTCACCTAACCGTTCTCCTTCTAGGTCCCCAAGAAAGTCCCATTCCAGATCTGCAAGGGCCTCGCCTAGCCCCTCCGACAGAGTCCCACGTAAATATTCTTCCAGGTCACCTAACCATTCTCCTTCTAGGTCCCCAAGAAACTCCCGTTCCAGATCTACAAGGGCCTCGCCTAGTCCCTCCGACTCAGCTTCACCCAATTTTTCCCACAGCAGGTCACGCAGGCAGCTGGAAGCTCCCCCCCCCCCCCCCCGCCACAGGTCACACAGGCAGCTGGAAGCTTCTTCGGACTCTTCTCCATCTTCTTCCTACCCTACTCCGCTCCTTCGATCTTCCAAAGCCCCTCTGGGCTCCTGCTGTCACTAATCACCATTCCCCTTTTGTTATTCACTTAAAACACCCACACCTGAGGATATCGGGTTCCTAAAAGCTACCACGGCCTCCTGTCAGATCTGCCAAAAGATAATGGCCCAGAGTTTACTTCCCAGATTTCTCAAAATCTGTCTAGGGCACTTGGAATCCCCTGGAATTTCCACATACCGTACCACCCTCAGTCTTCAGGTAAGGTAGAACGGACTAACCGCTCTTTAAAGGAAGCCCTCATCAAAATGTCACAGGAACTCCACCTCGACTGGGTAAGACTTCTGCCTCTGGCTCTTCTCAGGCTTCAGGCTCTCCCAAAGGGCCCCCTTTTCATTTCACCCTTCAAACTCATGTATGGGCAGCCGGTTTTAACCCCTGGCCTCTCATGGGAACCTCTCCCCTTCCTGATCACCTGCTCACTCCCCTCCTTTTCCACCTATGCTTGCTACTGTGGGACTTCACAGATCACTCACTACCTCAACCATGTGCTAATACATGTCCACCGCCGGTTAAAATAGGAGATAAGGTATTATTCTCACCTCCAGGCCAACGTCCCTCACCCCTTTCCCCTAAATGGCAGGGTCCCCTCAGAGTAATCCTTCTAACCCCCACAGCTGCCAAGCTTGAAGGAATTCCTCATTGGATTCACCTGTCACATCTTAAACCGCTCATCTCCACAGCTCAAGATGATCCTCCATACACAGTAACTCAGACAGGACCTTGTTCTCTTAAGTTCCAAAGGACACCAGGTTCAGCCTCCTCTACTCCAGTCTAAGGAAAACAGTGGTCCCATCCTTCACTTAATCCTCCTGTGTTAACACACCCTCCCTTCTTTAAATTCCTAAATAACCATCCAGCTGTCGTTACAGAAATCATCATCAAACACGGAGTCAAAGGCTCAGGTGGTAAGCAGATTCTTACAAAGTTCCTTGACATAACAGGACTGTCACTGACTGCAGCAGTGACCCCTAAAATGTTAAGGAATATACAGTTAAAATCTATTTCTTTTAAGACATTTTCTTTAAGCTCCAAGACGCCAGCCTGACCCACCTGAACAAAGTAGACACAAATGGATCATTAACGGAATAAGTACCATCCAATTAACGGAATAAGTACCATTTAATTTTTTTATCATTTTTAACCCCAGACCTCCTACGGCCCCCCACCCCAAATCTCCCCTTTAATTTCCCAAACCCCCTCTCCCCTTTAATTTTTTCTCTACTAATGCGACTTTTGTTTTCCAGCATCTTAACAATGATCCAGCTACTCAAGAGCCAGACAGACGCAATTTCTTCAATCAGCCACCTCAAAACACCAGCGGACAGGACATAATCAACAAAACATCATCAGAACGATCAGACACTCCCCGGATCCCTCGACACCCAAAGCCAGCAGGAAGCAGTCATGAGAGACCGGGCTATGCCCCCATTCCCTACCCATTAAGACCCCTCCCATTTTTTTTAATAAAACCAAAAGGGCGAAATGCTGTTCCTTTCGGAGACAAGGCTGCACATGTGCAGGATCATTGGCCTACAATTCCCAGAAGCAGTAGAGGACTACAAATCCCAATTCAATGAGAGCCACGCATGCGCAGGACATTTTCCCAGATGCACCTGGATCCCCCTCATAAAAACGGGGAACACCATAACTCGCCCTTTTCCCTTTCGTCTCTTCACCCCCATCCCTCACCTGTCATCACCCCCCCCATTAAAATTCACCCACGTGGGACCGCTGTGTGTCTCGTGTTTTCTCTCTAACCCCGCAGAAAGAACAACGGGCTTTAAAGTCAAGGATAGAAGAAAGAGGTTATGGAACTTCCCTCTGCAACTAAAGAGGTATATGTTGTACCATTGCATGTTGTAAGTATGTGACCTGCTTTTTGATTTTGATTTTACTGGGGGATTACAGTTAAGAGACTGCCTTGAGTCTCAGAAGAGATTTTGAACTTTGGACTTTTAAACAGTGTTGAAACTGTGATAGACTATGGGGACATTTGAAGTTGGACTAAATGCATTTTGTATTATAATATAGCCATGAATTTATGGGGGCCAGAAAGAGGAATGTGGTGGTTTGAATAAGAATGGCCCCATAGCCTTATAAACTTCAATGCTTAGTCATCAGAGACTGGCACTATATGAAAGGGTTAGGAGGTGGGGCCTTGTTGGAGGAAGTGTGTCATGGGGGGGGCTTTGAGTTTCCAAAAGCCTAAGCCTGGATGGACCAGTAACTCTGTCTTCCTGCTCTCTTCAGATCCAGAACTCTCAGCTGCCTTATATGCCTGTGTGCTGCCAAGTTCCCCACCATGAGGATAATGGACTAAACCTCTGAAACTGTAAGCCAGCTTCTTCTTTTGTGAGTTACCATTGTCACGATGTCTCTTCACAGCAATGGAACATTGACTAACAACATTGCTGTTGGATTTTTTTTTAATTATTAAGAAGTATTCCTCCTTATACCTACTGATTGGTTTTGGTTTAAAGTCTATTTTTTTCTAAATATTAGAAGAACTACACTTGTTTATTATTAGTTCCATTTAATTTGAATACAATTTTCATCCATTTATCCTAAGGTAATGTTTATTGTTGTTAATGAGATGCATTTCTTGGACTATTAAAAAAGATGAATCCTGTTTTCTAATCCATTTGTTAGTCTGTGACTCTTTCTTTATTGGGGAGTTAAGACCACTAATATTAAGAGTTATTACTAAACAATGTGTATTCTTGTCATTTTCTTGCTTTGTGGAGTTTCATTTGACCTCTTTTGATTCAGTTTTCTGAAACTGTTTGTTTCTTCCTTGTGCATTCTTGGGCATATGAAACCTCTCCAGACCTGAGGATTCCCTTCATCATCTTCTATGGAGCTAACTTAATGATCATAAATTCCTTTATCTGTTTTTAGGATACAAAGTTTTACTTTCTTCTTTGGTTACAGTTGAGTTTTCCCAAATATAGTATTATGGGCTGATGCCTGTGGTCTTTACCAATATGTGTAACAGTGGTCTAATCCCTTCTTTATTTCATGGCCTACATTGAAAAATCAGTTCTTATTATGACAGGCCTACATTTGTATGTGAATCTCTTCCATCTTTTAATATCCTTTGTTCTGTACACTTAGTGTTTTAATTGCTATATAATGTGGGGAGTTTCTTTTCTGGTGTTCTGAATATGTCTTAGACTTTGATGGGCCCCTCTTTTCCTTAGTTTATCTTTTTATGACTTTATTGAAAATATTTTCTGTGCCTTTGACCTGGATCTCTTCTTCTTCAGATATTAGAATTATTCTTTTTATAGTATTCCAGAATTCCCACATGTTTTGCATTTATTTATTATAGATTTGAAATTTTCTTTGAATTTGACATTTTTCCAATACCTCTACCTTGTCTTTAAGATTCAATATTGTCAGGGGAGAGAGATGGCTCAATGGTTAAGAGCACTGGCTGCTCTTCCAAAAGACCTGGGTTCAATTCCCAGCACCCACATGACAGCTCACAAGTGTCTGTAACTCCAGTTCCAGGGGATCATACACCCTCACAAAGACATGCATGTAGACAAAATACCAACACACTTTAAAAAATAAAAATAAAAAACAATTTTAAAAAGACTCAGTATTGTCTCTTCCACTTGATCCAATCTATTGGTGGGGATTTCTGCTGAATTTATATTTGAATTGCTGAAATTTTCATTTCACATTTTATTTCATTTTAGCTTTTATTTAGAGATTCTCTAATTCTCTATTAAATTTTATTTTCATATCTTGAACTGTTTTAATTATTTTTTTCAATCATGTTTAAGCAGTCTTCTGAAATTTATTCATATCCTTTTTGAGTTCTTCTAATTATGATTATTACTGCTATTTTGAAATCATTGTATGTCATACAAGTCATGATTGTGGGGGAACATTAATGTTGGAGTACTAACTTTTTATTGATTTTTATTGAAATCTACATTTTTCTGTGTACCCCTCCCTGACTCTCCCCACCCTCCTCCAACCCTCCCCCAAGGTCCCCATGCTCCCAATTTACTCAGGATATCTTGTCTTTTTCTACTTTCTACTTCCCATGTAGATTAGATCTATGTAAGTCTCTCTTAAGGTCCTCATTGTTGTCTAAGTTCTCTGGGATTGTGGTTTGTAGGCTTGTTTTCTTTCCTTTATGTTTAAAAACCATCTATGAGTGAGGACATGTGGTAAGTGTCTTTCTGGGTCAGGGTTACCTCACTCAAATTTTCTAGCTTCATCCATTTCCTGCAAAATTCAAGCTGTCAGTTTTTTTTCTGCTGTGTAGTACTCCATTGTGTAAATGTACCACATTTTCCTTATCCATTCTTCAGTCAAGGGGCATTTAAGTTTTTTTCCAGGTTCTGATTATGACAAACAAAGCTGCTATGAACATAGTTGAGCACATGTCCTTGTGGCACAATTGAGCATCCTTTGGATATATACCCAAAAGTGGTATTACTGGGTCTTGAGGAAGGTTGTTTCCTAATTTTCTGAGAAATCACCATACTGATATCCAAAGGGGCTGTACAATTTTGCACTCCCATCAGCAATGCAGAAGTGTTCCCTTTTCCCCAAAACCTTTCCAGCATAAGTTGTCATCAGTGTTTTTGATCTTGGCCATTCTTACAGGTGTAAGATGGAATCTCAGAGCTGTTTTGATTTGCATTTCTCTAATTGCTAAGGATGTTGAACATTTCCTTAAGTGTCTTTCAGCCATTTTAGATTCCTCTGTTGAGAGTTCTCTGTTCACGTCTGTACTCCATTTTTTATTAGATTATTTGTTCTTTTAATGACCTTTGCAGCTCTTAATATTCTTTCTTTACTCTGTATGTTTCATGTTTTGATTATTATGTGGTGAGAGGACTTTTTTTGGATCTAGTCTATTTGGTCTTCTGTAAGCTTCTTGTATCTTCATAGGCATATCTTTCTTTAGGCAGAAAAAGTTTTCTTCTATAATTTTGTTAAATAAATTTTCTATGCCTTTGAGTTGAACTACTTCTCCTTCTTCTATACCTATTATTCTAAGATATTGGCCTTTTCATGATGTCCCATATTTCCTGGATATTTTGGGTTAAGCTTTTGTTAGATTAATGTTTTCTTTAACTGATGAGTCTATTTCCTCTATTGTATCTTCAGCGCTTGAGAGTTCCTCTTCCATCCCTTGTATTCTGCTGTTCATGCTTGTGTTTGTGGTTCCTGATCGTTTTCTCATGATTTCTGTTTCTATAATTCCCTCAGCTTGTGTTTTCTTTATTGTCTCTATCTCAGTTTTCAAGTCTTGAATAGTTTCTTTCATATGTTTGGTTTCTTTTTTGTGATTTTCGTTGAGGGATTTGCTGATGTCTTCCAATTTTTTGTTTGTTTTTTCCTCCATTTCTTTGAGGGAATTTCTCATTTCCTCTTTGTTTCAAACATTCTCCTCAAGTTAATTTTTAGGTCATTTTCTTCTGCTTTATATTTGGTTGTTCAGGTATTTCTGTTGTAGGGTATTTAGGTTTTACTGGTATTGTGTTGCTCTTTGTGGTGTTGTGTGTGATCTTACCTTTTCTACTCATCTTTTCCTCTAATAGTTGTGGTTGGGGCTGTCTGAGATTCTATTGAATAATCTAGGTGCCAGTGAATCCAAAGCTCAGATGGTTGTTCCTCGTGGTACAACCAGTGTCACAGTTCTGGTTACTCCGTGTTCCTGGAGATAGCTCAGCGTTCCTGTGCTTTGCTCTGCTCCCTTGGAGTTTGCTGTCTCAGGCCTACATTGGCCTAGGTTACTAGCTTTGACCTGTTTCTGTAAAGCCTGGTCTGCATCCCCTCTTGCAGAAGTCCCTGGCTTGGACTTGGTCCTGCAAAGGTTTCTGGCTCTGGTCTACTGCCTCAGAGTTCCCAGGCTCAGGTGTACCCAGAACTGCAGAGGACCTGGCTCAGGCTTACTCCCTCAGAGGTCCCAGACTCACGTTCAGACTCACAGAGGTTCCAGGTTCCTGCCTATTCCCTTTGATGTCCCAGACTAATGGCCAGACCCAAAGAGGTCCTGGCTCAGGCCTACTCCCTCTGAGGTCCCAGACTCACACTGGCCCCACAGAAATCTCTGATTCCTGCCTACTCCCTCAGAGGTCCCAGAATCATGCCCAGACTGACAGAGGTTCTGGCTCAGGCCTAGTTCCTGGGAGGTCCTAGACTTATGCCCAGACCCACAGGGGTCCTGGCTTAGGTCTACTCCCTTAAAGGTCCCAGATTCACGTCCAGACCCTCAGAGGTCTCTGGCTCTGGCTCACTCAATCAGTGGTTACTCCCCAGCCTGGAGTACTAATTTTTGTCAGAGACTGTTTTGCCTGTTCCTGTTGTGTATTTATGATCAGACTTAAGTATCTGGAGTTAGGTCATTGGTATTGTTTCTTGGTGTAGGCGGCATAATGACCAGGCTAGCTTAATATGAAACAGCAAATTTTAATGAAGGAATAGCTTACAACACCAGGGATCCAGCGATGAGCAGAAGATACAAGAGAGAGAGAGAGACCGGCGGGGCTCACACTGCCAGATTTATATGTAAACATTTGCCTGAGGCGAACACGCCCCCCATTGGGCGGAGTTTCCCCTACATCTCCCCTTTTTGTCTAAATAAGACATAACTAAACCAAATACAACTATATACAATAGTAACAAATAATAAATATAACAAACAATATTGAGCAAGAAACATATAACAAAAGTTTTGCTAAACATTCTATCTCAAGGAGTCTAAATAAGGTAGAAAGTAACTACAATTATCTAATCTTCAACTCTGCCAAAGATCTGAGAAGGGAATTAATATTACTTAACAAACGAGAGATATCCAAAATGTGCAACAAATGACAGAGGCAACTGATTACCTGGGCAATCACCCAAAGTCTCGTTTGCAATGTTGAGTCAACCAACTTTGGCTAAGGCCTAACATAACTGACATACCATTATTAAAGGCAAGGCACTTTCTTAGAATTATCCTACCCTGTCTTGGCAAGGTAAGACATTCCTGTTTCATCCACTTGTGAATATTCTGTATCTTTGTCAGTAGTTGAGGTATGGGCTTTTCTTAACCCAAAGGCCAGTTTTGCCAAGAAGACAGCTCCCAGTGGAGTGTCTTTGGTGCTCAACGTTCTCTCGGGAGTAGAGTGGTGTCGCCAGGAGTGATTGTGTCTCGTTGGCACAGAATTCTAGGTTAGATTAAAGGCCATTTTCTACAGTTCTTCAAAGAGGCTGACGATTATACTATATACTAAATATAATCTCTATGTATCTAAAAGACCTGATTAATTCTCAATACCTATCTAACTTGAAGACTAAGAGAATAAACAACTGTGCAATATATGAAGACAATGATCTTCAACTGTAAACAATGTCATTACATATCAAATTTAAACAATGTTATTATATAAATAATATCGGAGGTAGAAATGTACATTGTAATATGGTAGATGTATCAATACAATATAGAAAAAGTTATAAGCATACTCTTATACAAAAATAGAGGTAGGAACACTCACATTCAATATTCAATATATCAATATACAAGAAACAGTACCAATACAATTTTCTAAAAACAGTAAATCACAAATACCAATCATCCCATCAAACCAGTTAATCCTCACCTTTTTTTGAAAATACCCTTAATTCCATAAAATATCTCCCCATCCCCTCAATCCTAAACCAACCATTAAATGATGTCCCTAACCCTGAGGGCAAACTCTGTTGGGAGAGAGGACATCGTCCTCTAAGATTGCTTCTAGCTGACATGGGGGTGACATTCTTCTTAGGGGGTCCTGTGAAAGCAAATGATGGTAAAATTCCCAAATTAACCTTTGACCTAAGAAAATTGTAACTAGCCTCTGAGTATTTTGAGAAGGTCCGGCCAGAGTGTTGTCAAAAATGTGCACCATTCGAAATTGTCTCGTGCAGTTGGTACCAAAAAAACATGTCTAATATTAGCGCTTAAAAAAAATCATGACATCATAAAAACCAGATTGAGTTGATGTCGTGGGGCCCCATCTTCATCCTGGAAATTTCAAAGATTACTGTAGGAAAGTTTGTTGCTTGTTATGGGAAATTTAAACATTAACAACAAGGATATATAATGACATATAAAGAAAGACACAGATATGAGGAAAGGCAAAGAAATTTATCAAGTACATAATTATTCTTATTCTGTCCGATTTCATGGCTCCTAACCTAAGACATAAACTCTGAGATATCTCTTATCAACAGGCTTGGAATTGAAGAGGGACTGAGCCATAGTCCAACTCCAAAACCAGCTCTACATATTAATAAAGAAATGTTTGATAAGACATATATATATATATAATCAATACTTACATTACATATATGGTTTTATTGCTGATCCTTAGTGGGTCGTAACTAGTTTCCATCCATCATTAATTAAATATTCAGGGTCCCTTAAATTCTTTGAAGATGAGTATTTTCCTGTGGAGATAAGAAAAGAACCCTGTCCCCAGCCTATCTGTACTTCTTACCATCAGTATGATCGCCATCCTTGTGAATGAATTGTTATTTATCTTTTCCAAGTGGCTTCTCTTCTTCAAACCAAACCTTTATTAATTTTGATGGTATCCACAATTTTTCCTTACCTGTGGAGACAAGAGCAAAACCCCTTCCCCAACGCAGCACATCTCCTGGCTTCCATTGTTAGGTCAGCACATCCTTGAAATAAAATGGTTGATTTAGTTCAGTAGATTTTCCATTATCCAATGTCTTTCTACAACCGTTGTTCCGTCTCTTTAGCACTGAGAAAATTCAAGGTTAACAAAGCATTATGTAACCTATTTCTGGGGGTGTTTTCCACCCCTTTCTGTTTGTTCAACATATCCTTTATAGTTCGATTTGATCTTTCTATGACTGCTTGACCTGTAGGATTGTATGGTATACCTGTAACATGCTTGATATTGTAATAATCAAAAAACCATTTCATTTTCCCAGAGACATAAGCAGAACCATTATCTGTCTTTATTTGTGTAGGTATACCGATAATAGCCATGACTTCTAATAAATGAATGATTACTGAATCAGCTTTTTCTAAACTTAAAGCAGTTGCCCATTGAAAGCCTGAATAAGTGTCAATGGTGTGATGAACATATTTTAATTTGCCAAATTCTGCAAAGTGGAACACATCCATCTGCCAAATTTCATTCCTTTGGGTGCCCTTTGGATTAGCCCCTGCAGGCAGTGGTGTTTGGTTATAGAAAGAGCAAGTAGGGCATTTCTTTACAATCTCCTTAGCTTGTTGCCATGTAATAGAAAACTCTTTCTTCAAACCTTTGCTATTAACATGATTTTTTATGAAATTCAGAGGCTTGTAGCACACTACCAATCAATAATTGATCAATTTCTGCATTACCTTGTGCTAGAGGACCTGGCAGACCCGTATGGGATCAGATGTGTGTTATATACATAGGGCAAAGCCTGTTCCTGATCAAATCTTGAACCTGGAGAAACAATGAGGTTAGTTCTGTATCATCAGGTATAAATTCAGCAGTTTCAATATGTAAAATAACTCTTTCTGCGTATTGTGAATCTGTAACTATATTAATAGGTTCTTTAAAATCCCTTAGCACCATAAGAATGGCATATAATTCTGCCTTCTGAACAGAATCATAAGGACTTTATTCCACCTTACCCAAGTGTTCTGATTTATAACCTGCCTTCCCTGATTTATTGGCATCAGCATAAAATGTATGGGCTCCAGTTATTGGAGCATCACAGACAATTCAAGGAAGGATCCAAGAAGTTCTCTTTATGAAGTTAAGTCTCTTGCTTTTTGGATAGTTGTTATTAATGTCTCCCAAAAAATTAGCACAAGCTCTTTGCCATGGTTCATTATCTTCCCATAATTTCTTTAGTTCATCAGCAGTGAAAGGCACTATAATTTCTGTTGGGTCTATGCCTGCTAGTTGACGAAGTCTCAACTTGCCTTTTATAATTAACTCAGAGACTTTTTCCACATAAGTTTTCAGTTTCTTACTTGGTTTATGTGGTAAAAAGATCCATTCCAAGATAATATCATCTCTCTGCATTAAAATTCCTATAGGAGAAATTTTTGATGGTAGTATGATGAGAATACAATCGAGCTCTGGATTCACCCTGTCCACATGTGCCTGTTGTAATTTTTCCTCAATCATTGTCAGTTACTTTTCTGCTTCAGCTGTTAATTCTCTGGGACTATTCAAATCTTTATCGCCATCCAAGATTTTGTTCAAATGAATTATTAGATCAGGTGTTATCCCAATAGCTGGGTGTAGACTGGAAATGTCTCCTAACAGTCTTTGAAAGTCATTAAGAGTCCATAGGCGATCTCTCCTAATTTGTGCCTTTTGTGTCTTAATTTTTTGCAAACCTATTTTATAACCTAAATAGTTAACAGAATCTCCCCTCTGAATCTTTTCAGGAGCAATCTGCAATCCCCATTTAGGTAAAAGTATCTTCATTTCTTAAACAGTCTGTTCAAGGTATCCATGTTTGAATCAGATAACAAAATGTCGTCCATGTAATGATATACTATAGATTTGGGAAATTTCTTGCCTATTATTTGCAATGGTTGATTCACAAAATATTGGCACAGGGAGGAGCTATTTAACATACCCTGGGGGAGGACTGCCCAGTGGTACCTCCTCAAAGGTTGAGAATTGTTATAAGTAGGCACTGTGAAGGCAAATTTTTCTCTATCTTCTTTTTGTAAAGGTATAGTGAAAAAACAGTCCTTTAAATCAATAACTATGAGAGGCCATCCTTTTGGTAATAAAGAGGGCAAAGGAATTCCAGATTGCAGAGGGCCCATAGGTTGAATAACCTTGTTGATGCCCCTGAGATCTGTCACCATTCTCCATTTACCTGATTTTTTCTTAACCACAAATACAGGAGAATTCCAAGGGCTGGTAGATTCTTCTATATGTCTAGCATCTAATTGCTGTTGTACCAGCTATTCTAAAGCCTGTAACTTTTCCTCAGCTAAAGGCCATTGCTTTGTCCATATTGGTTTCTCAGTCAACCATTTTAGAGGCAAGGCTGTTGGTATCGCTGAAGGGACATCAATTGCTTGTTCTTGTACAGCCCAAAAGGCCGGTTTTCTCCGTTTGTAAAATCTTTTAATATCATTCTCAGAAATATAGGCTCTGGAAGTAGCAGGAATGTTAATTTCGGTATTCCATTGTTGTAATAGGTCACGACCCCATAAATTCACTGCAATATTGGCTACATATGGCCTTAATTTTCCTATTTGTCCCTCTGGCCCTATGCATTCAACCCATCTCATGCTCTGCCTTACTCGAGATAGGGTTCCAATTCCCAGGAGCTGAACATTTACATTCTGAAGAGGCCAATATGGATGCCACGATTCTGGGGTAATAATACTTACATTCGCACCTTTGTCCATTTACACACACTCTTAGCTTTGGTCTTTGATCACTTATAGAAGTTTGCCAAAACACACGGAACTCATCCTTCTGATCATTATTGCTTGTAACAATAGGCATGGGGCTTCCTAATTGTCCTGACGGAGCACGTTCTCTGCAGAAACTGGAAATGACTGAACTATGTTTGCCATGGGGGCCTGTGAGGCCCCCCTCTCATGTTTCCAGTCTGTATCAGGTTGCCTTGTCTATCTCTTGTAGACCGTCATTCATTCGTCCAGTGTCTGCCTTTTCCACATTTTCTACATAAACCTGAAGGCTGAGTCCTCCTATTTCTGTTATTTCTAGAAGATGCATTATTATTATTATTATTATTATTATTATTATTATTATTATTTCTGAAAATTTGTTGTCTACAATTCCTTTTCATATGACCCATTTTGTCACAATTAAAACATTTGGTATTCTGGTGTCTCCTTTTACCATTGGAAATTGCTTCTTCTACCCATGCTTCAGTGCCATAGTCAAATGTATCAACATTCAGTGTATGCAAGACCCATTCTTCCAAGGGCGCTGATCTGAGCTTTAAAGGCCCCAAGATCCTTTTGCATTCCACATTTGCATTTTCATAAGCCAAAGATTCAATCATTATACGTCTTGCTTCTGGGTCAGATATCCCTATTTGTACAGCTTTAGTTAGTCTTTGTAAAAAGTCACTAAAGGGTTCTCTCTGACCCTGTTTAACTCTGACAAATTA
The DNA here is from genome assembly GCF_037038515.1 of Microtus pennsylvanicus. NCBI lineage: Eukaryota > Metazoa > Chordata > Mammalia > Rodentia > Cricetidae > Microtus > Microtus pennsylvanicus. The sequence goes on along the minus strand of NC_134601.1, from coordinate 133,671,154 downwards.
TTCCATTCTCTGTCCTGGGTCTTGTACCCTGTCCCAAGCCCTTAAGGCTGCTGTAGTACATATGGAGAGTGTGTTTTCGTCAAAATTAGCTTGTTCCTGAGAGTCAGAAAAGAGCCCTTCACCTAGAATTTTATCTAGGGAAATGTCAATTCCCTTTGCTCTTTCCTGCTGTTCTAAGAGTCTAGCCTCTTGCCTGAATAAGCATTTCCAGTTCAATTGCGGTCCACTCTCAAGTACCGCAGAAGCTAACTGGAGCCAGTCAAAGGGCATGGCCCTGTTTATTGTGGCCCAAGATTTTAGCATCTCTTTAACAAAGGAGGCGTGCATTCCAAAAAGTCATCACAGCCTGTTTGATTTCTTTGAGATCATTCATACAGACAGGCTCCCATGTATCTTCCTTGATGACCCTAGGGTTTCTGGAACCAACCACTTTCTCTGTTGTTATTACTGGAAAGGCAGGTAGAGCTGTAGGTAGAGCTTTGTGGGAATTGTCCCAGAGAGATTTACCCACAGATGTAGTTAAAATTTGCCTTTCTACCCTTTGCTCTCCTTCATCAGAATTTAGAAATTCCTCAATCTTTTCAATTCTATTCACCATTGCCTTTGCAATGTCTGAATCTCCTGTCCGGAATTATGTTCCAAAGCCTTCATTGAGGATTCTAAAGTATGAAGTTTGTCCATTAGAGATAACATCTCATCTTTGGACATAATTTTTATGGCATAAACCGTGCCTTCTTGTATTGACAATCTTTCCGCCAATCTGTCATAAGCTTTAGACAAAATCCGATTGTCACATTCAGCAGTTTTGATTCTCTCAGTTAATGTTTCAGTTCCTACAGAAAGGGACCGAAGCTTACGATCCAAATCAGCTGTTCCCTTTTCCATAGTAATGAATTTCTCCTTAACATCAGCCTGTACCTTTTCTAAATTTTGCTCAGTCGATCGAGTCATGTTAAACAAAGATCTGTTCTCTTCCTGGAGAACTTCAAACTGATTCTTGAGAAGATTGTTGTCATTCTCAATTGTTTTTAAGTGTTCAACCTCTGCCTTAAGAATCCTGGATTCATCTCATAAAGACTTTATCATATTTCTATTATCAAACCATATAGTACCAAGGAAAACTATGAATCCCAGAAAGATCCATAGATGTGGGGTGACAGACACCTCTTGTAAAATCTCCCACATGGTACAATCAAAAAGGCTGTTAAAGTCTTGAATGGTAACGTTTTCAGACATTTTCAATCAAATCTGTATTTATTTTTATTTATAAAAGAAAATTTTTTTACCTGTAATGACTGTTTCCTGCCAGTGGTGGCAAAAGAAATTCACCTGAGTCCACGTGGCCGAAGTCATAGCCCGTCTGAAACAATTAACTCAAAACCGAAAGTTAAAGTAGACTGTGTGCTGTGTGAATTAGAGCAGACACCAGGCTGATAAATAGCAGTTGGGGGGAGGGCCAGGAAGCCCGGCAGAGCCAAGGCCGGATTCAGCCTTGAATTAGCCGTGGATTGTTATGCCTGAGGAGTTAGAGTGGTCGCGGAAGCAGTCCCTTTGTATCAGACCAGATCTGCTGCTGTGGCGGCTGTAGTGGCGCAAATGGGGAACCACCCTGGTGCTGCAAAACCGCAGGCACCTGAGCTTCCACTAATTCAGGCAGTGGGGTTCCATTGCAAACTTAGCCAAGGCAGGCAGGGAGGGGTTAATGTGCTCCGGGCGAGTAGGTCTGGCGGGCGGGGCAGAATGGGCCCCCGCATGCATGGCCGAGTGTATCTCGGACTCGGCACTGGGGCCCGAGTCACGAACTAAAAAACTGCTGTGTTTTTAGGACCCAGGCAGAGGGCTACGAGATTGGGGCATGTAGCTCTCTCAAAGTAAAATTCAAGCCTACGTCCCGAGCTGCTCGGGGCAGGGCAAAAAAGCCCGACATTGGCACCAAAATGTAGGCGGCGTAATAACCAGGCTAGCTTAATATGAAACAGCAAATTTTAATGAAGAAATAGCTTACAACACCAGGGATCCAGCGATGAGCAGGAGATACAATAAAGAGAGACCAGTGGGGCTCACACCGCCAGATTTATATGTAAACATTAGCCTGAGGCGAACATGCCCCCCCATTGGGCGGAGTTTACCCTACATCTTGGTATGAAGATCCTGTCTCTCCTCTGTTGAAGCTTTCTTTCCTGGCATCTGTGTGGGATTTAGAATTCAGTTTTTGGGCATCTTAATGTTGATATTCAAATGGGTATCAGAAGCAGTTTTTACTCAGCCCAGACTAAGTAAGGTTGATGACTTTCAAATTAGAAGATTCCCTCAGGCAATCTTCAGTAATCTGGGAGAGGTGTTCAGACTTTCCTCCAGTAAAGGGGTCTAACTGAGATGGTGATAGACTAAGATCTCTACATAAAGAAGAGAGGCAGGCTGGGCGATGGTGGCGCACGCCTTTAATCCCAGCACTCGGGAGGCAGAGGCAGGTGGATCTCTGTGAGTTCGAGACCAGCCTGGTCTACAGAGCTAGTTCCAGGACAGGCTCCAAAGCCACAGAGAAACCCTGTCTCGAAAAACCAAAAAAAAAAAAAGAAGAGGGGCAGGATGGGGGCTGAAAGGCAAGCATGATACATGTGATCCTACAGTAAGTAGAGTCAGTGGAGTCGTAGATATGGGTCTAATGCCCCCCTCTAGAAAGGTTGCAGGGATGAAGGTATTTGGCAGCATGAGTCTAATGTTTCTGCCTAGAGAAGGGACCAAGCGTACTTGGAAGTATGGTGATGCGGGGTGTCATATATCAATCTGTTGATTTTATTGGTTAAGCAATAAAGAAACTGCTTGGCCCTCATAGATTAAAACGTAGGTGGGATGAGTAAACAGAACAGAATGCTGGGAGAGAGAAACTGAGTCAAGGAGTCGCCATGATTCTACCATTCCAGGCAGACGCAGGTTAAGATCATTCCTGGTAAGCCAGCTCGTGGGCTACAGCAGATTATTAGAAATGGGCTAGTTCAGGTGCGAGAGCTAGCCTAGGAGAGGCTAGATATAATGGGCCAAGCGGTGTTTAAAAGAATACAGTTTCCGTGTAATTATTTCGGGTAAAGCTAGCCATGTGGGCGGCCGGGTGCCGGGGACGCAGCACCGCCGCTCTTATTACAACAGTATGGGTCCAATGAGTAGGGTAGATGAAGTTGACAACATAATTGTAGGCTTTGACTATATATGGAGAACAAAGGGGCCTAGTGGGGATAATGGCAGGAGTGAAATGGAGTTAACAGCACAAGCTTGAGTTCTGTTATTCAAGGGGAGCAGGTGCACATGCACAGAACACATTTGTTGAGATCTTTAATGAATTGTCACATTGCCTATGCAGATGATCATGTCACTTTTTTAAAATGATTTATTTACTTATATTTTACCTATATGAATGATTTGCCTGCCTGTATGTATATGCACAATGTGTGTGCAGTACCTGTGGAGACTAGAAGAGGGAATCACAACCCTAGAAGTGGAGTTAAATACTGGGTGAGATCCCATGTGGGTTCTGGGAACCAAATATGAGTCTTTTGTAAGAGCATGTGTACCCTTAACCACAGAACCATCTCTCCATCCACTGATCAGATCACTTTGGACTTTACTGTTATTCTTTGCAGCTCTACAGATCTGTCCCAGGACCTGGCCCATGCTAAGAAAGTGAGTCACAAACCCACAATTCTCACATACTGCAAAGAGGTAAGTTGCAGTTGTTTTAACCTCTTTTCATTGGGATGTTTTAACACAAGCATATAATGTGTTTTGATCGTGACTATGTCCTATGTCCCATCACCAAGTGTGTCCTCTTCTCACTCCTCCTGGTCTCAGTATTTTTCTCAACTAGTCTTATTTCTATTTTCATGGGGTTTTTTGTTTGTTTGTTTTTATCAACCTGTAACCTCAATTAAGGTTACCTAGAGAAGCATATGTGGAGAGCTTATTTAACAGATTCTCACCCATCCATGTATTTTTTATCCCCATAACCTCCAAGTACCTTACTTTTTCTCCCTACCACTACTCCTGATCCCAGTACCCAGGTAGAAATCCTCCAGTCCCCAGGTACTTTCTTTTATATCTTCAGAACTCTTTTGGTCAACACATGTTTTTCATTTGTTTCCTATAGTGGCATGTGCTGGGGGTTAGAATCATGGGCACCTTACTAGTGGCTACACCACTGAAGTAAATTTCCCTCACACTCTGAAAGCATTAACTGCCTAGAGATCCATAGGGAGGGGTAAAATTTCCCAAGCCCATCTCCCTAGCAACTGTAACTTCCTACCAATCCTCAGGAATGTGTGAAAGGCTCATGACCTTTCTACTCTCTCCATGACAGAATGATGAGGGCCCAGTCTTCTGCAACTAATAACAGCTACTGAGCTTTCAGGCATGCAAAGGCTATGTCATGTCCTAGAGAACTAAAGTCCACACCACTCCACCCTGTCTTCTACTTCTTGTATTCTTTCTCCACCTTCTTCCATGGAGTCCCCTGACCCATGGAGGGGATGGTATGCATGTCTCATTTAAGACTGTGGATTCAACAGTCACATGTTCTCAACACTTTGGCTACCTAGGAATCTTGGGAGTAGTAAGATGGTGGTGGTGGTGCACACCTTTAATCTCAGCACTCGGGAGGCAGAGGCAGGTGGGTCTCGGAGTTTGAGGCCAGCCTGGTCTATAGAGGGAGTTTCAGGACAGTCAGGGCTGAGAAAACTTTCCACAGAGAAACTATGCCTCAAAAAAGTATCTCTGGAGTAACTGCTACCAGACACTTCTCTGGACAGTTCTGGCAGCAATAACTTGTGGGCATAAACATAAATACTTAGAAGGAAATTTGACCTTATACCCAAATTTGGCATTTTAATGTGCTAAATACACAAAAGTAGACACAGAAGCCACCCACAGGAGCCTTTCTTCATTACTTGTTATCATTGTCAAGCTGGGTCAAATGGGTAACTTGGAACCAGATTCTCCACTCAAGTAGAGTTTCTGGGGGAAAGGGCTGGTCCAGACACACTAAAGATTAGAGTGGAAGTGAAGAATATCTGGGAAGAGCCTCTGAAGGGTAGCCAGATGAGCTGACTGAAGATCCCAGTTTACCAAGATCTACGATGATAACAACACAGCATGCAGTGACTATGCTTTCATTTCCTTGTGCCAACAGTTTCTTCAGTGCATAAAGTCATAAACTATAGATAATGGCTCAGAATTGGAGCCTAAAACTCTGGTAGAACTGATTTGTTAAAGAGGCTGGGTGGATTTGGTCCTTACAAGAGTAGCCCATATCAGCCAACCTAGCAAGCAGAGTACCATTTAAGGCTGGCAGCCACACCCAGATTCAGTGTCCTTTCCAGGTGGATAGATATCTGCTGAGTATCTCCAGGGAACAAAATCCAGATGTAAACCCAGACTGAATTCTGAATACCTTGGATACAGAACTTCCAAATTTCTCCATTGGCACTTGGAGCATTTAAGGTGTATTCATTGTGTATTTGGTATTTTCATAAATAGTTACTATTTGGGGGTACCTAATATGCTCAAGGCAAATCATATACATTTTAATCCCTATAGGTACATATAAAGAATACTTAAATATCCATAAATCAGTTGAGCCATGGATATTTTTCTTCCATTATACATGAATTCAGTACAAAATCTTTAGGCCATATTTTCAGAAACCTAGAACACAAGGTCCATTGCCCAGACCTCTGAGCATGGTACTGCAGCTGGAAGGCGTCAGTCTGCCACTATTAACATTTACCTTGGGAGTAGTCTTCAGTTTCTACTTCACATGTGTTACAGTGAGTGTTAGTGAGGCAGATAACTGGGTAAGAGCATTTCTAGAGCGTGACAAGAATGGCCAGTTTTCATCTTTCATTTTCGTGGATCCCAGTTTCCCCCAAATATAAGATTTTTTCCACCAGAAGATCACTAACTCTGCTTCAGAAGTAGACTCTTTTCTCTTTGCATTTCATTCTCAGGACTCTGTTTACTTAATGTTTTAAGGTAGCATACAAAGTAATGGTTTTCAGAATGACATATCCCCATGTTATTGGTTTTTAACCAACAATCACCTTGTCCCACTGTCTATCCCCTTTGCTAGTCCTCTTCTTCCTCCCCAATTGTCCCTGTTACTTCCATGCCCCCTGTATAAACACTTTTTCCCTCTTTAAGGACTCAGCCTCCCATCTTATGGTACCCTTTCTAGTTTCGTGTCCTACACACAAAGTTACACAAGAATTCAGATTTAAATGTGGTTACTCATTAAAATTAAACTTGAACCATCTGCCTTTCTGCACTTACTTGTTTTGTTGAACATGATCATTTATCAGCACCTCTGCATCCTCACATGATGCTGAGGCAGAGATCTCTTGTCTCCTCCCTTTCCACAAGGCCAACATGCCAGTTCATGAGAGCCATAGCTGTAGGAACCTGCATTACCTCTATCACCCCTAGAAGAGCTACACTGGGCATTATAGTTCCTACATATGAATGGCGTGTGAGATGGGTGTATGACACAGCTCACCTCATAGCATCTGCCAAGTAATATTAATGAAGTCTAGACCTGACTGTGGCACACACAGATTATGTGTCCCTTGTCTACATTGGTCCAGAGCCCTAGGTCTCATTTGTACCATCTGTGTTCTTCAGATATGAGCCTTAAATCCATTATTCTCTGAACTCTTCTAACTTTGGTGCCATTCAGGTCTGACCTTGTACTTAGCATCTGTTAATCTTTCTGCCTCTAGTCACACACTTGTTGGGCCACCTTCCTTAGATTGCTGTTAAGTTACTACTTCACCATCTATTCATGTTCATACAAAATCCTAAATGTCAGTGTGTCTTTTTTTTTCTAGAGTGCCATCTTGACCCCTGGTCCTGTTGGGTATGTTAGTCAGTCAGAAGGGAGGAACATCCTCTCCTACATGTTGTATGGATGGGAAAAGAATCCATCAACTGAACCCACTGAAACTAGAAGCCAAAGGAACATTTCTTCCTTTATTTTTATCAGGCATTTAGTCAGCAATAAAGCAGTAACTACTCATCGAGAGGTAGAGCATTATCCTTGTATGCATGCGGACCTGAGTTCAATCCCTAGAATCAGGTGTTACAACTTTCTTCCAAAAAAGTAAGATTAGAGCCCCAAAAGTTTTAGGGGCTGGAGAGATGACTCAGTGGTTAAGAGCACTGCCTGCTCTTCCAAAGGTCCTGAGTTCAATTCCTGGCAACCACATGGTGGCTCACAACCATCTGGAATGAGGTCTGGTGCCCTCTTCTGGCCTGTAGACATACACATAGACAGGATATTGTATACATAATAAATAAATAATTTTAAAAAAGAATAAGTTTTAATCTTCATAGAAGCAAATATTGGTCTACACTGAGCCTTAGGCTCTTGGGTAAATGAGGGTTACCTGTGTTGTCAGGCAAATCCAGATTCTCCTACATCACAGAATTTGGATTTGTCACCTGTGTGCAACCAGGGGTGAAAGTACATACTGACCAGAAAATGGAATAAGGTGGTTGTGACTAGACACAGTGCTAGTGGAGCATGGCAGGTGACAGCTGACCATAGTGATGACATGTACATGTGTGTTCACATACAGAGAAATGTGCTAAAGTAAACAATACAACTCTGCTCAGTAGTCCTGGGCAAGGGAAAGGGCAGTATGCTTCAGTGCAAAGGATGATTGATAGCTCACGGTCCCTAAGACAGGTACAGGACAGACAAACAGCTGTTTGCATTAGGAATATGTCTCACTGAGTAGAATATTGATAGACTTATTTTATCTTCATATATATATGAATATATATGTTGTGTATGTACAGTCGTGAACATCAAAAGACATTATCAGGAATCAGTTCTCTCTGCCACCATGTGGGTCTTTGGGATTAAACTCAGGTCATCAGGCTTGGCAGCAGTATCCTTTACCACTGAGCCATCTTGTCTGCTTGAAACATTGATATTCTACCAGAGTGCTTTTCACACAGTAAGAATATTAACAGAATGCTTAGCATGTAGGCTCCCCAGTGTGACCAGATGCCATGTAGCAAGATTTATGCTTAAAGATGGCCTGGCAAACAGAAGAACATTCTAATGGGACGTATCACAGTGTCAATAGGGAGCAAAGTCCTGACAGAGTGCTTGACACATCCTACAAAATTGCTAAGAGATCACTTGACAAATAATATGAAAACCGATACTTAGAATTATAGTGACTATAAATAAATATATGCATATATCTATAAAGAGAGATAGCTATATTTGATATTTAGTCTTTCAAAGTCATGGCAATGATCCAGAATTCCCACCACATTCTTCTTCTCATCCTGGGATTATTTCGACTCTGTGATTGAAACAAAAAAGAAAAGAAATGGTAGTGAGTTCACACTACTTACTCACTGGTCTGTTTCCTCCCATCCTTCAAAGCCTACATGCTTCCCTCCAGCCAAACCTCAGAGCCTCTGCTACACAGCTCAACCCTCTGCTCAGAGCACAGTGACTGCCTCACCTTCTCTTTGAATTCCTAAACCAGAGGAAGGCATGGCTTGTACTTTGAGAGCTGACCTGGGTTTTGGGAGCCCACAGCATCCTGGGTAGGGAAGGTCTCCAAAAGACCCAGCTTTGAAGTAAAGGAAGCATGGCATAGTACTTCAGGTTCAGTGTAGCACCCTCAAAGACTAGAAGTGGATGACTGATCCAATACCGTATGAGAAAAGTGTGTATTCTGGGGTTTGGGAGATGTGTCAAAGGACCACTTACAGATTCCGTCATCATCTATTTGGGATCCCTGATCTCTTCATGGATCACTCGCTTCTTCCTTTTCCTCAACCGGTTACTCCAGACATTTACCTGAATGTCACCAGCTCCTGAAATAGGGAGGGATTAGTACGTGAGCGTTAGATGGTTTAGGGCCTTGTTTTGTCAGAAAAGAACAAGGCTTGTTTCTTCCATGAGCCTATAGGCCTTCTCCATTGTCTGATTTTTACATCTGCTAGCTCACAAAGACTGAGCTATTAGCCATACAGCAATACAGACCAAAGGCCACTTCAGGTTATACCATCCAGTATACTGTTTGGTTCCCCTCCCCCATCATCTAGTATAGCTTTCCTGTTTTATCCTTCATTAGAAACACAACTTATTGCCTTTTATTTTATATTTATATTTTTATTTATGTGTGCATGTGTATGCCTCTGCGTATGTGTGACATATGTATGGATTTGTCAGATCCTCTGGAACTGGGGTGACATAATAGTGAACTACCCATTGTGGGTGCTAGGAACTGAACTCCGGTCCTCTGGAACAACAGCAGATACCCCTAACCACTGAACAGTCTCTCCATACCCACTCTTTATTTCTTTTGGGTTTTGGTTGGTTGGTTGGTTGGTTGGTTGGTTGGTTGGTTGGTTGGTTGATTTTGGTTTTGAGACAAGATCCCTTCACGTACCCTAGAAAAATCTTAATCTAATGACCCTACAGAGCTTTGCAATTATAGGCATGCCCAACACACCCAAATGGAAACACTGTTTAAATGATATAATAATAAAACTGAATACTTGCTCTTCTTTAACTGTGCCTTCACTGGCCACGAACTCTCAGCTCCCTAAACTTTCTACACTAGACTAGAACCTGCAGCCGTGGAAACTACCATTTCATAAATTGTCAGGTATCTCTCAGGGTCCCTGGGTCTGTGAGGCAGACAGTTTCCAGGTGTCGATATGTCCTGGAGTCGATAACAGTGAGAGGAGTCCACAGTGAAAGCCCTGTCATTTCCAGTCAGAAGAGTACATGGGCCATTTACAGAGCAGAGGCCAGCTGGTGATTCCTGGTTAGACAGTGAGTGTCAGGATAAAAGAACAGACTATGGGGGAATGCCTGACTAAATTTCAGAAATGAAAGAAGACATGAATGCATTTCAGTGGCTTGGGCTATGGACTAGAGAACCAATGAAACTGCTGTTCAGGCCAATAATTCGCGCAGTTGTGCTGATCCTCATCTTTAATTACTAGAATGCTGTGATTGAAGACATGCAGTCCTGGTACTGTAAATCTGACCAAGAACCTGTGGTTGCACAGGCCCCATGGGGAAAACCCATTACTATGATTTTGCTAAATGAATGTAGTACAAACTAACCTCTAAATCCATATCTCTCTATGCATAGATAGCTCGCAGTCATTACCAGATAAGTTTTGTTGTACAGTGAGTGGTGGCTAATACAGAAGCTCCCAACTGGTTAGACTGCAGAAAATAAGTGTCTATCGATTGTTTAGATAAACACTGAACATAAATGTCACACACATTCCTCCCAAGCTCAAGTACCACTGCAAAATAGGGGCTAGAGAGATTGTAAGAAGCAGAGGACAGGGAGGAACAGAGCATATAGTGTCTTATGGACATGGCAGGAGTGTCAAACTCAAGAGCTCACAGGAGTTGTCTTTTCCTGCATAAGACATGCATAGGATCAAGCCTGTCAGCATTCTAGCAAGGAGTAGGGACTCATGAGCTTCCAGACCTCTATGAGCAGCTATTGACAAGAGATGATTTTCGTGGGAGGGAGAGTCGGTTTTAAGGGTATGGCCCCTGTTAGGTCAGCCCATACTCTTGTGGATGATTGTACATCACTTAGTATATAGACAGCACAAATGGGGCTTGGCTGGTTATTTTTAAACAGTAACAAACAAGACATGAATTTGAGGAATGTGGGGAAGTGAGGGAAAACATCTAGGAAAGATGTTTTATGTTAATTAGGTGAGAGAGTGGGGTATGTGTGACTATGGTCAAAATACATTATATAAAATCCTCAAACTTTAAATAAAATACCATATTGAAAAAGAATGAAGAAATTATGTTCAAGAACAGAAATTAGTGTAAGAGGTCACTTGTTCGTTTCCCAGCCGTCCAGACTCCCAAAATAAGCACACAGAAACTGTATTAATTAAATCACTGCTTGGCCCATTAGCTCTAACTTCTTATTGGCTAGCTTTTACATCTTAATTTAACCCATATCCATTATTTTATATTTTACCACGAGGCTCGTGGTCTACTGGCAAGGTTTTAACATGTCTATCTCCAATGGCAGCTCCATGGCTTTTCCATGACTCCACCTTTCTTCCAGCAGTTAGTTTAGTTTTCCCCACCTAGCTCTACTCTACCTTATCACAGGCCTAAGACAGTTTATTATCAATGCTATTCACACATACAGAGGGGAATCCCGCATCAAATTAGATTGCACTCAACCTGGGACATTGGAAGCAGTGGAAGCTGTGGAAGCAGTGGAAGCAGTGGAAGCAGTGGAAGCAGTTGAAGCAGTTGAAGCAGTGGAAGCAGTGGAAGCAGTGGAAGCCGTGGAAACCGTGGAAACCGTGGAAACCGTGGAAACCATGGAAGTACTGGGGGCAGCAGCATCTTCAGAGGCAAGTCCTTCATTTTCATTATGAGGATCTAGATCCAGTGATGTCAACTATAAAAGAGAATCTTGGATAAAGCATTTTGGCAAATAGTAATCTACAGGCAGTATTTCTGCCATGTGATTTAGGGTATTTTAATTCACTGGGTATTATTTAACACAGGATCTTGCAAATAAATAATTACCCAGGCCCAAAGTTTATACAACCCAGTGAATTTCCATACAGTTAGAATTGTCATTTGAAACAATATGTGATGCTTCACATTAAATTTTATACTTTAAGTATCAAATATATTTTATACACTCATCCACCACCAAAAAGAAAACTATCCTCAACAATGTGGGCGTGAACTGAAGGCAAACATGGAGCATTCCTACAGAAATAGGTGATACTCACCTTTACGCGTTTTTTCGGTTTTATGCCACAAGTCCCTTCAGAATGTTTGTCTATGGAAAGTGAGAAGTCAGAAGGTTTTGTTTGTTAGTAAATATTTCAAAAATTCAGAATCCTGCCAGTTTAGGGAATGCTAGAGTGGAGGGTTACAGCGTACTCATGGAGGAGGAATGGGCGGAGCATGGCTCTCTTTCACTTTATTAATGACATAGGCATTATCTACAGTATCAGTTTCGAAGTCTCCTTGTGATTGTTTATGAAATATTGTCCCGGTCTCATAACTGCCTCATCCTATTACAGGACATTTCTTTTGCCTCATAATATTAAGTTAATTTCAGGAAATTTTGAACTGTCAATACTTTCAGATGTGAAATAATAAAAAACTTACTTAACACATGAAATGATTTGAATATTCAAGGGTTAACTGCATGAGGAAGTATAAATGACTTAGCTCAGTGTTTTGGGGGGCTATCTAGGGTAATAATTCTCCTTTGCTCTCAAAAATTGTGCATAAACTTCAGGCCTAGAGTTTAAGAACAAGTAAAGTGCTTGTGGGAGCTTGTGCAAACTGGCCTGCTTTCCTGGGAGTTACTGTGAGTGTGTGTGTGTGTGTGTGTGTGTGTGTGTGTGTGTGTGTGTGTTGAGTTCTATCTCTGTGACAATGATTGCATGTATGTGTATAGGGTGGATGCCTATGTTTAGGATGTGATACAGTACGGTGTGCATTCCAATGGAAGTTGTTACCCATTTGTCATTTACTTATTATCCAAAATAATGTGTGTTCTTTTTAACCTTTTAGACTTTTATATGACAAGGTCTTCTACATAATCCTCTAAATGAACCCTTTTCCACACAGTCCTAACGTGAATAAGCAAAGACCTGCCTGTGACCTTACCAGGCATCGTGACTGACCCTGACCACTCACCTTTACTCTCATGGTCATGAACTTCAATACATTCCACCAGGATTTCTTTGGACTGTTGCTTGCAACGCATGAAAACTGGTTGGTTGACTGTGACCCCTAAGAAGAAGCAAAGTGCTTGTTCTTTAACCAAAAGCACAAGAGAATGAAAACAGAATCTGGGACGCAGCACACAAGAGTCCCCAAGAACAAGGGACTGCAGGAAAGAACAGTGCAGACTGCAGGCCTGAGTCCTGCTGCCTGTGTGCTATGCTCTCAGCCCTGAACAAGATGGAAGAGAGCAGCTTGCTCAGCAAGCACCTTGATATTTCTTCAGGAAGAAAGTATAGTGTGGGAGAGGGACATGCTATATGGTGAGAAGAAACTGTGGCATAGAAAATAACTGGGAGACACCCAGGCTTGTCTGAACCCAGAACTTCCCGTTACCTAGGGCCGTCATTCTGATGTAGTTTCTCTTCATATACACATAGACACTTTTCTGCCATGTGCTTCGTTTCGCCCACTCCTCCTCAGAAAAGTATGTAGAAATATCCTGGAAAGCCTAGAAAAGGAGGAAATGTAAAATCTGGCAGCTACTCTACTGGACATGTGTGCCATTCATCCCAGAATGCCCTCTGTGTTGGAGGACCTCAGTGGTACGCCTAGAAAATCAAGATAATTGATCCTGGGAAATGCGTGGGTCAAATGAGAGATGTAAACAACAGCCATTTCCCAGTTACGCTGGAAATGCTCACTGCTGGTTATTTGTTCTCCTCCCCCACTTACAAGGGACTGAACGTCACTAAATGCGTTTAGGACTAGATCACCAATCTGGTTTTCAGGGATGGTTTAGAAGGACATATTGAGTGTGCGTGTGCATGCATGTGTGCATGTGTGTGTGTGCGTAGAGAAATCCTGAGATTTATGGAGGTCCTATGGAGACTTTGGTCCTTGTCCTGAGTGCCTCTGGTTTCCACCTTCTGAGAACTCTTTCTACAATGGCTCTTGGTCACTCAGCTGCTTCTGCACACCCCCTGCCTGGTCACCTCACCTTACACATCTTCTTTGGTTCATGAGTGTCTTCCACAGAACTCTTCACACAAGAACTCCCTGTTTTCATGTCGGTGGAATCAGTGAGACTTTGAAAAGACACTGTCCGATTTTCTTCCAGAACAAAACAAGGTATCCTGTGAAGGAAGAAGGTGTGGATGGTTAGTAACTCTCAGCACATGACATCTTCTGTCCTCCTCTTTATCCTGAGATCACCTACCCCTGATTAGGTCGACAGGAAAATTGGTGCTTAGGAGTCTATGAGCATATATGAAGTTAGATTGAGTCTCAGAGAGTGGGGCGAGCGTCTATCCTGAATAGTCACCCTGGAGTGTTCATTGAGATGAAGAGACCAGAGAAAGATGTTGAATTGGGCAAGCACAGGCCCATATCCTCACCCATATGAGGAAAGTGAAAACTGACTTCACAGGTGCTAAGAATGAAACATTTGTCACTGGAAGGCAAGTGGTGGGGAGTCCAGAAGAAGAAGGCCCAGCAAACACCCAACAGCTAAAGAGGAAGGCTAGATGCAAGTATTTCGCAGCACGCTTTTAATGACTACAAATTATAGCTCCATATGGTGAATTTGTAAGGGAGGAAACGAGAAGCCAAAGTTCCATTCCTATGCCTGTAATACAAGATAGTTGGGAGCCTGAGGTAGAAGGATCCTATGTTCAATACCTGCCTGAGCTACAAAGTGAGATCAAGGCCAAGCTGGACAATACATGATTAAATCCTGTAGGATTCCTACCTACCATGTAAGAGGCCCTTGCTTTAGTTTCCCAGCTTTGTCAGAGTAGAAGAGAGAGCTTATAAAGCTTCACTCACATAGAAATGATGACTACATAAGGACAGAGAAATATTAATTACCCATATTTGATAACACACACATACGTGTATCTTGAATAGCCATACTATATTTTAATTGTATATGCACTATTGTTGTATATCAATTAAAATAAATCATGGACAAAACTCAGAACAAATTCCCTTAGGAAGCTAGACTTGGTAGGGAACACCTGTGTCCCTAGCACTTAGGAGAATGAGATAGAAAGATGGGAGGACTTCAAGACTATCCTGTACTACATATAAGAAACTTTGTCTCAGAAAAAAAGAAGAGCAGTGTAAAAACTAACTTATCTGTGTTAAAGAGTCAGCAAAGGGACTTCAAAATATGTTTGAATAATTGGTTACATTTTTATTTGGTATGTATTTGTATGTGTACCCATTATATGTCTGTGGAGGTCAGTGAACACCTTACAGGAGTCCATTCTCCCCTTCTACCATGTGGATCCTGACTACCAAACTTAAGCTTGGTGGCTGGCACCTAACAAAATAAGAGTGCTGTCCTCTTCATTAAGCTATTTTCCTTTGTAAATGTGTTTGTTTTTTAAATAGCTTTTGTGGTTTATTTTCAAAAGCTGGCTTTCATGCTGATCTACTCATACATGTATATCATTATACTTTTCTTATATTTCACCTCCCATGCTCCTTTCCCATAGTCTCTGCCAGCTTCAGGTAGTTCCTTGACTTCCCACTCTTAATACACTTCTTAGCCTCAAGGCTGTTAGGTACATACTGCTTATTTGTAGATTTTTTTCATATTGAAGACAATCTTAGATATTTATCATTCTTTTTTTCAATTTCAGTCACGTTCTTACCTCTCAACCCAGCAGAATTTTTTCCTTCATCAATAAATAAATGTTTTAACCTTTTATTTTATTAAAAAAAATTAAGAGACATATTAAAGTTTTAAATAAAAGACACATTTCTGGGACCCTATTGAAATTTAAATCCATGTATCTACATCATTACCTACTCTTGATTTTTTTCCCCTTGAGACATGGTATAGATATTATGATGCTAAGCTGACAGAGAAACTCTGGGCTCAAATAATTCTCCTGTAGCCTCCTATTAAATAATTTAGATTGATGCTTTGTGGTACAGTGTCCTGCAACATGTGTAGATATTTTGTGGTGTATTCTGAGGTAAAGTCAGTGAAGGTTTAATGGTCTCCCTGACTTATGGTTTTCAGAGATCAGAGAAAGGAATATATGGCTCTGCTGTGCTGAAAAGAGGAGGATCTATTAAGGAGAGTGTGAATTACTAGACTAATTTAGAAATTCCTGCCAAGATAAAAGAGCTGGAATGCCCACATCTACTGGAATGTCAGTGAATTTGCTTTGTCTCAAGGGGGTCCACAAACTGAAGTCATCCAAAAAAATTTAGTGAGTGGACATTGAGGTATCTCTGGGACCTTGAAGATTGCAGATTTATCCAAGAGGAAGTTGAAAAGTAGCCCCTCTAATGGAGGCTATTTGGTGTCATTGAGGATGGAGGAAATCTCAGGCATACAGGTAATTTCAAAGTTTGTGAAGCTAAGAGGCATACCACTGCTTCTCTCCAGAATAGTGTCACATGAGTCTCTTATAGTTCCTAAGATCCTTAAGGGATTGCCCAGTAAGGGTTTAGCTCAAAGCATGGTCCTAAGTGTTGAAGATTGCTGAAGACACAAGAAAGGCACAAGTACTTGGTAGATCTACACAGGCTCCTAACCTTTCTGTCTGCTCAGCTTTAACTTATTGGAGCATCCTTCAGAAAGAACCTTCCTCTACACAGGAAGGAATGAGGGAGCCAGAGCCTTTCTCCAGAAAGAAACTAAGTACCTTGATCCAGTTGACCCTAGAGCATCAGCCAACCACAGCTGTCAGTGCCTTCGAAAGTCTCAGGAAAGTGGTTGGGAAAAGTGAGACAAGAATGGAGTATAGGGGCCCCAGGTTCTGGAACAGAAGTACATCACAAAGGGGGTGTACTCCAGGAATGTACTACTCCAGGACCTGCTGACCCATTGAGATGTACGTTTCTATGGATACCTGGGCTTTTCCTATGTCTAGACTATAATTCTACCCTCTACTGTGTAGTTCATCCCAAAAAAATGGCTTGCCATTTCAAATTCTTCTCCTCAGTCTTCCTTAATCAGTCTAACCTGGGATCTCTCTACAATAAAGGATAACATTTATTACACAGTGGGTAAAAAATGATATCTTGTAATTTGCAGGCAAATGGATGGATCTAGAAAACATCATATTGAGTGAAGAAACCCAAACCCAGAAAGACAAATATAATGTGGACTCACTCATAAGTGGCTTTTAGACATAAAGCAAAGAAAAACTAGCCTACAGTTCACAATCCCAAAGAACCTAGACAACAAGGACCCTAAAAGAGACATCCATGGATCTAGTCTACATGGGAAGTAGAAAAAGACTCTCCTGAGTACATTGGGAGTGTGGGTACCATAGGAAAGGGCAGAAGGGGAGGGGGAAGGAACAGAGGGGAGTGGAGAAAAATGAAAAAATAAATAAATAAAAAGAATAACATTTAAATTACTAAGAAAAGTATTAAAGTTGAAATTTCTATATGTGCTATTTCCCCCCAAAGACCCAAGAGCTTGTTTTGTATTAATATTCTTATGAATAGTAGTGTACAGTGTGCATGTGATTAGTGTGTTTTGCTCTTTAAGGGCCTCCCAAGTGCTTCTGTTAGGAAGGTTTTTCTAATAGCATATGCTTATACTGCCCCCCCCCAATGCTTTCTAGCCTTTCCACCCAGAAGACTGCTCTATCAGTAATGCCTGCTCAGAATGACTAAGACAAATTCAGGCAAGGAAATGGACCATGAACCTTGGGAGCAGCACTAAAACTTTCTTTGCATAGTCTCTTTGTGTTGTATTTCCTTCTGACTTATTTTTAAAAATTAATGCTAAGTCATGTTACAAAGCAATGGCTTCCCCACATCCAGCCTTGTCCTAAGTGGCAAAGAACAGGAAAAGAAGTGATCCCTCTAAAAACAGAAACAAGTCAGGGCTATATGCTACCCCCATTCATTTTCTTTTCTTTTTTTTCTTTTCTTTCTTTCTTTGTTTTTTTAAGAAGGTAACTTTACCTAAAGCATCGGAAAACACATTCCTAAGGTCAGGGGTGAAAGGTGGGGACGCAGAAGGTGGAGGAACCAAGAGGAGGTATGTGTGAAGGGGACGTCACAGGGACTCTTACTCATGCAGGGAGGTTCATAGAGAACAAGGCTGCTGGAGCATGGGTGAAGCTGGTACAGCGTCTCCCTGGCGTGGGTTCGCAGGTGGCGCAGTAGGTGCGAATTGCAGCTGAAGCCACAGCCACACAGTGCACAGGAGTAAGGCCTTACGCCTGTGTGACCCATCAGATGGCGCAGCAAGTTGCTGCTGCGACTAAAGCTCTTGCCACACTCCAGGCATTCCTGGGGGTCTTCCATCTCTCGCCTGGATGTGGTGTGTGTGATCAGGTGGCGCTGCAGGTACGCATTGCGCCAGAAACTGCGGCCTCAGGTTGGGCAGCTGTAGGGCCCTTCGCCAGTGTGGTTGCGGCGGTGATGGGCCAAGTTGGAGCTGTTGCAGAAGCAGTGACCACAGGTGTCACAGGCGTGGGGCTTCTCCCCCCGTGTGGATGCGTTGGTGGAGTGCCAGGTAGGCACTCTAGCTGAACCTCTCTCCACTCGCTGCATCAGCAGGGCTTCTCTCCTGTGTGGCTGAGCAGGTGGCAAGTCAGGTCTTGTATTTGGCTAAAGCTTTTGCCACAATGGGCACAGTGGTAAGGCCAGAGGCCACCGTGGGTCAACAGATGGCGGGCAAGGCTCGCACATCTCACAAAGCGTTTGTTGCACTGGGGACAAGCGTGAGGCTTCTCACCTGTGTGCACCTGCTGGCGGCTGATCAGCTGGGAACTTTGGGTAAAGCAGCGGCTACAGGCCTGGCAGGAAAAGGGTTGTTCGCCAGTATGGGCTCGCTTGTAGCTCATCAGGTGCTCACTTCGTCGGAAAGCCTTGCCACCATCACTACACACATAGGGCTTGCTCTCCTGGCGAGAGCTAGGGCTGCCAGGGTCTTCCGAGGACTGACGATCCTTGCCCTTTGCATGAATCCGTAGGTGATGCTTTAAGCTAGAGTGCGGTTGGAAGGTCTGCCCGCAGTGGGAAAAGAGGACAACCGCCTTCTCTGACACTTTTGTCTTGTCTTCTGGGTCTGGTGTGGGATTTTGTTCTTGGGCATGTGCCAGCAGGTGCTTCATGAGGTTGGAGCGACGCTGGAAGCCCTGGTCACACTCAGCACATCGGAAGGCAGGTTCAGAAGGAAGGCGTTAGCAAGCGCTTTGCCAGGTGTGAGCTCTGGCAGAAGCGGTGACTGCAGAGGTGACAGGCATGGGGTCTCTCATCTGTGTGTATGCGCACGTGCAGCTTGAGGATGGAGCTGCGCCCAAAAGTCTTTCCACACCACAGACATCGGAAGGAAAGAGAGCTTGGCTGAGATTGAGAGCCCGGGTGGGCCTGTAGCTGGTGGGCCTGTAGGCCGGACAGCTGCAGGAAGGTGACTCCATACTCCGTGCATATAAACTACGACTCTGTCTCGGACTCTGGGACGCCTACTCTGACCTCCACAACTTCACTGCTGTCAGCAGGGGTCCCTCCCCCACCAGTACCGCTTGCCTCCTGCTCTGTTGTCTGGGACGGAGGCTCTACTGTGACTCCAGGGCCCTCTGCCTGAGACTCGGATAAAATGATGACAGGCCAGATAGTTGATTTAGGTTCTTCAGCTTTAAGTTCCTCCTTGTCAGGCATTCTGCTCTTAAGTCCAAGAGGGTTTCCAGGCCAGGCTTTCTTTTCCGAGGTGTCCTCAAAGCTAAGGGACTCCAACACAGCTGCCAGCTCTTGGTCTCTGGAATCCTCCTCAGACCTTGAGGGGCCCTAAGAAGCATGGCTTTCTTGTGGGTCCTGGAGCATACCCCTGGGGCTCTGGACTCACTGGCCAATTTCAACTTGGTGCAAGTCTCCACTCCTCAGGTCCAGCAGGCCTGGTGGGAACTGGCTGAGATGGGGGTAATTCTTTCAATGGGGGAAGGCCTGAAGTCTTTTCCAAAGGCAGCTCCCTTTTAGGGCTTTGACTGGGGAGCTGGGAAGGGCTATGAGATGATGTCTGCAGGAGCATTCTTGCCAGCACTGAAGCTAAAATCCAGTGGCCCCATGTAGCTGGAGTCTTCGGGCACGCCCTCCAGCAGCTGCGCCACCTCCTCTCCATCCCTGAGTGGCTGGCTCTGCAGATGGCTCAGCACGTGCCCCGACTGCAATGCTAAACACATGCATTAAACTCTGGTGCACTCAATTTCATAAAAGCATATTAACAGAATTAAAGACCCAGGTTAACATGAACCCAATAATTGTAGGCAATTTCATCACTCCAATTTCTTCTATATATAAGACATCTGGACAGAAAAACAAAGAGAAACTTCAGAATTAAATGACCTCATATCAAATGGACCTAAGAGATCTATAGAACATTCAACCCAAATACCAAGAATATACATATATACATTCAGCAGCACATGGAAGTGTCTCCAATATAGAAAAAATGCTAGAACAGAAGCATTAATAAATACAGAAAAAATGAAATAACTCCATGTATCCTACCCAACCATTATGCAATAAACTCAACAGCAAACAAAACCCCACTAAATGTATAAAATCTGGAGATTAAACAACTAATTATTAAATGATAAATGGATCAAAGAAGGAATCAAAATATTCTGGAGCTAAATGAAACAAAAATACCACAACAAAACCTTTGAGGAACAATCAAGGCATTTTAAGAGGGAAGTTAATAGATCTAAGTGCCTACAAAAACAAAAGCAGTACAAATAAATTACTTATTGATGTAACACAAGAATTTGGAAAAACAAAACAAACTCGGTAGATAGCAAGAAATATTTTTTTAAAAAAAAAGAGATGGTAGTGTCTGGTACTGGAAACGTAGCCAGCTATTCAGGCCTAATATCATCATGGATCTCAGAAGAGAACCTATATAACAGCTTTATTAAACCAGCATAAACCCTAACTACATTCTTAATATTTGTCCTTATACCCACAGATGAGTGTGATCCTCACCCCCCAATCAAGGTAACTTCTTTTTACAATAGGAGACCATTATTACAGAAAACCACAACCAATGAAAGTGCAGAGTAGTGGAGCCTAGTCCCGCCTACAGTCACAGAACAACTCCTGCACCTAACGCTTAGGGAGCATTAAGGAATAGGGAACAGAAAGATTATAAGAACCAGAGTAACAGGGAGTTTACTGTGATATTGTGCCTCCTAGAAAAGTTAGAAGCTACACCTATGAACTCTCACCACCATGACTATCTAAACATGACCTGAGCAAGACAGATACCAATGGACATGGTAATGTGGAAGGGGAGAGTTCAGGAGACCTCAACTACAGGCAACTAAGGACAATCTCTCTCTCTCTCTCTCTCTCTCTCTCTCTCTCTCTCTCTCTCTAACCACAAGAACACAAACATGAAAATTAAATAAGAAAACAGTAAGATGAAAATGCCTAAACAAAATGAAACATTCCTCAAAAGAAAAATCCCATAGAGTTCATTTTGTGTTGGCCAACTCCTTACTTCACAGTATGCCCTGGACTGTGCTTGATATGCCCAGTGACAGTCCATCCGAGAAAACTGACTTTCCTTTTGTCAGCAGATACCAATTACAAGTAGCTTTTTGGTTTGGTTGGTTCGGTTGTCCACTTTTTCCTCTCCGTGCTGAGATCCCTTCTGACTTGGGCCTGTGCAGGTCTTGTGTGTTCTCGCTCAGTCTCTGTGAGCACATATGTGCATCAATTCTGTTAGGTCTAGAAGACACTGTTTGCTTGGACTCATTCATCACCTCTGACTCTTAAATTTTCCACCTCCTCTTCTGCATAGATCCATGAGCTTTGGGAGATGGCCCTGGGGAAGACATGCCACTTAGAATTGGGTGCTCCAGAGTGGCTCACTCTCCGCACATTTTCCAGTTGTAGCTCTCTGTGTTCATTCCCCTCTACTCTAAGAAGTGTCTGAAGAGCTGTGAGTGGGACACTTATCTATGGTATAGTGGTGTGACACTAGGAGTCATTTTATTGCTAGTTTCTTTAGGTTTTTCCCTAGGCCAGTGACATATCTACCCTCAGATTTTTGACCACTTTAGCAGTGTCAAATATGGATTCCATCTCAGGGAGTGAGCCCTAAATCTATTCAAAAAGTGGCCGGTTACTCCCATAACATTTGGACCCTTATTGCATCAATATATCTTGTATGCAGGTCATTGTTGTAGGGCACATGGTTTGTAGCTGGACAATAATGGGGATCACCTTTCTCCTCCAATAGCATACAGAGCACCTTCCAGCACCACAAATGCTAGTCAGTAGGGGTAAAGCTTCTAGTTAGCCAACTCGACTTCTCTATCATAAAAGTTGTCTTCTAGTCGAATCTTACCATCATGTTGTGAAGGAAATAACCAAGAACCATGGCAATAGGCTGTTGTATCTGTGAGGTTTCATGGGGCTCCCTTGACCAAAGATTCAACAAGATATAACCTGTTCCTAGCACTGGGGACTTTACTTGATAATATGGGATAGCTAGTTGGGACATCATCTCTCCTTTTATGTGGTGACTCCATTTAGTCATATGTATGTATGTATATATGGAATGAAAATATACATATATATATATGTATACACACAGAGGTGTGGCTCAGTAGGAGGGAAAGGGGGTGGAAAAGAGAAAAGGAAGAGAGAGTGAGAGACAGAAATCAAGACTTTATAAGAACATGTCCTGAATGACCTACATCTTCCAACCAGGTAGGGACCTCCAAATAACCCATTCATTTGTGACCTTATAATAATTAATGTAATGATGAAGTTAACCCTTTAATTAGTCATTAGTCATCTCAGCAATGTCACAGGCTGGGTACAAAGCCTTCAAAGCATGAGTCTTTAAAGGACATTCCTGATCTACACCATGACAGGCTATCTATCTCCAGCTGTCTCCTCTCTCTCTCTCTCTCTCTCTCTCTCTCTCTCTCTCTCTCTCTCCCTTTCTCTCTCTCTCTCTCCCTCCCTCCCTCCCTCCTTCCCTTCTTTCTGGCCTCCAGAAAATTTACCTCATGATATGTTCCTAACATGAGGTTCTTCCTCATCTCAGGCTCAAAGGGACATGGCCAAGGGACGACAAAATGAAACCTCTGCAATTATAAACCAGAATCTTTTCTCATCTTAATTTTTCTTAGGTATTTTGTCACAGTGATAGTGGGATGCTGGCTCTGAAGTTGATGTCTTAAAGCCTACTTGAACTTTTCCTGTAGGGCTTCGGGAGTTGACTAGTCCCATGGACACAGTAGGAACGTTTACTCTGCTCAACATTTTTGTGTGTCCTTAACCAAAAGAAATGGTAGGAGGTTTTTTTGGAGCCTCAGAGCCAAAACACACCTTCTCCAAGAAGACAATACCTCCTGATCTCCTAATCTTTCCCAAACAGTTCCACTAACTGAAGACCAAATATTCAAATGTAAGAGATTATGGGGGCCATTCTTATTCAAACCTCCACATACACATTACACTGCATGGCATCTATAGGCTCCTGGCCATATCATAATGCAAAATGCATTTAGTCCAACTTCAAAAGTCTCCATAGTCTATCAAAGTCTCAATACTCGTTAGAAATCCAATATCCAAAGGCTCTTCTGAGACCCAAGGCAACCACTTTTTTAAAAATTAATTCTATTTTTTGAGATTATTAAATTATTAACCTCATTTAGCCCTTCCTTTTCCTCCCCACAAACCCTCCCACATACCCTCCTTGCTTTCTTTCAAATTTATGGCCTCTTTTTTCATTGACTGTTGTTATATTTATGTATTTATACATGTATATATTCTTAAATATGTACATTTAACCAGTTCAATCTATATAATGTTACTTTTATGTATGTTTTCAGGGATGATCATTTGGTATTGGATAAAAAATATTAGTATACTCTTCCATGGGGAAGACTATTTTCTCTGCTCTCAATATACCTTAGCTTGGTTGTTTGTTTTATTGCTTGTAGTTCTTTGTGTAAGGTTAAGACCTTGTGGCCTTTTCCCTATTCAGATTTACATATCTATTGGATTTTTTTCTTTGCTCAGATCATATGTAGGCAGTCATGTTGGTGATATTTTACGGGTATTGTTTCTGACATTACTTGGAAGCACTGTCTCACATCCAATTCCCTGTTCCTCTAGCTCTTACACTCTTTCTGCCTGCTCTTCCATATATCCCCTGAGCCTTTGCTTCAGGAGTTATTTTATAGATGTATCCTTGAACCTGGGCTCCACAAATCTGCATTTATATAGATTGGTTGTTTTTCTGTGCCAGTCTCTATCTTTTGCAAAGAGAAGTTTCCTTGATGAGGGCTGAGAACTACACTTAACATGTAGATATAAGGACAAATATTTAGAATGTAGTTAGGGATTGTATTGGTATAGTAAAGTGGTGGTCATGTGTTTTCTGAGATCCATGACTTCATTAGCCTTGGGTAGTTCAAAAATTTCTATTACCAGGCATGATTTCCCTGTTATTGACTGGATGTTAAGTCCAATTAAAGAGCTATTGGTTAAACCAAGGTAAATGTGTCACTTCTACATCCTTAGGGTTATTGTGTCATGATGGTCAATCATTGTTGTGGTTCATTGGCATCATAGCTAAATGGGATTCTTGCTTGCTTCCTTCCTGTGGAAGCTTGCATTGGCGCCTTCTGATATCATGAAAGCTAGTCCTCACAGAGGAGGCTTTCAGATAAGTTCCAGTTCAGGACCCATTGTGCCTTGCATCTGAAATGCATGATGTCTTCAACAATAGGGTCTTACCTTCCACCTCTAGGGCTGGAGGCAACTAAGGGCAATAGCAATATAAAGGCAATCTCTTAATTGTAACCTCATGAAAAATAAAAGGGCAAAGTACAAAGTATATACTTCTACCACACAGTGGCACATAATATACATTACTGTTCCAAAAGTGAGGAATGAGAGAATAGTAAGGAAATACTGACCAAAGCAAGACCAATGCCCTACAGGGCAAACTCCAAATCCTGTAGCTCCATGTCTGATATCAAATGGCTTAGATGGATCCGTTTTTCCAGATTTAATGCCTGCATGATTCTTCTCTTCCTTGGTCTTGTTCCACGCCCTGTCTGAGCTAGCCTACTCTTCTGGTCCCTCTAACATCTGTTTCACACAATGGCCTCTCGGGGCCTCCATTATGGGACTCCCCTGCCATACTCCTAGGCTCCCTACTTTCCTTAACCATGGAAGACTATTTCAAGAACTGTTTTATCCATGTATCCTTCATTATTCTAAAGCCAGAAGCACATAGACAGCATTGCTAAGTTTGACTACTCACCTGGAGTGAACCCCGGCCCCCTGGAATCATATTCCTAGGAGGTTTGATTGGTGTTACATTTTAGGGGCCAGGAAATTCCTTGTTTCCACAAGTTGAAAGCTTAGCTGGTTGGGGTCTTGCTTTGAGGGCACCCTGCCCTGGCACTGTATTCCTTTTTTCCTAATGAGATCAAGCTTCTCACTAATTTCTCATTCAGCACAGGCCTTGGCTGGTATTCCTTTTTACTTCAAACTCCATTTTGTATTTCTTTTTGTTCCACATTTTCTCTTTCTTTGTAGACCTGCACAACCATGATTGCTAACCAGGTGGTAGAGTCAAAGTTAGGCTGTGTTAAAATCTTCTCTACCAAAGAAATTAGTCCATTACTTTTCAATTTAGCCTCAGGCAACTTCTTAGGACAAGGGCAATAGAGAGCCAATATATCACAAAATTCTGTCTAGCTGAGTTACTAGTGTTAGTTCCCTCTAAAACCTCCACAGTCCACATGGTTTTTACCATTCTGTATCCCAACTACCAGGATAGCTCATTAAGCTTCTCTACATCATTCTACTACTTTCCTAATTAAAGTCAACCAAGTCTTCCACATTTTTCAAGAAAACAGCATAGTCAGGCCTGTCACAGCAATAGCCCAGCCCTTGGTACCAAATTCTGTCTCAATTACTTTCCTGTTGCTTTGATAAAACACCATGGCCAAGACAACTTCTAAAAGAAAGTGTTGAATTTGGATTCCAGGTAGAGGGTTAGAGTCTGTGATGGCGGAGTGAAGGAAGAGCTGAGCACTCACACTGTGTTCCACAACCATGAGGGAAAGAAAGCACTGGGAATTGCATAAAACGTTAGTCTGCCTCCACTCCAGTGACAAACCTCCTCTGACAAGGTCACAGCTACTAATTCTTCCCCAATAGTTCCACCAACTGGAACCAAGTAGTCAAATAGGTCAGGCTATGAGGCTCACTCATTCAGTCCACTACAGCAACCTGCAGTTTCCTGGAGAGTGAAATTGACTTGAAGTGTGGTTCAATACAAGAGAGATAAGGAAAAGAGAAATGAAGAGGGTAGGGAGAAAGAAAGATCAATAGACTTTAAGGGCCTGTAAATATTCTACCAGTGAGCCCACAAACCCAATATTCTCGCATGATTTTTTGGAGGTAGTTGTCTTATTATTTTTAAAAATATTTTCATTGTGATAGTCTAATATATGCACACAATGTGCTTTGATTGTAATTGTCTCACATTATGTTCTCTTGTTCCCATCTCACACTCCTGCTTACTCCCTTACTCTTCCCAAATAATACCTCTTTGATTTTCATTTCCTTTTATTTTGTCAAGCCATTAGTTTTATTATGGTTTTCTCAAGGAGCATGGATATATGGGTTATTTCGCAGAAGAATAGGTACCTTACTAGTAGCTAGTCCCCCTAAAGTAAATGCCACACCCTTCTTCATAGAAGATTAACTGCCTATGGATCCTTGGGGAGTGAAGGGCACTCATGAGCATAGTGTGAAGTGATTATAATCAAAATACATTACATGCATATACTAAAATACCATAATGAAAACATTAAAAATTATACTATGGTATTGAATTTGTTTCTCACTGGTAGAGCATTTATTCATCATGGGAGAGACCCTTGAACAGATCCCTAAAACTGAAAAAGTAATACCAATGTCAAATGTGGAATGATCATCTACATAGAAATTTTGATGAGATTATTTTTTAAGTTTTATATTTAGGGTTTTTAATTGTTTTTGTTGAGCTATACATTTATCCCACACCCCTTCCTTTATCCTCTCTCCCCCTCCATCCTCCCCCTGCCCCCCACATTTCAGTTTACTCGGGAGATCTTGCCTCTTTCTCCTTCCTGGGTGAATCTATGTATGGGTCTTCTTTGTTGTCTAGATTCTCTGGGGTTGTGGACTGTAAGTAGTTATCCTTTATGTCTAATATGTACTTATGACTGAGTACATATTGTATTTGTCTTTCTGGGTCTTGGTTACCTCGCTAGTATAGTTTTTGCTAGTTCTGTCCATTTGCCTGCAAATTTCAAAATATAATTAATGTTTTTACCATTGAGTGGTACTCCATTGTGTAAATGTACCACATTTTCCTTATCCATTCTTTGGTTGAGGGAAAACTAGGTTGTTTCCAGGTTCTGGCTATTACAAATAATGCTGCTATGAACATAGTTAACCACATGTCCTTGGGGTATGAGTGCTGTATCCTTTGTGTATATGCCCCAGAGTAGTATTGCTGGGTCTTGAGACAGATTGATTCCAAATTTTCTGAGAAACCACCAAACTGATTTCCAAAGTCACGGTGCAAGTTTGCACTCCCACCAGCAAGTGTTTCCCTTACTCCACACCCTCTCCAGCATAAATTGTCATCAGTGTTTTTTATAGTGGTCATTCTGATAGGTGTAACATGGAATCTCAGAGTTGTATTGATTTGCATTTTTCTGATGGCTAAGGAAGTTGAACATTTCCTTCAGTGTCTTTTGGCCATTTGAGAGTTCTCTGTTTAGATCTGTACCCCATTTTTTATTGTATTGTTTGTTCTTTTGATGTCAAACTTCTTGAGTTCTTTGTATATTTTGGAGATCAGACCTTTCTCCAATGTGGTGTTGGTGAAAATTTTTTCCCACTCTGTAGGTTGCCATTTTGTATTGTGACCATGTCCTTTGTTTTACAGAAGCTTCTGTTTCAGGAGGTCTCATTTATTAATTGTTGTTCTCAGTGTCTGTGCTACTAGAGTTATATTTAGGAAGTGGTCTCCTATGCCAAGGCATTCAAGGCTACTTCTTACTTTCCCTTCTATGAGGTTCAGTGTGGTTGGTTTTGTACTGAGGTCTTTGATCCATTTGGACTTAAGTTTTGTGTATGGGCATAGATATGGATCTATTTGCATTCTTCTACATGTTGACATCCAGTCATGCTAGCACCATTTGTTGAAGATGCTTTTCTTTGTTCATTGTATAATTTTAGCTTCTTTGTCAAAAACCGGATGTTCATAAGTGTGTGGATTCACCTTCTTATTTAGCTTCTTTAGGATATCCAATTATAGACTCACTGACCTTTATTTAAGGCTAGAAACCAATTATGAGTGAGTACATCCCATGTTCATCTTTTTGGGTCTGGGTTACCTCACTCAGGATAGTATTTTCTATTTCCATCCATTTGCATGCAAAATTTGAGAAGTCATTGTTTTTTAGCGCTGAGTAGTACTCTAATGTGTATATATTCCACACTTTCTTCATCCATTCTTCCATTGAAGGGCATCTAGGTTGTTTCCAGGTTCTGGCTATTACAAATAACACTGCTATGAACATAGTTGAACAAATGCCCTTGTCATATGATCGGGCATCTCTTGGGTATATTCCCAAGAGTGGTATTGCTGGGTCCAAGGGTAGGTTGATCCCGAATTTCCTGAGAAACCGAAACACTGCTTTCCAAAGTGGTTGCACAAGATTGCATTCCCACCAGCAATGGATGAGGGAACCCCTTCCTCCACAACCTCTCCAGCAGAGGCTATCATTGGTGTTTTTGATTTTAGCCAATCTGACAGGTGTAAGATGATATCTCAAAGTTGTTTTGATTTGCATTTCCCTGATTGCTAAGGAGGTTGAGCATGACCTTAAGTGTCTTTTGGCCATTTGAACTTCTGGTGAGAATTCTCTGTTCAGTTTAGTGCCCCATTTTTTAATTGGGTTAATTAGCATTTTAAAGTCTAGTTTCTTGAGTTCTTTATATATTTTGGAGATCAGACCTTTGTCTGTTGCTGGGTTGGTGAAGATCTTCTCCCAGTCAGTGGGTTGCCTTTTTGTCTTAGTGACAGTGTCCTTTGCTTTACAGAAGCTTCTCAGTTTCAGTAGGTCCCATTTATTCAATGTTGCCCTTAATGTCTGTGCTGCTGGGGTTATACCTAGGAAGCGATCGCCTGCGCCCATCTGTTGTAGGGTACCTCCCAATTTCTCTTCTATCAGGTTCAGTGTGCTTGGACTGATATTGAGGTCTTTGATCCATTTGGACTTGAGTTTTGTGCATGGAGATAGATATGGGTCAATTTTCATTCTTCTACAGGTTGACATCCAGTTGTGCCAGCACCATTTGTTGAAGATGCTTTCTTTCTTCCATTGTATACTTTTAGCTCCTTTATCGAAAATGAGGTGTTCATAGGTTTGTGGGTTAAAATCTGGGTCTTCTATACGATTCCATTGGTCGACTTCTCTGTTATTATACCAATACCAAGCTGTTTTCAATACTGTAGCTCTAGTGTGTGGATTGATATCCAGGTCTTTGGTTCTATTCCATTGGTCCTCCTGTTTGTTTTTATGCCAATAATACCAAGGTGTTTTGATTACTGTAGCTGATGTGGGACGTCCTTCTGTATATGTGTTGCTTTTATTGGTTAATGAATAAAGCTACTTTGGACTATGACAGGGCAGAATATAGCCAGGCTGGAAGAGATAGAGAGAGAGAGTAGATGGAGTTAAGGAGATGCCATGTAGCTGCCAAAGAAGGATACTGGAAACTTACTGGTATGCCACAACCTCGTGGTGATACATAGATTGATAGAAATGGGTTAATTTAAGATGTAAGAACTAGCTAGGGATACACCTAATCTGTTAGCCCAACAGTGTTGTAAATATAGTTTCTGTGTGATTATTCCAGTCTGAGCAGCCAGGAAACAAAAGAGCAGTCTCAGTTTACACTGTGGCGCTATAGTAGAGTTTGAAGTCAGGGATGGTGGTATCTCCAGAAGTTCCTTTATTGTATAGGATTTTTTTTTGCTATCCTGGATTTTTTGTTTTTCCATATGAAGTTGAGTATTGTTCTTTCAAGCTCTGTGAAAAATTTTGCTGGGATTTTAATGGATATTGCATTGGATCTGTATATTGCTTTTGGTAAGATTGCCTGCCATTTTTACTGTGTTAATTCTACCTATCCAAGAGCATGGGAAATCTTTCCATTTTCTGATTTCCTCTTTGATTTCAATCTTCAAAGATTTAAAGTTCTTGTCCTACAAGTCCTTTACTTGTTTGGTTAGAGTTAACCCAAGATATTTTATGTTATCGATGGCTATTGTAAAGAGTGATGTTTCTCTGATTTCTTTTTCATTCCATTTATCATCTGTATATAGGAGGGCTACTTAATTTTTTTAGTTGATCTTGTATCCTGATACAATACTAAAGGTGTTTATCAGTTGTAGGAATTCCCTGGTAGAATTTTGGGGGTTGCTTATGTAAACTATAATATCATCAGCAAATAGTAAGAGTTTAACTTCTTCCTTTCCAATTTGTATCCCCTTGATCTCCTTTTGTTATTATCTCTTATTGCTCTAGCTAGAACCTCTAGTATTATGTTGAATAGCTATGGAGAGAATGGACAGCCTTGTCTTATTCCTGATTTCAGTGGGATCACTTTGAGTTTCTCTCCATTTAGTTTGATATTGGCTGTTGGCTTGTTTTTAATGCCTTTATTATGTTTAGGTATATTCTGTGTATCCCTGCTTTCTCCAAGACCCCTCATGAAGGGGTGTTGAATTTTGTCAAAGGCTTTTTCAGCATCTAATTAAATGATCATGTGGTCTTTTTCTTTCAGTTTGTTTATATGGTGGATTATATTGACAGATTTTTATATGTTAAACCATCCCTGTATCTCTGGTATGAATCCTACTTAGTCATGGTGGATGATTTTTCTGATGTGTTCTTGGATTCAGTTTGCTAGTATTTTATTAAATATTTTTGCATCAAAGTTTATGAGGGAGATTGGTCTCTAATTCTCTTTTTAGCTGTGTCTTTGTGTGGTTTGGGAATCAGGATAACTGATGCCTCGTTATAAGAGTTTGGCAATGTTCCTTCTGTTTCTATTGTGTGGAACAATTTGAGGACTATTGGTATTAATTCTTCTTTGAAAATCTTATAGAATTCTGTGCTGAAACTATCTGATTCTGAAGTAGATTTTTTGGGGGGGGTTGATGGTTATTTCTATTTCCATAGCAATTATAGGTCATTTAATATGCTTATCTGGTTTAATTTTGGTATGTGATCCTTATCCAGAAAATTGTCCATTTCCTTTAAGTTTTCCAATTTTGTGGAGTACAGGTTTTTGAAGTATGACTTGAGGATTCTATGGATTTCCCCCATGTCTGTTATTTCCCCCCTTTCATTTCTGTTTTTGTTAATTTGGATATTTTCTCTCTGCCTTTTGGTTAGTTTAGATTAAGGTTTGTCTATTTTGCTGATTTTCTCCAAGATCCAACTCTTTGTCTCGTTGACTCTTTGTATTGTTTTCTTTGTTTCTATTTTGTTGATTTCAGCTCTCAGTTTGATTTTTTCCTGCCATCTAGTCCTCCTAGGTGATTTTGCTTCTTTTTGTTTTAGAGCTTTTAGGTGTTCTGTTAACTCACTAGTGTAGGATTTTTCTAGCTTCTTTATGTGGACATTTAATGCTACGAACTTTCCTCTTAGCGCTGCTTTCATTGTGTCTCATAAACTTGGGTGTGTTGTGTGGTCATTTTCATTGAATTTTAGGAAGTCTTTAATTTCTTTCTATTTTTTCCTTGACCCAGTGGTGATTCAGTTGAGTTCAGTTTCCATAAGTTTGTAGGAATGCTGTAATTAGTGTTGTTGTTGATTCTAACTTTAAGCCATAGTGATCCGATAAGACACAGGTTAATCTAATTTTAGATAGTTTCTGGAGGCCACTGCTGTCACTGCAGCCCACTGTGCTGCTAAAGCTTCTCCCAGTGGCCTTGAAATTAGCTTTTTTTAAACTCCCCAGTTATTGATCCTTGCATTGCTTGGAACAGAGGATTGATGTTGAACTCAATACTATATTAAAATAACACAAAAATGATATACACAAAACATATTTAGCAAAGAATACAAACGACATTTACAATGAAAGTCACAATATTGTAGAAGAAAAATCAAGTGAGATTAAGAAAATGGAGAGATAGACTTTGTTCTGAAATCAGCACATCAACATTTTTTTCTTTTTTATTGATATTTATTGAGCTCTACATTTTTCTCTGCTCCCCTCCCTGCCTCTCCCCTTCCCACTCCAACCCTCCCGCAAGGTCCTCATGCTCCCAATTTACTCAGGAGATCTTGTCTTTTTCTACTTTCTACTTCCCATGTAGATTAGATCTATATATGTCTCTCTTAGGGTCCGCATTGTTGTCTAAGTTCTCTGGGATTGTGTTTTGTAGGCTGGTTTTCTTTTTATGTTTTTAAACCACCTATGAGTGAATACATGTGATAATTGTCTTTCTGTGTCTGGGTTACCTCACTCAAAATAATGTTTTCTAGCTCCATCCATTTTCCTGCAAAATTCAAGATGTCATTATTTTTTTCTGCTGTGTAGTACTACATTGTGTAAATGTACCAAATTTTCCCTATCCATTCTTTGGGTGAGGGGGATTTAGGTTGTTTCCAAGTTCTGGCTATGACAAACAAAGCTGCTATGAACATAGTTGAGCACATGTCCTTGTGGCACAATTGAGCATCCTTTGGATATATACCCAAAAGTGGTATTACTGGGTCTTAAGGAAGGTTGTTTACTAATTTTCTGAGAAATCGACACACTGACATCCAAAGGGGCTGTACCAGCTTGCATTCCCACCAGCAGAAGTGTTCCCTTTTCTCCACAACCTCTCCAGCATAAGTTGTCATCAGTGTTTTTGATCTTGGCCATTGTTACAGGTATAAGATGGAATTTCAGAGTTGTTTTGATTTGCATTTCTCTGATGACTAAGGATGTTGAACATTTCCTTAAGTGTCTTTCAGCCATTTTAGATTCCTCTGTTGAGAGTTCTCTGTTTAGGTCTGTACTCCAATTTTTTATTGCATTATGTGATCTTTTGGTGTCCAGTTTCTTGAGTTCTTTGCAAATTTTGGAGATCAGACCTCTGTCTGATGTGGGGTTAGTGAAGATCTTTTCCCATTCCGTAGTCTGTCATTTTGTCTTGTTGACTGTGTCCTTTGCTTTACAGAAGCTTTTCAGTTTCAGGAGGTCCCATTTATTAATAGTTTCTATCAGTGTCTGTGCTGCTGGGGTTCTATTTAGGAAGTGGTTCCCTGTGCCAATGCATTCAAGTGTACTTCCCACTTTCTCTTCTATGAGGTTCATTGTGGCTGGCTTTATGTTGAGGTCTTTGATCCATTTGGACTTGAGTTTTGTGCATGGTGATAGATATGGGTCTATTTTCATTCTTCTACATGTTGACGTCCAGTTATGCCAGCACCACTTGTTAAATATGCTTTCTTTTTTCTGTTTCATCTTTTTTGCTTCCTTGCCAACGACCAGGTGTTCAAAGATATGTGGACACAATCGACATTTTTAAAATGCCAACTTTGCCCAAATTAATCCACTGATTCAATGAGAATACTATTAAAATGTTTGGCGGAGACTGAAAAGTCAACTGTAAAATTCATATTCAAATACAAAGCATGTCGAATAACCAAACAACACTGGAAACAGAAGCACAAGCTTGGAAGAAAAAATCCTATGACTCATATCATTCTAATGCTTCAGGTTTTGACACCTCATGGTTCTGGTTAAAAAAAAATCAGAGACCACGTGTGGTAGTCAACACTTGTAGTATGCAGCAGTGACATATACTGGTGCAAGAGTGTCTCCGCCAGTTTGAGGCCAGCCTGATTTGCATAGCAAGTTTCAGGCCAGGCAGCACTACATAGAACTCTTTATTTTTTATTATTATTTTTTTTTCATTTATTTTACATCCCAACCACAATATTCAATCCCACCTCTCCTCCCATTTCCTCCCCCAACATCCCCATCTCCCACCCCCTGTACTCCTCCTGTTTCTGTTCATAAAGGGGCAGGCCTCCAATGGCACATCAAGTTGAGATAAGACTAAGCTCCTCCCTCCCCTTGCATTAAAGCTAGGCAAGACAATCCAGTATGAGGAATAGGTTCCTGGATGCTAGCCTATGTGTAGGAACAGGTCCTGCTTCCACCCCGAGGAATCCCACAAACAGATCAAGCTACACAACTGTCACACATGTGCAGAGGGCCTAGGTGGGTCCCATGCAGACTCCCTAGCTGTCAGTCCAGAGTCTGTGAACTCCTGAGAGCCCAGGGTAGTTATTTCTGTGGGTTCTCTTTTGATGACCTTGACCCTCCTGTCTTATACAATCCTTCCTCCCTCTCTTCAGCAGGATTCTCTGAGCTCTGTCCAATGTTTGGCTGTGGTTCTCTGCATCTGTCTCCATCAGTTGCTGGATGAAGGCTCTTTGATGACAATTGGGATAGTTACCAATCTGATAATAGGAGATGGCCAGTTCAGGCACATTCTGCACTATTTCTAGGAGTCTTAACTGAGGTCATCCTTGTGGATTTGTGGGAGTTTCCCTAGCACAGAGTTTCTCCCTAACCCCATAATGCCCCCCATCAAAACATCTCTTTCATTACTCTCCCCCTCCATCCACCCCTCCAACCCAATCCCTCATGTTCCCATGGGTGTCTGGATGGCTGGGTGGTCTAAGGTGGCAGTCTCAGTACTGTTACTTTAAAAATCAGAAATGAAGAACACTGAGTGTGCTGGTTCCTAAGTGGAATCCCAGCTACTCAGGAGGAAAAGCAGGAGGATTCATTGATCCCACAATTTAAGGTCAACAAGAGCAGCACAGTGAGACCATCTCACTTAAAAAGAGAAAACAAAAACAGCAAATAGGTAAATAGAACATACTAGGCAACTCAGACATAAACTGTCACATGGGTAAATAGGAAAAACTTTAAAGATACAGAGCCAATATGATGAAGCGAATAGTGCTGGAACAATTGGAGATGAGTAAGCAACAGAATGTGCTTGGGCACTTCTCCCTATATTAAAAAGTGAATAACGTTCTAGCTGAGTCAAATAGTATAGCACCCAAGTGTACAGAATTCCAGAAATAAGACAGGAAATAAATGTTGTGGCCCCTGAATAAACAAACATTACTTAGATGTGACATCAAAACCACAGCTAACAAAGTACCAAATCGATAATGTCTGAGAGTGTCGTTCACTGATAGATCAGGTTCCAAGCAAGCATGAGACCCTGAATTCAGTCCTCAGAACACCAAAAATAAGAGAAAAAGAAAAAAGGAAACTCTAAGAGCTTATCAAAGATACTCACGTGGCAAACACATGAAATGTGCTCAGCTTCATCAGTCATTGGTGAAGTTATGCTCATCTTTATTAAACTGGGAGAGGTTAAGTGACAGGCTGTCCTAGCTGTCTTGTCTGTGTAACAAAATACTAACACAAGCAACTGAAGGAAGCAGGCACTTGTTTTGCCTCACAGTTTTGTTTGGTTTCTGTTTAGTAGAGTATCAGGAAGGAAGGAATAGTGAATATACAGTTGGCTTTCTCCCTTTATACTCAGTCCAGGCCCCATCCCACGAATGCTGACCACAGTGGGCATACTGTGAACACCCATTAACCTAATCTAGATAATTCCCCACAGCCCTGCTTGGAGGCTAATAGAATGGAGATGACCACCCATAGGCGTGGACACATCTCCTAAATGATTCTAGAGTTTTTCATTTTGGCAATCTAGATTAAGTCTCATACACGCCCCAGTAAGGGTCAACACACACCTAAGATGCTGGAGCACTTAGTCGTTGCTGTGAGGAATTTTTAATTGTTGAGACAGAAACAGAATGTGGGACTGCGGTTCTAATCCCAGGTGCTTTGAAGGTTGATGCATAGGTAATAGGAAGACCAGAGAGATAGGTTCAGTTGGGAAAATGATTTCTGTTCAAGCATGAGGACCTCTGCTTGGATTTCCAAGAAACACATGGAAAGAAAACTGCCTTGATTGCACAAATCTTAATCCTAGCATATAGCGGGGGCTTGAACAGGCTGATCCCCAAAACTCTCTACAAGCCAGGCCAGACAGTATTGAGCGCAAGATCCAATGAGAGACTGCCTCTAAACATAATAGGGAGAGCAATAGAGAAAAACACCCAAAGTCAGTCTCTCATCTAGACATTCGGAAGAACATACATTCTCTCTCTCCCTCTCTCGCTCTCCCTCTTTGTCTCTCTCTCTCTCTCTCTCTCTCTCTCTCTCTCTCTCTCTCTCTCTCGCACACACACACACACATGTGCATATACACATGTACACACAGTGACAGTGCGAATATGAGTTCAAGATTGGCCTGGGTAGAACTGGAGTACCCTATCTGAAAAGATTTTGAAAAAGGCCAAGTTTTGTGGCCCACACCTATCATTTCTGCATTAGGGAGACAGGCAGGTAGAGTCCTGTGAGTCTTGGGTCAGCCTGATCTACATAGTGAGTTGCAGATTAGCCGGAGCTTCATAGAGAAACCCTGTCTCAAAAGCATTTTTAAATTAAAAATAAGATAAATAGAAAGAAACTGTGAAAGGGTCTGGTATGGCGGTACACACCTGTAGTCCAAGCACTCAGCAGGCATCAGGAGGGACCACTACAAGGTAAGACCAGCCTGGCCTACATGATGAGTTCTAAATCAGTCTGGGCTATAAATAAAAGCCTGTCTCAAACCAAAAAGAACAAAATGAAAAATAAATAAGGAAAATGTACACGTCTCCTGTGCAGTAGTCTGATCATTCTACTCCATTCTTACATCATTTGCACAAAGTGGAAGGAAGAAATGTACTTACCAGCACCTGTACCAAAAAGAAATGCAGTGCAGCTTGTTCATAAAAGTCTAAAGCTAGAAGCATTTCAAATGTCTCTCACCTGCAAAATAAATAGAATTTGTAACACATCCTTTCTTTGAAATCACACATTCCCGGAAAGTTAATGTTAGATTTTCTGTAAGAACTTGTGGTGCTCCTCAATATTACAGAAGAGAGCTACAGAACAGCACTTCTGGAACTTACTGCCAGCATTTAAAGGAAAAGATAAAGACTCTCTGAAAGCATAAAGCCGGTAGCTACAGAATAAATGCACAGTAGCTATTTATACCAGGTTTAGGGTTCAAGTGAGCAACAGCCAACATCAGTTCATTGCTATCATGTGTCTATTCCTGTGTTCAGTGTCAGAGGGAGAAAGAGAAATACTGAATGTCTCCTTTCATATGTTAAACCTAAATTTATCTTATATATCAGTTAGAGTTGTGTACATATGCATGCATGCACATATCTATTTATCTATCTATCTATATCCATCCATCCATCCATCTATCTATATAGGCCACCAAACCTATATGAAAGTGGATATTAAAGGACAGGAAGACATCCTAAGGCAGGTGTAGAATAGAGAGAGTAATTGAATATGTGTAATAGGGGAACTAAGTAGGGGGAAATGGAACTAAGGTGGAGGCTGCAAGGCTGTAAAAGGGAAGGCAATAGGAAAAGAGAACAAATGGGAGTTCAGAATGTGTAAGAAGATGCAGGGAAGAAACTATTTGGATTCTAACTTAAAAGTTAATTTTAAGAAAAGAAAGACATTTATTTCTGAAAATAATAAAGCAGGGTTAGAGAGATAGCTCACTGATTAAGAACCCATACTGCTTTTGCAGAGGTCATGAGTTGGGTTCCCAACACTCATTTGGAATAGCTCCCAATCACAAGTAACCTCAGTTCAAGAGAATGAGACACTCTTCTGGATTCTTCCTTGAGGAAAAAAATCACATAGAGAAGTGATTTTTAATTGTAATAGTTATTTTACAAAGTACTTAAATGTTGTAAAGTTACTGCAGAGAGATCCCAGGATAGACTTCTTAAGGAAAAAGCTGACTGGGGAGGGCTTGAGACTCTAAGCTTAAGCACATAGGCCGTCTCTCTAGAGGAGCTCCTACACAGCAGCGTGGACATGAGGGGAAGCCGAGCGTACATAGAAACTCGCACTTCAACAGGCCAGCAGAGCCTGGAGCAGTCAGCACCAGGGAGAGCAAATTTGCCACTTTAGATGGGGCATTCAAGGAGCATGCCTTGTTGTAGGGATAAGTCCCGCCCCTTGGGGGGGCGTGTTCGCCTCGGGCTAATGTCTGCCTATAAATTTGGCAAGCGTGCTCCCAGCTGTCGCTTCTGCTTTCCTGGTCACCGCTGGAACGGTGGTTCTGTAAGTCTCTTTCGACATTAAAGCTATATATATATTGTTACAATCTGTCTGCATTCGTTTACGCCGTTACACCTTGTTTGTGAATTACTTCCTGCTATGGCACCCTGGGCAAGTACTTGTCTCAATTGTCCAACCCATTTTCCCGAACCATCCATAGGCACTGACTGCTCTGGTTGGTTGATTAATTCTCAAAGGACAGATGGATTAGGGCACTTGATCTCTTTCTGGAAAATACTGGCTAATCCCTCTCTTTTCTCAGCTCTTTTCTCACGAATACTTTATAAATTAGCCCAGTGACAGCCCTACAGTTCACTCAGCCTAGCAAATCAACTTCTCTTCAGCACACCAGAGCCGTATGTTCCCTTTCTTAACCACTGAAAACCATCAGAGAGATTTCTCTACCTTTGATCTCACCCACTTTGCATCAGCTCAAACCAAACACACACAAAAATAAAGCACTTCAGGGGAGGGGGAGAGAAATGGGAGGAGGTGGAAATTTTTAATAAAAAGAAAAAAAGCAAAATAAAACACTCATGGACCAGAAGTCTATATCCTAGGGTTTTTTATCATATTGGCATCATAGCCACACAATATCTCAAAGGAAAGAATCATGAGGACACACCTAATGATACATGTACATAGATTGATGTTTAAGCATCTTCCCAGGAACATGTATAATTTCTTGTTTCAATAAAAGTTCAAGAGGATGAAGAGATCCCTCAAGAGGAGTTGAGAACACTGACTGCTCTCCCAGATGACCCTAGTTCAGTTTCCAGCATTCATGTAGGGTATCTCACAACTATCTGTAACTACAGGTTTTGCACTGGTCCAGTATTTCCTCACTTTTGAAATTGGGTTAAAGAAATTTTGAATTATGGTATGAGCACAGACCTGTGAGGGTCAGGGAGTAGAATGTGGTGGGTTGAATGGGAACAGTCTCCATGGGCTCATATATGTGAATATTTGGTCCTCGGGTTGGTGGAACTTTTTAGGAAGGATTTGGAGATGTGACCTTCTTGGAGTAGGTGTGACTTTGTTGGAGGAAGTATGTCACTCAGGGCAGGCTCTAGGGCTTCAAATCCCAAGCCAGGAGCAGTGGCTCTCTTTTCCTGCTGCCTTCAAATCTGGATGTAGATCTCTCACGCTACTTCTCCAGTACCGTGTCTGTGTGTTATTCCCATCTCTTTTTAGTCTTTACTCAGAATCTCGTCACAAAGCCAGAATGGCTTTGATTGTGAAGCCAAGGTAATCCTTTAGCAAGTGATCCTTCTTATCCTCCAGATCATCTGTTTGCTGGTCTGTGAAACCAGACCTTCCTTCTCTCCTGCTTTACTACATAACTCATCATAACATTTTCTGAACTGCAGGCACTTGAAATGTACTGTGAAATCGTGCTGCTTGGGAAAGAGAGAAATGGCTCAGACACAAAGCTTCTTATATAGCTAGCCTAACTATCTGAGTTGGGTCCTTTGAACCCATATAAAGATAGAAGGAGAGAACCTACTACACAAATTTCTTTTCTGACATTCACATGGTGGCACATGCACACATAGAAGCACATTAGGAACATATGTAGTAGTAGTTGGTGTTGCTGTAGTAGATGATTTTAGTACACACTAGAACTTAGACCTCCTCTCCAACTATATTTGATACTTATCATTCTATCTAATTTTGATGAACTCCTCATTGCCAAGCCTCTAGTGGCCAGTGTTTGATTCTTACCTTCTTTTTTATAAATTTATTTATTTCACATCCCAGTCACATTATCCCCTCCCTCCTCTCCTCCCAGTCCCTCCCCCACCCCCTCTGTTCCCACTCCCCAATCCCCTCCTTTTCCATCTTCATCCAGGAAAAGGCAAGTCTCCCATGAGTATCAATAAAACATGGCCTATCAAGTTGCGGCAAGACTAAGTACTTCTCCATGTATTAACATCAAGGACTATGGCACTAGATATCGATCCTACTTCAGGAACTGGCTTTGTGGGAGCCTAGCCTGTTTGGATGTTCACCTTCCTGGACCTGGATGGAGGGGGGAGGACATTGGACTTCCCACAGGGCAGGGAATCAGACTGCTCTTCAGACTTGAGAGGGAGGCAGAATGGAGTGGGGGGAGGGGGAGAGGAGTGAGGAGAGAGGGAGAGGAGTGAGGGGAGGGGGAGAAGAGTGGGGGGAGGGGGAGAGGGAGGGAAATGGGAGGTAGGGAGGAGGCAGAAATGTTTTTCAACAAAATAAATAAATAAATAAAATGATTAAACTTCTAAAAAAAATCCCAGTATGAGGAGTAGGATCCCAAAAGCCAGTAAAAGAGTCAAAGACAGACCCTGTTCCCACTGTTAGGAGGCCCACAAGAGGACCAAGCTACACAACTGTAACATACATGCAGAGTGCCTAGGTCAGTCCCATGTATGCTCCCTGGTTCTTGGGGCAGTCTCTGTGAGCCCCTAAAAGCCCAGGTTAATTGATTCTGTGGGTTTCTTGTGTCCTTGACCCTCTGGCTCCTACCTTCTAAGAAAGGAAACTTTTCTCCTTCCACATATGGATGAGAACATTGTGGTTTCATCCTTCCTGTGCCTGCAGTATCCCACAAACACCTGACCCATCAGAGACTCGAGGTCTCCATGCATTCATTATAAAGGATAGCCTTTCAGTCAAGATGGCTGTGGTTATAGGCAGCTTCTTTCTTCTTCAGGTCAGTACTGAGTAGACAGGATTTCATTTGGAAGAATATCTAGAAGAGCAGGTCACAAAAAATTCTCAAACAATAATAAAGAATGTATATTATTACAGATGATGAGTAAATGGCAAACATGTACCACCTTCAGTTGGAGTGTGCACTGTCCTGTATGGCATCTTAAACACAGAGTCACATTCCACCCTATCCATACATGAAGACACTGATATTTTCCATGTGTTACAGAGATCACACACACACACCTAGCTTATCTTGTCAGGCAATATAAACCTCATAGGGTAAAACTGGACATGGTCGGTAGTCCAGAACCTTGTACTTTTAAGAAATTCATGAATTCAGGGCACAGGAGACAAGATGTGTTGTTGTTTTGTTGTTGTTGTTGTTGTTGTTGTTGTTGTTGTTGTTGTTTTGATCTTTTTTTCTAACACAGAATCTCCAAAGAGATTCAGGGAGTCCTAACTGCTCGTATGCAGACTTTATAGAGAAGGGGAAAGAGTTTCCTTTTTTTCTAAAACAGGGTTTCTCTGTGTAACTCTGTCTCTCCTGGAACTCACTCTGTAGACCAGCCTGGCCTCAAACCCAGAGCTCTGCCTGCCTCTGCCTCCCAAATGCTGGGATTTAAGGCATACACCCACACCGCCTGGCTCGTTGGCATTTCTTTTCCTTCTGTCTCCTTGTGCCAACCTCAGTCACGTGAAAGAAAAATGCTTTTAAAGAAAAGAAAGAATATGGTGAACATTCGGAATCATGGGCACAATGCTGAAATCCTAAATATCAGCTTTAAAACAAACAAAAGGAAATTGTCCTACAGTGAATTATTATTACAGTGTGCTAAGCACACTCTCAATCCTGATTCTCTGTTTTCTTCAGATTTATCTTAATTTTAATTTATGTGTATGTGTGTTGGTCTGTGCATGTATATATCTGTGCATGAAGAGTGAGGGGAAGGGAGGGAGAGAGGGAGGAAGGAAAGGAGGGATGAAGAGAGGAAGGAAGAGGAGGAAGAGAGAACCTGCCTGTGGGGCCTGGAGTGGTTGACAGATCCCATAAAGATGGAGTTGTGTGTGGTTGTATGCTTCCAGATGTGTGCTCCAGGAACCCAGATCAAGTCATCTGGACAAGCAGCAAGTATTTTTCACTGCTGAGACATCTCTGCAGCCACCAAAGCCTGGCTCTTACAATGTGCAAAGTTGGTTAGTATTTCTCTTACCGCATTCTATCACCATTGCTCTCATTTTGTGCTACTCAGCATATGTTGTTTTCACCATCTGTGGAGTGCTCTATTAGCCCTGCTCCAACTGAGGGACAAGCACTCTGTGCCACTGGCCTGACTCTGTGTCAAGCACTCCATAAGTCTTGTCATCAATTGGTGCCAGAATGGTAGCATTGCAAACTGAAGAATGAATGAAATATGCCAAAAAAAGAACACAGTTGAACCCTCAAATTATGAAGTTGAGTAAAAGAATCCCAACAATGTGGGTACTCACGTGTTAGAACCTTGGTCTCAACCACTGGTGTTTTCTGGAAGGCTGTGGAACCTTTAGAGAAGGGACCCAGCTGTTAGACACGGTTCCGTAGGGTTAGGCTTAAGACTATAGCCTAGATCCATTTCCTGATAAAGCAATCTGCTTTCCATAGGCTAACTGAAATGTGCCACAAATTCCTACAACCACAGAGAGAGCCCTAGCCTCCAGGCCTCCCCCATAGTAGATGATGCTCTCTTCAGTAGTGAGTCAAAATAAATTCTTTCTCACTTTAGTTTCTTCTTTTGATATTTGGTCAAAAAATGTACATTAATACAGAAACTTCTC
Source organism: Microtus pennsylvanicus (assembly GCF_037038515.1). Classification (NCBI taxonomy): domain Eukaryota; kingdom Metazoa; phylum Chordata; class Mammalia; order Rodentia; family Cricetidae; genus Microtus; species Microtus pennsylvanicus. The sequence goes on along the minus strand of NC_134601.1, from coordinate 133,628,553 downwards.
ATCCAGAAGTAGGGTCATAGCTATGATAAACAGACCATCAGGTATTTCACAACCAAGGACTTGAGGACTGGGATGGAACAGTCTTCCCACAATAGATTTTGCAAGGTATAGAGATGAAGCAGTCATCTCTGGAAAAGGGAAGGAAGGAGGAGAGAAGACTGTATTTCAAAGTGTACCATTTTGTGCTGGGAGAAATGAAAGACTCCTGTGTTAAAAGAGGTGTACGTCTGTGTTAAATTGCCTCCTTTCCACATTTGAAGCTCTAGGATCACCCTCCAGCACTGACCAAAGAAATTGCCAGTGCTCTTGAAACAATATCCCCAAGTGGAGTCATTGGGGAATAATTATAACTTTGTATTATTGGACTACACAGAGCCATAGAAGATGGACTCTCAACTTCCTTACCCTCATGTTCATGTAAGCTGGAGACCCTGGTATACGTGAGGCCTCTCACCAGAGCTCCAGAATTTGTCTCCCACAGGAAAAGAGGAGTTGGGGATTTCATTACAATGTCAGGAACATTGAGGATGCCCAGAGTACAAGAGGGGAGGGAGAAAGAGATGTGCCTAGTATCCAGTCCCAGGCTCAGGGTACATGTGAAACTCTTTTCCAAGTGTAGGCCTCCGAGTGTGGAGAGTGAGGTGAGGAAATGAGAGGGGGAATGTTGCCCCCAGACAAAAGATGGAGCTATGGAAAGTGTGTGCAGAAGAGAGGTGGCTAAGTAGCAAGGCTGAGGCAGGGTTGAGTATAGACTCTTGCTTTATACCTCTATGCAAATAAGGAAGTGACTCTGAAAACTGAAGTCATCTTCCTCCCTGGAGTATAGAATTTGTGGTTGGATTACCCAACACAGGAGGCAATTTCAAGGAATTACTGCAGAGATTCTGAGCCATCACAGAAAATAGTTTTGAAGAGAAAATAGGCTTCTGTCGTTAAGCCACATTCTTGTTCTTTGTAATGATGTCCTCAGCAATTGACAAGAGTAGACTAGCTTAAGGACACCAGAAGAAGTCACAGGAAAACACCCCTGTGTCTGGGGACAAGGAACGAGTCTCCTTCAGGCATCAGCATTGAGCATGATCTGGTGGCTTCGCACTAGTCACTGGGGAACACAATGCCATGTTTAACTTCTGGTCTCTAAATGTTGTGTGCAGAACCCAAAGAGAGCAGGGATCTGGAAAAGCTCATGTAGATGTAAAGATATAGAGCCAGCTGTGCCTACGCCAGGAAAACTGGGATGTAGAGAGCTTAAATTGTGTAAAGTTGAATGTGTAATGACACAGGAATGCCAGAGACAAAGACCCTGTGCATGTGCAGACTCCCTGCAGAACTCCTGCAGTGTTGGATCTTCCTGGTTCTCTAGGCAGCTCCTAGTGGCATTACCATCTGCCTAGCCTCCAGTTTGTAGGCCATCCCATGAATTTTAGTCTTGCCAAGCTCTGTGATCCTCAAATGCAAAGGGCTCCACACAAGCTACAAAAACACCACAGACTTCAAGAGTTTCTTACAAATCCTAATAAAAGCTCAAGGATCCTCATTGCCAGTTAACCTGGACATTCCACTATGCAGCACCCCCCGACCCACCACCCCATGTTCAGATATGCATAATCCCCTTCAAGGGCTTAGGAAAAGATGGCTAAGCCTGGGTCTTCACCATGAAAAGGCCACACACAGGAACTGACTGGAACATCCTACAGTCTGTGGAATGGACAAGGCATCCCTCAGGACATTTGAATCTGAAACACCATGGATGAAGGAAGAAGAGAGGAAATCCCCAGGAGTCAGGACTACTTGGCTTACTTGCCAAAACTTTATACATATAGATATTTCTCAAAGAATCAAAAGTAGGTTTTTAAGCTGAATTTTGTTTTGTTTACAAACACAAGGAATCTTTAGATGTCTTCAGCCTCTGACTGCCCGCCTCAGAGACCCAGGTACCAGAATTTAAAAAACAAAAAACACTTTAGAGACAGGAGACTAGAAAACAGAGAGGAACACAGAGAAGAAGCAGAGAAGGGAAGGGAGCCTCAGGCTGAAAAGGGAGGAGAGGGTAGTTAATGGGTGCTCAGGGGGATGGAGGGGAGGAGAGGGAAGAAAATGAAGCGCTGAAAGATGAGGAAAGAATGCTAAAGACAAGAATGAAAAGGAAGGGCAGAGGAGCTCGGAGAACAGGGCGGAGGAGAAGAGATTTTCATGGTCTTCTCTCTGAAGCCCTAATGGTTTCTGCCACATCTCTGTAGGAGGTTTTCAAGAAACTATTTCTCTCAAGATTGAAAGTGGAGTGTATACAGGTAAGCAGAACAGTGCTTTAGGTCCCTTCTAAAACAATTCCCTATGTGTCAGTCACAGTGCATAAACGAAGAGCTGCCATTGTCTCCTTGGTTTGTGAGTTGGTGTTTGGCTAAAGATTAGGCAAGTCATGTCTTTGGGTAAGAGATGAAATTGGTCGTGATATGGCGATGCCCATCTGCAGTCTCAGCATTCAAGGCAGGCACCAGATCAGAAGTGCTGTGACGTAGAAAACAGCGGAGGCTATTGTCTTTCTGGGCTTTCTATTGCTGTGATAAACACTAAAAGCAAAGCAACTTTGGGAGAAAAGGTATTTTCTGGCTACAAGTCTGCATCACAGTCCACTGTTGAAGGAAGTCAAGACAGACACTGAAGGCAGGAACCTGGTGCCTGGAACTGGAGTGGAGACCGTGGAGGAACACTGCTAACTAGCTGTTCTCTGTGGTTTCCTCTGGCTTCTTTATTATACAATCCAGGACCACCTTCCCAGGGCTGTCACCATCCCCAGTGGACTGGGCATCCGCATCAATAATTAATCTGGAAATTGCCCCACATGGTTGTCTACAGGCAATCTGATGGAGGCATTTTCTCATGTGAGTGTCCTCTTCCCAGATAACTCAACTTGTCTGAAGTGCACAAAAGCCTGACTGTGATATCTGTATAGCAAGAAACTGTCTCAAATAGGAAATAGAGAAAGGGTAGCTGGGCAGTGATGGCACACACATTTAATCCCAGAACTTGGGAGGCAGAATTGGGCAAAACTCTGAATTCAAGTCCAGCCTGGTCTACAGAGTGAGTTCCAGGACAACCAGGCCTATACAAAAAAACCCTGTCTCAGGAAAAAGGAAAAAGAGAGAAAATAGGGAAAGTAAAAAACATATAAGAAGAGAAAGGAAAGATAAATCAAAGTCTAATGAACTGAAGCTGTAAGAGATGAAAAGGGGATGAGATGAGGAGAGTAAATCAAAAGAACTTCATCAGTGCTGGTAGAAATATTAAATATACTTTGATATATGCAATATGTATTATGTGATATATTTGATCATATTCACCCCTCCCCCAGGTTCTTCCAAATTCACTCCCCCTGTCTATTCACCCAAATTTAAGTTCTTCCTTAAAAAAAACCATTACAATAAAACCCCCCAAAACCAAGGAAACAAAATAAAAAAACACCCAGAAAGGTAAAATATATACCAAACTATAATCAAATGAAAGCAAACACGCACAGAGAGAGACACACTCATACCCAAAAAAACCTGTGGAGTCCATTATATGAACATGTCCTGGAGTGGTTGATATACCCAGTGTCATTCCATTGGAGAAACTGATTTTCCCTTTCCCAGCAGGTGTAAGTGACAGTTCAGTTGTTAACCTTTACCCTAGGGGCTAGGTTTACATTCACTCATTCATTCATTCACTTTTAAATATAGAAACAACAGGGCTACTAGTTTTTGTGAATTAATTTTGTGTCCAGCTACTTTGCTGAAAAGTGTTTATCAACCGTAAGAGTTTCCCAGTGGAAATTTTAGAATCATTTATATATACTATAATATCATCTGCAAATAAACTTTGACTTCTTCATTTCAAATTTATATCTCCTTGGTCTCCTTCAGTTGTCTTATTGGTCTAGCTAAGGCTTCCAGTACTATATCGAATCAGTAGAGAGAGAGTGGACAACCTTCTCTTGTTCCTAATTTTAGTAGAATTTCTTTTAATTTAAACTGTCTTTATTATGTCCCTTGTATCAGTATTTCTCCTTTAAACATGAATGGGTATTGAATTTTGTCAGAGGCCTTTTCTGTGTTTAATGTGGATTTGTCTTTCAGTTTATTTATATGGTGGATTACATTGAAAGATTTTCATACATTGAACCATCTCTGCATCTCTGAGATGAAGCCTACTTGATCATGGTGGATGATCTTTTTGATGTGTTCTTGAATTTGGTTTGCCAGTATTTTGTTGAGTATTCTTACATCTATATTTATAAGGGAAAATGGTCTGTAATTATCTTTATTGAGTCTTTATGTGGTTTGGGTGTCTGTGGTTTGAGTTACTGTGGCCTCATAAAACAAATTAGGCAATGTTCCTTCAGTTTGTACTTTGTGGAATAATTTGAAGAGTGTCTACATTAAGTCTCCTTTGGAAGTTGGCAGAATTCTACTCTAAAACCACCTAGCCCTGGGCTTTTACACACACGCACAGGGGATTTTAATGACTGCTTCTATTTCACTGTGAGTTCCCAATCTGTTTCATTTGCTTCTCTGGTCTTGGCTTAACTTTGGTAAGTGGTACCTATGAAGAAAATTATCTATTTCTTTTAGATTTTCCAATTTGATGGAGTACAGGTTTTTAAGTATGTCCTTATTTTTCTGTGGATTTTCTCAGTCTTTTATGTCCCCCTTTTATTTCTAATTGTGTTAATTTGGATATTCTCTCTCCACCTTTTAGTTAATTTGTATAAGGGTTTGTCCATCTAGGATTTTCTCAGGAGCCAACTCTTTGTTTCATTGATCCTTTACATTTTATTTGTTTCTATTCAGCCCTAAGTTTATTTCTTGCCATTTACTCCTTTGGGGTATGGTTTTCTTGTTTTGTTCTAGAGCTTTTGGGTGTGCTTTTAAGTTGTAGTATGAGATATCTCCAAAATTTTTATGTAGGCACATAGTGCTGAGAACTTGCCTCTTAGAACAGCCCTCATACAAGCTTGGGTGTGTTGTATATTCATTTTATTCAATTCTAGAAAGACTTTAGTTTCTTTATTAATTTCTGTTTTGATCCATGTGGTGGTTTGAATGACAGTAGCCCCCATAGGCTCATAGATTTGAACAATTGGTCACCAAAGAATAATACCATTTGAGAAGGATTAAGTGCAGGTTTTTAAGCATGTCCTTATTTTTCTGTGGATTTTCTCAGAGTCTTTTATGTTCCCCTTTTATTTCTAATTGTGTTAATTTGGGTATTCTCTCTCCACCTTTTAGTTAATTTGTATAAGGGTGTATGCGGCCTTGTTGGAGGAAATGTGTCAGTGGGGGTGGGCTTTAAGGTTTCAAATGCCCACATGAGGCCCAGTGTCTCTGTCTCTCTCTCTCTGTCTCTCTGTGTGTGTCCCTCCCTTCCTCCCTCCCTCTCTCTCTTTCTCTCTCTCTCTCTCCCTCCCTTTTTCCCTCCCTCCCTCTCCCCCCTCTCTGTCTGCCTGTGGATCAGGATGTAACAGTCTCAGCTACTGCCTACCAACATGCCTGTCTGCTTCTCACCATGATGATAATGGACTACTCGTCTGAAACTGTAAACAAGTCCCCAGTTAAATGCTGTTTTTATAAGTGTTGTCTTGTTTGTAGTATCTCTTCACAATAATAGAACAGTGACTAAGACAAAGATACAGTCCCCAAAGTTATTCCCTCTGAGCACATTTGACTTAATTATGAAAAAACTTTAAAAAAGAAAAAATACTTTTTTATTCTTTCCCAAAACAAAGAGTACTTAGAATGCTCGGGAAAACAGTGTTTTGAGAACCCGGAGTCTAGCTCTCCTTCCCAGACAAGGCTGTGCTCCCAGCGAACATCCGTGTGCACCGCGACCCCTGCTGGACATGTTCTTCTCTGCAGTCACCTCACAAACAGCAGACAAAGAGGCTCAGGACAATGCACAGCACAAGGTCAGGGACTCAGCTCTGCCCTCTAGGGGATGAATGGAGCCAGGCACGATCTCCAGAGGTGCCCCAGAGACAAACTGGACAAGAAGCAGAAACCCAGCTAAGTGGAGCCAGTTGGCACCTGCATCTCAGCCCTCAGAAACACCATTCTCTACCGGAACAGTGAAACTGGTCCTGGATGATTAAGACTCTAATGACGGGCACCCGTGAGAAAACCTCGCGGCCCTCAGTCTCCTGTGCTGTCTTCCTGCCGTGGAATCCATAGCGCCTCAGCTCCCAAGACAAATCAGGAAACTGTTATAAAGGGGATCAGATTGGAGAATCTGGGAGGGGAAACTGGAGGGAAGAAATAGGAGAAGAAAGGGGAGGGAAAGCAAAGAAGAGAGTGGATTGTAGAACTTTAAGACAATTCTGAAGCCATTTCTGACAACTCTCAGTACTTCCCCTCCTCCCCTGGGAACCAAGGACAGAACAGCTATACATGCACGTACTGAGATGTTGGGAACTTTCCATCCCCCTGAATAGGGGCAAGATAACCCTTAGGTGTTGACTCAGTTACCGATGTTTTGACTTAGTCCCTGGGAAGGGGCAAAGTGACCCCTAGAAGTTTCCCCTTACCTCATCTGATCTGGCAACCACTCTCCAGCCAACTATTGGTAATAGCCTTTTTGAATAAGCCAATCATAATAGTTAAAGAACAACACCCAGACACCCCTTCCTTCTGTGGTTTTTCCCTTTAAAAATAGCCTGTACCAGCCATGCAGGGTCTTCTAGCCTCCCGACTGCTGGAGGACCCTGTCATGACAGAATTAATAAAATCCTCATGCTTTTTTTTTTGATTTTTCGAGACAGGGTTTCTCTGTAGCTTTTTGGTTCCTGTCCTGGAACTAGCTCTTGTAGACCAAGCTGGCCTCGAACTCACAGAGATCCTCCTGCCTCTGTCTCCCAAGTGCTGGGATTAAAGGCGTGTGCCACCATCGCCCGACCAATCCTCATGCTTTTACATCAGCTGTGATGAGAGATGGTCTCTTGGGGCGACTCCTCCTCCTCAGTGATTGGACACTAGGGTCCAACAGGATGAGATCTTCATGTTCCACTCCCTGAAGCCATCCCTTCATTTAGATCCCTCCCAGGAATACCTAACAGCTTGGGTTTTATTTGATTCTAGACGTGGCCAAATTGACAACCAAGACTACCATCACCATACCCATGGTGAATGGTTAAATCCTATCCTTACCTCGAAATGTGAAAGAATTCCTCTTTATCATAATTCAGTTTACTGCTCTGGTGTCTCCATCACTTACACTTTCGACCAAGGACTGTCTCTTTTTACCAAATTTGAATCAGGGGCTTTCTGTAATCTTTTTCTCCATGATTCCCCAACATTAGGCTTATTCATTAGTTCAGTGCCTCTCGAGTTTTGAACCCACATATGTTGCATGGGTGTGGCAACCTGACTGTAATCCCAATGCTCAGAACAAACATAAAAATCTTCCATATTGTAGGGCAGTAGTAGCGCACGCCTTTAATCCCAGCACTCAGGAAGTAGAGAGAGGCAGATCTCTGTGAATTTGAAGCTAGCCTGGTCTACAGAGTGAGTTCCAGGACAGGCTCCAAAGCTACAGAGAAACCCTGTCTCGAAAATAAATAAATAAATAAATAACTTCCATATCGAGACAGCTAACTAGACTAGCCAAATCATTGAGTCATTGAGTTCTGGCTTCAGTTAAGAGACACTGGCTTCACTATCACACTGATCATTATCTCGAATATCACCATAGAGTCTTTGTCTGGTGACGGATGGAGATAAAATCCCTCATCAGAGCAAGGGACTGAGCCCCCAAGGTCCAGTTGAAGAGCAGAAGGAAGGAGAAGATGAGCAAGGAAGTCTGGACCATGAGGGGTTGGTCCACCCACTGAGACGGTGGGGCTGTTCTAATGGGAGCTCACCAAATCCAGCTGGACTGGGACTGAATGAGCATGCAATCAAACCGGACTCTCTGAATGTGGCTGGCAATGGGGGCTGACTGAGAAGCCATTGATAAAAGCACTGGGACTTGTTTCTACTGCATGTACTGACTTTTTGGGTTCATAGTCTATTTGGATGCGTGTAGTAGGAGCTGCGGGCTGTGTTCCTGCTGCCCCAGCTCCTGGTGGCCTGGCTAGCTTATGCCCAGAAATAACAACACACAAACTGTATTCTTTTAAACACTGCTTGGCCCATTAGTTCCAGCCTCTTATTGGCTAGCTCTTACATATTGATCTAACCCATTTCTAATAATCTGTGTAGCCCACGAGGTGGCTTACCAGGGAAGATCTTAACCTGTGTCTGTCTGGAGTGGGAGAACCATGGCAACTGACCTGACTCAGCTTCTTTCCCCCAGCATTCTGTTCTATCTACTCCGCCTACCTAATTTTCTGTCCTATCAGAAGCCAAGCAGTTTCTTTATTACTTAACCAATAAAACAACAGAGAGAAAGATGACCCTCCTCCATCAGATGCAAAGCTTCCTAGGCCTGGATGTAGGGGGGAGGGCCTTGGACTTCACAAGGCAGGGTTCCCTGCCTTCTCTTAAGGAGGGAGGGGGAGGAAGAAGGGGGACTAGGGGAGCAAGAAGGGAATGGGAGGAGGGGAGGAGGTGTAAATTTTTTGAATGGAAAAATAAACTTAAAAAAAGAGACACTGGCTTCAGTTGAGAGATCCTGCCTCAGTATATTAAAAAGCAACTAAGAAATACACTAGCCTCTACATAGACCTACATACAAATGTGGTCACACCCAAAATGTTTGGTCACACATTTGCAAACTCACATTATACACATGTGTGGGCCAAATCGAGCATATAGGAGGCTGGAGTGGCCAAGTTAATGTCAAAAACAGTGACAGAAAAAGGCACAGCTATGCCAAAAGTGTGACAGCTAGTAAAAGGCATGAAATTCAAAAAACAGTGACCTTACAAAGCCCGCGAGTAATATTCCCAGCCAAGAAGGTGCTGAAGGGGAGCAAGCAGGGAGAAGACCTGACTTGTTTACAGAAAGATGATTGGAGTTAGAGATGGGGTAAGTGCTGATGCCCTTGTGCTCCCCATTAGGGGCTATAAGAGCCTGGCTCATGCAGACGTGACTGTTGATGTGATTGGCTAATTCCCCTTCAACTTCTGGGATTTGTGAGTTTTTGCTTTATAAATTGCATGCTGTAAGGAAATAAACGAGTTCCTGCTTGACTTGACTCCCTGCTGCATCTGATTGTCTCTGAGACCTGGAGGCAGGGGGGGTCTACAGAGGGACCCCACACACATGCATACATGCATATGATAAAAAAGTATCATCAAGAATCATTTATTCTTCTGTAAGAGCTCCATTCTACTTTTCATTAGTTTAAATCCTTTTTTAATAATTTATTTAGCCGGGCGATGGTGGCGCACGCCTTTAATCCCAGCACTCGGGAGGCAGAGGCAGGCGGATCTCTGTGAGTTCGAGACCAGCCTGGTCCACAGAGCTAGTTCCAGGACAGGCTCCAAAGCCACAGAGAAACCCTGTCTCAAAAAACCAAAAAAAAAAAAAAAATTTATTTAAATTCATTTTATGTACATTGGTGTGAAGGTGTCAGATGCTCTGGAATTGGGGTTACAAACAGTTGTAAATTACCGTGTGGGTGCTGGGAATTGAACCCAGGTCCTCTGGAAGAGCAGCCATCTCCCCAGTCCCTGGTTTAAATCCTTAAGGGTCACAGAACTGGCACCCAAATAGTCCAGCAAGAATTTCCACATAAAACCTGAGAAAGCTTTAAAAAAAAAGGATTCTAAACACTCAAAAGAATGAAGTCGAGCACAGCTTTTTGGTGGCTGAATTTTCTCTTGTGGGCTCTGTTTGCTGGTGGCTTCCTGGCTCAGTGCTAGTGGCAAAAATCAAGTGGCTCTTTTCAGAGGCCCTGCTACGAAACACTTAAATGGAGTTTATGAGCAGTGGGTGGCACATTACTTGGGGGTGGCGTGGACCCAGAAACTTCCCAGAGTTGGGGCAGTAAACATAGCTCCCAGATATGGCAGTAAATGTACCTCCAGCCTCTCAGGGAACTGAAGGGGAAGAGTCAGCTACGAGTACACCATGATCTAAGTTACACAACAGTTTAAGTTTTACTCATGCAGACAAAAAAGTTACAGATACTCAGTAAAGGGAAGGTACAGATGAAAAATAAAACCATCCAAACAGGTTACAGTGCGTTTAAAAATATGCATAGGCTTGGAGAGGAGATATGGACAGTCATAAATAAAAGAAATACATAGTTCTAAAATAATAAAGTCCTTAAAAGGGAGTAAAGTAATATAAAAGAAAAAGCTACATGAAGATGGGAAATACACAGAGACTCTGGATCCTATTTGTTATTGTGTTGTCTTTAAATTTTTTGGCTGCTAGACCACACTGAATTGTGAGGACAGCTAGATTAAACCAACATATATATTTTGAAAATGTCTTCACTTTAAAATTTAAGTAAAAAGGTGTATTTCTTTGGGGGAGAGGTTATGCTTATATTTCCACAGGAAATGAGGGACTATGGATTCATTCCACGTTAAAGAAAATCAGGTTTGGCCAAGGAAAATCTCCCCTGAAAATTCTAGCTGCAAACATAAAGAAATAAACCTAAAAGAACTACAAGACACGTGATGTATATTTTACCTGCTCAAACATAAACCAAAAAAAAAAAAATCTTTAACTGACTTATACATACCACATAGTCTATACTTATATGTTACCTATTAAAGTTTTTGTGTTTTCAGAGCAAGGAGACCAGACACCAAGGAAAATGGATGGCCCAGGAGATTCAGCCTTTCAAAATGCCTCTGTCACCATCTCCTTAGAATTCTGCATCCAGAACAGCCTCACATCTGCTGGCTGAGATAATCCAGCCTCACAGAATACTTCAGTCAGAACTTGACCATAATGCTAAATTTTCTCAGGACCCCCCCAAAGATTACCAGTGCCCCCAGTCCACAGGAAGTAGTCTAGAGAACTATATCCACATTTCCAAATGATGTGCTATGGATGTTTATTATCATTTAAGGGGGATTAGTTACAAACTGTTATTGGTAATGGTCAGGGAAAAAGCTGAACAAAGGATCTCATTTTAAAAGGAAAAGGAGGGATATAGAAACGATATGATAGAAGGGTAGGTTATTGAATCTAATTTAATCCAAAAGCTAACTATTAGTCTTAAATATTTTACTTTGGTATGGATTTTGGTTTAATTGATACAAATTTAAATTTTTATATCATATGTATATTTCTACTTTTGTTTAAGGTATTGTGTTTATGCAGCTCATTTAAAAATGCATTAAGAAATACAGATTAATAGTCATCTGTAATAGTCAAACTTGTAGTCATGTTAGGTATGTTTTCAAGGTCATACACAAATATATTTAGATAGGTATGTGATCTTTAGACACTTCAAAGACCTACAGAATATGGAATTTAATATGTTTAATAACCTAAGACTTTTCATGTCAGTGAGACACATCTACTCCTGACAGCACAAATCTACTTCAAGGAAGATAATGGGCATCAAAAAAAACATATGGCCAGGCAGTGGTGTTTAATCCTTTAATCCCAGCATTCAGGAGGCAGAGACAGGTGGATCTCTGTGAGTTCAAGGCCAGCCTGGTCTACAAGAGCTAGTTCCAGGACAGGCTCCAAAGCTACAGAGAAACCCTGTCTTGAAAAACAAATAAAAGAAAGAAAAAAAACAAACAAATAAAAGAAAGAAAGAAAAAAGAAGGGAGGCAGAGGCAGAAGACATCAGTCAAGGAAGTAGAACATATAGAAAATGAGGTAACAAGCCATGAGTCATGTGGCAAAGTATAGATAAAAAATATTGGTTAATTTATATGTAAGAGCTCTCTCTTCCTATCCCACCCAGCTTACATCCAAACCCCCCCCCCGTCTCCCTCCCTCCCCTCTTTGGCGGCATAACACCTCCCAGCTCAGCCTGCTTGGGCGCTGGGACCGAATCCGAATCGGGAGGGCAAACGGGAGGGCAGTAGTTCCTTTGTCTCCATAGCCTGCCTGCAGCAAGCAAGGTAGGCCCTTTGTTTACGAGCTACCCAAGCAGCACAGAGTTCCGATCTGAACACCAGGAGAGCCATCACTGGGGAGTGACATCACTGGGAAGGTACATCAGTGGGCAAGAAGACCTGATCCTGTAAAAGAAGATCCATAGGGGAGCATTCGGAGGAAGAGATGGGCAGGCGCCAATGCAAGAATTCACCCAACAATCTGAAAAACAACATGAAACCACCAGAACCCAGCGACCTCACAACAGGAGGACATGAACACCTTAATCCAGAAGAAGTAGAAAAAACTGACTTTATGAAAGTGATAGAGGCCCTTAAACAGCATGTAAAAAACGCCCTTATAGAAATAGATGAGAAGTATAACAGAAAGTTTGAAGAATTGAGTAAATCAGTGAATGATACCCTAGGAAAGCAAGGAAAAACAATCAAGCAGATAATGGAAACAGTTCAAGACTTGAAAACTGAAATGGAGGCAAAGAAGAAAACACAAACAGAGGGCCGGCTGGACATGGAAAATCTAGGTAAATGAATAGAGACTACAGAAACAAGCATAACCAGCAGAATACAAGAGATAGAAGAAAGAATCTCAGATTCTGAAGATAACATAGAGAAAATAAACACACTGATCAAAGAAAACAGCAAGTCCAACAAACTCTTATCACAAAACATTCAGGATATATGGGACACAATAAAAAGACCAAACCTAAGAATAATTGGAATAGAAGAAGGAGAAGAAGTGCAGCTCAATGGTCCAGAAAATATACTTAATAAAATTATAGAAGAAAACTTTCCCAACCTAAAGAAAGTTGTACCTATGAAGTTTCAAGAAGCATACAGAACACCGAATAGGCTGGATCAAAAAAAAAAAAATCCCCTCACCATATAATAATCAAAACACAAAGCATACACAATAAAGAAAGAATATTAAGAGCCACAAAGGAAAAAGGCCAAGTTACTTATAAAGAACCTTCATCTGGTGATGAATGGAGATAGAGACAGAGACCCACACTGGAGCACTGGACTGAGCTCCCAAGGTCCCAATGAGGAGCACAAGGAGGGAAAAGATGAGCAAGGAAGTCAGGACCACGAGGGGTGCACCCACACACTGAGACAGTGGGGCTGATCTATTGGGAGCTCACCAAGGCCAGCTGGACTGTGACTGAAAAATCATGGGATAAAACCGGACTCTCTGAACATGGCGAACAATGAGGGCTGATGAGAAGCCAAGGACAATGGCACGGGGTTTTGATCCTATTTCATGTTCTGGCTTTGTGGGAGCCTAGCCAGTTTGGATGTTCACCTTCCTAGACATGGACGGAGGGGGGAGGACCTTGGACTTTCCACAGGGCAGGGAACCCTGACTGCTCTTTGGACTGGAGAGGGAGGGGGAGAGGAGTGGGGGGAGGGGAAGAAGGGTGGGAGGAGGGGGAGGGAAATGGGAGGCTGGGAGGAGGCGGATACTTTTTCTTCCTTTTCTCAATAAAAAAAAAGAAAAAAATTTATATGTTAGAGTTAACTAGTAACAATCCTGAGCTATTGGTCGAGCATTTATAATTAATATTAAGCCTCTGTGTTGGTTATTTGGATGCATAAAGTCAGTACAAGAAAACTCTGCCTACATCCACCAGCCCCCATTATACACCATACTTATATCTGCATACTTAATGCCTTCTCATCTCTGTCCTCTCCTTCCATAGTGCCTGTCTTGAGAAACAGCCCTCTACTACTTATATGTCACATGTATATCTATATGTGTATATAGATAACTTATGTTTCACACATGATAAAAATCATGCTATTTGATCCTTTGTTTCTCCCCACTTCTCTCCTTTAGAGTTGTTCCTCCTCCTCAAAGTTTTCATATTATATTATATTATATTATATTATATTATATTATATTATATTATATTATATTATACATGAGGGTCATCCCTATAGGCTTTTTGGCTGGTAGGGGAATGATCCAGGTGATGAAGGAAGGAAACTTGGTTCAGCTCAACTTAGCCGTCACTGATTCAGACTTAGAGTCTGACACCAGGTTGTTTATTTTAGCCATATTTAAGCACAGCACAATTTTAGGGAAAAAGTTTTCTGATAACAATTAACTCAGTTCCATGAGTATAGCAGAGCTTAAGACATGTTTACATTGAGATTCTTTACAAAGTATGACAAGCTTTTTTCACAAAAGATGGTTACTGTTGTCACAAAGATAGCACCCAAGATTTAGGATCTAGGGAGAATGACTGAGGTAAACAAAATGCTTGTCAGTGTCAGGGTTGGCCTGGCCCTAAGGTAACAGAGAAGTCACTTAGACTGTTGTACAAATGACATCACTCATAAGGATGAGTTTCATGGCCTCCAAGAAACAATGCTCAAGATTTGGAGAGAAAAGGTATGGGATAATCAAAACATAAATTCTGGAGGATATGAGTGAAGCCTGGCTATATAGATAGCAAGGGATCACCAGGTTGTAAACTGTATCCTTTCCCCGAATTCCGGGAGGAAGACAGGTAAACATCTTCCTTTGAAGAAATAAGCTGCAGGCTGGAGAGATGGCTCAGAGGTTAAGAACACTGACTGCTCTGCCTGAGGTCCTGAGTTCAATTCCCAGCAACCACATGGTGGCTCACAACCATCTGTACTGAGATCTGGTGCCCTCTTCTGGGGTGCAGGTATGCATGTAGGCAGAACACTGTATACATAATAAATAAATTTTAAAAAGAAGGAGAAGAGATAAGCTGCATGTTTAACTTTCCTGGCTTCTCCAGGTACTTATCTGTGTGTTCCTCTGGTGCGTATCTTGCCCTCTGCAAATACACACACACACACACACACACAAACACACACACACGTGTGTGTATACATATATTATATATAGGTATATATGCAATATTCCCCTTCCTACTTTGTTCTATTGTCTTTGCCACAAATATAAGTCCTCACTTTTCTGAACATATGAGTCTATATGTCAAATTGACACAAAGTCACCTGGGAAAAGGAAACTCAACTGATTAAATGCCTCCATCAGAAGGCATGTAGACAAGTCTGTGTGGCATTTTCTTGCCTGATAATTTTATAAGAAAGCCCAGCCCACTGGGGGCAGCAGCACACTTGGGAGATGACACTGGTGGCATAAGAAAGACAGCAGACTGAGCAAGCCATGGAAAAGCACCATCAAAGTGCAGGAGAGGCAAATGGGGAAGCTACAGTCTCAGTTGAGATGGAAAGCCAGATTGTAGGGATCATGAAGATAAGCAGCAACCCTTCTGAAAAGAGGCCCAGAGCCATTGGTGAAGGTGAAGCCTAAGGATAACCCAATATTTTGGAGATAGCAGGACAATGGGAATACCACCAAGGACAGGGGTGGCTGTTGAATGGAGCCAGTCTGAGCCTATGAGGCAAACTGTATGTGCTGTAAACGGCAGAGCCAGAGAAAAAAAATGGTTCTCCCTCTCTGTCCTGCCCCCAAGTCAGTCATCCTGATACATCCCCTCTTCTCTCCCCCAACACCATTTACCCGGTTGTGTTTTATTTTTATTGTTATTAATATGAGATTTTGAGGTTAAAGAATAAAGAAAAGGTAATAGTAATGTATTCATTGTCAAGGTAACAAGGGATCAATTGTTCTGGTTAGTCTTTGGGTTTTTGTTTTGGTTTGTTTTTTATTTTATATTTTGGGGTTTATTTCTTTATTGTCAACTTTGTACACGTAGAGTTATCTGGGGAGAGGAAACTCAACTGATAAATTGCTTTCATCAGATTGCCCGCAGCCTACTCTGTTGTGGTTTGTTCTTTGTTGTTGTGGTTTTGGTTACTGATTGTTATAGGTAGACTCGAGGCAGAGACAGTTCTGGGAAGGTTTTCCTAGGTGGTATAAGAAAGCAAGTTGAGCAAGCCCTAGAAAATAAGTCAGTTAACAGGGTTCCTCCATAGCCTGTTTTCAGTACCTGCCTGCAGGATCTTCCATTGAGCACCCGCCCTGCCTTCCCATCAAGACGAGCTATGAGTGACAGGATGAGATAAACCTTTCCTCGGTTTCCTTTCTGTCTAGATGGTTTCTTACAGCAATAGAAAGCACACTAATTAGGAAAAATAGAGAGAGAGAGAATTTCTCTTTCTCAGCCTGGGTTTATTTACTAAAATGATATTTTGAGTTCTATTGATTTTCTTACAAATTTCAGAACTTCATTTATTATTATTATTATCATTATTATTGGTGGTGGTGGTTTTTCAAGACAGGGTTTCTCTGTGTAACAGCTCTGGTTGTCCTGGAACTCACTCTGTAGACCAGGCTGGCCTTGAACTCAGAGATCAGCCTGTCTCTGCCTCCCTAGTGCTGAAATAAAGGTGTGCGCCACCACCACCCAGTGCTCATCATTCTTTTATTTTTTATTGAGCTCTAGATTTTTCTCTGCTCCCCTCCCTGCCTCAACCCTCCCCTAAGGTCCCCATACTCCCAATTTACTCAGGAGCTCTTTTCTTTTTCTACTTCCCATGTAGATTAGATCTATGTATGTCTCTCTTAGGGTCCTCATTGTTGTCTAGGTTCTCTGGGATTATGATTTGTAGGTTGGCTTTCTTTGCTTTATGTTTAAAAATCACTTATGACTGGCTTTGTGGGAGCCTAGGCAGTTTGGATGCTCACCTTACTAGACCTGGATGGAGGTGGGTGGTCCTTGGACTTTCCACAGGGCAGGGAACCCTGATTGCACTTAGGGCTGACGAGGGAGGGGGACTTGATGGGGGAGGGGGAAGGAAATGGGAGGCGGTGGTGGGGAGGAGGCAGGAATCTTTAATAAATAAATAAATAAAAAGCCCACAAAACTAAACTAAAAAATAAAATAAAATAAAAATCACTTATGAGTGATTACATGTGATAATTGTCTTTCTGTGTGTTACCTCACTCAAAAATGATTGCACTCATCATTCTTATGACAAAATTGCCATTGTTTCTATGAATGACATCAAATTTCAAATTTCTGTCATGTACATGTACCATATTTTTTAATCCATTTATTTGTTGGTGAGAATCTAGGCTGATTCCATATCCTGGAATTGTGAGCAGGGCTGCAATCAACATAACTGTGCAAGCATCTGTAGGACACTGACCTTGAGTCCTTTGAGTATATAATTGGATCGCATGGCATATTTAGTTTCAGGTGGCTGAAGAAGTTCTGCACTGATGTCCATAGTGAATATACAAGTTTACATTCCCACCAGTAGTAACCAAGGGTTCCTCAGTCCCCACATCCTTACCAGTATCTTGTTTTCTTAGTAGAGAACATTCTCACTGTGGTAAGATCCAATTTCAAAGTAGTATTAATTTGCATTATTCTTCTTTTGAGACAATTCTATTGAATTTATTAGCCTATTTCTTGATTTAAAAGATTTGCTTTTATTTTTATAACTTTTGGAAGATTATTTTAATTTTTTTTTCTTTTTGAGACAGGGTTTCTCTATAGCTTTGGAGCCTGTCCTGAAACTAGCTCTTGTAGACTAGGCTGGCCTCGAACTCACAAAGATCCACTTGCCTCTGCCTCCCAAGTGCTGGGATTAAAGGCTTGTGCCACCACCGTCCAGCCAATTTTTTTAATTTTTAGAGTACATGAATATTTGCTTGCCATGTATGCATGTGCACCACGTGCATGCTTGGTACCTGTTGAAACCAGAAAAGGATTCATATGTCTTGGACCTAGAGTTACAGACAGTTGTGACCACCATGTGTGTGCTGAAAACTGAACCCAGGTCCTCTGCAAAATCAACAAGTTTTCTTTCGAGCCCTCTCTCCAGGGCCCAAAATTTGTGATTCTTTGTATATTGTAGATGTTAGTTCTTTGTCATTGTCAATAAAATTATTTCAGTTCTTTTGTATTTTTTAAACTTGCTTTACAGTTTACAGATGGTTCTGTGATTAAAAGCACTGACTGCTTTTCCAGAGGACCCTGATTTTATTCTCAACACCCCAATGTGATGTGGGAGTGATTTCTTTCTAATCTGTTGCTTTCATTGGTTAATTAATAAAGAAACTGCCTTGGCCCATTTGATAGGCCAACCCTTAGGTGGGCGGAGTAAACAGAACAGAATGCTGGGAGAAAGAAGCGGAGTCAGGAGTCGCCATGATTCTCCCACTCCAGACAGACGCAGGTTAAGATCTTTCCTGGTAAGCCACCTCGTGGGCTACACAGATTATTAGAAATGGGTTAGATCAATATGTAAGAGCTAGCCAATAAGAGGCTGGAACTAATGATGGGCCAGGCAGTGTTTAAAAGAATACAGTTTCCGTGTAATTATTTCGGGTATAAAGCTAGCCGGGTGCCAGGAACGTAAGCCGGCTGCTCATCATTACAAAGCCAATGGTGCCTCAGTACAGCCTATAACTACAGCACTAAGGGATCTCATGCTATCTCTGTCCTCTGAGGGCACCAATCACACATGTACATATATACAGGGAAATACCCATAACATGTTGTCTTAGTCTTCTATTACTGTGAGAAAAACCACCATGACCTGCTCATCTGTCTTGAGGCAGCATGGGCTGGGAGAGATGCCTTACACACACACACACACACACACACACACACACACACCCTGCCCATCAATGCCTGAGGCACGTGGTGTAATGATAAATGGAAAGAAAAGGTGAAGTGGGTACCTTTTGGTGGGCACCGCCAAAGTATGCCACTAAGCAAACAAGCCATGTGCAACAGCGTTAGTACAAGGAGTTTACTGAGAGAGGAGGAAATTGAAAGAATGAAAGGCCATGCCTGAGTGGGAACTTGAGCGAGGCAAACAGGAGGCAAAGAGAGAAAAGAGCGATGCTCTACTTCTTTTTTTTTTTTTTTGGTTTGGTTTGGTTTTGGTTTTTCGAGACAGGGTTTCTCTGTAGCTTTGGTTCCTGTCCTGGAACTAGCTCTTGTAGACCAGGCTGGCCTCGAACTCACAGAGATCCGCCTGCCTCTGCCTCCTGAGTGCTGGGATTAAAGTAGTACGTACGCCACTACCACCCGGCCCTTTTAAGGGTGCACATGTCACATAGCTGAAGGTGGAAAGGCACTTGGCAACAGGTGATGATGTAACTGTGTTGGCCATGGTGGCAGGCCGCTACTGCGGTGGCAGAAACTAACATTTCTCCCTTTTGTTTCTTATAGAAAGGTGAGGAAATAGGAAGGAGTAGCAGGTGAGGCAGGAATGGGGGCGCAGTGTTCCCTAGACTGCTTCCTGATATCTGGGGGGACCTGTGAAAGCTGGGATGCTGGCCAAGTCCTGGGTTAGTTGACTGTTAACTCGCTGTCCAGGCTCTGTGGGACCATCTCCGGTGCTAGGATCTAGGAAAATGCAGACATAGTTGAAGCAGTCTGTGAGGCTGGACCACTTGGGGCAGACACTTTGAAGCTGTCCAGGATGCAGATTTTGAGGGAAGTGGGAGGAGGGGTGTTGTAATAAGAGCGGCGGGGCTGCGTCCCCAGCACCCCAGCCACCTGGCTAGCTTATGCCCTGAAATAACAACACACAAATTGTATTCATTTAAACACTGCTTGGCCCTTTAGCTCTAGCTCTTACTGACTAATTTTGATATCCTGATCAACCCATCTCTAATAAACTGTGTAGCACCGGTCTTACCGGGAAGGATTCAGCATGTCTGACCTGGGGGCTTGCTCCATCATGTCTGCTTCAGAGAGCAGAGCTATCGCGTCTGCCCAGGAGAGGGGGAGCATGGCGTCTCTCTGAGGCATCTGCCCCCGAGAGGAGAGCTGTGGAGTCTGAGCTCACTTCCTCTTCCTCCCGGCATTCTGTTCTGTTTACTCCTCCCACCTATGTTTTAACCTATGAGGCCAAGCAGTTTCTTTATTACTTAACCAATGACCTTCCTCCATCAGAGGGGAGGAAGTGGAAATTTTGATTGGTATTATTTATAAAGTAAATAAAAAAAAGAAATCTGTTCTGTGAGTTTGGCTCCGTTCTGAGTATGGTAACAAAGTGAACTGTGTCTAGACCTAGTAGTAGCTCCAGGAAAGAGAGAGAGAGACTGTGGCCGAAATCTTATGCACAGAGAGACATATAGACTGAGACAGCAGTAAAGGCTGCTGCTGTTGAACTGACAGAGCTATCACTGGCCTGGTTCAATGGACACCATCAGAGATCTGAGAAGGATAAATTTCACCTGAGTAAGCAGAAGTGCAGACCAAGCAGCTTCAGAATCTACTAAAATGACAGAGACTTCCTGGGTACCTAGACAGCTACCCAATGTTCCTTTCTAGTCATTGGGGGCACAGGACTCAGGAAAATTTCAGTCTGTGGCTGCCAGGCCCAGAAGTCTGACAGACTTTCCTGTGGAGTAGGAACATTTTTTTCATTTATTTTACATACCAACCAGTTTCCCCTCCCCCTTCTCCTCCCATCCCTTCCCCTTTCCCAACTACCCCCTCCCCATCCACTCCTCCTCCATCTACATTCAGAAAGGGTCAGGCCTCCCATGGGCCTGCACAAAGCCTGGTGCAGGAAGTGAGGCAGGACCGAGCTCCTCCTCTTATGAGGTGGAGTCAGGTAATCCAGTGTGGGGAACAGGTTACCGATAGACAGCTAAGCGCCAGGGAGAGGTCCTGTTCTCACTATTAGAAGCCTTATGACGAGAGCAAGCTACACAACTGTCACACGCTTGCACAGAGCCTAGGTCGGTCCCATGCAAGCTCCCTGACTGTTAGTCCAGCGTCCTTGAGCTCCTGTGAACTCAGGTCAGCTGTCTCTGTGGGTTCCCCCCATCATGAACCCCTGACTGGTACAATCCCTCCTCCCTTTCTTCCGCAAGACTCTCCTAGCTTAGCACAGTGATTATCTGTGGATCTCTGCCTCTGCTTCCATCAGTTACTGGATAGAGTATCTCTGATGGCAATTAGGGAAGTCACCAATCTTCTTACAGAAGATGGCTGGTTTAGGCACCCTCTCCACCATTGCTAGGAGTCTTAGTTGGGATCATCCTTGTGGATTTCTGGGGGTTTCCCTGACAGCAAGTTTATTCCTATACCTCAAATGCCTCCATCGAGACATCTCTTTTGTTACTCTCCCCCTCCATTCTGCCTCCAACCCACCTCCTGCACCCAGCCTGACCAACCTGCTCCCTCTAGCTCCCATCCCTTCATCTTACCAACCCCCACCCCCAGTTTGCCCAGGAGATCTTTTCTACTCCCTCTTCCCAGGGAAATCCATGCAGTAAGGTTTCTTTTTTGTGGGAGTAGAGTGCAAAGAAATCACAGATATAAAAGATTTTTAGGAGTGGAGAAGTAGAGCCTTAGAGGTAAGGGACTTTGTAAGTGGAGCAGAGCGAGTTTAGATATAAGATATTTGGGGACCCTTTGTCTGTGGCAGTAACAGTTGTTAATGATTTGGGAAAATTTGGAAACAAAAATTGCCAATTTTAGCCATTGATTTGTACTGAGGCCAGACATTGTAATAAAATCTGGGTCCATGGAGGAAGAGAGAGAGTCATGAAGTGGAACACTGCAAGAATGCTCCCATAAGTTCAAAGAAATTTTGAGAGTGAAAGCGAACTGCAGGAAATAACACAGTAGGTTTGTAGGCTGGCTGCAAGGTGAGAGAAAGCGGGGAAGGAGCAGAAGAAAAGGGAGGTGTCCATGTGAGTCAGCAAGCCCCAGGAGCCAGAGCCACATGGCGAATACAGCAGTCTAGAGCTTAAGAATGGACTCTAACCACAGGCAAATGATCCATACATACCTTATTGAGGGCTAGATCAGCAGATATTGCAGGGTTGAGCTGGTGTGTGCTGAGCAAGATGAAGCTGGCCTCTCCATCTCTGATTCCCACATTGCAACAAACATAGACAGGACATTGACAAAGTTTAGAGAGGGAGATCAGGGACAAACAAGCAGGTCTTGGAGCAAAGAAAAAGAGTAGAGAATTCTTTCTCTGTTCCCCAACTGCCTGGTCCATGACATTATCATTTTGCTGACCTTCCCTGTCACCTGGGTACCCTGTCCATGGAGGACCCTGAGGAGTGGCTCTAGGCAGCCAATCAAGTACGTTCTCTGTCATTTTAAATCAATAATTCAAGTAAAGTTTTATCCTTCTCAAAGATCTCTGATGCAGTTGACAGCTGAGAGGTAATGCTACTTTCAGTATAACTTCTTACCATGTTCTAAATAAAAGGTGTTTTAAGATATAAAAGTTCAGATATACAAATGCAAGTTATTAAGGTGTGTACCTACAAGTTATAAAGGTCTGAGGACAAAAGCAAGTTACCAAATTTCTCTCTCACACTGCCGTTCATAGTCTTAACATTATCAATAAAATGCTGATGAGCTATTAATCTCACTCTGGCAGAGTGCTACCACTACTGTGAGATCAAGATTTTAAATTCTCTTTGGTAATTTTCTAAAGATACTTTTCATTGTGCAAAAACATCTGTCACAGTCATTCTGACATAAATATGCTGCCGTTTATACAATGTATGTGTCTAAAACTTATGTTTTCACAAACTCAAAGAATTCTTGTGAGTTCCAGGAAGCTAAGTTGAAGGATTCACCTTAAACAGTTCAGATATACCCCTCTCTCAATTTCCTAGTCCTGAAATTTTTTTTTCCTAAACTTAATTTTGTCCTCTGCTCTGCCAACACCTTGCCAGGTCCAAGAGACACCAGACAGCTCCATACCACAAACCCTGGACAGGAGTAAAGTGACCAGCTACCCCAGGATGTGACCAGCACCCAGCTTTCTCAGGTCCCCCAAGACTCCACAAATAAGCAGGAAGCAGTCTTGAGACCCCAACATCCCCATCCCTTTAAGCTGCCACGCCTAATTCCCCACCTTGTTATTATAAGAGAAAGATGGAAATGTTATCATTTTGCTGACCTTCCCTGTCACCTGGGTACCAGTCCCTTTAAAAGACAGGGTACCTCTCTCTTCCCTCCCCTTCATAACCCCTTGCTCTTACACTGTTCCCAATACCCACTAAATAAACTCTATACCCCAGTTCTCTCCGCATGGCATTTCTGTCTGTGTCCCTCCTGACTCGGTCTCCCACCCACCAGGGAACCTGCCAGGGTTGTACTGCTGAATATATTTCACATGGAATACTGAGGCCAGGTTTGATTTGAAAGCAGTGGTCAGTGGGTCTCCAAAAGAGATCCCAATGGGAGCGAGGAGATGCATGACACAGTTCCCAAGGATGAGGCAGAAAGAAGTCCAGAACCTGAGAGCTTCAGGCATCCCCAGGACTCAGAGGAGAATCAAACAGAGCTGATACAGGCTGTTCAGTGCATCCTCATGCAAGAACAAGGGTCAAGGGCTACGAGCTCAAGAAAGACACAGTTGCCTGTTATTATGACTTGGGATAAGCTAGAAGGCAGGGACTATGCTCAAAAAATGAAGCCTCACATCCAGGGGAATGGTCAGAGGCAGGTAGTCTCACCAGAGACCCAATTTCCGGTATTGAATTGAAGTCAAAGCCATCAGTGAATGAAACAGAAAATCTGTTGTATGCTCATCCATTGCTGGTGGGAATGCAAACTTGTGCAACTACTTTGGAAAGCAGTGTGGCGGTTTCTCAGGAAATTCGGGATCAACCTACCCCTGGACCCAGCAATACCACTCTTGGGAATATACCCAAGAGAGGCCCTATCATACAACAAACGTATATGCTCAACTATGTTCATAGCAGCATTGTTTGTAATAGCTAGAACCTGGAAACAACCTAGATGCCCTTCAATGGAAGAATAAATGAAGAAAGTATGGAATATATACATATTAGAGTACTACTCAGCAGTAAAAAACAAGGACTTCTTGAATTTTGCATGCAAATGGATGGAAATAGAAAACACTATCCTGAGTGAGGTAAGCCAGACCCAAAAAGAGGAACATATGATGTACTCACTCATATTTGGTTTCTAGCCATAAATAAAGGACATTGAGCTTATAATTAGTGATCCTAGAGAAGCTAAATAAAAAGGAGAACCCAAAGAAAAACATATAGGCATCCTCCTGAATATTAACCTTCATCAGGCGATGAAAGGAGACAGAGACAGAGACCCACATTGGAGCACTGGACAGAAATCTCAAGGTCCAAATCAGGAGCAGAAGGACAGAGAGCACAAGCAAGGAACTCAGGACTGCGAGGGGTGCACCCACACACTGAGCCAATGGGGATGTTCTATCGGGAACTCACCAAGGCCAGCTGGCCTGGGTCTGAAAAAGCCTGGGATAAAACCGGACTCGCTGAACATAGCGGACAATGAGGACTACTGAGAACTCAAGAACAATGGCAATGGGTTTTTGATCCTACTGCACGTACTGGCTTTGTGGGAGCCTAGGCAGTTTGTATGTTCACCTTACTAGACCTGGATGGAGGTGGGTGGTCCTCGGACTTCCCACAGGGCAGGGAACCCTGATTGCTCTTTGGGCTGACGAGGGAGGGGGACTTGATTGGGGGAGGGGGAGGGAAATGGGAGGCGGTGGCGGGGAAGAGACAGAAATCTTTAATAAATAAATAAATCAAAAAAAAAGAAAGAAAATCTGTTGTATGGGGGGGGGGTCCCAGCATGGCCAGACCAAATGCCAAGAGAGTCTATTGAGTCACGGCGCCAATGAAAGGATAAATAAAAGGAAAAGGCGAAGTGGGTACCTTTTGGTGGGCCCTGCCAAGGTATACTACTAAGCAAACACACCATGTGCAACAGCGTTGGTGCAAGAGGTTTACTGAGAGAGGGGAGAGTGAACAAGTGAAAGGCCATGTCTGAGTGGGAGCTTGAGAGAGGCAAACAGGATGTCAGATAGTGAGACAAGGAGAAGAAGAAAGAAAAGAAGAGGCAAAGAGGAGTAAAGCAAAAGAGACAAGAGGGCAAGCTGTGCTCTATTGAGCACTTTTTTTTTTTTTTTTTTTGGTTTTTCGAGACAGGGTTTCTCTGTGGTTTTGGAGCCTGTCCTGGAACTAGCTCTTGTAGACCAGGCTGGTCTCGAACTCACAGAGATCCGCCTGCCTCTGCCTCCCAAGTGCTGGGATTAAAGGCGTGCGCCACCACCGCCCGGCTCTGTTGAGCACTTTTAAGGAGTGCACATGTCGCATAGCTGATGGTGGAAAGGCACCTGGCAAGGGGTGATGAAACTGCCTTGGCAGCAGAGGCAGGATGCTACTGAAGCAGCGGAAGCTAACAATCAGGAGAGCTGGCTCTGGGGCCATAAGAGCAGGAGAGTTGTCCCTGCCCCCACCAGCTACACCACTCGGGAGATCAGGCCCTGTTGGGGAAGGTGTGGGTGAGCCAGCCCTGATGTGAGCATGGGAGAACTGTCTTGTGGCAGCATGAGCCGAGGAGAATTGCCTCCCCCACTCCACCCCACTGTAATGGTCTGTCCTGTCCCTTTAAGAGATAAGCCCCGAAGCCCTGCCCCCACCCTCCCTCAAGCCTATCTTCCACTTCCAGCCTGAGCATCTTTTCCATGTGTCTTTCTCCCAAAGAAGTAGGTTCTCTTCTCCTCTCTTCCTTCACCCTAGTTTTCTCTCTCTCTCTCTCTCTCTCCTCTCTCTCCGCCTCTCTCTCCTCATCCCCTTCTCCCTCCTTCTCTCCTTCCCTTCCATAACCCACTAAATCTGCATGAAGTGCCTATCCATCTCTGTCTCTCACCCACCACGCTGCTCCCTGCCTGGGACCCACTGCCCCTGTGGCCTGCTGTCCGCTGCCGCCCCTTGGGGAACGGGCGATTTTATTTTTACCATTATACCCGCTCCCACCCATCAACCCCTGAAGCAGTGGAGAGCTAGCCCTGAATTAATAAAATGGAGAGCTGTCCCCGCCCCTCATCGGTTGCAGCACTTGGGAGAGTGGTCCCTATACCTCACGTAGGCAACATAGTACAGCTGCTGTTAATCCCAACGGTGACAATAAGTCTACTACCACAGTTTTAGCCAAATTTGAAGTAAGCTTGATTTTTATTTGGGAGAATCCAAGAGCTGGCCAATGAATGTGTGAGTCGAGTTAAAGAGAGTAGCCCCAAATCTACCTCCTGGGCCCCTCTTAAGGAGTAAAATCAGAGTAGTTTTTACAAAACACAGACAGTGGGGCAATAAGAAAATACAAAAAAAAAAAAAACTTAAAGAAAAACATCATGTGGTCATCATGTGATTAAGGAGGAGTCAGCAGCGAGGGTCAGGCTATTCTCAAAAACAAATCAAGGTCATGGGTTGGGGAAGGTCAAGTTCCAGGAAACAGCAACTCAGCTCTCACAGTAAAATAGAAACTTGTGTTTAAAAATACAGCATAAGCTCCTGCCTTCAAAATGGAATCAAGCAGCTTCCTCACTGGCCCAGAAGGTGTAGGTGTGGGAACTGACCCTGAGCACATGAAAGCCGGAGAAGGGGCCCTGCCTCTTGCTCATCACTGTGAGGGGTGAACTAGCCAGGGTAATGCTGGAGAGCTCCCCCTGGTGGTGAAGACGGGAGAGCTGGCTGGCTGACCAACCCTGCAAGTATCCAGGCCAGAACCACAGCTATGTACTGACCCACCCCAGCATCCACCCCATCTGTAATCTGCTGGACCACAGTGGGAGGGGGAGTCAATCCTGTCTTCCCAGAGCTGCAGAATCTCCTCAACACAGGACAGCAACGTGATGTACGGGAAGAGTCCCAGTGATTGCCTAGAATTGAGGGTGCAGCAGAGACTGGGGGCCTCAAACCAGACCAATGGTTCTTTCTGATAAACACCTGCATGTAAAAATGTATGAATAAAGGGGTTTACTGTGAGACTCACTGTGTCACACTGCAGCTTCTATGACAAGATTTTTCCTTTCTTTTTTTCTTTTTTTTTCTTTCTTTTTTTCTCTTCAATTTTATTTTGTTTTATTTTGGGGTGGGGAGGGATATTGGTGGGATCAGGAGGCACAAAAAATAAATTTTAAAAAGCCACTGTGACCACAGCAACTCTTTTTTATTGTTTTTATTGCCCTGTACATTATTCTTATAAACTTGGGGACTTAGAAATAGTAAGCAACTCTTGGGCCTTGCTTACAGTTTCAGAGATTTAACCTATTAACCTCATGGTGAAAAGCATGGCCACACACAGGCAGACATGGTAGCTGAGACTTCTATATCTGCATCTGAAGGCATCAGGAAGAGAAAGAGTCACTGGGCCTGCCTTGGGCTTCTGAAACCCCAATGACCAATCCCAGTGATGCATTTTTCCAAAAAGGCCACACCTACCCAGTAATACCACACTCACTCTAACAAAGATACATCCCCTAATGTGCTCAAATAGTGCCACTCCCTAAGCACTCAAATCTATGAGCCTGTAGGGTTCATTCTTATTCAAACCACCACATTCTACTCCCTGCCCCCATAGGCTTATATATAGCCATATCATAACGCAGAGATGTACTCGCTCAACTTCAAAAGTCCCCATAATCTATAACAGTTTTAACACTGTATAAAAGTTCAAAGTTCAAATCTCTTCTGAGATGCAAGGCCATCTCTTCTTACCTGTAATCCCTGTAAAATCAAAATAAGAAAGCAGGTCACATACTTCCAACGTACAATGGCACAAAATACACAGTATATCCAAAAGGGAGGGGGATAGTAAAGAAATACTGGACCAAACAAGACAGAAAACTGTGAGTCTTCGTCTCTGGTCTCCATCTTTGAAGGCCCCGTTCCTGTGTCCACCAAACCTTGACCCCTCCCCAGGGGAGGGTCAAGACAGCCCGCCAAAATCTTGACCACTCCCCTAGTCTATTTAAACTGCTCCCCCAGAAAGTCTCCTCATGGTCTCTTTCTCCCCCCATGCCCCCACCCCATGATAGTGTTAGCAGCTTCACGGTTCCCCCTCAGAGCCACCCAAGAGTGCAGGAATCCCATTAAACCTGGATATTTTTTAATTTGTCTTCTTGTGATTTGGCTTGATTGGGATTTTTTATTAATTATTTTTTATTGATTTTATTGAGCTCTGTATTCTTCTCTGCTCACCTCTCTGCTTCACCCCTCCCCACTTCATCCCTCCCCCAAGGTCCCCAAGGTCCCCATGCTCCCAATTTACTAAGGATATCTTGTCTTTTTATACTTTCTACTTCCCGTGTAGATTAGATCTATGTAAGTCTCTCTTAGTGTCCTCATTGTTGTCTAGGTTCTCTGGGATTGTGGTTTGCAGGCTAGTTTTCTTTGCTTTATGTTTTTAAACCACCTATGAGTGAGTACACGTGATAATTGTCTTTCTGTGTCTGAGTTACCTCACTCAAAATAATGTTTTCTAGCTCCATCCATTTTCCTGCAAAATTCAAGATGTCATTTTTTCTGCTGTGTAGTACTCCATTGTATAAGTGTACCACATTTTCCTTATCCATTCTTCGATCATGGGGCATTTAGGTTTTTTCCAGATTCTGACTATGACAAACAAAGCTGCTATGAACATAGTTGAGCACATGTCCTTGTGGCACAATTGAGTACCCTTTGAATATATAGCCAAAAGTGATATTACTGAATCTTGAGGAAGGCTGTTTCTTAATTTTCTGAGAAATCGACACACTGACATCCAAAGGGGCTGTACCAGCTTGCACTCCCACCAGCAATGCAGAGGTGTTCCCTTTTCCCCACAACCTCTCCAGCATAAGCAGTCATCAGGGTTTTTGATCTTGGCCATTCTTACAGGTGTAAGATGGAATCTCAGAGATGTTTTGATTTGCATTTCTCTGATGACTAAGGATGTTGAACATTTCCTTAAGTGTCTTTCAGCCATTTTAGATTCCTCTGTTGAGAGTTCTCTGTTTAGGTCTGTACTCCATTTTTTTATTGGATTATTTGTTCTTTTGGTGTCCAATTTCTTGAGTTCTTTGTATATTTTGGAGATCAGACCTCTGTCTGATGTGGGGTTAGTGAAGATCTTTTCCCATTCTATAGGCTGTAGTTTTGTCTTGTTGACTGTGTCCTTTGCTTTACAGAAGCTTTTAAGTCTCAGGAGGTCCCATTTATTAATAGTTTCTATCAGTGTCTGTGCTTCTGGGGTTATATTTAGGAAGTGGTTCCCTGTGCCAATGCGTTCAAGTGTACTTCCCACTTTCTCTTCTATGAGGTTCATTGCGGCTGGCTTTATGTTGAGGTCTTTGATCCATTTGGCCTTGAGTTTTGTACATGGTGATAGATATGGGTCTATTTTAATTCTTCTACTTGTTGATATCCAGTTATGCCAGCACAACTTGTTAAATACGCTTTCTTTTTTTCATTTGATATATTTTGCTTCTTTGTCAAAAATCAGATGTTCGAAGATGTGTGGATTGATATCCAGGTCTTCTATTCAGTTCCATTGGTCCTCCTGTCTGTTCTTAGTCTGTTTTCAGTACTGTAGCTCTGTAGTAGAGTTTGAAGTCAAGGATTCTGATGCCTCCAGAAGTTCTTTTATTGTACAGGATTGTTTTGGCTATCCTGGGTTTTTTGCTTTTCCATATGAAGCTGAGTACTGTTCTTTTGAGGTCTTTGAAAAAATTTTCTGAGATTTTGATGGGCATTGCATTGAATCTATAGATTACTTTTGGTAAGATTGCCAAGAATATATTTTTAAAAGGAAAAATTTCACTTGATAAACTAAATGGAGTTTTTGTTTTATAAAACTTTACTGATTTTTTTCTTTGCTTTCTGAGAAATTAATACCTTTTTGATGTACAAAGATACAATATTCTCATGTTGCTAACTTTCTAATGAAGACATGTTTGTTTTTCTTAACTTTTTTTCTTTCTTTTTTTTTTTTTTTTTGGTTTTTCGAGACAGGGTTTCTTTGTGGTTTTGGAGCCTGTCCTGGAACTAGCTCTTGTAGACCAGGCTGGTATCGAACTCACAGAGATCCGCCTGCCTCTGCCTCCCGAGTGCTGGGATTAAAGGCGTGCGCCACCACCGCCCGGCCCTTAACTTTTTTTCTGAAACCAAGCCTCTTATATTTAGCCCAAGATACCTTTAAAATGCTCTTCCTCCAACCTGAGCATCCCAAGTACTATGATTACAGGTTTTCCCCCACCAAATCTGGCTCAGTGTTTCTTCTCAGAATTTCTTCTGACATTGTCCACAACTCATTTTAATACACAAATAATAATACTGCATATTAAAAAAATAATAATAATACTGCATATTCTGTTAGAATACAGTGCAATGGTTCCTAATAGGTATATGTGTGTGCTCATCAAATGTGGATAATTCATATTCCTCTGTCTCTAAATATTTATGCACGTGTTTGATGAGAGCCCTTCTCATTTCTCTCTTTCATTATTGTTTAACCCAATACAGAATTAAGCTGCTGCCTTACACAAACTAGACAAGTACTCTACTATTAAACTGCATCCACTTCCTCTGCCTCCTGAGTGCTGGGATTAGAGGCATGAACCACCATCCCCAGCTTTATTAAACATTTTTAGAAGCTCTATGCCCCAGTCCAATTGTAACAAGAAAATAAATATGTCCCAAGGAGAGGAGTGCAGGGAATACATAATTGGGAATCACCCTTCTGTTCGTTTCTTGATAGTGAGAGCAAATATTCAATAAAAGCTCCTCTGGAATAGTTACCAAGTCCACTTTTGTATACCATATTTTAGAAAAAATATTAAATGAGGTCCACAGTAAAATGATAGACTTGGGGCTGGAGAGATGGCTCAGCTAACTGCTTAACTTAACGAGACCACTTGATGCTCTTGCAGGGACCCCATGGTTACTCAGTACCACCTATAACTCCAGTTCCAAGGTATCTAATGCCTTCTTCTAGACTCCATGGGATCCTGCACACATATGGGGCACTTAAACTCAGGCAGGCTTGCACATATACACACACAAATATAATTAATAAAGAAATCTTTTTTGAAAATGACAAATTTCTGTATCTTTAAAGGTAAGCCCTTTGCTCAAGTAAAAAAAAATAATATCAAGAGAAATTGCCTTCTAAGTGTTTATGCTTATGCCCATAAGTCAGAGCTGCTTTCAGGTTTGGGCAGAGAAACTTCTTTTTGCAGTGGCAGCAATTAGTGCAGAGAATATTAACTTTGGCCACGAAGCATTGTGAATAAGGGAGTACTAAATGTTCACCCCTAAATAGGACATCATTCCACACCCTCTACGGGCCCAGAAGTTATGGAAGAGGGAGCAGAAAACGCTGCAGAGGTGGAAGAAAAGGTGCAGTCCTATGGAAGAAAATCAGTTATGATTACCTGCAGACTGACAGGCCCCTCAGCATTCTGTCCAGAGGTGGTCAGGAGTTTGTGGGGCCCCCTCCACTCTCTGAGGATTTGTAGACAGTTAACAGTTGCTAGAGGGTAGGGCTTAGAAGAGCCACTCATCCCTAAAGACCTATAGTAGCTCTATGAGGCAGGAAGAGGTATTTAATAGTGGTTCTCTACCTTCCTAATGCCACGACCCTTTAATACAGTTCCTCATGTTGTGATGACTCCAACTATGAATTTGTCTTCGTTGCTAATTCATAACCTTTTGCTACTGTTATGAATAATAATGTAAATATGTGATATGCAGGAGGGTCTTAGGTGACCCCTGTGAAAGGGTCCTTCCAACCCTCCACAAAGGGATTACAACCCACAGGTGGCAAACACTGCTTTAGAGGTATAAGCTCTAGTAAGGGCCCATTCTTCTAATGAGAGACAGAAAGTGGATCCGGAGGGGAGAGGAGCTGAGGAAGAGCTGGGAGGAGTAGAGGGAGAGGAAACTGTAATATTGTATGAGGAAAGAATCTATTTTCAATAAAAAGAAATATACCTTTCATCTCTGATATGGCCCTTTGTTCACCCAAATCACTTACTTATTCTTATTCTTTAAGATGTAACACTGGAACTTTTATTGAAAAATTAGATTTATTTTATTTTACAGATATGAGTGTTTTGTGTGCATGTATGTATTTGCATTCCATATATGCCTGCTGCCCTGGGAGGCCAAAGAGGGTGTCAGGTCCCCTGGAACTAACATTATGAATGTTTGCGAGCCACCATGTAGGTCCTGGGAATCAAATCCAGGTCTTCTGTGAGAAGAACAACTGTTCTAAACCACTGAGCCGTCTCTCCAGCCCCAAACAGTGCTGAAATATCCATCTTTTCTCTACTCCTGTTCTGGATACTCAAGACCTTCCCTACCGGGGGCTCAGTGGGCTTCCAAACCCTGGGGCAGTTCTCAATGCGCAGGCAGTACAGAGACCAGGGGAGGCCATCGGGGTTGCCTTAACAGAGGCTTCACTTGGGCTGCAGGCTCTGGAGTGGGGCACAGGAGGGTAGGCAGGTTTTGCAGACAGGAGCGTGCAGCTGCAGGAATTCTCTGGTGCTTCCTTCCCTTCTCTGACCTTGTCCTTGTCTTAGCCCTAGAGAGCAAAACATAGCCAAGCAATGAGAAGAACCAAGGGCACAACTCTGAAATCCTAATAACAAGTGTGAGAAAAAATGAATATAGCATCTCCCGGTGAAGAGTTAAGCGGTAGTGCTATTGTCTGCCCTGTGTACTGTGTTAGAATGAGACAGATCACATCAGCAAACGAGAAATGCGAAGGAATCAGGAAGAAGCGCGTGGTGCTGGAACGTGGTTTGTAGACAAGGCCAGAAGGATTCACCAAGTGTAGGTTCAGGCCAGCAGCAGTTGGAAATCTCTACTAGACACAGGATGAGAGAAGCCTAAAAATAGTCGTACAAACGGCGACTTCAAGGCAGAGATGGGACAATCCTCTCCCCATGTGCCATTGTACACTAACAGGAAAGCTACCCTCTGGGGCTGATAGGGGAGCCCCCCGTCGTTGCCCCCCCCCCCCCCCGCGCTGCCACCAGGCTGCCGGCTTCCTTCTCTGCCGGGCTCTACTTCTTAGTTCCCAGTGTTCCCGCCCCAAGCCCTAGACACCCAAAGCGAAGACTATCCGGGTTGGGCACTGCATTTGCAGGCTGGACCCAGCTTGTGTGGAAATTTAAACAACACGGGTATTTTTTTGCCTGGGGCCTTGGTCAAGCCAATGCTAAGATTCTCTACCAGCCACGTTGCTCAACAATTACATAGTCAGCAGATGCAACAATGGGACTAATAGTGAGAGGCAGACCAGAGCAGACTTGACCCAGAGGAGCTTGTGTTATGTGATTCCCAAACAGCTGAGCAGAAAGTTTATAAAATGGGCCCGAAATCTCTGCGAAGTCCCAAGTATTTTGAGTTTTCTTTCGGGTCAGCCCATGCTGAGAATGAACTCCGGGTATTTAAGGACTTCCGAGACAATTACATATTTACAGATGTTATCATCTGCGTGGAAGGAGAGAAGTTTCCGTGCCATCGCGCTGTTCTCTCAGCCTGCAGCGACTATTTCAGGGCCATGTTCTGTAATGGCCACAAGGAGAGCCGCGAAATGTTGGTTGAGATCAAAGGCATCTTAGCTGAAGCGATGGACTGTTTTTTACAATTCGTATATACTGGAAAGGTAAAGCTCACAGCAGAGAATGTTCAGTATCTCATCGAAATATCCAGCCTCTTTCAGGTCAACGGTCTCTGTGACGAATGTGTCCATTTTCTAGAGGAACAGCTTGATCCATGCAATTGCATAGGAATCCAGCGCTTCGCCGACACCCACTCACTCAAAACCCTCTTCGCAAAATGTCAGACCTTTGCATTACAAACTTTTGAGGATGTGTACCAGTATGAAGAATTTCTTGAGATGGACAAAGATGGACTTATTGGTTATATCTGTAACGATGAACTTATTGTTAGGAAGGAGGAGATAGTTTTTGAAGCGGTCATGCGCTGGATCTATGAAGATGTTGATCATCGAAGGCCGTTCTTGCCTGAGCTGCTGAACCACGTCCGACTCCCTCTTTTGCATCCCAACTACTTTGTTGAGACTGTTGAGGAAGACCAGCTGATCCAGAATTCCCGTGACTGTTACCAGCTGCTACGGGAAGCAAGAAGGTACCATGTACTTGGTAATGAAATCGTATCTCCGAGAACTAGGCCCCGCAGGTCTACCGGCTATGCAGAAGTGATCGTCGTGGTCGGAGGCTGTGAACAAGCAGGAGGATTTAATCTCCCATACACTGAATGCTATGACCCAGTAACAGGAGCGTGGAAGTCCCTGGCTAAGATTCCAGAATTCATCAAATCAGCCTATGCTGTCTGTGCACTGAAAAATGGCATTCTTGTCTCAGGTGGAAGAATCAACAGCCGCAATGTCTGGATGTACAACTCACAGCTAAATATCTGGTTCAGGGTCGCTCCTCTAAACAAAGGCAGGTGGCACCACAAAATGGCTGCCCTTCTCGGGAAAGTGTATGTTGTCGGAGGCTGCGATGGACAAAAGAGGCTTAGCAGTGTAGAGTGCTACGATTTATTTTCAAACCAGTGGACAGAAGTTACGCCGCTTAAGGAAGCAGTGAGTTCTCCTGCAGTGACAAGCTGCATGAAAAAATTATTTGTGATAGGAGGAGGACCTGATGAGAACTCTTATTCGGATAAGGTCCAATCTTACGATCCAGAAACCAATGCTTGGCTCCTTCGCGCATCTCTCCCAATGGCCAAGAGATACATAACAGCTGTCTCTCTGAACAACCTGATCTATGTTGCTGGTGGAATGAGCAAGGCGGTGTACTGTTATGACCCAGTTGAAGACCACTGGATACATGTACAGGACACATTCAGTCCACGGGAAAATTGTGGTATGGCTGTGTGTAATGGTAAGATCTATATCCTGGGTGGAAGACAGGAAAACGGAGAAGCCATAAATACTATTCTCTGTTATGATCCTGAA
This sequence comes from Microtus pennsylvanicus, assembly GCF_037038515.1. Classification (NCBI taxonomy): domain Eukaryota; kingdom Metazoa; phylum Chordata; class Mammalia; order Rodentia; family Cricetidae; genus Microtus; species Microtus pennsylvanicus. The sequence continues at coordinate 133,593,816 of NC_134601.1, read as the reverse complement.
ACAAGTATCATCTCAGGGGTCACTATGATGCCCAAGACAGTATCCTATCATGGCTGTGTGACCATTCATATATACGAGAGAAAAGAGAAACACTCTAAGCTCTAAACCCAGGATACCTTACACAAGAAGCCATGCCACTCCAAGAGCAGAATTTTAAGAACTAACCAGTTAACAAGCTCATTTGTGCTATGTGCAAAAAGAAATAAACCATCCTGATGCCTTTCTGCTCAAAATATCAATAGTTGAAGCAGTAATAAATCCTTTCCTGTAACTGGGGAGTATGGGGTGTTAAAATAATAGTGGAATAATAGTAGTTAGAACCAGACATAGTAGTGCACGCCTTTAATCCCAGCACCCAGAAGGCAAAGGCAGGTGGAGTTTTCTGAGTTTGAACCTATCCTGGTCTACATAACAAGTTCTAGACCAGCAAGGGCTACACACTAAGACCTTGTCTCTAAAAAATATAATTTGGCCTATGACTATACTCTTGTATCTGTGAGAAACTATGTGGGGTAGAAAATGACTCCCAGCTGCAAGCATCTTAGGGATTTATGAACTGTCTTTTAGGAATGTTCTCTCTCTCTCTCTCTCTCTCTCTCTCTCTCTCTCTCTCTCTCTCTCTCTCTCTTTCTCTCTGTCAGTTATGTAGAGAAAAATTGCCTGCCTTAAGATTCATTTAAGTTGAACTGCCTGATGTTAAGAACATCTAGAATTCATTGTGAAGGGAAGAGATGAGTTTTTAACATCCCTGTCACTGACTTTATCCACACTGATTCATTTCACTGAAGTTCTTTTTTTCTAATTGTAAAAATGTAGTGACAATTCTTTTTTTTTTAAATTTATTTATTATGTATACAGAGCTCTGCCTGCAGGCAGGAAGGGGGCATCAAATCTCATTACAGATGGTTGTGAGACACCATGTGGTTGCTGGGGATTGAATTCAGGACCTTTGGAAGAGCAGCCAGAGCTCTTAACCACTGAGCCATCTCTCCAGCCCTGTAGTCCTGTAGTGACAATTCTTTTTTTTTTTTTTTTTTTGGTTTTTTGAGACAGGGTTTCTCTGTGGTTTTGGAGCCTGTCCTGGAACGAGCTCTTGTAGACCAGGCTGGTCTTGAACTCACAGAGATCTGCCTGCCTCTGCCTCCCGAGTGCTGGGATTAAAGGCGTGCACCACCACCGCCTGGCTGTAGTGACAATTCTTGAAATTCCCTGGTGTGAGTGAGAAGGAAACACGGAACATGCAACAAAACCAATTAGGAGTTTATTGGTGGGGGGGGGGATACAGGCCTGGTGAGGTCGGTGTGTGGGGGGAGGGAAAGGGGATGAGGGAGGACGGGGGTAAATGGAAGGGAGGGAGAGGGAGGGAGGGGAGAGAGGGGAGGGAGGGAGGGAGGGGAGAGAGGGAGGGAGGGAGGGAGGGAAGGAGGGAGGGAGAGGGAGAGGGAAGGAGAGAGGGAGGGAGGGAGGGGGAGGGAGGGGGAGGGAGGGAGAGGGATGGAGGGGAAGGGAGGGAGGGAGGGAAAGGGAAGGAGAGGAAGAGGAAGATGGGGTCTCCAGTTTTTAAAGGCTGCCCAGGGCATGTGCACAGGGGGATGGTATGGTTATGTCATATGCAGATGACATAGCTCATGCATGCATGCAAGGCCTCACACAGTTGTATCAGATGTAGGTGATGCAACCATGCTGCACGTGGGTCACGCAGGGTCCTCTAAGATCCCCGGGGCCATTAGGCACTTCTGCCTGAGGGCTTGTCTGCACACACATGGCCCTGGAACCCGGAAGTGTCAGCCATGCTGTCGCTGAATCATAACAATTCTGCTACCATAAAATACCAAATTTTATGACTTTATATGATGTGGGAGTGATTTCTTTCTAATCTGTTGCTTTCGTTGGTTAATTAATAAAGAAACTGCCTAGGCCCATTTGATAGGCCAACCCTTAGGTAGGTGGAGAAAACAGAACAGAATGCTGGGAGAAAGAAGCTGGATCAGAGAGTTGCCATGATGCTCCCACTCCAGACAGACGCAGGTTAAGATCTTCTCTGGTAAGCCACCTCGTGGGCTACACACATTATTAGAAATGGGCTAGTTCAGGTGCGAGAGTTGGCCGAGAAAAGGCTAGATATAATGGGCCAAGCGGTGTTTAAAAGAATACAGTTTCCGTGTAATTATTTCGGGTATAAAGCTAGCCGTGCAGGCGGCTGGGTGGTGGGGACGCAGCCCCGCCGCTCCTTATTACAACATTTATAGACTGTTCTCTGATATTAAATACTTTTTGTAGCTGGGCGGTGGTGGTGCACGCCTTTAATCCCAGAACTTGGGAGGCAGAGACAGGCGGATCTCTGTGAGTTCGAGGCCAGCCTGGTCTACAAGAATGAGTTCCAGGACAGGCTCCAAAGCTACACAGAGAAACCCTGTCTCAAAAAACTAAAAATAATAATTAATTAATTAATACTTTTTGTAAAATTATGTAAGATATATAACAATAAAGAGATTTAAATTATACTTTAGTCCCTAGAGGGAAAATTAAATAACTAGCAAAGAAAAAAACTGTGATCCGCTTAGGTTCTCAGAGTACTTAATGAATCAAAACCGGGCAGTGGTGGTACGCGCCTTTAATCCCAACACTCAGGACACAGAGGCAAGAGGATCTCTGTGAGTTCGAGGTCAGCCTAGTCTGCAGAGTGAGTTCAAGGACAGCTAGGGCCATTGCACAGAGAAACCCTGTCTCAAAAAAGCAAAAGAAACAAACAAAAAAACTAACAGAAGAATCGAAATCCCTTGACAGAGCCAGGCAGGTACTACACACCTGTATCCAGGATCTGGAAGGCATGGGCTGAAGAGTTGGTTCAGTGTTTAGGAATGCTTACTGCTTCTACCAGGCTTTTTCTTTTGGGCCACCAACCAGCTCCCAAGTCATGACCCAGAGACTTACTATTACTTCTGAATGCCCAGCCTTGTTTCTGACTAGCTCTTTCAATTTAGCCTGTTTCTCTTTATCTATCTTTTATCTTAGGATGTTTTAACTTTTCTTTCCTCTGTATCTCTTCCTTCACTGCTTCACTGGCTGCCAGCCATGTGGCTGGCTTCTGGCCCTGGGTGTGTCCCCCTCTTTCTCTTTGTTCTCTTCTCTCTTCTCCTCTCATTCTCTCCCCGTCTAGATTTCTCCTCCTACTTATTCTCTCTGCCTGCCAGCCCCGCCTGTCCTTTCACTACCTAGCTCTTTATTAGACCTTTTAATCAGGTGCCTTAGGGAGGCGAGATGTAACAAATACAACATATCTTTACATAGTTAACCACACATCCTTACATTGTTAAATAAATACACAAATAAATAAAAGTAATACACCTTTACACAGTTAAAGCAATATTCCACAGTATAAACAAACGCAACAGGGGCTGGAGAGATGGCTCAGAGGTTAAGAGCACTGACTGCTCTTCCAGAGGTCCTGAGTTCAATTCCCAGCAACCCACATGGTGGCTCACAGCCATCTGTAATGAGATCTGGCGCCCTCTTCTGGCCTACAGGCATACATGGAGGCTGAACACTGTGTACATAATAAATAAATCTTTTAAAAAATAAAAATAAAAAATAAACAAACGCAACACATCTTTGCCTAGTCAAAGTAATATTCCACAACAACTGCTTTTGCAGAGAACCCTGGTGTGGCTCCAGCACCCATATCAGATAGTTCACAAAGGCTTGTAATTCTAGTTCCAGGAACTCTAACACCCTCTGACCTTCCTGGGCATCTACAGGCATTTGGTGCCCATAAATTCACACAGACACACATATATAGGTACGTAAAAGAAATAAATGTTTTTAAAAACCAAATGTGTTTTTGTAATACTGCTATAAGAAAACACAAACAAGAACAGGTTTGCTCCGTACCCAGCCCAATAGACTTGGACCTTACTAGTCTGAAGTTTTGTCGAGTACCTCTTCCCTAACTTGCAAGCATCTACCAGCCCTAGGAATCCCTACACTGATTCCTCAATCGTGTAAAGCAGAAGCCACTGTTCTCAGTGGAACCACTTTTCGCAAATTAAGTCTGAGCAACACTGGCCAGCAGCAGTTTCAGTTTTCTGAGAGAATTCACCTATTTGGGAGCCGTTGTATAAAATATTGATCCATGTTTTCAAATTTCTATTCATTTTTTTCTCTAGGTTTTTTTCGTCTCCATTTTATAAAGCTTACCAATAAGGTAATCATCAAAAGCCAAACAGTGGCAAACTTTTTCTTCCTCATCTTAAAATAATACAAACATTTCTTAACAGTAGTCAGTCCTTAATTGGAATCTAGAAAAAAAGAGACCTTTCCCCATAAGCTGTTTTGTATGGGTGAACAATAAAGCCACCAATGTTAAGCAGAAATGTAGATTTGGTGACCGAGACCAATAGGAATCATCTTACCAGGGAGTTGGCATGGGCACAGAAGCTGGTTTGGGAGTTCAATGTGACTTCAGGACTGCTAAAAGGACAGGAGGGGATGGTGTAGTAAGGACAACTGAATGTGCCTCTGGTTCAATTCCAAATCTCAGGGAATAGGACAATGGGCCATTTTCCAAGATAGGGTATCATTGGAAAGGTGACTGAAGGTAAGAAGACCCAGAAATAAATAACAGCAGGAAAAGAGACTTCTCCAGGATGCAAAGGAGAGGTTGGGTTAAGAAGGAGGGGGTCTAGGGAGATTTTTTTTCTCCGTGGAAACAGAAGAGTAGTGAAGATTTGCTTTTTCTCTCTTCCTAGAAAGACATGATCGTGTTTGGATCTTCAATCACAGGAGACAGTCACAGAGAAGGGGGATTCATAGATCGCTGTCATGACTGAAAATATTAGTACTAGGTTCCTTCCAAGAGATAGAACTAACTCCTTGCGTTATTCCTCCTCCTCCTCCTCTACACTTACACATTCCTCTTTTGTGGGTTCAGAGATCAAACTCAGGTTATCAGGCTTGGTGGCAAGCCCCTTTACCCACTGAGTCATCTCACCAGTCTAGAGTTTCAATAAATTCTTAACGTATTTGATAAATAATCCCTGTTCCTTGTAAAGAATTTGAAAAACATAAGGACAAGCGAGAGAGAATAGGAGATCCATCCAAAGAAGTGAGTCCAGACTCTTCTGACCACTGCCACAGTTTAGAATGGGTCTTCTGAGCTGCAGATGGAGTTTTGTATGCATAACATACACAAGGTGCCAGGTGGTGGTGGCCCAGGCCTTTAATCCCAGCACTCGGGAGGCAGAGGCAGGCGGATCTCTGTGAGTTTGAGGACAGCCTAGTCTATAAGAGCTAGTTCCAGGACAGGCTCCAAAGCTACAGAGAAACCCTGTCTTGAAAAAACTATACACACACACACACACACACACACACACACACACACACAAGGCATTAGGTTCGATCTCTAACACACACAGTTTTTGTGAAGTATTTGTTTCAAGGTGGCATTGATCTGAAAACAAATGCTTCACAAAAACAATGGTAATTTTCTTCATGTATGTAATACATTCAGATAGGTTCTGGTCTCCTCTATAAGCTGTTCATTCTGATTTACTAAAACAGAAAGTTCCAACTGGTGGTGGTACATGTCTTTAATGTCAGCACTTGGAAGATTTCCCCGAGGTTGATGACTGTCTGTGCTACATAGTGAGTTCCAGGTGAGTATGGGATGCATCATGAGAATTCAACAAACCAAATGAAAGTTCTGTGCAGATCCCACAGTTCTATTGAGCTGTTCGCATCTGCTGGTGAGGACTCTATCCTTCTTCATTTTGTTCTTGGAGACAAGGTGTCTCCTGTACACTGTTTCAGCTAGACTGGCTGGCAAGAAGCCTCTTAGCAAGACCTGTCTCCTCCTCTCCCATCAGTTCCAAGGTTCCGGACAGCAGCTCCTATGCCTGGCTTTGATGTGCTTGCTGGCACTCTGTACTCGGGTCTCTGTGCTTGCAATCAAGTTCTTTACTCTCTGAGTCACCTCTCGAGCCTCCCCTCACTAAAATCCTTTTTAGTGGTGTTTTTGATCTTAGCCATTCTGTGTAAGATAGAATCTCAGAGTTATTTTGATTTGCATTTCTCTGATGACTAAGGATGTTGAACATTTCCTTAAGTGTCTTTCAGCCACTTTAGATTTCTCTGTTGAAAGTTCTCTGTTTAGGTCTGTACTCCATTTTTTTTTTAAATTTTCGAGACAGGGTTTCTCTGTAGCTTTTTTGTTCCTGTCCTGGAACTAGCTCTTGTAGACCAGGCTGGCCTCGAACTCTCAGAGATCCGCCTGCCTCTGCCTCCCGAGTGCTGGGATTAAAGGCTTACGCCACCACCGTCCGGCTACTCCATTTTTTTTAAATTGGATTATTTGTTCTTTTGATGACCAATTTCTTGAGTTCTTTGTATATTTTGGAGATCAGACCTCTGTCTAATGTGGGGTTAGTGAAGATCTTTTCCCATTCTGTGGGCTGTCGTTTTGTCTTGTTGGCAGTGTTCTTTGCTTTACAGAAGCTTTTCAGTTTCAGGAGGTCCCATTTATTAATTGTTTCTCTCAGTGTCTGTGCTGCTGGGGTTATATTTAGGAAGTGGTCTCCTGTGCCAGTGTGTTCAAGTGTACTTCCCACTTTCTTTTCCATGAAGTTCAGTTTATGTTGAGGTCTTTGATCCATTTGGATTTGAGTTTTGTGATAGATATGGATGTATTTGCACTCCAGTTATGCCAGCACTCTTTGTTGAAGATGTTTTCTTTTTTTTTTTCATTGTGTAATTTTAGCTTCTTTGTCAAAGATCAGGTGTTCATATGTGTGTGGATTAATATCCAGGTCTTCAAATCAATTCCATTGGTCAACCTGTCTATTTTTATGCCAATACCATTATTGTAGTTTTTAAATATTTATTTATTGTGTATACAATATTCTGTCTGTATGCCTGCAGGCCAGCAGAGGGCACCAGACCTCATTACAGATGGTTGTGAGCCACCATGTGGTTGCTGGGAATTGAACTCAGGACCTTTGGAAGAGCAGGCAATGCTTTTAACCTCTGAGCCATCTCTCCAACCCCTGTAGTTCTTTTTTTTTAAGATTTATTTATTATGTATCCAACATTCTGCCTCCACGTATGCCTGCATGCCAGAAGAGGGCGCCAGATCCCACTACAAATGGTTGTGAGCCACCATGTGGTTGCTGGGAATTGAACTCAGGACCTCTGGAAGAGCAGCCAGAGTTCTTAACCACTGAGCCATCTCTCCAGCCCCTATTTTTGGTTTTTCAAGACAGGATTTCTCTGTAGCTTTGGAGCCTGTCCTGGAACTAGCTCTTGTAGACCAGGCTGTCCTCTAACTCACAGAGATCCGCCTGCCTCTGCCTCCAGAGTGCTGGGATTAAAGGCGTGCGCCACCACCGCCCGACTTCATTATTGTAGTTCTATCATAGAGTTAAAGTCAGAAGTTCCTTGTACAAGATTGTTTTGGCTATCCTGGGTTTTTGTTTGTTTTTTTCATATGAAGTTGAGTAGTATTCTTTCAAGGTCTGTATATGCAAACTTGTCCCCATACTTGCAAACAGGGCTACCTATTAGTGAGCCTACTGGAGCTGTAGGCTGGAAGTAGTAGCTAGAGCTTCAGAGTGCTCGATCTCTACAGCAAGGCTTCTCACTGCAGATCACTAGCAACTGGCCAACCGCTGGCCTCACGCTGAAAGTTATCAAACTCCGAAACTACCCTCAAGGGATGATACTGACTACCCTCAGGGGATGAAAGCCACGGAGGGCAGGGCCCCTCCCAGTGTACACTTCACTGCCTGAGCTAAGCCTGCAGGCAAGCTCTCACGCTCATTCATCCTGGGTCTATGGTTTTAGATAGTAGGTTCTCCCTCAGGGTGCCCTGAAAAGGTCTTTATGTGAGTAACAGAATGGGATTGTCTCCACGGCTGACTGTCCCACAGAATCTCATCAAAACTCAGCACTGGACCTGAGTCTTCTTTGTTTAGATTGATTTATTTATTATGCATACAGTGTTCTGGCCCGCATGCCAGAAGAGGGCGCCAGATCTCATCACGTAACGGTTGTGAGTCACCATGTGGTTGCTAGGAATTGAACTCAGGACCTCTGGAAGAATAGCCAGTGCTCTTAACTGTTGAACCATCTCTCCAGCCCCTGGACTCCAGTCTTAGAGCTGAGAGCTTGTCGTGTGCATTAGTGCTGCCAGTGTGTTCTGACTAGGGCTTGCCTGTGGGATGAGGCTTGTATTTCCCCATCCCACCAGGGAAAGGCAAGGCGAGAACCGAGTGTGGCTGCTGTTTGCTGAGTTGTCTTTCAGCTTCTCCACACTGGCCACTGCATCTGTGAATTCCCGCTGTTCTTCCTCTCTACTTGAGACAGAGTCTCTTCTTTCTTATCCTCTTTCTCTTTAACTGCACCACATGAAGGCAACTTCTAATCTGCCCTCCTACTCAGAAGGCCTTTTATGAGCAATTTGTAATGAGCTTGTTTTTGTCTGATGTCTGTCTGTCTATCTCCTTGTTTGTTTTGAGACAGGGTTTTTCGGTGTAGCTCTGGCTGTCCTAGAATTCTCTGGGTAGTGTAGATCAGGCTGGCCTTGAACTCCGAGATCCTCCTGCCTCCACCTTCTAAGGACTAGGATTAAAGACCACTCTGCGGCTTAGTATTAACTACATACTCTTTGATTTATTAACTCAGGCTTCTTATTAACTAACTCTTACATCTTAAATTAACCGATTCTATTATTTTATATTTTACCACGAGACTCGTGGTTTGTTACCTCTTGCTTCTTGGGCAACTACATGGCGTCTGCCTGACTCTGCCTTCTTTCTCCCTACATTCAACTTAGTTTTCCTGCCTACCTATATTCTGTGCTGCCATAGGCCAAAGCAGCTTCTTTATTAACCAATGGAAATAAAACATTCCCAGAGCGTACAGAGGGGAATCCCACATAATAACTCTCTTTCTTCCACCCTATTTGAAAGTTTTTTTTTTAACATTGTTGAGCTGTTACATCAGTGTATCCTTGTCAACAAAGTTGTGTTTGTTTTATAGGCAGGATCTTGTTTTATAGCCCGATCTGGCCTAAACCCATAATCCTCCTGCCTCTGCCTCCCAAGTGATAGAGTTACAGTTATGTACCTCTGTCCCTGTCTGTCTGCCTGTCTCAGAAGGAGGAGGAGCAGCAGAAGGAGGAGAGCCAGGTATAGAGTCTTGCACTATCTGCTTGGAAGGCTGGTTCAGGAGGATTGCTTTATCCCAGGAGTTTGAGGCCAGCCTGAGAAAAATGTTAAGACTCTTGGGGCCCAGGAGGAAGACGAAGCATGTTTCCACCAAAGCTCTGCCAGTTTCAGGTACAAACTCTAGAGCCAGATTGCAGGAGTACAAAATCGAACTATTCAATGAACTAATACATTAAAAATAAGAACAACAGGCATCACCCAATACGTATTACTATATATTTTAGCTGTTAATGACAATCTGAATATTAAACTGTAAAGGCATAGGAGCTGGGACAGTGGCACACTCCTGTAATCCCAGTACTAGGGAGGCTGAGGCAGGAGGACCATAAATTCTAGGCTAGCTTGAGCTAGCTTCCTAGTAAGTTTGCGGCTAGCTGGGCTATCAGATGAGATCATCTCAGAAAAAAAAAAGTGAAGGCATTTGTGGTTCCACATAGAGATGGAGACCAGCAATAGCTGTTGGCTTCCTTCCTATCCACAGAGATGGTACAGAAGATGGGTGGAGGTGGTTGGATTTTCAAATAGCTGCCAGAAACAAATCTTCTGTTTGGGGCATACTAGGAATTTAATCTAGGATGTTGTGTGTGCGAGGCAAGCACTTTGGCCAGTCCTATGGCAACACAATTCTTCTTCTTTGTTTTTTTTTTTCAAGACAGGGTTTCTCTGTGAAACACCCTAGCTACCCTGGAACTTGCTTTGTATAAATAATAAATAAATAAATATTCTGTCTGTGTGTATGCCTGCAGGCCAGAAGAGGGCACCAGACCCCATTACAGATGGTTGTGAGTCACCATGTGGTTGCTGGGAATTGAACTCAGGACCTTTGGTAGAGCAGGCCATGCTCTTAACCTCTGAGCCATCTCTCCAGCCCCTGGGCAACATAATTCTTGATGGTTTGGCCCACACTGGGGGATGAGATGTCCTCTATGTATAGCCAACATTTTTATATTACAACATAATGTTATCATCTGTGTTGGACTGTAATATATGTATCCTGGGATCCCCACAGGTTGTGGGGGGAATCAGACACTGAGAGAACTGTGCTCAGATTTGGATAGAGTTTTTTTCAGTTTGAAGATTTCTGTCTCTTTTTATAATTTTTCTATTTTACGTGTATGAGTGTTTTGTTGCATACATGTATGTGTACCACATGTATGCCTGATAAGGTGAGAAGAGGGTGTTGGATGCCCTGGAACTAGAGTTACAAATGACTGTGAGCCACCATGTGGCACTGGGAATCAAACACAGTCTTCTGCGAGAACAAGCGCTCTTACCCACTGAGCCAACTCTCCAGCCCCCAAAGACTCATGCCAAGTTCAAACAGTTCTAGATCATTATTTCTTCAAGTAGTGCCTTCTCTCTATTCTTTCTTTTTATACTTTATGTCTGAAAATCCCATTGAATGAATGTTGGGATTTCTGGAATCTACTTTCCATTCCCTTTGGGTTCCTTTCCCTTCCGTTCTTTGTTTCTTAGTCTTTTTGTGCTATGCTGAGATACTACTGAACATTTTTTGATGTATATGGGTGTTTTGCCTGCATTTATGTCTATGCATAATGAAGCCACAAGAGGGCATCAGATCCACTGGACCTAGAGTTATAGACAGTTCTGGACTGCCCTGTGGGTCCTGGGATTTGAACCTAGACCCTCATCAAGAGCAGCCAGTAATCTTAACCACTGTGTTATCTATTTCTCCAGGCCCTGACTTTATTTTTAATATTCAGTTAATTTCAGTCAATATGATACCTACTTACTAATACACAATAACTTTGTTCTTATATTCTAAGAAGTTATTTTCTTTTTGAAAAATTTTCATGTAGCCCAGGCTGGCCTCAAATTCACTATGTAGCTGAGAAATATCTGATCCTCCAACCTCCATATCTCACTCTTCTTATATTTTTGGTTGTGAGCCTAGTCTTTAACAGCTGAGCCATCTCTTCAGCCCCATATCTCACTCTTCTTATGGGGTATTGAGGATCAAACCCAGATCTATTGCTGGGAAAGCACTCTTACAAAATGAACTGTATCCTCTGAACAGATACAATTTATCTGTTACACGTCTCTTCCCTTCCCACCCAATCTGCCTTTTAAGTGGTAGTTCATCGTGTCTTTTGCCTTAAATGGCATTTTAATTTTCAGATCTTAAAATATATCTGATTTATTGTTTGTAGCCATTATGTCATGTCAAGAAGTGCTTACACTAAATTATTATATTGTGCTAAATTTATGGCTATGTTTTGTTTTGTTTTATGAGACTTGATCTCACTAAGTAGCCCAAGCTAGCCACATAGACTCACAATTATTCTGCCTCTGCCTCCCCAAGATTGGAATTACAAGCATGCATGTCCACACCCGGCCTGCATCTACTTTTTAACGTACCTTTGGCAGTTAAACCTCTAATTTTTCTTAAATTTATTATTTTTGTCTTGTCGGGTAAGTACTAAATTTTTGTGCATGGACAGGCACTTGTCAATCATGTATCATGAAAGCATCCTTGATGTGGGAGTGTCATATATCAATCTGTTGATTTCATTGTTTAAGCAATAAAGAAACTGCTAGGCCCATTTGATAGGCCCACCCTTAGGTGGGTGGAGTAAACAGAAGGGAATGCCAAGAGGAAGAGGAAGTGAGGTCAGACTCCACAGCTCTGCTCTCCAGAGCAGATGCAGGAGAGACGCCATGCTACCTGCTCCAGGGAAGACGCACACCATGCCCCAGCTCCGACCCAGGATGGACTTAGGCTAGAATCTTCCCGGTAAGCGCACCTAGGGGCGCTACACAGATGATTAGAAATGGGCTAAATTAATATGTGAGAATTAGCCTAGAAGAGAATGGGCCAAGCAGTGTTTAAATGAATACAGTTTGTGTGTAATTATTTCGGGGCATAAGCTAGCCGGGCAGGGCAGATGGCTGGGGTGTTTGGGGACATAGCCCCGCCGCCGCCCCATATTACTACACATCCTCTGCCCACTGTTTGGGAATGGTGGCTTCATGTGTAGTTTGGTCTAGTTCCTACCTTTCTCTTTTGTTTCGCTACCTGACCTGTTTACGTGCATTTCGTTTTTATTGCAGCTATGATGAATTGTCACATATTCAGTGGCCTAAAGAATCACAAATGTATTATCCTACACTTCTTTAGTTCAGAGATCCAGCACAAATCTCCCTGGACTTAAAGCAAGGTAGAGAACTGTGTTGCAAAGAAAACATTCCCTGCCTACCTGCCTTGGCTCCCGACTTTCGTCTTGCTGCTTCAAAGCCAACAACATAACATTTCTTTGGCTTTGTTTCTGTAGTCTTTCTCAGACTATTGTCTACATGCCACTTATAAAGACCACTATGATGACATTGGAACCATGAGGATAAGCCAACATGGTCTCACTATTTTAAGGGTTATATACCTTAATTCCACGTGCAACTTCAGTTTCTCTTCAACATGTTCATGGGTTCTATGAATTAGGATGTAGATGTCTTTGAGGGACCCTTATCTTGCTTAAAACACCACGCTAGCCCATTGACTATTATTTTAAGCTACATTTTCATATTTGTTAGGGCAAATATGCCATATTCAGAAAGGGGCAGGCCTGCCATGAGTATCAACAAAGCATGGCATGTCAAGTTGAGGTAGGACTAAGCTCCTCCCATTGTATTTAGCCTGGGCAAGGCAACCGTATATGGGAAATAGGTTCTCATGTGGTCAGAATGTAAATGAATAAGTTTAATTAATAAAAAAATAAAATTTAAAAATTATATCATATTATCCTCATTTTCAAAAAATCCTGGGCTGTAAAGCAGGGGTGTAGCTCAGTTGGCAGAGAGCTTGCCTACTATGCACAAGGTTCTGGATCTGATGTCCAGCTCTGAATAAGGAAGTTCCTGGCTATTCTTTGTTCTATGTGCATGATACTAGGAACTGAAGCCTCACCAGTACTAGCTGGATGAGCACTCTCCCAGTGAGATCTACCTCCAGATCTTTCTGTTTCTGAAGAGACGGGACTTTTTAGTCTTCACTTAATTGCCTTTAAACTTACTTATGGCCCAGGTAGGCCTTGGGCTTGTGAGGATCAAAGAACAGTGAAGCAAGGAGCACGTCACTGGGCATAGTGGTGCACACCTGAAAACCCAGCACTTGAGAGACTGGGGATGAGTATCAGGAACTCGAGATCACCGTTGCCTACATGGCAAGTTTGAGATCAGCTGAGGCTACATGAGACCCTGTCTCAACTACATAGATAGATAGATAGATAGATAGATAGATAGATAGATAGATAGATAGATAGATAGGTTGGGCATAGTCCCATCACTCAGGTGTATGTAAGATGATCCCTTGAAACCAGGGGTTTGAGATCAACCTCGTTGCTAAAATTCCCTCCCAGAGGAGACATAAACAATGTCTACTCCTTCTCCTAAGGTCTCAGTGACATGAGGCATGATTCATCTCAAGTTCATGCTGGAGAACCAATGAGTTATCGGGCTTCCTTGCAGAACCTAAGTGAGTGGTCACTTACAGGGGTGTGACATTCTTTCCCAAACAAGCCTCACCTGGAAAGCCTTACCCAGCTGGGATGAGGGCTTCCCCAGAGCCACATAGATGGAATCCCCTTCTGGTCTTCCCTGGCTTCTATATACCCCAGGACAGCACAGGGTTGCCAATTCGCTAGGGAGTAGTTGGCTACTCAGAGGTAAACCCAGACACAGACAATTATCATATGTACTCACTCATAAGTGGTTTTTAAACATAAAGCAAAGAAAACCAAGCCTACAAATCACAATCCCAGAGAACTTAGACAACAATGAGGACCCTAAGAGAGACATATATAGATCTAATCTACATGGGAAGTAGAAAGTAGAAAAAGACAAATCTTCTGAGTAAATTTGAGGTTTGGGGACCTTGGGGGGAGGGTTGAACGGGGGAGGGGAAAGACAGGGAGAGGAGCAGAGAAAAATGTAGAGCTCAATAAAAATCAATAAAAAAAAGGGAAAATGTTTTCTTTATGAGTTGCCGTGGTCATTGTGTCTCTTCACAGCAAACTAAAACGCTACCCATCACATGGGGGTACATATTATTTATCAGTAGTGGCCTATGTATGCATAAAGATTGTTGGGAAGGCTTGGGGTGCAGCTTTGATCAAGTATTCACCTAGCAGGTATCAAGCCTTTGGTTTTATTCTCAGCGCAAGAAATATTAAAAATATACATTATCTGGGAGCTTAAATGTTCCCTAGCATCTGAAATTTTCTTCCATAAATATATAAATGTAACAGCCATACCATTTTTATCTCTTTTGACAGCCAATAAGTGTTGTGTAACTCAGGATTATTAACAAAGCTGTGGTGAAATCAGTCCGTACCCATTCATGCTAGCTCCTCCTTGCTCCTTACTCTTGCTTGGACTTGACGTGTCCATATATGCCTCAGGGACTTTGTACCTGCTGTGCCCTCTGCGTGGGAGAGTCTTTGTCAAAACAATCACAAGGCTTACTCTTTCTATCCCAACTAGGATCCCTGGTCCCTGGCCCCTCTTCAGTGAGACCTCCCAGACTGGTTCCTCACACAACTTCAAACATCACATCTGTACTCATTTGCTTCAGTGTTCAAAATGATCTTTATGGGTCTAGGAAGACGACTAAGCACTTAAGAGTACTTGCTGCTCTTGCAGAGGACCTGGGTTTGGTTCCTCGCACCCACATGGCAGCTCACAACCACCTGTAACTCCTGTAACTCCATCCCAGGGGATCCAATGCCCTCTTCTGACTCTACAGTCACAAAGCATGAATATGGTGCACATACATATATGTAGGCACTCATACACACTAAAAATCAATCCTTTTTAGAAAGGCTAGTCATGATAGAATACGCTTTTAACCCCAACACGTGGGAAGCAGAGACAGAGGCAGGTTGATCTCTTTGAGTTCCAGGACTGGTCTACTCAGTAAGTTCCAGGCCAGAAAATACTACGTAATGCAATCCTGTCTCAAATAAAAGAAAAAAAGATGTTTTTCTTCCATTCCACTAAGTCAGCATTAAGCTAATTTTTTTTTCTGGAAAAGACAGATGAGTAAATAACGTAGGCATCGAAGGCCATATGGTCTCCTAAGTAACTCCTTAGTTCTGCACGAACAGCCATGAACAGTCCACAAACACACGCACTGACCGCATTACGGCAGAAATGTACAGGCACTGAAACGTGACTTTCCTTCAGTTTCCAAAGGTCACAAAATAGCTTTCATTTAACATTTATCCATCTGAGATGTGTCCACACACGCATGCACGTGCATATATTTGCATGTGCACAAGTGCCATGGCTCTCGTGAGGAGGTCAGAGGACAAACAAACGCACTTTGTCAGGCTTGGTGGCGGGTGCACTTACCTGCTGAGCGATCTTACCAGACCAGAAAACGCTATTCTTCTTTCTATTTTTTTAAAATACATTAGAAATTTGCAAAAAACGTTTTTAGTCCAAGGACCCTCAGAAGTAGGAAGCAGACCAAAGTTAGACCATTTTTCTCTCTTGTACGGAAGCACTATGATCTGTTTGGTCCATGGCTCTATCTATGGCAATTGGAACATTCACTGCTATATTCCCAAGCTCACAGTCACTGCTGAGTAAGTAAAAGGGCATGTGATTGGGTTGGGTGCAGAGTCACCGGAGGAATGGAGAAAAGAGGGAACAGATGAGAAAGAACACAGTTCTACTCGTAGCCTCAGTTTACCCCTGCCTTCACTTGGGCTTGTTTCTTCCAATAAGTCTTTGAGAAATATCAGAAAGTTCAGACCAGGGTTTCATTCAGCATCTTTATTCTTCCCTTTGAGCCCCAATATAACCCTGACAACAGCTTCATCTAGAAAGTGAGAACTATGTTGGGTAAGAACCCTTCTAAGGACCTAGCCTCCCCTCCTCCTCTCACGGGGTTGGCAGTAGAAGTAAGGCAACCCTATGGAGAAGGAAGTGAACTACTCTACAGCTTCGACTGTCCCCATCTCTGGCAGCAATGTTAATATAATAGAGACCAGCCACCTCCACATCCCACGCAGGAGGAACTCAGGAAAGTGACTTGGATGCCCTCATATACATGCCTGTGAACATGGGGACTGAGTGAGGCAGGCCAGGCCAGGTCAGTGTCCAGACATACGGCTCTGGCCTGTGGCCCAGTTGGCAAACATAAAGCCCAGGCTGATGGCCATGAAGAGGACTCCCAGGATGCCAAAACACAGGGCCTGTGAGCAAGAGGAAGAAAAGGTGGAGTTGGCCAAGATCACCCACCAAAGCATTCCAGAGAATGCTCTTGAACCCCTTTCCGACAAAGCCCCATCCATTCCTGGCCCTCCTCTATTCTCCCGGCCCTCAAAGCAAGCAGCTATCCCATCTTTTCAGAACCTTCTGGGAATTAATTCCCTCCATCACTTTTTCAGCGTATCGCTGCCTCTCTCCCCATCTACCTGAAGAGTCCTCTCTCTATACTAGTCCTCTCCCCACTTTGCACTGCTGGACACAGACCCTAGAGATTCAAAAATGCTAGGGAAGCCGGCTGCAACTGAACCACGAGCTCAGCCTACCAGTCCTTCTAGAGTGTTCTCTCTCTTCCCAAATGTTGCTTGTGTTCTATCTATTCTATCTGCTCTACCCCTTCCGAAGACAGTCACCTTCACTCTTTCTCACAACCTGTCCCTCTTCCTGAATGCTCCTTCCTCTCCCGACCTCATCTGGATAATGCTCCTGTCATTTCTAGCCCTCATGGAGCAAGTGGTCGCTCTTCAGAATGCTACTTCTTTCCCCAGCACTCCTTCCTGATATACTCACCTGGATCTTGGGCCAGGAAAATAAGGGTTCCACCTCAGAAGGAACAATACGTAGATAGAAGACACTGGGAAGGATGAAGATGAGGCTAGGGGCTGAGGTGGATCCTGAAGGACAGAAGGGGACAGCAATCAACCTAAGTCTGAAGGCAAGGCCCATATTAGCTAGGGCAAGAAACTGAGGTTGAAGATACTGACCAATAAACCCAAAGATATCTCGGATGGTTGGCACACAAATGACAAGGACATTGACCAAAATCAGCAGGATCAGGGCTATGGCCACATGTCGTGTCCAACTGAAGGCCTTGCTTGGGAAGAGCAGCTGCTGTAGGGCTCGGCGGATCTGCAGGTAAGGAAGGGCAGGACAGGGATCAGGACTCACATGCTGTCCCCTCTGGTATGTGATCCTGTCTGTTTCTACTCGGTCCAAGATCCTTGATTTCCTACCCCACTATCTATGCCTTCAGCCTGTCTGACCAGGTATCTATGCCTCTACCTCAACAGGCCACGTCTCCTTTTTCCATATGACTCTATCGTTGCTTCCACCACTACGGAAATCCTGTCTCCTCTTTTGTTCATCTCCACCTCCCCCTCTGACCATTACCTATCCTTTTACCCTGTCTGAAAGCCCTGCCTCTCTCACTATCTGACTATCTTTACCACCCTGTCCCTTCTTTATTCGTGGTTTTCGAGATAGGATCTCACGTAGCACAGACAGGCCTCAAACTCAACACTGTAGCTAAGAATGACCTTGAACTCCTAATCCTCCTGTCTCTACCTTCAGAGAGCTAGGATTACAGGCACGTACCACTATATACTATTTAAAACAGTGTACATTAGGAAGCACTCTGCAAACTGAGCTACATACCTGACTTCAGGTCCCCTTTTGTCCAACCATCTATTTTTGCCTTCTCTGTTCACCAGGCCCGTTCTTCCCTCTGCTCATCCCTTTATTCCCTCACTCCCCAGGCCCTCCTCGCCCCCACTCACAGGGAAAAGCACAACTGGCACAGTCAGGGTAACAGCAAGCAGCACAGCCAGACGCACACAAAGAATGAGCAGATCCTCCTGGGTGTACATTTCCAGCATCTCTGCCTTCACAGTGCCTGGAACACAAGATACAAGAACACTAGGCTCAGTAGCCCAGAAACCATGACACATATGATGAGAAAGTCTACACACATGATGTTTACTTTTTGAAAACTGATGGGCCTGAGGTCCTGGAGGGCAAAAGCTCAGAGGCTTCTGCTCTCGTCCAGGCTCAGTCTCTACTCCCACCCATGGCCCCGGCCACACTCACTGTAGAAGGTCAGGTATCCAAAGGTGGCTGTGAGCCCATACATGATGAACATAGCCCCGATGGACATGTTGGCCACAGCTTGCATCCTGCGCTGGGTGGGCCTGGAATGTATAGATCATGGAACTGTCATGGCCATACCCTTGAACTTGTGTACCCTCAAAACTGGCTCCCACCCTCCAGAGTCTCCTTCCTCCTAGGACCAACAATGTTCAACTGGTACACACTGACACTCTATCTCTGCCTCCTTTGGGTAACTAGCCAAGACTCCCCTATCCGTCCATCTATGTCTCTGCCCCTATGACCATCTCTGCCTTTTCCTCCATCTGACATCTATATTGCCCCCTTCTGTCTGATCCTCTAAAAACCCCAGTCCTGCCTCGCTTCTGTCCACCTGTCCCTCTCCAGCCATCGGATCATCCTTGCTTCCTCGACCTCATCTTTGGAGACCATCACCTCTTCCATCAACTCATCTGATCCCTGCCTCCCAACTCTGTCCACTCACATTTATTCTGGGCATTAGAAGAGTGTACTACTTAAATCCAGTCAGTAAATAGTCACTTCTCTGCATCCCTGAGGTTTCATAAACATTCCAAATCCCTCCTTTGTCAAAACCAGCCACCCTCAAGATAGCATACCAAGGTTGCTACGGAGACTGCCAGACATTATGGCTACTGCCCCCCTCTAGATGGCTGATCACAACGCCCCTCTACTCTACTCACCGGCATAGCTCTGTGTAGATGGGCAGCACCTCAGGGTGGCAGACAAAGGCAAAAGCCATAATAGGGACCGTGTACGACATCTGGGGAATGGTCCATGAATATAGAATTAGAACCCTTTGAGTAGTCCCCATTACCTTTGAAGTAGGGCACATGACACAGCCCCCAAAGCCCAGTACTCTGATTAAAAAAATGAAATGTTGGGATAGGGCAAGAGGGCCCAGTGTGGTACAAGCTCCTACCTGCCTGCATACCTACCTGTGAGTCAACTGTGAACAGCTTAGCCTCACAACTGCTGTTAAACCCCTGGATGGGAGGCTGTTCACCCTCCACTGCTGTGTCATTGTGGCTCACATCACAGCCAAGCTGGAACTTCTTATAGATGACCTGGGTATCCCAAGTAAGGAAACAAAGTTGCAAAGAAGGTTTTGCCTATGCCTCGGTGTCTCAAATTCTCCCCCGCCGCCTCCAGCCATTCATGTCCTCACTAACTTACCGAAACGAGGAAAAACAGCATGCAGGTCAGAGAGAGGCTGCTCGTATACCCCAAGTAGCCTACAAGAAGTGATAACAGAGCCTTGGAAATCAAGAAACCCAGTACACCAAACACCAAAACCTTACTCTGTCCTTCGAATACGCTTCCATTTCCACCTGAACCAACCTCCCTCTGTAGAAAACTCCTACCAATCGGCTAAAAGCCAAATCAGACAAACCCTCCCCACCCTCTCAGCATTCCACAACCATGGAAAATGTCTCTTTTTTTCAGACTGGCAATATAGCCCAGTGGTATTACACTTGCCTAGTCTGTGTGCACTCCTAGGCTCAGTCTCCAGGACCAAAATAAAAACAAACTTAATATGGAAAATAATAAGGGCTTTTGCTACTTAGTGCTCTGACCCCTGCCACCCGATGACCAACCCAGGAAGCCTCCTTACCCAGGTGTTTCATGAGAGCCAGAGGCAAGATGATTAGAAAGCTGACCATGATAATGAGGAGGTTTCCCTTCAAGAACCAGTCCCTGGGTAGACAAGAAGATTCCAGCACCCACATCAGATGGCTAGCAAATGCCTAAGTTTCACTTCCTAACTTTCAGTTCTGACTTTCTCTTCTGGCCTCTGGGGCCACCGTGCAAATGTGGTACACATACACACATTCCGACAAATATCTAAACTTAGGACTGGGGAGATGACTCGGTTGATACAGTGCGTGCTATGCAGACGTGAAGACTTGAGTTTGGATCTCCATCTCTCATGCCACAGTGCACATCTGTACTCCCCGCACGGTGGTGGTGGAGACAGCAGAATGCTGTAGGCTTCCTGGCACACTGGTATAGCCTAATTGGTAAGCTTCAGGTTCAGTGAGAGATTTCATCTCCAAAACATAAGATAAAGAAAGATAAAAGAGGGGCTGGAGAGATGGCTCAGAGGTTAAGCGCACTGACTGCTCTTCCTGAGTTCAATTCCCAGCAACCACATGGTGGCTCACAGCCATCTGTAATGAGATCTGGTGCCCTCTTCTGGTCTGGTGGCATACATGCAGACAGAACACTGTATACATAATAAATAAATAAATCTTTAAAAAAAGAAAGATAAAAGAGACACTTGAGACCAATTCTGGCCTTTACACGCATGTACACACATGTGCACATACATAAGAACATACACATATGCCGGGTGGTGGCAGCGCATGCCTTTAATCCCAGCACTCGGGAGGCAGAGGCAGGTGGATCTCTGTGAGTTTGAGGCCAGCCTGGTCTACAAGAGCTAGTTCCAGGATAGGCTCCAAAGCTACAGAGAAACCATGTCTCAAAAAAAACAAAACAAAACAAAAAACACACTTACACACATACAACACAAACACCCTTTGAGTGTCTATGTTCCAGGCATTCACATTTTCTCTTTCTATCACATAAACAAAATTGAATCGAGTAAATCTTGGTTACCTACACATGGGACTTAATTGTAATTGCTACGGCAGGGGGACATCTTTCACTGGTAAAAGCACTTGCCTGGCATATACAAAGGTCCCAGGTTTGAACCCCAGTAAGGTGGAGAAAAAAAGAAAACTCAGACATACCTAATCATAATTGGATGATCTCGGAATCAAGCCAACCATTTCACAGGATACACACAGATAATAAAAACCAAACACTTATTCAGCTTGGCACATAAAACTGTCAGACAGGCACATAAAACTATCCCGGAGTTTAACTGACAAAACCACACATGTATACCAAAGTCCATAGGACTACTAAGTAGAATAAGAGCTGGTCCCTAAACATACAAATATGTATGTCAAGATATACAGAGGCTAGCCGGGTGGTGGTGGCACATGTCTTTAATTCCAGCACTCGAGTGGGGTCCAGGTAGAGACAGACAGATCTGTGTGAATTCAAGGCCAGCCTAGTCTACAGAATGAGTTCCAGGACAGGTGCCAAAACTACAGAGAAACCCTGTCTCAAAAAATAAATAACACACACACAGAGGCACTAGGCCAAGTGGTGCAACCTGTAATCCCAGCCCTTGAGAAGCTAAGACAAATTCCAGGCCAGCCTGGGCTACAGAACAGAGCCCCATCTCAGAAACATATATAGAAAGCCAGACATGGTGGTGCAACCTGTAGTCCCAGCCCTTGAGAAGCTAAGACAAATTCCAGGCCAGCCTGGGCTACAGAACAGAGCCCCATCTCAGAAACATATATAGAAAGCCAGACATGGTGGTGCAACCTGTAGTCCCAGCCCTTGAGAAGCTAAGACAAATTCCAGGCCAGCCTGGGCTACAGAACAGAGCCCCATCTCAGAAACATATATAGAAAGCCAGACATGGTGGTGCATGCCTGTAATCCCAGTACTTGGGCGGCAGCTCTCTGTGAGTTCAAAGTCAGACTGATCTACAAAGTGAGTTCCAGGACAGCCAAGGCTGTATAGAGAGACCCTCTCTCAAAACAACAACCAAAAGGTACAGAGAGGGAGTCGAGAGTGTGTAGTTCAGTGGCTGAGCACTTGCCTCGTACGCATGAGGCCTCAGGTTCTAGCCACATTAAAAAAAAATACAAATAGAGGAAGAAAGATGAATGCAAATGAAGAAAAACACAGATATGTGCACAAATGAACACACTTGGAATCCCACTGTATGTATAGAAAACATCTGGGAGGCTGTGCCAGGACTATGAATCTGGGTTCTAACAGACTGAGCATACACATGGTTGAGGCCACAAT
The DNA here is from genome assembly GCF_037038515.1 of Microtus pennsylvanicus. Classification (NCBI taxonomy): domain Eukaryota; kingdom Metazoa; phylum Chordata; class Mammalia; order Rodentia; family Cricetidae; genus Microtus; species Microtus pennsylvanicus. Next base: position 133,571,569 of record NC_134601.1, on the reverse strand, counting down.
CAAGAGGATTTCCACAGTTACAGCTCCCTGAGCACACACACACAGCCTGAGAGAAGCTGGTACACAATAATCGCCAAAGCAAACAGGAGATGGAGTTGACAGAGCGCACAGTTGACACGACACACAGACCACTAGAGTCAGCAATCACACGGTTAGAGCTAGATAGAGCCCAGCAGCCTGATGGACCCTGATTAGTTAAACAGGGAAAATGAGAGTAGCCAAGTGTCAAACACATATGGTTGGGATCAATTGCAGCATACAGGACCCAGCTGTTAGCCATCACATGGCTGACCAGAGAGAATCAGCCAGGACAGCAGTCAAATCCAGAGTCCACATCTACTCCATCTGTACGGTCACGCACACATATGGTCAGCATCAGCATACACCAGGCATACAGAGACCGCTGCCAGCCAGAATCAGCCTGAAGAAGTCTCAGAATCAGCGCATGGTCTACCATAGTCCTGTGGAGAGTTATAGTCACATGTAATATTGACTCCTAATACACGGGCATCATAGTCTCGGTTAACCTGAAACAGAGCCCCTGGGAGCCAGGAAGACAGAGTTGGAGATGATTGCTGGGCTCACCAGGTAGAGTCCCGGTCAGCCAGGGAGATTTTGTGTACTCACCCCTCAGGGTCCATGTGCAGGAAGGTGCCAATAACCAGAGGGAGTTCAGATTTGATGATGAACAGGTAACTGGACATTGCTGGTGCAGATAGAGACTATTTAATCAGGATTCCCACCCCCCGCCTCCGACCACCCAGAGAAAAGCCCACCTCATTCCACCCTCTTCCCCCTAGTTGACCCTCCCCAAGTCCTCACCCCCAACATTGTGCAGACAGATGATGACGGCCACCACAACTTTCCCAGCAGGCCCGAATGCCCTCTGTCCCAGCTGCTCATAGGCTCGGATGCCTGCGAAGGAGGAGGCAGGAAAGAACAGCCTGTGAATTTGGGGAAGCCAGGCTAGGTGAGAGAGGTGTGCTTTGGCGTGACTGACAGAGGATTCAGGTGAGGACTGTGCAGCTTAGGGTAGAATTTCTGAGTAGAATCCAGCAGATGGTATCTGAGGCCAGGGAGACATTAAAAGCTAAGAGTGAAGTGTCGGGGTTTTGGAGGCAGACTATGGACTGAGACCATGGAGGGAGAGAATCCTGGACCCATGGACATCAGGGGTCTGAGGATTTCAGTAGTCGTTTCCAGGTTAAGAAGTCGCAAAGACTGATAGAAGTTAGAGGTGGGACGGAATAGTCTACGAGTGTCCTGGTGGGGAAGGTCCAAGGTCAGACTACGGGATGGGTGTTAGGAATTGGAACCTGATGATCTAGGAGCCCAGATAAAGACTGAGGGCTAGGGTTGAATATGGAATCTGTCACATGGGAAGTTGAGTGTGGGAATTGGGGTGCTGAGTTTGGGGTCTGAGGTCAGAGCAGCCGTGCCTAGAGTCAGATTTGAATTGCAATCAGACAGTAGGAAGTAGATCTGGGTCTGGAGCTCAAGATCTGAGTTGAGGTCTGGATTGGAAGCTGGAGTCTGAGGTCCAGAGAGGATGAGATGAAGATGGGGTCCTAGGACGGGAGTCTCACCGACAACACTGGCACAGGTCAGCAGGAGGTGGATCGAGTAAGAGGACAGGAGGGCAATGCACAGCAGCAGGGCCCTGCAAGAGGGGTCAGAGCTCAGACTTGGCCCAGGCCTCCCATTTTGCCTGCCACACCACTGACCACCCCCCAAAGGCTACCTATAGACTCACAGAAAGAAGATGATTCCCGTGTGGGCCATGGCATAAGCCAGCCCCAGGATGCCGCTCCCCATGATGGCATTGCTGAGGTTGAACACGGACATTCCGAATGATGTCTTCCCCTCAAACTGTTGGCAAGGGGCAAAGTCCAGCACACATCGGGGAGGGGGGAAAATGGGACAAGAGACTAGAGCTGGATCCAGGGAAGGAAGGGCAGGAAGATTAAGACAACTGAGAAGGGAGACATCCAGGAGGAGTGATGGGAAGCGAGAGGAAGCTGAAACAGAAAGAGAGTTCATGGGAAGAAACTGGAAACATAGCTTCCAAAAGGAAACGTAAGAGAAAGATTGGAGGGAGCAGCTGGAAATGCAAGGGGGCTGTCGGGGAGGAACTGGAGATAAGAAACAAAAGAAAAGAAGAGGGGGAACAGTAGGGGGCACAAAGCCAAAGAGAATATTTAGGGAGAGCAGTCAGTAGGCAGGGGCAATAGGTGGGAAGGGAAAAAGTAGGCAACAGAGAGAGTAGAGCGGGAGTACTTGGGGAAAGGGAGTATCTGGAGATGGCAGCGACTAAGAAGCCAATAGCTGGGGCAGGGAGATAGCTAGGCAGGAGAGCAGCTAGGGAGGAGAAGGAGTTGGAATTAAGATAGCGGAGGTGAGACTTCAACAGATCCTGTGGGCTTACTTACATCCATGAACTGGACAGGTTTCCTCCCAGGAGCGGTACCATGGGTGGGCAGGAAGCCCTCACGTTCCTGCCTGTAGCTGGATAGATGGGGCAGGAAACCAGAGGCTCATGAAAAGGTAACCCCGACCTGTCCCCACAAACCTCCTTGGAGTCCCCCACTCACCCCTCAGCACCCGCAGAGAGGGCTCCGTTCATCTTTGGATCCTGCATTTCCATCCTGCTGGCAAAGAAATGGGATAGGAGGGTCAGGAATGGAGCAAAAGGGACTAGAAAGTGAGGAGGGTTAGAGGAAGGGGAGAGGAGACCGACGGATGTAAAGGCAGAGCAATTGGCCAGAGAGAAAAACCGGAACAGAGAGAAATGAGGGGCCAAGGAGAAAATGGAGAGTTGAGAAAGGTAGGAGAGAGAGAAAGAGAGATGAAGATCAGGGGAGGAGAAACGAAAACAACCTCTCAGAAAGACCGGGGGAAAAGAAGGCAAAGAGAGATAAATAGAGGGAGGGAGAGACACAGAAAGATACAGAGAGACCCACCCCACAGCACATGAAATGGCCATTTGGAGTAGGAAATAGACTTTTCCTCCCACAAGGCGAACTCTGTCTCTCACGGTGTCTGCCTTTTTCTGTCTCTCTCTGTCCCTGATCTCCCGCCCCCACCTCCCTCCGGCTGGCTCTTAGCAGGGACACGTGTCACCTGTCTGCCCCACCCCTCCTAGCGCCGCCCTGCCCCCCAGCTTAGAGACCCCAGCCCCAATGCTGAAAACTGCTTTTAATTGCAGTTCTAAACATCTTCGCCAGAGACTGCAAATTGAAGTGCCCCTCTTCCTGGGACAGACATGACTGACCCATATGAAGTGTGGCTGGGTGCTGGAGCGCTTTCAATCCTCAGGACTACAAAGAAAAAAAAACTGACCCAGGGACTCCCATTGAACTTCCCTTCTAGGTTCTAGAGGAATTTTCTATGACCCCCCTGTCAATTCTTAAACTCTCTTCTCCTGGAAGAAATAGTTTGGGAGACATTTCCAGACTTGGAACACTTTCTGGGCTTGGAGTACTTCAGAAACCAGTAAGACTTTAAATATTTCCCCCTCCTGATAACGAGCTGCCAACAAGACCCAAGTCCCCCTTCCAGGTCCTCACGTGTTTCTCAAGGTGAGAGTGGCTTTGCAATCTCCATGTGAACCTGGAAAGTCTGTCTTTTTTTAATTAGCATTTATAAATTGTAGAAAATAGTGGCTTTCATGATGACATTTCATATATGTTTGAAATACGCTTTGATCGTCTTCATTCCTCTATTGCCATATCCTGCCCTGCTTCCCACTGTTTTCCTTCCTCTACCTCCAAGCCCTCCTTCTGCTTTCATGTATTATCCCTACTGTTTTCCTCTTTACTTTATTATTGTTACATGTATACATACATATATAAATACAACCTGCTGGATCTCTTTAGTGTGGCTTGAATGTATATATTTTCAGGACTGACCCCCGGTATTGCATAATGAGTTGGGGAGCTCATCCCTGAGGATGACTGATTCTCCCTCTTTCAACAGTCACTAACTGCCTATAACAATTATGACTTCATTTACACAGCACACATCGGCTACATGAACCGGTGTCATTGTATAGGCAACCGTACTATTGAGATTGTATGAGTGTCGCTTCCTTGTCGTATATAGTCTCTCAGCCAAAACCCTGACCGTCTTGTTCTTACAACCTTTCTGACCCCTCTTCTATGATGTTCTTCAAGCCTTAGATGTAGAGGTTATGTTGTATGTGTATCAATTGGGAATGAGCACACGATGATGGTCAGTTACTTGTTCTCTGCATTTTTATCAGTTAGGGCTTTCTATAATGCTCTCCTTCTCCAGTAAAAGAACCTTCTTTGATGAAGAATGAGAGTTACACTTGCTGGTGGTTAAAAGGATAACTACTTAGAATGCAAATCGAAATTATACTGGTATCAGAAATGGGCACTAGTACTTTCTCATCTGAGTTCCATGACTTTACTAGCCATGGGAAAGTTGGCTAGGTTTACAGTGCCAGGCTTGTCTCCTGTTGATAGGGTCTTAAGTCCAATTAGACAGTCGTTGATTACCCCCAAAATAGAAGTGCCACTATTGCACTTTTGAATGCATCTGGGAGGCAAGCAAGAACAATGGCAATAAGCCTATATTGTTTTAGGAGTCTCTTGCACTTCCCTGAGCAATGACTTGTAAGGAGGCTTCTCAGTTCTGAAGTGAGGATTTTGTTACATAGACTATGGCCCTTGCAAGAAGCATTATCACCCCTAATGGTATAACTTCATTTAAATGTGTATGAGTATGTGTGTGTGTGTGTTCATGTATTTGTGTGTGTGTATGTGTGTGTGTATGTGTGTGAGTGAGTGCGTGCATGCATGTGAGATTGTGTAATTTTGGGGGGTTTTCAAGACAGAGTTTCTCTGTAGCTTTGACTGTCCTGGAATTCACTCTATAGACCAGGCTGGTCTCAAACTCACAGTGATCCGCCTGCCTCTGCCTCCTGAGTGCTGGAATTAAAGACATGGGCCACCATTGCCCAGTTTATCGCATGTCATTTTAGGTAAATATAAAATAATAATTGCCTGTGACTTTTTCAAACATATTTAGTGTCATTTGTTCCTCCTCTTTCCCTCTCCCTCTGTAATGCCCTCCTCCACAGTTAACCCCCCTTTTCCCATTTCCGCCCTCATATAACACCTATGTCTGCTATTTCCCTCTTTAGAGCTCTTTCTCTCACCCCTCATTCCCTGTCTTGGTCCTCCTCCTTTTTTTCTTTCCTGGTTTCTTTGGTTATACCAGGTTATATACTCATATTCAAAACTTCAGAACTAGTCATCACAAAGAAAAGAGAGCGTGCGAAGTTTGTCTTTCTGGGTCTGGTTACCTCATTTGGTACAGTATTCTCGATTACCATCTATTTACCTACAAACTTCAGGATTTCACTTTTCTTTGCAGCTAAATAGTATTCCAGAATGGATATGTATCACATTCTCATTAATCCGTTCATCAGAAGACGAACATGTAGGTTGTTTCTATTTCTAGCTAGAAATTGCTGCGTGTGGGTGACAGCAGTGTGGCTTGGTCTGTTTGTGGAACTCCTGGCAGTGGGACTAGGATCTATCCCTGATACAGGAGCTGGCTTTTTGAAGCCCATTCCCTATGGAGGGATGCCTTGCTCAGCCTTGCTGCAGGGGCGGGGAGGGGCTTGGTCTTGCCAGGCTTTGTTGACTCCCCATGGGAGGCCTTACCCTTTCTGAGGAATGGATGGGGGTGGGCTGGGGGGAGGGGTGAGAAGCAGGAGGAGGGGTAACTGTAGTTGGTATGTAAAATGAATAATAATAATAATAAAAGAATTTCAATGAGTAGTGAATAGAGTTGCAGTGAACAATAAGTTGAGTGAAAAAGTCCACAGAATGGGTGAGGATCTTTACCAGCTACACAAAAGGACACGAATACTTGGGTAAAATGGACAGGACTGAGATACCCAGTCCTTTGCATATATATGCCAAGGAGCCGTATAGCTGGATCACATGATAGATTTGTTTTTAGCTTTTTGAGAATTCAAAGATTCTGATTTCCACCAATTCCATCAACAGTAAATAACGGAAGTTATCTCTTACTCCATATCCCCTCCAGCATTTATTGCCAGTTTTCTTGATAGCCATTCTGACTGGAGTAAATAAAACCTCAGACTAGTCTTGATTTGCGTTTCCCTAATTGCTAAGAATGTTAAACACTCTTGAAGATATTCCTTAGCCATTTTTATTTTTTCCTTTGAGGACTCTCTGATCCATACCCCTTCCCTTTTTCAATTTGAGACAAGGTCCTGGCTACTGAGAGCTCGCTGTGTAGACCAGGCTGGCCTCAAACTCATAAGAGAACTGTCTGTTTCTGCCTCTCAAATGCCACCATGACTAGCTTCATAGTCCATTGTTTTTTTTTTAACTGGGTCATTTGTTTTCCTGACTTTGAGTTCTTTATATATTCTGGATATCAATCCTCTACCAACTGTATAGCTGGTAAAGATCTTTTCCCATACTGTGGACTCCATCTTCACTTGTTTCCTTTCATGTATAGACACTTTTTAGTCCTATGAGGTCCCACTTGTCAATTGCTGGTTTTAACTTCTTGGCCAAGCAGTCCTCTTCAGAAAGTCCTCTCCTACACGTATCCTGTGCCCTGCTGCCCATGTTTTCTTCTGGCAGTTTCAGTGCTTCAGTATCCACGTTTAGGTCTTTGCTCCACTTGGAGTTAATTTTTCTGCAGAATGATAGATACGAATCTAATTTCGTTCTTCTACATGTGGGCATCCGGTTTTCCAAGCACCATTTGTTGATGTTGTCTTTTCTCCAGTGTGATTTTCTTTTGGCATCTTTGTCAAATATCAGATGGCTGTAGTTAATGTGTATTCGTGTTTGAGTCTCCTATTTTACTCATTAGCCAACACAGTTTTATTACTATATGTTTTAATTTGCTTTCTGAAGCTGTAACCAAATGCCATGACTGAAAGCAACATGGGTGGGAAAAGGCTTATTTCATATTAATTAGAACTCTCAGGTCACAATTTATCATAAAGAGAAATCAGGGCAGAAATCTGGAGATAGGAACTGAAGCAGGGGCCATAAAGAAATGCTGCTTACTGGCTTGCTTCTCGTGGCTTGCTCAACTTGGTTCTTTTCTTTTCCTTTCCTTTCTTTTCTTTTCTTTTTTTGTTTTTTTTGTTTTGTTTTGTTTTGTTTTTTGTTTTTCGAGACAGAGTTTCCCTGTGTAACAGTCCTAGCTGTCCTGGAACTAGCTCTTGTAGACCAGGCTGGCCTCAAACTCACAGAGATCCACCTGCCTCTGCCTCCCAAGTGCTGGAATTAAAGGCGTGTGCCACCACTGCCCGGCTCCCTTAAGTCCATTTGTATGATTTATTACATCTATTGACTTAGGTATTTTGAAGCCTCCCTGTATCTCCAGGATAAAGCCAACTTAATTATGATGGATGATCTTTTTGATATATGCCTATATTGGGCTTGCATTTTATTGAGGATTTTTTGCATCTTTGTTCATCAATAATATTAGCCTATAGTTTTCTTTCTTTCTTGTGTCTTTACATGTTGTGTATATAAAATATTATACTGACTTCATGGAAGGAGTTTGGAACTGTTTCTTTTTGGGTTGGGGGGGGTTATGTTCTTGTTTTGTTTTTTTGTTTTGTTTTGTTTCTCGAGTCAGGGTTTCTCTATGTAACCCATCCTGGCTGTCCTGAATTCTCTTTGTAGACCAGGATGGCCTCAAACTCATAGAGGTCCACCTGCCTCTGCCTCTCAAGTGCTGAAATTAAAGACGTGAACTACCACAGCCTAGATTTTCTTTCTTTTTTTTTAAATAATTTACAACATATTGGCTGGAGATCTTCTTTGAAAATGTGGTAGACTTACTAGACCTGGATGGAGGTGGGTGGTCCTTGGACTTCCCACACGTCAGGGAACCCTGATTGCTCTTCGAGCTCATGAGGGAGGGGGACTTGATCGGGGGAGGGGGAGGGAAATGGGAGGTGGTGGCGGGGAGGAGGCAGAAATCTTTAATAAATAAATTAATTAATTAAAAAATAAAATAAAATATTAAACCCCCCAAAAAAAATAAAAATTAAAATTTAAAAAAAAAGAAAAAGTGGTAGAATTCTGCTGTGAATCCATCTGGGCCTGGAGATTTTTTAGTCAGAAGGCTTTCTATCACTGTTTTAATCTCTTTATTTGTTTAAATTGTCAATCTCTCTTAGTTTAATTTTGGTGGTTTGGATGAACCTAGAAATTTCCTTTCTTTTATGTTTTCCAAATTAATGTACAATAGATTTTTTAAAAATACTCACTTATAATATTCTGAATTTCAAAGTATCTTTTTGGCCTGCAGTTGGCCATTGCTATGTATAACCAAAGAATGTTAGCTGGCCAGGCATGGTGGCACACACCTTTAATCTCAGCACTTGGAAGGCAGCGGCAAGCGGATCTCTGTGAGTTCAAGGCCAGCCTCACACTCCACACAGTGAGTGTCAGGCCAGCCATAGTTACATAGTGAGACAAACAAACTACACAAAACAACGAACAGTGAAGCCAGCATCTTCAGTTTCTCACCCGAGTAGGGTGTATACGGCTGGGGAAATCTCTTAAGTTTCTTTTAGCATCCAGTAGCTGCATTATGTAAAATAGCTGCTTCAAAAACCAAAGGAATCAACAGTGGAGGGAAGTAACTATAAAAAGAGATCTATAACAAAACTATTAAAACTACGGCCGGGCGGTGGTGGCACACGCCTTTAATCCCAGCACTTGGGAGGCAGAGGCAGATGGATCTCTGTGAGTTCGAGACCAGCCTGGTCTACAAGAGCTAGTTCCAGGACAGGCTCCAAAACCACAGAGAAACCCTGTCTCGAAAAAACCAAAAAACAAAAACAAAAAAACTACCTGTACCAAGCTGGGTGGTGGTAGTGCACGCCTTTAATCCCAACACTTAGGAGGCAGAGATAGGTGGAACTCTGTGAGTTCAAGGCCAGTCTGGTCTATAGAGCGAGTTTCAGGGCAGCCTGGACTGATACACAGAGAAACCCTGCCTCAAAAAAAAAAAAACTATCTGCACTCTATGATACCTTTTCATGGAGGTCTGGTATTACCGCTTTAGCCTAATTTAAAAAAAAAAAGTGTATTGACCTTATTACATAAGGTCTGTTTCTAATGCACAGAAAACAGTATGTAAGCACAGTCAAGGGAGGAATACTTGGATTGAGTGTTGCCCATTACTGAAGGAGTATTTGTTAAGTCAAGAGAGTTCAGAACAGGGAGAAGGCAGACTCACATCTCTGTATACCTCAGTTTACCTGCACAAAGAGAGGTGCACAGTGAACAGACAGGGGTCCTGAATAACTCAGAAGCTAGTCAGGGAGAAGGAAAGAATGAGCAGAAGTTCTGGGAAAGGCAAGCGGCAGGAAAGGTGGGGCCAGAACCCCGGGAGTAAGTTAAAGAGTCCCATAAAGAAGATGGGCCGTGAGGAAGGACCCTGAGAGCAGGACAAAAGTGCAGAAGATCCACCAGGACCCTGACAGTAAGGCGATGTAGAAAGGGGCCACCAGAATGCTGCTATGAGGACAAAGCTGGGAGGGGCCACCAGACCTCCAACACAATGTAAAATTGATGAGAGAAAAGTGAACATGAGGGTGGGAAGAGATACAGCTGGACATAAACTGAGCATCCTAAGGATTAGAGAACAAATGGGAAAGTTAATGACAGACAGGCACTAGGTGAGGAGTGTCTATGCAGTGGAGGGCTTATTATTATTACGAGTTTAGAGGAAGTTGTAGAAAAGGCAGCATAGAGTTACAGGTAATTTTAATAGAGGTATTTTAGATCTCTTTAAAGTTAATCCCACTAAGTAGATTTTGAGTTTTGATCACAAAAATATTGTCACAGGGACTGGAGCGATGATGCAGCAGTTAAGAGCACTAGCTGCACTTCCAGAAGACCTGGGTTAGATTCCCAGCATCCACATGGTACCTCACAACTGTCCGTAGCTCCAGTTCTAGGAGATTTGACTCCTCTTTCTGGTCTCCACAGTGCTCATATATGATGCAGAAGCATACACACTGGCAAAACACCCATACACATGAAGTAAAAATAAATAAATCTAAAAAACAAAATGCTGTCATATATACAGGAAGGTACTAGACTGACTATTTAAAAGGCTAAGATAGCCCAGCTAAGATCCTAAGTAATAGAGGAGAGGGGATCCGAGCTGGCCTTGCCCTGTAGTGAGACTGATGAATATCTTAAATATCACCATAGAACCTTCATCCAGCAACTGATGGAAACAGAGGCAGAGACCCGCATCAGAACACTGGACTGAGCTCTCCAAAGTCCAGTTGAAGAGTGGGAGGAATGAGAATACGAGCAAGGAGGTCAAGACCATGAGGGGTTCACCCACTGAAACAGTTTACCTGAGCTAATGGGAGCTCACCAACTCCAGCTGGACTGGGAAGGAACAAGCATAGGACCAAACTAGTCCCTCTGAATGTGGTTAACAGTTGCGTGGCTGGGGCAGACTGAGGGGCCACTGACAGTGGAACCAAGTTTATCCCTACAGCTTGTACTGGCTTTTTGGGAACCCATTCTCTTTGGATGGAGGGATACCTTGCTCAGCCTAGATATAGTAGGGAGGACCTTGGACCTTCCCCCATCAATGTGCCTTACCCTCTCTGAGGAGTGGATGGATGTGGGGGGGAAGGTAGAGGGGATGGGAGGAAGGGAGGGAGTGGGAACTTGGATTCGTATGTAAAATGAAAAAAGATAAACCCTGTCTCAAAAAAACAAAAAAAAGAAAAAAGATACCTTGTTTTCTTTTTTAAAAAATTTAAAAAGTGAAAAAGAAGACTAAGATAGACTAGGCAGTGGTGGCACACACCTTTAATCCCAGCACTTGGAAGGCAGAGGCAGGTGAGATATTCTAACTTAGAAGAATTCAAGTATGGATACCCCCAAAATAAGATAGGGAACCTGGGTAAACGAGGTTATACCAGAAGGAGCTGAAATTACCTTTACTTGTAAATTTATCAGACTTAAGATTAGTCATCTTTATCACTGAAAAATAACTCAGCAAAAATTTAAATATCTAGGATTTCAGAAATATTAAAGTATGGCCCTTTCCCATAGCTAAATATACAAGACTGAAGGTCATAGGCACAGTGAAATTTTGTATAATCGACCAAATTTGTATATATTTAAGTTGTTGTCCCATGAAGTAAGATATATGATCACTATGAAATTTAGCCCATGGCAAAACATAAAAACAGTATTTAGAGAAATCTAATCACAGGGTTTTAAAATCTCATTTAGCGTTAGGCAGTGGTGGCACACACCTTTAATCCCAGCACAAAGGAGGCAGAAGCAGGCAGAGCTCTGTAAATTTGAGGCCAGCCTGGTCTACAGAGCAAGTTCCAGGACAGCCAAAGCTACACAGAGAAACCCTGTCTTGAAAATAAAAAAAGAAAGGAAGGAAGGAAGGAAGGAAGGAAGGAAGGAAGGAAGGAAGGAAGGAAGGAAGGAAGGAAAAGTTCTCATTTAGTAAAAGGATAAAATAAAATTCTCATTTTTTTTTTACAACAACTCGAATGTGCTTGGTGCCCACAGGGGTCAGAAGAGAGCATCAGATTCCACTGGAGTTACAGATGGTTGTAAACCATGATGTGGGTATTGGGGATGAAACCTGGGTCCTCTGTAAGAAGAACCAGTGCTCCCAACCACTGAGCCTACGCTCCAGCCCTAAAATCTATGCTTTTGCAAAAACAGTTTTTGTAAACACTACTAAGATTTGATAAGAATTATTAAGAGCAGATCAATACTTAAGATGACCTTGCTGTAAATAGAGAATTGGGCTTCAGTTTTATCTGGATATACCAGATATTAGAAGTTAAAATAGTTAGAACTATATTATAACCATCCTTTGTAAATTTTATGTTGAAATCTTTTTATGGGAGCTGGACAGATGGCTCAGAGGTTAAGAGCACTTGACTGCTCTTCCAGAGGACCTGGGTTTAAGTCCCAGCAATCACATGGTGGCTCACAACCATCTGTAATGGAATCTGATGCCCTCTTTTGGTGTGTGTGAAGACAGAGCACTAATATACATAAAATACATGAATAAATAAATCTTTTTTAAAGTCTTTTTTATGTAAAACCATTTTCCTTTAACATTTTACCAATTATGTACTTTATATTTTGTATCTGTTTAAATGTAATAGCTTTTAAAAACCAATTATACTTTATATTTATAATTGGAGAAAGCCCCAGTTCAGTTCCCAGCACTAACATATCAGCTAAAACCTTTCTATAATCCTAGTTTCTAGTTTCAAAGGGTCCACTGTCCTCATCTCCATGGGCAATGTACACCTGTAGTACACAGACATTCATGCTGGCAAAGCACCCATACTCATAAAATAAATCTTACGAGACAAGAAGATATATACACTGTATCTCAAATGTTTAAATATGCTGATCATTTTAAATATGCTGAATAGGAAAGCTGTATATGCAGTTTTTAAAAATTAAGTCACCTTAATGTGTTTACAAATATCTATCTAGTCATACACGTTGGTACACATTCACATACCTTTAAAAAAACAAGGTTTATTCCTTTTGTGTGTGTGTTTGCTGGCATGCATGTTTGCCACATGCATACCTGGTACTTGTGGGGGCCTGAAGAAGTCATCAGATCTCTTCGAAGTGGAGTAACACAGTTGTGAGCCACCCATGAGAGTTGAGAACTAAACCCGGGCCCTCTGCAAGAGCAGCACTCCTTTAACCGCTGAGCCGCCCATCTCTCCAGCTCCATATGCACACCTGGTTTTTATTGTTTGTACTTGTGTGTGTGTGTGTGTGCAGGTGACCATGGAGGCTAAAGGTGTAACTGAAGCTACAGTTAGCAGTTATAGATGGCTGTGGGTGCTGAGAACCAAGCGAAGGTTCTCTGGAAAAACAGAGGGCGCTTTTTTTTTTTAATCAAATGTCTTCTTTTTTTATATTTTATTTATTTATTATGTATACAATATTCTGTCTGTGTGTCTGCCTGCAGGCCAGAAGAGGGCACCATACCTCATTACAGATGGTTGTGAGGCACCATGTGGTTGCTGGGAATTGAACTCAGGACCTTTGGAAGAGCAGGCAATGCTCTTAACCACTGAGCCATCTCTCCAGCCCCCAGATGGCGCTTTTCACCACCTCTTGTAACTACCTCCTTAAGCCCCACCTCCTGTATGGAACACATCTTTAAACCAGGTACTCTATTTTCTTAACAGTGGCCACTGGTTTTATGAAACATAAAGACAGTTTATATACATGTAACACAGAACACTTATGAACATAGATAACAAGCAGCTGAAGCAAACAAAAATGATATCACATTAGCTGGGTGGTGGTGGCGCATGCCTTTAATCCCAGCACTCAGGAGGCAGAGGCAGGCGGATCTCTGTGAGTTTGAGGCCACCTGATCTACAAAGAGAGTTCCAGGGCAGCTAGGACTACACAAATAAACCTTGTCTTGGAAAAAAAAATGAACACATTAAAATAACATGATCAAATGAATCACTGAAGGGCAAAAATAGTGTAAACTTTTATATCTGGGCAGACTGTGGGCATTTGGGAAACAGAGGTACAGCTAGGAGTTAGTTTGGGCAGTTTAACCCTGCCCCCTTCTAGAGCACCTTATCTATTGCAGCTTGGCTGAGAGACCTCTTGCAGGGTGGGTGGGGCAGGAAACTGGGGTATGGTCAGAAAGAGAAAGAGGTTCAACTGAACACATCCCTACAGGCTAGAGAAGTCTGCAGATTGAAGTATTTTAGCTTTTTTTAAAAAACAATTAAGATGGGGCCCTTCGATGGCCCAGCAGGTAAAGACACTTTTTGCCACATCTGCTGGATGACCTGAGTCACCCCTGGGATCCAATGATAGAAGGAGAGAACTGAGTCCTACAAGTCATCTTCTGACATCCCCCATACGGTGTGGCAGGCAGGCCTCCATTACAGTAAATAAATAAATAAAACTGTGGCAACATGTTTAACATAGAATTTTAAAATACAGCTTGGAGGGTCAGTCAGCCATGAGGGGAGCCTCCAGTGGCTCCTCAGGGCAGCCAGGTGGGTGAAGATTGATTTGCCATTCTAGAGAAGCTAAGAATTTGGTCCTTGCTTTGATCTACATGTCTAGCGAGAGAAACTGCAAATGTAGGCATAGTGGGTTTCTCACTGAAGGATCCCTGCAGGCAAATGTGGGTGAGATGCCCACATGGAGATGAATGGCCCATTCCAGTTTTAGACCAGGCATGAAAAAGCTAAGTGGGAAGCAGGCAGACATGAGAAGATTTGGCAGAGAAACTCTCCGAGGAGTGGTGGGTAGTGCTCATGAGCTGTCGAGCAGGAAGCAGGCAGAAATGAGGAGATTTGGCAGAGAAACTCTCCGAGGAGGAGTGGATAGTGGTCATGAGCTGTCGAGCAGGAAGCAGGCAGAAATGAGGAGATTTGGCAGAGAAACTCTCCGAGGAGGAGTGGATAGTGGTCATGAGCTGTCAAGCATATCAGAGTGTGAGGAGAAGCACAGAGAGGGCCTGCCTGGGCCTTCTTATCTGATTAGAACAGGAGTTTGGTTAGGGAGCAGGTTTTGCTAGGCAGTTGCCCCTCAGTCAGGACGAAGGGTTTCTGGAGAAGTAGATCTTTAGAAGCAGGCTTTGGAAAGCAGCATGCAACTGATAGAAGAGGTGGCCTTTGCAACAAGAGAAAACACACTCATCACAAGTTAGGAGTAAGATGGGACCTAGGAGATTTGCAGAACCAGAAAGGCCAAAACTGACAAAAATGAAGGTTTGAATGCAGGAGACTTTAGACCATATTCCTTTGCATCAGTCTTTGAATTTGGACATCAAAAGCTTGTTGCTGTCTGGCCAGTGGTAGCCATTGTCACAGGGGTACAATGACCAGGCTGGGTTACAGTAGAAAAAATTTAAGATACACCAAAAAAGTCTCTAGGCAGTTAGAAGATAGCTGTCCCAAGGCTGCAAGTAGCAGTGAAAAAAAAGGGGGAGGGGAGTCGTTCCTGATGGAAAATAAGCAGAAAGAAAGAGGTGTCCCTCAGCCAATGGCTCTGTTCAGTAAGAGGACCATCTAGAGGATAGAGATATCTCTACTGAAGTCCTCAAAGGAGACCAAGAGTTCATTCTAGGAAAACCCTCTACAAGGCCCCATGGGTTCTGAGAAGGCTTCCAGGCACACAGTCAGAAGAGAAGGGTTTATTGAGAAGGGAAAGGAATCTCAAAACTCACCCAAGGGCCAGTCAACTGGTGGTATATGTGAGGATTGCAATGGAGAGATGGTCCCTAGAGAAAGGAAGGGCATGAGGGGTGGGAGAGAAACCCTATGGGAGAGCTCACACACACTGACTCCCCATATGGCCACCAAATGAAAGGTCAATGAGAAGGAAAAACAGACAAGGGAACAAGGGACTTAAGACACTGCAGACTTTATCTGCAGGGAGAAACCTTCAGAGGAGTCTCTGTTAGGTTCAGTGTCCACTGTCCTCTTATAAACTGAGTTAGTAATAGAGGAGAAGCGGGGAGGAAATGAGGTTAAAAGGCTTCCATTTGGATCTGCAGTTGACCATTGCCGGGGTAACCAGTGAGTAGTCAGTTAAAGGATGTTAGGTGCCTCATGAACATCTGGCCTGGCTGCCCGTTACTGAGGGTCCATGGAGAGAGGCAGTCAAGAAGCTAGAAAAACAAGTTAATTTACTTCTAGAAACCAAATTACTGTAGTTACTGGAATTCTCACAGCTCAATCAAAATGGAGTTTTACAAAATAGTGTGGCCCTTGGAAAAATTCCTGAATTCCTCTCCTGGGATGAGGAGTCCCAAAGGATCTCCACCCCAGCCAAAGTACACTTTGGAGGCTCCCACCACTTCCAAATTCAGTTCCTATGAGGAAGGCACCAAAAGGACATTCTCCTTCCGTTCCGAATGTCCCCAGGGAACCCCTAAAACAGCCACCCATCCCCAGGGTTTCTAGGACCACCATCTCCATGGCTTTCCATCCTCCTTCATCTTCAAGCTTCTCTCAAGTCCTGAAGTTGAAACAACTCAGACTTGAACTCTGGCCAAGCTTAGCTCCTCCTGGAGTGCCTCTGCCTTGTCCCATACCAACCTACTTCCCAAGTGCCTGTCCCACATCCAGTCAGCTTTGCCATCACACCAGAGGAATTCTTTTTGGTTAGTTGGCTGGTTGGTTGGGTGTTTCTGCTGGGTTTGTTTTTTTTTTTTTTTTTTTTTTTTTTGCTTGGGGGAGAGGGAAAAAGTGTTGGCTTTAATTGAGTTTCACTTCTTTGAACCCTAGGTTACCCATTTGGACCCATGTAAAGGAAACAAAGTGTGTGTGTGTGTGTGTGTGTGTGTGTGTGTGTGTGTGTGTGTGTGTTGAAGTGTACCGAATGGATGGACTGAATGACTGAAGAGATGTAGCCACATCCAGAGACAGACAGGCAGGAGAAAGGAACAGACTCAGACAGCAGAGGAGGAGCACAGAGGAGACAAAAAGAGAGAGTCTTAGACAAATTAGAGGTCAAGAGATACAGCACGTAGACAGGAAGTAGTGGATCAAAAAGACAGATAGGGTAGGCACAGGGAAAGAGGAAGTGGAAAACATCTGGAAAGACAGTTGCTGGAAGAAAATGCCATGGAGCCAGGCGATGGTGGCGCACGCCTTTAATCCCAGCACTCGGGAGGCAGAGGCAGGTGGATCTCTGTGAGTTCGAGACCAGCCTGGTCTACAGAGCTAGTTCCAGGACAGGCTCCAAAGCCACAGAGAAACCCTGCCTCGAAAAACAAAAAAAAAAAAAAAGAAAGAAAGAAAACGCCATGGAGGCAAACTCAGACAGGTAGGTGGAAATGGGTTCACACAGTAACCAGGAAGAGTGCCAAAGGCAATCAGAGCCAGTAACAGAAAGAGGCTACTTAGACAGGTATGTGCAGTTAAATGTGTCCCCAACAGGTTTGGCACAGACATTAGATACATCAGTCCAAAGAGACAAAGGGACAGAGTAAGCCTTAGGACAGAAACCATGTCACTAGAGGCTCATCTTAGGCAACCTAACCTGAAAAGGACCCTAGACACTTGGTCACCCAGACAGAGATAGGGAGAGCATTTGTAGCTGAGTAAGAAGTATGGATGGTGTCATCAAATTGGGTGTGTCTCAGTGTCTTGGAGCCCAGCCTAGGCATTGGGTGAGGCCTGTCCATACCCTAATGGAAGAATGTCACACAGTCTAGCACACTGTCTTAGATGGAGGTCTATCTGTTCGCTTCCATCCAAAGATGTGACAGGCATGTCTGTAACAGACAAGACATAAGTTCCTTAGAGGGACTCTCAGGCATGAAATCCTAGCTTAACTAGACTAGGCTGCTTGAAGCCCAGGTGGACAAGAAGCCTCTAAGTGGAACCTGGTCTGCCTGCCTACCCCCTACAGGGAGCATAGAATTCCCGGAAAGGCCAGAAGCTGGCTAGGCCTTCAAAGGTAGCCTAGATGCCCCCACCCCCACCTACTTCCCCAGAATAGGAAAGACTCTTGCACACTCAGGGGATCACAGCTACACGACAGGCTCCTTCCCAGCTCCATCCATGGACTTGGTGATGCAGGTGCCAAATCTAGTCAAGTGCACACAAAGACTCCCAATGCGTGCGGAACCCTCATCAAGCCACAGCCACGCCCAATGACAGCAGTCTTACAAGTGTCACCCACAGAATCAAAGCCTCGCACAAGCACAAACGTAAAGTGACAGGCCATTGATTTAGAGACAAAGTTGCCCGTGGACTCACAGACACACCAAAGAGAAACAACTGATTGACCCCACACAGACTCGCAGCTGCTCAGCACACAGAGATGGGTGCACAGACGAGTGCACGGAGCGTAACACATTCCTACACCTTTTCTACACTTGAGGTTAGATGGTGTCCAGACCATGTATCATCATGTTTGCTTGCGAATGCCTGCTTCTCTCTGACCGGAGCTGGGTGTGGCTACATGTGGCCACAAGGGCACACTCGAGAGTCCTCAGACACAGAGGTATCATTTTGAGCCTGGGATGAGGAAGCTGGTCTAGGACACACCATCTAACTTAGGATGTTGCAAATGGGAAATCAGAAAATATACCTAAATGTGCAAGAGGCCAAAACAAGGGGCGAGATAGTATAAATCCAATGGGTCCAGAAGAAGCACCCATAACACACACACACACACACACACACACGTGGAGCTGCTCACCAAAGAAAGACATAACCACAGCCACGGCAGACACACAGAGAAAGCACACATGACAAATGTACCCACAAGTCTTAAAAAGAACACACATAAACACCTAAGGAACACACACCTCCATACAGATGTAGACAGTACTACACAGCGGTTGACAGAAAAGAAATATGTTCAATTGGGGAGGAGGTGTCGGAGGAAGACACAACCGGGCAAATAAATAGGAAAGCACATATGCACCTTGTATCCTTGGGGTCGCGGCTGAAAACGTGACCAGACACATAAGCTATACCCACAATAATCACGCACACGCATGCACACACACTTTACACCACACACGGGGGGGGGCGCTCCAGTAGCTGCCTCCTTCCCTTCTATTCAGGCCTACTCAGATTTCTCTCTCCTCTGACACCCTCCCCCACCTAGAGTCTTTATTCATCTGTACTCCAGGCTGGCCAGGGAAAAAGGCACCTGTCAGCAGAAGGCTTGGCCCAGGTGACTAAGTGGGGGAGGGGCTAGGCAAGTATTTACACTTCAAGAAAAATCTGAAGTCTCCTGTCTAAAGAATTAATGTACTTTGGGGAAAAAAAAAACAAGCAAAAACAACAAGAACAAAAACCCAGATATCCTCACCCACCCATGCGCCTATCCATTTCTCAGTCACAGCCTACGGCTCTCCCTCACCAGAACCTTCCTCAGCTCTTCAGGATTGCCCACAGCAAAGAGTCAATCAAAATATTCCAAACATCAACAGCAAGTGCAACATTATTACTATTATTGTTGTTGTTGTTATTCATATCTGTCAAAGGAGACAGGGTGGGGCAAGGAACCGTCAGCTAGCCTGTCAGCTCCATTCGGAGCCCCTTGAAGTTTCAAAGCGCTGCGCAGATTAGGCATGCAACAGATATTGGTACAAAGCAGAGCAAAGGGCGATTGGGATCTGGCTGTGGAGGACAACGTGTTATAGGAAGAACAGATGTTCTTAAGTATGCCTGCAGCCTTGAGGCTGTGCCAGGGTGCAGAACACTTTGTTAGTCCTCGGAAGAGGACTCCTACTCAAGGCCATTTAAGGCTGCTTCAGTCAAGCGGGGCTTTGGCATTTCTATTTCAACATATAAAGGTCATTTTGGTAAGCAGGTTATGGCGACTTATGCCTGGTCACTGAGGAGGCTGAGACAAGAAGATCTTGCTGTCTTAAAAATAAATTAGGGCGACTTCTCTGTTTTTATGCCAATACCAAGCTGTTTTCAATACTGTAGCTCTGTAATAGAGTTTGAAGTCAGGGATGGTAATGCCTCCAGACGATCCTTTATTGTATAAGATTGTTTTGGCTATCCTGGGTTTTTTGTTTTTCCATATAAAGTTGATTATTGTCTTCTCCAGATCTGTGAAGAATTTTGATGGGATTTTGATGGGGATTGCATTGAATCTATAGATTGCTTTTGGTAGAATTGCCATTTTTACTATGTTGATGCTCCCAATCCAAGAGCAAGGGAGATCCTTCCATTTTCTGGTGTCCTCTTCAATTTCTTTCTTCAAAGACTTAAAGTTCTTGTCAAATAGATCTTTCACTTCCTTGGTCAGAGTTACCCCAAGATATTTTATGCTATTTGTGGCTATTGTGAAAGGTGATGCTTCTCTGATTTCCCTCTCTGCTTCCTTATCCTTAGTGTACACTCATCCATTGCTGGTGGGAATGCAAACTTGTGCAACCACTCTGGAAAGCAGTGTGGCGGTTTCTCAGGAAATTTGGGATCAACCTACCCTTGGACCCAGCAATACCACTCTTGGGAATATACCCAAGAGAGGCCCTATCATACAACAAAAGTATATGCTCAACTATGTTCATAGCAACATTGTTTGTAATAGCCAGAACCTGGAAACAACCTAGATGCCCTTCAATGGAAGAATAAATGAAGAAAGTATGGAATATATACATATTAGAGTACTACTCAGCAGTAAAAAACAAGGACTTCTTGAATTTTGCATACAAATGGATGGAAATAGAAAACACTATCCTGAGTGAGGTAAGCCAGACCCAAAAAGAGGAACATGGGATGTACTCACTCATATTTGGTTTCTAGCCATAAATAAAAGACATTGAGCTTATAATTCATGTTCCTAGAGAAGCTAAATAAGAAGGTGAATCCAAAGACAAACACATAGGCATCCTCATGAATATTAACCTTCATCAGGCGATGAAAGGAGACAGAGACAGAGACAGAGACCCACATTGGAGCACCGGACTGAAATCTCAAGGTCCAAATCAGGAGCAGAAGGACAGAGAGCACAAGCAAGGAACTCAGGACCGCGAGGGGTGCACCCACACACTGAGACAATGGGGATGTTCTATCGGGAACTCACCAAGGCCAGCTAGTCTGGGTCTGAAAAAGCATGAGATAAAACCGGGCTCGCTGAACATAGTGAACAATGAGGACTACTGAGAACTCAAGAACAGTGGCAATGGGTTTTTGATCCTACTACACGTACTGGCTTTGTGGGAGCCTAGGCTGTTTGGCTGTTCACCTTACTAGACCTGGATGGAGGTGGGTGGTCCTTGGACTTCCCACAGGTCAGGGAACCCTGATTGCTCTTTGGGCTGATGAGGGACTTGATTGCGGGAGGGGGAGGGAAATGGGAGGCGGTAGGGGGGAGGAGGCAGAAATCTTTAATAAATAAATAAATAAAAAGGAAAAAAATAAATAAATTAGGGCTAGAGAAAGAAGACCCCTTGATGTTCATTGAACTGGGTCAGAAGCCGGGTGTGGGTGCAACACAGCAAAGCGACTCAGGCGAAAGCTTTCTCTACTCAGCCACTCCCTAGCTCTGTGACCATGAGAAATTCCTAAATTTTGCCTTCCCTCAGCGTCCTCAGGAGCAAGATAATGCCTAGCTTAGGAAGTTATATTGGAGATACATTTCAAAAGTAAAACACTTATCATGGTGCTTAGCCCATCTTAATTGCTGACTCCATATTTTTGAAATGAATGGATGAACAGTCTATAAAGCACCCTCCACCACACACACACACTCACGTTTCTGCATTAAGGGTTTTAATCTGTTTTTTCATGCAGGCATCCCACAGGGGGACTCTTTTCAATCCTTTCCTGTCCCTCAAAGTTGTCCATGCACCCCCTGCTTCCCCAACCCACCGCTGCCCTCAGCACAGAGATTGAAGCCAGTCTAGGCCCAGGCTTCCTCTTTCCCTTCATAAATGCCCTCTCTGGGACAGAGTTGGTCTGGCAGCTGCAGCCCTCCTTGACCTCTTCAGGAGGCGGTGGGGAGGACACCTTTACACTCAGTGGGGTGCTGGGTGGGAGCCTCTGGCTCCGGGAAGAGCCTGGGTGTAACTGGCAGGAATGAGGATATTCTAAAGAGACACTTGTGTCCTTTCCCTTGCTTATTAGACGATTGAAACAATGCACCCCAAGAAATTGGAATTTCCCCAGGAATCTCACGCTGGGTAAAGAAAAAGAAAAAGGCTAGGGGCTGGAGAGACAGCGCAGTGGGTAAGAGCACTTGACTGCTCTTCCAGAGGTCATGAGTTCAATTCCCAGCAACCATATAGTTGATCACAACCATCTCTAATGGGATCAGATTCCTTCTTATGGAGCACTCATTTACATAAAATATGCAAATAGATAAATCTTCAAAAAAAGAAAGAAAGAAAAAGGCTGAAGTCTGGCACCAGCCAAGGGGAAAATTTGTCTCAATGAAAGAGGTGTTAGAACTTGTCTCGCTACCTTGCTGGAGAGCCTGGAGCAGACAGCTGATTGCTCTGATACGCCCACAAAAGTACACCTTGGCTGGGGCTGCATAACTATGCACAGCTCTGACCCCCTACTCAATCTCACCCTCTTTTCAGATCACCTAAGACAGACTTTGTGGAAGGTTGGCACTGGATCGCTTCGTCCTTCCTCCCAATGTGCCCACGTTGGTTAAATCTCCTTTTCCTGCTTTTTCACTATTAGTGTGTCTCTTTCCTAGGCTTATTGAGGACAGGGGACCCAGTCTGTCTTGTTCGGTGACACTAACAACTTCAGTGGCATGAGGAATTCAGAGCCTGGCTCCTGCCCCCCAAACCCTGAGCCCTGTCGGAGGAAGCAAGTTTCTTTGCTAAAAATTAAACATCCTCTTTGTGGCCCACAAGAAAACAGGACATAGGAAGCATCCAGCAGGATGAACATGGGCCCCCCATGCCTGGCACTCCCTCCTGTCTTGTGGAGCAGTGGCCTGCTTGAACCCTTCCTTTCTCACACTTGTTTACTGTAGCGTGAGAGGCAGCTTCCCACAACCCCACAGGACTCTCTTGAGCTCCACTGACTGTTGCTTTGCCTTTTAATTTTAATGTAACGTTTTTTTTCTTTTGTGGTGATGGGGCTCGAGTGAGACCCTCGGTCCCAGAATCACACACACACCAGGCAAGTACTCTACCACCGAGCTGCATCTCAAGCTGTCCCTCCTTCCTTGGCTCTCGGGTACCTTAAATGGTTGTTGCTGCACAATAGGGCCCCCCATCACATCCTTATCCAGGGACTCAAAAAAGAAATCTCCTTCGGGAATATTTCTGTCTCTTCATGGGCCTGTCAAGAATGCAGAATAGAGCCGGGCGATGGTGGCGCACGCCTTTAATCCCAGCACTCGGGAGGCAGAGGCAGGCGGATCTCTGTGAGTTCGAGACCAGCCTGGTCTACAGAGCTAGTTCCAGGACAGGCTCCAAAGCCACAGAGAAACCCTGTCTCGAAAAACCAAAAAAAAAAAAAAAAAGAATGCAGAATAGGGGCTGGGACATGGTTCAGTAGGTCAAAAGCACTAGTCTCACAGGCGAGATGACCCAAGAGCAGTCAGTCTCCCAAACCCGTGTAAAAGCTGCATGCTGTGGCATGAATTTGTTAGCCTGATCGAGTGCGACAGGAGACTAGCCTAGAAGTTAGCATGCCAGCTTCCTGGGCTACGCAGAACAGCAGTTAGAAACAGTAAGAATACCTACGAAGTGGAAAGCAGGACCCAATTACCTAAAGTTAACCTCTGACCTCCAGACAAGACCCCATAGAAATATGTGCGCGCACACACACACACTTTTTTTCCTGGGAGACAGGATCTTTCTTTGTAACCTAGACTGGCCTGGAAAGCAGTGTGTAGACCAGGCTGGCCTCAAACTCACAGAGATCCTCTTACATCTGCCTTCTGAGTGTAGAGATTAAAGGCATACACCCCCAGGCCCTTCCTAAAAATAATTTAATACAGAAAGCCAGGCTGGGGGTGCAGCTTAAAGGGAGGCTGTTGACCTTATTTGCATAAGAACCCACCTGGGCAAAAAAAAAAAGAATATGGTTTAATAAACAGTTGTGAGCAAGTCTTGTTCTAGGAAGTGAGAGGCAGCAGAGAACATCACAATAGGAGCCTTCACATGATGAAACTCACATTTGAAACGCATGAAGAGTCCATCTTTCAGGTCTTTGAGTACTCACCAAACTCCTTCCCACTCACCTGTTTGTATTTAGTATTCATTCTTCCTGCCAAGCACTTTCTTCCAATATTCCCAGCGCGTTCTTCTGCAGGTGTTAGCTCCTGAGTCACTTCTCAGAGAAGCTTTACCCCAACCTTGCGGTTGGTGGTGCAGGCCGCCTTTAATCCTAGCACTTGGGAGGTAGAGGTAGGCGGATCTCTGTGAGTTCGAGGCCAGCCTGGTTGGACTACAGCGGCAGTGCCAGGACAGGTTCCAAAACTACACAGAAAAATCCTGTCTCCAGAAAGAAAGAGAGAGAGAGAGAGAGAGAAGAAAGAAAGAAAGAAAGAAAGAAAGAAAGAAAGAAAGAAAGAAAGAAAGAAAGGAGAAGACTTATCCTGCAGTTGACTTTCTAAATAACAGCAGAGTTTGTACCATATACAAACTACCATGGTACAAACTACCATGGTACAAACTACAGTCCAAGCTACTCTGAAGGTTGAGGCAGAAAAAAAATGGACAAGGGCAACCTCTTAGGATCTCATCTCAAAAGGAAAAAAAAAGGTAACTTAATCCTTCCCTACTTTATCAGCACTTGACAAAACATCATATATTTGGTCTGTCACACTAGTTATCTCCACACTTGGGAGACTAAGGCAGAGAGAGGACTAAGGCTCAAGGACAGCCTGGGTTGTATAACAAGACCCTGTCTCAAAAATAAAATAAAACATTCTGTATCTGTTTATTGAATAGCACATCTGTATTTAATGTAGTTACTTTACTAAAGGTACAGGGGCATGCTGCCATATTTGTATTACCATATATATTGTATGTTATATGTATAGGATGATACCTAGGTTTTATGCATGATAAAAATATATAAAGTAGGGGCTGGAGAGATGGCTCAGTGGTTAAGAGCATTGCCTGCTCTTCCAAAGGTCCTGAGTTCAATTCCCAGCAACCACATGGTGGCTCACAACCATCTGTAATGAGGTCTGGTGCCCTCTTCTGGCCTGCAGACATACACACAGACAGAACATTGTATACATAATAAATAAATAAGAAAATAAAAAAATAAAAAATAAAATAAAATATTAAAAAATATATATATAGTATATACTAGTATATATTTTTATTTACATGTAACCTATTTTTACTGTTTGTTTTACTACTATGTAATATAAAATTATGCATGACTGTATTTCTATATAATTTTATAGATTTATGTTAAATTAATAGGTCACATGTATCCTTTCCTTGCCTCAGTTTCTTCTTTGTAAGTTAAGGATAATCAGCTCCTATGTTGTAAGGATTAAATTGAGTGAGGGAAAAAATAATTCAGGAGGCTGGAGAGATGGCTCAGCTGTTAAGGACACTTTTTGCTCTTCCAGAGGACCCAGGATTGATTCCCTGTATCCACAAGGCAGCTCACAATCATCTGTAACTCCAGTCCCAGAGGATTCAATGCCCTCTTCTGGCCTCAGAAGTTACCAGGCACACAAGTGATTCACATACATAAATGCAGGCAAAACATGCACACACATAAAATCAAATCTAAAAATAACATTACAAGACTTCAGCAGTGCACTGGAAACAACTTTATAGGCTTTCACAAGCAGGTTAGTTCAATTTTCAGGGATTTTTGTAAACTGATTTTTAAATAACTATTGTTAAAAATGAAACACTGGGGCTAGGCAGATGGCTCCGTGGTTAAGAAGACTTGTTGCATTTGCAGAAGACCCAGTTCAGTTCCCAGCACTCACATGATAGCTCACAACCATCCATAACTCTACTTCTAGGATCTGATACCTTCTGACCTCCTTGGGCAGCAGGCATGTATGTTTTCTTCATATACAAGCAGATAAACACTCATACACATAAAATAAAATAAAAATAATCTTTAAAAAATAAAATACTAGGCCAGGCGATGGTGGCCCACACCTTTAATCCTAGCACTCGGGAGGCAGAGGCAGGCAGATCTCTGTGAGTTCAAAACCAGCCTGGTCTACAGAGCTAGTTCCAGGACAGGCTCCAAAGCCACAGAGAAACCCTGTCTCGAAAAACCAAAAAAAAACCAAAAAAAAAAAAAGAAAGGTGGGAAGTGATTCATGGGGTTGAGGCCAGCTTTGACCTACATTGAAACCATGGAGAAAAGAGAGAAAGAAAAAGACAAGGAAAGACAGAAAAGGAAATATAATACTGTGAACTTAACAATTAAGTGGATTGGATTTTTAAAGGTAATAGATATTTAAAATCTATCATTTCTTAATTCTCACACTTCATTTCATTCCTTTTCTGTGCTCCTGAAGCCATTTCTCCTATTATTGTATGGTCCAGTAAACACTAATGGTGTGTGCCTGCACCTGTGTTCAGACTACACATGGGTGACCTAAAATCTGACCGGATGATAGATGATATGTAAACCATGGAAACTAACAAATGCTACAAACAGATCCAACCCCTTACTCTGCCAAAAGCCAGTTAACCATTTACCAGCACGCCATGGACAGCACTTAGTGCCTAATACACGGTAAATAACTGTTTCATTTATTTTTTTTGCACTAGGTCATGATATATGAGCGCGCTCGCGCGTGCGCGCACAAACACGAACACACGAACATATACACATACATATATGCTTTAAATTTTAATCACTCGTACATTTATTTATTTGTTCATTTATTTGGGGAGGGGGAACGTGCCACAAGGTGCATGTGGGGGTGTGGGCCCGCTGAATTAAATTCAAGTGGTCAGATTTGGCAGAAAGAGCCTCTCCCGAGTGTGCTGCCTCACAAATTTATAGATATCCTTTTTACTGGAGCGTAGGGGTTTAAATGTTTCCAAAAATATTTGGGGAAAACGTATAATTACGAAAAGGACGTACATCTTTCTAACCCTATTAACACCGTGAACTCTTTGTTGGTGATGATCTCCATTTTTTCAAATGGGGAAACCAAAGTTCTGAGATGGCAAAATTAAAAGCACCGCAATCAACCCGGAAAAATACCATTCAAAATAGCACGCAGTAGCTTCTCTGTTAGCGTACTTTCGCTACGTGCTTTCCTCCTCCGCACGGTCACGCTACCCCCTTGCGTAATTTCCCTTCCCGCCAGACTTAAGAAAAATGGGCGTGGCCACGTCGCTGAACTTTGGGAAATGTAGTACAGAGGCTCAACGACCGCCAGGGTGTATAAAAGAGGCGGCTACGTAAGTTATTTTAGCCTCTTATTTCTTGCTTTTTTTTTTTGTGCAAGTGCGTGGGCGGGGTGGGGGTTTCCCATGGGTCTCTCTATATAGCCCAGATTGGCCGAGAACTCGCGATCACGTTGCCTCTCCCTCCTCAGCGCAGTTACACGACCTTGGCCTTGAAACAAAGAACGTGAGCCGGCTCACGAGCCTTGCAACAGCATTGGCTAAGCAATGTCAGTTGCATCCTGGGAATAGCAGTTCCTGTGACCCGGATATGTCGACAAAAGATGACGAGACTAACGTCATTGGTTCTGCTCTGCTCTGGTCTGGACCTCGGTGGAAGTTAACTATTTAACAATGAAAAGTTTGCCACGTTGTAACAACCTCTAGGTATGTGCTACAGGCCTTCGGGTCAACTGCGAACACCAACTGGAGCCCTACCTCTTTTCACCAGTTTGCACACTCTTCTTGAGGCGGGTGATCCAGCCTCCCTCCCTATCCAAGAGCTAAGGTAGGTCCTGGGACACCTAGGACAAACTGGGACCAAGACTGTAGGCATGCCTTCGCTGTCGGTATGGAGGGGGTTCATTCTCGGTGTTGCAGCTGCATAGTTCAGTCAAGCCTCGGGAAGCAGGAAATTAGAATGCTGCGTGAACTCGAAAGGGTGCCACATGTCGCAACACAGCTGATCTGGTATCCGCCGGACCACCTCGAGGGGTATCTGGTGATCCTGAGAGGGTGATGGTCTTTGAGGTCATGAAGATGAACTTGGGGCTGTTAATAGAAGATGAGCCTTTAAGGTATTAGGCGCGTGGCGCTGTGTCCGCCAGAAAGTTAACGAAAGCTAGTAATATTTCAGTTCCGTCGCTCATGGAGACCTAACAAAGTGCGCTCACTGGCTGAAAATGAAGGAATTGCTAATAAGAGTATGTTCTCTGGGAGTCCTAGATATTCAGCAGTTTTCATAGTAATCGATAACGGCGAGGTTCCGGAGAGGATAACAGATGAGTGGGCAGGGGGAGAAAAGCACTCGTAAGGGAAGCGAGGAAAGAAGAAACAGAAGCTGTGTGAGCATCCAGTCCAGGGTATTGTGTGTTTTGATGAAAAGGATACTGAAGGCCACCAGTGTGATCTGTGAGAGGTTGGTTGGAGGTTAACTGAGTTGAGTTAACAGAGCTGGTAAATTGACAGAATGGGGATCAACAGGTCATGATCCTCTAGGCATTAGTGGAGATTAAGGAGGTAGTACGTAATTAATGGCTGGAGGCCTAGTCTTTTAAGGGATTGATGAACTGCAGAGTGGAGAGAAAGATTAGGCTGTGAGAGACAGAATAAGGTTGTATCAGGGTATTAGGTGTGACAGGCATGGGATTAATGGGGGCAGTAAGGGTCTGTGAATCTAGAGACACGGGAAAGCTAGAGAGATGGTTGGGTATTAGTAGTGATGAAATGGGCAGAGAAATTGAGAGAGAGAGATGACTGGGATAGTGAGGGTAGCTAGAGGTGGGCAGGGTCAGTAGTAAGGTCATTAACAGCGGGGTCTGTGGTGCCCACAGTGATGGGAGCCTATGTGATGAGCAAAGGGGCCTAAGAGTTCATGATAAGGGACTCAGAGCCCTGGCAGGGCTTCGGTCTCCATGTGTTGAAATGGGCTGTCTTATGGGTCACATGAACTCAATTAGCTATACTTTGTTTTCTCTGCCCTGTGCAGGTAGGTGGTGTCCTACTCCCTACCCTGTTTATCCATACAGGATAGCAGCATCGGCTCACTGCCTCCCAGCAGAGTGAGATGGGACGCACATCAAAGGATAAACGGGATGTCTACTATCGCCTGGCCAAGGAGAATGGCTGGCGGGCCCGGAGTGCCTTCAAGCTGCTTCAACTGGATGAGGAATTCAATCTCTTCCAAGGTGCTTATTTGGTGGCCAAGTGACCTGGGAGTGAAGAGAAGGCTGCTTCTGTAGAGCTCACTGCAGTGGGTGGGCTAACTTCGAGGGTATCTGGGGCAGAGAAACAGGGAAGAAGATGAAGCCACAACCCTTACAGGATATGGCCCAAGAGCAATTCATAGGTTCACTCCAGTGGAGGGTCCTCCTGTTTAGAAAGGTCTATGCAGCTGACAAAGTGTGTTTTCACTGTGTGTGCACAGGCGTGAAGCGAGCAGTTGACCTGTGTGCAGCCCCAGGCAGCTGGAGCCAGGTGCTGAGCCAAAAGATTGGGTGAGTAGAGAGGTCTAGGAGGGTGAACCAGTGGGAGGAAGGGCTGGGAGGAACGGGTGTGCTGACATGGACTGTGCTGTCCACAGGGGCCAGAGTTCTGGTCAGGTGGTGGCTGTGGACTTGCAGGCTATGGCTCCACTTCCAGGCGTGATCCAGATACAGGGGGACATCACACAGGTGAGTTAGTGACTGAGAACATCGGGGTTATCCTGAGAGAAGGCTCTACTTGGGGGCTATGGGAAGTGGAAGAGAAACAAGGCAATAAAAACAGTGAAAGTAATATGTAATCCTCAGAATTAGAAGGCTGAGCCTGTAATAAATACAAAGCTAGGCTACCTTACATAATGAGACTGTAGATCCGAATTCAAAAGAGAGGACTGTAAGGTGGCTTCAGCAAGTAAGGGTGCTTGCCGACAAGCCAGTTGACCGAGTTAAGTCCTGAAAATTGTCCTCTGACCTCCATGTGCAGGCAGTGCACATGTACTTAAGCACACACACAGTAAATGAATAAATAGATGCAGTTTTTAAAATACTTTAGGGGCTAGAGTGATGGTTCAGCAGTCAAGAGTCCCGGTTGCTCTTGCAAAGGGCCCAGTTTCAATTCCAAGCACCTACAGAATGACTCACAACTGCCTGGAACTCCAGTTCCAGGGATTGTGATGCCGTCTTCTGACCTCCCTGGCACCAGGCATACATGTGACACAAACAATACATATAGGCAAAACACCTATATATATTTAGAAAGGAAAAGAAAGGGAGAGGAAAATGTTGCGTGTATGTGTGGAGGTGCTTGTATGTTATGGTATGCATCTAGAGGTCAGAGGGCAGGAAGAGTCAGTTCTTTCTTCCTCCAGGGATGGAACTCTGGATCGCCAGGCCTGGCAGTGAGCACCTTTACCTGCTAAGCCATTTCACCAGCCCATTAATTTTTTTTTTTAATTTAAAAGCAAGAGGAGAGGGACAGGAGATGTAGCTTAGCGCTATAGCACTTGTGTAACACGAGCAAAGCATACTGGGCTCTAGCCCCATATCCAAGACAGAAACTGAGAAAGACAAATTAACAGCAAACAGCCAGTAGATCGTATTGCAGAGACACCAAAAGATGCTGAGGATTTGTTCATGGCTGTTCCAGAGGCTTTAAGACTAGGGCTGTGGGTGGGTGGGATTTGAAGGTGAGGGCAGCCAAGGGGCACTGAGACCACTCATCTCCCTGTCTCCATAGCTTTCCACTGCCAAGGAGATCATCCAGCACTTTGAGGGCTGCCCTGCTGACCTAGTAGTGTGTGACGGGGCTCCTGATGGTAAATGGGGTACGGGGGTGACCTCTATCTCCCAGGTCAGTTTTTTCTCCCTCTTTTCCCCTCTATTCTCAGCATTTCCTTCTTTCTGGCAATTTCTCCCTACCTCTGATCCCTGCTTTCATTCTCCATCTTTCTTTTCACCACCTTTCATGGTGCTAGCAATGGCGGGGTCCCCAACTATGCTAGGCACGTGTTCTGCCGCTCAGGTATACCTCCTGCCCTTCAGCTTTGTGGGTTTTGTCCATCCTTCTGTCTTTTCATATGACTGCCTGTCCAATCCTATATTCTTTTTTATAAGGCGGCTATCTATTCAGAACGTTTTCTGAGCACGTGTTGTGTTAGAAAAGTGTGCATAAATAAGTTCCACTAACCTCTGGCCTTGTGAAGTCAATGTTTTAGTGCGAATACATAGAAAAGAAACTGTTGAGCTGACAACTCAATACCTGTAATTCTAGCTCTTGGGAGACTGAAGCAGAAAGGTCACTAGAGTTCAAGGTCAACCTAGACTAAAAAACCTGTCTCAAAAAATAAAAATAAGAGGGTGGGGAGCTGACTTAGTGGTCAAGAGTGCTTGCTTCAGCTCCAGGGTATCTGACACCCTCTTCTGGCCTCCATGGGCACACAAATGTGACAATACACAAGCACAAACACACATAATTTTTTTAAAAAATAAAGTTTTAAAAATATGCAAAACTAGTAGCAATTTATAATTTTTTAATACAAAGATAATTAAATAAACTAAAGATGGTAATAAATACTATAGCAAAGTCACTGAAACGGGCCAAGGAAGCAAAAACTACCTGTTGGGATTTTAAGTAAACAAGAAAGGCTTCAGCCGGGCTGTGGTGGCGCACGCCTTTAATCCCAGCACTCGGGAGGCAGAAGCAGGCGGATCTCTGCGAGTTTCACGCCAGCCTGGTCTACAAGAGCTAGTTCCAGGACAGGCTCCAAAGCTACAGAGAAACCCTGTCTTGAAAAAAAAAAGAAAAAGAAAAGAAAAAAAAGAAAGGCTTCATTTACTTGAGCAAAGAGAGTTGATAGAGACTGTGCTGATGGGCCATCAGTTACAGTATTACTCTTGATACTGAGAACTTGGAGAAACCCCTGAGGGTTGTAGACCAAGGAAGCCTGTCTGACTGGGATCACAATTGTATCCCTCAGGCTGCTTGAACTGTGTGAGGGTCAGAGGTGAAAGCAGGGACCCCAGGACGAGAGAGAGAGAGAGAGAGAGAGAGAGAGAGAGAGAGAGAGAGAGAGAGAGCCACTGCACAAGTGCAAAGGAGTGACTGATAACAGTAGTGATGGCTCCAGTAGACAGGCGAAGAGAGGTCACATTTTGAAATCAACTGGCTGGTTCTCTGACGGGCGCCAGAGTTGGTCAGAGGGGCTAAGGTTTTTGCCATGAATTACTGGAAGGGTCGGATGAGCTGAATACACAGAGGAGCTGATAGAGAAGGAGTAGGCTTTGGACTTGTTGAGCCCATGGGGCTGGTCTATAAACAAAGCTCAGAGGAGCCAGCTGGGTTATCAGTAGAAATGCTAGTGTTACTTGTAGGACAAGTAGTTTCCAGAATTAAAATGACTTCCCAGGTGCTAGGGGTCAGAGTTCAAATCCATTTGGAAGGCAATACTCTTGTTTCTAGAACCTTAGCTTTGAGAAGGCCTGGAAGAAAATGCTTTTAGTTTTCTAATCTCTGGTACAAGAAGATCCGTCAAATCAGAGGGTCCCCTAATGTTGTTCTTCTTGCTACAGTCACTGGCCTCCATGATGTCGACCAGTATATGCAGGCTCAGCTTCTGCTAGCGGTGAGTAATGCTGGTGACTGCCCCTGCTCTCCTTTAGCCCTTTCTTGGCTGCCTCTGCCTCAACCACCACCGTACCCATCTGTCCTTCCCACAGGCTCTCAACATTGCTACACATGTCTTGAAGCTAGGGGGCTGCTTTGTAGCCAAGGTGAGCCTTGGGGAGCTTGGGGGAGTGTTGAGAAAGGTCTGGGGGGCACCCTTACCTCTCCATCTTGCCTTCTACACCCTACAGATATTCCGGGGCCGAGATGTAACACTGCTCTATAGCCAGCTGCGCATCTTCTTCTCCAGCGTGCTCTGTGCCAAGCCGAAGAGCAGCCGGAACTCTAGCATCGGTCAGTGTAGCATGTCACCCCCTGATAGGCAAGGGGGTGACTGGGCATGTGTTCACACAAGATTGAGGTGACAGAGTCACCCGCTCACTCTAGGTTCTCCCCCACAGAGGCCTTTGCTGTTTGTCAGGGTTATGACCCTCCTGAGGGCTTCATTCCAGACCTGACCAGACCCCTGCTGGACCACTCGTACGGTGAGAGCGAGAGCTGGTGGCCCATGCCTGGGGAAACTGCACCAGCCACATGCACTACGTGTCTCTTTTTTTTTTTAATTTTTTTTTCTATTTATTTATTTATTTTTTTCTGGATTTTTCGAGACAGGGTTTCTCTGTAGCTTTTGGTTCCTGTCCTGGAACTAGCTCTTGTAGACCAGGCTGGTCTCGAACTCACAGAGATCCGCCTGCCTCTGCCTCCCGAGTGCTGGGATTAAAGGCGTGCGCCACCACCGCCCTGCGCACCGCGTGTCTCTTGAGGGCCCTCAGCCTCCCACCCTGATGGCTGTTCCACCCCCTGATGGGTATTTTGTATTAATGGGAGCTTTGGTTCAGATAGTCCTCCAATGGTAGCTCTTGGTCCTGGTGGAAATTCTGTTGCGGCAAACTCCTAAGCATTCACCCAGGGAAGATTATACCTGTTTATCTTAGGAAAACCCTCAGTCATTGCCCTCGGGTGGAAACCTCACGTGTTAAACATGTTCCCCGTGTAGGTCTGTACCTTTGCCCCTGGTGGGCAAAGGCAGATCCCAGTTGAGTGAGACAAGGTTCTGATAGAATGTGATGGTTAAAGTGTTTGCTAGGTGGGCATAGTGCAGTGCAAAGCAAGACCAGGGGCTGACATTTAGAATCAGTGATCAAGCTGGGCGATGGTGGTGCACGCCTTTAATCCCAGCACTTAGGAGGCAGAGGCAGGCAGATCTCTGTGAGTTTGAGACCAGCCTGGTCTACAGAACTAGTTCCAGGACAGGCTCCAAAGCTACAGAGAAACCCTGTCTCAAAAAACCAAAAAAAAAAAAAATAGAATCAGTGATCAGACAAGCCCCCTATGAAGGTGATCCACACTAAAAGACTAGTTGAAGATGGACCAGTTAGTGGGAAGGAACTTAATGTTCTTGTACCCTGCGTCCTAACTGGCCTTGCCCTCAGTCTTCACTCCGCCTCTTTCTAAGACTTAGATTTCAACCAGCTGGAAGGTCCTGCCCGTTTTATTGTACCCTTTGTGGCCTGTGGGGACCTCAGCGCCTACGATTCGGATCGCAGTTACCCTCTGGATGTGAGTATCCAATCATCAGGACGTAGGGTCAGGGAGACTGGGAGTCTCAGCCCCTCATCATCTCCCTGCCTCTTGTGCCCCACAGCTAGAAGATGGCTCTGAGTACAAATATACTCCGCCCACACAACCCCCCATCGCACCCCCATACCAGGAGGCCTGCAGGTTGAAGAAGAATGGGCAGCTGGCCAAGGAATTGCTCCCCAAAGAATGCTCCATTAACAAAGTAGACAACTTGCCCCAGCCTCTGACTGTCCCTCAGGGTCATACCCTGCTGTCCCCCAAGGTATGGATATTCACTTCTCAGCCCACCATGACTCCTTCCCAATATGCCTGTTTCTATCCTGATTCAACTTGGTTCTTTCCTGCTTGCAACAATTACAGGAATCAGTAGGTCAGCCCACTGACAAATGGAAAATGTAACCAAATAACCAAGTCCCTTTTCTTTTTCTTTGGCAGGTGGAAGACAATGAAATGAATAGTTCACCTTAACAATTTAAGGTAAATTTGCCTTTTTTTTCTAAAGTTCAAATAAAGGGCACCTTTAGGAAAAAGCCGAATGGTTAAGAGTAGGTAGGGCTGGAGAGATGGCTCAGAGGTTAAGAGCACTAGCTGTTAGTGGTCCAGAGGTCCTGAGTTCAATTTCCCAGCAACCATATGATAGCTCACAACCATCCATAATGAGATCTGGTACCTTCTTCTGGCCTACAGGCATACATGCAGACAGAATACTATATACATAATAAACAATCTTTTAAAAAAAATTTTAAAAAAAGAGTAGGTACTGCGCTTGCATAGGATCCAAGTTTGGTTCCCAGCACTCATGTCTGGCAGCTCACAACTGACTGTGGCTCCGCCTCCATGGGATTGGACAGATCTGGCCTCCCTGGGCACCTACATTCACAAGCACATGCCAGGACATGGACATACACGCAATTAAAAATAATAAAAATAGTTGGGTATGGTGGCACTTTTCTTTAATCCCAGCCCTTTGCGGGGTGGAGGGGAAGCAGGCAAGTCTCTACAGGTTTGAGGCTAACGTGGTCTGAACAGTTCTAGGATAGCCAAGGATACATAATAAGACCCTGTCTTTAAAAAAAGAAAAATCTTTCAGTGGTTTGGAGATATAGCTCAGTGTGTAGAGTGCTTGCTCAGAATATGCAAAGCCCTAGGTTCAATCTCCAGCACCATATGAAAAACCAGGCAGGCCGGGCATGATTATGCACACCTTTAGTCCCAGCACTGGAGAGGCAGTGAGTGGTAGGTGGATCTCTGTGAGTTCAAGGCCAGCCTCTGGTCTATAGAGTGAGTTCTGAGACAGCCAGGGCTGTTATACAGAGAAACCCTGTCACTAAAAACATCAAAAACAAGCATGTAGTGCCTATATTCCTAGCACTCAGAAGCTGCAAGACAAGAATCAGAACATCCTCAGATACATAGCAGGTTTGAAACCAGCCTGAGCTACATAAAAACTTGTCTCAAAAGGTGAAAGACTTCAGTAAATTTTGATTTAAGTTTTTTTTACTGTTTTATTCATTGAGCATACTTGCAAACAAAATATTTATACACATAAAATAAAAATAAATCTTTAAAGGGTTAAAAGATTCTATCTTCGGTACTGCCAGGGAAACAACAAAACCATATTAGGGGCTGGGGTGTACTTGAGTTGGTAGACTGCACAAGGCTCTGGGTTTTATCCCCAGGACCGCCGACCCTTGATGTGGTGGCCCATACATGTAATTCTGTGGTAGGAGGTTGTCGTAAGTTACTTTTCAATTGCTGTGATAAGGCACCATACCATGACCAAGGCAACTTCTAGAAGAAAGTGTTCATTAGGGGTTTACCATTTCATTGGATGAATCCATCACCGTCACGGCAGGGAGC
Source organism: Microtus pennsylvanicus (assembly GCF_037038515.1). Lineage (NCBI taxonomy): Eukaryota > Metazoa > Chordata > Mammalia > Rodentia > Cricetidae > Microtus > Microtus pennsylvanicus. Next base: position 133,535,866 of record NC_134601.1, on the reverse strand, counting down.
ATGGCCACAAACAGGCAGGCATGGCTCTGGAACAGGAATTGAGAGATACAGACCATGGATGGAGAGAGCAAGAGAGGTCCCTGGGGAGAACCTGGGCTTTTGAATCTAGAAAGCCTGTCCCCAGCGGCACAGTAAGACTGTACCTCTTTATCTCTCCCTAGACAGTTCCACCAGCTGGGTGCCAGGCAATCAAATCTATGAGCCCCTGCGGGCCATTCTCACTCAGACCACCACAGAAGTTCAGAAGGACAAGGTCATCCATATAGCAAGTGTGAGGACAGCCTGGGCTATATGAGACCCTCTCTTAAATAAAAACAAAGCTGGAGCTATAGAGATGGCCAGAAGATGGTATCAAGTATCCTGGAACTGGACTTACAGGTGCTAGTTAGCCACCATGTGGGTGCTGGGCCTCTGAAAGAGCTTGTACCAAACCATTTCTCCAGCTTCCTACCTGCAGAGAATTTGTTTAAAAAAAGGGGGGGGGGTCTCAGTAAATGAATATTTCCTGAGATCTGCTTTATGCTTGGAAGAGCTTTAAGCATTTTGCATGCTACATGTTGAGGAGGTGGTAAATATTGAATGCATACTTGAGGCATTCTAGGTTTAAAGATAAAGCAGGAAACAAAGAGTGAATTTATACTTTGTAGCTTGTATTCAACTATGTTTACAATTTGCTACAAAATAACAGTTTATTCAAAGGCAGACCTTAGAAACAATGGTCTCATAAGATACCATCTAGTGACTGCTGTGTTGAAATACACTCCTCTAATATTTACGCAATGACAAACACACCCAAGGTGTTTCCCACAATGACACCTTTCCATTAAAATGCATGACTGCACATGCAAAGGTAATATAGGCTATGAAAGGTAGGAAAAGGTGAACCAGAATGAAGAAATTTGGGGAATGTAGACATGGGTGTTTGCAATTTTTATTTATTTATTTTTAAATCATTTATTTAACTTTATTTCATGTGCATTGGTGTGAAGGTATCCGAGCCCCTGGGACTGGAGTTACAGACAGTTGTGAGCTGCCATATGGATGCTGGAATTTGAACCCAGATCCTCTGAAAGAGGAGCCAGTGCTCTTAACCTCTGAACCATCTCTCCAGCCCCTGTTTGCGATTTTTAAAACTATCTTTCTGCCAGGCGGTGGTGGCGCACGCCTTTAATCCCAGCACTCGGGAGGCAGAGGCAGGCGGATCTCTGTCAGTTCGAGACCAGCCTGGTCTACAAGAGCTAGTGCCAGGACAGGCTCCAAAGCCACAGAGAAACCCTGTCTCGAAAAACCAAAAAAAAGAAAAAAAAGAAAAAGAAAAAAAAGAAAACTATCTTTCTAGCCGGGCACTTGGGAGGCAGAGACAGGCAGATTGTAAACTTCAGGCCAGCCTGGTCTAGTTCCAGGACAGTCAGGGCTATGTAGAGGACCCTGTCTGAGAAAACCAAAAAATAAAAATAGCCAGGCGGTGGCGGTGCACGATTTTTAATCCCAGCTCTTGGGAGGCAGTGGCAGGCAGATCTCTTAAGTTTGAGGCCAGCCTGGTCTACAGAGTGAGTTCCAGAACAGCCAGGGCTACACAGAGAAACCCTGTCTCAAAAAACAAACAACAACAAAACAAATTTGAAGTATCTTAAGGTTTTTTTATTATTGAAACACAGGGATTAGAGAAATGGGTCAGTGGTTAGGAACACATATTGCCCATTCAGAGGACTCAGTTCCCAGCACCCACATGGCAGCTAACAACCATCTGTAACTCCAGTTCCAGGGGCTCTGGTACCTTCCTCTGGCCTCCATAGTTACAAAACATGCGTGCAAGTTATTTACATACATGCCGGCAGGCAAAACAGTGATACACAAAAACAATAAATCTCCTTTTTAAGAAAAATTGAGACAGGCTAGGCGTGGTGGCACAGGCCTTTAACCCTAGCACATGAGAAAAAGAGTCCAGACTAGGCCACTACTTAGTGAGACCATGTCTTAAGAAAAACAAACAGAGCTGGAGAGATAGCTCAGAGGTTAAGAGGACTGACTGCTCTTCCAGAGGACCTGAGTTCAATTCACCATTACAAATGGGGGCTCACAGCCATCTGTAATGAGATCTGGTGCCCTCTTCTGGCCTGCAGCAGACATGCAGACAGAATACTGTATGCATAATTAATAAATAAATCTTTAAAAGAAAAGAAAAACGTGCTAGGCGGTGGTGGTGCAGGCCTTTAATCCTCAGGAGGCAGAGACAGGTGGATCTCTGAGTTCGAGGCCAGCCTGGTCTACAGAGCAAGTTCCAGCACAGCCAGGGCTAAACACTAAAACAATATGCGGTTGTAGGTCAGTAATAGAGGTTGCCTGCCATATATGAGACCCTGGGTTGCTGGGTTTAAAGATGCGCACACTACCATACCTGGCCCCAATTACATGGCTAAGAAATTAGTTCCAAGCCAGGCATTAGTGGTGCACGCCTTTAATCCCAGCACTGAAGAGGCAGAGGCCGGTGGATCTCTGTGAGTTTGAGGCCAGCCTGCTCCATGGCCAGCTCCAAAGCTACAGAGAAAAAAAAAGAAATTAGTTCCAGGGTTCGGTAGGAAAAGGCTCTTTTGGCTAAACCTGACAACCAGAGTTAAAGCCTTGTAACCCACAGGGTAGAAGGAGAGAACTGACTTCCACATATCGTTGCTTCATGAGTACACCATGGTGTGTCTCCACACACATACACACAGTAAATAAGTGTAAAAAAATACTTTTAGAGAAATTGGTTCTTGAGTGTTTGCAGCACCCCTGTTAATCATGGTCTGTTCACAGTAGGGCACTTCATAGCAGTGAGAATGAAATAGCACTTTGTAGTTAATCGTGGCCCTTTTTAAATACATTTTCCTTTATGGTAGAGTTTGCAGTAAAAATGGAACTAATCCAAGTCAGAAGCTGCTGCCTGCCAGGAAAACCAGAAGCTGGCTTGATGAGTTTGTTTGCAGATACCATCTATGGGCCCTGAACAGATAAGCCTCGAGTGGACTCTGCAGCAACTCCATAACAACAAAGAAATAGCGAAGAAGTCTGCTGAGCTACAGGCGGAATTTCTTGAGACTGTGAGCACATGCCTCTTCTCTCAGCCTCTCCTGGGTGTCCTGAATAGGTCCAGGATTTCCCCGCAAAGCAGGGGTTCTTACCATGGGTAAACATCAGGGACCTCCACCAACTTGATGGAGGAAAATGTTACAGCTTCACTATACCTGAAATTAAGCTTTATTCCTGGTCAGCGGCCATGGGCAACAAATCAATGGTAAAAGCCCTACCTATGCAAGTCACTTCCTTTTTATATTACAATGTACAGGCATCTGAAAGACTGCTCATATTTGTCACTGCTTTGGATAATAGCAGATTTTATAAATCAACCCTATAATTATACATCCCATCCATTACTGCCTCCCAATTTTTACAGTTTGGTTGGTCAGGTATTTTTAAGACAATATCTTCCTATATAGCCTAGACTGCCCTCAGACTCAAGATCCTCCTGCATCTGCCCCCTGAATGCTGAGATTACAGGCCTGTGCCATGAAACCTGGCTACTGTATCCCAGTTTTATTTCACTTAAATATACAGTGATAACTGTATTTCAGTGTGATCGGCTTTCATTATTATTCGTATGTGTTTGTATACATATGCAGGTATGCTTTCAAAAAGTTCCTGTAATGGACTGGGGATGTAGCTCAGTGGGAAAGTACATTCCTAGTATGCACAAAGCCCTGGATTCCACCTTCAATAACACACACACACACAAATTATGTTAGCTGGATGCTGTACTACCACCATCTGGAGTCCCAGCTACTCAGGTGCCCAAAATAAGAACACTCGAGCCCAGAAATTCAAGGTCAACTTGGGCAACATAGCTAGGCCCCATTTCAAAAATAAAAGATAAGCCTACAGAATGGGAAAAAAATCTTCACTAACACCACATCAGACAAAGGTCTGATCTCCAAAATATACAAAGAACTCAAGAAATTGGTCACCAAAAGATCACATAATCCAATAAAAAATTGGAATACAGGCCTAAACAGAGAACTCTCAACAGAGGAATCTAAAATGGCTGAAAGACACCTAAGGAAATGTTCAATATCCTTGGTCATCAGAAGGTAAATCAAAACAACTCTGAGATTCCATCTTACACCTGTAAGAATGGCCAAGATCAAAAACACTGATGATAACTTATGCTGGAGAGGTTGTGGGGAAAAGGGAACACTTCTGCATTGCTGGTGAAAATGCAAGCTGGTACAGCTCCTTTGGATGTCAGTGTGGAGATTTCTCAGTAAATTAGGAAACCACCTTCCTCAAGACCCAGTAATACCACTTTGGGGTATATACCCAAAAGATGCTCAATCGTGCCACAAGGACATGTGTTCAACTATGTTCATAGCGGCTTTGTTTGTCATAGCCAGAACCTGGAAACAACTAAATGCCCCTCAATTGAAGAATGGATAAAAAAATGTGGTACATTTATACAATGGAGTACTACAGAGCAGAAGAAAAAATAACATCTTGAATTTTGCAGGAAAATGGATGGAACTAGAAAACATTATTTTGAGTGAGGTAACCCAGACCCAGAAAGACAATTATCACATGTACTTCATTCATAGGTGGTTTTTAAACATAAAGCAAAGAAAGCCAGCCTACAAACCACAGTCCCAGAGAACCTAGACAACAAAGAGGACATTAAGAGAGACTTACATAGATCTAATCTACATAGAAAGTAGAAAAAGACAAGATCTCCTGAGTAAATTGGGAGCATGGGGACCTTGGGGGAGGATTGAAGGGAGGAGGGGAACAGAAAAATGTAGAGCTCAATAAATATTATATATTTTGAAGCCAAATGCAGTACATGCCTATAATCCCAGAACATGGGAGACTGAGGCAGGAGGTTTGTGAGTTTGAGGCTAGCGTGGGCTGCATAGTGAGACCCTGGTTCAAAAACAAATACAAAAAATTGATTGAGAAGCCGGGCGGTGATGGCGCACGCCTTTAATCCCAGCACTCGGGAGGCAGAGGCAGGCGGATCTCTGTGAGTTCGAGACCAGCCTGGTCTACAGAGCTAGTTCCAGGACAGCCTCCAAAACCACAGAGAAACCCTGTCTCGAAAAACCAAAAAAAAAAAAAAAGATTGAGTCCACAGACTTCCAATGGATTTCTCAAACAATTCGTTTTTATTTTTTTGAAAAAGGATATCATGCCGGGCAGTGGTGGTACACACCTTTGATCCCAGCACTTGGGAAACGGACAGGTAGCACTCTAAGTTTGTTTGGGGCAAAAAAGAAAAGAGAACTATAGCTACACACCCAAGGATGGCCTTGAAATGCTGACCCTCCTGACTACCTCTTAAGTAGGGGCAATAAAGGCAGGTTTCACCACGCCTAATTTTACCAGAACAAGCTTTTTAGGTTGAGAGTCTTCACACTTAGCTAACATGTACGAGTCCTTGAATTCTGTCATAGCACTACCTACGGAAGGGAAACCTGTTAACTTTTTTTTTGTTGTTTTGTTTTATTTTTTTTTGAGACAAGGTTTCTCTGTTATAGCTCTGGCTGTCCTGGAACTAGCTCTTGTAGACCAGATTGGCTCAAACTCAGAGATCTGCCTGCCTCTGCCTCACCAGTGCTGAAATTAAAGGCCTGCGCCACCACCGCCCAGAGGGAAACCTGTTTTCTAAAGTGTCAGAAAGTCTTCCTTGACTGTGGTCCAAGGATTTCTATAGCCCAACAGGCAGGAGCAAAGTCCCTAAACTCTGTGGCACCATTTTCTGTGGCTTAATCCTGTGTCCTTATGAAGTCTGTAGGTGTATATTCACTTTAATCTCTGACCACAGGATAGCCACACCTTTCTATGAGATTCCAGGAATGCCCGCACCCCCACTCTGTCTATAGGTGTTCACACTCCAGTGATTTAATATAGTATAAGTTCTCATTCAAATCAATGTGACCACAGGAATGTCCACAGCGCAGGCAATCTGACTCCAGGAACGTACAGCAAGAGTGCTCACACAAAAGCATTGATCACAGGTACTTCCACACCCATTGCAACATAAACTCTGGAGTGCACAGGAAAAAAACCTGAGAGACTTCACAAGTCCCCCTGTCCCAGGCTATGAATCGCAGGAGGGGAATGCGTGGAGCAAGTGATCCAGGCAATGTGAGCAGCGAGGCAAGAGGAATAGAGTCAGCCAGAGGACCAGGAGAGTGGGCCCTGAGATCTGAGCAAAAAATACCTGAATAGAACCTGACAGCACAAAAATAGCCCAAGAATTGAGGAGCTGGAGAGCTGGCTCAGCTGTTAAGAGCATTTGTTGCTCTTGCAGAGGACCTGGGTTCAGAGTTCCAACACCCGCAAGGTAGCCAAAAATTGTCCATAACTCCAACTTCAGGGGATTTGATGCTCTCTTATAACCTCCAGATACTGCATGTGGTTCACAGGCAGACAGAAAAAAACACACAGATAGGCAAAAATAAAATAAATCTTTAAAGAAAAGAGTTAGCAAAAAGGGGGTTACGTAAAATTAAAAGGCTTCTGCATCCAAGAGGGGGGAGGGGTTCCACATTAGCAGAATGAACATTCTTTATAGATTAGGAGAACATTTTTGACAGCTATACTTCAGATAAAGAGTTAATATCTACACTATGTAAAGAACTGCAAAAGTTAAATACCAGAAGACTCTGCCAATCAACAAATAGGCCAAATAAACCAAACAGGTAATTAAAAAAGAAAAAAGGAAATACAGATGGCCAATTTTTTTTTTGAGGATGGGTTGTTCTCTGTAGCCTTGGCTGTCCTGAAACTCACTTTGTAGACCAGACTGGCTGGCTTTGAACTCATTAAAAATCCACTTGACTTTGCCTCCTGAGTGCTGGGATTAAAGGCATGTGCCTCCACCGCCTGACCTCAAATGACCAACAATTTCTTTTTGTATTTTGAGATAGGGTTTCTCTGTGGACCCTGGCTCTCCGGAAAAATCTGTAGATCTGAATGGCTTTGAACTCAGAGATACCACTTCTGCCTTCCAAGTGCTGGAATTAAAGGAGTGTGTCACCACACCCAGATGCCATAAATACTTTTTAAAGTATTCAATATCCTTAGTCATCAGAGAAATGCAACTTCAAGAGCTGACAAGATGGCTCAGTAGGTAACACTAACAACCTGAGTGCAGTGCCCAGGGCCCACATGGTAGAGAGAACCAACTCCTGCAAGCTAGCTTCTGACCTACACATGCATCTTGTAGCATAAATACACCCATACCCATACAAAAAGATAAAAAAATGTAATCTTTGAAGGGCTAGGAGTGTAGCTCCTTTGGGTAGGTTTCCCTAGCATTCACAAAGTTCCTCAGTTCATTCACCTCCTCAGATCTGTTTAAACCAGACCTGGTAGCCAGGTGGTGGTGGTGCACGCCTTTAATCCCAGCACTCAGGAAGCAACGGCAGGCGTATCTCAGAATTTGGGGCCAGCCTGGTCTACAGAGCTAGTACTAGGACAGCCAGAACTGTTACACAGAGAAACTCTGTGTCAAAAAAACAACAACAAAAAAAAAAAGACATGGTAATACGTGGCTATAATCGAAGTGCTGGGTAGGTGGAGGCAAAAAGAGAAGTTGTTCAAGGTCATCTTTAGCTAGGGTTGGAGTTAGAGGCCAGCCCAGGCTACGTGGGACCTTGCCTTAAAAAATAAAAATTAAAAAAATATATACTTTGAGATTTCATCTCACCCTAGCCAAAATCTCACAGTCAAGAAAACAAATGCTAATGAGGAAGTGTGGAACAAAGAGCCTTTACTATTGCTAGGAACGGAAACTGCTGCAGTCACTATGGAAATCAGAGGCTTCTCAAAACCCTAAAAATAGAACTATGGTATAATCTAGCTGTACCACCCCTGAGCATATACCAAAGGACTTTACATCCTCCTACAGAGAAACTGCAGGTGCCTCTTTCCTGTTTCCTGCATTGGGTTACTAATAGTTTTTTGTTGTATTTTTTTTATTCATTTTACATACTAACTACAGTTTCCCCTCCCTCCCCTCCTCACGGCTCCCCCACCCCCACTCCCATCTCCTCCACAGAAAGGTAAGGCCTCCCATGGAGAAGTCAACAACTCTGGCACTTCAAGTTGAGGCAAGACCAAGTCCCTCCCCTCTGCATCAAGGCTGAGCAAAGCATGCCACCATAACCTTGTGTTACATAGTGAGTGTTATTCTTTTTTAAAAAATGCTGCAAGATCCCCGCGGCAGTAGGCAGCAGAAATGCTGTAGGTCCCAAATTGTGGTAGCGGGCCATGTGGTGGCAGGCAGTGGGCCCTGGGAGCAGCCAGTCCCAGGCAGAAATGGCTGCCGGTCCCAGAGTGGTGGCCTGAGCAGTGGTGGCGGGCCATGTGGCGGCAGACAGCGGGCCCTGGGAGCAGCCAGTCCCAGGCAGAGACAACTGCTGGTCTCAGAGCAGTGGTGGCAGGCCATGTGGCAGCAGGCAGTGGGCCCCAGGCAGAGACGGCTGCTGGTCCCTGAGCAATGGCTGGTTCCAGGCAGGGAGACACATGGTGGGTGGGCAGAAGACAGAAACATGGATAGACACGACATGCAGGGTGAGGTTGAATGTTTATTCAGGGGGTTATGGAAGAGGAAGGGTGAAGGGGGGGACAGAGAGAGAGGGAGAGAGGGGGGGAGAGGAGAAAGAGACAGAGAAGGGGGGAAGCAGAGAAGTGGGGAGAGAGGCAGAAGCGAAGCTGCCTCTCCTAGAGGAAGATGGAAAAGAGAATGAGCTCAGGCTGGAAGCTGAAGATCAGCCTGCCTCAGCGGATGGGGAGGGGAATGGGTGTGGCTTGTCTCTTAAAGGGACCAAAACCATAACATTGAGACGTCTGAAAAATATAAGCAGAAAACACATGAACACAAAATCACCAAGAGGTCTGGGGATGTTGCTTGTTTGATAGGATGTTGTCAAACGTGCGTGAAGCCTCGAGTCAATCTCCAGCATGGCCCAAACTTAGCATAGTGGCACATACCTCTGTGATCTCAGCACTTAGAAGTGAATGCAGAAGCAGAAGTCTGTGGCCAACCTGGACTACATGTGACCCTATTTTTAATGTACATGACATTCACCGTATATAAATTTCTTAAAATTAGAACATTTTTATTTACATAAAATGAAGAATTCTTGGATGTTTCAGAGGTGGCTTAATAATTAAAAGCACTTGCTGGAGCTCTTCCAGAAGACCTGACTTCAGTTCCCAGGATCTAGGTTGAGCTGTTCAAACCTTCCTGCAACACCAGCTCCAGGAAATTCAATCCCTTTTTTAAAGAATTTTTAAAGATGTATGTGTATGTACCTGTGTGTGTGAGTGTATAAACATCGCATATATGCGAGTGCACTCAAGAGGCAAGAAGTGTGAGGACATCTGATGTCCTGGAACTAGAACTCGAGTTCCAGGTGGTCTTGAGCTGCCTCCGTACTGGAATTCACACCCAGATCATCTGCAAGAGCAGTAAGTAAGCAGATGTTGATGCATCTGTCCTAGTTTTCACTACATACACACACTTTTTCTGGCCTCCAAGGACACCTGCACTTGACATAGTGCACATAAATAAAAATAAAGTAAATCTTGTTTGATATGGTGGCATCAAACCTTTGCACTTGGGAGGCACAGGTCAGTGGATCTCTGTAAGATCAAGGTCTACTAGGTCTGTCTACAGAACCATTTCTAGGCTAGCCAGAGTTACACAATGATACCCTTTCTTAACATAAACTGAATCCTAAAAAGAAAAGGATTCCTGACTGATGAGTCATTTAAACCTCATTAGGAGTTGTTTTATTGCTAAGTTCATTTAAGACAATACTACTAGTAGGCTTTTCCCTGTGGCCCATGACCTGTCTAATCACAGGTTCTTGGTCACTTTAGTAGTCATTATGAGTCCCATCTCCTGAGTGGACCTTAAAGCCAATAAAAAAAAGTGGCTAATTTGTCCCCTAAAATTTATGCCACCATTGCACTATTGGGCATATCTTATTATAACATATATATGATAGCTCACAGTGTGCAACCCGGTGCCATTGAGGACTACTTTTGTCTACTGGTGTGTGTAGTACCTTCTAGCACTATGAACTCGAGGCAGTAAGGGTGAGGCTTCCAGTTGAGTACCAGCTCAATTTCTCCATGTTCTATACCATAAGTATGTAGTATCTTCAGCACTAGGGCCTTACATCAACTTGTGGAGGGTAGAAAATAGCGTTGACAACAACCTATGGTGTTTCAAGGATCTGTAAGATCCCATTAGCCAATGACTTATGATGTAACCATTCCTGGCACTGGAGGTTTTACTTGGTGGTATAAGATGTCTAGTTGGGATATTGTCTCCCCACTATATGATGACTCCATTTAGATTCCTTTGGTATCTGCATATATTTTAGGAAGCTTCTACAGACACCTTAACCTAAAGCCAACCCTGTGACTGCCTTAATCCTGGACTTTAATCTTCTAGAACTATGAAGAAAAGAAATGCAGCCGGGCGGTGGTGGCGCATGCCTTTAATCCCAGCACTCGGGAGGCAGAGGCAGGCGGATCTCTGTGAGTTCGAGGCCAGCCTGGTCTACAAGAGCTAGTTCCAGGACAGGAACCAAAAGCTACAGAGAAACCCTGTCTCGAAAAATCAAAAAAAAAAAAAAGAAATGCATACTGTTTTAATCATCTTCTTTTTTTTAATATTTATTGATTTATTATATATGCAATATTCTTTCTGTATATATGCCTGAAGGCCAGAAGAGGGCACCAGACCTCATTACAGATGGTTATGAGCCACTATGTGGTTGCTGGGAATTGAACTCAGGACCTTTAGAAGAGCAGGCAATGCTCTTAACCGCTGAGCCATCTCTCCAGCCCTTTAATCATCTTCTATTGCTATGTGTGCATTTAGAGGAGTCCATTGATTAAGGCTGGTGTTTCTAGTATATGTGTATGCATACCTTTGTGTGCCTATGTGTGTGAAAGTGTGAGTGAACAGCTGCACACACAAGCTTGGACCTGGATATCTGTGCATGTGTATCTCTGGGAACTTGTATATAGGCATGGGTGAGAGACAGAAACAGAAAGAGACAGAGAGTGTCTCTGCAGGGATTTTCATTGCCTAAGATCGAGTACATGTGTACTCCAGTGTCCATAAATGTGTATGTATGCACAAGTAAATTTGTCCACAGGCCTGTGGTTAGGTGTTTGTACACTTATACCTCATGTGAATGCATGCATATATGGAAGTGATCAGGTACACACATGAACCTAGCCCTTAGTATCTGTACACATTTATCTCTGGATACCCATGTGTGTGTGTGTGTGTGTGTGTGTGTTGCTTGTATGCATATATGTATCAGGTGTACATGAAGATACACATACCCCTAGGATCTCCACATGAGGGGTGGGCTCATGGGTTCAGCTGTATCTAGGGCATCTTGGATCTTGGTGTCTATGGAAATGTACCCCTGGAAACCAAGGCCACATGGGAAGATAGATGTGAAATTTTACTTCCAACTATACTTAGCTGAGGATTGTCAGGGAAACCAAGGAGTGCACCTCCTCTGAGAATCTAGATTTTGGCAGAGCCACAGGAGTAAAATTTGAAAGCATTTTGTTTGTCTCAAACCTTATCATTTGGAACAAAGATAGAGTCTGAAAAGCATTACTTTCTTCCTTCAGCCCCTTCTCCTTGTGTTGGGCAGTTCTAAGAGCTCCGAGACAACCCTGAGGCAAATGTAAGGAGGGATAGCTTGTAAGCCACTAAGGTGTGAGACAGAGGTGTAGGGAAGCCAGCCTTTCAGAGCATAGAGAAAACAATTGTGCATGATGCCTGCGAGAAACTTCCTAAAGGTAGAATAAAAAGATACAACAAATGGCCTACAGCAATTGGGCATGCAGAGCTGGGGTCTGAGGACCAACACTAAGTCACAAGGTACTCACACAGCTCAGATCTGTGAGAAAGCAGTTTTGTCTAGGAGACTCTGCCTGGCTTGCTAATCACTTGTGAGATCCAGAGATAAGGAGGCTGTGAAGGGGTAAAAGGGGGCATCTATCTGTCACTGGAGCAGCCCCCCCTTTTTAAAATACCCAGGATTCCACAAGCCCCTGGTACCTACTGTATGTTGTCAGCCTTTTCTGCACCTCAGTATTCTAAATTACCAAATAGACAGCCTGCCTGTTGCCAAGACAAGCATTTAGCCTGAAAGAATGTTCCATGGACAGTGCTCAGGCCAAGTGGATACTCCCCAAACCCAGCCTCACTCCTGCTTTCCTGCCATTTCATGACCTATCTCCAGGGTCATGGCTTGGAAATAGACTGGGGTAGTCAGCTTTGCCCATCCGCCCCCCCACCAGCCCATAATGGGAGAATCCAAATCTGATGGGTCTGTAACCCTGGGTTAAAAGAGGAGCATCCATTGCTAGTCCTGCACCACACTGACCCACTTGGCCACAACAGGGAAGACACAGGCCTCCTCCTAGCCCTGGCTGGGGAAGGATGACCATGGCCCCTAAATTCCCAATCTGGTTCAGAGAGAGAGAGCTGGTTCAAAGAGGTCAAAGGGATCTCCGCATCTAATCTTGACATCTCATTTCTCCCCTTCCCCTACCCCCACACATATCTGCACTTACCAAAAGCCCTTGGATGCAGTGCTAAGACCTCCCGGTGCTTCTACCTCAACCCTAAGCAGCTTGTCTCCAGATCCTCGAAAGATCCATAATGCTGGGTATGGAATGTCAGGCAGCAGTGGGCCACACAACATAGCTTATTCAAGATAGGCCCTACATAACTGGATATCAACATGCAAAAGATTGAAAATAGACCCATATCTATCACCATGCACAAAACTCAAGTCAAAATGGATCAAAGACCTCAACATAAAGCCAGCCACACTAAGCCTTATACTTGAACGCATTGGCACAGGAGACCACTTCCTAAATAGAACCCCAGCAGCACAGACACTGAGAGAAACAATTACTAAATGGGACCTCCTGAAACTGAAAAGCTTCTGTAAAGCAAAGGACATGGTCAACAAGACAAAAACGACAGCCTGCAGAATGGGAAAAGATCTTCACTAACCCCACATCAGACAGAGGTCTGATCTCCAAAATATACAAAGAACTCAAGAAATTGGACACCAAAAGATTACATAATCCAATAAAAAAATGGAGTACAGACCTAAACAGAGAACTCTCAACAGAGGAATCTAAAATGGCTGAAAGACCTAAAGAAATGTTCGATATCCTTAGTCATCAGAGAAATGCAAATTAAAACAATTCTGAGATTCCATCTTATACCTTAAGATTGACCAAAATAAAAAATACTGATGACAACTTATGCTGGAGAGGTTGTGGGGAAAAGGGAACACTTCTGCATTGCTGGTGAAAATGCAAGCTGGTACAACCCCTTTGGATGTCAGTGTGGCGATTTCTCAGAAAATTAAGAAACAGCCTTCCTCAAGACTCAATAATATCATTTTGGGGTATATATCCAAGGGATGCTCAATCGTGCCACAAGGACATGTGTTCAACTATGTTCATAGCAGCTTTGTTTGTCATAGCCAGAACCTGGAAACAACTAAATGCCCCTCAATTGAAGAATAGATAAAAAAAAAATGTGGTACATTTATACAATGGAGTACTACAGAGCAGAAAAAAAATAACATCTTGAATTTTGTAGGAAAATGGATGGAACTAGAAAACATTATTTTGAGTGAGGTAACCCAGACCCAGAAAGACAATTATCACATGTACTTCATTCATAGGTGGTTTTTAAACATAAAGCAAAGAAAGCCAGCCTACAAACCACAGTCCCAGAGAACCTAGACAACAAAGAGGACATTAAGAGAGACTTACATAGATCTAATCTACATGGGAAGTAGAAAGTAGAAAAAGACAAGATCTCCTGAGTAAATTGGGAGCATGGGGACCTTGGGGGATGTTTGAAGAGGGGAGGGGAGAGACAAGGAGGAGAGCAGAGAAAAATGTAGAGCTCAATAAATATCATGGAATAAAGAAAAAAAAGAAAAAGAAAACTCATTTGAAAAAAAAAAAAAGATCGGCCCTAACAAAGGATGCCTAGTCAGGGAAGAAAAGTAGGCAACTGAAAGACCTGGATAAATCCAGACCTCACCCCTCCAGCAGGAAGAAAATAGCCAAAAATCCAAGCAGGAAGAGAAAAATCAAAAATCTAGGATTAGCCAGTTCAGTGACTGTGTTTTAGGAACTAGCTGATTATGACCTTGGGAGTGGTCCTGAGAGGCAGGGAGTTGCCCCCTCGTGACCACTGGATTTTTGGAATTTTCTAGACCCTTTTGGATTACTGGGCTGTGGTTTCTTCCCTTAAAAACTCCTTCTCCCGGTCATTCGAGGTCGAACTCTTCCCCTGCAAGGGTTATGAGTCTCGGCCCCAGTGCACTGGTTCCCATCTTATCTCATCAATTAAAGCCCTCACATGATTGCAGCAAGGACGGTCTCTTGTGAGTTACTGGGGGGAGGAGGGGGTCGTGTTATCCCGAGACTTGAGTGAGAGTCTCCCTGCACCGGGGGTCTTTCACAACCAGTATAGCCTGAGCTCCTCTAGCATCCTGGGTCCTAGCTTTGCTTTGTGTCCATAAGAAGAAAGGGTATTCTACCAAGTTTCCAAGGAACTACATGAACAAGCAAAGCCCTTCAGCATCCGGGTCTTTAGGAGGGTTTTTTTTTCACTTTTGTTTGTTTGTTTGTTTTAGGGAAGGGGCTTCTGGAGGTTAGAGACCTTTTGCAGAAGTCTGGTCCCGTTTTGTATTATGGGAGTTCCAGGGTTCAAAGTCAGGTTGTCAGAGTTTATCAGCGAGCACCTGCTGAGTCATCTCACGGTCCAGCTTCCAGATCTTTGATGAAGGCTGAAGATAAGGCAGGAGTGGGCATAGCCTGAGGGATGGGCAGGCTTCATCCTGGAGGTAGCTCTGAAACGGAAAACTGTGCGGCCATTGTCTAGTACAGTATTAAAAACTGTGAAAAACTTTTTGATGAACAAAATATTTTCTGGGGGTCTTTTAAAATAATATTTTATTAGTTGAGAATTTCCTGCAATGTGTGTGCTTGGTTGGTTTGCTTTTTGTTTTGTTTTGTTTTTTTTCTCTTTTTTTTTGTTTTGTTTTTTGAGACAGGGTTTTGCTGCCGTCATCAAGCAGTGAGATCTCAGCTGATAAGGCAGAAGGCTGACCCACCAGAACGAATGCATTCTAACAGAGGCAAACAGAGTTCATAAGGCGCTGGGCCAGTGGATCTCTTACAGAGCCAGAAGCACTCTCCATGCAAATTTGGCAGAGTGGGCACAACTCTTTCCCATATACTGGTGTACTGGGTCATTCCCCCAATTCTGTGGAACCTCCAGTGGGAAATTTAGTCACACAATTAATAACCTTGGTTCCCACCTCCCTGCAACTATCTTCCACTTGAAAGGACACATAGTCAGGAAAGAAGTCTTTCATACAGATCACATTGGGACCTTCAAAGATAAAGGGACATCCGGGCTTGGAGAATTGCCTTTGTTCTGCATGTGTATATAAACTGGGGACTCTATAGAACAGGAGGAGAACAGCAGGAGAAGAATAAAGAAGCTGATACAGAAAAGTAAGTAGTGGAGCATTCCTTTCACCCTCAGCTCTAAGTCCCGCACTCGCCGTGAGTCTTCTTCCAGACCCTGAGGGGACACTGAGGCTGGCACTCATAGGTCCCCAATAGGGTTTCCCTGTAGTTTTGGAGCCTGTCTTGGAACTCACTCTGTAGACCAGGCTGGCCTCAAACTCACAGATCAAACTCAAATCCACCTGCCTCTGCCTCCCAAGTGCTGGGATTAAAGGCCATGTGCCGCCACTGCCTGGCTTTTACAATGTGCTTTGAACCTATTCCCTTACCCAACTCCCAGATCCACGCCTACCTCCCTCCCCAACCCAACTTTGTGTTCTCTCTCTTTTTTTTTAAACCCGCCAAGCCCAATTTGTATTGCCCAAATACTCTTGGGCGTGCAAGTCAAGCCAGATGCCTTTTCAAAGGAATGCCGTGTAGGGTCTGGCTGACCCTTAAGGCTTATCTAATCCTTTTTGAGATTGGGTGTCGCTATAAGGTCTGAGCTGGCCTTGTCCTGTTCCATCTTCCCACGTGTGCATGACCACTGGGGACTTAAAACTGTTTCTTTTTAAACCCCAAAACGAGCAAGTGTTTTACCCGTGAGTCCCCAGCCAAGGCTTATCTGATTCCACAGATGGATTTTGCCTTTGTCTTTGAAATAGTAGAGCTGGAGGTCCACCCTGCAGCCATTTATAAAAAACGCAAATCCACAAAAAGCAGAGAAGCACAGGATAGGTAGCTCTAGGGTTTCCCTGCAGTTTTCCCTGGGACATCACCTCTAGGTCTTTGATTTCCATATTTATATAGTAGGCTCTTAGACCTTTGCAGTCATCTTTTCAGGGAAGAACAGTTGGTCTCCAAGCCCCAAGATTCTAACAGCAGCTAACAGCAGCGAGAGGCTGAAGCTGCCTCAGTCCAGGCCCTGCTCCTGAAGACAAAATCCACTAGGTAAATGGGTAAGACATTCCCTAAAACATGCCCAGCAGGGTCTGGAGAGATGGCTCAGTGGTTAAGAGCACTTCCTGCTCTTGCAGAGGACAGGGGTTTGATTCCCAGCACCCACTTGGTGGTTCACAACCTCTGTAACTCCAGTTCTAGGGGATCGGACACCCTCTCCTGGCCTCTGCAGACCCTGCACACGTGTTGTGCACATACATTACATGCATGTAAGCAAAAACACTTCCACATATAATAAAAGTAAAATTTTAAAAAACCACCCACAGCAGGAAAGTGGCCCTGCAGATGAGCAACAGAAGCTATTCCTGAGTCCTGCCTGCAGGCCTGTGGGAGACCAAGAATGGATTCGGTGTCTTAAGGAATCTTAGTCATAACTCCTGTCTGTGGCATTAACATGTCCTGACATTAGATGATCGGTGTGGGGAGTGAAACAGCCGCAGCCTTACCTGACCTGACTGGGCAGGAAGGCAGATGTACTCTCTGAGAATGTGTGGGTGGCAAGTGGCAGAAATCCAAGGAAAGCCAGCTTATGGTAGAAGGGAATTACAAGATAATGGGAGAGGCCTGAGCCAAATGAGCTCTAGATATGTGCAGCTAGTTCAAAAGTCAACCTGCCCCAGCAAAGGGGTGTGCTTTGCCTGTGACTCCTCGGCCCTCAGCAGGCTCTCCCACAAGGGGAACCTTACCAGCCTTCACACTGTGAGGAGCCTCGGGCCCTGGGCAAACTTGGCTCTCTTTGTTCCAGCTTTAGGTGATGTGGCCTATTCCCAAGTTTCATCTCTGCCCTTTGTGTTGATGAGAGAATGTGGGGGATGGGAAGAAAGAGAACCATGGTGTTTAATGGAAGGGAGCAATGCTGAGCTGGTAAATGGAATGTGGAATGTAGCCTGCTACAATATGCTATGCCACCAATGATTCCTCCAGGAAACCCATGGGCATTCCTGGTCCCTCTCTACCACATCATTCACAAGTCCTCAATTAAATTCAAGTTGCCTTGCCTCTCTTGGCCACGAGAAATTCTGTCATGCATGACAGATGGCAATAAATAGGAAGGATTCTCAAAATCGGAAAACCCGTTTGTGGTAGAGACTGTCCACAAAAGAAGGGAGTTGCTCTTCCAGCAGAATTTAGGGCAATACAAAAAGAATGGGGTAGGGGATCTCTTGGGGAACTTCCAACTACTCAGAAGACCTAGCTAGAGTCTCAACAGCAGCAGAAGAGGAAAAACGCCTCCTTACTAGTTCATGTCTCTAAGCAGAGCAGACGGCCCTCCCTTCCTCTGAGGAATCCGTCTGTCCCTCTGTGAGCCTGGCAGCTTGATTCTGCTCTGAAGCTGTTGTGTTATATAGATTTCTATTGCTATGATAAACATCATGACCAAAAGCAACCTGAGGAGGAAGGGTTTTATTTCAGCTTACAGTTTACATCATCAAGAGGAAGTCAGAGCAGGGACTCCGGGCAGAAGCTGAAGCAGAGGCCAGGGAGGAACAATGTTTCCTGGCTTGCTCAGTTTGCTTTTATATAAAACCCAGCACCACCTGGCCAGGAATGGCACCACCGTAGTGGGCTGGGCCCTTCCACCTCAATCATCCATCAAGAATATGCCCCACACAGCCAGGTGTGGTGGTGCACACCTTTAGTACCAGCACTCAGGAGGCAGAGACAGGCAAATCTCTGAGGTTGAGGCCAGCTTGGTCTACAGAGTGAGTTCTAGGACTTTCAGGGCTACACAGAGAAACCCCGTGTCAAAAAAAAAAAGAAAGAAAGAGAAAAAGAAAGAGAGAGAGAGAGACGAAGGAAGGAAGGAAGGAAGGAAGGAAGGAAGGAAGGAAGGAAGGAAGGAAGGAAGGAAGGAAGGAAGGAAGGAAGGAAGAAAATGAGCCAGGCATGGTGGCCCATATCTTTAATCCAAGCACTCCAGAGGCAGAGGCCAGTCTGGATTACAAAGTAAGTTCCCAGACAGCCAGGGAAACAGTCTCAAAAGAAAAGGAGGAGGAGGAGAAAATATCCCACAAACATCTTTTTTTTTTCCGAGACAGAGTTTCTCTGTGTAATAGCCCTAGCTGTAGCTGTCCTGGAACTTGCTCTGTAGACCAAACTGGCCTCAAACTCATAAAAGACCCACCTGTCTCTGCCTTCTGCGTGCTGGGCTTAAAGGCTTGCACCACCACCACCTGGTGGAGGGATTTTTTTTTAAACTGCAGTTCCCCCTTCCCAGATAACCCTGTCTGTGTCAAGTTGACAAAAAACTAAACAGCCCAAGAGACATCATCTAGGGCACTTCTTCCAGCTAGGGCTCAATTTAATAGGGCTGGGTGTGGTGGCACACATCTTTAATCCTAGCACTCTGGAGGGCCAGATATCTCTGAGTTCGGGGAGGGGGGAGCAGAGGCAGGTGCATCTCTGTGAGTTCGAGGCCAGACTGGTCTACAAGAGCTAGTTCCAGGAAAGGCTCTAAAGCTAAAAAAAAAGAAAAGAAAAGAAAAGAAAATTAGGACTGAAAAAAAGGCTGAGTGGTTCAGAGCTCATTCTTCTTTTGCCAAGGACACAGGTTTAGTCCCTAGCACCCACATCAGGCATCTCACACAAAAACGTCCTAGGACTAGCAAAGATGGCTCAGGGAGTAAGAAGCTGAGTTTGATCCCCAGACCCTACAAGCTGGGGGAAATCTGACTCCTGCAAGCTGTTCTCTAACCTCCACATGTGTGCTGCGGCACACTCGTGTATACACACATACACACACACACATGCACACACACGCACGTGCACACACACACACAATGTAAATTAAATAATTTAACCCCAAATCAGGTGTGGTGGTGTCTCTCTGATCTCATCTTTTGGGTGATTGGTGTATAAACTGGCAACATGACGGCTGAGGTAAGTTGAGGGGATAGTTTTATTGTAGATAAGAGGAAGAGCTGGGAGAGAAAGCAGCAGACTGAACACGGTCTGCAGACTAGAACAGGCCATGAGGGCTGCAGGAGGGCAAGATGGGAAGACAAAGAGCTTGTGGGCAAAGGAGACCAAGAGAAAGGGGGAAAGGGGGGGGAGAGAGAGAATGGCTGAAATAACAGATTTATAGGAAGAATGAGAAATGAGAAGCTGGGGCCAGGGCAGTTTCCTGAGTTGGAGAAGTTTGGGGGGGTGGGGAGACACGACAGAAGAGCTAGGTACTGAGGGAGCCTGGAGGCAGGAAGCACTTTGGTATGCTAATAGGCACCACAGACAGCCATTTGTCCCTTCTTCCAGTGATAAGGAAATAGCTCCTTTGGTAGTGGGGAGTGGAGTTTCCTTTGGACCTGACAGAAAATCCGAAGGGTTGCCAGTTTAAGGTCATCATCTGCTACACACAACGATGGCCAGTTTATGGTCATCTGCGAAACAGTCTGTTGGGGCCAATCTAGATTACAAGAAACTTTGTTTCCAACAACAACAAAAATCATCACCTTAGACCTGGGTCGGGGGCACTGGGCACACCTGGCTCCACCGGAAGTATTCTTCCACAGAAAGTGAGAACTGGAATGGCCATGTCTTCTAGAAATTACCCCCTGGCAGGAGACAAGGCTCAGAAACAGGGTGGCCGCATGCAGATGGGGTGAAAGAGAAAGCCAAGGGCAATGGGATGACGGGGAGAAAAGAGGCCTGGGTGCTACCCCAAAGCCACCAGGTCCTGCTGCAGTTCATCCCCACAAGCGCTCACCAGGCAGAAAGAGGCCTGATGGAGGGAGTCCTGCAGTCTACACTGGCCTGGGAAAAAAAGGCCAATGGGCGCACTGGGACAGCTGGAGCACAGATAGGGTCCTACGTGGGGAGATGATTGGGCCGAAGGGGAAGAAAGCCTATAATATAATATAGTATAATTAATAATAATAATGATGATGATGATGATGTAATAGAAGGGGATATGTCCATGGTGAGGGTGTCCAGAAGCAGGAAGGGGGAAAGCCTTCTCTGCCTCAGAGGTAAGATGGAACTGGTCTCATGGCAGAAGAGGTGTGAGTTCCAGATGAGAAGGGAAGAGAGGGCCCTGCACGCCAAAGACTGGGAGGGGCCAGAAGCGAATCAAGGCAAAGGAATGAGGTCTGCTCCACTCCTGCTGACACTTAACAATGTCAGAACAGAATGGTACAGAAGATAAGGATCCTTTGATCCAATACTTCACTGCTGGGTCCCCTTGAGGCTCCCTGTTTCCTCACCCCTTACCTCCATTTAAGCGTCTCATGGCCACATTAAACAGAGAAACTAGCAGGACTGGGGATGAAGCCAGGAAGGTCTATGAGCCATTCTTGACACCTTGTCTGCTGACATACCTCCCCCTTGGGTAAGTATCTGTGGGACTTGAATAAGTCATTTAAGAACTGGGCATGGCAGCGGGTGGTGGGAACACACAAGACAAAATAAACAAACAAACAAAAACCTGAGATACAAGCTATCTAGACCTCACATTTTCCACCTCGTTCATGGTCTTCTTCTTCTTCTTCTTCTTCTTCTTCTTCTTCTTCTTCTTCTTCTTCTTCTTCTTCTTCATCTTTTGGTTTTTCGAGACAGTGTTTGTCTGCAGTTTGGAGCCTGTCCTGAACTAGCTCTAAGTAGACCAGGCTGGCCTTGAACTCACAAAAATCCACCTGCCTCTGCTGCTGGGATTAAAGGCATGCGCCACCACCGCCTGGCTCGATTCATGGTATTCTTTCTTTTTTTTCTTTTTTTTGGTTTTTCGAGACAGGGTTTCTCTGTGGTTTTGGAGCCTGTCCTGGAACTAGCTCTTGTAGACCAGGCTGGTCTTGAACTCACAGAGATCCGCCTGCCTCTGCCTCCCAAGTACTGGGATTAAAGGCGTGTGCCACCACCGCCCGGCCACGGTATTCTTTCTTTAAAATTTTAATTATATTATTTATTTCCCCTTAGCCCTAGTGCCTCCTCTGCATGTGTCGGTGTGTTTGTGTGTTGCTGGGAACAGAATTGGAACCCAGGGCCTAACACATACCAAGCAAGTGCTAGACCACTCAGGTATGTACCCAGCTCTCGGGGAAAGGGCTGTTTGTTTATTTTCTCGGTTTAGTTGTTTGGTAGGTTTTCTTCTTAAGTGCTGGGATTACCTGACTAATTCTTGTGATGAGGTCTTCTCGTGTTTCCCAGGCTCTGGTTCTGGTACCTGAAGTCCTGAGCTCAAGAGATCCCCCTTATCTGGGCGTGATGATACACGTCTGCCATCTGCGCACTTGGGAGGTTGAGACAGGTTGACCACTGTTGATTTTGCTATCAGCCTGGGCTATATAACAAGATCGTGTGTGTGTGTGTGTGTGTGTGTGTGTGTGTGTGTGTGAGAGAGAGAGAGAGAGAGAGAGAGAGAGAGAGAGAGAGAGAGAGGCAGACAGACAGACAGACAGACAGAGACAGAGAGACAGAGACTCCTGAGTACCTGGCACCATGAGCAGTGCAGGGGAGCATCTTTAAAGATTTGCTCTGAAGAGGATGCAGTGGGAGTCACATCACAGAGATGGAGTACAGGGGAGGTTAAAGCTATAACTGATAGTGAGAGTGTTGGTTAGGCAGGGTGGGGGGCTGGGCAGACAGTTTAGTGGCAGAGCATTGGTCAAGCATACACAAGGCCCTGTGTTTCATCCCCAGCACTGCAGGCAAAATGAAACAAAGTTCATAAGCAGGATTAGAGGATACTGGGTCATTTATTCTATTTGGACAATGTTCATTTATCAGTTCTCAGACAAGATTACAGACGAATCTTGTTTTTGTCACAATTTGTCAGAGTCCAAACCTTGGGAAATCTGGGATCCCGCAGAGAAACAAATGCTTAATCTCTAAAGCTGACTGGAGTCGAGACGCTTTCATTGGCGCACAAGGCTTTATACATGCCGGGCAAGTGGTCATCTAGTTAGATTCTTAACCCCTAAACAGGCTTCAAGTCATACATGTCTATCCACAGACGGCCGCTTGGGCTGCTCACCACATCAAAACTTAGGGTGCTGCCTCTGTGGGTGGCTTCTGCAGCAGCATGAGGGCCTGTGTGGGAGGGTGGAGCCCTAGCCAAGGCTTCAACAACGTGATAATCACTCTGTAAAAACAAGTCTTTGTGAAATTAAATCCCTCAATCTTAAAACCAACATGGGCTATTAGATGGCAGCAAGAAAGACTGGTTTTGAGCATATGAGATGGCTCAGCGGGTAAATGCACTTACCATGCAATGCCTGGCAACTTGAGTTTGATCCCTGAAACCCACATAAAGATGGTAGGAGGGAGCTGACTCCACAAGGCTGTCCTGACCTCCAGACATGTGTCATGGCATATGTGCCTACCCATCATGCACACACACAATAAAATAATAATAATAATAAACTTGTTTCTACAGGACATGGGGGCAAACACCTGTACCATCAACTTCATTGAGCAGGAGGAGCTCAACCTCCATAGACTCCATAGAAAGACACTGTTAAGAAACCAGGACAAGGGATGTGGCTTGAGGTTAGAATGCTTCCCAGGCATGTGCAAGCCCCCCCCCATTCAAAAGGAGATCAGCAGAATGCCATTTATTCAACCTTGGGAAATCCTTATATACCTTGCTGCTGTACAAAGATTTCCCCCAAACCTGGCCGTGGTGGCGCACGCCTTTAATCCCAGCACTTGGGAGGCAGAGGCAGGCGGATCTCTGTGAGTTCGAGACCAGCCTGGTCTACAGAACTAGTTCCAGGACAGGCTTCAAAGCCACAGAGAAACCCTGTCTCGAAAAACCAAAAAAATAAAAAAATAAAAAAAAACAAAGATTTCCCCCAGGCAGGTGGGAAATTACCACACCAAAGATGAAGTAAACAATGCTCTATAGCTAATCACCAGGCAGGGCAGAGGGAGTACAGGAACAGACAGACTGTTTTAGTTGGCTGACCAGAAACTGTCCTCAAGATGAACCCCAGGAGCAGGGGCAGACCCGGACCCTACACTTCTTAAACAGAACCCCAGCAGTACAGACACTGAGAGAAACAATTAATAAATGGGACCTCCTGAAACTGAAAAGCTTCTGTAAAGCAAAGGACATGGTCAACAAGACAAAAACGACAACCTACAGAATGGGAAAAGATCTTCACTAACCCCACATCAGACAGAGGTCTGATCTCCAAAATATACAAAGAACTCAAGAAATTGGACACCAAAAGATCACAAAAGATTAATAAAAAAATTGGAGTACAGACCTAAACAGAGAACTCTCAACAGAGGAATCTAAAATGGCTGAAAGACACTTAAGGAAATGTTCAACATCCTTAGTCATCAGAGAAATGCAAATCTTATACCTGTAAGAATGGCCAAAATGAAAAACACTGATGACAACTTATGCTGGAGAGGTTGTAGGGAAAAGGGAACACCTCTGCATTGCTGGTGGGAATGCAAGCAGGTACAACCCCTTTGGATGTCAGTGTGGCGATTTCTCAGAAAATTAGGAAACCACCTTCCTCAAGCCCCAGTAATACCACTTTTGGGCATATATCAAAAGTACCACAATTGTGCCACAAGGACATGTGCTCAACATAGCAGCTTTGTTTGTCATAGCCAGAAACTGGAAACAACCTAAATGCCCCCTGATTGAAGAATGGATAAGGAAAATGTGGTACATTTACACAATGGAGTACTACACAGCAGAAAATAATAACAACATCTTGAATTTTGCAGGCAAATGGATGGAACTAGAAAACATCATAATTGAGTGAGGTAACCCAGACCCAGAAAGACAGTTATCACATGTACTCACTCATAGGTGGTTTTTTATTGTTTATTTACTTTATTTTATGTGCACTGGTGTGAAGGTGTCAGATCCCCTGGAACTGGATCTTCAGACAGTTTTGAGCTGCCATGTGGGTGCTGGGAACTGAACCCAGGTCCTCTGGAAGAGCAGTCAGTGCTCTTAACCGCTGAGCCATCTCTCCAGCTCATAGGTGGTTTTTAAACATAAAGCAAAGAAAACCATCCTACACACCACAATCCCAGAAAACTTAGACAGCAATGAGGACCCTAAGAGAGACTTAAATAGTTCTAATCTACATCGGTAGTAGAAAAAGACAAAATATCCTGAGTAAACTGGGAGCATGGGGAACTTGGGGGAGGACTGAAGGGGGGAGGGGAGATGCAGGGAGGGGAGCAGAAAAAAATAGGGAAAAAAACAAATAAAAAAAATGAAACTTTTTTAAAAAGTAAAATATAGGGGCTTGAGAGGTAGCTCAGCAGTTAAGAGCACTGGCTGCTCTTCCAGGGGTACTGAGTTCAGTTCCCAGCAACTACATGGTTACTCACAACCATCTGTAATGCTACCTGGCGCCTCTTCGGGCCTGCAGGCATACATGCAGGAGGAACACTGTGTACACAATAAATAAATAAATCTTTGAAGAAAATATGGGGGCTGGAAAGAGAACTCAGTAGTTAAGAGCACCATCATTCATATGGAGGCTTACAACCACTTTTAACTCCAGTTCCAGGGGATCCAACACCCTCCTCTGACTTCCTCTGGTATCAAGCACACATGTAGTACACATACACAAATGCAGGAAAAAAAACTCATTGGAGGAGGGACATACTTTCATTGGTTAATAAAGAAACTGCTTGGCCTGATAGGTCAGAACATAGGTGGGTGGAGTAGACAGAACAGAATGCTGGGAGAAAGAAAGCTGAGTCAAGCAGATGTCAAGGAGCCAGCCACCAGGTCAGACATGCTGAATCTTTCCTGGTAAGCCACCACCTCGTGGTGCTACACAGATTATTAGAAATGGGTTAATCAAGATACGAGGGTTAGCCAAGAAGAGGCTAGATATAATGGGCCAAGCAGTGTTTAAATGAATACAATTTGTGTGTTGTTATTTTGGGTAAAGCTAGCCGTGTGGGAGCCGGGCAGAACAAAAAGCAGGCCTGCTTGCCTCATCACTACAACTCATATATTTATAATAAATAATTCTAATAAAATTAAAATACATATATACACGTATTCTTTCCAAACTATTGAGGTCAGTTCCTCAAGATAGTAGGGAGGAATAAGATGAAAGAAGAGGAAAAAAGTAATCCCTGTAATTACAGCACTTGTCAGGTAAAGGCAAAAAGATCAGGAGCTCAAACCGGGTGGTGGTGGCGCACACCTTTAATCCCAGCACTTGGGATGCAGAGACAAGTGGATCTCTGTGAGTTCAAGGCTAGCCTGGCCTACAAAGTGAGTTTCAGGCTAGTCAGAGTTACACAGTGAAACCCTGTCTCAAAACAATAGTCTAAGTTGTTCTCTGATAGTCACAGTTATAACTCCTCAAAACACAAATTAATAAATAAATAGGCAAACAAACAAAAGTGATTTGCTGGGCGTGGTGGCAAAAGCAGCTAATCCCAACACTAGAGAGGCATAGGCAGGTGCATCATGGTTACATTAAGGTTAGCTGAATCTACATAGCTACATAACAAGTTTCAGGCTAGCCAAGACTATATAGTGAGACTATCTCAAAAATTAAAAAAGAAAGAAAGAAAGAAAGAAAGAAAGAAAGAAAGAAAGAAAGAAAGAAAGAAAGAAAGAAGAGTCACAACCAGATAAGCAAATAAAGAGAAAGGGGACAGGATTTCATGGTACAGACCTAAATTCTCAATTTCTAAATTCTGAGGAGGCAGAGGCAGGAGGATCACTACAACTTCTAGGCCAGTCACAGCTAAACAGAAAGACACTATCTTTTTTAAAAAGGAAGCAAATGATTGTGTGTAGGAGCTAGGTCCAGTAATGTCAGTACTTGAGGTGGAAGACAGGAGGATCAGGCGTGCAAGATCATCTTTGGGTACATAGAAACTTTGAGAAATTGTCTCAAAAAATCCAAGGACGGGAAGACAGAGGATACTTGCTTCTTGGTCTAATTTTGCCTTTTGAAATCATCTGAATGGGGAGCTGGAGAGATGGCTCAGAGGTTAAGAGCACTGACTGTTCTTCCAAAGGTCCTGAGTTCAATCCCTAGCAACCATATGGTGGCTCACAGCCATCTATAATGGGGTCTTCTGGCCTGCAGACATACATGGAAGGAATGCTGTATACATAATAAATAAATAAATATTAAAAAAAGAAATCATCTGAATGTTTCATATACTTTAAAAGTAAATAAAATAGCCAAAGTTGAGGGCTGAAGGGAAGTTATTAGTAGTAGAAATATAAAATGGTATAAGAGCTATGGAAAACATTATGGAGCTTCCTCAAAAAATTAAAAATAGAGCTGCTGGGGCTGGAGAGATGGCTCAGTGGTTAGGAGCACTGCCTGCTATTCCAGAGGTCCTGAGTTCAATTCCCAGCAACCACATGGTGGTCTTACAATCATCTGTAGTAAGATCTGATGCCCTCTTCTGGCCTGCAGGCACACATTCAGACAGAACACTGTATACACAATAAATAAATAAATTAAAAAAAATAGAGCTGCTATATGATCTAGCAATCCCACTAGCATACATTTGTAATGGTATTGGAAGCAGAGACTTAAAGAAATACTTTCAAAGTCATCTTCATAGCAACAGTTTTTACAATGTCCATAAAGTAGAAACAACCCAAATGCCTCTTGATGCATGAATGGATAGACCAGGTGCCGTGTGGGTCTATGATGGTATACAGTCCAGCTTTGAAAAGGAAAGATAACTTTAGAGGACATTACACTAGGTGAAATACAACAGTCCCCAAAGTACAAATATCATGATTCCCTGAGATGCTTAGACATCTTGGACAGAAAGTACAATGCTGGGTTCAGTTCCCAGCACCCACATGGTGGCTAACAACCATCTGTAACTCCAGCTCCAGAAGATCTGATACCCTTCACTGACCCCTCAGGATACTACATGCACCCCCAAATGCATAGAATAAAAATAATTTTTTTTGTTGTTTTGTTGTTGTTTTTCCAGGGTGGGGTTTCTCTGTGTATCCCTGGTCAACCTGGGACTAGTTTTCTAGACCAGACTGGTCTGAGCTCTGGTATTAAAGGCGCGTGACATGCGGCCTGGCTAGTAATTCCTTTTTATAACATACAGTGCGAATTAGCAGGGGCAGAGGCTAGAGAGGCTGTGAGGAGGTGTGCAATGGCTTAGAGTCGGTGTGTGAAGATGAGAGTTCTGAAGGTGGGCAGTGCTGTGGCTTACATAATAACTGTGCCTGCACTGCATACCTGGTCTCCAAGCTCCAGGGTAGCCGAGGCAGTAGGATCATGAACACAAGGCTGGGGCAATCAAGCGCCTATCTTAAAACCAGTATGTTTTCTGAGGCTGGGGTGGAAGCTCAGTTAGGTACCATCTCCAGCACTGAAAAAGAATACACTGTGCTCAGTGAAAGAGAAATACATATAAAGGATCCTAAATTGTGTGAGTACATCTCAGTCTGGGTTCTCGAAAAGAAAATGATAGAATGAATGATAGCTTATTACATTGGCTTCTATGATATGGGCAGGTGGTGACCTGTACCCTGGAGAGGTGAGAATCTAGTATCTGCTCCATCCGTGAGTTTGGGTGCCTTAGCAGTCCCAATGTGGCACTGATAGCCTGGAGATTTCTGAAGAGCCACTAGTCTTCAGTCTGCTTTAGAGGCTGAAGCTGGGTTTCCATGGCATTGAAGGACAGCAGCAGCTGCAGACACAGTCACCGAGCAGATAAGCAGCACTACTTTTTTTTTAATTAATTTTTTTATTTTACATGTATTGGTGTTTTGATCGCACGCATGTCTGTGTGCAGGTGTCGGATCCCCTGGAGCTGGAGTTACAGACAGTTATGACCTGCCATGTGGGTCCTGGGAATTGAACCCAGGTCCTCTGGAAGAGCAGCCAATGCTCTTAACCTCTGAGCCATCTCTCCAGCCCCAAAGTGCTATTTCTTTCTCAGACCTCTTTTTGTCTGGTCTGCCCTTGTAGGACACGGTGTGGGAGAGACCCTCCCACACACACACTTCCAGAAAATGCCCTGCAAATTTCCAGAAAATGCTGTCTGTGGTAGTTTGAATGTAATTGGCCCCCTTTAGATCATAGGCAGTGGCACTATTAGGAGGTGTGGCTTTGTTGGAGTGGTATGGCCTTGTTAGAGGAAGTGTGTCTCAGTCCACTTCCTGTTGCCTGCAGATCAAGACACAGAACTCTCAGCTCCTTCTCCAGCACCATGTCTGCCTGCATGCCACCATGCTTGATAATGGACTGAACCTCTAAAACTGTAAGCCAGCCAGCCAAATGAAATGCTTCCCTTTATGAGGGGTGTCAGTGCTCATGGTGTCTTCTTCACAGCAACAGAAACTCTAAGACACCCTCACAACATACCCAGAGGATTACCTCTTATTTGATCCAAGATCAATCAAGTCAAAAATAAGATTAATTATCACAATTCCCTAATATAAAGCATTCAGAATAAAATTCATTGCCTGGCGTGGTGACACATACCTTTAATCCCAGAATTTGAGAGGTGAAGGCAGGCTGATCTCTGTGAATTTGAAGCTAGCTTGGTCTACATGTTGAGTTCCAGGACAGTCAAGGCTATATAGTTAGACTCTGTCTCAAACGAAAAAAAAAATTTATAGATAGCAGTTGGGCAGTGGTGGCGCACACCTTTAATCCTAGCACTCTTAAGGCAGAGGCAGGAGGATCTCTGTGAGTTCGAGGCCAGCCTGGTCTACAGAGCTAGTTCCAAAATAGGATCCAAAGCTACAGAGAACCCTGTCTCAAAAAAAAATATAGATAGATAGATAGATAGATAGATAGATAGATAGATAGATAGATAGATAGATAGTGATTAATAGTGGCTGGGAATTGACTACTAATGGACATGAAGTTTCTTTTGAAATTAGATTGTGGTTAATTTGTTTTTGTTTTTTTTTTCCTGGCTTATACTTTGGGGTAAAATTAGGGCTCTGGGCATACTAGGCAAATGCTCTACTCCTAAGCTACATCTCCAGACCCGTCCCCAACTCATTTATTTATTTATTTATTTATTTAAGATTTCTGTCTCTTCCCCGCCACCGCCTCCCATTTCCCTTCTCCTCCCCCAATCAAGTCCCCCTCCCTCATCAGCCCAAAGAGCAATCAGGGTTCCCTGCCCTATGGGAAGTCCAAGGACCACCCACCTCCATCCAGGTCTAGTAAGGTGAGCATCCAAACTGCCTAGGCTCCCACAAAGCCAGTACGTGCAGTAGGATCAAAACCCAGTGCCATTGTTCTTGAGTTCTCAGTAGTCCTCATTGTCCTCTATGTTCAGCGAGTCCGGTTTTATCCCAGGCTTTTTCAGACCCAGGCCAGCTGGCCTTGGTGAGTTCCCGACAGAACATCCCCATTGTCTCAGTGTGTGGGTGCACCCCTCGCGGTCTTGAGTTCCTTGCTCGTGCTCTCTCTCCTTCTGCTCCTGATTTGGACCATGAGATTTCTGTCCGGTGCTCCAATGTGGGTCTCTGTCTCTGTATCCTTTCATCACCTGATGAAGGTTAATATTCAGGAGGATGCCTATACGTTTTTCTTTGGGTTCTCCTTATTTAGCTTTTCTGGGATTGCGAATTATAGGCTCAATGTCCTTTGTTTATGGCTAGAAACCAAATATGAGTGAGTACATCCCATGTTCCTCTTTTTGGGTCTGGCTTACCTCACTCAGGATAGTGTTTTCTATTTCCATCCATTTGTATGCAAAATTCACAAAGTCCTTGTTTTTTTACTGCTGAGTAGTACTCTAATATGTATATATTCCATACTTTCTTCATTTATTCTTCCATTGAAGGGCATCTAGGTTGTTTCCAGGTTCTGGCTATTACAAACAATGCTGCTATGAACATAGTTGAGCATATACTTTTGTTGTATGATAGGGCCTCTCTTGGGTATATCCCCAAGAGTGGTATTGCTGGGTCCAAGGGTAGGTTGATCCCAAATTTCCTGAGAAACCGCCACACTGCTTTCCAGAGTGGTTGCACAAGTTTGCATTCCCACCAGCAATGGATGAGTGTACCCCTTTCTCCACAACCTCTCCAGCAAAGGCTATCATTGGTGTTTTTTATTTTAGCCATTCTGAGAGGTGTAAGATGGTATCTTCAAGTTGTCTTGATTTGCACTTCCCTGATCGCTAAGGAGGTTGAGCACGACCTTAAGTGTCTTTTGGCCATTTGAACTTCTTCTGTTGAGAATTCTCTGTTCAGCTCAGTGCCCCATTTTATAATTGGGTTGATTAGCCTTTTACGGTCTAGTTTCTTGAGTTCTTTATATATTTTGGAGATCAGACCTTTGTCAGTTGCGGGGTTGGTGAAGATCTTCTCCCAGTCAGTGGGTTGCCTTTCTGTCTTAGTGACAGTGTCCTTTGCTTTACAGAAGCTTCGCAGTCTCAGGAGGTCCCATTTATTCAATGAGGCCCTTAATGTCTGTGCTGCTTCCCCAACTCCTTTTAAACATTTTATTCTAAATTGTACAACTGGTGTTTTGTGTGTGTGTGTGTGTGTGTGTGTGTGTGTGAATAGCCCCTGTGTCAGTCATGGCACCCATGTGGAGGTCAGAGAAGAACTTATAGGAGCTGGTTCTCTGCTTCCACCACTGAGACCTGGGGATTGAACTTGAACTCAGGTCGTTAGGATTGGTGGCAAGTGCTTTTACCCACTGCACCATATCACTGACCCGATTTGGAAACTCTTATATAAGTCTGTAGAAAGACTATCATTTCTGGGACTGTAGCTTACCCTAATATAGGTAAATTTCATGGCATGGAAATGATACTGACACGGCAAGTCAATTTCAGGTGATGGGCAGGGTCTCATGCATACTAAGCATATACGATAGCACTGATCAAGTGCTGGTAAAGAAGTTTAAAGAAATTCATTATCATATAAAACTTGTTAAAAAATGGTTTGTTCTTGTTTTCTAGATAGAACTGTTTTGCCTGCATGTATGTGTGTACACCACATGCAGGCAGGGTCCAGGAAGGCTAGAAGAGGGGTGTTGGATCCCCAGGAACTGGAGTTTCAGACAGTGGTGAGCTGCCATTTGGGTGCTGGGAATGGAACCTGGATCTTCTGTAAAAGCAAGATGGCTTAGCTCTTAACTGCTGAACCATCTCTCAAGCCCCCTCCCCCAAATTCAGGTATTTTTAAAGGGGGGATTTAAAACAGGAAAAAAAAGAACAAATGGTCTAGAGAGACTGAGGATCTGACTTGGAGACTTACATCTTCTAGCTGCAGCTCCAGGGGATCTAACACCCTCTCTTGGCTCAAGGGAACTCATACATATTTGGCTCACATATGGGTAGACATGTATAGGAACTCACTCTGTAGACCAGGCTGGCCTCAAACTCAGAGATCCGCCTGTCTCTGTCCAGGCAGTGCTGGGATTGAAAGCACGTGCCACTACAAAGGGTAGCTTTTTTTCTGTTAATTTAAAACAAACAAACAAACCAAAATCAAGCTTCACAATGGTGACACGTCTTTGTGGTCACAGATACTTGTAAAGCCAACAAAAAAGATAGCCTGAACCTAGGAATTTGGGGCCAACCTAGCAAGATCTTATCTCTAAAAAGAAATAAATACTAGTTTTGACCTGTCAATTAAAATAAGATTTATGAGTGCTATACAGAAAGACCTTAAAAATTCCAGCAGTCAGGCAGTAGTGGAGGTAAAGGCTGGCGGAGCTGTGAGTGCTGGCCTGGTCTGCAGAGCGAATTCCAGGGTAGCGGAGCTCCCTGGAGAAACCCTGTCTTGGGAAAAAAAAACAAAGCCAGCACAGGGCCACCATCAGATTAGTAATTCCCTCAGGCTAAAACCACCAATGGACACAAAACCAAGTGTCTACTCTGGGATTGAGAAACAATTACACAATCTCCAGCGGGTATCTCCTGATGGTTGGATAACACCAAGGCAAGATAAGGAAACCTGCTGTGTAAAAAAAAAAAAAAAAAAAAAAAAAAAAAAAAAAAAAAACCTTCCCAGTGAAATACTAGGTACGTGGAAAAGCAGAATCACCTCCCTCTGTGGAAATTTGCCCCAAACTCATAATCTAAATCTAATCATATCACATAAATTCATCATGAAGGACTTTCTTCCCACGAATTGGCCTTCATTCTTCATAAACAAAGCAAACAAAAACAGAACAAATGGGAAAACTCATCAAGATTATGGATCATGAAAATTAAGATCAAAGCACGTTTTCTTTTTTTTTTTGAACTCTGGAGCTTTATTCAGTGGGTCTCTGGGTCTAGAAGAAGGTGTTAGGCCTCTTGTTAGTGAAGCGAGGCTTGTGTTGGCAACGCAGAACACGGTGGGGCAGCGGGAACTTGATCTTGGAGTCATGGAACTGCTTGACAGCCGGCCTGCGACATTTGCCGGTGGCGATCTCTTCCACCTTCATGATCTGGATGGAGTGTGCACGGGCACGATGCAGGGCACCCATGTCTCGGTAGCACTGTGTGACAGCCCCAGCAGTGGTCAGGTCGCGGTACTCGCGGTACATGTTGTGTGTCCCACTGTGGGCAGGTATTCGAGAAGCATGTTTTCTTTAAAAAGGAGACCAAAACCAGAATAAAACAAATAGTATAACACAGGTCACAACTTAGACTCTCCTGTTTCTTATTCAAGCACGTGGGTGCTACGGGCAAGAGGATTGTAAATTCAAGTTTATCTTCAGCTACATATTGCATTCAGGCTGGGATATATGAGATCCTGTTTTTAAAAAAGGGGGATGGGGGGCAGCAGTCCTTTAAGCCCAGGGCTCCGGAGACAGAGGCAGGCAGATCTCTGTGAGTTCGAGGCAGCCTGATCTACAGAGTGAGTTCCAGGACAGCCAGGGCTACACTGAGTAACCCCATCTCAAACAAACAAACAAACATCAAAAGGAGGCAGGTGGGGGCTGCTGGCAAGATGGCTCAGAGGATAAAGGCACTAACTAGCTGCCAAATCTGATTATCTGAGTTCAATCTCCAAGGACCACGTGGTAGAAGCAGAGAACGAGATCCTGCAAGTTGGCCTTTGCCCTCCATCCATTTGTCATAACACATTCTCCCCATCAATAAAATGTAATATTTTTTTCCCAAGACAGGGCTTCTCTGTGTAGCTTTGGAGCCTTTCCTCGCACTCACACTGTAGACTAGGCTGGCCTCAAACTCAGAGACCTGCCTGCCTCTACCTCGCAAATGCTGGGATTGAAGGTGTGCACTGATGAGGAAAAAAGCAGCTCCGCCAGCGCAAGAAATCCAATTAGGTCGAATCAAACCAAATCAGAATATCTATCGTTTTATTAAGAATGACTTACATAGATCTAATCTACATGGGAAGTAGAAAGTAGAAAAAGACATGATTTCCTGAGTAAATCTGTAGCATGGGGACCTTGCAGGAGGATTGAAGGGGGGGAGGGGAGAGGCAGGGAGGGAAGCAGAGAAAAATGTAGAGCTCAATAAATATCAATAAAAACAATAAGAATGACTCTCTGGGTGGCCGGGCACAGGGCGGAAAGACAGTACAGCAGGGAGCCCATGCAGACCCAAAACCACAGGTTTCTCCTTTAGGAGACCACTTAAATACCTTGTGGGAACGGTCCTGACCCCCTTCAGGGATGGCATGCTGGGATTTGGAGTCCAGAGCAAAGCAACTCTCAGGCCAGGGGTTGGGGCTATGCTTCCAACTTAACATACACCACTACCGCTTAGCGCAAATTTTTAATAAATTGAATGACAAGGGAAAGGGGAGCAATAAGTCAGTAGTTAAGAGTCCTGGCTGCTCTTGCAGAGGACCTGGGTTCAGTTCCCAGCACCCACATGACAGCTCACAGCTGACTATAACTCCAGTCCCAGAGGATTCATGCACTCTTCTGCCTGGCCTACTTGGGCACCAGGCACAGATGTGATACACAGACGTGCATGGTGGCAAAACAGCCATATCCATAAAAAAGTAAATAAATAAAATAAAATGTAGCTGATTACAGCGGTGCACACCTTTAATACCAGGCAGAAGTCGGCAGATCTCTGCGACTTCAGGGACACCCTGTTCTGCACAGCTAGAACAGCCAGGGTTACACAGTGAGGCCCCGCCACAAAACAAATAAAGAAGTGAATAAAAGGGATCCGGTGTGGTAGCACTCACCTCTAACCCCAAATTCTGGAGACAGAAACAGGCGAATCCCTGTGAATCCAATGCCAGCCAGGTCTACGGAGTTCCAAACTTGCCAGGGCTAGTGAGACTCTCCACTCCTTAACCCCCACCCCCAAAAAGGCATCCAGTTCATCTAGTTTATCATCTAGCAAATCCAGTTCAAATGTATAGACTTCCTGGAACAGGCTGCTGTGCTCCATCCCTAGCACTGAAGGAAGCAAGCACCACATAGTCTAGATGTGAAGCAGCTCACTGTTTGCACTCTGTCCATTGTCTGGTATGTTTTCTCCTTTTCATCCTTTTTATCTTTTCTTTTTATTTTTCGAGACAGGGTTCCTCTGTGTAACAGCCCTAGGTGTCCTAGAAAACGCTCTATAGACCAGCTGGCCTCGAACTCACAGCTATCTGCCTGTCTCTGTTTTCCAAGTGCTAGGATTAAGGGTGTGTGCCACCACCACCTGGCTCCTTTTCTTATTGATTTGTACATGTTTGTTATATGGCCCCAAAATATGGATACTAGTAGTTTCTTTTTTGACACAGGGTCTCACTATGTAGTCCTGAAAATCCTGGAACTCAGTATGTAGACCAGGCTGGTCTCAAACTCACAGAGATCCATCTGCCTCTACCTTCCTGGTACTGAGATTAAAGACGTGCCCCACCACATCAGCTGTATTCTACTGTTTTTAGATTTATATATGAATATACACGACAAGAGTACTTGGGAGTTACAGATGGTTGTTGGCTACCCGTGTGGATCCTGGGAATCAAATCTAGGTCCTCTGGAAGAGCAGCAAGTGCTCCTAACCACTGAGAATCTAGCCCTGAATTCTACCTTTGAGGAAAGGACTTTAATATTTGTGCATCTGGCTTGTGTAAGCCTTCATTTGTATGTACAGATACACATACCCTGTTAAATATTTTTCGCTTGTAAACATGACTAATAATTTAGTCCATTTAAATCAAAGTTAAAAAGTTCATCGGCTGAGCATTTACCTAGAAAGCACGGCCCCTGCGTTGCATCCCCAGACTGCAGGGACAGAGACAGGCAAAGAGTTTCTCCAAGCCAAGAACTGCTAATCCTGCCCTTTTGTTTAACAGAAAGGGACACCGCCCAGAGTGAATGGGCACAACTTCCTTAACTCCATACAGCCAGGCATTAATCTTATTAGAACCTGTTTTCCTTAGGTCCTGGGGTCAGGATGAGGTCAAGATTGACCTGGGCATGCTTCTCTGTTCACATTCACATTTGGAGCTAAGCCCCTTAATGCCCTATAAGTGCGCCTTAGGAAAAAAAAAATGGGCTCTTCTTGGGGAGTTTGAGGTTTCATTAGCCTAGGAATAGAATTGAACGCCCACAACGGCAGCGGCAGCGTACTTTCGGGAGAGAACCGTGCTGCACAAACCCTTTGTGTTGGTACAGAGAGCGGTACAGATCTTTGTCAGGGTCAATCTTTTAAGCGTTCCTTCTTACCTCTTTCTAGTTTACAGGAACACTTAGTTATCAGTTGAAGTCACCTTCTTTGCAGGGTCCAGTCTGGTGGCGGATTAAGCTAATCAGTTAATGATAAACCAAATGCCCACAGCTTGCCCTTAGGGGGTCGATAAGACACCTAGTGAGTGCTCCTAGGTGACAGAGTCGTTACCTACAAAAGGTCCTGGCTGGTCCCTGAGGCTAAGGAAGACTGAAAATTCCTTCCTTCAGATCCTTCAAGAGATAGGAAAAGAAGAACCTTTTTTTCCAGCTGTTACCAGGGTCATGCTAAAATCTAAACTAGAGGAACCGCAGGGGCGAGCTTTTTGGCAGAGAAGGGGCTAGCTTCAACCCTTCCCTTATCTTTTCCATCTTAGTTCTTAAGGATTACAAAATAATCATTAGGAAACATTTTCTTGGAAGTTGAGAAATTCTTGTGCCTCGAACATCTCGAACGTTTCAGAGCTGGAATAGCAACTGGCCTGAAAAGGGCACCCGCGAACCCTCCGTGCGCCGACGTGCTCCGGCGCCCCGCGCCCCTCAACCCTGCTGCTCCTCCTCGCGATGCTCTGGCTCACTCCTCCCGGTCCCCGCCCCGCTCCCGCTCTCCGATTGGAGAAACTCAGCCGCTGGCCCGCCCCGGGATTTAAAGGGCCCGCTCCGCCGCGCCGCCCTGGGAGCCACTGCTGGTCCCGGCCTTGCGGCCTGCGGGGGAGGCTGCCCGGAGGAGGTGGCGACGGTGGCAGCAGTGCACGTCCCCGGCCCCCAGGACCACGGCTTCCTTTCCGTCAGGTAGGTCTCCAGTAGTGTGTGCGCGGCTCCCACGTTCCCATCCTTAAGCTGGCCTCCTGGGCACGGATCTATACCTCCTGTCCTGGGACCTCGTCCGCATCACCTATAGGACTTCCCTCCCTGCTATGTCCCCTGCCAACACTTCCACTTTCCTGCAGTCCCTCGACCAGGGCAGGGCTTTGTTGGCCGCTTTTTGCTGAGTGGGGTAAGATGAAGCTCGCGGAGGATACATCCATACAAGGAGAGATGCACACGGCCCCTAAGTGTCACAGGCTCCCCCTTTCTGCTCTCCACACTGAGTGACTACCTTGGAAACCAAGGAGCCCACTTCTTCCGCCCCATTTGATATATAGGTCTAGAATGCATATCATTCTATCATCGTTGGACCGGACTGTTCACAGCATTCAAGATACACGGGTCCTTCATTCCCTGCGGGTCACGGTGCATCTAGAACACCCGCTGATAGCACAGTTGGTGGCTCAGCTTGACGTATCTGATTCACATCCTCCCCCCCACCCCCCCAAGCCTTCCAATACCACGCTGGGGATTTGGCAGCCCCAAACAGAAGTCCCGAGTGCTTAAGTCCAAACCTTGATTGTGGGTAGCCCCGTGGACATCTTACTGTCTCTGTGTCCTCCCTTTGGCAGATCCATCTATCCATCCATTTGTGTGGATCCACAATGGCAACCTTCAGCCGCCAGGAATTTTTCCAGCAGCTACTGCAGGGCTGTCTCCTGCCTACTGTCCAACAGGGCCTTGACCAGATCTGGCTGCTCCTTACCATCTGCTTCGCCTGCCGCCTCCTTTGGAGGCTGGGTAAGTGCCTGCCACATTGTGTTCCACCACATTAGATTTTCTCGAATCTGCCACAATCATGAATATCAAGATAGACCTTACCCTGCCACATCCTAACTTGCCACATCCTGCCGTGTCAAACCAGACCCCTACAGGTCCAGCATATCCCACCACATCCATTAAGCTAAGCTCCATTCCACCACAACACCTTCTTGATGTACAGCCACCTCAAGCCACACTATGCCAAGCCACATCCTGTTAAACTAAGACATGACCTTCAGCATTCTTTGCACTCGGGGATTGTGGGATCCTCAGCTGTCTATATTCTAAGGTTATCTATCAATCAGATCCTTAAATGCTGGTGTTACAAGTATCATATTGCAAAGTATCATAGTTACGGGTTTAAAGAGTCTTGCCAAGTTGAAATTTTCACAGGCTGGGCTTCCAAAATGTTGACATTATGAATTTCTCTAATCAGGGCATGATGAAATTTCTGAGTTCTTAGATTCTATAGCTTCCACAATCATAGAAGGTCAATAGCCAAATGAGAAAGTCCGAATCCCCAGGATCCCTATACGATACAGAGATTTCTGAAAACCAAAGGTTCTCGTTCCTTTTCCTTTTCATCTTAAGTGAATTTTTTTCCAGTTTTATTATTTTGGTACATATCAAAGCTACTGAAAAGTTGGAACAACTTTTCAGAGACCACACACATATAAATCAATCACCAGGTTTTCCATAGCTCATATTTTGCTATAAGAGCTTGCTCTAGCTGGGCAATGGTAGCGCACGCCTTTAATCCCAGCACTCGGGAGGCAGTAGCAGGCAGATAGCTGTGAGTTTGAGACCAGCCTGGTCTACAAGAGCTAGTTCCAGGACAGGCTCCAAAAGCTACAGAGAAACCCTGTCTTGAAAAACCAAAAAAAAAAAAAAACCAAAAAAACAAAAACCAAAAATCAGCTTGCTCTATCTTCCTACCTGCCCATCTTCCTGAGCCATTTCAGTAATAGTAGCATGATATTTCACCCCAAGTCCTTCAGTTTATGGTCCCTAAGAACAAAAGCACACATACCCCCAGTCATAGCTTCAACCATCATCCCCCACCCCTGCAAAATTTTAATCTGGATGCAATACTGTCCAACATAAATTAATAATTTTTTCTTTCAGGATGCCTGAAATGTCCCTGGTAGATGTTCCTTTTTAAATGCAGACCTTGCTACACTTGCCAGCTCATCAGTATCAGCTTTGGGGTCCCCTTCATCCCCATCACATTTTAGGCCTTTGCCCAAAGTGGGCCCTATTGCCCAAGTCCTCCTTTCTTTCCTGCCAATCCACCAACCTCCCACTTCTTGTCCCCCCCTGTTTCTCTCTCCCTGTCCCCTAAGGGTTACCGTCTTACCTGAAGCATGCAAGCACCGTGGCAGGTGGCTTCTTCAGCCTCTACCACTTCTTCCAGCTGCACATGGTTTGGGTCGTGCTGCTGAGCCTCCTGTGCTACCTCGTGCTGTTCCTCTGCCGACACTCCTCTCACCGAGGCGTCTTCCTCTCCATCACCATCCTCATCTACCTACTCATGGGGTATGGGTGTGCATCCTCACCCTCACCCTGAAGGCAGGAGGCTCCCCAAGGCCTCGATGAAGTGGTCCTAGATAGGATGGCATGGGCTTCTAAGGAGAAAGGGAGGAGTCAGGGATCACCGTTCTCCAAAGAGACACCAGAAAGAGAGAGTGACTAGTGTCCCTGAAGGAGACTGGAACACTTGCTCCTTTCATGAGGCTGTACAGGATGGGTTGATCGTGGGCTTCCCCTGGAGGGGGCGCTGGGAATTTTTTTCCCTTAGTATGTAGTATGCATCAGAAAGGCAGAACCCCTTCAATACCTTGATGCCCCCCTGTAGTGTCCAAAGCCCTAGGAAGCATAGGGCCAAGACAGTCACCTTTTTCCCTTCAGTGAGATGCACATGGTGGACACCGTGACATGGCACAAGATGCGAGGTGGGTAGCTCTGCCCCCCTTCCTCCCCTCATTTCCTAAGAGCCCCCACCCTGATTCTTTCCTCCCTGACTTTCCCCCTTCCTAAACCACATACAGCGCAGGTCTCCCTCTCCCCTGGCATCTGTGTCTCTCTGTCTCTTTCTGCTTATCATCGTGTCTCCCTTTCCTGGCACCTCACACCTGGTACACCCTATCTTTCATTGTGACATGGTTTCTTGTCCATACACTTGACCATGGGCCCCACACATAGGGGCCCAGATGATCGTGGCCATGAAGGCGGTGTCTCTGGGCTTCGACCTGGACCGGGGCGAGGTGGGTGCAGTGCCCTCACCTGTGGAGTTCATGGGCTACCTCTACTTTGTGGGCACCATCGTCTTTGGGCCCTGGATATCCTTCCACAGCTACCTACAGGCTGTCCAAGGCCGCCCACTGGTGAGCTCCTGGGTGGCTAGGTGGGCAGGGACTGTGGGAGTCGCCATGGGGCAGTGTTCATGGATCCTTGATCCCACAGAGCCGCCGATGGCTGAAGAAGGTGGCCCGGAGCCTGGCGCTGGCCCTGCTGTGCCTTGTACTGTCCACTTGTGTGGGCCCTTACCTCTTCCCCTACTTCATCCCCCTCGACGGTGATCGACTCTTTCGCAAGTGAGCACAGCCTTCAAGGCCCCTGTGTAGCAGTGAGGGGGTTGGGTAGGAGCCTGGGGTCTTCCCAATTCTGAGCCTGTCTCTTAATGCTTCTGTCTGTCTTCTGTTACTACAGCAAGAAACGCAAAGCCAGGTAAATGAGGGCAGGTGCTGAGGGCAAGTGGGATGACCAGGGCTGGGCCAGAGCCTTGGACCATATGGTTCCAGACATCTGAATTTGACTGACCATCTACCCCATTACTGCACAGAGACCAAGTGTCTGTCTGTGGATGTCTGTTTGACCAAGATTGGCTCAGTGACTCCGTGTATGACTGACACTCCAACACTACTGTGTCTGGATGTCCTTCTGTTGTACCAATAGAAACAAGCTATGTGACTGTAATGGAAAGCGGCAAGTGTGTATTAGTTGGTGACTCTAAATTGTCCATGACTCCTGATAACAGAGTTGAATTGTTTGCCTGTGGCCATTGACTCCCTGAGTGTTGGGCTGAGAATCCTGACTGGCTTGCTGTGCATTGTCAGTGGTGGGCTTGTGTGGCTGTCACTGGCTAGAGTAAACCTGGGTCAGTGATTCTGGCTTATCTGTAATTCTGGTCTGCCTGTACAGCATGCAGTGTGCCTGCTTGTGATTGACTCTGC
Source organism: Microtus pennsylvanicus (assembly GCF_037038515.1). Lineage (NCBI taxonomy): Eukaryota > Metazoa > Chordata > Mammalia > Rodentia > Cricetidae > Microtus > Microtus pennsylvanicus. Next base: position 133,494,867 of record NC_134601.1, on the reverse strand, counting down.
AGTTTGTCTGCCGTCTTAAACTGCTTGGTGCTATCTGCCTAAAGGATTATGACAAGCTATGAGCCTGTGCCTGTTTGACCAGGACTGTATCTGGCTGTTTGCTAGCCGTTTGATCGTATGACTCGCTACCCTTACTCACTGGCTCTTGGTTATGTCTAATACTAATGAGACTCCAAAAAGTGGCTAGGCGTTGCACGCCTTTAATCTCAGCACTTGGAAGGAGGGGCAGGCGGATCTCTGTGAGTTTGAGACCAGCCTGGTCTACAAGAGCTAGTTCAGGACAGGCTCCAAAGCTACAGAGAAACCCTGTCTCGGAAAAGAAAAGAGAATGAGACTGAAAAAAGTGAAGTCACTTGACCAGTGCCCCTGAGTTAAATTGTCGGGCACAAAGCCCAGGCCTAATTGAAGTACCTTTATGTTTTGGAATGCAGGGCACTATTCTGCTTTTGACATTGTCTGTGAAATTGACCGTGTATGTGTGCATAGTGGGCATTTAACTGTCTCTGTGTCTCACTAAGGTTTTATTTTATTGTCTTATAAGGTGACTGAATCTGGTTAGAGAGCTGAGAGGCTGAGAACATTTTTGTCTGGCTGTGTGGCCATTTTAGTGTGTAGGGCTGTGTCATATGCCAGCTCATGCATTCATTTGAGCCATGTGGAATCAATCAATCACCTGACTCTGTGTGTGTGTGTGTGTGTGTGTGTGTGTGTGTGTGTGTGTGTGTGTGTGACCATCAGAGTCTGCCTCTTTTGCTACCGTGTTTCTGTCTTATCTATGAAGAACTCAGGCCAATTTCCAGGGTCTCTCTGACTCTCTTTTCTCTCCTCTCTGCTGCATTCCTGACCTCTGGGGGCCCTAGGGGCACCATGGTAAGGTGAGTCCACAAGGCCGCGATGTTGAGACATGGAGGGGGGGTGTCGTGTCTGGGCCTGGATGTAATACCTTCCTTCCTGGCCCTTTCTTCACAGGTGGCTGCGGGCCTACGAGAGTGCTGTCTCCTTCCACTTCAGCAACTATTTTGTGGGCTTTCTGTCTGAGGCTACAGCCACATTGGCCGGGGCTGGCTTCACGGAGGAGAAGGACCACCTGGAATGGTGGGGAGGATTTTGGGGCCCCTTCTCCCACAGGGTTTTGCCTGGAGGAAGTGTAGGGTGGTGGGAGGTGATCCTGAGAAGGAACCAGTCAAGACGGAAGCATAGCAACCAGCTAGCTTGATACCAACTGTAATGGCATGTCTGTTTTGCCCACAAGGGACCTGACAGTCTCTAGACCATTGAATGTGGAGCTGCCCCGGTCCATGGTGGAAGTTGTCACAAGCTGGAACCTGCCCATGTCTTATTGGTTAAATAACTGTGAGTCCCCAAGTCACCACTCCAAAAAAGTTGGTAACCCAGACCCTTTCATACATTTATACAGCAAACATTTAGTGGGCAACTGCTGCATGGTGGGAGCTGAAGACACAGCAGCGGCTAGCTGTTAGTGTAGCTCAGTTTGTAGAGTGCTTGTCTAGTAGTCATGAAACCCAAGACACAGCAGCGGCTAGCTGTTAGCGTAGCTCAGTTTGTAGAGTGCTTGTCTAGTAGTCATGAAACCCAAGACACAGCAGCGGCTAGCTGTTAGCGTAGCTCAGTTTGTAGAGTGCTTGTTTAGTAGTCATGAGACCGAAGATTTTGATCCCTAGCACCACATAAAAACTGGGTGTGTGGTACCTGTTTGTAATCCCAGCTCTCTGGAGGTGGAGGCTGGAGGCTTGGAAGTTCAAGGTCATCCTCAGCTACAGAGCTGTTTTTAGGTCAGCCTTGGGTACTACATGAGCTCCTGTCTCAAAAACAAGGTATGTTAGGAACAACAACAACAACAACAAAAAACTCACAACATTTGCTAACCTGGTAAAAGTGGTAATTGGGAGGGTGGATAATTAGGGAAAAAAATACGCAGTAAGTCAGGTAGTGATAAATGCCGACGTGAGTAGTAACAGTGATGTTGAAAAAGGAAGGAACAGGGAGTGGTCTGGAAAGTACTTTATCCAGGGCAAGTTTTCCTGACACTTGAGCAAAGATCTAAGGACACTGAAGGAGCAAGGAATGCAGATATGTGGGGGAGGAATGTGACAGGTGGCGAGACAGCAGGTGCTAAGGCCCTGACGTGCGAGTTTGCCTGGTGTGTCGGAGAGACAGCAAGAAGGTCGTAGGGGGACTGGAAACATGACTCCAGGGTAGGGCGTGTGCAAGCCATTCAGTTATATCCCCAGAATTGGAAGAACAAAGTGAGCACGGTGGGGTAGTAGCAGGACATGAGATCAGAGATCCTCAAGAGACTCCTGGACCATTGAGAGATAGTGTCTCTGGGCAGGGCTAGGATCAGAGGAGAGTCATTTGGGTTGGAACTGGATCCCCCTGGCCTTTTTGTAACTGGATCCCTTCGACTAGATGAAGGCAAGTGGAGAGAGGGGTGACAGCAGCAAGGGGGCCGCTGGAGCTGCCCGGAGCAGCAAGAGTGGTGGCAACAGGGCACAGGGAAATGTAGGATTCTGGTGGATTCTGAAGGAAGAACTGATAAGATTTGCTAAGAGTGTAGGTGTGTTGGGAAGGTTGAATTTTGCCCTGAGGACCTAGAAGGATGGAGAGTTGCCACTGACTAGCTAGCCTTGTGAAGTCTGGCTGAAGCAGGATGGGAGGAAGACTTGGAGTTCGTTTTCAGGCTTGTAACAGTTGAGGACATCATAGACTTTATCCTGAGGGCCCCAACAGATTGTGGTTATCTTCCTACCTGTCACTCCCTGCAAGGGCTGGTGGACATTCCGGACAATCTGAACCTGTATCTCTCTCGCCTGCAGATGTTTTCAAGAATGCTCTCCGCCTGGGGACCTTCTCAGCTGTGCTGGTCACCTACGCATCCAGTGCCCTCCTGCATGTGAGCTGGACAGACCTGGATGGAGGGAAGCTGGGCGGGGGAACCAGAGTCTCATCGCTCTCATTGTCTCCTTCCCCGACTCTCCAGGGCTTCAGTTTCCACCTGGCTGCGGTACTGCTGTCCCTGGCATTTATCACCTACGTGGAACATGGTGAGTGCAGAGCCTGGTAGAGTCCCAATGGGAGGAAGGTTCATGGGAGGCCAGCTCCAGTGGTCCCAAAGACTAACCGCACTACCTGCCGTCCCACCCTGTCCAGTCCTCCGAAAGCGCCTGGCTCAGATCCTCAGTGCCTGCATCTTGTCTAAGCGTTGTCTGCCGGACTGTTCACATCGGCATCGCTTGGTGAGAGTTCATCATGGGTAACCTTGTACCCAACATTGCCCTTTCCAAAATGTCACTTCTGTCTCCATCTTGTATCTGTCTCCGGGTGCCCAGCCTCCTCTTCTGGTGCCTGAGCCATTCCTAAAACCTCGCCTCTATTCACTCGCATCTGTTTCTCTAACAGGCATTTATTGAGCACCTGCTGTATACACACCTGGCATTCGTTCCCCCCACTGAACATTTATTGAGCACCTGCTGGTTCTAGGTGCTGGAGACAAAGTGGTGAACAAAGCAGGCCAAAGTCTTGGCCCCGTGGGACAAAGATTTTAATTGGGGAGACAGTAAAGTCAGTCAAGGCTAATAGTAGTTTGTCAGGTTGTGAGTAGCGCTAAGCATAAGGGAAAGGGGATGGGAAGTGTGGTGGTGGTTTCCCTTTTCGTTGGGAAGATCAGGAAAGCCTCCATAGGTGAGGCAACTTGTGAGTTCTTTAAGTAAAAGAGCTAAGGGAGGGGAGCATCTCAGGAAAAGGGGATACCCAGCATAAAGTCCCACCCCAACTTGGGAATCTCGGAGGAACAGTGAGGAGGCCAGTGTGGCCTGAGCAGAGTGATGGGGAGAGGGGAAAGATGGGCCCTCTAGGTCAGGGCGGGATTTGTTTTGGTTTTGTTGTTGTTTTCATTCTGTTTGCCATAAGAAATGCAGACAACCTCACATTTGTCTCCCACCCGGCAACGATGCTCATCACCATAACCCCTGGCTCAAAGCCCTCACCACCATTCTTGCTCCTCTGCCTGAACGCTCGCATCTCCCCCAACCTGGACGCCCTCGTGGTTACCAACACCCTCGTCCTTGGATACCTCTGAGCTCCCATAAGAGGCTCCTTGAACCATCTCTTTCCTATCTCGGGGTACCCTGGGCATCCTCATTCCTGAGACCCACAGTGCCTTGTGTCCCCCTGGGCTTCCCTGCACAGGTGGTGGTGGGGGACAGTGGGCAGGTTCAGCTGCTAAATATATCCATCTGTCCCCCACAGGGCCTGAGGGTACGAGCCTTAAACTTGCTCTTTGGGGCCCTGGCTGTCTTCCACTTGGCCTACCTGGGCTCCCTGTTTGATGTCGATGTGGACGACACCACAGAGGAGCAGGTGAGGTGGTGCCCTGGGCTGGGAGGTGAGCCAGGGATGGCACTTGGGAGAACCTTGAAGACCAAGGCAGTGAGGCCAAGCCAAGGTCCCGTGGTTTAGCTTGTACAAATGCCTTGCTCCATCTTTCCCATTGTCCCTCAAATTTAGTCACACTGCTGGCTCTTTCCTTTGAGTAAACTGCAGTATTTACTTATTTACCCTCTAAAATCCATTCATCTGAGATAGAATACAAAATCTGTTTAACTGTTAGGAACTGAACCCAGGTCCTCCCTCGTGTTATATACATTTGCTTTGCCTCCTGGCCCCAGGTTTTACTTTTGTGTATAACTTTGAGGGGTTTCATGTATTCCAGGCTGGCCTCAAACTCATTATTTACCTCCTAAGGGTTGAAATGACAGGCAGGCACCACCAGAGCCCAGTTTTATGGGCTGCTAGAGATGAAACTAAGGGCTTGGTGCAAGGACATGTAAGCATTCCACTATGTTACACACTCCAGCCCTCCCGCACCCTCACCCCCCCCATATCTGTGTGTGTGTGTGTGTGTGTGTGTGTGTGTGTGTGAGAGAGAGAGAGAGAGAGAGAGAGAGAGAGAGAGGCAGAGAGACAGAGACAGACACACACACACAGAAAAAGACACTCATGTAACCCAGATTAGCCTCAAGCTCATTATTAGCCAGAGACAACCTTGAACTTCTTTCTAGTCATCCTGCACACACCTTCCATGTGCTAGATTATAGACATGTCTGTCCAGACCCAGGTTATGTGTGCTGGGGATGGATTTCAGGGCTTCCTGTATGCTACCGATCAAGCTACATCCCAGCCCTGGATTCTGCTTTAAAATTTATGTTCCTTGGAGTGATGATGCATACCTACAGGTGCCAGCAACTTGGGACACTGAGGCAGGAATGTGTGAGCCCGGGAATGTTGCCACCTGGGCAACATAATTGAGACTTTATTTTTAGAAAAATCACCTTGGCTGGGTATTGGCAGCACACGTGTTTAATCCCAGCACTTGGGAGGCAGAGTCAAGTGGATCTCAGTGAGTTCGAGACCAGCCTGGTCTAAAAAGTGAGTTCCAGGCCGGGTGGTGGTGGCGCACGCCTTTAATCCTAGCACTCGGGAGGCAGAAGCAGGCAGATCTCTGTGAGTTCGAGGCCAGCCTGGTCTACAAAGGGAGTTCCAGGACAGGTTCCAAAGCTACAGAGAAACCCTGTCTCGAAAAACCAAAAAAAAAAAAAAAAGTGAGTTCCAGGACAGTCAGGGCTGTTACACAGAGAAACCCTGTCTTGAAAAAACAAACAAACAAAAAACCTAAAATTTATGTTTTGCTTTGGAGACAGGGTTTCCCTGTAGTTTTGGAGTCTGTCCTGGAACTTACTCTTGTAGACCACGTTGGCCTCGAACTCACAGAGATCTGCCTGCCTCTGCCTCCCAAGTGCTGGGATTAAAGGTGTGCACCACCACCACCCAGCCTGATTGTTAAATTCTTACCTGAAAATAAATTTTCATGGTTTTTTCCTACTTAAGAATATTTTAAAATTTTCATTCAAAACAAAATCTTGAGTTTGCAGCCTGGCATGGCAGTGTACAACTTTAGTTCCAGCACTTGGGAGGCAGAGACAACTGGGTCTCTGTAAGTTCAAGGCCAGCTTGGTCTCTGTATTATAGTGAGTTAGTAGAAAAACATTGACTCAAAAGAAATTTGGATTTGTTTGGTCCTGGTTTTTGTTGTTGTTGTTTCATTCCTGGATTCTGTATTAGTCCAGGCTAGTTTGAATCCTTTTTCTCAAATCTCAGCCTCCCTAGTGCCAAGATTACATGCCTTTAATCCCAGCAGCACTTTGGGAGGTAGAGGCTGATGGATCTCTGAGTTCAAGGCTAGCCTGGGATCTAGCTTGTAGATCTGGGAGTACTGTCAGGGCTACAGAGAAACTCTGTCTGGAAAAAAAAAAAGATTACATATCAGCTGTCATGCCCACTTGAGTTTCTTTTTGAGATATATAAAAAAAGATCATCTTTGCTTCAGCCTCCCAAATACATGAGATTACAAGGCATACACCACTATGCCAGGCTTTCTTTAACATTTTTTTTGAGATTTATTTATTTATTATGTAAATGTTCTGCCTGCATGTGTCCCTGCAGGCCAGAAGAGGGCACCAGATCTTATTACAGGTGGTTGTGAGCCAACATGTGGTTGCTGGGAATTGAACTCAGGACCTCTGGAAGAATAATCAGTGCTCTTAACCACTAAGCCATTTCTCCAGCCCTTCTTTAACATTTTTAAAAACATTTTAGGAATGGGTGTGGTGATGAGTGCTGCTAGTCCCAGCGCTCAGGGAGGCAGAAGCAGATAATTTTTGTGAGTCTGAGGTCAGCCTAGTCTACAGTGAGTTCAAGGCCAGCCAGGGCTATGGAGAGAGAACCCATCTCAAAAAAAAAAAAAAAATAACAACCAAACAAAAAATACATTAGAGGTGGGAGTGTAGAGCCCACAGTGGTAGAGCCCTTGTCTGCCATGGTTGAAATGTGATCCTTAGCACCCAAAACAAACACAAAGTAACCATTGGAGATAGTCACTGCAAAATGCACAAGCAAACATTTTAATTCATTTATTAACTGTCTTCCTCAAAGCATGTCAAACATACATACAATATATTTAATTAATTTAATTTCTTTCCTCCAGGTTTTTTCCCTAAGACAAGGTTTCTCTGTGTAACAGTCCTGACTGTCCTGGAACTAGCTCCATAGATCAGGCTGGCCTCACACTCACAGAGATGGGCCTGCCTCTGCCTCCCAAGTGCTGGGACTAAAGGCATGGGCCTCCACACCTTGCTTACTCCAGTTTTTTAAGCACATAGCATCTTCATTTTTTCCATTGCAAGAGTTCAACATGGTTTATTTTGTTCCTTATTGGTAGACGCTCAGATTTCCAATGATTTCATATGGCATCCAGCACATCATCTTGTTTTTATTTTTTTAATATTTATTTATTTATTATGTATACAATGTTCTGTCTCTGTGTATGCCTGAAGGCCAGAAGAGGGCACCAGACCTCATTACAGATGGTTGTGAGCCACCATGTGGTTGCTGGGAATTGAACTCAGGACCTTTGGAAGAGCAGGCAATGCTCTTAACCACTGAGCCATCTCTCCAGCCCCTCATCTTGTTTTTAAAATGACCTTTTTGTTGCTGCTGGAAATCAAAACCCAGGGTCTCCTGCATAAAAACACACACCCTACCATCAAACTATACACTCATCCCCTTGAAATGATCTTTAAGGAATGAAAAGCATTACCTGGTTACCCTTCATAAGTACCTAGACCTGTCTGTCACTTAGGTATACGAGCACATACCAAATATCCCTGGGCAAAAGATGGCTTTTTCTGAGAGACTCTGTCCTTGAATTTCAGAACCACGACCTCTTTCTCTCCTACAGGGCTACGGCATGGCATACACTGTCCACAAGTGGTCAGAGCTCAGCTGGGCCAGTCACTGGGTCACTTTTGGATGCTGGATCTTCTACCGTCTCATAGGCTGAAGCATATGACCCTCATAATTCCCTTCAAGACCCCTCCTTAGGGTACCAGCCCCCATGGGGGGATGAGGGAAGGCCCTTTCTCTACTCCTTGACCCTCTCCATTCTTGAGCCCCAACACCCCTATACATAACACGCAAACACACACAACCTTCCCTTGCCTGTCAATCCCCACCCCACTACCAGGCGGGAAGGGGGTGGTCCTCATTGGGGCCTAGAAGTGGATACTTGGGGATGCAGAGAGGAGCTGATCTAGGGCCTCCCCGCCTGCCTTCTCCCTTTTTATATGCAGTTTGTTATTGTCAAATAAAAGTAGAAATACGGAACAGGCTCATTCTTCACTGCTCAGAGGGGAAGAGGAGAGAGCAAAGAAGGAGGACCACAGATAAGGGTTTGGAAACTGAAACTCACAAGCGGGAGCAGATTATGATCTGTTTGCGGTGAATTTAAGATTGCTCATGATTGGCTGATACTGGTCCTGCTTGTGTAGAGCAGGAATAGATGTGGGGGTGGGGTGGGGGAGAGGAGCACTAACAGTAAATGATAAAGAATTGAGTGACCCTTATTCTGATTGGTTGCTCAAATTAGGACAGACGAAGGGTTGATGCCTATAGGTCAGTAGGACTGAGTGTTGCAGGTTATAATTATGCTGATTCTGAAATGGGTGCTTTCTGACTGAATGCTGATGAGGTGTGATTGCCCACTGGTTTAGCGCCATGTTCTGTTTGGCTCTTAAGAACTGGCACGGCTGAGAGTCTCCACATCAATTGCTCAGCAGGAGTGAGGGTTTTGAATAGTTTCTATTTGAAGTAGGGACTGGTGAGCGTGGCCGCTGCTGTCAGGGCTGGGGAGTTCTGAGCTCAGGTGGGCGCTAGGTTTGTGCGGAATGCGATCTACCTGTCATATTTTCTTTGCATTCGGACTGAGGATGGGCCTGGGAACTGATGTTGCCTAGAAAATTAAGAGATAGAGGGCCACGCAATGCCTATTCATTAGCAAATGTTCAAGACTTACCGCTTCGTTAGCTTCCGCGATTGATAAAGGGGCGGCGAAATTGAAGCCCAGACTAGCGTAGATTTCCTATTGGCAGAAAATGCCCACCGACCTTGGAGGATCCTGGTCTCCACCCCACTCCTGACTTAGTCTCAGCCAACAGGGAAGATGGCACCACGGGCGAGGACAGGGCCTGAGACATACGGAGGACTCCTATTGGCAGAAGCCACCTCCTCCACTTCACTATTGGTTCGCTCCATTAGGCGGGGAGTAGCGAGGGCGGAACTGGGGCTATTTGGGAGCGCTCAGGTCTGCCTGGAAAGTCGCAAGCCTGTACTAAGAAGAGGCCCTGCGATCGTGCCGCCTAGGTGAGTGCTCTCTGCCTGCTAGCCTGCCTGAGTCCCCGACTTGTGCCCAGGCCCTCCACGACAGCCGCCTGCCTGGGAGCCCTGCCCTACCCGGCGCCTGCGCAGGACCTGGGCCCTAAAGCCGTTGTCCAGACGACGGAAGACTCGCCCTCTCGTTGGGCAGCGGCAGTGTAAGGTTCTGGTTGTGATTGGTGGTCTCTGGGCTCGGTTCCCCTTTTTCCTGTTTAGCACCACCCGTGAGACCTGCCTTTCCTACTCCTTCTGACTTGTTGGCGGCACGGTACACTAATTTCCTGGAGTCTGGCTTTTGGAGCGCGGTGCATAGGGCTGTAGCTCTGATTGGTCATCTCTGCAGCCCCCCAACTGCTTTTCCTGGACCGTGCGGGTAGGAGTAGCTTCCAATTGAATGATCCTTGCCATTGTCTCCCGCAGCGGACCCAGGCTATCTATGTTCCTGTGTCTGTCTACGAAACTGAGCCCCAAGTGCTGGGACCTGGCTTGCTGACAGTGACTCTCCCACCAGAGTGTGACCAATGCGGGCCGTGGTCAGGACTGATCGCTGTGTGTCCTGCACTAGATTGTGACCCCCGAGGGCTGAGATCAAGGCCTTTGGTTCTTGTCACCTCCACCAGAGGTGACCAAGAGGACTAGGACCAGGACTTGTACGTTGTGACCCCCCTTGAGGGCTGAGTCTGACTAATAACAAACAGGAAATACAATTCAGTGTAGTTTAGCAGTGCAGCCTGAGGATCCCTTGGAGCCTGGGGGCCTCTACTTAGGCTCACGAAGGCCTTGAAACCTGCCTGGTGTAAGAAAATGCTAGGATGTATCACCATGAAGCAAGTTAGTGAGTTTACTCCAGCAGAAAGCTGCACTTGGAAGAGTGTTCAGAGAGGAATGCACCTAGGTGCCCAGCAGAAGCTATATATCTAATTTAGGGGGCTGGGAAAGCTGTTTAGTCTCGAAGTTTGTTTCTTTGTTTGTTTGAATATAGGATCTTGCTATGTAGCTCTGGCTACTCTGGAACTTTTTATGTAGACCAGGCTAGCCTGGAACTCATAGCAATCGTTCAGCCTCAGCTTCCAGAATGTTGGGATTTCAGGCATGTGTTAACCACACACTGTTATAACTACACACATTTGGCAAGGACACTGGACTTAAGTTTATTAGTCAGTTTTGACAGTTTTGTTTTTGCTGTTTCCCAGAAACAGGGTATAATTCTCTTACAGGTGGACTGGTTAAGTATGTCAAAATCCCTGACACCATTACCAAGAGAGCGAGGAGGACCTTTTACCTTCTCATGCCCCCGTTTTTTCCTAGCTAGTTCTCCAGTCTTACCAGTCTCGAGCCAGGCCCATTTCTTATTGCGAGGCCTCCCAGAGACTTGGGACAAGCCTTTATTATTTATGTAGATTCGTATTTTAGTTACAGTCTTTTTAAAGATTAATTTTATTTTATATGTATGATTATTTTGCCTGCATATATATGTATGTATCCAGAGAAGCCAGAAGGTGTTGGATCCCCTGGAACTAGAGTTACAGATGGTTGTGAGCCACTGTGTGAGTGCTGGGAATTGAACCCAGGTCTCTGCAAGAACAAGTACATCTCTCCAGCCCTAGTTATATTCTTTGAAATGGCTCAAAATTAGAGTTTTTTTCTTGTTTTTTTTCCTTCTTTCTCCTTCCCACCCCTCCCTCTGAGACAGAGCGTCACTGCACAGCCCTGGCTGACCTTGAACTCACTACGTAAACCAGGCTGGCCTCAAAGTCAACAGAGATCCACCTGCCTTCAAGTGCTGGGACTCTAAATATCTGTGGTACCAGGTCCCGCTAAAATTGGTCTGTTTTTAATCCTCCAGTCTTATAGTAATTCTGTTAAATAATGGATCTATTATTCAACATTTTTTTGTTTGTTTTTTCCGTATAACAGGACAGGGTTTCTCCGTTTAACAGCCCTAGCTGTCCTGGAACTAGCTCTGTAGACCAGGCTGGCCTCGAACTCACAGAAATCCGCCTGCCTCTGCCTTCGGATAGATTGAAAGGCCTGCACCACCACCACCACCCGGCTCATTTACATTTCTTATTGCAAACTATTTGGATTTGGTTTAATTATCTCACCATGTACTTTCTGTTTGCCCAGGTTTTTCTGTTCCTTTTTTCTCCCTGTTTATCTCCAAGCAGCCAGCGGCCCATAGCAGCATGACCACCAATATGGGCCCCTTACACCCATACTGGCCCAGGCACCTGAGGCTGGACAACTTTGTGCCTAATGACCTCCCGACCTGGCATATTTTGGCTGGCCTATTCTCCGTCTCTGGGGTCCTAATTGTGATCACGTGGCTGTTGTCTGATCGAGCTTCCGTTGTCCCACTTGGAACTTGGCGTCGACTGGCCCTGTGCTGGTTTACTGTTTGTACATTCATTCATCTTGTGATCGAGGGCTGGTTCTCTTTCTACCATGACATCCTTCTTGAAGACCAAGCCTTCTTATCCCAACTCTGTGAGTCCCGAGTTCTTGTACTGTGGGAGGGAATTTTTCTGGGTAGAGATTGGCTTTGATATTTAAGCACCACCCCCCATGCTTGCTTACTTTTTTCTTTCTTCCTTCCTTTCTTTCTTTTTTAGTTCTGTTAACTTCTTTTCAAAGCCTAAGCAGTTGTTATCTGTGCTGAGATTCTTTTTTGTTTTTTGGTTTTTTTAAAAGATTTATTAATTTGGGGTTGGAGAGATGGCTCAGTGGTTAAGAACACTGGCTGTTCTTGCGGAGGACCCGGGTTCAATTCTCAGCATCCATATGGTGGCTCACAACCATCTGTAACTCCAGTCCCAGGGGAACTAACACTCTCTCGTGGCCTCTGAGCTCACTGCACATATATACATACATACATACATACATAGAGAGATTTAAAAATAAATAAAATAGGGTTGTAGAGATGGCTCAATGGTTAAGAACATTTACTGCCTTCCTTCCAGAGGATCTGAGTTCAATTCCCAGCGCCCATATCAGGCATTTCACAAATGACTATAACTAGCTCCAGGGAATCTGACACCTCTCTGGCCTCCAAACACCTGTATACATGTGATACACACATGCGCACACACATACACACACACAGCCTTAGATAGAAATAAATAAGTTAAAAAATACAATAATTTTCATTTATTCGTATGAGTGCTCTTCCTGAACATGTGTGTGTGTGTGTGTACTGTTCGCATGCCTGTGGAGGCAGGGAAAAGGCACCAGATCCCTTGAAACTGAAGATAGGGATAGCTGTTCTTTTTAAAATCTTTTTTTAATTAATAATTTTAAATGTAATTTTTATGTGCAAAGGTGTTTTACCTACCTGTATGCAATTGGAACCCCAGGACTGGAGTTAAAGAGTTTTTTGTTTGCTTTGTTTTTCGAGACAGGGTTTCTCTGTAGCTTTGGAGCCTGTCCTGGAACTCCCTCCATAGACCAGGCTGGCCTCGAACTCACAGAGATCCGCCCGCCTCTGCCTTCCAAGTCCTGGGACTAAAGGTGTGCACCATCACTGCCCGGCTTGGAGTTAAAAGAGGATTGTGAGCCACCATGTGAGTGCCCTATCTTCCAGAAGAGCTGAACCATCTCTCCAGCCCAAAATGCACACATGACATTCACTGCTTATTATAGGCTTTTCTTTTCAGTCTCATGTAGACCTGGCTGGCTTGGAACTTGCTATGTAGATCAGGCTGGCCTTGAACTCACACAGGTCGACTGCTTCTGCCTCCCTGAGAGCTTGCATTAAAGGGTATGATACCATGCCCCACCCAGTTAGGGGCAGTTGTAAACCACTATATGGACACTGAGCCCAGGTCCTCTGTAAGAGCAGCAAGTGTTTTATCCTCCACTGAGCCATTTCTCCACCTCCACAGGTTGTTTGTTTGTTTTGAGACAGATCTCACTGCATAGTTTTGGCTGGCCTGGAACTATCTCTGTTGACCAGGCTGGTCTTGAACTCACAGAAATTCTCCTGCCTCTGCCTCCCGAGTGCTGGGATTAAAGGTGTGTGCCACCACTGCCTGGCAGCCATCTTCTAGTTTTTTCCAGACAGTATCTCATGCAGTCTGTGCTGGCTTCTAAATATCCATGTAATTAAAAGATGAACTTGAACTTCTGATTCTCCTGCCTCTGCTTCTGCCTCTCAAGTGCCGGGGTTACAAACATGCAGCATCACACCTGACTGCCCCACTCCTCATCATCTCTGCCCCCTGTTATACCACGTGCCTCGAGTGCCATGCAATCCTAGCACCATTGTGTGTCAGTCTTTACACATGTTACATACACAGACAGACCTTAGAATCAAAACTTTCCCCTCCATCATCCAGCTGAACAAACTGAGGCATGGGGATATTATAACGATTGTTGTCGTACAGTGATTATCACAAATATGAGTTCCTTTTCCTGACTTGATTCTTCATGTATCTGTTTGCCTCAGGGAAAGAGTATTCCAAGGGAGACAGCCGATATATCCTGTAAGTATTTTGCCTCTGTCAGTGGAAACCTGTACTGGTTTGGGGCAGTGGTGAGTTGGGGCACTAACAAGCTATTCTGTGGGCAGAGCACAATGATGCCAGTGTTCGTCTTTTCTCTTGCAGTAATGATGGCTTCATCGTCTCTATGGAGACTATCACAGCTTTGCTCTGGGGACCACTCAGCCTGTGGGTAGTGATTGCCTTTCTCCGCCAGCAGCCCTTCCGCTTTGTCCTACAGCTTGTGGTCTCTGTGGGTGAGGAGAAAATTTACACCTGGCACTACAAGGGTTATGGGGGAATCTCTAGATACAGGCACATCCCTGTGGGTGAGATTGCATACATATCCAGTAAGGGGTAGACATGCTGAATTATAAGCTCCTTGGTATTCTAGAACATCCAAATCTCTCTCTCTCTGAGCTTGCCTCTCCAGGAGGAATGTGTATTTCTCTTCTTTCTCCATCAGCGTCTCCTATGAAGGTTACTTGATAAAGTAAATACTGCCCAGGATCTCTGGGTACTCCAGGATCAGGACCTAAAGTGTTAGCTTTTCTTTCGTTTGCATATATGAGCTCTCTTTAGACTCTTTGGTCCTGAAATGCCAAGTTGTCATGAATTCTAGGATTTTAAACTTGCCTTCAGTTCTAGATCTCTAAGGTCTCCTGAGTTGAATTCTCTATGCTCTTTCTTTTTTGGGGGGGTTTCGAGACAGGGTTTCTCTGTACCTTTGTAGCCTGTCCTGGAACTAGCTCTTGTAGACCAGGCTGGCCTTGAACTCACAGAGATCCACCTGCCTCTGCCTCCCGAGTGTTGGGATTAAAGGCGTGCGCCACCACCACCCGGCTTGAATTCTCTATGCTCTTGCTTGGTGTGGAGGTACATGCTTGTAGTCCTAGCATTCAGAAGACTGAGGCAAGAGAATTGTGAGTTTGAGGTCAACCTAGGCTACATACCAACACTCACTCTCTCTCTCTCTCTCTCTCTCTCTCTCTCTCACTCTCCTCTCTCTCTCTCTCTCTCTCTCTCTCTCCTCTCTCTCTCTCTCTCTCTCTCTCTCTCTCTCTCTCTCTCCTCTCTCTCTCTCTCTCTCTCTCTCTCTCTCTCTCACACACACACACACACACACACACACACACAGTGGGGGGAGGGTTGAAGGGAATTCCAAAAGGAAGAAAAAAAATTACCCAAACTCTGACTTCTGAAATTTGTACTTTGTTATCTCAGATTTGCAGCTTCAGTTTCAGAATTTGTTTTGCCCTCTGAGTCCTGGCAGATGCCATGGAAGAGAGTCTGGCTTAGCTTCCTTGTCCTCACAAGGGCTTTTCCTTCTCTTGCCTCCTACAGGCCAGATATACGGGGATGTGCTGTACTTCCTGACAGAGCAGCGCGATGGCTTCCAGCATGGGGAGCTAGGCCACCCCCTTTATTTCTGGTTTTACTTTGTTATCATGAATGGCATTTGGCTGGTGGTACCTGGAGTCCTCGTGCTTGATTCCATAAAGCATCTCACTCATGCCCAGAGCATGCTGGACAGCAAGGTCATGAAAACTAAAAGCAAGCATAACTAAAGAGCAGTAGAGTGGGCCGGAACACCGTTGCTGAGGCGCTCTGCCCACCTCCCAGAAGACCCAAGTCCTCCTCCCACAGGTTGGAGGGTCAGAACTATCTGATTAGTCACACTCCGGCTGAGGAGTAAGCACAAAAAGAGGCAGTCAGGAAAGGTAGAGAATGTGTGGAGCTACTGCCGGGAACCATTGGGGAAAAGATGTAAGGGGGAGGGGGGTCCGTGATGGTGGCAATTTTCAAAACCGGGAAATAAAATATCTTTAATTATAACACTGAGAGACATTTAATTCCTAATCCTAGCGATGTCATGTAACTAACCCCATAGACCTCTCCCGTCCCTTGGTCATTCATAGCTTCCATCATTGCAGAAATAGCCCGTGTCTGGCCTTACAAACCCTTAACACTGACTCCACACACTCCCGTGATTTACCCTGTAGAACCTTGAACTCACCACACGTTCCCTCCATGATCACCCTGTGACTTATCTCATAAATCCTGCCCATAACCCTGTAGTTCCCTTATTAGCTTGGGCTGCCATAACCAAATGCTATCTAAACAGCAGACATGGAAGTTCTCAGTACTGGAGCTGGTCAGTCGAGTGTCAGAAGGTTTGGCTTTCTCTTTCTGAAGCCTCTTTCCTAGCACTGCATTCTGTGTTCTCACATCTCCCTAGGTGCCCAGCTTCTGCTGTTTGCCTTTTCCTGGGGCACCATTTGCATTGGATTAGGGCCCATCATACCAGCCTCATTTTCAACTTCATCCAAACTGGCCATTTTCTACATTTCTGGGAGTAAGGACTCCAATATATGAACTTGAAGAGGACACAGTTCAGTCCCTAACATTCCTGCCCTCTGGTCTCCCTAAATTCATGTCCTTCTTGCATGCAAACTTTGTTTATCCCCATCCGTCATCCTCAAATCCTTCACTCATTCTGAAATTAACTTTTTCTGGGGTGAAGTTGGATTGCTGGAGATCAAAGAGAATCCAAAATCTTAAATAAGGCTCCACCCCTAAGCCACATTCATCACTCATGAATGAACTTTGGTTTTTTTTTTTCCTTCGAGACAGAATTTCTCTGTGTAGTCCTGGCTATCCTGGAACTCACTCTGTAGATGAGGCTGGCCTTGAACTCACAGAGATCCACCTGCCTCTGCCTCCCAATTGCTAGGATTAAAGGCATTTCTTTTTGTTTTTTTTAATTCTGTTTTGTTTTTTGAGTCACGGTCTCATTATATAACCCAAGCTAGCCTGGAACTCACTGTGTAGTTCAGGCTGGCAGCATTTCAAATGCTAGGATTGTAGGTTTGTGCCGCCAAACCTAGCTTTTTTGATTTATTGATTGATTTGGAGACAAGAAATTACTATGTATTCCTAGGTGGTTTTACCATGAAGGCTAGGCTGAAGTTGAACTGGTAATCCCAACGCCTCTGGCTCAGCCTCTCCAGTGGCGAAAGTGCAAGCATGTGCTCTCATGCTCAGCTCCTTGCATGGATTTTTTCAAGACAGGGTTTCTTTGTGTAAGGACCCTGGCTGTCCTGGAACTAGCTCCTGTAGATCAGGCTGGCCTTGAACTCACAGAGAAATGCCTCTCTCTGCCTCCTAAATGCTGGGGTTAAAGGTGTGGGCCACCACTGCCCTGTGCATAGATTTTTTTTTAAAAATTACCTTTATCTTATTGAGTATGGCTATTTTCTGTACACTATGTGTGTACTGTACAGGCCAGAAGGAGGCATCAGATCCCCTGGCACTGGAGTTAGAGATGGTTGTGAGCCACCATGTAGGTGCTAGAAAAGCAGTCAGTGCCCTTAACCCCTGAGCCAGCTCTCCCTTGGCATGAATTTTTAATACTAAATTTCAACTAAATATAAGGATAAGACTTGAGGTATTGATTCATTCTTAGGCAAGAACTCCTACTTGCTGTGAACCTGTGAAACCAGATGAGTTTTCTGTTTACAAAATGCAGTGGCAAAGCTGAGAATTGGGGCATGCCTTTAATCCTAGCACGAGGAGGGCAGAGGCCAACTCGTTCTGCATAGTGAATTCCAGAGCAGCCAGAGCTACATAGTGAGACCCTGCCTTGAAAAAAAACCGCAGTGGCAGGGCTGGTGGATCCCATTCCGCAATGGACAACTTGTGGAATGGGATCACAGGATCCAAGTAAGTTAAAATTCCATTCAGTGTTACATTCCCTTGGCTTGATGCTCTGTCTTCCAGATAGGGGTCTGGCCTCTAAATCTGCTCAGCTTTCCCCACTAACCAAGGAATAGCCTTCTCAGAACTAAGAGGCACATCACAGCCTAAGAGACCTATTGTTCTGTCCTAAACAATTGAAGTGGGACAACATACCTTTATTTTACCCTTTCCTTGTCCCCCTCAGTCTCAGCTGGCAGTGTCTGTGCTGGTGTCGCCCCACCCGCTCCCGGATTCTGATAAAATGGCTGGTGAGATCAACGAAGTATACCCAGCCAGCTGTGATTTTTATAGATTGTCCAGCCATCCAGCCATGCCCTTGCTGTTTCCTCCATAACACGTTCTTGCACTCTGAAGATAAGCTGCAAATGTTCTAAACCTCCTTGTTCCTTTCTTTCAAATACTTCTTTTTTTTTTTAATTTATTTGTATTTTGTTATTCGAGGCAGGGTTTCTCTTTATAGTCCTGGCTGTCCTGGAACTCATTCTGTAGACCAGGCTGGCCTTGAACTCACAGAGATCTCAGAGTGCTGCCTCCTGAGTGCTGGGGTTAAAAGTGTGCGCTACCACTGCTCAGTCAATTCTTTTTCAACTGCTCTATTCCTGATCATACTTTTCTGTTAAGGAGCAAGAAGAAAATCGGGTTACAACACTTTGTTTGTTTGCTTGCTTGCTTGTTTCCTTTTGTTTTTCAGATAGGTTTTTATGCTGTAGTTCAGGCTGGCCTGGAACTAATTACGTAGCCAGAATTGCCTAAAACTCAGGGCAGTCCTCCTGCTTCAGCTTCTTGAGTCACGGTGCGATTACAGGTATGAGCCATCACTCCCAGTAATCTTCAATGCATTTCTCAGAGATCTTAACTAAAAATCAAAGTTTACCTCTCACAAAGTTCTCCCTTTACTAGAATAAATTCAATCAAGTTTATTTATTTATTTAAAGATTTCTTATTTATTTATTATGTATACAACATTCTGCCTCCATGTATGCCCGCACCCCAGAAGAGGACGCCAGATCTCATTACAGATGGTTGTGAGCCACCATGTGGTTGCTGGGAATTGAACTCAGGACCTCTGGAAGAGCAGGAAGTGCTCTTAACCACTGAGCCATCTCTCCAGCCCCTCAAGTTTATTTTTTTTGCCTTCCGGTTTCCTTGTGTTCCTTATTTCCATGTAAGATCTCAACAGATGCACCTAGGATATCCATATTATTACTGTCTTTTTATTCTTTTTAAATTAGTTTTTACTGTTTTATGTACATGGTATTTTTGCTTGCATGTATGTCTGTGTACATGTTCATGTAGGGCCCACTGAGGTTAGAAGAAAGCATTCCATCCCCTGGAAATGGAAATGGAGACAGATGTGAGCTGCCATGTGAATTGAACTGTGCTGTGTAGCTGGGAATTGAACCTGGGTCCTCTGAAGAGCCCTCTCTCTTCCCCCAACAGACAGTCTCTTAAGGCAGTTGTCTTGGTCTGCCTGAGCTGCTATAAGGAAATACACTGTAAACTGGGTGTTTTACAAACAACAGAAACTTTTTTTTTTGGTTTTTCGAAACAAGGTTTCTAGCTTTGGTGCCTGCCCTGGAACTAGCTCTTGTAGACCAGGCTGGCCTCGAACTCACAGATATCTGCCTGCCTCTGGCTCCTGAGTAATGGGATTAAAGGTGTGAGCCACCACTGCCCAGCTCCAGAAACTTCTTTAACACAGTTCTAGAAGCTAATGCTAACAAGTAAGGGCCACTTTTCACTTTTTCACTGTGTCCTTACATAGTTGAAGCTTTAGAACTCTGGTCTCTTTCTTTCTTTTAATCTTTGGAGACAGGGTTTCGGGTTTCTCTGTTTAACAGCTCTGGCTAGCCTTGAACAACCTCTGTAAACCAAACTGGCCTTGAACTCAGAGAGCTGCCTGCCTCTCTCTGCCTCCCAAATACTAGGATTAAAGGTTAAAGGTCTAAAGGTGTGTGCCAGCACTACCCAGCTTCTCTGGTCTCTCTCTCTCTCTCTCTCTCTCTCGTCTTTTTGGGGGGGGGGAGGGACAGGGTTTCTCTGTGTAACAGTACTGGTCATCCTGGAACTGTCTTTGTAGACCATCAGGCTGGCCTCGAACTCACAGAGATCCGCCTGCCTCTGCCTCCCACGTGCTGGAATTAAAGGCGTGCGCCACCACTGCCCGGCTCTCTGGTCTCCTCTTATTTGGCCACTAAATCCTATAACCACCTCCTTGTCACACTGAAGATTAGATTTCAGTTTAGTAATGGGGGTGACACAATGTTGAAACTATAAAAATCAAGGTTTTTTAAAGCATATACGTCAAAACCTTTTCTCTACCCATTATCCAGTTAGAAAACTCCCTCCACATCTTTAGATGTCACTTACAGTACCTCCATCCTTCTCAGTATCAACTCTGTACTAACAATATGCCATAGATAGAGAGGCTGTGGGATGGGGGGGTATATGTAGATAGTTGTTTGTATAACTGATACTGACCTTCAACTCCTGATCTCTTGCCTCCATTTCTTTGTGTTTTTGTTCTCTGTGTAGCTTTGGAGCCTGTCCTGGCACTTGCTGTGTAGAGCAGGCTGGCTTCGAATTCACAGAGATCCACCTGCCTCTGCTTCCTGAGTTCTGGGATTAAAGGTGTGTGCCACCACTGCCCGGCTGTCTCCATTTCTTTTTTCTTTCGAGACAGGGTTTCTCTGTAGATTTGGAGCCTGTCCTAGAACTAGCTCTTGTAGACGAGGCTGGCCTCGAACTCACAGAGATCCACCTGCCTCTGCCTCCCGAGTGCTGGGATTAAAAGCACGCGCCACCACCGCCCGGCATATCTTCATTTCTTTTTTTTTTTACAGTATCAAAATTCTCTGTTTATTTTTCATCTTTGTACGGCTTTATTTTAACTCTATTTGGTTTATTTTTACTTTTTGAGACAGGTTTTCTGTATATCTTTATCCTGGAATAACTCTGTAGACCAGGCTGTCCTTGAACTCTCAGATCCGCCTGTCTCTGCTTCCCAGGCATTGGGATTAAAGGCGTCTGCTACCACACCTTGAAGTCTCAGAGATCAATCTCCCTCTGCCTCCCAAGTGTTGGGATTAAAGTTGTGTACTACCACACCCAACTACTCTCTTTCTTCCTTTTTTTGTTACTTTAAGAACTTTAACTTTTAACCTGCATATCTTTTTTTTTTAAGTACTAGGGTTACAGGTGTTGTTCCTGGCTTCCAAGTGGTTAAAACAACAGGAATTTCCTGGGGCTGGTGGAGTAAGCTACTTGATAGGCTAAGGCAAGAGAATCTCAAGTTTAAGGCTAGCCTTGGCAACTTGGTGAGACCCTGTCTCAAAAAGTAAAAAGAGAGCCGGGCGGTGGTGGCGCACACCTTTAATCCCAGCACTCGGGAGGCAGAGGCAGGCGGATCTCTGAGTTCGAGGCCAGCCTGGTCTACAAGAGCTAGTTCCAGGACAGGCTCCAAAAGCTATGGAGAAACCCTGTCTCGAAAAAAAAAAAAAGTAAAAAGAGAGCCAGGTATGTCCTACACTCAAGAGACAGAGGTAAGCAAATCTTTGGGTTTTGAGGCCAGCCTGATCTGCATAGCAAGTTCCAGAACAGTCAGGGCTTTATGGATGGATCCTATCTTGCAAAACAAAAGCAAGCAAAAAATGAGGGATTGGATACAAATCCATGGTAGAATACTGAGCTAGTTTGTGCAAGGTCCTCTGTTTAATCCACAGTACAAACAGCAAAAACCATGTTTTCTCAGCTCTAGAGGCTGATGGGTCACGTTCATTTCGTCAGGTTTGATGGTTGTGAAGTTGCTCTCCTTGGCTTGCACATAGTTATGTCTCACTGTGTCTTCATAGGGTTGGCCCTCCTTGTAAACCATGTCTATGTCCTAACTGCTTCTTATCAAGACACCAGTCAGATTTTCATTAGCTCTCAACCTATTGGCCTCATTTTAACTTAATCACCTCTTTACAGGCCCTACCTCCAAATATACTTACAAAATAAGTTACTGGGAATCATTTTTATTTTAGTTTTTCTTTTCAAGACAGCGTTTTTCTGTATAACAGCCCTGGCTGTCCTGGAACTCATTCTGTAGACCAGGCCGGCCTCTGCCTCTCAAGTGCTGGGATTAAAGGTGTGTGCCACCACCGCCCGGTTTTCAACATGAATTTGCTTGGACCTGCATTACCCTGATTATTCAGCCTATATCCTCAGCACTACTACACAGAGCCAAAGAACCACTGTAAAATTCCCCACCACAAAGTCTAAATATCCCCAATCTCTAGCCCTACAGAATCCCTCACTCACAGACCTACCTCATCACAGCCCCATGGGCCCTATCACTAATTACATATCCTATTCACCTCACAGACCTTTCCCTGAATCATTTAGCTTCCTGGCCCCTAATCATTCATTCCACAGACTCACCCATCATGAACCCTATAAAACTCTCACTCCATGGGCCTTTCCATTCACCACAGAGACCCTGTCATAGTTCACTTTTCCATTCACCACAGAGACCCTGTCATAGTTCACTTTTCTGTCATAGTTCACTTAGCTGTACCATTATTCCCCAAGCCCTGCTCTCTCAACAGAATACCCCACCACTCACCTTACAGGCCAGCACAACAGTGTCTGCAGATCCCCATTAGTCTACACAGCCCCTGGCACCTGACGCCACCTCATCAGTCACCTACAGATTCCTAACCACTCACGCTAAAAACCAACTACACTTCTCTACAGACTCATGCATTATTTGCCCCATAGGCATCACTAACTCTGTCCCTTACATTTCAACGCCCGGCATTCGCTTCGCTGCAAAGACTCTCCACCAATGAACTTATCCATCACTACCCCACGAGTCCTCATCACTCAGCTTCCCGTCTCTTGATCACATCTAACACTTGACCCCCACAGACGCTTGTTATGCCCTGTGTGTGGAAAGTGGGACTTCAGTTCAAGTCCTGCCTTTATTCAGGCTTTCACTGTAAATTTGGAGAAATGGGGTTGGGGAGATGGCTCAGAGATTAAGAGCACTGGCTGCTCTTCCAGAGGTCCTGAGTTCAATTCCTTGCAAGCACGTGGTGGCTCATAACCATCGTAATGAGATCTGGCGCCCTCTTCTGGCCTGCAAGCATACTTGCAGGCAGAATACATAATAAACCTTTTTAAAAATTTTGGAGAAATGTCTTTCTAAATAAGTACATTTCAAGAGACAGCAGGCATGGCAGCAACAAGAATTCCACCAGCAGTCAAAATAATGCCAAATGTTAAGACCAGAGTCCTGCATAATTTCACCCCAATTTTTTCATTTCATATGCTGTCACTTAATGCCTTGCACTATTTGAAGACATGCTCCGTCTCACACACTAGACACAGTACCTCTGTACTCCCTACTGTTGGTGTTATTTTGCCTTTTGACCTTGAACTTATTTCTTCACAGCCTTCAATACTAATACTTCTCAGTGGTGAGTGATAGGTAAAATAAATACTACTGTTAATAGCATCTACATCATTGCGTTTTGAATACGGTTAAAAAGGATTGATGTAGGAAGTCTGTCTAGCATGTATACTATTATTTGTTGACTAGAAGAATGAATAGACATAATATTAGCAAGGGCCTCCTTTTTTATCTCCTTGTTTCCAGTATCTTTCTGTCTAAGCCCTCTGCACACCCAAGAAGAGACATCTTCCTTGTCAAAAAGGTGCCCCAATGCCTTCAATGCTAATGGGTTAGTTGATCATTCCTCTCTAACATAACTGAAATGAGAAGGAGACCCGGATTCTTTCCCAGCAGAAAAAACCAGTAGTGAGCCAGACGTGGTCGTGTGATTGAGTGACGGCTAGCGTGCACAAAGCCCCGAGTCTGATGAACCCAGGAAGCCAGGCATGGTGGCACAACCTGTAAAAACGCCGTTTCAGAAGCTCAAGGTTTTCTCCAGCTATATAGCAAGTTCAAGGCCAGCCTGAGCTACGTGAGTCCATCTCAAAAAAGAAAAAAATTTAAGGCCCCATGAGATGGCTCCATGCGTAAAAGTGCTTGCTGTCAAGACTGATGACCTGAGTTTGACCCACAGTATCAATATGGGGGAGGGAGAGAACTGACTCTTGCAAGTTCACCTCTGAGAAGCACATGCACACTGTGGTACATGCACACACATACACAATAAAATGTAATAACACACAATAAAATGTAATATTTTTTTTAATTTTTCTGCTGTACATGGTGGTACACACCTTTAATTTCAGCACTCAGGAGGTACAGACAGGTAGATCTCTATGAATTCCAGGCTAGTTTGGTCTACATGGAGAGTTTCAGGACTATCAGGGCTATATAGTGAAAACCTATTTTTTTCTCAGAGGCTAAAATGCCAGGCAGTGGTGGCACATGCCTTTAATCCCTGCACTTGGGAGGCAAGGGCTGGTGGATTTGAGTTCAAGCCTGGTCTACAAAATGAGTTCCAGGACAGCCAGGACTACTAAGAGAAACTCTGTCTAGAAAAAACAAGGGGGAAAAAGTGCCTAAGATGTTTTCAAGTAGCAGGGCGGTGGTGGCGCACGTCTTTAATCCCAGCACTCAGAAAGCAGAGACAGGCAGATCTCTATGAGTTCGAGGCCAGCCTGGTCTACACGAGGTAGCTCTAGGGCAGGCTCCAAAGCTACAGAGAAACCCTCTCTCATAAAACAAAACAAAACAAAAAAGATGTGTCCAAGCATTCAACCCATATTTAATAGACACATGTTTTTACTGTGATTGTATGCTGTGGGTCTCCTGTATGCTAGACTATATGATCTACCAATGAGGTACACCCCAGACAGACAGAGCTCATAACAGGCCTGACCTCAGTAAGTTGTAAGGATTAAATAAAACAAAGACAGTGTAGAGCTAGCAATTTCGAGATTAATTCTGAAGAATCAAAACAGCCTGGGCTACATGAATATGTCTCAAAAATGAAATTAAACCTGGAAAAAAATTTCTGGAGAAAAGTAGGACTTCCAGAAAGCATCATATGTTTGCATTGGGAAAATTACTTAATGCAATATAGCAAGAGCTCAGAATGTGTAAAACTCTTTATGGACAGTTTCTTGGATGTTTGTTTTGTTTTGTTTTTTGAGACAGGGTTTCTCTGTGTAACCCTGGCTGTCCTGGAACTCGCTCTGTAGACCAGGTTAGCCTCGAACTCAGATTCGCCTGCCTTTGCCTCCGAACTGCTAGGATTAAGTTATGCCAGTTCCTTGAATTTAAGTGAAAATTATTTATTAAGAGACTCTGGAAGGTGGGCACTGGAAGGTGGTTCACACCAGTAAGCCCCTGGAAGTCTGAGGTTAAAAGAAAACAAAATAAAAAAAAACCCTTAAGTTCGAATTAACCCGGGAAAATGAGCAAGATTCAGTAAAAACAAACAAAAGAACTAAATACAAAAATCTTGAAGATTCCCCCCCCACACACACTTTTCAGGGGATTCATTTGAAGGGAAGTTTTTGAAACCGATGACATCATCTGTTACCCGAGGCACATGGCAACTCTAAGCGGGTTCTGGAGCGTTGACGTCACCACGCTGTGGCTTCCTCCCCGCCCTCTTTTCTTTCTTGAACCCGTCGCCGGTTCGTGAATCCGGAAGTAGACTGCCAAAACAACAGCGCCACGGGACCAGGACAGGCGGGACCTAAGCAGGCACTAGCTCACAGGCAGAAAAACACTAAATTCACGACTTTGGGGGGCGGGGTTCCTGGCAGGAGCCCTCTAGGCGCATGCTCAGAGGCGACCTCCAGGCCAGGAGGAGGGGCAGGGTTCAGAACCCTGTGCGCCTGCGCTCTGGTGCAAGGTGGGGCCGCGGGCGCCCGCACTGTGGGGTGTTCGTTTGGGTAGGGGGCAACTGTCAACTGTCACAGAGACAGAGACGACAGTTACTGGCGGGCGGGATGGCAACACCTTCCGCAGCCTCGGACTTGGCTTGCTCTGCAGCGCCCTCGCCCGTCGGGGGTGCCCAGGCGGCAGCGGCGGCAGAGGAGGAGGAGCGAGAGGTGGTACGGGTCCGAGTCAAGGTGAGGCTGGTGGCTGGTCGGCCAGCCTGCCCGGGGCACCCAATAGGCGAAAAGATGGTGGCTGCCATAGGATAGAGGGCAGGACCTGAAATCTGGGGTGTTACTGGGAGACGGGGGTGGGGGGGACGAGGTTTGAGAGCAGAATAATGGGAGAATGAAGACATGGGTCTTGGGGACATATCCTTGGGTGTGTAACTGGAAATAGAGGGGAAAGGGCTGCCGAGTGGAGGGGTGGAGTCTACGGTAGAGAGGTTGGTTGGAGGGTTAGAGGAGGGGCCTCCGGAGTCCAGAGGAATGAAGGAGGTGCTGTTGCTGTCAGAAGAGGGAGTCCTAAAGTCAGTCAACATTTTGGACAGTGCACTTTCGTGCGTGTCCCCACCCCTGAGCCCACGTGCTTGGGGGGGGGGCAAAAACAGTTCAATGATATGTTTTGGACACTGGTGAGTATCTTGAGAACATAATAGGAAAAGTTAGATTCTAGGGAGTTCTTTACACAAAGTCGTGTAGGAAAATTCCTCAAAAGGGATTGAAGTCACAGAGACCTGAATAAAAGAGTCACCTATGTACATTTAAGGTGGGTGAAGAGTTCTAGGTAGAAGGGACAGCAAGAGAAAAGGCTAGGAGGTGGAGACTAGTTTGGTCTGTTCCTGTGGGTTCCCATATTGTTGGAGAAGGAGGACCGAGGGCAAAAGTGATAGGACAGTTGAGAGAGAGAAGGGCAGGTAGGTGACAGCATACTCTGAGGAAGGAACTTGTTGCAATAATTCGAGCAAGCTCACACTGGAGTGGTGGCACTGGCAGTGATGAAAAAGTCAACAGATCACTTCCGCGTAATAGGCAAAGATGTAGTGAGTGAGCCAGATGAAGTAGTGGGAAGGATGTTCAGAGCAAGGGAGATGAGCACACACAAAGGGCTGGAGGAAGAATGTAGTCAAGGTAACTCCCAACAGTTTGCTACTACTAGAGCATAAAGTTCAAAATAAATCTGAGTGGAGAGAGGACTACGTTGGGACCCCAGGTTTGCTGTTGAAAACTTTTGTTTCTGTTTTTGTTTTTCGAGACAGGGTTTCTCTATATCCCTGGCTGTTCTGGAACTCACTCTGTAGACCAGCCTGGCCTTGAACTCACAGAGATCTGCCTGCCTCTGCCTCCCTGGGTGCTTGGATTAAAGGTGTGCGCTACCACTGCCTGGAAGCTCTTGAAAACATTTAACCATGGGGCCCGGTGGTGGTGGTGGCGCACGCCTTTAATCCCAGCACTCGGGAGGCAGAGGCAGGCGGATCTCTGTGAGTTCGAGACCAGCCTGGTCTACAAGAGCTAGTTCCAGGACAGGCTCCAAAACCACAAAGAAACCCTGTCTCGAAAAACCAAAAAAAAAACATTTAACCATGGGGGTGTTAGAGGTATATTTGCTAGATTGATTGCAGTATAGGAGACTGATTTTGTTGTGGTCAGACTGGACATGGTGATTCTGGCAACCATAGTTAAGGGACTCTTGAAGGATTGGACACCTGGACTATTGCAGTAGCTTTGTTCCTGCTTGTCTGTTCCTGTCTTTTTTGGGGATGGAGGAATTTTGAGACAGGGTTTCTTTGTAGCTTTGGAGCCTGTCCTGGAACCAACCAGCTCTGTAGACCAGGCTGGCCTCGAACTCACAGAGATTCAGCTGTCTCTGCCTCCTGAGTGCTGGGATTAAAGGTGTGTGCCACCACTGCCTTAAAATTCTAAGGACACATCCATTCTTTCTTTGCCCAGAAACTGCCTGTGCCTTCCCCTTAGAACAAAAACAAGAGTCTCCACTATGGCCAAGAGCATCCCATCTAAATTTGGTCCCTGTTTTCTGCCACTCTGTACCTCACCCACTCTTCTGAATGGTGCTGTGGCCCCTCATAGCCTACCCCTTGTCTTCTTTCCCCAGAAATGTGAGAGCTTCTTGTCACCTGAGTTCCGCTCTTTTGCTGTAGATCCTCAGATCACCTCACTGGACGTGCTGCAGCACATCCTCATCCGCGCCTTTGACTTGAACGGGTGAGTGGGCGGATGAAGCAGGCTGCTCATCTCAACGGCAACTGTCTGTCTTTTGTGGGTTTGGTTTTTTTCAAATAATTCCACGATGAGTATATGTATCTTGCTGGGAGTATTGGGGAAATGTCATAAGATAAACTAGCGGAAGTATTTTGGGCTACAGGGCGTGTGTTTTTAAAACTTTCAGGGAATGTTTCCAAAATGGTTCTCCAGACACGTTTTACCAGTTCAGCCTCAGCAGCAGTATAGAAAATATTTTTCCTGAATGTGGTGGTCCACACCTTTAGTCCTAGCACTCTGGAGGCAAAGACAGGCAGATCTCTGACAATTCAAGACCAGCCTGCTATACCTGGTGAGTTCCAAGACAGCCAGGGATACACAGAGAGACATTCTCTCAAAAAAAAAAGTAAGAGGTTTGTTTCACCAACGATGGTGATACGTACCTGTGATCACAGTACTCTGAAGGCTGAGACAGGAGAATCAAGGCCAGTCTAGTTTACATAATGAAACTGTCTCAAAAGGAAGAAAGAAAATAATAAGGTTGTTTTCTTCATGCCCTCCCAAACAGTGGTTATTATAAGACATTATAAAATTTGTCAGTCTGGTAGCTGAGATTTGGTATCTCATAGGGGCAGATGTGATGTTTATTTTGTTGTGGTAGGTTATTCTGGAGGAATGTATGATTGTGCTAACAATTTTTAAAATTTATTTAACTTATTTATTTTATGTGCATTGGTGTGAGGTTGTCGAATCCCCTGGACCTGGAGTTACAGGCAGCTATGAGCTGCCTTGCGGATGCTGGGAATTGAACCTAGGTCCTTTGGAAGAGCAGCCAGTGTTCTTTACCACTAAGCCATCTCTCCAGCCCTGTGGTAACAAATTTAAATAGTATGAAATTCAGGGGGGCTGGAGAGATGGCTCAGAGGTTAAGGGCACTGACTGCTCTTCCTGAGGTCCTGAGTTCAATTCCCAGCAACCACATGGTGGCTCACAACCATCTGTAATGAAATCTGATGCCCTCTCTGGCGAGTAGGCATATATGAAGACAGAACACTGTATACATAATAAATAAAAATCTTTAAAAAAAAAAGAAATTCAGCTGGGCATGGTAGCCCATGCCTTTAATCCCAGCACTAGGAAGCAGAGGCAGGCAGGTCTCTGCGAATTTGAGGCCAGACTAGTCTACAAATCAAGTTCCAGGACAGCCACAGCCATTACACAGAGAAACCATGTCTTAAAACATCAAAAAAGAAAAAAAAAGTATGAAGTTGATGGATATTTAGGGTGATTCTGGGTTTACAGTGATCATCACACAAAATACTTCTTTGTATTTGCACAGGTGTATCTGAAGAATAAATTCTTAGTTTTATTGTACATTTGTGCATTAACATTCTGTTGTGAAAAATAAGAAACATACAGACTGCTTTTTTTAAAATGTAGTAAGAAGGCTGCTTTCTTCCCACTTCTAACCCCCAGCTGCACTGTTAGCATCCCCAGAGGGGACCAGCATCTTACCAGTGTTCAATGTGCCCTCCAGATATAAGCAGGTGCAGATCTGTTTCTGTGTTCATGTAACAAACTAGGTAGAAATGGCCTAACAACCTCAGGCTGCCTGTAATCCTTGGCATAGTTCCCAGCAAATAGAAGGAAGCTGTTTTCGGTACCTTTCACACTACCTTCCTTGTTTTGTAAACTGTTCCTGAAGTTGCCGGGGAACTGGGGATCCCAAGAACTCCTTCATATCCTTTGTCCAGGAAGAAGAACTTTGGCATCAGCTACCTGGCGCGTGACCGGCTAGGACAGGAAGCTTTCCTCTCTCTCCTTTCTGATTGGGACCTCAGCACAGCTTTCGCCACTGCCTCCAAACCTTACCTGCAGTTGCGCGTAGACATTCGGCCCTCAGAGGACAGTGAGTACCCAGTGCCAGAGGACTACTACCTTGAGATCCAGCTTTTCCCATAGATAATAATCCTACCCCTTATAGTACACTCCTGGCAGGCCACAGGGACTCATTTCTTTTAAATTATGTCTGAAGACCTGGGTTCAATCATCACTAACACCCCAAAAAGTTTGTTATAATGATGGTAGTTAGATATTTTAAAACTCAAGTTCAAGGCTAGCCTTAGCTACAAAAGCAACCCTATCTCAAAACAAAACTACTACAAAATAATTCAAGTTTTGGGTTTTGAAGATTAGGAATATTCAGCATATATTATCATATTGGCAATTAATTTGAAAACATGGTGGCACAGTAATGTTTTCAGGACTGTTGAAGAAAAATATTCATGTTCTTGGGGGAAATCCCATTTAAGTAGGAAGTAGTGAAGTGCATGGTGTCTCCAAATAATTTTACAAAAATGTGTTTATATGTAAAAGAAACGAAATAAAGCAAATGTGATTTTAAAAAAAGTTAATGGGTTTTGGATGAGGGGCTGCAGGTACAGGGTGTTGTGCAGTTCTTGTCTTTTTTGCAGTGCTAGACATGAAAGACAGGCCCTGCTCACTCACGTTAGGCAAACCCTGTGCCATGGATGCCGTGAAGCCACACTTCAGCTCCAGTGCATTCTGGTAGTCTTTTGGTGCTAGTACTGGGGGGGGGGGTTGTCTGTTTGTTTTGTTTACATATAGGATGTTTTGCCTGCATATATGTCTGTGCACTGCATGCATGGTTGGTACCCGAGAAGGCCACAAGAGGGCATAGGATCCCCTGAACTGGAATTACAGATGGTTGTGAGCCACCTTCTGCATGCTGGAAATCAAACCCTGGTCCTCTAGAAAAGCAGCCAGTTACTTCTGAGCCATCTCTATAGCACCACTCAGTGTATTCTGTCTTTAACATTATTATGGGTTTGAATTTGGCTTTGGTTTTGGAATTTTTTGAAACAATTATGGAATATAGCCCTGGATAGCCTAGAACTTGCCATGTAAATGTGGCCGTGGCTGGCATCAAACTTACAGCGATCCTCCCATCTCTGCTTTTCCAAAGGACCTGCCTGCGTTGCCATGTTGTTAGTTGGTCTTTGTTTCTTTCTTTCTTTCTTTTTTTTTTTTTTTTTTGGTTTTTCGAGACAGGGTTTCTCAGTAGCTATGGAGCCAATCCTGGAACTAGCTCTTGTAGACCAGGCTGGCCTAGAACTCACAGAGATCCGCCTGCCTCTGCCTCCCGAGTGCTGGGATTAAAGGCATGTGCCACCACCGCCTGGCTTCTCAGCAACTTTTTAAATCACATTTTGATGTGTGTGTGTGTCTATGTGTCTATGCATGTGCACACTTGCACATATGTGGAGGTCAGAGAACAACTTGGTTTTTTTTGTTTTTTGTTTTTTGTTTTTTTTGATTTTTCGAGACAGGGTTTCTCTGTAGCTTTTGGTCCTGGAACTCGCTCTGTAGACCAGGCTAGCCTCAAACTCACAGAGATCCTCCTGTCTCTGTCTCCCGAGTGCTGGGATTAAAGGCATGCGCCACCACCGCCTGGTCAGAGAACAACTTGTGGTAGTCAGTTCTCTCCTATCATGTGAATCCTGGGGATCACACTCAGGTCATCAGGCTTGGCAGCAGGAGCCTTTGCCCACTGTACCATCTTGCCAACTCAGCAAGGTTTTTTTTGTCATAAAAATGTTATGAAGTCATACAGTTTGCAGCCTCAGAGAACTTTTGTACCCATTTGGGATGACTGAGGCATTTTATTCACACCATAATAATCATAAATAGCTAAATGGGCCATTTAATGAATATACTTAATTGTCATGATAATCTTAGCTAGGTGGTGGTGGCGCATGCCTTTAATCCCAGCACTTGGGAAACAGAGAAGGCAGATGTGTGTGAGTTCAAGGCCAGCTTGGTCTCTTAAAAAGAGGAATTATTAGTTTTCCATAAAATAGATGAAGAAACAGGCCTAGGAGGGTATAAGATTTGGGCATGTCACATAGATGGTGGAAGACCAAGATTTGAACTTGGGCAGTTGATGATCTGGCTCCAGAGATTTTTTTCCCCAAACAATTTGACTCTGATTTTTTTAGACTTGTTTAGACTGGCAAGGGCCAGGCCTGGTGAGACATAATTTTAGCTGCAGAACTCAAGAGGCAAAGGCAGGCAGATCTCTATTAGTCTGAGGCTAGTCTAATCTACATAGAGAATTCCAGGATAGCCAAGGTTATGAGACGGGGTTTCTATAGCTTTGGAGCCTGTCCTGGAACTAGCTCTTGTAGACCAGGCTGGCCTTAAACTCACAGAGATCCACCTGCCTCTGCCTCCTGAGTACTAGGATAAAAGGCGTGCACCACCACTGCCTGGCAAATAAATATTTTTTTAAAAAGAAAGAAAAGGTGTGGGTGTAAAAGATGGTTCAGCAGTTAAGAACTCAGACTGATCTTTTTTGAAGGATCTGAGTTTGGTTCCCAGCACCCCCAATCTAGCAGCTCACAACTGCCTGTAACTCCAGCTCCAAAGGGTTGATGCTCTCTTCCGGCCTCCTTGGCTCTGTGTGCGCATGCGTGCACATGCGTGTATATATACACACAAACACACACATAAATAAACATAATAAAATAAATTTTAAACAGAAAATGAAAAAGAGGTTGGAGAAATAATGCCCAGAGGTAGAGGGATTGTTTAGTATATTGATGCCCTAGGTTCAAGCTGTAGGATGGCCAATAAAATAATAACAATATCAGTAATAATAATTTAGTCAATTATGCCAGCATCACTTGTTTTAAAAAAATCACGCTGAGATAGCTCAGCAGATAAGAGCATTTGCTGATGTTGCAGAGAATCTGGGTTCAGTTCTAGCACTCATAACAATCTATATAACTCCAGTTCTAGGGGCTCCAATTGCTCTCTTCTGACCTCCACAGGCACCAGGCAAGCAAGTGGTTCACAAACACTCATACACATAAAATATAATTTTTAAATGAATAAAAAAAAGCAACACTGATTTGAAATGCCACTCTTTTTACAAATTGGGTTCCCATATATACTTAAATTTAGTCCTGGACTTCCTCTTGCATTCTGCTAACTGGCTCCATTTGTGCTACATTTAACACTACGTGTGTATGTTTTCATTTTTTATGTGTATGGAATGGGGATTTTGTCTGTGTATGTATATCTGTGTATTGTATACATGCCTGGTGTCCTTGGAGGCCAGAAAAGGGTATCGGGATCCCCTAGAATTGGAGTTACAGATGGTTGTGAACCACCGTGTGGTCACTGGGAATAGAAGCCAGGATCTCTAGAAGGAGAAGCAAGTGGTCTTAGCCACTGAGCCATCTCTCCAGCCATATATATATTTGAGATGAGGTCTCACTGTGTAGCCCTGGCTGGCCTCAAACTCAGAGGTCCACCAGCCTCTTCCTCCCAAGAGCTGCAATCTAAAGCATGTACTACCACACAGGGATAATACTATTATTTTTAATGACAGTGATTTTGTGGTCAGTTTTAATTTTAAAAAAGCTTTTACCAAGTTCCTGATGTTCTTTTTCTTAGCTATTCTTAAACTTGAATTGGTTCTTGTGAACCTTAAAATAAGTTCATCCAGTTTCAGGAGAAAAACATTAGAACATTAGGTTGGATTGCACTGGATGTATATATTACTTTAAGGTTTGGCAAATTTGAGAACTTTATAATGAAGAATGTAGTATGTATCATATATAATATCACAGACAGAAGCCCATAATGAAAAGCTTGGATGTGTCTGCAGGAAATGTGTGTGCATTCACCCAAGGTGGATTATGTAGAAACTCTTTCTAGCCTCATGTTGGTCCATGTCAGGTTTTGTGTTTGCAGAAATCCTTTGCCTGTTTCTAAATGTGTTTTCAATTTTCCTATTGTTTATCTGTATAGAATAGAATATTTTTCCTGTCAACTGCTTTTGGCCTTGATAGCTCATGTTTTCCTCTCCCTTCTTGGCTCCTTTCTCTCCCTCCCCTCTTTGTCCTCTCCTTTTCTCTTTTCCCCACTTCCCTGCTCCCTCTCTTGGTCTCAAATAGCCTAAGCTGGCTTCGAACTTCTGATTCTCCTTTCTCTACCTGCCAAGTACCAGGATTATAGGTGTGTGCCACAACACTGGGCTGAGTGGACTCTC
Source organism: Microtus pennsylvanicus (assembly GCF_037038515.1). NCBI lineage: Eukaryota > Metazoa > Chordata > Mammalia > Rodentia > Cricetidae > Microtus > Microtus pennsylvanicus. The sequence continues at coordinate 133,461,198 of NC_134601.1, read as the reverse complement.
TGTGCCATTCATGTTGTTGCTGTGCCCTTCTGTTTGTTTGTCAGGTATACCACCACCCCTAGCCGCTTGATATTTGAGGGGGGCTCTCACTATAAACCTTTTGCCAGCTTTGGATTCCATGTGTTTCCCATGCTGGCCTCAAACTTGTGATAGTCTTCCTAACTTCATCCTGCCAAGTTCCAGGATCACAAGCATGAGCCACTCCACCCAGCTTAATTTTTTATATGAGTTTATTTGTTTTACGTCCCAGCTTGAGTTTTCCCTCCCTCCTCTCCTCCCAGTCCCTTCGCTCCCACCCCTCTTTGTTCCGCCAATCCACTCCTCCTCTGTTGCTGTTTAGGAAAAGACAGGTCTCCCATGAGTATCAATAAAACATGGCATATCAAGTTGTAGTAAAGCTAAGCACCTCTCCGTGTATTAAGGCTCGGCAAAGCCACCCAGTATGAGAAGTAAGGTTCCAAGAGCCTGTAAAAGAGTCAGAGACAGCCCGTTTCCGCTGTTAGGAGTCCCACAAGAGGACCAAGCTACACAACTCTAACATGCATGTAGAGGGCCTAGGTCAGTCCTATGCAGGCTCCCTGGTTGTTAGTTCATTCTCTGTGAGCCCCCATGAGCCCAGGTTAGTTGGTTCTGTGGGTTTTCTTGTGGTGTCCTTGACCCCTCTAGCTCCTACAATTCTTTCTCCCGCTCTTCTGCAGGATTCCCTGAACTCCATCTAATGTTTGGTTGTAGATCGGCTTCTGTTTCCATCCGTTGCCGGATGAAGCTTCGCTGATGGCAATTAGGCTAGGCACCAATCTGATCACAGGAGATGGCCAGTTCATGCTACTTACCCACTATTGCTAGGAGTCTAAGCTGGTGTTATCCTTGTAGCTTCATGGGAGATTCCCTGGTATCAGATTTTTACCTGACTCGGAAGTGCACCCCCTTTCCAGTAGTGTCTTTCAGTACTCTACCCCCCACTATCCCTCCTGTTCCCATCCCCACCTGCCCTCAGTCCACTCACAAAATCTCTTCTATTTCCCCTTCCCAGGGAGATCCAGGTGTCCCCCATTGAGCCCTCCTTGTTCCTAGCCTTTCTGGGTCTGTGGATTGTAGCAAGGTTATCCTTTACAGCTGATATCCACTTATGAGTGAGTACATGCCATGTTTGTCTTTCTGGGTCTGGGTTACCTCACTCAGGATGATTTTTTTCCAGTTCCCTCTATTTCCCTTTAGATTTCCTGATGTCATTGTTTTTAACAGCTGAGTAATATTCTATTGTGTAAATGTATCACATTTTCCTTATCCATTCCTCGGTTGGGAAACATGTAGGTTGTTTCCAGGTTCTGTTTGTTACAGATAAAGCTGCTGTGAACACAATTAAGCAAGTGTCCTTGTGGAATGACTAAGCATCCTTTGAATATATGCCCAAGAGTGGTATAGCGAGGTCTTGGGGTAGATTGATTCAACAGTTTTCTGAGAAACTGCCATTCTGACTTCCAAAGGGGCTGTACAAATTTGCACTTCTATCAGCAATGGAGGAGTGTTGCCCTTGCCCCACAACCTCTCCAGCATAAGTTGTCATCAGTGTTTTTGATCTTAGCCATTCTGATAGATGTAAGATGGAATCTGAGTTGTTTTGATTTGCATTTCCCTGATGGCTAAGGATGTTCAACATTTTACGTATTTCTTGGCCATTTGAGAATATTATTATTATTATTTTATTGCTTTAAAAAATACCAATGCAAATTCCCAGTTCCTCCCCTCCTCCCACTCCCCTCCCACTCCCTCCACACACCCTTTCCCCAACCCCTGTCCAATCTTAAGAGAGGGCAAGGCACCCTGCCCTGTGGAAAATCCAAGGCCTTCCCCACTACATCTAGGTTGAGCAAGGTACTCATCCAAAGAGAATAGGATCCCAAAAAGCCAGTACATGCAGTAGAGACAAATCCCAGTGTCATTGTCATTGGCCCCTCAGTCTGCCCCAACTGTCAGCCACATTCAGAGTGACTAGTTTGATTCCATGCTCGTTCATTCCCAGTCCAGTTGGAGTTGGTGAGCTCCCATTAGCTCAGGCACATTGTCTCAGTGGGTGAAACAACCCCTCATGGTCTTGACTTCCTTGCTCATACTCTCCCTCCTTCCCCTCTTCATCTGGACCTTGGGAACTCAGTCCAGTGCTCCTATGAGGGTTTCTGTCTCTATTTCCATCTGTTGTTAGACAAAGGTTCTATGGTGATATTTAAGATATTAAGATATTTAAGATGGGCTGGAGAGATGGTTCAGTGGCTAAGAGCTTTGCTTCCAAAGGTCCTGAGTTCAATTTCCAGCAACCACATGGTGGCTCACAACCATCTGTTTTGTTTTTTTTATTATTATTATTTTTATTTTTGAGACAGGGTTTCTCTGTAGCTTTTTGGTTCCTGTCCTGGAACTAGCTCTTGTAGACCAGGCTGGCCTCGAACTCACGGAGATCCACCTGCCTCTGCCTCCCGAGTGCTGGGATTAAAGGCGTGCGCCACCACCGCCTGGCTCACAACCATCTGTAATGAGATTTGGTGCCCTCTGCTGGCCTGCAGGGATACATGCAGGCAGAACACTGGGGTCATTCTTGTGGATTCCTGGGAATTCTTCTAGAGACAGGTTTCTTGCTAACCGCAAATGGCTTCCTCAATCAAAATATCTCTTTCCTTGCTCTCATATCTGTCCTTCCTCCATCTCCTCAACTATCCCATTCCCTCAAGCTCTCCCCAACCCTCCCCTTCTCCTCTCTTCTTCCCTTTCTCCTCCTGAAACTGAGAAGTTTCTGTAAAGCAAAGGACACTGTCGATAAGACAAAAAGACAACCTACTGAATGGGAGAAAATCTTCACCAATCCCACATCAGACAAAGGACTGTGCTCCAAAATATATAAAGAACTCAAGAAATTAGACATTAAAATTCTAAATAACCCAATTAAAAATTGGGGTACGGAGGGCTGGAGAGATGGCTCAGTGGTTAAGAGCATTGCCTGCTCTTCCAAAGGTCCTGAGTTCAATTCCCAGTGACTACATGGTGGCTCACAACCATCTGTAATGAGGTCTGGTGCCCTCTTCTGGCCTGCAGACATACAGACAGAATATTGTATACATAATAAATAAATAAATATTTAAAAAATGGGGTATTGAACTAAACAGAGAATTCTCAACAGAAGAATTTCAAATGGCCAAAGATACTTAAGGACATGTTCAACTTCCTTGCTATCAGGGAAATGCAAATCAAAACAACTTTTTTCCCTTTTTTATGATTAATAACTTATTTTTAAAAACCTTATTCATTTTATTTATTCATTTATTATGTATACAATGTTCTGTCTGTGTGTATGCCTGCAGGCCAGAAGAGGGCACCAGACCCCATTACAGATGGTTGTGAGCCACGATGTGGTTGCTGGGAATTGAACTCAGGACCTTTGGAAGAGCGAGCAATGCTCTTAACCTCTGAGCCATCTCTCCAGCCCCAAAACAACTTTGAAATACCATCTTACACCTGTCAGAATGACTAAGATCAAAAACACTAATGATAGTTTATGCTGGAGAGGATATGGAGTAAGAGGAACACTCATCCATTGCTGGTGGGAATGCAAACGTGTAACTACTTTGGAAAGCAGTGTGGCAGTTTCTCAGAAAATTGGGAGTCAACCTACCTCAGGATCCAGCCATACCACTCTTGGGAATATACCCAAAAGATGCTCAATCATACTACAAAAGCCTTTGTTCAACTATGTTCATAGCAGCATTATTTGTAATAGCCAGAACCTGGAAACAACCTAGATGCCCTTCAATGGAAGAATGGATAAAGAAAGTGTGGCACATCTACACACTACAATACTACTCAGCGGTAAAAAACAATGACATCTAGAATTTTGCATGCAAATGGATGGAAATAGAAAACACTATCCTGAGTGAGATAATCCAGACCCAAAAATATGAATCTGGTATGTACTCACTCATTAGTGAATTCTAGCCATAAACAAAGGACATTGAGCCTATAGTTCATGATCCTAGAGAAGCTATGTAATAAGGTGAACCCAAAGAAAAACATATATAGATCCACCTAAAAATTGGAAGCAGACAAGATCACCTGACAAAATTGGGAGCATGGGGGTGGGAGGTAGAAGGAAGGGGACAATTGAGAATCTTCTGTTGAGAATTCTGTTTAGATCTGTACCCCATTTTTAATTGGATTATTTGATTTGTTGATGTCTAGTTTCCTGAGTTCTTTATATATTTTGGAGCTCAGCCCTCTGTCAGATGTGGGGTTGGTGAAGATTTTTTCCCATTCTGTAGGCTGTCGTTTTGTCTTATTAACAGTGTCCTTTGCTTTACAGAAGCTTCTCAGTTTTAGGATGTCCATTTATTAATTGTTAGTTTTAGTGCCTGTGCTATTGATGCTCTGTTCAGGATGTTGTCTCCCATGCCAATGTGTTCAAGGCTATTCCTACTTCTATTAGCTTCAGTGTATCTGGATTTATGTTGAGGTCTTTGATCAACTTGGACTTGAGTTTTGCAACCAGCTTAATTTTAAGTCTTTTATTTTTAAATATTTAAAAATATATAATATTTTAAATATTTTAAAATATTTATTATTTTATAAGTCAGGTGGTGGTAGTGCATCTCTTTAATCCCAGCACTCAGGAGGCAGAGGCAGGCGAATCTCTGTGAGTTTGAGGCCAGCCTGGTCTACAGAGTGAGTTCTAGGACTACCAGGACTACACAAAGAAACCCTGTCTGAAAAAAAACCCTCCAAAATATTTATTATTTTATGTGACTGTATATATGCTTGAGTGTATGTGTGTATGTATACCATGTGCATGCAGGTATCTGGGATGACTGGAACATGGCCCTGGAACTGGAATTATAGGTGGTTATAAGCCGCCTAATGTGGGTGCTGGGACCTGAACCCAGGTTCTCTGCAAGAGCACCAAGTCCTATTAACCACTGAGCTGTCTCTCCAGAATTGTCAGCCTTCTTAGTTGGTTTTAGGTATAACTTTTTTAAAGCGTTGAACCTAGGGCTTTGTATATGCTAGGCAAGCACTCTACTTCTGAGCCACCTATCCACCACTTTTTTTTTTTCTTTTAAACACTGCTTGGCCCTTAGCTCTAGCCCTTACTGGCTAATCCACCACTTTTTTTTAGGGTCTCTATGAGTCATTTTTCTGTTAATGTGATAAGATGCCATAACTAAGGTAACTTAAAAAGGAAAGTATTAAGAGATCTGTAGAGATGGCTCTGCAGTTAAGAGCACTGGCTGCTCTTCCAGAGGATCTTGGTTCAATTCCCAGCAACCACATGGCAGCTCACAACTTCAGTTCCAGGGTACCCAATACCCATGGAAAAACATCAAGGTGGGGAGGGGAGCAGAGAAAAATGTAGAGCTCAATAAATATCAATAAAAAAAAGGGGAAAAGCCGGGCGATGGTGGCGCACGCCTTTAATCCCAGCACTCGGGAGGCAGAGACAGGTGGATCTCTGTGAGTTCGAGACCAGCCTGGTCTACAGAGCTAGTTCCAGGACAGGCTCCAAGCCACAGAGAAACCCTGTCTCAAAAAACCAAAAAAAAAAAAAAAAAAAGGGGGAAAAACATCAATGGATATTTAAAAAAAAGACTCACATTTTGGTTTTGTTTGTTTTTGAGACAGGGTCTCTTTATGTATTCCTGGCTGGCCCAAGACTCACTGAGATACATCTGGCTCTGCCCCCTTTCAAGTGCTGGGATTAAAGGCGGAAACTATTATTCCCATCTTTTTTTTGTTTGTTTGTTTGTTTTTTGAGACAGGGTTTCTCTGTGTAGCCCTGACTATCCTGGAACTCACTCTGTAGACCAGGCTGGCCTCAAACCCACAGAGAACTGCTGGCCTCTGCTGGCCTCTGCTGACCTCTGCTTCCTGAGTGCTGGGATTAAAGGTGTGCGCCACCACCGCCCGACACTACACCCATCTTAATGGATGCATTTTTAAAGATTTGTTTTAATTTTACATGCATGTGGGGTTTTTTTTAAGGTTTTTCAAGACAGGGTTTCTCTGTAGCTTTGGAGCCTGTCCTGGAACTAGCTCTTGAAGACCAGGCTGGCCTCGAACTCACAGAGATCCGTCCGCCTCTGCATTCTGAGTGCTGGGATTAAAAGTGTGCACCACCACTGCCCAGCCCGTGCATGTATTCTTACATGTATGTATGTGAACCATGCACATGCCTGGCATCCAAGGAAGCCAGAAGAGGACATTGGATTCCCTAAAACTAAAGTTTTAGGCAGGTGTAAACCACCACATGGAGGCAGAGAACTGAATCCTAGGTCCTTTACAAGTGCTCTTAACCATTGAGCCATCTCTCCAGCCCCAATATTTATGCATTTTTAGATGTTTGACAGTGAATTTCTATTGGTTGTTTTGAAACAGGGTTTTGCCATATCTTAGGCTGACTGACTTTTAATTCACTGTGTAGCCAAACTCAAAGCAGTCATCTGGCTTCAATCTCCTGAGTATCGTGATTATAGATATGTGCTACCATGCATGGTGGTTGCTAAACTTTGATTTTTAAATAAATAGAAGTACACTTTAATGATAAGTATAGTATAATATGCCTGGCTTGATGGTACATGTCTATAATCCTAGCACTGAGGAGGCAGAAGCAGGCAGCCTTTGTGAGTTTGAGGCCAGCCTAGTGTATATAGCAAGTTTGAAACCAGCCAGGGCTGCAGCCCTGGTTGTCCTCACTATGTAGACCAGACTGGCCTCAAACTCGGCAATCTGCCTGCCTCTGTCTCCTAAGTGCGGAGATTAAAGGTATATGCCACCACACCTAGCCTAAAATGATCTGAAGTTTTATTTAATTTTTTTGAGATTTATTTTATGTATATGGGTGTTTTGACTCCATATATCTGTGCACCATATGTGTACAGTGCCTGTAGAAACCAGAAGAAGGGATCCGATTACTTGGAATTGGAGTTACAGATGGTTGTGAATTGCCATATGGGTGCTAGTAATTGAACCCCGGTCCTCTGGAATGGCAGCTAGTGCTCTTAACCACTGAGCCATCTCTCCAGCCCCTTGGTGAGTCTTTTTTTTTTTTTTGGTTTTTCGAGACAGGGTTTCTCTGTGGTTCTGGAGCCTGTCCTGGAACTAGCTCTTGTAGACCAGGCTGGTCTCGAACTCACAGAGATCCGCCTGCCTCTGCCTCCCAAGTGCTGGGATTAAAGGCATGCGCCACCACCGCCCGGCTGAGTCATTTCTTTACTTCAGAAAATTTACATTATACTTGTTGCCTGAATAATTCTAAGATCTTTACCTGATCTTTTATTCTCTTCATTTTTTTGGTATTTGCATATTGGATCTCCCAAGCTTGAGTTCCAGGTCTTTTTACATTTTTGCCAAAATTGTGTAACCTTAATTCTTTGTTTGTTTGTTTGTTTTTTTCCAAGGCAGGGTTTCTCTGTAGCTTTGGAGCCTGTCCTGGAACTCACTCTGTAGACCAGGCTGGCCTCGAACTCACAGAGATCCACCCGCCTTTGCCTCCCAAGTGCTGGGATTAAAGGCGTGCGCCACCACCACCCGGCCTGTAACCTTAATTCTAAACAGTAGTTTCTTAACTTGGTAAGTAGTACAGCCTTCATCTCACCTGGAAAGTGTTTTTTTTAATATTTATTTATTTATTATGTATACAATATTCTGTCTGTGTGTATGCCAGAAGAGGGCACCAGATCTCATTACAGATGGTTGTGAGCCACCATGTGGTTGCTGGGAATTGAACTCAGGACCTTTGGAAGAGCAGGCAATGCCCTTAACCTCTGAGCCATCTCTCCAGCCCTGGAAAGTGTTTTAATGTTTTAGCAAGACCACACTGGCAGCTGTTGGGGTGTGAGGCACACAAAAGTAGCTGGTTAGGAAGTAGCAGTCTGAGGTGTCTGGGGTAGGTGGCTCACAGAGGGTCACAAGGTGGACGAACAATGAGTTGGTGTTGAAATGTGTTTTACATATATAAGCCACAGGTCTTGGGGACTTGGGGACTGAGGGAATGGGAGGGGCCAGGGATAGGTCAAGGTTACTGGCAATTGAACAGTTGAAGGAAAAGGGAATGGCTGTACTGGGAAGGGCTCTCTGCCTCTCCTTTGTGGCCCCTTAGTTTTGTACCCTCAGAGATACTTATGCAGAGGCAGTGGCTTTAGATGTGACTTTTTCCTTTAGCTCTGTGGAAGAAAGGACTATGAGTCATGAAAATGCTACTTAGGGTGCCACTGACCTGCAAACGGCAGTGACAAAAACAAATAGTAGTTGATTTGTTTCATGTAGTTATATGCTTCATAGAATTATCCATATAACGGAATTGACCATTGGATGTTGTTAGCTTTTGCAATACTGTGCTGCCAGTTGATAGCTAGTACAATTCTTTTGTGTCTTTTGGTTTTTGAGACAGGGTTTCTTTATGTAGCCCTGGCTGTCCTGGAACTTACTCTGTAGACCAGGCTGGCCTCGAACTTGGAGGTCCACATGCCTCTGCTTTGTGAGTCCTGGGAATATAGGCATGCACTACCACATTGGGCAATAAACGTAATTTTAAATTTTAAAAATGCAGCTAGAGAGATGACTAACTGGTTAAAACCAACATATTGCTCTTCCAGAGGCCCCAAGTTTGTTTCCCAGCACCCTTGTCAGATGGCTCACAACTGATAATTCCAGCTCCAAGGGACAGGAGACCTTCTGAATTCCTTGGGTATCTCCACTTTACATGCACATACCCCAATGCAAGCACACATACATACATAGAATTCAAAAGAAAATAAATCCTTTTAAAAAAGAGTGCTTGCGCCGGGCGGTGGTGGCGCACGCCTTTAATCCCGCACTCGGGAGGCAGAGGCAGGTGGATCTCTGTGAGTTCGAGGCCAGCCTGGTCGACAAGAGCTAGTTCCAGGACAGGCACCAAAGCTACAGAGAAACCTGTCTCAAAAAATCAAAAAAATAAAAAAAAGTGCTTGCTTTTCTTCCTGCGTTCAGTTCCCAGCACCCACATATAGTGGCTCACCACCTCTAGCCCCAGGGGACCCCAAGACTTCTGATTCTGTAGGCACCTCCACTTATGTGTGTATACCTCCAAAAAGATACATACTCCAAAGAGACACATAATTCAAAGGAAAAGTGAAAGAAAATCTTGCTGGGCTGAAGACTGCCTTCTATGGCGCTAAAGCAGTTTAAGAGCGCTAAAGCAGTTTAAGAGTGCTGGCTGCTCTTCCAGAAGACACAGGTTCAATTCTAAGCATTCATGTGGCAGTTCACAACTGTCTGTAACTCTAGTTCCAAGAGATCTTTTTATTTTATTTATTTTTTTATTTTTATTTTTTTTCCAAGAGATCTTGATGCCCTCTTCTGGCCTTCCTGGGCACCAGGCATGCATATGGTACACAGATATACATGCAGGCAAAACCCATACACACAAAAATATTGTTTTTAATTTTAAATTTAAAAAAGGATTTTTGAGCCAGGTGGTGGTGGCACATGCCTTTAATTCCAGCACTTGGGAAGCAGAAGCAGATGGATCTCTGTGAGTTCGAGGCCAGCCTGGTCGGTCTGCAGAGCGAGTTCCAGGACAGGATCCAAAGCTATATAGAGAAACCCTGTCTCGAAAAAACAAAACAAAAAAAGGATTCTTGAACTTAGCCCACAGGTGACAATTGCTGCTGTAGCCACATCGTATCTGAAGTGAGCAGAGAGATGAGGAAGAGCTCTTAAGGGAAGGGGGAGGATAATTGAATACATGTGACATGGAAACAGGAGACCAGCAAGAGGAGGCTGGGGGATAGGGGAGGGCAGCGGGAAGGGGGAGGATAATTGAATACATGTGACATGGAAACAGGAGACCAGCAAGAGGAGGCTGGGGATAGGGAAGGGCAGCGGGAAGGGGGAGGAATAAGAAGAAAGTATTTTCATATGTGTTTATGGAAATGTCATAATGAAGCCCATTACTTTGTGTGTTAACTTAGAAAACTTAATTTAAAAAAGAAAAAGGGGATCCCAGCACTTGGGAGGCAGAGGCAGGCGGATCTCTGTGAGTTCGAGACCAGCCTGGTCTACAGAGCTAGTTCCAGGACAGGCTCCAAGCCACAGAGAAACCCTGTCTCGAAAAACCAAAAAAAAAAAAAAAAGAAAAAGAAAAAAAGAAAGAAAAGGAAAAGGGGGCCTAATGTAGAGATGGCTCAGAGGTTAAGAACACTGCTGCTCTTCCAAAAGACTCAGGTTCAATTCCCAGCGCCTAGATGGCAGCTCACAACTGTCTGTAATTCCAGTTCCAGGGGACCTGACACCCACGGCAAAACACCAATGCACATTAAATAAATAAATAAATAAATAAAATTTAAAATATTCCATATGAAACTGTAAAAAATATTAGAAGATAAGAAAGGAAACTACAGTGAACAAAACTGCAAGGGGAAATAAAGATAGAAATAGAAAAGGTAGAAATCTCTGCTGATGTCATGGACCAGGAGTGGCTACGGTCAAGCATAGAATGGTTTCCTTTGTCAAACATACACAACATACTTCTCCACTAACACTTTTTCTAAGATACGTCTAGGCTATGGGGTAAGGTTAATGAGGCTATGATCCTAGAAATAGGAATCTACCATTTCCCAGCTATAGAATCTTGGTCACTAGTTGTTCCAAACCTTTTTGGTCATTTTCTGTTAAACTGGAATGGTAATAGCACCTTCTATCATTTTGGTGGTGAGAACTATCATTGATATAAGATCTGGAGTGTATGCTCTCAGACTTTGGTGTTGTAAGGAGAATGCTTGTTTGTTCCCGGCTGCTCAGCCCCAAAATAACCACACAGAAACAGTATTAATAAGTCACTGCTTGGCCTATTAGCTCTTGCTTTTTATTGGCTAGCTCTTACATCTTAATTTAACTCGTTTCTATTCATCTGTGTATTACCACATGACTGTGACTTACTCGCACGGTTCTATCTGGCGTCTGTCTCTGGTGGGGCTACAAGGCTTCTCTCTGACTCTGCCTTCTTTCTCCCAGCTATTCTGCCCTGCCAGGTCCAAGACAGATTCTTTATTAAGCAATGGTATTCACAGCATACAGAGGGGAATCCCACATTACTTTGGGCCTGGGCTTCATATTCCACTTCTTTCATTCACTAGGTATGGGACCTTGAACAAGTATCTATAGACCTATTTCCTCATCAAAAAAATAAATAAATAAATCCAAGAGGGGTGGCCACACCTATAGTCCTTTAATTCTAGGTATTGGGGAAGCTAAGGCATAAGTTGGTTCAAGGCCTGCCTGGACTAGAATAAGTTCAGGAACAGCCTGGGTAACTTAATGAGATACTGTTTCAAAAAAAGGTTTTTAAAAGAGGTCTCATGATGTAGCTCAGCAGTAGAGCACTGCATAGAACATATGATGCCCTGGGTTTGATTTTCCAGGACTATCCCATCCACACTCACAAATAAATATATTTTAAAAAGAATACTAGCTAGTATTTCCATAGAACTGAGTATCTGAAGGTCAGAGGACAACCTCCACCATGGCATTGAACTCGGGTTATCAGACTTGGTGGCATGTGCGTTTACTCACTGAGCCCTCTCACTGACCACCAGGTTTATTTATTTATTTTGTTTTGAGACAAGGTCTTACTATGTAGCTCTGGCTGTCCTGGAATGTGCTTCGTAGACCAGGCTGGCCTCAAACTCACAGAGATCCACCTTCCAAGTGCTGGGATTAAAGGCATGCACCATAGCCTCATTAACCTTACCCCATAGCCTAGACATATCTTAGAAAAAGTGTTAGTGGAGAAGTATGTTGTGTATGTTTGACAAAGGAAACCATTCTATGCTTGACCGTAGCCACTCCTGGTCCATGACATCAGCAGAGATTTCTACCTTTTCTATTTCTATCTTTATTTCCCCTTGCAGTTTTGTTCACTGTAATTTCCTTTCTTATCTTCTAATATTTTTTACAGTTTCATATGGAATATTTTAAATTTTATTTATTTATTTATTTAATGTGCATTGGTGTTTTGCCGTGGGTGTCAGGTCCCCTGGAACCAATACCGTCAAGTATTTTTTAAAAATGAGATAGAATCTCCTAGCCCAAGCACTGGCCTTGAACTCTCCATCTTCCTACCTCAGCCTCCAGAGTAACTGAGATTACAGACCTGCACTGCCAGGCTCAATAGATATTATTTTTTCTTAAGGTTAATCTGTTGCTTCAGTGCCTTGCAATAAATATTACTTAAATCATTGAAATATTAAAGGCTTCCCTGCCACTTTGTGAAACATTTCTCATGTAAGAACTATTCATAGCTGATTTTTTTAACATTATTTGGATGATACAGAGAAGAGGGAATAGACATCGTTTATTAGCCAGCATGTAGCTAGGCTTTAGAGGAACCCAGCCCTGTGATCTGGGTTCACATACCTGTTCTTATAGTGCTTCACTCTGTGTGCTCAGGCCCATTGCTGGAGGACTGGGACATAATTAGCCCCAAAGATGTCATTGGATCCGATATCCTACTGGCTGAGAAGCGTTCCTCACTGACGACAGCTGCCTTGCCTTTTACACAATCCATCCTGTTTCAGGTGATTTCAGGAGACTGGGGGGCCCCAGCTGGGGTTGGAGGGAAAAGCCTATCTGGGACTCCTATTCCAGAGTGTGTTGGTTGGCATTTGCCCTAACCTGCACAGAGACCTGTAGCTTCTTTTCTTCCTTCCTTGCCAGGTGGGCCGTACATTGTCTAAGGTCCAGCAGGTGCTGAGTTGGTCATATGGGGAAGATGTCAAGCCGTTCAAGCCCCCTCTGAGCGATGCTGAGTTTCACACATACCTGAATCATGAAGGCCAGCTCTCCCGTCCTGAAGAATTGCGTTTGCGGATCTATCATGGTGGTGTGGAGCCTTCCCTTCGAAAAGTGAGCCCCCTTGGTCACTCATCACTCTATGGTGGCTCATGAGAGACATTCAGTGGAACACACTGTCATAGGTAGGGTAGAGAGAGTCTAAGGACAGAGGTTCTATTTCAGGTAGGTCAGTGGCAGGAAGACTACCACAAGGACAGAGGCCATGAGAGACAGGGTGGGTGGTGACTAAAGACATGGGTATGGCAGATCCCTAGTTGAAGCTCAGCCTCATCTCCTTTTGTTTCTGGCTAGGTGGTGTGGCGGTACCTCCTGAATGTGTACCCAGATGGACTGACAGGCCGTGAGAGGATGGACTACATGAAACGGAAGAGTCGCGAGTACGAGCAGCTCAAAAGCGAGTGGGCCCAGCGAGTGAACCCTGAGGACCTGGAATTCATCCGCAGCACAGTCCTCAAGGATGTGCTTCGCACAGACAGAGCCCATCCCTACTATGCAGGGCCTGAGGATGGCCCACACCTACGGGCCCTACATGACCTGCTTACTACCTATGCTGTTACCCACCCACAGGTATCATACTGCCAGGGCATGAGTGACCTGGCATCACCCATCCTTGCTGTCATGGACCATGAAGGGCATGCTTTTGTATGCTTTTGTGGCATCATGAAGCGCCTGGCTGCCAACTTCCATCCTGATGGTCGTGCCATGGCTACCAAGTTTGCCCACCTCAAGCTGCTATTGAGACATGCTGACCCAGACTTCTACCAGTACCTACAAGAAGCAGGAGCTGATGACCTTTTTTTCTGTTACCGCTGGTTGCTGCTGGAGCTTAAGCGCGAATTTGCCTTTGATGATGCTCTCCGAATGCTAGAGGTCACCTGGAGTTCACTGCCCCCTGACCCTCCTGAACATGAAGTCGAACTTGTTGGACCTCCGAGCCAAGTGGCAGACACTGGCTTTGGTAGCCACAGGGGACGGCCAGTACGTCAGAGGCACATGCTGAGGCCTGCTGGTGGAGGAAGCAGTGCTTTTGAAGATGCTGTTGTCCACTTAGCCACATCTAGCCAGGGACCGAGTGGTGGGGGACGTCTCCTGAGACAAGCCAGTCTGGATGGTCTCCAGCAACTCAGGGATAACATGGGCCCCAGGAAGGACTTTCTAGTCCAACTAGCCCACCCAGCTACCCTCATTAGCTCTAAGTCCCTCTCTGAGCCCTTGCTAAACTCCCCAGACCCACTCCTCTCCTCTTCTTCTCGGCCTGATTCCCCATCTTCTTCATCTCCTCCATCTACACAGGAGGCTTCTCCTTCTGGTGACATAGCTGTAGGATCCCCCTTGATGCAAGATGTAGGATCTCCCAGAGATCCTGGGAAGTCCCCACCACCCCCACCTCCAATGGGCCTTCCCCCACCCCAGGAGTTTGGCCGAGGGAACCCATTCATGCTCTTCCTCTGCCTGGCTATCTTGCTGGAGCACCGTGACCACATCATGCGCAATGGGCTAGATTACAATGAGCTAGCCATGCATTTTGACCGCCTGGTGCGGAAACACCATCTAGGGCGTGTCTTGCGCAGGGCCAAGGCTCTCTTTGCTGATTATTTGCAGTCTGAAGTGTGGGACTCTGAAGAGGGGGCTGAGGCCACAGCTCCATCTTGATTGTAATCCTTCCAGCTTTCCAACCCCAGTGGTACTCCATTCTTTTGTCTTGAGGGTCTACACAGGGCATTATTCCCTGCCTACCATCCCAGACATGTTGGAGCCTGGGGCCCTCTCACTGGGTTTGAGTGTGTGTGGCTCAGTGTTGGCACTGCCCACGGAGGCTATGGCCTTTTCTGCATTTGTTGTTTCTAAACTATACACACACAAAGATCACTGTGGCACGTGTATTTTTCTACTTCCTGGATATTATAGAAGTTACTGTGGGCTCTTTGGTTGATGGGACTGAAATAACTCAATTGATTTAGAGCGGCTCCTGCTTTCTCTGGCACAGGGGAGTAGCTGGTGAAAACCAGGTATTGGTGAACCTGGCCCAGGGACTGCTCTAGAAAAGGCTAAATCTATGTTTGTTTGATTGCTTGGTTGGTTTTGGGGGTATATCTGCCTATCTAGAATATAAAGGTCGATTTGATATCTGTGAATGTTATTTCAGGACCAGGCACAAAAAGATGAGGAAGAGAGAGTTTCTAGCTTAAAAAGAGGCAAGATTTAAAAGGGGGGGCAGGGTTCGTGCTAGAGGTTCGTGCTGAGAGATGGCTCAGAGGTTAAGAGCATTGCCTGCTCCTGAGTTCAATTCCCAGCAACCACATGGTGGCTCACAACCATTTGTAATGGGGTCTAGTGCCCTCCTCTGGCCTGCAGGCATACACACAGACAGAATATTGTATACATAATAAATAAGTAAATAAATATTTTTTTAAAAAGGGGGGGGCAGGGTTCGTGCTAGACATGGTGACACACACCTTTAACCCTAGCACTCAGGAGGCAGAGACAGGTGAATCTCTGAGTTCAAGGCCAACCTGGTCTACAGAGAGTTCCAGGACAGCTAGAGCTATTATACACAGAAACCCTGTCTCAAAAAAACAAAAACCAAAACCAAAAAAAACACACACAAAGAAAAGATTTACTACAAAAACTGGGAATTTGTGGCCTAAAAAGAGAAACATTTCGGCCACTCATCATTTCTAGAATCCAACTCTTTTCTGGGGGCCTGTCCAGTACATGATGCTGGCAGCCCTGGGCAGAGGTCTAAGCCTTCTACGTGCTTTGAAACCAGCTTGAGGGACTGCTATGCCATGCTTAGAGCTCTAAGCTATGTTTCCAGCAGATGGATGCCTATCCTAACCATTTCAGCATTATTGCCACTAACATGGATCAGAAAAACCAAGCACTGATAAACTTAGCCCTAAAACAGTTTGCCTAAGTCTTTGCAAGATAACGATAAAAATCAGGTCCTTAGGACTGAGTGATGGCTCAGTTTCTAAGAATACTCATTACTCTTGCAGAGACCTGCATTCAGTTCTGAGCACCAACATGGTGGTTCACAACCATCTGTAACTCCAGTTCCAAAAGATCCAATTCTCTTAGGACCTCTGTGGTCACCAAGCGTGCACATGGAATATATACATGCATGCAAGCAAAACACTCATTTGCGTAATAAGATAAATCTAAAAAAAGGTCAGGTCCTTGCTCAGGCTGCAGTGGTATGCACATAATCCCCAGCTACTTGGGAGATGATAGGAGAATCACAAGTTCAAGTCTAACCTGGGCTACAGAGTGAAAAATCTGTCTCATAAAAGGCAACCCCTCTTCCCTACTTACCTAATCAGAATGTGGAGGAGCTTTCTCTCAAGGAAACTGTCCTGTACTAAGGATATGATAGATGGTGGATGAGCTAACTGGGGTCCCCACATTATGACCTAGCTATGCCAGGTCTGACTAGAAGTTATGCTGCCAGAGATGATGGAACATCAAGAAAAATATCTTAGCTGCTTGTCCCCTACCACATTGCCATGTGGGTGAGGGTGACCCTTAAAAGGTTCTTATCCCCTAGTATTGGTGGGGAAGGGGTAGTCACTTGAAGACCAGGACAAGGCTATCTTTTTGTGTGCAGGGTATTCAAACAGTGGATCTACCAAATATGCACTGAATAAGGGGCTTGGACCTCATGGGGCTATCCATAATAATAAGAATGTAAGGACTTTCTGGGGACTCTATATATTCCTTTCCGCAGTAACTAGCCAACTCCCTATGGAGTATGTTCTATTATTAATGAATTCTGGTTTTTGTTTTGAGACAGGATCTCTAGCCCTGGCTGTCCTGGAACTTGCTTATGTAGACTGGCCTCAAACTCAGCTGTCTGCCTGCCTCTGCCTCCTGAGTGCTGGGATTAAAGTTATGTGCCACCATGATTAGCTTTAATCTTATGTGTATGGTTGCCTGCGTGTATGTCTCTGTACCACTTATGTGCCAGATGCTTGCAGAGGCCAGAAAATGGTGTCAGATCCCCTGGAACTGGAGTTACAGATGGTTGGAGCTCCCATTTGGCTGCTGGGAACCAAATCCTGGTCTTCTGGAAGAGTAGCCAGTACTCTTAAAATAGTGAGCCATCTCTACAGCTCCAAGTACTGATGTTTAAAGGGTCATACAAGCCAATTCTGTATATGACAGCTTGGACCTTAGAATGCCAAACGAATCCATCCTGTGATCAGGAGGCTTGGGCTCTGAAAGGCAGAAACCTCTATTCTTTCTCTAGGATACTTAGACTTTTTGGTCCATTCCAAGATAGCAAGTGATATAAGCGACTAAAACCACTACTAGAGAAACAACAGAGGAAAACAGGTTCCAGAGCTGACAAGATGGCTCAGTGGGTACAGGTTTGCCACCCAGCCTGATAAGCTGAGTTTGATGCCCAGGATTCACATGGTGAAAAGAGAGAACTGACTCCTGCACGTTTCCTCTGACCTCCACATGTACCCCCCCCATTACACAAAATTGCATAATCTAATAAAAAAAGAGGTTTTTTTAGAGCCAGGCAGACACATAAACTTTAATCCCAGCACTCGGGAGGCAGAGGCAGGTGGCTCTCTGAGTCCACCCTGGTCTACAGAGCAAGTTTCAGGACAGCCAGGGCTATGCAGAGAAATTTTGTCTCAGAAAACCAAAAATGTGCATGTATATATTTTTATGTATATTATACATATGTGTTTGATATTTGTGTGTATATAATATATAAATATACACATGCATAAAATACAAATATATTTTATATGTATACGCGCACACACACGCATATATATATATATTCACCTTGTAGACCAGGCTGGCCTCAAACTCATAGAGATCTGCCTGCCTCTGCCTCCTGAGTACTGGGATTAAAGGTATGGACCACTACCACCCAGTTTTTTTTGTTTTGTTTTTTTGGATTTTTGAGACAGGGTTTCTCTGTAGCTTTTTTTTTTTTTTTTGGTTCCTGTCTTGGAACTAGCTCTTGTAGACCAGGCTGGCCTCGAACTCACAGAGATCCTCCTGCCTCTGCTTCCCGAGTGCTGGGATTAAAGGCATGTGCCACCACCGCCCAGCCAGTTTTTTTTTTAAGAAAACATGGGTTCCAGAAATTGTAGCACAGCTCTGAGACCCATGAGGACAGAAAAAGCAGTCTTTTTTCTTTTTAATAGCAATCTTTGTTTTATTCAACTTTTAAAAATTATTTGCTTTTAATACAGTGGTGTTTTGCCGGCATGTCTGTGTGAGAGTGTTGTAGTCACTAGAACCAGAGTTACAGACAATTGTGAGCTACCATGTGGGTGCTGAAAATTGAACCTGGGTCTTTTGGAAAAGAAGCCAGTGCTCTTAACTGCTGAGCCATCTCTTTAGCTCCATAGGAGGCAGTCTTGAACTGGTATATTTTGAGAGACAGGTGGCTGGAGGCAGCAAATACAGTCTATGTTAGGGGGAAATGCAAGTTATTATGGCTCCTACCCTTTCTCTGTGTTGCGTTGGAGAAGTTTTTGCCTGTTCTCTCTTACTGAAGAAATCTAGTGGATAAAGGCTCTTGCTGGAGGACCAGAATTCTAAACCCAGGACCCACAAGGTAGGAGAGAACATTACTTCCTGAAAGTTGTCCTCTGATGTCAACATGTGTTCTCTCTCTCTCTCCCTCTCTCTCACTCCCTCCTTCTCTCCCACACTCCCTATATCTCTCTTCATCTCTCATACACACACACAAAATTACAAGACAGTGAAGATTCATACAGATAAGGAAGGTATGTCTACCACAAACACATTTTAAGCTTGAGATATAGAGAGCTACAGATACAGTAATATTGATATATGTGTATCAGTTCTATCTTAATTTGCTTTCTATTGCTATATTGATAAAGACCATGGGCAAAAGCAACTGAGGAGGAAAGGGTTTATTTCACCTTATAGCTTTCATCATGAAGGAAAATCAGAGCAGGCACCTGGAGCAGGGACTGACGCAGCGCTTCTCGAGAGGAAGGGATGCTGCTTTATTATTCAGGGTTCCCTGAAGTCACAGAATTTAGGGATTAATTTCTCTATATAAAGAAGGATTAGAATGGTTTACAGGCAGCAGCCCAACAATGACCGGCTGGGAATGGAAAGTTCAAGAACCCAGTAGTTGCTCAGTCCGCAAAGCTGCCAGTCTTAGCTGGTCTTCAGCATATACTGGGGTCCTGAAGAAGTAGGCCCTAATGTTAGTAAAGGAATGGATTGTCTTGCTTGCAAGGTGAAGGTAAACAGAGAACAAAAACTTCCTTCTTCCATGTCCTTATACAGGCTTCCAGCAGAAGGCATGGCCCAGATTAAAGGAGTGTCTTCCCACCTCAAGACCCAGACACGTATCTTCCAGCCTCAAGATCTAGATTAGAAGTGGACCTTCCTACTTCAAATTAAGCCAAACTTCCCCTACTGGTGTGCCCTTCATTTTGTATGTAGTTCATTCCAGATGTGCTCACATTGTCAACCAAGAAGAGCCATCACAGCTTTTACTGGCTTGCTCTCTATGCCTTGTTCAGCTCATACAACCTAGAACCATCTGCCCAGGGATGGCACTGCCCACTGTGGACTGGGCCCTCTTTCCATCAATCATTTTACAAGAAAATGTTCCATAGGCTTGCTTACAGGCCAATCAAATGGAAGCATTTTCTTATATGGGGTGCCCTCTGCCCAGATGACTTGTCAAGTTGATCAAAACAAAACAAAAAAACAAAAAAAACCCAATATATAACTTCCTTAAGTGGAAAATGTGCCTTTTATATTAACAGTTTAAAACTTAGATACCAAGTTTTTTGGGCACAAAGAGCATCAGTATTAAAGGTTGCAGGTGTGGCTAAGGGTTACAATATTTGCTTAGAATATACAAGCCCAATTAGAGCCTCAGCACTACGAAAAGTTGTGTATGTGTGTGTGTGTGTGTTCTCTAACCATATATAATAAAACTAGCAATAACAAGACACTAGAAAAAATAACTCCCAGTTTTGAGACACTAATCCTTAGATGAAAGACAAAATAAATATTTAAGATAATAAAAGTATTGCATACAAAATTTGTGGAGCAAAGAAAATTTATATAGTTTTAAACACATTCATAAAGAAAGGAGGGGCCGGGCGATGGTGATTCAAGCCTTTAATCCCAGCACTCAGGAGGCAGAGGCAGGCGGATCTCTGTGAGTTCGAGACCAGCCTGGTCTACAGAGCTAGTTCCAGGACAGGCTTCAAAAAGCCACAGAGAAACCCTGTCTCAGCCGGGCAATGGTGGCGCACGCCTTTAATCCCAGCACTCGGGAGGCAGAGGCAGGCGGATCTCTGTGAGTTCGAGACCAGCCTGGTCTACAGAGCCAGTTCCAGGACAGGCTCCAAAGCCACAGAGAAACCCTGTCTCGAAAAACAAAACAAAAAAAAAGAGGGCTGGAGAGATGGCTCAGTGGTTAAGAGCATTGCCTGCTCTTCCAAAGGTCCTGAGTTCAATTCCCAGCGACCACATGGTGGCTCACAACCATCTGTAATGAGGTCTGGCGCCCTCTTCTGGCCTGCGGGCATACAAGCAGACAGAATACTGTATACTAAATAAATAAATATTTAAAAAAAAAAAACAACTGCCGGGCAGTGGTGGCGCACGCCTTTAATCCCAGCACTCGGGAGGCAGAGGCAGGCGGATCTCTGTGAGTTCGAGACCAGCCTGGTCTACAAGAGCTAGTTCCAGGACAGGCTCCAAAACCACAGAGAAACCCTGTCTCGATAAAAAAAAAAAAAGAAAGAAAGAAAGGAGGGGCTGGAGAGATTGCTCAGTAGTTAAGAGCAATGGCTGCTCCTCCAGAATTTAATTTCCAGCACCCACATGATGGCTCACAAGCGTCTATAACTCCAGTTCCAGGGGATCCAGTGCCCTCTTCTGGTCCCTATAAACACCAGATACATATGATGCACAGACATGGATGCAAGCAAGACACCCATACACATAAAAATAAATACATTTTTAATTTTATGCCCTATTTATTTATTTATTTTGGTTTTTCGAGACAGAGTTTCTCTGTAGCTTTGGTTCCTGTCCTGGAACTAGCTCTGTAGACCAGGCTGGTCTCGAACTCACAGAGATCCTCCTGCCTCTGCCTCCTGAGTGCTGGGATTAAAGGCATGCGCCACCACCGCCCGGCTAATTTTATGTTTTAAAGGAGCCACACATGGCAGCTCACACCTGTGGGTCCCAGCTCTCATGAAACTAAGGCAGGAGGACTGTTGTGACTTAAAGGACAACTTGCGCTAGATAGTGAGTTCCAGGACAGCAATACATTACATGAGTTCCATTACATAGCAATACATGAAGGAGGAAGAGAGAAAGAGAAATAGATGATTTAAGCATTCAACTCAAGAAATCAAGTGAAGCTTGGCCTTTAATTCTAGCTCTTGGAAAACGGGATCGCCATGAGTTTGAGGCTGTCCTGGGCTATGCGAGACGCTGTCTCAAAAACAAACAAACAAACAAAATCTGGGTGTGGTAGTACATGTCTTTTTTTTTTGTTTGTTTTTTTCGAGACAGGATTTCTCTGTGGCTTTGGAGCCCGTCCTGGAACTAGCTCTGTAGACCAGGCTGGTCTCGAACTCACAGAAATCCGCCTGCCTCTGCCTCCCGAGTGCTGGGATTAAAGGGGTAGTACATGTCTTAAATCTTAGTACTTGGGGGCTGGAGAGATGGCTCAGTGGTTAAGAACATTGCCTGCTCTTCCAAAGGTCCTGAGTTCAATTCCCGGCAACCACATGGTGGCTCACAACCATCTGTAATGGGGTCTGGTGCCCTCTTCTGGCCTGCAGGGATATGCACAGACAGAATATTGTATACATAATAAACAAATGAATATTAAAAAAATAAAGAACACACAAGGTGTACAGACATGCAGGTAAATACTCATACACATTAAATATAATTTTAAAAAAAGGAAAAAAATCTTAGTACTTGGAAGAAAGAAGCAGGGCAGATCTCTGTAAATTTGAGGCCAGCTTAGTCTATATAGCAAATTACTGGTCTGTAGCATGAATAAAAAAAAACCCAGAGACAGATATTGGAGTTTAACCTGAAGATCAGAAAAGCAAAGCAGTCAAGCCTCTAGAGGGCTCTTATTTCTATCAAATATTCAGGCTGAAAAAGAGCGAGTTTCTGTCTTATCCTGCCTTATATTCCTCTCTAGTGCTAGATTATAGACATACACCACCACTGCCTGGCCTGTATGGCTGGCTGTATCACTAGGTGGCTGTTTTGCATTCCGATCTTCAGGTAAGCTTTATTTATTAAAACACAAATGAAATATTACTACACTGGTCAGCCAGGGTTACATAGTAAGACCCTTCCCCAAAAGTAAAATAAAATCCACAGTGATCTCCAATGTCATCCCAGAGACTGAATCAGGAGGATGACTTGAGCCCAGGAGTTTGAGGCCCCTTTAGGAAGTTAGCAAGATCCCAGTTCAAAATATAAATAAAGTTGGTCATGCACTTTTGTAGTACTAGGCAGGAGGATGGAGAGTGTGAAGCTATCCTGGGCTATGTAGTGAGTTCTAGGCCAACCTGGAATACATAAAGAGAACCTGTCTTTAAATAAAAGAAAGACATTTCATGCTCTTTGTTAGGAAGATTCTGGTGATGTATTAGTCTTTACTTTTGTTTTTTGTTTTTCGAGACAGGGTTTCTCTGTAGTTTTGGAGCCTGTCCTGGAACTAGCTCTTGTAGACCAGGCTGGCCTCAAACTCACAGAGATCTGCC
Source organism: Microtus pennsylvanicus (assembly GCF_037038515.1). Classification (NCBI taxonomy): domain Eukaryota; kingdom Metazoa; phylum Chordata; class Mammalia; order Rodentia; family Cricetidae; genus Microtus; species Microtus pennsylvanicus. The sequence continues at coordinate 133,438,558 of NC_134601.1, read as the reverse complement.
TGCCTCTGCCTCCTGAGTGCTGGGATTAAAGACGTGCACCACCACCACCTTACCCAAGGTGCCAAATCTTAGTGGGAGCAGCATCAGTGTGCAGATAGCTTAAAACCACAGATAATGTCATGGTATTATCCCCAGGAACTTTACATAAAATGCAATCCCCCAAAAAACCTGCCCAATTTCTGTTTGCTTGTTTCAGTACAGGGTCTCACTATGTAGCCAAAGTTATTTTGGAACCTGTTAAAAGCCTCAACTTCACAATCCTGCTTCAGTTTCCTGGCTCAATGGCACAGTAAAAACCAGACACAGTTCTCCCTTCTGCTGTGATATAAGTCAAGGAACTTTCACATACTAGGAAAGCACTCTACCACTGAGCTAAACCCTATACAAGGGTCGAGGACTTTAAACTAAAAGCAAAACAGGAAACTAAAAGCTAACAGAATAAGGTGTAGATGAGTATCTTTGGGTCTTGGCGGGGAAAGGATTTCTTTCTTTCTTTTTTCTTTTTTTGTTATTTAAAAGGGAAAGGATTTCTTAAAAAAAAAAAAACCAGAGAAGTTGGTTGTGATTCTAGCACTGGAGAAGCTGAAGCAAGAGCTTTATGAGTTTCAAGCTGTCCTGAGCAGTGAGGTGTAGCTTATAGGGTGAGAAATGATTAAATCAAAAATTAAATGTATTTAAGTAAGGATACTACTTAAAATTTAATAACACTATAATCCGTGAAAATCCCTAAGAAATAAGGAATAAGCCTAACAGGAACCATAGGTGAATAGCATCTGAAGGTGAACAGATCTATTTGTGTTGGGGTTGGTGGTGGAGTGGGGACAGGACTTTACAATGTTGAAAAAATTTATTCTAGGAGTGAAAAATGTAGAGTCCCTGAAGGCAAGCAAGTTATTATTAGACACTTGAAGGCCGGGAAAGACCAAATTGTCAGGCAGTGGACTCAGACACTACATGCTTTGGATTTCACTACGCATTGCAAAACTCAGTCTTTTGGATCAAGAGTATTACCCTGAATAGAGAGCAAAATTGATTCTGTGGGTTGCAATTGCATGCAGCCTTTGACGACAAAATACCTGTTTTGCTGAAGCTCTATCCGGCTTAAAGAGGCTATCAGATAAGGATGCGAGCTGAGTTGAGAAGGACATCAAGGGAAAGGGTCCCATAACATGGCTGGGTGCTGGGCAGATGATAAAGGGGTAATAGAGGTTAAGCCCTCAGAAATGTACGGTCTGACTTCAAGAACTCTGAAGGTGATAACTTTAGGGACATGGAGGGATAAAACATTGGGCCCTTGAGGGATCCAAGGTTAAAGAAGTAGAAAAGAATTTAATTGGGGACTTGCTGTCTGGAGCCGGGAGAGGTTCCGAGAAGAAGAAAGCTAGGGCCCCGAGCGCAGGTTATCATTAAAATCTAAAATAGAAAAAAAAAGGAAAGAATTTAATTAAGATTGATTGCTGGCCGGGCGACGGTGGCGCACGACTTTAATCCCAGCACTCGGGAGGCAGAGACAGGCGGATCTCTGTGAGTTCGAGACCAGCCTGGTCTACAGAGCTAGTTCCAGGACAGGCTCCAAAGCCACATGTCTCAAAAAAACAACAACAAAAAAAGATTGATTGCTGTTCATTGGCACTGATTTACTGTCAACTAAGACTTCCTATCAAAGGAGAGACATGACGTCGGGAAGGAAAAGGCTATGTGGATCAAACCGTTTGTGGAAGGAAACGGGGGGGGGGGGGGAGGGCGGGGGGCAAGTCTAAGCTAGTACGCAGGCGCTTACTTTAGGATGCACTGCGCATGTCAGAAAGTTCGTCTCTATTCCCGGAAGCGGCAAGGCGAATTGCTTCCCCCGCCTTCCTCCCCTTTTACCCAACCCCCCGCTGGCCTTAACCAATGAGCACTCACGCCGGGGCGCGCTGGGGCACGTTCCGTGACGAGCCGGTTACGCACGCTTTATCAGGCGTCTTCCCGCGCGAGTGCCTCTCTGTTCTCCCCGTTCCTCAGAGCGCGTTGTGTCTCCGGCCTTTTGGCTTTTAATTTTTCCAGGTAAGCACCGTTTGTCTCGCGCACAGTGGTCGTCCCTCGCCTCAATTTCCTTTCGGCAGGGGCGGGAGGCGAGAGTAGGAAGACTAGAGGCTGACGAGTAGGCTTGAGCTTCTCCAAGGAGGGCGAGTCCCAGGCTCGAGGGAGGAAAAAAAAAACCAAACTCCCAATTGGGAGACTGGCGTGTGCTACCTCCGAATGGGAGGCTGGGTTTGTGGCGGCAGTGGCCACGCGACAGTCTGCCGACAATCTGCCGGCTGGCGTTTCCCACGTGACCGCCGCCATCTTGTTCTGCGGGGAAAGAGGAAATGCAATGCTGTTGTAGGCCTGCACGACCGAACAAAATGACGGGTGTGGTGGCATGGGATGTGGGCATGCGCCGTAGCGGTCGTCAAATGGCGGACGGGTTCGTTCTGCTTATTAGTTCCCGCCTTTTCTGTTGCCGAGTCTTTCCATTTGATTTATTGCTCTTAACCCGCTTTCTGTGTTTGCTGTAATTCTCAGTCTTCCGGCGTTTGACATTTCGCTATTTCCCCAATATTTCACATGCTCGCCCTATAGGATTTACATTCTGCCATGTCTTCTGAAGAGGGGAAACTCTTCGTGGGAGGGCTCAACTTCAACACCGATGAGCAGGCACTCGAAGACCACTTCAGCAGCTTTGGGCCTATCTCTGAGGGTGAGCCGTGGTCACGGGTTGAGGGTTGCCAGATAAGAGCTAGTATAGTCTGGGGATTATAATTATAACCTTAACTTCCCATGTTTCTAAGGTAAAGTTAGGCTGAGAAAAAATCTAATTGGATACAGGACTTGGCCGTCTTGCTTGACACTTAAGTGTTAGGGCGTTAACATTTACATTTCTGTCCCTTCTCCCAGTGGTTGTTGTCAAGGACCGGGAGACTCAAAGATCCCGGGGTTTTGGCTTCATCACCTTCACTAACCCAGAACATGCCTCAGACGCCATGAGAGCCATGAATGGAGAGGTGAGGCCTCCTGCCTGCAGAGAAGCCTTCTCCCTGTCTGCCACTTTCTTCGTTCTTTCTGTTTTCCCTCTGTCTGCCAGGGGCAGCGTGGCCACAAAGCCTCGCAGTGTCCACTCACAGGAGCATGACATGCCTTCTGTTCTAGGGGGTGGAGGGCAGCGGCACACAGAGCCGGGCTGCCTGGGAGGCGACGACTGGTCCTGCATGAGGCCGAGAAGCCACCTGTGGATGGTTGACCTGCCCTGGGCTTAGGTAGTAGAGTCTGCAGACCTGTGGGCCTGGCCCGGAGAGGACCTCGTGAGTCTTCTGGGATGGACTCTGAAGCCTCAAACCAAGAGAGGTGTCTAGCCCTAATAGTCGGGCAGCTTAGAGGAGTGGGGAGGAGAACTCAGCCTGATTCAGTCAAGATGTAAGTAGTAGCAGGGGAGCACGGTGGATTCAGGTCGTTTGTGGGATTCTGTAGCTCCTGGTGAAGCTACTCTGGTCAGAGGAGCTTTGTTTGGAACGTGGCACCCAGAATTTGGTGCCCAGCAGGAAATTCTGGACTCTTGTCCACCTGCCTGTGCCCATTCTTCTTTGTCTCTACTCTGACTGACTGACAGGCCCTCCTTGTGTCTGTCTCCTTCCCACACCTAGTCTCTGGATGGGCGCCAGATCCGTGTGGACCATGCAGGCAAGTCTGCCCGGGGAACCAGAGGGGGTGCCTTTGGGGCCCATGGGCGCGGTCGCAGCTACTCTAGAGGTAAGTGCTGTGGTCACTTGATTATGAGATGAGGTAGAATGCTATTTGTTAGCCTGTATCTGAACAACTGCTCCTAAATTTTTGCGTGTAGGTGGTGGAGACCAGGGCTATGGAAGTGGAAGATACGACAGTAGACCTGGAGGATATGGGTACGGGTATGGCCGGTCTAGAGACTACAGTGGCAGGTGGGTACTGAGAGACTGGGATACTGCTGGTACTGGAATTCTTAATTCCGTAGCCTAATATTCATGCCCAGCTTATGCTGAAAATGGTACTTTTCACTAGTGCTCATATATTTAATGTGTTCTGCTCATACTTTTTTAAAAGTTATTGTGTTCCTCAGGTGTAACAAAGATAATCACCCTGCTTGTTCCAGGGCCTAGTTTAATCTTCCATCACCGCAAAAAAGCTTCTATTAAAAGTTTCTATTATGAAATGGACATGTATAGTTTTTAATGTTACTTTCTGCCATGTAGAATACATTCCTGTAAATCAATCCCGCTTTTTCCCAGAAGCCAGGGTGGTTATGAACGCTATTCAGGAGGAAATTACAGAGACAATTATGACAACTGAGATGGGGCATGCACACATAATGTAGGTGAGACCTAAATATTGGTACTGAGTCAAACTGTTCATCAGACCCTACTGTCCTGACCCTTTTGTTTTTCTTCTGGCCACACTACCCTTTACCTTGGTATCTTAACCTGTCTATCGACACCATTTGACTGCTCTTGCTGTTTGGTGCATGCCAGAGCTAGTTGTGGGGTGGGGGTTGGGGGTGTCCTTAAAGTAATCTGCTCTGTGGGGCATGGTAGAAACAAAGAGGTGGTGTGCAGCATCTTTAGAAATTCTGGGAGATGAGCATGTTATCAACCTGTTTCTTCCTGACATCAAAATTCTACCCCTTCTTACTATTCTCAGATACACAAGGAATAACACTTCTGATCCAGGATCGTCCTTCCAAATTGCTGTATTTATAAAGATTTTTGGAGCTGCGCTGAAACATCTGTTTTAGTACATCAAGTTCTATTTTTGAATTGAGCTCCCAACGTAGTTTGATAAAGACCTCTTAGAAAGCTCCATGTGTTTAAACATATTTTTCCTTTTAAAGACAAATTTTAAGACATTGGTTATGGTACCAATATTTTTCTTTTATGGCCAAAAAAAGTTGTTTATTTCTGGCCAGAAAGGTAGTCAAGCTAATGTTTTGAAAGTTAATATGTATTTAGGGACTTTTTAAAATAGTTGTACACAATGTTTATTATGGCCAGAAAGTGATTTCTGAATGTACCTATGAGCAATCTGAATCAAGATCATGACTACCTAGAGATGTTTTTTTATTCAAGGTGACTGTCCTGGTTATAGAAGAGCTTCTTTAAAATGTTTGTGAATGTCATTTTTTTTAATACTGGAAGAAAAGATATTCTGTTGTGTTTGATGTGTTTAGGATGTCCTTTATGGAGCTAATTAAAACATGAAACCTGAACACAAATCAATACTGATAATGGTTTTTCCTTATTCAACACAGTTTACATTTTAGAACAAGAGGCAAGGCAGGTGGATAGAAGCTTGGAAATGTAGTGGTTCAGGCAGGAAAGTAAAGTTTAGATTCTGGGTGTTTGGTGAGATGAAGATTGGATACAGATAAGTCAGTTCTCTTATGACTAGAACTGGGTTTTCTGAAGTAGTCCTTTCACAACTGTTTCCTTAAGTTTACTTTCCTAGCACAAGGTGTACCCTACTTGCAGAATTGTCCTGAGAGCATAAGCACGATTATCTCATCATGTGGGATACACGAAATAGTGCATGTTCCTTATATGATGGGGGCTGTAGGGATAGAGTTATACTGAACAACTTTATGTCAGGCATAAGGGAAACCTGGTTAGAAAACGGATTAAAGGAAGTTCAGGGTGGATTCAGAGTCCTGAGTTCACGTGTGGGCTCTACTACTCCCTGCTCTTGGTGAGTCATTTGACTCCTGTTTTCCATAGCATAGAGTGTTCCACATCTGGGGAGGAAACTCAAAAGTATATACGGCCACTGAATACAGTCACAGAGGTTGTCTTGAATGACAAGCCATTTGTGGCTCTTTATAATTTTTTTGGAGGGGTGTCTAACGTTAGCCACATAGTTCTGCCTCTAATCTTTAGAGAAGGTTCTTTAGGATCCCATGAGTGTTAGTCCTCTATTCAAAGTTAGGATGGGAAAATCAGTTTTATCCATGGTTTCACCTGGTTAATACCGAGCAAAATAGCACCAGGTTGCAGACTCCAGAACGTTACTCTAAACATTGCTTCATCCTTGGCCTGGAGGCATCGCCTCGGTCTCGCTCAACTAACAGGACAGGCCCTCAAAGATGCTTCTTTCGCCCACACAAATGGTCATGAATTTGCTTTGGCAGGTGGATGAAGACTCAGGAACTTCCCAGAATTCTGCCTCACCCACTGAGCCAGGCCCAGATTATGGGGCATTGTGGCTAACCCCCACCAGGTGGGTACTTGGTCCGAGGAAGCATTCTATGCTGGGCCTTTGGGGAAAAAAGGTGGTGGGAACTGCCTTGAAGGTGGGGGGATGGGAAGGAAATGCACGCAGTGTCACCTGGGGTAGTATTAAATAATCAGCCATAAAATGACTTCAGCTGAGTGATTTTTCTGTGGGAAGGTGTCTATATATGATCAACAAAGGCCATAAATAAAATAAGCCTCTGATTCTATAACAGTTGCTCCACTTTCCAGATAGTGAACTGTATTGTAATGATTTAGCTGTGGAAAGTCTATGTCTCAGTGCTAATTGATGTGAGACAAAGGGCCCAGAAGGCCCACTGCAGAACAGAGTTTGATAAAACTCAGATTTGAGGTTCAAAACTCAAATCCCCCCTGTGTAAGGGCTTGGACCTAGAGTCAAAGTAGCAAATGCCATAGTCAAGGCACCTTGGTGCTGGAATTATAGGAATGTAATATACCATTCTGGGGACTGAGCCTATGGCTTGCTGCACACTAGGATAGCTGCGTTCTATGAACTGAGCTATATCCTTCCAGCTTCCAAAAATAGTATTTCTAGGCCCTGCTTCTCAGTTTTCAGCATTTAAAATGGAAACTGCTTATATCAGTAGGTCGGGTTTAAATGGAAAAGTGTCTAAAATGGACATGCCCCTTGCCCACATTTTATATTGAGGGGATGTAGAATGTATTCTATTTTTCTTAAGGCATTGGATGAAAGTAAGTTCTGTGATTACTTAAGGCATGTGAAAACATTTGGTGACAACTGATACCCTGATTTTTGCCTGTTTATCAAAATGAAGCCTCCTAGGCCCTTCGCAGCTGCAAGCCTCTCCCCTTCTTCAGTGAAGGCTGTCCCTTATTTTCAATTCATGGTTCACAAAGATCTAAAATATACTTCAGGAGGTAAGACCGGACAAGGGTGTTTGTAACCATTACCCACTTAGCATGATTACAGTAAGGCTTTTAATGATGGTTTTTGAGGAACTGCCCTAGATCCTGTAGATTAAAAGGCGGGACTTTACCTTGTTAAATAGTGAAATCCCAAATAAAGCTTTCTTAATATGCTGGTGTTTTTCATTTGGGGGATGGTTTTGCTCAAGGTTGAATTTAAGGCAAGGCCTTGGTATGTGTGAAACCTGTCATTTTACTAATCTTGTACTGTATGAGTGGAAAATCATCAGGAATTGGGTTTCTGTGTGGTTTTTATTTACTATGTATACAGTGTTCTGCCTGCATGTATGCCTGCAGGACAGAAGAGGGCACCAAATCTCATGAATGGTTTTGAGCCACCATGGTGGGTACTTAAATTGAACTTAACACCTCTGAGCCATCTCTCCAACCCACAAATTTGTTATTTAACAGTAAATTAGCATGTCCTTGAGAAACCATTTGGTAAAGGAAGAATACAACATTAATGTGCATTGAAATCTAAAACTTGTGGGCTATATTTACTTTGGTTTAGTCCCCTTTGGGAATTCCCAAAAAGAAGTTATGTTTGAACACACTGGGAAAGGAGAAGAGGACACTTCAAAAAATGGGATTTAAGCCTGGCCGTGGTGGCGCACGCCTTTAATCCCAGCACTTGGGAGGCAGAGGCAGGCGGATCTCTGAGTTCGAGACCAGCCTGGTCTACAAGAGCTAGTTCCAGGACAGGCTCCAAAACCACAGAGAAAACCTGTCTCAAAAACCAAAAAAAAAAAGGAAGAAAGAAAGAAAGAAAATGGGATTTAGAAAAGCACTTCGAGCTGGGTGTGGTGGTGAACATTTTAATCCCAGCACTGCTCTGATTTGATTGACAGGTGCATAGTTAGGAACTATTAACAATAGAAGAGTAAGTCCTTACTAAATGCTCTTTATAGCTGTTCAGCCTGCTTCATTACAGTATTCAGGAACACCATCCTAAGACTGTTACTTCCCAGAGTGCCCTGGGACTTCCGCATCAAGACAATTTACCATGTCAAGAAAATACTTGAGAATTTTTCATGCAAGATATTGCAATGTTTTTTTGTTTGTTTTTGTATTTTGAGACTGGGTTTCTCTGTAGCTTTGGAGCCTGTCCTGGAACTAGCTCTGTAGACCAGGCTGACCTCGAACTCAGATTTGCCTGCCCCTGCCTCCCAAGTGCTGGAATTAAACGCATGCGCCACCACCACCTGACTGAAATGTTTCTGGTATTTGGGATAGGGTTTCTCTGTTAGCGCTGTCTTACCTATTCTGGAGCTCTGTAGCACAGGCTGACCTTGAATTTAGAGATGGGTCTGCCTCTGCTTTCTAGACCAGGAGCCACACTCTTCAGCTAAGGATTGGGGCTCTTGAGCCCTTCACCGTGCTGGAATTGACCAATTTAAGTGAAGGCAGATAAACAGCTATAAGTTGATTAGTGTAGTGGTTCTATTCTGTCTAGACTACAGAGTTCAGTCCTATAGACTTGGCTCTTAAAATCTTTCTTTGGAGGAGGATTTTTTTTCCCCCTAAAGAAATTTATTCTCTGTACTTTGACTAGTTTTTGTGTTGACCAGCATTTGCTGCCCATGAAGAAATGGTAATGAGGTCTGCACTAATTAATATATGAATAATTTAGAGTTTTTTTTAATGTGCTTTCAGGCTATGATCATAGTTTTTTTTGTTTATTATGTATACAATATTCTTTCTGCAGGCCAGAAGAGGGCACCAGGCCCCATTACAGATGGTTGTGAGCCACCATGTGGTTGCTGGGAATTGAACTCAGGACCTTTGGAAGAGCAGGCATTGCTCTTAACCAGTGAGCCATCTCTCCAGCCCGAGTTTTTTTTCTTTTCTTTTTTTTTTTTTGGAGACAGCTTTTCTCTGTAGCTTTGTTTGGTTCCTGTCTTGGAACTCACTCTGTAGAGGCTGATCTCTGCCTCCCAAGTCCTGGGATGAAAGGCCTGTGCCACCACTGCCTGTGTAAAACTTTCTAGTACTAACCAGCAGGGAGGAACCTTCTGATCAGTACCAACTAGATTCCTCCCTGTCCTGGTATCTTCAGCAAAAAGGTCTTACCAAGAACAATGGCAAAGACATGCATTGTTGGGGCAGGTTCTGTGTACATCCCTATGAGTTATTTGGGTTTTTTTTTTTTTTGTTTTTTTGTTTTTTTTTTTTTTTTGGTTTTTGTTTTGTTTTGATTTTGATTTTTCGAGACAGGGTTTCTCCTTAGCTTTTGGAGCCTGTCCTGGAACTTGCTATTGTAGACCAGGCTGGCCTCGAACTCACAGAGATCCGCCTGCCTCCCGAGTGCTGGGATTAAAGGCATGTGCCACCACTGCCTGGCTCCCCTCTGAGTTCTTTATGTAGTTCAGATTTGTTCACATAAAGGTTCACATGAACCTTTATTGATTATCTTGTGTATGTGTGTCCTGTCACATGTATATGAAGGTTGGAAAACATGAAGTGGGTAGTTCTTCTGCCTGCTGGGCCATCTCACTGGTCTGTAACTTGTCTGTATGGGGATGGGACACCCATGCCAACATACACATGGAGGGCAGAGTAATCAGTTTAACTTGCACCACGTGGCTTCCTAGACTCAAAACACAGGTCCTAGGAAATCCTCTTACCCAGGGAGCTCACAGGCCTTTTAAACCTCAAAACTTTAGAAATTTCCCTTGTGGTGGTTGCTATGGTGGGGTTAGAAAACAGGATTTTACTCATCCTAGTCAAGTGGTATATGTAAGTTTAAAAATTTCCATAAAGTATCCCCAGGACTCTGGGGGCTGAAGCAGTAAAATCCCTAGGTTTAAAACAAGCTAATGAAAAGTATTAAGGAATAGCATTTACCACAGTGGAATGTGATGGATAACTCGTATTTCTCCCATTTTCACATGTGTCCCCTAAAGCTTTCAAGGGGATGGGAAAATGCTTCCATCTGAAAAGGTTCACTGTATAATCATAACTGAGTTTGGGTGACATAAACAAGGCATAGCTGGGCACACACCTAATCCTAACACTGGCGAGGCAGAAACAATTCTGCTTTCTTGCTAAATTAAGCCCACGAGTTTCTTTCTTCTTTTTTTTTTTTTGGTTTTTCGAGACGGTTTCTCTGTGGCTTTGGAGCCTGTCCTGGAACTAGCTCTGTAGACCAGGCTGGTCTCGAACTCACAGAGATCCGCCTGCCTCTGCCTCCCGAGTGCTGGGATTAAAGGCGTGCGCCACCACCACCCGGCTAAGCCCACGAGTTTGATAAGAGCACCTGTCTCAAAAAACCTGATCCTAAAGTACAGGAGTTGTGTTGTCAGCCCTAAAATATATGCATATGAGTAACATGCACACTTGATTTGGAAAAGGGCGAAAAATAAAATTTAAGGGATGGTGTATGATGAAATTACTAGATTCTTTGCCTCTGCACATAAATGGTTATGAATGTATATGTTCATCTGTTTTCTTTAGGAAAATGACAGAAGTCCTACCATCCACTCTTCAATCCCAGTAATCTGTGATGACAGGCTACATAATATACCATTTAGGAGTAGGAAGCCTGAAGCAGGCCAGGGTAATGCCTAAGAGGAATGTGAAGAAAGCCCTAGGACATGGGTTTCTTACAAAATCAAGTACATCCTAAACTTCTGAGCAAGCATCTGAGATCAGATGAGACAAATGTAAGGGGGCTGGGGATATGCAGAGGGAGAGCACCGCTAGCTGGCTACCAGAGGCCCGTAACTTTGATGGTCCAGAATAAGGAACTGCCTAATTTGGTTGAGTACTGATTCATTGGTCTGCCTCTGGCTGTGAGCAGTGAACCCTTTCAGGCTTCAGTTTTCTCATCTTTAAAATGCAGCACAGCTGAGTGTGATGGTGCACTGTGTAATATCAGCTGCTAGAGAGAGGCAACAGTATTCATTAGAGCCATCTTGGATTATGCAGCAAAAGTTTGTGTGAAAGGAGTTAAAGGCATTTATTGCTCTGGTAGAGATACTGAGTTCATTTCCAAATTTTTGTGCCCTCTTCTGAACTTCATAGGCATCACTCATACATATGGCATGCATACAAGCAAAATGCTGTATACAGGTCTCTAAACCTTTTTTGATTTTTGGAGACGGTTTCTCTGTGTAACAGCCCTAGCTGACCTGGCACTAGCTCTGTAGACCATTCGGGCCTCGAACTCAAAAGAGCCACCTGCCTCTATCTCCCAGGTGTTGGGACTAAAGGCATGCACCACCACCAAATAACTAGATGGAGTTATGTTAAATACTTGTCTCCTTAAGGCTGTGATAGATACATAAGAGAAATGTAGTGAGGGCTCAAGCTGGTCAGGTCCTTTAATCTTAGATAGGGACGTAGTATGTGAGTGTGCAGAGTAAGAGTTTGAGGCTAGAGAGGGCTACACAGAATGTGTCTACAAAAAAAAAAGGCTTGGACTGATGACAACTGAGTGGTGCCTATCATAGGAAAATGTGCTAACATTTGTAAAGTGTCCCAAACAATCCTGCTGAACTAGTGAATGAGAATAATTCTCTAGGTGGGATGTCGTGGCACATATCTTTAATCCCAAGATCTGGGAGGCAAAAGCAGGTGAATCTGAGTTTAGGGCCAGCCTAGTCTACACAGCAAGTTCTAAAATAGCCAGGGCTATACAGAAACTCGGTCTCAAAAAAAAAAAAAGAATTAAGTATCTCCTCTTAATTACACCACAGTTCTATTGCTCTTTCCATTTTGGGACCATTCCATGGTTCTCAAGCCACCTAGGTAGGCTTGCCTTCAAATGTACCACTCTGTCCCCTAAAGTTAGTAAATTTCAGCCAGTGATTGTCATGAAAACTACGCAATCACTCCCCTCTTCTAGTGCAGTCCTATGCTTTTCTTTGTATTCTTAAGCTTTGCAGGTCAAAGAGGCAGGAAAGATGAAGGGAGATGAAGGGAAGGTGAATCTGGACAATAAATGACCTCTTGCACCAGTGGAGTGAGTGTTATTGTCATGAGCAAAAGAGTTGTGGCTTACCTGTCTTCGATCTACTTTGCCTGTGATCTTAACTCATCTTACAGTAAAACTGTCCTGGATCCTGGTTAAAGTCAGGGGGCTGGAGAGATGGCTCAGAGGTTAAGAGCATCTGAGTTCAATTCCCAGCAACCACATGGTGGCTCACAACCATCTTTAATGAGGTCTGGTGCCCCCTTCTGGCCTGCAGGCATACACTCAGACAGAATATTGTGTACATAATAAATATTAAAAAAAAAAGATGTGGTGGCTCACACCTTTAGTACTAACCCTCAGGAGGCAGAGGCAGGGGATCTCTGATCTCTGGAGGCCAGCTTGGTACATACAATGCCTTCCAGTATAGCAAGAGCTACATAATAGACCCTGTCTCAAAAAAAAAGACGGGGTGGCATGCCTTTAATCCCATTACTAGGGATGCAGAGGCAGTTAGGTTTAAAAAGTGACTTCTAGGGTAGCCAAGGCTGCACAGAAAAATTCTGCCTCAAAAAAAAAAAAAACAATAAATGAATAAAAAAAAACCAATAATGAAGAAAAAAATGGAAAAGAAGTGTGTGTTTGTGTGTGAGTGCCTGTAGAGACCAGAAGAGGGCATTAGCTTCCCTAGAGCTGGAGTCCAGGGAATTATAGGCTGCCTGGCATGAGTTTAATTTGGTAAATAAAAGCAGCAAACCCACTCTTAAATGCTCAGCCATCTCTCTAATCCCTAAAAACTGAATATTGCAGAGTAAGTGTAAGGTGGTTGTTATTGATATGACCTCTGCACCTGAAATACCTTGACACATGTGCAGTTAAGTTTCATTAAAAACAACAGAAGCGTAGTGGTGGCACATGCCTTTAATCCAAGAACTCGGGGGGTCAAAGAGCAGGTGGGTTTCTATGGGTTTGAGGCCAGCCTGGCCTACAAAGATAGTTCCAGGATAGCTAGGGCTGTTCACACAGAGAAACCCTTAATTGAAAGGACTATGGGTGAGGGAGAAGAGTTCTTAAGGAAAAGGGTTACTGGGCAAGGAAGGGTACAGGAGGAAGCAGGTATTGGCGAGAAGCCAAAAGGAGGAGTCAAGAAAATTTATATTAACTTCATGGGTGTGAATACCACATGTGTGCAGGTGCCCTGAGAGACCAAAAGTGACAATGGCTCCTTTGGAACAGGCAGTTCTGAGCCACATGGTTTGGGTGCTGGGATTTGAACTCAGGTACTCTACAAGAACAACAGTACTCTTGACCACTGAGCCATCTTCCTAGCCCCCAAGGGAAAAATTTGAAAGTGTTATAATAAAGCTTAATATATTTTATGCTAATTTTAAATTAGCCTAACCATGATAAATAGTCAAAAATTAGCATGTATTCCGAATATTAGCCAAAGCTTTACGTGTATTGACTCATCTAACCCTCATACCTATGAGACAGGTTTTCTTCAGATGGAGAGACTGAGTCACGAACAGGTTGTGTGACTTGCCTGAGATGATGAGAAGAGCCTCTCCTAGTGCCCACGTTATACTGTCTTTTGAAAAACTACACTGCTGCTTAAAACGATAGCAAATGTTCACACAAAACAAACCTTTTGCATTAATGACCAAGTCACACCCGATCCTATCATTAGATTGTGGTATCTAATCTGGAGCTTCCTGAGAGACACTCTCAAAAAGTGAAAGGCCAACAAGGTGGCTCGGTGGGGAAAGGCCCATGTAGTCAAAGCTGAGGATGAGAGCTTCGTCCCCGAAACTCAGAACTGACAACTCTGTCATCCAGACGTCCACACATGCACTGTGGTATGGGTATCCCCTCCCAAATAAATGTGAAATTTAAAACACATCATAGATAGCATTCTTTATGATAAAAAGAACATGAAAATATAGTGTGGATCACAGGTGAGGAGCACTTAAGCAGAATGTCACTCACTAATTCTCTGATGCTTTATATTTGCTCTATAGACTAGGAATGGTAACAATTCACAGCATTTCTATTCAGGTTTAATTGGCTGGGTGTGGTGATGAATAATGTAATCTTGGATAATTAGGAAGATTGCAAGGTTCAGACCAGCCTGAGAAATTTAGCACGACTAAGACTCAAAAAAAATAAAAAAGATCTGGGGCACGGTGGCACAAGTCTTTAATCCCATCAGTAGGATCGGAAGTTCAAGGACATACTCAGTTGAAGGCCAGCCTGGACTACTTTTTGTTTCTGTGTTTGGTTATTTTTCTTTTTTAGCAACAGGGTTTCTCTGTGTGGCCCTGAAATTCACCTACCTCTGCCTCCTAAGCACTGGGATTAAAGGCTTGAGCCAACACCAACCAACCTAAAATAATGCCAATCTTTTGTTCACTTGTTTGTTTTTTGGTTTTTTGAGACAAGGTTTCCTTGTAGCTTTGGAGTCTGTCCTGGAATTCGTTCTGTAGTGTAGACCAGACTGGCCTTGGACTCAGATTGCCAGCCCCTCCCCCCCTCAAGTCTCTGCCTTCCAAGTGCTGGGGCTAAAGGCGGGCACTGCCACCACTGCCTAGCTCAGCCTGGGTCCTATCTCCTGAGCTGTAAAAATATTAGATTAATACATGTAAACTACTTAAATATTGTCTGGCACTTTGTCCAAGAAATATCTCTAGTATTGTTAAAGCTGTATTTTAGTAGTTATATTACAGGATATTTTACAACACTGATACAGTGACAAAGGAGATATTGTCAATAGGATTCACCTATTTTTAAATTTTATCTGAGTTATCTATTTTTCCTGGGTTCACCTATTTTTATTCCTCACACAGGCAACCTTAGGTGATGGCTAGTTTTTTGTTTTGTCTTCTTTTTGGGGGAGGAGGGGTTTCGAGACAGGGTTTCTCTGTGGTTTTGGAGCCTGTCCTGGAACTCACTCTGTAGACCAGGCTGGTCTCGAACTCACAGAGATCCGCCTGCCTCTGCCTCCCGAGTGCTGGGATTAAAGGCGTGCGCCACCACCACCCGGCTCTTGTTTTGTCTTCTTGACACAAGTTAAAGTCATTTGAAAAGAGGGAATCTCAAATGAGAAAATGCTTTCATCAGATTGGCCTGTAGGGCATTTTCTTGATTAGTGATTGATTTGGGCTGTGCTACCTGTGGGCAAGTGGGCCTGGGTTGTATAAAGAAGCAGGCTACAACAAGCCTTGGGGAGCAAGTCTTCCTTCATGATCTCTGCTTTAGTTCCTGGCTTGATTTTTCAGCCCTGACTTCCCTTAGTGACCTGGGAATTTTAAAGTGAAATAAACTTTTTCCTATCCCAAGCTGCTTTTGGTCAGTGTTTTAACACAGCAATAGAAAACCAAACTAAGACAGGTGATTGTATTTATTCTGAAAGTCAGTTGTGAAAATTGGGTCAGCTGCTATAGTATAGTAAGAAACCGTATTACACCTAGAGTTTCTTTGCTTGCTTTTAAAAAAACTTAACGTGTATGCCACAGCACACCTGTGGACGTCAGAAGACAACTCCAGGGGACTGGGTTCTATCCTTCCACCTTTACATGGGATCTAGCAAAAGGCTTGTGCAACATCTCCACCCTGCTTGCTTGCTTTTTGATACAGGCTCTCACTACATAACCCAGGGTGGCCTGGAATTGAGTATGTAGGCCAGGCTGGATTCACACTCATGATCCTCCTGCTACACTCTCCCCCACCCCTTCCTCTTCATAGGATGACCATTATGCTAGACCCCGAGATGAATATTTGCGGTACAGATTCTAGCTTAAAGTGAATTACAGAGAAGTGGGGTAGTTCCCTTGGGTCAAACCCCCCAAGGCTTGTTTTTCCTGATTGCATCTTGTTATTTAAAACCCTCAAGTTTCAAAGTTTCCTAGGGGCGACCATTCCAAGTCCAGTTAGTTACTTCCTGTGAACACACACACACGCGGATTCTTCTCTATCACATCGGTTTCCAGGATTCATCACTGCTCTAAGAACTAGTAAATACTCTAGGAGTCAGTCCCTGCATGTATGGTCAGGTTCTGCATATACTTTATTCAAGTTTTGCCTGGCCAAATTTGTGCTGCTGAGAAGCAGCCTAAACCACTTTCACAAGAAAGTCATTATTTCTGATTTTTAGCAAGTGTTTGACATACATACTCACCCTGTTCCTCTGACCCCAGTGCTTTACCCCTGTGTATAAAAAAGGTGTCGGGGGAAATGACTAGAACTCAAGGGGTGGAGCCTCTATCCTTTTACAGGAAACTACAATCCTTTAATGCGCCTGCGAGGCTCCCACGCCCTGGGAAAGGTTCCTATCGATTTGCTCTGTGCTCCGCAGCTCTTTCTGGCTGCAGGCAGCCATCTTGCCTGGAGCTTGAGACAGGGAAGAAAGAAGGAACTGGTGACACCGGGCTCAGGGCCGCCCCGGGGGCCTCGGGAGCCAGGGGCAGCCCCGGAGGTGGTCCTGGATCCTGGGCTATGCTCTAGGGTCACAAAAGGGAGGGGCAGAGGACAGAGGGCTTGATGGGTGGAGAATCAAGATTTGCTGGGTGGGGGAGGGGCGTTGCTGAGGCAACTGGAGAGGGCGGGGTCATGTCTGAATTGCTGCTGTGAGTCACCGGAGTGCTGCCCAGGAAAGGCAGGGCTGGGGTGATGACCATGCTAAAGACCCAGTGGGATTTCGCGACATCACCTGTGTGGAGGGACTTCGTGTCTATGGCAGCTGTCACCTGGTGGAAGGGGCGGAACTAGATTTCCTCTGCCTGCGACGCCGGCATTCCAAGCACTTGTCCTGCAGGCTCCCGCAGGCAGACGCATCATAGAAGGAAGCCAGGGAATGGCCGCGGTGTGGCAGCAAGTCTTAGCAGTGGACGCGAGGTGAGGCGTGGGGTTGGAGCCCATGGGAGCGGAACCTACTGTGGTGCATGAGCAATGGCGATCAGTGAGGCTGGGCGGAGAACTTGGCTGGTGAGGCTGCGTGAGCATGCGCAGTTAGCTTGGTATCTGATTCCCGCGGTGAAGTGGCCCGGCCAGAGAAGGTTCTAAAGAGCATGCTGGGAAATGCTGTTAGATACGGGCATGCGCAAGGAGACTTTTCGCGTGGGTAGTGGAAGTCAGACCGGTGACTTCCTATCTAGCTCTTATTGCCTGTCCTCTTCCCCAACTTTTCTTGATACCACTACCCTACTATTATTACCCAATTGCTACCCCATACTACATGACGCTAACCTCCATTGCTGTACTTTGCCAATCTGACGTTTGTCATCATGCTAGACTGATAATATAGTTGGCTCCGACTGACCACAGCAGAGCTGCAGATTGACTATATTATCTCCAGATTGACCTTTTCATCATACCCGTTATTAATCAGAATCGCCCCCATCACAGTACGATCACTCTTACCATCCCAATCACTGCCTAACACCTCATTGCATTACCCTATGCCTTGAGCTGATTTATTCCCTCTGTCCTGTGCCTGCTGCCTGCCCTGCCTCCTGGACCCTACAGGTACAACGCCTACCGCACACCAACGTTTCCACAGTTTCGGACCCAGTATATCCGCCGGCGCAGCCAGCTGCTGCGGGAGAATGCCAAGGCTGGGCACCCCCCAGCACTGCGTCGGCAGTACCTGAGACTACGGGGCCAGCTATTGGGCCAGCGCTACGGGCCACTCTCTGAGCCAGGCAGTGCTCGTGCCTATAGCAACAGCATTGTCCGCAGCAGCCGCACTACCCTTGACCGAATGGAGGTGAGCTCCTGGCTGCACCACCTGCCACATATCTCCTCAACATCCATAGTTACCACGGCCTTTTGTCAAACACGGTGATGTACAAAAGTATTGTTCCATTGTCCGTAGAGGACTAAAAGATAATATAGCAACTAAGTCAATAAAAATAAGGGGGCTGGAGAGATGGCTCAGAGGTTAAGAGCTCTGGCTGCTCGTCCAGAGGTCCTGAGTTCAATTCTCAGCAACCACATGGTGGCTCACAGCCATCTATAATGAGATCTGGTGCCCTCTTCTGGCATGCAGGCATACATGGAGGCAGAATGTTGTATGCAAAATAAATAAATAAAACTTAAAGAATTTTAAAAAATAAATAAGCATGATAGACAGGTAGTGAATTAGAAAAACACGGAGCAAGTCAGATTAATGAGTTGATAATTACCATGGTATAGCAGGGAATGCTATGATAATCACATAAAATGGACTTAGGAGACACAAAAGAGAGTTTGGTGCAGGGATGTAGTTCAGTGATAGAGGGCTTGTCTAGTATGTCTGAGGCTGATGGTTCTATTCCCAGCAAAGAAGAATGTGAAAAGCCACGGGCTGGAGAGATGGCTCAGAGGTTAAGAGCACTGACTGCTCTTCCAGAGGTCCTGAGTTCAATTCTCAGCAACCACATGGTGGCTCACTACCATCTGTAATGAGATCTGGTGCCTTCTTCTGGCCTGCAAGTATATATGCAAGCAGAACAGTGTATATGTAATAAATAGATAAATAAATAAGTCACTACTAATGGAGGAAGCTATGTTTATTTTTTTTAAACTTTATTTAACTTTATTTCATGCGCATTGGTATAATGATGTCAGATTCTCTTGAACTAGAGTTACAGACAGCTGCGAGCTGCCATGTGGTTGCTGGGAATTGAACCCGGGTCCTCTGGAGGAGCAGTCAGTGCTCTTAACCACTGAGCCATCCCACCAGCCCCCGGAAGCTATGTTTAATAGGGAAGACTTCTCTGAGGAGGTAACAGTGAAACCTGACTGAAGTGAGAGACTAATTCAAGTGGTTTCCTGAGGGAAAATAGTTCTTCTTTGTGCGGAAAACATGTCTGTACTAAGGATGTGTTGAGCAGGACAAGGACAGAAACAGGTGCTAGTGAAGAAAATTTTGAAGCAAGTGAGCAGTGATAGTGGTGGCAGGTGCCATGTGTGGTGAGAAGGGATCAGGTCTGGTCATATTTTGAAGGCTCCAGACATTGGTGGTTCTCAGAGACTAATTTCTCTTCTTTTTGAGACAGGATCTCACCATGTAGCCCAGGCTGGCCTCAGATTCACCATGTAGCCAAGGCAGGCCTTGAGCTCAGTGATCTTTCTGCCTCAGTTTCCCAAGCACTGAAATTAGAGGTATGCACCATCCCTGACCCTGTCTTGATTGCAGGACTTTGAAGATGACCCTCGAGCCCTGGGGGCCAGAGGACACCGCCGATCTGTCAGCCGAGGCTCCTACCAGCTCCAGGCACAAATGAATCGTGCAGTCTATGAGGACAGGTACATACCAGAGGCAGGCAGAGGGTGGAGGTTCCTAAGGAAGAGAGGGGCCCTGGGATATGGCAGTCTAAACACCCACACCTACCTCCTATCACCCCCTACTTCCTGTTGGGGCTCAGGCCTCCCGGCAGTGTGGTACCCACATCGGTGGCAGAGGCAAGCCGGGCCATGGCCGGGGACACATCGTTGAGTGAAAACTATGCCTTTGCAGGCATGTACCATGTTTTTGACCAGCACGTGGATGAGGCAGGTAAGCTAATGGGTGGTGGGACCAAACCAAACATTTGTTCGAACAGCTACTACCCAAGGCACCTGGCACCACACCTCAGAAGGAGAAATTACCTCTCATAAAACCATTAGCAAATGCAAAAGCCCTTTGCAAAGTGCTCTGCAAAGTTGTTATATTAGGTACTGCAAAGAGAGCCACAGAAACTCAAGAGAGCCCTCTTTAGCAGACTGCCTGAGCTCATGAGTCACTTGGAAGAGTTCAGAGCCTTTGCTGATGATAACTTCCTTGCAGAGGGCATAGTGGACTACACTGTGAAGGTTTTCAAACCCATGAGAGCTTGATTATTGTAAAGTACTCAGTAATGTAGTGTGAGCTTTTTTGCATTGTTCAAAGTGCCATTAAGATTTAGAGAGCATGTTGGTAGTAGGTGTTCTAAGGTTTACAACTGCCTTTGACGGCCAAGGAAAGCCTTTTGTGGAGGCTACCATTCCTTGTGCTCAGTGAGTATGCTGACTCCCTCAAATGGCTCCTTGGCATTTGCAGTCCCAAGGGTGCGCTTCGCCAATGATGACCGACACCGCTTGGCCTGCTGTTCACTGGACGGCAGCATCTCACTGTGCCAGCTGGTGCCTGCCCCACCCACTGTGCTCCATGTGCTACGGGGCCACACACGTGGTGTCTCTGACTTCGCCTGGTCCCTCTCCAATGACATCCTCGTGTCCACCTCCCTCGATGCCACCATGCGCATCTGGGCCTCCGAGGACGGCCGCTGCATCCGTGAGATCCCTGACCCTGATGGCGCTGAACTGCTGTGCTGCACCTTCCAGCCTGTCAACAACAACCTCACTGTGGTCAGGCTCCAGAACACCTGCTCACCAAGGGCGGGCATGCTGGGTCTGGAGAGCTGTTTGGGGGCACCAGAGTATAAAGTTTAATACCACCAAGTCCTATCACAGCAGTCCTGTGGTCAGACTCAAAGGGAAACAGACCAACAAAAGCATAGTTCATGGTCAGGGAAGGCCTTGCTGTAGTAGATAGACTTCTGGGCTAGGCGGGGGGTCATGGCCCTGGGATTCCTAGGGTCTCGTCACCACAGTCTTACAGTTTTCTGTCTACAGAAGCTGCTGCTAGGGAGCAGGATGATGGGGCTGAACACTCATCTAATCTATCAGGGGCAGCCCTACTGTGGTCAGACTCCAGGACAGACTGGGCAGAAGGCAGAGGAAGGACATGGAAAGTCTGGCATGGCCTGGGCGTAGGGAGTTGCAATATAGGGTAACAACAGGCTATGAGTAAGCTAGTGCTTGGGGTTCTCTGGCTCATTTCAATGGTAGCAGCTTTGGGCTCCAAGAGGAAGCAGGACAGGGTGCAAAGAAAAGATGGAAGGGTATTATAAGCCCAAATTTTCAGACCTGCCAAAGGGCAGCATTTTGGCTCTGAGACTACCTTCGTCTCATGAGCAACTGGCCTATTGTGGACATATTGAGGGGTTAGCTAGGAAGTAGGAGTTAGGCCTGGGTCAACTTCCAGTGTGCCTGCCACAGTCCCACTGTCTTAAAGTCAAGGAAGGACTAGATGGGTCAGAATGATGGTGTATGTGTTCCACTCACAGGTGGGGAATGCCAAGCACAATGTGCATGTCATGAACATCTCCACAGGCAAGAAAGTGAAGGGTGGCTCCAGCAAACTGACAGGCCGTGTCCTTGCCCTGTCCTTTGATGCCCCTGGCCGGCTTCTCTGGGCAGGTGATGACCGCGGTAGTGTCTTCTCCTTTCTCTTTGACATGGCCACAGGTAGGCAGGCCACAGACCTATGTTTTGGTGCCCTTTTTTGTATTCTCCACGGACTTGGTCCTTGTCCTCACCTTTGCCTCCACTGATTCAGGGAAGCTGACCAAAGCCAAGCGACTAGTGGTGCACGAGGGCAGCCCTGTCACCAGCATCTCTGCCCGATCCTGGGTCAGCCGGGAAGCGCGGGACCCCTCACTGCTCATCAATGCCTGCCTCAACAAACTGCTGCTCTACAGGTGGGTTCCTCCCCAACTGGGGCCATCTGGGCCTGCAGGGCCCATCCTTCCATTGGAGTGGAGGAGCAAGGCCCATCTCCGGCACATTCATTTCACCAAGGCTGGGGCTCTGGCCTCATAATATGATGAGAGTAGAGGTGGGGACGTAGCTTAGTGGCAGAGTGCTTGTCTATCCCCAGAAACAGACACACACACACATAATACATAGTATGGTGATACATGGCCTACAATGTACATAGTGTACAACATAATCCTATCAATAGCAACATAAATAGGAATAACAGTAACAAGCCCCTACATGAACATTGCTATGGCCAGACCCTGTTCAAGGCACTCCATACATATCACTGTATTTAATCCTCACAACAGTCTGGGAAGTAGTTACCGTTATTGTCTCCATTGTATAGTTAAGCAAACTAAGACAAAATACATAAAGGACTGCGAAAGTGGCTCAGTGGTAGAGCACTTGCCTAGCATGTATGAGACTATGGATTCCACTCCCAATACTATAATTAAAGAAAAAATACCAGCTCTTTGTTTTGAATTTTTTCACATTTATTTGTTTGTGTGTGTATGTGAGTGCTCACATATCATGGAGCATATATGGAGGTCAGAGGACAGCGTGTGAACGCCTGTTCTGTCCTTCCATGCAGGTTCCAGGAATCAAACTCAAGTTGTCAGACCTGGCAGGAAATGTCTTTTCCCACTTGAGTCCTCTCCAGTTCCCTTTCTTTTTCTTCATTTGGTGCTGGCAATTGAATCCAGAACTTTGTACATGCTAATAAAACTCTACCACTGAGATTGACCCACAACCTATATGATTTTGTTATTTTGATTTGGGAACAGAATTCATTCTTCCCACCCATCTTTCAAAAATGATGCTTTTTTAAAGCTGGACATAAACTCATGCCCTACCAGGCATGGTGGCGCACGCCTTTAATCCCAGCACTCGGGAGGCAGAGGCAGTCGGACCTCTGTGAGTTCGAGGCCAGCCTGGTCTACAGAGCAAGTTCCAGTACAGGCACCAAAAACTACAGAGAAACTCTGTCTCAAAAAAACAAAGAAAAAAAACTCCAAGGGGCTGGGAGATGGCTCAGCAGCATTATCAGATGTTGATCTTAGAGATGACTGAGGTTCAGTTCTCAGCATTCACAACTGTCTGTAATTCCAGTTCCAGGGGATCCAGCACCTTCTTCTGGTCTGCTCCAGTACTATACATTCACAGTGCACACACATACATGCAGGCAGAACACCCATATACATAAAATGAAAATAAATAAAATGAAAAAAAAATGCTAGGGGTGATGATAGACACCTATGGTGCCAGCAACTCTAAGGGCTGAAGCAGGGGGATCACTTGAATGCTTAAGTTTAGAGATGGCTTGTCCAACATAGTAAGACTCTGTCTCCAAATGCAAAAATAATTCATGAACATTGTAAATATCTCGAATACAGGATTCAGACCATAAACTGCCCACCACTAGTCATCTCCTGGAGTTTAGGCTGTGCCCTGACCCTTTCTTTTGCCTTCTCTTCAGAGTGGTGGACAATGAAGGTACCCTGCAATTGAAGAGAAGCTTCCCCATTGAGCAGAGCTCACATCCCGTGCGCAGTATCTTCTGCCCCCTCATGTCCTTCCGCCAGGGGGCCTGTGTGGGTGAGTGCTCAGGAGCAGGGGACCTGGGTAACTGGGAAGAAGCAGAGACCAGTGTAGCTGCCAGCCTGGCTCCATCATCATGACATCCTGATGCCATGACTTCCTGGGTCTTGTGCCCTAACAGCCTCATACCTAAACACTTTAGACACAGAGCCACAGACAGCTTGGGAACTTCATAGCTGAGACACAGACCCCACACTTCCTAAAACCTCACATACTACCCACAGAAGCAAAGGAGGCAGATGAGCTCCCATTTAGACTAACAGGTAGTTCCTTTTAGACTACCCAAAGCTACATGAGGCCCTCACACCTCATAGAACCTCAAGGCCCTCCTACTGGGGACACCACAGTAGCCTTCTGATGCTCTCTCCCTCTCATCTGGACAGTGACAGGCAGTGAGGATATGTGCGTTCACTTCTTTGATGTGGAGCGGGCGGCCAAAGCTGCTGTCAACAAGCTGCAGGGCCACAGTGCGCCTGTGCTTGACGTCAGCTTCAACTGCGACGAGAGTCTGCTGGCTTCCAGTGACGCCAGTGGTATGGTCATCGTCTGGAGACGAGAGCAAAAGTAGGGTTCTGCCAGCCCTGCACAGCTCACTGTTCCCTCCTCTCTAGTCTTGTGTTGTAAATAAAATTTCTGTGGTTGTGTTGAGGGGCAACTCCCAGGTCTCCCACAAGGAGGCACTAGGGAGTACTGAGCCCTCCGGTGGATTGGGGACAACTTCCTCAGTTGTGCAGTAATGTGTTCATCCATTCAACAAGCCCTGAGTATTTGCTGTGATGTGTCACGTAGTTGTGCAGTCAGTAGACAGGAATGAGAGTACCAACTGTGATGTCAGGAACTGTTCTGAAAAGGAAGGATACTGCTGTGGCCTCAACCAACAGAAATCCTGCCCTTGTGGGCTTACATCCTAGGAGAGGCAAGCATTCAGTAGACAAAGTACAGCCATTCCTCGGAGTATAATTTGCTTTATAATTTTTCAACTTTTTGATCTTACAGTGCTACAGAATCACACACATACACCCAGTCTTGTTTTCTACTTTCAGTGTGGTGTTCAGTAAATTACATGAGCTAGTCAACATTTTGTTATAAATTAGACTTTACATTAGGTAAGTTTGCCTACCTGTAGAATAATGTCAGTGTTCTGAGCGCATTGAAGGCAGGTGGGCTAAGCTAGGGTGTTTGGTAGATTAGGCATGTTAATGCGTTTTCAATTAAGACAGATTCATCAAGAAGCATCTGTATAAACGAGGATAGTTAAAGATGAGTGGTGTGAAGAAAAACAAAGGGAGGGAAGGAGATGAGGTTGCAGGAATGGGAGGAGTGGGAGCTTCTTTCAGCAATGCCATCAGGAAAAATGTTCCTGACAGGATGGTGTTTTAAAGATCTGAATGAAATGAGGGAGGTAACAGAATATCCTCAGCAGAAAGAGGCACCGAGACTGGAGTGTCAGAGGATGACCAAGCCGAATGTGATAGGTGACATTAGACAGGGCTTTAGGGCTTCTTGGACCGTGGTGAGGAGCTTGACTTTTCCTGATCCTGAGTGAGGGAGGTTGGAGTGAGGAATCAGACAGCCATAGAGAAATTAGGAGAGGAATGTTGAGTTCAACCCCAGCGGCTTCATCAGATTAGGTTGTAAAACTTCCCAAGATGACAGCTTCTGTGTGGGTGGACCCCACACTTATCTGTGACCCACAAACAGGGAGTAGAAGTGTTGAGTTCTTTGAGTTCTAGGTTGGCATGCAGGCAGCCATGGACTCGGGCTGAGCTACAGCTTCTGCTGTGGTGAGGAAGAAATAGAAAATCTGTAAGTTCATCCCTATCTCCTCCCATGTCCCTCCAGGGCCCAAATTTAAGCCCTGGACCAGGTCAGAGACCAAATGCTAATCTCTAATATTGGGTATTAGCAAGGAAATAAGTTCCAGACTTATTGTCCATGATTAGAATCATGAAGAATTTTCAGTCTGAAGAATCATTAGGAGCTCTTAGAGCTAGCTTATCCTCCCAGATTCATATGCTGCTACTTTTGCATCAGGTGGAACTGCGGCTAAAATCTTGGGACCTCAGTCACCAATCTAGTAGCACAGTGTTGCTGAGCTGTGGAACTAGCAGCAGATCTTTGATGGAAGGAGATAATTCCTTGTTTGTTTAATCTGTTTATTAGTGTGATCACTTGTAGCCAAAAGCATGTCTGGCTCCATCAGGCAGATCTTAGGCAAATGGTTATGAGATAAGGATATCTAAGTGAGCTGGACTGGCCGTGTTGTATCAAAGTCGTGGAAGTGTGCCAACATTCCTAATCCAGCTTCAGGGTCAGTGATTTCCTATGAGGACTGTACAGTACAGCTGAAAGATAAAGGGAAGTGTAGCAGACACCAATTAAATGTTGATCTTTAAAGGGACCCTCCCAAGACTAGCAGTTCAGAACTGTGCTAGCTCTTTCCTGTACCAGACAGATTCACGGCTTCAACCAAGCTCTATAGGTAGCAAGATAATTGGGGGAAATACCAGTTTTCTCTAACTTCTGTTTCTTCATGCTCTTCATTCCCTTTAATGAGTCTGGTTTCCAGGTGATTAATGATGAATTTTGTTTGCATGATTTTGGGGGTTTCCTCCTTGTAAAATTTTTGAGGTGGCAGAGTTGACATTCCACTTTAAAGTCCTCTTGGTGGCACTTTTGACTCACAATCTAAAGGAAACTAAGCACTGAGTAAACAAGGAAGAATAAAAATAATGTTATTGGTCAAACTTGGGCCTCTCTTCATTTGTCTCTCATCACTGTGCCTCTGGCTTGACATCAGAATTCTGTTCATCATTCCATCATCAATGCTGCTTTACTTTCTTTTCAGATCTAGTCCTGGTCTACACCCTTTGTCTGATTTTGACCCTGGGTGTTTGTCAACTGCTACACTAGCAAGAGCAACTCCGGGCTAAGCCTGGAGCCAAACATTTCTTTAATTATCACCCCACTGATGTGTGCCACTAGTCAAATCTGAAACCTGAGCTACCACTAATTGTCTACTGGTCTGACTCTGAACTTGAATATGGACTCCTGTTAATTTTGTGCTCTGATTATTATCAATCTTAACCATATATCCGGAACTCTATTATTGTACCATCAGTTCCCTTAATGTTATTCATTTCAACCTCTATACTGACAGTAAATGATCATGTGATCCAATCTTAAGCCCAGGCCTCTGTCAACTATTACGCCATTACTGTCTTTGGTCTGGCCTAAGATCTGGGCATTTGTTTAGTTTTGTTTCTAGGGAAGGAGCCCAGACCTGCATGCTTAGCAAAAGTTATACCCCTGAAGCATACACCTGTTCCTGGGCATTTACTGTTTCCTTCACCGATTCCTATCTACTATGGCCTCAGACTCGAACACTGTTTTGAGATAGTCTCTGTGTAGCCCAGACTAACCTCTAACTAACGACTATCTTCTTGCTTCAGCATCCCAAGTGCTGGATTACAGGCATGTACCACCAGGCCTAGTCAGATAGTTTAGATTATTTTTTGTTTCAATTTAAAATAGTTTTTACTAGCCGGGCGATGGTGGCGCACGCCTTTAATCCCAGCACTTGGGAGGCAGAGGCAGGCGGATCTCTGTGAGTTCGAGACCAGCCTGGTCTACAGAGCTAGTTCCGGGACAGGCTCCAAAGCCACAGAGAAACCCTGTCTTGAAAAAACAAAACAAAAAAACCCCAAACAAATAAAATAGTTTTTACTTTATGTGTATGGTTGTTTTGCCTGTATGTATGTATGTGTGCCATTAATATCTGGTATCCACAGAGGCCAGAAGACGTTGTCAGATCTCCTGGAACTGGAATTGCAGACACATTTCTAGGCTACTGTGTTGGTGCTGGGAACCAAACCTGGGTCCTCTGAAAGAACAGCTAGTGTTCATAGCCAGTGAGCCATCTCTCCAGCCATCAGATACTTTTACATTCTACTACTGTTGATGTCCGTATGGCCTGCTCTGAGACCTGGACCTCTATTAATGCCTCCGCCATCGGTACCTCTACCTTTAGCTTCAGTTCCCGTCAGTGTCATGGTATTCTAGACTCCAACTTGGAACGCTGTGGGTCCACTCTCAATACATCTTTCCAAGACCACTGAATCCAGAGCTGGGTTAACTCATGAGCAATGGTCTTCAGGTCTAAAACCTGAAAACTCGAGCCTCTTAGTTTTTCCATACTCAGTGCTTCTGGAAGCTTGGGAAAGTAGTCCCCTGTTGATTCTTTTCAGATCTTCCCTCCAACTCTGGCCTCTATTTTCTCTGTTTTTCTCCCCACTGCTCCATGGCCTTTCTTTTTTTAAATTGTTTTTATTGTGCCACTGGCATTTATTTTCTATTCCTCTATAACTACTCTGATCTTGATCTTAGGCAAAATCAGTTCCTCTTGGCATGCCTCACACTCTTGTGTCTGTTAACTATTCCATGACCTTTTCTCCTTGGTTCTAATCCTGAACTCCTCCAAACTGTTTCACCATTAATGCCCTTTTAGTATTAAGTATTGAAATTCTGGATGGATATTCTTTGGCTCAATCTTGAATCTAGGTCTCTGGTTAATACCCCACCACCTCTGACCCTCTGCTCCAGCTGGGCCTTTGTGAAGTCTAGCACTATGAAGATATCTCTGGTCTGACCTTGAATCAGACTCCACACAAAGCTCCTTTGGAGGCTGGAAAGACTGCTCAGAGGTTAAAAGCCCTTGCTGCTCTTCCAGAGGACCCAAGTTTGGTTCCCAGCACCCACATCAGTTGGCTTATAACCACCTGTAACCTCTCTCTCCAGTGGACAGTCAGAAGTCAGTCCTTCTGACTTCTGCAGACACCCACACATGGCATATACATACATAGACATACACACATTTACAAAAGTAAAATCTTTTTGTTTTATTTTGGTTTGGTTTTTGGCTTTCTGAGACATGGTTTCTCTATGTAGCCTGGTTGCCTGGAACTTACTTTGTAGACCAGGCTGGCCTCAAACTCAGAGATCCGCCTGCCTCTGCCTTCCAAGTGCTGGGTCTAAATGCATGCACCATCACTGCCCACCTCATAAAATCTTTTTAAAGAAGTATTTAAAAATTTTTGTTTATGGGGGCTGGAGAGATGGCTCAGAGGTTAAGAGCATTGCTTGCTCTTCCAAAGGTCCTGAGTTCAATTCCCAGCAACCACATGGTGGCTCACAACCATCTGTAATGGGGTCTGGTGCCCTCTTCTGGCCTGCAGGCATACACACAGACAGAATATTGTATACGTAATAAATAAATAAATATTTAAAAAAATTTTTTTGTTTATGTTTTTCATTTTTATTTTATGTATATAAATGTTTTGTTTGCACATGGGTGACTGGTGCCAATGGAGGCCACAAGAGAGCATCAGAGTCGCTGGAACAACAGTTACAGATGATTGTGAACCACCATATGGGTTCTGGGACTCAAACCTGGGTTCGTTGCAAGAGCAAAGGTCTTGCTAACTAACTATACAGCTACTGCTCCTCTGACATAGCCTTGAACTCAGGCTTTCATTAAATAATCTAGTTTAATTAGACACTGGGGTTGACAGAGTAATGATTCTTGTGAGGCAAGAAGGAAATCCGGGGTCGGAGAGATGGCTCAGTGGTTAAGAGCATTGGGTGCTCTTCCAGAGGGCCTAGGTTCAAGTCTCAGAACCTACATGCCTGTAACTCCAGTTCCAAGTTATCTGACCCCCTCCTCTGACCCACACGGGCACTGCGCATGCACATGGTGCACAGACACATGCAGACAAAACACCCTACACATAAATAAAATCAAAAAATTAAAAACAAATGAAAAACTCACACTTGACCTTGAAATCTAGACCATTAAAGCATCAATATTCCCAGTCAGTTCTCAAACACAGGCTCGCTCGCTCGCTCTCTCTCCCCACCCCTTTGGGTTTTTTTTGTTTGTTTGTTTTTTTCGAGACAGGGTTTCTCTGTAGCTTTTGGTTCCTGTCCTGGAACTAGCTCTGTAGACCAGGCTGGCCTCGAACTCACAGAGATCCACCTGCCCCTGCCTCCCGAGCGCTGAGATTAAAAGTGTGTGCCACCAGCCTGGCGAGGGCTCTCTTTTAAAGTCATTTCACCATCAGTGTCATTTTGGTTCCTATTCAGAGTCTTTCTTGCTCTTTCTTCTGATTCTTAGCCAAGATTTGTTTACACAAAGAGCTGGTCTAGTAAACTAACACAGCCATTTTTTTTTCTAACACAGCCATTTAACTATTCTAAAATCCTTCCACTGCAGGCTTGTACTTAAACCAGCTCTGGTTTGGACTTCTTGTTGAACTTATGCAGTTATTTTTTTCTTTTTTTCAGACTGGCCTTGAATTTGTCCTTTTTTTTAAAAACTTATTTATTATGTATATAGTGTTCTGCCTGTATGTCTGCAGCCCAGAAGAGGGCACCAGATCTCATAACAGGTGGCTGTGAGCATGAGGTTGCTGGGAACTGAACTTGGGACCTCTGGAAGATCAACCAGTGCTCTTAACTGCTGAGTTATCTCTCCAGCCCCTTATGGTGGCTCTTCTGCCTTCACATTTTGACTGCTGGGATTGCAAGTGTGAACCACCATGCCTGGTATATTGTTCTTAATTCTCACACCAATGTCCCTACATAGTCTAAATTCAAAGTCCAAGCTGTTTTCCTACTCTGGAATCTAATGCCTTCTTGATTAACCTTACTAACACCCAAATGTTTATTGAGTTATCTCCACCCCTTCTTCTGTGGTCTGGTCCCAAGCCATGGTCCCTGCTAACTACTGTTCCATGATTAGCTCTTTAGTTTCAATGTAAAGATGTCACTCAGGAGGCAGAGGCAGGCGGATCTCTGTGAGTTCGAGGCCAGCCTGGACTACAAGAGCTAGTTCCAGGACAGGAACCAAAAGCTACAGAGAAACCCTGTCTCGAAAAACAAAAAAACAAAAAAAAATGTAAAGATGTACCAACTAGTCCAGTATCCGCACCTGCATCTCATCTAGCTATTCAAACAGAACAGTTGTTAACTAATTAAAAATCCTGCCTCTTCTGGGAATGGTGACACATGTATTCAATCCTAGCACTTAGGAAGTAGAGGCAAGCAGATCTCTATGAGTTCAAGGCCAGTCTGGTCATCCAACCTCAAATTGGAGCATTTTATTCCATTTGTTTGTCTCTCCTGTCCCATAGGTTTTTCCTTCTATTTATTCTTCCTGCCCACCAGCCTTTCCTACCCTTTTTCCTGCCTAGCTATTGGCTGTTCAGTTCTTATTAAACCATCAGGTGTTTTAGGCAGGCAAAGTATCACAGCTTCACAGAATTATATAAATCAATACAAAAGAATGCACTATATCCCTGCATCATTAAACAAATGTTCCACAGCATAAACAAAGGTAACACTTCTTAAAACTATATTCTATAACAGGGGTAAATATTTTTTCTTTTGGGTTTTCAAGACAGGGTTTCTCCATGTTGCCCTGGCTGTCCTGGAATTAGCTCTTGTAGACCAGGCTGGCCTTGAACTCACAGAGATTTACCTGCCTTTGCCTCCCAAATGCTTGGCATTAAAGGTTATGACACCATCACTCCACCAATTGTTTTTTTATTTTTGAAACAGGATCTCTCATATACTACAGGCTGGGCTGGTATAGCCAAGCATGACCTTGAACTTCTGATTCTCCTTCCACTACCTCCCAAGTACTGGGATTGCTAGCGTGTGCCCCCACATTCATCTTTATGCAGTGCTAGGAATGGAACCCAGGGCTTTTATGTGTGCCAGGCAACCACTCTACTAACGGAAGCCATATCCCCAACTGGCTCTCACTATGCATAGCCCAGGCTGGCCTCCTTTTTATTGTAGAGCACAAATCCTGGCATATGTTAACTAATCTTACTTTCTGAGTTTTATTATGTGGTGATTCAAACCTGAGCTTATGGCAAATATCCCAAATGTTAGTAACTTTCTGATATGAATTCAAATGTAGAGATGA
This sequence comes from Microtus pennsylvanicus, assembly GCF_037038515.1. Lineage (NCBI taxonomy): Eukaryota > Metazoa > Chordata > Mammalia > Rodentia > Cricetidae > Microtus > Microtus pennsylvanicus. Next base: position 133,407,237 of record NC_134601.1, on the reverse strand, counting down.
AACTACAGAAGGTGGCAAATTAAAAGTTACCTTTTGGTCAAGCACATGCCTTTAATTCCAGCACTTGAGAGGCAAAGGCAGGCAGATCTCTGAGTTTGAAGCCAGCCTGGTCTACATAGTGAGTTCCAGGCCACCCAGGACTACATAGGGAGACCTTGTCTCAAAAAAACAATCTTAAAAAACAAATATTGTGGGCTGGAAAGATGACTTAGCAGTTAAGAGCACTGGCTGCTCTTCTGGAGGACCTGGGTTTAATTTCAGCACATGACAGCTCAAAACAGTTTGTGTCTCCAGTTCGAGGAATCTGGCACCCACCCATACACATAAATGCAGGCAAAACACCAATGCACATAAAAACAAATAATGTTTAAAAATCGTTTAAGTTGCTTCCCTGTGATGCCGTGGATATATGGAATCAGAATGGTGAAGAGCAGACTCTATCCCAGCCTATACATGCCGTGGCAGTCATAAAGCAAGACTGTGGAAAGGCCTGGGCAGCACACAACCCCAGCTGTTGTAGTAATAGGAGCGGCGGGGCTGCGTCCCCAGCACGCCGGCCGCCTGGCTAGCTTATGCCCCGAAATAACAACACACGAATTGTATTCATTTAAACACTGCTTGGCCCATTATATCTAGCCTCTTCTTGGCTAACACTCACACCTGGACTAGCCCATTTGTTATCATCAGTATAGCACCGGTCTTACCGGGAAGATTCTAGCCTATGTCCATCCTGGGTCGGAGCTTCATCCCGTGCATCTTCCAGGGAGCGGGGAGCATGGCATCTCTCTGAAGCATCTGCTCCCGAGAGGAGAGCTGTGGAGTCTGAGCTCACTTCCTCTTCCTCCCGGCATTCTGTTCTGTTTACTCCTCCCACCTATCTTCTAACCAATGAGGGCCAAGCAGTTTTTTTATTTAACCAATGACCTTCCTCCATCAAGCTGTAGCTCCTGCTACTGGAAGGGGAAACAAGCCTAAGGCAAGAGATAAGCTAGGTGGGTTCCGGTGAAAAGAAGCCTGGTAGTCCTACCCATGAACCCACACCCTTCAAAGCCTCCAGTTGGAGGATTTGGTGATGTAGTGGTTCCTTCTGCATGATATGATGGTCAGCATTTGAGAAGATGTCCATTCTATCTTCATCATAACCCAAAGGGCCATGGCCAGGTGCCTTCTCCAGAGGGAGCATGTTGATTAAAACGGAGCTACTCTGAGGTCGAGAAAACAAGACAAGAAACCCTGGGGGACAACCTGCCACAGCCTGTGGATGGGGACAGCTGTGAAGGTCAACCATAGAAGGAGGGGAGTCCTGACTCATGCTTACCCAAAAGTTCAGATGGCAAGGCTGGAGAGATGGCTCAGAGGTTAAGAGCACTGGCTGCTCTTCCAGAGGACCTGAGTTCAATTCCCAGCACCCATGTAGTGGCTCATAACCACCTGTAATGGAATCTGATGCCCTTTTCTCTCAGGAAAAAAAGTGCACTCTGCTCTTGTAGAGGATCTAAGTTTGGTTCCCAACACCTACATCAGACAGCTCACTGCCTATAACTCCTGTTCCCACAGGAAACTCACTCCTGTGACTTCCAAGGCCACCAGTACTCATGAGTGCACAGTGTGCCCACACACATACACACACCTTTAAATAATAAAAAAATCTTTTTTTAAAAAAAAAATGGCCGGGCGATGGTGGCGCACGCCTTTAATCCCAGCACTCGGGAGGCAGAGGCAGGTGGATCTCTGTGAGTTCGAGACCAGCCTGGTCTACAGAGCTAGTTCCAGGACAGGCTCCAAAGCCACAGAGAAACCCTGTCTCGAAAAACCAAAAAAAAAAAAAAATGGTCTGGGCAGTGGTGGCATATGCCTTTGATCCCAGCATTCGGGAGGCAGAGGCAGGCAGATTTCTGTGAGTTTGGGGCCAGCCTGGTCTACAAGAGCTAGTTCCAGCCGGGTGATGGTGGCGCACGCCTTTAATCCCAGCACTCAGGAGGCAGAGGTAGGCGGATCTCTGTGAGTTCGAGACCAGCCTGGTCTACAGAGCTAGTTCCAGGACAGGCTCCAAAACCACAGGGAAACCCTGTCTCAAAAAAAAAAAAAAGAGCTAGTTCTAAGACAGGCTCCAAAGCTACAGAGAAACCCTGCCTCGAAAATGCAACATAAATAAATAAATAAAATTTGGATGGCAGGAAATTTTGGATACATTGAAGGGTATACTGGTCACCATCAGCAGCCCTATTCTCTGTAATTGGGGACAGACCCTGTTACCTTAGGGTAACTGCAGAGACTGATAATTCCGAAGGGTCAGCACACGGCCCGACTTCCAGACCCATCTATCTGACACACAGTTCACTGCTAGTGGGACTGAACTCTGAAACTCCACCAGACTTGCCTTCTGCAGCCTCGCTTCCTCCATAGAAATATTTAGGCTTCATATTATCTATTTTTTATTTTTTCAAGACAGGGCCTCTCTGTGTAACAGCTCTGGCTGTCCTGGTACTCACTGTAGGCCAGGCTGGCCTCGAACTCACAGAGATCCTCCGGCCTCTGCCTCTCAAGTGCTGGGATTAAAGGAGTGTGCCACCACCACGTGGCTTTATTTATTTTAAACATTTTTTTTTGGTTTTTTAAGACAGGGTTTCTCTGTAGTTTTGGAGCTTGCCCTGGAACTAGCTCTTGTAGGCCAGGCTGGCCTCAAACTCACGGAGATGCATCTGCTTCTGCCTCCCGAATGCTGGGATTAAGGGTGTGCGCCACCACCGCCCAGCTTTAAACATAAATTTAGCAGGACACACTCCAGCAGGTCATAGATGTCACAGATGATAGGGTGGAACAATAGGAGGCCCAGGATGTGGATCTGTCTGGGTGGTAGCTGACTGGTCAGTCCAGGCTGGTGGGACCACCCCTCTCAGACAAGGTGTAGAGATAGCTCTCCTAGTCCCATGCCATAGGGGCCAGCTCTCCTGCTGCAGTGTCCAACAGCGGCAGGGCCAACTATACCAGGGACAGTAAGGGGTAGAGCCAGCCCAGCAAGGCCCTCAGATTTCAACGTGCATGGTTCCTATGACCCCCTATGGCAAATATCCCATCACAGACCCCAGCTACAGCAGGACCACGGATTCAGATATGGCCCTCGGTAGCAGTTTGGGCCCAGATCTCACCGTGGCCCTGGTGGCAGCACAGGTCACCCAGATCATTATGGCCTTGATGGCAGCAAGGCTCTCAGACACCAACATCGTCTCATGTGGTTGTCCAGACTCCAAGCATCCACATCTCTCAGTGACAACAGAAGCCACAGACATCAACCCGAGTGGTGGCCCAGACCCTCAGCATCAGCACTGTCCTTGAATGCACCAGGAGCCATGGACATCAACACAGACCCTGGATACAGTAGGACCACAGACCCAGACATGGCCCTCAGCAGCATCCCAGGTCCAGACAGTACCATGGCCCCAGGAGACAGCTCAGACCGCTCAGATTGACATGGCCCTGGCAATGGCACAGCAAGCACCTGGATGTCAACATGGCCAGAGGACATGACCCAGACTCTGGGCATCCATGTGGTCTTTGATGGCACTGCAGGCCATGGACATTAACGCAGACCCCAGCTGTGGTAGGACCATGGATTCAGATGTGGCCCTCATCAGCATCCCAGGCTCAGGGGTTCACAGTGGTCCCAGATGTCAGTGCAGGTCACTCAGATCGGCATGGTGCCCTAGGCAGGCTGCATGGTATTTAAAAGCAGATCTCAGTGCTGCATTTGCTTCCCCAGTTCCCAACAAACTGGAAAGTCTCTGGACCATGAGAGAACCTGTTCTGTCCACAGGTTGCAAAGCCAAGTGTGGCCATCAGAGGTGCTTGCTATGCACAAAGAGATAGCTTCTAAGGAGAAGACAGATGTCAACATCTGATACTTGGCCAGTGTAGACTTGGTACCAACCTAAATAGTATGAAAGTCAGGAAACTTCCAAAACATCAACCACCCACCTCTCCACCTGCAGACTCCATTAGAGCATCCAGAGAGATGCTTTCTCTTCTTTTACCCAACATCCAACATTTTTTGCTTCTTTTATTTTCCCTTTTCCTGTGACTTTTATATTATTTTTATTTCATATTTCAGTCTGATGTTTTTATTTGTATTCATCTTCTAATGTCGAATTTGTTTGCATATTTTTCCTTTGTTATGCGATTTTTTTGGCACTGGAGATTGAACTCTGGGCTTCTCACATGCTTGGTTAGCCCTCCACTACTAAGCTATATAGCCAGACTTTTTAAGATTTATTTATTATATATACTGTTCTGCCTGCATATATGCCTGCAGGCCAGAAGAGGGCACCAGATCTCGTTACAGATGGTTAGAACCCACCATGTGATTGCTAGGATTGAACTCAGATCCTCTGGAAGAGCAGCCAGTGCTCTTAACGGCTGAGCCACCTCTCCAGCCCTAGTCAGACATTTTGTGTTTTTCTTTTGAGACAGGGTCTTGTTAACTTGCACAGGCTGGACTTGAATTCACTCTCTGGGTTTGGCAGGCCTTGAACTTGTAATCTTCCTGCAGAGCACTTGATTTCAGCATCCTCATTCCTGTCTCAGGGTACTTAAGGCTGAAAGGGATGGGTTACAGGCCTGTGCTGCCAGGTCTGACTGCTATCATGTTCTTTAATCTCTTACTCTTTTTTCTCTATATTCATTACATTATTTTTATTTAACCTTGCTCCCAGCCCCCGCGCCTTTTCCTGCCTCCTTCCTTTATTTCATTCATTTACTACTTTTATCCCAAGTAACTTTTTTCTTTTTTCGATTTTTTTTTTGAGACAGGGTTTCCTTGTGTAGCCATGGCTGTCCTGGAACTAGCTCTGTAAACCAGGCTGGCCTTGAACTCACAGAGATCCCACCTGTCTCTGCCTTCCTGGTCAGGGCTGGGATTAAAAGGCATACACCACCACCACCTGGGTCCCAAGTAACTTTTAATATTATAGCATAGTCTACATTGTCATTTCTGTTCAGTGGTTGGTGGCGGTATAGTACCTCGCTTTAAGCAGTTTTGATTGTATGTATCTTCTCTGGTCTGGTGTTGCTATCATAGTGATTTTCAACTTTCTGAGTAGTGTTTGGGATTGAGTCCCCGAGGAAAGACTGACTGCTAAGGAGTAAAAGCACTTGCCATGAAAACCTGATGACGACTTGAATTCAATCCCTGGAACCCACAGTAAAGAGAACCAGGTCTCAAAAGTTGTCCTCTGATCCCCACAGGTACTGTACACACACACACACACACACACACACACACTTTATAAAGACATTTTTAAAAAGAAAACATCTGAGCATTTGGTGACAGACACCCAGCACTCGGGAGGCAGAGGCAGGCAAATCTCTGTGAGTTCAAGGCCAGCCTGGTCTATGCTGGTGAGTTCCAGGACAGCTAGAACTCTGTTACACAGTGAGACCCCCCTCCCCCAAAAATATAGAACTTCTAAGGTAATTTTTTTTTAAGTGGAGTCTCAAAAGCTGCGACCAAACAAATAAAAAAGTAAAAGACTTCTAAGGCAATTTCCCAAATAAAACTAGACGAACTATCCATACCAATAGATGTACGAAGTGCAACTCCCAAACACAGCTGTGAAAACACAAGGCGGCCGGACACCGCCAGAACAGAATTCAATTGCCAGATCCAAAAGCAGTGTATCTGTTGAGGCCAACGAATTCAAAAGTGATCAGTGATTGGGGCTGGAGAGATAGTTCAGTGGTTAAAAGCACTTGTTGCTCTGGCAGAGGACCCAGGTTCAAGTCTCAGCACCCACATGGTGGCTCACAACCACCTGTAACTCCAGTTCCAGGAAATTCGATGCCTTCTTCTGGTCTCTTAGGGCATCTGCATGCATGAATGCACAAATGGCTTCTGCTTTTTTTTTATCTGCACTGCGAAGACTGAGTGGTTGGATGGCAGACATGTGCTCTTTGGGAAGAAAGAAGGCATGAGCATGGTGAAAGCCTTGGGGCACTGTGGGTCCAGGAAGAAGACCACCATTGTTGACCGTGGACTCCTCTAATGCTTTTGGGTTACATGCATCTTAACTGCCAGACAATTTCAACCTTATTCCAGGAGAGCACCTTTGCCCCATCTTACGACATCCCATAATCTTGATATTCTAACTGCCGTCCCTTGGGGTCCAATTTTTGCTATTTACCACCAAGTCTAGCTGGAATGCAGAGTTAAGCTTATGGTTATAGATACAAACTAAGGACAAACATAACATAAAAGCCAGTAGCTTTTCTATATATCAATAACCAACATGTTTAGAAAAGATTCAGCAACAATAAAAACCCATGGAGTTCATTTTGTGTTGGCCAGCCATTGCTGAGCATGGGGCTGCCCTGGGGTGTAGCTGATACACCCAGTGATACTCCACCATAGAAAACTTAATCCCGCCCCCTCTGCCTCCACACAGAAAAAAAAGAAAAGAAAAGATTCAGAAAAAAAATCCCCATTGATAATAGCTTCAAAAACTAATAAAGTACTTAGGAATAAATCTTAATTATGTAGTGAAAGATAGTACAATTAAAACTTCAAAACATTACAGAGAGGAATTAAAAAGAACAATAGAAAGCCAGGCAGTGATGGTGCATGCCAGCATTCGGGAGGCAAAGGTAGGTGGATCTCTGTGAGTCTGAGGATAGCCTGGTGTACAGACTGAGTTCGAGGCCAGCCAGGGCTGCACAGAGAAGAGGGGGAGAGGGGGAAAGTATGTTGAGATTACATCTTACTCCAGTTGGAATGGTGACCTATCAAGCAAACAAAAATTACAATTAATGTTGGCAAAGGGAGTTTTTTTTTTTTTCAGTATTTTGAGACAAGAGTTTTTCAGGGTAACGCTCTGGTTGTCCTGAAACTTGTTTTTTTTTTAATATTTATTTATTTATTTATTTATTATGTATACAATATTCTATGTGTATGCCTGCAGGCCAGAAGAGGGCACCAGACCCCATTACAGATGGTTGTGAGCCACGATGTGGTTGCTGGGAATTGAACTCAGGACCTTTGGAAGAGCAGGCAATGCTCTTAACCTCTGAGCCATCTCTCCAGGCCCTGAAACTTGTTTTGTAGATGAGGTAGCCCTCTGCCTCTAGAGTGCTGAGATGTGAAGGTGTGTACCACCACTGCCCTGCTCTATTTTCTTTTTCTATTCTCTTTTCTTCTTTCTTTCTTGTAGTAATATGGGCGGCGGCAGGGTTGCGTCCCCAAATCCCCAGCCACCTGGCTCGGCTAGCTTATGCCCCAAATAATTACACGGACACTGTATTCTTTTAAACACTGCTCTGGCCCATTTCTAATCATCTGTGTAGCGCCCCTAGGTGCGCTTACCGGGAAGATTCTAGCCTAAGTCCATCCTGGGTCGGAGCTACATAGCGTGCGTCTTCCTGGAGCAGGTAGCATGGCGTCTCTCCTGCGTCTGCTCCGGAGAGGAGAGCTGTCGAGTCTGACCAGGAGCCGGGAGCATGTCGGACTTCTGCTCCCGAGAGGAGAGCTGTAGAGTCTGACCTCACTTCCTCTTCCTCCCGGCATTCTGTTCTGTTTACTCCACCCACCTAAGGGTGGGCCTATCCAATGGGCCTAGCAGTTTCTTTATTGCTTAGCTAATGAAATCAACAGATATGACACTCCCACATCACTTCCCCTTTTTCTGTTTAAACAAAAAAAAAAAAAGAAGGCTTTAACCTTAACATAGCAAAATTACATATAACAGTTATCAAGTAAAAGTTACATCAGAAACATTTATACATATAACAAAATTGACCTTAAAATCCATACCAATGCAAATTATTCATAACTATATCATTTCCCCCTTTAAATGTAAAAGAACATTTATAAACTATATTTGGGAACATGGGCGCAGTTTTTTCTCTCCAAACTGCTTCCTGCTGAATGGGGGCGTCGTTAATCAGATTATTTAGGGTGTAACCTGTGTGCCAGGTTTATCTCAGTTGGCAGTTGAGCAAGGCAATTTTCTGAAGATGTTCACAGCAACCCTTCAGGAGGACGTGGTCTATCATACCAAATCGGAATTGAAGAAATGAATAGGGTCTCATCCTCTGTGAAAACAAAAGAAGACTCTCTCCAAAGCATCATATCCTTAGACCCAAATTCTGAAATCGTAATACCCTTATATCCATTCTGGTATAGCTTGGCAGCACATGTAATGAAATGTCTCTCTGTACTTAGCTCCTTCACAGTCAAAAATTTTAAAGAAAACACAATGTACATAATCCAGACTCTTTGTGAATTTTTCATTTTTACGCGGCTTATTTTTATTTATATCTATAACTATCTGTACTCTGTCTCTTTAAAGACTTTACTCTTACTTTTTTCTTTTTAAACCATTAACTTTATTCTCTATATTCCTTTTCTTCTCTCTCCCAAGCCTACGTACATTCATCCAACAGTGTGACTCATTTAGTGGTCTGAATCTGTCCTATTGTGAATCTGCAATTTTTTACTATCCAGGAGCACTTTTGATCTACGCCTTTAAATCACTAGGCGCTTAAGAATCTAAGCTGTGACATTCCTAGGTTAACTTTTTGCTTTTTGAGCGCATATCTTTGACCTGGAATAACCCTGTAGACCAGGCTGTCTTTGAACTCTCAGAGATCCGCCTGTCTCTGCCTCCCAGGCATTGGGATTAAAGGTGTTTGCTACTACACCTTGAACTCACAGAGATCTGTTTGGCTCTGCCTTCTAGGCACTGGGATTAAAGGCGTGTGCTACCACACCTTGAAGTCACAGACGTCTATCTCCCTCTGCCTCCCAAGTGTTGGGATTAAAGGTGTGTACTACGACACACAACAACTCTCTTCCTTTTTTTTTTTTTAAGAACTTCAACTTTTAGCTTGCATATATTTTTAACACACAGTAAACCATTCAGAAATTTTCTTTGTCTTTGAATCTCTCTTTTTACTGTATCTCTCTCTCTTTTTCTGACCACACGAGGCTTTAATTTACCAAGCAATATCAGTAGGACTAAAGGCGTGGCTTTGCCAGCTAGATCCAGTCCATTCCTTAGCTTTCCAGCCTCATGGCGGATATACAGGCTGCAGCCATGTTTATAGCATTTCAAGGTCCCTGCCAGCCAGCAAGCTACAACAGACAACACTCAAATCCTCTCTCAGTAGCCGGCCCTCCTGCCTCAAACAGTCAGAGTTTGCCCTTGCAGGATGGCCCAGAAAGCCGGCATTTTTAAATGGCACAGCTTTTTTCCTGCTACGGCTGAAAACCGAAAAGCATGTGTTCAGCTTTTCATCAACACTGTTTAAGTGTTTTGTGGCAGGACCTCTTAATGAGCCGCAGGGTTTTGCAGCTAAAGCTGAGTCAGGAAGCCTCTTGGGGCTACCAGGTAGGAGCGGCACTCAGCACTTTAATTCTGAGACTGAGCGTGTAGCACAGAAATTCTTTTCATCCAAGTTACATCCAAATCTGACATGCAGAGCACTGTGCAGTCTGAAAACACGTCTCTGTATGGCGGCAGGAATCCGCCATGCTCTTCCGCCTGCCTAAACCTGATTCTGCCTTCTTCCCAGGAGCAGGCGGGGAGCTCTGAGTCATCGCACGGTCTCAGAGCACTCTCCTTCCGATCCCAAGCGGGAACACAAACATAAAGCCAGAGTTTGCACTGGCGGCACAGCCCCAGGAAGCCACGCTTTGAAATGACACAGCGTTTTTTCTGCTGCTGTTGCCGAATCAGGAAATCTCTCTACATCACGCCGCCAACAAACAGCAAAAATCTGTGTTAAACTCTCTCTCCCTTATTTTTAAGCCGTCTCAGGTTTTTTAAGTGGGTTTAGTTAGCCACACGTCTGGGCGTCATTTGTAGTAATATGGGCGGCGGCAGGGTTGCGTCCCCAAATCCCCAGCCACCTGGCTCGGCTAGCTTATGCCCCAAATAATTACACGGACACTGTATTCTTTTAAACACTGCTCTGGCCCATTTCTAATCATCTGTGTAGCGCCCCTAGGTGCGCTTACCGGGAAGATTCTAGCCTAAGTCCATCCTGGGTCGGAGCTACATAGCGTGCGTCTTCCTGGAGCAGGTAGCATGGCGTCTCTCCTGCGTCTGCTCCGGAGAGGAGAGCTGTCGAGTCTGACCAGGAGCCGGGAGCATGTCGGACTTCTGCTCCCGAGAGGAGAGCTGTAGAGTCTGACCTCACTTCCTCTTCCTCCCGGCATTCTGTTCTGTTTACTCCACCCACCTAAGGGTGGGCCTATCCAATGGGCCTAGCAGTTTCTTTATTGCTTAGCTAATGAAATCAACAGATATGACACTCCCACATCACTTTCTGGCTTTTTTTTTTTTTGGTTTTGGTTTTGAAATGAGGGGTCTCTGTGTAACAGATCTGAAACTCACTCTGTAGACCAGACTCACAGATACCCACCTGCATTACGAGTGGGATTAAAGGTGTGTGCCACCACCACCTTGCAAGGGGTATACAGTCTTTACTCAATGCTAGTGGAAATGTAAAGTAGACACTATAGAGGTCCCTCAAAACTAAAAGCAGATCTACCTTGCGACCCAGGTATAGGACTCTTGGGTATGGTGTATACTTAAAGGAACCCAAATAAGCATACCACAAAGTGTGTTTATTGTGGCACTATTTGCAGTAGCTGAGATATAAAACCAATGAACAAATGAACAAATAAAAAATGTGGTACATACACAATAGAATTGGGTTTTCTCAACCATAGAGAAGAATAAAACCATGTTATTTGCAGCAGCTAAAGATCACTATACTAAATAAAATAGCTCAGATATTATGTATTATCTCCTGGAATCAGAGTTACAGGAGGTTGTGAGCTATCCACTGAACTAAACTTGGGTCCTCTGGAGGAGCAGCAAGGGTTCTAAACTGAACTGTTTCTCCAATCCCTTCCTTCCTTTTTAAATAGTTCACCACCAATTTGTGTTACCCATAAACTTAGTGATGTGGGTACTATGCACTGGAGCATGGCCAACGGACCAGGGGCCACACCCTTAAAGGAAACTGGTTCTCCCTCCCCCAGAAGCCACCAATTGTTAGTAACTGCTCCTCAGCTAGAGGTGGGGGACATATTATTATTTTAATTAAAATATAATTACATCATTCAACTCCTTCTCTTTCCTCCCACCAACCCCTACAGGGTCCAACCCATATTTGTTTTTTTTATTAAGATGAGGCTGGCCTCAAACTTGCTATATAGCAGCCAGGTGGTGGCGGTACACACCTTTAATTCCAGCACTTAGGAGGCAGAGGCTGGCCTGATCTACAGGGCAAGTTCCAGGACAGCCAAGTCTACACAGAAAAACCCGTCTCAAAAAATAAAAATGAAAACAAACAAAACACTTACTACGTAGCTAAAGATGATCTCAAATTTATGATCTGCTTGCTTCAACTTTCTGAGTGATAGGATTCCAGGTCCGTTGTAGATGTTTGTTGGTTGATTTATTTATTTATTTATTATTTTGTTTAGTTGTTTTTTTGAGACAGGGTTTCTCTGTACGACAAGCCTAGCTGTCCTAGAACTGGCTCTGTTGACCAGGCTGGCCTTGAACTCACAGAGATCCGCCAGCCTCTGCCTCCCAAACTCTGGGATTAACTGTGTGCACCACCGCTGCCTGAAGGTTGGTTGTTTTTTGTTTTTTGTTTTTTGTTTTTTTTTTTTTTTGGTTTGGAGTAGCTTTGGAGCCTGTCCTGGAACTAGTTCTTGTAGACCAAGCTGGCCTCAAACTCACAGAGATCCGCCTGCCTCTGCCTCCCGAGTGCTGGGATTAAAGGTGTGCACCACCACTGCCCGGCACAATTGGTTGTTTTTTAAAACAGATCCTTACTGCATTGCCCAGGCTGGTCTCAAACCTCTCTGCTCCTGTGATCCTTCTGCCATAGCCCCCGAGTATCTGGAATTATAGCCCTGTGCCACCATGCTAGGCTCCCAAGAGCTGTATTTCCTGGCTATCTTTATATATCTTTCCACAAGCATGTAGCAGTGCTGTTGCTTCTTGGAATGTTTGTATTAAAAAAATATATAGATCTTTTTGCTTCTGTGCATCCCTTGTACCATTTATTTGTTTGTTTACTTGCTTATTTGTTTGTTTGTTTATTGGTACAGGTTTTCTCTGTATAGCCCTGGCTGTCCTGGAACTAACTCTGTAGACCAGGCTGGCCTTGAACTCACGAAGATCTTTTATTATCAGATAAAAGCTGTTAAAAGCCGTGCACCACTACCACCCAGGCAACCCTTTTATTCATTTTGAGTTACATCATTACAAGGAGGCAGGATCTACTAGGTAGTCTGTAGATAATGGTCTGTGGAGGCCTAAATATGTGAGCCTATTTCCACCTTGTCTGAAGGTCAGAGAGTTTTACCTTGTTCACAGTTGCTGACAACAATTGTGTCTACACATCCTGACCTAGGGTGTAGTTACTTGGTCGTTTTGACATAAAGATGGCCCACTTGAGTTCTGGGGATTGACAACTGCTGTAATATCCGGCTGGTCCCTCTGTACAATCTTTAATCTTCAAATTGACTTTTGAGAGCCAGCCTTCTTCCCTTCTTCCTCCCTTCCTTCATGTCCTTTTCATTCTTTCCCTTTTTAACAAAGAGCTCTCCATGTAGTCTAGCCTTGCTTTTTAGTCCTTGGCTCCACCAGTCCTCAGGTATCAGTCTCGTGAGTGGCTGAGGTTACAGGCACCAGCCACTGCTCCCGGCTTGATTCTTCTCCTGTGGCTTCTGCATCCCTTTTTGTCCTTTCTGGCTCCTTTTCATGGCTCTGGAAATGCCTTGACAACACATCGCCGCACAGTTTTGCAGCTTTCTTCTTGTTTGACCTCATTGCTTGAGATGCCTCATGGATTACTCTTGGTGGCAGTGTTGCCCTAGAAATGGGAAAAGCTTTGCAATCTTTCACCCACTCCTCAAATTGGCATGCTCTCTTCCCACCCTCCGGGTCTGAAAAAAATGCCAGGAAAGCAGGCAAGCTGTAGGGGAGTCAGTAGGAGGGCAGCTCCTGTGGATAGCAGCTTTGTTCCTTTAAATTTGAAATCATTACAGATCCCAGCTGCAGAGCCTCCTAGGTTGTCTTTTGTAGAGTTGCATTGCCCTTTACTCGAGCCCAGTAGGTGTCCCTGTGATCAGGTGGTCAGATTAAGGAGACCAGTCTCAAAGCAGAAAACCATGAATACTGGGACCCCAAGGCCATTCAGCCACAAGGTCCAGGGCCTCCGTGCCTCCCAATTTTCAAGTGTCCACTGCTATTTGATGACTCCAGACATTAGGCCAGTGGTCCTCAAAGTGGGGTCCTCAGGCAGACTGCACCTGCATTATTGGGGGAAGGTTTTGTTTTAGTTTGGTTTTGGTTTCCAGACAGGGTTTCTCTGTGTAGCTTTGTTTCCTGTCCTGGAACTCACTCTGTAGACCAGGCTGGTCTCGAACTCCAGAGATCCGCCCGCCTCTGCCTCCGAGTGCTGGGATTAAAGGCGGCTAGTTTCTACTCTCTAAATAGACAATATATGGATGGACACTGCCCACCCAAGGGACTCCGATGGGTGCTAAAGTTGGAAGACCACTGTGCTATACTGGTAAAGTTAAATAATCTCAAGTCCTCATAGCGCCCATACTGTTCCAAACACTGTTCACACAGACATGCACACGTCCAGGAAAGTGTGTGTGAGCTTATCTCCCATGCCCACCTGTGCCTGTGTGCCGCACATGTAGTCCAGTGGGAGGGACCTGAGGGATACTTGTCACCATTGGGAAGAAAGCCCTTTACCCTACTGTTAAATACTCTTCTGTTGTTTCCTATTTCCTTTACTTTTCTTTTTTTCAAATATAGTGTCTTGTCTCCTTAGAAAAGTCACCCATAACAGGGCAGTGATGGCACACACCTTTAAGCCCAGCATTTGGGAGACAGAGCAGGTAGATCTCTGAGTTCGATCTTCAGAGAGAGTTCCAGAACAGCCAGGACTATATACAGAAACCCTGTCCTGGGGAGAAGAAAGTAATCCATGCCACCTTCAAGTTGGGTAGTTTTAGTTTTTGTTACTCTTTTTGAGATAAGGAATCTCTCTCTGTAGTCCTGGCTGTCCAGGAACTTAATACGTAGACCAGACTGGCCTTGAACTCAGAAAGTTCCTCCTGCCTCTACCTCTTGAGTGCTGGAATTAATGGCATGTGTCACCAAACCCCTCCTTCAAGTATTTTAGGGAAGAAAACTTGCCCTGGGAATATAACTCAACAGGTAAATGCAGAACTCAGGATGCATCAGGCCCTGTTTCAAACCCAGAACTGAAAAACAAAGCCTACATCTTAAACAAAGGACACATAGAAACCCAATTCTCCACCCCTACCCCCCCCCCCCCGTGTGTGTAGTATTCCCAGGGCTTTACACACGCAAGGCAAGCATCAGCCACTGAAGTGGGAAGATACACTTGGAATGCTGGCAGTATCTTCATAGTTGCTACAACTACAGCAACAGGACATGATGAGTTTTAAATAATCCTATACAGCAGGCCCAATGGGAAATTGACACCAAAAGTTCCAAATTGTGGCTGTAAGAACTCAGGAGGCCTGGGAAACAACTGGACAGTGCTCTGGCCAGTTCAGTTATCAACTCCTGCCGCCACTGGCAGGCTCACATTACACTAAGAGGACAGATTTGAGTGTTTAGGATGCTAAAAATGCATGTGAAGATGAGCAAATCAGAACAAAGAAGGGAAATGCTCAACTCTACCGAAAATGAAATCAAGCTAGCTGGGCGGTGGTGGCGCATGCCTTTAACTCCAGCCCTCGAGAGGCAGAGGCAGCCTGTGAGTTCGAGGCCAGCCTGGTCTACAAGAGCTAGTTCCGGGACAGGCACCAAAACCACAGAGAAACCCTGTCTTGAAAAGCTGAAATAAGGGGGCTGGAGAAATGGCTCAGAGGTTAAGAGCATTGCCTGCTCTTCCAAAGGTCCTGAGTTCAATTCCCAGCAACCACATGGCGGCTCACAACCATCTGTAATGAGGTCTGGCGCCCCCTTCTGGCCTGCAGACATACAGACAGAACATTGTATACATAAGAAATATTTTAAAAAAAGACTCCTGCAGGGTCATCAGATAATAATTAAAAAAAAAGAAACTGAAATAAATAATTTAAAAAAACAACTAAATCATGCTACTAATGTTGAGAAACCATAGTTAACTGTTATCCACAATAATGACTTGACCATTTTTGACCCTCCTGAGGGGCACTCTGTTTTAGCTGCTGCTACTATGTATGGGGGAATAAAGTCCTTCTTTTTGAGATTTTCTGTGTCTTTGTCTTCGAGTAAGATGTATTCTTCACTCCTTGAAAATTAACAAGATCTGGGCTGGTAAGATAGCTCCATGGGTAAAGTTGCCTGCTGCCAAGCCTGACCGCTTGAGTTCAATCTCCAGGACCTACATGTTAGAAGGGGAACATCATCCCCCACAAGCTGTCCTATGACCATAAATGCATGCACTCTTCCACATGCACACACACACACACTCACACAAATAAATAATTAAGTGAGAAGTGCCTTTTTAGAGACAGGGCCTGCCTCCTTATGTAGCCCTAGCTGGCCTGGAACCTCCTATGTAGATCAGGCTGGCCTCAAACTAAGTCCCTCTGACTCCCAAGGGCTGGAATCAAAGGTGTGTGTACCTCAAGTGTTATCGTCACACCCCTTATCATCATCATCATTAATGTCATCATCATAGCTTCTAAAACCCTTTAGGAAAAATGATGTCTTTAGAATTGGTTTCTTCTTCCTAAATTAATAACTAGAGAGCTAAGTCATCAATAATTTTTCTGGTGATCTGCCCATCATCCTCTGTAGATGGAGGGGAAGGACAATTACTCTGTCCTGTTGTTTGACATAAGACTGGGATACAGTTGCAGCACAAAGTGTTTGTGGATAGAATAAATTTAGATTATATGGATGTAATCCATTCCATAATTTGTGCAAGTGTTTCCCTCTTGCTCAGGGTCGATCGTAGGTTCTTATATGATCTCTTCATTAATATAGGATTAATATAGGATATTTGGCTGTTGAAGGTCCACATTTCACTTGCCAAATCATTCCACACTATTAGTACTCTTCTCTTGAGGATCCTGAACATGGTTCCATGTTGCACACAAACAGGCCCTGTGTGTGTGTGTGTATGTGTGTGTGAGTACTGTAGACACATATTTATCTGTCAGAGGAAGGTCATACAAAGCTCGTACAACTATCAAAAGTCTTCCGGCTCATTTGATCTGGAGATTCGTTCAGCTTGGTTCATCTTTCTGCCTGCAAGATAGAGGCATCTTTCAATTTCCTGTTAAAGTTAAGTTTCTATAAAAATGAGAACTGTTGTCGGAAGGTGTTGGTGCACACCTTTAATCCCAGCACTCAGGAGGCAGAGGCAGGCGGATCTCTGTAAGTCTGAGGCCAGCTTGGGACAGCCTGGTCTACAGAGCTAGTTCCAGGACTGCCAGAGCTGTTTCACAGGGAAACCCTGCCTTGGAAAAAAAAATGTAAGTTTCTTTGTAAGAGGAGAGATGGCCCGGCCACTCAGTACCAGCAAGCCGCTGAGGCAGATTTTCTTTTTACATTAGTAGCATTAGTATTAGTAGTGTGTGTGCATGTGTGCGTGTGTGCGTGCATGTGCACTCATGTATTTATGCTGCTGGGACCAGTCTGCAGAGCCTCATGATGCTAGAAAAGCATCCTACCAGTCACATTCCCAGCCTCTCCAATTGATTTCACATGTTTTATGTTTATTCGTTTATTTTCGTGTACTTACGTGTGTGCACGTGGAGTGTGTGAGTGCATGTGCCAAAGTGTGTGTGGAGCTGAGAGAAGAACTTCCAGGAGTTGGGTGCTTCCATCACATGTGTTCCAGAGATTGAAGTCAGCTCATCAAACTTGGCAAAAAGCACCTGTACCTACTGAACTACATTGCTGGACCTAATTTTAATATTATGAACCTGGTTCTGAAACCAACTGAAATTTTTAACTGCTCTTTGGAGTTTATAATAGAATGGACGAATATATTAAAATAGGCAGCTATTTTTTAAACTTTTCTTTTATGTGAATTGGTGTTTTTTCTACATGTGTGCTGGGAGCTTAAAAGTAAGTGCCAATTCCACTCAGCTCTAGTTTTTATTCTTTGTTTGGTTCGTTGGTTTTTTTTAAAAAATTATTATTTTTTAAAAAAATATTTATTTATTTATTATGTATACAATATTCTTTCTACATGTATGCCTGCAGGCCAGAAGAGGGCACCAGATCTCATTACAGATGGTTGTGAGCCACCATGTGGTTGCTGGGAATTGAACTCAGGACCTTTGGAAGAGCAGGCAATGCTCTTAACCTCTGAGCCATCTCTCCAGCCCTTAAAAATTTATTTTTATTTTTTTTCAAGACAGGCTTTCTCTGTGTCCTAGAACTGGAGGTACAAATGGTTGTGAGGCACCATGTGGATCCTGGGCATCTAACCTGGGTTCTCTAAAAGAGAAGCTGGTATGTCATCTTTCCATCCCCTAAATGGGCAGGTTTTAGGTTTCTTATGCTCTGTTGTTGTTGTTGTTTTGCGAGACAAGGTTTCTCTGTAGCTTTGGAGCCTGTCCTGGAACTAGCCACCAGACTGGCCTTGAACTCAGACAGATCCCCCTGCCTCCACCACCCAAGTGCTGGGTTTAAAGGTGTGTGCCACCACCACTCTGCTAGGTTTTTTTAATCGATAAATGTAAATTTTATTAGTTATGTGTGTGAGAGATGTATGCCATATCACATATGTGTGAACGTCAGAGGACAGCTCGTCAGTTCTCTCCTTCCATCTTGTGATCCAGGAATTGAGTCCAGGTCATCAAGTTTACATGGCAAGTGCTGAACCATCTCACTAGCTCCACACTGGCAATTGCAATTGCCATTTTCCTCCCTGCACCATGAAGGATGCTGTTTGTATCTTTTAAATTAGACAGCACCTTCAATTTGGTTGTTCAGACCAATAATTAGGTTTTTAAATTATATGCCATGTCTTGCCTTAGTATGTCTTCCAGATACTCCTTTTTAAAATTTTTTTTATTTATTATGGATACAGTGTTCTGCCTGCATGTACCCTTGCAGGCCAGAAGAGGGCGCCAGATCTCATTACAGATGGTAGTGAGCTACCATGTGGTTGCTAAGAATTGAACTCTGGCAGACAAGCCAGGGTTAACCTCCCAGCCATCTCTCCAGCCCTGTAGATAGATACTCCTTTAGTGAAAGTTTGTATTTGCTTTTCCTTTTTTTTTTCGGGTGTTAGGGATCGAACCAGGGCATTGTGAATTCAGTATACTGACCCACATCCATATCCCTTTGATCTCCTTTAAAACTCTCTTTTGAGACTGCGTGGTCATGGCACACTCCTTTAATCCAACAGTACTCAGGAGGCAGAGACAGGCAAATCTCTGAGTTTGAGGCCAGCCTGGTCTACAGAGTGAGTTCCAGGTCAGCCAGGACTACATAGAGAAACCCTGTGTCAAAAAAAACCTGAAAAAAATGGCAAAAGGGGCTAGAGAGATGGCTCAGTGGTTAAGAGCATTGCCTGCTCTTCCAAAGGTCCTGAGTTCAATTCCCAGCAACCACATGGTGGCTCACAACCATCTGTAATGGGATCTGGTGCCCTCTTCTGGCCTGCAGGCATACACACAGACAGGATATTGTATACATAATAAATAAATAAATATTTTTTAAAAATGGCAAAAGTAGGCCACAGGATGTATCAAGGTGGCAGCCCGCTCTTCTAGCATGCATGAGGTCCTAGGTTCAATCTCTAATACTTAAAGAAAACATAGAAAAATAACCAATAAATCAGTCAGAAATCAAAGAAAATTTACAAGTAAAGGTATTTCAAAATGTTTTATATTGCCAGTTTTTGTGGCACATACTTTCAATCTCAGCACAGTAGGCAGAAGCAGGTGGATTTTTGTGAGTTCAAGGTCAACTTGGTTTAGGTAGTTCCAGACAAGTGGGGACTACGGAGAACTTGTATCAAAAACAAACAGCAAGATGAAAATTGTGTCGGCTGTAAAAGAAGACAACTGTCGACAATAAACTTTTAGCAATTTCTAAAGGAAATATTTTTTAAATAATTATCTTTTATATTTAATGCATTGGTGTTTTTGGTACATGTATGTCTGTGTGGAGGCATCAGATCTTGGAGTTAGAGACAGTTGTGAGCTGCCATGTGGGTGCTGGGATTTGAACCCAGGTCCTCTGGAAGGGCAGTCAGTGCTCTTAACTGCCAAGCCATCTCTCCAGTCCCTAAAATGCTTTTCTTACTTTTTTTTTTTTTTTGGTTTTTCGAGACAAGGTTTCTCTGTGGCTTTGGAGCCTGTCCTGGAACTAGCTCTTGTAGACCATGCTGGCCTCGAACTCACAGAGATCCGCCTGCTTCTGCCTCCCGAGTGCTGGGATTAAAGGCATGCGCCACCACTGCCCGGCCATTTCTATGTATTTGGAGGGAAAAAGTTTACTAAATTTTGTTTCAGAAATTGTACCAGATAATTCTTATCTTCAAAGTCTAAAGAGAAGACATTTTTAAATTTTTTTTGTTTTTTTAAGAAATGGTTTCTCAATAGCTATGTATGGAGCCAGTCCTGGAACTCACTCTGTAGACCAGGCTGGCCTCGAACTCACAGAGATCCTCCTCCCTCTGCGTGCCAAATGCTGGGATTAAAGGCATGCACCACCACTGCCTGGCAAGATAAAACGTTTCTGAAGTCCACATTTTAATTCTTTTCAGATTCATCCTGACTAGCAATATTTTAAGGGCCTGTCCTGGAACTAGCTCTTGTAGACCAGGCTGTTGTTTTTTTTTTTTTCTAGACAGAGTTTCTCAGTGTAGCCTGACTGTCCTCAAACTCTTGTAGATTAGAATGGCTTCGAACTCAAGAGATCCTCTTGCCTGCGTCACCCACCAACGTCCTGCCTCTCCAGCTAGTTTTACAAGAGATCAGGGATTGAAGTCGGGCGGTGGTGGCACAAGCGTTTAATTCCAGCACTTGCTGTGCCTGCGAGGCCAGCGTGGTCTACAAGAGCGAGTTCCAGGGCAGGCACCAAAACCACAGAGAAACCCTGACTCGAAAAAGTAATCAGGGCTCACTGAGAGATTTACAGTGTTTGAGGAAAAAACTTATACTGAACCTGTTCTCAGAAGAACCAAGCAATACTTGTTTTTGTTTGTTTTTTCGAGACAGGGTTTCTCTGTAGTTTTGGAGCCTGTCCTGGAACTTGCTCTGTAGACCAGGGTGGTCTCGAACTCACAGAGATCCGCCTGCCGGAGGAGGAGGAGGAGGAGGAGGAGGAGGAGGAGGAGGAGGAGGAGGAGGAGGAGGAGGAGGAGGAGGAGGAGGAGGAGGAGGAGGAGGAGGAGGAGGAGGAGGAGGAGGAGGAGGAGGAGGAGGAGGAGGAGGAGGAGGAGGAGGAGGAGGAGGAGGAGGAGGAGGAGGAGGAGGAGGAGGAGGAGGAGGAGGAGGAGGAGGAGGAGGAGGAGGAGGAGGAGGAGGAGGAGGAGGAGGAGGAGGAGGAGGAGGAGGAGGAGGAGGAGGAGGAGGAGGAGGAGGAGGAGGAGGAGGAGGAGGAGGAGGAGGAGGAGGAGGAGGAGGAGGAGGAGGAGGAGGAGGAGGAGGAGGAGGAGGAGGAGGAGGAGGAGGAGGAGGAGGAGGAGGAGGAGGAGGAGGAGGAGGAGGAGGAGGAGGAGGAGGAGGAGGAGGAGGAGGAGGAGGAGGAGGAGGAGGAGGAGGAGGAGGAGGAGGAGGAGGAGGAGGAGGAGGAGGAGGAGGAGGAGGAGGAGGAGGAGGAGGAGGAGGAGGAGGAGGAGGAGGAGGAGGAGGAGGAGGAGGAGGAGGAGGAGGAGGAGGAGGAGGAGGAGGAGGAGGAGGAGGAGGAGGAGGAGGAGGAGGAGGAGGAGGAGGAGGAGGAGGAGGAGGAGGAGGAGGAGGAGGAGGAGGAGGAGGAGGAGGAGGAGGAGGAGGAGGAGGAGGAGGAGGAGGAGGAGGAGGAGGAGGAGGAGGAGGAGGAGGAGGAGGAGGAGGAGGAGGAGGAGGAGGAGGAGGAGGAGGAGGAGGAGGAGGAGGAGGAGGAGGAGGAGGAGGAGGAGGAGGAGGAGGAGGAGGAGGAGGAGGAGGAGGAGGAGGAGGAGGAGGAGGAGGAGGAGGAGGAGGAGGAGGAGGAGGAGGAGGAGGAGGAGGAGGAGGAGGAGGAGGAGGAGGAGGAGGAGGAGGAGGAGGAGGAGGAGGAGGAGGAGGAGGAGGAGGAGGAGGAGGAGGAGGAGGAGGAGGAGGAGGAGGAGGAGGAGGAGGAGGAGGAGGAGGAGGAGGAGGAGGAGGAGGAGGAGGAGGAGGAGGAGGAGGAGGAGGAGGAGGAGGAGGAGGAGGAGGAGGAGGAGGAGGAGGAGGAGGAGGAGGAGGAGGAGGAGGAGGAGGAGGAGGAGGAGGAGGAGGAGGAGGAGGAGGAGGAGGAGGAGGAGGAGGAGGAGGAGGAGGAGGAGGAGGAGGAGGAGGAGGAGGAGGAGGAGGAGGAGGAGGAGGAGGAGGAGGAGAAATTGATTTGTTTGTGCCAGGCTGGCTGTGAATTTGTGTGCCCTAACAGGTTTAGAGAACAAAGCCTTAGGTGGGTGTACTAAAACAGTCATCAGCAAAACTCTAAGCCCTGGTGTGCAGTCTTACTAATTTCCGACAGTCAACAAGTATCCTCTGCTGATCTTTTAACCATGACTGATTTTACACACTGAGGTGGTATTTGAACCCACGATCCCAGGTCCTTAAAGCCCGGCTTTCCTATGATGCCTAGCTACGGGTCACAACCACTGCGCATGTCTAGAAGCAGTTCCGGGAACCCGGCGTAAGGGTGGGGGTGGAGCTACGTTATTCCCAGGACCCCGCAGCCGCAGAAAGCAGCCGACCCCGAGTCTGGCCGGCGACCAATCAGAGCCCACCGGAGCAGCGCCTCAGCCAATGGCCTGCGCGAGGGCCTCGGGAGCGGGTTCCGAATGGTTCGAGGGGTCGCAGGAAAGCGGGCGAACGTGACCGGCGACCAATCAGAGCCCAGCGGGGCAGAGCCTCAGCCAATGGCCTGCGCGAGGGCCAGGAGCGGGTTCCAAATGGTTCGAGGGGTCGCAGGAAAGCGGGCGAACGTGCCGGGTGGGATAGCGGCGTCCCCGCTGGCCCGATAGTTCCATCCGCCAGCGCAGCGTGCCGGGAAGCACTCCCGGACGGGGTTTTGGGGTGAGCGGATGGGGGCCGTCTGCGGCCGAAACGCCGCTTCCCCGTTTGCCTTGCTCCTCCGCCATGGACAAGTGGAACGTCCCAAGATGGCCGCGCCCTGCAGGGGCTCGAGCCGGGCGGCGGCTCCCGAGTTCCCCCCACGCCCGACATCCATGTGGTTCAGCCCAGGCCGCCGCGATCCGCGGCTCAGATGGTCCCCTCCGGTCACACGTAGTGGTTTGGGCCGAGCTAGCGTCACAGGGCTTGGGAGTGGCTACTTCCCTGAGCACCGAGTCTTAGGGTGGGTGTTGTCCTGAGACTGCAAATATTTGGAGCGACCTGGTTTTCACTTTTGAGATAGAGTTGTACACTCTATATTGTCCACACTGGCTTCTAACATCCCGTGTTGGCCAGATTGACCTAAAACTCAAGGAGACCCTCGTGCTACCCTGCTGAGCACTGCGGTTATAGAAGTGATTGACAGGGTGGGGAGGGGCTTGGGAAAATACTGAACGTTACACAGATAGTTCATAAAAATAACAATAACCCACCTGAGCTACGTACACTTGATCCCAATACATAGCAAGTTTGAAACCAGTCTGGATTACATAAGCCTGCCTCAAATAATGATGATGATTTGTAATTATATAATTATTATTTTAAAAATAATTATAACCTGCCAGACTTAGCCCACATCTTCATTACATTACATTCACCTCAGTGACCTTAGCTATAATTATTTTCTTTCCTGTGGAAGAGGGAACTGAAGGACTTAGCTCACTAATGACTTGAGCTGAAGCTGAACCTGGAGCTATGTTGGATGGCCACATTTTGGCCAGATTTTGCTTCTAGCTCACTAGCTATCGAGTTGTGTGTGTGTGGTGCTCAAGATGGACCGTGAGGCCCCTGAAACGTTAGGCAATCACTCTACCACAGCATTCCATCCTCAGCCCAGCACCAAATTATCCTTATCTCTACATATGTTTTCAGTCTCCTGTCACCCTGAAGGGACTCTAGCCAGCCTGGGCCTGTCAAACATGGCTCTGGCAGGCCTTGCCCTTCTCCCCTATTCCCTCTGCTTTGCTAAAACCCAGTAGATGACATTCCTAAAGCTAGCCACCAAGGTCTATTGCCTTATTTGGTCAGTTCCTACTCCTGAAGCTGACTACCAAGGTCCAGCATTCAAAGTATTAAGTTCAGCAACTAAAGGCCCCCTTATTATTAACCTATTAATTAACATGCTCAATTAAAATTAAACACCTCATCCTTACACAGGTTTCCTCTTTTACCTTTATAACCACCATTTGCCTGTGTGCCACATCTGTCTCCCCTCTGTCGAGAGGCAGTCCTTTGTCCCTCTGAAACCAATACCCTTGCTCCCTTTCTCTTGAGTCCCCTTCCCCTTCTCCCGTGTCCTTTCTCCTGTCTTTGTCTCTCATTCCCTGCCCTCTGTTCCTCTGGGGCAAATAAATCTCCTTTGTGCTGAGAACTTGGTGTGGGGTTCCTGAATGATGCTTTTCCTTTCACAGCCCACCGGGACTCGGCTTTGGAAACACCCTCTTGCTGGTGGCCTCAGACAACACTTTAGTAGTAAATTTTGCCATTCCAGCCTCAGCTGCTTCTTAAGTACCTACTCAGGGTTTGAGGTATGGCAATAGGGACCTTTTGGGCAACATCTTTCCAAAATACAATCATTCTTTGTTTTTAATTTTGACACAAACTCTCACTATGTAGCCTTGGCTTGTCTGAAACTCACTGTATAGAACAACGTGGCCTTAAGCTCCTGGCAATCCCCCTGCTTCAACATCCTGAATGCTAGCATTACATTCATGTACCACCATACTTGACTCCTCCCTTGGTATTTGTCAATGGTGTAGTTTCATGCCTCCGCTTCAGCAGATCCCCAACTCCTCAAATGCTGGTCTCTTTTTCTCTAAAATGGTATAGCGCTTCCATATGCCTGTCTCACATCCTGCAGATTGCCTATAATATCAGATACAATGTAAATAGTTGATAAAGTGTTCTTTTTCTATTGGAGAAATGTCAATAAAATATCTGCCCATTATCATCAAGAAAAATCACAGGTCTCTTCTTAAAGAATGTAGGAATAGTTTGTTCGGGAGCCATTTTGAATGGTTATGGCCTGGGAACGCAGATTTAGGTTAGTTCAACGTACATGTTCCAATGTGGAAGCAGTTTCACGAAATTTAAACTTTTTGGGGGATCCAGACAGGGTTTCCCTGTGTAGCTTTGGAGCCTATCCTGGAACTCACTCTGTAGACCAGGCTGGTTTCGAACTCACAGAGATCCATCTGCCTCTGCCTCCCAAGTGCTGGCATTAAAGGCCTACATAACCAAATTTTATAATTTTATAGAACAGACAGTCATAAATCAAGACAAGTTTAAAATACATTGCCGAGTCCATCAGAAAGGCAGGTGCAGCAAGAGAAGCTTTTCTATAGGCCCAAGATGCTAGCTGGTGGCATTCCTAGATTTTAGCTTGGGGAAAACTATCAGGCTGCTATATCAGTAGATTCCAATTTTTTGTTGTTGTTTGTTTCAAGACAGGGTTTCTCTGTGGTTTTGGAGCCTGTCCTGGAACTAGCTCTGTAGCCCAGGCTGGCCTCGAACTCACAGAGATTCACCCACCTTTGCCTCCCAAGTGCTGGGATTAAAGGCGTTCGCCACCACTGCCCGGCATCCAAAGGTTTTTTTTTATCTTTTAATCACAGTATGTGAGTTCTGACACAAAGAGGGGTAAGGAATACCAGCCCAAGGGAAGGTATTCCAATCTCTTCACATCACTGCAGCTTCATCCAATCAAGCAGTCTCTGGAGACACGGTTTCTTTTAGGAATTCTTATTTATACCATAATTAACATGGAAGCAGGCTTTTTTTGGTTTTGCTTTCACTTACTTTATTTATTTTTTCACATATTTTAGACCCTTGATTGGTTAAATTCACAGATTTGGAAGGCCAATTGTAAAAGAAACTAAGTATAACCTATTACTAGAAACAGGGAAAAAAGCCAGGCGGTGGTGGCGCACGCCTTTAATCCCAGCACTTGAGAAGCAGAGGCAGGCAGAATCTCTGTGAGTTTGAGGCTAGTCTGGTCTATAAGAGCTAGTTCGTGAACAGGATCCAAAGCCACAGAGAAACCCTGTCTCGAACCCCCCCCCCCGCCCCCCAAAAAAAGAAAAAGGAAAAGGAAACAGAAAAGCTGGGAATGGTGCACCTGTCATCCCAGCAACTAGGAGGCTGAGGGAGAAGGATCATTGGGAGTTTGAGGGCAGTCTGAGCTGTAGAGTAGGAAGATTCTATTTCAAAAACCAAAACCAAAACAACAGCAAAATCAAACCTTGAATCCCAGCACTCAGGTGGCAGAGGCAGGCAGATCTCTGTGAGTTCTTGGCCAGCCGGTCTACAGAGTGAGTTCCAGGACAGCCAGAGCTACACAAAGAAACCCTGTTTTGAAAAACCAAAACCCAGGGCTGGAGATATGGCTCAGTGGTTAAGAGCACTGGCTGTTCTTCCAGAGGTCCTGAGTTCAATTCCCAGTGACTTACATGGTGGCTCACAACCATCTGTAATGATATCTGGTGCCCTCTTCTGGCATGCGGGCATACATGGAGGCAGAATGTTGTATACATAATAAATAGATCTTAAAAAAAAAAACCCAAACCCAAACCAAACAGAAAATCCCAGCAAAATAAAACAGGAAGCAGTTCTCCACCTGGAGGCCCTGGGGCTGGGAGCCAGAGGTCATGCTGGAGCACCAGGTGCTATATCCAGTTCTTGGGGGTTTCTGGTATTCACCTTATTGCTAAGGAGTGCCAGGTGTGATGGACTTGCGCTAGTCCAGCCGCCCAGTCCAGAACAACTAGAAAAGTTGGACTAAGGTTTCTGTCTGTTTTTTCCACCCTTGAGGGCACCATCTCCTGCAGTTTTGACAGCCAATACAGAAGAATAATAGTCAACAGGGACCAGATATTAAAAGAAAGTAGTTTTGAAGTATTGGTGCAAGTCAGTGGAAGAACTCAATAATGTGGACAGTATGATAAATGATATTAAAAGAATTAATGAATCATTATATTCCAGAGAGTGCATTCTGTTGGGGCCTGAAAATAAAAAATGATTTTGGTTTGTTTTTTGTAGAGAAAAAGTATAAATTTTAATTCTATCTGCTACTTACACATAAAACAAAAACACAACCATGGTTAGTTTTCTGTTTTTTTGAGATAGGGCTTCACTGTATAGCCATAAATTGGCCTGGCCTTGAACTCACTGAGATCTTCTTGCCTCTGCCTCCCAATTAAAGGTTTGTGCCAACACACACAGACAGAAACACAACTATCAAATGCCAGTTTAAAAAATACCAAGTAGTCGGACGGTGGTGGCGCACGCCTTTAATCCCAGCACTCGGGAGGCAGAGGCAGGCAGATCTCTGTGAGTTTGAGGCCAGCCTGGTCTACAAGAGCTAGTTCCTTGGGGCTGGAGAAATGGCTCAGTGGTTAAGAGCATTGCCTGCTCTTCCAAAGGTCCTGAGTTCAATTCCCAGCAACCACATGGTGGCTCACAACCATCTGTAATGAGGTCTGGTGCCCTCTTCTGGCCTGCAGGCATACACACAGACAGAATATTGTATACATAATAAATAAATAAATAGAGTTAGTTCCAGGATAGGAACCAAAAACTACGGAGAAACCTTGTCTCGAAAAATCCAAAAGAAAAAAGAAAAAAAAGAAAAAAACAGGGGGCTGGAGAGATGGCTCAGAGGTTAAGAGCATTGCCTGCTCTTCCAAAGGTCCTGAGTTCAATTCCCAGCAACCACATGGTGGCTCACAACCATCTGTAATGAGGTTTGGTGCCCTCTTCTGGCCTGCAGGTATACACACAGACAGAATATTGTATACATAATAAATAAATAAATTAAAAAAAAGAGGGGCTGGAGAGATGGCTCAGTGGTTAAGAGCATTGCCTGCTCTTCCAAAGGTCCAGCAACCACATGGTGGCTCACAACCATCTGTAATGAGGTCTGGTGCCCTCTTCTGGCCTGCGGACATACACACAGACAGAATATTGTATACATAATAAATAAATATTTAAAAAAAGAAAAGAAAAAGAAAAAAACATACCAAGTGGCAGAAGTATAGAGATTTTACATGCTAGTGTAAAGGGGGCAGCTCTTGGGGCTTCCTATTACCTCTGGCATAACAGAAGTGCATGTTTTGCCTGCATCTGTGTCTATGCATTATGTGTGTGCCTAGTGTCCGTGGAGGACAGATCCTCCACGATCGGATCCTCTAGAGTTGGAGTTCCAGAAGCTTGTGAGCTGCCAGCTGGAAGCTGGAAGAGCAGCCAAAGGAGAATTGTATCTTGGCCTGTGAGTGGTTCCTCAGATTTAGGAACCATTTCTCACAGAGAACATATTCTCATAGCCCACCCCATCCAACTTTGTAAGTTCAAGCTGTTTGTGCTGCAGTCTCCCTATCAATTGTGCCTTTCCCAAGGGGCTGCCTGTCAATATTGAGTGAGTTAACCACACACTGTATTTTTCAAAGGTTCCAGAAAAGCAAAGCAAAACAAAACCTGGGACAAGTTTCTCTCGGACCTAACACACGTCATCAAATTAAACATTATTAATCCTCCCGTATATTCCTTCAACATATTTTCTTTTTGAGACAGAGTTTCAAGTAACCCAGGTCACCCTTTAATTCACTAAGTAGCTGTGGTTGACCTTGAACCCCTGATCTTAACTCTCTTTTCCAAATTTTTGGATTGTATGTGTGTGCCACAGTGCCCAGCAAACATACTTCTTGAGTTTCTAGTTTGTGCCAGTTTCTAGAAATATGCTTACTAGAGAAATTCAATGTGTATTATTAAGATTGTTTTGTTGCTATTCATGGGAGACCTGCCCTTTCCTAAACAGAAATGGAGTAGATTGAGGGTCGGGGGAAGGCTGGCAGGAGAGGAGGGAGGGAACTGTGTCTGGGAGGTGAAAGAAAGAAAGAAAGAAAGAAAGAAAGAAAGAAAGAAAGAAAGGAAGGAAGGAAGAAAGAAACCAGGTGGTGGTGGCACACACCTTTGATCCTGGCACTTTGGAGGCAGAGGCAGGAGGGTCTCTGTGAATTCAAGGCCAGCCTGGTCTACAGAGCGAGTTCCAGGACAGGCTCCAAAGCTACATAGAGAAACCCTGTCTCGAAAAACCAAAAAGAAAAAAGAAAAAAGGAGGAAAGGAAGGAAGAAAAAGACAAGAGAGCTCTGGTAAGTAGAATGCTTGCTTGTGGGCTGGAGAGATGGCTCAGCGGTTAAGAGAACTGACTGCTCTTCCAGAGGACCGGGGTTCAATTCCCAGCACCCACATGGCAGCTCACAACTGTCTGAAAATGCAGTTCCATGAGATCTGACACCTTCACACCAACGAACATAAAGTCATTAAAAAAATTTAAAAAAAGAATGCTTGCTTGTCACAGAAGCCAACTGCATAAGACATAGTGGCACATGCTTAATTTCATCTCAGCTTTTGGGAAGAAGGGGCTTTAGGATCAGAAGTTCAAGGCTGGCCTCAGCTACGTGGAAACTCAGAAACTAGTCTGTAAAGCATTTCTTGTATGGAGTTCAATTAATTGAAATGTATACATTGAAATGCACACACACACACACATACACACACACACTACTGGGAATGTACACAATCCTGGGAATGCAAACCAGAGACTCTAATACACTGGGACACTCACAGCTTGCAATGTCATTTTTTGTTGTTTTTTTTTGTTGTTGTTGTTTGTTTAAGAAAGGGTCTCAGTGTGTAGCTCTGCCTATTCTGGAATTTACTATGTAGACCAAGCTGTCCTCAAACTCAAAGTGATCTTCCTGCCTCTGTCACCCAAGTTCTGGGGTTAACAGAAGTGCATCACCATACCCAACATACTACAATGGCTTTTTTAAAACCCAAATACGAACTTTCCCTTTTCATTATGTTGGAAAATCCAGGTATGGTGGCATTTATAATCCCAGCATATGGGAGGCGAAGACAGGAGGGTCTGAAGTTTAATATCATCCTCGGTTACATAGTAAGTTCAAGGTCATCCTAGACTAAGAGAGACTATCACACCTGCTCCCTCTCCCCCCAAATGAAAGGAGATAAAACTGGTTGTAAGGGTCTTCAGGCCTGGAGGTGTCAATAGCTCTGTGTGCTGTGGGCACCAGAAACTCTTTGAAGAAGAGAACCTACAGTTTAGAGGAAGTTGGATGAGCCATCTCAAAAGGCATTTGGAGCCTGAGTTCAAGAAGCCTGCAGGCATGGAGAGGCAAGGGATTTCCAGGCAGGCCTGAGGATCTCCAATTCAGAGACTTTACCCATACCTATAACCTGCTCGGCATCCCTAACTGGTCTGCCCCATCCAAGAGGCAATAGAATTAGAGGGCATGAGGGTACAGCTCAATGGTACAGGATGTGCCAATCCATTATCACCAGAAGTAGAGAAAATCAAGCCTTCAAAGGTTATGTAATTTTGAAAAGTCCCAACATAGTAAAAATCAATCAAGATGTTTTAGAATTTATTTATACTGTGAAGTCCTTCCTTCCAGAATGAGGTTGAAAAGAAGAAAGTAACTAGGGAGCTACAGGAGGCAAGAGTAAAGGATGAGGAAATGAGTCATGGGCTTATATGTTGTTGGCAATGTTCAGTGCTGGAGATGGGTTCACCATGCCACGGAAAGGGAAAGCTGTAATGCAATGACCCTTTCGCACCTGGAGCCTTGGACTCAACCCCAGGTCAACCTGGTGCTTTGGGGAGGAAGGAGGCCTTGTGACTATGCTCGCTCTGTGCAGCCACCCCTGTAGGAGTGCTCCAGATGGCTTAGCTCTCAGTACCACCTAGAGCAAGGCAGATCTGAACCTGTCAGAAGAAGATGGTGAGAGAGAGAGAGAGAGAGAGAGAGAGAGAGAGAGAGAGAGAGAGAGAGAGAAGGAAAGAAGAAAGAAGCCTTGAGCTAATTACAAACATGGTTCTAGTCAGGCAAATGGAGGATGACCTAAACCAGTCCTAGGGAGGAGGATAGGCCCTCTGGGGGCCCCTGGAGGACTTGTTTCCCTTGTGGTTTATTGCACTTCCTGTTCCCTTGCTCACTGCGGAAGTTCCTCTTCTTACCCTGCACCCAGAGCTTAGCAGAAGAGGACTGGGGCAGAAGGCACCATGAGTGGTGGCCCTGTAGGAGGCAGGCCTGGGGGTCGAGGGGGACCAGCAGTTCAGCAAAACATTCCTTCCAACCTCCTCCAGGACCATGAGAACCAGCGACTCTTTGAGCTGCTTGGCCGAAAATGCTGGGTGAGTTGAGGATCTCCTGGTCCTCCCAATCTCCCTCCCTTTCCTCCTCTTCCTCTCTACCTCTTCTTCCCTCTTCTGCCTCCTCCTCTTACCCATACTTCCCTGCTCCTTCTTCTTCCCATCATCCCTCTTTTCCCTTTACCCCATCTCCTCCCCCAGAATTCACTTACCATAGTTTGTGGATCCCAGGACTATCATGATATCTACTCACCTCCCTCCTGGCTATAACTTTTCCCCACAAGCTCATGACAGCCTTGGGCAAGCAGGGACCAGGCCTGGTTACCCATGAACAGACTCCGCTGACCACTGCTCTCCCATCCTAGACACTGGCCACTGCAGTTGTTCAGCTGTACCTGGCACTGCCCCCTGGAGCTGAGCACTGGACCATGGAACACTGTGGGGCTGTGTGCTTCGTGAAAGACAACCCTCAGAAGTCCTACTTCATCCGCCTTTATGGTCTTCAGGTGACTCCAGGCCCCACTGGATAGGAAAGCTAGTTTCCAACCTGCAAAACCAGTTTTTGGCCATAGCCCCAAGCCCTTGTTCATATCAGAGCTCCAGAGCCAAAGACCAATACAGTCCCGAGTAGTGTTTTCTCATTCCAGGTGAGGTGACTGAGCTTAGAAGGTCCATATCAAGATCCTGATCTGCTCCACAAATTCCCCAGAGCACCACATTCTATCTGAGCCTTAGCCTCAATCTCTTCTAAATCCAACATGTTGAATATGCTTAGGCCTAGACTCTTAAAGTTGATCCCTCAACTCCTACAAATAGGCCTCAGATTCCAGACCTTAATCTCTCAGGTCAATGTCCGCATCTAAGACTCTACCCCAATCCTCCATAGCAGACACCTAGACCCCAGACTCTGCTACTGAGCTGGAGATCTCTGACTAAGACTCTAGGCACCAAATCTGGACACTAGACTTCCTGATCAGCAAACAAAGGTCTGCCACCCAGGGTGCCTGCATGCCAGCATGTCCCCTACCCTGCCTCTCTACAGGCTGGTCGGCTGCTCTGGGAACAGGAGCTGTACTCACAGCTGGTCTACTTCACTCCCACCCCCTTCTTCCACACCTTTGCTGGAGATGTAAGTGACCAGCCTAGTCCTGGGTTGCAGCTGGGGTGTGGGGAGGTGATGAGAAAGTCTGGGGGGGGGAGTGCTACAAGGTTGCTGACCCCAAGGCATATATAGGACTGCCAAGTAGGACTGAACTTTGCGGATGAGAGTGAAGCCCAGGCCTTCCGGTCCTTGGTGCAGGAGAAGATACAAAAAAGGAATCAGAGGCAAAGTGGAGGTAAGAAGGCCTTGCTGGGGGTTGAGAAGATAGCTTAGGCAGAAGTGAGTACATGGCCGGGAGGCTTGAAAAGCCCCTCTCATGGATCTGGCTCTCAGTCCGCCCATTTAACCACAGAAAGACGCCAGCTGCCACCACCACCAGCACCGACCAATGAAGGTGAGTCCTCTAGTTCAAGTAGAGGTTATAAGGAACTACCCCAGAAACCTGTGGCAAGACTATGAGATCTTAACTCATTCTATTTTCCCCAGAGAGAAGAGGAGGGCTCCCACCTCTGCCCCCGCATCCAGGTGGAGACCATGGGGGTGAGTGGTGATGCTCATGTCTCTGGAGAGATGGTGGGAAGTTAGTTCATGGATGAGTAGATATGTAAAGCGGTGGCTGGCTGGCTGGGTGGATGAGTGGAGAGATGAGAACATTGATGGAGGCGGCAGGCAGATGAACTGATGATAGATTATAGATGAAAAGGTGAGTGGGTATTTGGGTAAGTGGGTGAATACTTACTTGCATTCAAGTAATGAATGAATGCTCAGTGAATTAATGAATGGGTATGTAAATGGATGAATAGTGAAAAATGAAATAAATGAGAGCTGGTGAGATGGCTCAGCACCTGTCACTGAGCCTGGAGACCTGAGCTCTATCCCCAGGTCTTCAGGTTCTATATAAAGCTGACCTCTGACCTCCACACATGTGCCATGCATGCATACAATACACACTCATACCAAATACCCATACACACACAAACATGAGATTAAATGACATAATATTCTATCCAAGAAAGATTAGGTGATTAGATGAATGAATAATTTAATAAGCCATTTATCCAACCAGCCAGAGAATGAACAAGCAAGTGCTTGAACGATAAGCATACATGAATCGTGACTGAATGATTTTGGGGACCCATCCACCTCTCCCTGGACCTTGCTTAGACCCCTGTCATCCATTTCCTCCATGACCATCAAACATATATAATAATTCCTCAATAGTCTTTCTAGTTCTTTTTCTTTCTTTTCTTCCTCCTCCTCCTTCTCCACTTCCATTTTTCGAGACAGGGTTTCTCTGTGTATCTTTGGTTGTTCTGAAACTTACTCTGTAGACCAGGCCTGCCTTGAACTCACAGAAATCCGCCTGCCTCCGCCTTCCTAAATGCTGGCATTAAAAGTGTGCACCACCACCGCCTGGCACTAGTTCTTGCCCCTGTGCTTTGGCTGTAGGTAAATTGATCAGTGGTTCATTCCCATTCTTTTTTCCACAGGCCCATCAGGTCCACTATCTCTAGGACTTGTGACAGTCGACATTCAGAACCCTGACATCACAAGTTCACGATACCGTGGGCTCCCTGCTCCGGGCCCTGGCCCAGCTGATAAGAAACGCTCAGGGAAAAAGAAGATCAGTAAAGCTGATATTGGGGCGCCGAGTGGATTCAAGTGAGAACTTTTCCCTCTGTGAGCCCAAAGACCCCAGTGGGTGGGAGAGCACATGAACAGGGGCACAGCTAAGCAAATGGAAGGATGGGCAGATGTGTATGGGTGGATGAATGGATAGGTTAATCAATTAATGGGCTGAAGAATGAATGGGTAGGTGATTGGTTGGAGGAACAGATGAGTCAGTGGTAAGTGGGCTGGTGCATGAGGATATAGGCAGGATATTGATATGGAGGTCGGCTCACAGACAAAGTGGATAGGGCTAGGTAAATAGTTAAGTGGATGAGTAGATAGTTTATAAATAAAGACAAATGTGTGGGCGGTGGTGGTGCACATCTTTAATCCCAGAACTCAGGAGGCAGAGACAGGTGGATCTCTGTGAGGTGAGTTCGAGGTCAGCCTGATCTACAGAGTGAGTTCCAGTACAGCCAGGGCTGTTACACAGAGAAACCCTGTCTTGAAAAAAAAAGCCAGGCAGCGGTGGCGCATGCCGTAAATCCCAGCACTCAGGAGGCAGAGACAGGCGGATCTCTGTGAGTTTGAGGCCAGCCTGGTCTACAAGAGCTAGTTCCAGGACAGGCTCCAAAGCTACGGAGAAACCCTGTCTCGAAAAAACAACAATAACAACAACAAAAAATCAACCAACCAAAACAAAACAAAAAATCTCAGACAAGAGAGAGAGTAATGAAGGGGAAAGAGGAGCAGGAAGGAAGGGCAGAAAGGAGGCAGGAAGAAAGAAAACAGTAAATACATGAGTAGATGGGTAAACAAATATGAAGAAAGAGAAAGAGGTGGGCAAATTTGCACTCGTATGTATGTGAGCAGATGGGTGGAGGGATAGAAACACCGCCAACTCAATGGTCTGATGGATGAACGTGAACCGAGGTAGACACAGGACCAGGGGGGTGGATGGCGAAAGGACGACCAAGTGAGCACATGGGCATCACAGACTGTGGACCTTTCTAAGCTTGCAAACTCCGGCTTCACATTTGCTCACTTGTTCTGGCCCCTCAGACCCCTCTGGGAAGGTGAGGGCAAGAGAGCTTTGCCAAGAGAAGGGGGCTTCACTGACACCCCCTTCCCTTCCCTAGACACGTCAGCCACGTGGGCTGGGATCCCCAGAATGGATTTGACGTGAGTAGATCAAAGGCCCTGGACCCAACTTCCATACACTCTTCTGTAGGCCAGGGCTTAGACTCCACTCCCAGACCTTCTCACAGTCTTCTCAGATCCCTCCTTGTCATGGATTTGGTGACAATCTGTGCCCCTTCCTAATTCCCTTTACTCTTGCAACCCCGCTCTGCCCTTTTTCCATTGGGGCAGGTGAACAACCTTGACCCGGATCTGCGGAGCCTGTTCTCCAGGGCAGGAATCAGCGAGGCCCAACTCACTGATGCGGAGACTTCCAAGCTAATCTATGACTTCATTGAGAATCAGGGTGGGATAGAGGCTGTCCGGCAGGAGATGAGGCGCCAGGGTGAGCTCCCTTTTCTCTGTCCTGGGGGTTGTTAGCCTAGAAAAACACTCAAGTCACTCCGTTTTTTCATGGAAAAGAATCAAGGGTCTATTGGTTGGGATGCGTAGTTTATGAATAAACAAAAAATGAACGCGGGCGGCGGTGGTACACTCCCTTAATCCCAGAACTCGGGGGGGAGGCAGAGGCAGGCGGATCTCTGTGAGTTCGAGACCAGCCTGGTCTACAAGAGCTAGTTCCAGGACAGGCTCCAAAACTACAGAGAAACCCTGTCTCGTAAACAAACCAAAAAGAAAGAAAGAAGAGAAAAAGAAAAAAACAA
Organism: Microtus pennsylvanicus; assembly: GCF_037038515.1. NCBI lineage: Eukaryota > Metazoa > Chordata > Mammalia > Rodentia > Cricetidae > Microtus > Microtus pennsylvanicus. The sequence continues at coordinate 133,372,149 of NC_134601.1, read as the reverse complement.
AGCCGGCGCACGCCTGAGTTCAATTCTAGCTTGGTCTACGGAGCGGGTGCCAGGACAGCAAGAACTATGCGGAGAAACTTGGTCTTAAAGCCCAAAAGAAAAAAAAATGAAGTTCAGGAAACGAGTAAAAATTATTAGACTTACTATAATTTTTCCCCTCTGCAGAGCCACTACCCCCACCGCCACCACCTTGCAGAGGAGGAGGGAGCCAACCTCTGCGACCTCCTACTGTGGGGAATAATAAGGGTCGTTGTGGTCCACTGCCCCCTGTACCTGTGGGGGGTACCCCCTCCCCACCAACACCCCGGGGGCCACCACCCCCAGGCCGAGGGGGCCCTCCACCACCACCCCCTCCAGCCACAGGACGATCTGGACCGCCACCTCCTCCACTCCCTGGAGCTGGGGGACCACCAGTGCCACCACCACCACCACCGCCACCACCACCACCTCCACCCAGTACTGGGAGTGGGCCAGCCCCTCCCCCGCTCCCACCTACTCCGCCGTCTGCGGGAGGGCCCGCACCTGGTGGGGGCCGGGGCGCACTTTTGGATCAAATTCGGCAGGGAATTCAGCTCAACAAGGTAAAGAGGGGCAGGGTAGCTGCTTGGGGGCCATGGTTGAGGTTGTTGAGCATGCCAGGCGTTGGGGATCCAGTGATAATTTGGAGATTGGTGTGGTCCCCTGAAAGGGACTGGAGTGTGTGAGGGAAGAAAGGAAGAAGGGGCAGGAAAAATGCTCTTCTCACAGTCCTGAACTTTCTGTGCCCCAATTTCTCGGTGCAGACCCCTGGAGCTCTAGAGAACTCCGTCCAGCAACCTCCACCTCAGAGGTCAGAGGGCCTCGTGGGTGCCCTGATGCACGTGATGCAGAAGAGGAGTAGGGTCATCCATTCTTCAGGTGAGCCCACTTTGCCAGAACTGGGACCCAACTCCCAGGGCTAGCTAGAACTGGCCTGAAAACAGCTTCAGGTATCACTCTTTTTTTTTTCTTTTGTTTTTTTTTTGAGACAGGGTTTCTCTGTGTCACAAGGCACTAACTCTTGTAGACCAGGCTGGCCCCAAACTCACAGAAATCCGCCTGCCTCTGCTCCCCAAGTGCTGTGATTAAAGGTGTGTCCCCCGCCCCAGGCTCCTGGTGTCACTTTTAATGGCGACACCAGAGGCCCATGTGGTGGGATATGCCTGTAATTCCAGTGCTGGAAAAGTTGAAGAAGATCTCGAATTGAAGGGCAGCCCGAGTCAGGAAATCCTAACAGTGGACAGAAGAGGCTGGGGAGGTAGCTTGGTGGCAGTGCACCTGCCTAGCATGCTTTTAAGGCCTTAGGTCCCATGTGCAGCAATGAAAACAAAACCCAGCATTCACCCATCTGTGGAAAGCAGTATTCCCATGAAAGCCAGGGTGGGGCTGGTGCCATCTTCAGCCTGTTACCATCAAGTCATCAAGCAACAGGAAGACAATGAAGTGTATCTTTGGCAATAACAGTAACATATGCCAGGGTATTCCACAATATGAACATTAGCCACATATATTCAGTGATATTAACATTAGTTGAGTGACAAGACTTTTCCTGGGGAAACATACAATGTCTACTCACCCTAGATAGGGAGCCCATGACAGACCAAAGTACAGATACCACCAAAGCCCAACGTGGCGAACCAAATGAGTTTTATTGGGGTTACTTACTGGAATATGGGTGAAGGGTTACGTACAGGCACGGAAATGACTCAAAGACAGCAACATGATCAAAGCCCACCCCAGCATGGGGGACAGCTCACAAAAGCTGGGAGCCTGGAGCGCACTGCACAACAAGTTGGATTATCTTTTCCCAGTGACTCAATTGGTCTAAACCTCTTCCAGGCAGCTCAGCTGGCTTCTGCTTCCAGACAGCTGGTCTGGTCTCAGAGTCTCCTTTGAGGCTGGCTTGTCTGAGAGTGACTCACAATAGTCTTGATATTGATTATTCTAGAAGAAGGGGCCTAGTGAATCTGGTCAGTTTCAGGGACTCCTTGAAGCTATTTTGAATTGTTTATCTTCTGGCTTAAGGAGCTTCCATGCCAGATGGGATGTTTCAGTCTCCAGCTCGGTATGTGAAGATACTATTATAAAGAACTCCATCTTTGGTTAAGAGCACTGATTGCTCTTTCAGAGGACATGGGGTCAACTCCCAGCACCCAGATGGCAGCCCACAAATATCTATAACTCTAGTTCCAAGGGATCCAACAACCTCCTCTGGGACTCCACAGACACCAGGCACATACTTGATGCACAAACGTCCATGCAGACAAACACTCATACATAAATAATAGAATTAAACAAATAAGTAATCTATCTTTGCTGGGATGGTGGCTCAGCACTTGGAGAAGCAGAGGCAGGCAAATTTCTGTGAGTTTGAGGCCAGCCTGGTCTACATAGGGTTCGAGGCTAGCTAGGGCTCAGTAGACCCAACTTCAACAAACAAACAAACAAACAAAACAAGAGGCTGGAAGGATGGTTCAGTGGTGAAGGCACCTGCTGCCAAGCCTGATGACCTGAGTTTCACCGACAGCCAGCATTCATGTGGTAGGAGCAGAGAACCAATTCTTGCAAGTTATTCTCTGACCTCTATTTTTGTACATGGGCCCACACACAAATAAATAAAGACATAATCTAAAGAAGAGAAACCTCCTTCCTTGGCAATAATATTAAGTCCAATCAGTCACAGACTCACATCAACTCATTGTGTGATAATATCATAACCTGACCATTTTTTGGAACTCCTCATGAATTTTCATGTCATTATTGTACAGGGGCCATGCTAATTTTCTCTGTACGAGTCCATATGTTCTATTGGGCACTAACCTAGCCGTTCTACAGTTATGTTAAGAACTGAATGTGCCGCTTACACTGTCATTAACCCAGTATGTGGTGCTGATACTAGTTTTGGCCTATTTCCAATAGATTGAGAACAGGTTAGCAATAATGTCATTAATTCTGACTTCACAATATTAATATTAACCTGAGTATGAATCCATTATGTGATAATATTTTAAGAAATCTCATCATCTGACCATATTCTGATTTGCTTCATTCATAATCAACAATATTAGTATTACTTCAGTAAGAATCAATAATAAAATGCCCCACTTTTGCTGATGTTTAAACCTGCCATATTAAGTAACATAGGGGTTATCATGAATATCCAGATTAACGACATGTGGTGGTGGTTGTTTGTGGCAAGGTCTCTTGTACTATAAGCCGCATACTTGATATAGAGCTCCGATCGTCCCAGGGCTGCTGGGATAACAGCTAAACAGGTGGGCACCACCACTCACAGTTTACGTGGTGCTGGGAATCAAACCCAATACTACTACTACTACTACTACTACTACTACTACTACTACTACTACTACTACTACTACTTCTTCCTCCTCCTCCTCCTCCTTTTTTTTTCAAAACAGGGTTTCTCTGCATAGCCCTGGCTGTCCTGGAACTTGCTATGTCCAAGCAAGCCTGGTCTCAAATTCATGATTCTCTACTTCAACCTCCCAAGTGCTAAAGTTATATGCACGCATCACGATGTGCAGCTCCATTAACATATTTGTTGTTTTTAAGACAGGGTCTCAGTTGGGCAGTGGTGGCACACACCTTTAATCCCAGCGCTAAGGAGGCAGAAGCAAGTGGATCTCTGTGAGTTCGAGGCCAACCTGGTCTGCAGAGCGAGTTCCAGGACAAGCTCAAAAGCTACAGAGAAACCCTGTCAAAGACAGGGTCTCACTGCTAATGTAGCCCTTGCCATCCTGGAACTCTTTGTGTAGATCAGGCTCGGCTCAAACTTACAGAGATCCACTTGCCTCTGCCTCCTGAGTGCTGGGATTAAAGACCTGTGCCAGCACACCCAGCCTAACATTTACTTTTTAAAAAAAATACTGCATGGACTTGGACTCCAGCTAGAACACCCCTTACCCAAATCCCTGTTTTACCCAAGGTGTGCCTCTAGCAGAAAACGTCAGTCCCCCAGGGCTGGAGCTTTACTTCCTAGGCCATAGGTAATTCCTCGGGGCCTTGAACGTACTTTCTTGTCCTGAGTCACACTGTGAATCTTTCTTCCTCCAGACGAAGGAGAGGACCAGACCGGCGAGGATGAAGAGGATGACGAGTGGGATGACTAAGGCCACCGTGCTCCTTCCTGAAGGCCGGTCCCTCTAACTCTTCCATCACTCTGCCTGCTCTACTATCCAGCTCCCTATCCACTGACTGTTAGCTTCCAGATTCAGCTGCGGCTGAGCCTCATAGCCCCTCTAAACTCAGCATCCCTTCTTAGACAAAAGATTTCAGTTCTCATCACTCAGGGATTAAAAAGAATAGAATACATCTTTGCGTAGCCAAGTGTGCGTTTGTTTGGTGTCCTAAATGTGTGATTTGGGCTTCTTTCCCCCACAGTTCCTTTTGTACACTGATCTCATTTTTATTTAGCCTCTCATGTGTATGTTCATTTATTCCTTTAAGCTTTCAGTCACTTAGCCTGTATTTCTTTTCTTTTCCCTTCCCCGATTTATAAAACAGGCTTTACAATTTGGGAGCTAAACTAGAGGCCTTTTCAACAACAGTACGCATTTTTTTTATATATATTTTTATTTTTTGGTTTTTCGAGACAGGGTTTCTCTGTAGCTTTGGAGCCTGTCCTGGAACTCCCTTGGTAGACCAGGCTGGCCTCGAACTCACAGAGATCCGCCTGTCTCTGCCTCCCAAGTGCTGGGATTACAGGAGTGCGCCACCACCGCCCGGCTAACAGTACGCATTTTTATCTGCCAAGCCTTCTCTCCAGCTTCATCATCCACCTTTACATTTATTTTTAAGACAGGGTCTCTCACTGAACCTGAAGTTCACCAATTCATTTAGCCTGGTTGATTAGCAAGCCTCGGGGACTCTCCTCGCCCTGCCTTCCCTAAGTACTGGCATAGGTGTGACCACAGAACATGGCCCCCCTTTTTATTTAAATATTTATTTTTTAAGTATTTATTTATTTATTTTTGTTTTTCGAGACAGGGTTTCTCTGTGGCTTTGGAGCCTGTCCTGGAACTAGCTCTTGGAGACCAGGCTGGCCTCGAACTCACAGAGATCTGCCTGCCTCTTCCTTTTGAGTGCTGGGATTAAAGGCGTGCACCACCACTGCCCGGCTTCTCTCTTTCTTTCTTTCTTTCTTTCTTTCTTTCTTTCTTTCTTTCTTTCTTTCTTCTTTTCTTTCTTTCGGATTTAAATTTTTTTTATTTAAATGTATTTTTAAGTTAAAATGTCATCACATCATTTCCTTCTTCCCTTCCTTCTGTCCAACTGTTCTATGTGCTTACAATCCATGGCCTCTTTTTCTTTCTTATTGTTACCATGTCTCCTCGAAATGACAGGGAAGCTACAGTCAAGGTAGCTCAACGATATTATTTAGCTGCCTAAACAACACCAATAGACATGCTGTTATGGAAGGGAGTATCTCACAGGGTTCCATCTCTAGACAAAGAATTATGAAGTTGGCTTTTTTTTTTTTTTTTTTTTTTTTTTGGTTTTTCGAGACAGGGTTTCTCTGTGGCTGTGGAGCCTGTCCTGGAACTAGCTCTGTAGACCAGGCTGGTCTCGAACTCACAGAGATCCGCCTGCCTCTGCCTCCCGAGTGCTGGGATTAAAGGCGTGCGCCACCACCGCCCGGCTTGGAACTAGCTCTTGTAGACCAGGCTGGTCTCGAACTCACAGAGATCCGCCTGCCTCTGCCTCCCGAGTGCTGGGATTAAAGGCGTGAGCCACCACCGCCCGGCTGAAGTTGGCTTTTTATGCTGATGCTTGGACCAAAGTCAGGCCCTCACGTTTCTATGGGAGACACTTGACTGTTGAGCCATCTCCCCAGCCACTAGCCTGTGTTTAATTCTTTCTGCCTTTTTGTCTTGAAACAAACATTAACTACCAGATATTAATACAGGGACCTGGAGATGAGAGACAAAGAATAAGAAAGTTAATTACCAGTTGTGGTCAGTGCTGTGGAACGCTGAGTCATTGATAAAAGACCACATTCCAAAGGAGCCAGCTGGGACGTCCAGTTTGGAAGAGCTGACAGGTGTGCCGGATCCGAACGAAGGCAAGGATAGAGAGATAGGGGAAATGTAGGGGAAAGAGCATTCCAGGCAGGGGAGCAGTCCATGCGAAAGTCCTAAGGCGAGAAGCCTGCCGTGAGGATGAGGGTAGAAACGAGCGGGAAAGTCCTTTGTTTATGCACTTAGTCCTCCGCACGTCCTCTATCTCCTTGCTGGGGTTATAGGTATAAGCCACCATGCCTAGCTTTTAATTATTTTTCAGACTCATAGAATGTGAGTTGAAGCACACAATTAGCAGTTTCTCTCTCTCTCTCTCTCTCTCTCTCTCTCTCTCTCTCTCTCTCTCTCTCTCTCTCTCACACACACACACACACACACACACACACACACACACACAAAACCATTATTCTCACAGGACTACCCTCTCACCTGTAGAATTTTAACTCTGTTCAGTTGCCAGAATACACAAAGCTCAATCTTCTTTGGACTCCAGGCAAGATGCCTCCTCCCAGCCTGTGTCCTGGCCTATTCATTGACAATAGCAGGTTACTAACTGAGATCCCACTGTCCCCTGCTTTGGGAACCTCTTTCCAGAAAGAAAAACCAATATAATCCAGAACTGTCGTTAGTGTTTAAACTATTAAAACTATTTCCAGGGAGCAATTAGAGGTGTTTGCCTACTGAGATCTAGAACCGAAGTCCCTGCCTGCCGCGCCAACCTGGATGCTGAGTCCAAGCGAAGGACGTCAGGATTAATGAAACACGCACTCTGGATGGTGCAGAATCAGAAGCCCTTTGTTGTACATCACCAAGGGGGTTTTATACCTAACCCAGACAGGTGGGTCAACAGGATGAAGACCTCATTCATCGCTGGATCCTCGGGTTAGGGCCAAGGCAATGCTTACTCAGGAAGCAGGGTTGGTAAACAACTCTGAGAGCAAGGAACTTGCAAGTTTCTCAGAAACCCTGAACAACAAGGGCAAGAATGGTCACCAACAGGGGAGGTGAGTAGGAAGGCCAGGACTCCATTAGGTCCCAACACCTGTCCCTTCTCATTTCTGAACTCTACCTTTGTTACCTACCTGAAGAGGAAGAGAGGAGGAGGCAGGAGGATAGTGCTGAGGAAAAAGAAGCCTAGAAAGGTCAGGGGACTTGCTCAGAATCATTTGTTCTGTGTGGCGCTGGAGATTAAACACAGAAATCCATCCATGCTACCAAGTCCTCGACCCCTGAACAATAAGCGCAGTTCCTCATAGTCTGGTTTTTTTCACTCCAAGTAAAAGAATTTTCTTGAGAGGAAGAATCCAGAAATGGCAGGTTTCTTCCATCAGTAAGATCAGTAGAACAATGTAATGGAAGGAGGGATAAGAGAGGACCGAGCCGGGTGGTGGTAGTGTACGCCTTTAATCTCAGCACTAGGGAGGCAGAGGCAGGTAGATCTCTGTGAGTTCAAGGCCAGCCTGGTCTACGAGAGCTAGTTCCAGGACAGGCTCCAAAGCTACAGAGAAACCCTGTTTTGAAAAACAAACAAACAAAAAAAAGAATTGATCTAGGAGCTGGTAGCTCAGTGGTCCAGTGCTTATCAAGTATACATGAAGCCCTGAGTTTGATCTCAAAACAGAAAGAGAAAGCTACAGAGAGAAACAGAAGAAAAGATAAATTGAACAAGTGCATTTTTCATCTCTGAGCTTAGGGTTTTTTTGTTTTTGTTTTTCAAGACAGGATTTCTTTGTGTAACAACTCTGGCTGTCCTGGAACTCACTTGGTAGACCAAGTTGGCCTCAAATTCAGAGACCTGCCTGTTGCTGCCTCCCAAGTGCTGGGATTAAAGGTGTGCGACACCACCACCCTGCTATCCTCAGTTTTTATTTTATTTTTATTTTTCCCCTTCCCTAATTCTCAGTTTTTCAAGACAAGAGTTTCTCTGTAAAACAGCCCCGGTTGTCCTGAAACTCCCTCTGTAGACCAGGTTGGTCTCTGGCATGGAGATCTACCTGCCTCTGTCTCCCTGGTGCTGAGATTAAAGGTGTGAACCAGCACTGCCTGGTGGGCCCTTCTTTTTTTAAAGAAAAAATAACTTACTTATTTTTATTTTATGTGCATTGGTATTTTGTAGGTTTGTGTGAGGATGCTTGATTCCCCTGGAACTGGAGTTACAGACAGATCTGAGCCACCATGTGGATGCAGGGAATTGAACCCAGTTCCTCTGGAAGAGCAGCCAGTGCTCTTAACCTCTGAGCCATCTCTGTTGCTGCTCCCAGATGAGTCTTCTTTTGAGTTCTCCTAAAAGAGTAGTTTACTGGAAACCTCCATTTTCCAGATGAGCAGAAGATGACCATGACTACAACCTACTACTGCTCTAGCTGCCCACTGACTTTAACCACAGGACATGGTAGCACCAGGAGATGCCCTATAGGCTCTCTTGCGCTCTGGATATAATCTCTTTTTTTCAATATTTATTTACTATGTATAGAATATTCTGTCTGTGTGTATGCCTGCAGGCCAAAAGAGGGTATCAGACCCCATTACAGATGGTTGTGAGCCACCATGTGGTTGCTGGGAATTGAACTCAGGACCTTTGGAAGAGCAGGCAAGGCTCTTAACCTCTGAGCCATCTCTCCAGCCTAATCTCTTTCTTTCTTTCTTTCTTTCTTCCTTCCTTCCTTCTTTCTTTCTTTCTTTTTTTTGTTTTTTTTTCTTTTCTCACCACTATACAAACGAGGATTGTTTTGTTTTTGAGTCAGGGTATCTTTATATAATAGCCTTGGCTGTCATGGAACTCACTCTGCAGACCAGGCTGGCCTCAAACTCATAGAGATCTGGTTGCCTCTGCATCCACTTCCCGAGTGCTGGGATTAAAGATTTGCTCCACCACTGCCCAGCACTCTGGGAATAATCTTTCTTACCTCCATGTGGAAAAGCAATCCAGTTTCCCCTTGGTAATCTGGATCAATCACCCCACCTAACACTGCTATTCTTTTCTTAGCCTGTTAACTTAAGGGCATCAAAGGGGCCAGCGGGAAGTCTGAGATTTCATTTCCATGGAATGTTCTTGTGACTCCCAGCAGGAGTGCTCTCCTTTCTGGAACCAACACTTTTAGACCAGAGGGAGAATAGCTGTCTGCAGATGATGGCAGAATCTTGCTCCAAAAGCTCAACTATAAGAACCTGCCAGAGACCCCAAACAGCATCCCAATCTGCCACTTGACACCTCAAGCCCCATCGGGTCTGCTGGATCATATGACCCAGTGCAGCCTGCACAACAGCCTGGATCTGTTGAAGAGCTAGCTTCTCCTGCAGATTTCTGAGTTACTTGGTATATGGGCCAGAGTAACACACCCATGTGAGAATCCAAATAGGCCCACTAAACGTTGTACTTCCTTCTTGGTGGTTGGGGGAGCCAGGTCAATAACTTATCCTTCACCTTAGAAGGACTATCTCTGCATGCCCCATACTGCTGCACTCCTAAGACTTTCACTGACATAGAAGGTCCTCGAATTTTGGTTGGATTTATTTCCCAACCTCTGGAGTACATATGTGTTACCAAGGAGTCCGAAGTTGTCGTTGCCTCCTGCTCACTTGGTCCAATCAACCCAATGTCATCAATATAGTGCACCAGTGTGATACTTTGGGGAAGAGACAGGGGATCAAGATCCCTTCGATCTGCCGGGCAGTGGTGGTGCACACCTTTAATCCCAGCACTGGGAGGCAAAGGCAGGTGGATCTTTGTGAGTTTGAGGCCAGCCTGGTCTACAAGAGCTAGTTCCAGGACAGGTACCAAAGCTACAGAGAAACCCTGTCTCGAAAAACCAAAAAACAACAACAACAACAAAAATCCCTTCAATCTAAGTTGTGACATAGGGATGGAGAGTTAATATATATTCTTGAGGTAAAACTTTGCAGTTTTATACTGCTGGTCTTGCTGACTGAAAGCAGATTGCCTCTGGTGGTCCTTATGAACACGTACCAGAAAAGAGCATTTCTTGATGAATAGCTACATACTGTGTACCAGGACATGTGTTAATCTGCTCAGGTGAGGACACCACATCTGGTACAGCAGCTGCAATTGGAGTCACTACCTGATTGAGTTTTCAACAATCAACTGTCATTCTCCACGATCCATCTGTCTTCTGCACTGGCTGGGTAGGAGAGTTAAAGGGAGATGTGGGGGGAACCACCACCCCTGCATCTTTCAAGTCTTGACGGTGGCACTGATCTCTGCAGTTCCTCCAGGGCTGAGACACTGGTTTTTTTTTTTTTTTTGGTTTTTTGAGACAGGCTTTCTCGGTGGCTTTGTAGCCTGTCCTGGAACTAGCTCTGTAGACCAGGCTGGTCTCGAACTCAGAGAGATCCACCTGCCTCTGCCTGCGACACTGTTTTTGATTCACTATTTTCCCCGGCAGAGGCAATTCTGATAGCTTCCATCCCTTTCTTTCCTTTCCTTTCCTTTCCTTTCCTTTCCTTTCCTTTCCTTTCCTTTCCTTTCCTTTCCTTTCCTTTCCTTCCCTTCCCTTTCCATACCATTCCTTTCTAACCATAATGGCCCTCACTCTGCAGATCAGGGAACCCATGTGGGAATTCTGTCAGCTTCTAAGTGTATCTATCCCAGTTATACATTCTGAGACTGGGGAAATAACCACAGGACGAGTTCTGGAAACCTTTGAACCTTCTATAAGATTGACTTCAGCCAACTCTTCATTAATCAATCACCTGACCTCCACAATCCCTTACTTTAAGTGGAGGGCCACAGTGCTTCTTTTGGGGTGTCCTGGAATCTGTGTTAATTCTGAACTAGTATTTAATAGATCCTAGAAAGTCTGTTTCCTGTCAGGCGGTGGTGGTGCATACCTATAATCCTGCACTCCGAAGGCAGAGGCAGGCAGATCTCTGTGAGTTCAAGGCCAGCCTGGTCTACAGAGAGTTCTAGAACAGTCAGGGCTACACAGAGAAACCTTGTCTTGAAAAAAAAGACTGTTTCCTTTCCCCCAGTGTACAGTTACCCTTGTAAAAAGGCCATAGGTCCTTGCCGGGCTGTGGTGGCACACGTCTTTAATCCCAGCACTTGGGAGGCAGAGGCAGGCAGATCTTTGTGAATTCTAGACCAGCCTAGTCTACAAGATCTAGTTCCAGGACAGGCTCCAAAGCTACAGAGAAACCCTGTCTTGAAAAACCAAAAACCAGGCCTGGAGGGATGGCTCAGCTGTTATAAGGCTAGGCTCACAACCAAAAATATAAGAGTTCGGTTCCCAGCACCCAAGGCTGTCCCTCCAGATACCATAGAAAAAAAAATAAATGCCGGGCGATGGTGGCGCATGCCTTTAATCCCAGCACTCGGGAGGCAGAGGCAGGTGGATCTCTGTGAGTTCGAGACCAGCCTGGTCTACAGAGCTAGTTCCAGGACAGGCTCCAAAGCTACAGAGAAACCCTGTCTCGAAAAACGAAAAAAAAAAGTCATGTAGGATATAGGTCCCTCTGGGCAAGGACTGGGGAAGGGGTAACAGCAAAACTCTTAGGTATTTTATCAAGGGCCTTCCTCAAGGGAATCTGGTCATCCCTTCATTCAAGCGGTACTGGTGCCAAAGGTCCATACGAATCATGCCACCACAGAATTCACTTTGTCTGTGCTGCCCATTACTGGTTGGGCCATTATGGACACGGCTTTGTCCGTGCTGCCCATTATAACCACAGCCACCTTGTCTCTGGTGATTCGGTCCTGCCACTTGGCCCTGCTACTTTGGGGCCCAAGTGAACCCATTAATTATGTTTCACACAGCGTATCTACTCTAGCCTTGCAATTTCCCTGAGCCTTCCAATCCCTTCATCAACACCAACCCGAGGGCTATCAGCCATCTCCAACTCCTTTTCAGCAGGCCAGCTTTCGACAAATACTTCAGCCAACCATTCAAATAAATTTTGATATTTTTTGTTGGGGAATATTATTTTCAGGTGTGTGACTTTGCGCCATATTTGCTTAACTCTGTGAAGCTGTGTTACTGTGTCTGTCTAAAACACCTGATGGTCCTAATAAAGAGCTGAATGGCCAATAGCGAGGCAGGAGCAAGGATAGGTGGGGCTGGCAGGCAGAGAGGATAAATAGAAGGAGAACTCTGGGAGGAGAGAAGAAGAGCAACAGAGAACAAGGAGAGGAGGACGTCAGGGGCCAGCCAGCCAGCCAGCCACTCCGCCACCCAGCCAGGCACGGAGAAAGCAGTAAAGAAAGGTATACAGAAATAGAGAAAGTTAAAAACCCAGAGGCAAAAGGTCGTTGGAATAATATAAACTAAGAAAAGCTGGCAAGAAACAAGCCAAGCTAAGGTCGGACATTCATAACTAAGAATAATAAGCCTCTGTATAATTTATTTGGGAGCTGGGTGGTGGAACCCCCAGAAAAGTCAAAGGAGTAAAATATCATGCAACACCCTTTTGTTCTGAGTCAGGGTTTCTCTGTGTAGGTCAGGCTGTCCTGGAACTTGCTCTGTAGACCATGCTTACCACTTGGATATCTGCCTGCCTCTACCTTTAAGTACTGAGATGAGAGGTGTGTGCCAGTGCCAACTGGTAACACCATTCTTTCTCTTTATGTTTTTTTCCCTCAAGGCAGGGTTTCTCTGTGGCTTTGGAGCCTGTCCTGGAACTCTCTGTAGATCAGGCCTTGAATTTAGAGATCCGCCTGCCTCTGCCTCCCGAGTACAGGGATTAAAGGTGTGCACCACCACCGCCCATCTCTTTCCTTTTTAACTGAGCGAGCTTCCATAGACCTAGACTCTTCATTCAGTTTATATCAATAAACTCAGCCTGATCCAGTATTATATTCCTTCCATCGTTATACTATACCAATCCATTCCTACACATATTCCCCAGACTTCTGCTTGAATGAATTAGCAAGCTCATTAACCTCTTTAGTAGCGTAGCTTTATCTCCTCCTGGACCACACTTTCTACCTCTCCTCCAGGAGCCTGCTTTGCCTTGCGTCTGGTTATAGGTCTAGAGGCAACTTTCTGGGCCCCGAGGGACAACAGTATTGTCAGTGAAAGTCACTGCTGGTTTAGCGGACAACTCGGGATTGATTTCCTCAATCAAAGCAGAAAGGGCAGTATTTCAGGGGTGGACTGAGGGTGCATCTGCTGAGAGAGTACTTCCTTGGGTGAGATAAACCTTGAGAATCTGAGGGTTCGGAGTTCTCAGCATCAGTAGGGTCCTCCCACACATCCCCATCCCTAGGTACAGAATACTGATGCCTTACTTTAACCTCCGACACCCGCTAAGACTGGGACTTGAATTTTCATTGTAATGCAAATCTTTTGAGAGCTTCAGTTTGATTTTCCACAACTTGAGCTCTGGCTGCTGGAGAGAAGATTCTCTTCCAGGGCACACTTAGAAACCTCTAGACTGTTTATGTGCATCTGGAGCTGGTCGGTTTTATCACTGAGTTCATTGTTGTCCTTCTCTGTATTCTGAGATCTTAGAAGTGCATTTTTTCCATTGTCAGTTTATCCAGAGATGGTAGGAGCAAACAGCCAACATCTTTATTTTCCTCAAGTTTTTTCCCCACCAACTGTCAAAAGTCACCAAATCCATCGTCTCTCACAAGTGGTGAATCAGGATAATCAAATGCATTTGTCTCCTTCAGTTTGTAAAACAGTTCACCCCATGGATGCTCAGTACTCTCTGAGCTCCCAGGAGAGGCTTCAGTAACTGGAGAGGATTCGATAACTGTAGGTGTCAGCAAATTAGAAAGCCTATTCCAGATACTTAAAATATTCAACCCTTTACTTCTGTTGCTCTATAACCACTCCTGGTACTAAAATTTGTGTTAGGGTTCTCTAGAGGAATAGAACTTATAGAATGTGGGATTTATTAGAATGGCTTACAGGTTGTGGTCCTGTTGGTTCAACAATGGCTGTCTTCCAACAGAAGGTCCAAGAATCCAGTAGCTGTTCAGTTCACGAGGCTGGAGGTCTTAGCTGGTTTTTAGTATAAGCTGGAATCCTGAAGAAGTAGGCTCTAATGCCAGTGAAGGAAAGAACTTGTCAGTGAGAGTGAGGGCAAGCAGGCAGGGAGCAAGTGTCTCTCTTCCATGGACTTATTTAGGCTGCCAGCAGAAGGTGTGGCCCAGAGTACAGGTGGATCGTCCCACCTCAAAAGACCTGGATTAAATAAAAGTGGATCTTCCCACTTCAAAAGATCTGGATTAATAGTGTGTCTTCCTACTTCAGATGATTTAACTAAGAAAAAAATCCTGCCTTTAAACCTAGCACTTGGGAGGCAGAGGCAGTTAGATCTCTGAGTTGGAGGCCAGCCTAGTCTAGGGTTAGTTCCAGGATGGCCAACGCTACACAGAGAAAAGCTGTCTCAAAAAACAATCCAAAGTTTTGGAGGTCACGAAAGCAAGCAATTTATTATTAGTGTCCCACGAGCTTTGCTGCAGATAACTCCTGAGTGGGGCTTCTTAATGGCTTCAATTGTTCTCTGGCCAAAGTTGCTTTGTGCCCCCTGCCCTATTCAGTATCTTTAAGTTGCAAGGTAAAGCAACTTCCTGACGTTAAAAAAAAAGTCAGCAAACTTGCTAATCAGTAACTTTTCTCTAGATTTATGGACTCTGGAACATCCGATGTCCTGCGGACTCTGGAACATTCAGTGACCTTCAGACCACAGCTCCTGTTTCAGAAAAGCAGGCCTCTGTGGAATTTATGACCAGCCCAGCCGTCCTCAAACTCAAACTAGGAAGATAGTTTCCTCAAATCCTTTGGTCACTTTCTACCTGCAGACCCTAAGCAAGATGGTCTTTGTTGGTGACAGTCTCCTATCTTTTGTTTTCTGACTTTCCAAATTAATCTTTTTCTTTGGTCCCAACCTGTCCTTGAGTCACTGGCCTTTTCCAGAGTAAATGAAGTTGGGCGCTCTAGCAGAGCTAACCTGGGCAATTTCAGGCTGGCGGATCAAGCCTGTCGCTTCCTGCTAGGAAGCTCTTTCTGGTGGCTGGTTGTCTACCTTGGTGGAATCATGCGATATTGAGGGTTCTGACTGATCACTCACAGGTAGTATATAGTTAGTGGGATGCTGAGACTGACTCCCTGGTTGTCTGACAGCACGAGAGGAAGAATGACTAAGTCACAGGCCAACTGATTAACGGCTGTCAGTGTACCTCCCCGACTCCTTGGATGCATGTAGTTGCAAACTCTGTCCCGATAGAATCCAAGTCTCTCTGAGGGACCTAACACATCACAAGATATTGATGGTTGACTCATACTGGGAATGAGAAATGTTAGACTCATTGTAGGAAACCAGCTTGACATGACCACAGTCATTTTAGTTATAACCTTGGGTGGTGAGGCATATGACCCCAGCACTTTCGAAACCTATAGGATGAACAAAGTCATTAAGTTAGGTGAACCAGATGGTGGTGGCAGCGGTGCACGCCTTTATTCCCAGCACTTGAGTGTCAGAGGCAGGCAGGTCTCTGGGTTCAAGGACAGCCTGGTCTAGAAAGCAAGTTCCAGCATACCCAGGGCTGTTACAGAGAAACCCTGTCTCAAGAAGGTCAGGTGAACATTTCATGCTAACTACTTATGGCCAAATTGTTTTGAATAGATATTTAATGAAATAAGCTTAATAAAATATCTGACTGGTCACATTCATCAAAACATTAGAGATACTCTTTAAGTCTGCAAATCTGTAACAAATTGCACTTTGTGAAATTCTGGATTTTTCTGACTTTTCTGGAATATGTACACACTCCTGTGGGCTACTGGTCAATGTTGGGTATCTTCCTTGATTGCTAGCCACTTGATTTTTAACTTTTTTGTTGTTGTTGTTTTTCGAGACAGGGTTTCTCTGTAGCTTTGGAGCCTGTCCCAGAACTAGCTCTTGTAGACCAGTCTGGCCTCGAACTCACAGAGATCTGCCTGCCTCCCCAGTGCTGGGATTAAAGGCATGTGCCGCCACCACCCGGCTGATTTTTAATTTTTTAATGTTTTTCCTATTTTGTAAATAATTTGTTTAACTTTTATTTTATGTACATTGGTATGAGGGTGTAGGATCCCCTGGAACTGGAGTTACAGACAGTTGTGAGCTGCCATGGAGGTACTGGATCACAACACTGTACACCAGG
Source organism: Microtus pennsylvanicus (assembly GCF_037038515.1). Lineage (NCBI taxonomy): Eukaryota > Metazoa > Chordata > Mammalia > Rodentia > Cricetidae > Microtus > Microtus pennsylvanicus. The sequence goes on along the minus strand of NC_134601.1, from coordinate 133,355,982 downwards.
CTGGCCTCAAACTCACGCAGCTCCTCCTGTTTCTGCCTCCTGAGTGCTGGGATTAAAGGCCTGTGCCACCACCTGGTAAATGTAGGTTTCTTTTTTTCTTTTAATTTTTCAAGAAAGGGTTTCTCACTGGGCAGTGGTGGCGCACGCCTTTAATCCCAGCACTCCGGGAGGCAGAGGTAGGCGGAGCTCTGTGAGTTCAAGGCCAGCCTGGTGTACAAGAACTAGTTCCAGGACAGGCTCTAAAGCTACAGAGAAACCCTGTCTAGAAAACAAAAACAAAAACAAAAACAAAAAAGAAAGAAAGAAAGAAAAGAAAAGAAAAGAAAGGGTTTCTCAGCGTCTCCTGCCTTTAGCAATCGATTGTCACCCATGGAGTTTCCCCTTTAAACCAGGGGATCCACTGACAGGTGACACCGAGGTTTCATCGTAGCCCTCCCTGTTGTGAGGGCTTAGCTAGGTGCTGTAGCCACTGAGCAGTCCCGAGGTAAATGAGGAGCAACCAGAATGATCCACAGTGACCACATGGCAGTGTGACTGTCCAGAGTGCTTTTGGGAGCTGACAATGACTAGCTGGCCTAATTCCAGGCTACTTCAGGCCATAGGTGCACGCTGTAGTTTATGAGAAGTCCCTTTCTGGGGTCCTCTCAGCCGGTCCCATGCCACCTGCACATGAGAAAAGAGCTGACAGGGTGATGGGGACAGTCCGAGGGAATGGTAGGCTGTCTAACAGCAATAGGCGGTGCTTCAGGGGACTCAGGGCTGGTGGGTATAGATGGACGCTACTATTGACTGATGCACAGTGTGGATGAGGAGGCGAGCGATAGGAATCTGACGGTGGCAACCGACTTATTTATTTGAACCAGGTGACCGACAGAGTACCTATATATGGCGCTAGGTCTACCCTGGAAGCGAAAGCCTGCTTGAGGACATATGATGACGGACATAATTGTAATCTGACAAAAACAGTCCCTTTCTGAATGGCTGGCGATGTGATTGGCTAGCATTGTGACGGATGGACGGGGCAGGGCCTTAAGCAACTTCAACCACTTCTACTGCCCAGACGCACTCTGGGAAAGAGCAGCTAGCACAGGACTCCAGACCGCTCGTGCTGGCGGGAGGGGTTGGCTCCCATTTCTCCGATTGGTCCGCGCGGGAGCTGTGGGCGGCGAGGGACGGCCAATAGACTGCGCGTTCCCGGCCACGCCCGCGCGCGCTCTCTTCTCGCGAGGCCTGCTAGGCCCGAATGTCGTTAGCTGTGGAGAAAGATGGCGGAAAATTTAAAAGGTGAAGCTGTGATGGCTGAGGCGCAGGCTACTGGCCCGGTCGAGTAGAATGGAGGGAAGGTGTGGAGGGCTCCGGCTCAGGCGTCCGGAGCCACGAAGCCTGGAGCTAGAAGACCGGCGCCGAAAAGATGGGGCTGAAGAGCGCGGGCCCGGCGCGCGGGCTGGGCGGGGCTGAGGGGAGGGGGCGCGTGCTTCGGCCGCGGGGGGCGCGGGGCTGCGCAGACTGCGCGCAGGGGTTCTCGGTCGCGCGCTGCCGGCCGGCGCGCCCACGCACGCGCCAGAGTCCTGAGGAGAAGGTTGCGACCACACGCGGGAAAAGCGGCTCCCGGTGACCATTACTCTTTCGCTTTCCACGGGAGACGCCGGAAGGGGAGGAAGAAGGGGAATGGACCCCCTTCTCAAAATGGGGGAACCGGCGACTCTAGGTGGGAAGTATCTCGGCGCGCTGGGGACAAGGTTTCGGGGTGAAGATTCTCCTCGGGAGAGGGAGCGGGGGGCTCGGTGATAGGAGGGCTGGACTCCTCCATGTGCGGGGAGAGAGGGGTGACCGCGTCGGGCAGGCTTGGCGGCGGCTAGGGCTGGGAGGAGAGATTCCACAAGTGGGAGCCGGGCTGCCGCGGCGGGGAGCGCGCGGGGCGTGGGGCGCGGGGTCGGGGCGGCCCGGGGGGGGCGCGACCGCAGGTGGCACGCAGGCTCGAGGAGGGACGGGCCCGGAGCGGGGACAAGGCGCCAGAGTCGTGCCGGGCCTTGGCTCAGGAAAGTGCTTGCCCGGGTTTCGGCGGACGCCCGCGCGCCCGCGCACCCGAGAGGACCGCGTTCTGATGGCTTTAGGTTTTAGCCTTTTCTAAAGATGGCAGTGGGTCGCTTCAGCAGACAGTTAGCCTCAAGTGTCTTCTGACAGGGTTGGGTTACAAACATGGGAGCGCACTCGAGGGTGCGTTTTGAAGCAGGGGTGTGTACGTGAAAGCCGCTTGGCGACCCCGTGTGTGTCAGTGACTTGCCGCATGGACTGTTTACATGTTCGCGAATTGAGAGCACAGCCCTCTGGAGTCACAGGAACGTGGAATGAGAAAGCAAGGGATAACGCAGCCTGAAAAAACAGCCCAGACTAAGTCGAGGAAGCCCCCCCCCACCCCCGAGACTGGGTCTCACTGTGGGATTTAGTATTTTGACCAGGCTGGCCTCGAACTCACAGAGATCTTGAGATTTGCCTGCTTCTGCCTCCCGAGTGCTAGTACCGCTACTCCCCGCTTAATGTAACACCTTTCCACAATCTTTATAATTCCAAAATCTAAAAAGCCCCGAAAGTAGAAGTCTTTTTCTTAGATTTGTCACTAATCGTGGCAGATGGTGATTTTTTTGTTTTGTTTGGTTTTTCAAGGCAGGGTTTCTCTGTAGCCTTGGCTGTCTTGGAACTCAGTCTGTAGACCAGGCTGGCTTTGAACTCGTTTCTGCTTTCCTCTGCCTCCTGAGTGCTGGCGCCTCCACTGACCAGCACTAAAGGGGATCTTTAAAAGTGGGATTATTCAGTGAGGTTATTTAATGTGGAAAATTCAGGCTTTCGGTGTAGATGTGTTTCCTGTTAATGTGTTTGATTATGGATGGCTTGATGTGTTAGATCCTGCTATGAATGTGTCTAAAGTTACATTTTTTAAATCCCCAAATTTTTTAATTCCAAAATATGTGGTCCAGGTGTTTCAGCTAAGTGGTTAAAGACCTTTCTTTACAGATAACACCTCTCGTGCCCTAGGGATTTTCATCCTAACCCCCCCACCCCCACCCCTTAGGCAATGCACCCTGCTGAGCTAGGGAGCTGTTTCTTTCTTTTGCAAAGTGGGAAGATTGGTGATTAGATCTTGAACCTAAGGCAAGTTTGCAGGCAGTTTTTGGATCTTGGGAGTTCTGGCAGTAGATCCTTTTACAGACAGTTCATGCTGCAAGCTGCTCTATTTTCTGCTTTGCTGTTCCAGGGTTAGGGGCCAGGGTTTAGATCCTTTTACAGACAGTTCATGCTGTAAGCTGCTCCATTTTCTGCCTTGCTGTTCCATGGTTAGGGGCCAGGGTTTAGATCCTTTTACAGACAATTCATGCTGCAAGCTGCTCCATTTTCTGCCTTGCTGTTCCAGGGTTAGGGGCCAGGGTTTGGAGTAGATTCTCCCAGAAGAGGGGATGGGTCCTTTCTCGAAGAACTGGATTCCTCCGTGTACAGGGAAAGAAAGGTGGGTGACTCTCTGTGTGGGGGGCAGGTTTCTCTCCAGGAGTTTTTCCTGGGCACTGAGCATTAGGTAGGGTTCAAGGTACTGGCATGTTCCTGTTGCAGAGGGCCTTGGTTAAGTTGCAGGGCGGTGGTTAATCCTGGCAGTCGGGAGGCAGAGGCAGGCGGATCTCTGAGTTTGAGGCCGAACCAGGTCTATAGAACTAGTTCTAGGACAGGCTCCAAAGCTACTCAGAGAAACCGTGTCTCGTAAAACCAAAAAATTAAAGAAAAAAGTTTGGTTAAGGTCTGTGGAATCTATTTGTCATGACTCCTGTGCTTTCTCATTCCAGGCTGCCGTGTATGTTGCAAATCGTCCTGGAATCAGCTTCAGGATCTGTGCCGACTAGCCAAGCTTTCTTGTCCTGCCCTTGGCATTTCTAAGAAGAATCTTTATGACTTTGAAGTAGAGTACCTGTGTGATTATAAGAAGATCCGTGTAAGTCTGGTGGGGGTGTGTGCTACTGCCCTGGCAGGGAACCCTCTTCCCCACCCAACCTTCACATCTCTTCACAAAGAGAATTTTCACCTGTGGAGAAATGGCATGATAGACGGTCCTATTTCCATTTTACAGGTGGAGAAATCAAGTGCCTTTCTCAAATAATAGGCAGAATGAATCCTCAAATGTCTTTTTCCACTTGAAAATATAAATTACTTGTAGACAAATATTGAAGTTCTTTTTTATGTATTTTTGGTTTTTTTGAGACAGGGTTTTTCTTTATAACAGTCCTAGCTGTCTTGGAACTAGCTCTTGTTGACCAGACTGGCCTAGAACTCACAGAGATCCGCCTTCCTCTGCCTCCTGAGTGCTGGGATTAAAGGTGTGTGCCACCACTGCCCAGTTTACACCAGGAACTTTTTAAAACTCTGATAATACAGGATGAAGTGGCAACAGTTAACTGCCAGAGAAAGTAATAGTTACTAGAGCCCACTGAAAGCAGTATGCTTAGCTGAAATGTAGACTTTATTTTCCCTTTCTGTAAAATGGGGAGGACTAGAGTTCTGAGAATTAATTCTAGGGTGTGTCAGTTGCTCAGGATAATACCTGCTGCATTAGGGAATGATGAAAAAAGGGTTAACTGTTTTTCCTTTCCTCTTTTTATTTTTAGACAGGCTTTTGCTATGTTGCAAAGACAGGCCCCAAACTCAGAATCCTTTTGCCTTGGGTTTATTGAGTGATAGGATTATAGATACGTATATGTTATATGTATATAATCCTCTCTCCACTTATATTTTCTTTACAGGTGAGGTAACAGACGTGATATAATTTATTTGCCTAAGGCAACATAGCCAGGAAGCTACAGATTGACATTTAAACTCTATCCTATGGCTGACTCCCAACAATTAAAGCTCCCCCACCCCTGGCACTTTACAGAAAACTTCCTGAAAGAGTAGGGGTAAAAACGGGATCAATGGAGAGTCGACTACCAGAGAATTGGCTGGTTGTAGTGGCAGTGTTTTGATGTGGTGGAAGGGATGAGATCTAAATGTATTTAATGGGGAGTATGAGCTCAAGAGGAACCAAAAAAAAAAAAAAACTAGGAGTTTAGGCCTGAACAGATCATTGGAATATAGGAGGAAGTGATCTCTGGGGGGTTGAAAAAGTAGGAATTTCAACAGCTAGTAATAAGAGAGTGGAAGTTGAATTTATTAATTCTTACTCCAAAAGAGGCACTGCATGGACCCATTCTAGAAAAAGAGTAGTGTGGGGTGAGTGTTCTCCGTTGCCACAAGGATCTCACATTTATGGCACTCTCCTGTTCCTGTCCTAACAGGATCAGGAGTACTACCTGGTTAAATGGCGTGGATATCCTGAGTCAGAGAATACCTGGGAGCCACGGCAGAATCTCAAATGCGTGCGCATTCTCAAGCAGTTCCACAAGGACTTAGAAAGAGAGCTGCTCCGCCGGCATCGCCGGTCAAAGCCGCCCAGGCACCTGGACCCAAACCTAGCCAACTACCTGGTGCAGAAGGCCAAGCAGAGGCGGGCACTGCAGCGCTGGGAGCAAGAGCTCAATGCCAAGCGCAGCCACCTGGGACGCATCACTGTGGAGAATGAGGTAGACCTGGATGGCCCTCCACGGTCCTTTGTCTATATCAATGAGTATCGTGTTGGTGAGGGCATCACCCTCAACCAGGTGGCTGTTGGCTGTGAGTGCCAGGACTGTCTGTTGGCACCCACTGGAGGCTGTTGCCCTGGAGCATCCCTGCACAAGTTTGCCTACAACGACCAAGGCCAGGTGCGGCTGAAAGCTGGTCAGCCCATCTACGAGTGCAACTCCCGATGTTGCTGTGGCTATGATTGCCCTAACCGTGTAGTCCAGAAAGGCATCCGCTACGACCTCTGCATCTTCCGCACTAATGATGGGCGAGGCTGGGGTGTCCGCACGCTGGAAAAGATCCGCAAAAATAGCTTTGTTATGGAGTATGTGGGAGAGGTGAGGAGATGGGTCTGGTTATGTGTGTAGCCTTTCCTGCTATATGTTTGTAGTGTGCGTGCCTGAACCATGTGCCTAAAACTCTCCTGCTTTCCTTTGGTGCCTATGGCATTGGTCTGAGTGTTATAGGGACATTGTAGCAGGGGTCAGTGCTTTTACCTGACACATCAACAGGATCATGCTGATAGAAAAAGAACACTTAAGTACTTCTGACCTCAAATGGCTTCATAAGGGTAATAAATAGCAAAGAAAGTGGGAACCAAGCTTCAGGCAGTAAACCTTTGCAAAGCTATGTGGTCGGTCATACAGGGTTGCATCACCTAGTAAGGCAAGTTCTCTCATTTTGTGATAAGGGTTATTGTATCACAAACAATGAAACTAAAGTAGCATGTAGGCTTGTCTTGGATGGAGATTTGGCAAGAGCCTCTAGACCAGTGGTTCTCAACCTTGTGAGTTGCAACCCCTGGGATTCTCAGAGGTCACCTAAGACCATCAAAAAACATAAGATATTTATTTTACATTATGTTTCATAACAGTAGCAAAAATACAGTTATGAAGTAGCAATGAAAATAATTTTACATTTGGAGATCACCACAGCATGGAACTGGATTAAAGGGTAGCACCATTAGGAAGGTTGAGAACCACTGAACTAGACTTTCAGGTTACCCTGGGGAAAAGCTGGGTGGTACATGATGCATGCTAGCTTTTTTAAAATCACTAATCCCCAGATCTTTGTGGCTTAACACATTAGGAGTTGGTTTGCATTGTTTGAGGCAGAGTCTACCTCTATAGCTCAGGTTGGCTTTGAGCTCATGGTCTTCCTGAGTGCTGGGATTACAAACATGTGCCACTATGCCTGGTCTAGGAGGTTTGTGAACACTCTAGTGTTGGTGTTTTGGTGAAGGATACCCTGTTCACATACTGACTCTAGTCCCCTAGGATTTTATTCCCCTTTATGCCTTTCTTGTACCTTAGGCCCTTCAGGTCACCATCAGATTCTCAGCATTTTGTAGAGGGGGACTGAAGCAGAAGGTACTAATGAGTCAGGCCTGGAAGCAATACATGCTACTCATACCCACTATGTTGGCTGGAAATGAGCTTACCTCTGTACCAGGGAGGTGTGGGGGTGTGTGATTTAATTTTGTGACCAGTTGTAAAACAAAAGGGTCTGGGTGAGCAACTAGCAGGTGTGTACAGCAGAAAGTAAAGTAAGACATGGTGGGCATTTGGGGTTGAGCAGCTTTTTTTTTTTTTAACATAGACAAATCTCAGTGCTTGGGAGATTTAGCTTCCCTGGATCTTGACTGTCTAAATGTGACTTCATGTGTTTTCATATCATAGGTCCCTCCTAGATATTTACTTGGAAAGTGATAGTAATTGGCCAGAGGATACATCTGAGGGTGTCCACTGTATCTGTGACACTGATTAGGAGAGGAAATTCCACCCCCCTCCTTTTTTTTCCTTTTTTGGTTTTTCGAGACAGTTTTACTGTGTATATCTGGCTGGCCTCAGACTTACCTGCCTCTGCTTCCTGAGTGCTGGGATTATGGGTGTATGCAAGCTTCTACTCTTACGACCTGGAAGAAGCTTGAACTTTCCATAATCCAGAAATGTCTTCATCGCAGGGTGATATGGATAGTCTTGGATATAGACATCCTGCTAGAAGAGATGCCCTTAGCCTGGGATATCTGTCAGTCTGGAGAAGTGTCCAGACCCTCCAAGATTTCAGCATTTGTAGAGTCATCCCAAGCAGGAAGCTGGTTAGTGTAATTATATTGACCAGGGTAAAGGAAAAACCCTCTCTATACACAGGATCTTATATAGAAAACAGCACCTACACCCCACAGGAAGGCTCAGTCCTCTGGGTGTAGTGTCTTGCTCCTCCACTCTGGAGATAGCAGGGTTTCCAGGAGCCCTTTCGTCTCTTTCTTACTTTTCCCTCTCTAATTCAATCTTTTTTTTTTTTTGGTTTTTTGAGACAGGGTTTCTCTGCAGCTTTGGAGCCTGTCCTGGAACTAGCTGACCTCGAACTCACAGAGATCCACCTGCCTCTGCCTCCTGAGTGCTGGGGTTAAAGGCTGCGCCACCACCGCATGGCTCTAATCCATTCTTACCATGTTGTTTCTTGAGCTCTTTCTTGCCATGGTCTGTCTTTAGGTTCAGGCCTTCTAGTACCCTCAGACCTGTGGAACCTTCTGATGGTGTCATTCTACCAAAACTGCCAGAGGTAAACTTTTCTTCTTATGTGGCTTCTGAAGAAGCAGTAAATACAGTAATGGGTAGAAGGTGGTGTCTGCAGCCTGCCCGAGGTTGCATTCCTGCCCTACCACTCAGCAGCAGTCACTTCATGTCTCTCTCAGTTTCTGGTAAAGAGGAGAAGCAGCATTTAGTTAGTTCCTCCCTGTGAAGGACTTGGAAGAAGCACTTCAACAGAACTTGTGCTAGTGCTTTAGTGTAAAACTCAGACAATCACATGTTCAAAATGTGAAAGGTGTTCTTATTTTTTTTTTTTTTGGTTTTTCGAGACAGGGTTTCTCTGTGGCTTCGGAGCCCGTCCTGAAACTAGCTCTGTAGACCAGGCTGGCCTCGAACTCACAGAGATCCGCCTACCTCTGCCTCCCGAGTGCTGGGATTAAAGGCGTGCGCCACCATCGCCCGGCAGGTGTTCTTATTTTTAATAACTTGACCTGATGTATTGTTTTTGTACTGGTGAAGTCATATGTTTAATCATAGAAATATTAATTATGGGTCACTGTCTAGATGCTCCTGAGGGAGGTAGTATATTATTGTAACCTATTCCTGTAGAATGGGGAACCTCCCTTATGCTAGGTAGTATTCTGCCACTAAGCCACATTCTAACCTGCAAGGTACTGTGTAATTAATTCAGAGTATCATCTCAAACATGGATGCAAATCTTTCAGGGAACTGGCAGTTTGTAACAGTTTCTGCTCCTATGGATCTTTCTGTCTTTGTTCCAGATTTTCATGTTTCCACAGATTATTCCTAGCCTAATCAAGCAGAGAATACTAGCAGTTTATTCTAAAACATGCATTCTCTCTATATTTTATCATCTCTGGAATGGAGGTGAGTTTTAATTGATTAAATGATAGTAATTTGGCACATAAAGGGTGAACCTTAGGTTTCAACAAGGTAACGCTACTACTCAACTAGTCATTGCAAAACCAACACAAAATATTTTTCATACACATGCACTTGTGTTGTAAAACAGCCCCTAAGTTGAGACTTTGTTGCTGACATTCCCATTCTATAGACTAGTAAAGTGAAGTAGATAGGAAATCCTTATTTAAACCAGGTGTTCTGGCAAGCCTGCTTACTTTTTTTTTTTTCTGAGAAAATGTCCACAGAGATTTAGGATCTCACAGGAGGAGGCTGAGTATCCACTGACTCAGTTTTCTGTTTCTCATCCATATTTGTAGCCTTTTTAAGCTGCTAATTCCTAGGCTGCCTGTTTTCCTTGACAGTCTGGAGAACTGATAGAGAGTAGGGATGGAAACAGGAATGAGTTTTCAGGGTGGGACATCACAGGAGATAGAAAGGGAGAGGAGCTGTTTAGGCCTGGAGGCTATGACTCATCCAGGTGAGACTGGGGCAACAGGTAGGAGCAGAACAGGCAGAAAGATAGAGTGGGGGAAGATATGGGCATTCCTTCTGGTTTGAAAGATTTCAACTAGAAAGGTGGTTTTGAGACGAGCAAGTATGCTGGTGAGTTAGAATGTCTATCCTTAGTTCCCATAAGGTTCTCAGGGAGATAGGCCTACCTCAGCATACTTTGCTTTAAGTGAATACTCGCATGGCTATTGCTGCATCCTTCAGGAGAGAGGCTTTACTGTTTATGATTGTGATACCCCGTTATGACCTGGAGTCTGCTTTAGAGGATGAATCTTTTTTTTTTAGTTTTTCGAAACAGGGAAAAAGTCTTTTCTTTTTCTTTTTCTGTGTAGTCCTGGCTGTCCTGGAACTCACTCTGTAGACCACGTTGGCCTCGAACTCAAGAGTTTCAAAGTTCTCAGAGAACTCCAACTGCCTCTGCCTCCAAAGTGTCGGGATTAAAGCTGTGTACCACCACTGCCTGGCTGAATCTCATTCTTTTTTTTTAGATTTATTTTACTTTGTGTGGGTGCATGTGTGCATGCACTCATTTGCAGTGTTCATGTAGCCCAGAAGGAGAGGTGGTATTGGATCCCTTGAACTTAAGTTAAGGGTATTTGGGTTGTGTTTGTTTTTTGAGACAGGGTTTCTCTGTGTAGACCAGGCTGCTTCAGACTCAGATCTGCCTACTTCTTTCTCCCAAATGCTGGGATTAAAGGTGTGTACTGCCACGCACATACATACATACATACACCCCAACCCACAATGCACTAAGTATGCTTAACCAGCTCTATCCCTAGGCCATATTTCTTACATTCCCCCCCCACCGCACACACACACACTACCTGAGTTTTTCCTGAATAGTGTCTTACAGTATGTGTGTTTGATTCCATCTTTGTTGCATCTGTGGCCCGAGGGTCAGATCTAGGCCTGTATTCTTTACTGGCCAGACTGATCAGCCTCATGAGAAGGATGTAGGCCCAGTTCCCAGTGAAAAAAAACCTGGTGGGGTGAGGGTATATCTTAGAGTGGCTAGTGTGTGCAAGACCCTGAATTTGCTTACACCATCAAAAAAGCCCCCCAAAACAAAAGATCACTGAATGAATGAAATAAATTGTAAATGGGGAAGTCGGGTCTTTCAGGAATGGTAGTGGTATGAAGTGTGGTTGGGAGGTAAATCTAGGTTTTAGAGATTAGAGAAGCAGCTGTTGATTGGGACTTGGCACAGGACATAGGTGATGGCAGAAGAGGCAGGTAGCAAACAGGGCACCAATGTGGTGCCTTCCTTGCTAGAGAACATAGGGTGGTTAGGCCCAGAAGGGGGTAAATTTGAAACACAGGAGGAGCATGGGCAGTGTCATCAGGGAAGTGTAGAGTGTTTCTGAAGAAGAGGGAAGAAGACAGGTGGGAAGGGAGTGTTGAAACTACCTAGAAGACTGCCTCTTGGGCCAGATGGATTGGGTCAGAAGAAAAAAATAGCAGTTGGCATGTATCTGCTGTGGGTTGTGCTCTGTCTGTGCACTTATAGTAGGCAGATGAAGGGAAGCCAGAAGTGAGGGTACTCTGGGCTGAGGAGATGGCATTCTTTGGTACAGTAAGACACCCAGAAAGACAATAGCACTTGAGGGCTGCTAGAGGCTATAGTTGGGGGTACTAGGGAAGGCATGGAGGTGAGAAATGTCAAGTGAGGGTTGGGAGAGCAGGTCAGAACTGGAATGGTAAGTAACTTCATGCTTATTAGGATGGGGATACTGGAGAGGAAAAGCGGGAGGAGGTGCCTTCCAGCTTCAGGTGTTGGCACCAGAGTTCAGGGTTAGGACCTTCTCAGATCTGTTTTGGTTTTCCTTGTCTCATATTTTTCTCCCATCCTTACTCTCCCTTTATCTCTGTCATTTTATCGTGAAGTTTTATTCTCAGCCTTTTTCTGGTCATTTCAGGATTTGAGGATTGTGGCCTTGGTCTTTTTTCTCTCTGACCTGGATCTTTCATACTATGATTCTGTGTTTTTGTCTCTGACTCTAGCTTTCTTGTCTGAGTCCCTTTCCCATCTATTCAAACCTTCTGTCCCCACTGTCTAGGGTCTCTATTTCCCACGTCCTCTGTGTTCTTGCCATCTGCATGGCCTATACTGGTTCTCATTCCCTTGTTGTTGCCTTGTACTATGTCTCTTGCTGTCCTGCCCTAGGTCAGTTAGTTTCTCCTTGCACCCTGGCTCTCACTTTCTTACCTGTGCTCTGGGTCTTTCTGTCTCTGTGTTTCTGTCCCATCTTGCTTTGCCCCAACTATACATGAGGCTCTGGGACATCTCACTGGGAACAGAAAGTGGACGTCCTCTTCCTTGCACTCTAACTGCACCTTGCAGCCACCACCACTCTCCACACCATTGTAAGACACCTGCCTTCCAGAGGTTGGAGAATGGGTGGGTGGTGGGTAACCCTCTGAGAACTGGTAGACTTCACTCCTGCTCACTGTTCTTCTCTTCCCAGGGGCCAGATCAGAATCAAGCTGGGGCTGGCTTTCTTGAACCTTCATGACCAATCTTACCCCCTTCCCCCAGATTATTACCTCAGAGGAGGCAGAGCGGCGGGGCCAGATCTACGACCGCCAGGGCGCCACCTACCTCTTTGACCTGGACTACGTGGAAGACGTATATACCGTGGATGCCGCCTATTATGGCAACATCTCTCATTTTGTCAACCATAGTGTGGGTGCCTCCAGCAGGCGGGCAGAGGGTTGGGAGGGGCAGGCCAGGGACTCTCCTCACTTTCCCACTGTTCTTTCTTGTCCAGTGTGATCCCAACCTGCAGGTGTACAACGTATTCATAGACAACCTTGATGAGCGACTACCCCGCATCGCTTTCTTTGCCACAAGAACCATCTGGGCGGGCGAGGAGCTCACCTTTGATTACAACATGCAAGGTGGGGGTGGCAAGGGCCCCAGGGGCAGGGACACATAACATGGGATATAAGGACCCTACCCCAAGGCATATATGGGTTATTAGCGGACCAAGGGAAATTCTTTTGCTGGAGTTTTAAGATGTTCTTCCTGACTCCCAGCCTCCTACCTGAACCCTGCCCAAGGCAAGTGGGTTCCCATGTTTCTACCCCCTGAACCTCAACCCTGATAGACTTACAATACCACCTTCTCTCAAGACTTGTGGGAGAGGATGTTCGGCTGGAGAGTTAAGGCACAGGTACTTCCATCTTGAATGAACTGCCCCTGCCCCTCCTGACTTTAATCCTCTTTCACCTTCCTTGTTCTGTACCAAGAGATACCCTTGTGCTCTCCAGCCAATCCTCTTCTTGATAAACTAGTCATCTCTGGAAACACTTGGCAAGATAATGGACAAGGTGCTCAGGTTGCCCTTCATTCCTGAACCCTACCTGACATGACCCTTCGGTTTCCCTGTCAGCCATCTTCCTCCCGAAACATTCCTCAACCCGTCCTGAACAGTTCCTCTAGTGTTGTGCTCCAGTTCTAATCCCAAACCACTCTCCCAAAGATCCTCTCCTAACTCCCAACTCAAGATCCCTGGGTCTTCTGGTATAAGGGGTAGTAGCAGGACGCTTCATGCATGCAGGCCTTCTAACAAATCCCCCCTCCCTCCTTCCCTGACTGTGACTTCACAGTGGACCCCGTGGACATGGAAAGTACCAGAATGGACTCCAACTTTGGCCTGGCTGGGCTCCCTGGCTCCCCCAAGAAACGGGTCCGTATTGAATGCAAATGTGGGACAACAGCTTGCCGAAAATACCTCTTCTAAGCCCCGAGAAGTTTGAGGCCACACTAATTGAAGGGGCCCGAAGCCACCTTCCTCTACTGCTGCCCTCTTGTCAAGAATGACCATCAAATACTTGTCTGCCTCTACTTGTCCTCACTGCCCCGACCTGTTGCCCACTTGCTCTGCTCCAAGGTCAGGGCTGTGGTGAGGACTGACTCTGGGTACCCTTTCTCTGCTCCTTTCCCTTGTCCCAGGCCCATCAGGCATTGCACTTAAAACTCCCAGCCCCATTTTCAGGAGTATATTTTTCACGTCAGGATTCCCTGAAGTTGGAATTCATGTTATGTCATGGAAGTCTAAAGAGTGAGGAACTCAGCCCCAGAAATGATTTTTTTTTGGACAGCATTTCTGTAACTCTATGTAGTTCAGGCTGGTGTTAGACTCTTAATCCTCCTGTCTCAGCTTTCTACATGCTGTGCATATAGGTGTATACCCAGCTAAGATTTTTCTTTTAATTGCTTCTGCTTGGAGCCTTTGTGACGTGTTGCAGGCCTCTTCACTGTTCTTAAGTTTGAGGAAGCAACCCCCAGGGGCAGACAAACATCAGAGCTCAGAGAGATGCCAGACTAACTGTATCAACAACCACAGAGCCTTTGTAGTTGTGAAAGAAAAGGAGGTCTCTAGGGCTAGTGGATAAGACTGGTTCTGCTCATCATGCTTTTGATGGGTAGTATTGACCACAGGGTCTCAGAGTTGCAAGTCTGAGAAGTAGTTGCCCAAGTGCTACCAAAATGGGGGTGGGGTGAGTACCTCTTTGAAAGCTCCACAGGAAGGTTAGGACTGAGTTTTACCATCAGGGAGTAAAGAGTTTTAGATGTGCTGGAAACCCTGCCTTGGCATGTAATACCACTGGAACTACTAGAAGCTGAAACCAAGATATAGTCTGTAGATAGCACTTAAGACAATAATGTGCATTGACCAGAAGTTGATGAGGTGCCAGGCACTGGGTCCATATGGATTGTCTCAGGGATGCCTTGAAAACCACAGCAGTGGAGCCCAGGACTAGGCCAAAAATGATTGGGGAGAACTTACTCACTAGAATATGGTGAGATGAGAGCTAAGCCCCCTTTTACTTGTCAGCTTCAAGTATTTACCTGGGTCCACTAGTCTCAAAAGTTAAACTGCCTAGAAATGTACAAAAGGCAAAGATTCTGATGGCTGCCTTGCCCCCAGCTCTCCCCATTTTCTTCAGGAAGCCTTTCCTGACTTCCTGTGCCCAGAGTGTCCCTATGTGAGACTGTGCACCCTGATACCGGATCTCTGTGTCTGTGTCCTGCCCACACCTCCAAGGCTAACATTCAGGCATGGACTGAATCTGGTTCTCTTGTGTACCCCTCAGCCCTCCCCAGCCTGGAGTGTGCATCAATAAATTGCGTTGTTGAAAACTAGAAACTGAAGCTGGGGCTGCCCTAGAATGTAGTGTAAAAAGGTTAAGTCATCTGACTAATCTTCCTATTTGGGGCCCCTAAAGTGGTCTTGCTACATAACTTCCATTTTAAAAATACACTTCAGAACGAATAGTCCAACCCTGTCTAAATGGATTAATCACTATTAGTTGCCACAAACAAATATAACTATCTGAGGAAGATTAAAACTAGCTGAAGAAGATTAAGTGCTCAGCTTGAATTTTAAGCACATTTATCTTAACATGTCTGTTCTGAAGTTTTCAACTTAAAGGCTATCTGGTATATTTGAAAATGCCTCAGGGAACCATTTTTTGCAAATCTTTGAGTATATGTGCTAAACACAATCACCTCACATGCTTGTTTGTGATCCACTGCTTTTCTGTTTTGCTCAAAGATTGCTATATAGGTGATAATCTCAAATAGGCTCATTGATACTCAAGTCCAGAGAGCTAGGCACCTAAGGACACAGCATAGACCTTTTGAGTCTGCATTCTTGCTCTGAGATAACACAGTTCTGTATATAACTCCTAGCTCCAGGTAGAAGTTTTGTGGCCACTCAGATACTGTCTGAGATTTGGTCCTCAAACAGAACTACTGTCTTCTGTGAGAAATTGCGTAGTATCTCAAGGATTTGAGAATTTACATGTCAGGAGCCTTTACAGTTAAATAAGGCAGTATAGCAACTAAGGTTATCTGTTGTGATAGGGGGCACAAATTCAAATTGTAAACTTCTGAGCAGTAGACCCTCCTATGGCACACATACAATGTGTAAATACGAGTTGACAAACAATCCCGGAACACAGATCCTCAAACACTCCAGAATTTGGGAAAGAATTTCAGACTGGTCAGAAACCCCAGTCCCTAGAAACAGACCTCTAAAAAATTATATACTCTGGGACCAAGATTCCCTCAAAGTATTTTACTTTGGAAACAGCCCAACAGCCAGGGTTATAGTGAGCTGTTACCAAGTTCCAGAAACATCCTGAAACTTTAGAAAAATCAAAACAATCCATATCACCATGGAAAGACTGGGGCGGCAGAGGCAGGTGATTCTCAAGTTTGAAGCCAGTAATTTAAAAGCAAGTTCCAAGACAGCTAGGGCTGTTACACAGAAAAACACTGTCTTGGAAAACCAAAACAAAATGTTGCAAGGAATGCCCAATGCTCCAAATCACAAATGCAAAAAAAAATCATTATGAAAATCTGATTCCTCACCTAAAGGGACCTTATTTTTGGTTTTTTGAGATACAGTTTCTCTATGTAACAGTCCTGGCTGTCCTGGAACTTGTTCTGTTGTAGGAGCTGTGGGCTGTGTTCCCGCCACCCCAGCTCCTGGTCGCTTATACCCCGAAATAACAACACACAAATTGTATTCTTTTAAACACTGCCTGGCCCATTAGTTTCAGCCTCTTAACCCATTTCTAATAATTTATGTAGCACCACGAGGTACACTTACCAGGAAAGATTCAGCATGTCTGACCTGGTGGCTGGCTGCATCGCGTCTGCCCAGGAGAGAGCTGCGTGGCGTCTGTCTAAGGCGTCTTGCCTCACTTCCTCTTCCTCCCAGCATTCTGTTCTGTTTACTCCACCCACCTATGTTCTAAGCTATCAGGGCCAAGCAGTTTATTTTTTAACCAATGACCTTCCTCCATCATTTCCCCTTTTTCTGTTTAAACAAAAAAAAGGGGAAAGGCTTTAACTTTAACATAGCAAGATTACATATAACAAAACAGTTATCAAGTAAAAATTACAATATTTACATCTATTTTATCTTTATCATAACTAAAAAAACTATTCTTCAATTCCATCAAAGACTCCAGAAAGATACAATATTACCTAAGCAAACAAGAAATAAGCAACTTTCAAACTCTAGAAATGACAGAGACATCTCGCTGCCTGGACAGTCATCCAAAGTTCCTCTGTACCGTTGGGGCATCCATCTTCAGCCTACAGGCCCATAGTTTCCAGCAGACATTTCCATGAAGCAGGAAATTTCAAAGGCAGTCACTATCTGCTGTGTCCTGCAGAATGTCTTGCAGACTCTTTCATGAATCAGGAACCCCAAAAGATCATCTCACCTTTAGGCAAGTTCAGTAGTCCTCTCTCTGCAGGTGTCCAGTTTATGCAATAGTTCAGGCAAGAGCAGTTTCTTGCCCAAATGGCTATCAAACTCCATAAGGATCCTCTTCGATGCCCATCTTCTTAAAGTAGATTGGTGCTGCCAGGAGTAGACATGTCTCATTGTCATGAAAAGCCCTAAGTTATTAAAACATTTAAAATGCCATATTCTCTAGCCTTTGAAAGATATGAAGAATGCCTATCTGAAATATATCCATGCACGCTGGGCGGTGGTGGCTCACGCCTTTAATCCCAGCACTCGGGAGGCAGAGGCAGGCGGATCTCTGTGAGTTCGAGGCCAGCCTGGTCAACAAGAGCTAGTTCCAGGACAGGAACCAAAAAGCTACAGAGAAACCCTGTCTCGAAAAATCCAATATATATATATATCCATGCACATCTAGAAAATCTAACATGACTGTACAAACTTGACTATTATAGATGATTATCTATTAACAACCTATATACATTACATTTTTACATGAACTACACAATCACAATATCTTAATATCAGAAATATATATACCTATAACAAAATTGACCTTAAATCTCTATCAATAAAGCAAAATCTATACTCATGCAAATTATTCATATCTATATCATATCCCCCTTTAAATGTAAAAGAACATTTATAAACCATATTTGGGAATATGGGTGCAGTTATTTCCAAACTGCTTACTGCTGAATGGGGGTGCTGTTATTTAGGTCTTTTATGGTATAACCTGTCTGCTAGGTTCATCTCAGTTGGCAGTTGAATGAAGTAATTTTCTGAAGGTGTTCACAGCAATCCTTCAGGAGGATGTGGTCCATCATACCATATTGGAATAGGAACAATCCACAGGGTCTCATCGTCTGTGAAAACAAAAGAAGAATCTCTTTTCCAAAGTATCGTATCCTTAGATCCAAATTCTGAAGTCAAGGTATTTTCAAAATATCTATGTTGGATTAGTTCAGCAGCATTTATAAACAAATATCTTTTAGCAGCTGTTGCTCCTTCCTCAGCATTCAAACAATTCAAAGAGAGCATAATAGCATACAGTTACAAGATTCTCTGTGTGTTTTCCATCTTTGTGCGGTTTAATTTTAACCTCTATTTTGTTTATTTTTACTTTTATTTTTTGCTTTTTGAGACAGGTTCTCTGTATCTTTGACCTGGAATAACTCTGTAGACCAGGCTGTCCTTGAACTCTCAGAGATCCGCCTGTCTCTGCCTCCCAGGCATTGGAATTAAAGGCGTGTGCTACCACACGTAGAAGTCACAGAGGTCAATCTCCCTCTGCCTCTCAAGTGTTGGGATTAAAGGTGTATACTACCACACCCAACAACTCTCTTCCTATTTTTTGTTTTTTACTTTAAGAACTTCAACTTTTAGCCTGCACATTTTTTTTTTTTTGGTTTTTCGAGACAAAGTTTCTCTGTAGTTTTGGAGCCTGTCCTGGAACTAGCTCTTGTAGACCAGGCTGGTCTTGAACTCACAGAGATCCGCCTGACTCTGCCTCCCAAGTGCTAGGATTAAAGGCGTGCGCCACCACCACCCGGCTTGCCTGCACATATTTTTAACACACTGTAAATCATTTAAAAGTTTTCTTTTTTCTTTGAATTTTTCTTTTACTGTATATGTTTCTTTTTTGACCACATGAGTCTTTAATTTACCAAGCAATATCAGTAGGACTAAAGCTGTGGCTTTGACGGCTGGATCCAGCCCATTCCTTAGCTTTCCAGCCTTATGGCTGAGGTACTGGCTGTAGCCATGTTTACTGCCACAACTCTATGGCATTTCAAGGTCCCTGACAGCAAGTAAGTTGCAGCATTATGTCCACAGACAACATTCAAGTCCTCTCTCTGTAGTCGGCCCTCCTGCCTCAAACAGTCAAGAGTTTGCCCTGGCAGGCCGGCCCAGAAAGCCAGCATTTTCAAGCGGCGCAGCATTTTTAAACGGCGCAGCTTTTTTCCTGCTATGGAAAAGCACGCGTTCAGCTTTTCTTCAACACCGTTTAAGTGTTTCGTGGCAGGACCTCTTAATGAGCTGCAGGGTTTTGCAGCTAAAGCAGAGTCAGGAAGCTTCTCTTAGATGAGAGTGCTTGCTTGCCTCTAGCAAGCAGAGTAGACCCGAGAAATTGTTGCTACCAAGAAAACATGCTTACTCTTTCCCAAGCTTTCTCAGGCTTTCAGTGGATTCATTTGTCCACACATCTGGGCACCATTCTGTTGTAGGAGCTGTGGGCTGTGTTCCCGCCACCCCAGCTCCTGGTCGCTTGGCTAGCTTATACCTCGAAATAACAACACACAAATTGTATTCTTTTAAACACTGCCTGGCCCATTAGTTTCAGCCTCTTAACCCATTTCTAATAATTTATGTAGCACCACGAGGTGCACTTACCAGGAAAGATTCAGCATGTCTGACCTGGTGGCTGGCTGCATGGCGTCTGTCTAAGGCGTCTTACCTCACTTCCTCTTCCTCCCAGCATTCTGTTCTGTTTACTCCACCCACCTATGTTCTAAGCTATCAAGGCCAAGCAGTTTCTTTATTTTTTAACCAATGACCTTCCTCCATCATTGTAGACCAGGTTGGCCTCAGTCTCACAGAAATTTGCCTGACTTTCCTCCCGAGTGCTGGGATTAAAGGCATGTGCCACCACTTAGTGGTTTTTGAGTAGCTGACAGAAACCCAATCCAGAGACTATCGCAGAATTAAGACATTTTATATACTAAATGCAGAGCTGCAAACAGTCCAGAAAATGTGCCTTTTGTTGCCTTCGTACTCATTAGAAGCTCAGGGATGTTGACCTTGTTTGAAATCCCTAGTAGGTCAAGTATATCACTACGGGACTCAGACCACCCAAAAGACAGATATCACACCTGGCAGCCTGGCAGCGTATCTAGACTGGCCAGGGAACTCTGGAACCAACAAGTTTAGGGGCACGCTAGTGATCAAATAGTTTACACACCTCAATATTTTTTTTTGGTTTTTGGAGACAGGGTTTCTCTATAGCTTTGGAGCCTGTCCTGGAACTAGCTCTGTAGACCAGGCTCGTCTCGAACTCACAGAGATCTGCCTGCTTCTGCCTCCCGAGTGCTGGGATTAAAGGCATGCACCACCACCGCCCGGCTCCTCAATTTAAGTACAGTGAACTCAATCTGTATGATGCAGATTAAAAACCCTCAAAACCGCCTGGGATTCAGAAATCCTAAGATTTAAGACACAGACTTCAAAAATATAATTCAGAGACTGTACTAGATGTAGGATATCAAATAATTCTGATAACTTCAAATGATAAGATGCATTTATCTTATGTGAGGCCTCACAGCTAGACATAAACACTAACAAACTGATCAAGGATCTCACCCCCTATGACATTAAAAGAGCTCAGAGAATTCAAATTCTCGGAAGTATATGCCCCAATAAATCTCACATCCCGTGACATATGGGATCAAAACCAATTTAAGATGAGATAGATATCCACAAACATTTCAGAGGAATAATATTCAGAACCATATAAGCATCAAACATCATAGCTCTAATCCCTGGAGCATAAACACACAAAAATACCAGATACTTCCTATGTCAGGGTAAACACCCACTCACATCACACTTTGAAAAGTAAGATCAAAGACTTACACGAATGCACATGCCCATGAAAAAGGTTGAGTATTATACCCCCAAACAAGCCATGGGCCTCATAATCATGAAGGACACAAAGACGACAGTGCTAACAACCTGGAAATGTACTCACAGGAGCAGAGCCAGATGGTTGTGATCACACTCCACTTTATTTCAATACACTAGGGAGAAAGGCAAGTGGATCTTTGTGACTTTTGAGGCCAGCCTGAGCCTGATCTACATCGCAAGCTCCAGGGCTATATAGTGAGATCCTGTCTTTTTTTTTTTTTTGAAAAAAAAAAGCCCGGTGGTGGTGGCGCACGCCTTTAATCCCCATACTCAGGAGGCAGAGGTAGGTGATCTCCATGAGTTCGAGGCCAGCCTGGTCTACAAGAGGAAATTCCAGGATTGGCTCCAAAGCTACAGAGAAACCCTGTCTGGGAAAAAAAAACCTACAGCCAGAGCCAGTCAAGCATGGTGGCATATGTGTTTAATCTCAGTACTTGAGAGACTGAGGTGGGAGAATTGTAATCTCCAGATGAACCTTGATTACATAGACCAGGTCAATTCTGAAACATATTCACAGACTTGTTCAAGTCTCTGATAGACTTTTTGATTTATGTTCCAGAGTGTTGGTAGGTGTCTGGTATGTGAAGCATTTGATATTTTAAATTTTTTTATTAGAGACATCTGGGGCCAGGAATACCAGAAACAGTTCTTAGACCTGCTATCCTATAATGAAGATCCACAGAAAGGTCAGAGAGCTCATCCATCACTTCATATTCCAGCCCAGAGATGAGAAACTGCCATCATCAGATACATACAGATGACGAAGCTCCCAGCCAGTGACATGGACCAGGACTCAGATAGACATACCGTAATCTAGAATACTGTATTTGCAGAAACAAACAATATTTTTGTCATAAAACAACACAAATTTATTTTATATTTCTTCAGGTCAGAAGGGGAATGAGTTTTAGTAGATATGATTGAAATTAAAGTAAAGGAAGCTGAGGCAGTAAGATTGCTTGAGCCCAGGTATTTGAGGCCAGTCTTAGTAACATAGCAAGGCCCTGTCTCATCCATCAAAACATAACTTTGAGAACCAAATACATCAGATGGTCTTGTTTATGTATAAATGACTTGGATATAGGCATGAAAAACTAATTTTGCTTTTTTAAATCAATTTGGCTGACTTCCCTCTGGAGCTCTTAGGGACAGTTCATCCCTGTAGGAGGAGGCCCACATTCTGTATCTTACTGTCCCTCCACCTTTGAAGCCAGTCATGTTTCACCATTCACTATTTTTTCTCCTTTAGCATCTTCCTCCTGTCTCTGTCTTTGTATTCACCTATTTCTGTCTCTAGCTCTTTGAATTGTTACCACATCATCTTTTCCAACTCTCACTTTCACGCTTCCCTCATATAGTAACACTTATGATCATGTTGGACCACCCAGATATCCTAGGATTGTCCCTTCTCAGGAATCTTAATAATCTACAAAGCCCTCTTACCATGTCAGTTAGCATAGCTACAGGTCCCAGAGATTGAATGTGCTACCCTAATATGTCTCTGTTGTTTTTCAGGGACTATATCCCAGAGTCTTCAGTTACTTGGAACTAAACTCTCACGTGCTAATAAGTTTAGTTCCAAGTGATTGAAGACTAAGGATACTTTGGTATATGTTCCAGAATGTATGCTTGTGTGCTCCTTTTGTATGTCTGTAAGTAGGAAGTGTCTGATGTGGAAATTCATTGCTCCTTGTGAGGTCTGTGAGCTGTTTGTGCATGTGTGTCTCTGGGGGACAGATAGCAGTACCCTGAAGATGTCAATCTCTGAAACCTGCAGCTATTCTGATTGACATGGTTAGGGTAGCATGAACAAAGACATCAGGAATGCCACAGCCCAGGAAATTTACCCCTGAGTATATCAATCCTCCAAGTCTGAGACACACAGTACAAAGGGAAACACATTATTAGTCATAAATCCATAATCAAGTCAGGTAGGTACTTAAAAATGGGCACATAACACAACTGAACACACCTAATTCTCTCAACAAAGGATCAGATTCTCACTATGATTCTATACTCAGACTAGGAACCTATGGGGGGGGAAGAGAATTTAGAGAGAGAGAGAGAGAGAGAGAGAGAGAGAGAGAGAGAGAGAGAGAGAGAGAGAGAACAGAGCCCTCAAATCCTACAATATGGAAAGACAAACAGGTTGAAACTTTACAGGGAGGATAAACACCCAGAATAAGTACAGAAACCTAGGAGTCTTATTTCCACAAACAAATCCAAGTCCTTGCCACCTGAGACAGACACCTACAAATCAGGGATTTCAGATCCTGCAGTAAAAATTCACAATCAAGTCACAGACCTCACATATAAGAAAAAAATCTGGAAACAGATATGAGATCTTCTAACATACAGCCATAAAGAGATTAGAGAGGAAATGGGGAAATGCTCAGTGGGTTGAGAGCACATACTGCTCTTTTTTTTTTGTTTTAGATTTATTATGTATACAGTGTATACTCTGGGACATAACTACTAACAAAGAGGTTATAGGTTTTACAGTGTGAACATGTGTGTCAGGAACCTCAGAGGCTACAAACAGTTTAGAATCCTAATACTATTTGAAATCTTGACATCAGACTGGTCAGGCAGTTGAAGTCCTAGGATATGTGACCACAGACAGATTAGAGGTCTGCCCATAGACCCATAAAGAAATCATAGACTTCAAACTCAAGACCCTATGTCATGCACAATAAACAGATTTTTAAAAAGTCCACATCCAGGGATTTATTCTAATATAACAGAGACATAGGAACACCCATAAGTAGGGCAGGCTTCCTATAATGTAAAACCATCTTCAAGTCAGAGACCTTATCAACCAGGAAAATGCCAGAAAGAGATCTGGTATCTGACATCTAGACCCATGGACAAATCAAGAAGTTCATGCAATGAGCATTTACCAAAAACAGAAGAGGCCTCAACACAGAAATTCCCAAGTTTTAATGGGTCATATGGCTGCCATCCTGGTACACATGTAACCAGATAAGTCAAGAGATATTTTACTAGAAATAGTGCCCCCCGGGGGCTGGAGAGATGGCTCAGAGGTTAAGAGTCCTGAGTTCAATTTCCAGCAACCACATGATGGCTCACAACCATCTGTAATGAGATCTGATGCCCTCTTCTGGCGTGCAAGCAAACACTGTATACATAATCTCAAAAAGAAAGAAATATTGCCCCTAAAATGAGACTAAACAAGTTGGATATAGTCCCCAAAATTTTAAATAACTCAGCTTAGGAACATTACATACTATGATATACACATACCAAAAGCCCAGAGATCACAAGTTCTGGAACAGCCACGAAACATTCAGAAACCTCTCACTCTGGTTCATCATGTACATGCTCAAAGAGCAGAGCTTCACCACGGGAAATGCACAAATGCATCGAGTTCACATCCTGAGATGTCCACTAGTAATCATGTAGAGACATTGAAACCTAGAACAGTTTCCTCTAGCTGCAATACGAAGTCATAATCTTAGATTACAAAACAACAGGAACTAACTTACCTTTCTACAGTCTGAGCCAAAATCAAAGGCACTGACATTCTGGTGAAGGTTCCAGGCTGAATAAAAAAACCCAGCAGAAAGTAGAAAGGGAACTGCTTGTGTGCAGAAAGTGCCAAGACATGGAGTAGTCTAGTTCTATAATAGCCTGCTTCCAGTAGAATGACTCCATAGAATGTTCTAGGCCCTGGGTTCAGTTCGTAGAACTGCAAAAGGAAAAATAGGAAGAAAGAAAACCTCAAAATAATTGATGCAGTCACAGAAGCGACTTCATTAAATTCACTAATTCATCATGGCAAAAGCCTGGGGAGTATGTGTGAGAATGGATTTTGAGGGTGTGGGTAATGGTGGATGGAACAGAAACCTGGATCAGAGTTTATCAATATGGGCCACTGAGCAGAGATTCTAGAGGTTTTTGTTTGTTTTTTTTAATAATTTCCTATTTATTATTTTTTATATTTTTATTTATTTTTATGTGTTTAGGTGTTTTTTTTTTTTCTGATTTTCGAGAAGGGTTTCTCCGTAGCTTTTTGGTTCCTGTCCTGGAACTAGCTCTTGTAAACCAGGCTGGCCTCGAACTCACAGAGATCCGCCTGCCTCTGCCTCCCGAGTGCTGGGATTAAAGGCGTGCGCCACCACCACCCGGCATTTTGTTTGTTTTTGACACAGGGTTTTACTGTATAGTCTTCCTACTCCCACCCCTCAAGTGCTGGGAATAAAGGTGTGCACCATTATGGCCTGGCTGAGATTCTAAGTTTAATATTTAAGCTCAAATGGTTTTAAGAGGTACCAAGAGTTAAGCCTGACAGTGGTAGCTCATGCCTTTGATCCCAGCACTTGGGGGAGGCAGAGGCACGCCAATCTCTGTGAATTCTATGCCAGCCTGGTCTACAGAGTGAGTTCCAGGACAGCCACAGCAACACAGAGAAAGGCTGTCTCAAAAAAAAGGAGAAAAGAGGAGAGGAGGAGGAAGAAGAAAAAGAAAAGGTGTTTGTTTGATTGGTTGGTCTACTGAGGAGAAGCAAGAGATGTCTGGAATAACTTGGCTTAGTATTGATGAAGGGATTCTAAGGCTCAGATAAATTGGAGTGATGGGTGGATTTGCTGTTTAAAACCTGATCCTTCACAAGGAAGGGCCCTGAAGACACACTCTTCTCTACTATCATAAGACTTCTCCAGGAGGTGGTGGCGCATGCCTTTAATCCCAGCACTGTGGAGGGAGAGGCAGGCAGATCTCTCTGAGTTTGAGGCCAGCCTGTTCTACAGAGTGAGTTCCAGGACAGCCAGAGTGGTTACATAGAGAAATCCTATCTTGAAAAAAAGGTATAAATTGAGGGGAGAAGGGGAGAAGTACTTTTTTGCCTTTTTTTCTTTTGTTAAATTTTATATATTTAACATTTCCACCTCCTCCCATCCACCCTTTTCCCTCCCACTCCCCCTCCCTGCACTCCCCTCCCCCTCACTCTCCAGTCCTAAGAGAAGTCAGGGTGTCCTGCCTTGTGGGAAGTCCAAGGTCCCCCCTCCATCCAGGTCTAGGAAGGTTGCATCCGAACAGCTCCCAAAAAGTCAGTACATGCAGTAGAATCGAAGCCATTTTAGGGTTGGCTAGAGTCTTGGCTCTAGAGTGGTTCCCAGGTGTCCAAGGGGATTTTCCCCAATTAGGTCCATGGGCAGCAGAGGAGAGGGTGCCTGAACTGGCCTTCTCCCATAGACACACTGATGAATATCTTGCATATCACCATAGAACCTTCATCTGGTGATGGATGGAGATAGAGACACAGACCCACATTGGAGCACTGGACTGAGCTCCCAAAGCCCAGATGAAGAGCAGAACGGGGAAGAAATACTTTATCTTTACTTTTTTCTTTGTGCCAGACCAGGATATCTAATTAGATTCCTGGGGTAGCTGGGGCCAAGGAACATCATTGAATCACTAAAGGCAAGGTGAGCGGTTACCATAATGGGCAGTACAAGTAATGTCTATAATGTGTTGCATGAGTTCTAATTGGTCTTAATAAAAACCCGGAGCCAGATATCAGGGTAAATGCTGAAAGATCAGAGAGAGAAGGAGCAAACCACAGTCAACTCTTACCTTGCTAACTCTTCAGCCAAAAAAGGGCCAAACTACTGTCTCCTCCCATTTTATATTCCTCTCTCTGCCCAGCCATATCACTTCCTGTCTGTCTGTACAGACCTCCAGACCCCTATGGTTAATTAGTGTCTAACTCCACCCTCTGATCATCAGGCAAGCTTTATTTGTTAGAATATAAACAAAATATCAACATAATAGTGGTCTGACTGCTGTAAAACTCTGGCACCGGCTCATTAATATAGTGTGTCCAAGAAGGAAATAGAGAAGAAGCCTACTAAAAGTTTCAATCTGTATAAGCAGGAAAACCCTAGATCAAATGATAGACTTACCTTGATCATAACGATAGGGAATCATGGCCCATCCACTCTTTTCCAGATTTGAGTCAGCTCACAGCCCAGAACCCCCTTAATGAAATATAGACCAGGTCCCCTTGAGAAAGGATCATATTATAATACTTCTAAAGAGTTTTATTGTTGGTCTTTCTCCCATCCTTCCCTAGAAAGTTCTATAGTCTTTTACTAGGACTAAGTGTACACTGGGGGAAAGGAAATAGTTAGACCTTCTAGGACCTACTGGATGCTGGCTCTGCATTGACCTTGATTCCATGAGATTTCCCCCAAAGCACTGTGGCCCCCCTGAGAGGCTTCAATCACACCTTTAATTTTTGGAATTAAAGTTCATTTGGGAGGAGGCAGGTGGATCTCCTTGAGTGATTAAGCAAGGCTACATAGTAAAACTCTACCTGAAAAAAAAAAACAAAATAAAATATAGACTTGTGAAGGTCAGATGATTGATGGGGTTTTGGCTGGAGTCCAATTTACAGTAGACCCAGTGGGCCCCCAAATCATCCTGTATTTATTTCCTAGTCCCAGAAGGTATAACTGGGATAGAGTCCCCACATTGGTTCCCTGACCTGTGAAGTTAGAACCAACATGGTTAGAAAAGCCAAATAGAGATGCCTCTACCGAGGAAAGCAGTGAACCCTCCTGTAGTGCTATTTCACTTGTATTTTAATAAATAAAGCTTGCCTGAAGATCAGAGAGTAAAATAGCTGCACTGATCAGCCTTGCAGACCAGGCAGTGATGACTCAAACTGTTACGGGAGGTCCTCCCACTCCTCCAGCCTATCACCACTGAGATACCAGCCCATTGGGGCGTGGTCTCTCTCCCTTTAAAAAAAGCAGTCACTTCCCTCTCCTCTCTCTCTTCACTTCCTGCTCCTCTGGTGACTAGACTTCCTTCCTGGTTGCGCAGAGGGCTGACGGTGATCTGTAAGTTTTTTCCCCTTTAAATAAATACCACCCTATTAATCATAATTCCAAACTGGTGTGGCATTGTTTATGACTTACACCTTCAATTGGCACCCAACATTTGGTTTTAGAACCTCTCCTTTCCCCCACTCGGCTGCTGGCCGCGAGTTCGGCTTGGCAGGAGCCCTCCCTTCCTCAGCCGCCGCCGCCTGTGCCTTGCAGCGGCAGCCTTGGCCTCCCCACGTGGATTTAAACTCCACAGGCCCGCGTAGTCTCTGCCCGCGTGGTTTGCTCTTTTCTGAGTCGTTTTTAAATCTCCCTTGCAAGCACAGCTCTTAAGTGGCGCGAACCAGAGCACGCGGTTGCCTGTTGCAGGAAGCTGCAACCGCTCAGGGTGACTCTGTCACGTGGAGGCATAAGCGGCTTCCAGGTTGCTCTTCTCTACCCCTGGATTCTGGTTTCTGGTTCCGTCTCTGGAATTGATTTAATTACATTTATTTGTTGAGCAACTTACATTTTCCAGTTTTTAACAAATACTAGGTGGACTCTGAAACAGGACCCTGTTTTCGTCGAGACTTGGCAACAGCGCCACCTGCTGGATAATAGGTAATATGGCAGTTTTCGTTTCCAACACGAATTTTACTGTTCTGGTTACCAATACAATGGGTTATATCATGCAAGGTTTATATGACTATGGGGATAACTTAATTTACTGGTTACTAGGTTTCAGTATTCTTTTGCATATTCTATCATTTAGGAAGATCACGGCACTCCTAAGAACCATACAATCTTTACTAGAAACTCATGCAGGTCAGGAGATTCAGGATTCAAAAGAGACAATAATAAAGACAATAATAAAAAGACTTGAAATGATTGAAGAAATGATTGGAACTGGTGAACAGAGTAATAAGGCACAAGGACAGGATACAATGCCAACACCAGCTATTAGAACTGGCTTACCCAAGGTTTTAGCGGCATACCCTATACTTAATTCTGACAAAGCGTCAACTTCTAAAGGCTCAAAGGGAGTCAGAGAAGCTAGATGGACGCCAATAGCAATGGATGATCTAAAAGAAATTAAGCAAGCTATTGTTAATTTTGGCTTGCACTCTGCATATGTAAAGGAAATGATAAGGACTTGGGCTTCTAATGCTAGAGCTACCCCCCATGATTTCCATCAGTTAGTGTCTGCAGTTTTAGATAATGGACCTTCCTTGATGTTTGGAATTTATTTCAGAGAAGAATCCAAACATATGGAACAGCAAGGAAAAGCAAAAGGTGTCGAGGTTTCCCAAGATCAAATTCTTGGTGCAGGAGAATATGCTGATCCACAGGTCCAAGCTCTTTATGATGATGAAGTACTGTGTCTATGTCACCAAGCAGCTTTAAATGCTTTGAATAGGATACAAGATCCAGCAAAAATGGTTGAATCATATACCAGAATTAGGCAGGGACAGAGAGAACCCTTTATTGACCTTTTGCAAAGATTAATTAAGGTTCTGGACATAGGGGTAACAGACCCAGAAGCTAGACGAATACTTCTTGAATCTCTAGCTTTTGAGAATGCAAACATAGAATGCAAAAAGATAATTGGGCCTTTAAAGTCTAGATCAGCACCTATGGATGAATGGAGTCAGCATACGATGAATGTTGAGACTTTTAGCTATAACAATGAATCTTGGGTAGGAGAAGCGATTTCCACAGCAATGAGGAGACATCAAACTGCCAGGTGTTTTAATTGTGGTAAATTAGGACATGTGAAAAGGGATTGCAGGCACAGAATTTCTAGGAATAATATCTCCTCTGGGAATGACAAAAATAGGAGACCTAGGCCTTCAGGTATATGTAGGAGATGCGGTAAAGGCTGACATTGGTCCAACGAATGCAGGTCAACAACAGACAAACAAGGCAACCCGATACCATCAGGAAACTCCTTGAGGGGCCTCTCGCAGGCCCCCAAGCCAACAGTGGCCCAGTCATTCCCAGTCACAGTGGAGAATGTGCCTCACCAAGAAAATTAAAAGCTCCAATTTCTGCTGTAAAAAGTAATACTGGTCTAAATGATGAAATACGTGTGGAGGATGAGTCAAAAAACCCAGTAGGACAGAGTAAACGTATATTTTGGCAGACTTCTATTAATGATTAAAGACCAAAGCTAAGAGTCTGTATAAATGGCACTTTTATTGAAGGCTTATTAGACACAGGTGCGGATGTAAGTATCATTACCCCAGAATCTTGGCATCCAAATTGGCCTCTTCAAGAGGTAGATGTTCAGTTCCTGGGAATTGGAACCCTATCTCGTGTAAAACAAAGCACAAGATGGGTTGAATGCATAGGGCCCGAAGGGCAAATAGGAAGACTAAGGCCATATATAGCCAATATTGCCATAAATTTATGGGGCTGTGACCTGCTACAGCAATGGGAATACCCAGATTAACATTCCTGTAGTTCCAGGAACTCATAATTCTGGGAAGGATATGATGAGGTATTATGGAAAAAGGTCACCAGCCATTCAGGCTGTACAAGAACATACAGCAAATACCAAACCTTTAGAGGTACCAACAGCCCTACCTTTAAAATGGCTAACTGAGAAGCCAATATGGATCAAACAGTGG
Organism: Microtus pennsylvanicus; assembly: GCF_037038515.1. Classification (NCBI taxonomy): domain Eukaryota; kingdom Metazoa; phylum Chordata; class Mammalia; order Rodentia; family Cricetidae; genus Microtus; species Microtus pennsylvanicus. The sequence goes on along the minus strand of NC_134601.1, from coordinate 133,325,965 downwards.
CCTCTAGCTGAAGATAAACTACAGGCATTGGAACAGCTGGTGCAGGAGCAACTAGATGCTCACCATATTGAAGAATCAACCAGCCCTTGGAATTCTCCTGTGTTTGTTGTAAAAAAGAAATCTGGTAAATGGAGAATGGTGACAGATCTAAGAGCTGTCAACAAAGTAATTCAACCTATGGGCCCACTACAATCTGGAATTCCTTTGCCTTCTCTGTTACCAAAAGGATGGCCTCTTATAGTTATTGATTTGAAAGATTGTTTTTTCACTATACCGTTACAAGAAAAGGATAGAGAAAAATTTGCCTTCACAGTGCCTACTTATAATAATTCTCAGCCTAATAGGAGATATCAATGGACTGTCCTCCCACAAGGTATGCTCAATAGTCCTACATTGTGCCAATATTTTGTAAGTAAGCCATTGGAAATAATTCGTAAACAATTCCCCAAGTCCATAACTTTTTTATTTCTTCAGTAGTAAAAGGCACTATAATTTCTGCTGGGTCTATACCTGCTAGTTGACGAAGTCTCAGCTTACCTTTTATAATTAATTCAGAGACTTTTTCCACATAAGTTTTTAATTTTTACTTGGTTTATTAGGTATAAATATCCACTCTAAAATAATATCTTCCCTCTGCATTAGAATCCCTGTAGGAGAAATTCTGGAAGGCAATATGACTAGGATGCAGCTAAGATTTGGGTTCACCCTATCCACATGTGCCTCCTGTAATTTTTCCTCAATCATTGTCAGTTCCTTTTCTGCTTCAGCTGTCAGTGTTCTTGGACTATTCAAATCTTTATCACCATCTAAGGTTTTGTTTAAATGAACTATTAGATCAGGTGTTATCCCAACAGCTGGGCGTAGACTGGAAATGTCTCCTAACAATCTCTGGAAGTCATTAAGAGTCTTTAAGCGGTCTCTCCTAATTTGTGCCTTTTGCGTTTTAATTTTCTCTAACCCTATTCTGTAACCTAGGTAATTAATAGAGTTTCCTCTTTGAATCTTTTCAGGGGCAATTTGTAATCCCCACCTAGGCAAGACTTTCTTTACTTCTTCAAACATCCTTTCTAAAGTATCTTTATTTGAATCAGATAACAAGATGTCATCCATGTAATGATAAATGATGGACTTGGGGAATTGTTTACGAATTATTTCCAATGGCTTACTTACAAAATATTGGCACTTAAACGGTGTTGACGAAAAGCTGAACACATGCTTTTCGGTTTTCAGCCGTAGCAGGAAAAAAGCTGCGCCATTTAAAAATGCCAGCTTTCTGGGACATCCTGCCAGGGCAAACTCTGACTGTTGGAGGCAGGAGGGCTGGCTACCGAGAGAGGATTTGAGTATTGTCTGTTGTAGCTCTCTGGCTGGCAGGGACTTGAAACGCCAGTTGTGGCTATAAACATTCTATACTGATGCAAATAAATCAGGGAAAGCAGGTTACAAGTCAGATGAATTGAGTAAGGTGGAACAAAGCCCTTATAATTCTGTCCAGAAGGCAGAATTATATGCCATTCTTATGGTGCTAAGGGATTTTAAAGAACCTCTTAATATAGTTACAGATTCACAATATGCAGAAAGAGTTATCTTGCATATTGAAACCGCTGAATTTATACCAGATGACACAGAGTTGACTTCATTGTTTATCCAGGTACAAGACATAATCAGGAACAGGCTTTGTCCGATGTACATAACACACATCCGTTCCCATACAGGTCTGCCTGGTCCTCTAGCCCAAGGCAACGCTGAGATTGATCAATTATTGATTGGAAGTGTGTTGCAGGCCTCGGAATTTCATAAGAAGCATCATGTCAATAGTAAAGGCCTAAAGAAAGAATTTTCCATTACTTGGCAACAAGCTAAGGATATTATAAAGAGATGTCCTACTTGTTCTTTCTATAATCAAACACCGTTGCCTGCAGGGAGTAACCCAAAGGGTACTAAGAGAAATGAAATCTGGCAGATGGATGTGTTCCACTTTATGGAATTTGGTAAATTAAAATATGTACACCACACCATAGACACGTATTCAGGTTTTCAATGGGCTACTGCCCTGAGCTCAGAAAAGGCTGATTCAGTAATCACACATTTATTGGAACTTATGGCCATCATGGGTATACCTGCGCAAATAAAGACAGATAATGGTCCAGCATATGTATCTAAGAAAATGAAACACTTTTTTGATTATTATAATATAAAACACATTACAGGTATACCAAATAATCCTACAGGTCAGGCAGTTATAGAAAGATCAAATCGTACTATAAAGGATATGTTGAACAAACAGAAAGGTACTGAAAATACCCCCAGAAATAGATTACATAATACTTTATTAACCTTGAATTTTCTTAACGCTAATGAGAAAGGAACGACAGCAGCAGAAAGACATTGGATAATGGAAAAGTCTGCTGAACTAAATCAACCGATTTATTTCAAGGATGTGCTGACCTCTCAGTGGAAGCCAGGAGATGTGCTACGTTGGGGATGGGGTTTTGCTCTTGTTTCCACAGGAGAAGAAAAATTGTGAATACCATCAAGATTAATAAAGTTTCGATTTGAAGAGGAGAAACCTCTTGGAAAGGAGAAATGACAACTCATCCACAATGATGATATTCATACAGGTGGTAAGAAAAACATATAGAATGGGGGCAGGGTTCTGTTCTTATCTCCACAGGAAAACACTCATCTTTGAGAAATTCAAGGGACCCTGGATGTTTGGATACTGACAGATGGAAAAATACCGATAGGAAATATCAAGAAAACTGAATGGGTTGTGTAAGTAATATTAAACCATATTTCTAAATTTATAAAGCTGGTTTTGAAGTTGGACTCTGGCTCAGTCCCTCTCCATTTCCAAGCCTGTTAGTAAGAGAAAAACCCAGAGTTTCCGGAGTTTCTGTCTCATGTCAAGAGCCATGATGTGGGACAGAAAGAAATATGAGTTTAGAAAACATCTTTGCTTTTCTTCATATCTATCATACTTTTCATTGAATATATTTATCATGTCTTTCATTGAATATATATATATATATATGTCTATATGATTAATGTTTAAGTTTTTCATAATGAGCAATGAGTTTTTCCTGAAGTGACATTTGAAGTTTCCAGGAAGAAGATGGGGCCCCATAACAACAACTCCACCTGGTTGATATGACGTCATGATACTGATAGCGCTACTACAAGACCTGCTTTGGGTACCAGCTGCACAAGACAGTTCCAACTTGGTTAGCTGAAATGGTGCACATCTTATACAACATTTTGGCCAGACCTGCACAAAATACTCAGAGACTATTGGCAATTTTAAAAGGCATTGATCTTGAAATTTAACCATCATTTTACTTTCACAGGATTCCCCAGAAAGAACGTCGCCCCCATGACAGCTGGAAGTAATTCTAGAGGACGACGTCCCCTCTCCCAGTAAAGTTTGCCCTTGGGTTTAGGGACATCATTTAGGGGTTGATTATAATTAGTATACGATTGAGGGTTGGGGGAGGAATTTTATAAGCTTAGGGATCATTTTGAAAAAAAAAAAAGAGGGATGATGGGATAATAGATTTGTAATTGTGAGTTACTGTTTTTAGACAAATATATTGGTATAGATTCTTGTATATTGATACAAAGTTAAATTATATTGACTATTGTATGCATGCATGTTTCTACCTCTGTTTAAAACATTCTTATGTATTGACATATATTGTATTGATATATATATTGTATATATTTACCATATTGCAGTATACATTTCTACCTCTGATTAAGATACTTATATAATGTTTGTGTATTGATATATATTTACCTACTGCAATGTATATTTGTACATTGTTTATATTTGGAGGTCATTGTCCTCATTTGTTTCACAGTCGCTTATTGTCTTAGTCTTCAAGTTAGATAGATATTGAGAATTATATAGACTAATAGTCATCTAAGTTTGTCATTTATAATTAGACTAATCAGGTTCTTTAGATATATAGAGATTATACTCAGTATAGATAGATAATCTTCAACTTCTTCAAAGAGCTGTAGAAAATGGCCTTTAATCTAACTCAGAGTTTTGTGGTAGTGAGACACAATTGCTCCTGGCAACACCACTCTATTCCCGAGAGAATGTTGAGCACCAAAGACACTCCACCTGGAGCCTTTCTTTTTGGCAGAACTGGCCTTGGGGCAAAGAAATGCCCATACCTCAACCACTGACAAAGATACAGAGCGTGCATCAATGGATAAAATAGGGCTGTCTTATCCTGCCAAGACAAGGTAAGATAGTTTTGAAAAGTTGCTTGCCTTTGAAAATGTTATGTCAGTTATGTTAGGCCTTAGCCAAAGTTGGTTGTTTCAACGCTGCTAATGTGACTTTGGGTGATTGCCTAGGTAGCTAGTTGTCTCTGTGATTTGTTGCATGTTTTGGAAGTTGTTTTACTGAACTTCCTAATTAACCAGGTAACATTATTTCCCTTCTCAGATCTTCAATGGGGTTGAAGACTATATAGATGTAGTTACTTTTCTCTCATGACTTGGCCAAGTTATTTATTATACAAGACCTAAGCTAGTTAGAATAGGATATTTGTACTTATTGTATATAATTTCATAGTAGGTTTAGAACTCTCTTATTTAAACAAAAGGGGGAGGTGTTACGGGAGGTCCTCCCACTCCTCCAGCCTATCACCACTGAGATACCAGCCCATTGGGGCGTGGTCTCTCTCCCTTTAAAAAAGCAGCCACTTCCCTCTCCTCTCTCTCTTCACTTCCTGCTCCTCCGGCGACGACTAGACTTCCTTCCTGGTTGCGCAGAGGGCTGACGGTGATCTGTAAGTTTTTTCCCCTTTAAATAAATACCACCCTATTAATCATAATTCCAAACTGGTGTGGCATTGATTATGACTTACGCCTTCATCAAACCTTTAATCCCAACCCTAGAGAGGAATACAAAAAAGGAGGAGACACCGTGCGTTGGTAGCGCACGCCCTTAATCCCAGCACTTGGGAGGCAGAGGCAGGTGAATTTCTGTGAGTTCGAGGCCAGCCTGGTCTACAAGAGCTACTTCCAGGACAGGCTCGAAAGCTACAGAGAAACCCTGTCTCGAAAAACTAAAGAAAAAAAAAAGGAGACAGACAGCTCTCACTCAGTCTCATTCTGAGAATCCTGGAGGCAGGATCGCCATTTCAGACTGAGGTCAAGGTAAGAGCCAGTGCCTGGCTGTTTTGCTTTTCTGACCTTCAGGTTGAACCCTAATTTCTGACTCGAGGTTTTAATTAATCGAGTTACAGAACCCAAAACAAATTAGTGCCATCATCAAGGACTATATTGATGGCATTATTTGATTGGACCAAGCGAGCAGGAGGCAATGACAACTTTGAACTTGATGGCAACACATATGCATATCAGAGGATGGGAACTAAAACTAACCAAAATTCAAGAGCCTTCTACCTTGGTGAACTTTCTAGGAGTCTAAAGGTATGGGACACGCAGAGAGATATTCCTTCTAAGGTATACCAGGCCTCTCCTGTCACTAAGAAAGAAGCATAATGCCTAGTGGGTCTATTTGGACTTTGGAGATAGCACATTTTCACTTGGGTGTGTTCTTTCCAACCATAAAACAGAACAGGTCCAGGCTGCTGTGCAGGCTGCTCTAACACTTGGACCATAGGATCCAGCATACCCAATATTACTTGAGGTGTCAGTGGCAGATTGGGATGCTCTTTGGGGTCTTTGGCATAGCCCTCTAGCTGAACCACAGTGGAAATTAAACATTTGATAATAAGGTGCCAGTTTATATCATGTGACCTGAGCTGCTCACCATGAACTGGGTATTACTTGACCCACAAAGCCATGAAGTGGGATGGTGCATAGAAACAATCCATCACCAAATAGCTATATATGTGATGAGGCCCAATCTGGTCCTGAGGGTATAGGTAAGCAGTTACAGGAAGAAGTGCCCTAACGAGTATGGTTTCTTTTTTTTTTTTAGGTCATTTTATTATTGATATTTATTGAGCTCTACATTTTTCTCTGCTCCCCTCCCCCTTCAACGCTCCCACTTCAATCCTCCCCCAAGGTCCCCATGCTCCCAATTTACTCAGGAGATCTTGTCTTTTTCTACTTTCTACTTCCAATGTAGATTATATCTATGTAAGTCTCTCTTAGTGTCTGCATTGTTGTCTAAGTTATCTGGGATTGTGGTTTGTAGGCTGGCTTTCTTTGCTTTATGTTCAAAAACCACCTATGACTGAGTACATGTGATAATTGTCTTTCTGGATCTGGGTTATCTCACTCAAAATAATGTTTTCTAGATCCATCCATTTTCCTACAAAATTCAAGCTGTCGTTATTTTTTTCTGCTGTGTAGTACTCCATTGTCCAAATATACCATATTGTTCTTATCCATTCTTCAATTGAGGGGCATTTAGGTTGTTTCCAGGTTCTGGCTATGACAAACAAAGCTGCTATGAACATAGTTGAACACATGTCCTTGTGGCACGATTGAGCATCCTTTGGGTATATACCCAAAAGTGGTATTACTGGGTCTTGAGGGAGGTTGTTTCCTAATTTTCTGAGAAATTGCCACACTGACATCCAAAGGGGCTGTACCAGCTTGCATCCCCACCAGCAATGCAGAAGTGTTCCCCTTTCCCCACAACCTCTCCAGCATAATTTTTTTTGTCATCAGTGTTTTTGATCTTGGCCATTCTTACAGGTGTAAGATGGAATCTCAGAGTTGTTTTGATTTGCATTTCTCTGATGACTAAGGATGCTGAACATTTCCTTAAGTGTCTTTCAGCCATTTTATATTCTTCTGTTGAGAGTTCTTTGTTTAGGTCTGTACTCCATTTTTTTTAAATTGGATTATGTGATCTTTTGGTGACCAATTTCTTGATTTCTTTGTATATTTTGGAGATCAGACCTCTGTCTGATGTGGGGTTAGTGAAGATCTTTTCCCATTCTGTAGGCTGTTGTTTTGCCTTGTTGACCATGTCCTTTGCTTTACAGAAGCTTTTTAGTCTCAGGAGGTCCCATTTATTGTTTCTCTCAGTGTCTGTGCTGCTGGGGTTATATTTAGGAAGTGGTTCCCTGTGCCAATGCGTTCAAGTGTACTTCCCACTTTCTCTTCTATAAGGTTCAGTGTGGCTGGCTTTATGTTGAGGTCTTTAATCCATTTGGACTTGAGTTTTGTGCATGGTGATAGATATGGGTCTATTTTCATTCTTCTACATGTTGATATCCAGTTATGCCACCACCACTTATTAAATATGCTTTCTTTTTCCATTTGATATTTTTTGCTTCTTTTTCAAAGATCAGGTGTTCGAAGATATGTGGATTGATATTCGGGTCTTCTATTCGGTTCCATTGGTCCTTCTGTCTGTTCTTAGGCCAATACCAGGCTGTTTTCAGTACTGTAGCTCTGTAGTAGAGTTTGAAGTCAGGGATTGTGATGCCTCCAGAAATTCTTTTATTGCACAGGATTTGTTTTGACTATCCTGGGGTTTTTGCTTTTTCAAATGAAGTTGAGTACCGTTCTTTCGAGGTCTTTGAAGAATTTTGCTGGGATTTTGATGGGCATTGCGTTGAATCTGTAGACTGCTTTTGGTAACGAGTACGGTTTCTACTCCCATTACAATGCCTTCTGTCCCCACGTACGCACCTATGACCTCATGGAGTGTGCCCTATGATGGATTAAGGAAAAGAAGACCAAGGTCTGGTTTAAGCATGGTCCTTGCTGGGTAGTGACGGTGCACACCTTTAATTCCAGCACTTGAGAGGCAGAGGCCACTAGATCTCTGTGCATTCAAGACCAGTGTGGTTTACAAGAGCTAGTTCCAGGACAGCTAGGACTGTTACACAGAGAATCCATAACTTAAAAAAGCAAAGAATGGTCCTGTGGGTGGTGGGGCTGAAAAGATGGTTCAAAGGCTAAAAGTATCTACTGCTCTTGCAGAGGACCTGGGTTTGGTTCCCAGTACTCCACATGGTGGTACAGTTCTGACCTCAAGGGTACCAGGCATGCACATGGCGCATATATGGAATACACACATTCAATCATTTACACATGCACATAAAATAAAAATAAATAAAAACTTAAAAAAGAGAGTGGTCCTGTATGGTATGCAAGTACTGCCCAGAAATGGACAACTACCATTTCAGCCCTTTTGGAAACAGCCCTGCAGGACACTAAAGAAGGGGACCTTCATAGTGGGCAATTCCAGTTCCTACATTTTGTGTGGAAGGAGAAATGGCCAGATGTGTAATTTTTCGCTGATTCATAGGCTGTAGCCAATGGACAGACTGGATGATCAGGGACTTAGAAGCATGACTGGAGCCAGGTGGTGGTGGTGCACACCTTTAATCCCAGCACTTGGCAGGCAGAGGCAAGCAGAACTCTGTGAGTTCGAGGCCAGCCTGGTCTACAAGAGCAAGTTCCAGGACAGGCTCCAAAGCTACAGAGAAACCTTGTCTAGAAAAAAAAAAGCATGATTGGAAAATTGATGAGAAAGACATCTGAGGAAGAAGTATGTGGAGAGATCTCTCTGAATGGGCAAAGGTTGGGAAGATAATTGCATCCCATGTAAGTGCTCATCCAAAGGTGACTTCAGCTGAGCAGGAATTCAGTAATCAAGTAGACGGGACAACCCATTCTGTGGACAGTCAGCCTCTGTCCCCAGCCATTCCTCTCATTGCCTGATGGGCCCATGAACAAAGTGGCTATGGTGGCAGAGATGATGCTTATGCATGGGCTAAACAACATGGATTTCTACTCACCAAGGCTGACCTGGTTACAGTTGCTGCTGATGCCAAATCTACCAGCAGCAGAGATCAACAATGAGTTCAATATCCATGTCAGGAGGCCTTAAGTTGGTAGAGCAGAGATGTATACACACAATGACTCAGCATCGTATAACATGCCTCCATAAAGCTCAGAGACCTAAAATGCTGGACATAAAATAGAAAGAGCTCAAGAGCCTCTCCTGGGTTCAAGTGATGAGAAACCTTCCATCTGAATGTACATCTAAAGAGACCTGAGACATCTGCGTCATCAGGACACGTGCCTGAAAACGGAACATGCTTCATGCCCTCAAAAAGTGCTTTTTTTGTCTTGAGGGGGTATTTTGTTTTGTTTTATAGTTTTAGGGATTATCTTAGTTAGCTGTGAAGAGACACCATGACCACAGAAACTCTTATATGTATACAATATTCTGTCTGTGTGTATGCTCGAAGGCCAGAAGAGGGCACCAGACCCCATTACAGATGGTTGTGAGCCACCATGTGGTTGCTGGGAATTGAACTCAGGACCTTTGGAAGAGCAGGCAATGCTCTTAACCTCTGAGCCATCTCTCCAGCCCCCAACCACAGAAACTCTTATAAAGGAAAACATTTAATTGGGGTGGCTTACAGTTTCGAGGTTCAGTCCATTCTCATCATGGCAGGGAACATGGTGGGAAGCCTGGCAGCATACGGGCAGACACAGTGCTGGAAAAGTAGCTGAAGTTCTACATCTTGATCTGTAGGCAGCAAGAAAAGACAGAAACACTGGGTCTGGCTTAGTATCTGAGACCTCAAAGCCCACCCCCCAGTGACACACTTATTCCAACAAAGCCATACCTACTTCACAGATCCCAATAGTGCTGCTCCCTATGGACTGGGGGCATTTTTATTCAAACCACCAAAGGGATGAACCCCAGAGCCTACACCCCTAGCTCATAAATTTTTAACAAGCCTCAAGTCCTACAGTACGAGTAGATTAGACACCTTATTATCATGAAACAAAACCCCACACCATATTAGAGGCCTCACATCTTGATAAATACACACAGAATCATTAAAGCAACTTAAAATCTTGGGATATGACAGGTGGTGGTGGCTCACACCTTTAATCCGAGCACTTGAGATTCAGAGGTAGGCAGATCTTTGTGATTTCAAGGCCAGCTAGTTCCAGGACAGTCAGGGTTACAAAGAGAAACCTTATTTTGTAAAACAAAACAAAAAATCCTGAGATCTATACCCATGAGGAGGTGAGAGTAGCAGTTCTAGGATGCTGTCTTGCTTAGGGTTTCTATCGCTGTGATGAAACACCAGGACCAAAAGCAATTTGGGGAGGAAAGTACTTGGCTGACACTTCCACATCACTGAAGGAAGTCAGGACAGGAACCTAGAGGCAGGAGCTAATGCAGAGGCCATGGAGGGGAGCTGCTTACTGGCTTGATTCCATATGACTTGCTTAGCCTGCTTTGTTATAGAACCCAGGACCACCTACAATGGGCTGGGCGCTCCCTCATCAGTCACTAAGAAAAATGCCTTACAGCCTGATCTCACAGAGGCATCTTTTTCAAATGAGGCTCCCCCACCCCAGTGACTCTATCGTACATCAAGCTGACATAAAGCTAGCCATCACAGGAATATACTTGTAAACAGATCATGGGCCTTCATTCTGGCATAGTCACATACAGAGAACTCAGAAATCTCCTAACTGGGATATACATGTCTCACCAAATAATGTTGTAAGAGAGAGGAGTGGGCCTGCTTTTCCTCCTGGCTGTCCAGCTAGCTTACATCTGAAATAATTACACAGAAACTGTATTCATTTAAACACTGCCTGGCCCATTATTTCTAGCCTCTTATTGGCTAAGGCTCACATCTTGATTCAACCCATTTCTAATAACCTGTATGTCACCATGAGGTCGTGGCTTACCAGGAGAGACTCTAACCTACGTCCATCTCAGGCCAGATAGCCATGGCATCTGCCACACTTCCCTTCTTCCCAGCATCCTGTTCTGTCTACTCTACCCACTTAAGGGCTGCCCTATCAAAAGGCCAAGGCAGTTTCTTTATTCAACCAATGAAAGCAACATACAAACAGAAGACCCTCCCATACCAAAATAATCTCATAACTGGGATATACATGTCTTATGAAATAATAAACCAGGCAATTATACATGTAAGCATAAAAATAAAAATCCCATATGCTTGTGAAAAACAATGTAATAAAAGATATTCTGATTGAATGTTTCAGGGTTTCAGTTCACCATGGTAAAGAGGGAATGACACAGCATCTTATCTACGAGTAGACAGGAAGCACAGAAAAAGAAAGGGACTAGAGACTAGTCCCTTTAAAGTCATGCGTTAGTGACCTATTAACTCCAACTAGGATCCAGCTGCCAAGTCCATCTCTCCCCCAGAGCCCCCCCCCAAATACTGATACCAACTGGAGACCAAGGGTTTAGTACATGAGCCTGTGTGAAATAATTCATATTTAAACCATAACAAGTGTGTAGCTGCCAGTGATCCAGGGCTAAAATCTGGGATGTATATCACAGACATCTGTGATACATCTTCAGAAACAGCAGAGAACTCACATCCTGGGAAAACTCAAACATATCAGAGCCCTTGTTTACCAGGAAACATCAGATTCACATTGCTAACCACCAAAGACAAAGAATTTCCATTTTGGATATAGCTCCATTTCAGATCATAGCCCCAGAGACTACAGATATCACCCAAGGAAGAGACCTTACACTCTGAGACCCATATCAGCAAACAGATTGGGGCTTTCATCATGTGAGATGTCCTTCAGAACACATCAGCATCCATATAAACCAGGGAAACCCATATATATATATGTATATATGTATATATACATATATATATACATATATATATCCCAGTATGAAGCACAGAGGGGCCTGGGGTATAGCTCAGTACTTGCCTAGGATGTTTGAGGCCCTTGGTTCAATTCCCTGCAGAACTAAGATGTGCCACTTGCTGCCCAAGCAGACCAGAGATCTGAATGCCTGGAATATACAGACATAGACCCCTCCTAACCCTCACTCCCTGAGATGAACACATAAACTGTAATGTTGAAATATGAGCGGCGGGGCTGCGTCCCCAACACCCCGGCCGCCTGTACTGCTAGCTTATGCCCCGAAATAATTACACGGACACCGTATTCTTTTAATCACTGCTTGGCCCATTTCTATCTAGCCCCTTCTAGGCTAACTTTCGCACCTGGACTAGCCCATTTCTAATATTCTATGTAGCACAGCTAGGTGTGCTTACCGGGAAGATTCTAGCCTATGTCCATCCTGAGTCGGAGCTTCATCGCGTGTCTCTTCCCAGGAGCCGGGAGCATGGCGTCTCTCTGAGGCGTCCGCTCCCGAGAGGAGAGCTGTGGAGTTTCAGCTCACTTCCTCTTCCTCCCAGCGTTCTGTTCTGTTTACTCCTCCCACTTATCTTCTAACTAACGAGGGCCAAGCAGTTTCTTTTTATTAACCAATGACCTTCCTCCATCATTTCCCCTTTTTCGGTTTAAACAAAAAAAAAAGGCTTTAACTTTAACATAGCAAAATTACACATAACGAAACAGTTATCAAGTAAAAGTTACAATAATCTTTATCATAACTAAGTAAAACTATAACTAACTATTCTTAACTCCATCAAAGACTCCAGAAAGATACAATACTACTTAAGCAAACAAGAAAAAAGCAACTTTTAAAACTCGAGAAGTGACAGAGACATCTCGCTGCCTGGACAGTCACCCAAAGTTCCTCTGTACCGTTGGGGCATCCATCTTCAGCCTTCAGGCCCATGGTATCCAGCAGACATTTCCATAAAGCAGGAAAATTCAAAGTCAGTTCAGTCACTATCTGTTGTGTCCTGCAGAATGTCTCGCAGACTCTTTCATGAATCAGGAACCCTGAAAGATCATCTCACCTTAGGCAAGTTCAGTAGTCCTCTCTCTGTGGTTCTCTGTGTCCAGTTTATGCAATAGTCCAGGCAAGAGCAGTTTCTTGCCCAAATGGCTATCAAACTCCATAACGAGCCTCTTCGATGCCCATCTTCCTCTTGAAGTAGATTGGTGCTGCCAGGAGCAGAGTGTCTCATTGTCATGAAAAGTCCTAAGTTATTAAAACATTAAATGCCATATTCTATAATCTTTGAAAGATATGAAGAATGCCTATCTAAAATATATCTATGCACATCTAGAAAATCTTAACTAACATGACTACAAACTTGACTATTATGATTATCTATTAACAACCTATATACATTACATTTTTAAATGAACTACACAATCACAATACCTTAATATCAGAAATACATATACATATAATAAAATTGATCTTAAATCTCTATCAATAAAGCAAAATCTATACTAATGCAAATTATTCATACCTATATCATATCCCCCTTTAAATGTAAAAGAACATTTATAAACAATTTTTGGGAATATGGGCGCAGTTATTTCTCTCCAAACTGCTTCCTGCTGAATGGGGGTGTCGTTAATTAGGTCTTTCATGGTATAACCTGTGTGCTAGTTTCATCTCAGTTGGCAGTTGAGCGAAACAATTTTCTGAAGATGTTTACAGCAAACCTTCAGGAGGACGTGGTCCATCATACCATATCGGAATAGAAGAAATGAACAGGGTCTCATCCTCTGTGAAAACAAAATAAGAAACTCCTTTCCAAAGCATCATGTCCTTAGATCCAAATTTCAAAGTCAAGGCATTTTCAAAATATCTATGTTGGATTAGTTCAGCAGCATTTATAAACAAATATCTTTTAGCAGCTGTTGCTCCTTCCTCAGCATTCAAACAATTCAAAGAGAGCATAATAGCATACAGTATCAAAATTCTCTGTGTATTTTCCATCTTTGTGCGTTTTATTTTAACCTCTATTTTGTTTATTTTTACTTTTATTTTTTGTTTTTTGAGACAGGTTCTCTGTATCTTTGACCTGGAATAACTCTGTAGACCAGGCTGTCCTTGAACTCACAGAGATCTGTTTGTCTCTGCCTCCCAGGCATTGGGATTAAAGGTGTGCTACCACACCTTGAAGTCACAGAGGTCAATCTCCCTCTGCCTTCCAAGTGTTGGGATTAAAAGTGTGTACTACCACACCCAACAACTCTCTTCCTTTTTTTGTTTTTTACTTTAAGAACTTCAACTTTTAGTCTGCATATATTTTTAACACACTGTAAACCATTTAGACATTTTCTTTGTCTTTGAATCTCTCTTTACTGTATATCTCTCTTTTTCTGACCACATGAGTCTTTAATTTACCAAGCAATATCAGTAGGACTAAAGCTGTGGCTTTGACAGCTGGATCCAGCCCATTCCTTAGCTTTCCAGCCTCATGGCAGAGGTACTGCTGTAGCCACGTTTATTGCCACAAGTCTCTGGTGTTTCAAGGTCCCTGCCAGCAAGTAAGCTGCAGTATTATGTCCACAGACAACACACAAGTCCTCTCTCTGTAGTTGGCCCTCCTGCCTCAAACAGTCAGAGTTTGCCCTGGCAGGACGGCCCAGAAATCCAGCATTTTCAAACGGCGCAGCATTTTTAAACAGCGCAGCTTTTTTCCTGCTATGGCTGAAAACCGAAAAGCATGTGTTCAGCTTTTCTTCAACACCGTTTAAGTGTTTCGTGGCAGGACCTCTTAATGAGCTGCAGGGTTTTGCAGCTAAAGCTGAGTCAGGAAGCCTCTCTTAGATGAGAGCGCTTGCTTGCTTCTAACAAGCAGAGCAGACCCGAGAAATTGCTGCTATCAAGAAAACATGCTGGCCGGGCGATGGTGGCGCATGCCTTTAATCCCAGCACTCGGGAGGCAGAGGCAGGCGGATCTCTGTGAGTTCGAGACCAGCCTGGTCTACAGAGCTAGTTCCAGGACAGGAACCAAAGCCACAGAGAAACCCTGTTTCGAAAAACCAAAAAAAAAAAAAAAAAAAGAAAACATGCTTTACTCTTTCTCAAGCTCTCTCAGGCTTTCAGTGGATTCAGTTGGCCACATGTCTGGGTGCCATTCTGTAGTGATATAAGCAGCGGGGCTGTGTTCGCAGCACCCCGGCCGCCTGGCTAGCTCATGCCCTGAAATAACAACACACAAATTGTATTCATTTAAACACTGCTTGGCCCATTTCTATCTAGCCTCTTCTAGGCTAACTCTCGCACCTGGACTAGCCCATTTCTAATCATCTGTGTTGCACCCCAAGGTGCGCTTACCAGGGAGATTCTAGCCTACGTCCATCCTGGGTCGGAGCTTCATCGCATGTGTCTGCCCAGGAGAGGAGAGGATGGCGTCTATGAGCTCACTTCCTCTTCCTCCCAGCATTCTGTTCTGTTTACTCTACCCACCTATGTTCTAAGCTATGAGCCCAAGCAGTTTGTTTATTACTTAGCCAATGAAATCAACAGATTGATATATGACACTCCCACATCAATCAGCATCCATATAAACCAGGGAAACCCACATATATATATCAGAGATCTCAAGCCCTATGATATATATCCCAGGATGAAGCTCAGAGGGGCCTGGGGTATAGCTCAGTACTTGCCTAGGATGTTTGAGGCCCTTGGTTCAATTCCCAGCAGAACTAAGATATGCCACTTGCTGCCCAAGCAGAGCAGAGATCTGAATGCCTGGAATATACAGACATAGACCCCTCCTAACCCTCACTCCCTGAGATGAACACATAAACTCTAACAGTCAACACCAAACAGAATCCTCCTGGCTTGAAATATACAAATATAGGTAAGAGAAACTTACGTTCCTGACAAAATTCACAAACATAGATATCATATTCAGAAATACAACAGCAATGGACAGTCAGAAAACGTGGGCTCATCCTGCTCCAGGTTCCTTAGTGCTAGGAATACGAGTGTGTGCCAATCCCACCCATCACTTCCCTCTTGTGTGCTCTTGGGATCACTCCTTCTCTCCCTGCCCGCCTCCTGGTCTCCCTACATAGCCCAGTCTGGACCTCACCAGAATGGCCCCAAATGCACACAGTCCTTCTGCCTCCACCTCTCAAGTACTGGGATGAGAAGCCCCACGCCTGGGACATATTTTTGTACTTCTCTTTGTGCCGCTAAAGATCAAACCCAAGATCTGTGCACTTTAGGCAAGCACTGAAGCACCTAATTACGTAGCCAGCAGTTCGCTTTTTATAACCATGGTTACCAGACAAGAGCCCCATCTGTGAGACAGCACTCAATAGGCTATGCACGAGGGTGGAGCTCCAAGGCCTAAGTACCTTCCTTCCATTAGGCTTCAGATCCTTGTTTGTTTTTCAAGACAGGGTTTCTCTGTGTAGCCTTGGCTGACCTAAAACTCAATTTGTACACCCACCAGTCTGGCCTTGAGTCAGAGATCCTTGCCTCTACTGCCTGGCTAGGCTTCAGATCTAAAAGTTCCATTACTTCATGTGAACTTTTGGGGGATACACCACATCCAAACCATAATAGGCACATCAACAGGTAGATTATAGCATAGTTTACTGACTCTAAACTGGATAACACAAACTCAGACAAAGATTCCCAGACTGTTCCAACACTTCAATACCCTAAACCAGTGGTTCTTAGCCACAGGCACTGTATGAGCCTGCATGTGTGCGTGCGTACATGTGTGTGTGCGTGCATGTGCATGCATGTACATGCACACATATAGAAACCAGAGAAGGATGTTGAGTGTCCTGTCCTATTACTTTCCACTTTATTCCCTTGAGACAGAGTCTCTCAGTGTATTTGGAACTAGGCTGGCAGACCTCAAACTCCAGAGATCCGCCTGCCTCTCTACCTCCCAAGTGCTGACTGGGATTAAAGGCGTGTGCCACCACTGTCTGGCTAATGCAAGTTTTTAAATTTAAAATATTTAGAAAAATGCGAAATTAAAATACAATTACATTGTTTTTTCCTTTCCTCTCTTCAACTCCTCCTTTGTACCTCCTCCCCTTTCCCTTTGTTCTGTCTAATTTATGGCCTTTTTTTTTTTGGTTTTTCTTTTTTTTATTTATTTATTTATTTATTATGTATACAATATTCTGTCTGTGTGTATGTCTGCAGGCCAGCAGAGGGCACCAGACCTCATTACAGATGGTTGTGAGCCACCATGTGGTTGCCGGGAATTGAACTCAGGACCTTTGGAAGAGCAGGCAATGCTCTTAACCACTGAGCCATCTCTCCAGCCCCTTTTTTTGGTTTTTCAAGACAAGGTTTCTCTGTAGCTTTGGAGCCTGTCCTGGAACTAGCTCTTGTAGCCCAGGCTGGTCTCAAACTCACAGAGATCTTTTTCTTAATTTGTTCATGCTTTTAAAAGATGAGATACTCCAGGCACTGATGGCACACGCCTTTAATGCCAGCACTTGGGAGGCAGAAGCAAGTGGATCTCTGTGAGTTCAAGGCCTGCCTGGTCTACAGAGCTAGTTCCAGGACAGGCTCCAAAGCTACAGGAAAACCCTGTTTTGAAAAGCCAAAAATGAATGAATGAATGAATGAAAGATGAGATACAGATAATTATACAGTTTTGGTCACAATGTTATCTTCGTGATTCCCATCTCAATTTTGGTTCCACATCAAGGTTCCTATTTGCTTGAGGGTATAAATTAATTTAGAGAGATGATTACTCTGCTCCAGAGTGCCATTTTTCAAATCAGATAATTAAGGTACTAAATTTTTAAATTTTATTTTGTATGCATTAGTGTTTTTGCCTTCATGTAAGTCTGTGTGAGTGTGTTGGATCCTCTGGAACTGGAGTTACAGATGGTTGTGAGCTGCCAGGTGAGTCCTGGGAATTGAACCTTGGACCTCTGGAAGAACAGTCAGTGCTCCTAACTACTGAACCATCTCTCCAGCCCCCAAGAAGCTAAATCCTTTATTCTGAAGATTCAGAGGGTGACTTACCTGTGTTTTTAGGTATGTTTTCTATGTATACATGCATATAAACATAAATATTCTGTGGACTTTTAAGATACATTTTGACCACTACTACTCCCTAAAAACAAACTTAAAACTCAGGTTTTTCAAGTTTTATAGTTTAGCCAATTGTAAAATACAATTCTAAGCCCCTGCGGTGGTGGCGCACGCCTTTAATCCCAGCACTTGGGAGCAGAGGCAGGAGGATTTCTGTGAGTTCGAGGCCAGCCTGGTCTACAGATCTAGTTCCAGGACAGCCAGGGCTGTTACACAGAGAAACCCTGTCTTGAAAAACAAAACAAAATAAAAAAAAAGAAAGAAAAATTAGCTATGTCTTCCAGGCCTATAAAATTCTGATTTTTAGCCAGTCTGATCTTTGTTTCTCACCAGTTATTAATATTACTAATATTTGGTACCTAAAGAAGACAATCTAGTTTTTAAAAAGTTTAAAGGGGGGGCTGGAGAGATGGCTCAGTGGTTAAGAGCATTGCCTGCTCTTCCAAAGGTCCTGAGTTCAATTCCCAGCAACTACATGGTGGCTCACAACCATCTGTAAAGAGGTCTGGTGCCCTCTTCTGGCCTTCAGGCATACACAGACAGAATATTGTATACATAATAAATAAATAAATATTTATAAAAAAAAAGTTTAAAGGATGGGGCTGGAGAGATGGCTCAGCGGTTGGGAGCACTGACTGCTCTTCCAGAGGATCCGGGTTCGATTCTCAGCACCCACATGGCAGCTCACAACTGTCTGAAAATGCAGTTCCACGAGATCTGACACCTTCACACCAACGAACGTAATAAAGTTAAATAATTTTTTTTTAAAAAGGAATACTGTATTGTTATCTAATTTCTTCTATAATGTGGTTTCCCACTGACTTGTCCAAACCAAAGCTGGTATAAAGTCAATATGATAAAATAGGCCAGGTCACCATCATCTCTACATAAAAGAGCTATGGTAACTGGGATACTGAGGATCATTGTTTCCTAGGATTAGAGCTAGCACTTCACATGAGGTTATGGAACCAAGCCGACCAAAAGAAAACCTTAAAAGGGATTTGTTTAAATATTCCAAATATAAGTAAGACAGTTCAGAGTGCATATAACTAGAATACAGGGGGAACACATTTAGTCGAGTTTTGTTGTTGTTGTTTTGTTTTTGTTTTTTGGGACAGGGTTTCTCTGTATAGCCTGTCCTAGCACTCACTCTGTAGACCAGGCTGGCCTTGAACTCACAGAGATCCACCAACCTCTGCCTCTCAAGTGCTGGGATTAAAGACGTGCCCCACCACTACCCGGCTCAATTGAGTTTTAAAAAATGTATAAACGAACAACACTCAGAGATGCCATAGATCGTTATCTTGCTTCAACAGTGTTTGGATGGAACAGACCCAGGTACCTTCCGTTAGCTTCTGCTTCCAGTCTCCAGCCGCAGCCTCCTGGACCATCTCCTTGCCATCTTCAGCTCCCAAGACCAGCCATTCCTTCTGTGGTTAGCTCCATACTGATCATCAGCCTTGGCCTCCCACACTCATCAGGATTATCCCACTGACGTGGATGGAAGCTGCTATCGACTACCTGGTCAGCTTGCACCTGCAGGCCCTCCACCCACCTCACTCTGGGTTTTGGAGGGCACTTATCCCGAAAATGGACTGAGAAGTGCGAGGGCACTGAGCCCCAAACGGGAGTGAGTCCTCTTCCGGAGTGTGCAGAAGTCATCTCAAGATGAGTGGAGTCAAATTCAGGAAGCCATGGGAGCTGCTTGGTCCTAGAGAAGATCCTGAACTAGACCCTCCTGGATCTTCTCACTCCAGTTTCTTGCCTGCACAGATCCTCATCTCTGTGACTTCCTGGAGAACCACTTCCTGGATGAGGAGAAGCGCATCAAGAAGATGGGTGGCCATCTGACCAACTTCCGCAGGCTGGCAGGGCCACAGTCACTGAAGATGGTTGTGTCCCAGTCATCTCTGGTGGGCACCTCCTCAAGGAGCTCACACTCAGGCACGACTATAAGGTCCCCTGGCCTCCCAAGGAGCTTCCGCGTCTGCTCTGCAGCAGCCTCAGGGCTGAACCTCTCCGGCCAGTACACAGCTTTGTAACCACCTCAGAGCCCAAGTAAAAATAAAGCTTTTTGAAATAGAAAAAAGTATAAATTTTGGTCAGGTATGGTGTCCCACACCTTTAATCCCAGCTCTCAGGAGGTACAGGCAGGCAGATTTCTGACTTTGAGGCCAGCCTGATCTACAAAGAGAGTTCCAGGACAGTCAGGGCTATGCAGAGAAACCCTGTCTTGAAAACAAAGAAAAAGAAAAAAATTCATAACTGAGTCAGTGGTGGTGGTGCACGTCTTTAATTCTAGCACTTGGGAGTCAAGAGGCAGATGGATCTCTGAGTTCGAGGACAGCCTGGTCTACAAAGTAAGTTCCAGGACAGCCAAGGCTACAAACGAGTAACCTTGTCTCGAAAAACAAAACAAAAAAAAATCAGATCTAGAGCATAAAGAGTAGTAAATGCCAACAGGAGAACTGTGGACAAATGGTAACTTCAACAGCACCTGAGGCCAGGCAGATTAACTGGTTTGAACTTCAATGACTGAAGATGTTGGATGTTCTAAATCTGGGGCTTAATTGCAATTTATCTTGGGCTAGCTTTAGCCCCCTAAATAGCCATTTCTTGCCCACCTCTGTGTCTAACCTAACATCCTGTGACTGACAGATATAAACTTTTTGATATGTCTTATATACATAATTTGAATTTGAGACCAGTTTGATCTACATAGTGAGTTCCAGGCTAACCAGAGCCACACAGTGAGACCCTGTCTCAAAACAACAAAACAGCAAAACAGAACTCCATGATGCGGTGTCTTAGGGTTTCTATTGCTGTGAAGAGACACCATGACCAGGGCAATTTTTATAATGGAAAACATTTAGTTGGAGCTGGCTTCCAGTTCAGAGGTTTAGCCCATTATCATCATGGCAGGAAGCAGGGCAGCATGCAGGCAGACATGGTACTGAAGTGGTAGCTGGGATTTCTACATCTGGATCCCCAGGCAACAGGAAGTGAAGTGTCTACCACACTGGGCCTATCTTGAGCATGTGAAACCTTCAGGACCACCCCCAAAGTGATACATTTCCTTCAACAAGGCCACACCTACTTCAAGCAGGCCATACCTCCGAATAGTGCCACTCACTGTAGGCAAACACATGGACTATGGGCGCCATATGTATTTAAAGCACCACATGCCACTTCCATGAGGCAGCCACCCATTAAGTGGAACTTTGCTGTGACGCTCCTGGCTTAGAGTCAGCCACACTCCAGCAAGCCCCCACCCATGCTCTGTAAGTAAGCCCAATAAACTCATTGGTCTCCCCAAGTTGGACTTCGGGGGAAATAGCCAGGTGGTGGCGGCGGCGGCATACACCTTTAATCCCAGTACTTGGGAGGCAGAGGCAGATGGAGCTCTTGTGAGTTGAAGGCCAGCCTGGTCTACAAGCAAGTTCCAGGACAGCTAGGACTGTCACACAGAGAAACCCTGTCTCCGAAAAAAAAAAAAAAAGGACTTTGGAGAAATCATACTTTAGTTTGTCTTCAGGGAAAGCTAGTGCAACACTCTACCAAGTGACTCTAAGCTCCACACACACTCACAGGCACACAATTAAAATAAGTTTCGCCTGAAGTATATGCCTATAGAAGATGTAGTTCATAGAGGAGTACCTGCTGTGCATTCAGAAGGCTCTGGCTCCAACCACAGCACTGTAAGAAATAAAACTATAGCCGGGCGATGGTGGTGCACACCTGTAGTAATATGGGAGCAGCGGCAGGGCTACGTCCCCAAAGCCCCAGCCGCCTGCCCGGCTAGCTTATGCCCCGAAATAATTACACAGACACTGTATTCATTTAAACACCGCTTGGCTCATTTCTACCTAGCCTCTTCTAGGCTAACTCTCGCACCTGGACTAGCCCATTTCTTATCATCTATATAGCACCGGTCTTACCGGGAAGATTCTAGCCTAAGTCCATCCTGGGTCGGAGCTTCATCGCGTGTGTCTGCCTGGGAGCGGGGCATGGTGTCTCTCTGAAGCGTCTGCTCCTGAGAGGAGAGCTGTCGAGTCTGACTTCACTTCCTCTTCCTCCCAGCGTTTTGTTCTGTTTACTCCTCCCACCTATCTTCTAACCAATGAGGGCCAAGCAGTTTCTTTTTATTTAACCAATGACCTTCCTCCATCACACACCTTTAATCCCAGCACTCAGGAGGCAGAGGCAGGCGGATCTCTGTGAGTTCAAGACCAGCCTGGTCTACAGAACTAGTTCCAGGACAGGATCCAAAGCCACGGAGAAACCCTGTCTCGAAAAACAAACAAACAAAAAGAAATGAAACTATACCTCATATATGAACATGTCATAGCATCATAGCATGGTATTTTAGCATATTTGTATGCTAAATTTTAAAAAGTTAAAAAGTGAAAAGTAAGACCAGACATGACAATGCACCCAGCACCTGGAAGGCAGAGGCAGGCAGATGTCCATGAGTTCAAAGCCAACTTGGTCTACAAAGTGAGTGTTAGGCTAACCAGGGCTACATAGTGAGACTGCATCTCAAACAGAGAAAGTAAAGGCTAGAGAGATAGCGTAGTTGATAAAGTATTTTCCCAGCAAGCAAGAGGACTCAGGTAGAAGTCCCAGAAGCCATGGAAAAATAGGGCTATAGGAGCATGCATGTGCGATCCGAGTGCTGGGGAGGCAGACAGGATGGTCCCTGAGGCCTGTCAGCTAGCCAGTCCAACTTAATTGATGAGCTCCAAGCTAGTGAGAGACCCTGCCTAAAAGGAAGTGGATGATGTTCCTGTGAGCTGTGGTGGCGCATGCCTTTAATCCCAGTACTCAGGAGGCAGAGGTAGGCGAATGTCTGTGAGTTCAAGGCCAGCCTGGTCTATAGAGCAAGTTCCAGAACTAGTCCATAGCTACTGAGAAACCCTGTCTTGGGAGGAAAGAAAAAAAGATGACACCTGTGGCCCCTACATGCATGTGCACCCATTAAAATATAACAAAAAGCAAGTCATTTATAACATAAAAAATACAACAAATGCTGAGAGATACCATATCATAACTGATACCATATCATAAGCCACCTTTGTGGCTCAAGAGTACAATATTTCACACACTGGGCACAGACACTAAACAAGTGGCCAAGAGCTCTTGAACATCCAGGCCTGGTTCTGAAAATTGCACTATCACTATATAAATTCCTACTGAAATATTAAATGATTTGGGTGTGGTGGTGCATGCCTTTAATCCCAGCATTTGGGATTAAATCCATGTAAATTAAATCCCTTTAATCCCAACAGGCAGATCCCTGTGAGTTCAAGGCCAGCCTGGTCTAAAAAGGGCATTTCAGGACAGCCATGGCTATTACACCGGAAATAGAGAACCTTCCCCCCGCCCCCCAAAAAAAAGAAAAAAGAAAAGAAATATTGAATGAAAGGTATAAGAAGATTCTGAGCCAGGCAGAGTGTTGTACATCTCTTATCCCAGCACACAGAAGGCTCAGAAGTATACGGCTATGTAATAAGACCCTGCAGAGAGATGGAGGGCTCTTTGTGCTAGTTCTGTACACTTTAAGCCTAAAAAGATATTTAATCATTTTTTTGTTTGTTTTTTTGAGGCAGGGTTTCTGTGTGTAGCCTTGGCTGTCCTGGAACTTGCTTTGTAGACCAGACTGGCCTCAAACTCAGAGATCCACCTGCCTCTTCCGCCCGAGTGCTGGGATTAAAGGTGTGCACCACCTAACTGATTTTTAGTTTTTTATTATTGTTTTTAATTATGCACAGGTGTGTGTGGACATGTGCACGTGAGTGTGGGTGCCTCAGGAGACTAGGGACACTGGATCCTCTAGAGACGGAGTTATCGGTTGCTGTGAACCACCCAACATGGATGCTGGGAACTGAATTTGGGCCCTCTGCAAGAATAGTACATGCTCTTAACTGTTCAGCTATCCCTTCAGTCCTGATTTTTAATTTTTTGACAAAGGAATGATGACCAGAGGACACTGAAATTAATTTTTTTGGGCGGGGGGTGTTTCAAGACAAGGTTTCTCTGTCGCTTTGGAGCCTGTCCTGGAACTCGCTCTTTAGACCAGGCTGGTCTCCAACTCACAGAGATCCGCCTGCCTCTGCCTCCCGAGTACTAGGATTAAAGGCATGTGCCACCACCGCCCAGCAAAATTAATTTGTTAAACAAATATAATACACCTTGTTTGCAAGCACAGGGAACAATGTTAAGTCTCTGTAGCAGTCAGAAACTGTCTTAGTGTTCTATTGCTGTGTAGAAACACCATGACTACGACAACTCTTAAAAAGAAAAAGATTGGGCTGGAGAGATGGCTCAGAGGTTAAGAGCCTTGCCTGCTCTTCCAAAGGTCCTGAGTTCAATTCCCAGCAACCACATGGTGGCTCACAACCATCTGTAATGAGGTCTGGTGCCCTCTTCTGGCCTGTAGACATACACACAGACAGAATATTGTATACATAATAAATAAACAAACAAACAAATAAATAAATAAATATAAAAATAAAAAAAAGAAAAAGATTTAATTGGGGTGGCTTACAGTTTAGAGGTTTAGTCCATTATCATCATGGCGGGGAAAATGGCGGCAACAGGAAGTAGACTCAATGTCACACTGAGAGAAACTTGAACAAAAACTTGATCTCAAAACCTGTCCCCAGGGGGCTGGAGAGATGGCTCAGTGGTTAAGAGCATTGCCCGCTCTTCCAAAAGCTTTTCCAAAGGTCCTGAGTTCAATTCCCGGCAACCGCATGGTGGCTGGCTCACAACCATCTGTCTGATGTCCTCTTCTGGCCTGCAGACATACACGCAGACAGAATACTGTATACATATAAGCAAATAAATAAATATTAAAAAAAATTAAGTGACACACTTCCTCCAACAAGGCCATACCTCCTAATAGTGCCACTCGCTTTGGTCATTTTCTTTCAAACCACCACAGAAATGAAATTCAATTTTGAGAAAAGAGCCGGGCGGTGGTGGCGCACGCCTTTAATCCCAGCACTTGGGAGGCAGAGGCAGGCGGATCTCTATGAGTTCGAGACCAGCCTGGTCTACAAGAGCTAGTTCCAGGACAGGCTCCAAAACCACAGAGAAACCCTGTCTCGAAAAAACAGAAAAAAAACAAAACAACAATTTTGAGAAAAGAGAAGCCCAGCCAGGCGGTGGTGGCGCACGCCTTTAATCCCAGCACTTGGGAGGCAGAGGCAGGCAGATCTCTGAGTTCGAGGCCAGCCTGGTCTACAGAGCTAGTTCCAGGACAGGCTCCAAAGCTACACAGAGAAACCCTGCCTCGAAAAACAAAACAAAAGAACAAGAAAAGAAAGGCCCTCCCAAGACCTTAGGGAAAGATTGAACGGGGAAGGGGAGAGGCGGGAAGGGGAGAGCCAAGGAGGGGAGCAGAGAAAAATGTAGAGCTCAATAAATATCAAAAAAAGAGGCCCCCAAAAAAGTTTTTAAAAAAAAATTTTAAAAAGAAAGAGAGGGCTGGAGAGATGGCTCAGAGGTTAAGAGCACTGACTGCTCTTCCAGAGGTCCTGAGTTCAATTCCCAGCACCCACATGGTGGCTCATAACCATCTGTACTGAGATCTGGCGTCCTCCTCTGGCCTTCAGATGTACATGCAGGCAGAACACTGTATACATAATAAATAATATCTTAAAAAAAAAGAAAGCAAAGAGGCCCATAGTGGGCTGAGGCTGGAAGATTGTTCAGGGCCAGGATGGTCTGCCAATAAGTTCCAGGTTAGCCTCAAAAAAGAGAAGCCGGAGAGATGGTTCCTTGGTTAAGAGCACTGGCTGTTCTTGCAGAAGACCCAGGTTTAATTCCTAGAATCCATATGTTGGCTCTGTCTGAGTCTGTTAACTCCTGCTCCAGTGGATCTGTCTGGAAATGGAGTACCAGAAGACACTGATTTCTGACTTGTATTGGTACTGCACGTATGTGGCGTGTAGACATACATGTCGGCAAAACACCTATACACATAAAATAAATAAATCTAAGATAAAAGAAAAAACTGGGAAGGGAGTGCTGGTGACATGGTTCAGGTTTTTGCCGCCTGGACTGACAACCTAATTCAATCCCCAGGACCCACATGGTAGAGGGAGAGAACCAGCAAGTTACCCTACACACACACACACAGAGAGAGAGAGAGAGAGAGAGAGAGAGAGAGAGAGAGAGAGAGAATAAGTAAATAAATGTAATAAAAAGTAAAAGAAGAGGACATCTAGGGGTAAAGACCCCTAAATAAATATCTTAAAAATTTTCGTATCCAGGGACAAAGACCCACCAATAATATATCAGAGACTTAAGTTTAAAAAGAAGTTAATCAGTCTTGCAGAAATTCACTTGAAAGTGTTGAGTATTTAGCTTGCTTGTATGCCTGTGTATCGTGTATATGCATGGGGACCAGAAGAGGATGCTGAATCCCCTAGAGCCGGAGTTACGGAGGATTGTGAGGCTCCATATGGGTGCTGGGAAATGAGCCTGGGTCCTCTGCTAGAGCAAGTTGAGCTACTGCTCCAGCCCCAAAGACCTAAAGTTTGAAGACACTTAACAAACTGTCCAGACTTCATAACCCAAACTGACTTTTCACATTGAGGCCATATAGGGTGCAGGGATGGGCTTTGTTTTCTCTGCCAATTACAGAATTGAAAGGAAGGAAAAAAGTGTTCCTGGAAATCTTGGAGAGTCCCTGCAGAGCCATCTTATGATGCCATCATACGCTATCAGGGAAATGGACTTCTCAGTTTCACTAATAAAATAATTAAGAAAGGACTCGGGGTTGGAAAGATGGCTTAGCACTTAAGAGCACTGACTGCTCTTCCAGAGGACTCGGGCTCGATTCCCAGCACCCATGTGTGGCTCTGATAACCATAACTCCAGTTCAAGGATCTGACATCCTCTTGAGGCCTCTTTGAGCACAGTCTGCACGTATGTGGTGCACTTACACATACACACAAGGCTAGAAGAAGAGCTTCAGAAAAAGAGCAAGGAAGCCCAAAGCATAAGTTAAGGGAGTTTAAAAACAGATTTGGACTGTAGCCAGCATCTAAAAGAAAAAGAAATAGTTAATGCCAAAGGCAGGCAGACCCAGCTGAATGTCACGGTGTGGTATAGGGACTGAACTAATGAGCGGGGTCGGGGGGTGATTCCAGGAAGGAAAAGTAGAGAATCCTAAAGTGAACCTTCCTTCCTAGGGGTGCTACCTTAGCCAGGTCCCTGACCTGTTCCACTCAATTGAGTCGCCCTTGAGAGGAGTCAAGGGTCCATCCCCACTTGAGGTAGACTCTATACAACACCCTGAACACAGTCCTGAGTTAGTGTACTAATTACATTATGAGTTGGTTTGACAACTACTTTCCTTTTAGCCAAACACCCTATGCTCAAACTTTGGTTATTAACTACTGCAATCGTGGGCTGGAGAGAGGGCTCTGTGCTTAAGAGGACTGGCTGCTCTCCCATAGGACTCTGGTTCAATTCCCAGCACCCACATGGTGGCTCATAGCCACTGGTACCTCCAGTCCCAAGGGATTCAGTGCCTTCTTGTGGCACCAGTTACATGAAATAAGTAAGCAATTCTAAAAGTGTAGTCTTGGGCAAGTGAGGTGGGCCAGGGAAAACTGCTTGTCCTGCAAGCTGGACCTGAGTTTGATCTCAGTGAAAGGAGAAAAGCTGCTTTGAAAAGTTGTTCTCTGCTAGGCAGTGATGGCACACACCTTTAATCCCAGCACTCAGGAGGCAGCCTGAGACAAGGCCAGCCTGGTCTACAAAGGTAGTTCCAGGACAGTCAGAACTACACAAAGAAATCCTGTCCTGAACCTCCCCCACCCCAGAAAAATGAGCTACCATGTCTAGTCTGAGGGTTTTCTTAATATTGAGAATTGTGTGTCTGAAATACAATACACCTTATTTAAAATGAAAGGGCACAGATATAAGAGAATGAAAAAGATTACTGGATGCACTGCATAGCAAGCCTTGACTACAAGCCAGTAATGCCAGTTTCTTTAACAGGGCTGCAAATTGGGTTTGCTAGATGGGATTCGAACCTACTTTCACCAACAGCAATGACAGCACTGACTGTCAACCGTAGGGCCTCTGCATGGGCACAGAACCAGCAGTCAATAGGAGCACTAGCTGGAGGTCTTAGCCATTTAGAGTACCACCTAGAAGAGTTTGCGGTAGGTAATCTCAGGGTGGCGAATGAGAACTCACCCTGTTTGTTTCCACCCTGCCAAAACACTGCCAATTAAAGTCCAAGCCAAGGTCCCCTGGCAAGCGTCTATGAAGTCATGGTGACAGCGGCTTCCAGGCAGCTTGAGGTTCCAGGCAGATGGATGGTAGGGTCAGCCCTGGTCCCAGGAGTTCATGCAATGCCATCTCATCTGTGGCTCTCCGTGCCACGTTGACATCTTCCACCACATATGACCTCTCGCCAATGGAAGCTTCCGCATCCACATTACACAGTAGCACGTCCCTGTCATTTCCACTCACGCGCTTTCTCGGTGCCTGGTAGCTAGAAATGACTGGACATTGAGAGGAGGGGAGGGAGTGGGAACTTGGATTGGTATGTATATGAAAAAAGATAGTTTGTTTTCTTTTTTTTTTCAATTTAAAAGGTTTAATTTATGAGTGTAGTATGTCCAGGATGGCCAAGTGGAGGCATCAGATCCCTTGGAGCTGGAGTGCCAGGAGTCAGAGACAGACACAGCATGGGTACTTTTATCTATAGAGCCATCTCACTATGTAGCTCAGGCTGACCTTAAATGCAAGGAAATCCCCTGCTTCAGTTGTGATTAGTGGGGTTTTTTTTTTCATGATATATACTGAGCTCTACATTTTTCTCTGCTCCCCTCCCGGCCTCTCCTCTCCCCCCTTCAGCCCCCCCCCCAGGTCCCCATGCTCCCAGTTTAAGTTTGTTTTCTTTTTTTAAAATAAAAAAAGAAATTATTGGGCAGTATCATGTGATTAATTCTGTTTATGGTTCAAGCACAAACTTCTATGTAATCTTCACGCTCGCCCCACCCCCTGCCTTCCCTACCAGCTTGAGATGATCTTTGGGGGGGGTATTTTTTGCTTTTATTATTTATTTATTTATTTATTTTTGGCTTTTCAAGATAGGGTTTCTCTGTGGTTTTGGAGCCTGTCCTGGAACTAGCTCTGTAGACCAGGCTGGTCTCGAACTCACAGAGATCCGCCTGCCTCTGCCTCCCGAGTGCTGGGATTAAAGGCATGCGCCACCATCGCCCGGCAAATGTGTAGTCCAGCTGGCCTCGAACTCCAGATCCACCTGCCTCTGCCTCCTTCAGCAAATCCTACTGGCCTGCACCACCAGAACTGGCTTATTTTTTTTTTTTTTGAGATGGTTCTCAGTAGCTATGGAGTCAGTCCTGGAACTCACTCTGTAGACCTGGCTGGCCTTGAACCCACAGAGATCCACTTGCCTCTGCCTCCCGAGTTCTGGAATTAAAGGTGTGTGCCACCACCACCCAGCCCAGCGGTGGAGGGTATTTTTTTAGAAGGCCCTGTGGTATTGTCCAGACTGGCCTCGAACTCTTGATCCTCCATCCTCCACTTCCTGATTACTAGGATTACAAGGCATGCACCACCACACCTGTCCACCAGGGGGCTCTTGAGAGCATCCAACACATTGAGATTGATTCTTTCCTGAGGCTACTAATGAAAGTGTGCATTTTAAAATAATAATTAATCTGATTATTGTTTTACCCATCTAGTATTACGTGCAGTTCCTCCTTTGTAATGTGGCTTCTCTTTTCCTTGATGAGGACTCAAGGTGAAGATCTCTCACCTGTTTACTGGAGATAGATGCTCTTCTATGCTGTGCTCTCTTGTCTACTGGCTGCAAAAAAAGTTTTCAAAGGCATTTAATTAGCAGCCTGGCATCTGTAACCACAGCACTCAGGAGGCTGAGGCAGGAGCAGGAGGACCAAGGCTGGCCTTAAAACAAGACCTGGGGGAGGCTGGAGAGATGGCTCAGCGGTTAAGAGCCTTGCCTGCTCTTCCAAAGGTCCTGAGTTCAATTCCCACATGGTGGCTCACAACCATCTGTAATGGGGTCTGGTGTTCTCTTCTGGCCGGCAGGCATACACACAGACACAACATTGTATACATAATAAATAAATATTAAAAAAAACAAGACCTGGGATGCAGCTCAGTTGGCAGAATGCTTGCCTAGTGTGTAGGAAGCCCTGAGTTTGATACCCAGCACCTCCTAAAATTGGGTATGGGGGTAGAGCGAGTTCCAGGACTGCCAGGGCCGCACAGAGAAACTCTGTCTCAAAAAAAAAAAAAAACGAAGAGAAAATGTTTTCTCCACTTACTAGCATGTTTGAGGCCCTAGGTTCAGTCTCTAGTGCCTTAAGAAAAATAGTAAAAGAGTCTTAGATTTCAGTGGCTTCTGCTTTGCTCCTACATCTCTGCACCTGGACAATGGCACTGGTCAGTATGTAGCATGGCTGCCCCTCTGAATAGGTCATGGGCTCTCCTACAATGCCCGAGTCCACTGCACGGGACTCTGCAGGCACCCCGAGGGTCCCTGGCTCTTCATCTTCTATCAGCTGATCTCTCTGCAAGGATGGGAAGCTCAAAGGAGTGTGGGTCCATGTCTAATTCCACCCAGAGGCTCAGAAGTCACACTCCTCGTCTTCAATGCTGGCTATGGCCTAGTGGCTCTTTGGCAAGTGTCTCCCCCACCCACAAGCCCCCAGCGACTTCGTACTGCCTTGACACCCAGAGCCCTAGTTGCTACCTGACCTTCCCTAACTGTACAGCCTGCATATGACTGGTGACTATTTCCTCACCTTAGCACTCCGAACAGTAAGGCAGGGGAAATGGCACAGGAGGTCCAAACTCCTGCTATGAAAGCCTCAGAACCTGACTTCTATTTCCAGAACCCACGTAAATGTGGAAGGGGAGAAGAACCCACTCCACAGAGTTGCCCTCTGACTGTCACATATGTGTCATGGCACATGTGCCCATACCCACATATGGACATAATAATAATTTTTTATGCTTTTTCCGAGACAGGGTTTCTCTGTAGCTTTGGAGCCTCTCCTGGAACTTGCTCCAGGACCAGGCTGGACTCGAACTCACAGAGATCTGCCTGCCTCTGCCTCCCGAGTGCTGGGATTAAAGCATAATAATAAATTTAAGTAAATGGAGAGATGGCTCAGAGGTTAAGAGCACTGACTGCTCTTCCAGAGGACCTGAGTTCAATTCCTAGCAACCACATGGTGGGTCACAGCCATCTGTACTGAGATCTGGCGTCCTCCTCTGGCGTGCGGGCACACATTGAGGCAGAATGTTGTATACATAATAAATAAATAAATTTTTTTAAAAAAAGAATTTTCAAATAAAGCATGCATTAGCTCCAGTTTTCTCATATGAGAAAGAACATGTAGCACTTACCTTTCTTTCCCTGGCATAATGACCTCCAGGTCCATCCATTTTGCTGCAAGGGACATAGGTTCACTCTTTTTATAGTTGATTAGTATTCCATTTCATTCTTCTTCATAGCTGAATAGCACATCAATAGTATCCTAATAAACACATGCAAGTCATATGTTAATGACAAATGAATTTTTGGCAGTGCAAGGAATTGAACGGATGCTAGGCATGCTCCCTACCCTCCTCCACAATCACTGTCTAGAGTATCACACTATACACACTGCATGGTGTAGCTAAAGTTCACAATGTTCCCTATAAGAGATATTTTGTTTCATTCTCAAGACAGATTCTCTATGATTCAGGCTATCTAATTTAGAGCTCTCTCTTGCTATCGCAGGCTGTCCTTCAATGCATGACCCTCCTACTTAGCCACTTTGTGGCCTCTACAGGTGTCAGACATGCATGTGGTGTACAGGCACACATGTAGGCAAAACACTCATACATATTCGTTTTTTGGAAATTCAGTATCTGGAACTATCATCTGGATGGGTCCTAAATGGAATCATAATTATTCTTTTGTTTTATTCTGCATGTGTCTGGGGCAGGGGCAACACCCAGGGCCTTCAGTATGCAAGCACTCTAGCACTGAGCTTCAGAACCAGCCCCTACAGTGTTTTCTTTTTTAATTTTAAAATTTATTTTATGTGAAGCGGTATGGTGGTGGCACACACCTTTAATCCCAGCACTCGGGAGACAGAGGCAGGCGTATTTCTGTGAATTCGAGGCCAGCCTGGTCTACAAGAGCTAGTTCCAGGACAGGCTCCAAAGCCACAGAGAAACCCTGTCTTGAAAAAAAAATATTTTATGTGTATAAGCGTTTGCCTGCATGGATGTGATGCACCACATGTTATGCTACATACACGCCTACAGAAGTCAGAAGAGGGCACTGGCTCCCCTGGAACTGGAGTTATAGACAGTTGAGAGCATCCACATAGGTGCTGACCCCAGGTCCTCTGTAGGAGCAGCAAATTCTCTTAACCATTGAGCCACCTGTCCAGTCTCCCCACCACAGTGTTCTTACAAGAGGAAGGTAGGCCAGGTGATGGTGGTGGCGCACGCCTTTAATCCCAGCACTCGGGAGGCAGAGACCAGTGGATCTCTGTGAGTTTGAGGCCAGCCTGGTCTACAGAGTAAGTTCCAGGACAGCCAAGACTGTTTCACAGAGAAACCCTGACTCAAAAACACAACAAACAGCAAAACAAAACAAGAAACAAACCAAAAGATGAAGGTACAGTGACAGAACACTAGACGACACACCCAGAGGAGAAGGCAGCAGGATCATGGAGGCAGAGGTGGCAATAACGAGGCCACATATCAAGAAAGGTTGGCAACCATCAGAAGGTGCAAGAAGCAGGGAATGAAGTCTCCCGTAAAGCTGGGGAACAGCAGTCCCGCTATCTGCCTTTTGCATCTGTGTCTCCCACCCTCCCCCAACCACTAACTGGGAGAGAACAGCTTTCTGATGTTTTCCCAGTACCATCTGGCCCCAATCTGTGCACACAAAAGACTGTCAATAAATAATGTTTAAACAGGAAGAAGCCAGGCAGGGTGGTGCACACCTGAAGCCCCAGCTCTCTGGGAGGCTGAGTCGGAAGCATCACTTGTGTCCACAAGTCCAGATCCTCTTGAGCAGCTGAATGGAGTGCTGTCTGTACAGTGGGTTGGCTTGCTGAAGGGACTCAAGACGGTGGTTGCTACAGGGCTCGGCCTGCAGGTGGCAGCAAAAGCATAGACAGAGAGACAGGCTACTTTTTCCTCCAGGGCAGGCGGGGTGGGATTTCTAAACAGCTGAACTTAAAACATCAGCCTGGAAGGCAGCCCTTGCTCCCTGGACAAGAAAGGTTCTGCTTCCTTTCTCTGCCTGCTCCTCTCATCCCTCACAGCGGGCCCCTCACGACCCCAAGAGCACAGACCTTACTTTTCTCTTCTGTCCTTGAGCCACTTGGCCCCCAGCATCTAGGAGCTAAATTCAAGACCTTGCCTGATTCCTTCATTAATCAACTGGAGAAACATGGACACCAAGAGGCCCAGGAACCTGTTCAAGATCATCCATCATGACAACAGCAATGAAGCTAAGGCATGGGTTTCCAGAAATGGACCTGTCTCCCTTGTACATAGTCACAGTGACCTTTTCTTTCTTTTTCTTTCATTTTCCTTCCTTCCTTCCTTCCTTCCTTCCTTCCTTCCTTCCTTCCTTCCTTCCTTCCTTCCTTCTTCCCTCCCTCCCTCCCTCCCTCACTCACTCACTCACTCACTCTTTCCTTCCTTCTTTTATTTTGAAACAGGGTTTCTCTGTGTAGCCCTGGCTGTCCTGGAACGCACTCTGTAGACCAGGCTGGCCTCGAACTCAGAGATTCACCTGCCTCTACCTCCCGAGTTCTGGAACTAAAGGTGTGTGTCACCACCAGCTAGCAATAAAAAAAAAATTTTAAAAGGAAATGGTGCCAGGCATGGTGTCACACGCCTTTAATCCTAGCACTCATGAGGCAGAGGCAGGAGGATCTCTGAGTTCGAGGCCAGCCTGGTCTACAGAGTGAGTTCCAGGACAACCAGGCCTGTTATACAGAGAAACCCTGTCTTGAAAAAAAGGAAGATAAGAAAAACAAGCACTTTTTTTGTAGGGTAGAAAAACACTCTTTAATAGAAAGGCAACCCATAAAATGGAAGAAACTATCTATCTGCAAATCATACCTGGTGAGGGATATAAATCCAGAGTAGATAGAGAATCCCAGAAACTCAATACCCCCCCACAAAAAAAAACCAACCAATGCAGAACTGGGCAAAGGGGACTGGGGAGGTGCTCAGGCAGTGGAGTACTTTCTCGCAAGCCTGAGGACCTGAGTTCTAGGGCCAGCATCTATCGTTAGAATGCTGGCTGGTATTGCGGTTCAAAACACGCTGTGCTCCCAGTGGCAGGGAAGAGTAACTGGTGAGCTCCAGGCATGAGAAGCATTGCTGGAGGGAACAACTGAGCTTGTCCTCCGGCCTCACACATGAGCACACCTACATATACACACACATTAAAATAAAATTTGAAAACTTTTTAAAAAGAAACGGACAAGGAGGAGCTGGAGAGATGGCTCAGAGCACAAATGTAGACATTTTTCTTTTTTTCCCCTGTAGGGAGCCGGACAGGATCACCATTACAAGATGGCGCCGACAACCTGTCTTGTTGGAAATAAACAACTCCATATTTGGCTAAGCCTTTGGGAGCTGCGTGTCCCCCGCTTCCTGCATGCGCGGTGGTTTAGAGTCCTTGGGCCTATCCCAATGCAGTCTGGTGTCAGCTGATGGTGGCAGCCAATCACAGGGCGACCCGTGTGCCAATTCCCTATATAAGCAGCTGCCTTAGTGCTCTGGGTGGGGGGGGCCTCGTTCCCTGCCCCTCGTTTCCTGCCTCTCGTTTCCTGCTCTCCCTCAACCAAGGGCACTCCATTAAAGCATGATCTGAGAAGAATCCTCGTGTGGTGGTTGTTCTTTCTCGCTGGTCAAGAAGTTCGCCACATTCCCCCACCTTTCCTACATTGCCCAGGGACAGGTCCCTATGCACTGTTCCTTTTTTTTTTAGAAATAGACAAGGAATACACATACATACATTTGCTTATTTTTTCCCGCCTTTTCCACACTACAAAAGCACAGGTCCCTATGGCGTTGTTCTTGATTCCCACTGTAACTTAAAGGGACATTTACACAATGTTCAGAGCTCTTGATGTCCTGAAGATAAAGGAGAAGGATGCCCTCAACTTCCTTGTCATAGGAACCCACTTAGGTGGCACCAACCTCGACCCTCGACTTTCTTTTTTTTTTTTTTTGGTTTTAAGACAGGGTTTCTCTGTAGCTTTGAAGGCTGTCCTGGGACTAGCTCTTGTAGACCAGGCTGGCTTCCAACTCACTGAGATCCACCTGTCTCTGTCTCCCTAGTGCTGGGATTAAAGGCGGCGTACGCCACCACCACCCGGCTAACCTCAACCTTCAGATGGAGCAGTTCATCTACAAAAGGAAAACTGATGGTATCTACACCATAAATCTGGAGAGGACCTGGGAGAAGCTGTTGCTGGCAGCTTGGGCTCTTGTTGCCATTGAGATCCCTGCTGATGTCAGCATCATCTCCTCCAGGGACATTGGCCAGCGAGCCGTGCTGAAGTTTGCTGCCGCTGCTGGAGCTACTCAAATTGCTGACCACTTTACATCATGGGTCTTCAGTAACCAAATCCAAGCAGCCTCCAGGAAATCACTAGAAGTCACTACATCTAGTGGTGACTGACTCCAGGACTGACCTCCTGGCCAGCCCCTCACAGAGGCATCTTACACCCACCTGCCTACCACTGACTCTGGAGTGCAGACTCGCCTCTGTAGTATGTGGACATTGCCAGCCCACGCAACAACGAGGGTACTCACTCGGTGGGTCTGAAGCGGATGCTG
The DNA here is from genome assembly GCF_037038515.1 of Microtus pennsylvanicus. NCBI lineage: Eukaryota > Metazoa > Chordata > Mammalia > Rodentia > Cricetidae > Microtus > Microtus pennsylvanicus. Next base: position 133,290,348 of record NC_134601.1, on the reverse strand, counting down.
GCCCCGGAAGTACTTGGTATGAGTGAGCACCCATGGGATGTTATGACTGACCCAGAGGAGGCTGAGGAGGAGGATCAGGCTGCTGCTGAGAAGACTGGGACAAAGGAGGAATTTTAGGGCTCCTGAGGTCACTGTTGCTCAACCAGAGGTGACAGCCTGTTCTGAGGGTATGCAGGTGCCCTCTGTACCCAGCCAGCAGTTCCCCACTGAAGACTTGAGTGCCCAGCCAGCCTGAGGATTGGTCAGCAGCTCCCACAGTGCAGGCCACCGATGGATTGGAGTCACCAATGAGCGATCCCGAGCTGCTCTGCAGACACCTGCGCAAAGAAAGGAAAAGGTGAAAGGAAAATAAAGTTCCTAAAGCTGAAAATATTTTTTTTGCAGGGGCTGGAGAGATAGATGAGTGATTAAGAGGGCCTGGGTTCAGTTCCCAGCACCCACATGGTGGCTCACGGCCAGTTACAACTACAGTTCCATGGGATTGGTCCCCTTCTTCTGACTTGCATGGACACCAGGCATGCATGTGGTGTACACAGAGACACGTAACATACATGTAAAATAAACAAACCTAAAAATATATTTTCAGCACTCAAAAGGCAGAGCCAGGTGGATCTCTGTGAATTTAAGACCAACATAGTTGACTTAGCAAGCTCCAACCAAGTCAGCAAGACTTGAGCTTCCGGCCCTCTATCAGTATTTAAATATTGCTGAGGGGGGGCTGGAAAGATGGCTCAGCGGTTAAGAGCATTGCCTGCTCTTCCAGAGGTCCTGAGTTCAATTCCCAGCAACCACATGGTGGCTCACAACCATCTGTAATGAAATCTGGTACCCTCTTCTGGCCTCCAGGCATACATGGAGGCTGAACACTGTGTACATAATAAATAAAGAAATCTTTAAAAAAAATATTGCTGACCTGAACTGTTAAGTTGTGGGATATCAGCAGGCTCAAGCATTTTACCTCTTCTGGGCAGAGACTGCTGTGTCAGGTTAGGGGAACAGCTGCCCTATTTACTGTAGTCATCTGGTGATTAGCGTGGCTTTATAAGATGCATGTCAGTGCCAAGTTGACAAAGGGTATATCTTAGTCACTGGTCTATTGCTGTAAAGAGACAGCATAACCTTGACAACTATTACCAGAGAAAGCATTTAATTGGTGCTTTAGTCCACAATCATCACAGGGGAAGAGCAGGGTGCAGGCTGCACGAGTGGCAGGCGTGGTGCTGGAGAAGTAGCTGAGAGCTACATTTTGATCCACAGGCAGGGGCTGGAGCAGGGCTGGGCCTATAAGGGCTTTTGAAAGCTCAAAGTCCACCCCAGTGATACACTTTCTCCAACAACGCCACGCTCCTAATCTCTCTCAAGTAGTACCAGTCTCTGATGACTAAGCAAATATAGTGAGCCTATGGGGGGGACACTCTTTTTGCTTTATTTATTTATTATGTATACAGGTTTTTTCCTGGATGTATGCCTTCTGGCCAGAAGAGGGCACCAGATCTCATTACTGATGGTTGTGAGCCACTATGTGGTTGCTGGGAATTGAACTCAGGACCTCTGGAAGAGCAGTCAGTGCTCTTAACCTCTGAGCCATCTCTCCAGCCCTGGGTTTTGAGAGAGGGTTTCTCTGTGTAGCTCTGGCTGTCCTGGAACTTGCTCTATAGATCAGGCTAGTCTTGAATTTACAGAGATCCTCCTGCCTCTGCCTCCCAAGTGCTGGAATTAAAGGACTGTACCACCAAGCCTGGCTAGGGGACTATTCTTATTCAAACCACCACAGGTGAGCTTTGCTGGATAATTCTATGTGTTGGGCTGACTGTGATGTGAGGTGCCCCAGTTGAACATTTTTCTGGGTGTGTCAGATGAAGTGACACACTTCACTGAGTGCTGGACTGAACAATACAGAAGGCCCTCCTTCCCTCTTGTGAACAGGCTTCATCCAACCCACTGGGGGTCTAAATAGATCAAGAGGCAGAGGAAGGGGGATTTCCTCTTTGTCCCTCAACTGAACTTCTGTAATTGTCCTCCTGGTTGCTATAGGTCCCCCGTTTTCAGGTGACTTATTACGGGACCTCTCAGCTTCCATAACAATATGTGTTAGTTCCTTTAAATAAATCACATATTGGTTTCTTGGAAGAAGCCTTAGTAATACACCCAAATAATTTTACTTATGCCCCTAACACTAACGTAAGTACAAGAAGCAGTGGATACAAGTCTGAGGGGAGTGATGAGGAAACTTTGTAAAAGGCAAAAGATTTGCACTTGCTGCTCTCTCAGAGAACCCACATTCAGGTCCCAGTACCCATGCCAGGCAGCTCACAACTGCCTGTAACTCCCGCTCCAGGGGACATGACGCCTTCTTCTAGTCTCCATGGGCACCTGCACACGCGTGGCATTTAATACATACACATCAATTTTAAAATTAATTTTTAAAAAGCGTAACAATGAAGAGAAACATGAGTGAAACAATCCTTTTTTTAGATTTATTTATATTTATTATGTATACAACATTCTGCCTCCATATATGCCCACACACCAGAAGAGGGCGCCAGATCTCAGCACAGATGGCTATGAGCCACCATGTGATTGCTGAGAATTGAACTCAGGTCCTCTGGAAGAGCAGCCAGTGCTCTTAACCACTAAGCCATCTCTCCAGCCCCGGAACAATCTTATAAATATTCACTTATAACTCAGGTATACACCCTGGAATTCCAGCACTCAGAAAGCTGAGGCAGAGTCAATCACTCCGGCAGTTAAGCCCATCTTGGGCCACTACATAAAAAAATTCTCTAAAAAAGAACAACAGGAAAAGGTCATTCCTAGCCAATGACTATTGCTGAGTGATTCAGATGATGGGGTGGGGGCTTCCTACTGTATACAGACTGACCATTAAGTACAGAGCAGAATACATACGCTCTGTGTGTACTTGCAGAGTAAGGTGCCCTTTACAAGACAAGCAAAGGCAAGCTACTTGCGGTAACCCAGACTGCATGCCTAGACATGCTCACAAACACACAGCAAAGTATCTAACAGATGAAACACCTGGAGGTGCCTCTGCCCACGGTCATTTTGCGGATGGCACAGGGATGGCCTGTGTGGTCCATACAGTAATAACAGGTGGCATTCACGTGCATCTTTAGTTTTCAGTGCTGGCAATCAAACCCACACACAGCCTGTTACTGTCAAGGCCTGAGTCACTAAGTCACATCCTCAACCCTTTTTTGAGGCAGGGTTTCACTATGGAATTCACTCTGTGGCCCAGGCTGGTCTGGAAACCACAATTTTCCCACCTTGGCCTCCTGAAGAGCTGTCCCACCAGCCTGGTTCTACAAGACGCTTTCTCTACTGTGCTGGGAACTAACCTTAGAACCACAAAGCTGCATCTCCAACCCTCTTTTCACCTTTTATTTTGATAACTTGCCCTGGTTGGCCTGAAACTTAAAAAACACACATTTTTATTTTAGGTGTATGCATGTTTTGCTAGTGTGTATGTTGGTGAGTTACTTGTATGCCTGGTATCTGAGGAGACCAGGTTAGACCTGGTTAGGGTGTATCTAGAAGCAAAAATCTCAAATTCACCTATCCCTGGTCCAGATACATAACCCAGTAGAGAGAAGGGAGCTTGACTTAGAGTGGGGCAAACAGTAGAGGGGGAGGGGACCGAGAGTGGGTAGGAACTAGGTATAGTCAGACCCTACTTCAAAAAAAAAATAAAAAACCTTGCCTCCGGGTAGAGAGATGCATCAGCAGTTAAGAGAACCTGCTGCTCTTCTAGGGAGGCCAGGTTCGATTCCCAGTACTCGCGTAGCAACTCAGGCCTGTTGGTAACTCCCATTCTCCCATTCCAGGGGATCCAACGCCCTTTTCTGGTCTCTGTGAACAGGAAGCAGGCAGGTGGTGCAGACATACAATCAGGCAAAACACCCATATCCCTTATAGAGAAATCTTAGCTCAGAAACAGACCCACAATAAATGAGAATGGTCATATTCTCTAACTCAGACATTGAAATGCTTCCCACCCTGGTCCCAGACTCCAAGATCAAAGCTTTCTCACGTGGTCATGGTAGTCTCCGGATGGACACTCGGGATGGGTGGCTTTCTGTGAGCTGCTGGATTCGACACATCTGGAAGCTGGCCGAGAAGGAGCATTAGAGGCAGCCTGACGAGCAAAGAAGGCCCTCATCTCAAGAGGAAGCCTTTATATTTGTGCTGTTACTTTCAAGGCCTTCGGGGTTGGTTTAGCTTTTGCAGTGCCTGGAATAGAACCCAGGGACTCTTCAGAAGCACACTGTCCTCCCACTGAGCTACACCCTGAGTTTTAAGTTAGAGTCTTGATGCTTTGCACCTCCTGCCTCTGTCCCCACCCAATGTCCTCAGCCAGCACCTCCCATTCCTGCCCCTTGATCTCCAGGCACAGAGCCAGCCCCAGCCCCAACCTACCTGCCAGGTAGCACTGTCTGCTCTCCAGTCAGGATGTCAGGTCCAACGTCCGAGACTCAGGTGAGTATGGGGGCCCTGGAGGCTTTGGGCATGGGTGTTGGCGAGGCTTGGGGTACCCAACCTGGGTCTGCTGACTTGCTTCTCCTCTCAGGAACACTTCTGTGGTCTTCCCATCCTTTCACCAGCTTCCCTGGGCCTCCTCTCTCAAAGATCATCAGAGGGCAGCAGAGGCCCAGCTTAGGCCCATGGAGTCCAGTCATGTGTGGCGTACTTGAGCGAGCCTAGGCTGAGGGCTGGCTGCTCTCTAGGGGTGGTTCAACTGGGGGTCAGTTCAGTCTCAGACTTGTGGAGATAGCCCAAGCTGTCCTCCAGGGAATGCTCCGGGGCTGTCCTGATAGAGCAAGAGAAGGCCCCGGAAACCTTGACCTTGAAGCCTGTCAGAAGTTCCCGAGAGCCTGAAGGAAACCTTGAAGAGGACTCTGAGGCAAACCAAAGGAGGGAAGGCATAGTGTCCAGGGAATTGACTACTAAGGCGGCCACCACCACCACAGTTGCCACTGAAGCGGTGCTGAGCGGGAGCCAGGCATAGACTGGAAAAGAAGAAACTAAAAGTCAGTGACCAAAGCGCCCAAGTCAAGAAGCTGGGAAACACAGCTTTTCTTAAACCATAAAAAACACAGGAGGAGGGAAAAAGATAAGAGCAGAGTTAGGGAAAGAGAAAGCAAACATTCAATAAAGATCGGCAATGTCCAAGGCTGGTTCTTCAAACAGATTCAGAAAATACTAGTAATTTCTGTTTACACCCTAGAAATTAGAAGAAAAACATAAATTAGTGATATCAGGAACAAAACAGGGCGCTCATACAAATTCTACAGACATTTTAAAAGGGTGAATAAGACATTTTGGATTTTTTTTTTTTTTAAATCACGTGTATGTTAGTACATACCCACGGAGGCCAGAAGAGGGCACCAAATCCCCTGAGTTGGGGTTCCAAGCATTTGCGAGCTTTTTGGGAGAGCAGTAAGCGCTCAAGCCAAGTCACTGCTCAGATCCCAAGTAGGATTGAAAAAAAATAAAACAAAATATACCGCTTTCTCTTCAGTGGGGCCTAAGTGGCAGCAATTTACTTCTTTGGTTAGTTGGTTGGTTTTGAGTTTTGTTTTTTTTGGGGGGGGGCGGGGGTGTTCCAGACAGGGTTTCTCTGTGTAGTAGCTCTGGCTGTCCTGGAACTCGCTCTGTAGACCAGGCTGGCCTCTAACTCACAGAGATCCTCCTGCCTCTGCCTCCCAAGTGCTGGGATTAAAGGCATGCGCCACCACCCAGCTGGTTTGGGTTTTTGAGACAGTTTCAGAACTGACTCTGTAAACACACACATTCCCAGAAACTTTTCTTTAAAAAAATAATAACTTGTTTTTGTGTATGCATGTTTTGCTTGTATGTATTCATGTGTACTATGTGTGTGAGTGACTGAGGAGGCCAGAAAGGGTGTTAGAGCCCTTGCTACTAAGTTACAGACAGTGGCTACTAAGTTAGAGCCACCCTGTCGGAGCTGGAAACCAACCAGGTCCAGTAAATACCCTTAACTTTGCTGGGCCATTTCTCTAGCCCCCTCTTTCTGTGATTTTGTTTCATTTTTGAGACGTGGTCTCTGGGCAGTCCCTAGTTGACCTTTAATCTGTGACTTCAGCCTCAGCTTCCCAAGGGCTGAGGTTACAGGTGTATAGCAGCACCTGGGCTTCAGACACCTTTAGTTCATCTCAGACACTCCTTTTTGTGGGGGCCAAAAGAAGACATCAGAGTCCCTGGAACCACAGACACAGCTGCCAGCCACCATGTGGGTGCTGGGAATCGAACCCAAGTCCTTCGCAAGAGCAGCCAGTATTCTTAACCACTGAATCATCTCTGTAATCCTACCCACCCCAGGTTCCTCCTTGCCATGCCCCCAACAATTAGAGCTGCAGTTCAGGAAGGGAGGAAGCGAGGGGAAATTGGCTACTGGAGGCTTTGATGGCCTGGTCTGAATCTTGTAACATCTTCAAAAAGAAATTCCAACTTGGGGAAAACAAGGGCATGTTTGTGTCAATTTCAACTTCCCTAGTCTTCACCTTTGCCCTTCTAGTAGGAAACAAAGAAGAAAACAGGGAAGAGGTGACTTGTGGCCTCTTGTATGACTCCATACAGGAGCAATGGACTTTACAGAGATTTTCTGCAGGAGTTTTCTCTTGAAATGGGGGCGGGCGAGAGGGATCACAGTGTTTGGGGAGTAGAAGAAAACAGGAACTGTCTCGTGGCATTTTGGCTTTATCTGAGTTTGGGTGGGTTTTTTATTTGTTTTTTTTTTTTTTTTTTACATTTTAGTTACAGAAGAACAGCAGCCAGACCCCTTCCCCGGGTCTTATCCATAGACTTGACCACGTTGTGATGACCGTAAGGAGCATTGAAGACACTATCACGTTCTATTCCAAGATCCTGGGCATGGAGGTCACTACCTTCAAGGTAATTGTGTCCCCATATTTAAAACTTCAAGTCTGTTAAAATGTGTGTATGTGTGTGTATGCACCCGTGCATATGCAGGTGAAGTGTGTGTGTGTGTGTGTGTGTGTGTCCCTGTGTGTCCGTCCTGTGCAGGTACAGGTTAGGCCGGAGGTCTAACTTAGCTAGACCAGATGGCTACCAACCCCAGGGAGACTGCTGTTTGGGCCTCCTGAGATAATGGGTGTGTACTGCCCCCCTGGCTTTTTTTTTAAACATAGATGCTGAGGATCCAAACTCGGGTGCTAAGGCTTGTGTAGCAAGCATTTTGCTGAGTCATCTCCCTAGCTTCCTCCATTAAAATTGTTAACATTTTTTATAATTAATTTTGTGCACATTGTTGTGATGGTGTCAGACCACCAGGAACTGAGATACAGACGGTTGTGAGGGGCCATGTGGGTGCTAGGAATGTTTCCTCTGGACTGGCAGCCAGTGCTCTTAACCACTGAGCCATTTCTCCAGTCCCAAAATTTGCTAACATTTTACGGCAGGGGATGAAGCTCAGTTAGTAGAACACCTTATACACACAAAAGCCTTGGGTCAGTCCCCAGTACCACATAAACCAAGTATGGTTCTGCACATAGTAATCCTAGCTGGAGAGACTGAAGAGGTGGATGCAGGAGAATGAAATCTAAGATCATCCTTGGCTACTAAGCAAGTTGTGGGACCAGCCTAGGATACATGAAATGCTGTCTTTTTTTTTTTTTTTTTGAGACACAGTTTCTCCGGGTAGCCCTGGCTGTCCTGGTGAGATACTATCTTAAAATAACTGATAATACTTTAAACGTAACTTACGGCTGAGGGTACAGCTCTGTGATCATTTGCCTAGCATGCATTAAACCCAGATAGCAATCCTAAGCCCTGCCAAAGAAATTTTTTTAAAGATAAAACATAGCTTAAGTCCAAACCCCCAAACACAGGGAAAAATGAGAACTATGAGAGAAAAGGTAAGAGATTGCAAACTCCGAGCAGGGAGATATTTGGAAAGAGGGTAAAGAAAATGAAAGGGGGAAACTTTGAAAGACATAAAGCAAGAGGCTTTGTTAGTTCGAGGTCCCTGGTCTCAAAAAAAAAAAAAGTGCAAGAGAACTTTGCAACCTTTATATACAAAGAGTTAACTGTGTACCCAGCCCAGGGACACCCAGATATGCGCTGTGGGAATTACAGAACATCCCTCTGAAAAAGTCCATCTTAAGACTTTGCCAAGAGATTAAAAAGTAGTTCATCTACAAAAGAAAAAGAAACATGCAAATGTCAGAATTCTTGAGTCACACCAGAGACCAGAAAACAATAGGACTATACTCTTAAGACTCTGGGAAAAGCACTCCCACCCCGCCTCCCGTTCTGCCTCAGCATCTCTCCATGTGGTCCCTACTCCCAGAACAAAAGCTGTTCCCAGCCTTAATCAGAGAAGCCTCTCCCTACAAAGAAAGGCGATGAATACAGACACTCAGGCTGCCTAAGATGCAGAGAATAGCAAGGGTTTTGGACCCAGCCCTACACAAGATATTCCAGCCACCCCCTCTCAGGCTCAGGAACATTGTGAAAAAGGGAATAGCAAATATGTAAGAGCCAGGAGATAGGGTGAAGGGCTATGGAATTCCATTCTATAGACTCTATACAATTAGTGCAATTATTAACTCACAACTGTAGTTACCTGGGCCCATACAAGACTGACCCTATCAACAGGAAGTAGAGGAAGGGGGAGGGATTCGTGGGGCCCTACCTGCTACCTCTGAACTATTGGCTACTGATAGACTCTGGGGGGAAGGGGCCATTGTCTTTAATTGTGTACCCACTGCTGAGCCCACCAGGCTCCAAATGGATAGCTCTAAAGCCATGATTATAGAGACACCCTGGTTAATCTCAGTGGGGCGCTAAACAAAGCGGTCATGAAAGTGCAGGAGCGATTTGTAAAGAGGAGGAGGGACTGAAGGGGTGGCAGGGAGGTAGGGGGAGAGTGGTTGGTATGCATTGTGAAATGGAAATTGTCTAAACACAAATGTAATTAATTGAAAAATGATTCTGGGGGAAAAATGCAACCTGAAAGTCTGTGTCCAGCTGAACGGCAAATCAAAGGTCAGTGTAGAACAAAGCATTGTTAGCACAAAGACCTGAGGGGCTGGAGGTGCAGCTCGGTTAGAGAGGACTTACCCAGCATGCAGGAGTCTAGGTGTCACTCCCAGCACTGCAATACACAAAGAAAATGAGTCATTAAGGGCTGACAAGATGGCTCAGTGGATAAAAATATCTGTTGCCAAGTCTGAGGTTCTGAGTTAGGTTTCTGGAACTCACATGTCTGCATGGAGAAAGGAGAAAACCAATTCTGAAGAGCTGACTTTTGACCTCCGCACACATGAACCCCCCCTCTCTCTCACATACACACAGAGAGAGAGAGAGAGAGAGAGAGAGAGAGAGAAACATACACATACAATCTAGCTATCCATCATTTTTACAGTAAAAGTAAAGTGGGGAGCAATAGAGAAAGATACCAGATGTCTTCCTCTGCCCCCTACCTTCCCAAAGATAAATTCAGCTAGCTCGGAAAAATAAATACATGGAAGTTGAGATGGAGTTGGTTCTCAAGAAGAAAACCCCATATATCTGGAAAAAAGTCAAGTAAGCTTGGATTAAGGAAAAGGGTTCCAGGGAAGAGATGTAAGGGAAAGGAGGTTTCCACAGATTTAACACTATCTTGAGAATATGGAACAACTTCAAAATTATAAAGGCAGAGAAAGAAAGAAAAGCCTTATGAAGATGTCCTGCAACAGACAAAGAGATATGTCTGCTATGCCCAGATCAGGGGTTACAGCGTTAACGAGAAATAAGGCCTTGAGCAGGCTCTCACTGGTGTAGTCTATCGTCACTTCTGATAGTGTACGTGTCCTGTTCTGTTGTTTGTTTTTGCTTGTTTTTTTTTTGAGACAGGGCTTCTCTGTGTAGCCCTGGCTATCTTATAAGTCGCTTTGTAGACCAGGCTGGCCTCGAACTCACAGGGAGTGCTAGGATTAAAGGTGTGTGCCACCACTGCCCAGCTTTGTTGTTTTGTTTTAAATCAAATATTTTTTACACTACTTCTTGTAGGGACAGGAGAGAGAGAGGGGCAGAGAGAGATGGGGGAGGAGAGAGAGAGAGAGAGAGAGAGAGAGAGAGAGAGAGAGAGAGAAGCTATAAGAAGCCTGGAAAATCTTAGGTATATCACTAAGTGAAAGAAGCCAATCTAAAAAAAGGTGAGTATTGCAGCATTCAATATAATGGTCAAGCAAAGACAAAACGATGAAGACAAAATGACAGATGGGTGCCGGGCATTAAAGGGTGAGAGGACTGAACAGAGCATGAGGAATTTTAGGACCTTGACACTGTCCAAGCCCACAGAGTGATAGGAGTGCCCTGGGATAGGAACAGTGGGTTGATTGATGATCTGTCGAATGGAGTTACAGGAATGGCAACGCTTGTGTACCACTGCTGGGATGCTGACAGCGGTGCAATGGTGCCCCAGTCCCAGGGATGAAGAAAGAGCATGAAATCGTCCAAGAAATAGCAAGTGCTGAACTTTGTGGAAATCTAGGCGTGTGGGAAATCTTTGTGCCTTCTTCACAGTTTTGCTGTGAACGTTAAACTTCTCTAAAAATTAGTATAAAAACTTAAAAAGGTCATGAAGTGGCAGATTGTAAATTTCCTAAAAATTTAAAAAGTTTATTCTATGTGCATTGGTGTGAGAGTGGTGGATCCCCTGACTGGAGTTACAAACAGTTGTGAGCTGCCATGTGGGTGCTGGGAATTGAACCTGGGTTCTCTGGAAGAGCACTCAGTGCTCTTAACCACTGAGCCATCTCTCCAGTCCTCAGACCATAAAAAATTTAAATCGAAAGGGGACACTATGCAGAAAAGAGTATTATGCCAAAGCAGGTTGGATGTTCTTCAGGTCCTACAAAAAAAACACGGAGTAAAAAATTGAAAACAAACAAAAAACTACAGCATAAAGCCACTTAAAATACCAGTAGCAACAACAGATCTTTTACAAACAAGAAGATGCACACAAAACACATTATGGTTTGGGGCATACACTATTAATGTCTGTTTTATTGCATAAAGAGCAAATAGAGGCAGCTTATTTGAATAAAGACCCAACCAATGATTCAATGAGAAAAAATATCATGGTATCTAAGGTGGGGATAGGAATAGAGAGGATAGAAAAAAGGAGAAAAATGCATCAATAAAACAAGATTGGCTTTGCATGGATCAGTGATAAATATAATGCCTCCATTGCCCATACATAGACATGCTGAAGTGAACTGTCAGAGCATCTAAGGTCGAGAAAAACTTGTAAGCTTTCAGGATGAAAGGTGGCTGGCTGTATTACCAACTGAAGAGTACAAACCAAGGGACTGGGGAAGACAACTCAGCAGCTAAGAGCACTTGCCGAATAGCCATGAAGACTGAGTTCAAATCCCCAGCACATGCGTCAAAAGTCCAGCATGGTTGCATACATGTTTATAATCCCAGGGCTGTGAAGCATGTGTGTGGAGTCAGGAGAAATGCTGGGGCTTGCTGAGTGCCAGACTAGCTTGAAGTTCAGAGGCTGCCTTCAGGAAATAGGTGGAGTGTGATAGCACAGGCCAGCTGACCACCTTTGGCCCCTGTACACGTTTACACATACACCACGCACACACACACATCTTTGGCCCCTGTACATACATGTATATACATATACCACACACACACACTAAAACTGTAACATATAAAATAAAAAGGATGAAGACAATTAACATCATTTTCATTTATTTAGTATTTATTTGGAGGTAGAGGAAGATTGAGACCTGATTTCTTTTTTTTTTTTTTTTTTGAGTTTTCGAGACAGGGTTTCTCCATAGTTTTTGGTTTCTGTCCTGGAACTAGCTCTTGTAGACCAGGCCGGCCTCAAATTCACAGAGATCCTCCTGCCTCTGCCTCCCGAGTGCTGGGATTAAAGGCGTGCGCCACCACCGCCCGGTGAGACCTGATTTCACTATGTAGCTCTGGCTGTCCTGGAACTTACTCTGTTCACAAAGATCTACCTGCCTCTGCCTTCCAAGAGCTGGTATTAAAGGTGTGCCACCCCACACCTGGTTAAAAAAAAAAGAGTTCTTGGAAAAGAAGACACTTCTGCACTGCTGGTAGGAATGCAAGCTGGTAGAACCCCTTTGGATGTCAGTGTGGCAATTTCTCAGAAAATTAGGAAACAACCTTCCTCAAGACCCAGCAATACCACTTTTGGGTATATATCAAAAGGATGCTCAATTGTACCATAAGGACATGTGCTCATCTATGTTCATAGCAGCACTGTTTGTCATAGCCAGAACCTGGAAACAACTAAATGCCCCTCAATTGAAGAATGGATAAAAAAAAAAATGTGGTACATTTACATAATGGAGTACCACACATCAGAAAAAAATAACAACATCTTGAATTTTGTAGGGAAATGGATGGAGCTAGAAAACATTATTTTGAGTGAGGTAACCTAGACCCAGAAAGACAATTATCACATGTACTCACTCATAGGTGGTTTTTTAAACATAAAGCAAAGAAAACCAGCCTAAAAACCACAATTCCAGAGAACTTAGACAACAATGCGGACACTAATAGAGACTTACATAGATCTAATCTACATGGGAAGTAGAAAGTAGAAAAAGTCAAGATCTCCTGAGTAAATTGGGAGCATGGGGACCTTGGGGGAGGGTTGAAGGGGAGGGGAGCAGAGAAAGATGTAGTGCTCAATAAATATCAATAAAAATACCAGAAAAAAGTTCTTGTTTATGAGTGTTTTGCACATTGTGTGTGCACTGCCCGCAGAGGTCAGAAACAGTCGTTGGATCCCCTATAACTGGAGTTATAGATGGTTGTGAGCCACCATGTGGGAGCTGGGAACTGAACCCAGGTCCTCTGCTAGAGTAGCAAGTACTGTTAGCCAGTGAGCATCTCTGCAGTCCCCAATATCAGCAACACCAGATCCAGGGAAGATAATCAGCAATGCATTTATCTTTCTTTCTTTTTAGTCTTTTAAAACAGAATTTCTCTGTGCAACATCTCTGGCTGTCCTGGAACTCACTCTGTAGACCAGGCTGGCTTTGAACTAACTCACAGAGATCTGCCTGCCTCTGCCTCCTGAGTGCTGGGATTAAAGGCGGTCTTAACAGTCTAGAAAATGGAATCTGGGGTATCATGCCTGCTAGGTGAGTGCTGCATCACAGGGAACCCCCCCCCCCCAGTCTGGGAGCAGATATGTAAAAGGCTTTGAGCAAACAGCTTTTATAGAACTGTACACTGGGCCAAACTGTCCTTTGCTGTAGGAGAGCAATGGAGTCTCAATTGCGGGGATGAAGAAAGAGATCATGAAATCATAACAGAAATGGCAAGTGCTAAGGGGTATAAAGAAGGAAGAGACAGGAGATGACAAGGTGACAGTGGTTATTTATAAAAAGTAAGCATTATTCCCTAGCATCTGAAAAAATATATACGGAATCAGCTATTTATTTTTGGTTTTTTGAGACAGGGTTTCTCTGTGAAGCTCTGGCTGTCCTGGAACTCACTCTGTAGACCAGGCTGGCCTTGAACTCACAGAGATCCGCCTGCCTCTGCCTCCAGAGTGTTGCAGTTGAAGGGGTGCGCCACCACCTCCTGGCTGGAATCAGTTGTTTAAACCAAAGCCAGCAGAGGAACTAAAATTACGATAGATGATTGATTACTGGAGGAAGTAATACTATTGAGCTAAACTTTCCTTGGCAGAGAGAGGACAAAATACACAAAGGTGCTAAATCAAGAAACAGGTAGTGGCTACAGCGATGGCTCAGCAATTAAGAGCACTGCTGCTCTTGCAGAGGATCTGGGCTCAGTTTTTAGCACCCACATGGCAGCTCACAATCATAAATAACTCCAGTTCCAGGGAACCCAACATCTTCTGATCTCCATGGGTACGAAGCATGCATGTGGTACGCATATATACATGTAGACAAAACACCTACACATATAAAAAATATATCTTTAAAAAAGAATATGCATCAATTATGGACTGTTTGGAGGGGCAAAGGAGAGAACTACCATGGATTAAATGAGACAGTTGTCTTTTTCTCTCAATTGAACAAGCAGTCAGATGAAAGTGTCATTAGGAGGAAATGAATAGGCACAAAGCGCTGGCTCAGTGGGCAGGGAGATTCCTAGAAACCCCACCAGCAACCACTCCCTGCTGAGCACATCTCAGAAGGTCTCCCTCACACAATGGCCTCTTAGCCAGGAATGCGGGGAACAGAAGTGAGGTTTGTTTGCTTGGTTCCTTTTGATTTTGTTTTGTTTTTGAGCAAGGGAGCACAAGGTTAAGTCAGACTTTATCCTCCTGACTAGAGGTCCTAAATGCTGGGATTATAAGTATGTCACCACTCCTGACTTAAGATGGACTTGTTTTTAGAAAGCTTGGGAACAAACCAATGACCGTACAGAAATTTGAGTTGTTCTTATAAGGAAAAATAATAAAAGGGTGGGGAAGATATGCAGTAGATTGAAGCAGGATTACTTTGTTTCAGGCTAATCTAGGCAATATAATAAGATCCCAAAGAAAGGAAAGAGACACAGAGACAAAGACAGAGAGACAGGAAGGGAGGGAGAAAGAGAGGGAGAGAGAGAGGGAGAGAGAGGGGAGGGAGAGGGAGGAAGGAAGGAAGAGAGAGAGGGAAGGAAGGAGGAAGAAACCCTGGGTAGACAAGTGCTATCTCTGCCATGGATTTTTTTTTCCCCAAGACACAGTTTATCTGTAACCCTGGCTGTCCTGGAACTCACTCTGTAGACCTAGCTGGTCTTGAACTCACAGTTCGCCTGTCTCTGCCTCCCTGAGTGGTGGGATTAAAGGCCACCACTGCCCAGCCCATGTGTGGGTTTTAAACACTTGGCGAAATGGACATTCTAACAAGAAACACACAAGGCTGCCCACCCATGGAGCACTCACTAAGAGCAGATGCCTGAAACAAACGCGGTGAGGCACACTTGCAAGACCAGCATCAGGAGCATAAGGCAGGAAAATAAGGAGTTTTGAGAGTGTGAGGCCAGGCTACATAGTAAGATGCTGTCTCAGGAAAAGAAAAAGAATAAGAAAAAGAAAAAGAAGTTGGGAGTTCTGGTATAGCAGTTAAGAGAGCTTGCTATTCCTCTAGTGGACCCAGATTCCAGCTACAGCTCTCACACTGGGAACACACGCCTGCCTGTCACTCCAGTTCCAGGAGGTACTTGACATCTTCTGGCCTTTGTGAGTGCTGCACACACGTGTACACACATACACTCAGACATATGCACACATTCAACAAATAAATAAATCTTAAAAACATAAAAAGAAAAGCTGGCCATAATGGTGATGTAAGCACATGGAGTTGGGGGCAAGAGGATCAGGAGTGGCCAGGCAGTGGTGGCACATGCCTTTAATCCCAGTACTTGGGAGGCAGAGCCTGGTGGATCTCTGAGAGGCCAGCCTGGTCTACAGAGTGAGTTTCAAGACAGCTAGGGCTACACAGAAAAACCCTGTATCGAAAAACTAAAAAGAAAAAAAAAAGGAGGATAAGGAGTTTAAAGCCAGCCCTTGATTCATAGTGGGTTCAAGACCAGCCTGGACCACAGGAGATTTTTGTCCCTGAAGAAAATGGTGGTGAACGTGGTGTGTGGTAAGGAGGTTATATGTAAGGCACTCACCAGCAAGCCTGACTACCTGAACTAGTTCGATCCTTGGAACCAGCATCGTGGAAGGAGAGAATGGGTCCTGAAAGTTGCCCTCTGGCTTCAGCACACAGCATCTACCTCCACACAAATAAGTGTGCAATATTACTGGGCACTGTTGTCAACAAGTACACTTTGAGACTTCTGTGTAGTCCTAGATGACCTGGGACTTGCTCTGTAGACCAGGCTGGCTCGCAATTCATAGAGATCTGCCGGTTTCTGCCTTCAAAGTGCTGGGATTAAAGGTATGTCCCACTGTGAGTTCGAGACCAGCCTGGTCTACAAGAGCTAGTTCCAGGACAGGCTCCAAAACCACAGAGAAACCCTGTCTCAAAAAACCAAAATAATAATAATAATAATAATAATAATAAAGGTATGTCCCACCACATCTAGCCAAAAAAAAATTTAAGAAAAATTTAAAGACTGTTGGGCTGGAGAGATGGCTTGGAGATTAAAAGCACTGGCTGCTCAATTTCTAAGACTGGATGGTTCAAGTCCTAGGACTCAAATAACAAGCCAGGCATTTCACAAATACCTTGAACTCCAGCCCTGAGGAATCAGAACCTTCTTTTGGCCTCTGCGTGTGCACACAGGCATGCACAGACACTAATTTGCAGTATGCTAGATGGATCAAGGGTCATTGTGTAGCAGCCCTTTCTCCTTATTTTTTGCAGTAAGTTCAAACTCATCTTGGCAGCTCAGTTCTACACTGTTTTCTCGCTCCTAAACAGGGAGACCGGAAGGCATTGTGTTTTGGAGATCAAAAATTTAACTTACATGAGGTGGGAAAGGAATTTGAGCCCAAAGCAGCTCACCCGATTCCGGGCTCCCTGGATCTTTGTCTGATCACAGAAGCACCTTTGGAGGAGGTGATCCGACGCCTCAAGGTAAGTGCAATGCTATTCGCATAAACCAAGTCCAACCTTAACAAAAAGAGGAACAGGAGGGGATTTGGGATGGGGGGGAATCGGGGACTGGGAGGGGAGGATGGAGGTAGATACTGCCAAGACAGAATTGTGACCCAAAGAGATAAGTCTTTCTCAAACCTCAGACACAAGAGATCCCATCGCATCCATGTCCTGCCTGTGCAGTTATCTACTTGCTCCTTTGATTGATGTCAATGTCACGGAACCAAAATTAATTAGAAGGAGATACTACAACTCAATGAACATTCATATACTTAGAATAAGCATTCAGAACTGTGGAGCTTTATATTACATTTTACATACAGGTCAGTATTGAATATAGTTTATACACTTACCCACCACCCAAAACAAAACAAAATTCAATATAGAATTAGAAGCAGAAAAACAACTGGGTCTGGTTAATTTTGGTGTATGAAGTTTTGTTTATTTGCAAGACTTTTTTTTTTCAGAGACAGGGTTTCTCTGTAGCTTTGGAGCCTGTCCTGGAACTAGCTCTTGTAGACCAGGCTGGCCTCGAATTCACAGAGATCCGCCTGCCTCTGCCTTTCGAGGATTAAGAGCGTGCACCAGCACTGCCTGGCTTGCAAGACTTTTAATATAGTAAATTATATAAAATTTAAAGAAGAATATGTGTAAATAATGTTCTGACATACTCAGTCTTTTGTCATGTCAATGTTTAAGTAAGAAAAGCTACATTAAAATTTGATCAGAGCCAGGTCATGGTGGCACACACCTTTAATCCCAGCACTTAGGAGGCCGAGGCAGGTGGATTTCTGTGAGTTCGAGGCCAGCCTGGCTTACAGAGCAACTTCCAGGACAGCCAGGGCTGTAACACAGAGAAACCCTGTCTCGAAAAGCCAAACCAAACCAAACAAACAAACATTTTATCTTGTCATAAAGAGAAAGCAATTAAAACCAACAGTAACCGGTCTGGGAACATAGCTTGATGGTAGAATGCTTGCTGGTCCCACAGGAAGCTGTGGGTTCAAGTTCCAGCGCTGTTTAGAAAAAAAAAAAACAATGAATACAGACTTTCATTCAGGTACTGCACTTAAATTCTTGCTTACTGATACTACTGTCACCCCCAATTTATGAATTGAGGAAATTGAGGTTCAAGGCAATTACATAGTCTGCCCAAGGCCATATATCTTGAGTAGAATGAGGGAGGGAAAATGCCAGTAGATGGGGTCAGAAACCAGGCATTCTGGACACTATTAGGAATTAAACTCTGGCTATGGTTGTAGTGTGTGTAAGTTCAACCCCTAGAGCGCTGGGGCAGGGAAGGAAGAAGACGGGATTCTTAAGGAATTCCTTAAGTTTTGGTCTCACGTATCTGTAACACATGACTTTGGTCTTTTCTGCACACTCTATTCAGGCTTTCGATATCCCCATTGAGGAGGGCCCAGTCCCCAGAACAGGAGCAAAAGGGCCGATTATGTCCATCTACTTCCGCGATCCTGACAGAAATCTCATTGAGGTGTCCAACTATGTCACCTCATGATTGACACCGACCTTCCTTCATTCTGTTCCACAAGATGTCATCTTATCCCTCATTTCCTGCAAATCCCAGAGACCTCCAAGAACTGAGAAGGTTGGCACATCACTGATCCTGCAAAGGAGACCTAAGACAGGTTTATGTCCAAACTTTTGTGTAGAGAGCGCCTCCACCTAAAGCTACTCCAATAAATGATTACTCTCTCCACATAAGTGCGTCGTTCTCAGTCCTGCATCTGGAGGCTTGTCTAGGGCATGAGTTCTCTGAGGTTTTTGGAGGGCTGGGCTAGAGTTTGGTGTCCTTCTGAGATTCAAGGCCCATGACAGATTTCTGCTTGTCAATGATCCATCATCCCTCTCCCAACTTTTCAATCCATCCCATTTCTCTAGCTGCTTCCTGGTGTTTCCTTCACCCCATGAGCCTCATTGAGCTTCAGGATCTCTACAGTTCCTATCAGGCTACCCAGAGTCACAGCAAACAATGCCACCTCCTTCTGGAGGGCTTTCTCTCTTTAGATCTTTTTGTTTGTTTGTTTGTTTTTGTTTTTTGAGACAGGGTTTCTCTGTGTAGCTTTGGTGCCTGTCCTGGAACTCACTCTTGTAGACCAGACTGGCCTCGAACTCACAGAAATCCGCCTGCTTCTGCCTCCCGAGTGCTGGGGAAAAAGGTGTGTTGCCACCACTGCCCAGATCTCTTCAGATCTTAATTGAAGTTCAGTTCCCAAAATAGAATAAAGTCAACTAGCCCCCTTCCTTCCCTCCTTCCTTTCCTCTCCCTCTCTCTTTCTTCCCACTCTTTCTTTATGTTTCCTTCTTTTTCTTCTAGACAGGGATATTTAAGTCAGATTGGCTTCAAACTCAAGGCAATCCTCCTGTCTTTGCCTCATTATGGGTGTGAGTCACAACCACTGCTGGCAAGTTTCTTCTGCTTCTGTCCCTTCCATCATTGCTATGCCATTCTCTCATTTGTTGACTGAAAAGCATTATCTTAAACACATATTGTGTGCTAGGCCCTGTTTCAGGCATTGGAGAGGCAGTGTTGAACAACAGATAAGCTTATCTAGCCAGGCATGGTGGTACTGTTCTAAGCCAAGCACTTGGAAGGTAGAAGTAGGAGCATAATATGTTCTAAGCCAGTCTGATCTACATAGCAAGTTCCAGGCCAGCTAGGGCTACATAATGAGATCTTGCCTCAAAACAAAACAAAATCTTATTTTTATATATGGAGCTGGTACTCAAGTAAATGCTAGAGAATGAATAAGATTAGAACAGGGGCAAGTAATAAAGCTGCTTCCACTGAGTTTGGCATAACCATCACCATTATAAAGCAGAAAAGTTATAGTAAACTACAGGAGATCTTGCCCAATGAAGTAAACAGAATTATACAACAAATAACTAGGTCTTGCTGGGTGGTGGTGGTGCATGCCTTTAATCTCAGCACTCAGGAGGCAGAGGCAGGTGGATCTCTGTGAGTTTGAGGCCAGCCTGGTCTACAGAGCTAGTTCCAGGACAGCCAGGACTGTTTCACAGAGAAACCCTGTCTCAAAAACAAAACAAAAAAACCCAACAAAACAAAACCACTAGATCTGCAGTAATATTCCCTCTTGGGGGAAAGATGGGGGAGAGGAAGGGCTAGAGTTATTCGTAAGACCCTTCCCTGAGACTCCAGTTTCTGCTCTCTCCCTCCTGCCCCAGAAATGCTGATGCACTGAGAGGTGAAAATTGATGGCGCAGTGGGACGTTTTAGTGGTGTAGTTGTTCCTAAGTCATCCGCACTCTTAGAAGGACTTGCTAAAACCTATTTAGTCACCAAGCTGGACTTGACGATCTGTCCTTGGTCTGTCAGCTCCTTCCCTATTTGGGGTAAAAAGGCATTTCTTTCACATCTATCCAGAAATGTCACAAAATGTGACCAAACAGAACAGGAACATTGACTGAAGCAGAAATGAGCGGAGAGTCCACAAAGAGTCTTGGATGACCATCTTCCTCCCTGGCCAATGTGGCCTATCACATAAATGCGATGATGACCTGGATTCAGCTGGTGAATAAAGAACATACTGCAGCCCCTGAGAAGAACACAGACGGGCCAGGAGTGTGAGAAAGTTGTGGTGGAAGCTGCATAATTCCCACTATAGGTGGCAAGACATGCAACTGAAGCTGAGCTGTCTTCCTGAAGGAAACGGGCCTCAAGAAAGGGATATGTGGATGCCATTCTGCACGTTAGTCTCTAATCGGGGAGAAAAGGTGGAAATAATAATGAAATAGGGGTGTTATCTTGCAATTTCTTTTTTCTGTTTTGTTTTGTTTTCTTTTTCAAGATAAGGTTTCTCTGTAGCTTTGGAGCCTGTCCTGGAACCAGCTTTTGTAGACCAGGCTGGCCTCGAACTCACAGAGATCTGCCTGCCTCTGCCTCCTGAGTGCTGGGATTAGAGGAGTGCACCACCACTGCCCAGCAATTTTGAAATTCCGCCCCCCCCTTTTTAAAAAGATGTTATTTATTTATTATGTATACAGTACTCTGCCTGCATGTATGCCTGCAGACCTGGAGAGGGTACCAGATCTCGTTACAGATGGTTGTGAGCCACCACGTGGTTGCTGGGAATTGAACTCAGGACCTCTGGAAGAGCAACCAGTGCTCTTAACCTCTGTGCCATCCCTCCAGCCCTCTTGCCATTTTCTCACAGCTGGCAAGGTGTTAGGCAAGAGTGTGAAGTAGAATATGCATGGAAAATCCCCTCCTGGGCTGGAAAAATGGCTCAGGAGGTACAAGCACTCACCACACAAGTCTACCAACCTAAGGCCAGAGCCTCAGGACACATGTAAAAGTAGGGCACTGTAGAAAATCTGTTTGGAATCCCTGTGTGTCCCTTCCGGGGGGGGGGGGGGGACGGGACAGAGAAATCTCCAGACCTTCAACGTCACCTGGCCAATAACGGTGAAGACATGCCATCTCAAATAAGGTAGGAAAGTGAGGACCAACACCCGAAGGTTGTTCATCTGACCTTCATACATGCAGTGACATGCATACCCCCCCATGAACAATCACTAACACACATTAACATGCGCTCACATATATACACACATGCACACACACGGGGGTTAAAAAAAAAACTTGCCATTCAAGTTTGACTACCTAATTTCCATCTACAGAATTCACAGTGGAACCAGAGGACTGACTCCCAAAAGTTGTTATACACACACACACACACACACACACATACACACAAATTTAAAAAAAAAATCTTGAAACTCATGAGGGCCTGGGCTGTGTAGAGGAACAAAGTGAGGTTCAAGTAATAAAAGATACCCTTCAGGTCTGACCTTCAAGAAAGAAGAAGGGAAATTCCTGATTCAGCGCACACACGGAGGCCTTAGGAAAGATTTTTGTTTTGTTGCTCTGGCTGGCCTGAAACTTGTTATTTAAACTGGGCTGGCCTTGAATTCACAGCGATCTGTCTGCCTCTGTCTCCAAAGTGCTGGATTAATGGTGCATGCCACCATGTCTGGCATGGGAAAGACGCTTAAAGAAGAAATCAAAGATCCTCTCACAGTCTGTCTAGTGAGGCGGTGGGACACGAGGGTAGATGAACTTCAGTATGCCTATCATGGAAGCAAAGATGCAGCAATAACCACTGTCAGAGAAAGAAAGTGCGAACGAATGCAACCAGTTCCTGACTGGCTCACTTGAGTCATTAGGGCCATTTGCTAATTACTTGCTGGAGTTCCCATGAACATTAGGGACTGGAAGACAATGAGGATAGACATTACTGAAAGGACTGGGAATAAAAGAAGTGGGGTTTGATGCCCAGTTCGCTGACAGATAAGAAGTCATTTCTTTGGGGACCTTGGGAAAGAATGGGTGTTAACAGCTTTGCTGAGACTCGGGGCTTCCAATCTTTGTGAGGTAGCAGAGGCTGGTAGGTGAGAATCATTTAGACTAGCATGCAAATTGGGATCAGAAAGTGCTGAAGCAATCGGGGGAATGCAGAGAAGAAAGCAGACCAGAGGGCCTGTCTGGGTCTGTCTGGCAAGATCTGTGTTGAGCTGGAGTTTTGAGGGGAAAAAAAATCTGATCAAACGCCAGGGCTGTGTTTGTGAATCTCTCTAAGGCTCTGAAAGGGAAGAGCAGCTCATCAAAGCAGTGAACAGTAGTAGGGGGACAGGTGATCCCCACTGTATCCTTTCCTGTGGAGAAAGGACAGAGCATGTGCTATCAAACTCGTGGATCACAACTTATGCCCTAAATCAGGTCTTGCTACCTGTCCTCAATAAGTCAATTAGAAGAGCCAAATTAAAGTGATTTGAAGACAGATAAAAAGATTTATTCAATGTGGAAAGAGGGATAAAGAGAACCAGGAACCCCCACATCTATCTTTGGGGTCCTTTTCCCAGCATGAGATTTCAGAAAAATTCTCCTTTCTCTTTCTCTTCTCTCTCTCTTTCTCTCTCTCCTCTCTCTCGATTTATTTACTTATTCATTATTTGATTTTTTTTTTGTTTTTTTTTTCCGAGACAGAGTTTTGCTGTAGTTTTGGAGCCTGTCCTGGAACTAGCTCTTGTAGACCAGGCTAGCCTCGAACTCACAGAGATCCGCCTGCCTCTGCTTCCCGAGTGCTTCCCAAGTACTGGGATTTAAAGCTTGTGCCACCACCACCCGGCTCTTTTTTGGTTTTTCAAGACTTGGTTTCTCTGTAACAGCCCTGGCTATCCTGGAACTCACTCTGTAGACCAGGCTGACCTCGAACTCAAGAGATTCACTTGCCCCTGCCTCCTGAGTGCTGAGGTTGAAGGTGTGTACCAACAGTGTCTGGCACAGCCTAAATATCTTTCAACTGACTAATGGATAATAAAAATGTGGTACGTATAAACTATTAATACTATTCAGCTATAAACAAAATGAAATAAAGACCTTGCAGATAAATGTATGAAACCAGAAAAGATCACAATGAGTGACGTGACCCAGGTCCAGAAAGACAAACACTGCAGGTTTTCTCCCATCTGTGGTTCCTACCTCCCTGTCTTCAGATGTGCACTTATAACTTGGATTAAGTACAGAAACCAGGAAGTAAAGGGGAAGTATGGGGGTCAGGGGAGCAATAGAGAGAGGAGTAACAGAGTACAGTGATCTAAATGGAGAAATGAACAGAACAGAACAATGACAAAATGACAACACCAATAGACAACTTAACATGGAAAGGTGAAGTCCCCAATTGATTATCCTAAATATATCCTATTTAATATATATTTTGCATATAATATACACATATATTAGAATATATTTTAAAATCCTTATGTACTATATACTGTAGACTTTATTAGACTGTATTTATATATTTAGGAATACATACACACACCACTACGACCACCATTCCCCCAACAACAATAACACCAGTTTTAAAGAGTTCATCAATTTGAGAGAGGCAAGGTGGGGAGTATATGGGATGGGTTAGAGGGAGAAAAGGGAAGGGGAATGGTGTGATTATATCACAATTTCAAAAAAAAGAGATTAGTTCCTCAATGTGGACATTTGATTATATATTTTTTTCTTTTTTGGTTTTTTTCAAGACAGGGTTTCTCTGGGTAGCTCTTGCTGTCCTGAAACTCACTCTGTAGTCCAGGCTGGTCTCAAACTCACAGAAACTCACCTGCCTTTGCCTCTCAAGCGCTGGGATTAAAGGCGTGCGTCACCATGCCTAGTGACATTTGATTATAAGAGAAATAAAATCTTGACTTCTGTACAAAAAGAAAAAAAGACTGGTCTGTAGGCATGTTCTTGATTAATGACTGGTGTGCGAGGGTAGTGCCAGCCCTGGGCAGGTGGTTATGGGGCATTAAGAAAGCAAACTGAGCAATACAGGAGGAATAAGCCAGGACAGCACTCCTCCATGGCCTCTGTATCAGTTCCTGCCCCAGGCTCCTGCCTTGGGTTCTTGTCCTGACTTCTGCTCATGATGAACTACATCTGTAAGATGAAATAAACCCTTTCTTCCCCAAGTTGCTATTGGTTATGGTATTTATCACAAAAATAGGAACCTAACTAAAAGAGGACCCCTTGAGCCCCTGCTCTCTCCATGATATGCTGCTAACTGGCAAAGCTATTGCAAGTCCCCAGCAGGTAATCATAACTGCTCAGGCTTCCAGAGAGCAATGGTCATGTCCCAGCTGAGGATGCTGTCTCACAGGTGATTCTACCTCTTCCTCTGGCTTTTACATTCTTTCCGCCTCCTCTTCCTGCCCACGTTTCCTTAGCCTTGGAAGGTGTGCTACAGACGTGCCACGTAGGGCTGAGTGTTCAAACGCCACTTGTTTTTATACACTTTGAGAAACTGCAGTAAGTAGAGCCCACTGCCAAAAACCTCCCTGACTAAAGCTGACGGCTGCACTCAGCTGCAAGCAAAAAAAAACGCAACTAGACAGGCCTATCATGCCCATTTAGAAAAACAGCATGGGAATTCCTCACTTAAATCCAATCAGGAAGCAACTGGTTGAACCTATATCAGTCCCTGCCATTATTGCACCACCAGAGACATCTTTTCTGGCAGAGCAGTAGTGTATAGTATGTACACAGGACCCCAACAGCCTGAAAAACACCTCTTAGCACTGGGAAAGCTAACTGGCAGGGAGAAAGCTCATTTTTCATTTTCCATGTTCCACAATCAAGCGCTCAGTGCCTAAGCAATAGATCTCACCATATAGTTCTGGTAGACAAACAACAGCAGTGTCAATAATTACAATAGCCTGTATTATTTGGGTGGCCTTGAGTGTTGGGGGCACAGCGGTCCTTGTGCTCACAGAAAAGCACTAAGACAAGGAGGGACGTTAATCACGCAGGGGTGTCTCCTCAATGGAGGTGATGCAAATAAAATACCTGCATTGCATCCAGAAAGCTGAGAATGGGTTTTGTTAAAGACCTGGTGCCCATTTTGCTATCCACGGACTTTTACTAGAGAGGCAGACCTCACCTAAATTCCCCAGAATAATCATCCCAGATTCTTCCCTCACTGGACAGGAAGGAGTAAATCTCTCTCTGATTTTGTACATAGACTATTCTTTTTATTTTCTTTTTTATTATATTTATCTTAAAATTTTTCATACAATATATTTCGAGAGCCAGGCATGGTGGTGCACGCCTTTAATCCCAGCACTGGGGAGGTAGAGGCAGGTGGATCTCAATGAGTTCGAGGTCAGCCTGGTCTACAGAGCTAGTTCCAGGACAGCCAGAGCTACACAGAGAAACCCTGTCTCAAAAACAAAACAAGCAAACAAAAACCCCTGCTATATTTTGAACATGTTCTTTCTACTCTCTCAAGTCCTCCTATATCTTCTTTATCCCTCCTCCCAGCCAACTTCATGTTTTGTTTTCTTGGGGGATTTGCTGTTGTTTGTTATTAGTTTTTATTTTTTTAATGTTTTAATAATTTATTTAACTTTATTTTATATGCATTGGTATGAAGGTATCAGATCCCCTGGAACTGGGGTTATAGACAGTTGTGAGCTGCCATGTGGGTGCTGGGATTTGAACCTGGGTCTTCTGGAAGACCAGCCAGAGCTCTTAACTGCTGAGCCATCTCTCCAGCTCTGTTTTTTATTTTTTGAGAGAAACCAATAGAAGATTCTAACCATCAGAGTCCCATTGGTATATGAATTCAGCAAGGCTGCAAGATGCAAGATTGTATGTGATGCAAGATTATGCAAAAGGTAATTCTATTATGAGAAATTAACAAACTATAAAATGAAATCAAGGTGTTAGGGATTTAGGGCTAGAGAGATGGCTCAACAGTTAAGAGCTCTTGTTGCTCCTGCAGAGGACTCGGATTGGGTTCCCAGCCCCCTAATGGTGACTCACAACCATGGGAAACCCCAGGCCCTCTTGTTGATTTCAATTTATAGTCTGTGAGACTGGGGATACAGCTCAGCAATGGGGTACTCGCCTAATATGCCCGAGACCCTGTGTTTGATCCCTGGCATGGCAAAACAAAATTTTCAAAAACAATACATCAGTGTACATGAAGAATAGTCAAAATAACTAACCTGGAATCTATGGAGTATTGGGCTGGGGATGTGGTTCAGTTGATCGAGTGCCTGAGGAGAATAATGGGATCATGTCTAAAACAAAACCAAACAACTTCAAGTGAGTTAGGCTTGGAAGCAGCAACACTGAAGAGGCAGTATCAGGAGGATCAAAGCCTGGACCACTTGAAATTCTGTCTCAAAAAGAAAATTACAGTGGGTAAAGGCACTAGCGGTGGAAACCTGACAGCCAGAGTTAATTCTCATGAACATGTGTAAAAAAGCCAGATGTGATGCCACGCATCTGTAATGACATCTCTCTTACTGTAAAATGAAAGACAGAGACAAGATGTCATCAGGGAGATCACGGGCCAGGTAGCCTGAATTATATAGTTCATACTTCAGCCGGAGAGATAGCAAGAAGTGACTCCTGAAAGTGGCCTTTCACCTTTCTATGTGCATCATGGTGGTACAGGCATGCAACTTAAACCACGGGAGAGAAGCCTAGGGGTGTAGTTCAGTAGGTAGCGTGCTTGTGCGGCATGTGCAAAGATCTGGATTCAGTCTCTGCCTCCACATCGAACAGGGTATGGGGCTGCATGTTTATAATCCCAGAACTGAGAGGTGGAGACAGAGGGATCACAGGCTCAAGATAATCTTCCATTACATAGGAAGATTACTCTTCCCCCCCAAAAGACTTTTAATTTGCAAAATTAAAAAAGAACTCCCACAAACAGGGGCTAGGGAGATGGCTCTATGGGTAAAATACTTTATGAGGACTTGAATTCAAATCTCCAGAACCTACAGAAGCCAAGCATGGTAACCAGAATCTGTAATCCCAGTGTCCCAACAGCAACATGGTTAGCAGAGACAGGAGAACTCTATCTAAGAAGCTCATGAGTAGGTTACCCTACCATATGCAGCAACCATCAGCACCAGAAGGAGGGTGAGGACCTAAATAGGGATTGGCTTTTGACTTCCACATATGTACTATGGCACATGTGAGTCCACATTCATATTAAAATGCACACACCAAACACACACACACACACAATTTTAGTTACTTGTGTTGTAAAAAGATCATGACCAAGGCAACTGTTCTAAAGGAAAGCATTTAATTGGGGGGGCTTGCTGACAATTTCAGAGGCTTAGTCTGTTATCATTATGGTGGGGAACATGGCACAAGGCAGACAGGAGTTGGAGTACTATCTAAGACGGCTCATCCTCATCCTATGTCTTCATTCACAGGCAGAGAGAGACTCTGGGCCTGGCATGGGCATTTGAAACCTCAAAGCCCATTCCCAGTGACATATTTCCTCCAACAAGGCCACACCTCTGAGTCCTTCCCAAATAGTGCCACTCCCTGATGCCTAAGCATTCAAATATATGAGCCTGTGGGGACCATTCTTATTCAGGTCACCACATATACATATACAAAAATCCCACTGAGCTATTTAAACTTGTTACTGGTGAAAAGGCACAGTGTGTGTCCTCCGGCGTTCCTCCTCATGCACTTTCTTTAAAATCTTGTAAACTTGTCTGTTTAGTTTTGTGCACATATACTGCAAGGGGTGCACCTATGCCACACAGGGGGGGGGGGCACACATGCCACCGCGTAGAGTGTGTTCTTTCCTTTCACATTTACATGGGTTCCAGGGATCAAACTCAGTTCGCTTTACCTGCTGAGACATCTTGTTACTCTCTTCCTTTCAAATGGTTTCTTTTTGGTGTGTGTGTGTGTGTGTGTGCGCGCGCGCGTGTCTGTGTGTGGCTGCAAATACATATGGGTCCTTCAGCACTGCCCACCCAGGCCAGAAGACAGAGTCCGATTCCCTGGAACTGGAGTAACAGGCAGTCGTGAGCTACCCTATACTGGGAACTAAGCCCAGGTCCTCTGCAAGAGTAGCAAGTGCTCTTTTTTTAATGTGTGTACAGTATGTTTGTATGTAAGCCACATGTGTGCAGTGCCCATGGAGGCCAGAAGAAGGCATCAGAATATCTGGGGCTGGGGTAACAGGTGTGAGACGCCCAATGTGGGTGCTGGGAACCGAACTCGGCTCCTCTGGAAGAGCAGCAAGAGCTCCTCACGGAGGAGCCATCTCTCCGGTCACAAGTGCTCTTTTTTTAAAAGAAAAAAAAAGATACTTATTTATTATGTATACAATATTCTGTCTGTGTATATGCCTGCAGGCCAGAAGCGGGCACACGACCCCATTACAGATGGTTGTGAGCCACCATGGAGTTGCTGGGAATTGAACTCAGGACCTTTGAAAGAGCAGGCAATGCTCTTAACTTCTGAGCCATGTCTCCAGCCCCTAGCAAGTGCTCTTAATGGTTGAGTCTTCCCACTGCTTGCAGGCATTTTTAAAGAAAGGGTCTCACTGTGTGGCCCTGCCTGGTCTAGAACTAAGGGTGAAGCCAAGGTCTTGTCTGTAACTCACAGATCTCTGCCGGTGTCTGCCTGTAGTGTTCTGGGACTAAAGGCATGTGCCGCCATCTGCATAGCCTGAGTCCATTTCCTCAACAGCTGCTGAGAGCCACCTTTTCCCCAAGGCCAGCATTGGTGGCGCACGCCTTTAATCCCAGCACTCGGGAGGCAGAGGCAGGCGGATCTCTGTGAGTTCGAGACCAGCCTGGTCTAGTTCCAGAACAGGCTCCAAAGCTACAGAGAAACCCTGTCTCAAAAAAAAGATGGAGAAGGAGGAACAAGGTAGGCCAGCAGTTAAGAGCACTGGCTGCTTGTGCAGAGGACTCTGGCCCAGTCCCCAGCCCCTACAAGGTGGCTCACAACCATGTGTAACTCTAGTTCCAGGGCATCTGGCACCTTTTGAAGTCCATGAACACCAGGCATGCATGTGGTGCACTTACAAACACACGGGAAAACACTCATACACATAAGAATAAACAAACAAAAGTCAAAACCGAAACTGACTCTACTGCACAAAACTGACCTGGTGTCTCACTCAGCACTGTTCCTCATTGCCGCCTCCCTGACCCCACTTCCTCCCTCCTTGCACAGGTCCACTTCTCAGAGTGCCCCTTCTTCCTCCTTGGTTTTATTTCATTGCTATTGTTTTTTTTAAGTTGGAAGAGTCTAGGTGTTTGGTAATGCGTAGCAACTTGGCAGGGCACCAGGGGAAAACTCAGGGTTGATTTTGAACTCAGGAAAGTTGAGACACCAAACACCACCAGCTGCCAGGGTCTTTACTTCTGCTGAGGACTGCGTTTGTTTGGGGTTCCTCTCTCCCCACTACTCTGCTGTTGTCCCCTGTCTTCTCCCCTCCCCTCCTGTCCTCCCCAGAGCCCTCTCTCCTGTCTCTCCCCTCCATTCTCTGCCATCTCTAACAATCCTTTAGTCACAGTTCAGGTCAGGAAACAGGACTTTGACCCTCTTTGCAATCTAGGCATCAAATAGCCCATGAAGTGAGGTCTCCATAGCTACCCCACTGTCAAGTTGAGAGGCCCAGAAGGTCCTCGGGAGGCCAGGCCATCCTGGGTAAAAATCATGGCAAACAAGTGATTCATACGTCACATCACATGCCATGTGGAAGGGGGTTGTAGAAGTCTCCTAGCTGCCTGGTTTATTACACACCCTCTGGTTTTTCCTCTGGGGAAAGGTTTCCTGGCCTCCTCAGGTAATCCGGCAGAGAA
Organism: Microtus pennsylvanicus; assembly: GCF_037038515.1. NCBI lineage: Eukaryota > Metazoa > Chordata > Mammalia > Rodentia > Cricetidae > Microtus > Microtus pennsylvanicus. The sequence goes on along the minus strand of NC_134601.1, from coordinate 133,260,568 downwards.
AGAACTCAGCTGCTCCGCGTGTTCTTACTGTTTCCACAGCCTAGCGAATGAGGGCTCCATCCCATCCTCCTCACTGACAGTCTCTTCCTGGTCCTTCTAAGGCACGTTTTGCTGTGTTATGGTGTCCGGAGCAAGAGGGAATTCTTACTACTCAGAGACCTTGAATTCATTCCCTGAAAGCCTATCCCTTCCTTTAATAAACTACCAACACCCTGCTGGGTCAGATTCTCCATAGGACTACATGGGACAAGAGCTGTCATATTCACATACATGCTGGTTTCTGAACTTTATAGCACTCTGCTGGATGGCAATGCACCGTGGACTAGCAAAGTTACGCAGCCCCTAAACATGTGAGGCACTGAAAACATTCCAAAGAATTATGGCAAAGCCCAAGAAATCACTCAGCAAACAGCAAGAGTGCAATCTCGTCATACTTCTAGGCGGACTGATGAAGCTCTTAAAAACCATAACAATATAGACCCTAACTCAGCCGATGAGAAAGTCCTCATTACTCTGGATTCTACTGCCTGACAGGCCCCAGACATTAGGAGAAAATTACAAATTAGGACGGGGCATTAAACTCCTACAGCCCGGTTAATGAACTCTTTAGAGTGTTCAATAAGAAAGGCAAGACAGAGGAAGCTCCCCAGGATAAAAGGTTGGCTGAAACATTCCAGGTTTTATCTTCCTTAATCTATTTGCCCCTCTAAGTTATCCCAGCAAAAGCCTTCACTAGAGCTTAGGAATTGCCGACAGGCTGTGCAGCCGAGTCACTGCACCTTTTGTGGCACAGGGGTTTATTAGCAATGGGAATGCCCTGACCTTTCCAGTCAGGTGCAACCGCATGGCAACCTGAACCAAAGGCCCCTTGCGGCCTCATGGAGAGATGATTCTGCAGTGGGATAATGGGGCCGGAGCATCACACAGCTCCAGAAATTGAAGCTGACATCACATATAAAGAGCCTTGGTCATCTTAGACATGACATGAAAAAAGATAATTCTTATAAACGGGGGATTAATATAGAGGCTTTCTTTTCTCCCTCTGGAATTGTCTTTTTCCCCTTTTGTTAAAAAAATAAAATAAAAACAAAAAAGCAAACAAAAACCCCATTTACTCAAAGTTGTTATCTCAGCTATGCCAAGTTAACACTATTTAAGGCTAAAAGCAGGCCATTTTAAAGCCAATCTGCTAGGAGGTGCAGCAGCTTCACCAGAATTTACATAAACTTTACAATCTTAATTTGTAAATTTACCTTTGGGTAAGTACCTTAGGGTAATTCATGTTATATGGTAGTTTTTTTAAATTGTTTTTAATGTGTGTTTGTGTACTATATGTGCATGGTATATACATGCGAGCATGCAGATACATGACTCCGTATGCACAAATGTAGATGCTGCAGGAAGACATTGGTTGTACCTTATTGCCTTGAGACAGAGTCCCTTACATTTCTAGCTTGGCTGGTTAATCCAGCAAGCTCCCAGGATCCACTTGTCTTTTTTTTATCTTCCCAAAGCTGAGATTATAGCCATGCATATTCATGTACATCCATGCACAGCCATGTTACATCCATGTACATCCGTGGACATCCATGTACATCAGTGCACAGCCATGTACATCTGTGCACATCCATGTACATCCGTGCACAGCCATGCACATCCATGTACATCCGTGCACAGCCATGTACATCCATGTACATCCGTGCACAGCCATGTACATCCATGTACATCAGTGCACAGCCATGTACATCAGTGCACAGCCATGTACATCAGTGCACAGCCATGTACATCAGTGCACATCCATGTACATCCGTGCACAGCCATGTACATCCATGTACATCAGTGCACAGCCATGTACATCCGTGCACAGTCATGTACATCCATGTACATCAGTGCACAGCCATGTACATCAGTGCACAGCCATGTACATCAGTGCACAGCCATGTACATCCATGTACATCAGTGCACAGCCATGTACATCCATGTACATCAGTGCACAGCCATGTACATCCATGTACATCAGTGCACAGCCATGTACATCTGTGCACAGCCATGTACATCCGTGCACAGCCATGTACATCCATGTACATCAGTGCACAGCCATGTACATCTGTGCACAGCCATGTACATCCGTGCACAGCCATGTACATCCATGTACATCAGTGCACAGCCATGTACATCCGTGCACAGCCATGTACATCCGTGCACAGCCATGTACATCCGTGCACAGCCATGTACATCCGAGCACAGCCATGTACATCAGTGCACAGCCATGTACATCCGTGCACAGCCATGTACATCCGTGCACAGCCATGTACATCCGTGCACAGCCATGTACATCCGAGCACAGCCATGTACATCCGTGCACAGCCATGTACATCCGTGCACAGCCATGCACATCCGAGCACAGCCATGTACATCCGTGCACAGCCATGTACATCCATGTACATCCGTGCACAGCCATGTACATCCGTGCACAGCCATGTACATCCGTGCACAGCCATGTACATCCGAGCACAGCCATGCACATCCAAGCACAGCCATGCACATCCAAGCACAGCCATGCACATCCAAGCACAGCCATGCACATCCGAGCACAGCCATGTACACCTGAGCACAGCCATGCACAGCCATGCACAGCCGTGCACAGCTTTTAATGTGGGTGTGGGTATTTGAATTCAGGGCTTCATACTTGTACAGCAAGGATTCTTACCCACTAGTCCACCTCCTAGCCTTTTATATGATGCTTATACCATAGCATCCTTCCAGATTTTATTTTCCTTTTAAATATGGTTTCTTGTAGTGTGTGGTTCTTAAGCCCAAACTCCTGATCCTCCTGCCTCTACTTCCCAAGTGCTGGGATTGCAGGAGTGCACCGCTACACTCACCTGTCCTGTAGTTTGCAATATTTAAGTTAAAAAATTGGCCTTTTAGAGACAGGGTCTCATTCTATAGCTCTTACTGGCTTGGAACTCATGACAATCCTGCCTTAGTCTGTCAGTTACTGGGGTTACAGACATGAGCCACTGAGCCTGGTTTAAATAAAATTGATAAATTATTTAATTTCAGATTTTTTGTAAGGTAAAAATAAAACAAGTCTCTAAATTGTTAACATATGTTCCTGTTTCTACTACATGCTTTCTTTATAATTTACTATTTCTGTTGTATGTGCATGTATCACATGTGTGTACTTCTATGTGATCTTGGGGGACAGAACTCATGTTGTCAGTCTTGTAGGGCTGAGCCATCCCCACTGGTCAGTTTCTTAGATGTTTTTAAGTTACAATAGTCAATGTTTTCCTTTTTATGTTGTTGTTGTTTTGAGACAGGGTTTCTCTGTGTAGCCCTGGCTGTTCTGGAACTCGCTCTGTAGACCAGGCTGACCTCGAACTCACAGAGATCTGCCTGCTTCTGCCTCCCGAGTGCTGGGATTAAAGTTGTACACTACTACCACACAACTCGCTCTTTCTTTTTTAACTGAGCGAGCTTCAATATTAGATCTAGAATCTCCATTCATTGGGCCCATTATCGATAAACTCAGCCTGATCCAATATTGTGTACCTTCCACCACTGCCTGGCCCATTTTATTATTATTATTGTACAGTCAGGACTACAAAGAGAGACCCTGACTACAAAAACTTAATTAATTAAAAATAAATAAAACCACAATAAAACATTTATTATTTAACTATACAATTGTTTTAAAGTTTTGAAATTAATTCCTTTACAACTGTAGATAATAAGAAACAATTTATGGTACTCTAATATATTTGAAATTCTACATATCTGTTGCTAAACACACACACACACACATCTTGAGGCAAAAAAAGATATGTGTCTAAGTTTTTATAAATGCTAAGCAAAAGTTTGCATGTTAAATGTATGTAAAGTTAATACATAACAAAACAACCAATAATATTCTGCTTTATACAGTATGCATTGTATCAAAACCTTAAACACATAAAGTGCTTACTAAAGTATCTGGCATTTCTGCTGTAGATTTAGTAAAATTCAGAATTGTTTGCTTGTTTCATTTTATTTTGCATTTCTGTGTCTGTGTAGGGATGTGTGCACACGAGTGTGGGTAAGTGCCTTGGAAACCTGATCCCTCTGGAGCTGGACTTACAGGCCATTGTGAGCTGCCTGACACGGTTGCTGGGAACCAAATTCAGATCGTCTGTAAGATCAGTACATGCTCTTGACAGCTAAGCCATCTCTCCAGTCCCGTTTTATTTTGTGAGACAGGGTTATGCTACATATTGGCTGGCCTAGAACTTGCTATGTAGATCATGCTAGACTAAAATTCACTACATGGTGTTGTGGGGTATTTGTACACTGTGTGAAGATGTACTGCTGTGATTGGTTTAATAAAGAGATATTGGTCAATAGTTAGGCAGGAGAGTATAGGGTATAGGTGGGACTTCCAGACAGAGAGAGCTCTGGGAAGAAGAAAGGAGGAGTCACCAGCTGGATATAGAGGAAGCAAGACATGCAAGAGGAGAGGTAAAAGCATCATGCATATTAATAGAAATGGGTTAATTTAAGTTATAAGAGCTAGTTAGGCCGGGTGGTGGTGGCGCACGCCTTTAATCCTAGCACTCAGGAGGCAGAGGCTGGCAGATCTCTGTGAGTTTGAGGCCAGCCTGGTCTACAAGAGCTAGTTCCAGGACAGGCTCCAAAGCTACAGATAAAACCCTGTCTTGAAAAACCAAAAAAAAAAAAATAATTAATAAGAAATCTTCATGTGAGACCATCCTGGTCTACAAGAGCTAGTTCCAGGACGGGCTCCAAAACCACATAGAAACCCTGTCTCAAAAAACCAAAAAAAAAAAAAAAAAAGAAATCTTCATGTTATTATTTGGAAGCTGGCTGGTGGGACAGAGAAAGACTCCTTACAACATAACCAAGGTTGGCTTTGAACTCCAGCCTCTACCTCCAAGTATGTCATCATGCCCCATTCAGATCTTTTTCTTCGTCCATTTGGACAATTCTGCCACTTCAAAGCTGGCCCACAGCCAGATGTGGTGGCTTATATCTATTATTCTAGCATCCCCTGAGGCTGAGACAGGAGGATCACCACAAGTTGGAGGCTAGTGTAGGTTATACAGTGAGGTTCAGGCCACCCTTGGGCTAGGCTGCAATGTATGGCCCTCTCTTAAAAAAGTAAATAAATAAGTTCCAGCCAGCTTGGATCACATGGTGAGTTCTTGTCATTAAATAAAAGGAAATAGAAATAAAATATAAGAAGGTTTGGGCTCGGGATATATAGCTCAGTTGGTAGATCACTTGACTGGCATGTACAAGGCCCTAGATTTGTTAGCGAACTTGGGGGTCATAACTTGTGCCCCAACCCAGGTCTGGTCTTCTTGTCCTCACTAAGCTAATTAAAAGAGCCAAATTAAAAGTGAAAAGCAGGTGATTTAGTCAATAAGGCCACACAGGGAAGAGGGACAAAGATCTCAATGCAAGGGTCTCTTTAGAATATCTTCATTACTTCCAGACTGGTCCCAGTGCCCTACTTTCTGTTTAATACCACTGTCTTGAGGTGGCACGTATCTATGTCTAAAACAAGGTGACAAATAAAGTGACAGTAGGGATGAAGGTTCGAACCTATTTAGTTAGTGTCAGGTATCACACATAGGAATCATTTTTCTCTTACTGTGGTGGCCCACACCTTTAAGCACAGCACTTGAGAGGCAGAGTTCAAGTTTCGTCTGGTCTACAAAGGGAGTTTCCGGACAGCCAAGGCCACAGAGAAACCCTGTCTTGAAAAAAACAAACAAAAGAATCATTTTTCCTGGCTTTTAGTTACTTTTGGAAGGGCTGACACAGCGAACTCCATCTCATTGGTTTGAGATAGGCTCTCATCAGGAGGCCTACGTTGGCCTCAAACTTGCGATCCTCAATATTTGGGCTTCCCAGTTGCTGGGATTACAGGCAAGTGCTACCATGCCTACCTTGACTTTATTCAGGCCTGACAACCACCCCACCCCCATCTCTGAACAAACATTTTCTGAAGACATTGTTAATTGACCATCTGGTGGTTCTGCTCTCCATCGCCGGATGCTAGGGCAAGATTCACCCTGGTTGGTCCGATTTGCTCTGCCTCGGGGCGGTAAATGACAGATGTTAAGAAGCTAGTGCTAACAAACCCCTCAGGCCTAAATTGAACAATTAGGTGGAAAAGGAATGGCTCTTTGATCAGGCCTACCTGGAAACCATTCTACTTGTCCTGTGGCTAAAGTTCTAGCACCTCACAAATGTTCAGGTTCATTTGTCGGAAGCCATACTTCTGGAGAACATTAGCAGACAGGTCAGTTATCAAGCTGTACAAAACACATCAGGCAATCCACAACACTTCACTAAAACGCTTTACAAAAATTTGCCCAGGGGCTAGACAGCCAGCTCAAATGGTTAAGAGAACCCAGGTGCAGTTTCCAGCACCCACATTCAGGTCACACCTGTCTGTAACTCCAGTCCCAAGGCATCCAATGCCCTCTTCTGATTTCCGTGGGCACCTGGGTGAATGTGGTGCACAGACATACATGCAGGCAAAACAAAAAAGAAATGATTCTTTTTTTTTAAAGATTTATTTATTTATTTTGTTCACAGTGTTCTGTCTGCATGTGTGCCTGCAAGCCAGAAGAAGGCACCAGATTTCATTACAGATGTTTGTGAGCCACTATGTGGTTACTGGGAATTGAACTCAGGACCTCTGGAAGAACAATCAGTGCTCTTAACCTCTGAGCCATCTCTCCAGCCCCAAGAAATGATTCTTTTTTTTTAAAGATTTATTTATTTATTATATATACAACATTCTGCCTCCATGTATGCCCACATGCCAGAGGAGGGTGCCAGATCTCAGTACAAATGGTTGTGAGCCACCATGTGATTGCTGGGAATTGAACTTAGGACCTCTGGAAGAGCAGCCAGTGCTCTTAACCGCTGAGCCATCTCTCCAGCCCCAAGAAATGATTCTTATGTATGTATTTGTTTGTTTGTTTGTTTTGCTTTTCGAGACAGGGTTTCTCGGTAGCTTTGGAGCCTGTTCTGGAACTCACTCTGTAGACCAGGCTGACCTCAAATCCACAGAGATCCGCCTGCCTCTGCCTCCCAAGTGCTGAGATTAAAAAGGCATTGTGCCACCATCACCTGACATGATTTTTTTTTAAAAAACACATTATCAGCCGGGTGGTGGTGGTGCACGCCTTTAATCCCAGCACTCGGGAGGCAGAGGCAGGCGGATCTCTGGGAGTTCGAGGCCAGCCTGGTCGACGAGAGCTAGTTCTGGGACAGGTACCAAAGCCACAGAGAAACCCTGTCTCGAAAAACCAAAAAAAAAAAAAACCCCAACACATAATCAACAATAGTAAAGCTACTTTGAAAATTAAGCAATCAAATCATGTACAAATTTACAAATACCTAATGTCTGCCGATCTTTAGAAGGCTGGCAGAGTTTAAGAGGCATCTACATGTAAAAGGAGCAACAGTTAGCATCATGGTACAGAAGAATATATATGTTGCTTTTCCTTCTGTTTTTTTTCATGACAGGATTTTCCTGAGTAGCCCTGACTGTCCTGGAAACTCACTCTATAGGCCAGGCTGGCCTTGAACTCAAGAGATCCAACGGCCTCTGCCTTCCAAATGCTGGAATTAAAGGCCTGTGTCACCACTGCCTGGCTAGATGTTACTTCTTTTTTCTTTTTTTTTTTTTTTTTTTGGTTTTTCGAGACAGGGTTTCTCTGTGGCTTTGGAGCCTGTCCTGGAACTAGCTCTGTAGACCAGGCTGGCCTCGAACTCACAGAGATCCACCTGCCTCTGCCTCCCGAGTGCTGGGATTAAAGGCGTGCGCCACCACCACCCGGCTAGATGTTACTTCTAAAGCAATATTTAAATGTCTTTGGTTTAGTAAAACAAACTGTATTAGTTGCACATTTAAAGGGACAAAGTTTGGTCCAGCTGTGCTGATGGGAGGGTTTTCCTTGTTAGTGCTCCAGAATCCACAATCTCATTGAGTTGGCTCTCTTTCTCATCCAGGTGCTGTCATGTGGCTTCTTGCATCTTTTCATCCCAGTGCCCATTTCTCAGGCTGGCTTTGACTGGTTCTGCCCTGTTGCCCTCTTTTCAGTCACAGCTGGCTGCTGCAAAGGCATTGTGCTGAGTAAGCGCACTTGCTGGTTACTGTGTATAGGATGTAACTGTTAGCTAACATCTCCACATTTCCAGTCGGATACACAGCGTATTAAACGTACTAAAGTCAACTCAAAACAGGTGTTCAAACAGTCAGCTCACAGGCATCATCCGAAGACCATGACACAAACTGATCCCTAAAGGGAGGTGGCCTTTAAGACGATTTCCTAAGCAGCCAACTGTTTGAAACACAAACATAAAACAATGCTTTTTTTTAACAAAACATAAAACCTTGTCTTAGATTCACCACATAGAACAAAACAATTCCTGTGAGAAGGTGGCAGGCTGCCTTGCATGCAATACATGGCATATGGTCTCCAGCGACAAATGCCACACAAAGCAGACTTCTGTAAAAACAGCCACCCTCATCTATCTACCGCACATTAGGAGCTAAGCAGCCAAAGTTAAAGGAGCTGTCCTTTTTTTAAAAAGTTACTTATTTTAGCCGGGTGATGGTGGCGCACGCCTTTAATCCCAGCACTCGGGAGGCAGAGGCAGGTGGATCTCTGTGAGTTCAAGACCAGCCTGGTCTACAGAGCTAGTTCCAGGACAGGCTCCAAAGCCACAGAGAAACCCTGTCTCGAAAAACCAAAAAAAAAAAAAGTTACTTATTTTTATTTTATGTGCATTGGTGTTTCGCCTGCATGTATGTCTGTGTGAGGGTGTTGGATCCCCTGGAACTGAAGTTATAGGCAGTTGTGAGCTGCCAGGTGGGTCCCGGGTCCTCTGGAAAAGCAGCCAGTGTTATTAACTTCTGAGCCATCTCTCCAGCCCCAGGAGCTGTCCTTTTAATAATAATAACTAGACGAAGTTTACACAGTTTGAAAAAAAGAAAGGTTTCAAAATTGCTTGCCTGGTGTCTCTGAAGTCACACACCCACTGAGATGAGAACAGGAGACACAGACAAGGTGACATTTTCAAAGCAATTAACTCTTCAAAACTCCGAGAGTTAGCTAGTCTTAGAGAAGAGTGAGCTAAAGGAGACAGTGGAAGGCATAGAAAACCTTTGCAGAGCCGGGCGGTGGTGGTGCACGCCTTTAATCCCAGCACTTGGGAGGTAGAGGCAGGTGGATCTCTGTGAGTTCGAGGCCAGCCTGGTCTACAGAACAAGTTTCAGGACAGACTCCAAAGCTATAGAGAAACCCTGTCTTGAAAAACCAAAAAAAAAAAAAAAGAAAGAAAGAAAGAAAGAAAAAAAAGAAAAAGAAAAGAAAAGAAAGCCTTTGCAGAATCTCAGAGTTATTTTGATTTGCATTTCTCTGATGGCTAAGGATGTTGAACATTTCCTTAAGTGTCTTTCAGCCATATTAACTTCCTCTGTTGAGAGTTCTCTGTTTAGGTCTGTACCCCATTTTAAAAGGCAATTTCTTAGAAATTAGGAAACAACCTTCCTCAAGACCCAGCAATACCACTCTTGGGTATATATCCAAAGGATGCTCAATTGTGCCACAAGGACATGCGCTCAACTATGTTCATAACAGCATTGTTTGCCATAGCCAGAACCTGGAAACAACCTAAATGCCCCTCGACTGAAGAATGGATAAGGAAATGTGATACATTTACACAATGGAGTACTACACAGCAGAAAAAAAATAATGACATCTTGAAATTTGCAGGCAAATGGATGGAGCTAGAAAACATCATATTGAGTGAGGTAACCAAGACACAGAAAGACAATTATCACATGTACTCACTCATAAGTGGCTTTTAGACATAAAAGAAAACCAGCCTACAATTCCCAATTCCAGAGAACCTAGACAACAAAGAGGATCCCAAGAGAGACATACATGGATCTAATCTACATGGGAAGTAGAAAAAGATGAGATCTCCTGAGTAAATTGGGAGCATGGGGACCATAGGAGTGGGTAGAAGGGGAGGGGAGAGGGAAAAAAATGTATAGTTCAATAAAATCAATTAAAAAATTAAAAAAAGAAAGCCTTTGCAGAAACTGGGTTTTACAAGAAAGCTTATGTTAGATTCGAACTAGATTATTAGGCCATGTTTGTCTTTGTTCACCTGGAGGGCTCACTCATAAATGCTTTAAACAAAAACAGCAGGTACCCCATTTCTTTACTTTTCCAAAGCAGCTTCCTGTGACCTTAATCAATCAGGGGCATACTCCACCAGAGAGAACCATCAACTAAACAGAGCTTAGGCTGCTTCTATTCTTGTTTTTCTCTGACAAAGCTCATGGGGCATTTTGTTTGTTGTTTTTTTTTTTGGTTTTCTTTTTTTTTAATATTTATTTATTATGTATACAATATTCTGTCTGTATGCCTGCAGGCCAGCAGAGGGCACCAGACCTCATTACAGATGGTTGTGAGCCACCATGTGGTTGCTGGGAATTGAACTCAGGACCTTTGGAAGAGCAGGCAATGCTCTTAACCTCTGAGCCATCTCTCCAGCCCCTTTTTTTTTTTTTTGGTTTTCGAGACAGGGTTTCTCTGTGGCTTTGGAGCCTTTCCTGGAACTAGCTCTGTAGACCAGGCTGGTCTCAAACTCACAGAGATCTGCCTGCCTCTGCCTCCCGAGTGCTGGGATTAAAGGCGTGTGCCACCATTGCCCGGCTGTTTAGTTTTTCAAGACTGGGTTTCTTTGTGTAACGAGGGGCCCTGGCTTGCCATCCTAGAACTCACTCTGTAGACCAGGCTGGCCTCGAACTCACAGGGATCAGCCTGCCCCTGAATTAAAGGCATGTGCAGCCACGACGCTCCAGGCAAAAAATAACTTTGTAAAGGAGAGGTCTCCAGGCTCACCCACTGACTCATGGCTTACCATTCCTGAGGAACAAAGTAAACCTTCCTTTCCTGTGTGCTAACTTTTGGAAACATTCTTTCTGGTTTTTTTTAAAGTTTTTCTTGTTTATTTTGTTTTTGTTTTTTGAGACAGGGTTTCTCTTTGTAAAAGCCCTGGCTGTCCTGGAACTCATTCTGTAGACCTGGCCTTGAACTCCGACTGAATGAGCCTTTCTTTAGTATGTTAATAGAAACGCAAGAGTTTGGTAGGTTTAAAGAAGTTCCCAGAGAGGCAGAGCAAATCTCAGCTGTTTGAGGAACTCTGACTAGGAAAGAACTCAAGTAAACATAGAATTTCCCAACCTATTCTCTCCATAAAAACCCAGGAGACCACCTCCCACTTCAAAAATGGGGGCTGCTTCATTCCGGTTTCTACTCCATTTTCCCAAGGCAGGTCAATACAACCATCTCCTCTACCAATTACTCACTTTCAATTTGTTTTGGTAGCGGCTGCAGGCGTTACCCACAGGTGCTAATAACAACAACAATAACAATAAACAAGCCTGCTTTGTTGCCCCCAGCTCTTTTTTCCCCAAACTAAAAGGTCCTGGAGCTTTCCTCTGAGCCTTGTCATTATCCCTATATCATACCCTAGCAAGTAACTTAGATACTAAAATACATATTTACAACACAGTGTATTATCTTAATAATTATTTCAAAGTGAAAGTCAGAACTCTGAACATCGTCAATGCGTGCCCATTTGAAACAAACTCAGGCAGAAGTATCTGTGGACACAGGTCTCAGATATTAATCTTTTCACTGTACACTTTAAGTTTGTCTAGCAAAAGATGTTCAGATATTTTGAACACTTAACAAAAAATATGTTTATCTATCTTTAGGTTATCTTTCCTAAATTTTGTAATCAGATTTTTTTCTCAACCCGCTTCCATAATTAACAGTTAAAAGCACTGCCCCAAACCATTTTACAATGGAAGCTAAAAATTAACATTTCACCCCATATCATGGCAAATGCCTTTGAGGCCAGTACTTGGGAGGCAGAATTGGGTGGATCTCTTTAAATTCAAGCCTAACCTGTTCTACACAGCAAGTTCCAGGCCAGCTAGGGCTACATAGTGAGTCTCTGTCTCAAAAACAAAACAAAAGAATTAACATTTTAATTAATTTTAAATAAGCTTGTCCAAGGTAAAGTCTAGAAATGAGTTTCTTTTTTAGCTTTCTGAATCCTTGGATTTTAACTTAAAAAAAAAATAAATACAGAGCAATTGCTCTTATGTAGTATAAAATGAGCCTAAATATATTTACACATACAAACATTTAAACATCTTAGAGGCATGTCCATCATGATTATTAGCACGTGATGAGTTTCAAACAGAAAAGACAAAGCTGAAGAGGCCAGGGTTTCCTGTTCAGAAGTTCCAAGGGCAGAGATGCCCCCCACTGCTGTCTTAGAAATGGTTTACAAAAGACCAGTCAGCTCAGTTCTCTCTAGTCCACCAAACAAGTAAAGACAGTATCTTCAAGGTGACATAACTATTCCGAATGGCACCAAACTGCAGAGGTTCAAGAGACTCCCAACCTTTCCTCTCCCTTGGTGATGCCCCAGATAGTTCCGCAGAACTTTATGGACCTATCTCTTTAAGACACTTGTCACTCTAGGAAGACAAGCCAACTTCCCTCCTAGAGTTGACCCCCTTCAACACAGATCACAGCAAACCCAAGCCCTGAGGCTTCTTATGGCAGGAATGGCAAAGCATGCCTCCCCCTGTCTTTTTGTTACTGTTGTTTTTTGTTGTTGTTTTGGTTTTTTGAGACATGGTTTCTCTGTGTAGCCGTGACTGTCCTGGAACTCACTTTGTAGACCAGGCTGGCCTCGAACTCACAGAGATTAACTTGCTTCTGCTTCCAGAGTACTGACTGGGATTAAAGGCATGCTCCATCATCTCTCAGCTTTTTTATATTTATTTATTTATTTAGATTTTTCCAGACAGGGTTTCTCTGTGTAAGTCTTGGCTGTCCTGGAACTCTTTGTATAGGTCAGGCTGGCCTCAAACGCAAAGATGCACCTGCCTCTCAAGTGCTGGATTAAAGGTGTGCGCCATCACCCCCCAATGCCTTTATTAAAAAGGAAGTTTTAGCTTATGGTCATTGGTGTTCTGCATGCTTGTATGTCGGTGTGAGGGTGTCAGAAGCCCTAGAACTGGAGTCACAGTTGTGAGTCACCATGTGGATGTTGGGAATTGAACCTGAGCCCTCTGGAAGAGAGGCAGTGCTCTTAACCACTGAGCCATTTCGCCAGCCCTGGTTCCCAAAGCCTTTGAGAGCTCTCTGCTTCACCACCATTGTCTATTTTACAGTAATAATCCAATACTCTTCAACAGAAGAGTAGCTAAAGGCAAAATCAACCAAAAGGCAACTCCTAATGACTCAAAAGAACCCCAAATGGCTCAAAAGATCCCAAAGGCAAGTAGGAAGGCAAAAGCTGATCAGGGAGAGACTTACCAACGGTCAGATTTTCTGAGAATCCAAAAAAAAAAAATCCAAACTCATTTTCCTGCTTCATTGGGTAGAGGGAAGCAGCGGCTAATACCACTGCAGTGGAAAGAGTAAATGACTCCAGCGAATCTAGAAACTTCCATTTTTCCTTTCCTCTCTACCTAGGGTCAGTTCAATATGAGTGGCAAATACCCCCAAATTATCCCCTCATGAATGCCGTTTTGTTACACAGGGGTTTCACAACCTATGCCCCAAGTCAGGTCCAGCCACCCATCCGCAATAAGCCAATTAAAAGTTGGAAGCAGGTCAGGCATGGTGTCAACCAACACTCAGGGAGGTAAGAGCAGGAGGCTCTCTGTGAATTTGAGGCCAGCCTGGTCTACATAGCTCATTCCAGACGAGTCAGGACTACACAGAGACCTTATCCCCAAAGTCACTCCCGCACACAGTGGAAAACAGTAAAAGGAGATTTATTCAATGTGACCACACTGGGAAGATGGACTAATCTCTCAAGTCTGTCTTTGGACTCCTGAAACGAGATCAAAGTTTAACCAGGGAGCCAAGGATTCGCACATCTAAGCAGTCCACGTCAAGGTGTGGCCCCGCCCACCACTGATCCATCATTAGCTGTCTTCATGTTTCCTGTAAGATGGTCCCACCAGTTGTCTTTCTGAGAGACAAGTTCCCCTTCTGGCTGCTGTCCTTTAGAATGAGATTCCTAGCGGAGATGACCATTTTAGCGGGTCCATTGTTTCAACAGTCTGGTAATCAGATTGAGAGACACGGTGTCTCTTTCCTTGGAATAGTTTAATTTCTGCCAGAGCCATTTTAGGTTCAGTTTTCAGTACCACCAAAAGTAAAATAGTATAGCTAAGATTTGTCAAATGTCCAAACTCAGCTGCGAGAAGGCTCCATCCACCTCTTTCCTTGCTTCCTGCTAGAATGAACCCCTAATAAAGCTGGAATTACACCAACCTATAAATTCTGCTCAAAAGAATACTTTTTGTACTAAAAATTAGTGTTTCCAAAATGAGAGTTATAGTATAGAACTAACAGGGCTAAAAGGAAATAGGGCTTAACAAAGGGGCCACTGTCCTCAGGCCCCAAAGCATCCCTGACCCAAACAATTACAGAGTTAAAAGGAAAGTCTAATTCTTCCATTACAGGAATAGTGAAATTGACCTTCTCTGTGTTCAACAATCAAGGCTTAAGGATCAAAGTAAAAAAAAAAGATAAAAAGGTTCAAAAATAAATAAATAATAATAAAAGGCTAATATTTTGGCCCTCACTCTCCCTGCTCAGCCAGAGTCCAGAGGACATCAGTACCCCTCCTAAAAGGACCAGCCAACTCAGGGAAGTCATTATTTTCGAGAAAATGGGATAAAAATAAAAGGGGGAATCTGCTTATTAATAAAACCTTGGCTGCTTGAAGCCAGACCCAGTGGCTTGTATGGGAAACCTTTTTTTTTTTGAGATTTGTTTTATTTATTGGGAAGAAAAGATGACCCAGTAGCTAAGAGTGCTCTTGCGAAGGGCCCACCATCCATATGGTGGTTCACAACCATCTATAACTCCAGTTCTAAGGGATCCAGTGACTACTTCTGACTTCTAAGAATATCAGTATACAAACTTACATGTAGGCAAAGCACTCATACACATAAATAATTATTAAGGTGCTGGGAACCAAATTCAGGTCCTCTGTAAGCATTATTGAGGGCTAGTAACCCCTGAGCCATCTCTCTAGTCCCTGACTGGACATGGCTTAAACACCACCTAACCCTAACAGATCCTTGGTGCTTTACCCTAACTGGCCAGGATCAGGAAGGGCAAATGGTGCTATAAAATCTACCCACCAATGACCCATGGACACAAGGCCAGGAAATTTAGCTGTTAGAAAAGTACCCCATTTCCTCTTGGGGTGCAGTTCTCTCTGAAAATGTCCCCGCTGTGTTTCTATGGTGTATATTCCTGTTCACCTTCCTTTCAGACAGGATCTCACATGGCCCAGGCTGATTGTTTTGTTGCTGTTGCTTTTCAAGACACGGTTTTTTCTGTGTAGACCAGGCTGACCTCAAAATCAGATCCAACTGCCTCTGCCTCCCGAGGGCTGGTATTAAAGGTGTGTGACACCACCGCTCGGTTGTCCTGGCTGATCTTAGACTTGTGTAGTCAAGGAATGCTGGGAGTACAGTTTTTGTGCCAACAAGCGCAGTTTAAACAGTGCTGGGAATCAAATTCAGGGCTTCATGCATACCCGACAAACAACCACCAATTGAGCTACATCCCTAACCTGATATAAAAGGTTTTGCTTTTGTTTCTGTTTTGTTTTGCCACAGGGCTTCACTATGTAACCTGGGCTGGCCTGGAACTCACAAGGAGCCATCTGCCTCCATCTCCACTGTCATTAAAGGTGTGTGCTACCCGGAAGCCGCTGGTTCTGAGTAATACCATCATGGATCACAAGTAGGACGAGGGCTGCTCGGCAACCAGGCCCTGTGTGGACTGGTGTCCTCCATATACCCCTCAGGCTCACAATGTCTCTTCTGGTATCCTCCTCACCATGTTTGCCTTTGAAGCCTCCCACCTGGAGCACTACAGAGAACACTCTGGGAGGGACGGAGGAGGGAGGCCCTTCGCAAAAAGCAGGAGGACTGGACCAAGAAGGGGCTCTGTTGGTATGAGACCCAAGATGCCACTTTCTTTGCCCTCCCTTTCCTGATCTTTGCCTTCCCATTGGCTTTTGTCTTTGGCTTTCAACTTTAATTGCCAGAGCAAGAAACCTGCCTTTCTTGACCTCTGACTATTGATCTTGGGTTGAATTGACTACTTCTAGTGGTGTTCTCTTGGATCTCCTTGTACCCCACCTCCAGCTTGGTCGGTGATCAACACATACATACCTCTCCTATAGTCCAGAAAAAGAAGCTGGCCAAGAAAGAGGCCCCAGGATGACTCCTGAAAATCAGAAATTTAAGTGCTTTTCATGGGCTCCTGGGAATCTACTTGTTTCTAGAAGTTGCCTTCCTGATCTCAACTTCCAGAACACTTGCTTTGCTTTTATCCAGAAGCCCCAAGCAAAGATCTGTCACCGTCCACACATTTGTACCATGGGGCGCTTCCTCTGTAATCTTTGAATGGTGCAAAACCAAAACGACTGATTGCTGCCAAAAGAGCAACCTGTGGGGCTTGCATGGAACCTGTCTTTCTGTGCTTCCCCAGAAAGGGGCTACTAGTGAGACGCAATGGCCCAGCAGATGCTGGGGACGTCGCTCAGTGGTAGAATGCTGGCATGCCAAAGCCACAGGCTTAGTCCCCAGCTTTGCTGTCTTTCTGTGTCTCCCTTCTATGCCAAGAAAGAAGTTTGTGAAAGACTGACATTTTTCTCAGGTCTGTTCCACACCACTTTTGTCACGTGGGATCAAGAAAAAAAAATGAAGCTCTTGAGTTGAGGAACGCTGTTCCTGTGTCCATATTTATCTGCGGTGTGACCTTGGGGGGGGGGGGAGGTGCTACAAGGGCAATTAGAAGAGTAAATAATTTGCCCTGGGGTGAATATGTGGGTGTGTGCTACCAGCTTGGTGTAAAAGGGTTTTGAAACACATTTTTATATTTATCTTATGTGTGGGGGTGTATCACCTGCATATATGTCTGGGCACCACGTGCTCCTCTAATATATATATATATATATACTCTCAGAAGAGAGTATATATCGAAGAGGTTACAGGACTCCCTGGATCTGGGGTTACTGATGATTATGAGGCATCAAGTGGATGCTGGGAACCAAACGCAACTCCTCTGCAAGAGCTGTAGGTGCCCTTAATTGCTGAGCCCTGTCTCCAGTCCTCAGTATAACAGCTTTAATAATGAGGGCTAGTGAGTTAGCTCAGCCAGTAAAGGCACCTCCCACCAAGCCTGACTACCAGAATTCAAGCCCTAGGTCCAATTCCTGGAAGCTGTCCTCCAGCCTCCACACTAACACCATGGACCAAGAATCAACACGAAACACACATAAAATAAAATTTGTGAAAGTTTATACTTGCTGAGTGGAGGCGGCTGCGGCCTGTGCACCTTTAATCCCAACAGGAGGCAGAGGCAGGTGGGTCTCTGACTTCAAGGCCAGCCTTGTTTGCAGCTTGAATTCCAGGACAGCCAGGGCCACACAGTGAAATCCTGTCTCAAAAACACCAAAAATAAAGTAAAAAGTTAAAAAAATAAATAAATAAAGTAAAAAGTTTGTACTTTTTATACACAGTGGGGGCTGGAGTCAGTATTCAGAACTGCATAAAAACCAGGCATGGTTGTACAAGACTGCAATCCTCGAACTCTGAAAGTTGACCCAAGAGAATCAGGAATTCAGTCATCTCAGCTACATAGCAAATCTGAGGCCAGTGTAGACCACACTGTGTATGGAACGGTCACACATACTTTCCCCATAACAAACTGGGCTCTTTGAACTTGTTATTAGTTTTTTGAAAAGTGTGTGTTCTCTGCTACCCTTTTTCACACGGTTTTTTAAACAGTTATCTCGGGCCACCCTTATCACAAGGCCAGACCGTTCAAATCAGGAATGCAGCAGCTCCTGGGAGAACAGTCCACTCCTCCAGGACCAAAACGTTCTGCAGAGAAAACATCTTTCAAGATTGGACGTAGAGTCGAACAACTGTAATCCTTGCGCTCAGGAGGCAGAGGCAGGAGGATCATTGCAAGTTCTAGGACAGCCCAATATCTGAGGTAAGTTCCATGTTACCAGGGCTACATGGCAAGACCCTGTCTCAAAAAAGAAAAAAGAAAAGAAAAGAAAAGAAAGAAAGAAAGAAAGAAAGAAAGAAAGAAAGAAAGAAAGGAAGGGAAAAAAGAAGGGTACCCATAGCTAATGAAAAACAAGTAGACCCCCAACCTTCTAGTAAACCCTGAACGAGAAAAAAGAGGGTGTTTGGCGTGGTGACACAGGCCTGAATCTCCAACAGGAAGGAGGGTGTGGCAAGAAGATTTTCAGTTCAGAGCCAGCCTGTACTGTGTAAAGAGATCTGTCTCAAAAAAAATAAATAAAAAAAAGAAAAAGAAGGGGAAAATGTGTCAATTATCCCTCTAATCCCAACACTTGGGAGTACCGGGCAGGACTGAGTTCGTGGTTATCAAGGGCATAGGGAGTTCCAGCTACACTTGGGCTACAATGCAATCTTGTTGGGGTGGCGTAAAAGACAGACTCTTTGTTTACGGAACTGGCCTAGTTCTCACTCAGCGCTGCTCCCTCTCCATTCTTCTTTCCCCAAGCTGTGCCCCCTGCCTTGTGAAATTCATATTTGCTTGAAGTGCCCCTTTCTCTGGCTCCACTTCATTCTAATTGCCATTAAGTTGGAAGGACACCCCCGCCCCGTGCCTAGTAACAGCTATTTTAATGTATTTTTTTGTACTTTTCTAGTTTAGAAAATGTTTTGGAACCTTGTATGGTGGACCATAACTTTAATCCCAGCTCTTGGGAGGCAGAGGCAGGCAGATCTCTGGGTTCGAGGCCAGCCTGGTCTACAGAGTGAGTTCCAGGACAGCTGTGCTGTTACACAGAAACCCTGTCTTGAAAAAACAAAAAAAGGAAGGAAGGAAGGAAGAAAAATGTTTTGGAAAATGAATTGTACTAACTTGCTATAAAAGGTGATTTGTGTCAGGTATAGTGGGTGGGGTAGACCTCTAATTCTAGCATCTGGGAAGTGCAGGCAAAAGCATCAGGAGTTCAAAGCCAGCCTTGGCTGAAGAGCAAATTTCAAGTCTGTCTGTGTTACGAGACCTTGTCTCAAAACAGAAAAGTGACTTAGACTAGACAGACAATGGTAATACAAAAAACGCCTCTGTCTATCTTTTGTCTTACTTCTTTCTTGATCTTAATGGTAGTCCCTCTTGAAAACACTTCAATGTAAGGATGGAAGAACTCCAGTTCCCAAAGTTATTTCTAGCTAAGAAGTTTTGACTAACAGACATATCCCTAATTTGAAATTCTTTCAATGATGTCTCTTTCTCAGTTTTTATTCTTGCCTGAATGGTGACACTGGAAGACGACCTTTTGAGAGCGGGACAGGATTGAGATTGTCCAGTGTCAAGCGGTATTGGTATTACATTCTGTACTTCTTCACTTGGTAATTTAGCAAAGACTGGAGGTAGGGAATAGAGGAGGCTCGCGATACAAAAATGCATATTGAAAATAAAGACCTGGGGCTAAAGAAATGGCTCAGTGGTTAAGGCACTTACTTGCTACTTTAGTGGAAAACCAAAGTTCAGGTGCCAGCATCCACATCAGGTGGCTCACAACTGGCTGTAATTCCAGTATTAGGGGATTCAACACCCTCTTCTAGCCCCTGTATGCACAGGGTACACATACATACATACATACATGCATACACACACACATACACACACACAAATTTAAAAATCTAAAAAATAAAATACCCAGAATTATCAGGGTCAGAGCTTAGGCCCAGGCAGCCCAAAAAAACAGGTTCAGTCCACCAACTAGAGGGACAAGGTGATTTATTCAAAATGGCCACGTTGGTAAAAGAATAAAGCAGTCTAGTGACCTTATCTCCTCTCCATCCTCTATCCCCAAGTCTTCTACCCGCCTCCAAGTCTGTTTTCCAGGGTCCTGAAAGGTTTGGGTTTAAACAGAATGCAGGAGTATACATAACTAAGCAGTTCTGGTCAAAGGTGTGGTACTGCCCACCACGGACACATGACTGACTTACTGACTATCTTGGCTCTAGTCTGTCTGGCAAGGTGATTTGATAAGCTGTCAGAATTACGTGAATCTCTTTCCAGGAGACAAACTCCACCTTTAGCTGGCACTAGAGTTCTAGCCTTTTCCTTCTAGAGAGCATCCTGGGAAAATTGTAGTTTCTTGGACTCTATTTTCTCAATAGCCTGCCAGTAGAAGGAAGGGCACAAGCGTCTCTCCTTAGGATATCTCAGGTCTTGCCAGGCTAATTATAGTCAAAGTATGGTGCTTGCATATACCTATGGCCCCAGTGCTTGGGAGACTGTACTTGAGGCCATCCTGGACTCCATTGAGATCTTGTCTCAAATAATAATAGTGATAACCATAATGGCTTCTCTTCAGTGTCTTTGCTTTTTACAGAAATAACTGTTTCAAAAAATACACAGAAGCAAAGGGAAGAAAATTTGGTTACTGCACAGAATTAATGTTGATATGTTAACATATAATTTCTGTTTTGCTTTTAGTGTTGAGGCTTGAACCTCAACAATTCTAAGCCACAGCTCTATCACTGAGCTACACCCCGTACTCCTTCTAGTTTTGTGTACGCATGCTCATTCTTTTGGTTTTCCGAGACAGGGTTTCTCTGTGTAACAGCCCTGGTTGTTCTGAAACTCGTTCTGTAGACCAGGCTGGACTCAAACACACTAAAATCCACTGCCTCTGCCTCCAAGTGCTGGGATTAAAGGTGTGTGACACCACCACCCAGCTCATGTTCATTCCTAATTTTGTAAAAAAAATCTGAAGTGAAGTCGTCCTCTACTTACTACTTGTAACCAGGTAGTTTCATTGTTTTCTTTTTCTTAAAAAAAAACCTACATATTTATTTGTGTAATTTATATTATAAATTAGAAATGAGCTCAAAGATGGAAGAATCTGGGTTGAGAGATGGCTCAGCAGTTAAGAGCACTGGCTACTCTTCCAGAGGACCTGGGTTCTTTTCCTTGCACCCGTATGGTGGCTCACAACCACCTGTAACCCCAGTTCCAGGAGATACAATGTCTTCTTCTGGCATTTGAAGATACCAGAAATACATGCAAAACACCTGTACACATAACATAAAAATAAATCTAAAATAACCCTTTAAATAAAGTAGAATCAGGCAAGGCGGTACACACCTTTAATCATAGCGGAGGGGGACACAGGGGCAGGCTGATTTCTGTGAATTCAAAGCTCGCCTAATCCACAGAGAAAGTTCCAGGCCAGCCAGAGCTACATAGTGAAATCATGTCTCAACAACAAAAGAAAACAAAACTTAGAAAAAGGAAGAATTCAAGAGCTATAAGAACCATTGGTGACTGTATATAGGGTTGGTTAGCTTTGACCTGAGAGCAAAGAGATGTATTCTGTTAGAAAAGATGAAAACAAACAGTATAGACCACTGGGAAGAATACAAAGACAAATAGAACATTCGTGTATCAGTTACTTTATTCATCGCTATGGCCATTTTAAATAAGATTTATTTTCATGTGTATGAGTGCTTTGCCTGTGTAACACGTGGTGCCTACAAAGGTGAGACATAGGCAACAGATCCCCTGGAAGGGGGGTTACAGTTGTTTGTGAGCCCCTGTGTGGGTGCTGGGGATTGAACCCAGGTCCCCACTTTTTTTTGTTTTAAACAAAATTTTATATATTCAAGGCTGCTCTCAAACTCACAATGTAGCTAAAAATGACCTCGAACTTCTGATACTCCTGCCTTCAACCTGAGGACAGAGATTACATTTGCCACTCCGGAGGTCCTTCTCTGTGTTATTTTCTTTATCATTAAATAATGACAACAAATACTACATTTAATTGGCTGTTGCAAGCCAGCCACTCTACTGGGCTGTAAGGCATTAGACATACTCAACCTTCCCTTCCCAGCCTCTAATGACCTTCATTCTAGTCCTTCTATGTAGTCAACTTTTTCCCCTTCTAAGAAACCATCAGTACTTGGTGTTTAAAGAAGTGGATATGCTAATCACCCCAATTCAACCATCGTGCATTATGTGCGTGTATCAAATGACCGTGCTGTGCCATAAATATATATAATCATTACGTACCGATTAAAAATAATTCTTGAGATAATAACCAACAGTTTTACTCTGGAGTCAAACACATGACTCCTTAGTCAGGTTTTGGTTGCTACTTTCTGTACCACTCCTCCAGTGAACTCCAGTCTCAAAGAGACCCAGATAGCCTTAGTGCTATGGCTTGAGTCAAACAGAGGCTCCAGAACCTCAAAAGATGCCAGGAGGGAGAGGGAACCGTCAAGGAATGATTCCAGGAAGAGAGGACATTGGCATGGGTCTCAAATGGAAGCCTGACAGAGAAGTCGCTTCAACCCGGACACCCCACCCCCGCCCGCACTGGGCTCCCCCAAGCCCAGCCTGGCCCCCGCTGATTCCCTTATCTACGCCTTCCCAGCTGCCTCCCTGCTGGCTGAACTGTGGCCACAGACTTCTGGGCCTGCACCCCCTCCACAGGGATGGGGGAGGGAATGGGGTGAGGCCTGGCCTCAGAGGCACCCTACTCCCCACCCTTCATTTCCTTTACTGAGCCCTTTGTCACCTCCAGGAATGAAGAAATGGGATGTGCGCCGAGCACCACACCATTTTATGGGACATGCCTCTAGCCTTCCCTTCCCAATGAGGCTTCCCCACAGACCTCACCCCAGCCTCAACCCGGCAAATAGGAATACTAAATAATGATGAGAATGATTGTTTACGTAGCATACAGTTTGTGGAGTGCCAGGCAGGCGCCATGCAGACTACATTTGGTGTGGGGAAAGGAAAGTCTACAACCATAACCATTTTCCAGGAGAGGCAACTAAAGCCCAGAGGATGACTTGCCCAGAAATTAGGCAGTCAGTCAGTGTGAGAGTTGAGACGAGTACCAGAGGCCTTGGAAAGTGTCATTTCTGTGTCCTCACTGCAGTCTGGCAGGCAAGAGTGGTGATATACCACAAAGACTGCAATAGAATTATCCAGGAAAAGTACTTAGCACAGTACATGCATTCTGCCAACCAATGCTGCTGCTCCTGGTGGTCTGTTTATTGCTATGTTCCTGCTGGTAAAAGTTCTAGCTGAATCGGGTGCTGGGGATATAGCGGTTGGCTAAGCACATGCCCAGCATATGAAAGGCCCTCAGTTATATTCCCAGCATAGGATGGGGGTGAGAACTGGAGGTTGTTCTTAGAACTGGAATGGATAAAAATTAGTTTTAAGGCTGTGGGTATGGTTTAGTTGCAAAGCTCTTGCCTAACATGAGAGATGCATTAGGCTCCATCCCTAGCACTACAGAAATAATAGTCGGCTGGCAGTGGTAGCGCATGCCTTTAATCCTAGCACTAGGGAGGCAGAGGCAGGCGGATCTCTGTGAGTTCGAGACCAGCCTGGTCTACAAGAGCTAGTTCCAGGATAGGCT
This sequence comes from Microtus pennsylvanicus, assembly GCF_037038515.1. Taxonomy (NCBI): domain Eukaryota; kingdom Metazoa; phylum Chordata; class Mammalia; order Rodentia; family Cricetidae; genus Microtus; species Microtus pennsylvanicus. The sequence continues at coordinate 133,236,973 of NC_134601.1, read as the reverse complement.
CCAAAAAAACCACAGAGAAACCCTGTCTCAAAAAACAAAAAACAAACAAAACAAAACAAAACAAAAAAACCCCAAAAGATAGATAGATAAATAAATCTTAGATTAGAATTAAAATAGTGGGGCTGGAGAGATGGCTCAGCGGTTAAGAGCACAGACTGCTCTTCCAGAGGACCCAGGTTCAATTCTCAGCACCTACATGGCAGCTCACAATTGTCTATAACTCCAAGATCTGATGCCCACACTCAGACATACATGCAGGCAAAACACTAATGCATATAAAATAAAAAGAACTAGATTATAAAACAAGAATTAACACAATAAGCACCCAGGAGACAAATCTCTACTTGGAGATTGCAGAGTCACATAAGTACCCAATAAAAAAAACGGAATATTTGATATGTTGAGAACTCAGATTAAAGACAATTGGATCACTTCACATTCAAATTCATTTATTCTCCCCTATATGGAAGTAGCTATCATGGTTACCCCATTACAGATGAGGGCATGGTGACTCATGAATAACCAACGCTGTCTAGGTCTCCCATCTAGTAGCTGGTTGGGTTGGAAGAGAATGATGGGCTAGCCCCAGGTCCAGACTCTGTGGCCTTCCTTGGTAAACAAGGGTTCCCCAAAGGAAAGGGACACACAGCAGTTTAACATAAGCCTGCCATTTTTAAAGCCTATGGGGACAATGGCTTTCAGAGAAACACAACAAGAAGATCAGCTCCTCTGGAACAGGCTGGTAGGCAGGCTAACTGACCCTACTGACTCATGGCTTTGTCCTTGTCTTTCCCCTTGATGGGTCTCAGTCTCCCCAAGTGAGAAATTTCTAGGGCTATGACAGAAAGTCATATGAGAATCCAAATGCAGTGCCGAGTGTGAGTGTGAGTGTGTGTGTGTGTGTGCGCGTGCGCGATGATTTTTATGCAGACACGGTGCTCAGAATCTACTGACAGAGGTTTGTGTGGGTGTGAGGCACTAGTGGAGCGAGACAAGAAGATAGGGTGGACTGTAAGCATCCAGTGACCAGGGCTGGAGAGCTGGCCCCTCAGCGCAAGCTGACAGCAGAGCCACAGTCACGCCAGCCACATCCTCACACCAATGCCACCAACATGGAGCATATCCTAGATAGTTCCCCCTGGGGGTCATACTCTCAGACTCCGGCACTGTGCATCTCTCTCCAACATTATTTTTTACTTCCTCCTTCCTTTCTCTGTCTATGCCCTTGGCCCCTGCCATTTCCAGGTTTTTCTTTCGTTTGCCTCCTGTCCAGCTCTGCCCCATCTTGTCTCTTTGACTCTCCCTACATGTTTAACATCTCAGGCTCTCTGAATCTCTCTAGGTGCCCCTTGCCTCCTTCCACTTCTCTGTCTCTTTCCTTTATTTACGGCTGTCCGTCTGTCTCTTCTTTGCCATCTCCTGTATATCTCTGTTCCCGCCTCTGCCTCTCTCTCACTTACTATCCGTCCCATTGGTCATCTTATCCCAATCCTCGGGGACTCACAAAGGAGTCCACTCTAGGTGTCCCCTCAGTTTCCCGCCTCTAACGTATGGCGGGCAACAAGTTGAGGCACAGTCCCTGTGTGCATCCCCCACCCTGCCCCCCAACCCCAAGACAGCCTGTTACTGCGGCACCAACAGCCACAGTCGCCTCCATCTGATAAGACTTATCTGCTGCCCCAGAGCAGGCCAGAGCTGGCGTAAGCCCCAGGCACAAGCCCCAGACACTAAAGAAGTATACCTCCACTCCACTGCTCCTAGCCTAGTCTCTGAGGCTGGTCCATAAAGGTGGCTCACAGGTTCTAGTTGAAACACTCCCAGATCTCCATAAACCTCATTCTTCTCACCTGCAAAATGGGTACAGCTATACCACTCCTCTCCCAGAATCCAGGAGGGCTCACACACAATACAGGTCCAGTTCACACATAGCCTGGCACAGAGTAGGGGCTTTGCTAGTGGTGCGTGAAACTTATATTTAATATTGCCATGTATCTTGACTAGAGCTCACTTGACTAGACACTGGACTCCAAAGAAGTCAAAGGCGAACTAGATCCAACAATCTACAGGATAGACAGGAAGGGTGGAGGGAGTACCAGTGCCTAAGAGGTCCCCCACAAGTAGGCGGCACACCCCCTCCCCGGCACCGCCCCACCCACTCGGGCACCAGCCACTCCCTGGGGAGGAAAGAGGAGGGAGAAGGTAGGTGGGTGGGAGGGAGGGCGGGCTGGCAAGAGGGAGGGAGGAAGGGAGCCTCAAAGGCCAAGGCCAGTGAGGACACCCCTTGGGATCTCTGAGCTCCACCACATCACTAAGGTGGCTGAACCCTCGCATCAACCATCCCAGGTCAGTCTCAATTCCCAAAGAGCCTCCAGCAAGGCAACCCCAGCCTGCTGCCCAAGCCTGCTCCAGGCTTTCTGACCCACATCTTGTCCCTAAAATGTGGGTCATCCCCGAATTCTTCCACAGCTCCCCAGACTTCTTCTGCTTCCAGCCTCCATCTCTCCCCGCAAACCCTTCTTCTGTCTGCCCCAACTTGGCACCATTCCTTCTAAGATGCCTATGTCCTCTAACCCCTCAGTGCTCTCCTCCTCCTCCCAGGCCTATCATCCATAGATATTACCTCGCAAAAAACCAAAAAACTATGCCTTCATCCCCCATGCTCTTATCTCTGTCCCAAATTGTATTTCCACTAATTGAAACTTGTCTCTGCCTCTCGATCTCCTGAAGAAGAAAAATATTCACTTTGGCTTCCCTAGGTCTCCCATTTCTACTCCCAAGTGAATACTTCTGTTTCTACCCACGTCTTTCTGGCTAACGGCACCTGTCTCTGATCTGTCTAACCCTAGCTTTAACCCCCCATCTTTGCCTTTCAGACCCTATGCCTGCTCCCTGGGTCTTCTCTCTGGCCACCCCAAATGGCCTCCTTCCCCTACTTCTTGGCCAAAATGCGTTCATTACTTTAGACACTAAGTTTTCTCTCCCCAAATCTATTCTATCACAGTGACCCTTGTGGCCGTCTTCTATAAGCTCTAAGGTCTAACTGCTCGCTGAATCCCACTCTTTCCGCACCTTTTCTACTCCGAGTCCCTTTTGGCTTCTCCCACTCTTTCTGTGTTCCCAGACTTCATCTAGACACCAGCCACAGTCCGGTCTGCCCTCTCTCTCCTAAACCTAACAGCTGCCCAGGAAAAGACCTTGCCTCTCTCCTATTTTACCATGACCCGCAGAACCTCTCTCTCCTTTACACTACATTTCTAACTTTGCAAACTTCACCCCTGATTCCCTAACCCCATGTTTCCCTAATCCAGCTTTGAACCCAAAATGTGTGTCTGAACTTTTAAGCTCGGCTCTACTTCTCAAACTCATGATTTCCTTTCCTAAACTCCATAGCCATACCCAAACTTCTGACTTCAACTCCACATTGGAGTCTGAAACTCTCCCTCGAGCCCCAAAGTACTACATCTGCTCCCCAGATCCTGCCTCAGTGCCTTTGGCCCCAAGGGACCCTTGTTGAGGCCTGGGCAAAGGCTGTTACCTGGGGTGAGGGGCTGGGCCCAGGGAGAGCTGTAGGTGCAGCTTCTGTGCCTCCTGGCTAGGGCAGCACTTTCTCTAGTGAGGCAGCTGATAAGGAGCTCTCATATCCCCCAGCCTTGAGATAAACTTTATCTCTTGTCAGGGAGAGTGATAACTGGGGTGGGGGGGTGGGTCCTTGCTACAGGAGGGGTGGGCAGCTCTGAACCCACCAAGGTGAGAGGTCCGGGGGCGGGCAGTGAGGCCGGAGATGGAGGATGGTGACAGAGAAAGAGATCAGGAGATGGAGTGACACAGAGAGGAGGGGCACAGAAAGAACTGGGAAACAAGAGACAGAGACACTGAGAGAAAGACCATTGAGGCACAAAACACATGAAGGTGAAATAGAGACTCAAAGAAAAAGTTAGACAGAAAGAGTAGCAGTGCCATCAGAGGAGAGGCAGAAGGAGGACCGTGGACAGAAAACAAGAGAGAGGCAGAAACAGAAAGGAGAGAAGGAAAAATGAAGGGAGAACGAGTCATGGAGAGTCAGAAACAATCGTAGAGGAAGCAGAGGGAGGGAAGGTAAACTGGTGGTCAAGAGGGAGAAGAGATACTGTCCAAAAAAAATGTGGGAATTCTGAGGTCAAGGTGATGGTGGACACAATTATGAGCTGTCTTATCCCCAGCAAGATCCCCAACCCTGGGGTCAGCCCTTGCTGATCTACTCAGTGGGTAGGGAAGGTGGTCTTGTCCTCAGTCTGTCTCCCACTTCTCCCTACAGGGGCAGGGGCAGGGGCAGGGGCAGGCTCTGCAACTCCTTTACAGGCTGTGTGTAGTAAGGCGCACGTAGTGAGCTGTGGGAATAGTGCCCTGTGAGCTGTGGGGACAGTTCAAGGTCAGAGAAAGAAATGGGAGGAACAGGCACTGGGAGGCAAAGAGATTCAGACTTGGAAAGACTGAAGAGACAGTAAGCAGTAGGAGTATAGGAGAAAGCAATAGTAACAGATACAGAAGGCAAGTTGAGAAAGGTACAAAGACATAAAGAAATTAAAAGATATTAGATATGGTCATACATGGATGGATAAAAGAAGGGCAGGACACACAAATTCATAAAAGCATAGAAAGGGGGGCAAGATACACCCTACATGGTTGGGGAGACAACTCAGTGAATAAATTATTTGCTGCATAAGTGTGAGGACCTGAGTTCAAATCCCCAGAATCCATGCTGATGCAGTAGCATGCACATCAATAGCCCCAGCATACTTATGGGGAAATGGGAGGTGGAGGAGAATCTCGGGAAACTCACAGGCCTCTCCTGGTGTATGCACGCAGTAGAAAAATAGGAAGGGCGCCTGTCTTTAAAAAGGTGGAAAGTGAGGACCGACACCCATGTTTTCTGTCTTTCCCATATGTGTGTGCATGTACCCGCCCCCCACTACATAAACACACAAAGATAAAATCTTTTTTTTCAAAGGTCCATCCTAGAAGCATAGCAAGATGTAGGGAAAACAGTCAGCCCTGAAAGGAAATGGAGGGAGAAACCCAGGGAGCCAGAGAGTTAAAGAGATAGACATGCAATATAAGACAGAGGCAAAGGGTCACCACCCAGCTCTTAGTGTACCACCTCCACTATAGCAGATGGGGAAACTGAGGTCGAGCAAGAGTGGTGAGACTTGAAGGTTCCTGAAACAGACCCTTTCCCCCAGAGGGAGGATACCAGGGTGGGAACACCTCCCACCTGTCACTCTCCTCAGAGGAAGCCAGTAGCTTTGGGGTGATTTCAAAAGTTGGGCGGGGATGGCAGAGATAAGAAGTGTGGAGGCAGGGGTACTGACCCCTCATAGAGCAGGGAGGAACTAATGGGGCCCTCTGTCTACAGACACAACTGAGGTGGGGGAGGGGGTAAAGCCGGAAACCACGGGTTTCTGAGAAAGTCAGATGGCGAGATACAACAGATAGGATGAAGTTGGGGAGCACAGAAGGGTGAACCCCAAGGTCCTGAGGGAGCTGTCAAGGGGTCCAAGGGACCTTGGTTGCACACTTTGCCTCCATAGAAGAAGAAAGGAAGGAGAAGAGAGAATAAAAAGAAGAAATAGAAGGATGGGAGAAAAGAGAGAAGAGAAGGCTCACGGGAGGAGGAGAAAGAGGAAGGTTGGAAGGTAGAGAGCAGAGTAAAAGAGAAGGAAGGAGGAGATACAGAAAGAGGAAGAGAAACATGGCACATGAGACGGGGAACAAGGAAGGGAGAAAGGAATGAGACAGATGACAGTGGAAACAGGAAGGGGGAAGACAAGAGGGAAGAGAGAAGACATGGAGGTGAGAGAGAGGAGGAGGGATGGGAATAAGAGGAAGAGGAAAGGGTAGGAAGATGAGCAGTTGAGGATGGAGGGAAGAAAGACAAGGGAGGCAGTAAGAAGAAATGAGGAAGTGCTCAAAGGAAGGAAGATGGGTAGGAAGTGAAGATGGAAAGCGAGACAGGAGAGAGAAAGGCCTGAGAAGGGAGGAAGCGAAGAGGAAACGAATCTGAGTGCTGAAAAGGAGAATCAGAGTCCTAGGTGACGACTTGGAGAAAAAGGATTTCTGTGTCTGACAATCCTTCCTGTCCTCACAGGTTAAACCCCAGTTTCTCCATGGATTTTCCTGGCCTAGGGGCCCTGGGAGCCTCAGAACCCCTGCCACAGTTTGTGGATTCTGCCCTGGTATCACCACCAGATTCAGGAGGGTTCTTCTCCTCAGGGCCTGAGGGTTTGGATGCAGCAGCTTCCTCCACTTCCCCAAGCGCAGGCACAGCTGCAGCCACTGCACTGGCCTACTACAGGGACACGGAGGCCTACAGACATTCCCCAGGTAACTGCTGGGTAGTTACTGGCTGAGGACTGGTAGGATTGCCACAGAGACCATTAGCCAGTTCACAATTCTCCTAGGGGGTCATCTTGGAAATAGAAGCCGTGTGTATGAATGTACTGACCCCTTCCCCCTACGACAGCAGCACTCCTTTCTGTGTGCCCTACTGGAGGGACACTTTAAGAGGCAAGGTTGGCAGTATGTGTTAGCTCTCTTTGGTGACAGTAGTCATTGCAATCCCAGACAGAAAGGGAAGGACGGTGTTGTCATTGCTACAGTGACCAGAGGGACTTAGAACCCAGGAGTTATCCAGGAACTATTGTGGCTGCGTGGTGGAGGCGCACACTCTCAGCACTTGGGAGGCAGAGGCAGGCAGATCTCTGTAAGTTCAAGACCAGCCTGGTCTACAAGAGTTGGTTCCAGGACAGGCTCCAAAGCTACAGAGAAACCCTGTCTTGAAAAAAACATAAACAAACAAACAAATTGTTGTGGGAAGATTGGAAACCTAGCTGCCATGTTGGGACTGATGGACACCATAACATTGATTACCCTTAGGTTTATTGCTCTCCTTCTCCCCCCTCCACCCTGTACCCCTCCAACAGTCTTTCAGGTGTACCCGCTTCTCAACTGTATGGAGGGAATTCCAGGAGGCTCACCTTATGCTAGCTGGGCCTACAGCAAGACGGGGCTGTACCCTGCTTCAACTGTGTGCCCCAGCCACGAGGATGGCCCTCCTCAGGCCCTGGAAGAGCCTGAAGGGAAAAGCAGCACCACCTTCTTGGAAACCTTGAAGACAGAGCGACTGAGTCCAGACCTCCTGACCCTGGGGACTGCACTGCCGGCATCACTGCCTGTCAACAGCAGTGCTTACGCAGGACCTGACTTTCCTGGTCCTTTCTTTTCTCCCACGGGGAGCCCTCTCGGTTCTGCAGCCTATTCTTCCCCCAAGTTTCACGGAAGCCTCCCGTTGGCCCCTTGTGGTGAGGCTCTCAAAAAGGACAGGGAGGATGAGTTGGGCTAGGTAGCTCAAGGTAAAGTTAAGCTGAGTTAATGCTTAACTTTTTTCTCTGTTCACCCACCAGAGGCCAGAGAGTGTGTGAACTGTGGAGCAACAGCCACTCCACTGTGGCGAAGGGACAGAACAGGCCACTACCTGTGCAACGCCTGCGGTCTGTATCACAAGATGAATGGCCAGAATCGGCCTCTCATCCGTCCCAAGAAGCGATTGGTAAGACCAGGGGTTAGCCTGACTTATGCAGATGAGTTCCAGCCCAGGACAAGAGGCCATATTCTTCCCTCCTACAGGAACCCCTGCCCAACTCATGTTTGTCTCCAACACATCGTATACTTGCCCTCACCCTCATCCTTTCCCCATGGGGACACACCCATCCCTTTCCTATGCAGGAGCCCTACTCTGATCTAGAACTCTCATCCTTTACCTACCCTTTGAGGCTTCAAACAGAAACCCTGTTCTCAAATTTGTGTGAAAAACTTCACCACATCCATAAGTGGGCTTATTGCTTATGGTTCACATTGTAATCTCCTTGGATGCCTTCTTACAGAAGGCAGGACATCACTGAACTGGGCAAAAGGATTTTGTTTTCTGCGCTGGGGATGGAGTCCCAGGCCTCATGCATGCTAGGCAGGTACTCTACCATAAGATTACACCCCCAGCTCCGAGATTTCTGTAGCTTCCCAAGAAATTCTTTGTTTTGCTTTGATTTGTTTTTTGTTTTTTGTTTTTTGCTTGAAATGGGGCTTTGTTATGTCATCCTGGCTGGCCTGGAACTATGTACACCGGATTGGTTTTGACTTTGTCACGATCCTCTTGCCTCTGTTTCCTGAGGGCCAGGAATGTAGGTATGAGTCACCACACCTGGCTTCTTTCAAAAGATTCAGATATGTGGCCAAAGTTGAAAACCAGAGACGGAAGGAGTCTCACACAGATTAAAATAAAATAAAGTCCTTGGCAGACAGTGGTAGAGGAGGCAGAAGCAGGAGTTCTGTGAAATCAAGGCCAGGCTGGTCTATAGAGCTAGATCCAGAATAGCCAGGACTACACAAAGAAACCCTGTCTCGAAAAAAACAAAATAACAATAATATTAAAATTAAGTAATTTCCTTATCCTTGATAGGAAAACTTGCATTCAGTGTGACTCACATGCCTCTGGGAGTGGGACTCCCACCCCTTTTCTCAGGCCCCAACTTCTACTTTCCCAGAGCTCTGATCTACATCCTTTTGTCCCTCAGATTGTCAGCAAACGGGCAGGCACTCAGTGTACTAACTGCCAAACGACCACCACAACCCTCTGGCGCAGAAATGCCAGTGGAGATCCCGTGTGCAATGCCTGTGGCCTCTACTACAAGCTACACCAGGTGACAACTCTCCTTCATGGTGCTTGCCGTCCTTCCTCCACGGTGGTGTCCCCACACACCTTGAACTCCCTCTCCTGCCCAGAGTCTTCCTCCTTTGCCCTCCCTTCCGCTTCTCTCAGCTTTCTCTTCTCGCGATTTCTTTCTCTATTCGCTTCTCCTCACGCTCAGCCACTCTTCCCATCTCAGGCCTCCTTTCTGTCCTTCCCCTCTCTCCCCTTTCTCTTCTTGCCACCTCCACTACCTTTCCCTCCCATGCACTAAGTCTTGGGTACCTCTTGTCAGTCTAGGAGGATATTCCAAGTTCAGGGCCTCACGGCCACATGTTTCTCTACACCAGCGGCCTTGAGTACATCGCCCTAGTCATTGAATTAATTCCATATTCTTAAAACAGTGGGGTTGAGAGGATGTCCCTAGCCCAAAGATATACACACAAAGGGCTGGAGCTGGCAACCCTGTGGTCTCCCTTTCTCCAGGTAAACCGACCATTGACCATGCGGAAGGATGGAATTCAGACTAGGAACCGCAAGGCCTCTGGAAAAGGGAAAAAGAAGCGGGGTTCAAGTCTGGGAGGAGCAGGAGCAGCTGAAGGGCCAGCTGGTGGCTTCATGGTGGTAGCTGGTGGCAGTAGTGGTGGGAATTGTGGGGAGGTGGCCTCAGGCTTGACACTGGGCACTACAGGTACTGCCCATCTCTACCAGGGCTTGGGACCTGTGGTGCTATCAGGACCTGTCAGTCATCTTATGCCTTTCTCTGGACCTCTGCTGGGATCGCCCGCAGCCTCTTTCCCCACAGGTCCTGTGCCGCCTACCACCAGTACCACTGTGGTGGCTCCCCTCAGTTCTTGAAGGTACACAAAATGGCCTAAGCCTTGTGGCAGAGAAGGTGTCCCTCTTTTTTTATTTTTATTTTTATTTTTATTTTTGAGACAGGATCTCTGTAGCCCAGGCTGACTATGACAAATTCCTGATTCTCCTGCCTCTACCTCCCAAGCACTGGGATTATAGGCATGTATTGCCATGTCTGACATTTTTTTTCCTGTTTTTTTTTGTTTTGTTTTGTATTGAGACAGGGTCTCACTCTGTAGCCCAGGTGGCTTTGAATTCCCTATGTAGTCTGGGATAGACTCAAACTTGACATCCTCCTGCCTCAGTTCCTGCGAGCTGGGATTCCAGGCATCTGCCTCCATGCCCATTTCTTCCTCCTCTTAGAGCCCAACCCAACAGGCTGCAGACATCGCCTTGCCTGTACCTTCAAAGATTTTGTAAAATAAAACCACCAAAGACCTGAAACTGGAGCCATGAGTTTGTGTTTGGCTAAATAAATGTCAGTGTCTAGTGGGGGTGTGGAGTGGCACCTGGGCTCTTTGACGACAGAATCTAACAGAAATGTATGAATACATGAGCCTGGAGGAGTCTGCGGTGTAACATTTCACAACTGAAAATCACCATCCAAAAATGTAACCGCATACATGAAGTTTTGTGGACAGCATCCAGGTGGTTCCCTGTGTCTTTGTAAGATGGTGTAGGACTGGTTAATTGTGGGTGAGGTGGTTGGTGTAAGATGGCAAGGGTGTCACCAAGCTGCAGGAGGACAGCATGTAGAAATGCGTGTACCATGACAGGCGATGAGACAGGTAAGGTTGGAGTTGCATGGTTGTGCATGACTCTGGATGATCACTGAGACAGTGTGATATCACAAACTGGGCCCAGAATCTGATGACTAAGCACCTTTGAGACACTGAGCAAGGACTATATGTACGAGGCCCAATAGTATGGCTGTGACATTGTGCAACAGTGAATTCTCTTGTTGCTGTTACAGAAGACCCGATGACAGTAACTTACACAAGGAAGATTTATTTTGGATCAGGGTTTCAAATGGATTCCAATACATCACGGTGGAGAAAGCATTTTGGCAGCTCTCATGGGGGTGGGAACTACGGCAAGACTCTTCATGACAGTCAGAACAGAAAAGTAGAGAGTGACACTGGAAGCAAGAAGTGTTATGACCCACAAAGGTTACCCCAACCAGTCAGGCCTCACAACCTCCCAGAATAGTGCCACCAGCTAAGGACCAAATGTTTAAAGATATGAACTTGTGTAGGACATTTCATTTTCAAACTGTACCAAGATGTGCGTCTCTCTAGAACATCTTCGTTGCTCTGGAAACGGCAGTTCTTTCTCTGCCAGTGTCTAAATATGTCTAGGTGCATGCACCATGTAGACTGTGCCATGGCATTGTGTGTCTTAGGGCTGACAGTGGGAGCAGCTCTGTGTACATTAGTGGAGCTGTCAAATGCATACTTCCCCACTGAGTTAGGGGCCCTCCTCCATGGGAAAAGAGACAACCTTCAGGAAAGAAAAGTGGGAAAGAGTGGATTACAATGAAAGCTCAAATGTGTTCCCTGAGCCTTCCTGGAGGCAGCCAGTCCTTAACTAAGCCTGCTGCCCTATAGGGAATGGGAAGAATGAAGGGACGGACAGACAAAACATCTTCTGAAACAGGATGTGGTAGCTCAAGCCTATAATTCCTGCACTTGGAAGGATGAGACAGGGGGATTGCCACTAGTTTGAGGCCTCATCTTAAAACTAAGCTCTGTGTGAAGGCTTGGATCGGTAATTCCAGGGTTTGGAAAGCTGGGGACAGGCAAGTTAAGAGTAAAAAATGACAACACAAAACTAGCGTCTGGAGGCTGGAGAGAGAATTCAGCAGTTAAGCACAGCACTCTGCCAGAGGACATTGCTGGGTCCGCAGCACTCACACAGTTTCTCACAATTTTCCCTAACTCCAGTTCCAAGGGACCATACCCCCTCCTCTGGCCTCCCAGGGCACCACCAGGCATGCAGGTGGCGCACAGACATACATGCAAGCAAAACATTCATCCACATAAAATTAAAATTAAAAATGGCCTGTGAACCTTATACCTGTAAGGTGGGGAGTACCACACTGCCGGGTACCTCTTTACACTCCTATTAAACTGGGTGAGCTGTTCCCTGAAATGAAATATGTCATTCAATTTAATAAGCATAAGTTGGGAGGATGGCTATAGAGAGATGGCTCAGCAGTTCAAAGCACTTGCTGCTCTTGCAGAGGACCCAGGTTTGGTTTCCAACACCCACATAATGGCTCACAAGCAGCTGTAACTCCAGTTCTAGGCGATCTGGTGCCCTTTTTGGCTTACAGTATACATACATACACATACGCAAAAACAAAAACATTTTTAAGGAAATTAAACACTTAGAAGATGTACTTAATGTACTTTTAAGTTGGGAACATTCTAAGACAAGTAGGTAAAGTGATTTACCCAAGGCCATACAGTTTAGCACAGAGCTGGGACAGGTAATCTGGTCAAAGACTGTCTGGCCTCTTTCCTTCTAAGGTAGAGGCTAGAGGATCCTAAACTCAAGGTCATCTTTGACTGCCTGTGAAGTTCATGGCCAGCCAGGGACACGTGAACCCTTTCTTAAAAATAAAACAAAATAAATTAGGTATACAGAATATCCCAGAGGAATTCTGGTGAAGATCCGGTGACGATGGTGTACCAGAAACCAGAGGCCTTGAACCAATTCAGTGACTCATTGCAAAAATCCAAAAAAAAAAAACAAACAAAAAAATGAGAGAGAGAGAGAGAGAGAGAGAGAGAGAGAGAGAGAGAGAGAGATGTTGGAGAGGCAGGGGAGGAGAAGCAAAAAGCTTTTTTGTTTTGGGGGTTTTGATTTGGTTTGTTCTTTTTTGTTTTGTTTTTTGAGACAGGGTTTCTCTATAGCTTGGGAGCCTGTCCTGGAACTAGCTCTTGTAGACAAGGATGGCCTCGAATTCACAGAGATCTGCCTGCCTCTGCCTCCCGAGTGCTGGGATTTAAAGGCGTGCGCCACCACTGCCCGGCTGGTTTGGTTTATTCTTAATTTGTGTTGGTTTGCTTCCTTGCTTTCTTACTGTGTTTTGATTTCTTTGGCTGGGGGGTACTGCAGGGGTGAGGGGAGGAAATGGGGGGCTGGGGTGAGTGGAATTGGGGTGCATGATACGAAACTCTCAAAGAATTAATAAAGAAGTTAAAAACAAATAATTTACTGATATAAAATCATGAACATATATAAATTAAAACAATTCTTCAGTATACATACAATCTTATAATTCATCAGAAAATGAAAGCAAATTTTCATACTAACAAGATATTTATTTATTGTTTTTGTTTTTTGAGACAGGGCTTCTTCCTGTATCCCTGCCTTTCCTGGAACTTGCTCTGTAAATCAGACTGACCTCGAACTCACAGAGATCTGCCTACATCTGCCTCCCAAGTGCTGGGATTAAGGTGCTCACCAGTACTGCCTGATTAACAAGCTATTTATTTATTTTTCATAAAGTGATGGAGGAGGGTCATCTGTCTATGTGTTACTTTCATTGGTTAATAAAGAAACTGCCTTGGCTTTTTGATAGGGCAGAATTTAGATAGGTGGAGTAGACTGAACAGAATGCTGTGAGAAAGAAAGCAGAGTCAGGCAGACGCCATGCTTCTCCTACCCGAGATGGATGCTGGTTAGACTCATGCTGGTAAGCCACAGTCAAGTGACAATACAGATTAATAGAAATGGGTTAATCAAGATGTGAGAGTTAGCCAGTAAGAGGCTAGAGCTAATGGGCCAGGAAGTGTTTAAATGAATACAATGTTGTTATTTCAGGTGTAAAGCTAGCCGTGTGGGAGCCGGGCAGGATGAAAAGCAGGCCTGCTCGCCTCATCACTACAATAAAGAATTAAATCTTGGAACGGGAAAGACGGCAGTTAGTAAATCATCTGCTTTGCAAATGTGAGGACTTGAGTTCAAATCCTCAAACCCATGTAAAAAGCCAGATATTGTAGCCTGCACATGTAATCGCAACACTGGTGAGACAGAGGGGAAAGACAACAGGATCCCTGGTGCTCACTGGTCAGCCAGCCTAGACTACTTTGTGAAGTTCCAGGCTAGTAAGATGCCAGGTCTCAAATAAAAGGTGGGAGGTGACTGAGGAGTGACACTAGAGATTGTTCTCTGACCTCCACACACATTCAGAAGAAATCTTGGCTAAATACTTGAAACTGTACAAGTATATCTTGATTTTATTATCAATACTGAGAATGCCACTTCAGATAAGTATGTAGTGCAAAATGTGAGAATTATATTTAAGCCTGGGATAGCAAGAAGGCTCAACAGGCAGGGGTGCTTGATGCCAAGCCTGATGTTGAGTTCAGTTGGGGGGGCACACATAATGAAAGGAGAAAACACTCCTGCAAGTTGTCCTCTCTCTCTCTCTCTCTCTCTCTCTCTCTCTCTCTCTCTCTCTCTCTCTCTCTCTCTCTCTCTCTGTAGTAATTAGAAAGCTGCGGCGGGGCTGCGTCCCCAACACCCCAGCCGCCTGCTCGGCTAGCTTATGCCCCGAAATAATTACACAGACACTGTATTCTTTTAATCACTGCTTGGCCCTTAGCTCCAGCCCTTACTGGCTAATTCTGATATCCCAATCAACCCATCTCTAACAATCTGTGAGCACCGGTCTTACCGGGAAGATTCTAGGTCAGAGCTTCATCGCGCGTGTGTCTGCCCAGGAGCCTGGAGCATGGCGTCTGCTCTGGAGAGGAGAGCTGTCGAGTCTGACCTCACTTCCTCTTCCTCCCAGCGTTTTGTTCTGTCTACTCCTCCCACCTATCTTCTAACCAATGAAATGGGCCGAGGCAGTTCCTTTATTAGCCAATGACCTTCCTCCATCATATCTCTCTCTCTCTCTCTCTCTCTCTCTCTCTCTCTCTCTCTCTCTCTCTCTCTCACACACACACACACACACACAAATTGTATTTTTTTTAAAAAAAAGTATGTTTATGGCTATTTTAGAAGTTGTTAGAAATTCTGTCCTAATCCTAAACAAAATTTATTTAATGGCTTTAAAAAATGAAGTTAGCACTTCAAATAGTAATTTAAATTATTTAAAATTTATTTTACTATTTTATGTGTATGAGTATCTGCACATAGGTCTGTGAACCATATGCATGCCTAGTGCCCATAGAAACTGGAAGAGGATGTCAGATACTCTGGAAGTGGACTAACTTACTCTGGTTCTAAGCCATGTTTGCTGGACACTGAACCTGAATCCTCTAGAAGAGCTCTTAACCACTGAACTATCCCTCCAATCTCACTCAGACACTTTTTTTTTAGTCAGGGTCTGTCTACACAGCTATTCTGGAACTCACTCTGTAGACCAGGCTGGCCTTGAACTCACAGAGACCCACCTGACTCTGTCTCCCGAGTGTTGGAATTAAAGGCACGCACCACCAAGCCCAAGAACCGTTTTTGTTTGTTTTGTGTTTCTAGACAGGGTTTCTCTGTAGCTTTGCAGCTTGTTCTGGAACTTGCTCTATAGATCAGGCTGGCCTCGAACTCAGAGATCCACCTGTCTCTGCCTCCTGAGTACTGGGATTAAAGGCATGCACCACCACCACCTGGCTGACAGCCATATTTTTTAAGTCAAACATTCTAATACAGTATAATAATGGGGATTAAACTCAGCCTAATTCATGAGGCAGACACTCCACCACTGAGCTATAACCCCAACTTCTTTTCATTTTTTTCTTTTAAAATTCTGCTCACATATGAATATAATTAATTCTGATTACTTGTTTACCCACACCCTTTCTTATCTGTCTCCCATTTATTTTTTTGTTGTTAATTTTTTGAGACAGGGTTTCTCTGTAATTTTGGAGCGTATCCTGACACTCACTCTGTAGACCAGGCTGGCCTCAAACTCAGAGATCCACCTGCCTCTGCCTCCCAAATGCTGGGATTAAAGGCGTGTGCCACCACCGCCCGACCTGTCTCCCATCTTTTTGCCTTTTGAGATAGAGTCGCACTAATTTACCTGGACTAGTCTTGTATTTGTCGTACTCCTATCTCAATTTCTTAAGTTTCTGGCATTACAGGCCTGTGCCATGAAGCACACACTAATTTGATACTTGCATCTTAAAGAATGATAGTAAGAAACCAGAGCTGTCCTGAAGTCCTATTGTAACAAGGTCCCAGATGTTAGTAGGCCCCCAAATCTTAGCACAACTGACTCCATGATGAAGTGCCATTCAGTCTGTAAATCTCAGCACATAGACAGCACCACCTGCCAAAACTAAAACAAAGACCTAACCTATCAAAAGCCCATAGTTCTGGGAAGTCTCTAAATGTACTAACCTTGCTTTTGGCTTCTGTAGTTCTGCTTCTGGCTAACTGTTCTTGTTTACTGAAGCTCGTTAGTCCAGAGCATGGTTTTTGTGCTTTAAAGCTCATCTTGAGAAAGGCTCAGGGCTACACTAGGCTCCCAAACACCCAGTGTAGTCACCGGCTGATTAATAAAGACTTTCTTTTGGCTTAAACCCATGTCTGAGGAGTCTCCTCTGGTGGATACCCCACAATACTATGATTCCACACAAGCAAGTGCTACCATAAACACGCTGGATATGCTTTTGGATTAATTTTTGACCATTAAACATTCAGAAATGCTTTACTGTTGCCAAACTTTCCATGACCCCTACATTCAGTTATGTAAGCCCACATTCATCAGTCAATATTTTCTTGTTTTGTCTTGAGTCAGGGGCTCATCATGTAGCCCAGGCTGTCCTGGAACACAATATGTAGACAAGGATGGCCTCAGAGAAATTCACTCATCTGTTTCCCCAACGCTGGAATTAAAAGTGTGGGCTACCACACGCACAACTCCATATTCAGTCTTAACTCACAGTTTAGGAAGTTCTACTTTAGCTGGATGGAGGCAGAGGCAGGTGGCTCTCTGTGAGTTCAAATTCAGCCTGGTCTACAATGTGAGTTCCAGGGTAGCTAAGACTGTCACACAGAGAATTCCTATCTCAAAAACAAAAAATATGGAGCTGGAGACGTGGCTCAGTTGTTAAAAGCACTGGCTGCTCTTCCAGAGGACCGGGGTTCAGTTCCCAGCAACCTCATGCTAGCTCATAACTGCCTGTAACTCCAGTTTTAGGGGTTCTGACACCTTCACACGACATACATGCAGGCAAAACACCAATGCACATGAAATAAAAATAAATTATTTTTCAAAGGTCTACTTTAGTTCGTAATGCCTGAAGAAAGTCTATTCATACTCATCTTACCAATAAAAGCGTGAGGTTTGGACCTGTTAAGTATCTTGTCCAACCACCCTGAGTTCAACGAGTAGGTTCTGAACGGAGTGACTGCCCCCAGCCCTGCAAATCAGCTTTGTTTGCATTAGTAGAGATGTCTTCCCTTGGAACCCCACACATGAGCGCTATTAAGGTACAGAAACTAAACACAGTTGGTACCTAACTCTTCACCAGAGAGCCAACTCCCTGTCGTTAGTGCCACTGAGTGCAGCCAGGCAACAGACACCTGTGATCCCAGCACTCAGCAAGCTGAAGCAGTAGTACTGTCCTGCGTTCAAGGCCAGCTGGGCTTACACAGTGACTGCAAGTCCAGCCTTGAGATATATGGAGATCTTTTTTTTAACTTTTTAAAATTTTTTAATGATTTATTTCACTTTATTTTATGTGCATTGGTGTGAAGGTGTCAGTTCTCGTGGAACTGCATTTTCAGACAGTTGTGAGCTGCCATGTGGGTGCTGGGAATTGAACCCCAGGTCCTCTGGAAGAGCAGTCAGTGCTTTTAACCGCTGAGCCATCTCTCCAGCCCGATATATAGAGATCTTATCTCAAAAAAATCACAATCACTTATATTCCTTTCAGAGTGTGTCCAGAATGGCTGTGGCCTTATAAAATCCATATGTATGCCTGACCCCAAAAGAAGCTCAGCACTCAGCTCTCACACCTTGCAGACACCCCTTATCTGAACAGCAACTCTAAACGGAACTGCTGCTATGTAGGTTCCTGGTCTTATGTTAAGGGATCCCAGGTCCACCCCCTCCTAGGGGTGAGTGCAGGAAGCACAGGCCAGTTCTGAGACTCTATAGACCTGACCTCTTGTTCACGTGTGTGTGTGTGTGTGTGTGTGTGTGTGTGTGTGTGTGTGTGTGCGCGCGTGCGCACGCATGCATGCAAACACTCTCTCCCTCTTCCTCCCTCCTCCCCTCCCTCCATTTTTCCATTTCCCTATTTCCCTCTCTCCCCCTCTCCCCTACCTCTCCCCCCTTCTTCTGTCTACTCTCCACCTTTCTGCTCCTGCTCTCCTTCCCTTCATCTTGCCCTCTCTTCCTCCCTGGTCTCACGTCCATCTAGTTGTTTTGTTTTTCTCAATTTTTCTGACACAGGGTCTCACTCTGTACATAACCCAAGCTGGCTTTCTGCTCAGTATGTATCCAGACTGACTTTGAACTCATGGCAATCCTCCTGCTTCAGCCTCGAAGATGCTGGGACTTCAGGCATGGACCACACCTGAAAGGGAACCCCTCTCTAACGATCCACAGGGAATCCATCCTGATTCTGGATATGAGCTCCAGCCCCTACATTAGTTAGGAATCTCGGACCACACACAGCAAGGAGCCCCTGTACCACCCACCCCTGAAGGTGATGCCTGTCCTGACCTTCTGTGTGAGTCTCAATCTCTCTGTGGGTCCTATGTGGACCTCAGGCAAGAGCATCACTGGCATAGCACTGGGTTACTTCCCTGTCCTCCATACAACCCATGTGTAATAAACTCATTTATGACTTCCACAGATCTGACTTTTTCTGTATAGAAATTTCCATCCTTAACTCCTTCAGGAAATCTGATCATGTGTAGAAGCTCTTGCTTTTATTGTCAGCAATAAGCCCTGACCACTACCTGGTATAAAAATCCTATTAAATATCACATCTTACCAAGGAACCCAGGATACACCTTGTAACACAGACTTTTGTTTGGAACTTGTTGAGAAAGTTCTTTGTTAGCTGGGCATGGGGATGCTTGACTGTAATCCCAGCACTCGGGTAGCAGAGGCAGGCAGGGATACAGGACTAGCCTGGTCTAGGCCAGATAGGGCTATCCCTACCTCAAAACAAAAAGGTGGGGGCCTGGGAAGATGGCTCAATGGTCCAGAACACTGGCTGCTCTTTCAGAAGACCCAGATTTAATTCCCAGCACTCACAAGCACCTTTTACTCCATTTCCAGGGGATTTGATACCCACTTCTGGCCTCCTTTGGCACCGGGCATGCAAATAGTATATAAACATACAGGTAGACAAACCACAATACGCATAAAATTAATTAATTGATTGTAAAAAGCCAGACTAGTCTAAACAGCAAGATCTTATGAGAAAGTAATAGCATGGACACCTTTAGTTTACTTTCTACTTTGAACCCTGCCAATCTTATTTATGAAACTATGGATCTATGGCTTCACCTGGCAGAAGATCTGATTGGGTCCTCTGGAGCTACCCTGGCCATGGCGTTATCCTGAAAGCCCTGCCTTAACCTGCATGGAGCCCCACCTTTTGTTGTTTTCTTTTGTTTTTTGTTTTTGAGACAGGGTTTCTCTGTGTACCCCTGGCTGTCCTGATACATTCTGTAGACCAGATTGACTGTTCAAGTTCTCTTGAACTCACAGATTTACCTGTCTCTGCCTCCTAAGTGCTGGGATTAAAGGTGCACACTACCACTGCTCTAGGGGCCCACTGTCTTGAACCAACAGAAGAAACATGAACCCAAGTCTTGGAAGTAACCACAGTCCAAATTCTGCAGAGAACTATGACTCCCAGCAGGTACCTCCACCCTGAGCTGGTACAGAAAGCTTTTGCCATTAAATTCAGTAGGAACCTTCTGTCTACCTTTTTAGAAGAACCTAAGGAGTGAATCACTATAAAAATGTCTATCCTGTAGGGGAACCTGTGGTGGTCTCATTAAATAATCCATATTCCAATGTGGACATGATGGTACACAATTGAAATTCAAACCGTTTGGCTGCTGGGTTTTGTTGTTATTGTTTAGATTGCCAGGGATGTAATCCGGGGTTTCACATGTGCTAGGCAAAATGCTCTACCAAGTAACTACATCTCCAGCTACAGAATATCTTTGCTCTTCTTTCCTTCCTTCCTTCCTTCCTTCCTTCCTTCCTTCCTTCCTTCCTTCCTTCTCAAATATGCTAGGCAATTATACGCTAAGATACATCCCTAGTACATGTCCTAGCTACTCAGGAGGCTGAGGCAGAAGGATCCCTTGAGGCTAAGAGTTTAAGACTAGTCTGGACAACATAGACAACATAGTGATTTCATTTCTCTAAAAAAAAAAAAAAAGTTTTCCGGGCAGTGGTAGCGCACACCTTTAATCCCAGCACTTGCGAGGTGGATCTCTGAGTTCGAGGCCAGCCTGGTCTACAGAGTGACTACCAGGACAGCCAGGACTGTTACATAGAGAAACCCTGCCTCGCAAAACAAAAAAAAAAATGCTCAGTTGGTAAAGTGTTACCTTCCAAATACCAGGACCTTCATTTGATCCCCAGAACCTGGTACAACAAATCATTGTGGGGGAGCATACTTATAATCCCAATACAGAAGGAGACTGGAGACAAGCAAACCCCTAGCACTTCCTAGCAAACCCGCTTAGCCTATCTGGGGAGTTCCCAGCCAGCGAGAAACTCTGTATCAAAATAATAAACCTGCACTCCGCCTGGGGAACAACACCTGGGCTTTACACACATACACACTTCTCCACACAGCAGCATACACATACAAACACATACACGTGCATGTCAGAACGAATAAGTTCTATAACTCAGTCTGAATTGCCATAAACATCTGTCTGGAACCTGTCTTAGAATCTTTAGTTGAACACATACAGGATTTCATGATCCCAATCAGTTCCCATTAGCTCCAGTGCTGTACAGAAACACCTGGATTTTTGACACACCTGTGGAATATTTTTACACTAGCCTGTCCCTGTGGGGTGTAAGAAATGCCCATGTTGCAAACTATTTTATGCTGGGAACAAAGATTTTTAAATGCAGGCGCTATAAAGGAAGAACACTGTCTTGAGGTACTGTGGATGACCCCTGAAGGCAAATACTGCAGATCAGTGTGTGGAGAGGCAGAAAAATGGGGAAAGGTATTAACAGAAACATTCCCAAATCTTACTCTCCAAAGAAGGAGACAAGAGGAACTTCTGTCAAAGGGCTTTGAACTGTAACCCTCTGGGTTAATGTTGTCATCCGTGACACCTGGCCTCTTATGCTGTAATCCTCTGGCCTGAATAACTGCAGAAAGCCTTAACTCTTCAGGCCTTAAAAGGAATTTTCTTAAATCTGTACAGAAAATCAGAGCCGTCACATCCTCCCCTCTCCCTTGACAATGGCTTCAACTCCTTAGTTTCCTACAAACCTGCCTTCCCAGCTAATATAGTCATTCTCCTGACTCCAGACAGCAGACACTAACTTGAACCCACAGAGGACTTCTTACCTTTGCAATAGAACTCCTGTGCCAGGCTGGAGGGTGTAGTTTAGTGGCAAAGCACTTGTCCAGCGTGTGTGAGTCTCTGGATTCCATCCCCAGCACTGCATCAAAGAAAGCAAGTGTGAATACCCGGGATTTTAAGCTAATAGAATTATTTTTCAAGATTTATTTTTAATTCTGTGCAAATGTCATCTACGACTTCTAGGTCTAGGCCACAAAAGCTTTCCATGCAAGCCTCTGCTCTGTTTCCCCATCTACCAACTAGTGAGAACTCCAAGTATACAGAGGCAACTAACTAGGCCATAAAAAGGTATTTCTCTAGGTCCATGAATGAGTGGCCATAAACATTCTGATGGTATTTTATGAAAAAGAAATAAACACTTACTTGTTAAGCCCTTGAATTTCTCATAACAACTAGCATAATGTAATATTTAGGTCAATTAATAACAATCCCTCAATCTGAAACTGTATGAATACCGCATTTTTTTAAAAAATATTTATTTACTTATTATGTATACAATATTCTGTCTGTGTGTATGTCTGCAGGCCAGAAGAGGGCACCAGACCTCATTCCAGATGGTTGTGAGCCACCATGTGGTTGCTGTGAATTGAACTCAGGACCTTTGGAAGAGCAGGCAATGCTCTTAACCACTGAGCCATCTCTCCAGCCCCCAATACCGCATTTTTTTAAAGCACAGGCTAGCCTTTATCTTACTACGTAGCCAAGGAGGACCTTAAACTTCCGAATCTTCTGCCTCCACTTCCCAAGTGCTGGGATTACAGCTGTCTAAAGCTAGGACTCCATGCATGCTAGGCAAGCCCTCTACCAACTGAGATACATCTTCCATCCCAGCTCTCAATGTATACCAATCTTAATGTCTCTGTGAACACAAGAATAGTAGCTATACAGAAAGCACCTAGGTGACCTGGAAATTGATCACCTGACTTCTCATCCTAGGGCAAGAGAGATGGCTCAGGCAGTACAGTACTCATAGTGAAAGCATGAGAATTGGCATTCGAGCCCCAGAACCCATGCTTGTGATTGTATTTTTTTTAAAGCCAGAGACTATGGAGAAGGCTCAGCAAGTAAGGGTGCCAGCCACAAATCCTTGAGGATTTTGAGTTCAATCCCTGAGACCCAGATGGTAGACTTTCTCCTACCAACTTGCCCAAATTGTCCTCTGACCTCCACAAACATGATATGGCACTCTCATGCTTGCACGAATGTACACACATCCACAAACAAAACAAATAAAATGCAATTCTCAAAAGCTAAGTGCAGCATGTACCTGCAATTTCAGCACCAAGGGGACATGAACAGGATTCCCGGGGCCTGCCGGCCAGCCAAATCACAAAGCTCAAATGAGACTCAAGTGGGCACATTCAGTGGTGGCGCACGTCTTTAACCCCAGCACTCGGGAGATGAAAGTGGGCTGATCTCCGAGTTTGAGGCTAGCCTGGTCTACAGAAGAGAGACCCTGTTCAAATGCCCCCCCCCACCAATAAAAGCAACTCTGTTTCAAAAAATAAGATGGAGGGGCTGGAGAGACAGCTTCAAGGTTTAAGAGGGCTTACTGCCCAACTGTAAGGGCCTGGGTTCGGATACAAGCACGCATATGACAAGCTGGGTCTGACTTCATGAATGCCTGTAAACTGAGTGCTGGGATGACGTTGAAGGAAGAATGATCCCTGGAGCTTGCTGGATGCTAGCCTAGGTAAAAAAAAAAACATGAGTTCCAGATTCAGGAAAACTCCTGTCTAAAAGGAATAAGGTAGATAGAAAGTAACATAATATCTGACAACCTCCTCTGGCCTCCACACAAACCACACTCATGGATACACAGAGACAAATAAGAAAGCAGTTTGGAAACAGTAAGGTGGAAAGTGAAGAAGATACTCAAAGTTGCCCTCAGGCCTCCATGTGCACACACAAACACAGGCATACACACATCAACACATACACATACACAGAGAGAGAGATCTCATCTTGAACTCTCATAGAAACCTATAATCTAGAACTTTCTAGAAACCATCTTGTTCTGCATAGAAGCCTCTTTGATTCATTAAAACAGCAATACTACAAGAAGAGTCCCTATCCTTGTACTTCCCAGTAGCATTTGTTTGGTTCAATAAAGAACAGCAGAATTAGTCAGGTGTTGTGTCACATGTCTTTAATCCCAGCACTCAAGAGGCAGAGAGAGGTGGGCAGATCTCTGTGACTTTGAGGCCAGTCTGGTCTACAGAGCAAGTTCCAGGACTGCCAGAACTGTTACACAGAGAAACCCTGTCTCAATAAACAAACAAACAAACAAACAAACAAATAAATAAATAAATAAATAAAAGCAGAATTGATGTGGCCCTATCGTCACAAAAGGAATACCTGTCCTCAAGGAGAAATGGAACTCTTGCCATCTTCGTTATGGTTACCATTGCTGCGATGAAACACCATGACCAAAAGCAACTTGGGGAGGAAAGGGTTTATTTCTCTCATAGTTCCATACAACAGTTCATCAACAGCAGTGCGGGTAGGAACTCATGCAAGAACCTGGAGGCAGGAGCTGATGCAGAGATCATGGAGGGGTACTGCTTACTGGCCTGCTCCTCATAGCTTGCTCAGCCTGCTTTCTTATAGAACTCCTGACCACCTGCCCAGGTGGTACCACGCACAATGGCTGAACCCGCTCCACCAATCACTAATTAAGATAATGCCCTACAGGCTTGCCTACAACCTGATTTTATGGAGACATCGCAACTGAGGCTCCATCCTCTCAGATGACTTTAGCTTATGTCAAGTTGATATAAAACTAGCCAGCACAATTGATCCCTTGTCAACTTGACACAAACACATCACCATTAAGGCACAACCTTTTCTTTCTCATCCATCCCCAATATCTCACATTAAAAATATAAATAGCAGGCCATGGTGCTGCATGCCTTTAATCCCAGCACCCAGGAAGTAGAGAGAGGCCTGTGAGTTTGAGGCTGGCCTGGTCTATAAGCAAGTTCCAGGACAGCCAAGACTGTTACACAGAAAAACCCTGTCTCAAAAACCCAAAAGAATATATACATATACATACACATATGTATATGTATAATATACATGTATATCCTTATATATATTTATATATTTTATATATATTTAGTTTAAACTTGTAAAGATCATGAAGTTTCATCATGGAGCTTCTATATCAGGATATAGATTTATATCCTTTTAAAACTCCATGATCTTTACAAATTCAAACACGCCGGATGGTGGTGGCGCATGTCTTTAATCCCAGCACTTGGGAGGCAGAGGCGGGTGGATCTCTGAGTTCGAGGCCAGCCTGGTCTACAAAAGCTAGTTCCAGGACAGGCTCCAAAGTCACAGAGAAACCCTGTCTCGAAAACAAAACAAAACAAAAAACAAAACAAAACACCAAATTCAAACACATTAAAAGTTCAGTGTCTTTAAAATAGCCAATCTCTCTTAAAATCTAAAGTCTTTTAAAATTCAAAGACTCTCGACTATGGACTCCTGTAAAATCAAAAAATAAATTAAATACTTTCTTAATTCAAGGGGGAAGAACCAGGGCACAATTGAATCAAAGCAAAAGCAAACTCCAACAGTGTAAATAATTCAATGTGCAGTGCCTGCGGTTCACTCACGCTCTTCTGTGTTCCTCCAGGAGCTTGGCTCACTTCTCCAGCTCTGCCTTCTGTAGCACACAGCGCTTGTCTTCTAGGCTCCAGCTGACTCCACTCCACTGCTGCTGCTTTCCTTAGTGGTCCTCCCATCTCCAAAATGCTGGGTCCCTTGCTGCAACTGGGCTACACTTTCACCAATAGCCTCTCCTGGGCTCTTTTCATGGCGCCAAGCCTCAACTTCTCTGCATGACCCCCATCAGTCCTGGGTGTCAACTGCCACTGAGGCTGCACCCTCAATGGCCTCTCCTGGCCTCTCACAGTGCCAAGCCTTGGCTGCTTTCCACGACCCCTTCATGCCTTCAAAACCAGTACTACTTGGGTGATGCTTACACTACCCCCTTCAACTGTTAGCACAAGATACAACCTTGACCACCTCTGGAACACAGTCCCTGTCTGCTGACTCTGAAGAAACACTTCCCACACCACGAATTTCTCAGCTTCAGCTGACCAGCCTTGAGTATCCCTGCAAAGGCCTCACTTTAATAGTTCTGGTATCTTGTTAAACACAGCTGATTCTTCAGCCCCTGCTAACCGGGACCATAGACTCTTAATTCAAAATAACAAATGGCCCCAATAAAGTCTTTAAACTTCCCTCTGAACAGTCAGGGCTACACGGAGAAACCATGTCTCAAAAACAACAGCAACAACAGAACTTCTCGCTGAAACTTTACAAACTTGCCTCCATCTCTGCATTGCCCTCAACACAACATTCTTATCTTCCAACTCCTACAGAACAGCTCAATAAACACCGAACAGTCAATGGCTTTCTTGTTCCAAGTTCCAAAGTTCTACAATCCTCCCCAAAACATGGTCAGATTTGTCACAACAAAAACATTCCTGGTACCAATTTTTGTCCAAGTTATGGTTACCATTGTTGTGATGAAACACCATGACCAAAAGCAACTTGGGGAGGAGAGAGTTTATTTCACATTTTGCTCACAGTTCTCGAAAACAGTTCTTCATCAACAGCAGTGAGGGCAGGAACTCACACAGGGCAGGAACCTAGAGGCAGCTGATGCAGAGGCCATGGAGGGGTGCTGCTTACCGGCTTGCTCCCTGTGACTTGCTCAGTCTGCTTTCTTATAAGAACCCAGGACCACCTGTCCAGGGGTGGCACCACCCACATTGGACAGTCCCTTCGAATCAATCACTAATTAAGAAAATGCCTTAGGGCCAGCTAAAAAAACAGATCTGTGTCTAGCCCAACAGGGCTCAGAGAGGCTTCATCCAGCAATGGATAGAAGCAAATGCAGAGACCCACAGTCAAACATTAGGCAGAGCTCAGGGAATCCCGCAGGAGAGGGGAAGGAAGAATTATAGGAGACAGAGGGATCAAGGACACCAGGAGAACACAACCCACAGAATCAACTAAGCAGGGCTTATAAGGGGCTCATAGAGACTGGAGCAATAATCAGGGCACCTGCATGGGACTGTGCTAAGCACTCTACATACAGGTAACAGTTCTGTAGTTTGGTGTTCTTGTGGGGCTCCTAACAGCAGTAGCAGGGGCTGTCTCTGACTCTTTTGTCTGCTCTTGGGACCCCTTTCCTCCTACTGGCTACTTACCCAGCCTTGATATGAGGGTTTGTGCCTAGTCTTTTGTTGATTTTGGTTATTTTGAGACAAGGTAACCTGCCTCTGTGTGACCATTTTAACAGGCCTGTAGACCAGGTTGGCCTCAAATTCACACAGCTCCAACTGCCTCTGCCTCTCAAGTGCTGAGATTAAAGATGTGTGCTACCACACCCAGTTGATGAAGGCATTTTCTTAATTGAGGTTCCCACCTCTCACATGACTTTAGCTTGTGTCAAGTTGACATAAAACCATTCAGCATGCTGGATGGTGGTGGGAGTCCCTAGTCATAAAATTACTTTTGTTGTTACTTCATAACTGTAATTTTGCTAGTTATGAGTTGTAATGTAAATATTTTTGGAGATAGAGGGATCAAAGGGATCATGCCCCACATGTTGAGAACCAGTATTTTAAATGGTTGATGGGACAGAGAGATGGCTTAGCGCTTGAATCCTAGCACTCACATCAAATGGCTCATACACACTTGTAACTTCAGCTCCTGGAGAGTCCAGTGCCCCTTTCTGTCTTCCTTAGGCACTGGCACAAACACAGGCAAAATAAATAAAATATGCTGGGCATTGACATGTGCTTTTAGTCCTAGCACTGGGGAGGCAGAGGCAGGCAAATCTCTGAGTTCAAGGCCAGTCTGATCTACAGAGCTGGTTCCAGGACAGCCAGGGTTGTTACACAGAAAAGCCAAGAAAAAAAATGATTACCTGTGACTGCAAAGCCTTTATTTGCTCTGGCCCTTTATAAAATTTACTGACTCCTTTTGTACAGGAGCCTCTTATGATTCTACAAGAAATGAGACTTCGCTGTTTGTAAGAATCTTTACTATATTGCTTTGCAGCTATCACACCCCCCCGAATGTTCTTCATTATGTATCATTATATATTTTCTTTAGTTTGTGTAGATTTAGACCCGTATCCCTTAAGGCAATGGAGGAGGCTGAAACTGGCATTTGCAAGTGGATCTAACTACTGGGTTACAGTACTGTCAATGTATTTGCTAGTTAGTGATGCTGAACTCCAGGCTTGTTTCGGGCTTCAGCGTATAGCCCAGTAGGAAATGGGAGGGGGGACTGAGAAGGGGAGATCAGGAGGACAAATTGGGCTCCTGTGGGAGTGATAGACACAGGGTGGGCGTCCCAAAGAATCACAGGGACAATTTTCCCTCCCTAGTCCATTACATGCTATTAGTTTGATTACTCAGCAGAGGGGGCAGGTAGGTTGAGCTGCTATCCAGGAGAAACGTCCCTCCAAAGTCTATTCTGGCCTTGGTACTAGCATCATAATTTTGCAGATAAGGAAACTGAGGACAACGCTGTGACTTGACCAAGATTGCAGGTCTAAGTCCCTCTGTGTGTTGTCTGCAAAGCAGCCGTAACAATGCAAACATCACAGAATTGTGGCTTTCTGCAACGTGTGCCACTTAGCGAGTCCTTCTGCGCCCCTACCCATTTTCGCAGAATGTTAATAGCTAGCATTTGGAGATACTTCTTGCGTACCATGGTAGTGACTATTAACTCAGAAACTTCTCAACGCTTATCATCACTGTCATTTTGGCTGCCTGCAGCCACAGGCCTTATTAGTCCATAGCCATAGCCTTTATCTCGGACTAATCACCCGACTATGTCATCGCCAAGCGCAGCGCAGGAGTCCCCAAGATGTCCTTTCTGAACGTCCTCCTTTGATTTGCTCTCGAATCAGTGCACAGCACGACCGATGCCAGTCCGTAGGGCTCCTAAAACGACAAGCCTGGAACTGAGAACGGCAGTCATCGCAATCAGAACAATGGCGGCAGTTGATGGGGGGGGGGAATTGGGGGGGGGCGCAGCGCTAGGGGCAGATCCGGGTCTCGAACCAGTGAGTCATGCTTTGCGCAGGCGCAGAACGATCCGCGCTCATCTATTAGGTGAACTCGCGAGAGGTGTGGTGTGCGCCAGAGGCGTTGGAGGCGGACTAGCTCCGCGCTGTGGGGTGGACGTGGGCGGGCAAATTAAAACGCTCAGCCCAATGGAAAAGAAGGGATCAGGTGCCCGGGGCCACACAGGTCGCCGGGAATTAGGCGGTGCGAGCCAAGGGCGGAGTTTGAGAAAGGGGCTGCGCTCAGTGAGTAGTGAGAGGGGGTGAAGGGGGAGGGGGAGATTGGCCAGCTTTGATGGCCGTGTGGAAAGGGGGCGTGGCTTGGAACTGGCGGAGGGAGCTTGGTTAAACGTTAGGCTCTGAGAAGGGGGTGGGGTCTAATGGATTCTGCTCGAAAGGGGCAGTCTTCTGAGCAGCGGGACGCTGTGAAAGGATCGGGTCGTGATCAGAAGGTGTGGAAGGTGCGGGTGCGGGTTCGGCCCGATAGGAGGTGGAGTTGAGTGGGTCTTTAAGGGTGGTGCCGAGGCCACTGCAGCCTGGCCTGGCAGTCTAGAAGGGTCTGTGATTGTCCGGGGAGATAGGCTGAAGAGGGCAGGTTGCGGAAGCCAAGCGTTCTGGGCGAGGACTAGAGGTATGAAAGGGCTTGGGAAGTAGAGGGGTGGGGGGCGGTGATTGGGAAAGGGCAGGTCTTAGAAGAGCTGGATTGAGCCTGGGATTACCTTGTTTAATGAAAAGGCAAGATGAGGGAGGAGAATCGTATAAAAGCAGCGAGGTCCAGGAGAACAGAAGACACCAGGTTTCCTCTGTGGCAGAAGATGGCCTTGAGGGGCGGGGTTTAGAAGGCACTGGTAGGGAACAGCGCGAAGGATGCGGTCTAGAATGGGGGCGGGGCCTGGAAAGGGTTAGAGATGTGGGGTCCTCTGGATACTCCAAGGACCTCATCACCAACCTACACCCCTGCTAGAGCCGTTCCAGGAGCGAAGGCCCTTCAGCCATGACCTCCACCGGCCAAGATTCTTCTACCAGGCAGCGAAAGAGTAGGCACAATCCCCAGTCGCCCCCTCAGGACTCCAGCGCCACCTTGGTAAGGCTCCAGCCCGGCCCTGATGAGTGGGGGGAGGGAAAGCCAGCCAGCCATGTCCAGACTCTGATCTTTCTCTCTGATTGGCAGAAGCGAAGTGTTAAGAAGGGTACTGTATCCCACTCCAGCCCCAATCTAGCAGAGGTAAAGAAGAAAGGGAAAATGAAGAAGCTCAGCCAAACGGTTGAAGAAGACCTGGTCGTGGGGCTTCAAGGGCTGGTGAGAGAATCCTGGCTGCAGTTTAGCCTTCTTTACCAAACAAAACAATGATTTTCCCCATGCTGGACAGTATGCAGTGTTTTCTCTGATTGGGGACTTGAATGAATCTGTGTTTCTTTCTTTGCCCCTGCAGGATCTGGACCCCGAGACAAGAGTATTGGTTGGTACTGGATTGGTGTTTGATGAGCAACTAAATGACTTCCACTGCCTTTGGGATGACAGGTGAGGCTGGGACCTCCAGATTGTCCCCACAGTAGAAAATTTACACACTTGCCTCCCCCCCACCAAGCAAGAGTGAATCTGTTCTTATTCTGGCTCATAGTCCGGAGGCAGATGATTTAGGGAGGTGGGGATCATTCTTGAAAGAGTTTTGTTTTAAGCTAACACATCTACCGATGTGTCTACTGTGTGCCAAGAGTTGGTGATGTATGTGAACAAAATAGAAAAATCCCTTCTCAGCTGATTGGTGAATATGAGGGGAGGTCATTAAACAGCCAACAACAGTGTTAAGGTTTTTTTTTTTTTTTTTTTTTTTTTTTTTTTTTGCTTTTCGAGACAGGGTTTCTCTGTGTAGTTCTGACTGTCCTGGAATTTGCTCTGTAGACCAGGCTGGCCTCGAACTCACAGAGATCCGCCTGCCTCTGCCTCCCAAGTGCTGGGATTAAAGGCATGCGCCGCCACTGCCCAGCTAGCCTTAAATCTTTGGTGATAATCCTGTCTTAGCCTTCTGAATGCTGAGATGACAGGCATGAGTTACCTACCGCACTTGACTAGAAGTATTTATTAGAGGGCCCTAGACCATTTAGCATGCAGAGTCACAGAGCCTCCCTTGAGAAAGAGACAGTTATACTGAAATATACTTCTCATCTGCTCTACTTTCCAAAAGAATCTGCTTATTCCTTTTGGCTCTATGTTCAAAACATATTCGCTATCTGACTCTCATTGATCGGTCCCCTGCTTCTAGTTTCCACATTGAAGCCTAAAAACTGTTTCAGATGATGTTCCCCTCCTTAAAATACTTCAAGGGCAGAGCATTGCTCTTAAGGTAAAGTCTGAATTCTTTATCCCGGCCTCTAAGGTTCCACGTGATTTGGCTCCACATCACCCTTTGTGACCTAGTCAGCCAGTCCTTATTTGCTTCAGTTCACTTTGCCGACACTGGTCCTCTTGCTGTGCTTTCCGCAGGCCAGACACCCTCTAGGCATGGGTCTTTACCCTTGACTGATCCCTCTTTTAACTTTCCCAACTGTTGAGATTCTCCCATCTGATCTTAGATACCTTACCAGCCTCTGTGATGGTCTGTTAATCATTTCACTAATATTTACAAATATAGTGGCTCTTTCCCCGATCCTGACCTAAAACTAACTCATGATGTCAAAAGCTTTCATTTATGGTCTCCATTTGTTAAGGAGCGAGGGATACAGCAGTAAACCAAACTGCCTTCAAAGTCATCAAGAAAAGTGTCAGAGCAGGGCTGTGCAGAATAACTGAGCTGGGAGGGAGAGGAATGTTTGAGGGGAAGGGGTGTTGTCATTATTTTTAATACAACACCCAGGGAAGGCACTGCTAACATTTGAATAAAAATACTGGGGGAGGGACATTAAGGGAGTGAGCCATGGAGTCATTATGGAAAAGAGTGCTCTAGACAAAAGAAATTGAAGTCTATGGACCTGACTGAAAGGTATGTGTTCAATTGAAGATCAAGGAGACCATTACAGGTGAAATAAAGTGAAGAATGCGGCCTGCGACAAGAAACAGGGTCAGAAAAAGGATGGGGACACGGTTTTTAGGGCCTTCCAGCTCTAATAAAGATTTCAGGTCCTACTGGGAATGGAGTAGGAGCTACAAAAGGGTTTTGACTTTTCACCACTGTCTGACTGCCATCTACAGAAGGGGCTGTTGGGGGAGGGGGTGTAGAGGTAGGGAGGTTCTTGAGACGGCGACATGGCAGACAGCTCAGACTGGAGCTTCTGCTGGCGTGAATGGTAGCAGGGAGGAAAGTGTAAGACTTCAGAAATGACAAGAGGAAAGGCTAAATGGCACAGGTAAGAGGTGAGCAGCTATGGGAGGCGAGCTGGGAGGTGTGGCTAAAGCAGACGTGGTTCGTAGTGTCTTACTTGGCTGGGTGGGTTATATGACTGCATCTCCACCTCCCCAGTTTCCCTGAATGCCCTGAGCGGCTCCATGCCATCAAAGAGCAGCTGATCCTGGAGAGCCTGCTGGACCGCTGTGTGTCCTTTCAGGTGAAGCCCCCCAGCATGTGGGTGGTGGGCAGGGACCTGGCAACACCAAGGCATGGCCTATGCTCTAGCCCCTTTATTCCTCATGTCTCCCCAGGCCCGGTTTGCTGAGAAGGAGGAGCTGATGTTGGTTCACAGGTGAAAACTTGGGAGCTTGGTAGGGTGGGAAGAGGATGCCCTCACCAGGACAGAATCCCATAGGCTCTGTGGCCGGCCTTGGGCAAGTCCCTGAGCCTCTCTAAATCTGTTACTGCTCAAAAACCTAACTTCCAGCCAGGTGTGATGCTGCATGCCCATAATCTCATTACTGGGATGTGAAGACAAGACAATCAGGAATTCAAGACAATCCTCAGCTATATAGCAGGTTCAATCTGGGTTACATGAGACCCTGTCTGAAAAAGCCTCTAACCACCCTAAAGAAAAGAAATCTCAGTTTTTCAGGAGGGTCAATATGTGTATCAGGTACCTGACAGCATCTAAGATCCTAAGCCTCTGATGGACTAGTGTTCTTATAATCTCGTTAGTTAATTGATGGTGAATGTCTGGCAGAGTGATCAGGAGGCTCTTAGGGGGCTGTAGGAATTCAAAGGAAGAGGCCTGGTACAGTGTGGTTCACAGAAAACTAGCTTGGCAGAGAGTATCTGAGTTGAGCTCCAAGAGGCAAAAACTGGGGTGAATCCAACGAAAATAAGAGCTGAGGTGGGCTAGAGGAGAAATAGGAACCGTGGCCTACATCGCAACCAATCCCCTAGGTGGGCTGGAGGTCTGATTTGGCCAGAGACCTGGTTTGTAGAAGGTATGGCTGGGGAGGAAACAGGGCTCTCAGACCTATCCCCTATCTTGTGTCCCCAGCCTGGAATACATTGATCTGATGGAAACAACCCAGTACATGAATGAAGGAGAACTTCGCATACTAGCAGGCACCTATGATTCCGTCTATCTGCATCCGGTATGCATGAGAACTGTGAGGTCAGGGTGGGGCAGCAATTCCGGGGTCTCCCATGTCTGTGCCAATTTCACTGTGGGAAGAAAGCTAAGTTGATAGGCCAGTCCTTTCTCATTTCTTCTCTTTGGCTCTCCACTGTCTCTAGAACTCATACTCATGTGCCTGCCTGGCCACAGGCTCTGTCCTCAGGCTGGTAGATGCGGTCCTGGGGGCTGAGATTCGGAATGGCATGGCCGTCATCAGGTAGGACTCTCAAGCATTTGACTTCTTACATTTTTATTTCATTTTATTTGTTTTTTTTAAAGACAAGGTTCCTATGTCTAACCCTGGCTGTCCTGGCACTCGCTCTGTAGACCAGGCTGACCTCAAACTCACAGAGATCTGCCCGCCTCTGCCTCCCAAGTGCTGGGATTAAAGGTGTGCGCCACCGCTGCTACTTACATTTAAAAATAATCTTTCTGCCTAATGGTGCATGGAGGTAATACTTTTGAGGTGGAAGGATCAGGAATTCAAGGCTAGCTTGAACTACATTGTAAATTTGAGGCCAGCCTGGGCTACATAAGCTCCTTTCTCAAAAAATAAAGTCCTTCTCTCAAATGTAAAATGTGTTAGCTCGGGTACTATGTCTTCATATGGTCGAAGAGTCAAATGACATGAAGGGGAATTCAATAAAAATTCTCTCCTATCCTTGGGGATGTGCTCCTGAAAGATAGTCATTGTAACCAGTAACTTCTGTGTCTTCTCACAGATAGTCTTGTGAGTAAGTAATAAGTATCATAGTTCACTGATTCACAGGTATGTGTTTCTTTTCTATCTGGAACATCTTGAAATCCAATGTAGCCAACAAACCGTGACATCTCAGATTTTAGTCAATAGCATTTTCTGTTTTGTTGTTGCCATGGAAAATCATAGAACATCTTGTCACAGCTGACTTTCTAGAACTGATAAAATGCAGAAGATGGCCTTTGTGCTTTCCACTCCTTTTTTAAATCACCAATGCTAAAAAGCACACAGTGTGCTCCCTTCCAGACTGGAACTAGCTCTTGTAGACCAGGCTGGCCTCAAACTCACAGAGATCCACCTGTTTCTGCCTCCCGAATGCTGGAATTTAAGATATGCGCCACCACTGCCCGGCTGAAAGCTTTCTCTTAATATGTGAGTGAGATGCCATTGTGAAATATACTTTTTTGTGGGGGTTAGAGGGAGAATGTTGAGACAGTTTCTCTGTGAAGCAGTCTTGGCTGTCCTGGAGTTTACCCTGTAGACCAGGCTGGCCTCGAACACGTAGAGATCCTCCTGCCTCTGCCTCTGCCTCCCAAGTGCTGGGATTAAACCACTGCCCAGTGGTGAAATATACTTTTTAAGTTAGGCATTTTCATGCTGGTGGGCATTTTGGTTTCAGTCATTTGCTGCTTCAAACTAATACCATAGCAAATAATAGTGGACCATTTATGAACATAGCAATTTTTACTACATAGGTTTCACCTAAGGCCATGTAGCAAAATGGCTGGGTATGGGAAAATATGTGTGGACAACTTCATTTTTTATTTTTTGAGACAGGAGTTTGAGCTATATATTTTCTTGCTTCAATGTCTTTGAGTGCTAGTATTACAAGCATGTGCCACAATACCAAATGGGTGCATGGCTATATTTTCTTTGTTTCTTTCTCTTTTTTTGAGACAGTCTCACTGTATTGTTTTGTTCTCCAGACAGGGTTTCTCTGTGTAGGGTTTCTCTTTGTCCTAGAACCGGCTCTGTGTAGACCAGGCTGGCCTCTAACTCACAAAGATCAGCCTGCTTCTGCCTCCAAAGTGCTGGGATTAAAGGTGTGTGCCACCAGTGCCTGGCATATGGGTACATTTTAATGGTTATTTTTAAATCTTTTTTGGTGAGAGCATTGGATTGGGGGTTGTGAAGCTTCAGAAGCCACAGTTACTCAGTTGCTGGCAGATTCACAGAATCTATGCTGAAAGAATTGGGAGTGTGGGAGGAAGACTCCCAAACCTGCAGCCTTCCCTTTTCTGCTTAGGCCTCCTGGACACCATGCCCAGCGCAGTCTTATGGATGGGTACTGCATGTTCAACCATGTGGCTGTGGCTGCCCGCTATGCTCAAAAGAAGCACCGCATTCAGAGGTCAGCACCAAATGACAGATGGAATTGGGGTACCATGGTCTAGGCTGTTCCTCCATATTTCACTTGATCCCCTGTACAAAACTCCCCTCTTTCCTGCTCACAGGGTTCTGATCGTGGATTGGGATGTGCACCATGGTCAAGGAACGCAGTTCACCTTTGACCAGGACCCCAGGTATATCCCAAGTCCCACCCTAAATACTGGACTCCTGGCTACTTGTTAGGCCCAGTCATAGGTGTTAGGAAGAAGGGAAGGGCATTCATGTTCTTTAGTTGGCCGGGACTGAGGAAATGCGCTGCTTTCTGGTTATCTGCTATCTCCTAATTTTACTCTGAAGCAAGAACTGTGGAGTTCCCATTTTACAGATGGTGAAACTGAACCTTACAGGTTACAATGTCGTGCAGAGAAGTGAAAGAGGTAGGGTTTGAATTATAAGTATTTGGAGATCTTGTTTAACAATTTACCCCCAAGCTGGAGTGGACCCCAAATTAATACTTCATTTGTTTTCAATTATGACAGTACTTCAAACTGTTCTTTACTGTTAAATAGGAGGCTGGCAAGATGGCTCAGCAGGTAAAGGTGCTTGCCTGACAACCTAAGTTTGATCCCCAGGACCCACATGGTGGAAAGACAGAGAACCAACTCCTGCAAATTGACCTCTGACCTGCATATACATACCATAGCAT
Organism: Microtus pennsylvanicus; assembly: GCF_037038515.1. NCBI lineage: Eukaryota > Metazoa > Chordata > Mammalia > Rodentia > Cricetidae > Microtus > Microtus pennsylvanicus. The sequence continues at coordinate 133,201,443 of NC_134601.1, read as the reverse complement.
GCACACACACACATACACATAAAATAAGTTGACACTTTAGGTTTTAGCCTCATAGATTTTTATGCATATGTAAATAGTCACCTTTATTAATAATATACTACTAATGTGACAATTCTCCACATGTTCATTGGCAACTTTATTTCATCTAACTATTGGGGATACTTTTACCATGTTGGTGCTACAAAGCATCTTATTCTTTGTAGAATTATTTCATTGCATGGTCAGTTAATCCTGGGACATTCAAGATACTTCCCAGTTTTTGCTAGTATAAACAATTCTACTATGAATAGTATTAAAAATATATAATTTATATCTTTAGGTATATCTGCATAATGAATTTCTAATAGTGAATTGCTGAGTCAGGCAGATCAACATGCTTTAAGGTCTGGTACATACTGCCAAACTTTACTCCAGAAGGGTACCAGTTTATCCTCCTAGAGAAAATAAAGTCCTTGCCACTAGAGGGAGTATTATATTGTAAGTAGTAGTTGTTTTATGTGGTCCTTCCATCCAACTTATTACATTACTTGTGCTCTTGTGGTCCTTGGTCCTATCTAGATGCTTTTTTCTTTACTTTCTTTTTTGCTTTACTATTTTCCAGCACTTGGTGCTGATGGTAATTGTATTTTTCGCTTCTTTCTGAGTTACCTGTTTTGTTCTCTGAAAGGCTTTCGGTTCTTCTCTTTTTCCCATATGGTATTCCACATGAACTCTAGGTCCTGTTAACTTCTCTTTAGCAGTGGGTTGGTATTTTACATCTGCAGCCTTACACCTTCTGTCTTTGCACATGTTCTTTTTTTTAAATATTTATTTATTTATCATATGTACATTATTCTGTCTACATGTGTATCTGCATGCCAGAAGAGAGCACCAGACCCCATTACAGATGGTTGTGAGCCACCATGTGGTTGCTAGGAATTGAACTCAGGACCTTTGGAACAGCAGGCAATGCTCTTAACCTTTGAGCCACCTCTCCAGCCCTTTGCTCATGTTCTTATATTAGATCTTTGATAATTATTTTCTCTGTTCTCTCAGACTCTTATTAGATGTTAAACCTCTTGGCTTGATCCTTTATGGAATTTTGTTTTGTTTTGATTTGACTTTTTTTTTTGAGACGGGTCTAGCTCAGACTGGCCTCTAACTCTGTATATAGCTAAGGATGACCTATTGTTTTTAAGTGGGGGCAGGAGCCATTTGATAGTCCAGAGCCAGGGCAAGTATGTAGCTGTCTGGGATAATTGTCCCTTCCTCTCTGCCTGTGAAGGCTACATGCTGACAACAGGTCTCAACTCTGCCTCTCCCACACAGCTGCCAGGGAGCCCAAGACCTTTGCCACATCTGCCCCTCTAAATGGATCTCTTTTGTGTCTCTGCTACATAGTTTCATCTAATCCACTTTATTCTTAGAGTTGTAACTTAATTTTTATTTCTCTGCCTTTTCAGTTCTGACTTCCTGCTCTAAACCCTCAATCCTAAGGGATTGTCTGGACTTTATTGGGTTGAACTCTTGATTCTCCTGCCTCCACCTTCTGAGTGCTGGGATTATACCATGTGCCACCAGGCCTAGTTTATATGACACTAGAGATTGAACCTAGGGTTTCATGCATGTTAGGCAAGCATTCTACCAACTGAGCTACCAACATCCACAGCCCTGTGTAGCTTTTTAAAAATAAATCTTTTTTAATTTATGTGTATGGCTATTTGGCCTGCATATATGTCTGTGCCATGTGTTTGTCTAGTGCCCTTGGAAGCCAAAAGAGGGCGCTGAATCCCTTGAAACTTGATTTACCATTATGAGCTGCCATGTATGCTGAGAATCAAATGCAGGTCCTTTAGAAGAACAAAAATCTCTTAATTGCTGACATCCCTCCTCCCCTATCCGGCTTATTTCATGTTTTCTATCATCTCTTTTTACTTTTGCTCAGTGTCCTGAGAGATGGCCTCAATTCTGTTTGTAAATCCTCCCTCTGAATTATGTACTCTTGGTTTTTTTTCTTTTGAGATAGGGTCTTACTGTGTAGCCCAAACTGGCTTTGATTCTTATTCTCTATAGTCCAGGCTGGCCTCCAACTTGAGATCCTCCTCTCTCAGCCTACTAAGTGCTAAAACTGCAGACATGTGCCAACCTCTCTAGCTAGACATTCCTTTGATCAGCACAAGCATTTTGTTTCTCACTTGTTCTTATACCCTCTCTTTGCTGAGCTAGTTTTTATAGAATAAGAATTAGAACTGGGTGGTGGTAGCACACGCCTTTAATCCCAGGACTCAGGAGACACAGGCAGGGAGGATCTCTGTGAGTTTTACAAAGTGAGGTCCAGGACCACTAGGACTGTTCAGAAGAGAACCCCTGTCTCGAGCAAACAAAAAAAGAAAAGAAAAGAAAAGAGAAAGAAAGAACTAATTAGAAGTGCCCTAAACATTCTACGTCCTTCCATTCCATATTGTTATGTCTTTTCATTCTGAGGCTAACTGAATTATCTTCGTGGTCCTTTTTTTATATCAGTGCCTTTCCTCAAATGTCTACTTTTACCTATTTATACCTCAAATTTAAGGGCTGTTCTTGGGGCCATCATGAGATTACTGTTCTGTGCTATTTATGGGTCTGTGTTCCTAAAAAGCATTTCCCCAGAATGGAAACAGAAGATGTCTGTTGATACAGATCTCAGGTTTAGGGACTGTGGGAAAAGATCCAAGCACTAGGTTGCAGTTTGCAAATACCAGGAAAAAATAATGTCTTTTTTGGGTGGAAAGAGGGCATACATCTTTGATTTAATTTTATTTTTATGTGTATGCCTAAGTGCATGTATGTGTGCCATGGGTATGCATGATTCTGCAGATGTAAGAAGAGGGAGTCAGATCCCCTGGAACTGGAGTTAATAAAGGTGGTTGTGAGCTTCCATGTGGGTGTTTGGAACCGAACCAGGGTCCTCTACAAGAGCAGTAAGTACTCTTAAGCAACATCTTTTTTTTTTAATCCGTCAGCCTTGATAAAGGTATGTGTCACATCCCCTAGATCTGGAGTTACAGACGGTTGTGAGCAACCATGTGGTTGCTGGGAACTGAACTCAGGACCTCTGGAAGAGCAATCAGTGCTCTTAACCACTGAGCCATCTCTCTAGCTCCTCACTTATTTTTTCTAATTTAATCTCTGGCTCCTTCTGTCATCTCTACTATTTTAATGCTTAACTAATTTTCCTGTTTTTATCTTCTTAAGTTTTGTATTCTTTATTTTGTTTGTTTGTGGCTTCCTGGATTAAATGCTTCAACATTAATAAATTCATTGGCCATTTTTTCATCCATATCTACACCTACTACTCTACTCCTATTTTATTTCTGCATGAATTCTAGAATGCATCTTTTAATTAGCAATTATTTTCTAGAAAAGGTATAGCTCAGTGGTAGAACGGTTTTACACAGTTTAGATTTGGGTTCTATCCCTAGCATTTTAAAAAAAAGCATTAACCTCAATATCATGTCTGAGAAAATGAGCCTTGGCTGTCCTGGCACTCACTGTGTAGACCAGGTTTGTCTTGAATTTACAGAGATCTGCCTGCCTCTGCTTCCCAAGCGCTGGGATTAAAGGCTGATTTTCTGTTCTCTAAGGGGGGTTCTTGTGGAGTTGGGTTTCTTCGGGTCTTTGCTTATTTACCCCTGAGGGCACTTACTCTCCAGTAGGTTCTCTTCCCTGCTCAGTACTTCACTGAATGTTTAAAGTCAATGTTTACCTGTCGGTGTCAAAAATTTCAAAATAATACAATTAAAGGCTAGAGAGAAGCTCAGTGGCTAAGAGTACTGCTTGCTCTTCCTAAGGACCTAGGTTCTAGTCCCAGTACCATATGGCAGTTCCTGTCTGGAACTTCAATTTGAGGAGACCAGTTGCTTTTTTCATCTCCACAGGCACCGGGCACATACATGGTATACACAGACATACAAGAAAGCCAAACACATAAAATAGTACAATTAAACATACAAAACCAAATAATCCAGACTGGGCATGGTGGTTCTCCATGAGTTCAAGACAAGCCTGGTCTGTGTAGCAAGTTGCAAAACAGCCAGAGCTGTATAGTAGAGATCCTGTATCAAAACCAAAACAAAAAATCCTCCTCTACTCACTCAGACCAGAGGTGCTTTGTATTCTTGTTCTCTCCTCCATTACATCCCTACTGCAGTTTCCCCTCCATCCACCCCTCTCCATCCTCCCCATAGACCTCCCCTAGATCCACTGCTTCTCAGTTTCCTTTCGGAAAAGAGCAGGATTCCCAGGGCTGTCATCCGAACACAGTAAGATGAGGCACAAACCTTCAGATTAGGGCTGAACAAGGCAACCCCATAGGATGAAAAGGGTCCCATAAGCAGGCAAAAGAGTTAGAGACACCCTCTATTCCTCCTGTTAAGAGTCCTACCAAAAACTCCAAGCTAAACAACCACAGAGAACCAAGTATAGACCCATGCAGCCAGGTTCACTGATTGTTGCCTCAGGACTAAAGCTAAAGCTTTTTATAAGGCTTTCATTCCCCAATTTCAAGATACTTTTCTCCAATTTTAAGTATCATTTTCTGGCCGGGCAGTGGTGGCGCACGCCTTTAATCCCAGCACTCGGGAGGCAGAGGCAGGCGGATCTGTGTGAGTTCGAGGCCAGCCTGGTCTAGAAGAACTAGTTCCAGGACAGGAACCAAAAGCTATAGAGAAACCCTGTCTCGAAAATCCAAAAAAAAAAAAAAAAGAAAAAAGAAATAGCAGTAGTAGAGGTGGCTTTGTGACATATTAAGGAAAAAGGACTGTCCTCACTGACTTCATGACAGCATCCTTCACTTTAGCTCCACACACAAAACCAAGCCCCATCTTCCCTCATTCCTGGCCTCTGCATCTCTCCAATTCTTTCAGTGGAATCACTAGGTTCCCCAGCATGGACTTGAGGCTCTTTACAGCCCAAGCTGGCTTCTGCAAATAAGTTCCCTCAAGACTCCTATGGACCTCCAGTGCCATTATTACCTTGGGATAATAACACTGAAGGGAGCAATGAGAAGACATGACTTAGAGTTTCTCACAGGGTCATCATTGCCCAGGTTCTTGGGTCAACTCAGTAGCTCTTGAGACCTTGGACTTGAGTCTGAAATCGGGTGGACACTGGAGAGGCAGCAATATTTAGTGACAGGAGGGTTCTGGTGGGAGGTCAATGAGTATGTAGAAAAAATGAGCAAAACACTGGGGGAGGATTAATGAATGGGAAAGTGAATAAATTGGTGAATGAATAGAAGGGTAAATGAATAGAAGAATTGAGAGTATAGATTGGGAACTGGAAAAACTTATGAGAGGGACTGAATGGAGTAGTTGGTAAAAACAGCTTGTTGAATAAATCCCTGCAGCTGTAGGTTGGGAGCCTTAAGTTTGTCTTTTCCAATTCCTTTATTTTTTTCTATGCTGGGGGATGAGTTAACACATGCTATGTAACCCCTCAACATTTCTTTTCTCTGCCTCTAGTGTCCTTTATTTCTCCATCCACCGATATGAACAAGGTCGGTTCTGGCCCCACCTTAAAGCTTCTAACTGGTCCACAGTAGGTTTAGGCCAAGGCCAAGGATATACCATCAATGTACCTTGGAACCAGGTCAGTGTCTTCCCACCTAAAGTGAGCCTAGTGCTGCCCTCCCACGGGCTCAAGAAAGGCGATTGTCATAGCATGTTTCTGTGTCTGCAGGTGGGGATGCGGGACATTGACTACATTGCTGCATTCCTGCACATCCTGATGCCAGTTGCCTTTGAGGTCTTGGAGAGCCAGGAAATTTGGGGGTGAGGGGCAACACTGAGGGGTGATGTTCTATGAAAGCAGGCATTCTCACATAGTGTGTTCTTTCCCTCAGTTTCAGCCTCAGTTGGTCCTGGTGGCTGCTGGATATGATGCCCTCCAAGGAGACCCCAAGGTAAGGCAGGTTCTCTGGGGTATTCTCAGTTTCAAAGGAGAGTATTCTGAGCTTCATGTTCCCATAGGGAGAGATGGCTGCCACTCCAGCAGGATTTGCCCACCTGACCCATTTGCTCATGGGTCTGGCAGGAGGCAGGTTGATTCTGTCCCTGGAAGTAAGTAACTCACTTTTATCTAACCCTGTAGATAAAAGGCTTAGAATTTTTATATTTTTTATTATTTGTATATACACATATATACACTAAGCCACGGGTACCGTGAGTGGTGGTCTGAAGACAACTTGGGAGTTGGTTCTCTCCTTCGACCACGCAGATTTTTTTGGGGGATTGAACTCAGGTTATCAGGTTTGGTAGCAAGCCCTCTTGTCCTCTGATCCATCTCACTGGCCCACTTGAAGGCCTAAGAACAGATCTTTTGGACCTTGGGGATGGAGTTAAAAGGTAGAATGCTTATCTGATATATGCAAGGGGTTCCATTCTCAGAACCGCTAAGAACAAAACAAGAACTTTCTTGTATATAAGAAGTCCCTGGGAAAAAAAATTAAAAAAAAAAAGAAGTCCCTGGGGACCGAAGAGATGCCTAGTGGTTGAGAGCACTTGCTGTTCTCGCATAGGACCTGGGTTCGATTCCCAGCATGGTGGCTTGCAACTATCCATAACTCCCGTTCCAGGAGATCTAATAGGCACACACATACACATATACAGGCTACACATTCACAATCATAAAGCAAAGAATTGATTTTAAAAAAATTTAATGGGATTATTTTGGTAAAGTTGTTCCTTGCTCAGCCTTACTACTTCATACATCTTTGTGTCTCTATAATCACTTTACATCACTGTCCCATGAATCAAATGATGTTACCCTTAAAATTTTGTGTCACTTCACATAGTACGTGCCCAAATATTGTTACTGTTATCAATATCCTTCCCTGGTAATATCTGACCCTCTGCTTGCCTCCCCCAATAACTCCTTCCCCAGGGTGGCTATAACCTCCATGCCCTGGCTAAGGGTGTCAGTGCATCACTCCACACCCTTCTTGGAGACCCTTGCCCCATGCTGGAGTCCCCTGGTGTACCTTGTGCAAGGTGAGCCTGGGAAAATGGGAAAGGAGAGCCCTTATTGCCTGCCTGGGGACCATTTAATCACATTTCTGCCTCTCCCACCCCCAGTGCCCAGACTTCGATCTCCTGCACTCTAGAAGCCCATGAACCCTTCTGGGAGTTCCTTGTGAGATCAGGTGGGGAATGGGCACCATCAGCATCAGACATGGAATGAGCTATTGGGGCTATTCTCTTCCAGATTTCCTCTTGCTTTCCTGGGTTGCCTTGGTGGGGAGGGCTGTGTGGGTTTTAGGCCTTGTCTAGGCCACATTTGTCTCGGAATATGATGGGATCCAGATTCAGGAAGTAGGGTGATCTGAGCCCCTCTTTCTAGTCGAGCCCCGGGAGGAAGATGAAGTAGAGGAAGACAAGGTAGAAGAGGAAGATGAGGGCCGCTGGGAGGCTGCTACGCTGCCGCTGGATACATGTAGATGGCCAGTGCTGCAGGATCGCACTGGGCTGGTCTATGATGAGAAAATGATGAGTCACTGCAACCTATGGGACAAGTATGTCATCAGAGGCCTGGGTTAAGTGGTGGTTGGATCACTCACCTCAGTCACTAAACCCCTGCCCCCCACTACTAGTCATCATCCTGAGACACCTCAGCGCATCTTACGGATCATGTGCTACTTGGAGGAGCTGGGCCTTGCAGCACGCTGCCTCATCCTACCTGTGCGGCCTGCCATGGATGCTGAGCTTCTTACTTGCCACAGGTCAGACCCTGTGCTGGAGTGGACCAGATGCAGGACTATAGGGAAGTTCTAGGAGTAGGGCCTAGGGCTCTCCTCCAAGGTGGGTAGAGCTACTGCTCACCTAGAGAGGTCCAAATTCTTATCTGGGGATATGCTTGTGGCTAGTTGTTCCTCTGTCTCTCCAGTGCCGAGTACGTGGAGCGGATCCGGGCCACAGAAAAGATGAAAACCCGGGAGCTGCACCGCGAAGGTTCCAGCTTTGACTCCATCTACATCTGCCCCAGCACCTTTACCTGCGCACAGCTTGCCACGGGCGCTGCCTGCCGCCTGGTGGAAGCTGTGCTTTCAGGAGAGGTGCGTCTTCTCTGGAGCCAGTGCAGTTGGACTGAAGAAATGAGGTCCTGAGATCAGGTCCTGAGGAAATAGAGAGGACCACCTACCCCTGCTTAGGAGGACAGAGGCAGTGGGAGAGGTGCACCCCAGAGTGGGTACCCTGGTAGCTGGTAGAGAAGACAGGAGAAAGGGAAGGGAGGAACAGAAAGGACAAGAGGGCCAGAAATCCAGTCTCGCTCCTCTCCCTCTGCAGGTTTTGAATGGCATTGCAATAGTGCGCCCTCCGGGACACCATGCAGAGCGGGATGCTGCTTGTGGTTTCTGCTTTTTCAACTCTGTCGCTGTAGCTGCTCGCCATGCCCAAGTCATTGCCGGACGTGCCCTGCGGTAAGGGCTCTCCAGAGACCCCAAAGCCTGATCTTGGAAGAAATCTGGACACTGCTTTCCCATTCAGTCTTACTTGGCAGATCCATGTACAGCCCAGGAGCTTTCATAGAAACAAGCAAGGGTCCACTGGGTAGCACTTGACCACAGACGGGACAGGAGGCTTGTGTTAGTGTCACCAGCCCATTCATTCATTTAGATGCTTAATAGACTAGGATCCAGGATATTACAGCAACATTCCTGAGCCTTGACAGGTCATTCTAACAGAACCCAAGCCTAGGCTCCCAGGGCTTACTCCAAAAGACTTAGGGTTTGGCATGTGACATTAGCCAACCAGGCCTGGAGTTCTATTCCATAGTCAGTCCTCAGAAGTGTCTAGGACCTAGCCTCAAGTACTTGTTTCTGCCCATAGTAAAGCCCTTAGAAACCAAGATTGGGGCCGGGCGGTGGTGGCGCACGCCTTTAATCCCAGCACTCGGGAGGCAGAGACAGGCGGATCTCTGTGAGTTCGAGACCAGCCTGGTCTACAAGAGCTAGTTCCAGGACAGGCTCCAAAACCACAGAGAAACCCTGTCTTGAAAAACCAAAAAAAAAAAAAAAAAAAAGAAACCAAGATTGGGCTTTCAGTCTTAAAATGCTGGCCAATGCTTTCTCAAGATACTCATAGTCCTGCTACTTGGTAACAAATGCTTCTGAAGACCCCAGGAATCTAGCTAGCCAGAGCCCTCCTTCTAGGGCTAAATGTCCTAGACGGCTAAAAGGAGCTGTTTCCCTCCCCAGGATCCTGATCGTAGACTGGGATGTTCACCATGGTAATGGAACTCAGCACATGTTTGAGGATGACCCCAGGTGAGGGATGGGACAATGAGCGGGAGGGTGCTGTGGGAGGGTGCTGAACCATCCTTTCAAGGCTGTTTGAAGTCCTTAGCTTGTCATGGCCGCCTTCTCATTTTATTCTCTCCCTGGCAGTGTATTATACATGTCCCTGCACCGGTATGACCGTGGCACTTTCTTCCCCATGGGGGATGAGGGTGCCAGCAGCCAAGTAGGCCGAGCCGCAGGTACAGGCTTCACTGTCAATGTGCCCTGGAATGGACCCCGCATGGGTGATGGTGACTACCTGACTGCCTGGCATCGTCTGGTACTTCCCATTGCCTATGAAGTAAGGCTCTGGTCATTATGTGACATCTGTGTAGGTGGCAGCACTATCTGCCTCCTCAGCATGTGTGTTTGACTACCAGATCATATGTTGGCTGTTGGGACAGGGGTGGCAGTGATGTCCTTATATATATTTCTGACCATGCACATATGACTGTGTGTAAGTGCTCTCTCTATATGATGTTTTATATGTGAGCAGCTGTCTTGGCTGTATGTATATATATATATGTGTGTGCCTTCTGGATATCTGCCATCATGAGTGCATGGTTGTAAGGACATCCATAAGGGATGCTGTCTCTGTGGAACTGTGTGTACAAGGGAGGCAGGAGATGAACACGTGTGTAATGTTGCTCAGTGACTATGTGATATGTGTGATGCTGTATGCCATTGAATGCTGCTGCATTGTGCTTGCTAGCCTGAGAGAGACGCTCTGACTGTGGGAGGCTGGACAGAGATCATCATCCCTGTCTGTTGGACTGGGTCTGAATGTCTCTGTTGGGTCTCTAAGTGCTCTGACTCAGGGGTGGCCTAGCTGTGTGTGAACTGGAGGCAGGACCAATGGCATATGTGTGACTGACTCCATGAGGACGTAACTCTGCAGTCTGGGCACAGGAGTGTGCTTTTAGATTTGCATGCATATGGCTGTGCTGGGGGCAGAGACTACCCTTTGTGTCTGTGAAACTATGTGCGAGTAATTGCTTCCTGTGACCATGAACAGGGTGTGTCTGACCATTCTAACTGTAGTGACTGTGCTGTACATCACTGTGCCTATGCAGAGGTGGCCGTGTCTTATTGTCCCCATGAGAAACCAACTATATGTGTATGCCTGGTATGATTTGCAGCCCTGCCAGTGTGGGACTGTAAGATTGCGAGTGGGGGTGTATGACATTTGTATTAGTAATATTATTTGTAGAAAAGCCTGCATCATGTGCCTGTGTGTCCCATATTTGACGCTTGTGTGTGTGAGAGAGGACATGTCTCTGTCTCTCTGTTTCTCTTGTCACTATCTCTTGCCATCTGAGTTTCCATGTTTCTTTGTCTCTGTGATCCATATCTATCTCATGACTCTACCTCATGCCCCCTTCTGTCAATTTATAATGTTTACAATATCTTTTTTTAAAACTTTTACTTCTATTATGTGTTTGGATGTTTTGCCTGCATATATATTTATGTATCACATGCATGCCTGGTACCTATGGAAGCCAGAAAAGGGCAGCAGAGTTACAGACAGTTGTGAGCTGCCATGTGGGTGCTGGGAATTGAACCCTAGTCCTCTAGAAGAGCAGCCAGCTCTCTTAACCTCTGAGCCATCTCTCCAGCCTCTGTCTCCCAAGATTGTGAGTTTCTGGCAGGTATACCCTTATCTCTAACAGGCTGGCCATGTCTGTTTCTGCTGGGTTCTCTGTCTTCCTGTGCTCACATCCTCGGCTTTCGAACCTGCATTTTCATGCTTTCATTTGCCCTCATTCTCATCACTTACTGCCTACCTAAGCTTTATGCCCATGTTTCTCTTCTCTGATTACTGCAGTTTAACCCGGAACTCGTACTGGTTTCTGCTGGCTTTGATGCTGCACAAGGGGACCCACTGGGTGGCTGCCAAGTGACACCTGAGGGTTATGCCCACCTTACTCACCTACTGATGGGCCTTGCCAATGGCCGCATTATCCTCATCCTCGAGGTAACTCTCTTGATCCCTCTTCCCAGGGTAGGAGGGCAGTTTGGAAAAGTTGGCTCTGTTGGTCTTTCAAGTTTGCTTGGCAAAACAGCACTGTGAGGCAGTCTGTTTAGCTCATTTCCCTCTCAAGGTCAGGGGATCTAGCTGGCTATGATGGTGCATACCTATAATCCCAGCACTTGGGAGGAGGAGGCAGGAGGATAGGGTCATCCTCAGGTACATAATCAAATTTGAGGCCAGCCTGCGCTCCATGAAACCCTGTTTCAAAAGCCTTAGCCCCCCCCCAAAAAAAACAAATCAGAGAATTGAGTGGAATAGTAACTAGTCTGAGGTCACACATTTAATAATGGCAGAATTGAGACTTAAGCATTTGCCTCTGGGGGGCTTCTGTTCCCCACATATGAATTGTTCCTAACATGTTAAGAGAGACAGAGTATAAATTCACTGACCTTTTAAAGTGACTGGTGCCTCCAGCCTTGTTCCTGGGTTTCCTGATCTACAGATGGGGCCGTCTAAGTAAAGTGGCATTCCTGGCATCCAGTGTGTTCTGGAAAGATGCTCTGTCATCTACTGTTACATCTTTCGGACATTAACTTAACCTTCTCAGCAAAGTTGTGTGCCGTTTTTGTAGATGAGACCAGTAAGTCCCAGAGAATCTAACTGGCTTATGCAATGTCCCACTTAGGTTTGCACAGTATTTCTTATGGAAGTTAAGGATGTTGGTTAGGAACAAGAGCTAGGAACAGAAAGAGCTGGTGCTGTCTGGCTTGTACCAAGGGCCTAGGCGCAATTCCTTGGTCACACCCACAACAACACAAACTATTTGGTGAGCCCAGGTTCAAATAACAGCCCTGCTTCTTCAATTGCTGGGACCACAAACAAGTCGTCTAACTGTGCTGGGCCTTGCTTCCCATATGTGTAAAAAGAATAGAAGTTTCGATCGAGCAGGAAGAAACTCAAGTTAGGGGATCACATAGAATATTAGTTGTTCCTGTCCCAGGTTACAACAGGCACTCTTTATGGATCTGCCATGTTCGTTTGTGTGGGTCAAATCTCTGCTATCTATGATGTGAGGTCAGAGGTTCCTGAACACTGTGAAGATAGGTATGGCATAAGGGCGCACTTCTGTATAGATTGAGCATCTGTCATTGTGAGGATTGTATTAATATACATAAAATATTTAAAATAGGGTCTAGCTCACAGCAAATAACAAATGTAAGCAATTGTTTGTTAATACTGTTACTAGTATTGCTATTGTTGTCTTGCACTTGACAGCACAGTTTACATTCCCCCAACAGCCACCTCGCACAGTGAGTGCTGCCCAGTGTACAAATGTGCGTTACACTCATTTTTCTCTGGTACCACCCTCTAGAACAAGGAGGAGAACAATTTGGAGAGCCAGGATATCTAACCCTCAATTCCCCGATGAACCCTCATTGAATCCTTCCCTCTCTTTTACAAAGGGTGGATACAACTTGGCATCCATCTCTGAATCTATGGCTGCCTGCACCCATTCCCTCCTTGGAGATCCACCACCCGCACTTACCTCACTGCGACCTCCACAGCCAGGAGCCCTGGCCTCAATCACTGAGACCATTCAAGTCCATCGCAGATACTGGCGCAGTTTGCGGATGATGAGTGAGTGGCCAAATGGTGGGGCGCATGCCCTTAATCCCAGCACTTGGGGGACAAAGGCAGGCGGATCTCTGTGCATTCAAGGCCAGCTTGGTCTACAGCCAAGGCTACACAGAGAAACCCTGTCTTGGAAAACTTAAAAAAGGGGGAGAAAACTTAAAAAAGGAAAGAAAAGAAAAAGCAGAATGAATGATAGCCAGGCGGTGGTGGTGGTGCTTTAATCCCAGCACTCGGAAGACAGAGGCAGGCAGATCTCTGTGAGTTCAAGGCCAACCTGGGCTGTAAGAGCTAGTTCCAGGACAGGCTCCAAAGCTACAGAAGAAACCCTGTCTCGAAAAAAACAAAAAAAAGAAAGAAAAAAGAAAAAGAAGAATGAAAGAAAATTGAAAATAATAAGGGAATTCAAAAAAGGGAGAGTAAAGGTAGGAGAGGGGTGGTATTCACACTCAAGTGTCTTTTCCATTATTCCAGAGATGGAAGACAAGGAAGAATGCCCCAGTTCTAAGCCTGTCATCAAGAAGCTGCCCAAAGCAACCAATCCTGTGTCAGCTAAGGGAACAGCCACACCTTCTGGAAAGGGTCCAGAAGCAGGCATGAGGAAGACTGCAGCAGCAGCATCTGCAAAAGAATCTCCGCTAGGCCATACTAAGTCAAAGACAGCTAAGGCCGTGCTTGCTCAGGGCCAGTCCTCAGAACAGGCTGCCAGAGGAGCTTCACTAGACCAGGCTATCTCAAAGGAGACTTCTGTGAGAGGAACCACAATGGACCAGCATGCCTCAGCAGAAACCATAAAAAATACGCCTAACCAGAACACCGTCGAGGATCCTGTGGGAGAAACTGAGCCAATCCGAACTCCCCAAGCCTCGTGCGCAGACAAGCAGACTACAGAAGCTACCCCTGTGCAGGGAGCCACAGCCCAGCAGTCCCCAGACCCAGTGAGCAGTCTCAGTGGGCGTCTCAGCACTTTGAAACTAAACAGTGCAGCTCTGGTAAACTCTGCCACGCCTGGGAAGAGGGTGGGGGAGTGAGAACTGGGCATTCTCAAATACATCTTTTCCTTCTGTTTCTAGGAGGTCTCTGACTATGAGGCGGACCTTCTAGGAGAAGCAGCTGGAGGGCAGGACATGAACAGCTTGATGCTGACACAAGGATTTGGGAACTTTAATGCCCAAGTGAGCTCAGGGAGAGCCTGGGGTTCTGGCTGCTGCTTCTTGTCTATTCACGCCTCCAGATAGGAACACATGTGATGTATCTGGAGAGGTGGAATATTTTCCTTACCCGGTTTTACCTACCCACTCTAGGATGTCTTTTATGCTGTGACTCCACTATCCTGGTGTCCCCACTTGGTGGCAGTATGCCCCATTCCTGCAGAAGGCCTGGATACGGCCCAACCATGTAAGACCTGTGGAACACTCCAGGAGAACTGGGTCTGTCTGACTTGCTATCAGGTATGGAACAAAAGAAGGGAATTGATCGGGTAGAAGCTGGCTCAGCAGCGAACTTGAGCTGGTACGGCTCTCACACACACCCTTCCACCGCAGGTGTACTGCAGTCGCTATGTCCGTGCCCATATGGTCCACCACCACGAAGCCTCTGAGCACCCGTTAGTCCTCAGCTGTGTTGACCTGTCTACCTGGTGTTATGTCTGCCAGGCTTATGTCCACCACCAGGTGAGCCTGGGAAGGGTGGTTAGCCCATGGACACTGGGCCCTGTCCCTCTCCACCTCATATCCCTTCTGTCATTTGGTAAGAGGAGAACACAGAGCCCTTTGCATGGCTGCCCTGTGGGTATTGGCAGGAATCCGTAGTCTGTGAGATGCAGTAGCTGAGGGCTTCAGTGGTAATAGCCTCTTTGTGGTTACAGAAGAGCCACCTTCACATTCACCTACCTTGTCCCTGCTTTTCCCTCAGGATCTCCAGGAAGTGAAGAGCGCTGCTCACCAGAGCAAGTTTGGGCAGGACATGCCCCACTCACACTAAGTCCCAGAACATGCTGCTGCCTTCTGAGGCCCCAGACAGCAGCTTAGTACACTGCAACCTGTACCTTGGATGAGGGTGGCCTCACTTGAACCCATCCTGAATATCCTTTGTACAGTGCTTACTTAAGTGCACATCCTTTTAAAAGGACTTATAATGTTCAGTTGTAAATCTGCCCCTGCTCACTGCCTGCTCGAGGAACATTACTGTTCTACCCCAGAAGGAAGGAGGGACAACTTAGGAGCTGAAATCACAAGGATGACATGGAAGGGTACAACTGGCAGTTATAGCAGGCTTGCATATTTAATAAAGTTTAAGTTGTTACAAAACCTGAAGAAAGGCTTTTTTTTATTTTGAAAAACCCCTCATTCCCAGCCACCACAGCTGACAAAAAAGGGAGGGGAGAAGAAAGCTGTGGGGTGGAGGGATTGTCACCAAATGAACTGTCCATCTATCACCCCGCAAAAAATCTAAAACTGAAGCAGGCAGCTAGATTGGCTCTATTGGAAATTAAATAATATAATTCATGATAAAATGATTACCTACCACAGAATAGGAGTCTCACCAGGCATGGTGGTGACACACGCCTTTTATCCCCAAACGGGAGTCAGAGGCAGGTGGAGTTCTGAGTTCAAGGCCAGCCTGGTCTACATAGCAGAGTTCTAGGTCAGTCAGAGCTACTAAAAATGAAGACAACTAAAGGGTCTCAGCCTGTCCCAGCTGAACTCTAGGGTGAGAAGACTGAAACCTGTCAGAAAGTAGTGTCAGTGTCACTGTGCTTGCCCATCACTCATTGACTTGCTGGTCACCCAGGGAAGATTCACTCTTACATGGAGCAGTTATAAGTGGCATCCCAAGGGGAAGGAAGATGGCCGTGTCATTTACCAGACTTGGATAGGACTTTTCTGGACCTTAATTCCACATCCGAAAATTACTTTGGCTGGTGTTTAGCAATTTTGTTGATTGCCACCTTCTGATTCCAGAGACTGGACTACTCAAGAAGACAAGGGCAGCTCTGCACCTCACCCCTTTTAGATAATATCTCCTATGAGTCAGACTGATTTCACACTCTGGCCCTGGACATCCTTTTTAAATTTATTTGTATGAATGTTTCATCTGCATGTAAGTCTCTGCACCATGTACATGTCTGGTGCCACAGAGGCCAAAAGAGGGTGACAGATCCCCTGGAACTGGAGATGGTTTTGAGTCATTGTGTGGGTGCTGAAAATCTAACCTGTGTCGTGGAAGAGCACCAAGTGTTTTTAATTCCTGAGCCATCTCTCCAGCCTTAACCTTGTACTTTGGAACCTTCTTCTTTCACCTCCCTGATGTTGGGATGACAGCAGGATGCTACTTCATATGTTCTATGCAGTGCCTGCCTGCTTAGCAAGCACTACCACCTGAGCTAAGTTGCAACCCAGTTCAGTTCCTTTAGGGAAGCATTACAGATATCCCACCTTACGTGCTCAGAATTCTAGCCTAGGATTGTCATAGCTGCAAGAGAGTCTGAGGGATTTGTAACTTGCACTTCTGCCTCAGATCAGGTTCTTTCTGTCCTTATAAAACAGCACTTCTTCTGTAACTGTTTCCCTTCATGACAGACACAACTACCCCAGAGCTACCTAGAAACACAGCTGAAGTTATACAAGTTCTCTGGGTCCAAAAAAACAAAAAACAACAACAAAAAAAAAACACCACAAAATGTTTTCCAAAATGTTGTCTTCCAGGTCAAATCCTGTACACACACAAATGGCCCAAGCTGAACCAACCCTAAAGCAAGCAATCCAGGCGAGGGAGGGGCGGGCCTGAGAGGGGGTTGCTGTGTAGAGAGGGGCAGGTGGAGGTCCCGCCCACATTTGCTCTCCACATTGTGCGATGGCCGAGGGGGAAGGCGGGGGTCAGGGGTCGGGCAGGTGGGAGGGGGCAAACCCACATCCCCGCCCTCTGCCGCTGCTGGGGGTAGGGAGCATCCTAACCCCCAGACTGTCCGGCCAGAACAGCCTGCCGCCCCTCAGCAGACCGCCACTCCGGGGACACAGGTAAGCGGAAGGCGCGGGGTTCCAGGGCCCCTTCCCCGTCCTTGCCTTGTGGAGTGAGCCTCACACTCTGCACTCGCTTCAGCTTCACCTAAGTAGAGTGCCTAAGTGCCCTGTGCTGAGCGGGAAGCAGGGCTGTTTCTTAAGATGGGAGGAGAAGAAAGGAGCGCCAGGGCGCTACTGCCACCGTTCTAACTTGAGTCCGAAGTGGAGGAGCGCGGATCAGGGTCGCCCTTCCCCAACTCCGAGCTTTACACTTCACCTGACTCCGACACGGGAAAGTGCAGAGATCAGGCGAGTTGTCCAAGCTTACCCTGGGAAGGACACCACGGAGCTCTCTTATTTGGACCAACCCGGTGCCCTTCCCTCTTTGACCCCGTGTGCCCAGCCTGCTTCTGCTCGCCTTCCTGGGGCTCCTGCCTTCCTGGGTCGGAGATGCGAGCTCAGAAGACTGGTGCAAGTGGCTCAAAGCCGGTGTCCACAGGGATCACAGAGTTCTCTGGGGATGCTTCAGCAACACTCCACATTTTAGAGGCTCTGTGTAAGTTAAGCGGAGAGCCGAAGCGCCGGTCTGTGATGTATCTACCGTAGGTCCTGCCGAGGAGCCTGGGGCCAGTCCCCTCACTCTTTCCCCTGTTTCTTGGGAATAAAAGACCTGGAGACTATATAGCCCTAGCCTTCCTGAGGTATCACAAAGATGAGGTTGAGTGGCCATATTGGGGGCTCACTCGGCCTCCCCCAAGCTCCTACCATCACTGTGCTAATCGCTAGCACCTTGGGGAGGCGCCCGTCTCATATTTATCCCCACCTCTGGTCACAGCACCCCTAGATTGGTAGTTGCTCTAGCCCCAAGTTTAATAGTGATTCTTTCCTGACCCTCGTTTTTTAATCTGGAAAGGAAGCTGTTCGTTTCCACCAGAACCTGACCTCTCTTTTCCACTTGTTCGACTGCCACCACCAGCACCACTACCCCAGCCCCTGGGTTCTACGATTTGGGCCTCGTCACGGAGGCCATCCTGATTCTTTCTAAGGACTTTTCCCTCTCTGCATCCCTAAACATTGCCCTACTCCAAAGCTCCGTTCTCTGCCCACCTTTCTTACCCTGCATCCCTTTGTGGGTTAGCACTTCCAGTGGCCCCTTTCAAGGATCCCTCCACCTAAGACCTTCCCCTGTCACCCCCATCTCTGTTCACTTCCCCAAACGCTACCGCTGCCGAATCTGCTGGGGACCCCTGGAACCCACCACCTGCCCCCAACTGCCACCCCTCCCAGTTTCTAGTGAACTGTATGGCAACCACCATTCCGGGGCTCTCTCGGAAGGCCCTTCCCCAACCGGATATGGAGGTGCATTCAGTGAGCTAATGACTTGCTATTAGTAGCTAACACAAATTGAGCACCTGCTGTGTGCCTAACCTCTTCTACTATGTAAGATAATTTCCTTACTTATCATATTTATTGTCCCTCTTTTCACTAGCATTGTTCCAAGGCCCCAGGAGTTGAGTCTGTTTTTTGTTTTTGTTTTTGTTTTCCGTGCCATATCAATGCTTGGCGTACAGGAAGATTTTTTTAATTAATATTAAATAATAAAATACCTAAAATTAACTTATCTGGTGCCAAACAACGTGAGATTATAGGCAACGGTGTAGATTATAAAATAAAATGTAGAAAGTAATGTTAGTTCACAGCAGTTAAGGTTGCTTTGGTTGGGAGTGCTGCTGTTTTGAGATTTTTGTTGCTGGTGGCCGTGGCTTTGGTTTTTGGAGTTAAGGTCTCCCTTTATAACCCTGGCTCATCTGGAACTCCCAGAGATTTACCTGCCTGAGCTTTCTAAGTGCTGGGATAAACCTGTGCGCCAATTAACATGGGCTCCAGTGAAAACTCAGCTTGCTGGGCTTTTCCAGCAAGCATTAATAGTACCTCCTGAGCTGTCTTGCTGGTCCTCTGCCTGATTTTGTATTATACTCAGGATCAAATCCAGAAATTTGTGCATGCTAGGCAAGCTTTCTACCAACTGAACCACATCCCCAGTTTTTTTTTACTTTCTGTGCCTGTCTATGCCCCTGCCTCACACAGGTGGTTACTAGGCTACATGATTTGGTTTGCCTTTTTCTTTTCTTTCTTTCTTTCTTTCTTTCTTTCTTTCTTTCTTTCTTTCTTTCTTTTTGTTGTTGTTGAGATAGGGTCGGCTCCCAATGTGTTTTGTAACCGAGGCTGATCTTGAACTTCGGCAGTAAGATGTTCTTTGGGTGGGAAAGTTCCAAGCAGCCATTCGATCACCAGACAGTCACTACTGTGCTAAGCTGGGGTTCAAAGACAACCAAACCACACCAAATCCCACTCTCCTTGTGCAATGGAGAGAGACTGCTATGGGACAGAGATTCTTTTCCGCAAGATAAAGATGGTCAAAACTTTCAACATTCTCAAATTCAGCTATAGTGATGGCTCCACAGGCGCCGCACATTTTAACTGGGTGGGCTTTATGGAGTGCATGCTGATATCAGTAGAAGCAAGACTTGAAAAATCCCAGGGCAGGCCAGGTGGCTCAGAGATAAAGGCGTTTGCTCCCAAACCTGACTACCTTACTCCTACAGGGGAAGGAAAAAAAAAAACCTGCTTCCATAGATTGTCCTTAGACGGCCACACAAATGCTATGTACACAAGCACAACCCTACTCCTGCAAGGGTTAAGTCCCCCTCTATCTATCCCAATCCAATACCTCCCATGCACAAAAAAAATTGCAATTTTAAAAATGAGATATATATGAAAAACAAATATCCCTGCTCAGTGTTGAAGGAGTAGCTGAATGATAGAGATTCTGGGTTTGATTCCCAGGCTTGCTAAAAGAAAAACCGCCTTCTATCTCCAAAAGAAAGAAACTGGACATGGTGGGGCACACTAACACTGGGAAAGCAGAGGCAGGAGGCTTGCTGAAACTTTAAGGTCAGCCTGACCTGTAGGACAAGTTCCAAGCTAGCTAGAGCTATGGTTAAGACCCTGCCCCACCCCCAAATAAGGAGAAAACAGCCCTGTATACTTAACTGTGTTGATTCAATGGCACCTGGGGGGTCTCCTTTCTTCCAACCAGTCTCACCTGTCATTGTCCTCTCTCAGCAGCGGCTATTTATATCTCTTCCTTGAGCTGACCGGTGGGAAATGGCATTGCCGACAAGGTCTAGTGTCTTGGACCTGAGCTCCAACACACAGTGCACCAGATCACCAGAGGAAAGCCACGAAGCTTGGGCACAATGCAAAGATGCTGGTAGGCAGCTTCCGGAGTACAAGGCAGTGGTGGTGGGCGCAAGTGGTGTTGGGAAAAGTGCTCTCACTATCCAGATGACCCACCACTGCTTCGTCAAAGACCACGACCCCACTATTCAGGATTCCTACTGGAAGGAGGTGGCCCTGGACAACGGGGGCTACATTCTGAATGTGCTGGACACAGCGGGGCAAGATATTCACAGGTCCCTTCGTGACCAGTGCTTGGCAGCCGGTGATGGCGTGCTGGGGGTCTTTGCTCTGGATGACCCCTCATCTCTGGATCAGCTACAGCAGATCTGGTCGTCCTGGAGCCCTCATCAGAAGCAGCCTCTAGTACTCGTGGGCAACAAGAGTGACCTGGTGACCTCTACTGGAGATGCTCATGCTGCTGCAGCTGTCCTTGCTCACAAGTGGGGAGCCCCCTTCGTAAAGACCTCAGCCAAGACACGGCAAGGTGTAGAGGAAGCCTTTTCTCTGCTTGTCCATGAGATTCAGCGGGCCCAGGAGGCGGTGGTGGAGGCAAGCATGAAGAAGCCCCGACACCACAAAGCCGTCTGTAGCTGTGGCTGCTCTGTCGCCTGAAGATCTCTCACAGCAGATCAGGATGACAATTCTCTTTGGCATAAGAGTCCCCTTCCCCACCAAATAACAGTTACCATGGACACCTTTTTATTTTTCATTTGGTGAGGAGTTGGTGGTAACATGGGTTGTTTAGTATTGGCTGTGTTTTATGAAGCTTTATGCAAAATTAAATAAATGTTCTCAGGATTCAAAGCTACCTCCATAATGTCTTTTCTTTTTTTGAGACAGTCTTACTGTGTATTATGTAGCCCTGGCTGGAAATGAGAGCTCCTTGCCTCTGCCTCCTGAGTCCTGGGATAATGGGATAAAAGGTATGTGCCACCATGCCAAATTGTTTTGTTCTAAGACAGGTCTCATGTAGTCCAGGCTGCTACTGAACTCCTTCCTGGTTGATCACCCTGTTTCCACCTCTCAAGTGTGGTATTACAGGTGTCTACAGCCAGCTTTCGTACTAAGTGTTAACGTGGGTGGGAGAATGTTGCTTGAGTTATGAGAATTCTTTCATTCAAGGAGATGTTGGGGATCTGAGCATGGTAGTGACACATACCTGTAATCCCAGCACTTTGAGGCAGCAACAAGTAGACCTCTGTGAGTTCAAGGCCAGCCTAGTCTACAGAGTGAGTTCCAGGAAAACTTGAGAAACTGCCCAATTTTGTTTTGGATACCAGGAATATAGAGAAAAACCTCCGTCCTTGTACAACGGAAGATTAGACAGCGATGGAAGCTATATATTAAAGGAGGCAATGGCAGGAAGGTTAAAAAAAAGCTTTATGAAGTGACATTTGTTCGAAAATGTGCACATATCGAGGCCTGAATATCCAGAGTCCTTTGTGGTCAGGGCTTGGCAGTTGGTGTGCTGGGTGTCTGGGCCAACTGCAGCATATGTAATCCACCTGGGGCTCTCACAACAAGCAACTCCTGGTCCTGGTGGGCAACAAGTGTAGCCCCTTGACCTTTAGTGCCATGGACCCGTGGCAGAGGCTGAAAGTGACCTCAGAGCCTCTCAGGGAACCCCATCTCAGTGAAGCCTAGAAGGGTAGCCCAGGCACCTGGTGAGTACTGCACGCCTTTACTGCTCTCTGTGTAGGTTCTTTTTTGCCAGGGAGGAAAGCAAAGACTAGGCAGGGACATAGTCCATGTCAGTAGTGGACCCGAAGAGACAGCCACTATCGCTCGCCCAGCCCACCAGCCCCTAGAACACCCCACTCAGACAAAGAGCTGCTATAGTTGGCATTTATTGAGGATTCAAGGGATGGGGATCTCAGGGTTGCCGAGCAGGCGGCTGTGGACGTGCTGGCAGGAAGTCAGGGTTGCTGGGGCGCTCCTGGATTCCAGGGCTTGCAGGATGCTGCAGCGCTCAGGGAGGCAGGAGGCGGCGTGCGGGCGCCTGGGGCGAGGAGTTATCCAGGCGTTTCACGCGTAGCAGCGCCCCCAGCACACTCTCGGGAGGCACCTCAGGACCCGGGTCCTGGTCCACAGATCGGCGGAGGCGGCGCGGAGCAGCAGCAGCCTCTGGTTCCGAACTTCCGGTGAGGATCCGCCCCAGCAAGTACCTGCAGGTGGAGTGGAATGCTGTGAGGATGCGGCTATTACCCCAGTAGTCCCGAACCTGAACACAACTTTGTAACACCACGTTGTTCTCACCCCCCACTCAAGCCGAGGGACTCACTACTTTCAGAGGAAGTCAGAGGTCCCTGCCTTCCATCCCAGAAAGCGCCTCTCCAGGCAGAAAGCGACCCACCCCTGGAGCCCTAGTCCTGCATAGTCCCACCCAGTCCGATAGAGGGGCGTCTGTCTCTTGTACCGGGATCCAGGACTTCACTTCCTCAGGCTCCAGCACGACAGCGCTTTGGTTATCTCGCCCTCCCTCCCCATGACCCCGGCACCTCAGCAGCTCCGGGTCCACGTCAGGAGTATCATCTCCGGTGTCCTCGACATCCGGGCCGGTGGGGCCATCATCATACACTGGAGGCCGGGGGCGCAACGCAGCGGAGGGCGCAGGGACAAGCTGGGCCGCGAGGGCGGCGGGGTCTAGGCGAGCGCGGAGCAGAGCACGTGCCAGCTGTGCAGCAGGAGCGTCCGGGTCGTCGTCCGGGGCTAAGGGTGGGTCCGAGGCACGCGGGGAGCCCCAGACACGCAGCAGCTGCGCCAGGACACGCGCCTGCTGATCCTCCGCCTCCTGTGCCTCGGCACGAGCGCGTTCCTGTCTCTCGGCCTCCAGCAGGTGCGCCAGCGCCCGCGCCAGCTCGTGCACTGCACCCGCAGCCTCTCCGCGGGGCAGGGCCCGACGCAAGCGGCGGGGAGTGCCTGTCTCTGCCAAGGGCGCTGATGCTGCACTCAGACTGCGGGACTCCTGCGAGAAGATGAAATGGGGGGGAAAAAGATATTGTCATCGTCCCTCTAGCTCAACTAGGGGTGGGGCTCCACGGATCTTAAATGACTACCACATTCACTGAGCCCCTCAAATTTCTATCGTCTCTAAGGTCCCCGCAGATCCCCAAGTATCTCCAAGGGCACACAGACGATTTCTTCTTCTTCTTCTTCTTCTTCTTCTTCTTCTTCTTCTTCTTCTTCTTCTTCTTCTTCTTCTTCTTCTTCTTCTTCTTCTTCTTCTCTTTTCGGTGTGTGTGTGTGTGTGTGTGTGTGTGTGTGTGTGTGTGTGTGTGTGTGTGTGTCGATATCAGGTTTTGAATAAAACTACAATATTTCGCTGCTGGAAATTAAATTTGCAAAAATAAGTTGGGCATGGTGCACACACCTTTGAACCCAGCAGGCAGATCTTTTTGAGTTTGAGACCAGCCTGGTCTACAAAGTGAGTTCCAGGAGAGCCAGGATTACACAGAGAAACCCTGTCTCACAAAACAAAATAAATAGCAAAGATCATTTTGAAAGGGAAATCCATGTCTCAAAATAATAGATTTTATGACCCACTTCTAAGGTGTTGCACTCAAAGCCTACTGGACATAAATTACTGAACCATCATAGTGGTATTTTATAATAGCATGAAAGTAGGGGGAATAAAGGAAAGCATTCCCCAGAAATAGACTAGTAGACTCATGATACACTCGCAGGATATAGTGTGGCGCATCAGTAAATGAACTACAACCACACACTTCAATAGAAATGAATCTCCCACCAACGCAGAACTAAAGAAGGTTCTGGGCGCTAGCATGCAGAAAAGCCTCAATTCAAGACCACAAGCACACACACACACACACACACACACACACACACACAAAGGCAAATTCTAGAATCGCACTTTAGATAGCCTAAGACTATCCAACACCAGAGATTTCTTGGTGAGATCATCAGAAAGCAGATAGCTAGCTTGACTCCATTTCTATGATGTTCCAAAAGCAGAAACTAAACAAAACGTCATTCAAAGCTAATGGAATCAATGGGCAGAAAATAGAAGGTAGTGCCAGCAAAGGGGTCCTAGTATCAGTCACACGTTATTCCTTAAGCTGAAGAGTGGCTATGATGATTATGTCATCATTTTTATAACCTACATATCTGCTAAATAGATTGTTCCATCCTAAATATTTAATAATTAAAAAAATCCTCAGTGATTCAGACAGCTTTTAAGAGGTAGAGGAGCAAGCTGCTCCATGTCCCTCCCCTTGGTCAGGATCCAGCACTCAGCCCCTGGGGAAATCAATCACCAGCAATCCCTCTACACACACACACACACACACACACACACACACACACACAGCCCTTGAAATGTCACACATGCAACCCAACACTGCTGTATCTACTGCAAGGAACTGCATAGAAGTGGTCTTTTGTGCCTATGTGCACATTCCTTGTTGGGGAAATGTATTCTATAATGCTCTTTGAGCCACCCAGGTGCAAGGCTAGGCATCATTTGAAAAACACAGTGCAGAGCAGAGACATCATGGCTTCTTCCCCTGCAATGACACAGCTCCACAATGAAGCAAGAAGGAAATCATCTCATGGATGCACAATGAAAACCCCAAGCACTCAATCTGACACCATGAAATATGTACCCTGAGGTACAAGGACCACTCCTTCCAAAATGAAAAAAAAACCCACAGAAACACATAGGTACACAGGAAGATGCGCCCATATACTACGTCATTACACATGAGGGTTCACAAATATACACATGGTATCACTGAGAAAGCAATCAGGCCCACAAAAAAAGTCAAAGAAGAATCTCCAGTATTGCAGGACGTTTAGGAGCAGTCAAACCAAAAGACATACTAAAAGAACACAATACTTATACACCTCGGTCATCACATCCCAGGCTCACATACTGATACACCGACATCTTTTCTGAATATGCCCTACTGCCATGGACACAGCCACAGACCACTCTCGGGGCGGGTCGAGGTCAGACCAGGCCCCAGATGCTGAGGGATGCTCAGGATGCATCTGCTAGCTGAGCCCTGAGCACCAGCTCCTTCACACCCAGAAACTGCGCTTGGCTTATGTGGGGGGACTGTCAGCTGCAGCCCAGGACACCCTTGCCAATCTCTATGCACAAACCAGCAAGAATGTCTCAACAACACTTTCCCCCATCTTCCTCCCCACCCCCACTCCTTGCTAACTGGAATCGCACCTTTACGGGCCTCGTTGACAGGGCTGGGGGAAGCCGCAGAAGACCCATGAGCAGCAGCATCAAAAGGCCGACGCCCCCGGCCCTCGGCCCCCAGAGCAGCGGCGACCCTGCCATGCTGCCCCAACGAGCCGGGCTCCGGACGGGCGAACTGGCTGTCAAGTGCGCAGAGCTGGGACTAGAGGGCACAGCTGTGGCGCTCTGCGGCTGCGCACATCCAGGAGCCTGGCCCCCTCCTGTTCACCCCCTCCTGTCACTCTACGCAGGCGCAGAATTGGGGCTCTGGCCTTCTCTTCATCCTGCACATCGCCATGGAGATGTCCAAGGGGCAAAGTGGAGAACTGAAGTCTGCACTGGCGGTTGCCATGGTAGTCGAAGGGCAGTTGCTAAGGCAATAGACCTTGCTGTTGAATTACCAGACAGACAAGGAAAATTGACTCAGTGGGCTGAAATAAAGGTCTGGTTTATGTCCTTGGGGAAACAACAGACTTTATACGCTATTAGATGGATAAACAATTACTGGATGCATGCCGTGGAGCACGATGTTCCCAGAAAAATGAGTTCAGTCCAGAGGACATGATGATGGACAGCTCAGTTCAAACTGCTATGAATTAGCCTTGTGCCCAAATAAAGCTATTACCAGCGACTGCAACCTCAAAAAGAACACAAAGTTCTATAGGAGTGATAGGAAGTAGGAGCTCACTAAAGGCTCCTTTTGCATTTGCTCAGTTCTTTGTCTTACCTTCACCTCTCCGTGGCTGTGTTTACTTTTTCCTCGTGTAGCCTCAGCTCTCTGCATCTTCCTTTCCCCATCTGTCTCCTCTGGTTTCTAAGTCTCTCATTTAATCTCTCACAATTTCTTTTTTAATTTACTGTCTGTATTTACTTGTTTTCCATAAATGCATAGATTTATGCCCAGATATTGTTCCAGAAAGAATTTCTTTTTTCTTTCATTTATAATTGAAACTAAAAGAAAAATCAAAATAGAATTAAAGCAAAGTATGGTGACATGACATACATTAAAAGTGAAGAAAAAAGCCAGGCATGGTGGTGAGCCCCTTTTATCCCAGCACTCGGGAGACAGTAGAAGGAAGTGCTCTATGAGTTCAAAGTCAGCCTGGTCTACATAGAAAGTTTCAGGTTAGTCAAGGCTATACACTGAGACCCTATCTCCAAAAAAAAATTTAAATAAATAATAAAAGTAAAGCAGGAATGGAGATGGCTCAATGGATTAAGAGCACTGGCTGCTCTTCCAGAGGACCTGGGTTCAATTCCCAGCACCCACATGGCAGCTCACAACGGTCGGTATGTAAACTTGTTCCAGGGGATCCAACACCCTCATACAGATATATATGCAGGTAGTACACCAATATACGTAAAATAAAATAAATTATAAAAAATAAATAAAAGTAAAGAGCCAACCCCACTGGATTACTCCTATAATTCTAGAACTTGGAAAACTGAGGCTGGAGGATAGTGAGTTTCAGCCTAACCTGGGCTATATACAAGACCCTGCCAAAAAAAAAAAAAAACAGGAAAAAAGATCCATCTGTGTGGCCTAGGATCTAATCTATTGGTTACATCTATATATCCCCAGGGTCGTGGATGATATCAGAATGCAAATCTTTTCCTGAGTGCCTTCATGGAAGCCTGAGGCAGGAGGATGGCTGCAAGTCTAAGGCCAGTTGGGGCTACACAGTAAGTACAAGGCCAGCCAGGGCTGCATAGTGAGACTCTGCCTCAAATCACACACAAAAAAGTACATTTCTTTCTAGACCTGAAGATTAAACACCAATATAATGGACACACACTTGTGATGGCTTCCATTTCTCCCATGTCTTGATGTTCACATCTTTTATTATATAACCCACTCCTATCAAGTGTGTGACAGGTTATTATGTAACATATTTGTACATTAAAGATGAAACAATCATCTACTGAGGAGACTCTTACTCTGCTGCTTTAGTTAAAGCAAGCAACCACCTGAGGCGTAGTATACCCCACTTTGCCCCCCAGACAGGGCTTCTCTGTGTAGCCCAGCTGGCCTCAAACTCACAGAGATCCACCTGCCTCTGCCTCCCAAGTGCTGGGATTAAAGGTGGGTACCACTACGCCTGGCAACTTGGGGCATTTTAAGTGGCAAAAGCTAGAGGCTGGTTGGCTAGACTATAGGAGCTAAGGAACATTCAATAGGAAACTGAAGCCCTTTGTTCTTCTATATGTTTTATTTATTTTTTAGAACTAGTAATAGCTGTTTATTCATAGAAACTGGGCAGGCAGACCTAATGGCACTGCATACCCCAAGGCCTAGCCCCTTGTTTGAACCCTAGGGAAATGCAGAATGTCTTGAAGAGACTGGGAGGGATGCCATGTTCAGTACTGTATAAGGTGTGAGAGGAATGAGCAGAAATCTGGGAATCCCTCCTGAAGTTCATCCAGGAACTGAGTGCCTCAGGGTAAATAGTCCCAAATTCAGGTTTAGCCAAAACCCACAGGCAAAATGCTGAAGCGGTCCCACTGTGTGGATGGCAGTGGGTGGGCGGGCAGGGAGGGAGTCATCAGAGGTAGACATTGAGGGTTTGCAGAATGCGGCGGCGGCAGAGTGGGCAGTTACGGACGTAGAGAGGTTGGTGCATGAGGATCTCGGTGCAGGCCTGGCACAGGCACAGGTGCCGGCAGGGCAGAAGCAGCACGGTCTTGCTCTGATCCTGGCAGATGACACATCTCTTCCTCGCCTCGTGCTCCTCCAGCAGCCTCCATGGGTCTTGCCTTGCTGGCGGTTCATCCTCATTGAGTCTCTCTCGGCCTCTAGTGGATGTGGATGCCGATCTGAAGCTCCTGACGTCCTCTTCATCGTCGTCGTCGTCATCGTAGTCGTCGTCGTCCTCCTCTTCTTCTTCCTCTTCCTCTTCCTCTTCCTCTTCCTCTTCCTCTTCCTCTTCCTCTTCCTCTTCCTCTTCCTCTTCCTCTTCCTCTTCCTCTTCCTCTTCCTCTTCCTCTTCTTCTTCTTCTTCTTCTTCTTCTTCTTCTTCTTCTTCTTCTTCTTCTTCTTCTTCACGAAGATTGTCCTGTCCCTGGATTCTGGCTAAAGACATCCTCCTGGCAACACCTTGGAGGGCCCCCAGCACTCCTCCCTGATTCGGCCAGCTGGCCAGCTGCAGGCTAAGTCTCCAGACTTGGCGCCAGGCCTCCAGATCCAGTGAAAGGCGAGAGAGCCGAACAACATCTTCTCGGAGCTGGTGGTAAGATAGTCGGGCATGGAGCTGATTGAGTGCTCTGGTGGCTAGCCTCAAGGTAAAACCTGGGTATAACATAGTCAAAGTCACTGCCAACACACAAAGCAACAACAGGAAAATAGTAAGATTGGAAAACATAGAGCCGGCCAGGAGGAGGACCACTGAGGCCAACAGCTCTAGCCCTAGCTGGCAGGGGGTCCAGAGGAGGTTGGCCATGGCCACCCCGCTGCTGGGAAGGTGAGCAAGGAAAGCCACCAGCATATCTGTCATCCGCCACATAGCCCCCGCCACGGCAGCCCACAGGGCCAGCACCAGGGAAAAGAGGTTCTGAGTGCCGATGAGGCAGATGTTGACCAGACTGTTGATCACATAGGCCACCAGGCTCATGGCAATGCCACAGATGTCACAGGCCTGGCGCAGCAAAGCATGGCTGCTGGAGATCATGTTCAGGATGCCCCTGGTCAGTAATTCTCGGCTTCTCAGAGCTCCATGAGAGGCCAGGTGCCCTAGGAGCTTTAAGCTCTCCAAGCTAGAGTAGCAGCTGTAAAGAAAAGCAAACAAGGGCTGCAACCCCACAAAGGTAAATTGGACCAGTGCTTCAACCAAGGCCAGCAACGAGAGCAGGACTCGCCCAAAGTGGAGGAAAAAAGTCAGTACCGTGTGTGGCAGGTTGTAGATGAGGGCCAAAAGCCAGGCCAAGCTTGCCAGGAGGAAGGACACAAACAAAAAGTTAAGATCTAACAGGAAAGTCAACCAGTCCGGCACTGGGCCCGTCCAGTCCAGCACTGGGACCGTCCAGTTTACCAAGGGGAACACAGCCTCCATGATAAGGCTGTTGTGTTCGGTACAAAATCAAGGCTGGCGGTCCTCAGTGAAGGCGGTGTCAAGTATTTGGAGAGTTGGGTGGGGGTTAATTTGGAAGAGATGTGAATGCCTAATCCAGGGAGGGGGAGAACAAGGTCTGGAGTGGGTTGGAGGGAAGACTTTTAGGATAGGGGAGGGAGTCCCGGTTTGGAAGGCGGGCTGTTAGGGAGCGAAGAGGTAGAACAAGTCCAAAGTGACAGTGAGTAGGATTGTAGGAAATCCCACAGTTGTAGAAGCTTGAAGCAGCAAGGAGGCTGGAGATCGGTCAGACCGGGAGGAGACCAGGAAGGAGACGGGATCAGGAAAAGCCGGGCCCACCCGGACGGGCGGGGGCTGGGGCCGGGTGGGGGCAGCGCAGGCTGGGCACGACTCGCAGACCAGCCACGCAGGTGCCCCTGTCCCGCCCGGCCCCTTGTCCTCCCGCTTGCAGCGACTCTCTCTCTATATGTTTTATAATTGTAAAGGCTTTTGAAGTGACTGCTTCCCTGATCAGGCCCTCAGATGATTGTGACGACTCCTTGAGAGAATCTTAAGTACGAAACACACGGCTGCCGGCAGTGGTGACGCAGGCCTTTAATCCCAGCACTCGGGAGGCAGAGGCAGGCGGATCTCTGTGAGTTCGAGGCCAGCCTGGTCTACAGAGTGAGTTCCAGGACAGGCTCCAAAGCTACAGAGAAACTCTGTCTCGAAAAATCAAAAAAAAAAAAAAAAAGTAGGAAACACACTAATTCAAGCCTTGACTTCTCCCTGCCTCCCCTGGAGGGATGGGAAGGGGACCCAAGGCCTTGCACATATTAAGCAAATGCTCCTCTATTGAGCCCCATTTCCCCATCCCATTCCTAAACCCTCACTCCTGACCAAAAAAAAAAAAACACAAAAAAACCCCTGCCTATTTACTATTACTATCTACTTGTTTGTTTTGTAGTGCTGGGGATGGGATCCAAGGCATCTGTCTAAACCCTGACTACAATTTGAAGGCTGTGTTAACAAAAAAACTAGTGTAAACTAGGTAAGGTGGTGGTGGCACAATGCCTTTAATCCCAGCACTCAGGAGGCAAAGGCAGGAGGATCTCGGTCTATAAGAACTAGTTCCAGGACAGGCTCCAAAGCTACAGAGAAACCCTGTCTCGAAAAACCAAAAAAAAAAAATCCAAATAAAAAGTGTTTGGCAGGAAACATGATATGACAAATGGCAATAATGATGATAAAGGAAATCAGCCACAGTGACTGAAAAAAAAATGAAGTGTTCTTGCTATTCTATTCAGGCTGGTCCTAAATTACCAAAATCAAGTAGTATTCCTTCCTATCCTAAGTAGTTAGAACTGCAAGTTCACACCACACTGTACTAGGCCATCACATTATTACTCTGTGTGTGTGTGTGTGTGTGTGTGTGTGTGTGTGTGTGTGTGTGTGATGCTGGGATTCAGACTCAGTGTTATCATTTATAAAGAGGTAGGACCTGAGGCCAGCCCTATGTGAGGGCAGCAGTCCCACAAGGGGCAACAGGGGCGGGGCGGCAGGGGCGGGCCACCCAAGGCCTCTGCGGATCCCTTTGCAGGTGGGAGACCATGGAGAGTGAGAGACAGACAGAGAGCTGGGATATAGAGTTTATTTAGTGGGTTATGGAGGGGGAAGGGGAGAAGAAGGGAGAGAGAGGCAGAAGTTGCCTCTCCAGAAGGAAAGGACAGAGAGAGCAAGAGAGCAGGCTGGAGAGGAGGTGGAAGATCTGCTTGCCTTGGTGGAAAGGGGGGGAGAGGGGACTAGGAGCTTGTCTCTTAAAGGGACAGGGTGTCCAGGTGACAGAACAGGCCAGCAGATTACAACACCCAGAGCCTTGATACTAAACAATCACTCTTATCACTAAATTGCATCCCCACTTTTACACTTTCAGCCTATAATAGTGGCTGATACTTGTAACCCCGGAGCTTGAGGCGATGAGGCAGAGAGAGTGCCTTGAGATGATGACCAGCTAGGGTTACATAATTCCAGGCCAACCTGGCCTAGAGCAAAATGCTGCTTACAAACAAAATAGTCTTTTTCGAGACAGGGTTTCTCTGTAGCTTTGGAGCCTGTCCTGGAACTACAATCAGCCTAGAACTCCCAGAGATCCACCTGCCTGTGCCTCCTGAGTGCTGGGATTAAAGGCACGCGCCACCACTGTCTGGCGACAATATACATTGTTTCCAAACTGATACACATTATTTGTGGTGCTAGGTCCAACCTAGGGCCTCACATTTACTAGGCAAGCCCTCAGCACTGCCATACAATTGTAATACAATCTCAAACTCCAGTTGAATATTTTTTGTATTGGGAGAGCCAAATTCAGGGTGTCAAGTATGTAAGATAAGCACCCTACCACTGACTTATACCTCCAAATCTCCAGCTGAATATTTTAAGGAAAAAAGTCAATAAATAATGTATGAATTACTGCCAAATATGTACTTGACTATTCAAATCAGCATATAAATCAGCTTACAAATAGAAGGAGGCCAAGTGTTCATCACTAGCTAAGTAAGAGTCAAACTTGAAGTAGACAAAGGGAAAGGTTTGGGTTTGTAACTCAGAGGTAGAGTTGCTCAGCATTCTTAAGGCCCTGGACTCCCATCTCCAACAGCACAAAAAAGTTTTAAATGAAGTTTCCAGGGACTTGGGACATAGCTCAGTTGATAAGAGTGCTTGCCTAGCACCCTTGAGCTCTTCTATCCCTAGCGCCACACAAAGGGTTGGGAAAGGCAGTGCACTGTGATCCCAGTACCCAGAAGGTAGAGGCAGGAGGATCAGAAGCACACCCAGATCGGCCTCAGCTGCATAGCTAGGTAGAGGTCAGCCTATACTACAGGGGATCTTGTTTCAAAACATACAAACAAAATACCACAAGAGTTCCAGAGTTGCAGAGACGAGCAATGGTGCTGGTTGCTTTGACAATGTGAACTTGCTTAATGCCTTTAGCTCAACTCTATGCTTTAAAATGGTTGTGATTTTTGTAAAATACATTTTTGATCTTTGCTTCTGTTTCCTGGAATGCAGTTCCTAAAATGCTTGGAATATTCAAAATGATTATCTTTTTACATGCTAATGATGCCTGTTGACTGCCGCCTCTAGGTAGCTTCAGAGTGGGGGGCTGGGTGACCAGATGCCAAATGGAATTAGAAAGCTGGGACTTGGGCCCCACCCCCAACTTCTCCAGAGACTGGCAAAAGGTTCATGTTTATGAACCATGGTTGTAATGAATTGTGTTCACAAACATGCTGAAAAGGACTAGATTCGAAGGGTCTGTTTAGCTGAACACATAGTAGTTCCTTGAGATTGATACCCCTGCAGAGGGCATGAGATCTCTGTCCCTGCCCCCATCCCCAGCCCTATCCACCTCTTCCTTTGGTGTTTAATCAGTATCCTCTGTAGCAACTATTATAATAACTAGGTAAGTAAAATACTGCCCTAGTACATTAATCAAAATGAGGAGGGACTTGGGGGAACCTGTTTCTAGTCTGTCAATCAAAAGCACAGTAAGTACTTCTAGGTGTTCACAGTAGAGTGCTGTGTGGCACTATCTCGCCTATCCCCGCCCCCTCGGTGTGGGGGAGACCAAAAAAAAAAAAAAAAAGAAAGAAAAAAGAAAAGAAAAGAAAAGAAAAGAAAAGAAAAACAAGTTAAACCACCAGGACTTTGTAATTAGCATGAGAAGTGGAGGGAGCAGTCTATTGGAATTGAGATCACAGAAACAAGGTGATGCTAAGTCCAAGTACACTATGTGAAGATAGAATTGAAAAATTGATTAGAAGACACCTACCTACCTGGTCACAAGTTTTCTATTCTGATTGTTAACTGAAAGTATAGGAGAATCTGAATCAGGCTTTCCTCCTAGAGTCTCTGGATGGTTAAAATGATAAATTTTAGTTTATGTCTATTTGATGACAATTTTTAAATGAACACTTTTAAAGAGCTATTCAGAGCTGGGGGTATAGCTCAGTTGATAGAATGCTTGAAACCTGCATCAGGCTCTCCAGCATCAATGGGCTCATTACATCTGGCTTCTCTTTATTGTTTTCTCACATTTTCTTTCTCTGCTCCTGCTGACAGGCACCTAAGCAGATTCCCTAATGATTTACTGTGAATGGTGTTGCAATGAATATGGCTGTGCCAGTGTCTTTGTGGAATGGTGGCTCCTTTAGGCACACACCTGGGAGTAGCAGAGCTGGGTTGTTAGTTTTTGTTTTTTTGAGTAAACTTTCTACTGATTTCTATTACATTTCCAGCAATACTGTATAAAGCATATCTCATTCCCTGTACCCCTACCATCTGGTGACAGCAATTTGTACTTCAGAAAGATGGAATCTTGATGGAATTCTAATTTGCTTTTCCCTGATAGGTAAAGATGTTGAACTTTTTTTTTCTGTTTTCTTTTTTTTGTTGTTTTTTTTTTGTTTTGTTTTTCGAGACAGGGTTTCTCTGTGGTTTTGGAGCCTGTCCTGGAACCAGCTCTTGTAGACCAGGCTGGTCTCGAACTCGCAGAGATCCGCCTGATTCTGCCTCCTGAGTGCTGGGATTAAAGGTGTGCGCCACCACCGCCCGGCTTTTTCTGTTTCTTTTGTGAAGACAGGGTCTTGATATGTAGACCTGGAACTCACTATGAAGACCAGGCTTGTCTCAAACTCACAGAGATCTTCCTACCTCTGGCTCCAGAGTTCATAAAATACCACCAAGCATGGCAAGATGCTGAACTTTTAAGAAGTTTCTGCTTAGTTCATTTGCCATTTACTGATTGTATTATCTATGATTGGGG
The DNA here is from genome assembly GCF_037038515.1 of Microtus pennsylvanicus. NCBI lineage: Eukaryota > Metazoa > Chordata > Mammalia > Rodentia > Cricetidae > Microtus > Microtus pennsylvanicus. The sequence goes on along the minus strand of NC_134601.1, from coordinate 133,167,226 downwards.
GGGCTCAACTTATTATTATTATTTTTTGGTTTTTTGAAACAGGGTTTCTCTGTGGTTTTGGAGCCTGTCCTGGAACTAGCTCTTGTAGACCAGGCTGGTCTCGAACTCACAGAGATCCGCCTGCCTCTGTCTCCTGAGTGCTGGGATTAAAGGCGTGCGCCACCACCGCCCAGCTGGGGGGCTCAACTTTTAAAAATGATTTATTTTTATTTTATGTACACTGGTGTTTTACCTGCATGTACATCTGTGTGAGGGTGTCAGATCTTCAGAACAGGAGTTCTAGACAGTTGTGAGCTGCCATGTGGGTGCTTGGAATTGAACCCTGGACCTCTGGAAGAGCAGTCAATGTTCTTAACCACTGAGCCATCTGTCCAGTCCTCAATTTTTTTCTTTAGTTCTTTGTATTCTCTGGCTATCAATCACCCTGTGGAATAACCATAATGACTTTCTCCTATTATGTAATGTCTCTCTCTACTGTGCCTATCTCCTGCCCTTTTCGGAGTCTCTGCAGAGCCCCCATCACCCTAGGTCCTAGGCTGCTTCAGTTCTTACCTGAGGCTTCTTTTAGTCTCTCTCCCATTTCTCTTTTCATCCTTTTTTTTTTTTTTTTTGCATTTCGAGTTTAAGATTTTAGCAGCACAAAATCCTGTTTGTAGAGTAACCCCTCCCACCAAGCTTGCTGGGTCAGGAAGACAGAGTCCAATGTGGTCGAGTGCAGTGAAGTTATGCATCCAGCAGAGCAAGCTGAGAGAACCACTTCCAAGTTGCAAAGGTCGAGCTGCACCCTGGTGGTAGAAACTGGGAACTGGATCTTAGGGTTTGAGAAGCTGCAACTCCTGGAGCATGGATATGCCACAGAGGACTGCTACTTCTAAGCGTGAGGAGTGAGGCTTGAGACCGGTCCAGACCAAGTGTACAGGCTGGCAAAAGTCAGGCAGTAAGTAAGGTGCCCAGTGTAGCACGGCCCAGGCAGATACTCAGGGAGGGTCTATAGCAATCTTAGGGAGCACCAAAAGATGGGAAGGGGGTGGGGTCTGGACCCCACCCCTCATGTGAATTCAGCACATGGAATTCAGCAAGTAAAACTCCAGCAGGTGGCAAGCTTAGATCCACATAGGGGAGCTTGTTCCCCAAAGGCTAGAGGGCCAGGGCCTGTGTGTGCAGGGATGCAGGGATGGTGGTGGTGCCGGACAGAAACCCTGATACTCTAGTTATGATGGAATCTTGTCCATCAGAGTACTGCAGCTGCAGTTCTAAGCTCACGAATGGCTGCACAGCTGGGTTCTATTTGGGTGTGGTGCATATCTACAAACCTCAACCCATCTTTTCCTTCCTAGGGCAGTCGATAGACTGGCCATGCTTTGCTAGGCGCTGAGTTGTTCAAGGAAGAGGTGTTGCAGTTGACATTACTGAGGGCCACAAGGCTCTTGTTGGGACTTTCAGAGGCCCTAGGGACTGCATCTTTGTTTGTCTCCAGATGCACCAATTTTATATGAAAGTTCCCATCTCCTTGCAGTGACTTGTAGTATTTATCATCCATGAACCCAGTAGAGACAATGTTTATCCCATTAGGGGTTTGACCAGAATAACAGAACTTGGGAGGTGTCCACCCAGGATAATCTTTCTCATACCTCTCCTCTCCCCAAATGAGACTCATTTCTGGATATATTATGGTCACTCTAAAAAAATAAACAACTAGGTTGCCATAGTCTTACTACCCAAATTTGATCCTGGAAAGCTTTCCTCTGACCTGTACATATGCACCATGGCAGGTGTACCTGCCCCCACACCAAGAAATTAGTCTTTAAAAAAATTGATAAACTGGGCAGTGGTGGCATATCTTTAATTTCAGCACTAGGAAGAGGCAGGTGGATCTCTGTGAGTTCGAGGCCAGCCTGGTCTACAAGAGCTAGTTCCAGGACAGGCTCCAAAGCTTCAGAGAAACCCTGTCTCGAAAAACCAAAAAAAAAACCCCAATAATTCCAGCACTTGGGAGGTAGACAGCTTAAAGAGTTCAAGGTGAGTCTAAGCTATACTATTGAGTACCTGTCTAAAAACAAAATAGAACTGGTATGGGTGTAATGATTATTCTGTCTCTTTAAGAGACAAGCCATGACCACTCCCTCCCCCATCCACTGAGGCAGGCAGGTCTTCCTTCCTGCTTGCAGCCTTAGTCTCTCTTTTCTCTCTCCCTCTCAGAGAGGCAGCTTTGGTCTTTCCCTTCTCTCCTCTCTCCTCTTCTCCCCTTCCCTCTTTCCTTCCATAACCACTAAATAAATATCCAACTCCACTCTGCATGATATGCCTATCCATCTGTCCCTTGCCCACAGCAGCCTCCGCCACGGCCTTCAGAGACCTGTGGCATGGTCTCATGCACAGTCCCTGCCTAGGACTGGCTGCTCTTGGGACCCACTGCCCACTGCCCGCAACCACATGGCCCGTTGCCTGCTGCTGCTTGGGGATCTGCAGCATTTCTGCTGCCTGCTGCCACCAGGGATCCTGCAGCATTTTTATTAATCCATTACAATGGGGGCATACATCTGTGATCACAGTACTTAGGAAACTGAGGCAGGAGGATCAATTTACAGGGCAAGCTACTATTACATAGCAAGTTGGAGGAAAAACAAACAACAACCCAGGTGTAGAAGCTCATGCATTTAACCCAGAACTCTGGAGGCAGGAGACAGGCAGATCTCTCTGAGTTCTAGGTCAGTGTGGTCTATAGAACAGTTTGGACAGTCAGGTCTACACAGTGAGAAATTGTTTGAAAAAACAAAAGGACATAAAGTTAAATAGTGAGGTGGGGAAGATCTGGAAGGGTTGGAGAAGGGGAAAAATACTACCAAAATATTTTATGTGAGCCGGGAAGTGGTGGCGCACGCCTTTAATCCCAGCACTCGGGAGGCAGAGGCAGGCAGATCTCTGTGAGTTCGAGACCAGCCTGGTGTACAAGAGCTAGTTCAAGGACAGGCTCCAAATCTACAGAGAAACCCTGTCTCGAAAAACCAAAAAAAAAATGTGGAAAAATTTATATAAAAAATTTAAAATGTAATTAAAAACAGTAACAAAAAACAGCAAATGTAAAAACTGTAGACACCACCAAGCAAAAAAGTGACAGGAGACTAACACAGGGCACCTTTTTTGGGAAAGCAGTTCCCCTGATGCCTGGACCTCCACCCCACACATACCAGAGCTGGTATGAGGCCATATGGAGTTTTGTTTTGTTTTTAGAGACAGGTTTCTCTGTATAGCCCCGGCTGTGCAGAAACTTGCTTTGCAGAACAGATTATCCTTGAACTTGAAGATCTGCCTGCCTGTGCCTCCCAAGTGCTGGAATTAAAGGTGTGCGCCACCACTGCCTGGCTGGATCGTTTTTTTTTTTTAAATGGAATTTTTAAAAATAGAATGACTGGTATTCAGTCAATGCTCACTCCCTCTCCCAGACAGAGTTTCTCTGTGTAGACCTGGCCATCCTGGAACTAGCTCTGTAGACCAGGCTGGTACTGAACTCACAGAGATCTGCCTGCCTCTGTCTCCCGAGTGCTGGGATTGAAGACATGCACCACCACAGCCTGGCTTAGAACAGGCTTTTCTTAAGGGTAGTGTCCAGTCTATACAAGGGGAGCTTATGCTAGGGGGGGCTAGCATGGCATACATCATACCCAGCAATCCTGGAGTTCCTGAGCTTCTTTGCCAAGCTTACTCCTGTTTGCTCATTGTATCCCGTGGCCCCTAACCATGCTTATTCATGGTTCATATCATTGTGTATCTTACCTCCCTTGCTGATTCATTCTATAACTCTTTACTAGAGGCTGGCTGTGCTAGCATCACGCAAGTTCAAGTTCAGTTTGAACAACATAGTGAGATCTTGCTTCTTTCCCCTACTACCCTGCAAAAACTGCTTACTAGAATCCATTCACTGTGGAATAACAAGTCCTAAACTTTCAAAACCCTTCTCCATCCAGGAGAGGGTCATCTGGATGACTAAGGAGTGCATACACAGACATTTTAAAACTGGCTTTAAACATTCATCAGGGTGCCACATGGAGGATCTGGGATGAGAGACTGTTACATGTGTGAGGCTGGGATGCCCTGAGAGACATAAAAAGGGGACCCATGGGACAAGAATGCTGGGGTGCCCCCACCCCTACCACAGGACAAGAGAGTAGAGTAGAGGCCCTCTCTGGGGGGTTTCAGGGATATATAGGAGCCAGTCCTCCCTTGGAGGTAGATCATCCGGGAAGGAACTGAGGAGTAGCTCCCACGGTGGCAGGGGCAGGCGGCGGCTTCCTCAGTGGTACTGCTGGTAGTTGGGATAACCTGGGGCCGGAGCTCCTTCTTTAGGGATTAGCTGGTTGGGGTCCTCCAAGAATGGGGGTGCTAGAGAAGGGAGAATGAGGTAATGAGGTGAGGAAGAATGAAGAAGGCTGACAATGCTTCCTGACTCTCCCTGACCATTGCCCACCAGGTCCTTACCATTGCGAAACTGCTGGGCGGTATAGCGAGTGAGAAGGATACCAACACCCTCGATGAGGGCCAACAGGATGCCCCCCATCATCGCAGAGCCCACCATAGCCAGAGGACCACCTGGGAGGCAGAAAAAGAAACAGCTGAGGAAGGGCAGGCAGAACAGGGAAAGGACTGGGGGCGGGGGCTGGAGGCACTCACTGCGTGCAGCCAGCACTGCTCCAGTCAACGCTCCACTGGTGATGGAGTTCCAGGGGTCTTCCTTGCCCCGCAGCCGTACAAGGCCACAGTCAATGGTGGAAAACAGGCCTCCCCACACTGCAAAGCTACCTGTAGGGGGATAGAGGCCTAATCAGTGAGTACCAGAAATTCTGAGGATCTGTATATCTCAACATCTGGGAACTTCCAAGGTCTGAAGACTGACCGAGAAAGGGGCTTCTGAGACTGTAAGATGTGGCTCAGCAGTAGAGTGTTTGCTTAGGGAGATTCCCAGCGAAACACACAAGCACACACATGCACATACACAACACCCATGGCTGACATAATCCCAGCATCTGGGGGGCTCAGGCAGGAGACTGCAAAGAGTTAGAAACCCATAGAATGAAGGCCTGTCTCAAAAAGAAAAGCGGGTTGGGAGAGTCACATAGCCTGTAGAAAGTCATGGGTTAAATGTCAGCATCAAATACAAGAGGGAAGAAAAGTCCAGACATAGAGACAGGTGGAGGCCCTTATGCAACACTCCATCTTTCCCACTGTGAAGAGTTCCCCATTTAATCAGGTTTGTAGTAATCATCAAAATCCTTTCACTTTTAGCTGGTAAATGGATACAAGCAGATTAACCTTTCATACAGCTTTCAATGAAGCAACTTCCACCCTTTCTTTAACTATCACATGGAACTGGAATTCTGGTTTTGATTTCAGAGAGAAGGAAAACAGGACAGAAAAGCCAGAACACAAGATATATATTAAACATGCATAATCTAGAAATCCAAAATGCTTCAAAACCTACAACTTTTTGAGCATGATCATGATACCAGTGACAGAAAATTCCAGGCTGACGTCATGTAACATGAAACAGGAAAAATGCAGGAGAATGCTGGCCGGGGTGGCGCACACCTTTAATCCCAGCACTCATAGGTAGAGAGAGGCAGGTGGATCTCTCTGAGTTCAAGGCCAGCCTGGTCTACTGAGCGAGTTCCAGGACAGCCAGAGCTACACAGAGAAACCCTGACTCAAAAACCAAAACAAACAAAAAACTCTGGAGGTGTACAGCTGCAGTTCCAGCTACACGGGAGGTTGAGGAGATCACCGAGCCTAAGAGTTAGAGACCAGCCTGGAAAACATAGAAAGCTCCCTCTACTTGTTGTTTTTGATTTGGTGGTGGTAGTGGGGAATGGAAGTCAGGGTTTCAAGCCAGCTAAGTACTTCATCACTGGGCTATATCCTCAGCCCTCAGTCTCCCCACCTCTCTCCCTCTTTTTTGAGACAAGATATCATGTAGTCAAGACTGGCCTCAAATCTTTCTATGTAGCCAAGGATAACCTTTTTTTTCTGAAGCTGAGGATCGAACCCAGGGCCTTGTGCTTGCTAGATAAGCGCTCTACCACTGAGCTAAATCCCCAACCCCGCCAAGGATAATCTTGAAGTTCTGATCCATCTGTCTTCATCTCTCAAATGCCAACATTACAAGTGGACACCAATATCCCCAGTTTTTATGCAGTGCTGGGGACTGAACCCAGGATTTTGTACTGCTGGGTAAGTACTCTACAAACTAAACTACATTCTCAGTCTTGAGACTCCATCTCTTAATTAAAAAAAATATATATAGTGATGGGAATCTGTTTTAGTGATAGAGTACTTGCCTTGCATGCTCAATCCATCCCTACCATAAAATAAGAAAAATACATACATATGTGTGGTTTTTTGTTTTGTTTTTTTGTTTTTTGAGACAGGGTTTCTCTGTAGCTTTGGAGCCTGTCCTGGAACTCACTCTGTAGACCAGGCTGGCCTCGAACTTACAGAGATCTGCCTGCCTCTGCCTCCCGAGTGCTGGGATTAAAGGAGTGCGCCACCACCGCCTGGCCAAAAGCATATTTAATTTTTTTTTTGAGACAAGGTTTCTCTGTAGTTTTGTCTGGTGCCTGCCCTGGAACTAGCTTTTGTAGACCAGACTGGCCTCGAACTCATAGAGATCCGCCTGCCTCTGCCTCCCAAGTGCTGGGATTAAAGGCGTACGCCACCACTGCCCAGCTATATATGTGTTTATAGTGTATAAAATAACACTTTGAGTCTGAGACAAAATTAGTGGTAGAGCACTTGCCTAACATGCTGAAGGTCATAGTTTCAATTCTCAGTATCTCAAAATAAATAATTATTTTTTAAAAAGAGTTGGGCATGGCTCTCATCTGTAATCTTAACACTTGTGGGGCTGGGACAGAAGGATAACCTTGAGTTTGAAGCTAGCCTGGGCTATAGAGTGAGACCTGTTTCAAAAAACAAAGATATTCAAGATACTTAAGTATGGTGTATATAAAACACAAGTGAATTTTGTGTTTACACTTGGGTCTCATTTCTAAAATATCTGACTATACATATGCAAATTTTATAAAATCCAAAATCTTCTGAAGTGTGAAACACTTTTGGTCTCAAGCACTTTGGATAGGAATATTCAACCTGTAGTCAAAATGTTTATTGCGGGCTGTGTTCTCGTACTTATTTGAGGTACTGTGTCAGTTAACTTCTGCAACTTTAAATTAGGTAATATTATCAATGGGCTTAGCATAGGAAATACTACATGAGGTTTTTTTTTTGGTTTTTTGGTTTTTTGAAACAGAGTTTCTCTGTAGCTTTGGAGCCTGTCCTGGAACTAGCTCTTTTTTTTTAAAAGATTTATTTTATTTATTGTGTATACCGTATTCTGCGTACATGCATGCATGCCTGCAGGCCAAAAGAAGACACTAGACTCATTACAGATGGTTGTAAGCCACCATGTAGTTGGTGGGAATTGAACTCAGGTCCTTTAGACGAGCAGGTGGTACTCTTAACCACTGAGCCATTTCTCCAGCCCCAAGGAACGAGCTCTTGTAGACCAGGCTGGCCTCGAACTCACAGAGATCTGCCTGCCTCTGCCTCCCGAGTACTGGGATTAAAGGCATGTGCCACTACCGCCTGGCTATGTGAGTTCGTTTTAACACTATCTGTTGGGTGGTCCATGCTATCATCAGATGAAGTTTGAGGAAGGTATGCTACTCGCGTAAGGTCCCCTAACATGGAAGAGGTGAGAAGTAGATGTAAACTGCACAATACCCCAGGCGTGGTGGTGCAAGCCTTTAATCCCAACACTCAGTAGGTAGAGACAGGGCTATGTAGAGAGACCCAGTCTCAAAATAAATAAATAAATAAACCGCAGAAGACACAATCTTGTCCTTTCACTTTAACTGTTGGGAAATGTCTCCATCCCAGGAAGTTCTAGTCAGACTTTGGGTTAGAATCTGGACCTCTATAGAGGATTAACTACCTTAAAAGTTGCTATCATGTCCTTATGTTCCTCCAATCTCCTCACCTCCAATCTGGGGTGCTCGAATCCTCACAGCATTGATACTACCTCTGAAGCGGTGTCGTATTCCCTGGAGAAAGCAAGAAAAAGGGTCAAGGTAGGGGTAAGACCACTGGCAAGGCAGGGTTTCTAGCCTATACAAGAAGAGGTGCTGGGGGACTGGAGAGATGGCTCAGTAGTTAAGAGCATTGCCTGCTCTTCCAAAGGTCCTGAGTTCAATTCCCAGCAACCACATGGTGGCTCACAACCATCTGTAATGAGGTCTGGTGCCCTTTTCTGGCCTGCAGGCATGCACACAGACAGAACATTGTATACATAATAAATAAATATTAAAAAAAAGAAGAGGTGCTGGGTGCTTACTGGTGGGCACTTGCATAGAGTGAGCAAGGCCCAGGGTTCTTCTACTCCCAGCACTGCAACAAAAAGAGGGAAGACATGGAAAAGCTGTTAGATGCATAGCAGCAGCCAGAAACGCAGGAGAATGGGGAATATACAACAAAGAGTGGGGTTGGTAAGTTTTATTCATCTGTTCCCTTGTTCATTCAGTACACAATGAGTAGATCCTGTGCGCCAGGCTTCATCTTATATGCAGGGGTACAACAAGGAACAAGGTCCCTGCCCTCTCCGACTGAGTGTACACAGTAGTGGCAGAGGCAGATGCTAAGCAATCAAGCAAGACAGCTTCAAATGGCAAAATGTACTATAGAACAGTAGCTCTAAATCTGTGGCTCGCAACACCTTTGAAGGTCACAGGGATCGCCTAAGACCATCAGAAAATAGTTATTTACACTATGATTCATAACTAGCAAAAATCAGTTATGAAGTAGCAACAAAAACAATTTTATGGTTGGAGCATCCCAACATGAAGAACTTCTAATGAGTCACAGCATGAGGAAGGTTGAAAACCACTGCCTTAAAGCTCTGCCTATTTTCAGTTCACTCTCTCTGCTTCACACTTGCCATTGAGGATGGGCACTCTCAGCCTCTTGCTTTGGCAGCCATGCTCCTTGTTGTCAAGTCTCCCTATCACATTGGACTCTTCTCCCTCTGGAATTCAAAGCCCAAACAAACTCTTCCTTCTATTGATTGCCTTGGTCATGGACTTTATCACGACAACAGAAAAGTAACTGATATATCCCAAAAGGCTCACACCCATAGAGGAGCAGGCACCCTGTCCATCTTTAAGTCTTAGAGAGTAAAGCTCACAAGTCTAAGTCCAATTATCTCCGTGGTTGAAGGCCATCTTGTTCTAAGATTTATTTAGTAGTGTTTTGCCTGCACGCATGAATGCCTGCAGGCCAGAAGGCACCAATCTCATAGATGGTTGTGAGCCACCATGTGGTTGCTGGGAATTGAACTTGAACTCAGGACCTCTAGCAGAGCAACCACTGCTCTTAACCTATGAAGCATCTCTTCAGCCCTAGTTCAAGGCAATCTTTCCAGTATGAGGCTTTGCAAAAAAATTTTTTATTATTTATTTATTTATTAAAGATTTCTGTCTCTTCCCCGCCACCGCCTCCCATATCCCTCCCCCTCCCCCAATCAACTCCCCCTCTCTCATCAGCCCAAAGAGCTATCAGGGTTCCCTGCCCTGTGGGGAGTCTAAGGACCTCCCACCTCCATCCAGGTCTAGTAAGGTGAACATCCTAACAGCCTAGGCTCCCACAAAGCCAGTACATGCAGTGTGGATCAAAACCCAGTGCTGCTGGGCGGTGGTGGCACACACCTTTAATCCCAGCACTCGGGAGGCAGAGGCAGGCGGATCTCTGTGAGTTCGAGGCCAGCCTGGTCTAGGAGAGCTAGTTCCAGGACAGGAACCAAAAAGCTACAGAGAAACCCTGTCTCGAAGAAAAAAAAAAAACCCCAGTGCCATTGTTCTTGACTTCTCAGCAGTCCTCATTGTCCGCTATATTCAGTGACTCTGGTTTTATCCCATGCTTTTTCAGACCCAGTCCAGCTGGCCTTGGTGAGTTCCCGAAAGAACATCCCCATTGTCTCAGTGTGTGGGTGCACCCCTCATGGCCCTGAGTTCCTTGCTCGTGCTCTCTCTCCTTCTGCTCCTGATTTGGACCTTGGGGTTGTAGTCTGGTGCTCCAATGTGGGTCTCTGTCTCTGTCTCCTTTCATCGCCTGATGAAGGTTAATATCCAGGAGGATGTCTATATGTTTTTCTTTGGGTTCACCTTCTTATTTAGCTTCTCTAGGATCACGAATTATAGGCTCAATGTCCTTTATTTATGGCTAGAAACCAAATATGAGTGAGTACATCCCATGTTCCTCTTTTTGGGTCTGGCTTACCTCACTCAGGATAGTGTTTTCTATTTCCGTCCATTTGCATGCAAAGTTCAAGAAGTCATTGTTTTTTACTCTTTGCAAAAATTAAAAATAACAAAGTTACACCGGTCCGTGATGGTGCATGCCTTTAATCCTAGCACATGGGAGGCAGAGGCAGGCAATTCTCTGAGTTTGAAGCCAGCTTGGTCTACAAAGCAAGCTCCAGGACAGCCAGGGCAATCCAGAGAAACCCTGTCTGAAAACAAAGCAAACGTTTGTGTGTGCCTGTGTGGCATATATACACACGAAGGTGCAGGTGTGTGAATGTGTGGAGGTCAGAGGAGCACATCAGGGCTTTTCTTGCTTTTGGGCTTGAGACAAGGTCTCTCACTGAGTCAGAAGCTGCACTTCCAGCTAGGCTGACTGGCCAGCAAGTTCCTGGGATATGCCTGTCTTGTGCCGCACCCCATCCAATGCTGGGATTATAGGCACAGGCAGTCATGCCTCACTTTTTAACATAGGTGCTGGGGAATCAAACTCAGGTCCTCATGCTTGCAAAGCCAAGTACTCTTATCTACTTAGCCCTCTCTCCAGCCCCTTCCCATGCTTTTAAAACAGTGACATCTAATAAAGTCTCCAAGGGCAGGGGGCCTTAAGGGAAGAGGTGGAATTATATTAAAAGGTCCCCCCATTCAATGTAAATTTGTCTCTCTGTCAAACTTCTGTCATTTTTTTCTATAATAGGATTTAAACTTAGAGTCTGCTTTGAGGTAAAAATCTACATTGCATACACATTTAAGATTTGATGCTAACCTTTTTCCTTTTATTCTGATGCTGAGGAATGAACCAAGGACCTCTCTCTCTCTCTTTCTCTCTCTCTCTCTCTTAACCAACTACTCTACACCACTGAGCTATGTACTTGCTGTGGAACAACCTTTGTACACTGTAAATATGTGTTGTTCTCATTGTTAATAAAAAGCTGATTGCCTATAGTTAGGCAGGATTTTTGGGAGAGAGAGAATGCTGGGAAGAAGGAGGGCAGAGTCAGAGGAGCTGCCAGCCATACAGAAAGGAAGCAGGACATGCAGGAGATAAATGCCACAAGCATTGGGACAGCACATAGATGAATAGAAATGGGTTGATTTAAGTTGCAAGAGCTAGACAGTAACAAGCCTGAGCTATTGGCTGAGTATTTATAATTAATAAGTCCCTGAGTGGTTATTTGGGAAGGAGCTGGTGGAACAGAGCTGATCATGGTGTCATGGTCCCCTGGTCGCAACAAAAAACTCTTCCTACATATACTTCTAGCCCCTAAGGCTGTTTCTGACAGTACAGCATTTCCACAGAGGTCCAGCTAGATAGTTGAAGAATAGAGTCCCTCAAATCATAGATCCAGGAGCCAGGCCCAACAAGTAGGTGAACAAGCAACAGAATGATTGTGTTCAGAGCAGGATTCTATGTCAGCAAGACTGCAGACTCCCACACCACTGGGGGAAGGCCCAACTCACAACAGGGGCATTGCGAAAGCCCTTGATAGCCTGGAAGACTCCACCACCAATGACACCCATAGTGAAGGCTCCACCGCAATCATCCACAATCCGCCATGGGCTGCAAGCAGAAAGGAAAAGATTGGGTTAATGTGAAACCCTTGCCCTGCCAAGCCTGGTCTCTTTGGAACTTGGAGAACCAAAATGGGAAGCTCACAACTGGTAAGAAACAACTCAGATAATAACAAATTAGTTCTGTCAGTTTTGATACAACCCACAAAGCCAGAAAGGAAAGCCAGGCAAGGTTCCACATACCTGTATTCATAATACTTGGGAAGTTGAGGCAGGATTATCACGAGTTGGAGTCCAGCCTGGGTTATAAATGGAAACCCTGTCCCAAAAAGAAAGTTTGTGCAGCTGGACAGTGGTGGCACACACCTTGGCCTTTAATCCCAGCACTTGGGCGGCAGAGGCAGTTGGATCTGAGTTCAAGGCCAACATGGTCTACAAAGTGAGTTCTAGGACGGCAAGGAATACACAGAGAAACCCTTTCTGGAAAAGCTGAGAAAGAGTGAGTGAGAGAGAGAGAGAGAGAGAGAGAGAGAGAGAGAGAGAGAGAGAGAGAGAGGAGAAACTTTGTGTTCTGGGTGTACCATGCCTTTCATCCCAGCTCTGCAGAGACAGAGGCAGGTAGATGTGTTTGAGGTCAGCCTGATCTACCCAGAGTTCCAGTACAGCCAGGGCGACATAGCGAGAGCCTGTCTCAAAACAAATAAACAAGACCTAAAGGCTTTGTAAATAATCTGTGACAGAAAAGTGGGAAAATTTTTACTTTTTCTTTTTTTCTTTCTCTCTCTTTTTTTTTTTTGAGGCGGGGTAGCCTTCCAAATGCTGGTCTTATTACTGACAGAATAGTACTCTTGATTACAACCAAACATCAATCAAACTGTTTTGTTGCTATGGAAAAAAGAATGAATTGACCGGTACAAAGATTTGGCAGGTTTCAACAGTGTTAATTAGCTAATGTTACTTAAGCAAAGCAGAAGAGGGTGGCACTTTGTTCTCAAAAAAAAAAAAAGGCAAGCACGTTCAAGGAAGCCGTGTACAGTGTCCTTTTAAAATCTAAAATAGAAGCCGGGCGGTGGTGGCGCACGCCTTTAATCCCAGCACTCGGGAGGCAGAGGCAGGCGGATCTTTGTGAGTTCGAGACCAGCCTGGTCTACAGAGCTAGTTCCAGGACAGCCTCCAAAGCCACAGAGAAACCCTGTCTCGAAAAACCAAAAAATAAAAAAATAAAATAAAATCTAAAACATAAAAGAAAAATCAAATGAAGTTCCAGGTCCCACCTCTTAGCCCACAGTGGGTTCATACATGCCCTATCCGGAGTCAAAAACCCAGTCTGGGAAAGTCATGCGAGGAAACCCTGTGGGTTTTGGCACCACGCCTCTCCTCCCCCGCTGCCGGAATGGATTTGCCCAGAGTTTCACTTTTGGCTCACAAAAAGGGTCTAGGAGAACAGTCAGGGTAACAGTGAGGTGGTTTGTCCCATACCGCACCTATGGGGACTCTCCACTCTGGCGGGTTTTAACGAAGTCTAAGTGGGCGGAGCCATGCCGGACGCGCTGAGGTACTGAAGTTTCTAAGCCTCCCGCGTCAGGGACTTGGCAATGGAGCCGTTGCCTTCCCCGCCCGCCTCCCATGGTTGGCCTGGGCGTCGCAGGGACTGTCCCGAAGCCTGTGCCCATGGCCGTACCAAGGTTCGCGAGCGTACTCCTCCATGGCGCCTGGAGCAGTCGGTCGCACTGGCGAGCCACTCCCCCTCCCCTCGGACCGCCCACAAGTGCGGAGGCGTCGTATGTAGGCCAAGGAAACAATTGGTTTTCCTTGCTTACGTAAGGCTGTGGGCGCGTTCTTATTGGCTAGACAGGCAGGCCACGTCCGTTCCCTGTAAGCCCCTGGCGTCGACCAGTTAACTGCGTCTGGGGAGAGCGGGGAGAATTTTGTTCTTTTAAAGGAGAGCCCTTCGCTATTGGTAAGCATAGTGACAAAGAGGGAGGGGAGGGCAGGTGACAGACTTTGCTTATTCACGTCGCTGGACTGGTAACGGCGGGGTAGAAGCTTTCTTCTAGAGCTGGAGATGGTGTTGGCATTTTTGCGCCCCCATCCCAGCGCCTTGGTTCCTCCCACTGTGGTGACTTGGAGGAACGTTGGGTGATCCCATTTGGGGTTGCGGGTGTGTTACACTTGGTCCCTCCGGCGGTGGGCGGAGCCTTGGCCTGGAGAGGAACTGGATCTTCGGTGCATCCGGTCCCGGTGTCCTGTCCGTTCCGTAGAGTTCTGGTGGTGCTAGCTCAGACCATACTGCCACGTATTTCTTTCATCTTTTAGCACGCACTTTTGTTCGGTCCTTCGAGCTACTACTGGTGTAGTCAGGTAGGTGTGTGCGGGGCGGGGGGGGGGCGTCAAATGAGCACTCGCTGCCGTGTGGTACATTTTTACTGGATATCCTGACTGGAATGTTTATCGGCTCTGCCGCTGTCGTGTGATGCATGGTTACTGGATATCCTGACTGGAATGTTTATCGGATCTGTCGTTCAGTACTGTCTGTTGCTTCCTAGGTCTGGCCCCACAATGCCGCTCCCGGTTGCACTGCAGACCCGCTTGGCGAAGAGGGGCATCCTCAAACATTTGGAGCCCGGTGAGAAAGCAAATAACAGAAGGGTCTACCATGTGCCGGTGTTACCAGACGTCTGTGGTTCTGTTCTCTAACCCGGTCCTGCCCCCTCCCGCCCCCGTCAAACCCAGGTGCATGCTAAGCAGGCGCGAACCGTCGTCCCCAGCCCCGAAGCACACACCTTTTCCGGGCTTGCATTGCTGGGGTCAAACTCATACTCTTGGATGTGCTCTACTATTGAGGCTTTGTTGTTAATACTTGATAGCTTGCATGGCCTGGCAGGCATCTTAATGCCAATATAATTTCCTGGTATCCATTACTACTGCATAGTAAGTACTGTGTGAAGCGTAGACTGGAGGATAGAGTTTAATTTAATTCATGAATAAAGTGGGCATGGTGGTATGTACCAATAGTCTCAACTACTTATGAGGCTGAGATAGGAAGATGACTTGAGCCCAGGAGATCAAGGCAGCCATGGCAACTTGGCGAGACCCAGTCTTCAGAAACTAAAGCTAAGGGCTGGAGAGATGGCTCAGTGATTAAGAGCACTGCCTGCTCTTCCAAAGGTCCTGAGTTCAATTCCCAGCAACTACATGGTGGCTCACAACCATCTGTAATGAGGTCTGGTGTCCTCTTCTGGTCTACAGACATACATACAGACAGAATATTGTATACATAATAAATAGATAAATAAATTAATTAAAAAAAAGAAATTAAAGCTAAGCTGCGCCGGTGATGGTGACACACTCCTTTAAAACCCAGCACTCCAGGCCAGATATTTTTTTCTGCACACTCCAAAAATAACAAAATCCAAAGGGGTAACTACTTGCTATTAATGTTTGAGACATGGTCTTGGTCTCACCCTATAGTTCTGGCAGGCCTGGAACTCATGTAGATCAGGCTGGCTTTGAATTCACAAAGATCTGCCTGTCTCTGCTTTTCTAATGCTGGGATTAAAGGTGTCCACCACCACTGGGCCAGTATTTATTTTATACTAATAAATATTTAATAAGAGTGATATATTCTGCAGTCTCTGTTTCAAATATAGTGACAAGGTGTTAATGGTTTGTGGTTTTTAACTCAGCAGATGTACTGTGATGATAGGCATGATAACCTATTAACATTTATTTGGGGCCACCTAAGTGCCTGGCACATATATCAGTAGTCTAAAATGATCATCTATCAATTAGTTTTATGAAATGGCATTTCATTTGTATTTTAATAAATAAAACTTGCCCGAGGATCAGAAAAGTAAAACAGCTACACTGGCCAGCCTCACAGACCAGGCAGCAATAGTACACACCTTTAATCCCAGTAGCTACACTAGCAGTGGTGGTGCACGCCTTTAATCCCAGAACTAGGAGGAGACAGCTCTCAGTCTGTCTCATTAGCAGAGGTAAGAGCCAGTGACTGGCTGCTTTGCTTTTCTGACCTTCAGATTGAACCCCAATTTCTGTCTCTGGGTTTTTATTACCTGTGCTACAGGTTTACTGTATTACTAGCTGCTAATTACACATTATTGCCAATAATAATAAAATTTGGCGTGAGTTTTGACCCATATGGTGTGTTAGGCACTGGAAAGTATCCATAATACTGTATGGATAACTGACATCTATTACAGGACTACTTTGGGCCAGCCACAGACTTTGTACCTAATAGTGCTAATTTTTTTTTTTTTTTGGTGAAGCTAGGGTCTGAATCCAGGGCTTTAGGCAAACCCCATATCATTTTTGTTTAAGTCTCTTGAGTACTGAGCCCATTGCTGAAAGCATGTATCTATTTGCACTCTGAGTATCACAGAAGTTTGTTTTGTTAGGAAGATGTACATGACCCAATTCTACACCCCAGTCAAACAGTCCTTTGGGGAAGGATGTGAACTCCTCTGCTGAGCAGCCATTGTTTAGCCTATTTCCAAGACTCCTGTTTCCTTGTATGAGCACCATGCCACTGTTATTCCGTTGCCCTAGTGGCCATCTCCACTCGTCAGTCACAAGATTCATAAAGGGATCGAAGCCCTGAAGAATTCCTTGTACATGTCTGCCACCATTTAACTTCAATGATAACTTCTTGTTCATAAATTTCTTCAGTTCGGGAAGGTGGGCCTTGCTCATAGCGACTCTTCAGCCGGCTCCGCATGGGAAGGAGCAGGTGGCCTTGCAAAAGTACGCGCAGCAGGCCGGGTGCTCGATAGTATATCTTTTATTAGCAATAGCAATATGGATGATCATACGTGGCATTTCTTTTGATGTCACTGGGCTGGGATGTGCATTAGTTTTTGGATTTTTGAGACAGGGTTTCTCTGTGTAGCGTTGGCTGTCCTGGAACTCACAGAGATCCTCCTGTCTCTGGCTCCCAAGTGCTGGGATTAAAGGTGTGTGCCACCAGTTGGCATGGCATATGCATTTTATTGTTGGTTATACCCACAGCTGAAATCTGGTATGGGCCTACTGATAGCCAGGCATTGAGCTGATAATAAACACCATTTTTATTCTATCACCAGGTATCTTGCTAAAGGCTTACTATATGTTAGCCCTTGGGAGTAGATTCAGAGCAATGTTTGAATTAATTCCTTGCTGTACATGACTCAGAAACCCATCACAGTTCAGAAGGTGAATAGGTGACCCATTGTTTTTAGGCAACCCCCCTGCTATTTAAACCCATTTCATTTGAATAGGTTTGGATGATACAGGGCCACATGATATCTGAACTCAGGAACTGGTAGGTTTTTGAAGATTCTCTATCAACTGTCAATGCATAGCTCTGTCTTCTATGTACAGTGGTGTAGATGTGAGTGGTTATGGCCCCAGGCCCTGAGTATAGGAAGAGAATCCCCGGGGTTCTTAAACTGCTTTTCTGTCTCCCTGTTCTTGCAGAGCCAGAGGAAGAGATTATTGCTGAGGACTATGATGATGATCCTGTCGACTATGAGTCCACCCGGTTAGAGGGTCTGCCACCGAACTGGTACAAGGTGTTTGACCCTTCTTGGTGAGCCTACCAATATAAGGCAGGAGGGATGGCTGGCTTTTCCCTTCCTGTGTTAATGAGGAAGGTATCTGCTATGGAGCCATGGAGAAGATCTAAGCAGAGGTTAGGGAAACAGTTGACATAAGGGACATCTGTGCTGACATTCCCTTCCCTCTCACTGCCCATAGTGGACTCCCCTATTACTGGAATGTCGAGACAGACCTCGTGTCGTGGCTCTCACCACATGACCCCAACTTTGTCGTTTCCAAATCTGCCAAGAAACTGAGGACCAATAATGCTGGTGAGTTGGCAAATGCATGGGTATCTCAGTGATTCTTACAGTCTCAGAGAGGGGCTGAGGAGACCATATGTAGAAGAGAGGGCTTCTGACTTCTGTGTTACTGCAGAGGCTGAGGACAAGTTGGACCGGAATCATGAGAAGTTGGACAGAAATCATGAGAAGTCAGACCGAAGTCACGAGAAGCCAGACAGGAGCCATGAGAAGGCAGACCGAAACCATGAGAAGTCTGATCGAGAGCGGAGCTATGACAAAGTGGACAACAGAGAGAGAGATCGGGACAGGGAACGAGATCGGGACCGGGGGTATGACAAGGCAGACCGGGAAGAGGGCAAAGACCGGCGCCACCATCGCAGAGAGGAGCTAGCTCCTTACCCCAAGAGCAAGAAGGGTAAGCAGATCAGGTTGGGACTTGGATGAGTCAAGTGAGGTACCAGGGCACAGGAATATAAGGAACGCATATCTAGACCCCAGCTCCTGGAGAATGGTGCTGTGGGCCATGGTAGCCCCTGGCAACACTTCTTCCTGGGAGAAGGGGCTCAGTGATCTGGGGCTCGTTGGACCTTAAGTGAAGAATTTAACCAACTACTTATTTCTATAGCGGCGAGCCGGAAAGATGAAGAATTAGACCCTATGGATCCCAGCTCGTACTCAGATGCACCCCGGTAAGTAAAACCCCCTGACAATCCTGGCTTTTCATGCTTGTCGCTATACCTGTGAACAGTACCTTCCTCCTGTATTTCTTCCCATTCTTTAATCGTGGGCAGTTGGGAAAATGTCCACTATACCCCTTTCCTGTCCTCTAATTGTCTGTTGTCCCCAGGGGCACATGGTCAACAGGACTACCCAAGAGGAATGAGGCCAAGACAGGCGCCGACACGACAGCAGCTGGGCCCCTCTTCCAGCAGCGCCCATACCCTTCCCCAGGGGCTGTGCTCCGCGCCAACGCTGAGGCCTCCCGAACCAAACAGCAGGACTGACCCTTTGCTGTAGCTTTGGCAGTTTGCCTTCCTGCTTTCTTCCTTGTGGCTCTGGATGTAGGGCCCAGAGCTTCACACATGCTGAATAAGTATCCCACCAATGAGCTACACTCCCGCCCCCCTAATTGTTTGTAATAAAAGCTTTGTTGTGGATCATACTCAGGAGGCTTGAGTGCTTCCTTCCTTTCCAGGCTTCCCGACCCAAGCTGACAAGATGCAAAACACATTTTATTTGCAGAAACTCACCTAAGAAATACTGCAAAGTAGCGGGAGTTGAGGCGGGCCCATTAACAGGTTAGTCATGTCAGCCCTATGTGGGGCAGGGTTGGTGGGGACAGGGAGTTCCCATGTCTACCTCACCCTACCCCTAATACTGATAAGAGTTTAGTCCCAGCTGGGCCAGGGCAAGAAGGGAGAACGAAGGCAGGCCAGCATCTTCAATTCCAGCAGCTACGAGCCCTTCACCTTGGTGAGCAACCTGTGGTGAACATGGGAAGGAAAGAGAAACACAGAAAGCTGGGGTGGGCTGGCAAGAGGGTTCCCCGAGCAAGCGAAGGTGGTAGTAGTAAACTAGTAATCCTGGGGTTAATATCAGTGCTTATGTGGAAAAAGCAGGCCCTGGGTCAGAGAGCTACACATGCGCTAAATAAATACAACATCTTTATTTGGCATTGGGTATCCTGACATGTTCATTACAGTTCCTTAGAAAACAACACCCTCCCAAAAATCAGAACAAATTAATCAAAAATAAAGATCCAATGGCCCTATTTACAATAGCAAAGACAGCCCAGGCACCTTCCATGCGTGTATTTATGCACACACGCGCGCGTACATTCACTCACACACACACAGGCACACACATCTGGGATACAGTTAAGGAGTTAATAAGCTGGGGAGTGCGGGGGTGCAGGTTCCATGATTCATCAATTCTGACACCCGCCATGAAGTAAGGGTGTTTTAAACAGCCAATGGGGCTGAAGAGTGGGACTGGTAGCTTTATTTTTCCTTTGGATGTTTCAGAAGATAATCAATCCTTCATCTGTCTCTTCAATTACGTAAGATTCAGCCACATCAGGATTTCCCCTCCCCATTTCCCCAACACTCTGGATCATTATTAATCTGATTATCACAAATGCCCAAACTACTGAACAGCGAATGGTGCTTATTGCACCCTCCCCAACATGAGCTGATGCAAAATTCTCAGCTTGTGCCTCTCTCCTCACTCCAGGCACTTACAACAGGCCGATCTTCAAGGGTCTCTGTACCAGGGAAACTGCCCAAAAGCCTCATCAGAGACCAAGCTGTTGACATGATCCAGGGTGATGGTGCAGGAGAGAAGGCCTCACACAATAGGAAATGGAACCCCACGGGTAGTCATTAGTCGTTACTGAAGAGCTGCAGGGCTTTTGTCCAGTCTGCAGGATGGCTGGAATGAACTGTCCCAGGCATGAGAGACAGGACATCTCCAGCAGAGGGTCGTGGGGGAAAGCCTGGAATAGCAGTGCCCCAACCCTGTTCCCAAAGAGGTTAGCCTTGGTCAGAGGAAGCTGCTCAATAAAGCTCCTTCAGGAAAGGGGGATCCATCTACCAGGAAGGCTCATATCCCTAGTTCCATATCCCTCTAGAAGTATGGGAGAAAAAAACCCTCCAACCCCACGAAAGTCAGGCCCTGGCAACAACTTTGGACCTGCAGCAGCCCAACCCCCTCCACCCAACCCCCTACCCTGGCTCCCCCAACCACTACCAGCTCTCACTTCACCAGCACTGACTTTGGCAGAAAGGGCTCCGTGATGAGGTCTCCTCGAGAAGACAGCTGCGGTGGCGGTGGCTGCCCAGGAGGCTGCTGGTGAATGCAGGGCCCGGAGGCAGAGGCAGAAGTGGAGGCTATGGCTTTGACTGCACCTCGGGGGAGGCTGTAGAGGTAGACGGCACCAATGACCAGCCCAGCGCCCAGGGCAAATAAAGGGTCCAGGTGGAAGCCAAAGAGGCGAATGGAGGCAACAGTGGACAGTACAATGGACAGGGAGGTGGCAAAGCCTTTGAGGATGTTATCAGCATACTTGACAACGACAGCCACCAGGAGCCCACCAAAGGCTTGGTTTAGTACCACACCCCAGACAGCAGGTGTGTACCCAAAGAAGAAGCCTTGATGGGCTACAGCAGTGCCCTCAGCCCACCAGAGCCCCACCAGGCCCAGTGCTGTGCCAAAAAGGCCTAGCTGGAGGTTACGCAGCCACACAGAACCTGAGCTGCCTTTGAGGATCTTCTCAAAGTAGACCCCTGCGAAGCCTGAGGAGAGGCAGGAGGCCACGACAGCTGCTAGTCCTGCCCCAGGATTCTGATCCAGTGGCCGAGGGCCACCGCTACCAGCTTGCTGTGCCTGGACAATCGCAACACCAGTGAATAGCAGTACCAGGGAGGCCCACTGCAGGCGTGAGAGGCTGCGGTTCAACATGAGCACGGAGAACAGTGCTGTAGTCAAAATCTTCAGCTGATATGTCACCTGCAAGTTGCATATGAAAGGCACTGAGGGCTGGCCCCAACTCCCAGGAAGTGCAAGGGGCAGGGGACAGTACCCACTGTGGCTCTTCAGGCATAATGAAAAGGAGGGGTGGGGTACATGACAATAAAATTAACCAACCACTGACTACTGACTAATTTGTGGCTAACTAGTTCCCAAAGCCCCTCCCAGACGGCTAGGGATGCAGTCAATAGGTAACGAGCTTGCCTGGCAGACAGACTGCTGGCTTCCATCCCCAGCACCACATGCACTGGCATACGCCTATAATCCCAGCACTTGAAAAATGGAGGCAGGAGGATCAGAAATTCAAAGTCATTCTTGGTTATGTAGAGTCAGAGGCCAGTCTAGG
Source organism: Microtus pennsylvanicus (assembly GCF_037038515.1). Taxonomy (NCBI): domain Eukaryota; kingdom Metazoa; phylum Chordata; class Mammalia; order Rodentia; family Cricetidae; genus Microtus; species Microtus pennsylvanicus. The sequence continues at coordinate 133,145,657 of NC_134601.1, read as the reverse complement.
CTAGAAATGGTCTCAAAAAAAGAAAAAAAAAGAACCTCCAGGCCACGCAGTGGTGGTGGTGCACGCCTTCAATCCCAGCATTTAAGGCGTGACTACAGAGCCAGGGTGGTGGCTCAGGCCTTTGATCACTCAGGAGGCACTCAGGAGGCAGAGAAAGGCAGATCTCTGTGAGTTCAAGGCCAGCCTGATCTACAGAGTGAGTTCCAGAACAGCCAGAGCTGAGAGAATCCCTGTCTTGAAAAGCAAACAGAGGAGACTCCATGGATCTGCCGCAGGAGATACATACTGGACCTTTGCTGGTAGGCCACAACCTCATGGTTAAATCAAGATGTGAGAGTTAGCCAATAAGAGGCTAGAACTAATGGGCCAAGCAGTAACTTAATTAATACAGTTTCTGTGTGGTTATTTTGGGTGTAAGCTAGCCAGGCAGCTGGGAAAAACAAGCGGGCTCTCTCCCTTTACAACAATTGGCACTCCGTGTTCAACTAACCCCACGTAAAATCTGAGAGGGCTTGAAAAAGGAATTCTAGACTAAAAAAAAATAGAAAAAAAGAAAAACAGGCAAACAAAAAAGAAAAAGAACCTCTCAGTGAGTTACAAAAAGGTAGCTGTGCCTAAGTGTCCCGAGTCACACGTAAATCTACAACCCAATACTATTTTCCTAGCTATGTGATAGGGACAAATCACTTGTCCTTTCTCAGGCCTGGCATCATCTCTATAAAGTAAGACTGATGTATGTAAAACACCTCCAAGCAGGCGATGAAGAGGGTCGTCTTCAACCACAACAAACCCAGAAAATATTTTAGATTACTGTGTCCAGCATGGCCTGGGCACTATATCAGAAATAGTGCATCTAATCTTCACAAGTACCCTGGAACTGAACACCACTAGAATCTACAATTTAATGATGAGAAAGCTAGGCAATGGTCACTCATGACTGCAATCACAACACTTAGAAGTTGGAGTAAGAATAATGAGTTCAAGGCCAGACTGATCCTGTCTCAAAAACCAAACAAAATAAAAGCTGAAGATATAACTTAGCTGGTAGTTTTGCTTAGCAGGCACAAAGTGCTAGGTACGGTCCCTAGCACTTATCATAAACAGGGCATGGTGACACACACACCTATAATCCTAACACTTGAGGGGTCAAAGCAGGAGGATCACAGCATGTCATGTTACATAACAAGTTGACAGTCAGCCTGGGCTACATGAGACCCTGTCTAAAGAAAATGAAATGAAATTAAAATAAGGATGGGCAAATAAAGGTAGAGAAAGGTAAGTGACTGACTCCCCAAATCACAGAGTTAGAAAGCAGCAGCGCTGGGATTTGAACCCAGGCAACCTTGCTATATCTAGGTTCTTTAATCAACCTTCTGAAAACAAGACTAACCATAGATGCTACAGATTTACCAATAAGCATTCAAAGACTCTTTCCGGGTATTTTTCTTTGGATAGGGTTTCTGCCTTTAAGAAATATTTGATGCGTGCAGGTGTTTTGCCTGCATGAATATCTGTGCACCACAAACATAGCTAGTGCTTTTGGAGGTGAAGAGGGCATCAAATCCTCTGAAAATGGAGCTACAAATGGTTGTGGGTGCTATGTGGGTGCTAGGACTCAAACCTGGGTCCTGTAGAAGAGTAGTCAGTACTCTTAACTGTTGAGCCCCATTTCTTTTTTTTATTTATTTATTATGTATACAATATTCTGTCTGTGTGTATGTCTACAGGCCAGAGAGGGCACCAGACCTCACTACTGATGGTTGTGAGCCACGATGTGGTTGCCGGGAATTGAACTCAGGACCTTTGGAAGAACAGCCAGTGCTCTTAACAACTGAGCCATCTCTCCAGCCCCCTGAGCCCCATCTCTTAAGTCCCCTAAAATAGTTTCTTTTTTGAAATATTTATTCATTATGTATACCTTGCTCTATCTGCATGGCATAAGAGGGCACCAGATCTCATTGTGAGTCACCATGTGGGTGCTGGGAATTGAACTCAGGACCTCTGGAAGAGCAGCTAGTGCTCTTAACCTCTAAGCCATCTCTCCAGTCCAAGAAATAGTTTCTTTTTGTAGTCCTCAAACCCCAAATCCTCCTGCTTCAACTTCCTGAGTGCTGGGTTTGCAGGTATATGCCACCATGTCTGGTCTTAGGTATATTTTCAGTTTTCCCAGCATCCCCCTTATTCCCAATTTTGACACATATGGAAGCCATAGTGGAGGGAGTTCAAAGAAGGTGACATAGTTCCTGCTCCTTACAGACCACCTCCCTCCGTCTCCCTCTCCCACTTCCCCAGGAGCTTATGCTGGGCTGGGGGCTCACCTGGAAAGTGGCAGCTGGCAGGTTGGAGATGGCAACATACTGGAGGTTATTCTGCAAGGTATAGATGAGAGACGGCACAGCAAGCTTGAGTGTGTCCACATACTGCACCAGGACAGCCTCATGGAGGAAGAGAACCAGGTGCTTCACATTACCTATGTGGGAAGAAGGTCTGCTGAGGATTGGGACCAGGCTTGGCCCCTTTGCTCACCTCCCAGTCCTGCCTTCCCTCACCGCCGAACTACTCTCCCCCTCCTAGCAGCTCAGTTTCTTCTACAGTAGCACATCAATGCCAATAAGAACTTTTTCTGAGTTTGACCTGGTGGCACACACCTTTTATCCCCACCCCTGGGAGATGGAGGCAGGTGGATCTGGTTAGTTTGAGGCCAGTGCCAGACCAGCAAGGACTACATAATGAGATTATGTCTTTTAAACAAAAAGCCTTTCTGATACAGAACTTAATGGCTGCAAAGGGGAATGGTGATATAGTTCAGGGGTTGGGCACTCAGTGTGTGTGTCCCCAGGTTTTACCCCAACACTGTAAGAAAAAAATACTAACGGTCACAAAACTATTACCTATCCCACTATGCCTGCTATCAACCATAGTCTACCCACCTGAGAGCTACTTCCCTGGCATGAACCCATTCAGGGCAAGCACTTGATATGTCTGTACAATGAAATAATTACCAGTAACTAGAAGCATGTGACATAGAGCTTCCTGGTTCCTGGGCAGGGGTATACAACTATCAGAAGGGAGGTTTTAGATTTGTTTGTTTTGTGATTCGTCCAGGGCCTCACACACCACTGAGCTACACATCCAACCCAAGGCTTTTAAACACCCTAGTTCCTTAATGGTCCATGAGCCACTTGAGGACAGAATACATTTCCCATCAAACAAATCCTTTTTCTCAGCCCTAGACACATTAAGCTGCCCCTGCCGTATGAATGAATGCAGCCCTTTTTCCTTTCTTCTCAAAACAGAGTCTCTCTATGGAGCCTGGGCTGGCCTCAAATTCTCCTCCATCCTTCTGCCCTAGCTTCTTGAGTAAGCACCAACATGTACCAGTTGAATGTAATCCTTTTTTGTTTTTTGTTTTTTTGAGACATGGTCTCACTTTGTAGCCAAGACTGGTCTTGAACTCACAGATCCACCTTGCCTGTCTCCCAAGTGCTGTGATTAAAGGCGTTCGCCACCATGCCAGTTCTTGACCATTAAACAGAAGTCTGGTTGAGAACTTCTACAATTAACCGAGTATCATTTCCTATGTAATAAGGTCTATGTAAAGCTCACCACATTTTTTTGAGACAGGGTTTCTCTGTAGCTTTGGAGCCTGTCCTGAACTAGCTCTGTAGACCAGGCTGACCTTGAACTCACAGAGATCTGCCTGCCTCTACCTCCCGGGTGCTGGGATTGAAGGTGTGCGCCACCACTGCCTGGCAAAACTCATCACATTTTTAGTTTTGGTCTTTGAGATTAAACCTAAGACTCTCAAGTGTGTTAAGCACATTTACCAATTGAGTTATATACCCAGCCCTACATTTTACTATTATTATTTCATTTAGACAGAGTTCACAGAACCCAAACTGGCCTTGAACTTGCTATGGAACCAAGGATGAATTCATCTTTTAGGTTTTACCTGAAGTCAGTTATCCCTAGAAGATCTCCACAACCACACTGCACAGGGTCAGCTTAGGAATGCCTGTCTGATGCTGATCCATAAAATTCTCCCCCTGCCCATCAGAGCACTTATTTCAGTAGTAATTAATGGATTTTTGACTTCGTATTTTCCAGGTGTTAAGAAGGTAATATGCGTACCACAAAACACATCACAAATCCTGCATAGCTATAACTGCATATCATAAAAAAGCACATCCATATTTCTGCGGAGAATTCTGTAGATATACACACAAAGTGGAAAAACTCAAACATAGGTCTACCACCTATGTCAGAACTCCACATCAGGTCAGGTTTAGGTTGCTGGTTATTTTGGTTTTTCCGATTTCAAAGTCTTACTATGTAGCTGAGGAAAGCCTCTTGCTCAAGTGCCAGGATTACAAGCACACAGTGATGTTCCTTTTGTAGTGATGGGGATGGAACCGAAGGCTTTAGCACATGCTGAGCGAGTGTTCAACACTGGGGGCAAGGTTATCACCAACTAATTCAAGGAAAAGCAAAGTGAGCAGAGAGTGATGAAGTGCCTGTATCTGCAACCCAAGCTACCAGAGAGGCGGAGGGAGGAGGGACACTTTAGCCCACCAGCTGGAGTTTAAGATGGGTCTAGTTGGTGCAGTGAGATCTTGTCTCAAAAGGGGAAAGAGAGGGAGAGCCAGACAGGCGAGCAAATTAAATTTGTGGATCATCATGGTGGTGCATACCTAAAATCATATTTGGGAGGTAGAGGCAAGAGGATCATGAGTTCAAATCCAAGCTCAGCTACAGTGTTAGAAAGCAGCCTGGGCTATCTGAGATGATATCAAAAAATCAAAATAGGGCCAGCAAGATGGCGCATGAGGGTAAGGGTACTTGCTGCCAAGCCTGACATGAATTCCCAAGACCCATATGATGTAACGAGAAATTCAGTTCTTTTAAGTTGTCTACTGACTTCCACTTGCATGCATAGCACATGGGTGCCCACCTCCCAAATTAATAATAATAACAATAAAACTGTGGATAAAAGCTATTGTTGCCAGGTGGTTGTGGAGCACGCCTTTAATCCCAGCACTCAGAGTCAGGCAGATCTCTGAGTTCAAGGCCAGCCTGGTCTACAGAGTGAGTCCCAAGTCACTCAGGGCTGATACAGAGAAACCCTGTCTTGAAAAAAAAGTAAGAAAAGAAAGAAGGCATTATAACTTTGAACACTTATGAACCACTTAATCTTTTGGGTTTCTAATTTGTGTGTGGGAATGTGGACGGACTGGTGCCCTCATCCACACATGGACACATGGACGACAGAGACTGATATTGGGTGTCTTCCTCTATCACTTTCCACCTTATTATTTTTTGCTTGTTTGTTTTCAAGACAGGGTTTCTCTGTGTAACAGTCCTAGCTGTCTTAGAACTAGCTCTTGTAGACCAGGCTGGTTTTGAACCCACAGAGATCCACCTGCCTCTGTCTCCCGAGTGCTGGGATTAAAGGGGTGCACCACCACCGCCCAGCATTTTACCCATGAAGCCATCTTCTCTGCCCCTATTGTTTTGGTTTTTGCATGCACATGTGCGTGTGTATGTGTGTGTTACTGGGGATGAACCTACAGCCCTAAATAAATTAGGCAAGTGTTCTACAGCTGGGCTACATTTTTAGTCCTTTTATCTGTATTATGTGTGATGCATGCGTTTGAGTGTGGGCATGCACAGTCCATGGTGTGGAGGTCCAAGGACACCTTAGAGGCTAAAGTCAGTTCTCTCCTTCCATCATGGGTCCTGGGAATAGAGTTCAGGCTGTCAGGATTGCATGGCAAGAGCTTTTACCTTACCTGCTAAGCTATCTTGCCAGTCCTATGTTTTGAGACTGGGTCTTACAAAGTTGATCAGGATAGTATTGAACTTATGATTTCCCTGCCTCAGCTTCTCAAGCAGCTAAGATTACAGACCTGCACCATCAGGCCTGGTTTTGCTTTTTTATTCATTGGTGGTTTGGGAGTTTTGTTTGTTTGTTTGTTTTGTTTTGAGGCAGGATCATGTTTCCTGTTAAACACCTTTTATTTGCATTTTTGTTTTTGTTTGTTTTTTTAAAGATTTATTTATTTATTATGTATACAACATTCTGCCTCGATGTATGCCCGCATGCCAGAGGAGGGCGCCAGATCTCAGTACAGATGGTTGTGAGCCACCATGTGGTTGCTGGGAATTGAACTCAGGACCTCTGGAAGAGCAGCCAGTGCTCTTAACCTCTGAGCCATCTCTCCAGCCCCCTGTTTTGTTTGTTTTGTTTTTCAAGACAGGGTTTCTCTGTAGCTTTGGCGCCTGTCCTGGAACTAGCTCTTATAGTCCAGGCTGGCCTCGAACTCACAGAGGTCCACCTGCCTCTGCCTCCCAAGTGTTGGGCTTGAAGGCGGGCACCACCACGGCCCAGCTTTGAGACAGGATCTTGCTTCAGCCTAGGAAGACGTGGAATTTATGATCCTCCTGCCTCAGATGACAGGTATGAACCACCGTCCCTAGCTTTATTGTTATTTCATCATGTATGATTTTTATTATGTTTCCTTGTTTTAGATAGAATTTCAGATAGCTCAAGCTATCCCTGAACATTCACTACATAGTCAAAGATGACCTTGAACTTCTGATCCTTCTGCCTTAGATTATAGGCATTTATCATAACTGTTTTTTTGTGGTGCTGGAGATCAAATCCAGAGCTTTATATATGCTAGGCAAGCACTCTAACAACTAAACTACACCAACTCTAGGTATTATAATTCCACTTATTGCTTGTTTTCTTGTTTTGCAGCTAGCCTTGAATTCATGAAATTAACTGATGCTGTGCCTTAGTATGCTGACCAGCTGCGGTTACAAGTGCAGATGTGTAAAAGATATGTAGCTCAGCAGTGAGCAGCTAGCTTTCTGACAGGGTGGTCAAGAGTTGAGAGTTGTGAGCCTGGATAATGTGTGGAAAGATAGCTTTACTATTTTATTATTCTTTCTGACTGTGTGTGTATGTGTGTGTGTGTGTGTGTGTGTAGTGGAATTCTCCATATTCTTTTCCCTTTCTCTCTCTCTCTCTCTCTCTCTCTCTCTCTCTCTCTCTCTCTCTCTCTCTCTCTCTCTCTCTTTTAGACAAAAGCATGTGTAGCCCAGGCTAGCCTTGAACTTCCTATGTTATCTTGAGCTCCTCATCGTCCTGCCTCCACCTTCCAAATGCTGTTACTAGAGGCATGTGCCAGTACACTTGGCTTCCACGGGATAAAGTTAAATCTTTGAATCACTGTTGAGTGTTCTGTTGCCTATTGGGCAGACTATGTCACTACTGCAGTTCCCAGGTTTAAGGGACATACAAGTGCCGAGACAACTTGGCACAGCTGGAGTGGCAAGGAAGCTTAGATGGCACTTACATACTCCGAAAGCACTTTCAGAAAGATTCTCCCAGAAAACAAGCCTCCCCGGCGTGCTTACACACAGGGAGTCAGATCAACCACCCAGCCCCTTCCCTGACTCATACCCCTCTTCTGTGCGAAGAGCAGCAGGAGACAGGTGACACCTTTGAGTACTTCAGCCATGACTACAGCGGTGGTGGCAAAGAAGCGGTCCCCAGGCAGTGTGCGAGCATATCGAATGCTAAGGATGAGGGAGGCGTTCTGGACCACCAGCACAGCTAAGGATATGTACTTGAGGCGCCGGTGAGCTGTAGGGAGTGGAAGGAACATAGAAGGATGGGGTCAGAAGCTGTCAGGGTTTAGCCACCCACCTCCCCCCTCTTCTCAATCAAAATCCTTCCAGCCACTGGAACTTCCTCTGCCTGCCCTTCCTGACTCAACTGAGAATCTGATTCCCTACCTGTTTCCACACCCTCTGTTGCCGGCAAGTATCAGACAGAGTCCCATTCTGGCCAGCTCTTACTGTGGAATCCCTGGTAGGGTGTGAGGAAATGGCCTAGGCAGGCCCTGGACACACATACCCACTTCTCCCTCCCCGGGGAAGCAGCTCTTTCCCAGACAGCATCGCCCGGATTTACTGAATGTGTGCAGCATGCCTATCACTGAGCTATGGGATTCACATGGATTCTCACCCAGCATTTGGTCTCTGAGGGTACTTTGAATCATCCCATTTTGTGGATGAGCAAATTGAGGATTTCTAGGAAGTGATGTTTCTACTTGCAGGACTGTCCCATAAATGAAATATCAGAATATAATGAATGGGGCAATTGTTCAAAATGCCCACCTCCTAAGGACTGTCCTACTTTCCTATCTTTTACAATGATTACCCAACAGTCTGATTACCTTAATCACATACGGAAATACTTCCCTACTGCTGTACACCCTCCTCCCAGACAAAGAACAATTCTTTGTTCTCCCCACACTGACAATGAGCTCTCTCTGCTATATAGGACTTGGCACCCTCAGAATGTTCTTTCCCTGACCTATAAGGAAGGAACCCTCCCACCTCAACATAAATAGAACTATCTCCATTTGGATGGGACAGCCCCAGAGCATACTCTCCATGTAATGAAGGACAGCCTCATGCTCAAAATGGATCCACTAGTCATACAAGGATGTGCCCCACCCTGACAATTTATAAGGTCCCTTTATAAGGAAGAAGCCACCACCCTAAGAATCGTCTCTCTCCCTTCTATAAGGAAAAACTCCTACCCCAGAATCCGTCTCTCCCTTCTGCAATTAAAAACTGCCCACAGCCCCCGAACATTCTCAGTGGTCTTAGCCTCCTCAAAAGGAAATTTCCCCCACACATTCATAACGGTCTTTATTTCCAAGTCCAGGGCCCCCGTCACAAACACCCACAAAACGACCGATTCCTACCTTGCAACCTACAATGGTCCGTTCTCTCCTCCCTTCTTTCAACAACACACACACACACACACACACACACACACACACACACACACACACAGACACACACACACAGACACAGACACACACACAGACACACACACACACACACACACACACACACACACACACACACACACACACACACACACACACACACACACACACACACACACACACACACACACACACACACACACACACACGTCGGTCCGTTCACACGAGATGCCGCTGTCACTTCAGCCAAGGATCATTCCACCCCCAAGGTCCCCGAACTCCGCCCGGCCAACTGCTCTCTGACTGAGGTCATCTCACCCGCTGTAGCGGACCCAGACTCCAGCACGCCCGCGGACACGGCCCCTGGCCCGGCCGCCGCGGATGATCCGCCAACCCCAACCGCTGCCATGTTGGCATCTGCCCGTCCCGTCCCCTCGGCAACAGCAGGCTACTTCCGTATCCATCACGTCCGCTTCCGGACCTCCGGCGTGGAGGGCGGGGCATTAGCTGGGACTGCGAGGTGGTGTTTTTAGCCCGTTCCAAGCCTGATTCTAAAATGGTGGTTTCGGACTTCCCAGATTCCATCAGCTGGAGACCAAGGACGCGAGACCCATCTCCCATAGCCTTTACACATCTATTGGCATGCTCGCGACACTAGACCGGGCCCACACCTCCCGTTTGCCCGCCTCACTGACCCCGACTGTCCGAACCGCCTTCCCAAACAGTCCTGCGGTTTCATTGGTTCCTTGGTTCTTCCATCTCCGCTTTTATTGGAACCTTCAGATGGCACCACCCTCCTCGCATCAGAAACTCAGTTCTATTCCCACCATCCAGCCAGGTCCCGCCCTCTAAGGCCCGGAGGCCAACTGGGATGAATCGGACTTTGGAGAAGGCGGGACAAGTGAGTCATAGGCCTGCCGCTAGGTTCATAGAATTCATTGCTGAACTAGAGTAGGGAAGGCTTAGTCACCATAATAGAGGAAAATGAGAAGCAGGTTCAGGACAATTGACGTCAGGATTAGAGAGACCAAGGGAGGTGAGCTGAGGAAGATGCAAAGGAGGGGCATGAAAGGCAAAGACAAAATTAAGATTTAAATCAAGTTAAGAGCTACACAGAAAGTGCTAGAAAAATTCCAGTTGGAGCCTGGGATTTATTTTTGTGCAAGTAAACCCCAGCACTCCAAGTTTGAGGCTAGCTTGGGCTTCAAAAAGACCCCATCTGAAAACAAAACAAAAACGGTCAGACTGGCCCCCTTCTCTGACTTGGTTTTTCTTCAGAAATTTTTCTTCAGCCATCTAAATTCAACAGGCAGTAGATGCTCCACTAATGCTTTCCTCTATAAATGGCCATTCATTCGTGACTTCATTATTTATTAAATAGGTTTCCACACATGGCTTTTTAAATAATCCAGGCAGGGGGAGAAGGGACAGGAGGGCACAGCTGCAGCTCTCCTACCTCCAGTACATAATTATTTACACTTTACCACTGGACAATCCTGGCTCAGGAGGAGGCAGCAAAAGTTGGAGAGGGGGGACCCCAGGAGAACAAACAGTAAGACTTATTTCCTCCATCCCATCCCCCCAAAACCATCCATCCCATCCTAGTCTCTGGTGGTGTCCGATGATGTCCATCTCCCATTCCTTCCCAAATTATGGAAGTAAGGTTCTTCTCACCAGAATAAGAGCACTTGGGATAACAATAGGGTCCCCTCACCAAAAAGTAAAATAAAATTAAATTAAATTAAAATTAAAAAAAGCAGTGGGATACTAATTAATAGGGCTTAATAGGGTGTTACCTTCTCCAGAATAATCATTTCTGGGCTAAGGCAGGCAAGCAGCAACTGAATTGAGATCCCAGGGTAAGGGCCCTTTTGCTAAAGAGCTGCTGGGGTATTTAAGGAAAGCACCCTTGCCCGAGTGAGAGCATTTAAACTAAGTGTCTAAGTTTGTGGTAGTAGTATAGGAGGTGCCAGTGTAGGGACTACAATGTCATAATAAGAATCATAGGGCCTAGAAGGGAAGGAATCCAACCAAATAAACATCCTTAACAGAACAAGAAACAAGTAACTCCCCCCTCCCAAATAAGGGACCACAGGTTCCGAGAGGAGAGCTCCTTCACAGGATTGGGATAGGAACTGGGCAGACTTGGCTATCTTCTGACCCCTGATCCTTATTCCCTGACCTTAGTAATACTGGATCTTTAACAACCTGTATAACCAGGTCAACAGATGTCCATCTATCCCTGTAGCATGACCATGGGATTCCAACCAGAGAGCCTGGCTGGGCCTAGGGAAGCAGGGACCAGGGTAAGGGGGTGGTGCTTCCTTTGGAGGGATTGATGGGCGCTTCTTCAGCTGGTGTTTGCATCCAGGGGTCCAGCAGAATCTCCTCCAGTGAAGGTCGGGAGCAGGGTTTAGGGGCCAGGCACCGGCGGATTAGGGCACAGCAATCTGTGAGGTCAAGAAACACAAGGGAGATTAGCAGTCAGCAAAGGGTACCCAGTCCTGGGAGGAAGGAAGCCTGTGGGGTCAGCGAGGGTCTCACCTGGGGAGACATGAGCAGGAAAGTGGGGCTCAGCCTCCAGAATCTCCTGGTCCCTCTCGAAGGGAATGTCCCCACAGACCATGTCATAGAGGAGGACACCCAGTGACCAGACAGTAGCTGGGAGGGCATGGTACTGATGTCGAGAGATCCACTCTGGAGGGCTATACACCCTTGTCCCTGCACACAAGCCAAGAATTAGATCTTTCCCTGATGGTGCCCTTTGTCGAACCCTGTGTCCCTAGAAGTATGAACTGTAAATTAAAGGAGAGTATCCACTGCTTCAAATTTAACAGTAGAGTCCTGTCAGCAGCAAAACAGCTTAAAAAGAGCACTTCCAAGTTAACACTAAGATTGTCTTACCAGAAGCAAAACAAACAAGCAAAAAACCCAACAGCAAAACCCAACACTAACAAGATCCCCACACTAAAAAATAAGAGCCCAGAAGGTTAAGAAACTGTAATTGGGCTTGAGAATCAAGAACCTTAAAGGGTACGATTTAGGTCAAAGGTTACAAGGACAATCCAATAATAAAGCTCAAAAGCCAGAAGAATTAAAGACTAAAAACAGCCCCCTCCCCCGCATAAATTGTAGGGAAGAATCCTTACCATCAAAGTCCGTGTATGGTTCATCATGCAGCAGGGCCCCAGAACCAAAATCAATGAGTTTAATACAACCCCGGCAGAGGTCTATCAGGATGTTCTCATCCTTGATATCACGGTGGACAACTCCGCGAGCATGGCAGTGCTGGACAGCTGCCACTACTTGGGTAAAGAAGCTGCGGCTACGGCTTTCACCCAGCGGGCCCTTCTCTGTGATGTAGTCAAAAAGATCCTGGGCAGGCATAGGCCGTTCAAGGACCAGCATGAAGCCCTCTGGGGTCTCAAACCAGTCAAGCAGGCGTATCACACCTGGATGCCCGTTGCCTTCACCCACCTTCCACAGCAGTGCTACCTCAAGTGGGCAAGTCACTGAGTCTGACTGGGGTGGGAAGTGAAAAGAAAAAAAAAGAAGGTAGATGGTAAGTCTGAGCTCTACTGTCAATATAGCAGTTTATTTTCAGAGCACTGGTTTTTGACCTTTGGCAAGCCAGACCTCTCAGTACCCTTTCAAAGGCTCAAATCCATCAGAGTGAAATGAGCAGAAGCCATATACATCTGGCATGTAGCAGCTCAGTAAATATTTGAATAAGTTAAAGTGTTTTCTTTGGGGGGGGGAATGGGGTTTGAGACAGGATCTCTACATAGACCAAGCTGGCCTGGAACTCAAAGAGATCCACCTGCTTTTACCTCCAGAGTGCTGGGATTAAAGTGTGCACCACCATGCCTGGCCTTCAAATTTAAAATTTAAAAGTCCCTCTGCATAAGAACTATCATGGGATCTATTTACCTGTCTTATTAGCCAACATCCAGATCAGGGCAGTTTTTCTGCACACTAGATAACTCTATGAATGTTTCTAAATGGAAGTACTTTACAGGAAAGAGGCTAGCAATGAAAAGTAATTAACTACTATTATTGTATAAGTGTTGAAGGACTCAATACGCGAGATGGACAGAGCAGTTAGAAGAAGAGATCTAGTACCTACTGAATTCGAATAAATGTCGTACTTTGCAAAGTGCCTATAATTATGTCACTGCATAGATGTTCTCTGGCTTTTAAATTTTGTCTCATTTTTGAGACAGGATCTTGCCATGTAGCCCAAACTGGCCTCAAATTCACGGAAATCGCCGGGTGGTGGTGCCGCACGCCTTTAATCCCAGCACTCGGGAGGTAGAGGCAGGTGTATCTCTGTGAGTTCGAGGCCAACTTGCTCTACAAGAGCTAGTTCCAGGACAGGCACCACAAACTACAGAGAAACCCTGTCTCGAAAATAAATTAAAAAAAAAAGAAAGAAAGTAAGAAAAAGAAAAGAAAATCCTCAGAAATCCTAGTGTCACAGCCTCTTGAATGTTGGGATTACAGATATGCACCACCAATCCTGGCTTTCATTTGTTAAAAACAGTTTACAGTGATTAACTGCTAAGGACCTGGCACAGAGCAAACACTCAATGAACGCGACGTTTTGTCAGTTCAACTAGCACAACTCAATAACACCACCCCCTACACCTATACAGACAGTGCCAAGGGTCTTGTTGCCTCAGGTGAGGTCCATTAGAGACCCACTAACTTGCACAGTCACAGACAGGTTTTTCTCAGGGAGACGCAAATTCTTCGGCTACTGCGCAGGCTCGCCCTCCCTCCCTTCTCCGGCCCAGAGCCGGCATAGACTGTCTGAAATGCCCGCCAGGGGGAGCTCTCACCTACAATTTGCCCAGACCCGCCCTGATGTCCGTTAGCTTTCTCCGGGTGGCAGAGGCAGCAGCCAGCATTACCATGACAACCAGTGACCTAGGCCCCTCCTTCCCCACCAGCATGTCTTGTGAACAGCCCCAGAAGCAGTGTTTGGAAGAAAGATGCAAAAGGAGAGTTTGAGAGGAGAATCCAGAGCTCTGGGCAAATTGAGGTGAAATCAGAACTATCACATAAAGGCAGTAAACACAGGTTGGTGAGGTTCTCACGGTTTCAGGGCCCAGGGAATAATACATCCCCTAGAAAAAATCAGGGGGTGAGTTCGGTGATGGAGTCCACGGGTCATGACGTACACCAAAGACACTCACCACGGTGGACCAGCCTAGCACACGGTTCCGGGAGATTACTTTGATGGCCACCTAGAAAAAATACTGAGATAAGGGGGCCAGCCGGTGATCCCAGACTCTTCTCAGTCTAGACCCTCTGCCCAATTCCAGTCTCTCCACTCTAGTATTTCTAGTTCCCATACGTATCACACCCACTGGAGCTTGGATGCCTATCCAGCACTCTGAAGGCCCCAGAATCGTGTTAACTCCATCCAGCTAGCATCTTTACTCCTGAGCTCTTGTCGGGAAAGCATCAAGACCCCCTGAAATCCAGAATGGAGCTATATTTTTTCTTTTGTTTTCTTTTTCCCACTGTCTCCCTACATCCCCCACCCTCTGACGCTGGTGTTGAACTCAGTGTTTGTGAATGATGGACAAACAACCCACCATTGACCCATATCCCCACATTCAAATTCTAAGTTTTTTGACATCGCAAGCCCTCCTCCATAATTCTACCCATCTCCAGGACACAACAACTATGTATCTGGATTCTTGTTTTCACGACTCCACTCTTAACACCTACTCAAAAAAATCCCCACTTCCCCCCCAACACGTACACACGCGCGCGCACACACACACACACAAACACACACGCATGAACGCACGCACGCAAATACCATGCATGGATCTTGGGGTCCGGTCCTGAAGATCTGCCCCCTTCCCAGTATAAATACCCGGTCTTCCAGAATTCCAGCCCACCTCCATACCCACCTGGACTGCAGACACACGTGCGCACTCACACATTCACACACATAGACTCAGACAGCAACCCTGCTCCTTATGATTCTACTACACATTTGCAAGCTCCCCACTGGAACAAGTGGCATCTCCGTTCCCCCACCACCACCCTTCGCCAAAACACCTGACCCTCCCAGAACCCCTCTAGGGGATACCTGACGTCTATCCGTGACGCGGTGTCCCGCGAAGACGGTGCCAAAGCCTCCCTTACCCAGGAGGGGGCCAAGTCGGTATTCGGCCTCGAAAGCTGCCCGATTCTTGCCACCTACGCAAGCGGAGGCGAGGAAATCAGGGTGGCGGTGTACTCTGATCCCAGCCGTGACTCTCGCCCCCACACCGACACCCATCATTCCAGTCCTCCCAACCTGCTTGTGACAGGGGAGATTGCGCTCACCTGGAGGCTGCGTGGGGGTTACAGGGGGCGAAGGAAGCCCCTGCAGAGGCTTGGTCAACATGGAGGAGGAGCTGCGTAGATTGAGCCCGCTGAATCCGCTGAGCCCGCAGGGCGTGGATGCCCGGGGCAGAGCGGCTGGAGAGCCAGGGCTGGGGGGCGCCAGGGTGGAAGGTAGGGAATCTGGTGGCCCGGAAGCGCCCGCAGACGGCGCAGCGTTAAGATTCGTCGCGCGCGCCAGCCCCAACGCTACTGAGCCGGGGCACGCGCCTCCCGGAGAGTCGCCCTGCGCGACAGCCCCGCCCACCTGGCTTTGATCAATCCGGACACGGCACCTGCTGTACCCCGGCCAATCGGAGCCAGTCCTTATTTGCATGCCACCATCAACGTTTCAAGTGTCCCTTATGCAAATACATGCCAAGTTCTTCCGCGGAGGCGGGGCCTGCATGCAAATGTGGGGGCGGGGCGCGCGCGCACAGACACACAGACACACGCGCTCGTGCACACGCACTCACGAACAGGTTTTGGGAATCCCTTTGCGACAACCCCGTTTGTTTTGGTTGTTAGTGTGGTGGGGTGTGTGTAGACACTTAGAAAAGAAAGCGCAGCCTCCTTTCCTAGGATGCAGGTTTGCTGCCGCCGTCGCTTTTGCAGCCTTGGATTGGTGAGGAGACAACGCCAAACCAGCTTTTAAGAATCAAAGCCTGACCTGGCGGTTGTGGCGCATACCTTTAATTCCAACACTCGAGAGGCAGAAGCAGGCGGATCTTTATGAGTTCGAGACCCGCGTGGTCTACAGAGCGAGTTTAGAGACAGTCAGGACTTGTTATTCAGAGAAACCCTGTCTTGGGAAACAAACAAAAAACCCCAACAACAACAACAAAAAAACCCAACCAGAACCTGGAGCTAGGCAGGGTACTATGATGCAAGGGTGTTTCTCACCCAAGCTTAGGCATCCTTTGCCTCAAAACTGTAACCAGGCCCTTATAGAAGAGCTGGTCCATTATTCCATTATTCAGGGAAGGAAACATTTATCTCCACCATGACAAGAAGGGGAGCAGGGCCATCAATGGCAGTTTGGCCCCTGTAGGGTGACTTTTTTTTTAATTGCCATTATTCTACACAAACCTGGCTAGACTTAGCACTGGACCCAGTCAGGGGGTCTAGAATCTATAATGACAAGGCTTGGTTCTTGTGGGAACTACAACGTCCTGTTTAAGAGGCAGGATCTGAAAGGCTGAAGAAGTGAACAGCCATGTCTGTGTAAATACCAAAGGGCCTCATGTCCAGGAAGACAGCCACACAACTCCAAAGATACATGGAAAGCTAGGCGATGTAGGGTACATGTGAAATCCAAGTCCTCTGTATGCTGAGTCAGGAGGACCACCATGAATCGGCGGTCAGACTAGGGAACTAGAATGTGACTTAAATCCAAAAGCACTGCAGGTGAGATGACTCAGAGGGAAAGTATTTGCTACCCAAGTCTGCCAACCTGTATGTGATCCCTACAAGTTGTTTTTTGACCTACAGTTGTGTGTGAAAGTCACATACCCACACACAGACATACACAGAGGGAGGGAGAACCACCATGAAAGATACAGTCAGATACATTTAGGCAGACTTTTTCTAGACCTAGATGCACATGAAGATACACCTAGAAAACAACATCTCAGAAACAAAGTGATACGAATTTACTTGTACTGTCCCATGGGACCATTTAATACCTATGTCCCACCAGAAACTGACAAACCTGTTGCAAGCACACCACTACCACCAGATACCCACATTTACGTACATAAAGATTGCCCCAGATATGAGGGACCCAGATTCTGTCACAAGAATATACACAGATGTCACACGTGTGCACGCATGTGCACACACAGCTCCAGAGCAGGCATGTAGTGATCTGAACACTACATAGATAAGCAATGTCACAAAAATAAATCCAATCACATACACACTATCAGATAACGCAGTCTTATCACTGAAAATATCCAGACAAACTACAGATGCACTGGCACTCACAGACCCACGCAAACATGCAATTCTCTCAGATACCAGACACAAACTGTCATAGGCAGAGTCCTGTACTCAGTCACCATCTGACACACCTGGAAACAAGCCCTCATTGGACACAGACACATACACTCAGTGAGAGACACTGAAATACTCCGAAGTGGTAGATTCACTGTGGTCACAGGACAGACAATACACACAAAGCACAACAGTTACATGTCATTTTCCTTAACTCATTCAACATTATTAGGTGTTTTACTGTGAGCCTGACAGGCTTTAGTGCAGGGGTAGATCTTAAGACACACACAAACAAGATAAGTAAGCATCACAGCCCCAGCCCAGAAGTTTATTTATAGTACAGTTATTGGGGATAGTTGTAGACAGAAGTGAGAATGTGAATGAGATCGATCACACAGGGGTTTCTCAGGTGACCCCTCTGTCTTAAAAGACAAATAAGGTTGGTAGCTGAAGATAGGTTAGAGCAAATTGCAAGAAAAAGCCAAGAATAGCAAGAGGCAGGCTGAGGCCAAATGGTACAAACTTACAAAATACGATAATACCCCCACCCCAAGTCTGTTAATAACCCCAACATTTGTGCTCTAAGAATGTACCAGGTACTGTGCCCAGTAGTACATTATTGACCATACACATTCTCTGTCAATACTCACAAATCAGAGAGCATGAGGTAGCAGACATTAATCACCCCTGTAGTTGCAGATGGGGCACTTTAGACTCAAAGAGAGCCCAAAGCCACACAGCTAGAAAATGCAGATAGATTTTAAATCAACCTCCTTGGCGTGCTCATGCTTGACCATGTATTTCAGATACCCTGCAGCCGCCCACTGGGCAAACCACACCCTCACCTGTGGGGCCACCACACACAGCCTTCTGCAAGGACCCCACTGAGGCACGGTGGGGAGAATACTGTTTTGAGAAAATCTGAAGGTCAGCCAGCCTTCTCAACCTGGGCTTTACAAACCCTAGGAGGGATGGACAGAGGTGTCAATAGAATTTGGAAGAAAACAATAAAAAAGGATTTAGCCACTTCATTCTCCAGCTTATGAAACCCAGTCAGGCAGGGGCCACCTCTGGTCACTTTCACTAAACTCACATAGCTTGTTATCAACTGTTTTTATTTCTTCATAGATTATCACAAGAATGAACATTAAGGTTGAGAGTGGAAATTCAAACAAAATTTAGTCATGGCCTTTAGCTCAAACACAGTCCATAATTATCCCTAGGCTCCCATTTAGAAATTTGGTTAGGTGGGAGTAAGGGCTTCAAAGTAGATTTGCTACTGAGGAAGTTTATGATTTTTGAGAAAAGCATCTCATTGTGTAGCCCGGCCAGCCTGCAACTCTACTATGTAGATCAGGCTGGCCTGAAAGTCATAGATCCACCTGCCTCTGACTCCCCAGTGCTGGGATCAAAGGCGTGACCCAGTTCTAGAAGAGGTTTCTTGTTGCTGGTTCTGTTAAACAGAATCCTGGTTATGTGGCCTAGGTTAGTTTCAACTGCCTAGGCTCTACATACATTGCACCTGGCAAGAAGTTAATTTAATAAACAGATCAAAGATGAACCCCAGCCTACAGACAGCACCTACTGGAGAACAAGTAGAACTCAGGGCAAGCCAAACTCTGTGCTTCCCAGAGGCCCATCCACCCCTGCCCCATACAGAACAGAGTTGCTCAGGGAAACTGACATTTGGTTTTATTGTGCCAAGGACATTACAGATGGTGGATCTTGTCAACACCTGCAGGGCACAGGCGCCCCACCTGTGGAGGCTGCTCCAACTCCCTAAACTCAAATCTTGAGTAGCAGCCATGATCTCCAAAGATACCCCCACCTCAAGAGTCCAAACAGACTAGTGGTGGAAGCAAAAGGAATGCAGCAAGGTCAGGGTTCATTGTCCAAAGCCAGTCTGCCACTGCAACCCTGCCACGTTCCTCTGGCTCATATCCTCAACCCCTCCAAAGAGCTGGAGGCCAGAAGACAGCAGAAATTCATCTCTTTGCCTGCCCACCATGCCCCATGGCCAGCTTGACTGTCTCCAAACCGGAGATACCATCGTCAAGGAGCCAGTGTTGCCACGAACACGGTTCTTGATTTTATAAGATAAAAGTATATTTTATAAAGAAAAATTTAATATGGAAGGCTCAGATTTTTGGGGTACTAGGAAGGAAAATTTCCCACTCCCGCCTTTCCTGTCACCACTATGGCAGAGGTGCGGCAAGTTTTCTGATCTGTAGGGAAGGGCGAGCAGAAGACTCCCTTTGTCTCAGTGTCTCTCTTTTCGGGGGCTGCCTGGATGCCACATGGTCTGTCTCTGTGTGCCTCTCGCCTACCTTCGGCACCCTTTCCAGAGTCCCCTGTGGAATGCTGAGATGGTGCTGTGCAGGGGGGCAACAGAGCACATCAGCTGGCAGAGACCAGTGTGGTGGTGGCAGGGATGAGATGGATGGAGCGCATAAGTGGGCCAGCCAGAGGGGAGTGGAAAAGAAGGATAAGAGGAAATGAACGAAGGAAGCCAAGAGGGAAGAAAGCCAAAGAAGGCTGGGTGGCATCAAAGGGCAGGAGTGGAGGGGGTGGGGGTCAGGGGATTGTGTCCAGTCCCTGGGTCTCCATCAACTCTTGTCTGGGGGTGGGTCTCTGTGCACTTTGTTTTTCTTCATACTGTCTAGGTATTCCTGTTGGGACACTGCCAGCACCGATGCTAAGATCTCGTCATCATCCCAATCGTTCAGACCTGCTGGGCAGGAGAGAGAAGAGGACAATGATGACTGGGGTCCTCAGCCCATTCTCCCTCATGCCTATCTAATCCCTGGCTCTGGAAAATCCACCCAGGTCCCAATCACTCATTGGCTCCCTTAACTCTGTGAAACCCCACTAGAACCCTGTGGAGAAAACCTTTCGGGCCTGAAATTTTCCCTCATGCCTCTCATTTGGGAAGATGCCCAGGAGCTTCAAAAATCCTCCAGGCTCTCCCAGCTTCCAGCTGGCCCATCCCCTAAGGAGGCTTACCAAAGGCAGAGGGGGACATCTGCTGGATGAGGGCCCGGCACTCCAGAGCAGGGTAGAGGGACACTAGGGGAGATGTGGCCCGGTCAGCCCCTGATGAGAACTGACTGCTTGTACCTGAGGCAGATGAACAGTCTGAGGTAGGGCCCACCAAGCAGAGCCTTAGCCCAAGCAGGCACCCTGAGAGCAAGTCACTGACCTGGTGCACAGGGTGAAGGAGGTTTGGCAAGAGCTAACACAGTGCTTGGGGAAGGGGGCTTAATGCCTAGCTCAGCATGCAGTTCAGGGTGCTCGGGTGATGAGGCTGAACTTCGTTGCCTTGGAGACCGACTAGTCCATTCCTCCAGGCCACTGGAGGCTGCAGCTGTGGCTGAACTGCATGTGGCACTGGCTTTCCGGGGCTGCAGTAGGGAAGGAAAACGTGATAAGGACCTACCCCAGCTATGATCCTCCTGTGCCAGAGTGCTTAGACCCCTTCCAGAGTCCTGGCTACAGTACAGCTTTAATGTGCCGCAATGGAATAGAGGCAAAGTCCTAACAACTACCGAATCTTTGGAGGCTACTGAGAAAAATCACTACTCTTTTTTCAAGAGATCCTGACCCCACACCACAACCACAGTACTTTCACCATGAACTACCCAGTAGGCTGATCCTCACTGGTCTCCTACTTCTACCCTTGCTTTCTAGCTTAGACTGTTTTACTCAGTAGTCAGGTGATCCTGCTACGTCCTAATTCACATCCAATCCTTTTTCCTTTTCACTGTTTCTGCCTCATTCAGAGTAAATCAGTCTTCTCCAGAGTTCACAAGCCCCTATCCAACCTAGTCCCACTGCCTTGATTTCACCCAAAACATTCTGTTCAGCGCCAGGCTATGTCTGAGTTATACCAAGTATGGCGCCCCCACCCCAGGCTTTGCTCTGTCCACATACTCAACTAACACAGCCCTTTCTCATCTCATCTGATGAGGTCTACCTCATAACTGTTTAATACTGCGAACTCAAACCAGCCCCACTCAAGTCTCATTCTTCCCCTGTACCAACTGTCCATTTTTCATCTACCATACCTCCAACTAATTTATTCATTATGATTATTTCACTTTGAAAAAGCGAGTAGCCTAAGGACAGAGATCTTGCCTGCTAGGGACACAAACATATCCTGCTACAACTAGGAATAGGACCTCCTGCTTCCTGGCACAGGCCTACAATAAATACTTGCTGAACAGATTATTTAGCTCTTGCAAATGTCTAATCCTCCTCAGATGCCTGCCTTCCCCCTCCCCACCCTAATAAAGTAACTGGTTAAAACCACCACTCCTCCTGGTTTTGTACAGCCAGGGTCACTGGCCCCACCACAATGCCTTGTCTTCCTCGACAGACAGGATCATTGAAGGCAGTGAAGGAAAAGGTTTTACATCCTCAGTACAGAAGGCAGCATGCAAAGGGTTTCCAAAAAAAAAAAAAGCTGGTCTCTTTGTAGCTACCCATTGTTCCTTTGTGCCACCAGCAGTGGTGGCTGCTCTCCTTTGTTTCTTAAAAGCTGCTCTCCTTTACTTCTTAAAAGCAAGTGTTGAGAGTTCCAAGGTACGATGCCAAGACTAAAGACGAGATGAGTAACCGATGGGGCTGGGAGCTTCCCTCTCCCATATTTTATCCCTGTTCATTAGGGGCCAAAAGATAAGAAGTAACAGGTCTTGGTCAGGCCAGTCACAGAGTCCATGACCCACCTGGCTGGGTCCCCGGACCTGGCGGGCCTGTTTCTCCTGATCTCTCAGCCATTGCAGGTAGGATTCTCGAGCCACCTGCTCCTCTATGGCCTCATTTGTGGCCTCCCAGTCTGTGGCTCGTTTCTTGTCTTCCAACATTTGTTGTTCAATCCATGATTCCTCTGATGTCTTTATGGCATTCTTCATCAGGGACTGTTCTGCAAACTGCCAGGAGAGGAACAGGGATGTGGGGTGATGCTCTGAACCTGGGCAAGAGCCTGAATGGGCTCAGGAAGGTAGGCTTACAGGCCTTAGTAAAAACAACACAAGAAAAGTTATTTTTACAAAGTACACCTCAGCAGATTGTACAGATTGGTAACTGGAGGAAAGCAGGCCTAGATTATAAGACCTGACATTCTGAATTCCTATGGTCAGAAATGCTGGCCCAACCCCAAGACACCTCAAGCGAAGCACTAAGTCTGGGGATTAAAGGGGCTCTTCAGTCTAGGCCTTAATTTAAAGAAGCCTCACCTAGTAACGGCTCTATTTCACAATGCTGAAGCCTTTCTCAAATATTCACAGGGCAAAGGAAAGAGATGAACAGAGAAGTGAACTGTACAGACAGACATGGAGTGGAGGCAGGAGTCAAGCATATATGAGGCTGGGTGTGGCTATGTGAGGGGATGGAGGGTCAGTATCGGCATGGTGTGGGTGCTAGGACACTGTATGAGAGAACTTCATGCCAAGTTTTAAGACACTACAGCATTATTTGTTTGTTTGTTGAGACAGGGTCTTGCTACATGGCCCAGTCTGATCTTGAACTCACTATGTAGGCCAAGCTGGCCTGGAATTCATGGCAATCTTCCTGCTTCAGCCTCCCAAGTGCTGGGATTACAGGCGTGAGCCACCACATCCAGCGATGTGACACTAATGAAATAATAGAGAACATCAAAGTATATTTCAGGGATTAAGTGTAAATACTGCTTCATAAAGTTTTTTAGTTAATGTTCTTTTTCCCCAAAAACAATGGCTTTGGTATGCAGTCCAGATTAGCTTTGAATTCACAATTCTCCTTTCTCTGCCTCTGGAGTATTAGGATTTGAGGCATGTTCCACCATGCCCTAGCAAGCCTCTCTCTCTCCCTCCCTCCCTCCCCCACCTCACTCTCTCTCTCTCTCTCTCTCTCTCTCTCTCTCTCTCTCTCTCTCTCTCTCTCTCTCACACACACACACACAAACATAAATGCATGTACAACATATTTTTCTGTCATGTAGCATACTAGGGTGTAGGTATGGAAATGTTAGATTGAGCCAATTTAAAACTAGGCAGCTATGGTCTGTCTAGCTCAGTGATAAAGAATGCATATATAAAACGTGGATTCAGCCGGGTGGTGGTGGCACATGCCTTTAATCCCAGCACTCAGGAGGGAGAGGCAGGCGGATCTCTGTGAGCTTGAGGCCAGCCTGATCTACAGAGTGAGTTCTAGGACAGGCTTCAAAGTTACAGAGAAACCCTGTATTGAAACACAACAACAACAACAAAACATGGATTCAATTCCCAGCACTGCAAAATGACAAAAATGAAAGTAGGTAAGCAATCTAATCACAGAGAAAGAGATACAGAGATGGTAAGTGGACATGTTAAGAGACACTCAGGCTGGGTATAGCTCAGGGGTAGAGCACTAAAACAATGTTCAACACATTGTTACCAATTCAAATAAACCTAAAACTTCCAAAAATGGCTAAAATACAAAAAAGTAGTGTTAGGAATTTTTCCTAACGTGAACTCTCTGCTGATGCAAATTCTCAATCAAGCCAAATCAAAACAAGCCAAATTAAAAAATATCCAAGTTTAATGGGAGTCCTTCACTCTCAGGTGGCCCCAGGGGGAACCGGGAGGCCACAAAAAGGACCACCAGAAGGAAAGAAAAGAGACCACGTGTTCCTCTTTTGGGAGTTCACTTAAATAATCTGTGGGAGTGGGTCTGACCCCTCCCTGGGGGGGGGGGGTCAGGACCTGGCCTGCTGGGATTTGGAGTCCAGATCAATACAACTCTCAGGCCTGGGGGCTGGGATAGATGCAAGGGGCTGGGGTCTACACTCCCAACGTAACAAGTAGGAAGATCAATTCCTGGGAAAGTGAACTTTCATTCACAGTGATAAACACACACACACACAAAATCAGTCCACTTCATACAAAGCCTAGCAGTTCCTTACAAATCACAGTATAGTTTTTAAATTCTGAAATCCTGCTTCAAGTTGTAATACAACTAAACATAAAATTTAAGTTCTCACAAAAACCTGCACACAGCAGTTTGCAGAAGCTTTATTAATAATCATCTAAACCTGGAAGCAACCAAGGATATCTTTCAATAGGTGAATGATTAAACAAACCGTGTGCCTCCACAAATGGAACAGAGATAAGAAAATAGCTAACAAGCCATGAAAAAACATGGAAGTTTAATGCATACTGCTACCTGAAAGCAGCATTTGAAAAGGCTACATACTATGATTCCAATTACGTGACTTTCTGAAATAGGGAAAAACAGAGTCAATAAAGAATCGTCGCTGAAGGGGAAAGAAAGAGTGGGGAACATTCAGGGGCTAAAACTCTTTGAATGATTAGGTGCCTAAAATAGATGCACTTTGTTGTTATGCATCTGTCAAAACCCAAGGAACTTTACAAAACAAAGACTAATCCTTAATGTATGCTAATCGCTTTTTAAAGATCAGTTAAGAAGTGAGGCTCCCAGTGACAAAAACCACCTTACAAATGTATGCAAGGACAAGCAGGTGGTGGCCTCAGGCACTCAGGGAATGAATAGACTCAGTAACACAAAACATAAAAAGAACTGGGCTTATCACTGGACTCCAGGGGGTCCAGTTAATGAGTCTGCCCCAGTTTATAGATGTATATGTAAATGAGTGGTGGGTGGTGGGTAAAGTTTTCTCAACTTTAAAGTGGGACTTTTACTCAAAACTGGAAAGGGAGCAAGAACGAGGCCTGTGATGGAGAAATTTTAACTGGAGACATCAGCAGTAACTCTGTGTTTAGGTTAACATAAATTCAGGGAGATAGCTATAATCCTCATTCCTTAAGTGTGATTTCCTTCATTAACAATACAGTATTCAAAAGGTGGGAAACTTAATCCTACTTCTGTCAGATGATCAAAGACAACATCAACAGTCACGATCTTATTCCTAAAATATACTCGATATATTGTTCTGAGAACAGCACTTAATCTTAGTGCTTTCCCTCCCCAAACCCAAAATCTGGGTTTAAATAATGACAACATTCAGAAAGAGTATTTCCCTGTAATACTTTTAAATGGTACTCCTTTAAATTCCCAAAGTCAATAAAAATAATAAAAAATTCCCAAAGTCACCAAAACAAGAGTAAGGAACAAGGCAGGAACTTAATAGGAATGTATTACCACTGCGTCAAACACTATAAGAAATGTACCAGAGTCTCTGTGGCTTGGGAGGAAGGAACTAGATGGAAACTCTGTGTACTGAGAAAACGATTCTGAAGGTTGGCAAGATAGTTCTGGGAGTAAGGGCACTTGTGCCAAGCCTGATGACCTGAGTGAGTTTAAACCTCATAAGCGTAACTGACTCCTACAAGTTGTTCTTTGACCTTCATACACCCCTACCTGAAATAGATAAATGTAAAACAATTTCAACAATTAATTCTATTAATTAGAGAAACTTTTAAACATTCCATTTTTTTTTAAAAAAGGAAAGTCAACCCAGGAAAAGTTATAGATGAATCTTAAATAGTATTAAGTGTGAGTGGGGGGTCATTTTGGTAAAGCTACATACATATTGCATAATTCCCAATATATAGCATTCTAGAATAGACAAAACAATACAATGGGTCCACAAATAAAAAAAAAACAATGAAATTCTTTAAAATTTGTTAAAGCCAGAAGAAGTCAAAGGGAACAATTAAATGTTAGATAGTGTCCTGGGACAGAAAAGGTTCACCAGGAGGAAACTGAGGAAATGTGAATAAAGTGTGGTCTTTACTTAATGTATCAATACTGATTTGTTAATGATGACAAGTGTGCTCCATTAATGTTCATCATAATGTGGCATATGGAAACATTAATAGTC
Organism: Microtus pennsylvanicus; assembly: GCF_037038515.1. Classification (NCBI taxonomy): domain Eukaryota; kingdom Metazoa; phylum Chordata; class Mammalia; order Rodentia; family Cricetidae; genus Microtus; species Microtus pennsylvanicus. The sequence continues at coordinate 133,119,650 of NC_134601.1, read as the reverse complement.
TCACAATCATTCTGCAAATCTAAACCTTTTCTACAATTTATTAAAAAGCAAAACAGGTCCCCCAACCCCAGGGTTGGAAGGTATGTTAATGCTAGTGTGTTTCTTAAGATGAGGCAGGACCACCTTCTGTTCGAAGGAAGTGAGACTTGAATAGAGGATTTCAAAATCCCCAGGAGGGGATAGAGGGAAGACAGAGAAGAGGGAGGAAAGGGGGTGGGGGGGAGAGGGGGTGGGGAGGAGAGGGGGTGGGGAGGAGAGGGGGTGGGGAGGAGAGGAAGGAGGGTTAGGAATAGGAAAAGCAATCTAGGAGAAGTGGGAGAAGGAAGGTCAAGGGACAGGATGAAAGGAGGAAGGAAAGAATAGGGAAGATGAGAGGAAAGAGACTATGAGAATGAATGATTTCTGCCAGGAGATGGGGGGAAATGAAATGCCATCTTCTGACACTTACTAGGTCTCAGGCCTATGGGAAGTGCTTTCAGTATTGGCCCGACCTATACAATCTGCCTCAGGGTCCATTCCAGTAAGCTGTATGTGGGTCAAGGCTACACACCAGGACTGTGACCCCAACTGTCTCTAACTGCTATGAAGTTGTGCAAGCCTGGCTACCCAGGACAAGGTATCCTAAGAGGCCACTCTCAATAAGCATAAGATGAGTGAGCCAACTCATGGACAAGCAAATCAAAACCATAGAATGAGTTCTGATCAACAGTAACTAATTTTATATACAGGTGAGACTTAAGGAGAGACTCAAAGAGGAGAGAGGACATTTTGTGGGCTAAGGGCAGAACCAACACTCTGTAAAATACCCATGGCACAGGGACCCACTTACCCCTGGTTTAAATGATGGCAGGCCGAGCCCCACACCAATAGTGGCCTTGTTAGGATTCACCACTGAATTATAGTGGATATTCCGGTGGTAGCTGACACGGATGGGTTCATCTTCATTTTGATGGATCCCATGGAATGTGTTGATAGGTTCTGCAGAGAAAGAGAAGGAGGGAGCATCCACAGGAGACCCAGTATGGTTGGCTCTGATGAAGCACCATTAGTCCCTCATCTACCCACTACAGAAGTACCTGTGCTGTATTGATACACCTCCACAGGACGGTTGTACATCTCTGCCATAGCCTGCATCTCAATGTGGTTACCATGGCAGTTGTTTTTCCTCTTGCGATTGATATAGGTCGTGAAGTCTTCTGTGACATAGTTGGAGAAGTAGTCAGCATTCTTCATCTGTAGAAGGGATTAAAAATTAAGGTCTGTATACAAAGGAGATCCTCCTACCCTCCTCCTGTCCCAAGGCCTCCCCAGGATCTCACCAGATAGTCCATGCAATGTTTTCGTACAACCTCATGCATGTCCTGGTCTCCATACACCTGGTCAGCTGGGGGTGCGGGGACAAAAGAAAGGAAAGGATGGAGTTACAGCTGTCATCACAAGAGTTCTGAGTCACAGAACATCATTCATTAGTGGAAAGACGGGCTGAGGGACTAGGGAAAGTCCCTTTTCTACACCAAGCCCGGAGAGGTCTTTTGTGTGCTGTAATGGGGTGGTGGTAAATGGCAAGCAAGGTCTGAAGATGTGCTGAACTTGCACACATAAACCAGGTGTGGCAGTGCCATGTCTTTCATCCCAGCCCTCAGGATATGGAAGTGGGATGATCCGATTATCTTCATCTACAATGTAAATTCATGAGACTCTCTCAGGAAAAAAAAGAAACCAGGTTAGACAATCTTGAAGAATGAGAGAGTATAGGGATGTATATATAAGTATAGCACAGTCAATGGCCAGCAAGATGACTCTGAATAAAGTCCTGACACGTGAGACTCACATAGTTGAAGGAGAGAACCAATTCCCTTAAATTGTCCTATGACCATATGCCCTGTGGTGTACCACCACTGTTGTTCTTTTTCAAGACTACAGTTCCCAGCGTTCCGCTGGACTCCAGCGCACCAAGTGTGGGACACATTTCCCAGAAGCCTTTGCATTCCCCGTTAAAAAGCGGGGGCTGCCACGAGCCCCTCTCTTCTCTTCCCCCGCCTTTCCTACAGTGTCTGCACGCCCCTTACCTGCCTGTTACCCCTCCCCCCATTAAAGTGCACCCACGTGGGACGGCCGCGTGTCTGTCTTTTTCCTTGCATAACGTCTTTACCCTCTAACCTGCAGCCAGCCAGAAATTAAGAACAACAACCACAATCTCCATACCCACCAAGAAATAAAAATGTAGTAACAAAAGGTTTTAAAGTGACAATGTCAAACTAGAGGTTTCCTCAAAAAGTAAACTGGCCTTTGTAAATTACAAGTACAAAGGAGGTTAGTGTACACCTATAAACAAGGCTGAGTCAAGAGAATTGCCAAGGTCAAAGACAACCTAGATCACTAGACTCCATTTCAAATCAAACCAAACCAAACCCTACATTCAATGCCTACCACCACTACAACAAAAAGCATAAAAACCACCATGCCCCACCATGATTAGAATCTTTTTGTTTTGTTTTTCAAGATAGGGTTTCCCCGTCTGTAGTCCTGGCTGTCCTGGAACTCTTTGTAAACCAGGCTGGAGTTGAACTCACACAGATCCACCTGTCTCTGCCTTTTGAGTGCTGGGATTAAAAGTGTACAATACTATCACCCAGCTATGATTAGAATCTTAACCAGAATAAAAGGAAGAAAAAATACTTACTCTGCCAAATAATAACTAGTAGGTTAGTTCTCTGGCTTGACTCTCTGGCTACCAGACAGGTATGACCTGGCAGGTCTCTAGTGGACAGTAAGTATAAAGTGGTAGAATCCCTCTATTATTCAATTCATCAAAGGTGTACACAGACTGATTACACAAGGCCTCTACTGAAAGTAGAGGGCAGCTCACACCTAAGTGCACTGCCAGCTCAGGACCTGGTATAGCAAAAGAAATTGAATATAGTCTGCTGAGCAGCCATATAGACTGAAGCACGGAAGCAGGAGTCTCTTCTCCCATAACGTGGGTCTGAAGATAAGGCAAGCCTGACTTTCACTAGCTGCCTTGAAAAAGGGAATTTCCCTGTGTTTCCCCAGAGGTTCACCACACTGATGGGATGCCCCTGGGGCTCAGGGATGCTAGAAATGGGAGCGTGCCCACCAGTCAGGCCTGGCAGTCTTTTCTCTGAAGACTTGCCAGAGGTCTTCACTGCCTTCTGATTCCCTCCACGAGGGTTCTGTATGGTACGGAAACAAAGGCTGCACTGAAAAAGAAAGTGGGGAGCTACAACAGCCTCAACTCATCCTAGAGGTGAAGATACCTGAGGGGTGGAGAAGAAGGGTCTGTGAAGGCAGGAAGGGGTAGCCCCTTCACTGATGTAAACAAGGATGTGGCTTCTGTGGCCACACTCCCCTCCCCAGCACTTCCAGCAAGTCACATGTCCTGCATACAAGCTGGGGGTGGGGGTTGGGAGCTGCTGCTGCCTTTCTTAGAAGCCAGGACCACAGAGGCTGCTGTGGCTGCTTGGGCTGCTGGAGGAGCTATTTCTGTAGGCTGAGCTTGGAGGCAGTACAGTCTGCAGCTGCCATAAACAGGAACTAAGATGGGAGTGAAAGGGTTAAATAGGGGTGGGCTACCAGGCTCCATGAGCTGAACTGAGATAACGGGGACTATGTATCTCCTACAGAAGGGATCTCTCTTTGCCAGAGCTAGATGCCAGATTTGGGGGGGACACGACGGGGTCTTTTATCTTGTCTTTTTCTGGCAGAAAGTTCACGTCACCTCTTAGCTGTGTGGCACTGGACAAGGTCTTTCATTTCTGGGTTGAAATTCATAAAGTGGGGACAGTAACTCTTCTTCCACTTAAAATGGTATTATAAAAACTATAGAGGGCTGGGAATATATCTCTGTGGGAGAACATGGGTGCTAGGTTCAATCTCCAGTATGGGGATGGGACTACAAGAGAAGGTTTGTCAACTATCTGTAACATAAGCAGTGGTCAAGAAAACAGGTGCTCCAGGCCAGCCTGGTCTACAAAATGAGTTTCAGGACAGCTAGATCTATGTAGAGACCCTGTCTCAAAAAAACAAAAAAATCAGGCAAGCCATTGCAACTCCTATTTTTTTTTTTTTTTTTTTTTTTTTGGTTTTTCGAGACAGGGTTTCTCTGTGGCTTTGGAGCCTGTCCTGGAACTAGCTCTGTAGACCAGGCTGGTCTCGAACTCACAGAGATCCGTCTACCTCTGCCTCGCGAGTGCTGGGATTAAAGGCATGCACCACCAGTGCCTGGCTGCAACTCCTATTATACTGCAAGCTATCCACCAGTCAGGGAGAGTGCTGAGAGAATTCCTTATTAAGCCCTTCCTCATTTCTGTTGCACTTCCTCCACCAGAGGAAAGCCCCAAATACAGAAAAGGAGGGGTATCCCTTCAATTACAAGCACCGCTAGCTCTCTTTACAGAATTCAGTGCCTTTGTTCAAAACGTTGACAACCAAATTCCTACCAAACTAGCAATACTCGCTTTATGTGTAGGGCCCTTAGGTACAGGCAAGTTATAGTACTTATAGACTCATCCCAGCTTTTGTAAGGAACAACCTCGCTGGCCTCAACCTTACAACAATCCTCCTTCTTTGGCCTCCAAGTGCTGGGATTTTAAGTACATAACACCATACCCAGTGTATACCTTAACTTTGTAATTATTAACATGTAATAAAATATGCATCTCTATTCCAAGGAAATAGACACAGTACCTCCCCATCAAGAGGAAAAATTTTTCTTCGATGTTATAGGCAAAGCATATCATAACATGAATTAGCTTTTCTAATTTTCCTAGTCCTACCAATTCTGTCCTTAGGAAAATTCCTCCTCCTCCCAGATTAGCATGTGGGGTGGACCAAGGAAGGAGAAAGAGTGGCCCACTGGAACCACAAATAAAGGGGGAATTCAGAGAAACTGTTTTGACAGAAACTGAAACTTCTCTTGCTAACACTGCACTTGGCCATATGCACCTGGTTTCTTCTTCCAGGGTCCAGCTGGAAGGGGGGTCCCCCACTATACTCTACCTCTGTCCCCTTTCTACGCAGGACTCACAAGTTCTCAGTACAGTAAGATCATTAATTAGTTCTATTACAGACTTTTCAAACTCATTTGATCCTCACCAAAAAAAACAAAACAAACAAACAAAAAAACAAAAGTTACACAAGATGGGGGAGGCACTAATATAGAAATAGCATAGCTAGTTCAGGATCACATATTTCTCACATATTTGGTGTCAAAGATGGAAAGGCACCAACACCTGGTCCCAAGTGACGTTCCCCCACCCCATCTCATGTCTCACAGCCACCTTATTTTCCTAGGGCTAGGCCTGATCCTAGACGTCAGTTTCCCTGCTAGCACAAGGAATGACTTGAAACAAGGGAAAGGCCTATAACTGAGCAGAGATAACAAGTATCAGGGACTGCACACCACACTTCTCTAGATTCAACACGAACCTTCCTCCCCACACACCATACTGCTTTGCTTTCTCTGAATATACAAAGATATTCACATAGAAGCACACATATGTACCCACATGCAGCCTGTAGGGCCTTCAAAAGACTGAAATCTTTGAGACTAAATACCCACATGACCAACTCCACAACACAAAACCACAGCATACTGTGAATACATGTTCTTGTCACCAATCAGGAAAAACTGAAGCCTAGACAAGATGTGAGACTGCATACTCAGGAAGCCATGCCACTTCCTTCCCAGCCTTTGCTAGGGATAGGTGGGAGAGGAATGACCAACATCTCTAACAAACTTCTTTCATCATTCTCCTCTACTGCCTGCAGAAGTCCTTTTTCTTCAGGATCCCTAAAATGCTTGAAAAACAAAAACAAAACAACCTGCATTTGCCCACACATACCATGTAAACATACTATGTTGTGTGTATACACACACACACACACACACACACACAATATGGTATGTTTAATAAAGGAAGCTTGGTTTTTGTGGAGAACCTAAAAACAAACCACACAAACATGGGTACACACAGCAGCAAGGAGCAACAGTAGATCTCCACTGTCCTTCTGATCCTGTGGGAACCCTGGCCCCACTGATGAAAAAGGAGTGAGGAAAAGGTCCTACCCATCTATCAACCAACAATGGTACTGCATTCCCAACTGTTCCACTGGGTACAAACTATGCACAAGACACATGACCTCAGATCCAATCTGAGGTATATGCTTTTTTGCTTGAGGATTCCCAAGAGGAAATGGGAAAACACAAAGATGCTGAACAGAGAGAGGTCAATGGAGACAGGTGTACAGGAAATAGCACAGAGAAATCTCCTGTGTCTTGATATAATCGCAAACACTGCTGTTCTGACATTGGTTGAGTGACCTACATAAGACAGGGTCCTGGCTTTATGGTGAGGCCTTAGTTGCTCATTTTATAAAGTTGTCAAATCTAAGGCCAAAAGGTGGTGGCACATGCCTTTAATCCCAGCACAGGGGAGGCCAGAGTCAGAAGGCTCTCTTGAGTTTGAGGCCAGCCTGGTCTACAGAGTGAGATTCAGGACAGTCAGGGCTACAAAGAAAAACCCTGTCTCAAAAAAACAAAAACAAAAAGAAAAACCTGTCAAAATTAAGTGACAAACCACGACATCAGTATGTCTGCAATTCCAATACTCAGGAGGTTGAGACACAAAGAGCATCACAAGTTCAAGGCCCAAGGCCACCTGGTCAACCAAGAAAGTTCCAGGCTAGACTGGGCTAGGTCTGCTCCAAAAAATAAACAATAATAAAAAGCAAAATCTTAAAAAATTACCTAACAAGCCGGGCGGTGGTGGCACACGCCTTTAATCCCAGCACTTGGGAGGCAGAGGCAGGCAGATCTCTGTGAGTTCGAGACCAGCCTGGTCTACAGAGCTAGTTCCAGGACAGGCTCCAAAGCCACAGAGAAACCCTGTCTCGAAAATTTAAAAAAAAAAATTACCTAACAGCCATCCTTCCCAATGTTGATGATCCATGTTCCAAGTCCAAAACAACCAGAGACATGGGTCTAGATAATATTTCTAGGCTATAACACAAAGCTCTAGCTACTCTCTCCTGAAGTCCATGCAGACACCCCTATGTGGCTTCTTCTTGGCCCAAAGGCCAGCACCACTGCCATGGCCAGGGCTAGATGTTTCTGCTGAGTCAAACCCAAATGGAGGAAAAGGGAGTGAGACTTAAGTTTCTAAGAGGAGGTTATCTGAGCACAGCAGGGGCAAGGTGGATCATAGGATACCCACCTCCACCCAAGAGTTCACTGATGCTCATAAATCTCTAGGAAGAGGTGCCAGGGAGAAACGGGTACAAGCAATTGATACTGGTTCAAAAGTGTTGTCAGAATGTCAGTGGTAAAACAAAGGGCAGAAAACCACCTGCCTAAGATTCTCAAGAATGGAAGAATAAATTCTAGCTGGAAGAAGGAAAGTCCAGAGATGTGAAAGAACAGACGAACTAAGAAGCTAGACCAGTGGTTCTCAACCTTCCTAATGCTGTGACCCTTTAACACAGTTCCTCATGTTGTGGTGACCGCTCCCTAACCATAAAATTATTTTGTTGCTACTTCATAACTAATTTTGCTGTTATGAATTATACTGTAAATATCTGTGTTTTCTGATGGTCTTAGGTGAAAGGGTCAATCAACACCCTGGGGCCTCCTGTGTATTCTTTGAACACCTAAATGCCCCCATGCAAACTCTACCATTGTCACTTCCCTTTCTATCCCTGGTAGTGCTGGGCATCAAACTCAGGGTCTCCTGAATGCTAGGCAAAAGCTCCACTACTGAGCTAATACCTTCTGCTGTCTTTTCAGACCTTCAACTGATTCTATTTCATGGGATAATGATCCAAAATTTTCAGGAGGGCCTGAAGCACACAGATGAATGTATGGCACACAGTAGGGTCAGGGAAACAACAACAAAGTGCCATATACGTGGGCAAGTCACTCAAGTCCAACTCTCCATTACATGTTCCCTTCACTATTTAATACATGGTAGGAAGTTAAAGCCGGCAAGCCCTGGTACAAAGCCTAAGGTGATGACCATCTGTCCCTGTATAAGCTAGGCTAGAAACAGGGGGACAGCAGAAAGCCTGGGGACAAAGTCCCCTTCCCCGGCACACGTATTGTGTACTCTGCACCAGGGAAACCTCTAGGAGGCCTAGAGACCAGGGACCATGTACTTCAGGGGAGAGGCCATAGGACTTGAGGTTTTACAGAGAAAAGCTGAGGGCAGCCCAGTCAGGGGAAATGTGTAGCCATAGTGCTGATAAGGAAAGGCCTTTTAACCTGCTGTGGTCAGCTCTTCCTGTGTGCTTGGGCCCCTTACTGGAAGGCCCCAATTGAGGAGGGGGGGAGCTAGATAGACAGATACATACATACAAAAATTGCTCTTGATGTGAGGTACTATTCATACCAGGTCCTCAAGAGCCCCAAGCTTCTTCAGTGAGCATGAACCCATATGCCCAACAGTAATCTTGCCTCTCCTCCATCCAGCCTGAGGTTAATACAGGGCCTAGAAACTACTAGGTCCTCCTCACCTTTTCATTCTCTGCCTTCCCTTTATCCCCAAGATACCTCCAAAGCAAGTTCTTTCTCTAGTGAGTAGTCCAGGGAGAAGATGACTTCAAACTAGATAGAGAGTAGGAAAAGTTAGGATTGTCCTCTCAATTAACAGACACCATTTTCTGAATAGTCTCTGCTTGGTAGAGGGTGAGCAGCCATTTGTCAATCCATCCCACAAATATTTCTGGCTCTGAGGCACAACTGAGAATACTAGTGCTACTGTTCCATGATAACTTACTATGTATCAAGCATTAAGGGATTTACCAAAGCAAATCAAGCCGGAACAGTAGAATCCTTTAATCAATTCTCCAGCTAATAAAAGAGGGTCCAGAAAGAAGAATCACTTGCCCAGGAGTGGTACCTGATCCAGTATAGCTTATAACAGACATGAGGGTCACCCAGAAATTAAAAACAGACCTAGAGGGCTGGAGAGATGGCTCAGTGGTTGAGAGCATTGCCTGCTCTTCCAAAGGTCCTGAGTTCAATTCCCAGCAACCACATGGTGGCTCACAACCATCTGTAAAGAGGTCTGGTGCCCTCTTCTGGCCGCATACATGCACACAGACAGAATAGTGTATGCATAATAAATAAATAAATATTTAAAAAAAAAAACAGACCTAGAAAGAACTCAAGGAGTCCTTGGGACCACCACCATTTCACAGATCAGAAAACAGTCTAAGAGCCACACAGCAGTTATAAACTGGGCCAGAACTAAAAGTCAAATCTTTGGCTTCCCAGCAATTTTCCCTGGAAGACAGAACCTCTGGTACGGGAAGAGAACAGGCCACACTCTTGTCTCCCTTCAAGTTGGTATGAGATTTCACATTTACTCGTTTGGACAAAGATTCATAGCCACAAGGGACTCAAAGATCTAGCTCAGGCTTAGTAGACAATATTTAGAAATTATTAATTCCACCCTGGCACAGTAGTACGTCTATAATCCCAGCACTTGGGAGGCAGAAGCAGGTGGATCTCAAATTTTGGGTCCAACCTGGTCTACACAGACCGAACAGCCAGGACTAACAGAGACCCAGTCTCAAAAAATGACTAATTCGGGGCTGGAGAGATGGCTCAGTGGTTAAGAGCATTGCCTGCTCTTCCAAAGGTCCTGAGTTCAATTCCCAGCAACCACATGGTGGCTCACAACCATCTGTAATGAGGTCTGGTGCCCTCTTCTGGCCTGCAGGCATACACACAGATAGAATACTGTATACATAATAAATAAATAAATATTTAAAAAAAGAGACTAATTCTTGGTGGCTGGAGAGATAGCTCAGAGGTTAAGGCCCTGAGTTCAATTCCTAGTAACCACAAGGTAACTTACCAACATCTATAATGGGATTTGGTGCCCTCTTCTGTCATGCAGGTATACATGCAGGTAGAACACTGTATACATAACAAATAAATCTTGAAAAAAAATTACTAATTCTTAGCTGTACATAGTGTCTCACACTTATAATCTTAGCTCTTAGGAGGCTGAAACAGGATTATTCCAAGTTTCAGGTTAGCTTGGACTAGAGAGTGAGACTGTCTCAAAAAAAATAATTTTTCTAGTTTTGACAGCTGTACAGAAACCAATACAGACACATCTGTTAAAGAAACATACAGAAGCCAGGTGGTGGTGGCTCACGCCTTTAATCCTAGCACTTGGGAGGCAGAGGTAGGCAGGTCTCTGTGAGTTCGAGGACAGCCTGGGTTACAGAGTTCCAGGACAGGCTCCAAAGCTACAGAGAAACCCTGTCTCGAAAACCAAAAAACAACAGAAATATTTATGAATGAAATGATCCTGTGTTAAGTTATACTGTAAAAACACTGCTTCAGGGAAGTGAGAAAGAGTGGGCAGGGTAGCTATAAAGTAAGGCTATCTGTGTGTTAATGAGGGTGTGTGTGTGTGTGTGTGTGTGTGTGTGTGTGTGTGTGTGTGTGTGTGTGTGTGTGTGTATGTGTGGTTTCTTTTTTTGAGATAGGGTTTCTCTGTGTAACAGTCCTCGCTGTCCTGGAACTTGCTCTGTAGACAGGCTGGCCTTGAACTCACGGAGATCTGCCCACGTCTGCCTCCCAGATTAAAGGTTTGTGCAAACCCCACCCAGCTGTGTTAATGACTTTTTGAAGCTAGATGAAGAGTCTGAAAGGGCTCACTATTTTCTCTACTTTTGTGCAAGGTAAAAGAAAAAAAAACCCTAATATAGAAACCTATAAAGATCTAGATTTTTTTTTTGAAACTAGACAAAATATACTTGGCTGGCTTGTAACGTGCTACATAGACCAGGCTGACCTTGAACTCCTTGAGATCCACCTGCCTCTGCCTCCTGCATGCTGGGATTAAGGGTGTGTTTCAACATGCCCAGTTTCACAAGAGGCACACGCACAAGCACAGAATAGAGACCTTCCCCAACACACCACACCACACCATAGAAAACTCTGGGTACAAAACTCTTACATACCAAAGTGACAACGTAACATGGTTAACCTAGATATAAAATCCTGACTACCACATACTTTTTGTGTAACCCTAGGCAAGCCACTTTCCACTTCTGAGACACCTTTCTCATCTGACAAGTAGAAGCAACATCAGTCCCCACATTCACCTACACTGTGGGATAATAAAAGGGTTTCCAGGCCAGGCGGTGGCGCACGCCTTTAATCCCAGCACTCGGAAGGCAGAGACAGTTGGATCTCTGTGAGTTCGAGGCCAACTTGGTCTACAGAGTTGAGTTCCATGGCAGGCTTCAGAGCTACACAGAGAAACCCTATCCTGAAAAACAAAGAAAAGGGGGGGGGTGCTGGGGTTTCCATGCCAGGTGGTGACTGCTCAACCCTTTAATCCCAGCACTTGGGAGGCAGAGGTAGGCAGATCTCTAGGTTCAAGGCTAGTATGATTTACAGGGCAGCCAAGACTACATGCAGAGAAACCCTGTCTCAAAAACAAACAAAAACATGGATAGATGGATGGATGGGTTTCCAGTAGTGTTAAGTCTCTAAGTGATGTCACTTTATCACTACTATTGCTGTTATTATTCACTCAACACAATCTAAGACAAGAGGCCAAACGCTAACATTAGGTTCATGCCTGGCTATCCTAAAATACCAACTAGTTAACTCTGCTGAAATCCTGTCTCAGGGGCTGCTGACAACAGGGACACACACAGCTCAGAGGTATCTTTAAGCCCCACAGCCCGCAGGACCAAGGCAGAGACTCACCTACAGCCCGGAATAAACAGGCACCATCCTCCTTCATCTGTTTGATGATGAAGCCTTTCTTGTCCCGTAAGGCCTTTTCAAACCAGTGTTCCTGCTGGAGGAAACAGTGGGAGGTCAGCAACAGGGAAAACCCATACCTAGGGAAGCCTGTACCTCTTCCCCAGGATCCTGTCCTCAATTCCTGAGAGGCCTGATGATTGGCAAAAAAGGATACTGGGAAATTCACAGCCCTTCTTGACTACTCTGTAACCAAAAAGCAAGAGATTCAGTCACTGGACAAGAACAAGACTTAATCCCAGAGAGGTCCCAGATCCCCTAGAAATAGAAACTTCATCTGCTTTCAGATCCCTGCTCTAGATATTGCAAGACCTGGCCCAGGCAGCCAGAGGCCTGGACCCCTTAAGTCCTTAGATGAAGAATGTGGTTCTCTATCAAGAAGTTTCACTCAGGGAAGATGCTAAAGAAGCCTATAAACATCTGGGAAATTCTAAAATATATTTTGTAAGGCAGAAAGTGAGCCAACTATGATATCAAGTGTGTCCAAATACACTTACATGTACATTTACACAAGTCTCTACATATGTATAGTACAAAATGGAAAAAAGTAGACAATAAAATATAATCCTAAGTATTCATGCTATGCTATAGGTGATTTTTCTTAACCTCCTTTCCCAATAAGATACACTATTCTTCATCTAAAATTCCAAATCCCTAAATGTTTTGAACATCAAGGGACTTCAAACAATACAGAAACCCCAAAGTCTTAATCTAATGTCCCATCATAACCTGAAGAGAACTGACATACAACCAGATGGCCTACTTGAGGGTGAAGACTGAAACACTGTCACAAAGAAACACTCAGGCATGTGATCCTGAGGTACTGCTCTAGCCTCTGCTAAAGTATTATATAATCAAAGTATAAACACCAGGAGACTTTGCCAAATTCTGAATAGTTTCTAAATTCCAAATTACATTTGATCCCAAAGGTTTGGTTAAGTGAACCTATACAAACTCATACTTCCAAATTAAAATAATAGTAATGACCTTGACAGCTGAAGACATTTCCATTTCAAAATGAAGCAGAAGCAGATCTTTCTCAGGCTCCTCCCGCCCTCTGCTGGTTGCCAGAAGCAGACAGCCTGATCCAGCAACAGGGCTGTACAACAGAATGTGAAGCCTATTCCTAGGGGGCATTACCCTACTGAGGAACTTATAGGATCCCTGCTAAAAAGGGCCATTTTTGTACCCCACTACAGGCAATGGGTATACTCCATCCCATAAAAAAACAGGAGAGCTCTCTGGCAGAGTGGGCACAGTAACTGGAGGTTTAAAGACCTGGTTTTCTTCTGTTGTTATTGATTGTTGGAGACAGGGTTCTCTGTGAGGTCCTGGCTGTCCTGGAACGCAATCTGTAAAAAAGCCCTGGTTTTCAACCCAGGCAGCTTCATTACTGTACTGTTTCCTGGTTGTAGGAAGCTGCCTAAGCTTGTCATACCAGCTATAAAAATGGGAAGCATTTGATGTACTTGACACATCTGTCAAGAACTCAGGACTTTAGTCAGGACCTAAAGAGGCTCTGTAATAACATATACTGGTGAAGTGGTTACTAAACATAAAAGAGAAGAGACCAGCATAAAGAGATGATGTACAATAGAGATACCCTCAGAAAGTCTTAGGTGGGTGGCTTGACAGAGAATGAAGAAGGACAAGAGAAGACCTAGCCAGCCTCACCCTCAGGTCCCACCACATCAGAAAGGTGTGGCTTCATTTGCAGAGATGACAAACGCACCTATAAGCCTTTAATGTGCTTCCCTGGGCAGCACAAACACACCTGTTTATGCACAACCTTCCAGTAGCCCAGGTGCTCCTCCCACCCTGGAGTCTGTGCACTAGTACACTCGCTAGTTACTCCAAGTTCATCCTTGCTCACACTGTCAGCCATTTCCCAGAACCACAAAGCCTAGACCATCAAGGGGTTTCCAGAAGAGGACTTCTAACTCTTAACCCCACACCTGATAAAAGGGAGAGTTAAGAGGGAGAACAGCATCCTCCCAAATATGGGAGGAAGATAGAAAAAAGGATGAGGGGAGAAAAGGGGCTTCTAGTTAATCATCTCCCAAAATATGAGTCACCATACACTGGACAGTGAGAGGACTGAAAAATGAAAGAGATTTGTCTCTGTCTTGATAAACTAGGGGAGGGGCAGAGAGAAATAGACAATGACTACACACAGTATGAGTGGCACTGCAAAACAGATGAACACTCCCTTGCTTTTATGAAATGGAAAGAGACCTTACTCTGACATTAAGGCTGGCGCTTGAGTTAAGTATTAATACCCCAAAACCTCCAGAAATGCCTGATAACTGGATGAGAAAGTCATTTCTGCCTCTAAGCACCAGAGATGCTCAGAGCCTGGCAATGTGTACAGCAGAGCAAAGATACAAGCAAGACTAGGCAGCTACGCAGGGAAGACAGGAAGGATGAACTCATATTAGCTGAGTGCTTTGCCCCATGCCAGGTACCAGATACAAAGGTGACCTCATTTAATTGTCCTCACCACAACCCAAGTGGCAGGAAGCATTATCCACATCTTACAAAGGCAAAAGGAACTACGGTTTGGGTACTAGCAAAGTCTAGTAGTATAGCAGCAACACAGTATGTGCCATGAGCAGTGACACACACCTGGCAGCAAGTCCTGGGGGAATTCTGGCTTGTCCCTAAAACTAAAGGAAACCTGAACAGACAGTCCTTTTGCATAAGTGGGGTGTGGGTCCTAAAGAACTAAATGTCATCTAGGCCTGCATCCAGAGGATGGACCACTAAGCAATCACTGGCCTTAGTACCCATTTTAAAATGCTAGGGCTCTAACTTCTAACTCACTTTCCATCCCTCTCCCACTTTGGGAAGAAAATGTTTAGGAAGTACTGGAGTGCTGGAAAATAGTTAACAATCAGTAGGTTTAATCGGTATTGATGTCCTGACCTGAAAAGATCAAGTCACAAACCCTGAACTTTACAAGTTCAAGGCCAAACCTGGAGCAGAGATCTCCCTATCTAGAGATAGTGTCCTTTGCAAAAGGACTGGACAATGCTCTCCTTCAGGAAGTTCTCACATAGGTTTACATCACCACCATGATCACATAGGCTAGAGTCTCGGGCTGAATAAAAAGGGCAAAAGGAAAAAAACAAGTTGAACATCAGTATTCTTTACTTCCCTGACACAACATGACCAGTCTCACATTCCCCACTGCCATGCCTTGCCCACTGTGATGAACTGTATCTCCAAGATAAACCTCATGTCAGGTATTGTTACAGCAACAAGAGAAAAGTAATAAAGTTGATACCCAGAAGTGGAGCCACTGCTTTGAATACCTGATCACACAAATCTGTAGGCATCTGGAAGTGGTTTGCAGGAAGAATTTGGAAGGGTTTGGTTGAGTGCTGAAGTAAAGTATATTCTGGTGGGAATGTGGAATAAAAGACTACAGACAAAAATGTGAACAATATTGTCCTGGTCAAGATGATCTCAGCTAGGTACAAGGACTAAAGGCCGTTTTACATTCTGGCAAAATAATCTGGCTCATTTCTGCCCACCTGATCATTTGAGTGAGGCTGAATTCAAAAGTTAAGAGCTAAGTTGCTTGGAGGAAATCTGAAGTCAGCATAACCTCCAGGCTGTAGTATACTTACTACTTACTATGGTCATTACTTATTGCATTAATCTATTGAGAAAGCACAAAACATATAAGACGTGGAAAGTCTACAGTCTGGTGAAGAAAAGAGCATCAACCAGGTTTAAGTTTTAACTGGCTATAGTGGCTCATGTTTATAATTCTAACGCTTGGGAGATAGAGCCAAGAGACTCAGCAGTTCAGAGTCAGCCTTGGCTATGTATTCTGCCTCAAAAAAATTTAAGGACAGGCGGCTGGAGATATGGCTCAGAGGTAAAGAACACTGGCTACTATTCCAGAGGTCCTGAGTTCAATTCCCAGCAACCACATGGTGGCTCACAACCATCTGTAGTAAGATCTGGTGCCTCTTCTGTACTGTAGGATACATGCAGGAAGAACCCTGTATACATAATAAAAAAAATCTTAAAAAGGACATAAACACACAGTTTGACAAGAAAAGGAGCTAGAAGTGTAATGAAATTTGTGAAATTAAGGAAAATCTTAAACTCTATATGGTATATATTGCCTCGAGGAAAAGACCCTACCTAGGAAAGGCTCCAGGCTATAAAACTGAAAACTAGGTTGAAAAACATTATTTGAAAGGATAATGCCCAAAAAGCAGTTTCTAGACCAGTGGTTCTCAACCTTCCTAATGCTGCAACCCTTTAATACAGTTCCTCATGTTGTGGTGACCCCAACCATAAAATTATTTTCAATGCTACTTCATAACTGTAATTTTGCTATGGTTATAAATCAGATATGCAGGATATCTGATATGTGACCCCTAAAGGGGTCAGAACCTACAGACTGAGAACTGCTGCTCTACCATAAAATGCAGAAAACACTCTAGAGAGGTGTACATACAGTCTTCCACCAAGGTTTCAGAAAGCCAATGAAACCAGGTAATGTGTGGCAGGGTCAAATTTCCTGCAATAAGGCCCCAAGAGGCCATTTTATGAAGTTATGGAGGTGATGCCAACTTGCAATGGTGACCTCAAGTATATTGGAGATGCCAGAAACATCAGCCAAGGAAAGCTTTAGACATGGAGTAAAGCTGACTCAAGATAGAGCTACATACAGCCAAAGCATCAGAGCTGAGGGGTACAACTACCAAGCTTGTTGGACACAATATGGTGTCATCAACTGCAGTTTCAGTCTGGCTTTCATCTAATCTTTCCTTGCTAACACATCCCTATTCCTCTCTTCTGGAATGGGAATGTTTGCTCAGTGCCATTGTATTGCTTTACTTCTGGTCCTGAATGCCTTACAGCCATCTCAAGATAAGAGTAAAACATTAATATTTAAAATTAACAGGTTTGGGTACCTCAAAGAAGTTTAAAATTCCCTAGGAAACACACATCTTGGTGTGCCTTCAAGGGATGACATCATTTCATGGGCTTGGGGTCCTGTGCTGAATAAAAGGGGAAAAGGAGAAAGTTAACTGAATACTAGCACTCATCTTCCTGACTGCAGACACAATGAGACCAGCTGCCCCACACTCCTGCCACCAGACTCACTATATCCCCTCAAACTGTAAGTTACAATAAACAATAAACTCTTCTCTTCCTTGGTTTTTTGGGGGTTTTTTTTGTTTTTGTTTTTGAGACAGGGTTTTGAGCTCTGGATATCCTGGAACTCACTCTGTAGACCAGGTTGGCCTTGAACTCACAGAGAACTGTCAGTCCCTGTCTCCTGAGTGCTGGGATTAAAAACGTGAGCCACCACTGCCCAGTTTAAGTTGCTTTTGTCACCAGAAAAGTAACTAATACAACTGTCTTTACAGAGAAAGGAGATTTAATACAGAAAAGAAAGCCACACACATACACATAGAGAAAGCAATGTAAAGACAGAGGCAGAGATTGGAGTGATGCAGTTACCAGAAGCTGAAAAGGTCTAGATTCTCTCCTAGACCCCCTGGAGGATGCTCAGTAAGTACCAACACCTTGATTTTGGCCTAGTGAAACCCATTTTAAATTTCTGACCACCAAAACTAAAGCGGAAGATACCTGTTGTTCTAAGCCACAGTCCAGTTATTTGTCGTAACAGCCAAAGGACATTAATACATCCTCCTTGTAGTAACCCTTTGGTATGTGAGCTCTAGAACTTTGTGGCTGTGAGACAACATAGCATGGCTCCCATTCTGCACCATCCACCTACGTAAAGAGGGGGTTAAAATTAAAAAGCAGTAGGGGTCTGGAATCCTCCCTCTCAGCCTGGGAAGTTGCTGACCCAGCCTGTGGGTAAAAGAGCTGCCAATAAAGGGGGAAGGGTGCAGGAAAGGATGGCAACGGCATTGGACAGATGTCTTCTCAGCGCCCATGGCCAAGAGGTGTTTAGTATTCCAGGCCTCCCAGCTTTGTCCCAGCAAGCTCGGAGCCAACACCACCCCCTAACCCGAAACACCCAGGAACACTGGCCCTGCTCCAGGGGTAATAAACACCGGCAATCTATCCAATGAGAAACACGGACATACTGCTTCTCTAAAAGACCCACACAAGCCCACAAAAATAGAAGAGAAAGACCCCCCCCCCAACCTGTTCCTGGACCACTGAGGGACTAAAAAACCCAAGATCCTATTATTTGGTGATAAAAACAAAGTACTGATATATGCTATCCCATGTATGTGCCTGGAATACAGGCTAACTAAAAAAAAAAAAAGAAAATTACAAGGACTACATCACTATATGATTCTGCTCTGCTTGTGTCAGAATAGTTGATCAGTCCAGACAAATTAGTGGGTTGCCAGGGGCTGGAAAGAGATGAAGGAATTGGGGGTAGGGGTTAAAAGGTATAAAGGGTTCTATGACATTAAAAAAAAACATTCTAAAGCTGACTGATGACAGAAGTACGATTCTATGGATTTCTTGAAAACCATTAAATTGTACACTTTTCATTTTGGCTATCTTAAAATCTCAACACTATAGCTCAGGCTGGTGTCAAACTCTTGGCAATCCTCTTGCCTCAGTTTCCCAAATGATGGGATTATAGGTATTAACCATCACATTCAGAAAACTGTGTACACGAGTTTCATCACAATAAAACTGTTAAACACAAAACCACCAAAGAACCTACAGCATCTACCAGGAAGAAAGAAGTTCAACACTGGCTGCAACATTATAGCACATCTTCTAAAAGGTTAACATCTGCAGAGTCAAGGCTCCCACATAAAATTCCACAAAGGACAGAAGAGTGTAAAACAGGAAATTAAAGGCAAGATTATAACTATCTTCAAAGCAATGAGTCCAACCACTCTCCTCATCACTACCTATTTAATAGGTAGAGAAATCAAGATCCAAGCCGGGTGTGGTAGTGCAGTCCTTTAATCTTAATACCTAGGAGGCAAAGGCAGGCAGAGCTCTGAGTTGGAGGCCAGCCTGGTCTACAGAGTGAGTTCCAGGACATCCAGAGCTACCCAGAGAAACCCTGTCTAGAAAAAAAAATGGAGAGAGAAAGAAAGAATGAAAGACCCTGAAAGGGGAACTGTGCAAAGACCACAGAAAAGTTTAATATAGAAAAAGGACTCAGATCCATGTTGCCAGGTCAGGGACCACATGCCAACCACCCAATTCCAGGTGGGCAAGCTTCTAAATGTGAAGAGATGGATCCTATTGACGGACAAAGCCTCTTGGGAAGAAAACAAGATGGTACTGGGGCAAAATATTCACCCTGAGCAAAAAGAACCAGCCAAGATGGTTAAGATATTTATACTCTAATAACCCTCATGAATTTTTTGCCCTAAAATGTGAGTTCTACAATCATAAAACCAGTTCAACAGTTAACACTAGAGTTTGAAATCAAGCCTGCCTGGCTCCAAATCCCAAATTCTTTCCACATACAACTGTGGAACTTCATAGCTGGCTACAACATTGCCACCCATTATCGTTAAGCCTCATACTAAATCCTACTCATCAAACCTCTATGACTGGGGAAGAAGTAAGGAAGAAAAAGAAGCTCCTCTTCAAAGAACACCTATTATTCACTATCAACTTCAGGTATAAGGAGCTTTGAAATCCCAAAAACAAAGCTAACTGGCAATGCATCAGCACATGAGCAAGAGAGTAAGGAAGGAAACTGCAGAGAGAAGCAGAAGCTATACAGACTGAGAAGTAGGATCCACACACTGACTACACTGCTAAGCCTAGCATCTTCCACTATCTCGGCATGTATGCCCCTTTCTCCAAGATCTCTGTGAGGTCTCTCCTAGCTCGGGATGCTTACAAGCCAGTTTTCAGTGGACAGGCTCTCAGCAAGGTGACCATGCCAAAGGGAACCCTCTGGCATCATCTCCCCATCACCCTGACCCCAGGTACTTGGAGAATCCTAAAGGGAACACGAATATATATTCATAGAACTGGAACCAGATTCACCACCCAAACTAATCATCATCCCCTTCTGTCAGTATCAAACTAGCCCCTGAGTTATAAACATCTTCAGCAACAGTTGTGGGCAAAGATTAGGGTAGCAGAACCATTCTCCCTTCTTCTCATCCCCAAAAGGCTCAATGTTTGGCCAGGAAAGGCAGCGAGAAAAGGAGGAGCTCTATCTTCCCTTTGTCCCACAGCAGAACAGAAAGCCTCTCCCCTGTCATAGGTAAGAGTAGGTTTTAGGAGTCCATCAGATCTTACTTCCAAGTTCTTATGAGGACGAATATAAGGGCAGAACTGCAAACTGCCTTTTGCATCTCCATAAACAACATACCTTCTCTGTCCCCGGAACAAAGAATGTATAGCTCTGTAAGGGGCAAACAGACTTTACAAGAATCAGGGATTCATAACTCCCAGACCTGACATCTGTGAATCCAGATGATTTGTTCCGTCAGAAATGATAAGAAAGGAACAAGAACAGTAGATTTGAGACCACACTCTGTTCTCTGAAAAATAGAAAAAAAATGTGACAAAGGAAATGGATGTGAGAGAAATTTTCAGGACCATTGAAGTAGGAAGCAACAAATGAAATGAGTCAGAATCTCTACCAGTTTGACGGATGCCTCAGGCTTCTGGGCCCAGGATCTGACAACCTTGTAGGCTCTGACCTGAGGGCAAAGAACTGTTATGAAAAGAACACCCAGGTCCTCTCTGTTCAAAGGAAGAAGCCTCTGGCCATACTCAGGATGACTTCACATCCTCTCCTTGGTGAGAAAGAATCACCTGAGATGTTGGGAGGAGAGCTGCATGCCTAAGCAAGGACTCAGGCCTCAGTCCCCAAGGCAAAGAACCTCTTGTCCCTGAGAGAAATGTTTCAGAGGTAAGAGGCCCAAGCTGCCAATGTCCCTGAGCCTCAAGTTCCCCCCAAAGAGAATCTTATGTTCCTAAAAGACTCCTATGAAGAATATACTTAGAACCTAAGGAGTAGAACAATCCCTCAAACAACAGATGTGATGCTGAAAGCCCTTGGAAAGAGACTAAGTTCCTGTTCCTCAGGGACCTCATAATCATGCCCAAAAGAAAGTGCCACAACTCAGTCCTGGTGGGAAATGTCATCCTGTCTTTGAAGAACACCTCAAGTTCCTTGAGCAGGAACTTCAGACATTACCTCTTGAATGAGTCTTTAGGAGTATGTATGAAGCTCCTGTTCCTAAGAAAACTCTCAAGTCCTTCACAGAAAAGAAAGCCTCAGGCCTTGGAAGGCAGGTTTAGAAGCAGAACTCTGACACACCTCTGGGTCTCCAAACTGTCCATGCCCTGAGGCTGGAGTTTCCAAAGCAGGGATTGGACAGGGCCCAGAGGTTCTAGGACCTCATCTGCAAAGTCAATAGGTGAGAGTTCTCCAGGGGAGATGGAGCTCTTCCTGAGAGAAGCCTCGGGTTTTTTTCCAAGAAACTTAATCTGTGTTTAGTGACTTGAGAGTTTTTATTTCCCTGTGAGATTAACAGCTCAACTCCTGGGGAATCAGAGAAGTCTTTAGATTCACTGAAGGGGGAAGATGGGATGTTGACTCCCTGAAGTGAATTTCAATCAGTAAGACATATATCCTTAGGGGAATATATGACTCCCCCAAGAACAAAGACACCAGTCTGAATGAAAGCATGTCCTAAGAGCTCTTCTTGCCTGAAACATCTAGAAGTGTCACACTCCTGAAGAGACCACAGGCCCAGTCTGTAAAACCCCAGACCATAAGCAAAGAGGTCTTTGTCTTTACATCAAGATCAACCAAAGTTCTGAGTCTCATTCATTTGAAGAAAGGCTCAGGTCCGTGGCTGAATGGTGGGGTGGAGGCAAAGAACACATCTCCGAGAAGAAATCTAGACCCTGGTCTCCAAGGACACAGGTATCAGTCCACTGATAGAAAATACAAGCCAATGTCACTCAGAAAGGGTATGAGACAGGAAGTCTCTGGTCCTAGGTATTGGTTTCAGCCTTTGTCTCCAAGGGTTAGAGAACTTTATTTCCTGGAAGAAGTTTCACATCCCTGGAGGGATGCTTTGAAAATCACTACCTACAAGTGTGAGAGTTTACTCTAAACCCTCAATTCTACAAGGAGGTGGTCTAGGTCCTTCAATAGATGCTTAGCACTCCTGAGGAGGTCACGGGCATGGCTGGTCAACAGACCTGTCAACTCTGCAAAAGGCGAAAAGGGTCCTTCCTACATGAAGAATGTCAGATTCTTTAAAGTTTTAGGTTTCTTGGGTATGCTTAGACCTTATCTTTAAGTACACTTCCTTGTCTGAGTTGTTTGGAGAGAAAAATCTCAGACTCGTCCAAAAAAAAAAAAAAACGCTCTTAAAGTCACTGACCCAAAGTCCCTTAGCAAGACCTGAGATCTCCAACCTACCTGTGACTCCTGGGGCCTTCCAACCATCAGTCATGCAGATGAGACCCCAGGACCAGGACTGACAAGTATGGGGTGCAAAAGAGCTCCAAGTTCTCATCTAGAAGTATCTTAGCGTACTTGGGGCCCCTAATACTGTATTTGAAGCGGGGGAATGAGGTTTCATCATGCCTTCTCCACTAGATCAGGTTCAGCAACAAGACCTAAGTTTCTCGGACCAATCTGAAACAACACTTCCTTAGGTCCTTTTCAGTCTGGCGGACTCCCGTGCTCTCACCTTCCAGCCCTTACCTGTTCCACAGTGGCAGGATCCATGGCCTCGATTCGTGCCGCGGCAGCTTCATATTCGTCTTCACTGTTGTAGCCTGCTCCGACCTCTTCACGCTCCGGACTGCCCCCGCCAACTGCGCCAACGCCGGGAGCTTGACGCCGCCGCTTGCTGTGCCCCGGGCCCGAGCAGCAGCCGCCCACGCCCACAGCACCACCCACGCCCACCACCACCCCTGCCGCGCCCACCCCCGCAGTTGCCGCACCAAGAGCGTCACCAGGACCGCCGCCGGGGCCACCAGGGCCCCCACAAGGAGGTGGAGAAGCCTGCTGTGGCCGAGGGCCCGCCACTGCACCAGGCGGCACGGCTAGTGCCCAACGATGAAGAGCACCAGGCGGCCCCGGTAGTGGGCCCTGAGGTGGTGGTGAAGCCCGGGGACGAGCCCCCACGACGCCGGAGTCACGGTCGCGATCTCCTCCACCCACGCCCGTGCCGCCGCCGCCCACGCCCACACCCCCACCGCGTCGAGGCGCTGGGGGCAGCGGCCCGGGCGGCGGCGGTTCGTTGGCCGGGTCAGTGTCGGGAGGTGGCGGCTTCTTTTTGGGGAGAATAGTCATGGCGGCACCGCCAAGTACCCCACAGCAAACCAGTCGCGGAGAACGCCGGGAGAGAACCCGGATGAGGGGGCTACTGTTGTGCGCGAAGCACGATGGGAACAGCGAGGCCTGGATAAAGAGACCGGCACACCGGTTCAAGAACCGTAGGCAGTACGCAGGTCACGCCCGGAGGAGATCCCGGATGTGAGGTCCAATAGGATGGTACAGAGACGAACTTGTCGTAGCTTTTTCTCCCTCCAAGTCCAGCCAAGCTTATTGCTACCTTGTTCCGGGATTCAGCTTCAAAGGAAACACAACCAAAACAAGCACCTCTTCGCCCCGCCCCTACACAGGTTCTTGAACTACCGGGTGGGGCCTCCCGGGCTACGCGCACGCGCAGCGGGACACAACCCGGTCTCTTTTACGGAAGTACGTGGGCAAAATCGTCGCCGCGGTCCCAATGGCACACATCAACCAATTGAAGAAGCTGCGTAAAGCCTTGACAACACGCACGAGCCAATCAGGGATGAGCGCTCGCTCTCTCGTGTCCCCCGTCTCAAATTTCAAAGTCTGTAGCCGTGTTCCCAGCTTTTCTCGTCGGTTCCGTTCTGTTCTTTATTTCCTCCAAGGTCCTAACCCACAGGCAGCGGTACTATAAACAAACGAAATGGTGGGCCTCGCGAGCAGTACACCCCGTTTCCTCAAGGAGCCCATCTGGACCTCAGAACACACTCATTGGAAACTATCAACATTTCCCAGAGCGT
This sequence comes from Microtus pennsylvanicus, assembly GCF_037038515.1. Lineage (NCBI taxonomy): Eukaryota > Metazoa > Chordata > Mammalia > Rodentia > Cricetidae > Microtus > Microtus pennsylvanicus. The sequence continues at coordinate 133,095,829 of NC_134601.1, read as the reverse complement.
ATCATCCCCTCTGTCATCACGTCCGGTACTACCCACCTGTAAACCGGAAAAGGCGGCACCCTGCTTCACCCTAACAACAAACATAATCTTGCGGTGATTGGCTTAACGATTCTGCCCATTATTTCAGATCGGCCAACTGCTAGATAGACATGCACCCTACGGATAGTGTTTGGAGGAAAGACACGCCTTCCCTGTCACCTCCGCCTTCTTAGCCTCACGTTGACCTCCTCAAGCCCATGGCTATTGCGCAGGCGCGGAACAGCCTTTATCGCCACTTGCACCGCCCCCCATCCTAGTTTACTCAGGAAAAGAGAAAGTTTACAAATCAACATTGTCAGCAGCTAGTGTCTCCCAGTGGTGTTGGCAAAATCCTTGATATTGAGCAGCTAGAACGCTACTAGCGTGGCCCTTAATGTTTGAGTATTTGGAGCAAGTTAGTTAACACCTGATCCATCCTCTATTTCTAGTTCTCTGTAAAACAGCAATAATTTCTGTGTTAGAAATTAATGCCAATAAATGGCCTGGTTCTATGCATGGCGCACAGTAAGTGCTACATAAATTAGAATCTATGGTAATGTGGGAAAAGGATCCTGGACTTTGATTCCGTAGAAGGAAAACCTCGGTTCTAGGCACACATGGATCATTATGAAACTTTTGCAAATCATTGTCCCTTTTAAGATTTCCTATCCAAAGCGCAATATCAGCAATGGGTTATCATCGTTCTGGAAGTTCAGGCAGGACAATCAAGAGCTCAAAGCCAGGGGCTAAAAAGACAGCTAAGTGGTTAAGAGTATTTTCTCAGCCAGGTGGTGGTGGCGCACGCCTTTAATCCCAGCACTCAGGAGGCAGAGACAGAAAGATCTCTGTGAGTTCTAGGCCAGTATGGTCTATAAGAGCTCATTCCAGGACAGTCACCAAAGCTCAAAGCTACACAGAGAAACCCAGTCTGAAAAAAACCAGGGGGGGGGGAGAGAGAGAGAGAAAGGAGAGAGAGAGAGAGAGAGAGAGAGAGAGAGAGAGAGAGAGAGAGAGAGAGAGAGAGAACACGCATTTGCTCTTCCAGAGTAGTTTCAATTTCCACCACCCACATGGTGGTTCACAACCATCTGAAACTCCAGTCCCAGGGATCTGAAAACCTCTTTTTGCCTCAGCCTGCTGTAAGCATGCTAGTGATGCAAACACATACATGTAGACAAAACACCAATACATATAAAATAATTTTAAAGACAGAGAGTTCAAGGCTAGCCAGGACTACATGGTGACCCTGTCTCCAACAAAAAATATTTTGGAGGAAACAGAAAGACCACCTAACCACCTCGCTTCAGATGCTAACCCTAACAGAAGCTTTTCTCCGAAAGGCATCAGTAATACATGGGTACATACAGGTCCTAGTGATGTTTTCTGTTCCTGAGACTTCACAGGAGGAGAAGACTCATATCTTCTGGGACTTCCGTATTCAGGGATTTCTGCCCAGTGCTGATGAACATTATACCGACTTGTCTTATGATTGTCTTTGGACACATATCCCATTGCCTACAGGATATCTGCTCAGCACTACCCGCCTAAAACTAGACTAGCCTTCATCCAATACTTAACTATATACCTGACATTGTAGTAAAAGCTTTCATGTGTCCTTTAATAGCAAAACGACCCCTCCACCAGTTATTACCCAAACCAGAAACCTGAGTCAAATTTGACAGCTTCCTCTTCTCCAATTCCCATTTGCCTGTCAATTCCAAGTCCTGCTAATTCTATCCCTGGAATTTCATGACTTTTTTTAGTTTGGCTTGGTTTGGTTTTGAGACAGAGTTTCTCTGTGTAGCTTTGGAAGACTGTCCTGGAATTTGCTCTGTAGACCAGGCTAGCCTCGAACTCACAGAAATCTGCCTGCCTCTGCTTCCCGAGCAACAACTTTTGAATTCTACTGCTATCAAAATAGGCAAGCCAACATCCCCTACCAAATGGACTATCACAAAAGTCCTTGGCGGAGTCTCCTTCACTCAAGACTTTTTCTCCATAACTTTTACCTCATGGCCAAAATTATCCTTCTGAAATGGAAACTTAATGACTTCCCTGTTTCTGAGTCTTCAGTGGTCCCCCCTTATGCAAGGCCTTTTGCAACCTGTACTATCTACTTCCCTCCCTTCAGCCTTGCACCCTCCTTTCCAGTTAGACTGAACTACTTTCAGTTCCCCAAAGGCATTGAGCTCACTCTCTAGCCTCCAGATCACTGGACACACTGTGCCCTCCACCCACATTTTCAGCCTTTCCTCTCTTGCCTAACTCCAACTCCTTGTATACATACAAATCCTATGCTAGCCAGTTTAGGTTACCTTGCCATCTATGTTTCTATAATTCATCACTCTTAGTTCCACCACCTCATATTGGAATTGCTTCTCTGCCTTCCATGCTCAACTCTGTATATTAAACATAGTAATGCCTCTTTGCCCATCATTGTATCATAGTGCTACTACATGATGGGCAGTTAATAAATATTTGATGATTAAAAAACTACTGGCCGAGCCGGGCGATGGTGGCGCACGCCTTTAATCCCAGCACTCCGGAGGCAGAGGCAGGCGGATCTCTGTGAGTTCGAGACCAACCTGGTCTACAGAGCTAGTTCCAGGACAGGCTCCAAAGCCACAGAGAAACCCTGTCTCAAAAAACCAAAAAAAAAAAAAAACCTACTGGCCGGGCAGTGGTGGCGCAGGCCTTTAATCCCAGCACTTGGGATGTAGAGGCAGGTGGATCTCTGTGAGTTCAAGACCAACCTGGTCTACAGAGCAAATTCCAAAACAAACTCCAAAGCTACACAGGGAAACCCTGTCTCAGAAAACAAAAACAAAAACTAAAACAAACAAAAAATCTATTTCAAATTAGCGACCTGACACAAAAGTTGATCCTCTCACCCAAGGCTTGAAACATGGCAGTCTGAATCCACTATTTGTCTTCGCAGTGCTCTACAGAGCTCAGTCACATACTAGCCTGGCGTGGCCAGCATCCAGGAGTGAATGTAGGGGACATGCATGACAAAAGAGGATATAACAAACTCAGAAATAATTTTATTAGGGTTAAATGTGTAGGGTTTTGCTATCAGAAAACATGAGCTTGTTACCCCTCTAAGTAACAACAATGTTGCTCTGGATCTTGGTTTCTCCATCTGTGAATGAAGGACTTGGAATAGATTAATATCCGTGGTACACCACTGGGCATGGTGGCACATGCCTTTAATCCCAGTATTCGAGAGACAGAGGCATGAAGATCTCTTGAGTTCAAGGTCAGCCTAGTCTATAGAGCTAATTCCAGAACAGCCAGGCCTATACAGAGAAACCCTGTCTTGGAAAAAATCCCAAGATACATCAGTCTTAGTACCCTTTGGCCTGCTTTACTGCCTCCAGAGACCAACTCTTCCTATCACCTTCTTTCATTTCTCCATGATCCTCATCTTCATTCAAGAATACATCACTAGCCATCCGCCTCCCATACCCCATACTTCTACCCACATCAGCCCCTTCACTGTTGAAAGAAATTGAGACCAGAGTGTCCTTAACCCCTCAGCCAAGCCCTCAAAGTCAATCCAGAGTCAGTAGATGCTCAATCCACATCTCTCCTCTTAAGTTTTATTGACTGATGAAGACTTCATCTTTGTCAGCTGCAGGCTTGGGGGGGTGGGGCAGAGCTGGGAGACAGGGAACCTGAGATGACGTGAGATTTCAGTCTGAGAGCACAGATCCAGCAGGTGACCCAAGAGAGAGAGGAGAAGACTATGTGGAAATTACAGGGCAGGAGGAGGCAATCAAGAAGTCTCTTCTGTCCCTCCCAGGGTTCAGAAACAACCCAGGCTTCTGCCTACAACACTTCTGGACTCCCGCCCAAGACGACAGAGTCAGCCCATGATCTCAAAACCCAGCCCTGCTCGAGCTGGGTGCCAGGCTCTTATCTCGGCAGGTCCAGACTCCAGACCAACCCAAGAAAAAAAACACCAGAGAAGAAAGTAGTTAGATGTGGCCCATCTGATTGGGGCAGATGTATATGCTGCAGCAAATCGCTCGGAGGCTTTGCATATGGTTACGGCATCAGCTGCTATTGCTAGAGTTTGCTGGAGGCCCAGCAGAGAGCAGGTGGCAGGAACTCATTTCCAGCAGCCAGGGAAGCAGGTGGTGGTGTTTGTGCTATCTCTGTGTTAGGAGAAGCAGCCTGAGCCCTCAGCCAAATCTTGGGGGTAGTGGGTCACTCCAGAGGCCACAGCCCATTAAGCCAGCCCACAGCTGTATTCCAAGCTTCCAAATCTGGGAAGTGCTGGGTCTGGTAAAGGGCAAAGACCTTGCCCACTATAGGCTAAATTAGAGTTGAGGGTTCTCTTTTCTGAACCCTCGAACTTGCACAGCACAACCAAAGAGAAGAGGAACTCTCAACTCTTCTTGTCAGGCCAGACCTCAAATGTTAGACTACAGAGCACTTTAACCTGCCTCTGAGGGCCCAAGGGAGGAGCATGCAAGAGGCCAGGTTGGGAGAAAGAGGCCAGTCCCGGCATGCTGAGGCAAGGAGGCCAGGACCTATGAAGTCCCATTGCTTCAGCTCCTGTTAGGAAAATTGTTTCCCATGCCCTAGCTACTTCCCCACCAGATGGGCCATTCCATGAAACTCCATTGCATAGTTCTTGGCAGGGAGCATAAGGGGTCCCCAGGTCTGCCCCTCTTTGCCTCTCCCAAATATGGCTTTGGAAAGGAGTTCCCAAAAATTAAGAGGCCCTCTGAGTGGGCAGACCCATCCCTCACAGGGAAGAGATCTTCACAGTCTCAGGAAGGAGGCAGGGGGTACCCAAGCTGGAGTTCCTGAGGGTAGGGTTGCTTCGGCCACCACTGACACCACCACCACCAGGGGAAGAAGGTTGACTCTCATCTGGTGTGTTGGCAGGAGGGGTGGGGATACTGATGATGGCAGCCACGAAGTCCCGGCTATCACAGTTCAGGTCAAGGTTGTCATGAGGCTTGGCATTGAGGCTTGAGCGGCTGTGAACAGGGGTAGGGAAGATGGAATACTCTTAAAAAGTCATCTTGATAATTGCCACACCAATTGTCACATTGATGAAGCACCTACTTGGTCCCTTGCACTGTGCTACAAATTCTTCCTGCATCCTCAATTACGGTAAAAGAGGTCCATTCTGCAGTCAACTAACTGGTCTTAGGTTCAAATTATGATCACATTTTACCACACTGAAAAAAGTGCCTGGACATAGGGTATACACACACACACACACACACACACACACACACACACTTTTTGTGATGTTGGGGAGTAAATCCAGATCCTTGCCTGAGTACTGCATGCATCGAATCACTGAAACTGGAGTTATAGGTGGTTATGAGCCACCACTATGTGGGTGCTTCTATGAACTGAACCCAGATTCTCTACAAAAGCAATAAGTACTCTTTTTGTTGTTGTTGTTGTTCGTTTGTTTTGTTTTTCGAGACAGGGTTTCTCTGTAGCTTTGGAGCCTGTCCTGGAACTAGCTCTGTAGACCAGCCTGGCCTTGAACTCACAGAGATCCACCTGCCTCAGTCGCCACAGTGCTGGGATTAAAGGTGTGTGCCAACACCGCCCGACTCAATAAGTACTCTTAAGCAGGGCCGCCTCCCTAGTCCCTCTATTGTTTTTAACAATGCCAAAACTATTACAAGGATCTATAATAGGAATAAGTAATAGTGACACACACCACTAATTCTGGCACTCAAGAGGCTAAGGCAGGCAGACCCTGAGCTTGAGGCTAGCTTAGGCTGCATACATAGTGAGACCCTACTTCAAAACCAAACAGAACAAACAAAAAGCTAAAATGTCTACACTAGGATCTATAAAACTGAGTCCTCATTCCTTTCTGACTGTCTGCCTTCTTGCCTGTCCCCGACTTCCCACTCTGCCCAGAGTAGTTTCCTTGCCAGACCTCTGATGTACAGAGGCTTCATGGCATTTGCACAGCGGGACACGGCCTGGAAAGCGCTTCCTCTAGTTACATGTATGGCTTACTCCCTTACCTTCTTTAGACCTGGACTCGGACACCATTTCAGAAAAGTTTTCTTTTCTTTAAAAGAAGATTTTCTTTTAGATTATTTTGTTTTACTTTATGTGCATAAGTGATTTGTCTGCATGTGTGTTTATGTACCACAGCATGCCTGGGGCCTATGGAGGTCAGAAGAGGGCATCAGATCCTCTAAAACTGGAGGCAGAGGTAGCTGTGAACCACCATATATGAGCTCTAGAAACCAAACCCAGGTCCTCTTCAAGAACAGCCAGTACTCTTAACCACTAAGCCATCTTCCCAGCCCCCAAATAGCTTTTTGTAGCCGGGCAGTGGTGGATGGTACACGCCTTTAATCCCAGCACTTGGGTGGCAGAGGCAGGCGGATCTCTGTGAGTTCAAGGCCAGCCTGATCTACAAGAGCTAGTTCCAGGACATGCTCCAAAGCTACAGATAAACCTTGTCTCAAAAAAAAAAAAAAGAAAAGAAAAGCTTTTCGTGACCACACTACTAAAACTGCGCATGGCTCAGTGGTAGAATATTTAACTAACATTTGTGAGACTCCAGGTCCATTCCCAGTACTAAGAAAGACCATTCTTATTTTATTTTTTGAGACACTTCTCACTAGGTAGCCCTGGCTAGCTTGGAACTGACTATGTAAACAAGGCTGGCCTTGAATTCAGAGAGATTAGGTCACCTCTGTCTCCAGTGTGTTGGGATTAAAGGTGTGTGCCACCATGCCCAACCTGAAAACAATGGGGCTGCTTGCTGTGGAACAACCTTTGTACACTGTGAATATCTGTTGCTCTCATGGCTCTAATAAATGACTGAATGGCCGGTAGCTAGGCAAAACGGGGTTAGGTGGGAGAGCCAGACTGAGAGGAAGCTCGGCAGAAGAAGGGCAGAGTCTGGAGAATTGCGAGGAGACTCAGAGAGGAGAAAGATGAACATACCGTGCTGAAAAAGGTGCCACCATGTGACAGAGTGTAGATAAGAAATATGGGCTACTCCTAGTGTACAAGGAGGTGACAACACTGACGGCCGACCCACCTGATGGCATTAAAGTCTTCCCCAATGAGGAGGATCTCACGGACCTGCAGGTTACCATCGAGGGCCCTGAGGGCACCCCCTATGCTGGAGGTCTGTTCTGTAGGAAGCTCCTACTGGGCAAGGATTTCCCTGCCTCTCCACCCAAGGGCTACTTCCTGACCAAGATCTTCCACCCAAATGTGGGGGCCAATGGTGAGATCTGTGTCAATGTGCTCAAGAGGGACTGGACGGCTGAGTTGGGCATTCGACATGTGTTGCTGACCATCAAGTGCCTGCTGATCCACCCTAACCCAGAGTCTGCACTCAATGAGGAGGCTAGCCGCCTACTCTTGGAGAACTATGAAGAGAGCCGGGCGGTGGTGGCGCACGCCTTTAATCCCAGCACTTGGGAGGCAGAGGCAGGCGGATCTTTGTGAGTTCGAGACCAGCCTGGTCTACAAGAGCTAGTTCCAGGACAGGAACCAAAAGCTATGGAGAAACCTTGTCTCGAAAAACCAAAAAAAAAAAAAAAAAGAACTATGAAGAGTATGCTGCTTGGGCTCAACTGCACACAGAGATCCAGGGGGGTGCAGGTGGCTCCAGCAGTGGGAGGGCTGAGGCTACCCAGGGCTTGGAAAGTGGGGCTACAGCCTCCACTGACCCTATGACCCCAGGAGTCCTGGGAGGAGCTGAGGGTCCCATGGCCAAGAAACACACAGGCGAGCGAGATAAGAAGTTGGCAGCCAAGAAAAAGTTGGATAAGAAGCGTGCACTAAGGCGACTGTAGTGGGCTCTTCTCCTTTCTTCCTTCTGTTCTATCCCTTCCCACTCTGTCTCTAAGTTATTTAAATTATGGCTGGGGTGGGGGAGGGAATGGGGGAGCACCAGAACCTGGATTTGGTTTTCTAAATAAAAATTGGAAAAAAAAGAAATATGGGCTAATCTAAGTTGTAAGAGCTAATAGTAACAAGCCTAAGCTCTTGGCTGAGCATTTATAATCAATGATGAGTCTCTGTGTGGTTATTTGGAAGCTGGCTGTCGGGACAGAGCTGACCTGCAATCTCGACAAAAGACTGCCTACAGCTAGAAAGATGGCTCGGTGACTGAGTACTGCTCTTCCAAAGTACCCAACTTTGGTTCCTAGCAACCCCATCAGGCAGTTCATAACCTTCTATAATTCTAACTCTTGAGGACCTAAAGCCTAGGGCTTCTATGGGCACCTACAATCACATGCACATACCCATACACAGACACAGAATTGAAAATAAATCTAAAAGGAACCCCTGTATCATCCTCTGCTCAGTAGTCTCCGGCCACTGTTCCTGATTTATTTTTCAGCTTGCTACTTTCAAATGTTTGGTTCAGTATGTCATCTGTAAACTTGTTTAAGTGTTTTTTCCTATTAAAATGTAAGTTTCAGGACACACGGATTCACTCCCCAAGCCCATGTGTGTGTGTGTGTGTGTGTGTGTGTGTGTGTGTGTGTGTATTGGGTGGAACCTAAGGCTTCCTTCATATTAGGCAAATGTTTATCATTGAGCAACATCCCCAGCTCAAGAGATCCTCCTGCCTTAGCTTCCTGAATGACTAGTCGGCCACAGAATATGCCACTGCTATTATTCAGTAAGTATTGAAAAGAATGAAGAACAAAGCGCAGTGATGTTCGAGTATTTTCTACCACCTGATGGCTGGAGCTGAATTAGCATAAACTGAAGGTCAACTTGGCCTATACACAAAGCAAGACCCTGTCTTAAAATTTTGAAAGATGAGGGGTTTCCAAGACAAACTCAAGATCCGTGCCCAGAGGAATCTGGTTTTGGGCTTGACTTGCTAGGCCTACAGTCATGAAATCTCAAACCCATGGCTCAAATTCTGCACTTTCTAATGGTGGACAAACAGGTGAGCCCGGCACTTACCTCTGAGGGGCAGGGCTCCTCCGAAGCCCTGCTAGAGTGTCTAGCTCCTGCATGCTGCCACGGCTGACCGAAGCAGTGGAGTTGGCAAGGCGGATGGCTCGACGCTTGACCCTTCTAGGGCAGCAAGATGATAACAGGCTGCCAGGCCCCATTGGCTGGGAAGACACTGAGGTACTACGGCTGGTGCGACCACCCAGGGAGACAGCTCCAAGAGCCTCACTGAAGGTTAGCTCATCTGTGAACTCATGACACTGTGGGCAGAAGGTAAGCAGGATCACAAGGTAGCCCATGACATGGAAACCGATACAACTCCCAGACCTTTGCTTAGAGAAAGTCGTTCACTCTCCCTTTTCTTTCCTTGCCCATCCTAGAAGCCTCTTTTTTTGAGACAAGGTGTAGCCTATGTAGCCTTGGCTGGCCTAGAATTCACTATGTAGATCAGGCTGGCCTCGAACTCATTGAGATCACCTGCATCTGCCACAAGACTCGGTCTCTTAAAGGGAGCACCATGTGATGTTCACAACTACGTGGTAAGGCTTTCATCTCAGTGAGGGAACCAACTCGGTGTCCAGAAAGACCTCCCTCCTGCCAGGTGACATCTTGTTTGGCCTCACCGTAGTCTTCTCTAGACAGTGCAGCAAATGGTGATGCTGCTGTTCAAAAGCAGAACGGCTCCGAACGCACAGTGCCTGTCCCTCCCCGCTGCCACTATCCTGGAAGAGACGGAGCAGAAACAGGCAGTGAGCACCTTCCCCTCACAACCCTGCTCACCCCTAACCCCAATAAATGCACCTCCCCACCTCAAGGCCCCCATTTTGCTTATACTGCAGGAAGGCATTGGTGGTGCCGCTCTTTGCCAACCGGATTCTTGCCAGGCGCACCTTCTACAGAGAGGAGACAAAAGATTAGACACGTGAGGCCAGGGACAGACGGGTTTAGGGTGTAAGGAACGGTGCTCGGAATGGTGATAAAGTTACCTGCTGTGCTCGGCGCTTGTCAGCACGCTGGTTTTGATGGTAGATGCGGCTAAAGTTGGACACAATGACTGGTACAGGCAAGGCAATGACCAAGACACCACTAAGTGAGCAGATGGACCCAAAAATTTTGCCAGCAATGGTGCTAGGCACCATGTCTCCATACCTGGAAAAGACAGAGGCAGGCCAAGGTTGAAGAGGTGTTCAATAATCCCCGATTCCACCCACCCACACCTGATGTGTTCTGCAAACTTGGCCAAACACACGTACTCTCTGAGCTTCAGTTTCTTTCTTTCTTTTAAAGTTTTTTTTTTGTTTTTGTTTTTGGAGAGTGTTCCTCTGTGTAGGCTGGCTGTCCCGGGAACTTGCTCTGTAGTCCAGACTGGCCTTGAACTCAGAGATCTGCCTGCCTCTGCCTTGGGATTAAAGGGGTATGCCATCACCGCCCAGCTCTTTTTACATTTTATTTTTTGTGCATGAGTGTTTGCCTACATGGAAGGATGTGCACCACATGCATCCAGAAGACAGTGTCAGATCCTGGAACTGGAGCTAAGGATGGTCGTGAGCAGCAAGTTGTGCGCCATTTCCCTAGCCCCAGCTTCAGTTCCTTACACTGAAAATCTGGAGAATGGGGCCTAGGAAAATAGCTTAGTGGTTAGGCCTTGTAAAGGACCCAAGTCCAGCACCCATGTCAATCAGCTCACAACTACCAGTGACTCCAGCACCAGAGGATCCAACGCCCTCTTCTGGACTCCAGGGAAACCTGCACTCACATGCACATACCCACACACAGACACATACTATACACATAATTTAAAACTAGTAAAAAATAAATCTTCAAGTTGCGAAGAATAGACAGGCAGTGGTAGCACACACCTTTAATCCCAGCACTTGGGAGGCAGAGGCAGGTGATCTCTGAGTTTGAGACCCACCTGGTCTACAGAGTGAGTTCCAGGACAGCCAGGGCTACACAGAGAAACCCTGACTCAAAAACCAAACAATTCGGGGGCTGGAGAGATGGCTCAGTGGTTAAGAGCACTGCTTGCTCTTCCAGAGGTCCTGAGTTCAATTCCCAGCAACCACATGGTGGCTCACAACCATCTGTAATGAGATCTGGTGCCCTCTTCTAGCCTGCAGACAGAATACCAAGAATACTGTATACATAATAAATAAATAAATCTTAAAAAAAAATCAAACAATTCAAAATGTGAAGAACGACTTCTCTGGTCCCCAGCAGTAGCGGTCAAATGAGAAATGGGGCTGCCTTCAGTTTCTGCCGTCTGCTGCTCTCATCGAAGCCATGAATTGGGCATCATTGTCATCTGGAAACCTACTAACACCAGCAAAAGGGAAAACAAAGAGCAAATACAGGATCCTGGCGGCTAGAGAAATGGCTCAGTAGTCAGAGAGTCCCGCCTCTCCAGTTCAGATGAGAGGCTCTGTATCCCAGAAGCAGTCTGTTGGTTTTACTTGCTTCTCTACATTCTTTAGGAAGGACCCCTTCAAATATCCCCCAGAAGAAGCCTGGAAAGTGTCCTCCTATGAAAGATAGGGAGCCTCCAAGCGGTAGTGGTGCACACCTTTAATTCCAGCTCTCAGGAGGCAGAAGCAGGCAGATGTCTAAGTTTGCGGCTAGCCTGATCTACAGAGAAAGTTCCAAGAGTTCCAGGACAGCCAGGGCTATACGGAGAAACCCTATCTCTTGAGGAAGAAAGAAAAAAGTGTGTTATTTTAGGGGCTGGAGAGATGGCTCAGAGGTTAAGAGCACTGGCTGCTCTTCCAGAGGACTCAGGTTCAATGCCCAGCACCCACACGGCAGCTCATAACTTAACTCCAATTCCAGGGGACCAGACACCTTCACACCAATGCACATAAAATAAAGTTAAATAAATTATTTTTCTTTTAAAAAAGAAAGACAGGGGCCAGGCGGTGGTGGCGCACGCTCGTAATCCCAGCACTCAGGAAGCAGAGGCAGGAGGATCTCTGTGAGTTCAAGGCCAGCTTGGTCTACAAAGGGAGTTCCAGGACAGGCTCCAAAGCCACATAGAAACCCTGTCTCGAAAAAAAGAAAGACAGGGAGCCTCAAAACTACCCTGCCTTCCTTCAAACCATCACTCTCCCATGGAACAAGAGCAGAACCAGCTCAGAGAAGGCGCCATAGTTGATTTGCCCAGGAACATACAGCACACTTTTTTTTTCTAACCACGAGACCAACTGAAACTCCTTTGAGAAATTCAGCCTCTGCAATCTTCAGACAGGATCTCCAGACAGAATTAATCTGTACTTCTTAGAAACTTTTGTACTTCTATTGGGTACTGAACAAATTCAACCATTCTTTCTACAGACATTGAATGACAACAGTCTACTTAATCCTAGAGATGGGAATTTAGAGAAGAATCACAGCATCTGCCTTCCAATGTCTGAAAAGCACTGGAAGGAGGCAGGGGAGATGGCTCAGTTGGTAAATACCTGTTGTACATGCAAGCATGAGAACCTGAATTCAGATCTCCAGAACCCATGGTAAAAGCTGTATCAAGATGTGTGCCTAGAATCCCAGCCCTGGAGGACAGAGATAGGCGTGGCACTGGTCAGCTAATCTAGTTGAATGGATCAGCTTCCGGTTCTGTCTCAAAAAAATAAAGGTGGCAGCCAGGCAGATCTCTGTGAGTTCAAAGCCACCCTGATCTACAGAGAGAGTTCCAGACAGCCACGGCTGCACAGAAAAACCCTGTCTCGAAAAATAAATAAAACATTGTTTAAAAGGTAGCAGAGTGTGGTGGCGCACACCTTTAATCCCAGCACTCAGGAGGCAAAGGCAGGTGGATCTCTGAGGTGGAGGCCAGCCTGGTCTACAGAGTTCCAGGACAGCCAAGGATACACAGAGAAACCCTGTCTTGAAAAACAAAAACAGAAAACAAATTTCCTGGACTCTAGGTAAAGGTGGAAGGAGAGACTACAAAGTTGTCCTCTGACCTCCATATGCATATTCTTACATGTACATGCTCAAAGCACACACGCGCGTGCACATACGCACGTGCACACACACACAGGGTTAAAGAGAGAGAGGAAGCTGTGAATTGTGACACAAGCCTAGAATCCCAGCATTTGGGAGACAGAGGCAGGAATAGGTTCATTGTAAATCTGAGGCCAGCCTGGGTGTACAAATTGAGAGTCTGCCACAAAACAAAACACTGAGAGCTGGGGCAGAGCCTATGGCTACTGTGGTGAGATCTTGGGTTCAAGCCCCAATAATGTCCCTCCACAAACAAAAAAATCATGAATTTGGCAATTCCATCTGTATCTATCTCAACTGTTTCCTCTCAGGGATTGGCAGTAAAAAATAATACTCATCCCAGCACTTGGGAGGCAGAAGCAGGTGGATCTCTGTGAGTTCGAGGCCAGTCTGATCTACAGAGTGGGTTCCAGAACAGCCAAGACTGCTACACAGAGAAACCCTGTCTCACAGAACCAAAATAATACTGATTTATTATAATAATACAGAACTGATATAGTCAGCTGGGTGCCATAGACCCGGAGTCCCACACTCAGGAAGCAAAGGCAAATGGATGGTGAGTTCAAGACCAGATTGGCCTACTTGGTAAGAATCTATCTCAATACAAAAGTAATGCTGAAAATATCTTCTGGAAAACATCAAGGAATCACGAACTCCCAGAGGCTGTGTCTGTACAGTCATATAGCAGTTTTAGAAGGTTGAAAAATCATGGCATGCATGTTCAAAATGGAAAAATTTGGTGATAAGAAGCCATGCACCTAAATATCCTGCGCCAGAAGCATTCAGAGAACTCACGTGGTATCACTGAATCCTCTTTTTTTTTTTTTTTTTTTTTTTTTGGTTTTCGAGACAGAGTTTCTCTGTGGTTTTGGAGCCTGTCCTGGAACTAGCTCTTGTAGACCAGGCTGGTCTCGAACTCACAGAGATCCACCTGCCTCTGCCTCCCGAGTGCTGGGATTAAAGGCATGCGCCACCACCACCGCCCGGCACACTGAATCCTCTTAAGACTCTCATTTCCCACTTTACAAAGAGGGAAACCTAAAGCCTAACACGGTGGCTCATGCCTACAATCCCAGTAGTTAGGAGGCTTTGAGTCTGAGGCCAGCTCCTACTATCCAGTGAATCCAGACAGGCCTGGGCTACACAGCATCTAAAAGACAAGAGAAGGAAACTGGGACCCTGAGAGAGTGTGACAAGAAATGAGAGCAACATGGACTATTTTTGAAGCCTAACCTGGAAAAATCAAGATACACTCAGAGCCGAGAGGGATTATAAACTTTAAAGATAGGGCCATGCTATGTAACCTCATTGGGTTGGAACTTGCTATGTAATCTAGGCTGGCCTCAAACTCACAGAGATCCGCCTGCCTCTGCATCCTAAATGCTGAGATTAAAAGCCTGCGCCACAACACTTGACTTCTCTAAATATTTTTAGATAGGATCTCATTGTGTAGCCTTGGCTGTTCTGGAACTGATGTGTAGACCAGGCTGCCCTTGAATTTACAGAGATCTGCCTGTCTCTACTAAGGTGGTGTGATTAAAGGTGTGCCCCACCAACCAAGCTAAATTTTACTTTATTAATATTGATATATTTTACTTTACATTTGTGAGTGTTTTGCCTGCATGTAAATTTGTGTACTGTTGGAGAATATTTGTTTAGCCAGGCAAAGATATGTTAAATTTGTTCATCCTGCATCTGATAACTATGTAAAGATGTGTTGCATTTGCGTTAATTAAATAAAATTAACCTGGGCTCAGAGAGGCGGGGTTAGTAAGAGGTTGACAGGAAGTAGCAAGGAGGAACTTAGTGTGTGTGTGTGTTTTAGTTGGGGTAGTGTGGAAGGGATTGGCTTCTAGGACACCAGCAAAGAGACAAAGTTAGCCAGCTGTTACTCTAATTCTCTGAGCTGGCAGGTTTTCACCCTAGCCTTTGAATCTTGAATTTTATTAGAACGATAGAGATTTAGTTAGAACTACCTTTAGAAGCCTGGCAGTGGTAGCGCACACCTTTAATCCCAGCACTCAGGAGGCAGAAGCAGATGGATCTCTGTGAATTCGAGCCCAGCCTGGTCTACAAAGTGAGTTCCAGGACAGCCAGAACTGTTACACAGAGAAACCCTGTCTCAAAACAACAACAACAAAAATATATAAATAAAAAAAATAAAGAGAGAGAGAAAAAGAAAAAAAAACTACCTTTAGAAGCAGCCACAGAGCCACAGAAATCCCCCCCACTGGCTTTAGGACTGGGTACATCTTGGCTGGGCTGTTAGTTTAAAGGACCCTCTGGAATTGGAATTGCAGATGCTTGTTAGTTGCCATGTGGATGCTGGGAACCAAACTTCGGTCCTTTGCAAGAGCAGCAAGTGCTCTTAACCAGTGAGCCATCTCTACAACCCCCTAAAATTTATTTTAAGAGGTTTATTTTGCTAGGCATAGTGACACATACCTTTAATCCCAGCACTTTGGAGGCAGAGGTGGGCAGATTTCTATGAGTTCAAGGCCAGCTTGATATGCATAGCGAGTCCCAGGCCAGCCAAGGTTGCATAGCGAAATTCTGCTTCAAAAAACTAAAAAACCAGGGCTGGAGAGATGGCTCAGAGGTTAAGAGCACTGGCTGCTCTTCCGGAGGTCCTGAGTTCAATTCCCAGTAACCACATGGTGGCTCACAACCATCTGTACTGAGATCTGGCGCCCTCCTCTGGTGTGTGGGCATACATCGAGGCAGAATGTTGTATATATAATAAATAAATAAATCTTTAAAAAAAAAACTAAAAAAACCAGATGATTTATTATTATTTTATTATTTTTAATTTATGTATATGTGTGCAGATATGTGCACAACTGCACAGATGCCTGGGTGGCCAGAGGCATCAGATACCCTCGATCTCAAATAACAGGCTGTTGTGAGCCCTCCAACCTGAGTGCTAGGAACCAAACTTGGGTCCTCTGGAAAAGAAGTATGTACTCTTAACTGCTGAGCCATTTCTCCAGTCCCAGTTTTTTTTAATTTTTATAGATTAGCAAATTGGAGCTCAAAAGGAGATAAAGGATCCAAGCATGCTGGTATGTATATACCTGTAATTCCAGCCATGGGTAAGTGGAGGCAGGAAGGTAATGTGTTTGAACCCAGCCTGGGCTATAAATAGCACAACAACCTTGTCTCAAAAGTGGGGTGGCAGGCAGAGGCACAGCACATATTTTATAGGTGTGAAGCCTCCATGTGAGGCTCTGGGTTTGATATTCGTTACCATACAGGTATGTTCTAACCTTTTAATGTTACAGAAAGGGTATGTGTCTGGCAGTTGGATACCCAGCTCCCAGCTCAAGGTCTACACTTACCCAAGTGTGGTCATGGTAACAATGGTATACCAGAAGGCAGCAGGGATGCTTGTGAAGTTGGTCTTGCTAGTGCCCTTCTCAGCATAGAACATGACAGTTGCAAAGATGATGATGGCCATGGTGAGGGAAAAGAGGAGAAAGCCCAACTCGGAGGCACAGCTCTTGAGGGTGTAGCCCAGAATCCGCAAGCCCTGGGAGTGTCTAGAGAATTTGAAGATTCTGAAAACCCTGAACACACGTAGGGTGACGAAGGCACCAGAGACATCATCATTCTTGGGCACAAAAAGCCCAATGTAGTAGGGCAGGATGGCTACCACATCGATGAGGCTCATCACACTGCGCAGGAAGCGGCAACGGCTGGGGGCTGCAAACAACCGCAGAAGGTATTCCCCGGTGAATATGAGTACGCAGGCTGTGTCCATACAGAAAAAGGCCGTCGGGAAGCGGTCACCACAGGGTTGCTCTCTCGTGGGTCGCCGGGCAGGGCCACGGCATGGGATGGTCTCCACTACATTGGCGATGACCGACACGGCTATGAAGAAGCCAGTGACATAGTAGAAAACGAGTGCTGCAGTGCTCGTGTGTGGGTTTTCGAAAGCTCTCCAGAGTCGCTGTCTCAGGGAGCTGCCTGCTGGAAGGGCTGGACCTTCCCCGGCCTGCTCAGCCTCCTCGTCTTCTGCCAGGCGCTCTGCATTCTCCTTCTTTCGGTCCCTGTACTCTTCAAGACAGCAGTCGCCCACAAGCTCTGGTACCAAGCCATAGAAGGCCAGCTCCTCGTCGAAGGCCTGGATGCACTCCTGCCTGGGGCAGTGCAGCCGGCCTGTGCGGTAGAAGTTCAGCACGTGCCGGAACATGTCTGGGTCACGATCAAAGAAGTACTCGCCTGATTCAGCATCATAGAAGAATTCCTTCTCCGAGCTGCCCAGCAATGTGTCTGGATAGCGATCCAGCGTGTTTTTCCAGGTCTCAAAGCGCCGACCGCTCACATTCACCACCAGTACCTCATCACCTCGGGATGCCTTCACCTCCGGTGCAGGGGGCAGGGGCTGCTGGGCTAAGGGCAGCCAGCCCACTGCTGCAGCTCTTGCAAATGGTAGCCATGTGGCCACACCGGCCGCCATCCTGCAGCTCCCCCAGGCCCAAGGAGACTTGGGGGTGTGATGTTTAGGAGAATGTGGCTAGATCCAGGATGGTGGAGGCTTGGAGAGACCCTGGGCTACCCAGACAAGGAAACTGATGTGTGTGTGTGTGTGTGTGTGTGTGTGTGTGTGTGTGTGTGTGTGTGGAGAGAGAGAGAGAGAGAGAGAGAGAGAGAGAGAGAGAGAGAGAGAGAGAGAGAGAGAGAAACCAATAGGAACCAGAGGAGGAGGAAGTAGAGAGACAGACAGGCGCTTGGGGAGTATTGGGGGTTTCTAGGGGACTAAGAAGGGGTTAAAGTGCTAGAGGAACCAAGAAGGATCCTCAAGTCTAGAAAGACTGAGATGAATCTAAAGTCAACACATTCCTGAGAGATGTCTGAGGGTGTTCAGAGGGACCAAGACATAGGTGGGAGGTTGTTCACACTCTCAAGAGTTCCCAATAAAGGAGGGCCTGGAACCCCTCGGTTGAGCTGAAGAGGAGGCAGATAGAGGCATTCAGAGAGTTGGAGAACAGGACCAGAGATGTTTGAAAGAGGCTGAAGGACTGTCCACGCCCAGAAGACTGATGGGAAAAGATGCCTGGGTTGGAGCCCCCTTGCAGATCAATAAAGGGGACTGGAGCATCTCAAGGGTGGCTAGACAGCGGGAGGTTGTAAAGATACTAAAAAGTGTCTGGGGAGTGACTAGCGCTGCCAAGAATAGCCTGGAGGATGTGTCTACAATCTCCAGGAGTTCCAGGGAAAGTAGCAGAGGTGAGGGCCCTCTAAAGAGGATTGAGAAAGGGGGATAGCTAAAGTGGTATATGGGACTAGCTTATTTTTTAAGAGGCCAGGGGATATGCAGCAGAGAGGTTCCCTGGACGGGGCTTAGGAAGCCTGGTCCCTATCAAGAGCTCTGAATGAGGAAAGGGGGGATGTGGGGAATCCCAAAGGGCCAATACTCAACTGGACTGAAGTTGGGTATAGCCCCCTGAGCACACAAGAAACTCGCAAAAAACTATGCAAAGAGGAAGGGAATTCCCTCAAAATAGGTTGGATAGGGGGCGGGGTATTGGAAGTTGGGTGTGTCTTCCAGGAGAGGGGGCAGCTGAACCTTGCAGGAAGCTGGTAGGGGAGACTAGGAGAAGGCTAGGTCCCACCGTTGGAGGCAGGTCTGAGGAAACTACACCCCGAGGGGCTGGCGGTGTGTACCCAGCAACAGCAGTAGCAGCAGCAACAACAGCAGCAGTAGCAGCAGCAGAGGAGGAGGAAGCGAAGAGCCACAGCCAGGCCTAGGAGGGAAAGGTGGAACAGGCGGGGGCGGGGTGGGAGACAGGGGGAGGAGGCTGTTGGGTCCTTGGAAGAAGGCTCTGGAAGGACAAGGTCCAGTGGGACCCCTGGAGACTGTTCCAGGATGGACTAGGACATGGGGACCGCACCAGGAAAAGACAAGGACAGAGCTAGTGATGGTCCCCTCCCTCTCCCCACAGGGCTGTCCTCACCTGTGTCCCTGCTACAGCTGCAGCAACAGCGTTGGGGCTGGGGGTACCAAACACCGGAGCTCCTGCCCCTCTGCAGAGCTGCCGGAGTTCCTCCTCCTCCAGCGTTCTCTCCCCGCCCCTCTGGAGCTTGTCGGGAGATGAAGCGAGAGGCAGGGAGGGGCCACGTGGCTCCCAGAGCCCCTTCCCCTAGGATAGCTTGAGAGAGACCCTGGGGAGACTCCGCCTCCTTACAAAGCTGGTTGGGCCTCAGTCGCGTCATCTGGAAAATGGGGGTGGCAGGGAACTTTGCCAGTTCTCCCCACCTCCTACTTCCTGGACTCCCCCTTCTTTCTGCCCAGCTCCTACCCCCACTGCCCCCAGGGGCTCTCACCCCCACCCGTCTGAATCAGCAGCACTTAGCAGAACCAATCGATGGGGAGGCGTCTGTTAATGGCCCCAGAGCGGAGTGCCACGGGGAATGATGCAGTGCTGTGTCCCCTCCCTGCCCCCCCGTGGAAGGGCGGGGAAAGGTGGGGGAGGGGGGACTGGTGGGGATGACCAGGCCTCCAGATCCACTCTGGGGGGAGGGCATAGGTCAGAGCCCAACTTCTAAACCAGACTTTGTGGGGCTCCAGTATACACCTTCCAGTCTGAGGATGCAAGATGCCGAGCAAAGGTAGTGCAGATGGGGACAATCCAGGTACCACTCCCTACCCGTAGGCCCCTTGCCAAAGGAGCAGAATTCGCATCTGTTTGTATCCCATGCCCTCAAATCACACCTCTTTCCATGGTGGGATCTGCTTCTGCCCTTCGGAACGCAGAGCACCAAGTGCCTCTGGGATAAGTCTGTGAGTTCTAACCCCAGCTTCGCCAGACTTGCTGTGCCCTTAACCAGGTGACTTGTTTTCTCAGTTGTCAGAATTATCCCAACTTGACAGTGTCCTTTTGAGCATCAGCTGAAGCAATGTGAATGGGGTGGGCACAGGTAAGGCCTGGCAGGATGCCTGGTCTTAAGTAACTAACGGTGTCTGATGAGAGTGCCTAGCCTTTCAATCCACCCGCCCACCCACGATACTCACTTGCTAACTTTTCATACTCCTAATCTGTCCATTCTTTTGCCCACCCATCCTCCTGCCCACATAACCAATGACCTTACCCATTCCTCTAGGTACCCCTCTGGCCATTCAGTCACCTACCTACCCCTCAGCTTCTAACCGTTTGCCAACCTTTTCCTAAAGACCTTTTTCCATGGGTCTATGCATTCTCCAGCTTCCCCCATCATGTATGCCTCCAACTTACCCTTCCCTTTCATTCGCTTATGCATCCATAATTCCACTCTAGCCTTGCCAGTTTACTCCCAACTTATCTATAAATCCATCAATCTACTCACAGTTAATTCACCCATTTATCCATTTGTCTACCCTGCTAGACATCCATCTGTCCATTTGTACCTCCATTTACCCATACTCTATCCACTTACAGATTCATCTGCTCATTTATTCATCCAGCCATGCATCCGTCTACCTATGCATTAATTTCCAGCCATACGACCACTTATTTATCTCTCAGTCCATCTAACCACTTATCCACCCTCCCATCTGCTCATTCATCTATACCCTCAATTTAATACCCCCCCCATATCTGCAGATATTTCTGCTACTCCCTTTGAGAGGTCTGTCAGCAACCAGGTGAACTGAGACTGGAAGAAGAAAAACTGGAGCTGGAGGCCACCTTCCCCATTCCAGAGCAATGACCACCCCACTCCCAACACGTCCCTCGATTGAAAAAAACAAGACCACACAGTCAGTGCAATGACCACCCCACTCCCAACACGTCCCTCGATTGAAAAGAAAGAGACCACACAGTCAGTTGGTGGGCCCATCTGGCCAGATGGTATTTGGGCTGCAAAGCCTTTACACACACACACACTCACACACATACACACATTGCTGGAACATTGAGCATGGACTGCACCCCCACCCAACATCCCCAGTCCCAAATGCAGAGTAGCCAGGCTTCCAAACATAAATTAAAAAATAAAATGAAAAGAGTTGGTCTCTGGGAGGGAGAGCTCATGCAGAGTTGAAGGCAGATGCCCCTGGGAGCCAAGAAGAAAAAAATCCATGCCCTTCCCTCAGGATCTTTCCCCCACAAGGGCCTCTGGACATATGATGGGGGTCATCAATACCAGCCATAGATAGGCTCCTAGCCCTCTTAATGTCCATCTCCTAAAATATTACATTTGGTGCCAGCCTCTATTTTCCCACCACAACCCAGGGAGTGAATGGCATTCTGGAAGGGAATGGAAGTAGGTGCAGCCCGTAGATCTTTAGTTGGCTTCTCCAGGTTCTAGGTCCGGGTCAGGGGACCCCACACATTCCTTGCTGAGCCGTACAATTTCCTGGGATAGAACTTCCATGTCCTAAGAAACAAATGATCCATCAGGAGCTAGAGAAGGGGACAAAGGGCGCAGCAGCTCTGGTAGCAACTATGAGATGTTATCTGTAGTTAAATGGACTGTTGGGTTAACCAGAGCCCAGTGGTATCAGGCCTTGGATGGGAAGATCCACTACCTTCTCATCTAACAAATGTCCACTTGCTTCTCCAAGGTAGGACCTGGGTATGACTCCCTTAGTGATGAAGGAATATTTGGGTGGGTGGGGGAATCATTGTGTGGGTGAACTCATCAGGAATCTTTGGCAGACAAATAGGTTCACAAATGAACTTTGTAGAGGACAAAAAGGTAGGTAGGCGTGTGACATGTAGGTGGGGGAAAGGGTGATAGCTGAATAGATGAAAGAATGATGCATCACCGGCACTCGCCTTTAATCCCAGCACTTGGGAGGCAGAGGCAGGCGGATCTCTGTGAGTTCGAGGCCAGCCTGGTCTACAGAGCGAGTTCCAGGATAGGCTCCAAAGCTACACAGAAAAACTCTGTTTTGAAAAAAACAAAACAAAAAAAAAAAAACTGAATGGATGAGTGGGTGGAAGGACAGATGGAAGAGTGGTAGGCTCAACTGGTAAGTTGATCGGAGGGTAGAAGAGAGGAACACGAAAGGATGGCCGATGAGTAGAAGGTGGTATTGGGAGGACAAGGGCAACTAGGAAGGGCACAGCCAAGGACTGTGGGTAGGGAGGCAGGTGGTCCACACTCGCCTTGTGCAAGTGCATATTCTTGGTGAGCTGTTCCTCCAACATGTTCTGCAGCTTCTTGTTCATTTCCCGAAGGTTCTCATCGCCTGGCTTCACTAGGTCTCTCAGGACACTGCCCAGCCCACTTCGGTCTGTGTGGCCTGCTGCCACAGACACATCTGCAAGGGTCCAGGCTGAGCACCGCCCCCTCGGCAGAGCCAGGGGCAGGGAACAGGAGAGTAGGCAGAGCCAAAGGAGACAGGAGAAAAGCAAAGAGCAGGCAGGAGGGGAGGGAGAAAAGCAATGTTATGTTGGGGGCAGAGGCTTAGATAGATGAAACCCAGCTGTCATTAGTCATGTGACTCAAAAATAGGGATAATTCTTAACTCATGGTGCTGGGAACATATATATGACTGCATGTGACACACAGAGCGCACAGTAAACCCTCAGAGCATGTCAGTGGGTATTGCTAAACTAGGAAAAATCAGAAAGTAGGGGAAGATTTGAAAGTAAGGAATAAAAGAAAGGAGAGGGAAGGTAGCAGATAGGAGAGGAGGGGATAGCCATGGAGGTCAGAGAAGAGAACAGGAAGGAAGATATAACAAATGAAGATGTTCGGCTAGGTACAGTCATGCACCTGGAAGGCTGAGGCAGAACTGTTGAGAGTCTGAGGCTAGCCTATGCTACAAAGCAAGTACCAGGCCAGCCAAGGCAACAGAGCAAAATCCAGTTTCAAAGAATAAGCAAACAAATAAAAATGGAAACAGAATAATAGTGCTACTAAGTAGTGAAACATAAAAAATACATAAACAAATAGAAAGCAGGGGAGAAAGAAGGGTATAGAAGAAAAGTCCTGGGAAAACACTAGAGAATGCAGGGTTAGAAATGGTAAGGACAAAGGGAGGCCACGTAATAATGCAAAGCCTCCCAGCTTTCCCTCCATGGGTCAAGAAGAGAGAAGTAGCTGCATAGAACAGTGGAAAAGGAGGGGCAGGTGAAGGTTGCACTGGAGGTGAGGGCTGGGGAAGGAGCACTGACCAATCCGGCTGTCCATGACATAGGTCTCAATGATGGCGCTTTTCCGGCAGAGGTCCTCTGCCATAGAGGCACTGCTCACCTCCAGATGTTTCACCTGCAAGATGGTCCACCCCATCTCAAGCCCCTGAACTTGACATTGCCTCCCATGAGGATCCAGCCAGACACCCTTCCCACCTCCAGCCCCATCCCAGGACACTTCACGCGGGGACTAGCAGGTAGACAGACAGCACCTTCTCCTCCAGCATCCATTTCTCCTGCTGTATCTCGGCCAGTCTCTGAAACAGCTCAGCTACCTCCTCATCTGAGAGCTCTGCCGGCCGAGGGGGCTGGGCCTGAGGACTGCTAGATAAAGACTACAAGAAAGAAGAGAGAGAAAATCTAGTCATTCTCAGCATCACCCATCCACCTGAGTTAGGGGGGTGGAGGCACATCAGCAACTATAAGTTCTGAGGCAGCAGCTGAAGGCCAGACTTGGCACTCCTAGAAACTCCACATTTCCTTTGGCCTAAAGGGAGGCAGACAGTGTTACCACCACCACAAGAGTGCTACTGAGAGGACGAAAGGAAGCAAATGACATCTAATTCCCAGATGACAGGAAATGGAAGCAACAGTAGAACAAGCTAAATGGTACCATTAAGAAGCAAGCAGAAAAATCTAAAGGTGGGATGTTTCCTACAGGTCAAATGGTTTGGTTTCTTCCACCAGCTGATGTCAGGAAAATAGCATCAGAACAGACATATAAAGACATAAGGAAAAAAATAAACAAGCAGCAACAACAAAAACCAAGGTCTACTCTGAAGCTGAATGCTAGCTTTTACAAAAAAAAAAGGACACTTTAAAAGTCCTCTAGAAGGCCAGGCAGTGGTGGTGCACACCTTTAATCCCAGCACTTGGGAGACAGAGGCAGGTGGACCTCTGAGTTTGAGGCAAGCCTGGTCTACACAGTGAGTTCCAGGATACACAGAGAAACTGTGTCAAAAAAGCAAAAAAAAAAAATGTAAAACGTCCAACAAGGAGTTGGAGAGATGGTTCAGTAGTGGTTAAGGGCACTCGCTGCTCATGCAGAAGATCAGGAATCAGTTCCCAGAACCCATATAGCAGAGCACTACCGTATCCATACATATCTGGCTCTAGGAATATGATGCCTTCTTCTGACCTCTGTGGGCACCAGGCACACATATGGTGCACACATATATGCATAAAAACCACACAAAAATAAACAAATACCTTGGCTATCCTTGAATTTGCTCTGTAAACCAGGCTTGCCTTGAACTCTGAGATTCACTAGCCTCTGCCTCCCTAATGTAAAAATTTTTTAGTTAAAAATATTTTTCAAAAGCCAGGTGATGGTGGCACATGCCTTTAATGCCAACACTCAGGAGGCAAAGGCAGGCAGATCTCTGTGAGTTCAAAGCCAGCTTGCTCTACACAGTGAGTTCGAGGACAGGCAGAACTGTTACACAGAGACACTCTGCCTCGCAAAACTAAAACAAAAACAAAAAATTTTTAAAAAGTCCTACCAGGAGCTGGGTAGTTGTGTTGCATGCCTTTAATCCCAGCACTCGGGAGGCAGAGGCAGGTGAATCTCTGAGTTTGAGGGCAGCCTGGTCTACAGAGTGAGTTCTAGGACAGGCTTCAAAGCTACAGAGAAGCCGGGCGGTGGTGGCGCACGCCTTTAATCCCAGCACTTGGGAGGCAGAGGCAGGCGGATATCTGTGAGTTCGAGACCAGCGTGGTCTACAAGAGCTAGTTCCAGGACAGGCTCCAAAACCACAGAGAAACCTTGTCTCGAAAAACCAAAAAAAAAAAAACAAAAACAAAAACAAAACAAAACAAAAAAAAGCTACAGAGAAACTCTGTCTCAAAAAAACAAAAAACAAAACAAAAATTCAAAACTGTCCTACTAGGGCTGGAGAGATTATTTAGCTATTATAGCTAAGTTTATAACCAAAACGATAAAAATTTCCACCAAAAATGTCTAGCAGTGTATACATATTAATTGTGTAATGATTTAAAAAAATTCCAAATAAGCCGGGCAGTGGTGGCGCACGCCTTTAATCCCAGCACTCGGGAGGCAGAGGCAGGTGGATCTCTGTGAGTTCGCGACCAGTCTGGTCTACAGAGCTAGTTCCAGGACAGGCTCCAAAGCCACAGAGAAACCCTGTCTCGAAAAACCAAAAAAAAAAAATCCAAATAAAAAGTGTTTGGCAGGAAACATGATGTGACAAATGGCAATAATGATGATAAAGGAAATCAGCCACAGTGACTCATGCTTATAATCCCAGCACTTGGGAGGCTGATGGAAATGGAACATGAATTCAAGTCCAGTCTGGGATACATAGTAAGAATTCAATATCAAAAAAAGAAAAAAGAAAGAGAAAAAAATTAAATAGGGGATAGAAAGATGACCCAAGAGTTAACAGCATTGGCTTCTCTTCCAGAGGACCCAGGTTCAGTTTTTGCACCCATGTGACAACTCACAACTAGCTATTGTACTAGCTTGTTGTTCCAGTGGATCTGACACCCTCTTCTGGCCTCTAAGAGTACTGCATGAAGGTGGGGTACATGCTGATAGAACATAAATATAAAACGAAAATAAAAAATTATTTAAGGCTAATCGCGAGGGCACATGTCTTTTTGTTTTGTTTTGTTTTGTTTTGTTTTTCGAGACAGGGTTTCTCTGTGGCTTTGGAGCCTGTCCTGGAACTAGCTCTTGTAGACCAGGCTGGTCTCGAACTCACAGAGATCCGCCTGCTTCTGTCCTGAGTGCTGGGATTAAAGGTGTGTGTCACCACCGCCCGGCAGGGCACATGTCTTTTAATTCCAGTACTTGGGAGCAAATCAGGCAGATCTGAGGCCAGATAATGCCCAGTGAGTTCCAGGACAACCTGGGCTATGTAGAGAGAGACCCTGTCTCAAAAACCTATTTAAAAAAGCAATAAATAGGGACTGGAGAGATGGCTTAGAGGTTAAGAGCACTGGCTACTCTTCCAGAGGACCTGGGTTCGATTCTAAGTACCCGTATAACAGCTCACAACTGTCTGTAACTCTATTCTAGGTGATCCAGCTCCCTCACATGGACATACCTGCAGGCAAAACACCAATACACACAAAATAAAAATAAATAAATTTTTTTAAAAAGCAATAACTAGCCAGACATGGTGGCACACACATTCAATCTTATCACTCAGAAGGCAGGCCACACAGATCTCTTCTATGAGGTTGAGGTCTACATGATCAACATAGCAAAACACTATCTAAAAAAAAATAATAACAAATAAGTTAGAAAACAGGATTTCCTACATGAGTGGTGCACTTCCCACAATGCTTGTACTTTAAAGCACTAGGAAGGTGGGATTAATCTATGGTGATGAAATAGAGGGGCAGAGAGAATGATTGGCCTCCCATAGATCAGCATTAATTTAAGTTGATGAGTTTGGGAAGAAGTTGACAAAATGTTTGTTAGCGGCAGGGACTGCACCTTAGTAGAACAGTAAATGTTGACATGTGTTCTGCATGCATGTGTATGTGTGAGGCCCGTGTTCTGCATGCATGTGTATGTGTGAGGCCCATGTTGTGCATGCATATATATGTGTGAGGCCTGTGTTCTGCATGCATGTGTATAAGTGAGGCCCATGTTTTGCATGCATGTGTATATGTGAGGCCCGTGTTCTGCATGTATGTGTATGTGTGAGGCCCGTGTTCTGCATGGATGTGTGTGAGGCCCGTGTTCTTCATGCATATATATGTGTGAGGCCTGTGTTCTGCATGTATGTATATGTGTGAGGCCCATGTTCTGCATGTTTGTGTATGTGTGAGACCCATGTTCTGCATGTATGTGTGAGACCCATGTTCTGCATGTATGTGTGAGGCCCATGTTCTGCATGTATGTATATATGTGAGGCCTGTGTTCTGCATGCATGTGTATGTGTGAGGCCCATGTTCTGCATGCATATATATGTGTGAGGCCCGTGTTCTGCATGTATGTATATATGTGAGGCCTGTGTTCTGCATGCAGTGTATGTGTGAGGCCCATGTTCTGCATGCATATATATGTGTGAGGCCTGTGTTCTGCATGCATGTGTATATGTAAGGCCCATGTTCTGCATGTATATATATGTGTGAGGCCCGTGTTCTGCATGTATGTGTATGTGTGAGGCCCGTGTTCTGGATGCATGTGTATGTGTGAGGCCCGTGTTCTGCATGTATGTGTATGTGTGAGGCCCGTGTTCTGCATGCATGTGTGTGTGAGGCCCATGTTCTGCATGTATGTGTATGTGTGAGGCCCGTGTTCTGCATGTATGTGTATGTGTGAGGCCCGTGTTCTGCATGTATGTGTATGTGTGAGGCCCGTGTTCTGCATGTATGTGTATGTGTGAGGCCCGTGTTCTGCATGTATGTGTATGTGTGAGGCCCGTGTTCTGCATGCATGTGTATGTGTGAGGCCCGTGTTCTGCATGTATGTGTATGTGTGAGGCCCGTGTTCTGCATGTATGTGTATGTGTGAGGCCCGTGTTCTGCATGTATGAGTATCTGTGAGGCCCGTGTTCTGCATGTATGTGTATGTGTGAGGCCCGTGTTCTGCATGCATGTGTATGTGTGAGGCCCGTGTTCTGCATGTATGTATATATGTGAGGCCTGTGTTCTGCATGCAGTGTATGTGTGAGGCCCATGTTCTGCATGCATATATATGTGTGAGGCCTGTGTTCTGCATGCATGTGTATATGTAAGGCCCATGTTCTGCATGTATATATATGTGTGAGGCCCGTGTTCTGCATGTATGTGTATGTGTGAGGCCCGTGTTCTGCATGCATGTGTATGTGTGAGGCCCGTGTTCTGCATGTATGTGTATGTGTGAGGCCCGTGTTCTGCATGCATGTGTGTGTGAGGCCCATGTTCTGCATGTATGTGTATGTGTGAGGCCCGTGTTCTGCATGTATGTGTATGTGTGAGGCCCGTGTTCTGCATGTATGTGTATGTGTGAGGCCCGTGTTCTGCATGTATGTGTATGTGTGAGGCCCGTGTTCTGCATGTATGTGTATGTGTGAGGCCCGTGTTCTGCATGTATGTGTATATGTGAGGCCCGTGTTCTGCATGTATGTGTATGTGTGAGGCCCGTGTTCTGCATGCATGTGTATGTGTGAGGCCCGTGTTCTGCATGTATGTGTATGTGTGAGGCCCATGTTCTGCATGTATGTGTATGTGTGAGGCCCGTGTTCTGCATGTATGAGTATCTGTGAGGCCCGTGTTCTGCATGTATGTGTATGTGTGAGGCCCGTGTTCTGCATGCATGTGTATGTGTGAGGCCCGTGTTCTGCATGTATGTGTATGTGTGAGGCCCGTGTTCTGCATGTATGTGTATGTGTGAGGCCCGTGTTCTGCATGTATGTGTATGTGTGAGGCCCGTGTTCTGCATGTATGTGTATGTGTGAGGCCCGTGTTCTGCATGTATGTGTATGTGTGAGGCCCGTGTTCTGCATGTATGTGTATATGTGAGGCCCGTGTTCTGCATGTATGTGTATGTGTGAGGCCCGTGTTCTGCATGCATGTGTATGTGTGAGGCCCGTGTTCTGCATGTATGTGTATGTGTGAGGCCCATGTTCTGCATGTATGTGTATGTGTGAGGCCCGTGTTCTGCATGTATGAGTATCTGTGAGGCCCGTGTTCTGCATGTATGTGTATGTGTGAGGCCCGTGTTCTGCATGCATGTGTATGTGTGAGGCCCGTGTTCTGCATGTATGTGTATGTGTGAGGCCCGTGTTCTGCATGTATGTGTATGTGTGAGGCCCGTGTTCTGCATGTATGTGTATGTGTGAGGCCCGTGTTCTGCATGTATGTGTATGTGTGAGGCCCGTGTTCTGCATGTATGTGTATGTGTGAGGCCCGTGTTCTGCATGTATGTGTATGTGTGAGGCCTGTGTTCTGCATGTATGTGTATGTGTGAGGCCCGTGTTCTGCATGTATGTGTATGTGTGAGGCCCGTGTTCTGCATGCATGTGTATGTGTGAGGCCCGTGTTCTGCATGTATGTGTATGTGTGAGGCCCATGTTCTGCATGTATGTGTATGTGTGAGGCCCGTGTTCTGCATGCATGTGTATGTGTGAGGCCCGTGTTCTGCATGTATGTGTATGTGTGAGGCCCGTGTTCTGCATGTATGTGTATGTGTGAGGCCCGTGTTCTGCATGTATGTGTATGTGTGAGGCCCGTGTTCTGCATGTATGTGTATGTGTGAGGCCCTTGTTCTGCATGTATGTGTATGTGTGAGGCCCGTGTTCTGCATGTATGTGTATGTGTGAGGCCCGTGTTCTGCATGTATGTGTATATGTGAGGCCCGTGTTCTGCATGTATGTGTATGTGTGAGGCCCGTGTTCTGCATGTATGTGTATGTGTGAGGCCTGTGTTCTGCATGTATGTGTATATGTGAGGCCCGTGTTCTGCATGTATGTGTATATGTGAGGCCCGTGTTCTGCATGTATGTGTATATGTGAGGCCCGTGTTCTGCATGTATGTGTGAAGTCCCATGTTCATTCCTTAGCCTTAGAGAGACAGAGACAAACACATAAATACAGAGAAAAAGATAGTAGATAGATAGATAGATAGATAGATAGATAGATAGATAGATAGGCACATAGACAGAGAAGAACTGCTTGTCTGAAGGTCAGTGTAGACAATTTCATGTGAGGGAAAAATGGGAACCTCCAGTCTTAGTAGGTGAAACTTGCCCCTTACCCTGGCTGGGACGGCTGTGGTCTCCTTCTCCTTCAAAATCTCCCTGTAGCTGAAAGAGGAGATGCTACTACTGTCCCCTGTCTGGGTCCGGCTTGGTGAGTTCACCTCAGAAAGAACCAGCTCCTCAAGGCCTGGGGAGTGGAGGAAAAACAAACCTGAGTCCCTTGGAATCTTGGGACAGCAACCAGCAGAAAGAGGCACAAACAGAGATTTTTTTTCCAGTGATGGAATGAGGAAAAGACACAAACTTGAGTAGGCACGCAAACTCAAGATCTGGATCAGGAAGCATCAAGGAACCACTTCTGTTGGTATGCATATCCAGTAGAAGAAAGGGAAGTGGGTGAGGCTGGGTGTGGGCAAGGAGCAGATACCAGATTTCAGTGGCTTCAGACACTGATGTAGAAAAAGGAAGCTAGAGAGTTGAGAGTGCACAGCGGCACACACACATGCAGGGGAAAGCCCAGACAGGAAGCCAGTACATGACGAGACTGACACATTCAGAACAAAGATGGAGACAGACTTGTAGTCTTTCACCTAGACCCTAGTCCCATCTAATGGATAAGAAAGCTGTACAGTATGAAATTCAAATCTATTCCCCACTTCTTAAATTAATCTATGACAAAACACCACTATTATAAGGAGAGGTTCCTTCAGGAGGTTGATTGTCTCAGTGAGAAATTGGTTTGGTGAGAGCTATATGCTTTGCCATATCACTTGAACACTTGCTGAGCATGGTGGTCCATGCCTGCAGGTAGATTACTTGAGGTGAGGAGTTCAGGGCCAGCCTAGCAACTCAGAAGAACCCCATCTCAAAAAGAAAACAGAAAGCATTGGTACTGAGTTTGTGACACTGCCCTTATAGCTGCTTCCAGGTATCAGGGAAAGGATTAGCAGCATACTCTGAAGGAAACTCCAAAGAATCTCCAAAAAGGATGCAGTGCCCGAGTAGGATTCCCCTAGCACCTCAGTTGATGGCAATTTTCTCTAAGCCTGTCTGTGATCTAAGAAATGCATCAAAACCATTACTGAATCTGAGTTATTTCGATGTATTTACAGCTACTCGCAAGCAAGAAAAGGTAGAGAAACAACTCCAGGTTTGTGTAGACATGTCTTCTGCCAGAAGTATCGTGTGTTGAGTTAGCAGTATATTGAAAACAGAACAAGCCAGACGTGGCAGCTTATGCCTGTAACCAAGCTCTAAGGAGGCCAAGGCAGAGCACCATGAGTTTGAAATCAGCCTGGGCTGCAAAGTGATGCTGTCTTAAAAATCCCAATGCTAATAACAGTGATGATAGTAATGAAGATGACAGTGTTAGCTGAGCGGTGGTGGCGCACGCCTTTAATCCCAGCACTCAGGAGGCAGAGGCAAGTGGATCTCTGTGAGTTCGAGGCCAGCAAGGACTGTTACATAGAGAAGCCCCGTCTTGAAAAGAGGAGGAGAAGGAGAAGACAGTGAGGTGCTGTTGCCTATGGGATTCTGTGTCCCATGATTCGCTGTGAGTTCCTAGAGGGGAATGACTTGGGGGTTGGGGCTTGTATCATGGATCCTAAACTCATGTGAGGATTTCTAGAGTACAAGAATAGGAACGGTAGAGAAAGCAGAGAAGTAACAGCAGATATGGAGCAAACAGGAAGACTAGGCAGAGAGGAACAGAGAAGGTAGTAAGAAGACACAGACACAGAAAAAAAGCAGACAGTGCAGAAAGAGAAAAGAATTCAGGCAGGACAGAGGGCTGGAGCAAAGGCTAAAGGAGGTACAGAAGGCAGCCCAAGGGCTGACTTTCACCCAGCTTGCCCTCTCACCTGAGCGGCTCTTGCTGTTGGTGAGGATGTCCTGCAGCCGCTCCTGCAGCTTGTCAGCCCGTTTCCGCTCCAGGTGCAGCTGCCTCTTAAGGTCTTTGAGCTAAAGGTGTGTGTGAGAGGGGGTAAGAGCTGGGGCCCAGGGAGTCCAGAAAGGAGGGGAGGAGGTCACAGGCCTCACTAGCTTACCGCAGCACTGCCCTTCTTTTCCAGGATCCGCTGCCCATCCACTGTGTCCTTTACCTCCTGTGCTTAGAGAAGGCACAGCGGGCAGGTGAAGGCACAGCCGTCTGCAGTGCACACCCTCCCTGCCTCATTATGCAAGTTTCGGCCATGGCTATGTCTGGGACCACAGAGATACCACAGACCTGCTTCAGGCTGCTGATGGTCTTCATGTGACCATCCCGCTCCTCCTGGGCCTGCTGGAGCTGATCCCGCACATCCTGAAGCTCTTTCTCCTTGCTCTGCAAAGCAAACAATGGCTCAGACCATTGCCTAAGAAGCCCATGTTCTCCTGCAGCGGTACCTGGTACCCATAGACAGGAACATCACCGTGCAAGAATCACCTTCAGCTCAGCAGCATGCTCCTCCCGGCACTGCTTGAGAGCTTCCTCTTGTTCCTGTTGCTGCTGCTGCAAGGATTCCTATAAAAAGAGTTCCAGGTCTGCTCATGGCCCCCAAAATTAGTGTGTTCAGTTAGTCAAGGGCAAGTGACTGTAAGCAGAGCTCTTGGGGTGTGACAAAAACACCTTTTTTTTTCTTTTTCTTTTTTTTTCTTTTTTTTTTTTTGAGACAGGTTTCTGTAGCTTTGGAGCCTGTCCTGGAACTAGCTCTTGTAGACGAGGCTGGCTTTGAGCTCACAGAGATCCGCCATTGTGTTATGTGTGAGTGCTTTATCTGCATGTACACCTCCAGCTTGTCAACCCGTTTCCGCTCCAGGTGCAGCTGCCTCTTAAGGTCTTTGAGCTAAAGGTGTGTGTGTGTTAGGGGGTAAGAGCTGGGGCCCAGGGAGTCCAGAAAGGAGGGGAGGAGGTCACAGGCCTCACTAGCTAGAGGGATCTGATGCCCTCTTCTGTCATAAAGGTGCTGGGAACTGAACTCAAGTCCTCTGGAAGAGCAGCCAGAGCTCTTAACTGCTGAGCCATCTCTCCAGCCCCACTTTTGACTTTGAGACAAGGTCTCAGTATATAGCCTGTGCTGGCCTTGACCTCTCAACTCTGCCTCAGCCTATTGAGTGCTGGGATTGACAGGTAACTCACTACAGAGCCAGGGAGAAACATCTTGTAGGAAACAGCATATGCCCTGAGGCAGAAGTAGGAAATGGAAGCCTACACCATTCACATAGTAGATCAAGTGATTTACAATTCTATTTCTTTATTTAACAAAAACAACACTGCATGCCAGGAATATTCAAGTGGTTGTACATATATTAAGTCAGTTTCTATAATCTTCCTAAAATACCTATACAGTAAGGCATTATTTTCAGCATTAATATTTTTACTATTGGGAATTGAAGTTGAGGTCTCATTCATGCTACCAATGAATTACACTTTCTATCCTTCTTATTCCCTTTCTGTCAAAGGTGAAAATGGGCCATAGAAAGATGAAATACATTGCATAAAGTCATCCAACAGGAAGTGGCTCAGCCGGCATGCAAATTTAGGGAAACACTGGCTCCAGTGTGTGCTCTTCTCTGCTACAGGATACTGCCTCTTATTGCTGTCATGAGTTTTCCAGGAAAAGGGGCAATAAATGTTCTTGTTAAAGTAAATATTAGTGTATTGCCAAACATGGGAAGATAGTATATTATAACTTTTTGGCAGAGGAACAATCCAGGAGAAAGACATGCCTGTTAAATCTGCACAAAGACTGAGCATGGGTGCCCCTAACCAGCTCTGCACCTTTACTAGGTACCACCAACTTACCTCAGCATCTTTCAAGCGCCGTTCAAACCAGCCCTTGGCTCCATCCATGGAGTGTACCTGAGCCTGAAGTTCTTCCACTGTGTGCTGAAGAGTCTCCAGTTCCCTTGTTCGAGCCTGGAAGGGGAAGACAGTCAGGAGTTGGGCAGCAGAGCACTGGGCACCCTACGTATCACCTACCTGACCACCAACACCATGGTCTTCAGCTTTTAGAGGAGAAAGGGCATCGTTACCCCACCCACCTTCTCCTCCCGGATCTGCCCCCGGAGCTCGTCCTCCTGCCGTTTCTTGTCCTCATGCAGCTCTCGAAGCTCACGCTCATAACGGGCTCGCACCCCCAGCATCTCCTTCTCGTGCCGTAATCGGACAGCTCCCAGCTCTTCTTTGTGCTGGGACTTCTCCTGCATTGTCTCCATTGCCAGCTCATCCAGCATGACCTTCCGTTTCTCAGCACTCTGGGGACCAGGAAGGTAGGCCAAGAGAGTGGGAATTAACTTTACACCACAAAACACCACCAATCTGTTCCATGCCCAAGGAACTAGCCAGACTTCAGCTCTTCCCTGGCCCTTGAAACTGGCTGAGTCATTTGCCCATCCTTTAGGAAAAGGTCATTTTCTCTCTTTCCAGTTTCAAGATTTGGCCTTATCACTTCCTACCCTCACGGACTGGGCCATCTCTTTCCTTCTTCTCAGGGTGCCCCACCTTCCGAGCTTCCTGGAGGTCCTGGGTCAACTGCTCCTTCTCCTGTCCCATTTCTTGAAGTTGTTCCAGCAGTCGGCTATTGGCCCTTAATGACTCCTAATTCAGGAAAGAAGGGGAAAGTTTGAGGAGAGTCCCTGGTAGGTGCCAATAACCTAGAACACTTCTAGTAGACCTTTCCCTAATAAAGTGGGTGTTATAATCACAATCATAATGGGAGAATGACAGACGCTGCTGCTCGGTCCCCAGTATTTATTCTTCCCTACGCCCTTAGCAACAGAATTTAAATTGGGAATATGACAGTCTATAAAGTATTTCTCTCTTCTCCTTTTCTGACAGGTAGGGCCATGTGATTCGTTTCTTAGTACTCTTTTCTCTTTTTTTGAGACAGGGTCTCACTGTGTATCCCTGGCTTGCCTCTGCCTCTTGAGTGCTGGGATTAAAGGTGTGCTCAGTCACACCAGCTACATTCCTTTTTTTTCTTTTTGAGACAAGGTCTTATGTCAAAAGCCTTTCTTCTTGAGATAGGACCTCATCTCAGACTTGCTATGTAGCCAACAAGGACCCTGAACCCTTAACCCTGCCTCTAACTACCAAATACTAAGATTACAGGCATTGGACACTATGCCTGCATTTGTTTTCTGCATGAACAAGCTCGGGCAAGTTTTGTTTTGTTTTTTTTTTTTTTTTTTTTGCTTTTTCGAGACAGGGTTTCTATGTGGCTTTGGAGCCTGTCCTGGAACTAGCTCTGTAGACCAGGTTGGTCTCGAACTCACAGAGATCCGCCTGCCTCTGCCTCCCGAGTGCTGGGATTAAAGGCGTGCGCCACCATCGCCCAGCTCGGGCAAGTTTTATTAAAGAAAAACTTTCCTGGTTTACTTTTCATTAGCTTATTCTGGCATGCTTCTAATACCAGAATCACAAGGGTCAATAAAGCCAGTGAGCATACTATATAATATTTTCCATATGCTGTGCCCGGTTCAATTTTACTGCCACTGTGGGGATGGACAACATGGAATAATGGTATCCTATTTCAGATTGCCTCAAAACTGGGCAATTGTTGGTAAGGATAACCAATTTCATTTTTCCCTGTTTGATCATTTTTAGAGTCTACTTGTATCTCAACATGCATTTTCCACTTTTCATAATAAACTGGAACCTAGATCTAATCATCTACAGAGACTTTTGTCATCTTCTCTGCAGCCACCATTATTCCGCCTTGAGTGCAGGACAGCTCCCAACCAAGAGCAGCCTCTAAAATGGTCAAGAACAAGAAAGCTTGTTCTTTCCTTTTTTCTTTTTTTCTTTCTTTACTCTCTCTCTCCTTCCCCCCTTTCCTTCCTTTCTCTTCCCTTCCCTTTCTGGTTTGAGTTAGGGTCGCTCTATGTAACCCTGACTGTTCTGGGACTTGCTATGTAGACCAGACTGGCCTTAAAAATTCAGAGATCTGCCTGCCTCTGCTTTCCAGGTGCTGGGATTAAAGGTGCATGCCACCACATCTGGCTTGTGTTTTCTTTCTTGAGACTGGGTCTTACTCTGTTACCCTGGCCTCGATTCCTTGATTTAAACAATCTTACCTCAGTTCCCCACACATCTAGGAATAGAGATGAGTATCACTGTGTCCAGCTCAAGTGATTAATTTGTATCTAGAACTGGTGAGTGTAACCTAGATCTTTAATTTACTATTATGATTTTTTTCATTTGTTTGTTTTTGAGACAGTGTCCCACCATGTATCCCTGACTAGCCTCAAGCTCATGGGGATCCACCTGTCCCTGCCTCCCAAGAGTTTGGAATAAAGGTGTCTGCCACCTGTTATTTTTTGTTTGTTTGTTTGTTTTTTGAGACACAGTCTTGCTGTGTCTCCCAGGCTGGCCTCAAATTCACAATCCTCCCGTGTTAGCTTGTTTAAATTTTTATTTATTTTAGAGTTATTTGGTTTTATGTGTTTAAATGTTTTGCCTGCATGTATATATGTGCACCACATGCATGCCTGGTGCTCAAGGAGGCCAAAAGATGGCATCAGGCCCCCTGGAACTGGACTTAGACAGTTGTGAGCTGCCATGTGAGCACTGAGAATTGAACGCTGGTCCTCTGGAAGAGCAGCCAGTGTTAACCGCTGAGTCATCTCTCCAGCCCTGTGTGAGCTTTCCGAGTGCTAAGAATACAGCCATGACCCACCATACTCAGCAGAGTATGTTCTTAAAAGAAAGGGAGGTGCTCTTTACTGTTATGCGCGCTCCCTTTTCTCTTTCCTTCCATATGCAATGTAAACATGAAGGTGAAATGGTTTCAACAACTACCCTGGAAGCAAAGGCTAGAAGTCTGCGTCAAAAGCTGTAAAACTGAAAAAGAGAAAGAACCTAAGTCTCTGGTAATTGGCGATCTAGAATTCAACACAGGTGTGGTGGCTCATGCCTGTAATAGCAGTTCTTGGAAGGCTGAGACACGATGAATGTCATGAGTTTGAGGCTAGCCTTGGCTACATAATGAGTACCAGGCCATTCAGCAATACATAACAAATAACTGTCTCAAACAAATTAAACAAAAACGGAAAAAAAAAACAAAAAAAAAACCCCACCATCATTAGCATCATTCATACCTGAACAACACACTTAGAATTTTATTTTTTCTTTTGGCAACAAGGTCTCACTCCGCAGCCTTGGCTGGCCTTAAGCTCCTATGAGCAATCCTCCTGCCTCAGACTACCGAGTACTACCATACCAAGCTCCCTAATTAAGTGTTTTACATAAGAGAAAACTAAACTTGTATGTGGGTGTGTATGAATCCTTTGTGTGCATATGTCCATACAAACATGCAGAGACCCGAGGAGGCTATTGGGTATCTTCCTCTCACTTTTGACCATCTTTCTTTCTTTCTTTCTTTCTTTCTTTCTTTCTTTCTTTCTTTCTTTCTCTTTTTTTTGTTTTTCGAGACAGGGTTTCTCTGTAGCTTTGGAACCTGTCCTGGAACTCCCTTTGTAGACCAGGCTGGTCTCGAACTCACAGAGATCCACCTGCCTCTGCCTCCCGAGTGCTGGGATTAAAGGCGTGAGCCACCATCACCCAGCTGCTTTTGACCATATTTCTTTGGGCCAGTGTTTCTCACTAAATCTGTGGCTCATAGCTTTTGGCTAGGCTGGCTAGCCACCAAGCGCCAGAAATCCTGTCATCACCTCCTCCCCCTCCCAGCACCGGAGTTATAGGCACACTTTTTACAGGATGCTGGGGTCTGAACTCAGATCCTCATACTTACAAAGCAAGCACTCTTACCCACTGAACCACCTCCCTAGCATCCCCCTTTGATACAAGGTCTGCTCATGAGGCCCAGGCTGGACTTGATCTTGCTATGTAGTTAGGATGACCTTAAACTTCAGATCCTCCTGTATGTACCCCCTAAGTGCTGATATAACAGGTCTGTATCATAAAGCCTGGCTTATGCAGTGCTGTGGATTGAACCTTGGGCTTTGTGCATGCACAGCAATATAAGTGCTTTGTTAAACAAGCTATATCATCAGCCCTACACTTTTTTAAAATTTATTTATTATGTATACAGTGGTCTGTCTGCATGTATATCTGTACACCAGAAGAAAGTACCAGATCTCATTTTCAATGACTGTGAGCCACCATGTGGATGCTGGGAATTGAACTCAGGACCTCTGAAAAAGCAGCCAGTGTGGTGCTCTTAACCTCTGAGCTATCTCTCCAGCCCCCCTACACTTTTTTTTTACTTGAGACAGAATCTCACTATGTAGCCCTGGCTATCCTGGAACTCACTATATAGATCAGGTTGGCCTCAAAATCACTGAGAATGGTCTGCCTCTGCCTTCCAAGTGCTGGAATTAAAGGCATGTGCCACTATGTCTGGCCCAAAATTTCTTTACTTAATCTAGTATTATTCTAGCCTATAGCTTATGGCAGTCGTCCTGCCTCAGCCTCCTGAGTGCTAGGATTATAGGTAATAGACAGTATACCTGACTTAAAATCTAAAATTTTTTGAGTATGCACACAACGCCACATATGGGAATTCTACACCTGGCCACCAATGAGTCACTCTCAAAGTGCCTAAGTGCTAGGTGTGGTGGTGCACACCTTTAATCTCGGCAGTTGTGTGGCAGAGGCAGGTGGTGTTCTGTGAATTCAAGGCCAGCCTGGTCTACGGAACAAGTACTAGGACAACCAGGGTTACACAGAGAGCTCTACTTTATCTCAAAAAAAGCAGGGGCACTAAAAATATTTTATAAAATTACCTTCAGGCTATATGTATAAGGTATGTTTAGATTTAGGTTTTATCACCCAAATATCTCAGTAATTATATACAATATTCCCAAATGAGACAAAATCTGAAGCAAACACAAACATTACATATGAGAAACTTTACATTATAATACCAGAATGGAGACTCTAGCTGGAATTTTGTTGTTGTTGTTTTTGTTTTTTGGGACAGGGTTTCTCCGTAGCTTTTGGTTCCTGTCCTGGAACTAGCTCTTGTAGACCAGGCTGACCTCGAACTCACAAAGATCTGCCTGCCTCTGCCTCCTGAGTGCTGGAATTAAAGGTGTGCGCCACCACCACCCGGCTCTAGCTGGAAATTTTTTTTAATATATTTATTAATTATGTATACAATATTCTGTCTGTGTGTGTGCCTGCAGGCCAGAAGAGGGCACCAGACCTCATTACAGATGGTTGTGAGCCACCATGTGGTTGCTGGGAATTGAACTCAGGATCTTTGGAAGAGCAGGCAATGCTTTTAACCTCTGAGCCATCTCTCCAGTCCCCTCTAGCTGGAAATTTTAAGCTCAGGTTTGCAGAAGTCAAATTTCCTGTATCAGGACATATAGATACTAGGATGTTAAGCAGCCAGCCAGGAATTCAGGTCTCCCTGATTCCAAAGTCTTCTCCACATTCTTCGAGGACAATTCACTGCACCAGTACTAGGAAACTACAACCCAGGTCAGAAGAAGCATCACCTGGAGCTGGGAGTTGAGGTCGTCTTTCTGTCCCATTAGATCTTCATATTTAGTCTGCCGGTGCTGTAGCTCAGCTGTCAATTCAGTGGTCTGCTCCCGAAGTGTGTTCAGCTCTTGTGTCTTTGCTGTCTGGATCTGGAGAAAGTGGTAATGGAGGAAAATGAAATGCAGGGAGTCCTACTACTCAGGGACCCCTGGGTCTCCCAGTTCTAGGGAGATAGAAAGAAGTATGAAGTGAGGTAGAAAGACAGAAAATTTAAAACAGAAAAGCAGAGAGGTTAGTGGAATATTTGTGAGATAAAACACTATGCAGTGATAAAAAACCCATGCTGCATACTGATAAAGCTCACAGACATAAAGGTACCAGAAAGTAGGCAAGGACAGAATAGCATCAATTTCATTTATATTAAAAGAACAAGCAACATGATTCTATGGTTGCTAAAGGTCAGAATATTGGTAACTTCCAAGGATCTTCTACCACACTGAAAAATGCTCACACAGAGTTATAAAGGGACATAAAAAGACAGACACATTGGATTCACTGATCACACACAAGATTATTCATATTTCATGCACTTTATCATAGAGAAACTAGAATGCCGGAAAAGCAGTAATAGATGGAGAAGAAAGCTGGAAGGCAACAGAAAGGAGGAACAGAAACAGAATTGAGTAAAGGGTCCAGACCACCCTGGCCAGATGTGGACCAAAAGCATAGAGAGATAAAGGAAACGGAAAGATGAGCAAGGGCTCCCAGGTGTCCTGTACCTGCTCCAGA
Organism: Microtus pennsylvanicus; assembly: GCF_037038515.1. Taxonomy (NCBI): domain Eukaryota; kingdom Metazoa; phylum Chordata; class Mammalia; order Rodentia; family Cricetidae; genus Microtus; species Microtus pennsylvanicus. The sequence goes on along the minus strand of NC_134601.1, from coordinate 133,055,883 downwards.
GCAGCCAAGCTAGTCCTCAAGGCATTGTTCTCAGCCAAAAGCCCTTCCACTTGTTCCTGCGCATCTGCACTCTGGATGGACACCTGGCCCCACCCCCACGACAGGTGAGAGCAGGTCCAGAACAGAGGGACAGGACCTACCCACAGCCAAGAAAGAAAGGAGACAGACACCACAGGCACACAGAGCAGGACTAGGAAAAGCAAGACCCCGTGGGCCATGCTTGCTTGGAAAATACCAATTCAGCCAGCTCCCACCCTCGAGCCCAGCTCCCAAGCCCACCAAGTACAACATACTTGATCTTGTAGGGCACGCAATGCTGCTGCATGTTCCAGGCGCTCCCCCTGCCGCTGATCTCTTAGCTCCGCCAAGCTCTGTGGGAAGTCAGGTACCCCATTTCAAACCTCATCCTGGGTACACAGAGATCTACAGACTCCCTCTATGAACACCTAAAAGCATGTTCTCAGCACCTGTGAGGCTTGAACTCGTTACCAGAGATCTCGGATTCACCCAGACTCCAAGCTATTAGGCATAGGGCTCTCAAACACATTCACTCCCTCTCTCCCAGCCTGAGCATTTCTGACATACCTAAGTTCCTGAACCTAGCCTCTGAGGGGTTCATAGTCACCCAGATAGCTTGGAGCCCCAGGATTTTCAGCCCCCAGGGACTGTAACTTTACCCTAATTACCAGGAGTTATTGACATACTTAACCCCCATGTCCTAAGCTTAAGAGCCATAGTTCACACACTCCTAATCCCACACCCTAAAGATTGCAAACTCATGACCTCCTAGTTTCCAGCTCTTGAAGAAGCCTCAGACTGACCCATCTCCATTGCTACTCTGGCTTCCCATTGAAGCACAATTAATAAAAACTCAGAGACAGAAATTGGAGTTCTACCCGAAGACCAGAAAAACAAAGCAGTCACGGGCTCTTAGCTCAACCTCAGTCTGAAAATGATGATCCTGCCTCCACAAAACCTCAGAATGAGACTGAGAGCTGTCTCCTCCCGTTTTGGGATTAAGTTCTGGGATTAAGGGCGGCACCACTACTACCTGGTTTCTATGGCAAACTAGTGTGGCTACTGGGATTAAAGGTGTGTGTCATTGCTGCCTGCTCTGTAAAGTGGCCAGTGTGGCTGTTTTACTTTTTTGATCCTCAGACGAGCTTTATTTATTAAAATACAGATGAAATGCCACTACGTTCCATCTCTGTGAGTCTTTATACCTAGACCAACAACAGCTCCTGAGGATTTTATCCAGACTCTTTCCCAGCCTTCACACTCCAATCTTCTAGGAGTCCTGCTTCTACAAGATACCTTATTCTCCATTCTGAGAAACTTCAGACTTGCCTCCTCTCAGAGGAAATTCAAAGGCTTTCAAGTCAGACAGCCCTAGTCCCCAGGAACTTCACACCCATGTAAACTTTGGAGGTCTCAGCTTTTTACTGCCACCAAGGATCTCCGCACCTCAGAACCACCCACCTAACAAACCCACCTCTTAACATTACAGAACCACAACAGCTTTCCAGACCCTGAAGGTCTCAATTATATTCTGCCTCCAGCTCCAACTGCTCCATATTTGAAAGTCCAGTATCACTCGAACTTCATGTCTTCGAGCCCTAGGTGTCTCCAATATACTGATGTCACAGCTTTTAAAATTTATTACTATTGCTGTTGTTGTTTAAACAGGGTCTCACTATGTATCTCTGGCTGTTCTTGAACTCACAGAGATTCACCTGCCTCTGCCTCCCAAGTGCTGTGTGCGCTACTACAGCCAGCTGATATCACAGCTTTGAAAAGTCTCAGCATCACCCAGTATCTACTGGGAGAGTTCCACAGCTCACATTCACCCTAATTCCTGGTCCTAGACTCCAGTGAGAGTTCTGATTTATACAAACTTGTGGTACATAATCAAAATCCAGCCGGGCGATGGTGGTGCATGCCTTTAATCCCAGCACTTGGGAGGCAGAGGCAGGTGGATCTCTGTGAGTTCGAGACCAGCCTGGTCTACAAGAGCTAGTTCCAGGACAGGCTCCAAAACCACAGAGAAACCCTGTCTCGAAAAACAAACAAACAAAAAAAAAACCCAACAACAACCAAAATCCTTAGATTCCACCTCAGGATCTCTGATTCATGTAAACTCCTAACCCAACTCCTAGGGCTCTGGGTTTCTGAGTTCCCATTTTTCTAGCTCTTAGAGGGCTTACACATACCTATAAGGTTGTTGTGTTTCCAAATATTAGATATCCCAATCAGTCTCTAAAGACCTCATACCTCCCCAGACTGTCTACTCCAAGAATCTTGAGACCCAGTCCCCATCACATCACCTGATTGGCAGCCTCAAGTTCCTGCTGCAGCTTTTGGGTGCGAACCAACTGGGCTTTGAGATCAGCTTCCTTCCGCTGTTGTAATTCTTCAATTTTGTTTCTAGTGGTGACAAGGATAGAGTACATTAGGCAGGGCTAGAGGCCCAGTCTCTCAACTGTACCCCTGTGGTCTTTGGCTAATTTGGCTGGGCATGGTACCTATTTTTCTACTATTGACAACCCCAGTAGTTACCTGCTATCATTAAATAGTGTCTCCTTCTCTGTCTGCAGACGACAAAAACTGCATGCAGAAAGGCAAGCATAGATATGTTATTTCCATAAGCCAATTCCTCTCTCTCTAGGTCCCCAAAACCCCTGGAAAGAAAAGTATACCTTTCCTGTTTCTTTTTCAGTTTTTCAGAGAGCTGAGGGAGAAAGAGGAAGGAGTATAGACAAATAACAATGAGAACACTGACAAAATAAAGTAAACAATAGAAACATTTATAGACACCACACTGAGTCCTTCTACAAGTTGGGTTTTACTTATGATAGTCCTGTGGAATTCTCAGGACATCCTTGAGAACTGAGAGCTATTGATTTTACAAGTGGGTAAACTAAGTCTCAGAAGGGCTAAGCAATTTGATGGCCCAGTTGTCAGCAGCAGCAACACCATCTCCAGCTAGCTCCCTTGGACTCCAAAGACCATTATTTATGCTCCCAAAGCAGCAGCCAATGGCCACATAACAGAATGGCTAGGCTGGGAGGCCTGGAAAGCAGGATCATGATTGGTTGTCTCACCACTGGGCCCCCAGGTTCTAAGGGCATTCTTATATGGATGAATTGGCAAAGCTGCGAGGAAACAGAAGGGATGGGACCTGCCATGCACAAGGTAGAATAGGACTACATTAGCTTATTCCACAATGAAAGCAGCTCTGAAATTTGTGAGCCTCTATTTCACACATGATCAAACTGAAGCTCTGAGGATGCACAATGCTCCTCTGCTGTTAGGAGAAAGCCAGGCGGCGGCAAACCCCACCTTAGCAAGTTCCTCCTGTAGTCTGGAGGTTTCAGCTTGCTTTGAGCTCTGCGGGTGGTAGGGGGGGGGAAGATAAGGGATGGAGTTGTTATCAGCAAGGATGGAGGAAGGCCTCTACTTTTTCCTGTCCCACCTCCCTTTAGCCCATGAGATGGTGATGTCACAGACATCTCTATGGGCCCACAGGCAGGAATACGGCATCTGCTGTCTCCCAGCATCCCAGTCCCAAGAGACCCAGTTTTACCTCTAAGCCTTGCAGCTGCTCCCAGAGCAATTTCTTTTCTTCTTTCTCCATTTCCCATTTCAGCTCCACTTCTGCTAATGGCATGGGAGCCAGGGCAGCAGGGAGTGCATCTCCTGGGGGATCCCCTTGGCCCTCACTGGCAGCTAAGGACCTCACAGTCTCTTTCCCATAACGTTCCTGCAATGCTGTTGAGTAGGACAAGAATATCTGATGGGGGCTGGAGAGATGGCTCAGCGGTTAAGAGTACTGGTTGCTCTTCCAGAGGTCCTGAGTTCAATTCCCAGAAAACACATGGTACTCACAACCACCTATAATAGGATCTGATGCCCTCTTCTGGCATGAAGGTATACATGCAGAACACTCATACATTAAAAAAGAAGAAAAGAAAGAAAAAATAAAAAAGTACGTATGATGAATGAAATCATCTCTGAAGCCTTTTGTTATGTCTCAAATACAGGGAGACCTATCTATCCTTCAGCCTCTCAGGTTGCATAGGAACCTGCCCCAGATGAAGCCTCATTCTGGCAGGTCACAAATAATTTTAAAGCCCCACCAACCTCTAAAATCCTATCTACCATGTCCCATACCATACTTATATATATATAACCTAATTCCTACCCATATTGTACCTGGTCTCATTCTTGATCGTGAATGCAGCACCCACCACCATATAAGCCCCAGCTGCACCCACCACCATATAAGCCCCAGCTACTCACCAAAGGCCCATGTTTCAGAGCCTCCTCACATTCTATCAAGCTGTCTTTCTGCCTTCATCTCAGACCCTATTTACAATTTGGGCTCAGAATCTTACCAATGCTCTATTTCTGCTTAGTCGATATTTCCTTTTCAACATCCATCTGCTATTCTCTAACATTTGCTAAGAACCAGACACTGAACTAATGCAAAGTGAAACCTCTTAATTGCTCCATCTTCCTGGCACAAATATTCTAGTGTACTGTGGATGAGCAGTTTTAGACTCAGAGAAGTAAAATAACCACCAAAATGCAAAATCACACACTTGTTCAGGCAAGGCCAAGTCTCACTCTGGAATTTCTTCTCTTTCTCATAAAAGGATTATGTCCATGCTTGCTCTACTCAAGATGTCCCTATATCCCAGGAAGGCCTCCATGCACCTGCCATGTTCTTCTGCAAGGCTGTGTTCTCTGCCTGCAGCCTCAGCAGCTCCCCGTCCACATGTGGGCCAGCTTGAACAGTTCCTGTTCCTGTAGCCCCTTCCTTCAGTTGCCGGTTCTCCAGCTCCAGCTGCTCTAGCTGGCTGCAGAGCTGAGCAGGGGAAGAGATGACAGAGAAATAGCAAATCAGAACAGTAGCCACCAAAACACAAAGAGCACTCGGTCACTCAGTGTAGAATTCATTAAATTCCCCTAAGAGCCCTATAATGCAGTTCCTCTTATACTTTGAGGATACAGACACTGAGACACAGAGATATTAAACAATTTCCAATTTACACATCTGTTAAGTAGCAAAGTCGAAAAGGGTGAGAATACTGAGAACAACATTCCATTTGTTGACTCCCAACCTCTGAGATGTTAAGCCCTCAGGCTGCTATGGAAGTTGTTAAGCGCCATGGACAGCTCCACTGACACACACACACACACACACACACACACACACACACACACACACCCTCTCCTAATCTGTGTGAAAATATCCTAGCTCCCTGGTTGAGAGGACAGCTTCCTCTCAACCCAGGCATCACAAACAGCTTGTAAGACATTTATAGAATAAACACAGCTTACAGTTTTTATACTTCCAGTCTTTAGCTTTGGAGAGGTATGCCATGAAAATAAAACTCAGCAGGCCCCACTGTTCATTCACCTCCTGGTTAAAACAACAGTTTCACAAGACAATCCCCTGTCTTCACTTTCAGACCAGACTACTGTGGCTGACAATTTATTTTTATTGCCTAGGATATAACATCACTTCTTTTAAAAATTTCTTCACCTGACTGGCTTTTATGTATCCGATAGTGCTCTACTTGGATGTAGGATTAGCCAACACAAAAATTCCAGTCTTTTACCACAATATTCTCAGTTTACTTATTTTTCTCCATTTACTTATTTTTGACCTAGTGTCAATCACAAATTTGTTGGTGGTGAGGGTTTTTTTTTAAAAAATTTTATCTTGTGGGTTGTTTTTGTGAAGGTTGTTTTTGGTTTTGGGTTTCTTTTTATGCTTGTTTTTTTTGTTGTTGTTGGTTATTGTTGCTCTTTAAGATGGAATCTCACCATGTAGCCCAGGTTAGTCTTAAACTCAAAATTTTAGCTTGGTCTTCTAAATACTGGGATTACAGGCATTTACCACCACAACGACTGGCTAAATTTTCTTTTATAACATGGAATCACAAAACAGTCTGAAACTAGATGGCTTGGACATGAAGTTCTATCATGTTCCAGCTGGCTAATCTTGGGACAAATTAATTCACCTCCCTGGGGCTCAATTTTCCTCATCCATTAAAAGGGGATACTAAAAATATCTCATAATTGTATTGTAAGCATTGAACGAATAATGTAGGGCAATTCAAATGGGAATAGGCATAGAAGAAACAGCATTGGTAAATGATCACTATTACTGTTCCCCCCACTCCACTGCACCTACACTGATACAAAATATCAGTGTTCTTGCCAGTTCACACAAGCTAGGATCATCTGGGAAGAGAAAACTTCAATTGAGAAAATGCCTCCTTCAGCTTGGTATGTAGTTGGGTCTATTAGACATTTTCTTGATTACTGATTAATATGGGAGGACCCAGCCCACTGTGAGTGGTGCTACCCCTGGGATGGAGGACAAGGGTGGTATAAGCAAGCAGGCTGAGTGTTCCATGGAGAGCAAGCTAATAAGCACCGTTCCCTCCACGGCCTCTGCTTCAGTTCTTGCCTCCCTTGACTTCCCTTGGTGATGAAATGTGAACTGTGAGCCAAATAATCTCTTTCCTCCTCAAGTTGTTTTTGATCAGTGTTTTATCACAGTAACTGAAAACAAACTATTTTTGTTTGCAAATTACCCAAGCGTTGGGACCATTCTGGGCAGCTTCCAACTTTATTTCCAGAACACAGACTACATAGCAGGTTCCTTTAACTATCATCTGTCCAAGGAACAACTCCTTTCGCAGGCTCTAGCATCAGGTCTTTCTGTAAGTACCGTCAGGGCCTGAGAGGAGTAGGAAGGGGATTATGCAGGAGCCCAGAATGGTGCAGAAAAACACTACCAGTAGTTACGAGAGCACCAGAAAGCTCCAGGGACCAGGGAGAGGGGCCGATACCAGAGGGTATTAATTAAAGTGTAATAAGGTCTAGAGTTTGGAATAACTTCTGTGGAATAGTGAAGTGGACCAATAGAAAAAACTAGAAGTAAGGAGATCAGAAGGCTGTGGAAGTAGAGTGGATGAAAGAAGGTGGAGGTGAGGCAGGCCAAAAACACAGAATGAATGCAAACATGTTTCATACTAAGCAAACACTCTTTCACTGAGCCATATTCCAAGATCCTGGCTAAAAAAGATCTCCTTCTCCCTTGCCTTCTTTTGTTCTCCCACATCCAATGGATAATAACTGTTTTAAGTATGGAGAGGGATGGGAATGCGGCACAGTGATAGAACACATGCTTAGCATGCACGATCCCTGGGTTGGATCTTCATCACCACAAACAAGACATAGTTTAGAGGGGATATGCACTACTGAGATAATGTCATTAAGGAACACTTCTATAGCTCATACTATCTATGTAGGAGCCTTTACATGACTTACATAGATTTACCCACTGAATCATCATGAAAACCCTGTGAGGCAGGTGTTTCTATAATTACCACTTCCATTTTAAACATTTGGGAATTAAGAAACAGGAGGCTAAGTGACTTGCTTAAAGTTATAGTTAGTAAAAGGTACAGCCAAGATCTTATTCTAGGCCTTCTGGTTCCAGAGACCTTACTTGGAATTACTGACTGTTAAATTGCCTCTCCTGGCATTGTAACTGCTTAAAGACTGATTTCTGCTGTATTTTGTCTTGAGTCTTTTACTTTTTAAATAATTTTTGTTTATTCTTTGTCATGTAGCCCAGTCTGGCCTGGAACTCACTATGTAGCTGAAGATGACCTTAAGCTTCTGATTCTCCTGCTCTACTGCCCAAGTGTTAAGATAACAAGCATGTGCCACAACACACAGTTTATGCAGTGCTAGGGACCAAACCCAGGATCTCATTCATGTGAGTCAGGCACTCTACCAAGTATGTCATATCCCAAGAATTTCTGTGGGTTTTTTTGCTGTTATTTTTTTTACAATTTCTTGCCATATTCATGTATTATAATTGCATTCTTCTTCTTTTGCTCTTTATAGCATCAGATGGAGCCTTGGAAACAGAATCCCTTTTCTCTACAGCATATTTTTCCTTAAAAATGCACTGAGACTCACAAAATGATCAACCATGGATACAGAAGACTAGTAGGAGAATAAAACGTGGGATCTCCAATTGCTCAGGAGGGTTAGAAAGAGCCAGGACATTAAAACCAGTAAGGAGATAGAATTAGTCAATCCAGGATGAATTACCTGGAAGAAGTGGAACCCCAGACCCATGTCAGATGAAGGGAAGAAAAAGAAAAGGAAAGCAGTTGAAACACTTTTCCATCCATATTAAGCATTAAGAACTTTACTTAAAGCTCCAGAACACACTGAGGTTCCATAGCACCAGCCCAAAATTATACAAATGGAGACTTGAATTAAATAAAAGGAGTGACTTAGGAACCAAATGAACTCAGGGGCTCAAAGGATCTAATTCCATGAGAGTGTTTCGCCCCACCTGTCAAATGATTGCCCCCAGCAACAGACTAAGGCCTATTTCAGCACCATGGACAGTGTTCAGCGGCAGACCCTGTCCACCCTCTACAGCTGAGCTTTCAGCCTAAGTGGCTCTTGCCCATGCATACACAGGTGCACCATTCCCATTTCCCCCCTCAGCTATCCCGGGCACCAGCACCTTGCTGAACTCGGCCATAAGTGTACTGTTCTGCAAACGGAAGTCCTCCTCCTGGCTGTGCAGCTTTGCCTGCAGCATCTCATTTTCACTCAGCAGTACCTCCACTTCCTGCAGTGGCAGACATGGGCCAGGACTCCAACAAGGGTAGAAAGGATGGGGAAGTAGGTAAAGAAGGGGAGAGAAGGAAAAAATGGCATTGGGTAGGAAGTATATAGGGCAGAAAGAATGAGGCAATATATGGGAAGAGAGACATACAGTGAGGTCAAGAGAGACATGGAAAAGGAGGGAAAGAAACAGGAAGGGAGATATAAACAAGGGGTTAAGAGGGAAGAGAAATAATGATAGGGAGATGGGAAAAGGAGAGAAGAGAGGGAATGAGAGGAGGATCAGGGAATAGAAAAGGCAGGAAGACAGGAACAAACCAGTATCAATGGTAAAAGAATATAGCAAAGAGAAGAGAGAGACAGAAGGAAGGGGTTTGGGGAAAACGATGAGTAAGGAAGATAGAGGAATGGGAAAAAGAGAAACAAGAAGTCAGAAATAGAAAGGAAAACCAGAAAAGAAAAATGAAAGAGATAGAAACAGGAGGAAGAGAGACAAAGGGAAAGTCAAAGAGAAGAAACAGAGGGGGAGACAGGAAGGCAGGACGGTGATTCAGGAGGATAAAGAAAAATATACATAGGGACAAAGAGTGTGAGACAAACACAGGAAAACAAAGACATAGAAATGCAGAGCAGTGAGGAAGTTGCAGATACAATGGGTTTACATAGATAAAGGCCAGGACAATGCCACCAAACAAATATCCCACTAAGACAATCTTGCACACATATTCACCCACCAAAGGCCCCCTTACCTGAGCTTTCTTGCTCTTGCTTAGTGCCTAAAAGGAAGGGTGGAAGAGAGCTAAAGTGAAGAGCAATGGACCCCTCCGTGGGATATAGAAACTAATGTGGCAGGGGTTACGTGAGGGCAATGATGTGTTGTGGGATGGAAATATGTTTAAACACAGAACTTTCATAACAGTTAGAAGCCCACAGAAAGAACTGAAGAAAAGAATGAAGAATGATTGGGAATTCTGGTGCCTTGGTGTCATAGCACCTCAAAAAATTCTTCCTTTCTTCAATGTTTTTGAGGGAGAGAGGGAAATAGTGTCTTAGATTTTAACCCTTTATAATGCTGGATCTCCAAGCTAGTAAATTGTGGCTTCATCCCTACATCTGTTCAAACACATCAATGTGCTTCTCTCTCATGTAACATAGCAACTTCTGTCCCTCTGCTTGGCAGCTAAGGATATTGTCAGGCTGTGGAAATCAACACCCTACCAAGAACTCCAGTTTCCTGACTGCTGGATTGTCTGAATTCTGTATAATTCACCCAACAAGTTTCATTTTAATAAAAATATTTTAATAAAACAAAATTGTATTTATTTATTATTGATTATTATTACTGTGTGTGTAGGTAAACACGCGCGCGCGCGCGCACACACACACACACACACACACACCTGAGTGGTACAGCTTACACATGGAAGTTAGAAGATAACTTCATGACAGTTCCCCTTCCACATTTTTTTAAATTTGTGTGTATGGGTGCATGCAGTGCTCTTGAAAACCAGAAGAGGGCATCATATCTCCTGGAAGTAGACTTAGAGCCAGGTTTGGGAGATGCCATGCATCTGAGTGCTGGGGATGGAACTCAGGTTCTGATGCAAGAGCAGTCAGTGCTCTTAACCACTGAGCTCCAGTCCCTCATCCAACAAGTATTCAGCCTGTACTGTATACAACATTGCACTATACATGAGGACAGAGCAATGAAGAAGGATAAAAATAAGGATCTAGACTATCTCAAGGCTATATTCTACCCTATTTTCAAAGAATCTGAATGGTGGGTTTGGTCTCATGTCACCAACAGGACCAGGACACGTAGGCGCATAAAGAGGCAGTGTGAGTGCAAGACAGGAGGTAGACTCAAGGCAGATTTACTGATAGACTTGACTAATCAAAAGTTAGTGAATGAAGCCACATGTGGTATACATGCCTACAGATCCAGCTACTCAAGAGGTTGAGGAAGGAGGCCGATGTGAGGCCAGAAATTTGGGAGCAGCTTGGAAAACACAGCTAGATTCCCCTTTCAAGACAAAGTTAGTGAACGAAGGCTGGAGATGTAGCACAGGACACAAGACAGCTTGGAGCTGGGTGTGGTGGCAGACCCCTGTAATCCCAGTAGGAGTTGGAGACAGGAGAATGAGGAAAGGAGGATCAGGAGTTCAAGGCCATCTTCAGCTACCTAGCAAGCACAAGGGCAGCCCAGGCTTCAAGAGACCCTGTCTCATAAACAACAAAAAGATCACTTTTGAGCCTTTTGGCTAAAAGCAAATATGGAGAGCTTGCCTAGCATGCATGAGATCCTAGGTTTGATCTGTAGCACCACTCAAAAGAAATTTAGTGAATGAAAATGAATAAGCAATTGATATTAGAATGAATTAAGAGTAAATTTTTAAAAAATCAATAAATTAAGCAAAGCCAGGCATGTCAGCACACACCTATCATCCCAGCACTTGGGAGGCTGGGGGAGGACTACCAAGAGTCTAAGGCCAGTCTGGGCTACACAGCAAGATCCTGTCTCAAAAGAAACACACACACAAATTAAATAAGCAAGACTGATTAAAATTAGCAAACTGAAGAGACTTCTGTGAAAAAAATTTCCAGTGACTGTAAGAAAGCGGCATGTATCATTAGGTCTGGTTCAGTGTAGGTGTTTACTGGGAGATAAATGAGTCAGATGGATAGAGGGAAGCAAGAGGTGGGTGGATGGGTAGGTAGAGGGAGGTACCTTCTGAGCTTTAGTGAACTCCTTATCCAGGTAGGCGACCTTCTGCCGAAGACTGGCAAGTTCTGGTGCAGGGAAAGCAGGGAATCTCAGCCTCAGGTGGTAACAAGGAACTGAAGGGTCATCTTATCAGGTCTCTAAAGGAAAATCTTTGCCTCTAGTCCCCCAAAACCACCCCATCTAATGAGACTCTCTGGGCTCACCAACACCATTCTTCCGAAGTTCATCTGAAAGCTGGTAGTTATTTGTCCGGAGTTCCAGGAGCTGGGTCTTTGGGAGAAGCCAAGAAACAAAAAGGTTTATCAGGAAAGCATTCCTTCCCCACACATGAGGCAACCAAGCCCCTGAGCTCCAAAGACTGGACTGGTACCCCCTAGGTGTTTCCTTAATTGCTCTGCCTTGTCCAGTTCCATTCCCATCACAGCCAGCCTCCTCCCTCCATTGCCCCACTAGTCCATTTCACACCCGGGGCCACCGAAAGGTACTGGCATACTGAAGAGTACTGGAATAGTCGAGCTCCTGTTTATATGTGTTCCCGTGACTCAGTACATGCAGGATAAAATCATCTTGACTGACCTCTTAACACCCTGAACACTGCCCTGGTCAGACCCTGAAAGTCCCTTCGGCAGAAGGCCTATAAAACTCTTTCCCAAGCAAAGAGAATCTGGTCTTTCTCCTTCTCAACTTTCATGAGTCAGGGGGTGTTCCCCCAAGGTCCTGCAGCACTCCTAATGTTTTCAAAACATGTTAGAGTTTCCTTAAGTCAATAAATAAGGGAAAATGCAGCATGGGGCACTGAGCCCTGAAGCTGATTCTTCCCAGAAGCACACACTGACCCCTCCCTCTACTTTTACGTCCTTCTCAAAGCACCAGCCTCCACCTCTCTCACCACAATGGGTTTGGTCCAGGTCAGAAGGCTGGCCTGGCTATGATGGGATCTTTCTTGCCCGTTGTCCCCAGGACTCAGATAGCCTCTCTCCTAATCCTACACCAACTACAACACCTTTCTTTCTTTCTTTCTTTCTTTCTTTCTTTCTTTCTTTCTTATTTTTTGAGACAGGGTTTCTCTATAGCTTTGGAGCCTCTCCTGGAACTAGCTCTTGTAGACCAAGCTGGCCTCGAACTCACAAAAATCCGCCTGGGATTAAAGGTATGTGCCACCACCGCCAGGCTTGCAATACCTTTCTACCCACTTTGAAGTCCCTCTCCAAAGGAGCCCAGTGATTTTTTTTTCTCACACATGACCCAATGGGATAAATCTTCCTTGTTTAAATATCTACCCACTCTTCACAAGATGCCTTCGGTCATGATCCAAAAATGGTGACACTATGTCCCTCCAGAGTCTCTCTCAAATACCCCTGAGCGGGCCAGCTGAAATAATCTTATTCAAAATCTTCTGTAATTTACAGTGCTCCTCCCCATTTATGGTCCAGTGGTCTCATTCTCTTTTTTTTTGGTATATTGAATATTAAAAGTTTATTAAACAATAACACCCATACAACTGTAGCTGAATTGTTTAAATAAGATGCTGGCCCAAGCCGGGCGGTGGTGGCACACGCCTTTAATCCCAGCACTTGGGAGGCAGAGGCAGGCGGATCTTTGTGAGTTCGAGACCAGCCTGGTCTACAAGAGCTAGTTCCAGGACAGGCTCCAAAACCACAGAGAAATCCTGTCTCGAAAAACCAAAAAAAAAAAAAAAATGCTGGCCCAGCCATATCAGAGATATATATGCTATAAACATTATTTTGAAAACATGCAATTAGTTGGTCAGACTTAACCTGTCTAATATCACATGAAAGTCATTATAGAATAAGCAATAAGTATTTTTTTAAATATTTATTTATTATGTATACAGTGTTCTGTCTGTGTGTATGTCTGCAGGCCAGAAATGGGCACCAGACCTTATTACAGATGGTTGTGAGCCACCATGTGGTTGCCGGGAATTGAACTCAGGACCTTTGGAAGAGCAGGCAATGCTCTTAACCACTGAGCCATCTCTCCGGCCCCAGCAATAAGTATTACTTAGTATAAAGTTTATTCACATGTATAAAATTCTGAAATGTTATGGATGACATGCTATTAGAGGAATGTCAAGTATTTCTGTAATTTTTTTAAGATTAGATTTTTGGAGACAGGCATGGGGACATATACCAGAAATACCAGTACTTAGGAAGCTAAGGGGAAAAGATTAATACAGCTTCCAGGCCAACCTTGACTACAGAATGAGACTCTGTCTCAAACAAAAGGATGAAGGAAGGAAAGAAACAAAGAAACAGTAGTCTCATTCTTACATCTTTAGTGACCCTCAGCAGGTCACCTAGCTCCCGGGCCAATAGAATTACTTCTACTCCCTCAACCAACAGGACTCGAAGGTGTTCCTTCATTGTGCAGTGCTACCAGTCCCTCTCAGAGTGCCCCTTAAAAGAATCAACAGGTCTGTGAACCTGGTCAGACTTCTCCCCCAAACCCGGTGATGTTCCCCCCTGAAATTCCAAAATATTATTCTTTTATATCCGCTAGTTGTTCCTCTAATATGGATTAATGGTATTACCCACTCAGAATAGTCTTCACCCCAGATCTAAAGGAATCATCCCAATCCATGCAACTATCCCCCTACCTCTTAGGATCCTCTACCACCAACGGCACAGCAACTCTAGGGAATAGATCCACGGTTTTCCCTACTCCCCTAGCCTAGTGGTATCTCCCTCAAACTTTACACCTCCCACCAGTTCATGGTCTTGCCCTGTCAAACCACCCCCACCCCCACACACACATGACGCAAAAAGCCAGATGCCTGCTTCCTTTCTCGCCAGACAAAATAATTTCTCCTTCTCAGGCTCTCCATCCTTCAAAGTCAAACATCATCACCAGTTAATGGTATGCCCCACACAGGAGCACAAAGGTCTCGCCCGCACCCAGGACTGAGAAACGTACCGCCTACTTAAATACGTTCTACCAACCTCACAAAGCTAATAGAATCTAACCTTCAGAACCCCCATAGAAATCTTCGAAGTCAATAGCGTCGCCACTCAAAGCCTCAGCTTCCCTTCTCCAGACCACCCCCTTATACTCAAGGCCCATCCCAACCAAATCCTCAGAGCCTATAGTACGACCTCTTTCTACCCCGCCCCCAGACTCCTAGCCGGGTGGTCTTTCCCCACGTCGAGCGGCACCTGCATCCGTTGAAACTCCTCTTCAGACAGAGCTTGCGCCATGTTCCTCCCCCCCCGCCCCCCGCAAGCGTTATGCGCAAGCGCAGCTAGTGCGGCCTGTCAGTGCTAAGGTCGGAGCGAACCACTGACCAGGAATGGGGGAGGGAACTAATCAAATGCTCAGAGTTTCAGAGACAGAGAGAAGAAAACGATGCTTAAAGGTCAGGCAAATTTTATTTTGATGTTTCACCAAATTGTCAATTGTCTGTTATGGCTTTTGAGCATTTACAGACTACTCATTGTTATGTGATGTTATGGTATCTCTGTATCATGGGTGGACTTGTCCGTAGGGAAGTAGTCCTCCGACAGAAAAAAAAATAACCCTTCCGCGATGCTCCTTTAAGAAGAAAGTGACTTAATAACCATGAAAATGAAAGCGGAAGCTTCCTGCAGTCTTGTTCCGGCCCTCCACCGAGTGACCCCAAAGGGGAATCCCGCCTCACGTTAAAGACCTTGACCACTTACCCCTCATTTTTTTTAAAAGATCTGACAATGATTTTATTAACACAATGCTGGATATTATATTAGGGAAAAGATGTAGTCATTGATAAACTAAAAGTTTGCGAGAAGAGACAACAGCAATTAATAAAAAAGACCCAGAAAACTCCATTAAAAATAAAAACAAAAACTAGCTCCGTGGACGAGAGTTTGGTAGCATAAACAAGGTTCTGGTTTTGATCCCCAACACAGAAACCAAAACAGAAACAAGTATTTAAATGTGTCCAAACCCTCTCGGATCTGAAAGAAAAGGTTGCTCAGTGTAGTTGCATTATTTTCTCATAGAAATGAAATTCTTTTCCTGCTTCGGGAAATATAGTCAAGTAGGGCTTTTGTAATTTGGAGGATTTTATTATATGCTGTCTGTCTCTATATAAACACGGTCGTTTAAAGGATACTATCCTACGACTTTTGAGACACCTATGTCACCACAATACTGGGAGAACACTTCCATCACACCTTAAAGGGTCTTTTGTGTCACGGCCCACCCCCTATCCCCCCAATTCCCCACCTCCCCCCAGCCAGAGAAACATTGTTTAGCTTTCTGTCCTGTCGAGTACATTTAACTGTTGTAGAAAGAATTTCACACAAGTATAATGAGATACTATGTATTTTTGTATCTCTTTATTTTCACGCTCATTTACGTTTTGGGATTCATCCAAGTTGTGGCATCAGATTGTTTTCTTTTGTGAGTGGGTAGGATTTCCTAGTATACATAGGCCACAACTTGCTTATCGATTCTTTTAGTGTGGCTTAATTCGTGTTTTTGTTATAAATGAGAATGATTGATTGTCTTTTTCATATGTTTATAAAGACTATTTTAATAGTGTGTGTGTGTGTGTGTGTGTGTGTGTGTGTGTGTGTGTGTGTGTGTGTTGCTGGGGATCAACCTAAGGACTCTTGCATGCAGGCAAGTGCTCCATTTCTGAGCTGTACCTCCAGGCATTAATATCCTATTTTGAAGCAAAGTTGGAGATTATTAAGAAACAGATTTAACATAGATTTAAGCACAGAGAGAGAGAGAGATGAGAAAATGGCTAGAAAACGGATAGTACACTTCCAAAACATGGGTATGGACTTCTCAGGAGAAACTAGTGGGTTTTTATCATTATGTTGTCATTGTTTGCTTGGTTTTGGACAGTGATGAAAATCAAACTCTTAGATGTGTGCCTGCAAAATAGCATCTGCCACTACACTATACACACACATGCACACCACACACACATGGTCCCATGCTACAGAGTGTGGCCATTTTTCAAAACAAAAATGAATAATATATAACTTTCTTCATATTGTCTGTTCTCTGTGGCTTTTGGTCTCCCACTTCACGTTTCCAAAGTTCCTTGTACATTAAAGGTATTGAAGCTTTACTGTAATATAATTTATTTTTTTCCTCTCAGCTTGTGTATCAGAGTTCTCCAGAGTAACAGAACTTATAGAATGGGAATTTATTAGAATGACTTAAAGCTGCAGTCCAGCTCAGCCAACATTGGCTGCCTATGAACAGAAGGTCCAAGAATCCATAGTTGTTTGGTTCACAAGGCTGAACATATTAGCTGGTCTTCAGTGTTCACTGGAAGTCTGAAGAAGTAATGGACTTGCTAGCAAGGTGAGAACAATCAGGCAAAGAGAGGGAGCAAGCCTCCTTCTTCTGTGTCTTTTCAATAGATTGCCAGCAGAAGGTGTGGCCCAGATTACAGGTGGATCGTCCCACCTCAAAAGATTGGGATTAAAAGTGAGTCTTCCTACTGTAAATGATTTAATTTTTAAAAATCCCTCACAGATGTACCCAGTCATTTGGGTTTTAATTTCAGATGTAGTCAAATTGGCAACCGAGAATAGTCATGACAGCTTTTCATTTATTTTTCATCCACATTTATCACAGTAGCTACACACATATATCATATATATGGGCATACATGGTGGGATATATCACCTATATCAACACACATATATACATACTATTATTATTTCTATTCTAATTATTTTCATATGTGTCTATACATATTTTAAAACTGTAGGAGGAGAGGCCGCTCACTTGTCCCCAGTCGCTTAGCCCTGAAATAATTACACAGAAACTGTATTCATTAAATCACTGTTTGGCCCATTAACATTAGCTTCTTATTGGCTAACTCTTACATCTTAATTTAACCCATTCCATTAATCTGCATATCACCCTGGCCTACCAGCAAAGTTCTGGCATGTCTGACTCTGGTGGCGGCTCCATAACGTCTCTGACTTCACCCTTCTTCCTCCCAGCATTCAGTTTCATCTTCCCCACAGACCAAAGTTCTGCCCTATCAACAGGCCAAGGCAATTTCTTTATTCATTAATGGTAATCACAGCACACAGAGGGGATTCCCACATCACAAAACAAAAATGAATTAATACTGATATTCCAGTACCACAGATATGATTTATTACAGATTTCCCTTCCTCTTATCTGGGAATTCTTACTCCAACAGTGAGAACCTACCTCCAACTTCCACCATCCACTTATTTAATTCTTCACTCCTAGTATACATATGCAGCAGTATTAAAACTGTTAGGGCTGGAGAGATGGCTCAGTGGGTAAGAGCACTGACAGGTCTTCCATTATAACTGGGTTCATTTCCCAGCACCTACATCAATGCTCATAGCTGGCTATAACTCCAGCTCCAAGGTATCCAGTGCCTTGTTCTGGTCCCTCTGGACATAATTAAAAACAGACTGTTGAAGCACATATGTGCCTTTGGGAAATAGTGGCACTTGACAGCCAAGTGCTTTTGTATAGTTTCTTTTGTCTTTGAAGTTTCTGTATCAGTTTCCTTCCTTCCTTCCTTCCTTCCTTCCTTCCTTCCTTCCTTCCTTCCTTCCTTCCTTCCTTCTCTCCTCTCTCTCTCTCTCTCTCTCTCTCTCTCTCTCTCTCTCTCTTCCTTTCTGTTTTTGTTTTCTTTATTTTTTTATTTTTGTTTTTCAAGGCAGGGTTTCTCTTTGTAGCTTTGGAGCCTGTCCTGGAACTCACTCTGTAGACCAGGTTGGCCTCAAACTCACAGAGATCCACCTGCCTCTGCCTCACAAGTGCTGGGATTAAAGGTGTGTGTCACCACCAACTGGCTGGAAACTATTTTTTTTTTAATTTTTCGAGACAGGGTTTCTCCATAGCTTTTGGTTCCTGTCCTGGAACTAGCTCTTGTAGACCAGGCTGGCCTCGAACTCACAGAGATCCGCCTGCCTCTGCCTCCCGAGTGCTGGGATTAAAGGCGTGTGCCACCATCGCCCGGCAGTCTAGAGGTTTCTAAATGTGCCCTGGAAGAGAATCTTCTCTCCAGCAGCCAGAGCTCAAGTTGTGGAAAATCAAACCAAAGCCCTCAGTAAAAGGTTGTCTGAATTATAGTAAAAATTCAAGCTCCAGCCTCAGAAGGTGTGGGCGCTTAGAGTAAGGGCATTAATTGGTAAAGAATGGTGTCCTGGCTAGTTTTGTATTAACTTGACATAAACTAAAGTCATCTGAGAGGAAGGAATCTCAATTAAGAAAATGCAGCTGGGCGTCAGTGGTAGCACACGCCTTTAATCCCAACCCTCCAGAGGCCAGGGCAGGCAGATCTTTGTGAGTTCGAGGCCAGCCTGATCTATATAGTTAGTTCCAGGACTGGCTTCATAGCTACTGAGAAACCCTGTCTCGAAAAACCAAAAAAAGTAAAAAGAAAATGTTTCCAGGGGCTGGAGAGATGGCTCAGTGGTTAAGAGCGCTGACTGTTCTTCCAGGAGATCTGGGCTCAACTCCCAGCACCCACATGGCAGATAACAACTGTGTGTAACTCTAAAATCTGACACCATCACACAGACATATATACAGGTAAAACATCAATGCAAATAGAATAAAAATAAGTTAAAAAAAAGGAAATGCTTCTATAAGATAGGGTTGTAGGCAGACCTGTAAAGCATTTTCTTTACTAGTAATTGATGGGTGTTGCCATCCCTGAGCTTGTGGTAATGGCTTCTAAAAGAAAGCAGGCTGAGCAGGCCATGGGGAGCAAGCTGAGAAGCAGCACCCCTCCATGGCCTCTACATCAGCTCCTGCCCTGTTTGTGTTCCTGTCCTGATTTCTTTCAATGATGGTCAGCAATATGCAAGTGTAAGCCAAATAGACACTTTCCTCCTCGACTTGCTTTTTGCTCAGGTGTTTCATCACAGTAATAGTAACCCTAATTCAGACAAACGGGCTCTTCAGGGAACTTGGAATGTAGATGTGTGGGAAGACCCTACTGATGCTAAGAACTCTGAACCCTCAGATTCTCAAGGGTTTATCTCACCTGAGGAAGTCCTCTCTCTGTCCTCAGCAGATGCACCCTCAGTCCACCCCCTGAAATACTGCCTTTTCTGCTTTGATTGAGGAAATCAATCCCGAGTTGTCCGCTAAACCAGCAGTGACTTTCACTGAAGGTGATGCCAGGCAAGACAATACTGTTGTCCCTCAGGACCCAGAAACAGTTGCCTCTAGACCTATAACCAGACTCAAGGCAAAGCAGGAGCCTAGAGGGGAGGTAGAAAGTGTAGTGCAGGAGGAGATGCACTAAGCTACTAGAGAGCTTAATGAGTTTGCTATTTCATTCTAGCAGAAGGCTGGAGAATATGTGTGGGAATGGATTCAAAGGGTGTGGGATAATAATGGAAGGAACCTAAAAATGGATCAATAAAAGGGTCCACTGAATGGAGATTCTAGGTCTAATATGGAAACTCACACAGGTAAAAAAGGTGTCACTTGAATGATTGACTGAAGTATCCATTTGTCAAAGGCTGGCCTACTGAAAAGGAGTTGGAGATGCCTGATAGCCCTTTGTTAATGTTGATGAAGGGATTTTAGGGCTCAGGGAAGAAACTGGAATGGTTGAGTGGGTACACTGTGTGAATCCTAATCCCCCGCAATGGGAAGGCCCAGAGACAGACCCTTCACTAATCCTATAAGATGCAGAATGGTGAGGGGCACCAGCACATCTGATGAGCTTCGCTGTCGCCCTGTTCCCTGTGCCAGACCTTAGGCCTGGAGACGCTGCTGCTCAGTTGGGTGAGTTAAATGCAGTGGTTTAAATGGGCCCCAAGGTAACCAAGGCCAGGTGGCAGCACTGAATCTCCAGAGACAAGGTGGCTGTGGTTATAATGGGCAGCACGGACAAAGCCGTGTCCATAATGGCCCAACCAGTAATGGGCAGCACAGGCAAAGTGAATTTTCTGCTGGCATGACTCACATGGACCTTTTGTACTGGCTAATCAATCATGGTGTTTCCAGGCATGAAGTAGATAAGAAGCCTACTGCATTGTTGTTTGATCTGTATATGTGGGAAAGTTCTCAAACAAATGAAAGCAAGGCCCCATTGGACCGTGGCAAAGGGAATCTTGGCCTGTGAACCAATTTCCAAGCTTGAGTCAGTTTGCAGACCCAAGAACCCATTGAATGAACGGGTGGCTAGGTTCCCTTAAGGAAGCACCTTGTTAAAATACCTGAGAGTTTTGCTGTTAGCCTTTCCCCAGTCCTTCCCCAGAGGGACCCCTGGCCTTTTACAGGGGAACTGTACACTGGGGAAAGGAAACAGCCAGACTTTCTTTTTTTTTTTTTTTTTTTTTTTTTTTTGGTTTTTCGAGACAGGGTTTCTCTGTAGCTTTGGAGCCTGTCCTGGAACTCGCTCTGTAGACCAGGCTGGTCTCGAACTCACAGAGATCCACCTGCCTCTGCCTCCCGAGTGCTGGGATTAAAGGCGTGCGCCACCATCGCCCGGCATAGCCAGACTTTCTGAGGTCTATTGAATACTGGTTCTGAATTGATGCTGATTCCAGGACACCCCAAGAAGCACTGTGGCCCTCCAGTTAAAGTATGGGCATATGGAGGCCAGGGGATTAATGGAGTTTTGGCTGAAGTTCAATGCACAGTAGGTCCAGTCCCGGAACTCATCCTGTGATTATTTCCCCAGTCCCAGAATGTATAATTGGGATAGATCCTCTTAGAAGCTGGCAGAATTCCCACACTGGTTCCCTGACCTGCGGAGTGAGGGCTGTATTGTTGGAAAGGCTAAATGGAAGCCTTTAAAATTGCCTCTGTCGGGGAAAATAGTGAATCAAAAACAGTATCGCATCCCTGAAGAAACTGCAGAGATCAGTGCCACCACCAAGGACTTGAAAGTTGCAGGAGTGGTGGTTCCCACATCTCCCTTTAACTCTCCTACCCGGCCAGAGCAGAAGACTCATTGCTGGAGGACACTCATTTCTGTAGCAGTTGAGTCTCATGGGAACTCCCCTGGGAAAGATGTTAGACACGTGTGCTGCTTTATCTGAACCGTGAGACGCTCAGCTTGTGAATGGAATTCACAGATCAAACAGGCAGTGTCTTTTTTCCTTTTCTAATCCTGTTCTATCTATATTCTTTCATTGTAAAGAAGCATGGCTACCATCAAATCTGAGGGTGCTCGTCGGGTGGTGGTGGTGCAGCCAGGCGGTGCCTTTAATCCCAGCACTCGGGAGGCAGAGCCAGGCGTATTTCTGTGAGTTCGAGGCCAGCCTGGTCTACAAGAGCTAGTTCCAGGACAGGCTCCAAAGCCACAGAGATACCCTGTCTCAAAAAAACAAAACAAAACAAAACAAACAAACAAAAAAACAAAAAAACAGGGTGGTCTTTGAGATCATCAAGACAAACACAAGCACAAAAAAGTTGCTGGGAAAAGAAAAGATGATAAAAATATGAACACTGGAACAGCTGGTTGAAGGTATATAGGCATTGCTGCTTTGTGACTTCAAGTCTGAAATTATTTTAAAATATAAATCTTAAAATTGAGTGCAGTCTAGTGGTATGTTTGCCTAGTATATGCCAGGCTTCTGGGTCCCATCCCTAGTGTGCATACGCACACAGATACACACACAAGAATATTGCATCTGTGGTACATGAAGAATAATTAGCTTTCTTGAAATGGCTTTCTCTGGGTTTGGAACGGAGTAATACTAGTCTCTTAGAACAAGTATCCTTATTTTAAGATCAGTAAGTACCCTCATCTCTTCAATTTTCTAGATGAGTTTGTACAGAATTGGTACTATCTTTCTCCTAAGTATATGGAAGAATTCTTCCAATCTCTCCCCCCCCCCCCGCCACACACACACACACACTGGCATTCTGTATCCTTCAAAGAATTTGCTATGAGAAATATTGGCATGAAGTTGTTCCCTTTATTAGCCAGTATATATTCATTATACACAATAATGGGCTTCATTAAGACATTTACATACATGTATACATTTTGGTCATATTCACCTCCATTATCCTCTCCTGTCCCCCTTCTCCCCCCACACTCCTTCCTCTCCCCAAGCAGTGCCTTTTTATTTTCAAGCATTTTTTGTGATCTAATGAATTTCATTAACATGGGCGAGGGGTTATTTACAGGAACATGGGCCTCTCCCTTATCAGTGGCCACCACTGAGGAAACTGTCTCTCCCTTCTGCTACCCTCCTCAGGGAGGGGTAGAGGCTTAAGCTCATGAGGCCCTCCCCACTAGCAACAGTGAACTGCCTAGAAATCCTTAAGGACTAGGTGTAGAGGGCCGGTTTTGAACTGCATAGAAACTCTGTGCAAGGGAGACTTGAGGTAGCATTCTTGCTGACACGCTTGGCAAACCAAGCCAGGAGGAGGCAAACCTCTTCCATCAGTAGAGTGCCTTGCCAATGGTCAGTCCTTGAGAACACAGATGTGCACTGTAGTTCAAAGGCTCTGATTAGGTTGTGGTTTGTCTCCTGATGAGGTATTTTTACATTATTACAGCAAGAGTTTTTTTTTTTTACAGCAAGAGTTTTTCCCATAACACCAAGCCTTTTGTTTAGATTAGCTAGGGCACGAAGCTCTTGAAATTATTTGCAACCAAGTGACTAGTCTATGAAACTCTTTTCATGTATTATGGGAACCTAGTTTGAATCGTGATTCGAGTATTATAAAGGAGCACTGGCTTTGCAATAAAGTATGCAGCTGTATCTCCTACTCTGCATCCCCTGTGTCCTGATTTCTGCGGCACTACCCAGGGTCATCTATAACCGAGGAGGTTGGGGAAGGGTCCCCAACAATTGGCGCATGAATAGGGACCCCGAAAGAACATCAGGAGTGCCGGATAATACGGTAAGTAATTATAGGGTAATGGGACAAGCTAACTCTTCTCCGTTTCTGTCTATGCTTAAGCATTTGCTGAAAACTCGTGGTGCTCATATATCTATGTCAGACTTAGAGATGTGTCTGAAATTATCAAAGAATATAATCCTTGATTTCCCTCAGATGAGAATTTAATGGATATAGGAAATTGGGATCAGGTTCGGATGAACATTGAGAAGGCTGTGAAGCAAGGTGAAAAAATACCGGTGTGGGCTGGAGAGATGGCTCAGTGGTTAAAGAGCATTGACTGTTCTTCCAGAGGTCCTGAGTTCAATTCCCAGCAACCACATGGTGGCTCACAACCATCTGTAATGAGATCTGGCACCCTCTTCTGGCCTTCAGGCATACATGGAGGCAGAATGTTGTATACATAATAAATAAATAAAATCTTAAAAAAAATACCGGTGTGCTTTTGGTCTGTATGGTCTCTTGTTTATGTAGTTTTTAAAGCAGTACAGACAGTGAAAGACTTAGCATCTGAGGTCTGTGCTCCGATGAAAAAGTTACAGGTTAGTGAAGAAATGCAAACTGAGATTGAAAAAGATAATTCCTAGGTAGTTGAGGAGCCAGTTACTCAGATGGATAATGAAGTTACTAAGGAGAGGACAAATAAGTTAGAAAAACAGCTGGAAGAATTGTTAACTATCACCAAAGATAAAGTGAAAGGAAAACTGTCAGCTCCTTCCCTGCGGAGGCAATCGTTTAAGGCGGCTGCAGTCAGGGGTTATGCAGAATCTTTAGATTCTTCTGATCTTGACTCTCCAGATGAGTTTGGCCTTGACCAGGATGAGGATGACCCCCTGACCATCATTTATTCCCTGTCATATGACAGCCACCTATTGGGGGAGTAGCCCAACCACCATGGTATGAAGGTATCAATGTGGGTGATATTAGTAGGGTTTGGAAAGCAGTTACTTTGTACACAGTCACATTACACTAAAGAAATTTTAATTGGCACTGCCTGTCATTATGGAAATTGGGCTCTTGAGGATTGGAAAATTGTGGTGTGTTTGCTACTAAAAGAAGG
This sequence comes from Microtus pennsylvanicus, assembly GCF_037038515.1. Classification (NCBI taxonomy): domain Eukaryota; kingdom Metazoa; phylum Chordata; class Mammalia; order Rodentia; family Cricetidae; genus Microtus; species Microtus pennsylvanicus. The sequence continues at coordinate 133,031,590 of NC_134601.1, read as the reverse complement.
GGAGTATTTGCAGTTTCAAATGTGGTCTAATGATTTGTGCATTGAGAAGGCAAGGCAGAATGTCCACAGTCAGGACCTCAAATTAGAGCTATCACATATGCTATGCTATCAGGAACTGGGAATACAATGATCCACATCAGCAAGTAAAAATTGCTAATGAGGCCTGGGAACGGATTAGGCCAGCTGGAGAACACTACGGGTCCTGGACTAAGATTTTTCAAAAGGCTAAATGAACTTCACATAGATTTTAATGCCCACGTCAAGAAGACTATTGAGAGAACTGTAGTTGTCGAGGAAGCAAGACAGCAGTTACTGAAGTTATTGTCTTATGAGAATGCTAATGAGGATTGTCGAAGGGCCATTTTACCCATTAAGGAGTCAGGGGATTTGAATCAATACATGAAAACTTGTAACAATATTTTATCAAAGACCAGAAAAATGCAGCTTATGGCAGAAACTATGGTCACTGCTTACCATAAGCAGAATGAGAATTCAGGGAAGACTATGAAATGTCACTTTAAGAAAAACTGTAAACAACTTTAGCGGGGTGCTACACTGGGCATAAGTCCGTGATGTAATAAGGGAAAGCCACAATTTTTTCACTCCAGCCAGCACTAAACATAGGGCCGCAATGGACATACCAGCCGTGACTGATATAACTTTGAAAGCTGGACAATTTGCCTGTTAAGGTGCCGGCTGAGATCTATGGACCCTTGCCTCCTGGGACTTTTGGGTTATTAACCAGAAGATCTAGCTTAAGTATGAAAGGAATTATAGTGCATTTAGGAATAATTGATAGTGATTATAAAGGTAAAATACAAATTATGATGTCTGCTATAGCTGATTTGAAATTTAAAAAGTATTGCTCAATAACTGTCTTTACCTTATTTGCCTATTGGTCAATCTTCTGCTATAAGGACAGGAGGTGCAGTGTAAATACAAGAAAGAGGTTAGCTGCACAGCATGAAATACAAGTAAAAAGTAACTCGAGTATAATTGTAAAATAAGAAGTAACTTGTAGGGGGCTGGAGAGATGGCTCAGCGGTTAAGAGCATTGCCTGCTCTTCCAAAGGTCCTGAGTTCAATTCCCAGCAACCACATGGTGGCTCATAACCATCTGAAATGAGGTCTGGTGCCCTCTTCTGGCCTGCAGACATACATGCAGAAGGAATATTGTATACATAATTAATAAATAAATATAAAAAAAAGAAGTAACTTGTATATAAGTGTTTTAAAAAAAGTAAAGTGAATATACGGGCCAAGAAGACAGCCAAGAGCTATTTGTACACTTACTTAGAGATACTTTAAAGGTTAGGGGGACTAAGGAAGGACAACAACAACTGCTTCAGTTTTTGAAATGTATAAAGGAGGGGGCTGGAGAGATGGCTCAGCGGTTAAGAGCATTGCCCGCTCTTCCAAAGGTCCTGAGTTCAATTCCTGGCAACCACATGGTGGCTCACAACCATCTGTAATGAGACCTGGTGCCCTCTTCTGGCCTGCAGACATACACACAGACAGAATATTGTATACATAATAAATAAATATTTTTTTAAAAAAGAAATGTATAAAGGATGTGTGCCCCTGGTTCCCTGCAGAAGGGAGTATGAATCTAGAGATTTAAAAAGGTGTGTGCGAATGAATGAATGCTTTGTCTTGGTGTGTGTTCGACTGTTCCTATGTTACTGTTTTAAGTGTTCATGTCTTTGAAAAGCTTAAGTGGCACCGGTACCTGTCTGCCTGTCATTACTGTCCATTGTTGTCTATTGTTCTTTGTTATCCTGGAATAGAGGAGGCAGGCTGCCTCTACCTCTAGCCTCCTGTGCATTTTTACTGGATCAGTTCCAGGACTTTGGGTCCTGAAAGAAAAGCTTCTCTAAGGTGAGGCATGCCACTGGCCACCTTCCTCTGTTGTTCTCTGGTCCACAGCCTGCCAGAAGCTCCTGCAGAGGGCACTGGATGCAGGCTCATGCTCAGGTGGGCAGAGATACTACAGGGAGACATGCGCTTGTGTATGGGGCGGCAGGGAATTAACTGCTTGAAGTTGAAAAACTGCACGGATGTGTAACAGAGAATCCTTGATGGTGGCTGGAGAAGTTAACTTTGTTTTTCCAGGAATGCTGGCAGTCAAGGACACTCTGTGCCCACCAGCGCTGCTCTCCCTCTTTTCTTTCCTAAGTCAAGTTCTTCTTCACTGTGATAATCCTCAAGGTCTTTTCTGATGGCCACCATTTTCTCATTTTAACCCTTCTCTGTCTTGATACTGCTTTTAAAAAAATGTACCTGTGTGCCTGTGTACTTTGAAAAGTGTTGATTTAAAATAATAGTTAAAGATGCATTATGTTTGGGGAAAATTATGCTTTTGTTTTCACAGAAAAAAATATATGTATTTTGGCCGGGCGGTGGTGGTGCACGCCTTTAATCCCAGCACTCGGGAGGCAGAGGTAGGTGGATCTCTGTGAGTTCAAGGTCAGCCTGGTCTACAAGAGCTAGTTCCAGGACAGGCTCCAAAGCTACAAAGAGAAACCCTGCCTTGAAAAACCAAAAAAAAAATATGCATTTTAATCATTTAGATTCAATGGGTTACAAATACTTATCATCTTTAAAGGAAATTGGGTACAAATTAATATTGGTTAAGATAAAAAAAAAGCTACTGCTGGTTTCAAAAGTTTCACATTAGTACAGTTTTTTATATGTCACTACAAATTTATTTTTATTGTGATACATACACACATACATACATACATATATTATATATTTTGGCTTTTGTTTGAAATGTATCTATGCAATGTTCTGGACTGCTGGATAAACTCACGAGAGGAGACATTCATGGAGATTTACATGTTGTCTAAAGGACAAGGGGACAAACAAGAGACTAAAATGATATAAAAACTCATATATGGGCAATAATGAGTTTTAAGAAAAAAGATTTCTTCCCCTTCCTTAATTATTAAGAATATGAGTAAACAAGCTCCAAATGAGTCCATAAATTTAACTTCTGTTCCTAGTTTGTGTCGGTTTATCAGGTTCACATCCAAGCATCAGTTGCTGATAACAACCTGCTCCTAATGACTATGAGTCCTGATCTTGCTGAAACCTGATGTGGAGCAATCCAGCCAATGTGACTGCTGTATTTTCAGCTTGTCAATGAACCAGATTCTTCTAAGTTCCCTCATTGCTTTTGACTAACATTCTAGCCTTCCAGGGCCCTAAGAACAACGTCCTAGGGTCAGCAGGAAGTAATTACAGAAATAAATACATCATCCCTGTCTCCCCCTCCCCTGAAATATTAGAAAAAAGAAAATTTCTCTGTCAGTCGTCACAGGGATTTTGGACATTAATGCCTTCAATAAATAATAATTCCTATCTGGGTGCCATTAAACTAATGTTACTAACATCTCAATATCAGCCTCTGGAATAAATTCATCTCAAGGATTTGAGATGATGTACTGAGCAGCGACAAGGAATTTTTTAAAGAGCAGTATTTTGTCATTAACAAAATTATAGCTGAACAACCCCTTTCACAAGCTCAAACTGGGTTTACTGAGGGTTCTAAAACTCGTGCCGCTTATTGTACTGAATCAAAGTTTTGGTCACAATTATCTTCTTATACATCGGTACAACAGAATGAATTATGGACAGTCATTCAGGCACTGCAGGATTTTCCTATTGAAGCCTTTAATCTAGTGGCTGATTCCAAATATGTAGTTGGGTTGTAAAGACCTTCTACACTGCTTCTATTCATGTTAATAATCCTATATTGCAAGGGTTATTGTTAACATTACGAAAGTTACTGCAAAAACAAAATCATGTAGTGTTTATTGTGCATATATGATCACATACCAAATTACCTGGATATCTAACAAAAGGGAAATAATCTAGCTGATACTCTTGTAAACTTTGCTCTGGCTGAGGATGAGCGTCAACATTTACACACCATTGCTCCTCACTTACATGTTCAATATAAAATTCCTTACAGACAAGCTAAGTGTATCATTAAGTGTATTATTCTTAACTGTCCTATCTGTCATCCCCTGCATTTAATACAAAATATCCCTGGTACAAATCCTTGAGGTTTGGATTCCAACCATATTTGGCAGATGGATGTAACTTATATACCAAAATTTGCCCAGTTATCTTATGTTCATGTGACCATAGTTACATTCTTCTCCATGATATGGCCTACGCCATTATCTGGAGAGACAACTAATCATGTCATTCCCATTTATTTGAAGCTTTTTCAGTATTGGGGGTGCCAACCATAATAAAGACAGACAATGGGCCTGCATACTCTTGTACAAAATTTCAGCGATTCTGTGATCGATATGATATTAAACATGTGACTGGCATAGAATATAAACCTCAAGGTCAAGCCATTGTAGAAAGAGCCCATGCTACCTTATAGCAACAAATAAAAAACTAAAAAGGAAGAAAATACAGGACTTGGGTATGAAAGACATCTGGGCTTTACAGAATAATCCTAGAGCTATTATGCATCAGGCTTTGTTTGAACTTTTTGAATTTACCAGAGGGAGACATTCTGACTAGAGCAGAGAAACATTTTGTGTCTGAAAGATCTCAGGCTTTGGAGCCAGCTTCTTTTAAGGAAATTTGGGCAAAAACTACTGATGCTGAATGGGTTCCGGTGCAGTTGTTGATAGATGGAAGGGGCTATGGTCTTGTGTCTTTTTTTTGTTTGTTTTTTGTTTTTTGTTTTTCGAGACAGGGTTTCTCTGTGGCTTTGGAGCCTGTCCTGGAACTAGCTCTTGTAGACCAGGCTAGGCTGGTCTCGAACTCACAGAGATCCGCCTGCCTCTGCCTCCCGAGTGCTGGGATTAAAGGCGTGCGCCACCACCGCCCGGCGGTCTTGTGTCTTTTCAGGATGGCCATCAGCTGTGGATTCCAGGCCGCTGGATCAAGGCCTGAAGGACCCATTAAAACAGCTGTGCAGAGAAGAATGGCATCAAGGGGAAACGAGGACAATCTTGAGGTGCCGGTGGCAGCAGTGGCCCAGTTATCATTGGCCAAAAAATGTCCTCATCGGCATGTTAAAGCTCCTTTGCCTACCTGGGGGCAAATTAAGTCTCTCACTGCTAACGGTCAAGCTGTTCTGCAGAGGTGTGATAAACCTGTCACAGCTGAGAATCTTTTCCTGACCATGTGTGCTTTACTGTCCATAACTTCCGCAGAAGCCAATGGCTCCAGCTACAAACAACACCGAGACAGTTAACGGTCCTCGGCTTTTGGCCTGGGGAGATAGAGGGATAAGTGGACCTTGGATGGCTATTCTACAATTTCCCGACTCTGGTCAGATGCATATTTAGAAGCTGGCTGCTGCCTTAAAGACTGTGCACCTCTATAACGGATCATTTTCCGGAACTGCTTCCAGTGCTTCTGTGTATAATTTTACTATGTGTAAAAGCTGGAATGTTACAGCCTGTGTTCCTTTGCCTTATCTACTGATAATTGGGAACTTTGTTTTTTTTCTGAAAATATTTTTTTGTGTCAACTGTACCTTATACACTTGCTTAAATAATTCTATTCCTTTAAATGGTCAGTCCATTATCATTGTGAAGCAACGACCCTACATCTGGTTACCTGTAAAGTTAAATGGACCTTGGTCATCTAATCCTTTAATTTAGTTAACAGTAGAGTTTTTTTTTTGATTTTTTGAGACAGGGTTTCTCTGTAGCTTTTGGTTCCTGTCCTGGAACTAGCTCTTGTAGACCAGGCTGGCCTCGAACTCACAGAGATCCGCCTGCCTCTGCCTCCCGAGTGCTGGGATTAAAGGCGTGCGCCACCACCGCCCGGCTAACAGTAGAATTTTTTAAGAAATTGCTTGCTCGTAGTAAAAGATTTATTGGAATGGTTGTTGCTGTATTATTGAGTCTAATTTCAGTCATGACACCAGCCACGGTATCTGGGATAGCCTTACACATTTTGTTGCAGACTAAGCATTATGTTGAAGGTTGGCATAAAGATTCTCATGAACTTTGGTCCCAACAAGCTGGAACTGATGCCAGATTACAGAATGAAGTTGATGCCTTAAAGCAGATGGTAGCCTAAAAAAAAGGTGATGTTAAAAAATGAACAAAGAGGGCCGGGCGGTGGTGGCGCACGCCTTTAATCCCAGCACTCGGGAGGCAGAGGCAGGCGGATCTCTGTGAGTTCGAGACCAGCCTGGTCTACAGAGCTAGTTCCAGGACAGGCTCCAAAGCCACAGAGAAACCCTGTCTCGAAAAACCAAAAAAAAAAAAAAATGAACAAAGATTACACTGTGATTGAAATTCCACTACTTTTTGTGTTACTGATTTGGCTTTTAATGAATCTGTATTAGCCTGGGAAAAATTTATAAATTGCATTTTAATATAAAATCTACATTTGCACAGAGGTTTCCAAAGATGACAGATGCTCAACAGATTGCTGAGAAACTAGAGGGGTTAGGCCCCTAAGGCTTGGGTACAAATTTTGTCCCACACCACTGGCTACCGGTATGGGGAAAGTAGTTACTGTTATAGGTTTGCTTATGCTACTGTTTTATTTACTACTTATTAAGTCTCATCAGTTGAGCATGAAAAAATTGCTGTTAAATATGTGTGTCAAGCCGGGCGGTGGTGGCACACGCCTTTAATCCCAGCACTCGGGAGGCAGAGGCAGGCATATCTCTGTGAGTTCGAAGCCAGGCTGGTCTACAAGAGCTAGTTCCAGGACAGGCTCCAAAGCTACAGAGAAACCCTGTCTCGAAAAAAAAATGTGTGTCAACCACCTAACTCATTATAAAAGGAAAATGGAGGAAGATTTAGAGGTCTGGTTTTGAACTGCATAGAAACTCTGTGCAAGGGAGACTTGAGGTAGCATTCTCACTGACAGGCTTGGCAAACCAAGTCGGAAGGAGGCAAACCTCTCCCATCAGTAGAGTGCCTTGCCAATGGTCAGTCCTTGAGAACACAGATGTGCACTGTAGTTCAAAGGCTCTGATTAGGTCGTGGTTTGTCTCCTGATGAGGTGTTTTTACATATTATATTACTACAAGAGTTTTTCCCATAACACAAAGCCTTTTGTTTAGATTAGCTAGAGCACGAAGCTCTTGAAATTATTTGCAACCAAGTGACTAGTCTATGAAACTATTTTTCATGTATTGTGGGAACCTAGTTTGAATCGTGATTTGAGTATTATAAAGGAGCACTGGCTTTGCAATAAAGTATGCAGCTGTATCTCCTACTCTGCATCCCCTGTGTCCTGATTTCTGCGGCACTACCCAGGGTCATCCATAACCGAGGAGGTTGGGGAAGGGTCTCCAACAACTAGGAAAAAGTTGTGATGCAGAATTTTACTCCAAAGTCCCAGCTGATCTCGGCACTCCAGAGAGTCGCCTTCTAGCTAATCTCCTGATGGGCTAAACATGTGAGCCACCATGCCTAGCTGCTTTTGTCATTTGAAAACCCGTGTGGATAGGAGCTGGCGAGTTGGTTTGGCTCTTAAGAACAGTTGCTGTTTTATTCCCAGCACCCACACGGCAGCTCACAACTGTAAAGAACTCCAGCCCCAGGGGTTCAATGTCTTGTTCTGACCTCCGACAGTGCCTGAAATGCATATGGCACACATACATACATGCTGGCAAAATTCTCATACATATAAAAAATAAATTGTGTGTGTATAGATGCATGTGGTGGGAATCACCTTTAATCCCAGCACTCAGGAGGCAGAGGCATGTGTACCTCTGTGAGTTCAAGACCAGTCTGGGCTACAGAGTGAGTCAAAAATCTATTGTATAACAAAAATTAGCATTTTATTATTTTTTAGATTTATTTATTATGCATGCAGTATTCTGCCTGCCTGTATGCCTTCAGGCCAGAAGAGGGCGCCAGATCTTAGATAGTTGTGAGCCACCATGTGGTTGCTGGGAATTGAACTCAGGACCTCTGGAAGAGTAGCCAGTGCTCTTAACTCCTGAGCCATCTCTCCAGGCCACATGTTTATTATTTTTATTTTATTTTTTTGTTTATTATTTTTAAATGTAAAATTTAGGGGCATTGACCAGCCTGGTCTACAAGAGCTAGTTCCAGGACAGGCTCCAAAACCACAGAGAAACCCTGTCTCGAAAAACCAAAAAAAAAAAAAATTTAGGGGCATTAAGTACATTTGCAATGCTTAGCCATCTCTATTATGTATCTATTGAACTTTATCATTCCAAATAAAAGCTTGCCTGGCGGTGGTGGCGCATGCCTTTTAATCCCAGCACTCTGTAGGCAGAGGCAGGTGGATCTTTGTGAGCCTGGCGTACAAAGACAGTTCCAGAACAGCCAGGAGGCAAAAATTTTTTTTGGCTTTCAGAGACATGGTTTCTCTGTGTAGCAGCCCTGGCTGTCCTGGAACTTGCTCTGTAGACCAGGCTAGCCTCAAACTCATAAAAAACCACCTGTGTCTGCCTCACAAATGCTGGGATTAAAGGTGTGCTCTACCGCTGCCCAGCTGAAAAACCCTTTTTTGATTTAAAAAAAAATCCAGAATTCTGTATCCTTAAAGCAATAATCTCGGGGTTGGAGAGATGGCCCAGTGGTTAAGAGCACTGACTGCTCTTCCAGAGGATCTGGGTCCACTTCCCAGCACCCACATGGCGGCTCATAACTGCCTGAAGATCCAGTTGTAGGGAATCTGACACCTTCACACCAATGCACATAAAGTTAAATAAACCATAAAAATATTTTTTAAAAAGCAATAATCTCCTATTATCCTGTACTTGCCAGCCTCTGATCATCTCTATTGGACTTTCCATCCCTGTAAATACCTCATACAATAATATATGCCCTGTGTCTAGGTCATATCGCTTGGCATAAGTGCTCCCAATAGGGAGCAGGGCCGTTATCACGATCACCTTATCCGCCAGATATCATTTTCCTCCTGTCGTCTATTTTGGTTGTGAACCTTAGCCTTTAATGGCTGAGCTACCTCTCCAGCGTGGGTTCTTGTATCTTGAAAACTTATGTTTATTGCTTGGTTGTTGTAGGGTTTTAGAAATAAGGTCTTGCTATGTAATAGATTAGGAGCCTGGAACTGTCTGTATTGAACATACTCACCTTAAACTTGTGGTGTGCCTTCTGCTGCCGCTTCCCAAAAGCTGACATTACAGATGGGCACTACCCTGCCTTGCTCGATTTTCTTCCTCCTCCCCTCCGTCTTTTTGTAGCCCAGGCTGGCCTCACTCATAGAGATTCACCTGCCAGTGCTTCACAAGCACTGGAATCAAAGGTGGATAGCAGCATGCCTTTGTTCTTTATTTTGATAATTACCTCTATTATTTTTTCCTGTTTTTCAGGTGTATGGGTGTTTTGTCTGTCAGTGCACTGTTCACATGCAGTACCTGACAAGGCCAGAAGAGGGCATCCTATCCCCTGGGACTGGAGTTAAACTGTGAACCACCATATAGGGCCTGGGAGTTGAGTCTGGGTTCTCTGAAGTGTATACAGCCAGTGCTCTTCACCTCTGAGCCATCATTTCTCCAGCAGCAATCCCCACCCCTTTTTTTCTATAATGTCATTTTGAGACAAGGTCTCACACAGCCCAGACTGGCTTCCAAAGCTTGCTGTGTACCTGAGGCTGACCTTGAGCTTCTGATCACTGTCCAGGCTGTCCTCTGTCTCCTCCCAAGTGCTGAGATTTTAGGTGCTTTTACCCAGCGGGGCTGTCGTTTTATGGTTGTGTGGGTTATATGAGAACACGTGTCATGACCCACATGCCACACACATGCCATGACAGTCAGAAGACAACTCCCTGGACTTGGTTCTCTATTTCCACCTCTGTGTGAGTTCAAAGGACAGAACTCAGCTATCAGGTTCAGCGGCAAGTGTCTTTACCACTATGCTCAGCCATTATTACCTGTCTATTGGTGTTTTGGGACAAAACCTCACAGCATAGCACAACCTAGCTTGAATTCACAGCCATCCTCCTGCCTCAACCTTGGGAGTGCTGGGCATGCTTCAGCCTCCTAAGCACTGGGTTTACTCTCATGGGAGAGATGGGGTAGCCAGGACTGGCCATCTATAGGGCCCAGTATGGTGGTGATAACTAAGAGCTGAAGCTTGTCTTGGCTATCAATCTGGTTGAAGTGTTGTCAGAAAAATATTCTTCCCAGCTTTGATGTTGCAAGACAGGTATGTAATTACTGTCTTCGGGAGGTGGAGGAGCCAGCACTCGAAGCCAGTTCGAACCACATGAGACATGAAGACATTACATGTGCACTTACCTCCATTTAGGCACCTGAAACCTCAAACTAATGTGTTTCCCTATTTTCCCGTATTTTCTGTTGTTGAGATAGGGACTGTGTAGCCTGGGCTGACCTTAAACTTGCAAACTCTCCTACCCCAACCTCCCAAATGTTGGAATTCCAGGCATGGTGGCAATGCCTGCTCCCTGCACCTTTTTGTCTTTTCCACCATCTTGAATACCTTTGTTGAATACCTCATATACCTTGTCAGTTTCGAAAATGAGCCTGCAAGGAAACATTTGAGTATCTCCCTTTCTCCTTCATCCCCACGCACAGCACTGAGGTTTGGCGCGCTTACAGGCTGCCTGTCTGTAGAAGTTCCTGACTCTCCTCCTGGCTTCTCTGAAAAGCAAATGGAAGCAGCAGCAGCACACAGAGCACCCCCGGGGAAATATATCGGGGAAAGTACAGCACTTTGGCTGCTCAGGGGCCGGCCCTTAAGTGGGTTCATTGCTTTTGCTTGTAGGTGGTTTCCCTCTAGGCTCTCATTCTATCTAAAAATTCTGTTTGGCCCTCTGAAATCTGTTCCGTTTCTTCTAAAATTGTTATTCCACCTAGCCTGCAGGGGCCATGTTCACTGCGCAGTCAAAAACAAGAACAAGAGACTCAATGCCAAAGTTAAAAGCGCATCAAACACGCCTAGACATTATTTATTATATGTCACAAACCTACAGACCCCTCAGTAAACCCTCCTTGGGGCCCGGCCCCAGCAATTTAAAGCTGAAGACCTGGGGTGCAGGTGGCAGGGATGGGGCTAAGTGGGGACTGGCTCTGAAACTGGGGTAGTCCCCAAAGGGAAAACTGTGTGGGAGGGACAGAGGTCAGGGCTGACCCGGCTTCTGAGTAGGAGGGCTCAATAAAAAAAATCCTATAAACAAATGAGGGGTACAATATACTTTTGGTACCCTTCCTCCAGGCCTCTGCTTTTTTGCGGAGACTTTCTCCCTGGGCTAGGAAACAGTCTGGACATGCCCTTTCTTTACCATTTTCTGTAAGTTGGAGAGAAGTAGTATTAGGGTAGTATTCTGGGGTGCCTAGACTGGGTCCACACTAATTTCTATCATCTCCCCAAAGTCCCTTAAGGCAGAAAAGGCAAGATCTCCCCGAGGGGTGAGGATCTAAATCTCACTCTTAATCTAGGTCTAGAAAGTCAAAACCACAAGATTTAAAATCTGTTCCCTCCCCAAGAACAAGGTCGGCACAGAGCTGTCATAGGTCAGGTCCCAGGTTGGTCCTAGGTTAAGGCAGGGAGTTTAGGAACCGTTCCTCCCTGCTGAATGGAATGCTTGCATGGGATGGTGCTAAGGGTCAGGGCTGAGGCTGGGGCCTGTACAGGGAAATTCTCCATACCTGAAATACCTGTGCTGGGCCTTTCCTACAGAAAAGGGGCGCCTGTCAGGGGAACAGGCTGGAACATACCCTTACTTTGGTTCCTTCCCAGAGCAGGGCAGGGGGCAAAAGGAAAAGATAAGGTTGAACCCTCTAGGGGTGGGACACCATCATTTTTATTTTTCTTTCTCCAGTACCAGGAAAAGCTGGCCTGGCAATCCCCAGAGAAGGAATGGAGTAGGATCCTGGCATCTCCTTTCCTTGGGAGACCTGTTTATAAGGGTCCCTAGTGGCCAGGGGCACAACCTTATCCTGGCAGGAGTAGGGCCGGGGAATGGCTGTGATTCTCAGATGAACTGAGCTTTCACAGCGCTTTCCTGCCATCTCCCTCAAAAATACCTGTGCAGGGTGGTTCCTTTGGAAAAGGGGCAGGGCCTCACCTGATTCCTCCTCCTTGCCTATTACAGGGGTGGGGCCTGATTGCAACTCCTCTTCCCCCAGATTTCCTGGACCGGGCAGTCTCACAGGAGGGTAGGGGAAAGGGTCTCATCCAGGCTTGTCCTCCTTCCTTAGGTGGGGAAGTCCAAGGGGAGGAGTAAGGCCTCATCAGGACTCCTCCTCCATGCTGAAGCTGCTGCGACGGCTGCTGGCCTTGGACACAGCCGGGGATACTGAAGAAAGTAGGGGGTCAGAGGCAGCACGCAGTGGGGACAGGGCACCCCCTGACAATCCTCCCACGACCCCCTCCTCCTCCATCAGAATGTCCTCTAGCCCTAGGTGGAAGGGGTCTCCCAGGTCCCCCAAGTGGTCGCTGGGAAAGTGCAGGTCCAGAAGGGCATCCGAGGGTGGTGCTGGAGGCTGCTGCTGAGGCGCACTCTGGACAGGTCCCCCTGACACATGAAATGTGGTCGTGCTCGGTCTGCTCTCCTCCTCAACGTCCAGCTGCTCTGCCTTGAGGCTGTCGGAGACGGAGCTAGTGGCTAGGGAGAGCAGTCCTGGGGTCGGAGGCACTGGCAGACCATGGATCTGGGCCTGCAGTTCTAGCTCCTGCAAAAAGGAAGGAGTGGGTGCAAAATAAGATGGGGTTCAAAGTCCCTCATAGATAGAGGAGTGTACTCATGAAAAGGGCAGGCTACTAGGTTCCAATGCAGCCTCTGAACTCCAGAGTCCCAATCTGTACAATGGTACAATGGCGCGTTATTCCACAGGGCTCTTTCTGTGAATTAAATGTGTTAGAGGGCATACAGCGCTTGTTACAGTACATAAGATACATGCCATGCGCATTAGCAAATATTCATTGCTATTAGTTTTTAATTATTTAGAGAATCTCCCTTTCCTTTTTTTTTCCCCAAACAGGGTCTCACTATGTAGTTCTGGTTGTCATGAAACTTACTATGTAGACCAGGTTGGCATTGAAATCACAGAAATCTGCTTCCTTGGGATTAAATGTGTGCCACCATGCTCAGCTGAGAATCTCCCTATTTACTTATTGAACTCGCTCTGTAGACCAGGCTGCCCTCGAACTCAGAGATCTTCCTGCCTCTGCTTCCCAAGTGCTGGGATTAAAGGTGTGTGCCACCACTACCTAGTCAGATTTATGGGTGGTTAGCCGGCATGTATATGCATCATGTGTATAGTGCTTGTGGAAGCCACAAGAGGGCATCAGATCCCTTGGAACTGGAGTTACAAATTGTTGTGAGCCACCATTAATAATTTTTTTTTAAATCAAGGTCTCACTATACAGCCCTGACCCTTGATCTCACAGATCCACCGGTTTCTGATCTTGAATGGTACAGCATTAAAGGTGTGGCCTACCATTCTAGGTATCCTTATTAGTCTTGTTAATGGTGTTCTAATTACTTATTTCCATATCATTTGAATTGAACTGCCCAAAGGGAAAACTTGCCTGTTCTCTCTCTGCCTCCACCTGCTGGAAGTTCCAGCCACCCTCACCCTTTTATCCCCTCTCCCAAACCTGAATGCGAAGCTGCAAGCTTCGGTTGGCTTGCTCCAAGGATCGCTGCCGGCTCTCCAGGTCTTTGGAGCGCTGCTGTTCCTTCTGTAATTTGCGGATGTAGTCCACAGATGCCTTTAGGATGGTGCCCTTATTCCAGCGCATCTCCCTGTGGGGCCCAAGAGGGAAGAAAGACCGAGTGCTGCATATGAAGTCTCTTAGGGGACTGTACCAGGTAGATGGAGTATCTGACCACATCACAACTTGCGGTAAACCAAACGGTTAGAATGCTTACAAAAACCCCTCTGCTTGCAATCTTCCACTGGTGGTCATTATACCCTAAAACCTGAAAGCCCTCTGTACCATGACCCCTTCTTCCTCCTTTCCCCCACTATAGCCGAGGTTGGCCTCTTAGTGTTCACATGGGAAACGACTCTCATCTCAGACCCTGTACTTGGATACAACCTTCACCCGGAGCACTCTCCGTCCACCATATGGCCCCCTTAATCTTGTCCATCCCTGCTCTTGGCGCTAGGGAAGAACACGGGGCCTTCCACACAGTAGGTAAGCACCGTGCTTAGCTATACACACAGCTCCATGTTCAGGCTCTCTACTCAAGCGTTTGTCAGCTGAGGCCTGCTCAGTCCTATGCTCCTCACACCCTGCTTCGTCTTCCTAACATTCGCCCATCCTCCTTTGGTTGTTTTTAAAAACTTTTACTGAGATCTATTTACTTTATGCGTATGGGTGTTTTGCCTGCATGTGTGTGTGTGCTCCAATAGTGCCTGCCTGTGGCCCATGGAGGCCGGAAAAGGGTATTGGAGCTAGAGTCATGAACACCATCTGGGTGCTGGGAATCAAACCCAGGTCTTCTGGAAAAGTAGCCAATACTCTTAACTGCTGAGTCATCTCTTCAAACCCCACTGTGTTCTTCCTGTTGTTATGAGGCTGACCTCAATCTGTAGATCCCCCTGCCTCAGACTGCCGAGTGTTCGGATGACAGGCCCTGTTCCCTTCTGTTCATTATGTTCCACAGCCCTCATTAGAACATGTGCCATAAATTATACTTGTCTTTTCTTTTTTTGGTTTTACAAGACAGGGTTTCTCTGTGTAACAGCCCTGGCTGTCCTGGAACTCACTCTGTAGACCAGGCTGGCTTCAAACCCAGAGATCCACCTGCCTGTGCCTTCTGAGTGCTGGGATTAATGGCGGGCGCCCGGCAGGGTTGTACTTGTCTTAACTGTCTACATGCTCCAACTAGAGTATCAGATCCAAGAGGACAAGGGTCTCCTTTGTGCCCTCTGGTATGCTCAGAGCCTAGCAAACTACCTGCTACAAAGCAAAGGCCCAATAACTAAATCCTGAGTAAGCAAAAAAAAAGTACTGAATGACTGGAACACTTGTGTTCAGCAGGGTGCAGATAGGACAAACTGACATGCCTGTTTGCAGTCTGAGGGGCTACAGTCCCCCAGCTAAGGCAGAGAGCTCTTTCCAGGGGAGGTATTGTTTTTTTGATGCAGAGTCTCACTCTGTAGACCAGGATAGTCTAGAACTTATTATGTAGCCCAGGCTGGCCTTCAACTCATGGCAATATTCCTGCCCCAGCTTCCCCAGTGCTGGAATTACAGGTATGAGCCTCAGCATCTGGTTTAGAGAACTTTTGTCTGGGCAAGACTACATGGCAGACACCAAGGAACAACTTTCCTGGTCCAGGGTGCTTGTTCCACCTCCCATTGGCCTGGGGTCCCCAGCCCAGACTCACGGATCATTGGACTTGGGGATGAGGGTGCCCAGCTCTTTGATCCTATCGTTAATGTTGAATCGCCTGCGTCGTTCAACTTTCAAGAGAGGGGGAGAAAAAGAAAGAGTAGGAAAGAGTCATCAATGGGTAAAGGAAAGAGAGGAACAGGGGTGCTGGGAGGCTCCCCATGGAAGGTGGCCCTTGAAGCAAGGAGCACGGCAGGGCTGAGTGGCAGGTGGGCAAATGCGCCTGCTCTGGGGCTTACTTAGGTTGTGATTGTCTTTCTTCTGTCGCTCCTTCAAAAGGGCCTTTGCCTCGGTTTCTGGAAGAGAGTGAGGGTGGATATCAGGGCTTCTGGATACAGGAAGCAGAGTCCCTGAAGATGCAGAGGTAGGGGCTAGTGGGAGAGGGACAGAAGGTGTGACTTTTCTTAGAGATGGGGGTCTTGCTTTGTTGTCCAGGCTGGCCTTGAACACCTGACCTAAGCCATTCTCCTTCTCAGTCTCCAAATTAGCTGCAACTAGAGTTTGGCACAGAGCCAGACTTGGAGGGATTTTTTAAAAAGTAGATTTATTTTTATTTTCTGTATATGGGTGCTTTGCCTTCACACATGAGTGATACCACATGCATGCCTGGGACCCAAAGATGTCAGAAGAGGGCTCTGAATCCACTGGAACTGAGTCACAGATAGTTATGAGCAGTCATGAGAATCAAACCCAGGTCCGCTGCAAGAGCAGCCAGTGCTCTTAACTGACCCGCTGACCCTGACGTCAACAATGATGATGATGATGAATGACAACTTCAACAACTTCAATTTCTTCTTGTAATTCTTCTTCTCCTCTTCTTCCTTCTTTTCTTTTCTTCTTTCTTCTTCTCCTCCTCTGTCTCAATATATAGCTCATAGTGGCCTTAAACCTTCCACGTGCTGGGACCATGATCATGCACCACCACACCTGTTGACTGCTTTCAAAGATGTCTTGAGCCAGGCATGCTAGTCCGTGCCTATAATCCCAGCATTGTGAAGGAGAGACAGGAAGATCGCTCCAAGTTCAATGCCAGCCTGGGCTATATAGGGAGTTCCAGAACTGGGCATTTGGGCATAGCTCTGTAATTTCAGCACTCAGGAGGCTGAGGCAAAAGGGCTGTTGGAAATCTGAGGTCAGCCTAGGCTACAGAGTGAAACTGTGTCTCAAAAAAATAAACAAAATGCCTCTCTTTGCTAGTTTTTTTTTTTAATGAAAGCATTGTGGCACAGGCCTTCTGTTGCACCCAAGAGGAAGTCAGAGAAAATGGGGTGAAAGTAGGACCAAGAGTCACATGAGGGGAAAAAAAGGGGGGGGGAGCAGTTGGCTTTGTTTCTCTCCTCTGTGATACTTCGGATGGAATCTAAGGTCTTCAGATACTAAGCTACCCTCCGAGCCCCAGCCTCAACCTGTTTCTGAAAAGCTCAAACCCTCTCCCTAGAGTCAGGTCTAGCTCCAGACCTGGCAGTGACAGGGTTTGACTCAAGGGACAGGGTGGGGTATAGGGCCAAGACCCTAGCACTTACCAGAGATCTCCCGTTTGATATTAGGCAGCTCGGCTGGACAAGAGTTGCTGACAGTGATGGCCGGCGTGGCCACTCCTTGGCTGCTGTACACATCAAGCAGATTCCCTGACACAGGCAGCTGCGGACACCAAAGGCACAGCACAGCCTCCTCAAACTCGGGCTCCTGACCCTCACATATTAAAAGCCAGAGCCCTCTAATGCAAGGATCGGGGATTCCAGGGGACCCCTTTTCCTTCAGGGAAGTGTTACATGATACTTAACAGCAGGAACAGAAACAGGTGAACTTACTCTGGTTTGTACGGGTTGGGGTCCACCCACCCAGCCCCTCAAATGCCTCAGTGGTCTTTCTGAAGCCCTTCTCCAAAACAACTCTCGGGCTGGCTCTGAGAAGAAAAATGCTGGAAAATCCCAACTCTCAGGTCTGTCAGTTCTGGTCTGACATTCCAGGCCGTTAGCTGCTTCCAGCACAGCATTCCAAGCCAGCATTCTTGGAACACTCCAACTCAAGTCTTTTCAGACCTTGGTAAATTATCATGGCAACATGCCACCCAGAATCTGGCTTTCTGGAGAGTTCCAGCTGAATCCCCAGCTTTAAGTGTGATCACTATTTTAAAAACCATAAGCTCCTACTGGTCCACCCCCACATTCTGATACCTCAGGTGGTCTAGTCTATTTCACAGCTAGTGCAGCTTTTATACCAACCTAGTTTTTGCCTCTCTCTTATACTATGCTAGATACAGTCTGGTGCAACGCACTTGTATAGAAGTGGATCTAGCCCTAGCCCTTGGTCAGCTGTCACATACTGAAACCCCTTTGAGGCTTTCAGATCTGCCTCATAACCTCTAGCTGTGTCCGAAACAGTGAGAAGTTAGGATAAAAGTAGAACTTTGTGTGTGTGTGGTACTGAGGACAGAACCTAGGACCTCATCACAGGCTAGGCAAGCACTCCTCCACTCGGCTGCGTCCCCAGCCCCAGAGCATTATCATTTCTATATAAGGTGCTAGGCTCCTGGTAAGTTGGGAAAAGCCATGAGATTAACTTGTCAAGGCATGCTCTAGAATCAGATTGTTATAATGGTAGCTCTCTCGCTCTGGAAAGTTTTATCCATTTACGAGGACCCAGCCTCTTGGCCCAATTCATCACAAGGGACTTGGTACACTCCAAATAGTAGTACAATGTCCAAACACTTGTTATAACCCAAGCCTTTGGTTCCGATTACTACACGGTAGTACCGGAATCCCTTGGGACACTCAAACTGCTACATGATTCCCACTTGTTGGTACTCAGCCCAAGTGCCCAGGTAATAGTATGTGTATAAACTCTCCATACTGTATGTCTAAGTCTACCAGGGCCACCTCTCCATGAAGTCCAACAAAGGCCCAAGGGCAGTGGTGGGTCTAAGCCCCATTCTCAATTTAAGGCCTCTCTCTCAATCTTAGAATAATGCATGGCAAGGGTCACTCATATACACACAGCCAGTGCGGGTGTGGTCTTAGTGACAGAAGAATGCCACAGTTGTCAGACCACCTCCCTTTGTAGGGCCTCACCGTGCTGGGGAGCTGCAGCCCTGCAGTGCCTCCGGGAAGATAGCTGAGCATCTCATCGTTGTAACTGGACTCTAGGCTGATGATCTCATCAATGACATCATCAATCTGGGGGAAGAAGTAAATACTGTACAGGGTTAAAAGAACTGGGAGGGGAGGCTGGGGGTGGCAGTAGCTTAATGGTAGAGTGCTGGCCTGGCGTGTGCAAGGCCCTGGGTTCTGTTCCCAACACCCAGCATTCACACACACACACCACCACCACCACCACCACCAACAACAACAACAACACAACTGGACGAAGGGCATAAGGGAAGGTTACCGACAGACTCTTACCTCCTTCTCTGAGCTGGACCCAATGGTGAGCAGTGCCATGGGGCTGTTAGGAGCACTGCCTGTAGGGCCAGTGGCATGGGCAGTTTCAGGGGCAGGAAGCGCCTGGGCACTGGTAGGCCCTGGTGGTGGGGTGAGGGCCTGGGAAGCCAGCTTGGGCCCAAGTGTGGTAGACAAGTACTGTTTCACCTGCTGCCGGCGAGCTTGCTGCAGATGGTAGCGGGTGGGGTTCTCCAGGTGGGTCTGAACCTGTGAAATAAAAGGCGAGGAGGCACAAAAGAGAAATAACTGAGCCCCAGCCTGACCCCATAACTCAACGAATTTTAGGCTCATGTGAGCCTAAGACTGGAGAACATCTCAAAAATATTAGTGAATCTGCCAAGACCCTAAACTTTTCCCAGAAATCCTTGAAAACATCCATCTCTCCAAGTTAATAAGTTCTCTCAAGTTTCTAGTTCACGCTGTCAGAGTCCTCAGAGTTCCCTGCTAAGTGATACCACCCAATAGAACAGAGACTCTCCCACACATGGCTTTCCTACATATCCTCACGAGTCCAGAAGAAAACCTAAGAGATCATCAGCACACTGGCACAAGGGCCGATCCCTTAGACACTATCATGACCTGTCCTTAGAACCACATGGACGCTGTCCAAAAGTCACCTGGACCCCAGGCCACCCCTTAGCTCCTAGGACTGCTTCTTAGTCACTAACTCCCAGAGCTTCTGAATCTGTCCTTACCTTGAGCACCTCCCTGGGCACCTGAGCAGGGGGTGGACGACCCAATGTGTGGCCACCAGCGGACACACCAATCACAGAGATGGCTGGGGAGGCAGGTGCAGGATTGGGGAAGGGAGCAGCTGCTGCCTGTTCCCGCCGCTCACGCCTCTCCTGCTCCTGGGCCTGGGCCCGCATCAGCTGCTGACGCAGCAAGACCCGAGATGAAGATGATGATGACATGGCAGGGGTCCTGGAGCCCCCTGCAGAAGACGATGCAGACAGTGTAGCTGGGGTGGTTGCTGTGGCCTGCAGTGATATTGGGAGGCTGCGAAATGGGAAATATGGGGTCACAGGTAAGCTAGAAGTCTCTTTTCAAGCCTAAGGGTCAGTCTGTGCTGGACTAGATCGAGAAACTGTCTTGTTCTGTGTTCCCAGACTACAATGTGTGGGTAGGAAACATAGGTACCAGGCCTGGATGTGGGCCTCAGGAGACGCTGGAACCAGACAAAGCTCCATCACTCAGAGGTCACAGTCTGACCATTTGTTTCAGGGGAAATAAGTCTTAATGGTGAAACCTCAGTTGGAGCAGGTTCACAGAGTAAGTGCAGAAGTTGGGCTCTAAGAAAAGGAGTATCTTGGGAGGCAGAGGCAGGTGGATCTCTGTGAGTTCAAGGCCAGCCTAGTCTGGTCTACAGCCAGGACAGCTAGGGCTACACAGAAAAAAAAAATCCTGTTTTTTTTTTTTTAAAAGTTTCACCCGGCAGTGGTGGTGCATGCCTTTAATCCCAGCACTCGGAAGGCAGAGGCAGGTGGATCTCTGTGACTTCGAGGCCAGCCTGGTCTACAGAGTGAGTTCCAGGACAGCCAGGACTACTATAATAGAGAAACCCTGTCTCGAAAAACAAACAAACAAAAAAATTGGGGGCTGGAGAGATGGCTCAGTGGTTAAGAGCACTGGATGCTCATTTAAAGGACCCAGGTTCAATTCCCAGCATTCACATGGCAGCTCACAGTTATCTGTAACTTCAGTTACAGGAGGACTAACACACTCACATAGATATATATGCAGGCAACATATCAGTGCACAAAAAATAAAAATAAAATCATTAAAAAAAGTTTTAGTTTGAGCACTTGGGAGACAGAGGCAGGCGGATCTCTGTGAGTTCGAGACCAGCCTGGTCTACAAGAGCTAGTTCCAGGACAGGCTCCAAAGCCACAGAGAAACCCTGTCTCGAAAAACCAAAAAAAAAAAAAAAAGAATAGGAGTTTCTCTTACTAAAAGGTGGTGAGCTCACGTGGATCTGAAGCTGGAGTGAAGTGGGAACACGAGAGTTGCTAAGCCTCATCTGGAGCTCCTAGAAGTGGGCAGCAGGCTCCAGGGCCCCAGACTCCACTTCCTCCCTGACCAGGCAGGGTTCTGCTGCCAGGAGCCAGTTAGTTTTGAAAATCTCAGAGGTTTCACAATCCTCTCTTCCTGCCCCTCTTCCAGGTCCCCTCCCCTCTCTAAGCGCCCCGGCCGATGACTCAGCACATTTGGTCTTCCACCCACTAGCTTGGAAGCTCCAGGGCTGGGGGGGTGGGCTTGCCAGGTGTGCGGAGGGCTGAACAGGGGCTGCACAGCCCTACCCCCTGGAGGGCGGGAGCTTAGGAAGGCCACGCCCATCCACGCAGCCAGGCCTGCGAGAATTCCGAGTAGGGAAAACAAGGTAGGGCAGGGTGAGGGCAGGCCAGAGACGTGCTGGCTTGCCCACCTGCTCTCCACCTTCGGGCCTCCAATCCCATCACAGGGAAAATACAGGCTGCTGAGAAGGGGAGAATGGGTTGGGTGGGCTCAGAGGGCCCTTGCCCTTCAAGTGGGGAGGGGGACGGGGGAAGGGTCAGTTAAGCCAGGCCTACCTGGAGCGGAGGGGTAGGGGTTGGCTTTTGAGCTCGTAGAAGCTGTCTGGGTCAAGGATGTTTTCTAATTCGATGTCAGCAACAATCCCGGATTCCGGAAGCAAAGAATTGAAGCTGAGGGTGGAGGGAAGGAAGGAGCGGTGGTCAGTGACTGCTGGGAGCACTAATGCCCTCCCCTCCCCAGACCCTGAGGCGGGCGGGCTCCCACACACAAGTCCCATATCCTTTCCCTCTTCCCACTCCTCACTGCTACCCACAGGCCCTTAAGGGTCAGAACAATAAGAAAGCTTGGATCCCAACTCCCTCGCTCCAACAACCACAACCTGGGTTTAAGAGGGGGAATCAAGAGGACTTTGGGAATGACAATTCACTTGGTAGAAGGACTCCAGGCTTTGCATTCAGAGTTCTCCCAGCCCCCACACCCCCTACTGTTTTGCCGACAGCTGAATGTGAACCCAAGTCTATATACAGGCACACAGAGCAAGTATGGGCACCCCTCAGGCTGAGAGTCCATTGTAACACAAACTGAATGCATCACAAAGAGCACTGGGCTCCCTCATTTACTTTGCAGCAGGAGCTACCACTCTGCAAAGGAATTCCAGCCTCAGCCAGAGTTCATAGGCTGCTGATACCCATCCAAATAAAAGGACTGAATGAGGAAAGGCTCCCCTCACTCCGCCGGCGAGCATCTTCAAAGAGCGAGTCTGAGTGCAGGATCCGCCTGGCCACAGGAGCATCATTCTTAGCTAAGAAGAAACTGCCCTGTCTCCTCCTACTTTTTAGATAGATCAAAACACACACCCGTTTTCAGTATCAACAATCCACCGCCACACAAAACAAACCTTATCTCAGATGAAGGAAGGAGGCTGAGGTCAGCCTAGACTATATGGAGAGGCTTCCTCTCAAATTATAAAGAAAAAGACACAGGAGCTGGAGTTTGCTTAGCATATAAGAGCCCTGGCTTCCACTCACAGCACAACATCACTCCTATTTAACTGTGCCCAGCACTGTGACGGTCTCGGCTGTCAGAAGGAATCGAAGATGGTTCTGCTCAGGCCTCCCTGCTGGGTATAAAGAGGACCCTAGTGTCCAGGCCCAAGACACATAGAGGGTGAATATGTATCCTTGTTGGAAGTGTACAGCCCAGTGGTACAGCACTTGCCCACCAAGTGTGGGGCTCTCGGTTCCACCCACCGCATCCCCAAATAATATTCACCCTTGAGTTTAGTCAAGTTTGGAATCCTGAAAGATTGTGACTTCGGTTGGTAAGAAGTCTCTCCCGTCTACCAATGGTTTTCTTCCCCTCCTTGCCCACAGATGGGGCTCTAAAACCACCCAGGAAGTTGGGAAGAGGAAGCCGGGAGAGTAGCTGAGTTCAGCACAACCCCGGGCAGAAAGGTGGCGGCCCCCTCCCACACTCCCACACCACTGCACATAAATTGGGGAAAAATGGGGACTGGAGAGGCAAGGTTGTGGCCAAGGAAGAGCTGGAGTTTTCAAAGCAAGGCTGATGGAAGAGGATGAGAAGAGGAGAGACGGAGGACCCACCCAGCCAGGGATGGTGCAATCGGTACTCACTCCAGCTCTAGAGACTGATTCAAGATTACACCCGGGAACTGAGAGACAGGCTGGGAGGGCGAAATAAAAGGAAGAGGGGGTGTGTGGGTAGGGAGTGGGCAGGGCTGGCTGAGAGGCTAGGGTGAGTGGCAGCAGAAACAAGACCCTCCTCTGGGTTCCCAAATAAGGTTTGCGGCCTCCCCCACTCCTATGGCTAAGAGTGAACTATCTATCCCGTCTGCCGGCCGCCCCGCATTTCAGCTCACACTCAAGACGCAAGAGGGGCTTCCACTAACCCGGCATTTCTAGACAGACTCCGCGGACGGGGGGGGGGGGCGCAGAAGGAAAAGGACGGGCCCATCAAGTTGCTCCGCTCGGTTATTCTCTCTCTCTCTCTCTCTCTCTCTCTCTCTCTCTCTCTCTCTCTCTCTCACACACACACACACACACACACACAGAGACACACCCGGCGTATCTGAGACTGCCCCCTAACCCCCCTCCACATTTGTTATCCCCCAAACACAGCGCCGGCGGCTACCGGCAGTCACTAAGTGCCCCAAACAGCACCTCTGCCTCCCAGGATCCTTTCTCTCACACTAAAGGAAAAAGATTATAGGATTTCCTTAAAATCGGTGCCTCGCCTAACAGTGCGCCCTCCAATTCATCCCTCTGCGACCGACTCAACAATTCCAAATTCAGCTTCTAACCAGTTTCCCAAGTTCAGCTACCTTGGACCAGTTTCTGTATACTCCACAATGTGCCCCGCTAGACACGGGGAAGAGCCCCCCAAATCTGACCCTGCCCTCCTCAGCAGACTCACTACTCTTTTAAGCCTTAGTCTAAGTGGGTCGGTACTAGATTTCTGAGGTGCCCACCCAAGATGGGCACCCCGACGTCCTTCAAGCCTAAGCCAAGAGTCTCCAACCCCAGTCCGGGGTCCCCCAATGTTCTGAGGTGAGTACCCAGGGAACCTCAGTTGTCACTCCCGGCCCCAGGTGGCCCCGCACCTGAGCAGCTGGGCCGAGTCGGTTGGCCTGCGCTCTTCCAAAAGCACGAACACGGCTCGAGGGCCCTCCGCGCTGGCCTCTACGCCGTCCCGAGCTGACTCGGCTGCATGAGACATGACGCCCGGCCCCGGGCGAGCCCTGCCAGGCCGGTTGGGCCTTGGCCCGGTCCCCCTAACAAAATAAGAGTCCCCCTCCCCCCGCTCGCCACTGCCTCCTCCGTTAAGCCATGGAGCTAGCTCTGCGCGGGCGGGCGGCGTCGGGAAGATGGGATGGGCCGTGAGTCATCACCCGCCCTGAACGGACCGACACCCCCCAATCTAACCCCGAACGACCGCTCGCCTCCCCCTCGTCCTCTTCCCCCTCCTCCCAGGACTGGGGAAACTCCACAGGAAGTGACCGCACGGGGCATGGAAGTCTAGTAGGGCCATACCTCCTGAGCAAGGCAGCCAATTGCTACCAGAAGATTCGAGGGTCCGCCTTAAACCACGACTTCGAGGCGTAGGGAACACCGGGTTTGCGCCGCCCTTCGGAGAAGGGAGCCCTTAGGCCACGCCCTCGGCGGCGGAAGCAAATAGGCGAGGAGAGATTTGGTCGAGCCACGCCTTCCTCTTTGCGTAGCTTCCTGAGCCACACCCCTCTTCTCAAATTATCCCCACGTTCCTTACACCCCCCCATCCCCAACCCCCATCCCCAGCAAGCTATTCAACTGAGTCTTGGGTTTTCTGCGCCTGCGTGGAAAGTCTGCAAGCCAAGCTTTTAGCGGAACCGCGCGCCGGCTCTCTTAGCCCAGGGTCATCCCAGACCGCACTCCAACCTTTTTGTACCTGTGTCTTCTCAAGCCACTATATAACCGAGGCAGGAGCAACAACATTCCTTGAAGATGGTGCTGAAACCATTCCCTTTCGGTGCCGGCGATCCCGCCACGGAACTGGTCTTCCTGAGAGAGCTCTGCCTGTTTTGTTATCTAAAGTGTTTATTGTACTATGATCATTGTACTACGCAATAGATGGTTAATGAATCTTTTGACAGATGGATGAATGAATGGACGGATGTTAATTAGATCTGGTTTCCAGTGAATGACTTCTGCTCCACTCTGTGCCTACACTTTCCTGCTCAGTCAGTTGGGGGTCACAATGTCTGTTGGCAGACTTATGAGGATTAGAGAGAAATAATGTGAAAGGGCTAGCCCGCTGTTTTACATAAAATAAGTTCCCCAAAATTAGTTGATTTGCTCACTTGTTCACTTATCCAGCATTTAGGAGATGCCTGTGTGTAGCAGATAAATGCAGGGTGGCGTGGACACAGCGGTCCCATCCATAACCTTCAGTTACACAAAACAAGCCCACCACTTCCCCTTACTGCTTCCCAGCACTCCAAGACCATCAGTTGACTCCCCCTAAAGTGGGTGTGCAAGTATGGTGGGACTAGTCTGTAATCACAGTACCAGGGAAATGAAAGCCAGGAGAATCCGATGTTCAAGATCACCCTTAGCTACACTGTCAGCGGCAAAACGGGCCAAGATACACGCAATCCTGTCTCCAAGAAAAAGACTGGAAAGTTCACTGGACTCAAAATTTGTGACACTGGTCATCATAGTTCCCAAATGCCTCCCTTGCTTTACAAACTTGTGCATTTCTTTCTACAGAAAAAAAATTAGAGTCTTAAATTGTTTTTGAAAATGTTCTGTTTTGTTTTGTTTGAGACAGGATCCATTTTGTAACCCTAGCTGGCCTGGAACTTGTTCTGTAAAGCACATTGGCCTTGAATTAACAGAAATCTGCTCGCTTCCTACTCCTCAGCGCTGTTTAGGCCTCTGTACGGGCCTGCCCTTAGGGGCCTGACAGCTGCAGCCATTAAGAGCACTTCCTATGTACATTTGCTACATCCCCCCCCCCCTTTTAAAAAGGTGGGCCTTACCCACCTCCCACGTCTTTCTCTCTCTCTTTCCCTCCCATTCTCCCCCCACTTCCATCGCTCTTGTCGCCAGGGACAAATCTCTGCCCTGCTCTCTCTTCTTCCTATATGCCTCTCATGCGAGCCTTATTGCATGGTGTGACATCTCTTTGCAGCGTTTTGGTTTGGTTTGGTTTGCTTTGGTTTTTTTTTTTTTTTTTTTTTTGGTTTTTCGAGACAGAGTTTCGCTGTGGCTTTGGAGCCTGTCCTGGAACTAGCTCTTGTAGACCAGGCTGGTCTCGAACTCACAGAGATCCGCCTGCCTCTGCCTCCCAAGTGCTGGGATTAAAGGCGTGCGCCACCACCGCCCGGCTTTGCTTTGGTTTTTCAAGACAGGGTTTCTCTGAAGCTTTGGAGCCTGTCCTGGAACTAGCTCTTATAGACCAGGGTGGCCTCAAACTCACAGAGATCTGCCTGCCTCTGCTTCCCGAGTACATGCGCCACCATCGCCCGGCTTTAGCGGCGTTTTTAAAAATTACAACAGCAACTGCCACCACTACTACAGGCTACTCTTATTTATTTGTTTGTTTGTTTTTCAAGACAGGGTTTCTTAGTAGCTTTGAAGCCTGTCCTGGAACTAGCTCTTGTAGACCAGGGTGGCCTCGAATTCACAAAGATCCGCCTGCCTCTGCCTCCCAGAGTACTGGGATTAAATTAGGCATGTGCCACCACCGCCCGGCTCTTTTTATAATATGTATTTATTTAGGGTATGTGTGTGGCTACATGTATATATGTGAACCATGTACGTGCAAAAGCCTATGGAGGTCAGAAGAGGGCACTATGCCCTGAAACTGGAATTTTCGATTTTTTGAGACAGGATATCTTTGTGCATCCTTGACTGTCCTAGAATTAGCTCTGTAGAGCAGACTGGCCTAGAACTCACAGAGAAAACTACAATGTGGTCTGGCAGTGGTGGCACACACCTTTAATCTCAGCACCCGGGAGGCAGAGGCAGGCACAGAGGCAGGCAGATCTCTGTGAGTTTAAGGCCAGCTTAGACTACAGAGTGAGTTCCAGGATGGCCAGGGCTACACAGAAAAACCCTGTCTTGAAAAAAAAAAGAAAGGAAGGAAGGAAGGAAGGAAGGAAGGAAGGAAGGAAGGAAAAAAGAAAGGTACAGCCTGATCCAGAAGAGGCGATGCATTCCTATGGCCCCAATTGTTCAGGAGGCTGAGACAAAAGGATTACTTGAGGTCAAGAGTATGGGTCTAAACTAAGCAACATAGTCAATACTTCATCTCAAAAATAAATAAGCATTCCAGGACAGCTAGGACAGAGAACTGTCTCAAGATAGACAGATAGATAGATAGATAGATAGATAGATAGATAGATAGATAGATAGATAGATAGACAGACAAAGAAGCAAGCTGGATGTGGTGGTGCACGCTAAACCCAGCACTCAGGAGGCAGAGGCACATGGATCTCTGTGAGTTCTAGGCCAGTCTGGTTGGTCTACAGAGTGAGTTCCAGGACAGCAAAGCCAATGTAGAAAGACCCTAAGACCCTGTCTCAAAAAACCAAGAAGGCAAACAAAACAAAACAAGACATGGGCTGATAAAAACATGCAACAAGCTGGATGTGGTGACACATGCCTTTAATTCCAGCATTTGGGATGCAGAGGCAGGTGGTTCTCTGTGAGTTCAAGGCCAGTCTGGTCTACAGAGCAAGTTCCAGGAGAGCCAGAACTACACAGAGAAACCCTGTCTCAAAAAATAAAAAAGAGGGCTGGAGAGATGGCTCAGAGGTTAAGAGCATTGCCTGCTCTTCCAAAGGTCCTGAGTTCAATTCCCAGCAACCACATGGTGGCTCACAACCATCTGTAATGAGGTCTGGTGCCCTCTTCTGGCCTGCAGGCACACACAGACAGAATATTGTATACATAATAAATAAATAAATATAAAAAAATAAAAAAAAATAAAAGAGAGAGAGAGCAAGGGAGAGAAAGAGAGAAAAGAAAAACAACAGTGTGCAAAACTTTCAACAGACAGAAACCAACTATTTACAGTTAATTATTGTCACCTATACCCTGACGTTACAAGCACCAGCTTCATATACCTATCTTAGATGTTGCCATGACAAGTGCTTTCCTAAGGCATACCTTGCACAACACACCTACATCTTTCTCGATTTCTTTCTTTCTTTTGTTTTGCGAGACAGGGTTTCTCTGTGGTTTTGGAGCCTGTCCTGGAACTAGCTCTGTAGACCAGGCTGGTCTTGAACCCACAGAGATCTGCCTGCCTCTGCCTCCCGAGTGCTGGGATTAAAGGCGTGCGCCACCATCGCCCAGCCCCTTTCTCAGTGTTTTAATCCTCTCACCCTCAACTTCCTCGACAGTCACTGTCCTCTTTCCCCTCTGATGTAAGAGGGGTTTCATAGTGAGATGAACTTGGGCCCAGTGAAAGGGAGATGTGGAGGGCAGAGGGAGGATAATTGATGGGTAAGACTGAAGGTGTTTAGGGGTACATAAACCTCGTGATCAGGGGTAGGGAAGGGTGAAGCTGAGGACTCTGGTGGGCTACCGTGTAACTGAATGAGTGTGTAAAGGCTAGGCAAAGGACTGCTGAGGCAGTTTCAGAATGAGTTGGGAACTCATGGGGGCAGATTAGAAATATAGTTGGGAGACCAGAACACGCCATGATGATAGTAGCTATTTATGGTAGAGTTGTAAGATAATTGGAGTATATATAGTATAGCATCCACCTTCCCAAAGTTACCCTGTCCTAACCCATGAATGGTTCTCTTTTTTTATTTCCTTCCTTCATTTCTTTTTCTTTTCTTCCTTCCTTTTTTCCTTTCTTCCTTCCTTTCTTTCTTTATTTCTTTATTTCTTGAGATGGGATCTCACTATGTATACCTGGCTGGACTGGAATTTGCTAAGAAGAAAGACTACGAGGCTGGCCTTGAACTCATAAGAGATCAGCCGCCTCTGCCTTTCTGGTGTACAGGATTAGAGGTGTGTGCCATTACTCTGCACCTTTTGAAAAAACATTTTTTTTATTATTGTGTGTGTGTTGTTGAATATGTTTGTGTCTGCATCATTTAGAGATCAGAGGATAACTTGAAGGAGTCAGTTCTCTCTTACCTTTATGTGGGTCTGGGCCATTGAAATCAGGTCTTCAGGCTTGGTGGCAATAGCTGTTATGCACTGAGCCACCCCATTGGCCCTCATGAACGTTATATAACAAATATGAGAGACAGAGAGAGCAAGAGAAAGGGAGAGAGAGAGAATATGAAAGCTAGACCAAGGAGTGGGTATGAGAGCTTCAGAAGGACATTGCAGATGTAACTAAATCAGGGGGTTATTTTGTTTTGTTTATTTAAGACACGGTCTTAGCTTTGGTTGGAACTCTCTGTGTAAACTAGGCTGGCATCAAACTCACAGAAGTCCACTTACCTCTGCCTCCCAAATCCTGGGATTGAAGGTGTGCACTCTCACTGCTGGCTTAGAAAAATCAGGGTCAGCTAGGCAGTGGTGGCGCATGCCTTTAATCCCAGCACTCAGGAGGCAGAGGCATGCGGACCTCTGTGAGTTCGAGGCTAGACCAGACTACAGTGTGAGTTCCAGGACAGCTAGGAATGTTACACAGAGAAACTCCTCTCGAAAAATTAAAATTAAAAAAAATTAACAAAAGAAAGAAAGGGGGCTGGAGAGAGGGCTCAGCGGTTAAGAGCACTGGTTGCAATTCCAAAGGTCCTGAGTTCAATTCCCACATGGTGGCTCACAACCATCTGTATTGAGATATGGTGCCCTCTTCTGGCCTGCAGGGACATATGCAGACAGACCCACTGTATACTTAATAAATAAATAAATCAAGAAAGAAAGGAAGGAAGGAAGGAAGGGAGGAAGGAAGGAAGGGGAAGGGAAGGGAAGGGAAAGGAAGGGAAAGAAAGAAAGAAAGAGAGAGAGAGAGAGAGAGAGAGAGAGAGAGAGAGAGAAAGAAAGAAAGTAAGTAAGTCAGGGTCTTGCTATGTTACTAGGGCTGTTTAAAACTTCTGTGTCTATGCTGGGCGATGGTGTCTCCCAGCACTCGGGAGGCAGAGGCAGGCAGATCTCTGTGAGTTCAAGGCCAGCCTGGTCTACAAGAGCTAGTTCCAGGACACGCTTCAAAACTACAGAGAGACCCTGTCTCAGAAAAAACAACAACAGCAGCACTTCTGTGCCTAAGTGATCTATAACATTAATCTCGCGAGTAGTCAGGATTACAGGCATGCATAAGCATTGTTAGTTTCTAAATTAAGGATTTTGAAATGGGGAGATTAGTCTGGATTATCCAAATAGACCCTAATTGTAACCACAAGTGGTTTTGTTTGCTTGTTTGTTTTGAGACAGGGTTTCTGCTTAGCCCTGGCTGTCCTGAAATTCACTCTGTAGACCAGGCTGGCCTCGACTCATACTCACAGTGATCCTCCTGCTTCTGCCTCCCGAGTGCTGGGATTAAAGGCATGTGCCACCACTGCCCGGCACAAGTGTTCTTATGAAAGGTAGGTGATGCACACCTGACTGACAGGGAGGAAGAGACTGTGTGAGAGGGCTACAAGCCAAGGAATGCCGGCAGTCGCCAGAAGCTGGAAGAGACAAAGAGTAGATTTTCTCTTACAGAGACCAGAACAGCTTTGGTAACACCTTGATTTTGGCTCAGTGAAACTGACGGTACACTTCTAGTTCTCAGAATTGTGAAAGAACAGATTTCCAAATTTCTGTTATCTTAAGCTCCCAAATTGATGATGATGAGTTATACAGCCACAAAAGGCTAACAGAGCCGGAAGCTATTGTGGAGCACTTAGATATGCTTGGGAATTACTGGGAACAACTTAAGGGCATAATTGGGCACTACTTGGGTGTTGTTCGACCCATCAAAGGGCCACGGGGTCACTGGAGAATGGTTTGAGTATGGTTGGAAGATTGGGACTGTAAATGGGGAACGTTTGCAAGTAGCACTAGGGGATACTGAAAGGCAATTTGAGGGTGTAGATGAGACTTCGTGGGGGCATGATGTAGATGGTACAGTTGAAAAAATGGTTTTAGGGTTTTAAATTTTTTGGGTTTGTGTGTGTGTGTGTTCACTCTTGTAAATGTACAGAAGTCAGAGAACGACTTGCAGGAGTCGGTGGTCAGTGCTGCTTCTCCGCTTGTTGAGGCAGGGTCTCTCTTCTTCCTGTGCCTGTGCTCTATACACCAGGTGGGTGGCTTGCAAGTTCCCAGCCAGGTATGGTGGGGAATGTCTGCAATACTACCTTGTAGGAGGAGGAGGAGGGTAGAGAGGCCGCAGAATCAATTCAAGATCATTTTTAGCCACGTGGTAAAAGTTTGAAGCCAGCCTGATCTATTTGCGATCCTATCGAGAGAGAGAGAGAGAGAGAGAGAGAGAGAGAGAGAGAGAGAGAGAGAGAGATACAGAGAGAGGGAGAAGAGGAGAGGAGAGGCACACACCTTTAATTCCAGCACTCTGAGGCAGAAGCCAACCTGGTCTACATAGTTCCAGGACAGCCAATGCTATGGAGGAAGGGAGGGAGGGAGGGAGGGAGGGAGGGAGGGAGGGAGGGAGGGAGGGAGGGAGGGAAAGAGAGACCCTTTCTCAAAAAAAAAAAACAAAAAAACAAGCAGGCGTGTCTTTAACCCCAGCACTTGGGAGGTAGATCCATCGGGATCTCTGAGTTTCAGATCCACAGTGGGAGTTCCAGGACAGCCAGAACTGTTACACAGAGAAACCTTGTCTCAAAAAAGCCCCCACCCCACCCCCAAAAAAAAAGAAGAAAAAGGAAAGCAGGAAGGAATGTCAGAAGTAAAGCTCAGGGAAACAGAGCACAGACACACCCTCATACAGAGAGAGGAAAAAGAGAGAGGCAGACAAGTTAGGCATGAATGAACATCCTTAAAAAGTAGTGTAGTTTGGGGTTCCAGTTTGTGGGTGTAGTTGTGATACTAAGGAAAGGAAGTTAGGGAGTATTTATAGGCAGAGTTGGGGCTCCAGGGGGAATTGTAGAGGTGAAGTTTACAATTATTGAAAAGTGGCTTGGAATCAGTGACATTAAGTATTGTTAAAGGGCATTTTGGGGATATTTTTGGAAGTTTTTCATTTTGTTTTTTGTTGTTTTTTTTTTTTGGTTTTTCGAGACAGGGTTTCTCTGTGGCTTTGGAGCCTGTCCTGGAACTAGCTCTGTAGACCAGGCTGGTCTCGAACTCACAGAGATCCGCCTGCCTCTGCCTCCCGAGTGCTGGGATTAAAGGCGTGCGCCACCACCGCCCGGCTTCATTTTGTTTTTGTATTTACTTTTAGGTTTTGTTTTCAACATTGAAAAAACTCTGAGCCGGGCGATGATGGCGCATGCCTTTAATCCCACCACTTGGGAGGCAGAAGCAGAAGATCTTTGTGAGTTCGGGGCCAGCCTGATTTAATAAGAGCTAGTTCTAGGACAGGCTCCAAAGCTACAGAGAAACCCTGTCTCGAAAAACCAAAACAAACAACAAGAACAACAAAAGCACAGACTGCTTGTTCCATGCTACAATATGTATAAACCTTCAAAACCTATGCTATGGTGAAGCACTCTTGGGAGGCTGCAGCAGAAGCATCACTGAGAGTTCAGGCTAGCCTGGGATACGGTGTGAGACCATGTCTCATAAAATGCTCATCACCATCACCACTGAAGCCTCATGCTAAGTCAGACATTAAAACATCTGCATGTGAGCTGGGCGATGGTGGCGCACGCCTTTAATCCCAGCACTCGGGAGGCAGAGACAGGTGGAACTCTGTGAGTTTGAGACCAGTCTGGTCTACAGAGCTAGTTCCAGGACAGGTTCCAAAGCCACAGAAGAAACCCTGTCTCGAAAAACAAAACAAAACAAAAAAAATCATCTGCATGTGGTGGTTGGAGAGATGGAGAGCACTCGCTGTTCTTCTAGAGGGCCCAAATAGTGGCTCATAACCATCTGTATCTCCAATTCTAGGGAAGCTGATGCCCTCTTCTGGCCCCTACAGGCATTGGATGAATGTGATACAAACATATATATACATGCAGGCAAAACACTCATACACATATAGTAAAAATAAATGTTTTAAAGATTTACATATCACATTTATTCTAGACAAAATGTCTAGAATAAAGAAAATCTATAGACAGTTGATTTGTGGCTGTCGTCTAAGACTGAGAATGGGGTCTTATTGGGATGGTGGAGGCAAGAGGATCAGGAGTTGATGTTAATTTGTTTTTTCTTTTGTTTTTACAAACACTGGCATGAACCATCTGGGAGCCAAACTCAGGTCCTCCAGAATAGCAGCCAGTGCTCTTTTGTTTTTTTTAAAGGTTTATTTAGGAATACAGTGTTCTATCTGCATGTATGCCTGTCGGCCAGAAGAGGGCACCAGATTTTTTTTAACTATAGATGGTTGTTAGCCAATGCCGGGAATTGAACTCAGGACCTCTGGAAAAGCAGGCAGTGCTCTTTACCATCTGAGCACTCTCCTGCCCCATGGATCAGGAGTTGAATATCATCCTCAATCACACAGTAAGGTCAGGCTAGCCTGGGTCATATCAAATTGTCTCAAAAAAATGGGGAAGAGGCTAGGAGTATAGCTCGGGAGGTGGAGGAAGGAGGATCAGAAGTTCAAGATTATCTTTGACAACGCAGAGTTGGGGGTCAGTCTGTGCCTCATGGGACTTCAACTCTCATACAAACAAAGTTTTGTAGCAATAGGATGATCTGTTAGTAGAAGGAGCATAGTTCGCAGTTAAACAAGCGACAGTTGGAAGTGATTCGAGGTGAAAGTGGAGCCTATATTGGTCATAATTAGTAATGTTTAGGGCGGTGCTACACATTCTTGGGGCCCCCTGGGAATCAATAGAGGGTAGTGTGGGGATCCCAAGGAGTGGTTAGGGTCAACAAAAGGTGTTTTCCATGCTCAATAAATTTAGGATTTAGGAGTGATATTTGGAGTTTGGCATTTATTTCATTGATAGAACACTTACCTATTATGCGTGAGGCCCTGGGTTCTGGAAATTCCTGGCACCGCAAATGAATGAATAATGAATATAAATGCTGTTTAGAAGTTATTGACTTCAAGCGTCAGTTGAGGATGGTGAAGGAGGAATAACTTGAGGTTGTGGAAGGTAGTTTATTGGTGCAGATTGACTATTGAGGAAGGGTGGATTGACTACTTGGGATTAACAGTTGGGGGAACTAGGGGAAGTTATTTGGAGGGTACAACACAGATGAAAAGAGTGATTTGGAGGCTGCTGGAGTGTAGCTTGAAGTGCACACTTCAAGGATCTACTTATGAAAGAAATTTTGCACGCAATTTTACATTCACGGAGGATAACTTGTGGGTCTAGCCTCGTGCAAACAGATGATTTCTGCATGCTCGATAGATAGAGTTGTGTGTTGGTGCAGGTCAATGACAGCAGACAATGGCCTGGAGGTACTGCTTGGGATCAAAGACAATACTTTGGGGATATAATTTGGAGAATAATGGAAGGTCGTTTGGGAGAGCATCTAGGAGATGGCAAAAGGAATTGTTTGGGGTACTGCAGAGGCGTGATAAAGGCTTGTAGATAGCATTTGAGATACTGCCTTGGGGGAAGAGTGACTTGGAGTCGGGGCATCGGTCGGCTCACCTAGGGGGCGTGGCTTAGGGCTCTGTCGCCCCAAAAGGCGCGTGCGCACACGCTCCCCGCTTCTTCATTCCTGGCGCTCCCAAAGCTGGAAAAAAAAAAATCGAAGACCCAAACTGGCGCCTGCGCACTTTGTGCCTGCCGCTGCTGTGGTCCCGCGCCCCGCCCCCTCGTCCTCCAACCCCCTAGGTTCGCGCTCAGCGGCGGAGGTGGCTGTGCAGCCAGCAACGGACGTCTTGAGTTAAAGGTGAGGTGCGCGGGGCCGCCGCCCCCGCCGCACCTCTCCGACCATCTGGGGGTTCCCCATCTACCCCCGAAGGCTAACGGTAGTGCGTGCGGTCGAACGCGGCCCGGAGGTAGGGAGCAGAAGACTAGGAGGCGCGCTAGCGGGGCTCTGCGAGGGAAGGCGCGCCCACTAGATGTCTATCGGCCTCTACCGACCCCACCTGCACAGCGGTGCGAGGACCCTCGGTGAGTAACCTTTCCTGCCAGGAGAAAAAGGGTGGGGACAGGGCGGGACGAGGCCCGGAAACGTCCACAAGGATGGACCTGCGCGCGCACCTACACCCTTTGACCCTATGCCCCCACCCCTGACCCCTGTCTGACCTGTCGACACCCCTTTTAAACTCCGAAGTCCTTGGCCCATAACCTTCAGTCCTACCCCTGACCTAACTATATTTTGGCATGGTGTGATCTTGAACCCCTTCTTTGTCCGCCAAGCCCAGTTCTGATCACCAGCCCCATCCAGGTTTGTGTTTGGCCCAGGTCCCTGTTTGACCATATCCTATCTCTGAAGCCCTTGTTTTGAAGCCCAACAACAACTCCGGATTCTGATCGGATACTTGACCACACTGTTTTCAAAATGCTTATCCAGTCTCTGAATTCCTTCCACTAACCCTGATTTGTTCTGGTTCTATCCTGATTGCTGACCTCTGACTTCTGTTCCCCCTGAACTGTGGCCCCGCCAACACTCCAGATCTCCATCAGTTTTCACTTTTTTTTTCTCCCTGATATCACCACCTCGTCCCTGCCTTCATTCTGTCTTTTCTTGTTCCTGACCTCCACCTGAACCTGCCCCTTTCCCTCCCTGATCACTGGCTTGACTTATCCCAGGCATGTCTTCTGGCTATTCTTCTACGTTAGTGTGTGTCTCCTTGTACTTTTTCCTCATCTTCTGAACCTTAGTCTTCTATCCAGCATCTTGTCTTGGCTCTGTTCTTCTTAGACAGGATTTGTCTATGTAGCCTTGCCTGTCCTGGAACTTGCTATGTAGTCCGGGATGGCCTCAAATATGTGATGTGCTCCTCTGGCCTCTGCCTTCAGAGTGCGGGGATGATAGGCATGTACCACCACCATGCCCAGCCTTTTTTTAAAGACAGGGTCTTACTATGGAACCTAGGCGGGTCTGGAACTTGTAACAACCACTCTGTCTGCACCTCCATAGTGTTAGGGTTAGAGGTGTGTCCCACCATACCTGGCCCCTGCTCAGCCTCCTGAGCTCCATCTATCTTATAGTGACTTTTTCTCTTTCAGACCTTGCACTCATTCTTGTCCTAACCTCAAATCCCACTCCCCCAACCAGGCCTCCCGTTTTACTTGTTATTGTAAACTTCCAACTTGTTCAGCCCTTCCTAACATCCATTTCCCATCCCTTTTGCACTCTGAGTCTCATTAGCCCTTGCCTCAGAACTTGAAGGCTCTTTGTCCCCAGGGCTTCTACAGTGTGTTCCTTATACAGAAACAAGTAGCCTTGTAAGCTCTTTGCAGCAGGCGGAGTTTTCGTATGGGATCTCCCCATCCCCATCTCCATCCGAGTGATCTCACATGGAGCTTGCATTTCTTTTACTGCCCTAGGAGTGCATGGAAACGTTCCCACAACCCCTGCTCCCCTGAACTGTGAAAGAACACCCTAAATTATTCATTGACTATCTGGGAGTCGGAGAGGTCTGGATCGTGTTTGCAGCCTTTCTATATCGGGGCCTGTCCCATGTTGGGGAAGGGAGGCTAAGAGACGTCATGTCATCTGTGGCACCTGATTTTCAGTTTTGATTTTGGTATTATCTTTGCTTCTTGGGACTGACAAAACCAAACAAAAAAAACCTGTTCTTGGTCAGAGGCTTCGGGACTTGGTAGGGGTGGGATGAGGGAAGGGATTTCTTTCTTTCTCTCATGAAGTTATCAATAAGCATTTTGGTGCTAAAACATCCCCCCCATAGGGGTCTCTGTATTGTGTGTAGGGGCATAGGCAGAAATTGTTGCTGGATGTTAGAGTCAGGCTCATTCAGTCTGGTAGTACTATAACCCTGTATCTCCAGCTACTCAAGAAGCAAATGTGCCCAGGTGGTGGTGGCGCATGCCTTTAATCCCAGCACTCGGTAGGCAAAGGTAGGAAGATCTCTGTGAGCTCAAGGCCAGCCTGATCTACAAGAGCTAGTTCTAGGACAGGCTCCAAAGTAACCCTGTCTTGCCGAGTGGTGGTGGTGCACGCCTTTAGTCCCAGCACTTGGGAGGCAGAGGCAGGCAGACACAGGCGGATCTCTGTGAGTTCAAGGCCAGCCTGATCTGCAAGAACTAGTTCCAGGACAGGCACCAAAGCTACAGAGAAACCCTGTCTCAAAACAAAAACAAAAACCCAAGTACTAAACTGAAACTGGGCAACATGCCTTAAATCCTAGCACTTGGGATGCAGAAGCAGGTGGATTTTGAGTTCAAGGCTAGTATGATCTACAAAGTGAGTTCCAGGACAGCCAGAGATACACAGAGAAACCCTGTCTTGAAAAACTGAAAAGAGAAAGAAGAAGCAAATATGGAAGGTTCACTTGAGCCCAGGAGTCTCTGGTCAGTCCAGGCAATAGCAAAGCCCATTATTTATTTATTTATACTATTTATTTTTTATTTTTCATGCAGGATCTCAACATGTAGTCTTAGTTTGCCTGAAACTCACTCTGTAGATCAAGCTGGCCTCGAACTCTCAGAGATCCACCTGCTTCTGCCTCCCAAGTGCTGGGATTAAAGGCGTGTAGTACCATGCTTGGCAAGGCACATCTCCTGTCTCATCCTCCCTGGTGCTGGGATTACAGGCAGGCATCACAGCTCTCCCAGTTCGTGCATCTTTAACGATAAGTTAGAGAACGGGGGAGGGAGGCACACACACACCCTCTTTCAAATATGGCTGCTTTTGGCAAGAAGGGAGACTTTAGAGGCTGCGATACCAGCTGTCTATCTCAAATGCATCTGAATATGTTTAGTTTTTTGTAGACAATTTTTAAATTATTTATTTATTTATATTTTATGTGTGAGTGCCTAGAAGAGGGCACCAGATCCTATTATAGGTGGTTGTGAGCCATCATGTGGGTGCTGGGAATTGAACTCAGGACCTCTGGAAGAGCAGCCAGTGCTCTTAACCACTGAGCCATCTCTCAAGCTCTGACAATTTTTATATAATATTTTTATATTTATATCGGTTTTTTTTTTTTTGGTTTTTCGAGACAGGGTTTCTCTGTGGCTTTGGAGCCTGTCCTGGAACTAGCTCTGTAGACCAGGCTGGTCTCGAACTCACAGAGATCCGCCTGCCTCTGCCTCCCGAGTGCTGGGATTAAAGGCGTGCGCCACCACCGCCCGGCTTATATTTATATCGTATATGGAAGTCAGGGGTGCTTTTGTATGTGTGTGTGTGTGTGTGTGTTTGTAGACATCCTTCAGGAGGCTGCTCCCTTCTTGCACCATGTTAAGTCCTAGGAATTTAACTCAGTCCTCAAGCTTCAGGTGGCACTGGGATATCCTGCTGGCTACCCTTTATTTTTGTGTAAATGTGCGCCCTTGTGTGTGAGGGCCTGTGTGTGGCTGTCAGAGGAAGACTTCAGGTGTTGGTCCCACCTTCTGATTTGTTTGAGGTAGTCTCTCATTTGCTGTGGTACTGTCAATTCCAGGCTTGCTGGCCCACATGCGTCAGGGGAATTCTTCTGTCTTTGCCTCCTATCTTGCTGTAGGAGTGCTGGCATTACAGACATGAGACACTGTGTCTGACAACTCACGTTTGGCTCGCTTTGCGAGGGTTTTTCCCTAAGACATCTTCTTGGCTCCGTGAATACTTTCAGTTCTTGATTTTGGATAGGGAGAATTCAGACAAGGTTACCCGAGAAAAGAAAAAAAACCAAACATCTGTTTCAGATTTATTGGGTGAGGCTGAATGATACCAGCTCTTTGTCAAAGGGAGCATCCAAAAATATCTGTTTGATTCATTGCGGAGGAATACTTGTAATTATAACAGCAATGCACTTTGGGTACTGATACCCTGTCTGACGAATAATAAAAACCCAGAGACAGGTATTGGGGTTCAAGATGAAGATCAGAAAAACAGCCAATCCACTAGAGAAATCTTATCTCTATGACTGCAGACTGAGCTCTGAACATCTGTCTCCTCCCCTTTAGTGCTGGGATTATATTCCCCTTTAGTGCTGGGATTAAAGGTGTGTGATTTACTAGTACTGGGATTAAAGGTGTGAGCCACCACCGCCTGGATCTGTTTCTGCTTTAATCTTTGGTAGTCCAGGGTGACCTTGAACTCACAGAGATCCATCTGCCACTGTCTCCCAAATCCTGGGGTTAAAGGTGTGTGACACCACCTCTAGTGACTTAATTTTACCTTCTGATCTTCAGGCAAGCTTTGTTTATTCATTCATTTGTTTATACAGATAAAGTATCACTATAATACCCAGCCAGTTACTGTATCCTAGCAAGGTTGGATTAGGTCAGTTGCTTGTGATAACTCTGAGTATCTGTTTCTGTTTTATAATTTTGTTTTGAGACAGGGTCTCTCTATGTAATCCTGGCTGTCCTGGAACTCAATATGTAGACCAGGCTGGCCTCGAACTCATAGAGAGCTTCCTGCCTCTGCCTCCTTAGTGCTGGGAATAAAGGTCACCTATGCCTGGCAACTGTTTTATAAGTTATCATTGAGGAGTTCTCCAAGTTCCTATAATGTTCCCTTCACAACCTCAGTTTCCCTGTTTAACAGATGAGGACATTGAGGCCCAGAAAAGTGGTTTTTCTAAACAGTCACATGGCCAGTAAGTGACAGAGTTAAGTCCCTGACTCACCGTTTGCTCTCTGTACAGCATGCATGTGTGTTTAGAGGTCAGACCTAGGTTTGTTCAGATTGTGGGACTAGGGCTATAGCCAGTGGCAGAATGCTTGCTTAGCATGCACAAATGAAAAAAATCCCGAGTGGGGCAATGATGTGTGTGCGGAACTCAGTCCCACTTGTTTACTTGGCCCAGGAATCATTGTCTATTTCCCACTTTTTTTAAACTAGTCTGCTTCTGTGGATTTATTTTTATTTATGTATATGTATCTGTGTCCATATATGTAGCATGTGTACTGGTACCCCCAGAGGTCAGAAGAGGGCGTTGGTTCCACTCAAGCTAGAAGGTGGTTGTGAGCCACCAGATATGGATACTGAAAATCAAACCCCAGTCCTCAGTTCTCTAGAAGAGGAGCAAGCGCTCCTTTTTTCTTTTAAGATTTATTTATTTTTATATACTTTGGTGTATTGACTGAATGTGTGTCTGTGTGAAGGTGTCCTCAGGTCCTCTGGAGTTGGAGTTACAGACAGTTGTGAGCTGCCATGTGGCTGCTGGGAATTGAACCTGGGTCCTTTGGAAGAATAATAGCCAGTGTTCTTAACCCCTGAGCCATCTCTACAGCCCCTCAGCAAGGGCTCTTAACCACTAAGACATCTCTCAAGCCTCAGATTTATTGTTCTTTAAAAAACAAGCAAGCAAACAAACAAACAGACAAAATTGTTGGGGCTGGAGAGATGTCTCAGCAATTAAAAACATTAGCTGCCCTTCCAGAGGAACTGATTTGAATTCTCAACACTCACATGATGATTTACAACCATCTGTTGCTCCGGTCTTGGGACCTGTTACCCTCTTCTGGCCTCCACAGGCACTGCAGGCACATGGTTTCTAGACATACGTTCAGGCCGACATCAGTGGCCTTTAATCCCAGGATTTGGGAGGCAGACACAGGTGGATTTCTATGAGTTTGAGGCCAGTGTGGCGTACACAGCGAGTTCCAGGACACTCGGAGCTATATAGTGAAACCCTGTTTCAAAAACAAAACAAGGGGCTGGAGAGATGGCTCAGAGGTTGAGAGCATTGCCTGCTCTTCCAAAGGTCCTGAGTTCAATTCCCAGCAACCACATGGTGCCTCACAACCATCTGTAATGGGTTCTGGTGCCCTCTTCTGGCCTGCAGGCATACACACAGACAGAATATTGTATACATAATAAATAAATAAATAAATATTTAAAAAAAAAAACAAAACAAAACGAAAGTAAGTAAATAAATAAAATCTTAACTTTTTTGAAACAGGGTTTCTCTGTGTAACTCTGGCTATCCTAGAAATCACTCTGTAGATCAGGCTGGCCTCGAACTCAGAGATCAGCCTGCCTCGGCCTCCTGAGTGCTTGGATTAAAGGCATGCGCCACCACCACCTGGCCAAATTTTAAGATTTCTTGGAAGATTTATTTTATTTTATTTTTTGGTTGTTGTTTGTTTTTTCGAGACAGAGTTTTTCTGTGTAAGAGCTCTAGCTGTCCTGGAACTAGTTCTTGTAGACCAGGCTGGTCTTGAACTCACAGAGATCTTCCTGCTTCTGCCTCCCTGAGTGCTGTAATTAAAGGTGTGCACCACCACTGCCCAGCAAAAGATTTAATTTTTAACCCTGTGTGTGTGTGTTCAAGTACATGTGCACAGGTGCCCCCAGAAGGTAGAGGTATTAGACCCCTGGAACTGGAGTTATAGGGGGTTATGAGCCACGTAACATGGGTGCTCAGAATTGAACTCAGGTCCTCTGGAAGGGCAGTATATATGCTTAACTATTTTTTTTTTTTTTGGTTTTTAGAGACAGGGTTTCTCTGTGGCTTTGGAGTCTGTCCTGGAACTAGCTCTGTAGACCAGGCTGGTCTCGAACTCACAGAGATCCGCCTGCCTCTGCCTCCCGAGTGCTGGGATTAAAGGCGTGCGCCACCATCGCCCGGCCTATATGCTTAACTATTGAGCCATCTGTCCAACTCCAAATTTCTTGTTCTTGCGAAGGGTTGTTAATGATTTGGTGTGAGTTACATGTACTATGAAATGCTTCTAAAGTTCATTTGATTTCTGTTGTCAGTTTTGCTCATTTTATGGATGAGGTAACAGTTTTTGCCCTCCATTTTATGGTAACCTAAACTCCAAGGCTCCATCTGCATTATTAGCCAATTTTTCTCATTTCTCTTGTCCCTGATTATAGACATGCATTTTCCCGCAAGGTCTGCTGATCTACACGATGGGGAAGGGAGGCCATGGCCAGGATGATAGTCCCCAGAAGTATTCACCTAGCTGCTCCTGTGCCTGCTGCTCCCCTCCACCAGCACACCAAAGGAGAGCCAAGTGGAAAGGAAACAGCAGGGCACTTTGTTTTTTTTTTTTTTTTTTGGTTTTTCGAGACAGGGTTTCTCTGTGGCTTCTCGAACTCACAGAGATCCGCCTGCCTCTGCCTCCCGAGTGCTGGGATTAAAGGCGTGCACCCCCACTTCCTGGCTCCTTATGTTTTACATCATCATGTTCTTAGGCAGGCCTTTTCACCTTGCCAAGGCCCAACTTCCCATGCCTTGTTCAGACAAGGCTCTTTCTGTTCCATCTCTCAGGTTTGTAGAGCAGAAACCAGAATTACTTCTTCCTGGACTATGGAAGATGGTGGCTTGGGATCTGGTCCTCCTTAGAAAGGTTAGCTTCTGCTGGGCAGTGGTAGCACATGGCAGGCAGAGGCAGGTGAATCTCTGAGTTCAAGGCCAGCATGGTCTACGGAGTGAGGTCCAGGACAACCAGGGCCACAAAGAGAAACTCTGTTAACTTCTCTCTGCAGCTTAGAAAACCATTAACCTAATTATGGGAAAAGTTTTCCTCAAGCCTTCTTTTATCCATGCATTGCTCTGGGAGGGAAGGATAAGAGTCTGGAGAGGTAATGCACCCTGCTCAGAGTAAAAAAAAAAAACAACAAAAAAACAGGTGTGTGTGTGTGTACGTGTGTGTACGTGTGTGTACGTGTGTACCTTTCAGCTTCCTAGCCCCCATTCCCTGAGGAGCTACCTTGTATAGGCAGGCACCAGTGGCCTGCGGATCTCGGCAGCAGTAGAGGCAGGAGAAGCAGTGGCTGGCTGCTCCTACAGCTCTTAGCGCTTCTTCCCCAGTTCTTTCTTAGGTGTCTGCAGTGAGGAGAGAGTTCTGTGCTTTCTTCTTGGCCCTGTTGGGCTCCCTGAGTGAGGCATCTGTTCCCAGACACTGCTTCCCCAGGAGCCCTGGAAGCCGGCAGGTAAGGGTTAAAAGGTATGGGCCAGCCCAGTTCCTGTCCAGGTAGGCTGGGCCTTACCTAGTGGGAGGCAGCCAAGGCAGCAGTCACTGCTGTTCTCTTCTACTGCCAGGAGAGCTAGGGCCTGGACGAGACAACTGTGCTTTTTGAGCTGTTCGAGGCTGTCATACAGCACTCTGGCATTGGTGAGTACCTCGGAGCGATGGGCCAGGGGTGTGAGACTGTGAAGGCGCAGGGATTGAGGGCTGGGGTGCAGTGTACTGAAGTGATCTTCCAGAGAGCCTGGTCAGGCGGGAGAAGTCCATTGACAATAAAGGGTTGCGATGGGGGGGGGGGGGGGCAATGTTCGGTACAGGAGGAGCTGGGGAGCAGGGCAAATTCCCACATGTCCATTCTCCTTTCTTGATAAAGAGCAATTTTG
This sequence comes from Microtus pennsylvanicus, assembly GCF_037038515.1. Classification (NCBI taxonomy): domain Eukaryota; kingdom Metazoa; phylum Chordata; class Mammalia; order Rodentia; family Cricetidae; genus Microtus; species Microtus pennsylvanicus. The sequence continues at coordinate 132,988,368 of NC_134601.1, read as the reverse complement.
GGTTGGAAATGGAGGAAGAGGGATGGAGCAAAGAGACTCAGCCCCCTCTTCTCTGCCCCATCCCTCCCACTTTTCAGAGTGGCCTCTTTATCAGGGCTAGTGCCTCCGAAAAGGCCAACTGAACTATGTTGTTCAGGCTCTGTTTCTCCCTCTATTTGTTCACCCAGACTGATGGAAAGGGGTGTGCTGTGTGTGGGGGGGAGCATTGGGGAGCAGTCCAGGCTTTGCGTGTGTATTTGTTCAAGTGGTGGCAGGATGTGGAACTGGGGGCTCTCATTGACAGTGTTGGAGTGCCACCCAGGTGAAGTATCTTGGTTGTAAACAGTCATTACAGCCAGGAATTTTTCTCAGCTATGGTGTCAGAAGGGCAGACCTGAAAAACCTGCTGGGCCTGCCTCTGGGTGTGTGTGTGTGTTTGTGTGTGTGTGTCCCCGCATGTGCCCTCCGTGACTCTCATACTACAGTCTGTCCCAGCAACAGGACACAGAATGACAAGGCCCTGGGGTGGATAGGAGGGTCTCGGAGGCCTGTGTGAGGGTGCGCTAGTGACGCAGGGGTGGCGGTGATGCAGGGGTGGCAGCGGACTGCTTTCTCGCTATCTTATCTTGGTGGGAGGCAGCCCTAAGTCCCAAGGCAAGTGTGCAGAGCACAGCAGAGTAGAAGCAAAGGTTCCTGAGTCAGGTATGGAGGTGTGGGGCGTTGACCCGAGTCTAGCCTGCCCAGTGACCCAATGACTCATGCCCTAGCTATGTCCCTGAGGTCAGGCTGACAGGGTGGAGTCGGGGTTCCTGTCTGGACCCTGTGTTGACGTCCACGATGCTCTGATCTAAAGAAGGAAGCGTTGAGGCACTCGAATGAGGAACATGAGACTGATGGTGGCGAACGGGGTGAATGGACCCAGAGGTCAGGGGAGTTGGGTTTCTGTTGGGGTGGAAAGGGGTTCAGGCCAGCCTTGTGAAAAGTTTTCCAAACGAAAATGGGACCTGGGAAAAGTAGGAGTTCTAGGAACTGAGGGACAGAGGAAGCTGGGACATCAAAGAACCCCTGCCGTACTGAACCTCTGCACTGCGTAGTGTCTGGATTTGGGGATTGTCTCACGTTGATGTTGAGGATAGTCCATGAGTCCTTTGAGGGAGGGTCACAGACCCTGTGGGACAGCCAGGAAGACAACAGATAAACTGGGGGGACCTTGTAGGCAGTTTGATTATACCCTACAGTGTGAACGTGGGGAAGGAGCTTAGAGCCAGGCTTCCTTGCTTGTCTGGGTCTTTTCTAGAACATTATGACAAGCTGTGAAATTCAAGGTAGGTTAAAATGGGAACTCTGCTGTCTCCATTAGGCCTTCCCAGTTACCTACCTTGGAGGTTAGCACAGGTGGTGGGAGGTGATGTCACCTGGTTGCCCAGCGGGGGACCAAGCAGGATGTGGGAGGGAGGGAGCAAACTCCAAAGAAGCAGAAGGAGGGCTGGCAGCTAGCCAAAGCAGGCTCCATGGCCATCCAGGGCTTCTAGGGACAGAAAAGGGCAGATAATGGGTTATCCATGGCTGTGGATGGCTCTTCTCACCCATCCCAGCAGGATAACTTCTGTGCTAGTTTCAGAAGAGGGTGGGAGGGAGGAGGAGCTGGAGGGACCCTGAAGTCAAGGGACACTCCTTGCTACATCAGGGCAGCAGGGTGGAATTAGAACGCGTACAGAGCCAGATGGGTCTAGATACCTGGCTCGCCTCTCTTGCATTTGTTCACTCGGTTACTTGTTCAGCCAGCTGGCGTACATTTGTGGGCTACTTGCTGTGTGCAGCAGCATTTGGGGTGCTGGAGCTACTGATTCCCTGGGGCAGACCTGCTCCCTGTCCAAATGGCAGTACAGGGAGGCCCAGGCTCTTGTTCAGCGGCAGCTGGGAGAGGGTGGCACTCAGGAACCACCTCTGAAAGCGGCAGCTAAGCCCCAGAATGAGCTGGGTATGGTAGTGCCTGCCTGTAATCCCAGCATGTGGCAGACTGAGGCAGGAGGATCACTGTGAGTTCAAGAGCAGCTTGAACACAGTTACTTTCAGGCTAGCCTAGTCTACAGAGTGAGACTGTGTGCTGAAACTCAAACAGCTCCAAAATAAGTGAGAAGCAAGGTTCCGCTGGTGAGAGGCTGGAACCAGTGCCCTAGACTGTGGCCACAGGCTGGGCAAAGGCCCTTCTGCCTGATGGATGGACCGAGGTGCTCAAGAGGCAAATGGCAGGATTGGAGCTGCTGTCTTGAGGAATTGTATAGAACCAGAGGGGTTGTCCTATGTGAAGCCCTTTACTGGGCAATTATTTCAGCTCTCTGTGCTTTCCACCCCTCATCTCCTAAGGAAAGGTAATAATGACGGAGCTCCTGCCTGAGGGGTTTCAAAGATTCATTGTGACAGAGCAGATAACTGTTCCAGGCACCCAAGGCTGAATACGTGCTCGCGGTTGGTATACTCAATTGAACCTGTACCATTAATTCTCTCCCTAGGTGAGATTCCTGGCTGTGGCCTATGGGCCTCTGAGGAGGCATTGTAAGTCTGCCCAGCTTCCCACTCACTGTGTCAGCACTCAATGGGAAGGGAACCAAGGTACCAGGCCAAGTGGGTCCAGACATTGACACAGATTCTGAGTGGGCAGGCCAGGTAGGTGGGTGGGGCCCGGGGTACTTTCTGTTCCTAGCTGGAAGATAGGAAGTAGAACCGGCCTTGGGACTGGGGGTGTCGTGGGATATGCCTCCTTAATGCCTTCTGTGCTGCATCACTGCCAGGCTTTGTCCAGCCACCAGCCACAGCCTCCAGACAGTACAAGGATGGAAGTCAAAGGTCAGCTGATCAGCTCCCCTACCTTCAATGCCCCAGGTCAGCGGCTGCCTCCACTTCCTGCTGTCCCCTTCCTACCCCGAGTCTCCATGTGCCTGCTTGGGAAGGGTTGGTCCCTGTCCCCACAGTTGTTCCAAGATGTCCTGCTTGTCTTCATCTTTGCTCCCTCCCCCTGCGCAGCTGCCCTGTTTGGAGAGGCTGCCCCCCAGGTGAAGTCAGAGCGTCTTCGAGGGCTGCTTGACCGCCAGCGGGCCCTGCAAGAGGCTCTGAGCCTGAAGCTTCAAGAGCTCAGAAAAGTCTGTCTGCAGGAGGCGGTGAGGGCCTCACCCCAGGGCTATTAGGTGGGGGTGGGGGTGAGGAGGTGGGGGGTAGGTGGGATACGGTGAGGAGCCAGGGTATCTAGGCACGCAGACTACTGTGATGGGTGCCTAACCAATTGTCTGGGAGTTAGGAGTTTTCTTGTCACCCTATGTGTCCTCATAGTTGGACTTAGATGTCACAGTATCAGTGAAATATGCCAATGCTGATCCATAGTCACTTGTCAATAATTTTAAACCTCCCCTCCCCAAAGTGAAAACTGTTTCCAAAATTGGGCAACAGAGCTCATCCTGAACTGACGCAGGGTGAATTATTGTTCCCTTCTTTCCCACTAGCCCATCTATCCATCTGTTCATCTGTTTTCTGAGACAGGGTCTCACTCTGTAGCTCTGTAGCCCAGGATGACTTAGAACTCTCACTGTAGCCTAGGGTAGTCTCTAGCTCATGCGTTAGCCTCCCAAGAACTGGAATTTCTAGGCATGATGTACCACAGCTGGCTATAGCTCTGATTTTCCCTTCTCAGTGTGAGTGTCCACACGCTTTTCCTGAAGGAATAGTAGGGCTCAGGGGATGGGGAATTGCTCAGTTGACCATGTAAGCATAAGGGCCCGAGTTCAACCCTCAGAAACTATGGAAAAAGAATGGCCGGGCGTGGTGGCCAGCACTTGCAATCCTGTGCTGGAGAAGCGGAGACCAGATGGCTTCCCTGGAGCGTTCTGACTAGCCAGGCTAGCCTAATCAGCAAGTCCCAAGCCAGTGAGAAAGAAACCTTGTCTCAAAAAAAAAAAGTAGATAGTATCCTGAGTAACAACATCATCCAAGATTGGCCTCTGGCCTACACATACGCACAGCTACAGGCGTAGGCGCACGCACACGCGCACGCACGCACACGCACTCTAATGGGATTCAGAAGACCAGTCCCTGTGTTATATGTGCAGCATACAGAGTGGGCTTTTATAATTATAAAAACTAAGAACTCTGGGCTCCAGATTTCCAAGATACCCAATGGCCCAGAGATTTTTTGGGGCCACTGAGGGACTTAGGGTCCATACTTCCTACCCTGGTGGTAGAGATCTTGAGAGAAGGAACCTGATCTATGTGGAGTATTGGGCAAGGCCAGTCTCCTTGGAAGATATAGTTTCTTGTACCCTTACTACTGTATGTCATCTCTCCAACTAACCCTTGTAGTTTCTGTCCCCGTCCCCTCCAGGAGCTAACTGGCCAGCTGCCCCCTGAGTGCCCACTGGAGCCTGGTGAACGTCCTCAGTTGGTACGCCGGAGGCCCCCTGCAGCACGTGCCTACCCTCCACCACACCCGAACCCAGTATACCACTCCTTGTGTCCTGCTGAGGTAAGCAGTTGGGTGTGGGGAGCAGGATGGTGCTGGTGAGGGGCAGGGCAAACAGGGGCAGAACGAGGGTTATGGCCAGGAGTGGGAGGAGCTAAGAAGGGAAAGAGTTTGAACTGGTGGGTTCCCCGTGCAGTATGGGACCCCCAACTTTGTCAAGACAAGCTTCCTATCTTTAGAAGATACATAGGCCCACCTCCTCATCCTGTCCCTTGAGGTAAACAGACTCCCCCAGGAAGAACAGGCCCCATTTCCAGTATAGATGGGCTCTGCCAACTTCCCGCTACTTGGGTAGTCATTTCTATGATTTAGCTCTGTTCCACCCCTCTTGGCTTGTGCAGGAGCTGGCTCTTGAGGCTCTGGAGCGTGAGGTGTCTGTGCAGCAGCAGATTGCAGCTGCTGCCCGCCGCCTGGCCCTGGCCCCTGACCTTACTGGAGAGCAGAGGCGGCGGCGGCGCCAAGTGCAGGTGGATGCCCTGCGGAGGCTGCACGAGCTGGAAGAGCAGCTCAGGGACTTCCGGGCCCGCCTTGGCCTCCCGGTGCTGCCACTCTCTGCAGGAGCATTAGTCAATGCTCAGGGTGTCTGCATGGGCACACGCCTTGCTCAGCTCAGTCAAGGTAAGCCAGGTCCCACATCCCTCCAGTGCGTGGGAAAATGACCCTGAGAATGGACTATGGCTTACACAAATAGGAGTGGTGGAGTGGCTGAGCAGCCGTTGAAGGCAGAGAGGTGAGCAGGACTTACAAGGGGAATGCCCATCAAGGAGAATTGTAATGACCTGACTTGAGGTTCAGAGGACTTGAACAGTAAGCAACAGGAAGATGAATACTCAAGTTCATGGTGGTCTTGGATTCAGGTAAAGGTTGAACCTAAGCCGATCAGCATTCTAGAAAGTTATTCTACCATGGAGCTACATCCCCAGTCCTCTTCTTTATTTTTTGTTTTGGTTTTTTTCGAGACAGGGTTTCTCTGTGGCTTTGGAGCCTGTCCTGGAACTAGCTCTTGTAGACCAGGCTGGTCTCGAAACTCACAGAGATCCGCCTGCTTCTGCCTCCTGAGTGCTGGGATTAAAGGTGTGCGCCACCACTGCCTGTCTTTTGTTTTTATTTTTAAAAATAGTTATTCATTTTTATTTACATGTTTGTTTTTATTTTTCAAAATAGTTATTCATTTTTATTTACATGTATGTGTTCCTACGTAAGTTTACATTGACCACACACATACAGGTGTTTGTGGAGGCTAGTGGCTTTGGAACCCTTGGAACTAGAGTTAGAGACTGTTGTGAAGTGCCTGGTGTAGGAACCGAACCCAGGTCCTCTGCAAGGGTAGCAAGTGTTCTTAACCTTGAGCCATCTCTCCAGCACATTGGGGTTTTTTTGTTTTTGTTTTTTTTTTTTTTGTTTAAGTTTTTTTTCAAGACAGGGTTTCTTCATGTAGACCTGGCTGTTCTGGAAATCACTCTGTAGACCAGGCTGGCCTCGAACTCACAGAGATCCATCTGCCTCTGTTGGGATTAAAGGCGTGCACCAGCACTGCTCAGCTCCCTTGTTTTGTTGTTGCTTTTTATTTTGAGACAGGATTTTGGTAAGTTGCCCAGGCTGGTCTTGAACTCATTCCATGTTCCAGACCAGCATTGAACTTATTTTACACACACATACACACACACGCACACACACACACACACACACATGCACAATGCTTCATAAAGCCTCTTAGGTAGCTGGAATTAGAGGTCTGTGTGTCTGGCAAAGATGGATTCTTCTTGGGGAGGTGCCAGAATCAGGTAGCAGAAGGCAGTGCACACAGAGATGCTATCCAGCGTTGCAGGGGATGGAATTCAGACCTTGGAGTGACAGGGTACCTTTCCCTTTCTCCCCTGTAGAGGATGTAGTTCTGCATTCGGAGAGCAGCTCCCTCTCAGAGTCAGGGGCCAGCCATGATAATGGTGAGAACTATCCCCCAGCCTGACTCACCCCTCCCGTGTCCTCTCAGAATATCTGTTGGTTCAGCCCCTCCTACTGTAGCTCTTCTTTAGCCATGCCCCATGCTCCCATGTGCCCTTAGCTTCACCTGTCTCCGCCTCCTCTGCCCTAGACCTTACAGGTTAGCTCCTACGTTTGCCTTGCTTCCTCTCTTAGCTTGTCAGTGCCCCCTCCCTTAAACCTGCCCTGCTCCTTCCAGGCCCTCTCTCATTGAATTCTACCCTATTCTCCCTTCTACCCAGAGGACCCTCATAGCTGCTACTCTCTAACTGAGCGCCCCTCACCACCAAAGGCCTGGGACCAGTTTCGGGCAGTATCCGGAGGGAGCCCTGAGCGGCGAGCCCCATGGAAACCTCCCCCTTCAGATATTTATGGGGACCTGAAGAGCCGGCGCAACTCTGTGGCCAGCCCCACCAGGTAAAGAGGAACCTTTTCCTCCTTTCCTGGGACTAGGAGTGGGATCCTGAGCCTGGGCTGGCAGGAGGGCCTACTGGTGAGTGCAGTTTCTAACCTGGGTCCCGATGTGGGCCTGCCATCTCTGTCTAGCCCCACCCGCTCGCTGCCCAGGAGTGCCTCCAGTTTTGAGGGGCGAAGTGTGCCTGCCACCCCTGTCCTCACCCGGGGCACTGGCCCCCGGCTTTGCAAGTAAGGGGACTCTTGAGGGTGGGTCTGAGTATCAGAGGAGGAAACCTTTAGTTCGAACTGTAGATGTTGAATAGGAATTTCCAAAAGATGTGGGACATGGGCAACTGGGCTTTGAAAGGTGGCTAGAAGCTGGCATGGGAATTGGAGGCAGAGGCGTGAGAGATTGAGTATGGGCTTTCCTGCATTTTTGGGGATAAGTCATTTTCTTTCTCTGAATCTTTCCTTTCTCGTTTGTGAAGTGAGTGTACTATCTTTGAGAGACACAGGTACAATGCATGGTGGGTAGAATGTATCAAATGCCTACTTTCTGCTAATAATCGGTAGCATTTGTGGTGGATAGCAACTCCTTTGTCATCCTAAGGTCCCCCTGAGGAGGTGCTATTAATTTGCATTTTATAGGAGTGGAAACTGAGGCACAGAAAGGTTAATTAAGTAAGTTATGAGTAAACCAAAGTTCTCAAGTTTGGAGCCCATGCAAAGTTTTAAACTAATCAGCCTTGACACACCAAACTGTAACGTTCCTTAAGTCCTTAAATGCCTACTTTTCCCATGCTGTGAACAGAATCCCTGTCTTTTGGGGGCATGCTTCTGTGCATGGTGGGACAGTTGTTTGGGGCTGGTTCATAGACCTGGTGGGTTAGAGTTCAGAAAGCCTTTAGTTCCGGTCATAAGGCCTAGGGCTTCCTTCAGGAGGTAGAAAGGAGCTATGAGAATAGCCTTAGCAGGAGAATAGGAGCTGTGGGATCAGGAGGGTGCCTATGTATGTCCTTCCTTAGCTAGCCTTTCCGTTCCATTCCCAGAAACATTTACTGTAAGAGCTGCGGCCCTATCCCGGTGAGCATTTCCATGCCCTACCCTCTGGCTTCCCGTCTGGGGCCAAATCTCAGTGGCCCTTACACACACTGCTTAGTAGCTACATGCACACGACTTCTAATACTGGGCCTGTTTTAGAGATAGTGAAGGCTCAGAATGAGATGGGGCAGTCAGGGCACTCGTCATTTGTCTTCTTTTTCTGACCCTGCTCTTCTTACCGCACCTCTGTTCTCCAGACCGGAAGGCCTCCATTCTCGCCAGTGGTCGGGTAGTCAGGACTCACAGATGGGCTTTCCTCGGCCTGACCCTGCTTCAGATCGGGCCTCCCTCTTCACAGCTCGCACCCGCCGCAGCAATAGCTCTGAGGCCCTGCTGGTGGACCGGGCAGCTGCTGGGGGAGCAGGATCTCCACCTGCCCCCCTGGCTCCCCCTGTTGCTGGTCCCCCAGTCTGCAAGAGCAGTGAGGTGCTGTATGAGCGCCCCCAACCAGTCCCTGCCTTCTCCTCCCGCACCGCTGGTCCCCCAGACCCTCCTCGGGCTGCCCGACCTAGCTCAGCTGCCCCTGCATCCCGTGGACCCCCCCGACTCCCACCTGTGTGTGGAGACTTCCTCTTGGACTATTCATTGGACCGGGGCTTGCCCCGTGGTGCTGGTGGGGCAGGTTGGGGGGATTTGCTGCCTGCTCCTGAAGTCCCAGGACCCCTTTCCCGCAGAGATGGGCTCCTTGCCATGCTCCCTGGTCCTCCACCCATATATGCAGCTGATGGCAGCAGCCCCCTTCTCCGCAGCAAAGACCCCAACACCCGTGCCATTCGTTCCAGGCCCTGTGGCCTGCCCCCAGAAGCTGTGGAGGGTCTGGAAGTGCATCCAAACCCATTACTCTGGATGCCGCCACCCACCCGGCTACCTCCAGCTGGTGAGCGAGGCGGCCATAAGAACCTTGCCCTGGAGGGGCTCCGGGACTGGTACATCCGGAATTCGGGACTGGCCATGGGGCCCCAGCGCCGACCTGTGCTTCCACATGTGGGCCCAACACACGCACCCTTCCTCCATGCCCGCTGCTATGAAGTGGGCCAGGCACTATATGGTCCTCCCAGCCAGGCACCGCTCCCGCACTCGAGGAGTTTCACAGCACCCCCTGTCTCCGGCAGGTATGGGGGTGCTTTTGCTGATGGGTAGGGGTATTGATTGAGATGCTGAATGTATCCTGACCAGGGAGCACTTTGTCAAGATAGCTGATGAATGGGACCACAAGGAAACTAGCTGCGGTCTTGGCATGGGGTCACTTTATCAGACATGACCTGCATTAGTTCTTAGGGTCCTGGTGAGGGGGATCTTGTATGTTGGTAGCAGGAGTTCTTTCCCAAGCTTTAGAAGGATTCTATTCTATGTATTCTCCCTAGTACATGACAGCTGGCAGTGAGCCTTGAAGTCAGGGTGCTGGGAAGAAGGGACATACGTGCTCCATGGCTTTCTCTTCTAAACTCCATACCCCATGCTTAAGAGCCTGAAGGTGCTGTCCTGCGCCTGTCTCCACCTCTTTAACAAGCCTCTTTTCCTCTCTCTGTGTGTCTTGTCTGTCTCTTCCTCTCTTCCCTTCCCTTCCCTTCCCTTCACTTCCCTTCCCTTCCCTTCCCTTCTCTTCCCTTCCTTTCCCTTCCCTGTCTTCCGGATTCCTGCTGTCCTTTCTAAAGATACTACACGGACTTCCTGTATCCCCCGGAGCTGAGCGCTCGTTTAAGTGACCTGACGCTAGAGGGGGAACAGTCTTCCAGTTCTGATCCCCAGACCCCAGGGACATTGGTCTGACCCTTCCTGATAAGCCTCTTGTTGGTCTGGACATAGTCCAGTCTGGGGAACATACAGTCAACCTCGCTGAGCCCTGGGATGTGGTTGCTCTTGGTTCTGAGGGACAACTGCTTGATCTCACAGGACCCCTGGCTTCTTTGGGGCCCAGAAGGATGTCCGATACTCCTGCATCTCTTCTCATCCTGTGCTGGGGGACTGGAGGGCCCCAGCTAGCTTCAAAGAGGGGGATGATGGTTTGGGGACTATGCCCCTTCCTCCATTTCTGTTTACAGTTGTGATTTAGTATTCACTGTCTTTGCCCAACACTAGGTATTTTATAAAAGGGAAGCTGTGAGCTCAGTCCTGGTTGGGTTCATTCCTGTCCCTATGCCCAGCCTGTTCCATTCAGGAGCCACCACCCCACCTCAACAAAATGGACCATATAGAGTCTCGGGGGTTAAGAGACCGCTATGAAGAGAACTCCCTGCCTCCTCCCACTAGAGTTCTTGGACAGATGGGCTCCTGTCCACTTTGGAAGGACGGAAGTCTAGGTGGGGTGCCTGAAGGAGCTGTTGTCTCCGTCTCTGCCCGTGGCCTCTGTGCTGACCTTCCCCGGTCAGGAGGCTATACAAGAGTTTGTCAAGAAGCAGAGCCATTTGAGTATGTCCCATCCTGGGATGCTGCAGTGGTTAAACCTGGCAACTGGTCGATGCCAGCAAAACCCTCAGGTGACATCTGGCTATGGGCCACAGGCCACATCATGTCCTCCTTGACATTCCTCTATTTACCACTTTTTAAACAAATCCACATAAGCTGTGTTTTCTATATTGTGTGTGACTTTCTGGAACTGGGGGTTCCCCTGCCCCCTTTACCTGGTGTTAAATTTTCTTTTTGTATCAATGGATCTGGGCCCAAGACACTACTCACACTGGAAGGGGATTTCTATAATAAATGTATAAACTGAACCGCTGGATTGTTTGTCTGCTTCATCACAGGAACCCACACCTCTAGTTAAGACCAGATTATATGTATATATTTATTAGACAGGACAGGGACCCACTGTGTAGCCCTGGCTGGCCTGGAACTCACTTGTAGACCACATTGGCCATGTACTCAGAGATCCATCTATACTGGCATAAAGGGCATGTACAACCACGGCCAGTCAGAAAACAAAATATTCTTGCCGGGCGATGGTGGCGCATACCTTTAATCCCAGCACTCAGGAGGCAGAGGCAGGCAGATCTCTGTGAGTTCGAGACCAGCCTGGTCTACAGAGCTAGTTCCAGGACAGGCTCCAAAGCCACAGAGAAACCCTGTCTCGTAAAAAAAAAAAACCAAAAAAAAATATTCTTATGGGGAGAAAAAACACTGGAAATAGCTTACAATAGTGTCATGTGTTTTGTCTTCTTGAGCTAGATTGTATGTAGCCAGGGCTGGCCACAACTCCTAGTCCCCTTGCTCCTCACTGCTGGGATTCCCGGTGTCACAATGTCCAGCTAACATACATGTGTTGACTTCACTTGCTTTGTGAGATGGGGCAGCTTCTTTGTCTCCCTGCACTTATACTCCTGGTCTACTTATAAGAAGAGAATATCCAAAATGATAGTACCTATTTCTACATCCCTGTGTTTTAATTAATGTTAATTCAGAGGCAGCAGGCTTGAGGGCCATAGAAGTCACCTTTTCAGCACAAATATTTAAACCCAGTCAGGTATGGTCCAGCAGAACTGAAGACAGCCACTGGGTTGTTCATTGAAAGGTACAAGAACTTCACACAGGAGGCCAAACAAACTTGAGATTCACCGGCTTTATTGTTGCAGGAACACTAATACATGTGCTCCATTGCCAGCGGGGGCTATTGCTAGCTAGCCCCATACCTTGGTCCTCAATACTAGGAACATTGTGGGGAAGGGAGAAAACCTCTACATAGAGTTGGAGGGAAGCTATTGGGTCTGGGGAGGGTTAGGGTCATCTGGGTTCAATGGGGTGAGGACTGAGGACACTTGGGATTTAAGCTCAAGATTTGGCCACGTCTTAACCTGGGTTCTAAGCCAGATGGGGGGAGGGTCTGAAAAATCCTTAGTTTAGAGCTCAAGAGTTGAGAATGTCTTGCCCCAAGCCCTAGCTCTGAAGTATGGAAGATCAGTCTCAGACTGGGGTTAGGGGAGTATCTCTTGGTCCAGTTTTGAGATTGGCTATGGATGCTCTGGCTTAAAAAAACCCAGTTTCAAGGCTCGATGTAGGTTACTGAGTCTCAAAATCAGGACTGAAGACTTTAGTCCCTAGGTAACGGGCTGGGGGGTAAGAGATGACTAGTTTAGGGTTGGAGTAAGCAGTCACAGGTGTCTTTTATTTTTTGCAGGCCAGAGGGCTCTAGGCTCCTATTTTAATGGCTGAGAAAAGGGTCCATATTGGGTATGGGGTGGGGGGCCGTCTAGATCCAGGATGTAGATGCCAGGGTCCTAGGATCCAGCTTCCTGCTCTTGTCCCAGTGCCTCTAGGAGCAGCCCCATTGGTGTCCGCTTTAGACCAATGCTCTCGATCTTGTTCTCAATCTTGTTTTTAAGATTTCTCAGGCGCAGTGAAGCATGCAGCAGGATCACTGTGGGCAATACCAAGAGAGGGTCAAGGGCCTTAGCTTGCAGCCTACAATGCAGAATTTACCCAGAGGCAGGCTGGCCTGCTATGGGAGATGTGGCCAGGAAGAACATCCCAGTAAATTAGGACTTGGACAGTTTAAGGCACTTAACAAGGGGAAAACCCAAAAAAAGGTAATAAAGAGAGCTCGGGAAGACAGTTAATGGAGGCATGTATATCCTTCAGGGTTTCCAGTCCCCTCTTAGACCAGGAACCAGTGCGGGGCAGGCCTAGTGTTCAAGCATGAGCAGTCCATTTTCCCAGCTAAGACAGGGAGAGTAGAGACTCACAAAGCACCGGGGTTGTGATGCAGAGCAGGAAGGTGAAAGCGCCGCCCACGGCCCCGACAATGAGGAGGCTTATGGTAAGCACTGCAGCCAGGCAGGCAGCAGGGTGGCTGCGACGGCAGCGGCGCACAGCTGCACGGGTTTCAGCAGCCCACACTAGCACACCGAGGGCCACCACCACTACCAGTGCACTCAGGAGGGTGTGCAGTGGACGAATGTACCTGCAGGAACAAGGGCACTCAGCTAGCCTCACCGTCCACCCGATCCTGGACCCCAAGAGTTTGTTTCCTGTCTCTGGAATCGGCATCCCGACAGATAGTCTCACCAGGCCTGTCTCCAATAAGTCCAGCCTCCAGGGATTCCTGGAACTCTGGATTCCTCGGTACTACAATCCTATAGGGCCCCCACATACTGCCAGAGGTCCTGGGTTCCCAGCACTTCTCTGGTCTTTGACTTTAGACCTGCAGGGTTTCTTTCTAGCATTCCCAGGTCCGCTCCCACATTCCTCTATGACCTTAACCCTTGCAGCTCCCTCGCCAAGGCCTTTAGTCAATACATATTTCTCCTTGCAAGACTGGGCACCTTCCAGGTGTCATTTCATTCAAAAGGTCCTCCACTACCCCATTTTTATTAGAGCCACCCTCCCACAGTTGCTTGAACCTATCCTTGGTTTAAGTCCTAGGCTTAAGCTCTCTTCTAGACTGTCCTCTTTGGCTTCCAGCTTCGCAACACTGGATGGTCACTCTAGGCCCAATATGAGTAGGTTTTTTATAAACTCACCTCCCAAACCGTCTTTACTACACCCCCACCTCTGTATTAAACCCTCCAGGGCTCCCCAATCTGCCCCATCATTCACATCACTGAACCTCTTCGGTACTCTCTCATCCTTCATATCAGGCCTTCTTTAAATCCGGGGCCACCTCCTAGCCCACATTCCTCTTCATTCTCCCCTCCCCCCTTTTCCTACCCAGGTCTTCCCTCAACCCCTCCACCCCCAACCCTCTTTATAACAAAGACCTCCCTCCTTCAAATCCTTCCAATCATGCCCCTCAGACCTTCCTTTCCTACAGAATTCGCCCTTCCCAGCCTAGCATTTCCCCTTATGTTCCCCTCTTCTCATTCTCAAAGGCCCGCAAGTCCACCCTACTTCCCGCTAGTATCTTCAGCCAATCACCACCTCTCTCCCTCACCCGGCCAGAGCGAGACTGATGCCGAAGCAGAGAAGGTAATTGGTTTGGTAGTAGAGAAGATTGTTGATGACGCGGTGACACCATCGTTGTGGATCGCCTGGATCAGGAGCCGCCAGACGCGCAGACCCCAAAACAAAGTCGTCTAGGGCGCGCAGCGGTGGTAGCCGCACCTCCGACATCCTGCGGGTTGCTGGACCAGCCCGAAGGGCGGCGAGACTACAACATCCGTTACCCCTCACGGCACCGCGAGGCACATTGGGAAATAGAGTCTAGGGGGGCGATGACTAGCAACGTAGGCTACTGCGCAGCTGCAGCTATGAACGTGGCCAGAAACCACCAACTATGGTAGCAGAGACTGCTGGGAAACCAAGCTTTGCCACGCGGCGGAGAAGCTCAAAACTCGAACTTCTCTTCATCCCTGGGCGGGGCACCACGCCAGACTGGGCAAGCTGTGCGTTGAGTGAGTCAACGCTGAGCGGACTAATAAGAATAGGAAGTCAAATCCCAAGCTGGATTCCACTTCCTTCCTGTCAGGAGCCTAGGTCACACAGCTCCTGGAAAAGTATGCCCCCCACCTTGAGGTCAAGTCATAAATGCCATTTAAAAGCCTTTTATTGATATACATCACAGAGGCTCTCTCTCCTGGTAACCTTTTTTTAAATCCCCAGGTTGGATTACGACAATCCCTTTGGGTCCCTGTGAGTGTTTTCCAGACTAGGTGGCCCAGGCAATCTGTCCTTGGCCTTCAGCACACTCACAAAAAAAAGTGCTGGGGGAAGCCAGCTGTTTCTTTAGATACAGCTGTGCTTGAATGGAGAGTGGGAGGCCTCCTTGATGCTTGCTGGCTGCTTCAACACCCTCAAGACTCAGATTGGCCATCTGCTACTGCAGGTTCCTAGTGTGGCTGCCAGGGCTCTTAAAAGTCATCGTCGTCACAGATGTCAAGGTACACATCAAAGGCCTCTCGGTTGCAGTTTCCATCAGGCGTGAAGACATATTTGTGGAAGGTGCCGTCTACGCAGATGGCTAGAAGGTTGAGGTGTTATGAAAGGTTAGGAGATGCTCCAGCCACACACTTTGGTTCCCTCATGTCCCACCAGGGCTCATGGGCTAACGCCAGGCTTTTGCCCAAGTGCCACATCCCTTACTAATTCTGAGGCTGAGCCCACACATTCCAGTTTCCTCCAGCTTTGGAAAACCCTTACATTCTTTTAGGTCCAACCTGCCGTCCTTTGCCTGTGTAGTACCCCAAGCCAAGCGGGCTACTGTCACTCACCAATTACAGAGTTGACATTCTTGGAGGTGTTCCGACCAAAGGCGCAGATGCATGCTGACTCGGCAGGCACAGTAAAGCTGGCCAGGCTCCACTGGGAATCCACATACTGCCCAATCATAGGCCCAACCTTGCCCACACGAGCCAGCCTGTAGGCAGCACTTGGTAAGTCTAGGTACGGCACATGGCCAGGGGGACTGGGACAACACAGGATAGGGCCAAGATACTCACGCAGAGCGCCGGTTGAGACGGGTGTCTTTAAGAGCAAAGATGTGGACAGTGCCCTTGTCACTGGAAGCACAGAGGAAGGAGGAGTCGTGGCTGAAGTTAATGCTGCAAGACAAACCGGCAATGATGCCCAACATGCTGACTTGTGAGGGCTCGTGCTGTAAGGCCACCAGCCCACACATAACACTGTGCTCACCAATACAGGGTGGCAGGGTCCGTGCCTCTTCGAAGCTCCACCAGTTTTTCCTTGGACTGCGTGTCAAACAGACGAATTAGGGTACCCTTCTGGGAGGCCGATGCCACCACAGTGCCGGGCTGGTTCAGGGACACACAGGCCACATCACTCTGATGCGCGTTAATGGTGAATGGAGCTGAGGAAGTGCCAGGCTTGGTGCTTGCCAGATCCTGGAGATGGGGACAGTTTGGGCTTGGGGTGACACGGAGAAAAAGGGACCACAAGTTCACCAAGAGAGACAGTCCACCCACCTCTCTCTCCGCCCTTGCCCACTGCTCACCACAAGTTGCAGACTTCCACACTTGTGTCCAGGAAACACAAGCAGTTGCTTCTCCAGGCTTGGGCAGAGGTCGCACAGCCCTAAGTTGTGAGGATGAAGAAGGGATGGGCAGGTGAAGAGGAGGCCATGGGAGAGCTGAGTCTCAGAATAGATAGAGCTGGACCAGTAAGGGCCAGACTTTAACCCTCTGTGATCTATCACCCATAGCAACCCCACACAGGTAGCTTTGCATTAAGCTCCACTCTCCATGGTCTGAAAAGGCTCTCAGAAGTTGCCAGGAAATCATCAGAGGCCCAGGGCTTGCTGATACACTTGCCCATGTCCTCACGGAGTGCTTTATGTTGTCACGTGGGGGCAGGACCAGGGGTAAGGATACTGTCGGACTGAAAGGGCTGCATCTCTTGCATAAAGCCTCTCCCCCAGCATCTGAGTATATGTCTCTTCTTTCATTGCCTCCTTTTGGCCTCTTCCACGGCCCCATATCCTTAACACCTTGATATCTGGGTCCTCTCACCCTTGGGGTTGTCCCGAGTATCAAATTCAAATAGCTTTCGAGGATTGTCCGGGAAGGAGTACACATAGATGCGGTTCCTCAGCACGATCACAATCCTGCAGACGACATCACACAGAACACAGCAGGCCATGAGGAAAGGGAAACTGCCAGAGTGGGATTGGGAGCCCTCTTACTTGCTATGGGAACCTCCTGCCCCTCACCCCAGTCTTCACCAAGCTCACTTGTCATAGCGCATGCGCACAGCCAGCACTGGCTTGGTAAAGGTGAACTCCAGCACCAGCTTGTCCTTGGAGTCCTTGCCTTCTTGGGCGTCATCCCAGATGAGCACTGAGAAGCAGAGGGGTAGGTTGGTGAGACCAAGGTTTAGGCTAAGAGGTGACTGTGACGCGGGGCCCAGCCTTACCCCTGGGCACGCAACCCCGAGCTTCACCTTTCACTAAATTTTCAATGTGAGCCTCACAGAGCAGGAACACTTTGGGACAAGATTCCAAAGAAAACACATTCTAGAACAGTTAAGCTCATTTGGAGATAAGGAAGTCAAAGTTCAAATGAGCTGGGTATGGTCAAAGACCTTAGAGCACAAAAAGAAACAGGTAAGGGATTCAGACCCAGGCCCACAACTTTCCTCTGGAACTACTTCGGTCTTCAGGATCCAGTCCGTATCCTCAGGAGATTTTGTGATGACTTCTAGGGTTCTATGACTCATCTATGATACCTCTTGCCATATCATAGATCAACAAGAAAAAAAAACTTAAAACAAGGTGGTGCTTGAGGGTCAAGCCAAGAGGGTATAGGAGAGATGATTCCAAGATTTGGAAACCTATTAATTATGTGATCTTAAGTTGGCCTCAGGGTCTTCATCAGTAAAAATGGGGCTAAGGAGGCTGGGGGTATGGCTTAGTACAAAGCTCTGGGTTCCATCTATCGCACAACAAAAATGGGGAGAAGGGCTAATGGTATTTCCTACCACACAGAATTAGTTGGGCATGGTAGGGCACACCTTTAATCCCATCAGGCAGAGGCAGGAGATCTCTGTGAGTTTGAATCCATCCTGGTCTACATAGAGTTCTAGAAAGTCAGGGCTATATAGAGCGCCTATCTCTAAAAACCAAAAGAACGAAAAGCCTACAAAATTAAATGAGCTAATGTATGTAAAGCCAGGTGTGAAGGCGTTAGCCTATAATCCTGGCACTAGGGAGGTGGAGAGCAATTCAAGGTCATACTTGGCTACAGCAGACCTTATTTCAAATTAATGTTTGTATGTAAAGTGCTTAAAATAACGATTAGGCTAGGCCGGACGCTTGTAATCCCAGCCCTCGGGAGGCAGAGGCAGGTGGATCTCTCTGAGTTCAAGGGCAGCCTGGCCTACATAGCGATTTCCAGAACCACCTCCAAAGCTACAGAGAAACCCTGTCTTGAAAAAAAAAAAAACAAAGGAAAAAAATAACGATTAGGCTCTCAGTAAGTGCTCCATTGGTAAGACTGTGGCAAATAGGAGACAGACGAGAAGTGGCTTTGCGTCTGGGCGGTGGTGGCGCACGCCTTTAATCCCAGCACTCGGGAGGCGCAGAGGCAGGCGGATCTCTGTGAGTTTGAGACCAGCCTGGTCTACAAGAGCTAGTTCCAGGATAGGCTCCAAAGCTACAGAGAAACCCTGTCTCGAAAAACCAGAAGGAAAAAAAGCAGTGGCCTTGCTGTTTTTATAGTGTTTTGGATGGAACTGAGGACCTTGAGTATACCAGGCAAGTGTTCTACCACAGAGCTATACCTCCAGTCCAAGAAATGTTTCCTAAAGAAAAAGACTAAAGCTATGTGTAGAGCACACCTTTAATCTCCGCAGTCTGTGCATTTGAAACCAGCCTTGTCAACAAAGAACTACACAGTGAGGCCTTGTCTCACTAAATAACAGAGCAAACATTTCAAGCTTACAAACTGTGCCTCACTGTGGGACTCAGGTGCTGACAATGTCATCTGCCCAAGCCTCAGGGTGTTTGTGGGAAGTAAGGAATTTGGGGAATCTGGGTCAAGTATGGGATGAAAGCACTTACCGGAGATCTCTGAGAACTTGGGGCTGCTCCCACCGCCTACCAGGGCCAGCAGGTTGGATCGGTGTAGCATCTCTACCAGGCCCACGCTGCCTACCTGCTCGTGGTCTGCACAGGGACCAGAGTGTCAGTAGAGGTAGATGCCAATGCCCACATCAGCCTTTCTGCCCACTGTCCCACCTCTCCTGCCACTCACCCAGATGCCCCTTCTCCATCAATGGCTCCACATTATAGATACGTACGCCTGTCTCCATGGCACAGCAAAAGCAACCTGCGGATGAAAGGAATCTGTCTGCCTCAAACTTGTAGGGCTCACAGCCATCTCTGACCCTTCTTTCCCATCCTTCCCACAAAGATACAATCACAAGCTTACTTTGATCTTGGTTGAAATGGAGGCTGGTCACACCTCGAAGTGGCGGCTGAGACATGGTGCAGGACCTCTTCCCTAGGCACAAAAATGACAGCGTTGCGAAGAGTTCTCGAGTGTCCTCTCTTAAGTCCTACAACTTCTGTCCCCGGAACGATTTCTTCTTCCTCGCCACTTTGTCTATTTTGTTTTGAGATAGGGTCTTGCTACGTAGCCCTGGCTGTCCTGGTACTCCCTAGGTAGCACAGGCTGGCTTTTAATTCCCAGCAGTCCTCCAGACTCCACCTCCTGAGTGGTGGGATTACAGGCGTGTGCCATCACGCCCGGCTTCCTCCCCAGACTGCAAAAAACAAAAAAACAAGCGGAGTATACCTCAGAGTATCTGTTCAAACCAAGACCACAGGCAGAATGAATCTTGCCCGACAATGACAGACTTACAACTGCCATAAACACCAACCCTTATTGAACTTATCAGGAAGTAATGGGTAGAGGATAGCCCATGATACATCCTCCCTCCAAGCCGTTCTTGGCTCTAATGCCTGAAATGACCTCACATCTCTTCCCACACGCTTCCCATCCTCACACCCGCACCCAGATCCACCTGTCAGGTAGTGTCCATCTCCATGAGACTGCTATGAATGTCCATCACTCACAGAACTCCCCCCCCCCGTGCTTTTCTAACTCTCATTTATTTCCCCCAGGACCCCATTCACACCCTCCATGCAATACATTTCCCAAACCCGTCTCTCACACTGCTAATTCCGATCACCGAGGCAAGCCTGGGAACTCCCTCCACGCCCTGGACTTATTTCCTAAAGCCCCCACCTGGCGTTCCTTTGACATTCTAAATTCTTCATACTTGACACACACGTCATTCCTTGTACTCTCTACCCATGACCCCAACTGAGGTGACCCAATGCTACTCATGAGCCCCTTCCCCCCTAAAATGTGTCCCTTTTGTTCTCACATTGTCTCCCGAAGACCCTTCCCTAGGGCACAGATACCCTCTAAAGACCCTTCTCCCAGTACACACCACCCGGAAAAATCTACCTAGGAAAACTTCGACCTGCTTCTCTGTCTCTTGTCAAACCCCATCACTCGAAGACCTCTCTGTCCAGACACACCTCCTACCCACCCTCTAAGACTTTAAACCTACTTCTGCTGTAACTCCTGGGTATTGCTTCTACATGAGCCATACTCTGAATAGCAGCAGCTTCCAAGGCTCTCTTCTAGATCGCTCGTCCAAATACCCACACCAACTAAGAACCCTAATTGAAACGCCTCAACTTCTCTCAAAAGTCTTGTTCCTTTCCCTTTCCATGACAGCACCGACTCTAGCCGCCAGTCCCCAACCATGCACCACCTGTCAAGACCTCTAGTAGAAACACCCACCCTGCGACCCCGACCAACTCTTGGATCGTGCTCCGGCTGCGCGTTGCTTTTGCTGACTTGATCTTCACCCCTCCCCGACCCCTACCCTAGTTATTGGTGCCGCCTGCGGCACGAATTTCTGACCTCCCGGGCTTTGGTGCCCGGTTCCGCTGTTTACATCAGATCTTACTTCCGGAGGAGGGAGTCTGTGACCGGAAGTGACTCATCCTGGCCCTAAAATCCGCCCACAACTCCTCGCTCCCTGTGCGCGGATCTGTGGAGCATCCAGATAGTAGTAGAGTCCTCCGAGGGGCGTATCGGGAGGAGAGGGAGGGCTGATAGGGGTACTGGAGGCACAAGAGACTGCCCAAAGGCAGGACTATCTGAGGGAACCCGGAGAGAGAAAGAGGGCCTGCCCCCTAAACGGAAGCGGGCCAAGCATTGAGCTCGTTAATCCACCCAGAGATAGAGGGGTGAACCTCCCAGGCTAACGAGTTAGTCCTCTGAATTGGGCTAGAGTGGCTGTTGGATGTTTGCGTTTATGGCTCTGGAAGCTCCAGGTTGGGAGGAAGATAAAAAAAATCTTGAAAGTTGAGATCGCCTCGGGCGGGGCATGATGCGATGGAATTTTACTTTCTTTTTCCTACCCTGTCCCTAGCTCTGTTTGTTTACAAAACTGATACTTTTTTATTTATTTATTATGTATACAATATTCTGTCTGTGTGTATGTCTGCAGGCCAGAAGAGGGCACCAGACCTCATTACAGATGGTTGTGAGCCACCATGTGGTTGCTGGGAATTGAACTCAGGACCTTTGGAAGAGCAGGCAGTGCTCTTAACCACTGAGCCATCTCTCCAGCCCCCCAAAATGACACTTTTTTAAAATGTAAAACATCTGAGTGCTCCAGGGGTGTTTTCGCACTCCTGTAGTCAGAACGGGAGTTGCCTGCCTCTGCTTCCCGAGTGCTGGGATTAAAGGATTGCACCACCACTGTCCGGCAGCGCGACTTTTTTTTAAAAGTATTGTTTTGATGCTGTTTGGTGGTTTTGGCTTTTTTTTTAATGGTCTCACTGTGTAGCCCTGGCTGGCCTGGAACTCACCGTGTAGACCAGGCTGGCCTAGAAATCACAGAGGCCCACTTGCCTCTGCCTTCCCAAAATTCAGAGTTGGTAGCAAGAAAGCGTCTTAGTGATGGTGGGGCCAGCCATAGGTTTTAAGCTGGGTAACTGCTGTACCCCTCCAGTTCTGTAAGCCCCGGCAGGCAAGCTGCTGAGTCCCTCTGAGCCCTGGCTTCATTAGCAGTTAAATGTATGGTAAACAACACTTCCATCTTTCCATGTGTCTGTGTGTGTGTACACGTGCTGCACGTGTGTGCATTGTTCTGCATGTGAGGAAGCACACGTATGAATACGCATACATGTGAGGGCCAGAGGCGGACAGTGGAACCATCCTCAGTCACTCTGGCACCTTGTTCCTTGGGGCAAAAGTAGATGTAGAGTCTAGAGTTTCTTCCCTTGGCACAGGTGGAGTAGTATTTGCTGCAGCAAGGACAGCTTATCAGTGCCTGTACCACTGAAGAAATCTACACCTTCGGCCACCCAAACCATCAATTACCTAGAAGAAAGAATGGGGCCTCATGAGCCCTTCCCCCACTCATGATGAATTATTGAAGAGCCCAGTCTTGTGCCAGTCGTGTGCACAACTTTATAGCCACAGCTTCAGTTATGAGGTGCGATTGCAATGTCATTCATGCTTAGGAGACATACAGACACACACACACACACACTTATTATTTTTGGTTTTTCAACACAGGGTTTCTCTGTTAACAGCTCTGGCTGTCCTGGAACTTACTCTTGCAGACCAGGCTGGCCTCGAACTCACAGAGATCCGCCTGCCTCTGTCTCCTGAGTGTTGGGATTAAAGGCGTGTGCCCCCACCGCCCGGCTCAGGAGACATCTTTTTGATGCCATCTTGTTAACGACATCTCCACATCCTCTGGCTCTCACATTCTTTCTGCCTCTCCTTCCTTAATTTCTCCTGGGCCTTGGAGGAGGTGATATAGCTGTGTCCCATTTAGGGACAAACGGGCCACCATCCTTTATTCCTAACCAGTTATGGGGTTCTGCATTAACCACTGCCCTCAGCAGTGGAAAGCTGCTCTGCTGAAAGCTGGCTAAGGCACTCATCTCACAATGGCTGAACTGTGGGCAGACTTAATTTTTCTTTGAGACCTTGAACTCCTGATCCTCGTGCCACTGAGGCAGGAGGAAAAAGTATGGGGACTTGAGTAAGAAAAGAGGCCTTTTAGGAGCTAGAGAGATGGCTCAGAGTTTGGTTAAGAGCATTTGCTGCTTTTCCAGGGGACTTGAGTTGGCTTCCCAGCACTCACATCAGGAGACTCAGAACCTTCTGTAACTCAGCTCCGGGGTATCTGATGCCCTTTTATGGCCTCAGATCATCTACACTCACAAGGTATATACCTCCACATACACATACATAAGAATAAAATCAGTCTAACAAAGGATCCTTCTAGAGTCTGGTTGACGTTGCTTGCCCGCTGAAAATCAAAGAGGGCTCCAGCACAGGCTTATGTGTGTAGTAAAGGTTGTTAACCTAGAGACAACCATTTAAATAGAAATATTGTCAAGTTGGGTTTGGTAATTGCCTACACCTTTAAACCTAATACTTGGAAGGCAGAGGCAAGCAGATTTCTGAGTTTAAGATCTGCTTGGTCTACACAGCAAGTTCCAGGCCAGACATAGCTACATAGTGAAATCCTGTCACTCCCCCCACCAAAAGAAACCCTTCTATTTTGTCTAAGTAGGCCCCCTTTTCCATTATCCATCTCGCTGGCCTTTCTGAGAACTTTCTAGCTTACATAGGCTCTCCAGACAAATAGCCAGTAAGTGGTTTGCATAACTTAGATTTTTCTGGTCATCTATTGGAGCGACCTGTCACATGTGATTAGTGCGGGGGGGGTGTCTTTTGGAAAGGGGGCTGTGATGAGTAGTATTGTTACCTTCACACAGGCTAGGATCACTTGGGAAAGGAGAATCAAGGAGGGATTATTTAGGATCAGGTTGGCCTGGGGCGTGTCTGGGGGGGCGATTGTCTCGATGGCATTAATTGATGTGGGACGACCCAGCCCACTCTGGGTGATACTATTCCCTGGGTTTGGACACCAAACTGTATTACAAAAAGAGAAAGCCCTAGCTGAGTACTGGCATTAAAACGTTATGTCAGTAGTGAGTGTGCGTTCTCTTTCTGCTTCTGATAGTTGATATGACTGCCTCCAAGTCCCAGCTGCCTTGCCTTCACTGCTATGATGGACTGTAACCTGTAAATGGAAGCCAGATAAACCCTACTCTTTTCAAAGTTTCCTTTGTTAGGTGGTTTATCAAAGCACCTGGAAAGGAAACCCGGATGTTGTAGGAGGTTCTTTTGCTCATGTGTTGCTTTCATTGGTTAATGAATAAAGAAACTGCTTTGACCTGATAGTGCAGAACTTAGGTAGGCGGAGAAGACAGAATGCTGGGAAGAAGGGGAGAGTGAGAGACGCCATGGATCTTCTGCCTGAGACAGACGCTGGTTAGAATCTTGCCAGTAAGCCACAGTTATGTGGCGATACACAGCTTAATAGAAATGGGTTAAATTAAGATGTAAGAATTAGCCAAAAAGAAACTAGAGCTAATGGGCCAAGCAGTGTTTTATTAAATACAATTTCTGTGTGGTTATTTTGGGTGTAAGCTAGCCAGGCAGCCGGGACAAACTAGGGCCCCCCTCTCTTTGTAACACCTGGACCCTGCTTTTTTTTTAAAAAAAAATATTTATTTATTGTGTATACCATATTCTGCCTGCATATATGCCTGCAGGCCAGAAGAGGGCACCAGATCTCATTACAGATGGTTGTGAGCCACCATGTGGATGCTGGGAATTGAACTCAGGACCTCTGGAAGAGCAGTCAGTGCTCTTAACCACTGAGCCATCTCTCCAGCCCCCTGGACCCTGCTTGATCATATCCTCTGACCATTTTTTCTTGGGACTGCCGTCCTTTGAAAATTGTTTTACAGCTGGGCAGTGGTGGCACACGCCTTTAATCCCAGCACTCGGGAGACAGAGGCAGGTTGATCTCTGTGAGTTCTAGAACAGCCTGGTCTACAGAGCTAGCTCCAGAACAGCCAGGGCTGTTAAACAGACAAACCCTGTCTTGAAAAAAAAAACAAAAAATAAAAAAAGATTTTTTTTTGGAGGAATTCCTTAAATGTGCAAGACTGAGTATCGTTATGATTTTGTTTTTGTTTTTTGAGACAGGGTCTCTTTGTGTAGCTTTGGAGCCTGTTCTGGAACTGACTCTGTAGACCAGGCTGGCCTTGAATTTACAGAGATCTGCCTGCCTCTGCCTCCCGAGTTCTGGGATTAAAGGTATGGACTACTACCAGCCAGCTTCGTTATGACTTTTAAAAAATGATATATGTATGTATGTATATGAATATCAGCCGATTAAATAGTCTCCTCTCCTCTGTGTGTATCTTTCTTTTTTCTACTTCTTCCCTCATTCTTTCTCTTTATTGAGATACACTCTCTTTATGTAGTTTGGACTGTCCTGAAAGTCACTGAGTAGGCCCCATGCCTTCTGAGTGCTGGGATTAAAAGCATGCACCACCATTCCTGGCTTTAATTTTGTTTTTTTAAAAAATCTTTTAGAGGGTTGGAGGGATGGCTCAATGGAACAAACACTGCCTGCTCTTTCAAAGAACCCAGGTTCGAGCCTCAGCATCCGCAGGGCTCTCCCAACTGTCTGTTATTTCAGTCCCAGGGGATCTGATACCCTCTTCTGGCCTCCAGTAGCACTCACTGGATCAGTGTGGTGTACAGATAATACATGCAAGCCGAACATTCATACAAACAGAATAATAAAATGACTTTACATTTTTTTGTGTGGTGGGGAGTGTACTTGTTACATTGCCTGTGTGAAGGTCAGAAAACAACTTGTCCGAGTCAGTTCTCTCCTTTCATGTGGGTCCTTGTTTTTATTTTGCTCTTTTGTTTTTTGGTTTTGGAGGCAGGATCTCATGTGTGGTTTGAGATTTGATGTGTAGCTAAGAATGACCTTGAACTCTTGATCCCCCCCCCTTGGTTTTAAGAACTGCTGAGATTACAAATGTACAGGTGTGATCCCATAAGACACTACACACTGCATCTTCCAAGCATATATATATTGCTTAACTGTATTTCCATCCAACTGGTCCAGAAATCTTTAGCCAGGAAGAACCTTGAACTTCTGCTCTTCCTGCTTCTGCCTCTCAGTTGCCTAGACTACAGGCTTGCCACTAAGGCCAGCAAGACCCTCTTTATCTTTTTTGTTTGTTTCTCTTTTTCTGAGACAGAGTTTCTCTGTGTAACAATTCTGGCTATCCTGGAACTTGTTTTATAGAACAGGCTGACTTTGAACTCACAGACGTCTACCTGCCTCTGCCTCTCCCGTGCTGGGACACACTTTGTCAAAGTCAAGAAACCAGAAGCTGGAGAAAAGATTCAGTGGTTATGATGAATGAGTCCATTCAATTCACAGCACCATATGTAGCTCACAACCATCTGATGTCCCCTTCTTTCTTCAATAGGCACCGCACATGTGCACATACACACATACAAATAAAAAAATAAGTCTATTTGGGGCTGAGAGATGACTCAACAGTTAAGAGTACTTGTTCTCCAGAGGACCTGGGTTCTCTTCCCAGAAACGACATGGTGACTTACATCCATCCATAACCCCAGTTCCAGGGGATCTGACCCCTTCTGCTTACTTCTGAAGGCTTCTACCATGCATGTAGTTCACATGCATACATGCAGGCCAAACATTTATACATACACATTTTTAAAAATTTTTCTTGAGCTCTACATTTTTCTCTGCTCTCCTCCCTGCTTCTCCCTTCCCCTTATACTCTCTCTGAAGGGCCCCATGCTCCCAATTTACTCAGGAGATCTTATATTTTTCTACTTCCCATGTAGATTAGGTCCATCCATGTGTGTCTCTCTTAGTGTCCTCATTGTTGTCTAGGTTCTCTTGGGTTGTGATCCTCTGTTGAGAGTTCTTTGTTTAGGTCTGTACTCCAATTTTTTATTGTATTATTTGTTCTTTTTTTTTTTTTTTTTTTTTTTTTTTTTTTTTTTTTTAGTTTTTCGAGACAGGGTTTCTCTGTAGCTTTGGAGCCTGTCCTGGCACTAGCTCTTGTAGACCAGGCTGGCCTCGAACTCACAAAGATCCGCCTGCCTCTGCCTCCCGAGTGCTGGGATTAAAGGCGTGCGCCAGCACCGCCCGGCTATTATTTGTTCTTTTGATAAACAATTTCTTGATTTCTTTGTATATTTTGGAGATCAGCCCTCTGTCTGATGTGGGGTTGGTAATCTTTTCCCATTCCATAGGCTGTTTTGTCTTGTTGACCATGTCCTTTGCTTTACAGAAGCTTTTCAGTTTCAGGAGGTCCCATTTATTAATTGTTTCTCTCAGTGTCTGTGCTGCTGGGGTTATATTTAGGAAGTGGTTCCCTGTGCCAATGCGATCAAGTGTACTTCCCACTTTCTCTTCTTTAAGGCTTAGTGTGCTTAAATTTATGTTGAGGTCTTTGATCCATTTGGACTTGAGTTTTGTGCATGGTGATAGATATGGGTCTATTTTCATTCTTTTACATGATGATATTCAGTTGTGCCAGCACCATTTTTAAATAGACTTTCTTTTTTCAATTTGATATTTTTTGCTTCTTTGTCAAAAACCAGGTGTTTGGCCGGGCAGTGGTGGCGCACGCCTTTAATCCCAGCACTTGGGAGACAGAGGCAGGTGGATCTCTGTGAGTTCAAGACCAGCCTGGTCTACAAGAGCTAGTTCCAGGACAGGCTTCAAAACCACAGAGAAACCCTGTCTCGAAAAACCAAAAAACAAAACAAAACAAAACAACAACCAGGTGTTTGAAGGAGTGTGGATTAATATCCAGGCTTCAATTTGGTTCCATTGGTCCTCCTGTCTGTTCTTATGCCAATACCAGGCTGTTTTCATTACTGTAGCTCTGTAGTAGAGTTTGAAGTCAGGGATTGTAATGCCTCCAGATGTTCTTTTATTGTAGAGGATTGTTTGGGCTATCCTGGTTTTTTTTTGTTTTTTTTGTTTTTTTTTTTTTTTGCTTTTCCACATGAAGTTGAGTACCATTCTTTCGAGGTCTGTGAAGAATTTTGCTGGGATTTTGCTGGGCATTGCATTGAATCTGTAGATTGCTTTTCGTAAGATTGCCACTTTTACTATGTTAATTCTGTTGGATTCTAGCGTCCAAACACCGAGGAGGAGTCGCCCCCAGAGACCACCTCACACACCACAGCCAATGCAAAAGCATGAGGATTTTATTAATTCTGTCATGAATTAATTCTGTCATGTCTTCCCTCAGCATTCGGGAAGCCGAGAGACCTCGAATAGCTTGCACAGGCTACTTTTAAAGGAAAAGGCCACAGAAGCAAGGGGGGTTGTGATTGGCTTATTTGCAAGGGCTATTACCAATAATTGGCTGGAGAGCTGTTGCCAGATCAGATGAGGTAAGAGGTCATTTTGACCCCATTTCCCAGGGGACTGAATCAAAACATACCTATATAGGTAATTGTTCAGGAACTGAGTACGTGCGAGTGTAGCTGTTAGGTCCTTGGTTCCCAAGGGAGGAGGGGAAGCACTATGGCACAGAGGCTGAGAGGATTCAGAATTGTCAAAAATGGCTTTAGGATTGTCTTAAAGTCTTACAATTCTACCAACCCAAGAGCATGGGAGATCTTTCCACTTTCTGGCATCTTCTTCAATTTCTTTCTTTCTTTCTTTTTTTCTTTCTTTCTTTCTGTTTTTTTTTCTTTTTTCTTTCTTTTTTTTTTTTTTTTTGGTTTTTCGAGACAGGGTTTCTCTGTAGCTTTGGAGCCTGTCCTGGAACTAGCTCTGTAGACCAGGCTGGTCTCGAACTCCCAGAGATCCGCCTGCCTCTGCCTCCCGAGTGCTGGGATTAAAGGTGTACGCCACCATCGCCCGGCCTTCAATTTCTTTCTTCAAAGATTTCTCTTTACCACTGTTCTATATCATCAGCCCTTTTTAAAAATGATTTATTTAGGGCTATTGAGATGGTTCAGCACGTGTGGGCACTTGCCACCAAGTCTGACAATCTGAGTTTGTTGGTGGAAGGCAAGGAGAGAACCTATTCTATAAACTGTCCTTTGACCTCTACAAGCACACCATGGTACACATACCCCCTCCCCAAATATACACAAAATAAATCAATGTAAAACTTTATTCTTTTTTGGGACAGGATCATTCTGTGTAGTCTTGGATGGTCTGATTATTAGATAGGCTTGAACTCCTAGCAGTCCTTCCTCTACCCCCTGAGTGCTAGGACTACAGGTGTGAGCCACCATGTATTATTTCCTTCTGTCCATTCATCTTTTTTTCTCGGTGTGTGTGGGGGAGGGGTGTCAAGACAGGGTTTCTCTGTAGCTTTTGGAGCCCGTCCTGGAACTCATTTTGTAGATCAGGCTGGCCTTGAACTCACAGAGATTCACTTGTCTCTGCCTCTGAATGCTGGGATTAAAGGCGTGTGCTACCACTGCCCGGCCACTCATCCATCCATTTTTATGCCTTTAATTTCTCCAGAGTAGGCCTTGGCACAGGGTGCTAGAAATGACACTAGTTTTTCTTTTGATGCCCTCACCTGTACCTGCAGGGGTCTTGCACTAGCCTCCCTCTGTGCCCTTGATACACACACACACATATATATATACATACATACACACACACACATATATAGTTTTTTCGGAGCCTGTCCTGGAACTTGTTCCATAGACCAGGCTGGCCTTGAACTCTGAGATCCACCTGTCTCTGCCTGGAGTGCTGGGGTTAAAGGTGTGTACCACCACTGCCCGGCCTTCAAAAAATATTTTAAAAAGGTAAAGACAATCCAAGGGCCTCCTCTACCTCCTGGCTCCTATTTTAGCGAACATCTATTTACTTATCTATTACTTATACCATTAATAATATTGAGAAATTAAGGTTGTGTTTTTTTTTGTTGTTTGTTTTTTATCCAGGAACTCGTGACAATCTTCTGCCTCAGCCTCCCAAGCGTTAAATCACCACAGGTGAACAAAACTTCTGACAATCCTCTATCACAGAAACTTGAAAACAGCAGTTCTGAACCTGTGGGTTACACCCCATTTGACAAGCCTCTGTCTCCAGAACGATTTGCATTACGATTCCTAATGGTAGCAAAATGACGTAATGAAACTGATTTTATGGTGGTGGTGGGGGGTCACCACAGCACGAGGAACTGGATCAAAGGGGCGCAGTTAGGAAGCTTGAGAGCCACTGCAGGGAACTACACTAGGATAACCTAAGGCCTCACCTTAGGCTTTTGTCCTGAAGTATACCCACTTGGCCCCACCTAGGAACCTAACAGGCAATCTCGGGCCCTCGGCTCCCAAATATCGGCTCTCTGCCTGCCCAGGCCCATGGGACGCTAAGGCTCCCCCAGTAAATGGGCAGGGTTTCTTCGTTTCGTTTTGCCGCGCAGGCGCAATGTGTTGCAACAAGCTACAGAAGCAACCCCTTGGCCTCCTCTACCGCCGGCAGAGGGCGTATATCCAGTAGCCCCTGGAGCTACAGGAGTTTGAGCTTGTGCAGGACAATTTAGCCTTGGACCCAAACCTGGGGAGAACACTCACGATTCCTCAGTCAGAAGATCTAAAGAATCCCCTCAAGATAGCACGAGCGGCTGGGCATGATGTCTCATGCTTATAATTCCAGCACAGCAGGCAGAGAGGCAATAGGATTGCCACAGGTTCCAGGCCATCCTGGTCCACATTCACGTAGCTAGTCAGGGATAAACGGTGAGACCCTGTCTCAGAAGAAAAAAAAATATCTCAGGGAGGCAAGAGGATTGTCACAACTTCCAGGCCATCCTGGTCAACATTCACGTAGCTAGCCAGGGATCACAGTGAGACCCTGTCTCAGAAGAAAAAAAATATCTCAGGGAAGCTGGGCATGGTGGCTCAAGCTGCAATTTCAGCATTTTGGAGGTAGAGAACAAGGACTGAGAGTTCAAGGCCAGGCTCAATTATATAGGAAGGCTGAGATAAGCCTAGATTTCAGGAGACCTTGTTTCAGAAGACTGTGTTGGGCTGTAGAAATGACTCAGTAGTTAAGAGCACTGGCCACTCTTCCAGAGGGCTCGAGTGTCGGTCCCAGTACCAAGGAATCTCCCAACTTTCTAACTCCAGTTCCAGGGGATCCAATGGCCTTTTCTGGCGCCAGGCATAAAGTTGTGCACAGACATACATACAAGCAGAGCAGCCATGCGCATTAAAAAATAAAATTAGTTCCAGGACATGATCCAAAGCTACAGAGAAACTCTGTCTAAAAAAAGCCAGATAATGACAACAATAATATTATAAAATTAAAAAAAAATTAAAATGGGTAATGGATATGCATTGGTGGGTAAAGTGCTTGATGCGCAGGTATTAGGACCTGAGTTCAGAACCCCAGCATGCATGTAAAATCTGGGCAGAGTGGTACATCTCTAATCTCAGCAGTGGGAGCTGGCAGGGTGACAGAAGGATCCCAGGGGCTCAGTAGCCCACCATTTAGCCAAAGTGGCAAACTCTAGTCCAGCGAGAGATCCCGTCTCAACCACAATAGAGAGCCAGGTATGGGCTAGATTCTAGACTCTGGAAACAGGTAAACAGACCTCCGAGTTTTGAGGCCATTCAGGGCTGCCTAGTAGGACCCTGCCTCAAGCAAAGCAAAACTATGTACGGGGGCTGGAGAGATGCCTTAATGGTTAAGAGCATTGGTTGCTCTTCCAGAGGACCCAGGTTCTGTCCCCAGTCCCCACATGGCTGCTCACAACTGTATTTCCAGTCTCAGCACATCTGATGTCCTCTTCTGGTCTCTGAGGACTCTGCATGCATGTGATATTCAGACATAGATGCAGGCAGAACACCCATATACACAAAATAATAATACATTTCTTTTGGTTTTTCGAGACAGGGATTCTCTGTGGCTTTAACGCCTGTCCTGGAACTTGCTGTGCAGACCAGGGTGGCCTTGAACTCACAGAGAATGCCCTGCCTTTGCCTCCTGTGTGCTGGGATTAGAAGTGTGTACCACCACACCCTGGCTGAGATGGCTCAGTCTTTAGAGCATTGGCTGTTCTTCCAACAGACATGGGTTGGATTTCCAGAACTCACAGATCCTGTTGAACCCCACCTTGGGGGAAAAATGAGAGGCCCAGTAGAATATGTCCATGTGAGCCCATCAATAAATTCTAATGAGCTGGGCGGTGGTGGCGCACGCCTTTGATTCCAGCACTCAGGAAGCAGAGACAGGAGAATCTCTGTGAATTCTAAGCCAGCCTGGTCTACAGAGGGAGTTCCAGGACAGGCTTCAAAGCTACTAGAAACTTTGTCTTGAAAAATCAAATTAATAAAGAACTTCTAATAGGCTTTGTTTTAGACATATTCCCATATTCTGCCTTTCCCTCCTTACCTGCTTGTCCTAACTCTGGCCTTTATCCTCCTCGCATGCCTCGACAGCAGTTAAGGACTTCCTTTCCTCCCTACAGCTGGTAGTTGGTAACCTTTGGATAGTCCCTCTGGGCTGGTACCCCCCAAATGCCACACCTGACACTGAAAATTCATCTGGAGAAAGCCAGACCGGCCATCACCCCAATCCCATAATGGCAATTAGGGACACCTCTTGAGAGGGGGGTAGACATTGGCCAGACAGTTTAAAGTAAAAAGGCCCCAAGGAAAAGCATATAGTTTCCTTTCTTTTTTGGCTAAAACCCAAAAATGTCTGGGCACCAAAGTGTTTTGGGAAACCTGATCTTGAATCTGGCTCCTAAACAATTCTAGAGTGACCCTTCCAGAGAGGAGAATAGTGAAATAAAGACTTTGCAAAGACAAATTTCTTTGTAGTCAAGAGAATAAAATTTTTGAACAGGGTGAAACCTTATATTCCAGTTGGGCCTGTTCAATAGCTTTGTCAAGAAACTACCCTTTGGAAGGTATCCTGAATGTAAGTCAGTGGTTTCTTTACAGCCTAAGGGCCTTGACCTAACAGGGGTTGCCTACAAACATTGGAAAACAGATATTTACATTGCAGTTCACAACAGTAGCAAAATGACAGGAAGTAGCAACGAAAACAATTTTATGGTGTTTTGGGGGGTCCCCACAACATGAGGTATTAAAGGGTCGCGGCAGGAGGAAAGTTGAGCAGCACTGCTGAAAGCCATGTTTAGGCCATCACTCATAACAGTAATGTACTGCTGAAAGACTTTGGGGCACCTCAGCATTACTGCACCCCCCTTCTTGGGAACCAGGACCCTGGTTAACCAACCACACGTACAGTGGAGCTTTGAGTGCTTTCCATCCCCGTTGTAGTCTTTCTTCAATAGACCCGGACCTGGAACTGGGGTGAGACGACCTGCAGGTGTTCCTCCTTGTAATCGCCATAGCATTGATCAAGTAGAGTTAGCTGACCATTGAATGAACTAGTCAAAATAGTTGACAAATGATTTTTGGACTTTCCCTTTGATTCTGTACAACCCCCTCCCTGATTTTGTGGTTTTTCCTTTAAAAGAGCCTGTAATAGACAAAGCAGGAGTCCTTCTCCTCTCGAGGCTGAGGGACCTCTGCCGTGGCAGAATAAAAATTCCTCTTGCTATTGCATCAACCGTGCTGAGAGTGTCTCTTGGGGCGACCTCCTGCTTGGTGGGGCTTTAGGGCCCAACACTGCTACTAGAGCCTCCAAATGATCTATGTATGCTTTCTAAGTTTGAAATAAAAAATCATAATAAAAGAAGAAATAATGAGAAAAGTTTGTTTTTTTTTAAATCAAAAGCAGTCAGTCCAGCAATGACTTGTATTCCCCTAATTTCCCCATTCCCCCTTGCTTTGATTAGCCAATCGTGTCAAATTGTGAAGTTAAGTTCCCACCAATGGGTATAATGCAATGCAGCCAACACCTCCACCTACAAAAAAAATAAGCCATGTTGGCCCAGGTGTGCGTTCTAGCACTTCTTTTGCCACCCTCTCCTCCAAGAACTAACTTACCTAGCTACTTTATTTTTCCCTTTAAGTGTTCTTTTGTGCAAGGCGAGATTATTTATTGCCTGTTAATAACACCATGCATACCTATTTGGCTTGTTTTTTTTTCTCGAGATAGTGTTTCTCTGTGTACCTTTGGAGCCTATCCTGGCACTAGCTCTTTAGACAAGGCTGGTCTTGAACTCACGGAGATACGCCACCACTCTGAGATTAAAGGCGTGTGCCACCACTGTCTGGCGGAACCATGTAGATCAGAATGATCTGGAATTTAAAAATCAGCCTGTTTCTGCTTCCCTAGTGCTGGGATTAAAGGGGCACACTAGCATGCACAACAGCATTGATAAATTTTAAACTGTAGTATGATGAAAGCGCCAAGGCCTGGTGTGTGATCTCACTAATCTTTGACAGTAAAAACAAGTATCCTCTGCTGACTTTTGACCCGCGATCAATTTTATTTTATAATTTTTGTTTTTTGAGGCAGGGTTTCTCTGCTTAATAGCCCTGGCTGTCCTGGAACTCGCTCTGTAGAGCAGGCTGGCTTCGAACTCAACAGAGATCCGCCTGCCTCTGCTTTACGAGTGCTGGAATTAAAGGCGTGCGCCACCATCGCCCGGCCACGAGCAGTTTTAAACACTGAGGTGGTATTTGAACCATCGACCTAGGGTTCTTAAACCTGGGCTTTGGAAAGATGCCTAGCTACAGGTCACAACCACTGCGCATGTCTAGAAGCAGTTCCGGGAACCCGGCGCAAGGGTGGGGGTGGAGCTACGTTATTCCCAGGACCCCGCAGCCGCAGAAAGCAGCCGACCCCGAGTCCGGCCGGGAACCAATCAGAGCCCAGCGGGGCAGCGCCGCAGCCAATGGCCTGCGCGAGGGCCTTGGGAGCGGGTTCCGAATGGTTCAAGGGGTCGCAGGAAAGGCCGACCTCGAGCCCGGCCGGCAACCAATCAGAGCCCAGCGGGGCAGCGCCTCAGCCAATGGCCTGCGCGAGGGCCTTGGGAGCGGGTTCCAAATGGTTCGAGGGGTCACAGGAAAGCGGCGAACGTGACCGGCGACCAATCAGAGCCCACCGGAGCAGCGCCTCAGCCAATGGCCTGCGCGAGGGCCTCGGGAGCGGGTTCCGAATGGTTTGAGGGGTCGCAGGAAAGCGGGCGAACGTGACCGGCGACCAATCAGAGCCCAGCGGGGCAGAGCCTCACCAATGGCCTGCGCGAGGGCCAGGAGCGGGTTCCAAATGGTTTGAGGGGTCGCAGGAAAGCGGGCGAACGTGCCGGGTGGGATAGCGGCGTCCCGCTGGCCCGATAGTTCCATCCGCCAGCGCAGAGTGCCGGGAAGCACGCCCGGACGGGGTTTTGGGGTGAGCGGATGGGGGCCGTCTGCGGCCGAGACGCCGCTTCCCCGTTTGCCTTGCTCCTCCGCCATGGACAAGTGGAACGTCCCAAGATGGCCGCGCCCTGCAGGGGCTGGAGCCGTCGGCGGCTCCCGAGTTCTCCCCACGCCCGACATCCATGTGGTTCAGCCCAGGCCGCCGCGATCCGCGGCTCAGATGGTCCCCTCCGGTCACACGCAGTGGTTTGGGCCGAGCTAGCGTCACAGGGCTTGGGAGTGGCTACTTCCCTGAGCACCGAGTCTTAGGGTGGGTGCGGTCCTGAGACTGCAAATATTTGAAAGGGAACACGTTATGGAGTGACCTGGTTTTCACTTTTGAGATAGAGTCGTACACTCCTATATTGTCCACACTGGCTTCTAACATCCTGTGTTGGCCAGATTGACCTAAAACTCAAGGAGATCCTCCTGCTCCCCTGCTGAACACTGCGGTTATAGGAGTGATTGACAGGGTGGGGAGGGGCTTGGGAAAATACCGAACGTTACACAGATATTTCATAAAAGTAACATTCGTGAGCCCGGCATAGTGGCACACTCCTTTAATACCAGACTTAGGGGAGAGGGGCAGAGGCAGGCGGATATCTGAGTTTGAGGACATAATGGTTTACAAACTGAGTTCTAGGACAGCTAGGGCTACGAAATGAGACCCTGCCTTGAGTCCTCGCCAAAAACAAACAAACAAACAACAACAAAACAAAAAAACAAATAACAAAAATAGTAACAATAGGGGCTGGAGAGATGGCTCAGCACTTAAGAGCACTGGCTGCTCTTCAAAGGACTGGGCTCATCCCTAGCAGCCACAAGGTGGCTCACAACTCTCTGGAACTCCAGTTCCAGGAGAGCAAGCACTCCCCTGGTCTCTGCACACACCAGGCACTCACGTAGGGCAGAGACATAGAGGCAAGCAAAACACCTAGAGATTTAAGAGAAATAAAACCCACCAACAATTAGCTTCATATCTTTTTTTCATAATTCATGTCCATTCCCTGCATTCAGTCCTTCCCCATTCCCTTATACTTAGTCTTTCTTGTTCTTTTCTTTGCTATACTGTGTCCCATGTAAACATTTGCTTACATATATACATATATTATTGGCTACATTCCAAACATAACAGGCATTTTTCTGAGAATAAAATACATTCTAAGTTCATCCATTTTCCTGCGAGTTGTTTAACTTTTTTTTTTTTTTAGCACTGAATAACATTCCATTGTTTTAAATATATTGTTGGGATTCTGGAACCCCAAAACCACCAAGAGACCACATCCAATACAAAAGCAAAGTCTTTTTTTATTACAAGTTAAATGGGGTCCATCTGTCCGTTGGTCCACCCGCTGGTCCAATGGAGTAGGAGGGACCCCCGAGAACAGCAGTGGGGCAGGGGAATAGAGCAAAGGGGGGATGGTCTGGGAGTCTTCAAGTTGCATGGACAGTCTCGGGATAGGCACACCTCCAGGTTGGGGGAACCTGTCCTGAGGTAATTGGTCAGCTGCAGCTGGGGAAAGGTTGCCAAACCTGGAAGCCATGGGGGGAGCGGTTACTGCATTCCACCATTATCAGTAAAGCACATCCAGAGCCCGCCAGCGCCAGCTCACTTCTGATTGCTTCCTTACCAAATGGAGGATACCTGGCAATTTCTTCCCAGTAATTAAGGCAAGGCCAGGGGCTCAGCACATCCTGCTCAGTCAGGGGCCTGTATCTTGCTGGGTCTTTTCTGCAGCCTGTCACAGTTGCCAACTGGGGTGGGGAGTGCTGGGTAAACCCTTCAATACAGCTAATGAAAATTTGGTGTGTGTTAATGGACAACTAGATAGATTTCATTCTTTCCTATAGTGACTAAAGCAGCGATAAACATGGGGGTGCCAATATCTCTACGGTAGGGTATGGGGTTCTTTGAGAAATCTTCAAACTGATTTCCACAATGACTTTATATTAGCTTGCACCACTATCAAAAGTTGATTAAGGGTACTTTCTCTCCACATCCTTTCCAACATTGGTTGTCAGATTTATGGACAGCCATTCTGACTGGGGTGAGGTATCTCAAAGTAGGTTTAATTTGCATTTCCTTCATGGCTAAGGATAGTGAACACTTTAAAAAATGGTTATTGGTCGTTTTTGTTTGGTTTTCCCCATGCAGACCTCAAACTCAGGTATCCACCTGTCTCAGCCTCCTGAGTGCTGGGATTAAAGGCATGCGCAGTCACCATCACCATTACTACCCTCCAGCCCATTTTTATTGAAACAGTTTCTCTATGTCCTGGCTGTCCTGGAACTCACTTTGTAGACCATGCTGGCCTTGAACTCACAGATCTACCTGCCTGAGTGCTAGGATTAAAGGCGTGTGCCACCACGCCCAGCTCATTTGTACTTTTTGATGACTGGCAATTTTGTTTCCTTGGTATTTAATTTCTGCAATTCTTTGTAAATTCTGGCTATCAGCCCATTGTCTGAGGTGTAGCTAGTAAAGATCTCTGCTCTTGGCTCTGCCCACTGTTCCCTTGTAAGACTTTAAGACAATCCTGAAGCCATTTTTGACAATTCTGAATCCTCTCAGCCTCTGTGCCATAGTGCTTCTCCTCCTCCCCTGGGAACCAAGGACTTAACAGCTACACTCAGTTCCTGAACAATCACTCATATACGTATGTTTTGATTCAGTCCCCTGGGAAATGGGGTCAAAATGACCTCTTACCTCATCTGATCTGGCAACAGCTCTCCAGTCAATTATTGGTAATAGCCCTTGCAAATAAGCCAATCAGAATAGTCAAAGAACAACCCCACTTGCTTCTGTGGCCCCTTTAAAAGTAGACTGTACCAGCTATTCGAGGTCCCTTGGCTTCCCGAATGCTGGGGGACCCTGTCATGACAGAATTAATAAAATCCTCATGCTTTTAAGCATCGGCTGTGGTGTATGAGATGGTCTCTGGGGGTGACTCCTTCTCGGTGTTTGGACGCTAGAGTCCAACACCCTTTGATGTACACAAAGTGTTCAATTCCATACAGTTCCATATGTTTGTTGATAGTTTGGGTTAGTTCAGGTGATATATTCAAAAAAGTTCTTTAGGTCAGGCATGATGACACATGCCTTTAATCCCAGCACATGATGGGGGTCTACAGTGAATTCCAGGACAGGTTCCAAAGCAACACAGAGAAACACTGCCTCAAAAAACCCAAAACATCCCAGCACTCGGGAGGCAGAGGCAGGCGGATCTCTGTGAGTTCGAGACCAGCCTGGTCTACTGAGCTAGTTCCAGGACA
The DNA here is from genome assembly GCF_037038515.1 of Microtus pennsylvanicus. Taxonomy (NCBI): domain Eukaryota; kingdom Metazoa; phylum Chordata; class Mammalia; order Rodentia; family Cricetidae; genus Microtus; species Microtus pennsylvanicus. The sequence continues at coordinate 132,950,469 of NC_134601.1, read as the reverse complement.
GGCTCCAAAGCCACAGAGAAACCCTGTCTCGAAAAACCAAAAAAAAAAAAAAAAAAGAAAAACCCAAAACAAAAAAAAGGGAAGAAGAAAAAAGAGAAGAGATGAAGGAGAATAAAGAAAGGAAAGAGAAAAAAAAATACAGACCAATTTTTTGATGAACACAGATGCAAAAATTCTTAACAAAATGCTTACAAACTGAATTCAGGTATACACTGAGAAGATTACACATTATAACCAAATGGGCTTCATCCTAGAAAGGCAACATTGTTACAACATACATAAACCAATAAATGGAATACAAACAAACTCAAGGACAGAAATTACATTAATTATTTAAACTGATGTTTAAAACACATTGCACAAGTTCGACAAGTTTTTGTGATAAAAGCTCTGGAGACTGTAGGAACAGATGGAAAACACCTCAAAATAATAAAGGTTATATACCAACATGTTATTATAGCCAACATTATATTAAATGGAGACATACTGAGCATTTCCTCTAAAATCAGGAATGAGATAAGGAAAGTTGCCCACTCTCTTCTACCTGTTTTCTACAGTGTCAAAGTCTTAGCTGTAGCAATTAGACAAGAGACATAAAAGGGGTAATAGGAAGGGGAAAAGCCACACTCTCTTTTCTGAGACCCACTATGTAGCCCTATGGAACTTGCTATGTAGACCAGGTGGCCTCACACTCATGGAGATCTGCCTGACTATGCCTACTGAGTGCTAGGATCAGAGCTGTGTGCCACCACACCCAGCCCATTTCCCGTTTTTAAGTTTTTGAAGAGTCTTTTGATAAAGCTCAGACTGTCCTAGAACTCATGGAAATCTTCCTGTCTCGGCTCTCAAGTGTTAGATTACAGGTATGGGCTACCAACCACACTTGGTGACTCACATCATTTTTATGTTTGTTCATTTTGGCCAGAGAGTTCAGTTTGCCTTTGTTCAACAGAGTCAGCAATTTCTCTTTTCCTGGTGGTACTGGGGATGGAACCCAAGGCTTTACATATGTTAGGCACATACACCAACACTAAGCCCCATCCCTAGTCCCAATTATCTTATCATTCTGTTCTGGGGTGTTTTGAGTCTTTTCAATGTATGCCATAGGCATTTAGGTATTCTTATCTGTGGCCCAGATCTAAGTCAAATACCATTTATTGCATGAATGACTTAAGCTTCAAATATGATTTAGAAGCAATAGTGTCTAATACTCTGACTTCTCTTGTTGATTTTTATCTTACACCATTAAGCAGGAAAAAGGTTCAGGATTCTCAACAATAACCTTTTAAAAAAAATATAGTTACCTAGGGCAAGCAGAGAAACTGCATGAGTCAGAAATAGCTTTTAACCTGCAAGCTAATAATTTAGGACTAAAAGTGACTAGCTTCTTTGGAAATTAGAAGTAACCCATCCCATCTGTGGGCATAAGTCTCCATGTCTCTTCAGTGCATCATCACCTCAGTGACATTCCTGGAGGTCTGCCCTGGATCAAGGATAACGGATGTCCTACTAGAGTTCTCAGCGGGAGCAGCAGTTTTCCCTTACTCAGACAAACTACCAGAAATAAAGTGTGAGGAGGAAAGGTCTAATTTGGTTCACAGTTTTGGAGGTTCTAAGTCATGGCCTAAGCAATCTCTAGCAGGCCGTTAGCTTTCAAAGGTCAAAAATAAGTGCTACTAGCATCATCCTGGGCAAGAATCCTTTAACATATGGATATATGGGCTAGAGAGATGGCTCAGTGGTTAAGAGTGCTTGCTGCTCTTTCAAAGGACCCAAGTTTGGTTCCTTGCATGTAGCTTCAGTTCCCAGGGGACTTAACACTAATGGTCTCTGAAAGCATCTGTACTCATAATCGCACACTCTCACACAGGCACAACACATAATATAACTAAAAATACAATAAACCTTAAAAAAGAAAGATATGGGTCTTTGAAAGCCATTCAAGATCCAAACTCAGGAAGCTGTTCTGAGATGTAGCACTGGAGATTCTATAGTGTTTGTGTGAGGACAGATCTCATCATTTCTATGCTCCAAGAGGGAACTCTGTATTGGATAGGTAATTTAACTTGTCCTGCACCCTGAGCAGGGAAATGAGGCTAAGAAATGAAGTAGCTCCACCTCAGTCATCTGAGTTCCCACCTGAATTCACAGCTCACATACTGGTTTTGATGTCATCTTCCCACTTTTTAAAATGGGTTTTATTATATTCTAAATTTTGGTAAATAGTCTGGTCTATCAACTCACACCTCTGTTCTTGCACCTCAAAGGAGGATAGAACAATTGTCTCCTATCTTCTCCATGGCATCCATTGCAGATTGCAACACAACTAGTGACAGCCTGGGGGATGACAGTGGTCCACATGTCAGTCTTCATCCGAGTTACTGGGACCCATGTACTGGCAGATAGCATCATAGTGGAGCTCTACAACCTGGTTCTCTCTCCCAAGTTGCACCAAAGCTTGACTCTGCACGCTGTCCCGACTCAGAAGAAGTCCCACCTGAGGAGGAATGGGGAGAGTCAGCAAGGGCAGCCCAGATCCTCAGTGATCTCCAGAGTCATTTCCAGGTGTGGGGACTCACCTTTCCAGCATGTGGTCCCAGCACCACCATCACACGGTGACCCTCTCCCTTGGGAATCAGGGTTTCCAGCATGTTTTCTGTCACGCCTACAGATGAGGTAGAAAGAAATGAGATCGCCGGGCGGTGGTGGCGCACGCCTTTAATCCCAACACTTGGGAGGCAGAGGCAGGCAGATCTCTGTGAGTTCGAGACCAGCCTGGTCTACAAAAGCTAGTTCCAGGACAGGCTCCAAAACCACTGAGAAACCCTGTCTCGACAAACCAAAAAGAAAAAAAGAAAGAAAAAGAAATGAGATCCACAGCAAGGGCCAGCCTGGCCAGATCTTGTCAGAAAGGCCTTTGCTAATATTTATTAGAGCTATTCCCTACTCGCAGATAGGGTTTCTCTGTGTAGACTTGGCTGTCTGGGAACTCAGAGTTCTACCCGCTTCTGCCTGAGCGCTAGGATTAAAGGTGTGTGCTACCATCGCCTGGCTGACAGAGCTACTCTTACATCTTGTTGATATAGAGTCCCACTCTACCCATTTCACAGGTAGTCCACAGAAATAACCACCGTACAGGAGCATTTTCCTACAAAAACTATTTACTGGGCATGTTCTCAACCTGCCCTGCAGCGTGAGCCTACTATGTACTTCTTTCTGTAAAGGCAATAGTTTTGAGAGGGACAAATAGTCATTTTAATGTTAATCTGACATGGAAAATACACAGGACTTAGGTAATTCCTCCCAAGAAGTATGCGCTCTGAAGAGGATGCTGGACCTTGCAAAGAAACTGACCAAGGGTTTCTCTGTGTAACAGTCCCAGTTGTCCTGGAACTCACTTTGTGTAGAGCAGATGGGTCTCAGACTCAAAGATCTGCTTGCCTCTGCCTCCCCAAATGCTGGGATTAAAGGTGTGCACCACCACCGCCTGGCTGGCTCTCCTTTTCTTTTTAAAACAAGATCTTACCCAGGTTGGCCTTAAACTTGTAGGAATCCTGCCTCAGTCTCCTAAGTACTAGAATGGAGCCTTCCTTTCTTTCTTCTTAAAAATTTATTTTAGATTTATTTTACAGGCATGAGTATTTTAGTTGCATGTATGTCTACGACTCCATGTGTGTGTCTGTTACTCGCTAATGTCAGAAGAGGGCATCATATCCTCTAAAACTGGAGTTACAGACAGTTGTGAGCTGTCATATGGGTGCTTGGAATTGAACCTCTGTTTTCTGGAAGAGCAGCCAGTGCTCTTAACCACTGAGCCACCTCTCTAGCCCCTGAACAAACCTTTTCTTTATCATCCTCTAGGATGGGAACATCCCAGGTATAGTGATTCAGATTTACCTTCTAGAACTCGGCCTTCATCTGTCCGACACACACAAGTATCTGGGCTCGGGACATCTTCAATTGTCATCTAGAGAGATGAATGAGGAGGAAGTAAGATGTTAGAAAGTTAAAGGGCCCAGTACCTGGGTGAGGAAGGGGACAGGTTGTGGGGTTCATACCTTGGTGTTGTAATACCGGCCACCCTTGTGCAGTTTGTCAATGAACCTCACACGTAAGTCCCTGTGTAACCAGTGCTTGTTCTTAGTGGTTGTTTTCTCACTCTTTGCCACAGGTCCATCCTGTCTGTAGAGAAAGCCATCACCTGGCTTAGCTTTTTCTTCAGCCATGTTGAAGGCAACCTATCTTTAAAGGACATGCTGTAAAACCTACCCCACTGCTGCTCCCAGTTCCTTCTATGCCCTGCCTTGCCTTGGAAGTTCTCCCTGACTGCTTGAGCCTCCCCATACCTTGCCTTCTTCTGCAAGCCCAGAGACCCAGGCTCCTACCGGTCTGGAGGGTGTTTCCGCTTCCTCTCTGAATCCTTCTGCCTCCTCTTTGAGTCCTCCTGATTCTCGAGGGCCTTCAATGACAAGGCTGTTCCAGTTGTTCTGTTCTGCTGCTCTGTGCAAGTTTTGCTCACATGGCCTGTCAAGGGGGTATAGGGACATCAAGGAGAAAGTTTTACTGGCATTTCTTCTCAAGGGCTAGTGTTCTCCTGCCAAAGGCCCCATTCCCTATCCACTTCCTTCAGGAAGCTCCTCTCAACCAGCCAGCCCACAGCAAAGACACAGCAAAGTCAACTGCCTAGTGTTAATGACAGAGTGGAAGACCTGCAGGGACTTCTAAGCTGCCCCCCACAACCATTACTGTTCTGTTTGCCTCTCCTTTGCGCACACCCTAAGCGTCCCGAGTCTCATATTTAGCAAAAGAAAGGATCATCACTCTTAAGACACAAGGACCTCCTGGTTTCCATGCCCATTTCTTGCTGCTTAGAGTGGATGAGGTCATCAACCCTTTCTCAAACTGAACAAACTAGGCTGGGGATATGGCTCCATGGGAAGAGTCCACTCAGTACTGTAAAAACTGTGGGTTCTATTCTTAGCACCACCAAACAAAAATTAAATGAACTATTTTTGTCCCTTCTCATGCTTGGCCTCTGATTGGAAGTCCCACACTACTCTTCTTCCATCCATATCCGGAGAGAGCCTGCCTGTTCCCATGCTTCCCCGAGTTTCCAGCTGTAAGAGTCTCACCTGGCTGTGAGGTATGGCTATCAAACTCCTGCTGGGAAACAGGCCGTAGGCAATACTCACTAACAGTCACAATGCGGTTGCCTACTGCCAGCCGAACCATGGCCCGCACATTGTCAGGATCAAGGCCTTCTACCTAAGGTGGGAGGTAGGGATAAGGCAGGGGGTAAATCGACTACAGCTGCTAGGTCTAAAATGTCTAGCCCTTACCTCCAAATGGTCTGAGCTCTCTGTGTCTGTCTTACCTTGCTGTGACTTGTTCATCTGTTTGGTTTGTTTTTGGATAGAGGCTCTCACTATGTAGCCCTGGCTGACCCATAACTCAAATCCACCAGTGTCTGAGTGCTCAGATTAAAGGTGTATACCACTATGTTCAACTGGAGGCCGTGGCCTTAGATGCCTAAGACCAAGCATGCTTCCTTTCTACTAAACTATGATTCCTAAGAAGTGGGACTAGGCATATGTTCCTGTCTCCCTTAGCAAAATGTAAAACAAAGACTTCTTTGTGTGTATATGTGGTGTGTGGAGGACAGACGTTCACATGAGGTGTCTTCCTTGAATGCCCATCACTTTTTTTTGAGACTATGTAACTAAGCCCTGGATGGCCTTGAACTTACTATATTAGCAGGCTGGCTTCAAAGTTCTACAATCTGCTTGTCTTTGTCTTTTAAGTGCTGGTTAAAGGTATAAACCACCTTACTCCTTTGAAATTTCTAATTTATATGTGTGTGTATTTTGCCTGCATGTATGTGTCTGTACACCATGTCATGTGTGTGCCTGGTGTCTGCTGAGCCTAGAAGAGGGTGCAGGATCCTATGGAACTGGAGTTATAGACAGTTGTGAGCTGCCTTGTGGGTGCTCGGAATTGAACCAGGGTCCTCTGGAAGAGGAGCCAGTGCTCTTAATGGCTAAGCCATATCTCCAGTCTCCCAATCAATCTCTCTCTCTCTCTCTCTCTCTTTCTCTCTCTCTCTCTCTCTCTCTCTCTCTCTCTCTCTCTCTCTCTCTCTCTCTCTCTCTCTGAGACAGTGAACCTAGAGCTCATTGACTCAGCTAGGCTGGCTGGCCAATGAGCTCGAGATCCACCTAGAGTCTCTACTTCCCAGCTTTGGGTTATAGAGGCATGTGTGCCTGGCTTTTGTGTGGATCCAAACTCATGTCCTCATACTTGCATGAGAGTCAGTCACTTTACATACTGAGACATCTCCCCGCCTCTCACTTTTTTTCAAGATAGGTTCCAGGCTAGACTAGTACTTAAGTTTCAAGGACATTGTAGGATACATCTCCCTTTTGGTTGAGAACCGAGGCTCAAAAAGGCCCAGCAAATTGTTCTGGAGTACCTACCGAAGTAGTGAACCAGGCAGGCCTGCAAGAGTAGGACTTACAGGGCTGAAGGTGATAGCTCAGCAGTTGGGACAAGTCTAACTCTTGCAGAGGATCTGAGCTCAGTCCCCAGAATCCATGCTGGGTGGCTCACAATCACTTGTTGATCCAGATCTACGGGCAACCCAATATTGAGCATGTGTCCTCACCTATCCAAACCCACATACATACACTTGTTTTTGTTGTTGTTTTGAGATAAGAGGTCACTATGTAATCTTGACTGGCCTGGAACTCACCATGTAGACCAGGCTAGCCTCATATTCATAAAGATCTGCCAGCCTCTGCCTCCTGGGTGTTAGGACTAAAGGCATATACTACTATGCCTGGCTACACATTAACATAATTTAAGAAACAGTGCCATGAAGAGTTTTAGATTGAGCGAGTTCCTTCCATTCTCACTTCCTGGCCATTTTGGTGACTGCTCTTGGTTGGGGGCTGCCCTGAACATAAGATAGAAAGATGATGGCCACAAAGACAGCAAGGTCTCGGAGACAATCAACTCTTGCTTCCAATTTGTTATGAAAAGTGAAAAGCAGATGCTAGGATACAAGGACACTCTGAAGATGATCAAACGGGGCAAAGCAACATCGCTTATTCTCACCACCACCTGCCAGCTTTGAGGCAATCTGAAATAGAATACTATGCCAAAACTAGTGGCAGTAACACTGAATTGGACATAGCAAGTGGAAAGTACAACAGAGTATTCTGCTGGCTAGGTCATTCTGGTATTATTAGAAGCATGCCAAAAGAGACTGGTGAAAAGTAAACCAGAAAAGCTCTTTTTAAATAAAACTACCAGAGCTCGTTTTATTGCTATATGCGTGTGTGTAACCCTCCCACAGATCCTGCTCTACTCTTTCAAATTCCTGGCCTCATTTTTACTAATTGTTTATATATCTCCATCCCTAAATATAACCTGCTCAGTCCATATAATGCTACCTGTGTTTTCAGGGCTATTTGGCATTTAACTTTCCTCGGTTGCCTGTAGTTCTTTGTGTGGGGCTGAGGTCTCATGGGTTTTTCTCCATCTAGTCTGGCATGCTTATTGATGCCATCCTTGTTCAGCTCGTGCTTGGTGAGATTTTATGGATGTAGCTTCTGATTGTTGCTAGGATACAGCAATCTTTTTTTTTTGTCCCCTCCCACTTTTGGCTAGGATACAGCAATCTTATAGCAAAGTCCTCCTTGATCCTTTGGTCTTACTTTCTGCCCCCATTTCTGCAATGTTTCATGAACTTTAGGTGCAGCAATGTTTTGTAGATGTAGCTATTGGGACTGGGCTCCACAACTCTGTATTTTGACTGGTTGTGGTTTATTTATTTATTTTAAATATTTATTTATTATGTATACAATATTCTGCCTGCGTGTATTCCTACAGGCCAGAAGAGGGCACCAGACCTCATTACAGATGGCTGTGAGCCACCATGTGGTTGCCGGGAATTGAACTCAGGAAGAGCAGGCAATGCTCTTAACCACTGAGCCATCTCTCCAGCCCCTGGTTTATTTATTTTTGTAAAAGGGTCTTGTTTGCATCCTAGGTTGGCCTTGAACTCTTGGAAATTCTTCTGCCTCAGTCTCCTAAGTGCTAGTATAATAGGTATGTTCCACTATGGCCTGCTTCTTTCTCGTGGTTTTATTTTTTTCCTGTTAGGTACTTCTTACTATTGACCCAGACCTCTATGCCTTTAAATTTTTTATTTTAGTTTAGAAAGTTACTAGGCTGCTTTTGGACTTACTATGTAACCCAGGCAGGTCTTGAATTTGTCATCTCCCTGCCTCAGTTCCTGGAGTATTGGGATTACAAGCATGTACGACACTGGCTTGACTGGCAGCCTTTCTATCCACAATTCTTCCTCACTTGGGCCCTCAATGCAATCTTCCCTTCTACCTGAATGGCTTCAGGGATATGTTGGTTTCTTACCTTCCCGTAGAGGCCCCGGTAAGGGCCAGAAAGGACCACAACTGCTCCTCCAGGAATCAACCCTTGAGGTTGCCCTTCCTTATCCTTCTCTCGATCCCCATCTGGTCTTGGTGGGTGGTGAGAGCCAGTGGAGGCTAAGGCCTGGGCCTCCATCAGATTGGCACCTAGCCCTAAGCCTTTGGGCCTTAGAGAGTTGACTCGGGGCTTCACTACTCTGCAGAAAGAACACAGGCTTATGGGAGTACAAGTCTTCAACACTTTCCTGCCAGTGTCCAAACACACCCCAGAAATACTTAGTTTTAATTTTTGTATTTATGTGTGTATGTTTGTGTACCATGACACACATGTGAAAATCAGAGGACAACTTGTGAAGTCTATTCTCTTTCTACCATGTGAGGCTGAGGTTGTCAGGTTTACCTTACCAATCCCACAGCTATATTTACAATTTTTTTTTGAGACAGGGTTTCTCTGTGGTTTTGGAGCCTGTCCTGGAACTAGCTCTTGTAGACCAGGCTGGCTTCGAACTCACAGAGATCCACCCGCTTCTGCCACCCAAGTGCTGGGATTAAAGGCATGCGCCACCATCGCCCAACCTCCACAGCTTTATTTAGATTACCCTTTTTGATATCACATTAGAACTTTCTGAGCTATAAAAATGCCAGCTTTTCTTTTTTGGTGTTAGGGGCTGAATCCAAGGCCTCAAAGTATGACAAGCATACTGAGGTGCACTCTTAGAACCCCAAAATAGCAATTGCATTTGGTTCAAGTGAATTAACTTGTTGGGCATACTAGCTATTATATCTTACCTACAAGTGCCAAGTTAGGTTTGTATAAACAAATATAGCATTATCTCCATAGAAGAAACCACGTGATATGTATACAGAGCAAGGGGAACAGTTCAGAAACAGTTCCATACAGTCTTATTTGACTACCAAATGACTTAGGAATTCTTTGGGATTTACATCTGTGAAGGGATTCTGTTTTTCAGTCCTAGGTATGGAACTCAGGGCCTTTTACATGCCAGGCAAGCCTCTATCATGGAGCTATACACAAGCCCAACAAAGGGATTACAACTCTATGAAGTAAGAGTAAACATGTTTAATTTCTGTTTTCTAGGGACTAAGGTCTGCCATGTGCACTTCATGAGTATAATTTCATTTAGCTCTTGCAACAAACCTGTGAAGGCAGCACTATCGCCTGCATTTTTCAGATGAGCAAACTGATCCACAAAGAGGAAACTTTATGTAAGTGGGATCTTTCTTACTGTTTTGAAGGCAACCCTGAGGTCATTTGATTATTGATTTATTCTGTTGCAACAACAAACTTGAACCTAGGTTCTGTGGAAACCAGAGTTTGAAACAGTAGTGGGCAACTATTGAACTGGTGAGGGCAATAATGATCTCCCTCACCACCTGGAAGGTTCTAGATTAAACCTAACCACAGGATCTTGTTCATACCCACTGTCCACCCCTACCCCCCACCGAACTCACTGACTGAAAGTATTGCCGATGCCTTTGCCAGGTTTCCATCCCATGCCCCGCAACATGGCCAGCCCGTAGGCCTCCACAGGGACTGCCTCATAGTCAGCTTCCTCTGGCACCTATTGGTCAGGCAGGAAAAGGAAGTCAGGCTTTGTTTGTGATGGGCTGTTTGCAGTGTATTTTCTGCCATTCATGAGATGACTTCCTACACCTCTGGCCCTTGAACATCACGTGTGTGCCTGGTTTCAGTGCAGGTCAGAAGAGAACACTTGATGCCCTAGAACTGGAGGTATAGGTGTATGGGACTTCAACCCAGAATTTCTACAAAAGCAACAGGTGCTCTTAACTTCTGAGCCATTGCTCTAGTACCCCTTATCCCCCAGTTGTTTTTTTGGGGGGGGGTGGTTTTTTTTTTAATGGTTTGAGACAGGATCTCCTTGTGTATCTCTGGCTGTCCTGGAACTCTCTATGTTGACCAGACCAAGCTGGCCCCTAACTCACAGAGATCAACCTGTCTCTGTCTCCCGAGTGCTGGGATTAAAGATACATACCACCACACCCAGCTCTCAACAAATATTTAAAAGAATCTATTATAGAGGCTGGAGAAAGAGCTCAGCGGTTAAGAGCCATGCTGCACATACTTACATGTAGGAAACATTTATGCACATGAACTAAAAATAAATATTAATTCCTTAAAACTTTTTAAAGGAACTATTTTGTGCAAAGTGCTATTTTAGGTGCTGAGGATAAGGAACTAATAAAATGGAAAACCTCTTTTGGGGCTTATGTTCTAGTTGTCAAGACATTACAATAAATCAATCACGAAAACATGATATATCAGGTGGTGATACAGTTTATAAAGAAAAACAAAGCAGTAATGTGCACAGTGGCACTGTCCAGTATCCTAACTATGTTTGAGACAAGGAGGGAATGTGGTTTAAAGCCAAGAATCTGATACCAGCCTGGTAACACGGTAAAACCCTATCTCAGAAACAAAAACAAAAAATTGGGTAAGGGAATAGAAAGAGAGAAGAGTGCCACTGACAGTTAATCAAAGATTAAATAGGAGAAGGAGTGAGGCTAGGGCGAAGGGTGCTCTGCTCTGAACAGACACAGCTGTAAAAAGTAAAGGTCTACAGGGCCTGGAGGCACAGGCCCCAGGGGAGGAGGGAGCAGATTTCTGCGAGCTCAAGGCCAGCCAGAACTCCACACTGAGACCCTGTTCCCCCCCCCCCCCCCAAAAAAAACCAAGCGGGGTCTGGAGAAATGGCTCAGAGGCTAAGAGCACTGACTGCTGTTCCGGGGGACCCGGGTTCATTCCCAGCACCCACATGACAGCTTACTGCTGTCTGTAACTCCTGTTCCAGGGGATTCAACATCCTCATACATACTTGCTGGCAAAATGCCAATGTACATTAAACAAACAAACAAACAAACAAGGGAACTGGAGAGATGGCTCAGGGGTTAAGAGTACTGGCTGCTCTTCCAGAGGGCCCAGGTCAGTTCCCAGCATCCATATGGCAGCTCACAGTTACCATGGATACAGAGTATCTAAAGAAGTGGGGACGCAGGGACAGGGGACTATGATGGACACAAAGCCTGATAGAGGTGGAGATGCGAAAACCAGAAGTCCAGGGTCATGCTTGGCGACAGAATGAATTCAAGGCCATCTTGAACTACACAAAACTGTCTCAAAAAGAAGAAACCCAAAGAATATCTGAAGACTAGTGATAATGGTTCAGGTGAAAGAAAGGGTGTATTACAAAAAAATTATGAATAAAAGCTAAAAGGCTGAGCTCAAAAATGTTATTGAATAATAAAGCTTTATCTTTTACAGCTACCCCATACACTGCAAGTTGCCTCAGATCAACACATAACACACTGATTGAACACCACAAGTGTGCTTTTAATGGGCTGTTGCTGCCATTAAAAATACGCACACTAGGCCAGGTGGTGGCACACACCTCTAATCCCAGCACTAGGGAGGCGGAGGCAGGTGGATCTCTGTAAATTCGAGGCCAACCTGGTCTACAGAGTGAGTTCCAGGACAGGCTCCAAAGCTACAGGAAAACCCTGTCTCGAAAAACAAAACAAAACAACACAAACAAACAAAAAACCCCAAAATGCTCACACCGATCTTTCTTTCCTTGTCAGATTCTAACCTTCCAGGCGTCACTGCTGCCACTCCTCTGCCTGGACTATGATCCTTGCTTCCTTCCTTACCTTCACTTATTAGTCATACTTGGTCATGGAAAACAGAGGGATCCTATTACAACCCTTGTCTGTTGAGGATTTTCCCACAGCTCTCAGTTCATTCACAGAAAAGACAACTCCTCCCTGTGGCTCAGAAGGCCCTTTTTCATCTGCCCCCCCCCCCACCTTTATCTATGGCCTGACCCCTCATTCATTCCAATCCAGTCACACTAGCTTCCTTAGTGTTCTTTAAGTACTACAGGTTAAAAAAGAACAAAGAAGCTGGGCAGTGGTGGCACACACCTTTAATCCCAGCACTCGGGTGGCAGAGGCAGGCAGATCTCTCAGTTCGAGGCCAACCTGGTCTACAGAGCTAGTTCCAGGACAGGCTCCATAGGTACAGAGAAACCCTGTCTCAAAAAACAACAACAACAAACAAAGCAACAAAAAAGAACAAAGAAAGAAAAAAAGGGAAACAAACAAATGTGGTTCTAAAGAGTGTGTAGTACCTTGACGGAAGCACTTTTTAAAAACACTATCTATTTGTTACACTGCTAATAGGGTGGAAAGAAGAAAGGCTAATCAGCAAGGCTTTGGGACGGACAGACAGACGGACAGATGGACGGACACACACACACACCCTGCGATGTTTCAAGAGGCTAGGCAGACAGGGTAGAGGGAATGATGCAGGAAGGAGGCAAAGGGGCAGCTCACTGTCTCAGCCTGAGGTTCGCTGTCTGTTCCTTCCCCACTGGGACTGCATCCTTTCTGGATCATAGGGATGGTAAGTGTGGGATCAACACCTGCATTCTCCCTCTCCTCCAGGGACTTCTTGGATTCTAAGGAAGAATGGGAGGGATCAATGAGGCCATACTCTCTCCTTCCAACTTCCCCCTCTTCTATCTGCATTGGGGCAGAGCAAAGTGGGAAGGTTTCACTTACCCTCAATGAGCTCCTTCACAGCCAGGGACAGCACACCATCTGACATCAACTCAGTCCTAGTTTCTGAGGATGGCTTAGGGCTCTTGGACTGTGGTTGCCTGCGAGAGCCATTCTGGATCAATGGAATGACCAGTTCCTTGGGGGCTTCTGGAGGGTTCACACTGATGTGGGGAGAGAGAGAAAAGGTTGGGAAAGCAGAAATATCAACCCAGTCCTATGAACCACGTTCCACGGGTTACTTTTCACAGGTCCCCGCCCCCCACGCACATTTCTTTTTTAACACTATCTCACTATGCAGCCCAGGATGGTCTTACAAACTCAGTACACCTGTGCAGCCCCCTAGTGCTGGAATTACAAGCGTGCATCATCTCTCCTTGTGTCCCCAGCTTTCGATGTGACTTGTGGAAATCATTCCTAGGTTCTCAACCACAACGACCTACAGATTCTCCCCAGTTCCAGGCTAGCAAACTGCTTTCCAGACAGCTGTCTTCCCTTTGGAATTCCAGATCAGTTTCTTTTTTTTTAAAAAAAATATTTTTTATAATTTATTTAACTTTATTTTATGTACATTGGTGTGACGGTGTTAGATCCTCTGGAACTGGAGTTACAGACAGTTGTTAGCTGTCATGTGGGTGCTGGGAATCGAACCTAGGTCCTCTGGAAGAGCAGTCAGTGCTCTTAACCACTGAGCCATCTCTCCAGCCCCAGAACAGTTTCTTAATTATGCCTCCCAAAACCTGATTTTGCCTTGTTCTCCAAATCGGAAAAGCTCCCAAATAGTTCAGACTATCATTCTCCCTTCTTTCCCTTTCTCCGAACGCACATGTCCTCAAGTCCCAACGACTTCTTGAGAATATATACCTCTGCCTCTGGCCATCGCCCATTTCACCCCCCTCTCTAACAAACCTCCTCCTTCTTGCCCTTAAATTATTAAATTTAATAATAATTAAACTAAATTTTATTTTTCTTTCTGCTTTTTTGTTTTTGAGATAGGCTCTCATATTGCCCAGGCCAGCGTTCAAATCTCGAGCCTCCTGCATCAGCCCCCCACGTGTTGTCATTATAGGCGTTTGCCGCCACTTCTAGATGCTTCCATAAATTTCTTACGGCTGTGTTTGAGGCTTTCCAAGTCACTGTCACCAAGACAACTCATATTCTGGCCTTCCGCTTACGTCCACCGCACTGAAATGCAAAACGTGAAAGACTCGGTGTTTTACCTCTGCAGCTCCCTCCCTTCCACAGTCTTTAAGAAATCTTTCTCCTCTGAGGCCCGTCCTTCGCCGACTCCTGGGTCTGCCAGTCGCCTCCGGGCAGAGGTGCGAGTGAAACCGAAAGAAATCGGAGCCGCTGAAGGGACAGCCGGCCGTGCACTTTCTGGGTCCGCCATCTTGTCCCAATTCCCAGGCTAGCACGCTGCTTGCTGGGAAGTTTAGTTTAAGCTCAATACACTAGGGGCCCGCCAAGGAGCAAAAGAACAACCTATCCCACAATGCAATGCTTCTAGGCCGGCCTTGAAGCCGTGGGAAAAAAACGATCCTGCGTTTAAACGCCTAACGTCATAGGAACGCGCCGCGCCAAACCTTCTGGGAAATGTAGTTCTCAGTGTAGTTCTTGTTAGAGGATCGATTCGGTCCTTGTGAGATTTTCAAATCTTTGTAAGGCAGTTTTAGGGCATCGGATACCCACTTTCAAACTCCGCAGGCACCATGCACACACGTGATTCACATACATAAATGCAGGCAAAATGCTTATATACACAAAATAAATAGATCTTGTTTGACAAATACATATGAGCATCCAAAATATATACCTTACTGATGTAGGAAGTGTCATAAGGAGAAAACACAGGACTGTGTCAGGGATGTGGTTCAATTTGCAGTGATGGTAATTAAACCTTGGGCCTCGCCTAGGCAAACACTGTACCACTAAACTATATTTAATTTTTCTTTTTAAAAAAATTTATTTATTTATTATGTATACAATATTATTCTGTCTGTGTGTATGTCTGCAGGCCAGAAGAGGGCACCAGACCTCATTACAGATGGTTGTGAACCACCATGTGGTTGCCGGGAATTGAACTCAGGACCTTTGGAAGAGCAGGCAATGCTCTTAACCACTGAGCCATTTCTCCAGCCCATATATTTAATTTCTTTTCTCTTTTTTTCTCCTCCTTTTTTTCCTTTTCCCATCTTCTTATACTTTCTTGTCAAATGTCTTTAGAGCACATGCTTTCCTTTTTTTTTTTTTGATTTATTTTGTCTTTCGAGATAGGGTGCCGGGCGGTGGTGGCGCACGCCTTTAATCCCAGCACTTGGGAGGCAGAGGCAGGCGGATCTTTGTGAGTTCGAGACCAGCCTGGTCTACAAGAGCTAGTTCCAGGACAGGCTCCAAAACCACAGAGAAACCCTGTCTCGAAAAAACAAAAAAAAAAAAAATAGGGTTTCTGTGTAGCCCTGGCTATCCCGGAACCCGCTTGGTAGTCTAAACTGGCCTCAAACACAGATTTATCTGTCTCTGCCTCCCGAGTGCTGGGATTAAAAGCCTGCGCCACTATGTCAGGCTTATTTCTTTTTATTTTATGTGCATTGGTGTTCTTCCTGGACGTATCACTGTGTGACAGTGTAAGAGCTCTTGGAACTGGAGCTACAAAGGAGGAGGTCTAAGGCAAACTCTATGTAAGCTGCCATGTGGATGCTGGAAATTGAACCTGGGTCCTCTGGAAGAGGAGCCAGTGCTCTTAACCATGGCACCACCTCTCCAGACCTGGAGCACATGCTTTCTATGTTGCAGTTTTCTGACCCTTTTGAGTTTTTGGATGAAGCAGTGTCTTCTGATCTTTGCCACAAAGGACAGGGAACCTTCCAGGCTGGAGCCTCTTTACCTGGGTGCCCTCTCCCCCTCCCTCTTTCTCTCCCCCTCCCTTCCTCCCTCTCTCTCCTTCCTTCCTTTCTCTCTCTCTCTTTAGTTCTCTCTCTTTCTTCCTCCTTTATTTCTCTCTCTCTCTCTCTCTCTCTCTCTCTCTCTCTCTCTCTCTCTCTCTTTCTTCTTGGCAGTACTGTTGTTACAAGTTCAGCCTTAACAATAGGTGGTGCTTGGTGGGGGTGTTTCAGAATATCTAGTCTTTGAAATTCCTCCCTCCCCTTTTTTAGACAGGGTCTCATTATGAGTGGCCTAGAACTCACAGACATTTGCCTGTTTCTGCCTCCCAAGTGCAGGGATTAAAGGAATGTGCCACCACACCAGCCACCATATATTTTTGATCTAAATAATACTGATATTTTCCATAACAGTATTATAAACTATCAAAAACCTGAGGTTAACATTTGTGTAATGCTGTTTCTTTTTAATCACTGAGTCACACCTCTAGCTTTGGGTGCAATTCTGTTCACTGAACTATTGTCCTTTTCCCCTTCCAGTCTAGTATCTCATACACTGCAATATAATTGTATGCCTCCTTCGTCTTCTGCAATCCATGATAGCCTTGTCTTTACTGACTTTTGACAAGTATAGCTCAGTAGCTCCAGGACAGGCTCCAAAGCTACAGAGAAACCCTGTCTCGAAAAACAAAAGCAAAAACCAGAGAGAGAGAGAGAGAGAGAGAAGTTATTTTGAAGAAAATAATGTCAATATGGGTTGAATGATGACTTTTCACAATTAGACTGAGGTTATGAGTTTGGGACAATAATTTCAGAGATGGGGCTAGGGAGATGGCTCAGCAGTTAAGAGCACTTACTGCTCTTGAAGAGGACTTGGATTCAGTTCCCAGAACCCACATACTGGCTCACAACCATGCTAACTACTTCTAGGAAATCCATGGTCCTCTTCTTACCTCCATGGGCACCAGACACATGCATGGTGCAACTGCATACCACTCATATGTATAAAATTAAATTAAAAAAGAATTTCAGAGATGATGCACCCTCTGATTATGAATCAGAGTTATGACAATGTTAATATTTTTTATTAATTTTTTTCTGAATTTTTTTAAAAAATTGACACCTGGGTCTCATTTAACTCAGGCTGACCTTGAATTAATTATATATCTGAGGCTTGCCTTGAAATCCTGATTCTCCTGCCTCCACCACCCAAATACTAAGACTATAGGCATGCAACACCAGGTCTGAATCCTGCATTTTTTGGTTGTTAATTAGCTTGCTTTATTTATTTATTTATTTGCCCAGCATTGCAAACATACATTCTCTAAGTATGTACAATTATATAACAACTGAAACAACAATTAAATAAATCAACCTTACTAAAAAGGTCTTGCTCTGATCTTAGTCTTAGAAATAATCATTTTTTTAAAAAGACAATTTCTTTCTATGTATCAGGACTGCCCTGAAACTCACTTTGTAGACCAGGCTGGCTTCAAACTCACAGAGATTAGCCTGCCTCTGCCTCCCAAGTGCTGGGATTAAAGACGTCTGTCACCATACCTGGCTCATAATCACTTTTTTTTTACACAGAAAAATTCAGTATTTTTATTTAAGTTAGTCATTCAGGGTGGTGGTTGAATAAGAATGGCCCCCATAGGCTTGTAGATTTGAATGCTTAGTCGTCAGGGAGTGACACTACTTGAGAGGGACTAGGCGATGTGTCCTTGTTGGATAGGCGTGTACTTGTTGGAGGAAGTGTGCCACTGGGGGTGGGCTTTGGGGTTTCAAATGCTTAAGTCACATTCAATTGCTCTCTCTTCTTGCTGTCTTCCTATCTGGATGCGATACTCTCAGCTATTTCTCCAGCACTGTATCTGCCTGCATGTTGCTATGCTTCCTGCCCTGGTGACCATGGACTAAACTTCTGAAACTATAAGCAAGACCTAGTTAAATGCATTCATTTAGTAGGTGTTGCCATGGTCATGGCGCCTCTTCATAGCAATATAAAACTGATCAAGACATTTAGCAATATTAAAATATGTTTTCAGCAGTACAGAGCAAACATATCAAAGCCTCACTATGGTCAGATAGCCAGAGAAAATAAAATAAAGAAGAAGTGTGATCCTAATTAGTCTTATCAATAAAATATTGAGATGATCTAATCTAATGTAAAAGACTGTGTCAGATTAAAATGAAGATTCTTGTAGACCAGGTACATACCATACCTATTGTGAATAATGAAAAATTTGAGACTTTTTTCTGGTGCATAGGTTATTGGCATTTGAAAGTGTCAGGGTCCAGCCTTGACAGGGTTCACATGTTCCAGGGTAGGGGTGTGAGGATTAGAAATATTAGTCAGGAGGAACAGAGATACCGAAAGAAAAGGAACAGAGATACAGAATAGAACTTGGAGGGCTGGATTTGTCAGCATTTATTTTCCATACATTTATAGACCCCAATCCAAAAGGTGGGGGTGAAAAAGGCGAAAGACTGCTTCAACATGATACAAAGAACAAACAGAGGAATTACCTCTTCAATACCTGAAACATCAAGCAACTATATCCCAAATTAAGCATTCTATTGCTTAGGCAGGACATACACCTTAGACCAAGCATCCTCCGGGCAGCCACCGCTTGAGTCACACTTTCTGTCATATCCTTGAAGGAGCAGGAATAGGCTTGAATTCTTTGACCTGTAGTCAAGGTAGAATGGACCCACTTCTGTGGGCCCCCACAGAAAAGCTTAATTCAGCGCTAACTAGATGACTTAATGGGTAAGAGTGTCTGCTGTCAAGCCTGGAGATCTGAGTTCAATCCACAGAACCTATATAGTGAAAAGATGGGACTGGAAAGATGGCTCAGGGGTTAAGAACATTAACAACTCTTCCAGAGGACCTAAGTTCAATTCCCAACAACCACATGGTGGCTCAAAGCTATCTAAAATGGGAACTGATGCCCTCTTCTGGCATGTAGGTATGTATACATGCAGATAGAGCACCATATACACAAAATAAAGAAATCTTTAAAAAAAGAAAAGATCAACCTGACTGTCACTAGCTGTCTTCTGAACTAGCTGTCTTCTGAACTAGCTGTCTTCTGACAGACAGCCAGGCATACAAGTGCTACAGGATGGAATACACACACTCACCCACATACATGCAAACACGAAACAAATTAATAAAGTAAAAAAAACATGAAAAACAACTTTTATCTAGTTATATGTAAAGTAAGAAACAAAGAGAATAAAATAGAAAAATATCCATAAAGTTACAGGTCAAAGGACTTTTCTGACCACAAATCTTCAGTGTGGCTCAACTCTTTAGGTGCTTCCATTGCACCCTGCATTTAATTAGGGTTGCTTGTGAGGACAGGAGTGGTTTACTTGAGCAAGGGCAACTTAAGGTAGCGACACTACTGAGGAATGTAACACCCATTCCCCTTCCAACAATTAATTGCCTATAGTTCCCAAGGAAGGATGGGGCCTACTATGCTTCCTCCACATCTATGATGGGTTATTAACATTTTCAGTCTTGTGCATGTGAGTTCATGAGTACTGCAGTCATGTCATGTCCAAAAGACAATGTTACACCACATCCTCCCCATCCTTCAAGATCTTCCATTCTTCCATGATGTTTCCACAATGATGTTCCATGTCTGTGTGTGTGCATCCCATTTAGGATTGAATTTTCAACAGTCACTTAATCTCATCACTTTGACTTGCTTGAATCTCTGCATTCACCACTGCCCACTGAGTTCAAGACCAGCCTGGTCTACATAGAGAGTTCCAGGACAGTGAGGATTGCATAGAGAAGCCCATGTCAACAAATAAATAAACAAAAATAAGCATATATATTTAATAAGTAGTTTGACAACATATCCATTCAGTAAAAACAACAGTGATTGGTTTCCCACCCCTCAAGATCTATGTTCCCTGCAGATAGAAACAATTACTTAGCAGTGGGATTTTTGTTTAATAACTTATGAACTATGGGAGCAGAATTAGCCATGAATGCAGAGTACTTCTCTTCAAACTCTTTTTTGTTTGGTTTGGTTTTTTTAGACAGGGTTTCTTTGTAGCTTTCGAGCCTGTCCTGGAACTAGCTTTTGTAGACACAGTGAGTGCCAGGACAACCAAGGCTACACAGAGAAACCCTGTCTTGAAAAACCAACCAACCAACCAACAAAAAAGAAAGAAAGAAAGAGGGAGGGAAAGAGAAAAGAAAAGAAAACCCCCTCACAAGTGTGCACCAGCACCAGGGTTTTAGTCGATTCCGGATATAGTCAAGCTGACAACCATCAAGAGTGGCCATCACACAGGCAATCAGATACTCTCTTCTGGCCTCCCTCCCAGGCCCCAGGCATATACACAAGTAGTGCACAGACATACAAGGAGCAAAACAACCATACACATAATATGTTTTTTTTTTTTGAAGACAGGGTTTCTCTGTGTAGCCCTGGCTGTCCTGGAACTAATTCTGTAGACCAGACTGGTCTTGAACTCAGAGATCTGCCTCCCAAATGCTGGGTTTAAAGGCATGCACCACCACCCAGCTTGTTTCAGTTCTTTTTTTTTTTTTTCGAGACAGGGTATCTCTGTAACTTTTGGAGCTTGTTCTGGAACTCACTCTGTAGACTAGGCTAGCCTCTGTCTTACTGAGATCTGCCTGCCTCTGCCTCCTGAGTGCTGGGATTAAAGGGGTGCGCTACCACTGCCTGGCTTTGTTTCAGTTCTTAAATAATATTAGTGGGGTTTGGAGAGATAGCTCAGAGGTTAAGAGCACTGGCAGCTCTTCTAGAGGTCCTAAATTCAATTCCCAGCAACCACATCTAAAATGAGGTCTGGTGCCCTCTTCTGGCATGCAGGCAGAACACTGTATCCCTAACACATTGAGAAATCTTTAAAATATATTAGTGACAGGTTCAGAAAGATGGTTCAGTTACATGTTTCCAAGCCTAAGCAACTGAGTTTGACCCCTCGAACCAGCATGGTGCTAGGAGACAACCAACGCCTGGAAGCTGTCTCTCAACACCACAGGGAATCCATAGCATGAACACACACATATAAGCACATGCCAAATGAATAAATAGCTAAATTAAATCAACAACACTAAAGATGGGGCTGGAGAGATGGTTTATTTAAAGAGCATTTGTTGCTTTTGCATAGGACCCAATTTCTGTTCTCTGCACCCACATGGTGGCTTATAATCATCTTTATTCTAGTTCTGGAAGATCCAGTTCCTTCTTTTGACTTACAAGGGCACCAGGTATTCATATGGTGCACATACATACATGCAGGCAAAACACTCACACACAAAAAACAAAATATTAAATGCTAGAGAGACTCTTAGGGCTACTCTCTACTTATCAGTCAAGAATTTTCATAGTTGTTAATATTGAGAAAGTGTTTCTTCTTATTTATTTTTCTTTTTGTTTTCTGACACAGATTCCGTGTGTAGTCAAGGCTGGCCGTCAACTCTTGCTAACTCTTTTGGCTCAGTTTCTGAGTGCTAGGGTTACAGGCTTGCATTACTATACATGGCTATCTGATTCGTGTGAATTCAGGGCTTGTGGTGATTTCCAGTCTGGCCAGGTCCAGGACCCTCCTTCCACTCAAATCCTCTTCCACCAGCCTCCTCTAGAACCAGGAACTGTTGGAGAACACCTCCCAAACACAATCAAGGTTTTTCATGCCTTGTGGGTATTAGTATTTACTTGTCCCAGAACCTCTGCCTGAGTGGCAGAAGGGTCTTGAGACAGGGGGATAGGTCACTATCCTTGCCATCAATGTCCTTCAGAGATCAGCATGGTAGTGTCTAGAGTGGCCAAAGAGACCAAGGAAGCCTTTAGGAGGTCCTAGGATCAAAATAACATTCTGCTCTCAGCCTTTTTCCTTTTCTTTTTTATTTCATTGTTTGTTTGTTTCTTCTTCTTCGTCTTTTCTTCTTCTTCTTCTATATTGCTTGCTCACTTTGAGGTCTCCTACACTGGTAAACTCCTGCAACACCGAGGCTGGATCGTTCTCAAAGCTCCTTCTCCTCTTCTCTTTCTTTGCTTTTTTCTTGTTCTTGGTTTTCTTCCTCATTTTTTTTGGAGAGCTGGTCTCACCTGGAACTCATTATGTAACCCAGACTGGCATGGAAGTTGCACTGATCTTCCTGTCTGAGCCTCCCAAGGGCTAGGGTTACAGGTGTGAGCCACAGTTTCTGACTGCTCTGTCTTCTTCACAAATAATCCCGGTCAGCTCTGGAACTAATCCTCCAGACTTTCTTACCTTCCCCTAGTAAGACCCAGACCCCTCCCTCAAATAATACACTAAGACCAACTCTGGGGGTTGTTCTTTCAGTATTGGACTCCCGAATATCCAGGTCAGCCCCCCAGCTCTGCTCACAATGCCGGCCACATATCCAACCCTCCCCCTTTCCAGACTCTGACTCTCAGAAATGACATTTGAAGCCCTCCACCCCGTTTGTTGTTGTTGCTGTTTTCACATTCTATTTATTTATTTGGCACATGTATATCTGTATGGGCATATGCCACAGTATGTGTATTTTTTCTTCTTCTTCTGACACGTGGGTCCCAAAAGTCAAACTCAGATTGTCAGGCTTGGTGGCAAGAGCCTTTTCTGGGTGACCATCTTGTAGCTACACTTTCTTTTTTCTTTTAAAACAGATTTTCACTATCTAGCTCAGTCTGGTCTTGAACTCAGGAACCTCCTGAATCACCCTCTCAAGTGCTGAGATTACAGGAGTGTGGCTACCACGCAGGACTGTGATGCCCCACTAACTTGAATCACCATCTGGCCCGGTATCCACAATGAATTCCCTTCCTGCCCCCCTCCTGTTTATGAGACAGGGTCTCACTGTAGCCCAGGATGCCTTGGAACTAGCGGCCATCCTCCTGCATCAGCCTTTTGAATGTTAGAATCACAGGTTTGAACACCCGGCTCAACAAATGTTCTGAGGATCCCCTCTCACAGAAATCCTAAGGAATATGTGGAATACACTAGGGTAAACGCCAAGGTCTCTCCCCTTCAAAACCCCTCCTAAGCTTTATCTCCCAAATCACATCCCCTTGACTCATCTAGGGACGTAACAATCATGGGTCTTCATTTACAAAATGCCCTTCTACTCTGACCCAGACCCAGGAGAGGCTCCTATCCCTGTCACCATACTTATTTGAGGTTTGGGTGCAATATGACATCTAACAGCTACCAGTTTCTAAACCTTCCACTGTAGATGGAGACTGCTTGTTTGTTCCCAGTCACACAGGCCCAAAATAATCACACAGAAACTGTATAATTAAAACAATTCTTGGCCAATCACTTAGGCGTATTGATTGCTAGCTCTTATATCTTAAATTAACCCACTTCTATTATTCTATAATTTATCATGAGGCTTGTGGTTTACCAGTTAGATTCCCTGGCATCTGTGTCCTTCAGCTGCTACCTGGCATCTTCTGACTCCACTTATTTTCCCTCAGTATTCAGTTTAGTTTTCCCTGCCTAGCTCTATTCTGCCCCACCATAGGCCCAAGCAACTTCTTTATTCATTAACAAATAAAAGAAACACATACACAGAAAGACCTCCCACATCATCTGACTGCCTGACTGCATACACCCAGCAAATCTGGAAGCCCGTGGGTTGGAATGGTCACCTGCTCTAGAGAGTGCTTGCTTAGTATGCAGAGTAACAGGGGTTTGGTCCCCAGGACCAGATAAAACTGTGTGTACCAGTACCATCTTGTAATGCTGGCACTTGGGAGGCAGAGGAAGAGGATTCAAAAGTTTAGGCCTTCCTCAGCTCTATAGTAAGTTTTAGGCCAACCTGGGCTATATGAGACGTCTCAAAAAAAAAAAAAACAAACTTGGGCAACTTTAACATTCAATTAATTATTTCTGGAGCTCCCTCTCTGTTCCTGAATAGCTAGAAGATGTTAGATTTCCACCTAGGGGGGACCTGCTTCTGCCTGGGGGAACCTGCTTCGCCCAGATAGTCCCAGAAAATAGGGCTTACCCACCTCCACCCTCTCCAGGTCTGGAAAATCCCTGATTTACCCTTCAGATGGTTTTGTTTTGTTTTGATTTGGGTCCTTCCTTCCTTCCTTCCTCCTTTCCTTCCTTCCTTCCTTCCTTCCTTCCTTCCTTCCTTCCTTCCTTCCTTCCTTCCTTCCTTCTTTCCTTCCTTCCTTCCTGTCAGGGACCAGCCTTAACAAAATTACCTCTTGCCAAGGTAGGGGCATGGGGATCAGAAAAATAAGTAAAGAATATGAAGATGCATGTGAAAATAATAAAACAGAAACAAGAATCATACCAGGAGGGAGTTCCAGGGAATACTGAAATCGCCCATGTTTAATTTCCAATTGCTTAAAATATCCCTGACGCCAAAAGGTAGGAGCAAGATAAAAAACTGCATTAACATGATACAAGGAAATGAGCAGACCAGTTAAACATCACAGGTCACATTCATAGTTAAACATTCTGTTCCTAGAATAAAACAAGTCACATTCACACCCTAGACTAAAACATTCTGTAGACAAACCACTCCCTGGGTGGAATCCATTGTTATCTCCTTAAGGGAGTGAGAACTTAGTTGGATCCTTAGACTTTTGTTTGGAGTAGAAACATACTTACTTTTCTATTCCTGAAATACAAGGTCTGGGTATTATTGTCAACACTTGTTGATAATAATCTTGAGAGCAGAACTCTCTGGTCTAAATCTAGGTGAGATCTTTGTTTGAGGTAAAAACAGACAATAACCTTGAAGGAACAGAGGTAAGCTCCAACTTTCTGGCCTTTGGACAAGGTGGAAATGGCTCACATTTTTGGGCCTACACACCTACCTTCCTTCCTTCCTTCTTTTCTCTTTTTTTCCCTGAGACGGAATTTCTCTGTGTAACAACCCTGGCCATCCTGGAACTATTTCTATAGACCAGGCTGGCCCTAAACTTAGAGATCTGCCTGGCTCTGTCTCCTTAGTGCTTCTGATATTCTTTTTTTTTATTATTATGTATACAGTGTTCTGCCTGACTGTATGCCTTCAGGCCAGAAGAGGGTGCCAGATCTCTTGACAGATGGGAATTGAACTTATGACCTTTTAACCTCTGAGCCATCTCTCCAACTCTCCTTCAGATATTTTTAATAACCCCTGCTTACCCCCAGAAGTTCCCTAAGAGGCCTCATTTCCCCCACAAAACACAAGTACTTCCAAATTTCCCCATCCACAGGAGTATAGAAGCCTTCAATTCTTCCACCAATTCACTACAGACCCTTCATGTCCTGATATCCAAAGTGACCTGGGGCAGGTCTCTCTCTCTGAACATCTATCTTCCAGGGGACTAGAGCTTCTTCCCTATCCTCTTTGTCTTGTTTTGTGCAACATTCTTCTGCTTGGGTGTGGGTTCTGGTGTGGTTAAGAGGCCTGGAGCTCAGCAACTGGGGCTAGACACCTGCCCTTGCCTTTGCTGCTTGGCCAACAGAATTCTATTGCCACCTGTAGAACAGAAAAGGTGATAGCACACAGGTCAGTCAGGGCAAGGGTGGTAGGGGACAGACCCTCTTCTTTCCCTGGTCTGTAAAACTCTAGGATAACTCTGAAGCCATTTCTGACAACTCTGAGGCCATTTCTGAGGCCTCTCAGCAGTGGTGCTCTCCCCTCCCCTGGGAACCAAGGACCTAACAACTTCACATGCACGTACTGGAATGTTGGGGATTTTCCATCTCTCTGTGTCCTTGTGGATGTTCTCCAGATAGAACTCAGTTATTGAAATTGGGGCAAGATAACTCTTAGATGTTGACTCAGTTCCTCAGCCTTGGTCAGGGGATATTGACTCAGTTCCTCAGATACGTTTAGAATGACTCACAGATGTTTCCCCCTTACCCCGCCTGATCTAGCAACCACACCGTGGCTTAGAACAATCATTGCTTTGAATCAGTCAATCCTAATAGTTGGAAAAACAACCTCCAAACTCCCCCCTTGTTTCTGTGGCTTTTTGCTTTAAAAGTAGCCTTGCCAGCTATTCGGGGTCTTTCTGGCTTTTTGAATGCTGAAAGACCCTGTCATGACAGAATTAATTAAATCCTCTTGCTTTTACATCAACTGCGGTGTGAGAGTGTTTTCTTGGGGCAACTCCTCCTTGGTAATTGGACTCCAGGGTCCAACAGGTCCACACAGTTAGCTCCTCTGCTCATTGTAGGTAGGCACTGGCACCTCCTGCAGGGGGATACATGGGAATATGTGACAGTAGTCTCCCCAGTGGACATATGGTTACCCGTGACATGTTTTGAGAAAAGATGTAGTTATCTGGTAATCTGCTCAGGTCTAGACACTGAGGCTGGGATGTCCCATGTCCTACCTGGCTGCCAACAAGGAGACCTGTGTGGGAGCCAGTTAGAACACTGGGACTCATTTGGCCTCAGGTGCTAACCCCCACTAACTGAGAAGCCTTGATCAGACTCCTCTTTCCCCTCTTGAGATGCTGTTATTCCGGGCACAGGAGGCAAAACCTGAGATACAGAGAAGTCAGAGCACTTTCTGATCTTTGAGAACCAAAAATTGGCATGCAAAATTGGAGGCCACATTTTATCAGGACATTCTGCAACATTCCATCAGATTTTTGCATATAGTAGGCACTCAGTAAAAGTTTGCTTAACATGGTCTCTACTCAGGAATTGGAATAATATGGTAGAGTTGGGGTGAGGAGTACCCTTGGAGTTTTAGAGGCCACAGGATGTTTGAGGGTCCTGAACATCATGGGGCTAGAGAATTAAAAAGTAAGTAGGGGGATGGAGGTTAAGAGCACTGGCTGCTCTTCCAAAGGACCTGGGTTCTATGCCCAGCACCCACAAGGCAGCTCACAACTGTCTGGAACTCCACCCTACGGGATCTGGTCTCCTCACATGGACATACCTGCAGGAAAAACACCAATGGACATAAAATAATTATAAATGAATTATAAAAATATAGAAAGAAGGAAGTAGGGCAGGTCCCCCGAAGAATAAAGTGATGGGGGTGACCTGGAAGCTCTGAGAACATAGAAGTGGGATGAGACAACACCAGTGGAGGAACAAGGTCCCCTCTTATTTTGTCAAACACATATTTGGGAACTTGGAAGGTGTACTTGGGCACAGCGAGACTGTTGGAGAAGGAATAACGGAATCGCAGTAAGCCAGCACTCAGGGGCCAGCACTTTACAGAAGAGACTGGGAATCTCAGTGGCTTATAGACCTGCTCAGGGCACCAGTGACAACGGACCATGCCGGTCTCCATAAGCTTATACCCACAGGTCGGTGACTATTTTATTATGTGGCATGAACACGTTGTGCCTACCGTGTATACTAGCTGGCCAAACAACCTCTCTGGTTGAGCTGTCAGAGTCCAGGTGTTGACAGATGACAAGGGCTTGGACAGTCCCTGCTTTCACTCTTGTAATCCCCTGCCCTGCATTTTTGGCCTGACCTTGTGTGAAGGAACACACATTGGAACTGCTACTCTTCTCGGTATTTTTATTTTTTTTCCTTTTCTTTTACAAGGCTTTCCTCTGTAGCTCAGGCTTGCCTCAAGCTGGCAGCAATCCTCTGACAGCCTCCTGTATACTGGGATTACAGGTGCATGCCGGGATTACAGGTGCATGCCACTATACCTGGCTTTGCCTATATTGTAAAAAAATCTTTACTTTTATTTATGTATATATGTCACTTGTTTGTGTTTGCAGAGTCCAGAAGAGAGTGTCAGATCCTTTGGAACTGGAGTTACAGGCCAATATGTGTCCTCTGCAAGAGCAGCAAGTGCTCTTAACCTCTGAGCCATCTCTCCAGTCCCTATGCTCAGCTTTGGCTTAGATGTTCACCTCTAGATGATGTACAGAGCTTCCCGCCAGGGGGCTTGAGCATTAAGAAGCCTGTGGATGGGTAGCAGGGTGCTTGTAATTGAAGGAATGGAGGCTTGAATCCTTTTAGCTCCAAGGATGTGAGAGCCTTGCAGGTTAGGGAATTGTCCAAGGGCTGGGCAGTGAAGGGAGTGGTGAGCACCTTAGGGGCATGCCAACTAGATGCGCGGTTCAAGGGTTTGGGAATGGAGAACTACGTCCAGACTAGGAGATATTCAGGCACGGGTACTTGAGAAGGAACGGGCAGTTCCAAGGCCATCCTCAGAGATGAATTACTACACAAGGGGCCCAGGATGCTAGATGAGGACTTCCTGGGCAAGATGATGCCCAAAACCCTGAGATTCAGGAGACAAGGTCAAGGAATGACCAAGGAGTGAAGATTGTGTCACTTGAATCTATCAGCAAGGGAGGAGGTTGCTGTGGAACCCTGTCCTTGGGTATGACAAGCCTGTTGCCCTCTTTAAAAATTTATTTCAAAGTTAGACGGTGGTGGCGCCTACCTTTACCAGATCTCTGAGTTCGAGGCCAGCCTGGTCTACAGAGCAAGTTCCAGGACAGCCAGGGCCACACAGAGAAACCCTGTCTCAAAAAAAAACCAAACAAACCTTATTACATTTATTGTTTTGCACACATGTGCCATTGCACTGCGCGGACTTCAGAAGATACCCTAGGAAGCTGCTTTTCTCCTTCCATTATATGGGTCCCAGAAGTCAAACCTTAGCCTCGGCAGAAAGTACCTTTACCATCTAAGCCATCTCGGCGGTTTCGTTGCCCTGATAAACTATGAACCAGTTGACTTTAACAATTACTGCTGAAGCCGGGCGATGGTGGTGCACGCCTTTAATTCCAGCACTCGGGAGGCAGAGGCAGGTGGGTCTCTGTGAGTTCGAGACCAGCCTGGTCTACAAGAGCTAGTTCCAGGACAGGCTCCAAAGCCACAGAGAAACCCTGTCTCGAAAAACAAAAAACAAACAAAAAAAAACAAAAAACAAAACAAAAAACAATTACTGCTGAAGAGGGTTTATGAGGCCATGCCAGTTCTCTAGGATTTATGGTTGCTAGTTGCTAGAGAGAGGGGCCTGTGAGACCATGCTCTCCCAAGGAATAGCAACGGCTGGACTAGTGAGCAGCCTCAGCAGATAATGGCTTTCGGTGATCAGCCTGACAACCTAAGTTTGGTGGGAAAAAGACGATTCTCACAGTTTTCTTCTGAACTCACGCTTGCTGTGTCTTGTATACACGTGCCCCCTCCGTGAATTTAAAATTGTACAACTGTTAGTAGAGAGAGGGGTTAATTTTTTTTTTTTTACTACATTTCATTCGAGTTTGTATGTGTGTGGAGGTCAGAGGACAATGGAAAGGAATCAATTCTCTCCTTACATCATGTAGGTCACAGGAACACAACTCAGGTCCTGTGCCTTGGGGGCAATTGCCTTTATTAAGAACCACCTTGATGATTCCTAAAAATCCCAATTCTTTTTTTTTTATTTTTTATTTTATTTTTTTAAAATCCCACTTCTTTTTGCTTTTGGGTTTTTGCTGTGGTTTTGGAGCCTTTCCTGGAACTAGCTCTTGTAGACCAGGCTGGTCTCGAACTCACAGAGATCCGCCTGCCTCTGCCTCCCAAGTGCTAGGATTAAAGGCGTGCGCCACCACCGCCCGGCAAAATCCCAATTCTTTAAGATTTTATTTTATTTTTAATTATTTGCATGGCTATGTATGTGTCTACGTATAGGTACATGCACATGCGTATGTACCAGGTCCCTGGAGTTGGAGTTACAGATGTCGTGAGCTGCCTGACACGGATGCTGAGAACTGAATTCAGGTTCCTTGCAAGAGCAGCAAGTGCTCTTAACCACTAAGCTAACTCTTTTTTCCCCACGCTCCTGTAAGGAATCCTTGTCAGGAATTGAAGACAACTCAGTGGTGATTAAGAGCACTTGCTGCTTTTTCAGAAGACCGGGGTTCAAGTCCCATCACCCACATGGAGGCTCCAAATCAGCTGCAACTCCAGTTCCTGAGGAGCCAGCCCCCTTTGCTGGCCTCTGTAAGCACTAGGCATGTACGTAGGGCACAGGCGAACATGCAAACAAGACACCCACGCACATTACATTAATTTCAACTTGAAAGGAATCCCGATTAAACTCATTATTTCCCTAAACTAGGTTTGGTGGAATAGTTTCTTTGGTTTGTCATTAGTGGGGTGAATAGAAAAATTTCATGCTACAGGGTTCAGTGGGGTACAGACAGTAGAGCCCCAGCCACTGCAACATCTTGAGTGTCAGTGTAGCCTTTGAAAGGTGGGGATGGTGACGTATGTGTGGAAAGTGGGGATGGTGACGTATGTGGTAAACCTGCCAAGAAAATCCAGCTTTAAGTTGCCTGCGTGGCATACATGTGGCGCTTCTCTCCTTCCACATTGACCTGGGTCCCAGAGACTTGTCCTTTTGGTCATTTCACTGCCCCCCTGTAAGGTGTTTCACTTTATTTCTTCTTTTTTTTTTAAATGAAAACTTAAAAAGTATTTGAGGGAAGGGCATGACCATGCTAGGGCACACAGACAGAGGGCAGAGTCTAATCTGCAGGAGACCTTCTCATTCTCTCCTTCTACCATGTGGGGCCTGGGGACTGAAACCAGGTCATCACGCTTGGTGACAGCAAATGTCTTTACACACTGAACCATCTTCTCACCATTTCTTTGTTTTTAAGGCCCTGGTTGTCCTGAAATCCCCTTTGTACACCAGACTGGCCCCAGATGGAGGTTCACCTGCTTCTGCCTCCTGAGTGCTGATATTAAAGGTGTGCACCACCATGCCTGGCCCCATTTATTTTTTAATTTAAAAGTTAAAAATTGAGGGATCCGGGGAGATGGCTCAGTGGTTAAGAGCACTAACTACTCTTTCAGAGGACCTGGGTTGAATTTCTAGCATCTACATGGCAGCTCATAACTGCCTGTAACTCCAGTTCCAGGGGATCTGATACCTGCACACAGACATATAGACAGTCAGAATACAAATGCACATAGAAGAAATAAATCATAAAAAATTAATAATTATTATGTGTATGGATATTTTGCTTGTAGTATGTATGTGTACCACATGCGTACCTGATGCTGGAGAGGCCAGATGGGGTGCTGAATCCCCTGGAACTGGAGTTAAACAGTTGTGAGCCACCATGTGGGTGCTGGGGATTGAACCTGGTCCTCTGGAAGAGCAACAAGTACTCTTAACTACTGAACCATCTTTCTAGTCCTAAACACTATTTTTTCTGAAACAGAGTCTCTCTCTATATAACACAGGCTGGTCTTGAACTCATGATTTTCCTGCTTTAGCCTCCCAAGTGCTATAGATTATAGGCAATCACCACTACCACCATGTCTGGTTTCATAGGCTTGATAGGTTTTGAATACAGTATGCTAATAACCATGAATCTATTATTGTGATCATAATACCAAACACAGTCATCTCTTACCTCTCTAATGCCTCCTTCCTGACCCTGGTCCCTTCTCCTGGCAGTCTCTGGCCCACTTTTTGTCACTGTACATCAGTTTGCCTTTTACTAGACTTTTATATAACTGGGGTCATATACCACGTACTCTTTACAGATATGTTTGCTTTTTGCATACTATAGTTATTTTGGTGGATTTCTTAACCCGGGACCTCAAGCTAAGCGTGTACCCTACTACTGAGTTATACCTCCAGTCCATACCATAATCATTTGAGTTCAGATTATTAATTCTTTTATGTTGCTGAGTTGCCTTCCACTGTTATCTATCTATCTATCTATCTATCTATCTATCTATCTATCTATCTACCTCTCTATTTCTGTGTGTGTGTGTGTGTGTGTGTGTATGTGAGAGAGAGAGAGAGAGAGAGAGAGAGAGAACTGGGGATGGCAGTATTCAGTGCAATATTTACGCTAGACAAGCACTCTGCTCTCTGCTCCATCCCCTAGCTTCAACCACATCTTTTGATAAAGTCTTCTATATCCCTGACTCTCTGCCAACAAGCTGTGTAGACAAATAACCTTGGACTCCTGATGCTCCTACTTTTGCTTCCCAAATACATGTGATTCAGGACTACACCATCCCACCTGATAATTAAATCTTTCTTTTTTTTTCTCTTTTTTTCTTTTAATAAATGTGTAGCTCAGGCTGGCCTCAAACTCATGATCCTCCTGCCTCTGCCTCCTTCAGCAAATCTGACATGTGCCACCACAACCAGCAAAAATTAAATCTTTGTTGTTGTTTGAGACAGGGTCTCACCATGTACTTTTGGCTGGCCAGGAGCTCCTTAGTACACCAGGCTGGCCTTGAACTCACAGACATCTGCCTGCTTCTGCTCCCCTAGTGCTGGGCTTAAGGACATGTTTCGTTACATCCCTATGACATTTTTTTGTTATTTTTTTGTTTTGTTTTCGAGATGGGTTTCTTTGTGTGTAGCGCTGGCTGTCCTAGAACTTGATTTGTAGACCAGGCTGGCCTCGAACTCAGAGAGCTGCCTGCCTTTGCCTCCTAAATGCTGAGATTAAAGGTGTGCACCACTGCTTCCTGGCAAGCAGTTACTTTCAAACGAAGAAAATAACAAGCCATACATCCAGGATCAAATTGGTCAGATCCCTGATATTTCATTTTCCAGTTTCCAGAATAAGAGGAAATAAAGTGTTGTTTCAGTCACCCACTCTGCAATATTTTCTTATGGTTGCCCGAGGAGAAGGTGACAAGAAACAAAGGTTTCTTTTTTTTTTTATTGAAAGAAAAAAAAAAGAAATTCCCGCCTCCTCCCAGCCTCCCATTTCCCTCCCCCTCCTCCTACTTTTCTCCTCCTCCCCCCACTCCTCTCCCCCTCCCTCTCCAGTACGAAGAACAGTCAGGGTTCCCTGCCCTGTGGAAAGTCCAAGGTCCTCCCCCCTCTATCCATGTCTAGGAAGGTGAACATCCATACTGGCTAGGCTCCCACAAAGCCAGAACATGAAGTAGGATCAAAACCCAGTGCCATTCTCATCAGCCCTCATTGTCCGCCATGTTCAAAGAGTCCAGTTTTATCCCATGCTTTATCAGTCACAGTCCAGCTGGCCTTGGTGAGCTCCCAATAGATCAGCCCCACTGTCTCAGTGGGTGGGTGCACCCCTTGTGGTCCTGACTTCCTTGCTCATCTTCTCCCTCCTTCTGCTCTTCATTGGGACCTTGGGAGCTCAGTCCGATGTTCCATTGTGGGTCTCTGTCTCTATCTCCATCCATCGCCAGATGAAGTTTCTATGATGATATGCAAGATATTCATCAGTATGGCTATAGGATAGGGTCATTTCAGGTTCCCTATCCTCAGCTGTCCAAGGAACTAACTGGGGACATCGCCCTGGGCACCTGGGAGCCCCTCTAGGTTCAAGTCTCTTGTCAACCCTAAGATGGCTCCCTTAATTAAGTTATGTGATTCCCTGCTCCTCTATCCAACCTTCCTTTCTCCCAATCATCGAAATAAAGGTTTCTTAAACACTCATCCTCACATCTTTATGGAAAGTGTGCATCCCTTTAGATAAATACTCCGGAATGGAATACATGGCTCGTATGTGTATGTTTAATTAGTTTTCTTTCTGATGGTTTATTGTTTTGAAAATGTTTACACACTGTTTTCTAAAGTTAGTGTACCTTTTTATACTTTTTATACCAACAGTTTATTTAAGTTCCATTTCCTGCATATCTTGTTTAACAATTGGTACACTCAGGCTTTTCAGTTTTAACCAGTCTCCAGTTAAGAAAAGCAGCAGCGCCTGGGGCAGAGAAAGGCTAAACTCTGACTTTACAGGCTCCCTCAACCAGGCCTCCTTGCCTGCGGCCAGGTAGGTCACCTCGCAGTCCGGGCGCCAGGCCTGGGACTGGCCAGACAACAGCGACGTCCAGGCCTGGGCTAGGAGCCAACTGAGCTCGCCCCTGTGCTAAAAACTAATCACCCGGCTGCCCCGAGTCCAGCAGGCGCACCACAGGCCATGGACTCCCGCGCTGGAAACACCGCAGACCCTAGAGGGAGCAGAGGAGGTACTGGCGTGGGCGGAGTAGAGAGAAAGGGAAGGAGCCGTCCCCGGCCACCCTCTCCTTGCCTGTCGGCTCCTAACCATTTCACCCCACAAGTGGTAAACATCAGCCTTGCTGCCCAGGCTGTCCTGGCAGCAAAAAGGGGCCCAGCGATGGGAACTGTGTTTCAGGTCTCCTACCCTACAGACTCAGGGGTGTGTGTGTATGGTGGAGGGACACATCTGACTCCAGAGACCTAGCTCAGGAGTCTGGCAACATGAACCTGGAGGCACCTGCTGAGCCAGGGCAGGCAGTCTGTAGGGGATTAGGAGGGTGTGCTGGGGATCTGTGGAGGGGCTATCTGGAGATGCTTGCGCCCTGAGGGGACACTGGGTGTAGGACACTGTTTTAGGGGAACTCCTGGGTGTAGGAGGGATTGCCTAGTATACTGGAGGTGAAATTGGGGCGTTCAGAGTTGCTCTCAGGGAGGGGCTTATGTGGGAGAATCAGGGTCCCCAGAGTCACGGCCAGAGAAGTTTGGTATCTAGTGTTACTAAGGGACAGTATGGTGAGCTCCAAAGAAATGTGTTGATTGCTCCAAGGTATCCAGGTCTATCGCTATCAAATGGTTATCTCCAGGGACTTTATGGGGCAAAACAGCCGGCAGCGTATACAGTTGTAGCAGTCGGGGGTCATAGGAGAGGAGGGGACTGGCGGCGATCTCTGGAACTACAGGAGTGGATGGGGATTTCCATATATCTGGAGGGACATTTCTAGGTCTTTGGACTTAGGAATTACTCAGGTCGGGGCTCCACGGCTCTGGGACCATGACGATTTGTCTACTTCTCCGGTCAGGAGGTGGCCTACCTGGGTCCGGGGGCCCCCGTGCTCGGCAGCTCCTGGAGCGTCTGGACGCGCGCCGCCTGGCGGCCAGAGCTGCAGCGGACTTGTCAGCGTTGGTACGAAAGGCGGGTACCACATTGCGCCTGCGCCACAAGGAGGGTAGGTGCAAGGACTCCGTAGGGCCGGGCTGAAGGGGTTGGTTTTCCTGCCGGAAGGCCGAGAACTGTCAAGGAGTGTGATTCCTCAGGGAGGGGTTAGGAGGGAATGAAACCTCGTGGAACTGGAGTGTATTCCTTCGGGGTTATTGCGATAGATGAGTTTCAGAACATTTGTGGAAAGTTCTGGGCTGGGTAATTATTAAGGTCAGCGAGACTTCGACTTGGCATTCGCAATCTTGAACATTCGGTAGCTGTAGCTACCTGCAACACAAACAAAAACCGGGGTGGGGGAGGGGGCGATTGGGAAGAAGGGAGTTAGCAGGAGTGGGAGAGGGTTAAGAGTGCATAATGGAAATAAGGATGATTTAAATACATTTTATACATGTGTGAAATTGTCCAAAATGTCATTTCCAAGGAGGTGGCACTTAGGGAGAGGAGATGAGTTCTACAAAGGGGTGAGCTTAAATTCCAGAAATCAGTGGAAGGAAGCGCTGGACATATTAGAGGGAGATTTTTGTTTGCTTGGTTTCTTGTGTGTGTTTAATGATTTAAGTTTTATTTCATTTTATTTTATAGACAGCATCTCTCTATGTAGCCCTGGCTGTCCCAGAATTCACTACATAGACCAGGCTGACCTAGAGCTCAGAGATTTGCTGGCCTCTGTCTCCTGAGTGTTGGGATTAAAGGCGTGCACCACTATTCCTGGTTTATTTATGTTTAATTGTGTGTGTGCAGGTATATACATGTGACTGTATCAGATCTACCTGGAGCTGCAGTTACAGGCAGGTGTGAGCTGCTATGTGTGTGCTGGGAATTGAACTCTGGTCTTCTGCAGGAGTAGTGGGCACTCTTAACTGCTGAACCATCTCTCCAGTCCCTGTTTTGTTTCATGAGACAAGGTCTCATGCTAGGGGCCACATCGGCCT
Source organism: Microtus pennsylvanicus (assembly GCF_037038515.1). Lineage (NCBI taxonomy): Eukaryota > Metazoa > Chordata > Mammalia > Rodentia > Cricetidae > Microtus > Microtus pennsylvanicus. The sequence continues at coordinate 132,914,728 of NC_134601.1, read as the reverse complement.
CCAATCCGACACTCCTGCCTCTGCCTCTGCTTCTAGAATGCTGGCATTGTAGTCTGCTGCAGGCAGATCTTGAAATGTGAGAATTGAGCCCCGCGGTGGTGGCGCACGCCTTTAATCCCAGGCAGAGGCAGGCGGATCTCTGTGAGTTTGAGGCCAACCTGGTCTACAAGAGCTAGTTCCAGGACAGGCACCAAAGCTACCTTGTCTCGGAAAAAAAAAAAGAAACAAAGAAAAAGAAAAAAAAATGTGAGAATTGAAATAAATTTTGTAGGCTAATTAGAGGTTGTCTAGATTTTTGGGAACCTAATCCTGGAATGGCAACCTTCCCAAAGGCCTGAGTAGGTTGTTTTTAAAAATAGTTTATCTATTTAACTCTTTAGGTGCTAGGGCCAAACTCAGGATGTGCCACATGTTAGGAAGTCCTGTTACCACCCCAGCCACTTAGGGTGCTATTTAATCCATGTAGCCCATGTGTTATTAACATCTGGGAAGAAGGTATGGAGTATTCAAATGGATGGCACAGGATTACTTTTTTTTTTTTTGGTTTTTCGAGACAGGGTTTCACTGTGGCTTTGGAGCCTGTCCTGGAACTAGCTCTGTAGACCAGGCTGGTCTCGAACTCACAGAGATCCACCTACCTCTGCCTCCCGAGTGCTGGGATTAAAGGCGTGCGCCACCACCGCCCGGCTACATGGTGGCTTATGATGTAATTCCAGTTCCAGAGGATTTAGACCCTCTTAAACTGGAGTCAGCAGGCGGTTATGAGCCACCTCGTGGGTTCTGCAAATTGAATCTGGGTTCTCTTAAAGGACAACCAGTGCTCTTAACCATTGAACCATCCATCTTTCCAGCCCCTAGTAAAAATAATTTTTTATAAAGTTAACCTAGGGGTCCTGGGTTGTTTCCATGTCAACATCTTTTGATATCCCTCTTTGTCGCTTTTGTATCTCAGCTGTTAGCAGCCTGGATTCTGCAGATATAGAAGTCACTGACAGCCGTTTGCCTCATGCCACTCTTGTGGGACGTCGATCCCAGGTACTACTCCTCCTTAATGCTATGTTCAGTGCTAACCCTTTGCTTTGGCTGGCCTTCAGACAGGGCATCCTCTGTAGTCCACGATGGCTTGGAGCTTGATAGGTAGACTAGGCTGTCCTCAAATTCAAGGTGATCCCTCGGCCTCAGACTCTCTAGTGCTAGGATTATAGGCATTCACTTTTTACACTGTGCTGACTAGTCTTATCTCAACTTGGCACAAACTAGAGTTATCTGAAAGGAGGGAACTTCATTTGAGGAAAAAGCCTCCATAAAATCTGGCTGTAAGGCATTTTCTTAATTAGTGATTAATAGGGGAGGGCCCAGCCCATCGTAGGTGGTGGCATCCCTGGGCTGTCGGTCCTGGGTCCTATAAGAAAGCAAGTTGAGCAAGCCACAGGAAGCAAACCAGTAAGCAACATCCCCCAATGGCCTCTGCATCAGCGCTGGCCTCCAGGTTCCTTCCCTGTTTGAGTTCCTGTCCTGACTTCTTTTGATGATGAGCTGTAATGTGGAAGTGTAAGCCTAATAAACCCTTTCCTCCCCAGCTTGCTTTGGTCATGGTGTTTCATCATAGCAATAATAACCCTAACAAAGATATTCACCCTGCTAATTCATGTATACTCTTGCCCTTATTCCAGCATCGAAGGTCTGAGACTCTGGTGACATGTATGGAGCAACCTCCAGTAACCCAGAATAAAGCAAGCTATGCTTTGAAATTACCACAAGCCACTGGTCGATTTTCCGTGGAGCTGCTCCGAGGCCCTGCAGGCTTTGGTTTCACTTTAAAAGGGGGACGAGGTGTGTCTGGGGATGCTCCACTGGCCGTGCATGGACTGCTGAAGGATGGGCCAGCACAGCGATGTGGTCGTTTGCAGGTTAGCTCTAAGCAGCAGTACATTCAGAGATATGGTCCCTGTCCTTGCCAAGTGTTCTTCGTCTGCCCTTCATATGCCACTGTGTTCTTGCAGGTTGGTGATCTCGTGCTCAATATTAATGGAGAGTCAACACAGGGCCTAACTCATGCCCAGGTGGTGGAGCGGATACGCACTGGAGGTCCCCGACTTTGCCTGGTACTCCGCCGGCCTCAAGAGATGGACGTCAGTAGGATTGAGGAGGTTGCAGGCCATCAAAAGAGAGGTGAGGTGCTGATAATCCCAGGGGAGAGAGGCGGGGATCAGAGAGGGGAAGGAGAAGCTCAGAGAGGGGAAAGGCTGAATCCTGCGTAGAAAGGGTTTGGTGGTCTCAGTGGGGATTTAGAGATCCAGTGCCAAGGTGGGGTGGGGGAATTCACAAAATCTGAGACCCCAAATCACCCCAGGGTAGGAACTTCAGAGAGAATGCTTTTGAGGTGTTAGGAGAGGAGGGTCTGGAGTAAAGGCTTTTATTTTTTTTAAGAAGGAAAGTCTTAGGAAGATGGAGTAAGGCTATAGAGAGGGAGGACTCTGATGTCTGAGATGCGGTTCAGTGGTGCAGTGTTTGCTTAGCCATCTGAGAAGCCACGTGGATTCCATCTCCCAGACACTCCCTTTTAGAGAGGAAAGGGGGCTGGCAAGCCAGCTCCCAGATAAACATGCTTTCCCCACCAAGTCTGACGACCCACATAGCCGGAGGAGAGACCTGATCCACTCAAGTTGGCTTCTGACCTCCATACGTGAACTCCCCTCCCCACCGCCCAAAAATGCTTAAGCACTGATCAGTAGGTGAAAGGGTAGGGAACCAAGGGAGAAGGAGTGAGAGGGGAAGATTCAGAAGTCTCACGTAGGAAAGCTTCCTTTGAGCAATGATTTCTGTCCTGGACTGAAGAAGTATATCTGGAGGGGGTAAGGCTGGAGGTTTGTGAGGGAGTGGCACTTCTAGGCCTTGAAGAGAACTTTCTCTGAGGCTTTTCTGGCCACTCTTAGTCAAGGCCCCAATTTCCATTCCCTCACTGCACCACCCTGTCTAACCCTCAGGATTGCTCTCTCCAGATTGCAGCCCAGATCCTAGGGGAAGCAGGATGACGAAGTCTCGCAGCACCATTTCCCCAGTTCATCACCCGTCCAAGACTCGGCCCAGTTTGGAACCTAGTCCAGAGGCAGTGGCTTTTGGCCACGTGGTTCCCTCAGTGGAGCACCCCACAGAAGACTTGGACGACCATATCCCTGGTACCCCTGGGCCCTGGCTAGTGCCGAGTGAGGACCGTCTCTCACAGGCTCTAGGGGTTCGGGGCGGGGGCGCGCAGCTCGCTCAAGAGATGGCAGCTGGAAGGCGGAGGCACTGAGCGCCAACAGACAGCTTTGTGTTCACTTAGTGAAGTTCTACCTGGTTTTAGCATGCCTGACGGCCAGGCACTAGCTTTTCCCTTAAGCTTTAACCTGATCTAGTACCCTCCCATTGCTCACTGCTCAGGGGACTGGTCCCCACCCCTTCATGATGTCAGTGACAAGGACCTCCCTCCCGGAGCCCAGAACGCTCGCACACCCCCACCCCCACCCCCACCCCCGCGCGCCTAGGATTCTCCTAGTTCCTTCCCGGTCGGGAGGTAATAAAATAGCTGGATCCAGTCCTGACTTGCCAGGTGCTCTAGGCGGGGTGAGGATTCCCAGTCCACCCTGGAAGGGAGGGGTGGGTTGATCTGGTTTCGATGAAGGCCTTTTGAAACCACCCGAAAGCTGTGTTTTCCTTCATGCCTCCAGATGGATCATTATTTCTGCTTGCTCCCCAGTTTGCTTTGCTTTGTTAGCCCCCGCAGTTCTTCCTATTCATTTATTTCACGCTTGGAGTTCACACATTATTGCATGTGTCGTGGGGAATGCAGAAAGTGGGCCAGTTGTGGGCGTGCCCCAGGAGGCTCAGGGGGAATCCTTCAGACCCTCAGCCGTCACCAAGAGAGCAAATCTAGAAACCTGGCGCTTTCCTCCACCCAGAGACTGCGGTCTCCTACTTCCGGCTTGAAAAAACTAGCTTTAACTGGCATGCAGACTGCTACCCTAGGGGCGCGGGCTGGGGTCCCCGGGCCCCACTTAGGAACAGAATGGGGAAGGTGTGAGTCAGTGCCCGGGGTGCACCAGGCTAAAAAGGGCTGTAGAAGTCTTTGGGTCCCGCCTCCCCTTTTCCTTAGAAGGTGGTAAACTGCACTGGGCGGGTGATCCTGGTCTGGGGAAGAGACTAGAGTTTCCTCCACCCTGGGAGTTGAGTCCTACTGTCAAAAGGCTTATATAGACAACCCTGGGTAGCCACAAAGCAGGCTCTAGCCAATGCTACAAATGTCCAGTCACCTTTGCTGTTAACCACATCCTGAACACCCAGTCCCATCCCCCAAAGAGGGAAGTTGTGGTCCAAACAGGCAACTTTCGCTCCTATAACGAGGATGCAGGGAGGGGAGCAAAATACCAGAACCGGAGTCTCAGGTAGCACTGGGGCTGGGGTGAGGCAGACTGCAAAACCCAACAGGGACAGCTGGCAGCTGGGGTATAAAGAACTGAACACTTGGAAGTGGTAGTGCTGTGAACATTGTGGGTGTGTGTGTGGGGGTGATTTCCAGCTACTTATGACTCAGAGTTCAGAGGGAGTATGGCTCCCCAAAAGTCAGGAAAAAGGTTCTAGTATACAATTCCTAAACAGTCACACCCAGGGAACTAATATAGTAACCCCAGCCACCATTTCCTTAGTTTAGTTTCATCCCTGCTACTAGCTTTAATGGAGTATTTATTTTCATTTAGTTACACACCTACCCAACAACACTGATAGATCTTTTCACAAAGTGGGAACATGAGGCCCGGAGAGTGCAAACAGATTGAAGGGGAGAGCTCAAAGCAAGATTAGTCAAAGCTTGGTTTGGAAACCTTTCATCTTAATCTCACCCATATTTGACAAATACCAGCTGAACCTCAACTGTATACCTGCTCTAGAGAGTTCTATGATGATACCAGGGAACTCCATCGTGTTGTTAGCACGGCGAAAGTAGACTGATGTCAGTCAAGAATGACAAGAATACATGAAAGAAAGCCGAGCCAGCACTTGGGAGGCAGAGGCCGGCGGATCTTTCTGAGTTCGAGGCCAGCCTGGTCTACAAGAGCTAGTTTCAGGAAAGGCTAAAAAAAAAGCCACAGAGAAGGGCTGGAGATATGGCTCAGTGGTTAAGAGCACTGACAGTTCTTCCAGAGGACCCAGGTTTAATTCCCAGCACTCACATGGCAGCTTAGAACTGTCTGTGACCTCCCGCTTCCTGCTGAAAAACACCGATGCAGATAAAATTAAAATAAAAAGCCACAGAGAAATCCTGTCTCAAAAATGCAAAAAAAAAATACATAAAAAGATAGCTTCTAAGAGAAGTGCTAATAAAAAGGGGGTTATGGCTGGAGATTGTGTACACCTGTAATTCCTCCTTGTGGGCAGCTGAGTGGCACAAGGGGATTCCACTGAGTGGAAAAAGTTGTAAGCCATCTTGGGCTACACAGTGAGACTGCTTCAAAGAACAAACAAAAGGAAAGATAAAGAAAAGGAGGGGTTATATTGTGGGAGATGGTGGTGGGCTGCTGGCATGGGCTGCTGAAGACATAACCTTTGAAGTGGAACCTGAAAAACCAGAAGCCAAAAGAATGAAAAGCTGGGGGAAGGGCATCTCTAGTAATGGGAATGGCAAGTAGAAAGGCCAGAGGCAGCTAAATTTGCCATGTTCTACAAGTTCAGGTATTTATCACCCCTTGAATGCATGCATTCAACACTGAGAAAAAAAGTTTCAACCTTTCCATTACTCAGTCACTCCTTCAACAATGGCAATTGTAAAGGGATCCCCTTAATTTGGAAGGGAACCTATGTTTGGGGGAGCAAGCAGGGCCTTAGGTTGAATTCGGGCCTTCCAATGGTTTCTTTATACTTGAGATGAGTATAACAGTGGCGCACGCCTTTAATCCTAGCACTCAGAGGCAGAGGCAGGGGATTTCTGTGAGTTCAAGGCCAGCCTGGTCTACAAGAGCTAGTTCCAGGAAAGGCTCAAAAGCTATAGAGAAACCCTGTCTAGGAAAACAAAACAAAGCAAAAACAACAAAAAACAAAAACCCAAAAAACAAATGTCTAGAACACATTGTGTGGGGGCATGTCCTGATTTTTAGGTAACCAGGCACATGTGTAAATACTAAGGAGGCCAGGAGAAATTAATTGCTTAGGAACACAGTGCAAAATGTCAACTTTCTTACCCAAAATTGTACTCCAAGAACCATCCCCTTACCTTGTCCAGCTCTCAGCAAAAATGTATGCTTTCCCCGTTCTTTACCTGAAGCTGACTCGGCCTCTCTTCTCAGAACCAGAAAGCCGAAGCCAGCACGAAGGCTGAAGACTTCCCTGGAATTGCAGGGCACAGAGTAAGCCTGTACGGCTCCCTGGGCTCTAAGCAGATTATTGATATCATTACTCTTTACCGGGTGATCAGCAGGCCCTCTTCTCACTCAGACTTTGCAGCACCCATGGCCTCTATTTCACACTGAACTGTCCTTTCTAACCAGAGCCTCCCACTCTGGAAACCCGGCTCATACCCTCCACCCCATTTGACTACAGAACCTGACCTGACCTGACCTAATCAGGAACAATTTTCAATCTTTCTTCATCTCACTTATTGTGAACATTTACACCGTTTCTTGAAGTAATTAAGTTTTAATACCCACATCAAACCGAGGGTATTAGGAGATATACGATCTATCAGTGATTCTCAACCTTCCTGATGCTGCGACCCCTTAATACCCCTCATGTTGTGGTGACCCCCTCAACCATAAAATTATTTTCGTCGCTACTTCCTAACTGTAATTTTGCTAGTCTTAGGAATCGTAATGTGAATATCTGTGTTATACGATGGTCTTAGGCGACTCCAATGAAAGGATCCTGAGACCCAAGAAGTCGTGACCCACAGGTTGAGAACCATTGCTATATATGCAAAGGGAAACCCTTCTAAAATTCAAAGCACTCCAAATTCAGGAAACATACCTGGTCTTAGGAATTTTTGGTTTAAACAGGGCCTTGGCCATTTTTTTTTTTTTTTGAGCTAAGGAAACGGAGTCACTCGCTTCTTGGCTTTTTGGCTAAGATCAAATGTAGGAAGTCAGATTCGCTCGGTTCGGAGTGGAACGTAGCGCTTTTGCATTTTTTTTTTAAGTTAAGGGTCTATGTATTCTTGCACCTGGTACCTGGAGCTGCCTGACAACTTGAAGATGCGGGTATGTGCAGGACCCGTACCCTAACGTCTTTGGCCGCAGGGCAAAGGGGGCTTCCGGGGCGGCAGCCACCTGGCCCGGCCTCCTCCGGCCCCGCCCGCTTCAGCTAGGCGCGGTGATTCATTCCCTCCTTTGCCCGGGGGGCCCCCTTCCCGGCCAGACGGCGGGACAAACGGCTGGGCGTGCAGCGACTTCGAACTCGTGAGCCAGAAAACAGCTTCTGTGTCCCAGCGACTCCAGCACACACCATGGCGGACTCTGAGCGCCTCTCAGCCCCTGGCTGCTGGTTAGCCTGCACCAGCTTCTCGCGTACCAAAAAGGGACTTTTCCTGTTTGCTGAGATTGTGAGTGCTCCGGGGCCGGAGGGTGGGCAGAGGCCGGGTGTGCAGGCAGGACCGCTCGGTACTGGACTGCTCGTGTTGAGGACGTGGCTAGGCTGGTTGGCAGTGGGGTGCAGGTGGGTGAGTTCGTGGAGGAGGATCGAAGCCAGGGTGAGGGGATCGGTGGGGCATGGGCGAAGTAGAGAGCTGGTGGTGCGCTGGTGAAGCGAAGAGTCTATAACTTATGTTGGGGACTCGGTGTCGGGGGCGTAGACTCATAGAGGACGCGGAGAAGGGGTCCTGGGGAGTGGGAGCCTCTCGTGGCAGGGCGTGGCCGGCCTGGGCACTAGCTGGCGGGCTGGCAACGTGCCCAAAGGCGGGGCCTGTTGGGGTGGGGTAGAACTAGTCCCCTAGGGTAGGGCGCTCCACCCTTCGCCAGTTCTCCCTTGCCAGTTTGGGACTGGATGGGAGGTCCTTAGCTCTTTGGATGGTTATAGGGAACTTTGGTTTTTCATCCCTCTCCCAGTGGACACTGCCTTTGGGTTACTTATAAAATTGGTGCGGCCCCTTTAACGGAGCCCTGCTCTTCTAGTGTCTGTCTCACCCCTTCCCAAAGGGGTTGCCTGGGGAACCGCACGTCCCTCCCCTAAAGGCATGGACGCAGGCGCCACCAGCGCTCACAAAACACCTGGCAGAGCCACTCCCCTCAGGGAAAGGGGAACCGAAGCACGTAATTCTGCTCCTTTCTTACTTGGTGACCCTGGGCAAGCCACTTAACCTCTCTATGACTCAAATTTCTCATGTGTAAAATAGAATAGAACCTAGCTCATTTGATGGTTGTGATGAAATAAGACATGTAAAACTCTTGGACGATGCTTGGAGAACAGAGAGCACTGCGAGAGGTGTCTAGCAGTCATTTTCTCACTCCTGGTACTTCTTTGAGAAACTGAATTTTTTCTATCCTTCCCACCCCCAACTCTCTCTGCTGAGTGTGCAGAACCTAGGGCCTCCCACACGTTAGGCAAAAGCTGGGCAACAGAGCTACTTTGCCAGTCTTGAGAAGTGAATTTCCTTTTTTTTCTTTTTTCTGATAAACATTTGAGTTTGAGATCCCTCTTTTGTAATTTAAACCGTTGCTTTTAACCCCCGACTGACTGAGGTCCCCTGGCCCCCTCTCAGGTACTGTGCCTGGTGATTTTGATTTGCTTCAGCGCTTCTACACCCGCATACTCCTCCCTGTCGGTGGTGGAGATGATCTTTGCTGCTGTCTTATTTGTCTTCTACATGTGTGACCTGCACTCCAAGATATCATTCATCAACTGGCCATGGACTGTGAGGAAGGGGCCGGCATTGCAGAGGGTGACTGGGGGTTGGGAAGTTGGAATGGTCTGAAGCCCGCTGGGTGCCGAAATGACTTTTTTCCCTCCATCCACTCCACAGGACTTTTTCCGATCCCTTATCGCAACTATCCTCTACCTGATCACCTCCATTGTTGTCCTTGTAGATGGAAAGGGAGGCTCAAGAATCGCCGCTGGGGTAAGGGTCCAAGAAGCAGATCCAAAGCACAGGAAGAAGCGTTTGAGGATCTAGGGGCTTCTGCAGGAGGGTGTGAGCCACCACACCAGGCCAAAGTTGCTCTCAGGACTTGTGGCAAAGTCTGGCCCCAGCAGTGATTTTTATCTACTAAGATCATTTGCCATAAAACATTGACCCTTGTCTGACACAGACCTTTGTGAGAAGCACAAAATGGCAGCCCCTTTGTCAATATGTTAGGCTACCATCTACTAGAACTTTGTCTCAAATGTAGTATGACGCAGGCCTTCTTCATATGAAGCAATGGGGGTGGCTGTCCTGTGCTGAGGTAACTGGGGAGACGGTGGGGTAGTAAGTATTCAGACTCTTGGGGGCCTTTCCCTGATTCCTAGCGTAGGGCTGGAGTCACTGTACTATGTGGGCTAATCCCTGGAGGTGGATACAGGATGCAGAGATTGAGTAGGTACATCCTCTAATCCAGTCCCCTCACTCCCGTCTTCTCAGGTGCTGGGCATATTTGCTACATTGCTCTTTGGCTGTGATGCCTACTTCACCTTCCCTCTCAAGCAGCAAAGACATACAGCAGCCCCTACTGGTAAGAGAGAGGGAGAGAGAATATATATGTGTGTATGTGCATGCTTGCATGTGTGTGCATGCTGAATAGGGGGGACGTGGGGGGGGAGGGCTGGATGACAAATACCTTTAATCCCAGCACTCTGGAGGCAGAGGCAAGTGGATCTCTGTGAGTTCCAGGCCAGCCTGGTTTACATAGTGAGTTCCAGAACAGCCAGAGCTACATAGTGAGACCCTGTCTCAAAAATTTAAAAGGGAAAAAAGAAGAAAAAGGGAAAAGACAAAAGGGAAAGGACCTTCTAGTGAAGGGTATGAATGCCAAATCTGTCCTGTGTTTATACTTAGGACTTTTGTGCCTGTAGGCACCATAAATGTGTCAGCATTGCTCTTGCTAAAAATGGGCACATGGATCTACCAGTGCTTTCTTCATTTTGCAGACCCCACAGATGGCCCGTGACCCTCATCTATCTATCTCTGCTACCTGCAAATAGCTCCTCCACCGAAAACTTCCTCTTGCCCGGTCCGGTGGCGCACGCCTTTAATCCAAACACTCAGGAGGCAGAGATGCATGGATCTCTGTGAGATTGAGGTCAGCCAGGGCTTCGCAGTGAGACCTTGTTTCAAAAAAAATACCTCCTCCTGTTTCCACAACACTTCCAGCCAATTCTCTGACCCCACTGAAGTGCTTATGGTACAGGAGATTGAACCTAGAGCCAACAGCATACTAGGCAAGCATTCTCCACTGAGGTATATCCCCTGGAAAAGTGCCTTTGTTGGGAGAGTGTTGTCTTCCAGCCTGCCAATCAACCCTCCTGGGTGTGGTCACCTCTTCGGGTATGCCTAGGTCCCCCTTTGCTCTGCAGTACCAGCAGCTGAACCATTCCCCCACATAAGCCATAAAATGAGTGACCCACTACAAATAACCTTTTCTCTGTGTGGGGTGAGCTGTGAAGGGCTAAATAAATAATAAAGATAGTTAAAATCTATAATGAATAAGTTAATTTTTTCCTCAAATGTATGGTAGCATCAGGAAGAGGGAAACTGCAGTGAAGCCATTGGAGCAAAGAAGTCAGGCCTGTTGTTTTTAAAACAAACAACTATTACATTGTTTCACTAATACAAACAGGGTGGAAACCGGGCCAAGACTTAGTTCAGGGGACTCATGGTGTACACTGACTGGATAGTAGAGTCCCTTAAGCTGTCTGCCTTCAAGCCACGATGCAGTTCTTGTCTCGGGTCTGGCGAGGCGTCACTGGGTGAGACACCTGGACGAGTGGCGGGGCTGGGGAGTTAAAGGTTTCAGTTGCAGTGTCCTGAGTGGTCCTGGACCTGCACAGGTGAGGGGGCAGGGGGATACGTTCCCCTAGGAAGAAGCCATCATCTTCAGAGGACTCTGAACTGGGGCTAGAGGGTGAGCTGGAACAGGATCCTGAATCCGAACCCGATCCCACGTTACATCGATGGTGGCCATGTCTGCCAGGATGGTGGTGGTGATGGTGGCTCCCGCGGCTTCGGCGCCTACGTCGGCGGTGGCGGCAGCTGGGGGCCCTGGGTGGGGGACTTCGCGGCCTTCGGCGTTGGGCTGGAGGTGCACTCAGGGTCCGTCGGGGCCCTCCCTCAGACACCAAAGGGTCTCGAAAGCTGACACGCGGGGTACTTTGACGGCCAAACGCATTATCATCTGGGTGCAAGGCAGGATGTCCAGGGGTTTCAGTAGGTGGCTCAGGAGCACTGCGGAGTCCCAGCTCAGGCATAGAGTGGCGGTGCGGGGCCCCTCTCAGAAAGCGGGAGGGTTCATTGGGGCTTGCAGCTATAAAAAGAAAGATGGAAGACTTCTGGTATCTGCTACCCGGACTGGGAAGTGGAGCAGGGGTCAGGGATGGGATACTCCAAAGTCTGACTGTTGGTGCAGGCTTTAGGTGGAGAGAAGGGTAGGAAGTAAATTAGCATGAGTCGTAAGGTTTGGTGTTTGAGTTGTGGTCCTCGAATAGGTGGATTGGCCAGAAGGGGACATATCAAAGGCTGGAGTAGATTTGGTTTGGGATGGAATGGGGGGAAGCCTGGGTGCAGAGGATGGAGGGTGATCATTTGGAGGAAGTGAGGGAAGTACTTGGGCTCAAGATGGGACCAGTTGAGGTGTCCTATGGGCAGGTGCTGGGCGGACCCAGGCTAGTCAACAGATAGGTAGAGTTAGAACTAGAGATTAGGCCTGAAAAGGCACGGAGAAAGAGGGTGGACCCAACTATATGGGAGCAAGAATGCTTCAGGGCAAAGCTGGGCAGCCCAGGTAAGGCAGGGCAGAATCGGGGCTCACCAGGCTCGGCCTTGGTACAGGTGCCCTTGCTTGTCGTCTCCGCTGTCCCCTCCGCAGCCGGGAAAGAAGCCGCAGAAGCTGTGAGCGGTGCAGTGACTGTGCTGGCGCTCCAGCTGCGGCGGCTGGGCCCCGGAGCGGTGGTCTCAGCCCCGAGGCTGCAGGCTCGTGAACAGAAGATTAGGCCGCGGCGTGGCAAGAAAGGGCGTCCCAGCAGGGCTCGACCGCACCAGCTACAGCAGAAGCAACGATCTGAAGCGTGCCAGTGTTGGCCCTCATAAGCCATCTGACCCTGGTCCAGGCCTGTGGGACCCAACATGAGTGAGAAAACTGAGACAGCACCCGTAGGCTACCCCTCTTAAGCGGGCTCTTAGGAAGAGGTGGGGGATTTGAGGTAGGGTACCCTGATTTTCCTTCCCACACCTGGAAGGGGCCCTTTTACTGGAGAAGGCAGATAATGTGAGATTTGGCCCTCATCTTCCTTATCTCTTGGACAGGGGCTGGCAATGGTACCGTCGTCTCCTCTTTCTTTCCTAGGAAGCTCATTTAAAAGAGCACAGATGGGTACTGAGCTCTAATATGCGGGCATTACAGGTGCCAGGCAGCTTCAGGTAGAAGGCAAATGGAAGGCAAGACCTGAAAAGAGGCCTGCTTGGTGGAGGCAGGACTTGGGCGAGACATGCATGGATTTGCCGAGAAAGCCAGTTGTAGAACATAGGACTTCAGGTTGGGTGAGGGTAGAGAGTGGGAAAGAATGAAGCGGAGCTCTGAGCAGTACACTCAGGATTCGCTGCAGGTGTATTTAGGTGTGCAGTGGGGGACTGATGTGTAGGTGGGATTTAGAAGGCATGGTTGGGGGAACATAGCTCAGTGGCAGAGAAATCTGTTGAGTATGTCTGAGTCCCATCTCCAGCATCAAAAGAAGGGAGGGAGGGCAGGAGGGTAGGAGGGAAGAGAAGGAGGGAGATAGGAACGGTGACGGGGCCACGGCCTTGCTGTTCATACACTCCCCTGTGCTGTCCCATCATGTTCACCCACCGATGTGCTCCCCGCAGCCATCACAGTACTCCGCGTGGCGGGCCTCATAGCAGGCGCAGCAGTGGGGGCGGCTCTGACGCATGACATAGCGCTGCCCTCCTAACGAAGCTTCGCACTCGAAGCAGCAGAAGTGACCCATGTGCCAGTGCCGGCCCTCGGCCTCCGTACATTCAGGGGAGAAGATGATCTGCAGAGGTGCATAGGGCACCTGGGGCTGTTAGAAGAGCGGCTTTTGCCTCCGTCCACCCTCCATTCCCACCTCTGGCCCACAGAGGCACGAACCTCATCACATGCTTGGCAGCGAGGGCGCAGGCATTCGGCATGGTGGCGCCCACAGTAGACCTTGCCAGCATGATAGAAGTAGATGAGATCAACCAGCAGCTCCTGGCAGGTGGTGCACACGAAGCACTGAGGGTGCCAACAGGCACCAAGGCCTGCTCGACTGGCAAATACTGCAATGTCGCCGCCTCCGATCTGCTTTCCACACTGCCAAATAACAGACACCATCACAGTCACCAAGATAGTCAGACGGATGGGGTCAGCCAAACGTGTGACAACTTGAACCTTTGCATAATTTTTTTTTAATGACAAGATCTCATGTAGCCCAGGTTGGCTCTCAATTTAATACACAGCTGTGGCTGGCCTTGAACTCCTGATTTTCCAGTAACTAGCACCACCTATGGTATAAATTTGAGATAGTTCTCACTGGCAGGGAGGAGAAGGACACATAAGAGACTGACTTTGCTAGTGGGAAAGCCATAAGGAGAGGACCTTAGCTATCATGGGTGGCCTTACAGGCAGACAAGCTGTCCTCTAGGGGTTGGGGGAAATCTTAAGCTGGGTCCAGAGGAGGTGTTATAGACACAATCTCCACCCAGAGGTCTCAATCAAAGCAATGGACTTCACCAAATAGTTTCAAGGACAGGTTTCCACCTACCAGGGATGGCCTTGGAGACAAACCCCACCTACTCTGGAGGGCTCTATCTCAGGACTCGGGCTCCACCCTACACATCAGTTAATTATTTATTGCTGTTATTAATTTGTGTTGCTGGGGATAGACTTGTAAGTCAGTTCTTTGCTTTGAGACAGGGGTCTTACTACGTACCCTGGCTGCCCTTGAATTTACAACAATCCTGCCACAGCTTCCCAAATGTCGAGATTACAGATGTGAGCCCCCATGCTCAGCTATGTGGGTCAGATCTTAAGAAGTCCCGATCACAAGAAGACCAAAACGACAGTCCCTCCTCCACGCCTTCTGCATGGAGGATAGGAAGCCACAGAAATATATATCAAGGCCTTCTTAGAGACAACTTGGACCCAACAGTGGTGTCTAAGGGATAAGCTCTATTCATCAGAGGGCTCCAGAGATACCCCCACTGGGTGTTAAGTAGTAGGCCTCAGGGCCTCCACTTGCTGAGGTCCTCTGTAGCTCACCTCCTCGCAGATAGCCCCATTAATGGTCACTGGGAAGATTCGAACGGTGCCCCGTCCCAGATTCTCCCGCTTTCGCTGCTGGCTGAAGGCTCGCAACTCTTTCTTCTCCTCCTCTTCCAGGGCCGTACAATACTGTGCCTGGGGAGAGGAGGAGTTTACTAGACTTCGTCCATGCTCACGGAGTTTACTTCTAGGCATGTATGTATGTATGTACATATACACATATATATGGTGCCACCTACTGGAAATACCCATTCCTTACCTGTCTCTCAAGGCTCAGCTACATTTAGTCAAGGAATGGCCCTTCTGACTCCTGCTTTCTGAGGCCTTTCATTTCAGCTCAGCTCACCTTTTCTTAGCTGAACCTGCCCATTTCTTTCCAGTTGCCCCAAATCTGTCCAGGCTGTACCCCACTCCTGGTATGTCCATCCTGTCTTCTCCACTCCTCACCTCGCTGTCATGTGGGGGCAGCTGGTGCAGCAGCTGCTTTATTCTGTATTTCTCCCCAGGACTGTTGACATAGGGGACCTTATCCTCTGGGAGGCAGCTGAAAAACTGGTAAACCTGGGAGGACATGAAAGTGTGAGAGAAGAAAACAATTACAGTTAGGGTGAATCAGGAGACAGAGTGGTCATGGCTCCCTGGTTCTATAGGAAAATTAAAACCATCTAAAGAGCGCTTCTCCCGATGCCATCCTCTTTCCCAAAGCTCCTGAACGGTTGAAGTGACCCACAGAGCAAACCTACTTCCTTCTTCCCTTTATATAGCAAAACTTCTCAAGCGAGTTGTGTGCAACCCAGCTATCTACTTCCTCTGCTCCCATTGTATCTCGAGCCCACTCCAGTTCGGCTTCTGGCCCTGACCACCTGCAAAACTGTTAAGGTCCCTGGGGATGTCTGCTTTGTAAAAATCATTGTTCAAGTCTTAGTCCTCATTGGTCAGACCATCAATAGTTCTGGGTCTAGGTGATTACTCTCTCTTCCTGGCAACAGTTTCTTCCTTTGGCCTCCAGAATAGCACATAGCCCCGGTTTCCTTCCTTCCTCACTGGCTGTTCTTCGGATCCTTTAAATTGCTCAACTAGTGGACCCCTGAATATGGAATGGTTATGGGCTTAGCACTTGGACCTTTTGCCTGTGCCTATATGCACCTTCTTAGAAACTGCATGTGTCTTCATGGCTGTGACTATCATTTGCTGGCTAAGGTGTCCACATGCAGCCCTGTGACCTTTCCACAAGTCCTAGGTAATTTGGCTATCTAACTAGTACCACCAACTGCTACTCAAACAAGCTCTTGATTGTCTTTCTTTTTCTCTTCCTTCCCTCCCCTCCCCTTCTCTTCCTTTTCCTATTTGAGGCAGGGGTCTCAGTATGTAGCTCTTGCTGCTTTGGATCTTGCTATTTAGATCAGGCTGTCCTCTGTTTCCTGAGGGCTGAGAATAGAAGCATGTACTACCATGCTTGGTTTGCCTTGGCTTTTTTTATACTACTCAACTCATCTACTCATCTTTAAGCTCATCTTTCACTTTTTACTCAGTCTTACTCCAACCATTACTGTATGTATGCATACACACACACATATGTAAATAGGTAAATAATGAGACATGGTCCCACTATATAGCCCTAACTGGCCTGGAACTTGATCTGTAGACCAGGTTGGCCTTGAACTCATAGAGATCTACCTGCCTCAGCATCCTGAGTGCTGGGACTGAAGGCCTGTGAAATTGTACCTGGCTTTCAATTTCTTTCTTTTCCTTCCTTCCTTCCTTCCTTCCTTCCTTCCTTCCTTCCTTCCTTCCTTCCTAGACAGGGTTTCTCTGCATAGTCCTGGAACTTGCTCTGTAGACCAGACTGACCATGAACTCAAAGATCTGCCCGTGTCTGCCTTGCTCAGTTTCTTTTCTCAAAGACCTTGTAACTGGGGCATTGTTAAGTAGTCTAGCCTGGGCTGGGTCACATAGTGTGTCCTACACCAATCAAGGGCTACAAAGCCCCGTCTCAGAAAATCCTCCCCAGACAACAACAGCTAATGTATTCAGAATGAGGCTAGGAGGGATCCCACACTCGGTGGTAGTGCAGTTGCCTAGCATGTGCAAAGGCCCAGTGTGCTATTCCTAGCACTCCATGTATTTCCAAAAACAAGCCTCTCTCTGCAGTCACCCACACAGTTGACAGCTTCCTCTCACTGTCTTGTTTCCACCCTCAGCGCTACAGACTGTTAGAGCAGCCAGCTATACTGTTACACAATAGGACAAATCATGTCCCTCTTCTTTTCACAACCCTCCGGAGCCTTCCCCCTCATTCAGAACAGAGTTCTCCCCATGACCTGCGGTCCCTCTGACCTTTCCTGCAGCCTGCTCCTGCCACACTGGTCTCCTCACATGTCCTCACACAGATGTGCCAAGCACATCCTGCCGCTGTGCTCCCTGCTCACTTTGCCTGGCCTGTGCCAACCTCAGACTTCTGCAAAGCTCACAGCCTCCTATTCTTCAGGGCGGCTCAGCCAGGGCTTGCCTGGACAGTCTATTTATAGTCCTGGCCACCCTCATTCTCTGCTCCTCAATTTTCTTTTTTTATTCCATAGCCCTTCAAGCACCTGACGCAAGTCATCCCTCTCCATCTAAGAGTTCCATATTTGAGGGTTTAACTAAATGAAGATATTTTTAAAAGATCCATATGAACAGAACACCTACATGCAGATTTTTTCTTGCCATTGTTGCTATTTTTTTAAAGATAGGGTCTTATATATCTTATAAAGATATAGCCCCGATTGGCTACATCTGTATTTTAGACAGCCTTGAACTTGTGGCAATCCTGCCTCCACCTCCCTAGTGCTGGGATTATAGGCATGTATCACCACATCCAGCTAGTTTTTCCTGAATACCATAATTTTTTCTGGTTTTGGAGGAGTCCAAGGCTTTGCACATGCTAGGCAAGTTCTTCACACCAGAGCTACAACCCCAGGCCAGAAATAACACAACTACTTAAAGCATTTACAGCGTACCAAGTGTTAGATAATCTAGGAAGATTTAAAGTGTATGGGGAGATGCTTGTAGGTTCTATACAAATGTATGCCATTTTGCATAAGGCATAGGTTTATGTAAGAGAAGAGCATCTTTGGATTTTGGTATGCCCATGTAGGAAAATAAGAGTCCGCATACATGTGCCTCTGTGTGTGTTTTAGTGCCGGATGGAACTCGGTGCTGTGTGCATGCTAGGACAAATGCTCTTGTCTTGAGCCATATCCCCAGTCTTTGTTTTATGGTTTCTTTACTGCCCTCAGGGCCTAGACAGGTCTGACATACAATCAATGCGCAGTAATAACTGAATGGATGCATCTGCGGTGATGTGATAAGGGGCTGAGATCAAGTCTGGAGTACCGGACAGGCTAGAGATGAGGCTGGAGAGACGATTAGCGGTTGAAACTGCTCTCACGCTCACCCAGAGAACTGGAACGCAGTTCCCAGCACACTCATGACAGCTGGCAGCCGCCCCCCCCCCCCCCCCCCCCCCCCCCCCCCCCCCCGCCGTAAGTCCACTCCCAAGGGATCTGATACCCTCTCTGGCTTCTTTAGGTACCCATACACACCTGATGCACGCATGCGCGCGCATACCTACACACACACACACACACACACCTTTAAAAAAGAAAAAAGACATGGGATAACAGGTGAGCAGGACCCAGGGGAACTGGCCCAGCGATCACTCAGAACAGAGATGCTGACAGTTGGACCACACTCCCGCATTCCTCCAGAAATAAATTTGCGCTCAAATGCATCTGTGTGCACCCACTAGAGAAGGAGAGTGGGTGGCCAGCCTTTGGTCACCTGCTCCGGCTTAAGGCCAGGGGGTACCCAGGCATACTCCTCTGAGGCACAGCCTGAGTCGTCATCAGAAATGGAGTGGCGCTGGAAGTCCGAGATGAGCCGACACATGATGCGCTCTAGGTCCACAGGCACAGTGTGCACTGCATGCTCCTCCCGTGGGCATTTGCAGTGCTGGCAGATCTTCCTGTGAGAGCCAGGATAGGAGTCAGTTACTAAGGAGTTGCCCACCCCGCTCCCTAGGCAGCCCAGGCACGGCAGAAGAAGGGCAAGGCATGTAGCTTAACACTAGAGGGTTCAGAGTTGGGGCAGAGCTATGTGCCTGGGGCCAGGGCTGACAGGAGTTGGGGCTAAAGCCAAGGTCTGACTTTGCTTGTGACCAGGCCATGGGACACTGGCTGTGCCAGGCTCTGGATGATGACAGGTCAGGAACACAGGGGCCTAGAGGACTGGGGGTTGGGCTGTGATTCTGGTGCAGGATACTAAGGGGTGGGGCTTCAGGGTCTGAAGGACATCACCCAACCAGCTCTGGTGCGTGGGTCAGAGTCTCTGGGCAACAGGGGCGGGACTCTGGGGTTCAGACTGGTGCCACAAATCAAGGAATTTCCTAGGGGAAGATTCTGCACTCTGTGGGGGGACCCCTGGAGGCAGGTCTTGTGTTGAGGCCCTGAACTTGTGTACAGGGAGTGGGGACACGACAGTGAGTCTGTGGGACTATGGGCTCCTAGACTTTGGGTGTAAGGCTCCAGGAGAGAACACTGGGCCTAGGAGAAAAGTTCTGAGCCTAAGAAGGGGGCTGAGGGAGTATGTGGAAGGGGCTAGATCTCTCTAGAGATGGAATCCAGACTTGGAGAAGATGCTTTTGGGGGATAGTAGGGCTGTGAAACTCTCCTGGGAACAGGTCTCTCGGGAATGAGTCAGGGGGCGGGGCTCTGGAATGGACTTTTAGGTTTCTTTCCCAACTCTGCTCTGTGGGAGGAGCTCAAACCTTGGGGCAGGGCTCTGACAAAGGCTAGAGGTCACTTACCTCCAGCCATGCAGCAGGAAGCCTGGGCACTGTTCCCTGCAGGAATTGCAGGGCTGGCCATGAGCAGGGTCCTCTGCCTCGGGAGGCTGTAGTGGGTGGGGGACAGATGCAAAGCGAAATAAGGTGCGGGAGTAGGGAGGGAGACGTCAACGCCCGTTCCTCCACTCCCAGGCTTGCAACCGCAGGCTGGGGCCTGTCTCACTGGGGGCAGCGCTGGGCAGGCTGAGACCGCGCCTGGAGCGCGGGGGAGGAGGAAACAACCAAACCAGAGGCAGGGCAGCTGGGACCACTTTCCTGTATGTTCCTTCAGGGAATTCTCCAGTCTGGGCTGGTCTGTCTCTCTCTAGTTCTCAGACAGGTCCGTCAGAGTGTCCTCTCCTTACCAGAGGAGGGTCCCTAATCTTGGTATTTCCTCTCAAGTCTTATTCTGATCCCTTCAACAACCAGTTCCACAGAGTAGGCGGCTGCGAACCCACCCTTCCCGGAGATCCCCAGGAACTCTGGACAATGCTCTTCCCTAAGGAGTTCTGCTGCCCCTCCCCCAAACCCTGGTTTCACCTCTCCTACCTGAGGAACTGAGGAGTAACTAACTACCTTTAGGACCACAGTACGTCCCTGTTCCATTCTGAAAGTCCCATCCCAATACATCTTTGCCTTTACCCTTCATACTTTAGGACTATTCTCTTCTTTGGTCCAGACTCCACCTTTCTTGGTTAGAGATCTTCCAAAGAAAAGAGGGGAAATTCTCCTATCTAGGAAGTCAAAAGCGTCCAGACTCCGAAGGAAGCCTGGAAATCTTATTATACAATTCTTGGTTCACTGAGTCTTGGTACTGGCGAGTGAAGGATTCCCCCGCTTCTCATTTTACAGTCCCCCAATGTATGAGGTCCTTTACTCAAGAGCTCAGGACGTCCCTGCTCAACTTCAAATCCCAAGACCCTATTTTCAACTTTAGGATTAATTCACAGGAAAGGGGGTGTCCCCAGATTGCAGCGGGTGATAAAGGGTGTGAGATGTGTTAGAGAGTTGAGCCACCATTTCTACACGTTTTTGCATCCTCGGGTGTGCTTTGGTCCCAGCGCCCAAGTCTTAGGAAAGCTGGGGAAGGGAATTTCCAGGCCGTCCCTGGGGCGCCTCCCCTCTGTCCCAGTGCCTTGCCCCCTTGCCCGGGCCTCAGTTTTCCCCTGACCCCCACCACTGCCCTTGAGCCCTGCTCACCGCACGCCCGGAGCGGCGCCTCCGGGACCCACGCGCGAACATGGCGCGCCTAGACAGAGTCAAGCCCAGCCGGGTCAGGCGAATGGAGTCCTCCGGGCCGCCAGGCCACAGGCGCGTCCGGCCAGGCAGCTCTGTTCCGTAAACTTGACTCCCGGGTGGGAGGAGCACGCCAAGTAGGGCCCGCCCCCCTGGCCTGTAGTAGCTAAGGCACTGTTGCGCTGTCCCCAGTTGAAAGGTGAGTGAGTGCCTTGCTGGAAAGCCTACCATTGGAGTTCATCCCAGGGCTAGAGCCAGAGCAGGGTGTCTGTCAGGAGGCTGACCCTCCAGTGTCCCTCGGTGTCACAGTCTTTAGAGTTTGAAAGCTGTTGGACGTAGCGACATGATTACAGTGGTACACTGGAGTGTTTGTATGGATGAATAGTATCAATTTATCTTGGAAGCTTTGGGGGACAGGGTCAAAGCCACCTCTTGGTCCCTTCCCAGAGTCCTTTTTTCAGGATGGATGTTACAAGAATGGTCCCAACCTCATCTTCAGTCCTAATTGGTGCTCTGTGGCGCTCGTGGTCCTGCTGGACTTACTCCATTTTCAGAGACAGACCTGAGATTTATGTGGAAGAGAGTGAAATCACTGGCCAGGTTCCGAGGCCTGTTCCACATCCTTCCAAGGCATCCACTCCAGCTACTGTGCCTACCGATCCCAGCCCAAACAAGTAGGTCTTAGAGCTTTCCTTCTCACTCCCTTATTTTTCTGTAGCCAGGTAGATCTTGCCTTTCCTGAGCTCGCTTCCAGAGCTGGGTCTCTTTCCTGCTCTTGGCATTTCTGGGCCTTGGGGCTAGGAAGGGGTCAAGTACTGGCAGCCACAACTCAGAACTCAGGCGCCCCAGTGAAGTCTTTAATTAGGCGTGAGGCAGCAACGGGTCAGACAGGCCTTTCATCTTGGGCGCCCAGGAACTCTCCCTTCCACTCCCCCCAAACCCCATTACACACAACCCTGTCACTTCCTGACCCTTGTCCGGGAGAAACTGGGGTTGGGAGGGGAGGATCTTCATCAGTTAATCAGCCTCCCCACCTGGTAGGTCTTTGGTTCCCCTCCTTAGACTGAGGCAAGAGAAAGAAGATAGCTACCACAGGACCTGAAGTGTTCACAAACAAGAGCTTGGGTAGGATGAAGTCTTGTGGAGTCTCCCTAGTTACGGAGGCCTTGAGAATTTGAGGACAAGACTTCACTGGGACCAGGAAGGGTGGTGGCTAAGGGATCAGCATGAGGACCACACCCTAGAAAGATTAGATGGCCAGCAATGGTATAGCAAGCAGTGCTAACTCAGAGACTCGGAATACTTTGTAGGCAAGGCTTCAGCAGGATGCTACTGGGGGCTGAGCTTCCTCTGATTTCCTCTCCTCTTGCCTCCTCTTCCTTCGTCTGCACCCAAAGGAAACGACGCACTGAGAAATCAGAGCCAGATGAACTGGGTGGTTGAGGAGTTTATTTGGGAGAAGGGAATTTCTCATATTTGTTTTTCCTTGGGGAGGGAGTCTTCAAACAATACCGAAGGGCACAGGAAAGTGGGGGGTCTGGAGGGAAGAGGGAAGGGCCACAGTCAGACAAAATGGCAACACACAATCACAGGCACTACCAACATCACAGACACAGCAGAGGGTACAGGATGGGGGCTCCAGACCCAGCCTCCAAGTATTCCGGGGCAGAGGGGAGTGTGGAGGGAGAGGGTAGAGAAAGGGGAAGAGGGTGGGTCAGCCCCACAGACCTGTAGACTCTGTCCTCTGATTATCTAGCTGTCTCTTGAGGAGGTGAGCAAGGGACATTTCTCTCTGGATCCCACCCTTCACCCTCCAAACCACGATAACTTGGCTCTTCCCAGGTTACCTCAATTCCCAGGGTGCCAGGTGTGTTCTCTCTCTATGCCCCCCCCACCCCCACTGCTTGAACCCTACTCCTTTGAAAACGTATATTCTTTGCTGCCCCACGACAGGAAGGGCTTCCCTTCAGAGACCATCACACACTCCTCATACCCTTCATATGCCCGTCTAGAACCCTGACAGGACCTCCTCTCAAGCCTACATCACTCCCGAACCCCAGTTCTAGCCTTGCTCAAGCTCTTTGGAATCAAACACAGACTCCTGCATGTTTCAATATACACTCCTTCTAGAGATGCTGGTTCCAACCCAAGCTGGCTCGTTCTGGAGACCACTGGATGTTAAAGCCACGCCCCTCCTAAAACTGCTCCCTTGGGTCCCTTCTAACCCCATTCCAGAATGCTGTAGGACACAATTTCCCTAAAAGGCTCCATGTGTAGTGTCTAGTATGTCTGGAACCCAGCTCTCTGCTGACTCTCCAGAGCTCCTCCCATCTCTCCACCTGGTTCACCCATATCCTGTATCCCCACCCAATCTGCTGTCCTACTCTTGGAGTTGGATTTCCATTCAAGCTTCTGTTCAGGCAATGCTGGAGGAACCAAGGCTAGAGAGTCAGGAGGAGCAGAGGGAGACAAGTAAAGGAAAAGTCACATTGACCCTCCCCATGCAGCCAAGGTCTGGTCCCCTTCCTAGAGTCCTCTTACCTCAAGGGACAGGGCTAGGGAACAGAGAGGGGCTGAGGAATGCAAGGTCAGGATAAGGGAGGAGCCCATTCAGGACTGGGCCCCTAGTGCATGGAGAAGTGGGTGAGGGTAGGGCTCAGACAGATAAATAGATATTTATATATAATATAATATATATATAAACAGCAAAGACAGTTAGGGTCTCCTGGGTTGAGGGGTGGAGACCTAGGGTATGGGGATAGGAAGGGGGGCAGGTCTTCTCTTGAGCTCTTGCCCACCCATGGGGTCTTCGTGGGCTTCACTGACCTGTAGAGACAAAAGCCACAGAAAGGAGAAGTCCAGATGAGGGTGGTGCCCTACACGTGAGGGTGACATCCCCAGGGAGGGATTGGGCCACAACACTTTTTCTTCTGCCTGGCATGTTTTCTTCTCTAACAGCTCTGGAATCAGCCTCGTTCTAGCTGTTCTCACGACAAAGATATTACCAACCTTGCTCAAACTGGGTACCAAAGGAACAGTTGAGGTCCTCTCTCCTAACCAAAATGCCCATTTTTTAGTACCATTCTAGTCACTGTTGAAAATCAAAGTAAGTAACCCTATCTTGGTGAGGCTTACATCATTATTAGGGGAGACAAGCCTCACAGGATGAACAGGATGTATTAGGGAATCACCTAATATAAAATGATAAGAGGCCAGGCATGGTGGCGCACACCTTTAATCTCAGCACTCAGGAGACAGAGGCAGGTGGATCATTGTGAGCTCAAGGCTAGCCTGGTCTACAGAGTAAGTCCCAAGATAGCCAATGCTATGTACTGAGACCTGTCACCCAAGAACAAAAAATTCTCTAAGTGAGGCTGTAGAGATGGCTCACAAGCTAAGAGAGCTTGCCACTCTTTCAGAGGACCCACATTTGACTCCCAGCACACACATTGGGTGGGTCACAACCATCTGTAACTTCAGCTCCAAGGAATCTGACCTTTCTCCTGGGCTCCTTGAACTCACACGCACATACTCACACACATATACATAATCAAACAAAAATAAAATCATTTTTAAGAAGTGCTCTAAGTGATGTGTGTATAGCATGAATGAGCCTTGATTATACCTCCAATCTAGTGGAATACAGTCATGAACCATAAGTTAGCAATTAAAATTGTGATATGGAAAAACACAGGGTGTGATGAGAGATAACAGGAGGATTTGTTTTAGACAAATAATCACTGATTATGGAGTTGGAGGTATATGCCTGTGACCCCAAAATTTAGGAGGCAGAGGCATTAGGAAAACAAGTTTGAGGCCAGCCTGGGCTACATTAGTGGGACCCTAGCAAAACAGGGAGGTGGAGGCACAATCAGGAATTCAAGGTCATCCTTAACTAACACAACGAGCTCCAGGCCAGCAGGAGCTCCAGGAGACCTGGTCTCAAAAATAACATCGACCATACAGAAAAGACAAAGCCATCTGTGCAGCATGTGTGGGTCTTGTGACCACTCTGGAAAATTGTTGCCTTTTAGTGAGATGTTACAACCGGCTTCTGAAAACAGGACAGTGATTTCTGAATTTAGGAGGACAGTGGCCTAGCCGAATCCTCGTGGACGCTGCGGGTGGAACAGGTTGTAAATGGGATAGACTAGGCTCTTGTGAAGAGGGAAGATGGATGTGAAAAATGGAAAGTCTGGGCCTGAGTGACCTGGAAGTTGTTGCCTTGTAAACCAGGTTGGTCTTGAATTTACAGAGCCCCGCCTCTCTCTGTTTCTCCAGTGCCAAGGACTTTTTGATTAAATGTGAGCTGCTTTAGAAGACTCTCCAACCTGGCTCACCCACTAGCAAATCTATTCCCATCTAGGTGATGCCACCTTTCTCTGAGACAGGATCTGGTTATAGAGATCAAGCAGGACTCAAGAACTTGCAATCCCCGTGCCTCAGCCTCTCAAGTGCGGGGATTGTATATGTGCTCCATCACGGCAGGCATTCATTTCTTTTATGGCCCAACAAGAAGGCCTATGTATGTTTCCAAGGCCCCTGCCCTTCCCTTTTTCTTCATTTGAAATTCCACAGCGTTTCTTTCACTACAAGAGTTAAAGAGAGGGAGCAGCAGGGTAACCCTCAAACCCCACCGTGCTTACCTTCCTCCATCTATCCGCTTTATCTCCTATTAGTTTATCAATCATTTCGAAGACCCACCTCCCCTTCCCTACCTGGAAACTGCACTACTTCCGTGACTCTCCACTGCGCAAGTGCTCCTACACTCCATTCATTGGTTACTCTGAACGCTGCTCCTGCCCCTTCCTTCTCTTGCTCTCCGCCCATTGGCTAGATTTTCCGCGTTCGTTCCCCCTCCCCCTTTTTTGTAGTTTTGCCTGTCTATTGGTTCCTTCAAGTTTCATTTCTTGTCCCTTCCTGCCGCATCCGTCCATCCATCACTCACCAGATTACATCTGATTGGAGAAGGAGGTGGGCGCTCCCTGTGGGCCATAGCCTTGTTGCCCATAGTCGCCCTGAGGCCCGTAGCCACCGCCACCCGCTGGCTGCCCGTAGTCGGGTTGGTAACCACCCTGAGGCCCGTAGGAGTCCTGGGGCCCATATCCTCCGGGGCCCTGCCCGTAGCCGGCATCGCCGTAGGCATCCCCAGGGGCTGGCTGCTTTTCCGGAGCTCCTGGAGGTGCGCGCATGAATGGGGCGGCCCAGCCTGTCTCTTTGAACACGAACCATAGGTTGCCAACCCAGAGGACCAGGTTCAGGAATCCAAACACCTGCAGGGAGACAAGGCCAAACTGTTGTCCCTCACCCATTCATTACCGTGGCAGCCCCCGGGATTTTAAGGCTGAGCGAACAGGAATGGGCATTTTTAGGGCTTAAATTCCTGAGTCTCTGTGACTATCAGTGTACAGAAAAATTTGGGACTGGGACATTAGTTAGAATTTAGATGTACAAGTATTTATTGAGCCTGGTGGCCTACAACTGTAATTCTAGGGAGCTGGAGACAGGATAATCAATTCAAGGCTAGCTTTAGCTCCTTACATAGTTTGAGGCCAGCCTGGGCTACATGAGAGCCTCAAACAACTAATTTTTAGGGCAGGGGTGGTGCAAGACTTAATCCCAGTACTGAGGAGGCAGAGGCAGATGGATCTCTGTGAGCTTGAGGCCAGTCTGGTCTACAGAGTGAGTTCCAGGACAACCAGGGCCATGTAGACAGACCCTGCCTCAAAAGAAGAAAAACATAATTTAAAAAATGTATTTAGGTACACACTTATTAAGTATACATGTTTATACATATACAAAATATAATAAACTTAAATTTGCAAAATGTATAAGTATACATTTTAAATAAACACTAATTGATGTTTGTAAACACATGTATGTACAAATTAGCACAGATGCATATGTATAAAACTTAGAAATGTACATGTATAAAATATGATGCGGGAGTCCCCTCTATGTGGTGTGATTACCATTAGTGAATAAAGCAACTGCCTCGACCTGTTGATAGGGCAGAACTTAGGTAGGAGGGGAAAACTAGAATGAATTCTGGGAGAAAGAAGGTAGAGTCAGGGAGATACCATGGAGCCTCCAGAGTCAGACATTCCAAATCTTTGCTGGTAAGCCACTGTCACATGGTGATACACAGATCAATAGAAATGGGTTAAATTAGTGTTAAGAGTTAGCCAATAAGCCGGGCGGTGGTGGCACATGCCTTTAATCCCAGCACTTGGGAGGCAGAGGCAGGCGGATCTCTGTGAGTTCGAGGCTAGCCTGGTCTACAAGAGCTAGTTCTAGGACAGGAACCAAAAGCTATAGAGAAACCCTGTTTTGAAAAATCCAAAAAAAAAAAAGAAAAAAAAGTTAGTTAATAAAAAGCTAGAGCTAATGGGCCAAGCAGTGTTTTAATTAATACAGTTTCTGTGTGATTATTTTGGTTCTGGGCAGCGGGACGAACAAGTAGCCCTCCTCTTCCTCATATTATATATATATATATATATATATATATATATATATATATATATATATATTATATATTTTTCTGAGACAGGTTCTCTCTAGGTAGTTCTGGCCATCCTGGATTTGTTATGTAGACTAGGCTGGCCTTGAACTCAGATCTGCCTCTGCCTTCCAAATGCTTCTTGTGGTTGTTGTGGTTTTACTGGCAGTCCTGGAACTCACTATGCAGGCTGAGCTGGCCTCTGCCTCCCGAGCGATAGGAATTGAACTGCTATTCTTAGGAAAAGCAGTAAGTGTTCTTAACCACTGAACCATCTCTCCAGTCCCCTGTTTTCTTTTACTTTTTAAACAAATATCCTTATACTCTGGTTTCTCTTCAGATCGTATAAATCTTTCACCTTTTACTAAACAAATATCCTTGGTTTCATTCCTCTCTCTTCTCTCTCTCTCTCTCTCTCTCTCTCTCTCTCTCTCTCTCTCTCTTTCTCTCTCTCATATTTATTTATCAAGACAGGGTTTCTCTGTGTAGCTTTGGAGCCTGTCCTGGAACTCACTCAGTAGACCAGGCTGGCCTCGAGCTCACAGAGATCCACCTGCCTCTGTCTCCCGAGTGCTGAGATTAAAGGCGTGTGCCACCACTGCCTGGTGGCTTTACTTTTTATTAAATTCATTTATTTATAGTGTTTGTGTGTGTGTGTCTGTGTTTGAAAGTGCAAGAGTCATGGTGTGCTCATTTGATTTTTGTTTTTAATACAGGAGCTTGTCCATTTACCCCAGGATGGCTTGGAGCTCACTATGTAGGCTAGTCTGGCTTTAAATTAGCCCTGGGGGTGGAATAATAGCTCAGGGTTAAGAGGATTTAGGCTCAGTTCAATTTCCAGCACCCACATGATGGCTCACAAACACGCATAACTCCAGTTTTAGGGTATCTGCACTCTCTTCTTTTTTAAGCTTTTTCGAGTCAAGGCTTCTCTGTGTATCCCTGGCTATCTGAACTCCCTCTGTAGACCAGGCTGGCCTCGAACTCACAGAGATCTACCTGCCTCTGCCTCCCAAGTGCTGGGAGTAAAGACCTGCACCATTATGTCTGGCTTCTGATACCCTCTTCTTAACCTCCACAGGCACCAAGAATAAAAGTGGTACACATACACAAGTGTAAGCAAAATACTCATACGTAAAAAATAAATCTTTTTAAAAAATTAGTGTTTTAAGTGCTCAGTTTACAGGTATGTATTAACATTTCTGACTCTAAATAAATGCTTTTTTTGTTTTGTTTTGGTTGTTTTAGACAGGGTTTCTCTGTGTAGTCCTAGCTGACCTGGAACTCATTATGTAGACCAGGTTGGCCTCAAGCTCACAGAGATCCATATGCCTCTGCTCCCAAATGCTGAGACTAAAGATATATGCTACCATGCCTAGCTAAGTATATGCTCTTAAAGAAAAACAATTTAAAATTATAAATAAATATATCAAACACATAAAATACTTTAAAAAACAAAATGCTATATGCCATTTACTATTATGTCAAACCCTCTTCTGAGTACCTTAAACAATATTAGTTCACTTAAAGTTCCATGTTTGGACAGGAAGTAAAACCTACATTTTATTTTATTCTTTTTCTGAGATAGCTTTGAAATGTTGCCCAGGTTGGCCCAGAACTCCTGGGCTCAAGTGCTTGATCTTCTGTCTCTACTTGTCTGGTAGCTAAGACTACACACATGCATCACTACACCCAGTGGATATCCCATTTTATTTTTAGTATTTTTAGTTTCTTTTTCTTTTTTTTTTTTGAGACAAGATCTTACTCTGCAGCCTAGGCTATCCTGAAACTCATTATATATCCCAGAGTCTCAAACTCTCGCCAGTCTTCCTGCCCCAGATTTCAAATTTCATTTAGGGATATATCGTTTTGGCTACACATAAGCATGCGTACCACCTGCATGCCTGGTCCTTGAGAAGATCAGAGAGGGTACAAGTTCCTTGGAACTAGGATTATAGAGGGGTCAGAGCCAAAGTGTGGGTGCTAGGAATTGAATCTCTGTGCTCTGCAAAAGCAGCGAGTGTTCCTCATCCTCCTGCAACCCTCCCCTGAGACAGGGTTTCCCTGTGTAGCCTTGGCTGTCCTGGAACACGATCTGTATGTAGACCAGGCTGGCCTCGAACTCACAGAGATCCGCCTTCCTCTGCCTCCCGAGTGCTGGGATTAAAGGCGTGTGCCACTGCTGCCCAGCTGAGCAGCAAGTACTCTTTATCATTGAGCCATCTCTTCAACCCTTGATATGTCCACTTTATTTATTTATTTTAATTAATTAATTTTTAAAAAATTTATGAATATTGGTGTTTTGCCTGCATGTATGTCTGCGTGAGGGTGTCGGATCCCCTGGAACGGGAGTTACAGACAGGCGTGAGCTGCCATGTGACTCGAATCTACGTCCTCTGGAAGAGCAGCCGGTGATCTTAACCACTGAGCCTCCTCTCCAGCCTTGTTATGTTTATTTTAAAGTCAAGTCCTCAGAGGCTAAGTTACCCAAGATAGCACAACAAGAGGCAGGAAAGAATGGTTCAAATTTTAGCATCTGCAATAGTGATATAGGATGCGATATTGTGTCAGGTTATTTCCTAAGCACTTTGTGTGGTGTGAATTCAGTGAGAACTCAGCTTTGGAGCAGGACCTATCATTATTAGCCTTCAATTACATGCTCAAAATGATCCCGGAAAGGTTTGTTGCTAGCCGTAGGTCACAGAGCTTGCAAGTGACAGGATCTATGTTCAGACTGATTCTAACCAGTAGGGGGCGTCCAAGACGGGAACCATTTCAAAACAGTCTTTTCTTTGGCAGTTTCCGAAACAAGTCCTGGGAGGATACTGAGTTTCAGGAGATTTAACCATACTGGGCTGGGTCCAGGTGTCCCGGCCTAATCTGAAGGGCCTCATGTTCCCCCCAATGGGGGACAGACAGCGTGTGCTATCTTAACGATTATCATTGTTCAGCCTGCTTTTGTTGGCATGCCTCCTCCTGGGAGCCCCCATGGATCTCCTGACTCTCCTCTCATCTTCGGTCTCCACCACTGTCCATCCCAGACTGTGTCCTTCAGCTTTTCTCTTCCCACCCAGCCAGCTTCCCAGGCCTTACCACTGAGGTGTTGAGTCCTGAAGTCACAGGGTCCCTCAGTTCCTTGCACGTGGTGCCTGCCTGGCGGCACACAGTCATCCCCTTGATAATGTCCTCTGGGTCCGTGGCCATCTTCACATCGGACAGGCCTTTGGCCCAAGCAGATGAGCTAACTAGCCACATGAAGGCAAACACAGCCGTGGCCAGAAAGTCCTAGGCAGGGGTGAGGAAGATGTCACTGTGAATGGACTGCTTCAAGTTGAGCCCCCAGCCCTTTTGAGGTGACACGCTTTTGTGGGAGGGGTCCTCTAGAAGAGGCCTGCCTCTCTTCTGCCTTTGCAGCCCGGAAGCTCCCAGTGTGTTCAGCTTGAGTTCCTGTGAGTGTGTATGATACAGAAACTGTGGGAGTGTGCTGTGTGGGTGCGGATGTTGAGGGAGGAACTAAGTCTGTGGGATGTTTCTGAATCTCTGAGAAGTGTGTCTTACCGCTTTTATTTGCATGCGGGAATATGTGTCATTTTATGTCTGGGATGAGGGTGTGAGAATATCTCTGTGTAGGAATCAGTGTCTGTGTGGCAGGGTGACATGTATTTCTGTCACAGTGAACTTCCTTTGATCTAGTCTCTGTGGCTGTGTGAAAGATAGTAGGGTCAGGTTGTGGGCCGGCCTGGCATTCTGTGTGGGCTGTGTGTATTTCTCTATGATTTTATGGCTTCACAAGCCAGATGCCCACTGTCGAGTCATGGAGACAACAGCAGTGTTGGGCTGCTTGGCAATGGGCCTGTCCTGGAGTCGGTTTGGCTTGTGAGCCTCATGCAGCCTCATGTCCTTGGCCAATGTATGGCATCAGCTGTGGGGACTCACCATCATGGGCCCTTTGTTGTTCTCTCGGTACTTGTTCTGCAGGAAGATGTAGGTAGCCAGGGCCCCCATGGAATAGAGGAAGGCAAACACAGCCACGGTGACGAAGAATTCAGCTGAAGAGGAGTAGTCTCCAACTAGGAAGACCTTGGTGGTGCCCCCTTTGCAGGTGGGTGCATCAAAGTACACCTGGTGCAGCCTGAAGAGAGAGTTGTGTAGGTGGGGCCCAGACTCTAAGAATCCCTTTCTCACCTTCCCAACCATGGGTCTCCCAGATTGTTTCGAGTCCCAGGAAGAGGAGGAAATGACCATGCACTGAGCATTGACAATGTACCATTAGTTGCTGAAAGCATCCTGGTAAGATATGTGGTATCCCTCCCCCATGCAACCCAGGCACTTCTGCTTCTGAATTTGTCCTAGAACATACCAGGTATCATATCTTTTTACTCTAGGGTCTTTGCATTGGCTACATGCTCTCTTTAACAGGCATGCTCTCCCCTTGTTGTTTCTCAGCCCTTTGGAAGAGCATGTAAGCATGCCCTTCCTTAACATAGCTTCATGTCTTATTTTTTTTTGTATGTTTGTTTTTTGAGACAGGGTTTCCCTGTGTAACAGTCCTAGCTGTCCTGGAACTAGCTCTTGTAGACCAGGCTGGCCTTGAACTCACAGGGATTCACGTGCCTCTGCCTCCCTAGTGCTCAGATTAAAGGTGTGTGCCACCAAGGCCTGGCCTCATGTCTTATTCTTCCAGCTCCTTCACACTTTGCTTAAGAATCACCTTCTCATTAAAGACTTCCCCCATCACACTTTTAAAACCTTTTTGGTGCTGATGATTGAACATAGGACCTTATGCATGTGTGTGTTTGTGTTTGGATGTGCGTGTGTGTGCAGGTGCACATTTGTTGGTGTGTATGCAGTTGCACAGACTTGTGACAGACAAATTTTAACCTCACGTGTTGTTCCTCAGGTACCATCACCCCTCTTTTTGAAACAGGGTCTCTTTCTGGCTTGGAACTCACCAATTACCCTAAGTTGGCTGTCCACGGTGTGCCAGGGATTCTGACACAAGCCATTATGCTGGGTTTGTTTAATGTGGGTTCTGGGGGTCAAGCTCAAGTCCTCACACCTGTAAGACAAGCACTCCTCTGACAGAGCTAGCTCCCCAGCTCGGGATTTACTATTTTCCCTTGATTTTTTCCCCTGTAACTATGAGGGGGCAGGGCTTATTCCTTTTTCATTTACTGACAGATCCCAAGGGTCTGGAACAGTGCTGGCACCAATTAGGTTCTCGAGCAGTGTTTTTAGGGTGAAGCACGGAGATGGGAACAGGCTTAGAGAAGTGCATTTGCTTGTATAGTCACGCAGTTAGTAGAGGAAGGACAGAGCTGCTGTATGAATCCCATCTCCTCCTAAATCATGTTGATGCTTTTCTCTTTTTAGAGATTCTTTTTAGGTCCCTGAGATTAAAAAAAATGTATGCGTGGCAGAGAAGCCCAACAGCTGTGAAACAGGAAAAGACCAAAGAGTAGAGGGATATTGGAACAGGCTGTGTGAAGGGAAGACTGGGAAGGTGTTCTGAGTCAAAGGCCTTCCCTGTGCTGTGATGGGGAAAGCCTCATGTGTGGGCAGAATAGAACTGGCCTGGGAGCCCATAGCTCTGGCCTCAGGTTGGAGACTGGCTCCCAGGACTGAACAAATAGAACTGGTGTCTCCTATAGCAGAGATCCCAAGCATAGAAGATGCTGGGGTGGGGGTGGGGGATTCATAGAGGGCTTCTGTGGCCTTTAGGGAATTCCCAAAAGGCTGGTTCTTATGCTGCCAACTACCCCTCACCCCACCCCCCAAACATCATGTGTGTGCCTCCCCCTTCTCCAAGGTACTTGAGATGGGACCCAAGGCATGCTAGACAAGTGCTTTGCTATTGAGCTACACCCTCAGTCCCCAAACTCTTTTCTCCGTGGCTTACATGAATCTGAATAGCTCTGACTGCTCTCTGTCTCTCTCGGTCATGCTCTGCTGCCGTCTCCTGTTTCTATCACTGGTCAGGACCCGAGCTGGCTTCCCTCTCCCAACTGTGTGATCTTTTAGGCCTCCATTTACCCTTGGTGTTGCCCAACTCCCAATTCTTCGCCAAGTTCCTAAATCTGATTTCTTACACTTAACAAGCACATGCAGAGCACTTCTTGGTCCCAGACACTGCACTGAATGCTTTACAAGTATCGAATTAGTGAAGATGTCCCATCCCCTTGTGGAGCATCAATATTATTATCTCTGTTTACAAACGAGGAACTTGAGACTCAAACTGTGACATGATTTGCTTCAGTCGTCAAGGAAAGTCAAGCGAAGCTGTGGGTCTGTGTCCCCATCCTTAAGATGTAGCAGTTCCTCCAGCTTGTCCATACACATGTACACCTGACACCTAGCACAATGCCTGCCACATGTTCGGGGCTCAGTAAACATTGGGAACCTCTAATTTGGTCTCATGATTTTCCATATCTATACAGCATCCCCATTATTTTCTAGCCAAACCCCTGCATGAGGATATGCCTCTAGTATTTATCTGCATCAATAGTTATCCCCTTTTGTTTGTTCTAATGGAGAGTCACGAGGACTGGGAATTTGATCTGCTTTAGTCCCGGTTAAACTCCAGCACGTTGAGAAGTAAATAATGTTAACTAGCCTTATTTTAAAATATGTCTTTTAAAAATTGTATTTAGTGTGTGCATGCCCACATGTATGTAGGTGTATGTTTGTCACAGCTCATGTGTGGAGGTCAGAGAATGATTTGCAGGGAGTCTATTCTTTCTTTCTACCACATGTGACTTAGCGATCAAAGTCAAGTTGTCAGGCTTAGTGGCAAGGGCCTCTACCTGCTGAGCCATTGCACTCCCCTTATTTTGAGACAAGACCTCACTTTGGATCTGAGGGTAGCCCGGAACTCACCACAATCTTTCTGGCGTAGCCTCCTAAGTGCTGGGATTACAAGCATTTGCCACCACACCCAGCAATGAACATTAATTGAGCATTTACCGCATTCAAGCGTACACATATGTGTTTATACACATGTAGCTCTCTTTCTCTCTCTGTATCCCAGTGCCGTGCCAAGGCTGTGCAAGCTCCCTACCACTGCGCTACAGCCCCAACTTTGCCATTTGCTTATGAATCGTACTTATTTCCTGTCTTGTATTCCCCCCCCCCAGAATATAGCTAGAGAGGGTGACACCCTGTGTCTGTCTCGCACATCACATTGTCCTAGAGATCAGGAGCAGTGCCAGTTACACAGTAGGTGTTCAGCACACGGGCAGTGATCCCAGTGGCCATGACCTGTGTGTGCTGTGCAAAGGTCATGGGGAAGGATTATTCAGACCCACCCTCACCCCGGCCCTGCCTCTCCCAGGTCTCAGGATACTAGAGCAGGGGCACACCTGAAGGGGTACTCAAATTCAACTTCGATGTTGAGGGCACTCTCCGTCTTGTTGGCACACTCCACGCTCAGCCGAAGCTCTCCGTTGTAGCTGCCACATGTAGCAAAGGCGAAGATGGCAAAGACCTTGGGTAGCAGGGAAGGGGATGGCTGTAGTGAGCCTGTATGCATGTGGGAGGGAGTGCCCTCCTCTGGACAGATTGAGGGGGGCAGCAGAGACAGCAGCAGATGGAGAGGTCCCCACCCCCACCCCCCTAATCAGGGTTCACTGGGTCCTAGCACAAGCTGATTACAAGGGTGTGACTGTTTCTCTCTCCTTGTGTCTCTGCTTTTACCTCTGGGTGCTCTGGCTTCTCCCCCCTCCCTTTCCTTCCCCTCCCCCTGTCCCTTCTCCCCTTTCCTTTTCTCTTCTCTTCTGTCACTCATTGCATCTTTGTCTTTTGCATCTCTTTCTCTCAGTATCTGTGTTTCTATGCATATTCTTCCCCATCCCCTCCTTTTCACTCTGTATGACTGTATGTCTCTACACACTTGTTTCTTGGTCTGCTTGTCTGTTCTGCTCTGCCTGCCACAAGGTCTCTATGGTTCCCCGTCTCCCTTGTGCCCATTTCTGTATGTTGCTCTCTGTTTTCTCTTTTGGGTGTCCATCTATCTGTGTGTGCCTTTCTTTCCCCTACCACGTTTTTCTGCCTCATGCCCAGTTCTCTGGCTCTCATTTCTTTTTTTTCTTGGCATTTACATCACTGTCTCTACCATTCCCTGCCTCTCATTCTCTGTCTCCTTCACTGTCTCTGGATTTTTCTGGTTTTGCATATCTCTCTCTCTCTCTCTCTCTCTCTCTCTCTCTCTCTCTCTCTCTCTCTCTTTCTGTCTCTCAGCAGTCGGCTTCAGGCTCCACCTCCCATCCCTCCCTCCTTTAGTTCAAGAGAGGAGGTAGGACGTCACAATCTGTCACTCCACAACAGGGGTACCCTCGGCCTTATGTGACGTCATAGCCTATCTGTTCCCTGTCCCTTAAACACCTGGGACCTTACTCTAGAGTCCAATTCCCTCATCTTCTTCCACTCCAGTTCTTGTCTGGCTCCCTGATCCTCCAGCACCCCTGCTCCAGGACCCCATTACCACCCTTTCTCCTTGCACTCCACCCACCCCACAACCCAGACCACACTTACCCACTGCAGCACCTTCACGAAGCCAAGGGGCTCCTTGACCACCCGGAATTGACCCCCAGCCACCAGCTGAGGAGAAAAACAGTGGGGGAGGGAGGTAGTGGGGAATACAGAGGTGAGGGGCCAGGCTGCCAAGCATTGATCCCTGGAGATAGGGCATGTGACCCCTAGAAGTAGGTGACATATGGAGAGGGAGTGAGGAGGAGAAAATGACACTTTGGGGAAGGAGTAAACACCAGGGTCTCAGAGAAAAACCCCCAGGGTTCAGGGGTGGTGAAGTGTGAGCCGATGAGTCACACGGCAGAGGTCGGGGGTAGAAAATAGATGGGGTCCAGATTAATTAGGGAAGGCGAGTCTGAGCTGCTTAAAGGTGACTCAGAAAGGTAAAAGGGGAAAAGGTTGAGTGGAAGAAGATGGGGTTCATTCGAGTGGGGGAGGGGGCGCCGAGGGATGAAGGTGAGTCACAACAGCATAGGGGAGGGGTCTGCAGTGGTAAACGTGAGTCAGAGGATGGTGCTTGTGTCTGAGGCAATGCGGGTGGGGAGGGGTCGCTACTGGTTAGGGAGGAAGCCAGTTCTGAGGCGATGAAGAAGAAGGAGATGGCGGAGATGGTCTGGAATGATTAAGGTGGGGGAGAGCTGGGGCATGGATTCACTGGATATGCGCTGGGAATGAGGAGCCTGGGGGCTTTGGAGAGGCAAAATCGGATCGTCCCCCTAGATCTGCTGGGGGACGGAAGGGTGGTCATCTACGGGGTGAAATCTCTGGGAGGGGCGGATGCCAGCTCTTCCCCACCCCGCCCCCACACCTTCTGTCGTTCTATTTCCTAGCTCATCTGCAGCCCCCCAAGTCTTATTTTCATTTCCCCCTCCCCTACCCCTTTGCCCTCTTCCTAGACCCGGGCTCCCCTCTTTCTCCCCACCGACAGTTCTTATGGGGCTCTGGCGGCCCCCTCTGCGGCAGTGAGGATAGTCCTCGATGCGGCAAAAAAGCGCACTCCTTTTCTCCACCTCCCTCCCTCCCCTAGCCTGCTGCAGACCCCCCAATTCCATCCTAGTCCCCAGTGACCGCATCCCGCTACCCTGGCCAACACCTCTTAGGGTTGGTAGGGCCATAGCCACCGGGGCTCCAGCCAGCGCTGGGCTCTATCCATGGTGCTGAAGCGCATACCTGATTCACCACGTCCATGTCTGCCAGAAGCAGCATCAGCAATGCAGGGGGCGGAAGGTGCCTGCTAGCAAGGGCGGACGCGGGGCGCGGCGGGGGCGGCGCGCGATCGTCGGAACAGCCCAGTCGGCGGCAGCCCCGCCCCTCTCACTCTGTCTCTCTTTCGGGCAAGCGCCTGCGCACCACGGTACCCCCTCATCCCCCCCCCCCAGCTCGCCTGCAGCCATTCCATCCTGGAGGCTGGAATCCGTAAATCTTAAAGTGTAGGGTCCTTTCAGAAAGCATAGGTAGCGGTCTGGGGATAGGAGGACCACTCAGTTCTATAATATCTTGCCAAGCCGAGTGCCGTGTTTGTTACACTGTGTTCTCTCCTTTAATCCCTATATAGCAGTGACTATTAGTCCTGTTTTAACGGGCGAGGAAAATGAGTCTCCGGAGAGATTGTGACTTGCACAAGGTCACACAGTTAATAATCATCGATGCTCAGAGTCTCTGCAGGTTAAAAGACAGTTCAAGGTCCAGAGGATTCCTTTTGGAAAATCTGCATTTTTAAGCACATCCCCAATCTCTAACCACCTCAATTTTTCTCTTTTTCTTGGTCAAATTATTGCCTACTCTAACTCTGAACTTCACCTTCTGTTTTTTCCTTGGCCTCTCTTTTAATACATTGATTGTGTGTAAGCCCTCTTTCTTGTAAAACTGCATTGATTTAGTATGGGTAGAGAGATGGAGGGAAGGAAGGGGGGCACTAGAGTACAGGCCTGGAGATGAAAGGACAGCTTGCCAGAGTAGTCTCTCTCTCTCTCTCTCTCTCTCTCTCTCTCTCTCTGCACTGTGTGGGGCCTCCATCTCTTAATGGACTACCCTCTTTTGTGATACTAAAACTAGGCCCATCAAGGTCAGTGATGATTGCCATGTTACAAAATCCGAGGGATAAAATATAGTTGAGGTTAAGATGGTCAACCTCCCATTAAGATATGTGTGTAAAAAGCACTAAGATACTAAGTGCTAACCTATGAGTGCATCAGCTTACACAGGTAATAAAAGAAAATGGATAACACTGTCAGCAGCGGAAAAGAACACCGTTCCATACCTCTCTGTATCTTTGAAAGTCTAAACATTTGGATGGATGCCATTTATTTATTTATTTATTTATTTTTGAGGTAGAATTTCACATAGTCCAGGTTGGCCTTGAACTTCGAGGATGATGTTAAATTTCTTTCTTTCTTTCTTTCTTTTCTTTCTTTCTTTTTTTTTTTTGATTTTTCGAGACAGGATTTCTCTGTAGCTTTGGAGCCTGTCCTGGAACTAGCTCTGTAGACCAGGCTGGTCTCGAACTCACAGAGATCTGCCTGCCTCTGCCTCCCGAGTGCTGGGATTAAAGGCATGCGCCACCCCGGCCCAGCTAGTCATTAAATTTCTTATTCCCCTTCTTCTACTTCCCAGATGCTGGAATTATAGGCATGTACTATCATGCTAACTCTGACTTTTTTGTTTGTTTGTTTTGTTTTTTATTCTTTTTTTTCTAGACAAGGTTTCTCTGTATAACAATCCTGGCTGTCAATCTATAGATCAGACCAGACTGGCCTTGAACTCAGAGATTCTCCTGCCTGTACCTCACAAGTCCTGGGATTAAAGGCACGTGCCACCATAGCTAAGCAAGCTATGGCTTTTATACTTTTTTTTACATTGAATTATTTACTGTATGTATGTGTGTATGCACAAGGGGAGATCATCAGACACCTTGTGAGTATCAGTTCTTGGGTCCTGAGGATCCAACTCAGGTCTTCAGGCTTGGTGCCTTTTACCTGCTGAGTCATCTCCCTAGCCCTCATATTTATTTTGTTTTATTTTACTTTTTTGAGACAGTGTCTCTCTGTATAGCCCCGGCTG
Organism: Microtus pennsylvanicus; assembly: GCF_037038515.1. Taxonomy (NCBI): domain Eukaryota; kingdom Metazoa; phylum Chordata; class Mammalia; order Rodentia; family Cricetidae; genus Microtus; species Microtus pennsylvanicus. The sequence goes on along the minus strand of NC_134601.1, from coordinate 132,876,111 downwards.
TTCTGGAACTCACTGTGTAGACCAGGCTGGCCTTGAACTCTGCCTCCTGAATGCTAGGAATAAGGCTTGCACCACCACGCCTGACCCCTATATTTATTTCTAAAAGCACAAGTATGTAATAGATACTTTCCAGTTGTTTGAGTTTTGGCTCTCAGTTGCTTGAATCTCATTTCTAATATTTACTCCTGTTTGACCTTAGACATGTAAAATGTTTTAAAATATTATATTTAGGCTTTTCATACATATTAAAAAAGATAGTCAACTATAATGCACTTAGTCCAGGGATCAAGACATGGTTCATTTTACTTCCTTTACAGTCCTGGAATTCACTGACTTCTCACCAAGCCCCTTGTTAACTTCCCTGGCTAGGGGAACATCACTTCTGCCAATTTTAGCATCTCTACTCTTTTCCCTCCAGCCTGTTTGCAGCATACCACCAGAGCATCTATTTCAAATGCACAGTTAACTATGTCACTACCTTACTCAACTCTTTCCTATAGTTCCCATGCTTTTTGTTATAAAAAGCAGACATCTTAGAACCTGGCATTCAAAATTGCTTGATTTTTTTTTTTCCTTCTGGTCTTTCGAGACAGGGTTTCTCTGTAGCTTTGGAGCCTGTCCTGGAACTAGCTCTGTAGACTAGGCTGGCCTCGAGCTCACAGAGATCCGCCTGCCTCTGCCTCCCGAGTGCTGGGATTAAAGGCGTGCGCCACGTGTGCCACCACCGCCCAGCCTAACTTGCTCTTTTATCATACACCAACCCAATTACTTTAAACCTTTGTTTCAATGCCAGTATAATTGTGTGTTTAGAGATCCAGTCTTTGATTGCGGCTCCTCCCAAATTTCCTGGCTTGGTTGATCTAAAAGATACAAATAAGAACCCTCCTGCTTCAAGAGTCGGGTGGGATCCATTTTAGGGCGGTGGCATCTGACCTCATTCACTACACTACCTGCACTTCCTTTGGAGGGGAGCTGACTCCCACTTTCGATAAACCTTGTCATATGTCTAAGCCACCTTAGTGTGCCCTGAGGGAAACCAGCAAGGCACCTGGCACACACCAAATGCCTGATAAGCTTTCCCTGAATGAATGAGACCCCCAAAGGCAGAGCCAGAAGCAGAAAGAGGAGCTCAGGCATCTGTGTGGGAGGAGAGTTACTCTCAGCTGTTTCAGGAAGATCAAGGGGGCTCGGCATTGGTTCCCTGAAGCTAGAAGCACCACTGTTTGCTGTCACCTACAATTTCTACCAACGGATTTAGGCTTTTGTTCTTTTTCTCAGGCAGAAGATGGGAAATAGGAGACACTTATGATACCAATTTAACATCCCCAAAATTCTTGATGAGGACATTTTTGCTTAAGTTACCAGGTTAACTGTAAGCTCTAGGCCTTCTCCCTGTCAAGACTTTTGTACAGTTTGTCCTTCTTCAGGCTGACCTGACTGATGACCCCCTTGGAACGCCTCTGCCCTTTCCTACTATCTGGGTACCCAGTGTTTCTTCTCTTCCCTCCCCCTATCTGCCCGGTGCCCTCTTTCTCCCCCACCTCCACTCTGTCTCCAGCTTTTTTTGGCTTCTGTCTCTTTCTCCTCCTCCTCCCTCCTTCCCTGACGCTGAATAATCAGGCCTAGCTGTCCTGGTTTCTGGAAATACTCATGTGTGGGCAGTGGCTCAGGGATGCAATAAGGGATGGATGGAAACGACTGGGCTGCCCCAGACTGCCAGCACAAAGACACCAAAATCCAGCAGTGTGTGCTCAATGCTTGCCTCCTTCTGGGCGAAGGAAGGGCAGGGGGTTTATTGAGCAGTGGATGAGGGGTAAGACTTTAGAGGGCATGAACGCAGGCCATCTCATCTCCTAGATCCTCTTCATCAAAGCGGGAAAAAATAGACTCTTCATCACTATAAAGGGAGGCGGTTCTCTGTGCCAGCAGGTCACTGGCAGCACTGTCCATCTCATCCAGTGTCAGGTGACATGCATCTGCAATCTCCTGCTTGGCTAGGGCCACAAATCGTGGGTCTTGGGCAAAGAGACCTAGGCCTTCAGAGATGAGCACCTGGGGAGGGGATTAAGTAGGAAGAGTGTTGACCAATGGCACAATGAACAGAGTGGTCACTGTGAAGCAATGTGCTAATGGAAGCGTTCAGGGGAACAGGGTCAAGTACAGTGTGCTGAGAAGAGGGGTGTTAACATGCTTGGCACAGAATCTGGCCACTCCTTGTTGCCTTTCCCCAGCTCTCACCTCTACCCTTCTACTCCAACCCCTTCCCCCATAACCATCGGGACTCACAGCCTCCACCAAACTGTCGGCACTGCCTCTCTTGCGGTGGCTGGGATCTGAATGTGCTCCAGGCACTTGCAGACAAGTGAAGGTACGCAGTGGCCCACTGAATTTGTTGAGGTACCCCTCACCCACTGTGGCATCCTCCACCAGCAACAGGGGGGCATATAGCAGCCGTCCCTTCTGAGGAGGGGCTGCCCAGGAACCCTGGATCAGAACAAAGACCAGAGGGGGCAAGGATTGGTGAGTATGAGAGTCTAGTTCTGTCCCTTTTCTCTAATAAACACAACTGCAGTTACACTGAATGGATGTAATTCAGAGGAGAAATAAATGACTTCTTTATTTGTGGGGATCAAACTGAGTCACAAACATGCCAAACAAATGCTTCACCACTGAGCTCCATCCCCAGCTCCAGACTTGAGTTTATGTCATAATACAGAAAGCCTTTGTTTGTGCGCATTATGTGTGATCTATCTATCTATCTATCTATCTATCTATCTATCTATCTATCTATCTATCTATCTATCTGAGACTTTATTATCAAGGTGGTGTGGGAGGTCCTTTTGTCTACGTGTTGATTTCATTGATTAATTAATAAAGAAAACTGTCTTGGCCTATAGCATGGGAGAAGGAAGGCGGAGTCAGAGAGAAGTGATGGAGCCACCGGAGACAGATTCTGGGAACTTTACCCAGTAAGCCACAGCCTCATGGAGATACACAGATTACTAGAAATGGGATAAATTATGATGTAAGAGTTAGCCAATAAGAAGCTAGAGCTAATGGGCCAAGCAGTGATTTAAATAATACAGTTTCTGTGTGGTTATTTTGGTTCTGGGCAGCTGGGATGAACAAGTGGCCTCCTTTCTCCATCAAGGCCTGTAATTTACTATGTAGCCCAGGTTGATCTCAAATTTGTAGCAATTCTTCTGTACCAGCCTCCCAAGAGCTGGGATTATAGGCATGAACCACCCCATCTAGCTGTTTTGATTCTTTTGAAACACAGTATCATGTGACCCAGGCTACCCTCAATTCTGTATGTAGCCGAGGAGAACTTCCAATTCCTGATCCTCCTGTGCCTACCTCCGAAGTGATAGAATTATAGGTATGTGTCATCATATCCAACTCAAAAACCTGGATTTAAATGTCAGTTGTGTATGTGTGTGTGTTGGGGGGGTGTTAACCCTAACTCCAAGGGTAGCAGAGACAGGAGAATCACTGGAGATTGCTGGCTTCCAGCCTAGGCAAGAAAATGTGAGCCCTCGGTTCAGTGAAAGCCTACTTCAAAGTAATAGGTGGAGTCGAATAGAGGAGGACACCGACACCCTCTTGTGAACTCTGCACACCCCCAAGGCTGAGTGTATCCACATGCTCACATGCACATAGACACAAGAAGACATGTATACACATACAAAAATTAATAAATGAATAAGCAAGTACTAAGTCTTTTTAAAATGTCAGCTTTGCTGCTTACTAGCTATGTGATCACAGGAGGATAGACTTCTCTGAGCCTCAGTTTCCTCACCTGTAAACTGGGGATCGTAAACCCATTTCCTAAGTACAGTTGGGATTATGTGTGGTCCTTTAAGTGTGCTATTTCTCAGAAGTCCCTGAAATGTAGTATACTTGTAATGTTCAGCCTAAGAGGTTGTCTCCCTGAAGGCCACAGTGTCCCTTCTCCTCACCTGAGCCCTGCCTGATCCTGAGGTCCGTCCGCGATGGTAGGTGCCTGGGATGGGTAAATCTTCACAACTGCCCTGCTGTTGCAGACACTGGATGGTGAAGGAGGGCTTCCGACCTGGTGGGCAAAGAACCATTGCAATTTCTCCCTTGCTCCGTTCTGCTAGCCCTTCGGGTTTCATAAGGTCCATTTGTCTGCTTACCTGCAGGTGTTGGGGGCAGCAGACGCCGACGTGGTATGTGGTGCCCGTTTACGTGTCTCTGGGGCTGGTGAGGTGGTAAAGGGACTGGGTTCGGGGGAGTCTCTCCCTGCTCATCTAGGTAGGGGGTCCTGTAGGGGAAGGCAGAGCTAGCAGTGAACTCCTCTGGGACTCAGAGTTGGGGTATCAGCACTCCTGCCCTCCCCGGCATGACCCATGTGGTGTGGCCAGGGTACCAGTCAGAGACTTCCTGTTCCTCATTCTGATTGTCCTGCTCTTGAACTCCCTTGAGCTGAGAACTTCCTTCCTCTGGGATAGGGAACATGAAAACCCCAGAGCTTCTCCTGGGGAAATGATGCATATTAATTAGATCGGGTCCCAACCCCCCCCATATGTGACCCAAGGCTCCCTGTTCTTCTCATCTCATGCATGTCCCCTTCTCTGTGCAAACACTAGAATTTACAGTTAATTTAAAACAGGGTCTTACTATGTAATCCTGGCTGATCTGGAGCTCACTCTGTAGACCAGGTTGGCCTTGAACTCACAGAGAGCTGTTTCTGTCTGCCTACTGACTGCTGGGATTAAAGGCGTGTGCCACGACACTTGATTTGCATTGATCTTTTGCACCGCATTTCTCACGCTTTCTGGCTATTCTCTTTCCCACGTTCTCACGTTTTCTTGCTATTCTCTTTCCCACGTTCTCACGTTTTCTTGCTATTCTCTTCCCACGTTCTCATGTTTTCTTGCTATTCTCTTCCCACGTTCTCACGTTTTCTTGCTATTCTCTTCCCACGTTCTCACGTTTTCTTGCTAGTCTCTTTTCACCCTCTATTGCCATTTGAGCCCTTCATTTATCTTTGTCCTTTTTTAAACAGCGTCTCAAACTCACTATATAGCCAAGGATGGCATTGAACTCTGGCTCCCCCTGCCTTCTGCTCCCAAGTGCTAAGATTACTGCTGTGGCCCACTGCATTTGACTCTCACTTGAGCCCCGGAAACACATCTGTCCTTTCTGAATTTCTTCTTGAAGGCCTTTAGCCCTTGTCCCATCTCATCCAACACGTGTCTAGTCTTCCTTCATTCTCACAACCTTCCCCAGAATCTTGACCATACCTGTGGGGCTGAGACCCAGCCTGGAGCACACTGGGCTGCTTGGAGTTGGCAACCACTCCATCGTCATCACTAGGCCCAGGTGAGAGAGAGTCTGGGAGTTTCTCCCTCACAGGTAGAGACCTTGAAATCCTGGAGCTCCATTGAGATTGGGCCTGGGAGTCTGTGGAGTCCTGAGGGGACATTACTTGACTGAGTGCTTTATCAATGCAATGCCTAAGTTACTTGATCAGTGTTGCCCTCACTGGGCCATGGGGAGACCATCACTCCCTAGGGGCTGAATCTGGCTCTTGTTTTCCAACAGTTAGTGATCGGTATTGAATAGTTTTCCATTGTAGAGAAGACTTCTTCCCAGTCACAGTACTGAAGGAGCATTTTACAGTCAAGAGTTTTGAGGGAAGTAGAAACTTGTCCTCACTTTGTACGTTTCTGGGTTGCTCTCAGCTTCCTCCTTCTCAGCCTCCTGCCTCACTGCCTCTTCTCCTTCCTCCTCCTCAGTGTCATAGGTGAGGGCCTGTCGCATCTCAGGACCCAAGTCCTGAAGGCTTCTTAGACCAGCCTGTAGGGATGGATGGAAAAAGAAGGAACTTTGGTAACTCATGGTCTAAGTTGCCCCTCTGTGAGCTTGCTTCCCATGCAGAAGTGTGTGTGTGTGTCTGGGCTCTGAGGTTCCCTTAACCCTCTGTGCAGCCTAGTTCTCAGTTTCTTCCTCTATGACATGGGTTTCACCCCAGGCCCTGTCTTTAAGACCTGAAGGACGGAAGATGTGCTCTCTGGGGCCTCTGTTCCTAGGAGCCCCTTTTCTTTCCTTCTCCGGAATTTTCGGAAATAATCTTGGATCAGAAATGTGGCATAAAATTTGCCCACGGTGACTTCCTCCTCTGGGACAAGAAAAGAGGGCAGTTACACAGGGTTCCACTGCTACTGCCTCCCCAGTTCCTACCTACCAGCAATAGTCGGGGCAGGCCATTAAGGAATTGGCAGTGGGCAGCTCACCATCTGGAGGGGGGATGACCTCATCCAACAATTTCTGCTTTATCCGCTTCCAGATCTTTTTGATGACCATCCGAAGCTCCTGGTTGGCTTGATCCAGGTTCCCTGCAATGCAGGAGAGTGTGAAGTAGGGGGAATGGAAGTGCTGGAGTTGCCCCTCTTTGCTGGTGAAGGGGGCGGGGCTTTGAAGTTTCACATTTCTGCTCTCACATAGGGTGTGGCAGCAGGCTGGTGAAGCCAAAGTCACCCATTTTGAGATTTCAAGTTAGGAGACACATATCTGTCGTTCTTTGCATTTGCTCCCTGAACCCTCCCCAGGGACCCTTTCACTCCTGCTCCTCCTCTCCCCCACACCTTCTGTCTTGATCTTCAGGGATGTCCGCACCAGGGCGAATAGTGTAGCGTTGAATGTCACTGTTCCATCTGAGTTGAGGGGCACATTCATTGCCACAAGTCTCTGTAAACACCAGAGACATAGAACCCACTCTGGGGAAATGCTAGGCACACTCTATGTGCCCAGGGTAGAAACCTTTGTAGATGCAGCCATATACCTATCCCTACCAAAGGCAAGTCCCTATCCCTTCCCATAAAGTATAGCGCCTTCTTGGAGATCAACAGGTGAGGGGCAGGTGCACAGACCTTGCAGGCCACTCGGTGTGGGCACAACTTTCCAAATCCCAGTGGGGGCTGGATGCGTCTCAGCAGGGCGACGACATCCAGGTGCTTGATGCGGCCCCTGGGGCAGTCAGGGAGGTGCCACTGGATCACCAGTACTCCTTTAGGCTTTTCTTAAGCCCCGCCCCAAGCAAATCATTACCTCCCAAACCAACACCTCAAGGCTTTCCAGGGAAGAACACGGATGGAGAGGGCAGAGGGTGGGGCAGTGGAAACTTCTTTATTTCTGGGTAATGGAATGTGTGGATCTGAAGTTCTAGGACTAGGGGGCTATGGAGGGCAACACATTATCCCTAGGATTCTAGGCACTAAGGTAGAGGCTATACTTGGCTCCAGGGTCATATTCAGACCAAATCCTCTTGAATTCATCAAGGTGATGGGGGCCCAAGATAGACCAATCTCTGGTTAGATAGTCAAAGTTGTCCATGATCACAGCCACAAAGAGATTTATAATCTGTGGGACGAGGAGCAAGCAGAGGTAAATAAAGGGCCAGAGCTGGGTTTTAGAAGGTGAGTAGGAGCTGGGATGATCTTTTATGGTCATTGGGTCATAAGTTGTTTGGTTGATCTTATTGTTGGGGCAGCCCTCTCAAGATCTGGACATCTCTAAACCACTCAAGGCCAGCCCCCATGGCAATGATGGTGGCAGTGGGGAAATGTTTCCTTACCAGGAAGGCACAGAGCATGAAGAAGCTGATAAAATAGGCAATGGCAAAATTGCTACCACAGGTAAATTCCTCGCCTGGGCCAAAGTCAGACTCAGGGTCACATCGATTTCCAGGAAGGCTGGCAAGCATTATCTCTTGCCATGCCTCACCAGTGGCACACCTGGGGATGGTCAAACAGGGTGGCATTCTGGAGAGGCCCTGAAGTCATGTTAAGTACAGTTGTGGGGGTCTAGGAGTGAGGGTGTGGCTTCTTCTCACCAGGGGCTATACTTTACATTTATTTACTCTCTCTCTCTCTCTCTCTCTCTCTCTCTGTATGTATGTATGAAAACAATCTGTGGGACTCTTTTCTTTCATTTCACCATGTGGCTTCTGGGGATGGAATTCAGGTTGCCATGCTGAACTGTCTCACCAGCTTCCATTTGAACACTCTAACAACTAGAAGGACCATGGTAATGACAGTTATAGAATGTCTTTTACATATGAGGGTACCATGGATGAAAAAGGAGGCACATCTTACAGCCTGAGAAAGAATGGCTCAAAATGGAATATTTTGAAAGACTCCAATATTTCCCTAGTTTAGGCATCTTGGGGTCCAGAGAGGGTATGTAGATACACTAGGTATTCTGGGGAGCAAGGTAGCAGGGGCGTGGGAGTGTATCACCTGAACAGAAGAAGCACAGCCTGTGGAAAGGTCTGGAAATTGTTGTTTCGATTTATCTGTGTGCCATCCTGAAGTGCCACCTTGCCAAACATCTATAGACATACAAAGGCCGTGTGCTGGGAGTGAACCCATGCTGCCACGTGTTCCCATCCACTTCACATCTCCTAATACCTAAGGGATCTTCATAATCTTAAAAGCTGTTACTAATGAGCTCATTCCACACATGCAGACTTACCCAGGGTCATCTAGTTTATCTTTCTGCTCCTCCATCCCCACACCAGGGCTATTCCTACTAAGTATCTGGGACAGAAGGGTTCTGGAGGGATCTTCTCGAGGGTCTCCACTTACCTGCATGCCAATGACTGCATAGATGAAGAATATCATTGCTATGAGAAGAGCCACATAGGGCAAGGCCTGGGAGAATGTGAAGGAGACAGGTATTTCAGGTGCAGTCAGAGAACTATAAATCCCAGAATGCACTCCTCTCTACCAGCCTGGGCCTGCTGGGGATGTAGTCTAGCCTCAAACTTTCCTGGATTTCATGTGCTTCCCAAATGTAGGCACACTATTACACAGAGTAGGGTAAAGTCAGCGAACTAGAGGCACGTTAAGGATTGAGAGCCCAGAGAAAGAAAGTTGGAAATGCAATGGCAGACTGGGAACTGTAGTTCTGAGTAAGGACTTACCTGGAAAGACTTGATGAACGTCCAAAGCAGTGTGCGGATCCCCTCACCCTTACTGAGAAGCTTGACCAGCCTCATGACCCGGAAGAGGCGGAAGAATGTGATGGATATTCGGGAGCTGTCCTCTGAACTCTGGAATTAGGGGTGTAGTGGCGGTGATCAGTTTGTGTCAGGTCTAGCAACTTCTTTCCCTCATGCCTTGGCCCTCCCAGCTCCCGAATTTCTCAGAACCCAGGCCCAAGGTGGTCAGGAGGCATGTTTTGTTTATTTGTTTGTTTGTTTTCAAGACAGTGTTTCTTGGTGTAGCCCTGTCCTGAACCAGACTGGCCTTGAACCCAGAGATCTGCCTGAGTGTGTGCCACCATGCCCAGCTGTCAGGGAGTGTGTGTGTTAGGGAGTGGGCTGGGAGGGAAGGTTGAAAAAATTATTTCTGTTAGGTGTGAGAAGCTACCTCGCCAAGATGGCCTCCATTCTGATGGGATATGTGGCCAAAACAGAGGTGATAAAGGAGATGATGTAATTGTATGCCCAAATGGTTAAGGGCATAACATGGTGCACTCAGGGAATGGTGGGAAAGGTTATATGGCAGTAGATCAAGGTGGTTGTAGACAGAGTTGTAATGGGGTGGAAGTAAAAGGATCAGGTAAAGGAGACGGTGCAGCAAAGACATTGAAAGAAACAAAGGGGCGAAAATTTCATGGAAATGAGAATACATGGATGGACATCGGAGAAGCCAGTGATGCAGAAATGCAATTGGCAGCGTTGTCAGTCAAGGTTATTATCACATGGTACCAATTGGATGAAATGATGGAGCCAATGATGCAATCAGTTGTGGTAACAGAGCCAGGAAAGAGCCAGTGTAGGAGATGACCGAGTTGGTGGAGCAGATGGAGTCAACGAAGTAGTCAGAGAGACGATGGAGCCATTGGAGTGGGGTAGAGACAATGAAAGAGATAACAGAAATAATAAGGGAGGCATTCTAGGAGGCAGCAAAGCCACTGGGTAGACTGCAAAAATGAATACAGGGCTGGTTAGAGGGAGGAGTACTGTGTTAGAGCCCAGCAAGGACTCAAAAAAGACAGACCTAGCATGAGGAATGCCCAGTCTCCAGGACTGGGGAGGATCTGAGTGGGAGCTGTCTACCCAAGTGAAGGAAGGCTCTAGGGAGAGGGTAGAAGGGTTAGCACAAAGCCCAGTTCTCACATTGACTTCTGTGACGGCAATGTCCACTACGCTGCCCACGACAATAAGAGCATCGAATGTATTCCAAGCATCGGCAAAATAATGCTGTAGACGGGAGGAAAGCATTGTACTGTGTTCTCTTAACCAGCAGACCAGGGTAGGGGGCCAGTAGAGGATAAGTGATATTGAGGGGGCAGGGCCTAGTTTGGACCACAAATGGTCTGTACCTGGGTTCCTCTCATTCCTTAGTCTTATGACTACTCAGTTGTTACCCCCTCCCAGGACTGTGGAATGAGCTTCCTCCCAAAGGAGTTTATTAATAGGGTGTGGGTCTAGGGTGTACCTTGGGTTTGAAGGCGATGATTTTGAGCACCATCTCAATGGTGAAGAGGCCAGTGAAGACCATGTTGAGGATGTCCATGGCATAGTTAAAGGGAGCAGTCTGCTCATAGTGCTATAGGGAAACCAGATGGGGACAGAGCCTAAGACAGAGACACCCCCTACACGCAGACACATAGTCCCTGACCTGAGTTCAGACATCTGGGGACATGTGAAACACTGTGTCTAACACTGTGTTTGCATTGCTTGTCTGTCCTTATGGACTCTGCAAAGCCCGGTTGTTGATTCCCAGGGTGCCATGGTTGACAGCTTCTTTGAAAAAAAAATGTTATTTCATTAAAATATGCAAGAATTACTGCTTGGTTCAACTTTCTCTCTCTTTTCCTACTTTAAGGCTGGAATAGTTGCGTTGTGACTATAAAGCAACAACCAAATACAGCAGAATGAATGGCACAGCAGAAAGTTGGACGGAACCAGGGTCACTGATCAGCAGAGAAGACAACCTACTTCAGTGTTTGCGGTAAATAAGAGAACTGCACTGACTCTAGTGTGCACAACCGGTTTCATCTTAGAATCTGAGTCTGGAATGCATTTTATAATGTGTGACATCTTGCAGTGGTCATGGACCATTGGATTCACATTCCAGCGTCTTTAAAAGCAGAATGTGGTTTTTGGCCTTAGATTTGAAGAAAGGTTACAGATGTAACTTTGTTTGTTTGTTTATTGTTTTTGTTTTTTGAAACAGAGTTTTTCTGTAGCTTTGCAGCCTGTCCTGGAACTAGCTCTTGTAGACCAGCTTGGCCTCAAACTCACAGAGATCCACCTGCCTCTGCCTCCCAAGTGCTGGGATTAAAGGTGTGTACTACCACCGCCCAACTTAGAAATGTATCTTAATTTAAGGATCTGTCAGTGAGGTGGGAGGAGAATGTTACTTGTGGCCTAATGTATTCCTAATAGTTCTCAAGGGATGTGTGAAAAGAACAAATGTCTGGCAACGATCAAGTTGGGGGTGGGGGTTCAGACAGACCTGCATGGCTAGGGCAACTGTGTTCAGCAGGATGAGCAGAAACATGAGGTACTCAAAGGCGGCAGAGTTCACAGCGGCCCACACACGGTACTGATGGGGATTCTTGGGGATGTATCGGCGGAGTGGCTGGGCTTTGAGGGCATATTCCACACACTGGCGCTACATAATGGTATAGGGGGCATGAGTGAGCAGAGGAGGTTCACAAGGCAAGGAGAGACAGGTTGGTTGGCCACTGGTGAGGAGAGAGAGTCACCTGGTTCTTGTCCAGCTCACAGTTTTGGTATTCCTGCTCTCCCTGGGCACGAAACGTGATGATAACAAAGCCAACGAAGATGTTCATCATGAAGAAGGCAATGATGATGATGTAGACGATGAAGAATACTGAGATCTCCACATGGTAATTGTAGATAGGGCCCTCATCTTCTGCGTGTGCATCTATGGCTTTGTATAGCAGCCTGTGGGAGATGGGGGAGGGAGAGATGAAGGCATGGGTAGGAGAATCCTAGCCCTGCTCAGACTTCTTCCCAGGTTGCTTATCATATTCGCCTCCCAAATTTCCTGGTATACCGACCCCACTAAATTTACAACCTAATCATTTGGGACTCCTATACATCTACAAAGTAACCCCTCAAGGCTTTTAAAGGGTCCTAAGTATTTGTATTTTTTTTTCTTTTTTGGAGACAGGGTCTCACTATGTAGCCTTGGCTGTGCTAGAACTCAACTATGTAGGCCAGGATCCCAAATCTTTGGTTCCAAACACTTCAAAGTCTCAGAGACACCTATACAGTTCCCCCAGAGAATACTATCCAGATCTTCCATGACATTTCAACATCCCCTATGTGTCTAAAAACCTCTCATCCCCATAATAGCCTCTGGAGCACCTCCTCCACGTGGTTCTCCAGAACTCCTCCACAGGCTTCTAAAGATCTTGGACCCCCATCCCACAGTCTTGAATACTCTGCTCAATTCCCCCAGAAATTTCTAGCCAATATGCCCAAAGACTTTTGCAGAGTTCTGCAAATTTCTGAATCCTATTTTCTCAGTGAACCCCTTTCGAATTCTTCCACATCTTACTTACCCCTAGTAACACTCACCCAGTCCTTTCTTTTCACCTATTACCCCTGGAGACCTTTTCCCAATTTCTAGAGACCCTTTTCTGAAGTCCCAATAGTCCTCAGTGGGGTTCCGGGCAATCCCCACCCAGTCTTTCAATATACGAGTCTCTAGAAAGCTACCCCCAAATGGATGTGGTAGCACAAACCTGAATCCCAGCACTCAGGAGGATCAGGAAGGAGGATCACCAGTTTGAGGTCAAAGTGGGCTAAATGGTAGGACCCCGACTCAAGAAAATAAGGGGTAGAGATGCAGCTTAATGTTATACTATTTTTCTAGTATATACAAAACCTGGGTTCCATTCTCAAGCATAGAAGAGGAAAAAGGAAAGAAAGGAAACCTTATCCAGGCTTACGAGACTCTCTGTACACCCTTAAGATACACTCCCACCCATTCCCAGTTGATCCCAGGCAACTATCTAGAATCATCTGTCTCGTCCCCTGCGGTCCCCAAGGCCCTGCCCCTCACGCAGGCCAGCCTTCGAAAGTAGAGACAGTGAACAGGGCCATCATGGCTGAAAGGACGTTGTCAAAGTTGAAATCGCTGTTGACCCAGAGCCGCCCTCGGACCAAGGGCCGTGACACATCTCCATCAGGGTAGATGAGAAAGGAGCCCCTGTGGATGTTGTAGACAGGCTAGGTGAGTGAGGAGGAGTGGGGAGCCATGGCAAAGGCTCTAGGGTCTTTATTATGGATGTAACAGGGCATCATAGTGTACCTAGATAGTTTGGGGTCACATCCTGCCCTTTGGTTTCCTGGCTGGATTATTGTAGACATTCAATCTCTGTCTATGCACTTCTTTTTTGTTTTTTCTTTCTTTCTTTTTTTTTTTTTTGGTTTTTCGAGACAGGGTTTCTCTGTGGCTTTGGAGCCTGTCCTGGAACTAGCTCTGTAGACCAGGCTGGTCTCGAAATCACAGAGATCCGCCTGCCTCTGCCTCCCTAGCGCTGGGATTAAAGGCGTGCGCCACCATCGCCCGGCTCTCTTTTGTTTTTTCAAGACAGGGTTTGTTTGTGTAACAGTCTTATCTGTCCTGAAACAAGCTGTTGTAGACCAGGCTGGCCTTGAACTCACAGAGCTCTGCCTGCCTCCACCTCTCAAGTGCTGGGATCAAAGGCGTGCACCACCACTGCCTGACTCGTCTATGCACTTTTTGTTTTCACAAGCTATCTGAAAAATGAGGGTACTAACAGAATCCATTTCCCATATCTTACCAAGATTAATAAATTAAATAAATGACAGTTAATCATGGTGGTGCACATTTATAATCCCATTCATTACCTGTGAGGCAGAGGCAAGAAGATTTTTAGCAAGCTTGAGGCCAGCCTGGTCTACATGATTTCCAGGTCTGCCAGGGCTACATACTGAGACTGTCTCACAATAAACAGACGAACAAATAAATAAAGTCAGGCATAGTGGCATATGCTTATAATCCCCGCAATTCAGGTGGCAGAAGACAGGAAACCTGTGCATTTAAGGCTAGCTTGAGAACTTAAGGTTTAAAAAACCCACCAAGGGACTGGAGAGAGGGCTCAGAGGTTAAGAGCACTGGCTGCTCTTCCAGAGATCCTGAGTTCAATTCCCAGCAACCACATGGTGGCTTACAGCTATCTGTAATGAGATCTGGTGCCGTCTTCTGGTGTATATATGTTAACAGAACATTGTATGCATAATAAATAAATAAACCTTTTTAAAAAATTAAAAAAAATAAAATAAATAACCCACCAAAACCATAAAAAAATCAAAACCAACAACAACAACCAAAAAACAAAAAAAAAACAAAAAAAAAAACCAAGCAAGGGCCAGTAATATGGCTCAGTGGGTAAAGGTACTTGCTGCCAACTTGATTGATCTGAGTTTGGTCCTCAGAGCCAGCATGATGGAAGGAAAGAACCAACTCCCTCAAGTTGGCCTCTGATCCCCACATGCGCAGTAGCAGGTGTACTCACCATATGAATAAATACAAGATTGTAAAAAAAAAACCACCAACAAACAAGACTAATTTCTGGAACACAGTTGGTTTATCATCACCACTGTCATGAACATTTTTGCCATCCAGGGGAAAGTAGTTCTTCAAACAGCCAAAGTTTCTTAGCACTGACTCTATGCCAGGGATGGTGCTGGCTTGCCATGCAGGTATTTACCGTGTATGTCTACTCCACGCCTCTCTACTCCTCATAAGCCCTGTGAAACAGGAACTCTTTTTATCCCCTTTTGTCAGTTGAGCTAGCTGGGACTCAGCAAAGTGAATAGACGCCTTCAAGCCTCGTGAAGTGGGTTTGAGCCAGGGATTCCTGGCCTCATGGCTTTTGCTTGAAACCACCTCCCTCTACAAACACCTCTAGAGGGAAGCTGGAATTCAGAGGAGGGGCAGGAATTGCAAAGGCTTCTGGCGTGGAATGTACGGAATGATGAAGAATGTGGAAAAGGGTTCTGGGGGGCTTTGAGCGCTTGCTGTAGTATGAAGGCCGTTATAATTATTGGGAGAGATTTGGGGGTATGTCTTAGGGCCTTTAGGGAATTTCGAGTGTCTTAGGGATTTTTAGGAAACCAGACATGTCTAGAGTCCTTGGTAAGAGGCTGTCAGTGGCTCTAGGAACCTTAGAGACAGAGCGGTCTGTATTTCTCTATGCGATTTGGAAGGGGTTCTGCATTCCATAGAGGGTGGCATCTCACTCACTTGCATTCCTTCAGGGTGTGTTTGGCCTCATCCGTGCAGCTGTAGAATTTCCCCTGTATGGAAGACATCTGTTAGACAGGTTCACCTTTCACCCCCACCTTGACAGGGGCCTCTCTCTGGATTCGCCCCACCTTGAAGAGCTGCACACCAATGCAGGCAAACATGAACTGCAGGAGGGTGGTGACGATCATGATGTTTCCGATGGTCCGGATGGCCACGAATACGCACTGCACCACGTGCTGCAGACACGCACACACGTGACTAGTGGGCACCGCAGGCCATAGCATGCAGTGGGAGCTTGGGTGATGAATATCGCTTAAGGACTTGGGCCAGGGGTAGGTGGTTGCAAGTGAAGAACACTAGTATTGTGGGCTAGCATGTATGGCTATTAACAAAGAATAAGTGTTTTCTAGGTAAGGACAAGTAGTCACATGTCAAGGACATGAGTCACTAGTATAGTCACTTGTAAGGAACACGGAGCAGACCACATGGCCAGTAGTGAAGAATCCATGGTCACGTGTTGGATTCAGGCTGCACAGTAACGTCTTTGTGCAAATGGTCGGTTGGGTCTGTGATCCTGACCCAGGGCTTGGGTCCTGTGGCTTTGGGTGAGTTGGGCTTACCTTGAGTCCCTTGGCCCTGTTGATGGCTCTGAGGGGCCGCAGGACTCGGAGTACTCGGAGAATCTTCACAACTGAGATGGCACTGGAGCTGGGGGTGGGAGGTTTTCAGGTCCTAATTAGGTCTTGGTCCTGGTTCTGGAAGAAGTGGGGTGGGCAGGGGAAGATGCTACTCACTGGATGCCAAAGGAGATGAGGGACACGCTGACCACAAGCAGATCCAACATATTGAACCAACTACGGCAGAAAGAACCACGGTGCAGGAAGGCCCCAAACACTGTCATCTAGGGATTAGATGACACTGGATTAGGCCTCAGACCTGAGGAGAACTGGTGGATAGGATGGGAGAGGGTGGCAGAGAATGTATTGGGAGTTTAATAATCACCTTTAGTAGAATCTCCACAGTGAAAATAGAGGTAAAGGCATAATCGAAGTATCCCAGAATCTGAGGAAATGAGAAAGATGAGGAACAGTGTCATTACTAAAGGAGATTGATAGGTATGTGTGTGCCTCCTTTTCTTATCTATCTATCTATCTATCTATCTATCTATCTATCTATCTATCTATCTATCTATCTATCTATCTATCCACCTATCCAAGACAAGCCTTACTCTGCAGCCCAGGGTGGCCTCTGAGTTGCAGTAATCGTCCTGATTCAGTCTCCTAAGTGCTAGAAATCCAGTCAGGTACCACCGTGCCAGCTTGTGTGTGCACCACTCTGTATAAGCCTTGCTCGCCCTCATCCTTCCCTCTTAGCATTAGGAAAGATTTTTATATGTGCCAAAGTTTGTCCATTTGAGATGAGGACTCAGATTTAGATTCCTTTGTCTCTACCCAGCTACACTGAGTGCCCTTGGCCTGTTTAACCTCTCTGAGTTCTCCCCCATCCCCAGTCAAATCCTGCTACCCTGCCCACACTTCTTGGAGTATGAAAATGAGTGCTGGCACGGTATTCTCCACCATTACTGGTCCTGTCCTCTAGCCCAGTGAGGAGTCATCTCCTTGTTTCTACTCTGGCTTGAACTTGTGCCGAGGAGAATGCCCCTGTGAGTTCCTCCTAGCCTTCAGCCATGGGCTTACATGGTTGCGGAAGGAGTGGGCTCGGATGGGGTCCTCAGCGGCCAGGGACACACTGCTGAGGATGATGAACACCAGGATGAGACTGGTGAAGACATGGTGATGTATGAGAGTGTGGCAGGCCTTCCGAAGCCTGGGGAGTGGGGGAAAGTCAAGGATTAGAAACCAGGATCAGTGTTTACTGGGAGACCCCAAGGGATACATCTGTGCCCATTGCCTCCTGGGTAGTTCTGGGGCTCTCCTCCTGGTCAGTCCCTGTGGTTCTACCCTACTGCCCCTTCTAGCACTCACGGGTTGGTTTGGCTGAGGCAGAAGAAGGCACTGCCTTCAGGAATGGGTACCACCTTCTCCTTGGGTACAACTTCCTGCAAGAGTTCCACATGCCCTTCACCACCTTCCTCCTCCTCCTCCTCTTCCTCCTCTTCCTCTATGCATGGTTCTTAAAAAGAGCAAAAAGGGAAATTGGCTGAGAGAATCTATGGAAAGCTCCTGGAACTGTGCTTGACGCAGGATGAATTCTTCTCATTTCCTGCTCAGAATCTCAGCTTCTCGGGGAAGAGGTCTTAAATCCATGCTTAGCTTTTCCAACAGTTTCTGGGACGCACTGAGAGCCTGGTGAGTGTGCTTAGTGAGTGTGCTATATACACACAATTTGATAACAAAGGCTCTGAGAAGGCCCATGGTAAAATTAAATGTCCATTCCTCTTGTTTAACCTCGTTTTCCCAAATGTTGCCGGCTAGGGACCAAGCTTATTCATTCATCACAGAGTAATTACTTTTACAGTCATCAAGATTGTACTTAGGGCCTGGCACTCTACCATTGAGGTATATCCCTAGTCCTTATTGGTGTGTTTATTATTTTTTCTGAGATAGTGTCTAGTGTCTCTAATATAGTCCAGGCTGACCTGGAACTCACTGTTTAGCACAAGGTGTTCTTGAATTTGTCACCTTTTGCAAGATTTGGGACTGCAGATATGTGCTACTATGCCTACTGCCTTCAGGATGACCTTGGAAGAGTCTGATGGCCAGGAGTTCTCTGCCTGAGTCCTCTTTCCAAGATTCCACACCTCTTCCACCGGAAGCAGACCTGACTACTTGCCTGCTCCTGCACTCTTTGCACCCTCTCCTTCCTCATTCTCTCCGCCAGGCACCTGGAGACAGGAAGACTGGAGTCATCGATTATGGAAGAGACAGGATAATATGGAAATGCATCCACAAAGGATGGGGTTAAAACCATGTACACGTCGATAGGTATGGGTGTTAGGAGGAGGTATATCTAACACCCAGGCTTTGTTTCCTTAAGATTGATTTGTTTATTTTGCTTTTTTTGAGACAGGGTTCCTCTGTGTAGCCCTGGTTGTCCTGGAACTCACTCTGTAGACCAGGCTGGCCTCGAACTCACAGAGATCCACCTGCCTTTGCCTCCTTAGTGTTGGGATTAAAGGTGTGTATTACCATTGCCCAGCTTTAAGATTTTTATTATTGTTGTTTTTTGATGATGTGTGTCTGTGTGTGGGTGTGTGCATGCAAATTCAGGTGACCTTGGAGGCCAGAGGCCTTAGAACTCCTGGACCTGGAGTTACAGGTAGTTGTGGTCTGCTTGGCATGGATCTGGGAACCAAACTCAGGTCCTTTAGAGGATCAGCAAGCACTCTTAACTGTGGATCCATCTCTGAAGCTCTCCCATCCTTTTTTTTAAAAAAGGGTCTCACTATGTAGTCCTGGCGGCCTGGATCTCGCTATGTTGACCAGACTAATTTAAAAATCATAGAGACCCCCTGCTTCTGCTTCCCTAGTGCTGGGATCAAAGGCATGCATCACCACAGCCAGGCTTCTAACTCACCAACACTCTGCTCTCCTGTGGGTTGTGTCCTTCACTGCTCTTCTCTCTGTCAAAGAAAATAAGAGCTGATGGCAGCAGGTGGTAAAAGATGGCCAAGGCTGGGGTGGACACTGCTATCAGGATATTTATTCTTGAGACTGCCCGCTTTTGTTCCCAGTGCCTAGAGTCTATTCTCACAGCGCGCAGAAGGAACCTGTGAAATCTTTATGCTCCCATGCCTAGTTCTACCAAGAGCAAAAGTCAAAACTCTGATCTTGCCCTTGGATATCCCCAGGCTGGTCTTCTTATTCCTCCTCACATCTAGCCACATCTCCTATTGCTGTCTCTCCCTGCCCCCCCGTGCTGCATTCCTACATCACTGGTGGTTTATATCTGCTTGTGGATGGCACTGAGATGGAAACCAGAACTTCAAGCAGCTACATTTTCTTCCTCTGAGCTAGGTCCTGAGCTCTAGTGTTCTGTTGTCAATGCGCTAACAACACCACAACTTCAAAGGAGCAATCTTTTTTTTTTTTTTGAGTCAGGGTTTCTCTGTGTAACAGTTCTGGCTGTCCTGAAATTCACTCTGTAGACCAGGTTGACCTCAAACTCATGGAGATTTGCCTGTCTCTGCCTCCTGAGTGGTAGCTTAAAGGTGTGCATCACCATCACCAGGCAAAAAAGCAATCTTATTGAACCTTATATCCTATGCAGTCTCAATGTGGAGCCCAGGTTGGCCTTGAACTTCTTATCCTCCTGACTCAGCTGTTCAAGTGCGGGCAATATAGGTATGGCTTTCTAGGCTTGGCTTAATTTTTTACTATTGCTTTGCTTTGTTTTCTGTTCCTTCACTACTACTTATTATTAACTTCCTTTTTTTTTTAAAGACAACTCATAACTGGACTGGAACTCACTATGTAGACCAGGATGGTCTCTGACATGGAGAGATATCTTCTGCCTCTGAGAGCTGGAATTAAAGGCATGTGCTACCATACCCGGCTTACTAACATATTCTTAAGATTGTATACCTATATTCTTGTAGTTTGCTTGCCTTCCTCAACTACAAACAGCAAGGACTCTGTGTGCCTCAACCCATGCTGTCTCCCTAGCATTTGCATCAGAGCCTAACACAAAATTATTGTGTGTATGCTCCATAAATTCATGTTGAAAGAATGAATGAATGAGGCCTGTAGCTGGAGGTGGGTGCTTCCAGCACAATTGAAGTCCTGTGGAATGTGTGTGTCTGTGTGTGTGTGTGTGTCTCTCTCTCTCTGTGTGTGTGTGTGTGTGTGAGAGAGAGAGAGAGAGAGAGAGAGGGAGAGGGAGAGGGAGAGGGAGAGAGAGAGAGAGAGAGAGAGAGAGAGAGAGAGATCCAAGTCAGGCCAATAGCTTACCTGCCCTTATCTTTGGCAGTGCCTGCATCTCCACTGGCGAGGTTATCCACAGCAATGGCAAGAAATACATTCAACAGGATGTCTGGGGTGAGTTCAGGCTGCAAAGATGGAGAAGCAGCCTGCCTGTGGACTGCCCAGCAACCCCTCCACCCCTCACCCTGCTCTATCCTGTCTCCCAAAGTTCTGAGGATACAGTTGCCACAGATGAAGAGGATGATGAAATAAACACACACCAGCATCCCTGGGAAGAAGGGGCCACCGTAGGCCATAATGCCATCATACATGACGACGTTCCAATCTTCACCTGTCAGAATCTGGGGAAGGAAGTCATCAAAAAGTTCTTGGGACCCACCTATAACTCCAGGCCATACCAACACACACACACACACACACACACACACACACACACACACACACAGAGAGAGAGAGAGAGAGAGAGAGAGAGAGAGAGAGACAGAGAGAGAGAGAGAGAGAGAGAGAGCGCTCAGAGTCTCCAAGCCATACCTGAAAGACAGTGAGGAGGGCTTGGGGGAAGGTGTCAAAGGTGCTTCTCTTGGTGTGGGTTTGATCGAAGTTGAACTTGCCCCCAAATAGCTGCATGCCAAGCAGGGAGAAGATGATGATAAAGAGAAAGAGGAGAAGCAACAAGGATGCGATGGACTTCATGGAATTGAGCAGGGATGCCACCAGATTGCTCAGAGACGCCCAGTGTCTGCAGCAGAGACCAAAAGGGGCAAGGTTGACGTTTCGTCCCCTTCAGAGTCCAGGCAGGCCTCCAACTTGGGATACACTGGCGCACATGGGGTTAAAATAGGTTGTGGTGCTGAGGTTGGAGGTGACTTTTGGAATCAAAGCATGATAAGAGTAAGAAAGGACGGAACCTTTAAGTTTGGAGTTAGAGTTGGCATCCAGGGTGTGGCAGGAGGTAAAACTAGGGACGAGGTATAGATACAACTGGGTTTCATGTCGGGACTGGGATGAATTGGGCATGGGGTTAGGGTGATTTGGGGTTGGAGGAGTTGGAATAAGGTTGTGGTTGAAGGTTGGTATAAGGGAGGGAATAAAGAGGAGCCTGAGGCTGGGGAGAGCGGAACATGGGATTACAGTTGGAGAAAGGCTGCTGGCCAGGGGTAGGGATGCATCAGCGAACTAAGAATGGCACTGTGGTTGGTGCTCAGTGAGAGGACTGGGGCTGGCAAGTAGGGCTGAGGTGGAGGTTGGGTTGGGTTTGGGATTAGATAGTGGACCTGTGCAGGGAATGTAGTTGGGGTTGGACTTAGAGAGGACAGTATGGCTGGGACTGGTGATGAACATGGAGATGGGCTTGGGGGTAAACTCGTGTTGGCCAATGGGATGGAGATGGAGGAGGCACTATTCCCAGGTGGCTCTCCTCTCCACAGGGATGGGAACTTGTGCATGCTTTGCTTTCTGGTGTTTCCCTAGAAACTAGAAGGTCAGCACACAACAGTAGGTACTCGATGAGTGTTTGCTAAATGAATGACGAGACTGACAAGATTGTCTTCGGAGCTGGGGTGTAAAATTGGGTCTGCATTTTGGGGCCCCATGCATACATACCTGGTGACCTTGAAAATCCTGAGGAGGCGCACACATCGGAGCACTGAGATCCCAAGAGGCTGCATGGCTCCCACCTCCACCAACGTGGTTTCTAGGATGCCTCCACAGACCACGAAGCAGTCAAAGCGGTTGAAAAAGGAGGCCACATAGACAGAGGGGCCCAGACCATACAGTTTGAGAAGCATCTCCACCGTGAAGAGACAGAGCAGCACTTTGTTGGCATACTCTGCAGGGAGAGCGGGGAGGGTGACTGAGCTGGCTATGGCAACATGTAGGATGCCAGGAGCTTTGGGTAGCAGGGAACAGGCTAGGTATGGGCTAGCGTTTAATTAGGGTTAGGGACTGAGGTGAATTTGTAGGTTTGGAGCTGGGGTAGAAGATAGAGTTGAGATGGGTACCAGAGTCAGCCTTTGTGAGTCCAAGACAACTCCAAATTCAATGGTACAGTCAGTATGTAGGAGTTATTATTTTTAAATTGTTTTTTCTATTTATGTCTTATGGTTTTGGTTCTGGGTACCGTACCCAGGGGCTCACACAGTTACTTTACCAGCTCCAAGCCTGGGGTTTCTTTAGGACTGAGCGGGTTTGGGGTGGGGTTAGGAGCAGGATCAGTGGTGAAACTGGGGTTGAGATTGTACAGAATAATGACAACAGATGACACAATTTGGGCCAAGCAATAGCTAAGCTGAGTTCCTTTAGTCGCCCCAACCACTCTGGGCCGTGGGTAGTTCGAAGTAGCTCCATCTTGTGCGTGGGAAAGCTGAGATACAGAGGAGTTGTCCATTTAACCTGGTGTTAAGAGGCCAGGTTAGAATCCTAGTCTGTCCCTTGGGGGCTGAGTCCTGGGGTTAGTTACTTAACTTCAGTGCCATGGTGAGCAGGACCCTTGGCCATCCTTAGTACATAGGTACTAAGTAAGGTTCTAGCAGAACACAGTTTGAGTTTGGACATGTGAAACACTGAGATTGGAGCTTTATGCACACAGCAAGTACCACATAAGTGTGGTTTGCAGGGTGAGATAGGACAGGTTAAGATTTCTGTACTCATCTGGATTGGAAGATCTGGGGGTCTAAGATTCCCTAGAGAGCCTGCATTTGAACGCCTGGAGTGGAGGGAGCAAGGGGTGAAGAAGAGAGCTGGCAGGCTGAGGCACACCCTGGGTCTGGGTGAGCCACACAGGCTGCCCATGGTGCTCCGAGGCGATGGTCAACGTGTTGAGGAAGACGAGCAGCAGAACAGCCCAGTAGCAGGCATTGGACTTGACAGCCCGGCGGCAGTGTGCACGGAGGCTCCGATTGGCTCGGCGGAAGTGGCGACTGGGCAGAGGAGAGCCCATCATCATATCACTGAGATGGCTTAGGTCAACCCGGGGTTCAGGTCGGGGAGCTCGGAAGTCCAATGATCCTTAGAGGTGGACTAGTCTTAAAGTCGTGGGGTCAAAAGGTTGCACACTTTCACAACTTACCAGAGTTTGGTTTTCATGATCTTGTTTCTAGAAAGGATGGGAAAGGGATGGGGTGTTATAAGGGGATGAGAGGAAATCAGCATTGTGGGTAGAGGTCAGGGCTGAGGACATGATTTGAAGCTAAAGTAAGGATGGAGATCTGGGCTACTTAGGGTCCAAAAGCTGGGATCCCTTACAGGCAGCGTGTACAGCTGGCCAGAGACCCCTCTTCTTCATCCTCATCTCCTGGGGTGTCTGCCATGGAGCCAGTATCACTGGCTGGGAGGCTGGCTGTGGGCAAAGTGAGGACAGAGGTCAGGACCCAAAGGCCTAGGTCCCACGTTCGGCTTTTCCTTCTGTCTACTCATCCCAGCTCTACCCTGCCCCTTGCCTGGTTGGTTCTCACCATGGCTGCTGGTGGAGTGTGTGGAGCGGGTAGAGTGGCTGAACCATCGTAGTCGTCCACGCCTCCTATTGGTCAGTTCTGACAGCTGTGGCCCTGTGGGGATAGATAAGACTGGGAAGGATGACCCGGAGGCAGAATTAGAGTCAAATCTAGGGGGAAAAGGGGCTAGTTGGGGTCTGGGTCTGAGTCTGGGATGAGATTCTGTGTCCTGAGTCAGATCTGGGACAAAGCCTAGGGTGGTTGCAGGCTTGGTCTGGGTCTCGGGAGGACAAATCACATCTGGGGTAGGAATGAAGCTGGGTCAGAAATGAACTGCCTACTATGGCTGGCCCGTCCCTCTTCAGCAAGAGAAGCCAAGTTGCCATCTATAGAGGAGTCATGGAGGTCTAACTCTTCAGCCTGTGTGATCCAGTCCAGGTAGCCTCGAAGGTCCTCCTCCATCTGCTGCTTCTCCCGAAGCTTCTGGAAGTCTCCTCGTGCTTTTGCCTTTTCTCTTTCTTTAGAGAACTCCCTGGAGGAGGAGGGGAGAAGATTACTACATGGGGCAGGCACACCAGTAATCTTGTCTGTACCACCCCACCCACAGTAGCTTTCTCATTGTTCTTTGGATATGCCGAAGGCATTCTAGCCGCCAAGCATTTGCGTTGGCTGTTCCTGTGGCTTAAAATATCAACACCTTCTCAAGAGGTATTTCCTGATTTTTAAAAGAAGTACATTTATTTAATTATTGTGGGGGGAGGCTGGGTGGGTGTGGGTGGCAAGTAGATATCATGACCTGTGGACCAGAGAACAATCCAAGAGAGATGGTTCTCTCCTACCATGTGGGTCTTGGGTATTGAACTTAGGTCAACAGACTTGGCAACAAACGTCTTTACCCACATAGCCATGTTGTTGGACTCGGATTATATATGTGTGTGTGTGTGTGTGTGTGTGTGTGTGAGACAGGATCTCAAGTAGTCTAGGCAACCTTGAACTTGCCAAGCAGCCCAGGCTGATCTTGAACTTGCTATGTAGTCAAAGTGATTCTCCTACTTCTGCCTCCTAAATTCGGAAATGACAGATGCATATCCCATGCCTGGTTTGATTATATTTTTGAGATAGTGTCTCGTTACTAGCTCAGGGCCTCCCCAAACTTGCAACGTTTCCTGCCTCTGAGTGTTGGGTACAGGTGTGCACTGATATGCTTAACTCTGAGGTTCCCATTTATTTTCTTTTTAAAAGTATTTAGTATTTTTGTGTATGCGTACGAGCCTGCCTGACTATATGTACCCCATTTGCATTCAGGAGCCCTTGGAGGCCAAAAGAGGGAATCAGCTACCCCAGCACTAAGAGTTACAGGAGGTTGTAACCTGTCATGTGGGTGCTGGAAACTGAACTTAGATCTTCTGCTAGCAATCCCCCTTTTTGGAGACAAGATCTCTTTACATAGGCATGGCTGTCCTGAAACTCACTACATAAGATCAGGCTGGCCTCGAACTCACAGAGATCCACCAGCTTCTTCCTCCCAAGTGCTAGGATTAAAGGTGTGTGCCACCACACCCAGCTCAGGCAAGGATTCTTTACCTAGTCATCTTTCCATTCCCTGATGTTGCTATTTCTAATTGTAACATCTCCCTGTTCCTCTTTATCTTTTGTTTCTTTCCATGGTACACATTGTGTGTAATTTACAGACATTTACTTATCATACGCTTCTATTATCTGTATCTTCCTACAAAAAATGCAATATCCAAGAAACCAGGGGGTTTCACGTTTCTTGTTCCATTTCTCTAGTAGCACCTGGCACACAGTAGGTGTTTAAGATGGAAAGACTGAAGGAACACATCAGATTCTCTTTGGTAGTGCAGGGATTGAGGCCTGAGCCATGGACATGCCGGACAAACGCTCAGACTTTAATTTTTTTAACTTCAAAGATTTGAGGCAGGGTCTCACTAAGTTGTCCAGGCTGGTCTGAAATTTGAGATACTTCTGTCTTAGCCTTCCAGATAGCAGCGATTACAGGCTCGTGCTACCAAGCTCAGCTTAGATGTGAGTTTTTGAAAGATGCTTAGGAATTTGACAGCACAAAAAGTCAGGGGGTTTGTAGGGGAGAACATCCAGGCTTCTCACCCACTTAGGACGCCAAGCACGAGGTTGAGAACAAAGAAGGATCCGAAGATGACGAGGCTCACAAAGTACACCCAGGGTAGCTCATACCCCATGGCATCCTGCATCTGGAGAGAGAGCACATTCCCCTCTTAGCATGCAGACACGACAACCTGAGCTGGCAAAGAAGGGCAGGCGCAGCCTCTAAGCTGTGTTGAGGGCTTGTTCGCCTCACCCAGTAGAGGACGTCTGTCCATCCTTCCATGGTAATACACTGGAATACAGTTAACATGGCAAAGAAAAAATTGTCAAAGTTCGTTATGCCACCATTGGGCCCTGGCCAGCGCCCGCGGCACTCAGTCTGGTTCAGTGTGCATGAACGCCCAGAGCCAGAAGACACACAAGGTGATGGATCCTCCTCTGCCTCCATATCTGTAGGAAAATTGAAGCCGGAGCTATTAGGCAAAGTCACACACTAGTTCCTGCCACTCTGCAGCCCCGTCTTCACAGGAAGTTTGTTTGGCTGCTTGAGGGGTTTTTAAGGCAAAAGTAACTCTTGGCTCCTGTGCTAGAATCAAAGCCCTGGAGGTATCGATTTGAACCACTGGGATGCTGAACCCTTCCAACATGGATCTGGGAATTGTGAAGTGTAAATCCTGTATAGAATCTTAAACATCCTCGTTAGTATAGTGGTGAAAAAAGAAAAAAAAAGAATTTTAAATAACAGGGGGCAGAGTCTTGTGACTGTGAGAGTCTTGAAAGGAAGGCAGAGAAAATGCTTGGACAGGGGTCTCCACAAATGCCTAAAGGCAGGTTGTGGGGTTTGAAGTCTTAAATGCCTGACGCTAGGCAGAATGGTCCTGTGGGTGGGGTCTTGTGATACCTGCACAGCCATTATGGAGAGAGGGGCTGTATTTTGGGGTTTACGGAGGAGTTTTCAATACAAGGGTGGGGTTTGGCTATACCTGAGCTTAGAGACCAAGACTTGCGAAACAGAGTGGGCTTTCTAAAAGCAAGAGAGGGCAGGGGGCATGTCCTGTCCTGTGAAAGGGGGGGGGGGGGGAGTGGCTGACCGGATCCTAGGAAGTAGCACGTCTTGTGCATGCGTCCGAGGAACAGCTCGAGTCCGATGATGGCGTAAATAATAATGACGAATAGCACCAGCAGGGCAATATGCAGCAGCGGCACAAGCGCCTTCATGATGGAATTGAGCACTATGTGCAGGCCTGTGATGGGGAGGGGCGGGCTTAGCGCTTTCGCCTTCAGCTGGGAGCCCCACCTCCAGCTCAGGGGGCGTATACACTTACTCGGTACCCCAGACACCAGCCTCAGTGGCCGCAGCACCCTAAATGCCCGCAGTGCCTTTACATCGAAGCCTCCCGGCTTTCCTCCAGTATGTGGGGCATCACCTGGCCGTCCGGGTCCTTGCTCCAGCAGCACGCTGAACAGCCTGATGGCGGAGCATGAAACCGGGAGGGGGAGAGTCAAGCCTTTGGCTCCCGCCCCTTCCCTCCTTTCCGTTTAGAAAAATACAAGTCCCTGTAACTGGAAACGCAAATGGTTTTACATATGTTAATATGCCTGATTTTAGCTGCAGAACAGGGACTGTCCGAAGCAGTCGCTTCCCTGAGCCCCAGAATTCAGTGGATTGCGAACTAGGGTGGGGTGCTCCTCCCCCTGCAGACGCGCACCCGACCACGACGATGATGAAGTCGAGTAGGTTCCAACCATTGCGAATGTAGGCGCTGGGATGGAGCACCAACCCATAGGCCACGATCTTGAGCACTGTCTCCACGGTGAAAATCACCAGGAACACGTATTCTACCTGTTCCTGAGGGCGGAGCCGGGGACGGGACGTGAAGTCGGGCCAGAGTCAGATCCGGTGGGTGTGGGCGCAGGTTAAGGTTAACAAGGTTGCTTTTGCCAGAACCAAGAGTGGAGTGAGGTGGGTCCAGGAGGGTGGGGCCTGGCTGGGTGGCTTAAGCTGTGGTTCTAAAGGAAACTTCAGTCAGGTTGGGGATGGGGTAGGCCTCACCAAGTTGTGGTTAGCAGTGTTGGAGTCGTCCTCAGGGAAGGGGATGTACACACCCAGGGCCACGCAGTTGGCAAAGATGGTCAGGAGGATGAGAATGTCAAAAGGTCTCAGGTGAACACAGTTAAGGACCCAGGAAGAGTGACGTTGAAACCCGCATATTCCTTTGGTGCCTTCTCTACCCAGTGCTGACTCTGGGCAGGATCATGCTATGTAGCCTAGTCTGCCTTTGGATTTTTAGTTCTGCCTCAGCTCCCCGAGTTATGGGGTTATAGGCATATGCAAGCATAGCCAGCTTAGTGATCTTGATCCCGGTGACTGCCATTTCTCTGGACACCCTTTCTATTCCAGTTCTTGACCCCTCTCTCTTTTTCTCTGCGTTGGGATTGCCCTCAGGGTATCTAATACACTAAATAAATACTCTACCACTGAGCTCTGTGCCCACCCCAGGAATCGGCCCCAACATTTGATCCATGGTCTCCGGTAATTGCAGTTCTCCTTCATTCTAGGCCTGATCTAATCCTTGACTCTTTATAACCTGGTCATTCTTACCCCTGAGTCGCCTAGGATACTTCCATTCCACAATGCTGATGCAGGACCGACGAAGGGGATTGGTTAAGGTGAGGCAGAAGAGTGCTCGAGGTGACCGCTGGGCACTGGAAACTGCTACAGTCTTGTGTTTGTTGTGCTGGGTCCTTCTTCTTGGGGTCCCCAGGCCTGATGCCCCATTGGTATCAGGCCCCACAGCTGGAGGCCCAGGACTCAGCCCCCATTCAGGACCAGGGCCTGTCCCATTGGCTGGACTGGGCTCTGTAGTGGTGTCTGTGAGGAGAAACAGAGTCAGGGAAGGGATGGCATACCACAATCATAGCAACTTCTTGTTCAATTCTATCCCTCTGTTTGAAGGGAGAAGAATATGCAAAACTATGGACGAGTGGAGCCTGCTTGGGTTGTGGGTTGAGGGTTAAGAATCAGTGTTGGAGTTAAGTTTAGGATGGAGCGAGTTTTGTTGAGGGATGAAGCTAAGACTGTTTTCAAGTGGGGCAGGACTTGGCTGGATGGTCACTGTTCTGTGCACTTCAACTTAAGGCCAAACTGGAGTGCTGGATTTTGGGTCAAAGTGGGCTTAACCTTACTGATAAAGGCAAGGATGGAGTTTGGTTGAGATTTTATTTAGGGTTGAAGCTGGGTATTCGAATGAGTTGGGCTTGGACTTTGGATCAAAGTGAGGAATAAATTTTGAGTAGGATTTGCGTTTTTCATTAGGGTTTTCACCACTCAGTTTCAAGATTCTGTGGCTTTGTTTCGGTTTCTGAAAGGGGTAGGAGGCCTGGTTAAGATCCCCAGCTGTCTGGTTTCAAATTCTGACTCCTATTTAGAAGTTGTGTATTGCCTTGAGTAAATTATGGAATTACCCTTGAACCTCAGTTTTCTTATCTGTATACTGAGGAAGATAATAATGGTTGACTACATTATAAGGGCGCTGTGAGGACTAAATTGAGCTCCCTGTTCATAAGAATGCCTAGTATGTAGTATTATCACTATTTTGAAAATGAGGAACCTGAGATGCAAGCATTAGTAATTTGCTGAAGTGGTCAAATCAAGCATTCTGACAATCTGACCTTCCAGTTTACAATAGCAGCAGCTGCATGCTCTCGCTCTGTATTGGTTTTGTGTCTGTTTAACCTGAAGAGGTGGCTCTGTGGTTAGGAGCACAGCACTGCTCTTCCAGCGGATGGAAGTTTGGCTCCCAGCACCCACCTGGCAGCTCACAGTCTCCTGTCACTCCAGTTGCAGGGGATCTGTTGCCCCTTTCTCACCTCGGTTGGCACTGTACACACATGGCACTCATACATAAACTCAGGGACATACATACACTTATAAAAATAAATTAATAACAATTTGAAAAAGGGTCTGTGCTGTTTCTGGGCAGCCAGGGAAAATCGGTCAGTAGCAGTACCGGTATCTAGAGGTTAGATGACCTTCAAGTTCACGATAAAGTCTGTAGCCATTGTGAGGTTTGCAGTCTAAGGTCCCCTGTGCTGGAGGTAGGGTATTGTCTTCTGGTTAGGATGGTTTAGATGAAGGTTTAGAGTGCTACTGGATTGGAGTTAGAAGTGGACTGAGTGCTAGTGTCAGGATGGAGTCAGGCTTTCATTTGGGAACCGAGGCTATGAATGAGGTTGGGGAGGGTACTGGGGACATGGGCTAGGTTGTGGTGCCTATATGGCAGGTGACAAAGAAGCTCTAAGGGGTAGCTAGGACAGGAAAAGAGTGATGATACTCTATTTCCCCAGAGACTCTCCAGGAGAAGGATCCAGGTGAGCAATGGGGAGGTGAGAGGGTGAGGGTGGACCAGAGCCCGGGGTGACTCCAAGGGTGTTCAGGGGTGGATGGCTGCTCTCACCTTTCCCGCCTTCAGATTCTGACATCCTCCTCTGGAGATGTAAGGGCCATCTGGACACCGTCCCCCTCTTCTCCTCCAGCCTTAGAGAGATTAAGGTCACAGGGCGGGGAATGATAGTGTCAGTTGGGAGGGTGAACAGGGGAGCAAATGGGGATAGTGTCAGTTGGGAGGGTGAACAGGGGAGATATTTGTAAGCCAGAGACTGGCAAGTGAAAAGGCTCCGGTTAACTGTTTACCAAATAGATACCTGCACTAAGTAGACAGAAGCTGAAATAAGAAAAAAATGTTGCAATTTTCCAATAACAAAATTTTAAGTACATTGGACAAAATTAACATGAGCATTATTATCTCTATGAAAAAAAGAGTCAAATAGTAAATATCAAAGGGATGTAAAATGGAGAAATATATGACATTTAGTGGTGATGTAAATTTTTCCCAAAGTGATCCATTTGGCATTTTGCTTTGGCTATACCAAACAAAATCCCAGCATAATTTTCTTTGGAATTGACATTTTTGACATACAAAGAACCAAGAAAAGCCAACACTTTTTTTTTAAAAAAAGAACAAGATGGGAAGGCTTGCCATATCTGTTATCAAGATTCATTATAAATCTACAGTAATTAAAAATAGAATATAGTCATGCGTGGTGGTACAAGCTTTTAATGCAAGAACTTGAGAGAAAGAGGAGTACTACCACTACAGTTTTGAGGTCAGCCTGGACTACATTGCAAGACTTTGTCAACCAAACCAAGACAAAACAGCACAACAATAAAAAACAAAGTATTGTTCAGAAACTGAGTCATGTATGTGATGTGTGTGTATATGTGTGTGATTTATACAAAAATTAGGACTATTGAGCAGGGGAGACAAAATAGGCTGTTCAATAAGTAATGGTTGCATAGATATTGTTGTGTTAATACTCTTTGGATTGCACGTGTATGTATTAGTATATTAAAACGATTCATTTATTGATTGCATGACTGACAGCTCTTTCTCTCGCTCCCCACTACTCTCTTCCTTTTTTGAGGGAGTCTCCCGGCGTAGCCCAACCTTTGCTTCAACCAGGTCCTGGGATTACAGGTGTTTTCCACTGCACCTGGTTTGGTAACTTTGTTTTTTCTTTCATCTATTGTGCGTGCCTGACAGTGGTACCACTGCACATGTGTGGATGTCAGAGGACAATTTGTAGGCGTCTATTCTTTCTCTGCCATGTGGGTCCTAGGTATCTCACTCAGTTTGCCAGGGTTGGTGGCAAAAGGCTTTACGTGATGAACCATCTTAATGGCCCAGTAATTAGGTTTGTTTATTTATTTAAAATGTATTTATTACATGTTTGTGTGCACGCTCAGACATACATGTGTCACAGTGCACGTGTGGAGTTCAGACTCTATGGAGTCATTTCTCGCCTTCTACCATGTGGATCTCGGGGACAGAATTCAGCCTGTTAGATTTGGTAGCAGGAGCCCTTATCTTGAGCTGCCTTCCTAGGAGTAGTAATTATATCTTGACCATAGAACATAGGTATTATCAAAATTCTCATTTTACAGATGAGGAAAGCAGCACAGAGGGGAACAGTCATTTTGTACACTTGTAGGCTTTTATAATTTGGAAGATGAAGCTTCCTTAAATGAAGCATTTCTCGGTCCTGTCCCTCAGCTGCTAGCACAATTCCTTTTTCCTTTGGACGAGGCTGCAGAATTTCAGATGGGAGAACTACAGCTTCCAGCAGCCATTGCGTACTCAGCTCTGAGTGTGTGCAATATACCACGCCTCCAGGCATCCCGCTTGCGCAGCGCTCACTCGCAGAACTACACTTCCCAATGTTCCTTGCGCGGCACGTGATGCTCTGTCCTCCGTGGGCGCGGAGAGCAGTTGCTACAGCGTTGCTCCACTTTCTCTGATCCGGTCCCTGACCCAGCCCCAGCAGAGTTAGAACTGACTCCAGCATGGAAGAGGCCGATCGAATCCTCATCCATTCTTTGCGCCAGGCGGGCACGTAAGTACGCAGCCCCACTGCCTCCAATTGCTCACATCCGGGACTCCAAAACCTAGTACCCCATTACCCGGGAACCTTAAAATCGAGACCTTGGCAACCAAGGGCCCCAACTTACAGGATCCTAAGCCCACCTACACCTTAACATCACGGATCTCCCAAACGTTTGACCTGGACATTTGGTAAGCCCAGAGGACTCAGGCACCTTATAAGACTCGAATCGTGGGAACTGAGACATGAAATGTGATTTGGACACTAATATGCTGGGACCCTGATATGTAGAGGGTGTAAGACACCTGCACTCTGAGATCCAGGAAACTTACAATCCAGGACTGGCACTCAGCGTCTCTAGAGTCCCTGAGACTGGACCAAGTAGAAGTCCTAGTCACAGACACCCAGGGTCTGTTGAAACCTAGGCTCTTCCCTGCCCTTGGGTACTAGCGCTTCCTTCTCTAGAAGGCTGTTTTTCCCTCTAACCCCTCCTCAAGCCTGCTGCTTTCCTCTTTAGGGCAGTTCCTCCAGAAGTGCAGACTCTGCGAGCTTTCACCACTGAGCTGGTAGTAGAGGCCGTGGTGCGATGCCTTCGAGTGATCAGTCCTGACGTGGGCTCTGGCCTCAGTCACTTGCTGCCACCAGCGATGTCTGCCCGGTTTCGCCTGGCCATGAGCCTGGCTCAGGCCTGCATGGTGAGTGCCCTCCTCCCAGTATGCACACCACCTTCATTCCCTTTTCACAGTCACCAAGTTCTTTGACACTCTTGCCCTCCTCTCTGTCCCTCTTTGTGGCTTGCCATTCATTAATGGTTAAAGCTGCCACATATGTAGCCAAACCGTGCAATTAGTTCTGACTCTACGTAGCTCTACTCATCCTGGCTGTATGACCCTAACCCTGCCGTGGCTTATTTCCTTATCTCTGAAATGGAGGTGCTAAAAGGTTGTGTGGAGTAAATGAGCTGACCCGGTTTACCCCTGGACTAGCTGTAGCCCCCACCTTTTAAGCTTGCGGTCAAGATTTCACCCCAGTGTTACATTGTATCCATTTACCTATATATCAGGGCTGAAGAAAGACTTTGATTGCGTTATATACTTCCAAACCAAGCTCTGATTAGTTGTGCCCAGATCACATGAACCTCCTATAGGGCTGATTAGCTGCTGTTTCATGGCATAGAACTGGGGAAGGGATGGTTACCCATAGAAAGGTGTTCTGTTTTAGGAAAACATCATCTGTTACATTGTATTGTGCCTCTTATAGTTACAAAACCACTGCTCTGTTAGATCAAATAAAGTGCTTCAATGAATCACCCACCCTCTGTTTCAAAGTAACTGTATCCAAGAGCTGAGAATTCTGCCTTTTTTTTGTAACTCACTTGTAACAAACTTTCTTTGCAACATTGTCCTTTAACCTTTTGATCTTTAGTTTCTGTCTGTGTAAAATGAATGTGAAAGCTAAACTGTATCAAACTGTAGCTCAGTTTTAGAGGGTGTACTTCCTGGATTCAGTCTTCAGCATTCCAAAAGCAACAACTAAATTGCTCGGGGAAGAGTTGGTAGCATAATCTGGCCACACGCATCCCGGCAGCCATGGAATGAATGTAGACACTTCCAGCATACACAGTACGTTGCTAAGTCTGTGGTGGCAGGTCAGTGGAGTACCCAGTAGACCAAAGGGGACAGGGTCATCCAGCTGTTTACCTTGGGCAGTGCTTATGCAGTTTTGGTCTGAGCAGTACCCCTGTTGGCTCTTCCTGGCTAGGTCAGCACTCTCAGATTTGCCAAACTGTTCCCATATTCTTCTGTCTAGGGCTCTTTTCCTCATGAAGTGATCAGTTTGCCCCTGTTCAGGGCCACATTCTGGAAGATGGCTTTTTTTTTTAAAAAAAAAGGTTTATTTATTAAACCTTTTTTTATATATATATATACAGCATATATATATATATACAGCATCTGTCTACATGTATCCCTGCATGCCAGAAGAGGGTACCAGATCTCACTACAGATGGTTGTGAGCCACCATGTGGTTGCTGGGAATTAAACTCAGGACCTCTGGAAGAGCAGCCAGTGCTCTTAACCCCTGAGCCATCTCTCAGCCTCTGGAAGATGGCCTTTTAAGAGAGAAGCTATGTCTTCTGCTGGGCACATAGTATGCTCAGTGGGAAGTACCAAGGTGGTGGATGGGATGAGGCTTTCTCTGATGTTCCCTTCTCAGTGCTGTCTGCCTCTGGATGTTGTGGCTCATGTTAATTTCAGTATGGGGAACCTGGTGGTCAAGGGATACCTGTGATTGTCTGGTTCAGCAGCCATGGCTTGCCAGCAGCAATGAAAAAGGGTCTCCAATTCAGCATTGTGTGTTTGGTGTCTTCCTCTCTGTGTCCCTTGCTTTTGGTATCTATTTCTATACCTGAAACACCTCTGTGTTTTGGGCATTTGTCACTGTATAAGGCTACTTAGTCAGCGCTCTATTGCTGTGAAGAGACACCATGACCATGGCTACTCTTATTAAAAAAGCATTTAATTGGGGCTGGCTTACAGTTTCAGAGGTTTAGTCCATTATTCTCATGGTGGGGAGCATGGAGGCACACAGACAGATGTAGCTGAGAGTTCTACATCTGGATCCCAAGGCAGCAGGAAGAGAAGAACTCTGGGCTTGGTTGGCACAGGCTTCTGGAACCTCAAAGCCCGCCTCCAGTGACACACTTCCTCTAACAAGGCCACACCTAATCCTTTAAATAGCACTGCTCCCTGGAGACCAAGCATTCAAATCTGTGAGCCTATGGGGCTATTCTCTTTCAAACCACCACAGCACCTCACTCTTGGAATGAGTTTCCTTATCTGTCACAACTCTGAGATCATAGATGTCAGATTTTATAAGCTTTAAGTTATGTAGCATAGACACCAGTTGTTTTTTTTTATTCTTGTGTGACCATGATCCTCTAATACAGCTTCTGTTGTGACAGAATACATGAATACATATCATAATGGTGGTTTGTTTGTTTTTTTTTTTGGTTTTTTGAGACAGGGTTTCTCTGTGGTTTTGGAGCCTGTCCTGGAACTAGCTCTTGTAGACCAGGCTGGCCTCGAACTCACAGAGATCCGCCTGCCTCTGCCTCCCGAGTGCTGGGATTAAAGGCGTGCGCCACCACCGCCCGGCGTAATGGTGGTTTTTGAGTCAATATTCTGCACCAGGCACTGTGATAGCATGATGAGAACTCATTTAAGCCTCGTGACAGTTGTCCCAGATGAGTACTTTTAATATAGTTTTTTTTTTTGGTTTTTCGAGACAGGGTTTCTCTGTAACTTTGAGCCTGTCCCGGAACTAGCTCTTGTAGACCAGGCTGGCCTCGAACTCCCAGAGATACACCTGCCTCTGCCTCCCGAGTGCTGGGATTAAAGGCGTGTGCCACCACCGCCCGGCCTTTTAATATTTTTTTAAAGAATGTTTAGGGTTTGAGAGATGGCTCAGTGGTTAAGAGCACTCACTGGCTGCTCTTCTAGAGGTCCTGAGTTCAATTCCCAGCAATCACATGGAGACTCACAACTATCTTTAGTGAGATCTGGTGTCCTCTTCTGGCCAGCAGGCATATATGCAGACAGAATACTACATACATAATAAATACATTTAAAAAAAGATATTGAAATTTTTTATTTATTTAGATTTTAGATTTTTCATTCTGTGCATATGAGTGCTTTGCCTACATGTATGTGTGTATATATGCATCATTTGTGTGCCTGGTACTGGTGGATGTCAGAAGGAGCTATTGCCTTCCACTGGAACTGGAATTTTTTTTTTTCGAGACAGAGTTTCTCTGTAGCTTTGGAGCCTGTCCTTGAACTAGCTCTTGTAGACCAGGTTGGCCTCGAACTCACAGAGATCCACCTGCCTCTGCCTCCCAACTGCTGGGAATAAAGGCGTGCGCCACCACCTCTGCCTGGCTCAAATGCACTTATCTATTTTTATGTGCATGGGTGTTTTGCCTGCATGTGTCTGTACATCATGTACTTGCCATGGAGGACAGAAAGGGCCTTAGAACATCTTGAACTGGGGTTAAGGACAGCTGTGAGCTGCCATGTGGGTGCTGGGAATCTAACCCAGGGCCTCTGGATGAGCAGCCAGTGTTCTTAACCACTGAGCCAGTTCTCCAGCCTCCCCCTGGAACTGGAGTTACAGAGGGTCATGAGCCACCATGTGGATGCTGGGACTAGAACCCAGGTCCTTCAGAAGAGCAGCAAGTGTTCCTAACCACTGAGCCATCTCTTTAGCCCTTGGTATAATTTTTTTCTTTTAACAAAAGTGAAGTACAGAGAAGTTTTGACTCATGATCACACAGTTGGTAAGAGGCAGAACTTGGGTTTGAGCCCAGGAAGTTTGCTTTGTCTTTGAACCTTTCTGGAACTCTTTTTTTTTTCTCCGAGACAGGGTTTCTCTGTAGCTTTGGAGCTTGTCCTGGAACTTGCTTTGTTGACCAGGCTGGCCTTGATCCGCCTGCTTCTGCCTCCTGCACTCTGCTGGTATTAAAGGCATGCACCACCACCGCCCAGCCTCTCTGGAACTCTTGAGAGTCCTTTCTTCCTGAGCTGTGTGTTTGCTGATCTTTTGCCTGTTGTCATTGATGATGATGGTTGTGGGAATTATTTTGTTGGTACTGGGGGTGGAACCTAGGGCCTTGCTCACATAGGCAAGCACTCTGAGCCACATCCCCAGTTCTGTTTATTTTTAGGCACTACTTATATAAGAGATAGGTTCATGACTTCTTCTCAAAGGCGGCGGATATTGTTTTCCTAAGCTGTCATTGCTCTTTTGACTTTGTTAGTTATATTTTTTTAAAGTCATTTCTTTTTCACATGGGCAGAAATCCTGTGTTTTTTTTATGGCCTTTGGATTTTGAGTCATAGTTAACAAGGCTGAACTTTGTTTTTGTTTTTGGAGACAGAGGGTTTCTCTGTATAGCCCTGGCTGTCCTGGAACTTGCTCTGTAGACCACGCTAGCCTCCAGCTCACAGATCCTGTTGCCTCTGCCTTCTAAGTGCTGGGATTAAAGGCGTGCACTGCCACTGTCAGCAAGCCTGCTGAGCTTTAATTTCTTTTATTGATCTTATAATACTGAGTATGATGACTTTGTGGCCAGAATGCCTTGGTGATGTAGGTGGGGGGGGAGTGGGAGGGTGATGGCAAGTGAAAGAGTCAGAGCAGGTGTGGTAGTCCCAGGGCCCCCAGATCAGGAGGCTCCTCTTTGATTGGCAAATGAGAGCCTGGCTTTTTACCCTCAGTATCATCATCTGGCTATACTTGCTAACCCCCAGGACCTGGGCTATCCCTTGGAACTTGGCTATCAGAACTTCCTCTATCCCAGCGAGCCTGACCTTCGAGACCTGCTTCTCTTCTTGGCTGAGCGGCTCCCCACCGATGCCTCTGAGGATGCAGACCAGCCTGCAGGTATGGGGTCCTGAATGGACTGTGTTCCCAGGGTGATAGGGGCTAAGAGAAGTGATAGGAAGGGTAGGGGCTGGATGTATCCTCGGGAGAATGGGTAGATCCAAGGTCAGAGAGCAGATGGATTCAAGGCAGGTAGCATGAGGTAGGAAATGAGTTGCCCAGCTCCCCTCTACCTCTGCTCCTCACTCCGTTCTTATCATATGGGTGTTCTTAGTGTTCCCAAAAGTGCCAGGCCAGGTCTAGCCTCAGGGTGTTGGGTCCCTGGATTATTCTTTCCTCAGATCTCTTCATAGTCAACTCCCTACTAAGTGAGTCCCACCCAAGGGGCATGCGCTGCTGAAAATAGCTGTGAACGTCAGGCAACACAAAACTAAACCCGCTTCAAACGTTAGGAGATTGTTTGGTGTGACTGAACTGCTCTGTTCTTGAGCGTGCTTTATCTTTGTAGATGATAATATCATGTCAGAATGTCAAAAGATTAAATATGCCCTCAACTCTTGTGCCTTCTGCTCTGTTACTTCAGCAAGGCCTTTCTCTGGCTGCTCTTTGGAACATTCCAGCCCCTTTTAGCAATCCTTCTCTCTCCTGCTTAGAATAGATGGTCCTAATGGTCCTATTCATGAAGTTTCTTTTCTGTTATCCTGCTGACGCTACGAAGATGGGGACCTTATCACTTTTGTCTCCTGAAGCGGTGTTTGACGTGGTAACTGGTACCTACCTACTTTAAGCTCAGTAACTGTTGGATGAGCGAGAATGTTAGTTGACTCCACCTGCACTAGGAGGCGAGGGATCAGGTGCTACAGCTGGCTTCCCAGTACTTTCAGATTTGTGGCATGTCACTCCTTCCCTATCCCCCCGACCTCCACCCCTCACCCCATAGGTGACTCGGCTATTTTCCTTCGGGCCATTGGGAGCCAAATCCGGGACCAGCTGGCCCTGCCCTGGGTCCCACCTCTCCTTCGAACTCCCAAGCTGCAGCGCCTCCAGGTGGGATCCCCACCTCCTGTCCATCTGGACTTGTGCCCTCCTTGCCTTCTTTGCCCTCATGCGCTTGCTCAGGTTGTTGCCCCCCCCTTCACTAGTACCTCAACCTAGAGGCCGTCTCTGCTCTCTCCACAGGGCTCAGCCCTCCGGCAGTCATTCCACTCCAGCATGTTGGTTCTGCCTGAGCTGAGTTCCAGAGGAGGTGAGGCTGCAGCTGTATGGATCTAACTGAGAAAGGGAGAGGAGTGTGTGAGCATTGGTGTAGGGCGGTGAAGGGGGAAGCTGACTGGCACTGTTTCTGCCTTCAGAGCCACGGGAGTTCCAGGCGAGTCCCCTGCTGCTACCAGCCCCCACACAGGTGCCCCCACTTGTGGGGAGGGCAGCCTCCCTCCTAGAGCATCACGCCATCCAACTTTGCCAGCATGTGAGCAGGGATTGCCCAGGGGATGAAGACCGAGTGTGCCGGACACACCGCCTCCCATCCCAGGTACCATCATTGTTCAGCTCTTCTCCCAAAGCTTCTGCTTCCCGTGGCTCCTCTTAGTTCTCCACATCTCATTGTCCCCATTCTGTCCCTCTCTTCTTTGCTTCTCCTCTGTGTGCACCTGCCTGAAAGAATGAATAAGGACGGAACCTGCAGCAAGGCCTTCCCCTTTGCTTGCTTTCCTGTTCTGAAAAAAATGGGCTAGTGGGGTAGTGAGCTCGCATGAGTTTTACCTGGGACTGTTGGAAGTATCCCCTGTGGGTACTGTGGGTACCGGGGCGTGTCCCTGAGCTGCCTCTGCATTTGTCACTGATCCTCATGGTTTCTGGCTCTGGGTGTCTGCACCATCTCCTACTCTTACTGTCTTTCTTGTTCTGTGGTTTTCCTGCCCCTCTCTCATCCTTTCTGTACCCATTTGTATGCTACATTGGTTTTTTTTATTTTTTGGTTCTTCGAGACAGGGTTTCTCTGTAGCTTTGGTGCCTGTCTTGGAACCAGCTCTGTAGACCAGATTGGCCTTGAACTCACAGAGATCTGCCTGCCTCTGCCTCCCAAGTGCTGGGATTAAAGGCGTGCATGACCACCGCCCGGCTGTGTACTGCTTCTTTCTCTCTGTTCACTTTTGCCTGTCCCCTCTTGCCCTCCTACCAATTCATCTTCTCTCGCCACCTCTGTCTACTTCTTAATCTGTCCCCTCTTCCCCCATATCTGCTTCTCCACCTGTCTCCTCTCTCCACCCTCCCTGTCCATTTTTGCTTTTGTATCTATCTATCTATCTATCTATCTATCTATCTATCTATCTATCTATCTATCTATCCCTGCCACCCTGGTTACCATGTTTGCTTGTACTTTCTCTCTCCCTGCCCCATCTTCTGTTTTTTAGGGGAGATTTGAGACAGGGTGTCACGATATAACCTAAGCTGGTATCACAATTTACAGTCTCCTTGTCTCTGTCTCCTGAGTGTTAGGACTGCAAGCATGTACCACCATACCCAGATACTGTTTCTTCTTTAAATTCACAGGAATTTTGAAGCATAAATATAGACAGATTGTTCTAATGATTCTTGTCTTCTAGTCTTTCTTCTATTTCCTTTCAACTTTCCCCCTGTATTTTAAAGTAAATCCCAGAGCTTGGAATGTAGCTCCATGGTAGAACACTCTCCAGACATTCACAGGGCCCTGGGTTCCATGTTCAGGATCAAATCCTAGTCAACCCAAACTGCCACACAATTTCCACTCCGAAGTACTCAAGATGATGAGTCATTACTCACAAGAACATTTTTATGTAACCCTTGTGCCATTTTTATACTGAATGAAATTAATGATTTCTTCGTGCCCTTCAGCACTGAAATGGTTTCTGTTCTTCTCTCTGTTGCTCATCTCCCTCTGTCTTGAACTCTGACCCTTTTTGACCTGGTACTCTACATTCTGTGTCTTTGCTGCCCACCATCCTTTCCGTCTCCTTCTGATCTGAAAGCCCCAGGTTCACTTTTCTCTCTTCTCACATTCTGCAGTGTGAGGAGTGAGTGGGTAGAGAAATGCTACCCACTGTGGAGAAAGGCACCCCTC
Organism: Microtus pennsylvanicus; assembly: GCF_037038515.1. Classification (NCBI taxonomy): domain Eukaryota; kingdom Metazoa; phylum Chordata; class Mammalia; order Rodentia; family Cricetidae; genus Microtus; species Microtus pennsylvanicus. The sequence goes on along the minus strand of NC_134601.1, from coordinate 132,835,505 downwards.
TGTTCTTGGGGAGCTCCTAGGCCAGTAGGGCAGGGAGCTGCCTTGGTGAGAAGGCAGGGTCCTAGGGAGCAGCAGGCCCCTATGCCTTCCTCTTCCCCTGTCTGTTCTTTCCAGGAGGATTCCCGGGCTGCACAGCAGCGACTGCACAAACAGCTGGCTGAACATCTACGTCAGAGCTGGGGCCCAGTTGGAGCCTCGACACAAGTCCGAGACCTAGGAGAGATGCTACAGGCCTGGGATGCTAGGACTACGACTAGCACCCCCAAAGGCTCCCGCTTCACCCATTCCGAGAAGTTTACCTTTCATCTGGTAGGTAGGCCAGAGTGGACAGGGAGTGTGCTGATGGCTGCCTTGAGTGTTGCTTTCCGTATTAACACCACCGTATTCCATACAGCTTCCCTGTGCCCACTGAGTAGGCCTTCCAACTGGGAGACAGTGCCCAGAGGGCTCCCCTAGCTTCTTGGGTCTTGAGTGGAGAAAGGGCAGATAGGTGGTGGGACTTGTAAGGGGGCGTGCAGTGCTCCCAGCACAGATCCCATCTTTCCTTTGGTAAACATATTTCCTTTGGGAACATCTCTTTTTCCTTGGACACCCACTCAGAGGAATGCCTGTTTTTCTCATGGACATTTTGGTCAGGGTGGTTACAGAGTCGGGGTGGTTATGGAGTTGGGGGTAGTTAAAGGGTCGGGGTGGTTATAGGGTTGGGGTGGTTACAGGGTCGGGTGGTTACAGGGTCAGGTGGTTACAGGGTCGGGGTGGTTACAGGTTGGGCTGGTTACAGGGTTGGGGTGGTCAGGGTTAGCCTCAGGAAGGTTTCTTTGTGGTCAGCCACTCTAATCTGCAGTTACAAATGGTGTTTTATTCTCCTGTAGTCACAGTCTGAAAACTGTCACTGGTTGAGCAGACATGGGTACAGTGTTTGGGGGTGCTTTGGGGTTTGAGGCGGAGCTGTGAAGGCTGGGACCTTGTGTGACTAACAACCAGGCTGCTACTTCTATCCATAGGAGTCCCAGGTCCAGGCCCCCCAGGTACCAGATGTACCATCTACCTCCCAGAGGCCTGAACAGGTAAGGGGAGAGAGAGAGAGAGAGAGAGAAAAAGAGAGAGAGGGGGGTCAGCCAGGCTATTGCCTGTCTTCTGGACTTGGTGGCTCCACCTAGACGGGCCTATGCTTCCCAGGACACACGGGCAGCTCAAGAGCAGGAGTTAGAGTCCCTTCGGGAGCAGCTGGCGAGTGTGAACCACAACATTGAGGAGGTCGAAGCTGACATGAAGACCCTGGGAATCAACCTTATGCAGGTAAGGGGCTGGGAGAGTGACGTGGGCTGGATCAGGTCAGAACTAGGGCCTTGAGAGCTGATCTGAAAAGGTCTGTAGATGCCAGGCTTATTAATGGAGGATATTAAGGATCTCTAATATTCTTGAAGGTCTAGGAGAATTTGTGGGGCCAAGAAATATGTTTAATTAATGGCTTGGTGGACCTATAGGGGTTAGAGGCACATTTGGGCACCAGTCAGGCTTTGCAGGGGGGCATAGCAGCTATGGGCATCAGTGGAGTAAGATGGGTCTGTATGAGCAGGGGCTTGCAGGGCTTCTCAGGGCTTCTGGCTGTCAGTATGGAGCTGAAGATCCTGAGGCCTGTAGTAGATAGAGGCCATGGAGTGATCTTTGAGGCCTTGAGCTGGGCCAGGGCCATAATGGGCTCACTAGGATTATGATCTGTATATATATATATATATATATATATATATATATATATATATATATATATATATATGACTGGGAGCTTGGCTGTGAGTATACCAGGTGGAGACCGAGTGTCGACAAAGCGAACTCAGCGTGGCTGAGCAGGAGCAGGCCCTACGCTTGAAGAGTCGGGCGGTGGAATTGCTGCCTGATGGGGCTGCCAACCTCGCCAAGCTGCAGGTGGGCTGGGATTGGGGTTGGGCCGAGAGCGGTGGGGTGGATGGATCTAGCCTCTTTTGACATATTTCCCTGACTCCTGCCAGCTTGTGGTGGAGAGTAGTGCCCAGCGGGTCATTCATCTAGCGAGTCAGTGGGAAAAACATCGGGTCCCGCTTCTTGCTGAGTACCGGCACCTCCGAAAACTCCAGGATTGTAGGGAGGTAGGTGGTGGAGTCCTGGGCTCTGGACGGAGATGTACTGCCTCCACTGGGGGCTGTTTCTGAGCTCTGCTCAGTGCCTTCTGTCTATGGGTTCCTGGTAGCTGGAATCATCTCGAAGGTTGGCAGAAATTCAGGAGCTACACCAGAGTGTTCGCGCAGCTGCAGAAGAGGCTCGCAGGAAGGAGGAGGTCTATAAGCAGCTGGTAAGGCCAATTTTAGGGCCCTGGGCTGTAACTGGGGGTGGAGTGTGGGGCTTGGGCTCATGCCTGCCATGTTCTTGTCTAGGTGTCAGAGCTGGAGACTTTACCAAAAGATGTGTCCCGGCTGGCCTATACCCAGCGCATCCTGGAGATTGTGGGCAACATCCGGAAGCAGAAAGAAGAAATCACTAAGGTGTGCCACTATGGCTCTGATGGGTGGATCACAGATCACGTGGGCAGTCAGGTGTAAGGTAGTTACACAGGGACTTTATGGTCTCTGGTAGGCAGAGCTGCTCAGGTACACTCCAGCACATAAGAGGCACATACAGTATACCCCAGACACCCCAACACAGTGATGCAGGCCCTGACTGGATGTAAGTGCAGGCGCATGAGTACCATTGCTAGCCAGCCACCGTGCCCTAGACATGGACTGATGGCTGCCCTGATTTCTGCCAGATCTTGTCGGACACAAAGGAACTTCAGAAGGAAATCAACTCTCTCTCTGGGAAGCTGGACCGGACATTTGCAGTGACTGATGAGCTTGTGTTCAAGGTATGGAGTGGGTGGAGAGGGGGAGGGCGGGACTAGGCTGTTGCCTATTGCTTGGGCCTAGCTTTTCTCTCAGGAGGGGTGAAGGCAAAGTGGTAGGAAAGAGTGAGTCTAGACGGGGCTGGCGTCATGGACAAGTGGGAACAGTTTGCTGACACGTTTGCGGTCCCTTCTGTCTTTTCAGGACGCTAAGAAGGATGACGCTGTCCGGAAGGCTTACAAATATCTAGCTGCCCTGCATGAGGTGAGGGGAGCCATGTGCCTGGTGGACTGGCTGTGGAGGGCTAGCACAGGCACAAGCAAGCCTTGCATTCTTATTGTCTCTAGAATTGCAGCCAGCTCATCCAGACCATTGAGGACACAGGCACCATCATGAGGGAAGTTCGAGACCTTGAGGAGCAGGTGAGATCTGGGAATAGGAAGGGGAATGGAGGCAGACCAGGCGATAGTTCCTTGCTTTACACTGAGAGTCTGCGAAACCAGACAACTGAGAGCTAGAGGCTCAGCCATGGGGCCTGTTGTGTCTGGGACCTGGAGCTAGCCAGTCGTCTACTCTGAGCCTTGGCTTCTAGCTTGAGGTTCCTCATGCCTAGCTCCTAGAACCCATGGTAGAAACTGTGACTTTAGGTGATGGGAAGGACATCCACAGAGGTCTGATGATGGGAAGGGACTGGCTACTGTTACAGGGATGGGGGGAGCAGAGAGTAATGCAGTAGAGGGGTAGCCAGCAGGGGCTGGGAAATGGGCCCTGCATACTGAAGATGTGTGCATTGTGTTGTCTTAGATCGAGACAGAGATGGGCAAGAAGACTCTGAGCAACCTGGAGAAGATCTGTGAGGACTACCGAGCCCTTCGCCAGGAGAATGCTGGCCTCTTGGCCCGGGTCCGGGAGGCCTAGAGGCCTGATGGAGGTCTCCTTGCCACAGGCAGGAATTTGGGGGTGCTGGAGGCAGTGCCCAAGCTCTGGTTCTAGCACTTCCTTCCTTTCGGCCTTCGCGTTCTCCTGCTGGGATCTTAAACCCAGATGCCTGCTTATCGGGTCCCATCTTTGATCAGGGTGATTGTCTAGCTTGGCCACAGTTTATTAGATGGGCACTGGGGGCCAGGGGCCTTCTATCCCAAATAAAAGAGAAGTTCTTCTGTGGTCCACGCTGAGGCATGGATTGGGGCTTGGGGTAGAGGACTGGGGTCAGTGGCAAGTGAGACATGGGGTAGATTTTGATGAGTCAGTGTGTATTCATGGAACTCAGGAGATACAGTGGAGGGGGCTGCATGTGTGTACATGTGTGAGTTCTGACAAGCTGTGACTTGATATTTTGGGGCATGGCATGAGACTGTGTATTACTAGTTATGCCTGTGTGGTTTTCTGGGATACAATCCTGAAGGTTCCGGTGCTGCTGTTGTGCAAGGGTCTGCATATGTGTGACAGTTAGTGCCCATGGTTCCCGATGTGGCTGTATGAGTCAGTAGGGCTGCAGTCACTATGCAACTTTGAGGGCAGGCGAATGTACCAAGGCAGGCTCTTTGTGTTTTAGGGTTTGGGTTGAGTCCAGGAGACAGGCTTATGACTGTGTGTCTGTGTCATTTTTCCACTTGGGAGTGGCCAACACAGGCTGTATGTATAGCTGGGTCTGAGGGGTTTTTGGCTGGAAAGCCTGTCTTGGGGCTAGGTTGGGGTAGGGGCTGGGCTGGGATTGGTGTCCCTCAGCCTTAAGGCGGAAGATATAATCCAGGAGGGTAGCTAGATAGGGAGCAGAGGCCCTGTCAGGCAAGACGGTGGAAACATCATTGCCTGGTCTCTGTAGATATGTCCAGGACTTGCCTCCTTGCCTCCACAGCCTCCGGTTTATGTTTTGGCCCCTGTCCATCTTCCTTTTCTTGGTTTTGAGGTCAAGGACAAGGATTGGAGCACTTGCTGGGGCGTTGGCTCCTCTTCTTGCGAAACTCAAACTCATCTACGGTCCACACCGCTCCCTTCTCACTTTCCACGCGCACAAAGCACTTGTGCAAGCTCAGGTTGTGGCGGATGGCGTTCTGTGGAAAGGGGGGTCAGGACCCCGGGCAGGGATGAGGTGGACAGTCAGGCAGTGAGTTCAGCAGACCTCAGCACTGACCTGTCCCTTTCCCGCGTGTGTTGCCCACCCTTGGAGCCGTCCCAGCCCCCACTGTAGGGAGGTGCTCACCTTCCAGGTGGCCGGGTGGTTTCGGAAGTAGGCAAACATGCGTGTGAACCAGTGGTAGATTTCATTGAGTGTTCTCTGCTTCTCTGGAGCTTCCAGGATGGCCTGGAAGTTGGAGTCAGGTGGAATGAGCAGGTTTCCTCAGAACTGTGCCTGAGGTGGGGGGGAGCCTACTCTAAGCTCTCTGCCTGGGATAGGTGTGTAGTTGTGGGTCAAGGGAGGGGAGGGAGAGGGAATGGGATGAGGCGTGGGGGCAAGGGTGAAGTTAGTAATGGGGTGGACAAAGGAAAGGATAGTCTCTAGTGTCACAATTTGGCTTGTACTGGCCTGGCTTGTGGTAGGTTTTTGGTTCAGGGATAGATCTGGGGTGAAGCTATCAAGAAGGATCACATCTTTGGGCTTCTCAGAGCTGAAGTTTGTTAATGCAGGATTCCACTCTCGGTGCAGAGAAATGCAGCAGCATAGGAGACAAGTACCCCCACCCCCAGCTGTGAGGTCTAGGCTGCCCTGCTTACCCATCGGATGAGGGTGGCATAGGTGAAAGGGGGCCTCATGTTATGGAACTTGAAATAGTCCATGTTGTGGAAGAACTCTGTCGAGGGTTTGGAATAGATCAGGCCCCGTGAGCTCCTCACACCTTGCCCTACCTTTGTCTCCACACTGAGTCCAAGGCCTGAAACCCTGCCATTAGCACCAAGGGTGGAGGGGGTGTCTATGATCACACACAGGTACTGTTTGCGGAGTGCCTGCCCGGAGCTGACTCCTGGCACCACTCTTGCCCAAACAGCTCTCCCCAGATTAAAAAGAAGTCAGGTAGCTTGTGCATCAGTTCAAGTAGCACAGCCAACATGACACCAAAGAGTTATTGTATCTGGTAAGTCCACAGCCCAGGCCTGGCAGGTGGGAATGGATTGGTTGGATGAATCCACTTGCTTCCCTTTGAGGCGAGGAAGAAGGGAGGGTTCTTTGGAATTAACTACGTCCCTCCCTCATGATGACCAAATGAAGTAGCACATGCCAAGATTAGGCATGGCTCCAGTCCCCAAAAGACACAGGGCTGGAGCTATGCATTTGTAACCATTGGAGGATTCTCGGCCTAATTTATCAGGTGCATTTTCCTCCCAGATGCTGGTGGGGGTGTGAGGGGAATGGGGAGCTCCTTTGTGCTCCCCTGACACCAATGGGGTCATCGGACAGGGTGCAGAGTACACTGACCTGGAAAGGTGCTGTTTCCATGGCTTCCCCAGAGGTGCCTCCGCACTGCAAACAGGCTGTCGGAAGCCTCCCGGGGTCCGGACCAGGCTGGAAGAACACTGCCCTGCGCGCTGGTGGCTACAATGCAGCAAGAACTCTTGTCCATTGAGGCCTGGGTGGATTTGGGAGAGAATAGTGATTGAGAGGCTTAAGCTTTAAATTTCATTTTCTCCTTTTCAAAATTCTTTTGTATTTTTATTATTAAACTTATTTTTGGACAATTTTGCACATGTCTGCAATACATACAGAGCACTTTCACCCTACTTCCTCCCCCTGTTGCTTCCTGTTTCCTCCCCACAAATCTTGCCCCTATTCATGTCTATTTATTTTGTTCAGAAATGATTATTATTAATTCTTAGAGATGGGGGTCTTACTATGTAGCCCTAGTTGGCCCAGAACTTACAGAAACTTACCTGCCTCTGCCTCCTGAGTGTACCCCCATGCCTTGTCTATTCATTTTATTTGTGTCTTACTAAATTATTTTTTCTGAGATAGTCTCACTATATATTTCTGGCTGGCCTTATACCTTCCATCCTCTTCTCTCTACCTCTGGTGTTCTGGGATTATAAGTGGGTGTCACTACAAAGTGGCTGCTATTTTATTTTATATTTTGGTTTTTTGAAACAGGGTCTCTCTGTGTAGTCCTGGCTGTCCTGGAGCTCACTGTGTAGACCAGGCTGCCCTCAAATTCACAAAAATCCACTTGCCTTTGCTTCCCAAGTTCTGGGCTTGAAGACATGTGCTACCGCACTGGTTTTCCATTTTACTTTTAAAAATGTTTGCTTGGTTGTGTTTGTTTGTCCAACCCATCTGTTTGTCTGCCTGCCCACCTGTCCATCCATCCATCTGTCCATCTACCCATCTGTCCATCCATCCATCCATCTGTCCATCCATCCACCCGTCCGTCCGTCCGTCCGTCCATCCGTCCATCCATCCATCCATCCATCCATCCATCCATCCATCCATCCATCCATCCATCTGTCTCTGTATCTATTTTTCTACTTACCTATGTATTTACCTATCTCTGTATCTATCTATCTCTGTATCTATCTATCTATGTATTTATCTACATATCTATCTAATCTCTCTACCTATGCAGGGTCTCATGTTGTGTAGTGCAGGCTAGTCTGCAATTTACTATGTTGCACAGGATGACCTCAAACTTGGGACACACTTGCCATATCAACCTCCCAAGTGCTGAGATTACTACCTAAGCCACTACTTAGTTTCCATTTTATTTTTATTTAAAAAATTGTTTTTCTGAGGCAGGGCCTCATGTCACCCATGCTGGCCTCTAGCTTATTCTGTATCATAGGATACAGAACTTGAACTCCTGATCCTTTGCCTCCACCTCTGGAGTGCTGGGACTATCGGTGTGAGTCATTATATCCTGCTTCCATTCTACTTTTATTTTAAATGAACAAAAATACTTTATGTGTATGGGCATTTTGTCTGCATGCATGTCTGCACCACATGCGTGCCTGGTGCCTGTGGAAGCCAGAAATGTGCACTGGATCCCAGTGGAACTTGAGTTAGAGAGAGTTGTGAACTGCCCCTGAAAGAGCAGCAAGTTCTCTTAATCCCTGATCCATCTCTCCAGTCCTCCAACCCCACTTTATTTTAAAATTTGCATTTACTCATTTGGTTCTATTTATATCTCGCTTGTCTCTATGTATGATGTGTGTACATCTACATGTTTGGATGTGTGTAAGTGCTGGTGCATGTGTAGAGATCACAGAGCAAGCTTGGGTGTTAGTCCTACCGTTTCACCTTGTTTGAGATAGGATCTCTTGTATGCCTCTACTTATGCCAGGCTAGCCAGCCTGTGAGCTCTGAGTTGCAGGATTCTCTTGTTTTTTTAGACAGGGTTTCACTATGTAGACCGGTCTGACCTGAATTTATAGAGCTCTGACTGCCTCTGTCTCCTCGGTGCCAGGTGCTGGATTTAAAGGCCTGTGCTACCATGCACAGCATTTTAGGTAATTCTGTTTCCACCTAAGTGCAAGGGGATTGCAGACTTGAACCTACTCTGCATCCGGTGTGGGTGCTAGGGTTCAACCTCAGAGCCTTTTACTTATACGGCAAGCACTTTTCCCATTGAACATTCTCCCCAACTCTGTTTATTTGGGGTTTTTTGTTTTGTTTTGTTTTTCAAGACAAGGTTTCTTTGTGTAGCCCTATCTGTCCTGGAACTCACTCTGTAGACCAGGCTGGCCTTGAACTCAGAGATCCACCTGCCACCCCCCTAGTGCTGGGATTAAAGGTGTGCGTCACCACCATCTGGCTATTTGTATTTTTTTTAAAAAAAACTTTTATTCTTCTCTCATATATCATGCCCTCAGTTTCGCTCCCCTCCACTCCTCCCAGTCCCTTCCTCCACATCCCCTCTCCCCCAGATCAACCCCTCCTCTGTTTCTGATACAGTAAGACTGGGCACAAGGCCCTCATATCATAAACGTGGCAACCCAGCATCTTTTAGAGATGAGGTCTCTATGTTAGTCAGGCTGGTTTTGAGTTCAAGGCTTCAAGTGATCCTCCTTCAAGTAGCTAGAACTACAGATGCATACGGTGTGTCTAGTGAGGTCAGTGTTTTCAAGAAGGCCACCACCCTCTTGTCACTTGCAGGCTGTGGTGGACCTCCATAAAGGGGCAGTGGGCATTTTGTTTAGAGTATAGTAGTGTGCATGCTATGAAGCCATAGATGCTGGGGCTGGGGATGAGCGGGGTCTGAATTGGGATCCCCTAGTATCCAACTGTGAATTTGGAAAAGTCCACTATGTCTTCTTGACCTCAGTGTCTTTATTTCGTTAGGATGACCGTGGTGGCTCCCTGCATTGTAGTATGGGAATGGAAAAAGTTCACATCGGCCAAGTGATTGGGACTGAGCGTGTGATGTGTGTGCTCACACGGGACCTACAGTATCCAGTGTTCTGAGGTTATTATCTTGAAATTGGAGTGTAGGGCCCTCCATTTTCTTTTTGCAGTGCTCCCTCTGAGTTTTGCCACTGGTGCATTGGGGTTACTGTCTGCCTTCTCTGTGTGCCTATTTATCATTGCTGGGAAAAGGCAGAACATGATGTTTTGGGGTCACAAGGTCAGAGGGTTTGTAAGCATATTGAGGAGGTGGCAATGGCCTGTACAGGCCAGGGCTTGCATATGAGAAGAGGTCATTTGGTCCTTAAGGGCCCCCAACAGTTGAGGTCTTCTGCCTCTGGACTTGGGGTACTCACCATAGCTGGAGCCTTTGACAGTGCCATCTTCCCAGCCAGGTGGGCCTGCATAGCACCCAGCTTCTCCTTTTCCAGCTCCAGCTGTGGGGATGTACACCAAAGTGAGGTCTCTACCTGGTCTTTCTTAGTCACCCCCTTGTCACCCCCTCCCTCCCTCAAGCCCTCCTTCCCCTTAACCACACCCTGCAGGCTTTACCTGCTGCTCCAGGGACTGCACCACTTCCCTCTGGAGGAGGCACTGTGCCTTGCCCTTCTCATCCAGGAGGTGATCTGCTTGGCAGTGCCTGAGCAAGGAGAAGGTTCCATGACCATGGTGGGAGGCCTCCTGGCTTGCTGTACCAACTAGACCCTTTGGGAGATTTCTCTTTAGAGTCTCAGTTTCCCTGCACTCAACCACACCCCTGTCCGTCTCTTTCTACCACACAGACTACTTTAAACATCCACTCTTCGGCAACTACTGGCTTTCCAGCCTGAGCTCAGAAAGGCACCGAGAGGCAGGATGGCATTTCAGGTGGTGGGCACAGCCTACGCAAAGGCCTGGCCGTACAGGAAGTACATCATTGCCAAGAGCTAGGTATGATTAGTGAAAGACAGAAGGAGAAGAGGACAGATAGAAAGCCGAGGGGAAAACAGCTACAGCTGTCGGGAAGAGCAGAAATTTGAGACTCAGTCATGTGTGTTGCATGAGGGAAAACAAGACAAAGCAGTTAGGTGTGCGGGTTCTGGAGCCTGGCCGCCTGGGTTCATATCCAACATTCATCACACAGGACCTTTGTTAGCTTAATTTACAATTCTGGTTGGCCTTAGTACCTTGGTGTATAAAATGGAGATAACTATCAGCATATACCTTTAGTATTATGTCTCATTCAAGTGAGGCAACCTGGGCCTAGAAAAGCCCAAGACCACAGAACCGGAGGGATAAAGTCTCAACCTTTACTACTTTGCATCCATCAGGACGATTCTGAGTTGACATGCACGGCAGACCTCGGTTCAGATACCAGAAGCCCATGGTTAGTCAGCCTACTCACTTGAGAAACTCTTCTGGCTCCTCAAAGACCTTCTCACAACCAGGCCACTTGCAGACTCCGTTGGCCAGCAGTGGATAGGATCCTTGCGGTGCAGCTAAGGGGTTGCTGGGGATGGGGGAGTACAGGATATCAGCAGAGGGGTGGGCAGAGAGAGCGGGGTTCTTCCCAGCACTGGCAACTTACTTATCTTTCCTGGGTGTACCCGAGCGTGGGAAGGTGCAGAGTAGAGCTGGCTCCCTGGACACCCATTCCAGACTGGCTACATTGATCCCTGTGGGTAGAGACGGGGTACTTTTGGGGCAGCAGGCTAGGTTCTGTAGCTGGTCCCAGAAGGCCTCTACCTTCCTGGACCTTTGAACACTGACTCACAGGACTCTGCTGTTCCCACAGAGCAGAACTTCTGACAGAGCAGCCTAAAGATGGCCATTGGTAAGTAATGACATATTTACTAATGGCAGCCATTTGTGGTTGTTAGCATTCTACGTCTTCAAGGTTCTAAGCCTGACAGTTTTTGGAGGTTGAAGTTTTCATGACTCTTAAGACCCCTCTAGGCTGGAGAGATGGCTCAGTGGTTAAGAGCACTGACTGCTCTTCTGGGGGAACCAGGTTCAATTCCCAGCATCCACATGACAGCTCACAACTGTCTGTAACTCCAGGATCCAACACACTCACAGAGACATACAGGCAAAACACCAATAAAATAAAAAAAAAAATAATGGCCAGGCAGTGTTGGTGCATGCCTTTAATCCTAGCACTTGGGAGGCAGAGGCAGGTGGATCTCAGTGAGTTTAAGGCCAGCCTGGTCTACAAAGTGAGTTCCAGAACAGCCAGGGCTGTTATATAAAGATACACTGCCTCACCGGGCAGTGGTGGTGCACCTTTAATTCCAGCACTCAGGAGGCAGAGGCAGGCAGGTCTCTGTGAGTTTGAGGCCAGCCTGGTCTACAAGAGTTAGTTCCAGGACAGGCTCCAAAGCTACAGATGAAACCCTGTCCTGAAAAACAAACAAACAAACAAACAAAAAAGATACCCTATTTCAAGAAACCAAAAGAAAAAAAAAGACCACCCCCTCGACCTCCATAGGACGGTAATTCAGAAAAGTTTATGTTATGTATGTTCAAAGATTCTGTGAAGCCATAGGGAGAAAGCTGAGATGTTTACCAGGTGGCAGGCCAGGCCGGGCCTTGAGGGAAAAGACTCCAGTGGCAGCAGAAGGTGGTGGGAGGCTGATCATGGCTGGGTTGTCCAGTGGGCGCACTTGTAGTACAGGGGTCTGAGCATGCGCATCCACAGTGGAGAGCTGAGGAACATATGGACCATGGCTCAGCCTAGCTTGGGCTTTGCTTCACAGTTTTCCTGTTTATTCCCTCTTCCCAGCCTGCTCAGGTTCCATACCTGATGCATGAAGTGTGGTCTGTCCTGGAGAAGTGCCTGCAAGTGGGGTGAGGGGCCCAGTCGGGCCCCAGAGGGTGCCACCATGACGAGGGGTACTGTAGGCAGCTGGAAGGAGAAGACAGATGCCGTAAGATGCTAGCCCTGCCCATCTTCACAGTTCTGTGTCCCATTCATCAGCTCTTCACTGAAGTTCCACGTGGTAGGAACTGTTAACATATCCAGTTCATAATGTGGGATCGGAGGCTCATGGAGACATTATTCACCAATGTCAAACAGTTTAAAGTGGTAGAGTTGGCCCCAACACTGTCACCTTATCTTACCTTTCTGGGCTTCAGCCATCTCCTCTTGTCACAGCAAAATGAGGACACAGGGCTATGCCCATGGGATCATAACAAGGTCTCCTTTTGGGACAAGGATTGGGAGGGTGGGGGAAGCCTAGATCTCTGAGGCCTGGGGAATGGGGATTTTTCTTGGCCCTATAACATCTGCATAAGTCAGACTTGCCTGGGACCCATAAACCACTTCCTGTGCCCCAGCCAGCGCCCCTCCTGCCACATGCCACAGTAAAGGTCGGCACCTATAGGCCCAGGTACCCCACCCTGCTTGCCCCTTTCTGGGCCCCGGGCCTCACCTGCAGCTGTGATGGTGGCAGAGGGTTCAAGGAAGAAGCGTGGGCCCCACCTCTCAGGTCCCGGCCTTGGAAGGTTCCCCCAGGACCCCTGGTCCCTAGGAGTTCTGAGCCCTTGGGTGCAGTCTTCCAGCTTGGCAAGACTCCTGGGGATGGACCAAGGGCCAAGGAAGGGGCCACGGGCTTGGCTGGCTTGGGGTTGGGCATTGGGTTCTTTTCAGAGGCAGGCTGCAGAGACAACAGTGGAATGGAGTCACGTGCATTCCAGGGACAGTGTAAGATATTCATCCACTTGAACCATTAAGGTAGCCTCTGATCTGAGCAGGTGTTGGCTAGGGTATGTCACAAAGGGCCCCATAACTATACCCCAAGCCATTACACACATACAGTCTACCCTGATATGTGTATGTGTATAAAACATAGATATATGTATATAGCCCCCACATGTACATGTCCAGCATACACCACACAACCCTGTTGTGAATGTGGGGCTATGGGGAGTCGGTTTGTGTCTGCACAGGCCACAGTCTCTGCCGATTCTGCTGGGGCTCATCTTAGATTCTCTTCTCATTATTTTATTCCAGTGACTTGGGCATGAGCTCAAAAGATTCAGCTGGATGCCACGAGAGGGAAGGTTCCAGGGAGCTAGCGGTACTAGTGAGAAGTCTACTGCAATAGTTTCGGCAAGTTGATGCTGCTGCTGTCAGCCTGGATAGTAGCAGAGGAGCTGGTAGGAAGTGGCTGGATACTCAGTCTCTTTTGAAGACAGCCAGGAAAAGTTGCTGGAAGCTTGGATGTCGGAGATGAGAGAAAGCATCAAGATGACGTCTAGGGTTTGGCATTAGCAGCTATCACACAGTGGGCATTACGAGAGATGGAGGATGGAGGAGCAGGGCTTGCAGTGATGTTAGTCAGATGTGGCTAGACGCAAAGGTAAGCATTTGATGCATGGGCAAACATGCAGGTAGGTAACTGAATTCAAGACTGCAGAACTCAGGGCCACAGCGGAGCTTAGTTAGTCTTCTCTGGGCTTTTGTCCTGCATGGAGTTAGCATGGCAGGTGCCAAAAAAAAAAAGGGACAGGATTTCTTGATCCAGGGCCCTTGGGAGCTCCCCAAATTAGCCACATCCCTACGTGCCCCAATCTCTGCTCTTCAAGCTTGGAATTCATACACCATCACTTTTTCCCTTAGCCATACCTCAGTCTTCTGTGTTCTCCTCAAACCCTACATGGTGACCCAGGCCCCGCTGGTGAGCCCCAGTAACTTACAGCCCCTGAGGGGCCTGGCTTTTGTTTTTCGGGATCTTACAGTTCTAGTCAGAGAGGCAACCGGATCTTCAAATGACTATATAATTCTACCCCCTTTTAATTAAAGGGATCCCCAGGTTCATAATTCTTAGTCTCTCCATAGCCTTGGACCTCTTTTTCTTTCTGGACAGGGTCTCATGTAGACTGGACTGACCTGGAACTCACTATATAGCCAGATTGTCCTTGAACTGTTTGCCTTTGTTTTCTAATTACTGGAATTACAAGTCACAATCCAGGCTGATGTCTCCACATCTTTCTCTAGAAAGTATGTATCCATGTCTACAGTTCATAGACTCCCAGCTCTATCTATCTGCACATGTGTGTATGCCATCCTCTTGTCTACTGTACTACATGGGTATACAGCTTCTGAAAACAGCCAGGGGAGCACAGAAGTGTTCTGGAAGGCAATTGCTTCTTTGCTATCATGTTATGGGGATTGTCAGAACTGTGGTCCTGGAAGAGATTGGTTTGAGTTTAGTATGGAGGTATTAAAATTGTAGTGTCTCATGGATTAAAATAGTAGTATGAGAACCAGGAGTCTGTGGAGGCTGAGAACACAGGCTTCATAGAACAGTGAGGAGAAGAGGAGCTGAAAGACCGAAGGAAGGCAGGCAGCCATGAGGTGATGCTTCTCCAAGAAAAAGAGCAGCAAAGAAAACAACCAGAAACTGGGAGAAGGCCAGGAAGAGATGACAGAAGGAGTCAACCCTGCTGACATCTTGACTTTGGCCTTCTAGCCTCAAAACTGTGCCACGATAAACTATGCTGTATAAGTCACCCAGTTTGTGATACTTCTTCACAGCAGTCCAAGCAAATGTGTATTAAGTTCCGTGAGTAGAATTTTCCACCATAGTGGCTTAGCCCTCATGGGTGGACCATGGTCACTTTCGAAGCAGTATGGATATTTGGCCAGAACTTATAAGAAATTTCCTCCCTAAACATTTCTGGAACTGGTATGACTCTGGGGAGCATCAGCACATTCTCAGAAAGGGCACTTAAATTGGATATGGTCTGTCTAGTGGTAGTAGGGACCTGGAGGGCTGGGCTGGCCAGCCAGCTTCCTGCACTGTCTGTTGGGGCGTCCCTTTTTGACTGTTTCTCAGAAGCTGCATGGAGGTTGTTTCTGGGACATAGAATATGTTTTCCTATCGGGGTCTACATCTGGGCCCTGTTGTCACAACCCCGACTTGGCCAGACTTTTCTGCCATTGACGTCATGGCGGCCGGATGCACCGGGCTTCATCGGCAACAAAGAGGAAGAGAAGGGGGCAGACAACCCACCCCACAGGTTTCGTTCCGAGAACTGACTGATCCATCCTGTAGCCGGATAGGCCCAGGGTGGGTGCAAGCGGATGTGGTAGGTGACGTCCATCTGGCCACCATGTAAACCCCAGGTTCTGTGGATCCTGTATTTCTTGGATGTCAGAGGGGCCCAAGGTTGAACACTTGGTGAGTGTTAGGCAGGCCTCATGGTTATTGGGACCCGTTGGGTCTTCAAATGGTACAGTAACCGAAACCTGGAACCATAGGATCTCATTTCTTAGAGCCAATGGATTTCAGGATGTCAGGAACACAGACTTTGTAGGGTGCCTGGATTCACCTCCTCACCATGTGGACCATTCTGAGTCCAAAGAAATGGGAGCCATGTAAAGGCCAGGAAGCCCAAAACTCTATAAGGCCTCTTGCTGGGCCTGGGATGTCAACAAGTTCTCCTCAGTTTCCTTCCCAATAAAGAAAGAGGATTAGAAGGACCCTCATGTGTCCTGATCTGCAGGCCAGGCTTTGCCCTCCTTTCTAGTTTGGGACAGTAACAAAGTTAGTACATACAAAATGCCGAGCAAAATGTCTGACTGGGAAATGGACACTTACATATGACTCCAGCCCCCCTCTCCTGGGACACTGCTCCCCAAATCATAACATCCTACCACAGATGGTAACACGAGGAAGACATTTGGCCTGGGATTCGTGGAAAGAGCACACCACCACGCTCTTTGGCAAAACCTCAGAATAGTGGTCCCCAGGACCCAGCACCAACTCTGAGGACACAGTGCTCCTGATACTCCTCCATCATTGCTAGTCTCTGGTTGGCTAGGGCTTCCAACTGACTCACTGGCCCAGGGTTTGTGAGGCTTGGCCCCATGCCATGATTATGGACCATCTTGCTCAAATCTGGCTCCAACTTGTGAGAAGGCAGAAGAGGGACTGGCACTTCCTGATAACTGCTTCCTGGGTACCAAGGGATAAACTGAGGCCACAGTGGGGGATGGCCAGAGGCACGGTCCCACTGAGATTTCTGAGATCGGAGCTTGTGTTTAACTGATACAACATCTCTGTGAGGCCTGGGAAGAATATGGGATGGAGGAAGGCCAGGGTCTTTCTGGCCTGTGTCTGGGGTAAATCATACATACATAATACACACATCCATCCAGCCTGTGTATGCACGTGCACATGTGTGTATGAATAAAGACATGGGGAAACAGACATGGAGGAAGCTACAGGTATAGAGAGAGATAGACACAGAGACATGAGATGGAACAGAAATAGATCGCAGAGAGAGACAATGAGAGCTATGAGAAATACTGACAGAGAAATAACGAGAAAAAGAGTGAAAGAGATAGAGAGGGGATTGACCCAAATGATCACTGGCCTCTGGCTGGAGGACTAATGCCCCTAGGTGCCAGAGACATCCATGGCTGGTATTGAATTGTTTTGCAAAGCAACATCAGAAAAGTATTGCCCTTGTACAATAGATAGTAAGGATCAGAGCAGAGTTAAAAGCGTTGGCATAGGTCTGCATAGAGACGATGGGATTTGCAATGAATGTAACATTTCAACATGAGGAATAGTGCAGGCGAGATTACTAAATGCTTCTGAGACAATCAGGAGACAATCAAGTGACTGGGTTGAATGATCAGACTACTTTCCCACCAGTACCTCTGCCCACTTGAAATGTCACCATTATCACCTGCTCTAGAATAATCTCCAGACCCACTGAAGACAACCGTTTTAATGTCTGTCATTGTGTGTTCCGCAATCCTCAGAAAGCTCCTCTGAGGTAGGTATTATTATACCCCCCACAGTGCATACAAGGAAATGGAGGGACAGAGAGGTTAAGTGCTGGTTCACATTCACACAGATGACTTGAGGTGAGGCTACATTGTTCCAGACAGTCTGGCTCCAGTACCCACACTTGTGAAAATGGAAAAAATGAAGCCATAAAGGAGACTGGAAGCCAGTATGGGGTGAACAGTTATTTCATTTTCAAGTGACAAAAGACTTTTAAACACAAAGCCATAGAGAGAAGCCACATGAGAAAAGAGTAATCTGAATACATAAAACACGTGCATTACAAAGCACAATAAATAGAAAAAAGCAAATGATAGGGTATGGTGGCCTGTGCCTTTAATCGCAGCACTCGGGAGGCAGAGGCAGATGGATGGATCTCTGTGAGTGAGGTCAGCCTGGTCTACACAGTGAGTTCTAGGCCAGCCAGGGCTATAGAGTGGGACCCTCTTTCAAAACAAAAACACAAAAGCACACAAATGGAGCTGGAGAGATGGCCCAGTGGTTAAGAGCACTGAATGTTCTTCCAGAGGTGGCTTCAATTCCCAGCATCCACGTGGCAACTCACAACTATCTGTTAACTCTAGTCCCATGGGATCCCACACCCTATTCTGGCCTCTGTGGGCACCAGGCATGCATATGGTGCACATGCAGGCAATACAGACATACCCATAAAATAAATAAAATGAAAATACATATATCCACAAATGATGAATTTGGAGCAAATGTTTGCTATAACGTATAGCCAATAGAAAGTTATTGTCTTTTCCAAATTAAGATCTGTAGGAAAAAAATCTTGTTACTCTATTAGGAGTACAACTCTTCTCCGCAAAGCACAAATGGCCAATCATCATTAAAAGTCACCAAAGAATGTAAAATTTGACAATATAGCAATTTTTACTTATGATGGTAAAAGATTAAAAATGGTAACAGCCACCTAAGGTTAGCTTGCATAGAAACAATAGAAAACAAGGCAGCACTTTGGAAACGCAATTCGCGGAGAGAACAACAACAAAAAGCCTTAAAAATGCACAGCCTTCTTCCCCAGCTACTCCATCTTCAGGGTCCAAGGGGTCTGTTGTGCGTCTTCGTAATTAGATGAAACCTGAATGTCCAACCACCAGCACTCAGTTCAGGCAATTCAGAGTGTGGTGTGAGGGCAGTCAGGGCAGACATAAAAGATCACATGCTCATTTTTTAAAGTATGCTACAAAAATGGTATTGATTGAATAAAGCAGGAACAAACCCCACATACAGCATGATTCTAATTTGTTTAAAAATACGAACAGCTCACAGTGAGAACTTACCATATACCAGTCACTCACAGGGCCACACGACTAAGCCTGGAGACACGAGCTCACCCTAGTCCTGAACTGTCTGTCCTCCACGGACATGCATTCTGGTCACAGTCACACAGTCCTTTGCTAAACCATGGTTGACCGTGCTGTGAAGTGCCTTTGTCAAGGGACACAAGCAAAAGAGCAATCACATGCTAAGACCGACCTGCCTGCTCACAATCCTCCTTTTGGGAAATGGAGCCCTCGAGCCATTATTAGTAAGTGCCAGTGGTGCACACCTCTGTGCTGGGTGGAAAAGCAGGTGAAGTAGGTGAGGAGAGAGAGAGAGAGAGAGAGAGAGAGAGAGAGAGAGAGAGAGAGAGGTGGGATACAGCTGCTCAGGATGGAAGGGACAGGGAATATAGGCAGAGCCTTGGAAAGACATGGACAGAGAGTGGGCATTCAAGGGAGAAAGAAAGGGACAGACAAGGAAACAGTGAGACAGGAAAAGAAGTGGGGGCATTAAGAGGAAAGAAACAAGATGCAGTTCAAGTTTCTAGTTCCAGCTGGACAACACTTCAAGTTCCCAAAGCTTTGGCATTCATAGAGACCGGCGGTTGATTAGCATCTTTAAAAAAATCCTGTCCATCTGTGTATCAAACAATCAGTTTTCTTCTTTATGCCCCCAGCTAAGGACTGACTGCGCCACCTCTCTGGCACTTCCGATAAATAGCATTAGTTTCAAAAGTCCTTACCTGGAGTTCACAGTGGCTGGGTGTTCCCAGCTGGACTCGAGGGCTCCTGACCCGCAGCTGCTCTCTCCCTGCTACTTTCTCCAGCAGAGCTGTGTCTGGTGGGGGAGAGCAGGGACACTCACCTTGGTGCAATGGACTGACAGAGAAGGATCAGCCTGGCTTGTGGGAAACTGCCACATTATCAAAAACAACTTTGCTTTTATACCGAGAAGAAAAACCACGGCGTGGAAGCCGCAGACCTCTCTCTTCTAATAATCCAATTTTTTTTGATGAGTGTGTGTGCTGATAATCACAGGGTGGGGGGGGTTCTCATAGTTTTTTTTTCTCTCTCTCTCGCTTTGTTTATTCTTTTCTTATGAGACTTAAACGGAAATTTTGAAATTTTGGGTTTTTTCTTTGCCCTTTACAAGTCATCTGAAAATATGATTTCTTCCCCTCACGACAGAGGTAAAAGGTATCAATGAGATAACAGGGCTCATGAGAAACCACAATTTCTTAAACAAAAGTGTGTAGAGTCAGAAAAAAAAGGAAAATAACTCAAAACCCAAAGGCATCCCGAGATAGGTAGAGACACCATTCTGTGCACGGGAGGATGCTTGAGGACCACTGGGTTGAAAAGAAGACGGGATATGAAGCCCAGCATTTGGATGGGAAACACCAAAGAAAGAGATGGACTAGTGCTTGGTTTCCACAGGCTTTGTCCTGCCTCAGGCCTCCGTTTTTCCTCAGGTAGAATGGTCCCCATCATTCATGTCACCAAAGGTTGGGAGATCTGGACACTTTTGTAGCCTTTCTTTCCATAGAAGACAAGAGGCGTGCAATGCAGTTCATGGAGAAAGAAAGTGGGGTGTACTCCTACCACAAATTCACAGAATCAACAAGTCTCAGAATCACTGGCTCCTAGAATCTGCTGAGAGTCTCCCCGTGAGGAGGAAAGGATCTCCACATTGATGTTTATGCTTGAGCGCTCTGACCCACCAGCCACCCACCTGCAAACAGCCCCAAAGGCCCCATACTAATGCATCCAACTTCACAACAAAGGGCTAGGGGAAGAAAGTCACTTTGCTTAACTTGAACAAGGCATCTGGTTCCATCCTTAGTATCACAAAAACGAGATTAAGAACAATTAAGAACAAAAAGTCATACACAAGGTAGCCCAAGGTTCCCATCCTGTCAGGAACAATATAGCCATAGCCTGATGATTCTGAACCCCCGCCCCCCCAAGCCTCGGTGACATTCTACTTTGAAAAGCTCCAGTTTCACCCAGTTTAGTAACACACGCCAGTAATCCCAGTATCCAGGAGGCTGAAGCAGAAGGATCAAGAGTTTAAGGCTGCCTGGGGCTATAAAGCCAGATTCTGTCTCAAAAACCTAAACAACAAAAGGAAAGCAAAGCTACAGTTTGCAAAGATTTAAGGATTCTAAGTAACTGTCATACTTTTGGTAGCCAACATTTATGTAGAATTGTCCACATTCCAGCCACAGAGCCGAACATTTCCCCAAACAATACGCTCCCTTTGGGGTCCATTTCATCATTACTGTATTGCTATTATACCGAGAAGGAAAATGGAGGTGCAACTTGCCCAGGATCACAAAGATGGAAAATAGGGATCCTTATCACTGAGTTCTGAAGTGCCCAGTTTTCCTGAAGCCAACAGTGTCGGGTTTAATTTCTAGGATTCGGTGGCAAGGAAGTTCTGGGATTTGGAGACTTCTGGAGCTCGATGCTTGTGAGCACTTAAGGTTTTTCTACAAGGTTTTGGCAGCTGCATTTCCTCACTTTGGCACAGATCTGCTCCTTCCAACCACCGCTTGACACAGATCAGTCTCTACAGATTTCTCCTGACAAGGCACAGTCAAGGTCAAGAATTCCAGCTTTTGATGCCCCGGCACCCTGCAGAGCTTAGAGTTCCAGCTGTCCAGCTGCGCCCACCGCGACCTCTTTGCAAGACTGACTTCAGGCCTGAGGAAGAGAAAGTAGAAATATGTTTTTTATTCACATACTTAATCTAGTGGCCAATACCCACTCCCTTTACCGGTTTCTTTCTTTGCCCCCTTTTTCCTTATCCCCTATCTTCTAAGGTCCACCCCCCCCCACACACAAAGAGAGTGACTTTTCTCAACCTACCTCACCTTTTTAGAAAAGACAAGCGTGGAACTGATGGCCTGGCTTTGTAAAGACAAAAGGGGAAAAAAGCGAATAGAAAAAAAAGAAGACCTAAAAATATCAGCCAACAACAACAACAACTATTGAAAAAAAAAAACCCTCAACCCTCCCTACCATTATCTCAAAGCAAAACTTTCACTGGTTGGGGCTTCTAGGTTGGTGGGACATATCTAAGACCAAACATGGCCTGTGTGGTGGTTGGAAGCCGAGGGAGGTACCAAGGTGAGAGGGAGGTACGGAGGTGGGATGAGGTCCTCTTTCTTACTTTGGAGGTCTGCAGAGATCCTAGGAGCTTAACAGATGTGGCTGTGTGAGGGAGGGGGCAGGGGAGGGGTGAAGCACATACCTAACAGGGAGTCCTAGGCAGCTGACTGTAGGTGTACCCCAAGGTTAATGATCCCTACTCCTTGTATACTTGAACCCGAATAGTCCCTGTATCTTCTATATGACTGAGACAGTTCCAGTTCCCCACCCTAGCACCTGTCTCTTTCTGGAATAGGTGCTTGCTTTCTCAGGGTTCATGGTGTGGTCTGCATCCTCCTTTATATCCCTGTGACCATCTCCCCCTTACTGCCACTCCGTGAGAAAGACTGGACAGAGAGGTTGCAGGAGAAGTGAATGAGGATTAGTAGTGACACAGATTCCCAGGAGGCTACATGAGTGGGCCTTGGCTGCGGGAGGGTTGAGGTTTTTGAAGCTGAAAGCCAGGATCTTTGCAGAAAAAGGGTTGGGGGTCAGGTTATCAGAGGGCAGAATCTCCTCTCCACCTTAACTGTATCTGCCCATGTAGGATGCTGGGGAAGAGAATCTGGAGGGCTGGGGGTTGAAGATGAATGGGTAGAATTGAACAGGTCAGGGAAAGTCCCCAGGGAAAGGGATCTTTGATACAGACCCCGCACAGGTGAGGAAGAGAGCCATGGAGAGACCCGAAGAAATGGAGGGAAGGGCCAATGTGGATTGCACGACCTGAGGTGAGTGTACTGGATTTGGGCAGCGTCAGGAAGGAGTCTGGTGTAGTTGAAGTGAGCGAAAGCAAGAGGAGCAGGAGGTAAGGTCAAAGGTTATGCCTTTTACAACATGGTGAAGGTTTGGCTTTTTCTCTAAGTCGGGAGGAAGCCGTGGGAGTGTTGGGAGCAGAGGAGGGACATCACTGTCAGTATTTAAGAGGATACCTTAGATTTCCGAGTGTGGAATAAGGGTGTAGGCACATGGGGCATAGAGCAAGAAGGAGGAGGCTACTACAGTAGCCCAGGTGACTGGCACTGGTGTTGGTTCTATTGGTAGACTGGTAGTGAAAAGACAGATTTGGCATTTTAAAAAATGGTGCTAGAGATGGGGGCCCATACATTTGCCAGGAAGTGATTTATCACTGAGCTGCACCTAACCATTCTTTAAAAGACAAGGTCACACTTGTAGCCTAGGCTGGCCTTGAATTCAGTGATCCTCCTGCCTCAGCCTCCTGAGTGTTGAAATTACAAGTATGCATCACCATATACTGCTTGGGAAATGCTTTGGATAGATAACCAAAAGGATTTGCTAAATAATGAGACTCAAAAGCAAGACCAGGGCACACACAGCTGATGCCTAAAAAATGGGCAGCTAGGATGGAGTCCTCAGATTATTTGTCACCTTCAACTTTCAGGTGGGAAAAAAAGCTCTACCTTGTTTAAATCTTCATCATTTCATTATCCTTCTGCTATTTGTAGCTGAACATATTCCTTTCATGACTCTGGACACAGACTGGAGGAGCAGAGAGACTACAAGGGGCCGAGGGATGGCCTTCCTGTTACGGGTATTGTGAAGGCTAGAGAAAAGCATCCCCTGAAGCCGGCACAAGGCAGACAGTAAGTCCTAATAAGCAAGATGGAAAGGATGACGTGTGAATGAACATGCTAGCAGAATCTATTCCATCCCCATAGGAATGAGATGTCAAAGGGAGAATGAAAGAACTAGATGAGACAGCACTCTGGGCAGAGGAGATGGTCTCCGCAGAGATGGGGAAAAAAAAGTGGGGAGAGGAAGCCACTGTGGGGTGTAAAGTGTCAAAATGAGCAAGAAGGGCAGCATTAGCCTGACTCTATCCACTGGTCACATACTGTCAGGGCCAATGTCTACTGAGTGCAAGTTAGAAAACGCTAATCCTTCAAAGACTTCTATTTCCTATGTTGTGATTGATTTTTTTCCAATGGTTCCAAGTTGGGAACTTTAAGGAACAATCAAGAGCGGTTTGGGCTAGTTGCGCTGCTCACAAAAAGGCTGGGAGGTATTTGTGTGTGTGTGTGTGTGTGTGTGGGTGGGTGGGTGCAGGACACATCCAGGGACTGATGGCAGAGCTGTTTTGTGTGTGTGTGTGTGGGGGGGTGCGGGACACATCCAGGGACTGATGGCAGAGCTGTTTTGTGTGTGTGTGTGTGGGGGGGGGGTGCGGGACACATCCAGGGACTGATGGCAGAGCTGTTTTGTGTGTGTGTGTGGGGGGGTGCGGGACACATCCAGGGACTGATGGCAGAGATGTTTTGTGTGTGTGTGTGGGGGGGGGTGCGGGACACATCCAGGGACTGATGGCAGAGATGTTTTGTGTGTGTGTGTGTGTGGGGTGCGGGACACATCCAGGGACTGATGGCAGAACTGTTTTGTGTGTGTGTGTGTGTGTGTGTGTGTGTGTGGGTGCAGGACACATCCAGGGACTGATGGCAGAGCTGTTTTGTGTGTGTGTGTGTGGGGGGGTGCGGGACACATCCAGGGACTGATGGCAGAGCTGTTTTGTGTGTGTGTGTGTGTGTGGGGGGGGTGCGGGACACATCCAGGGACTGATGGCAGAGCTGTTTTGTGTGTGTGTGTGTGTGTGTGTGTGGGTGGGTGGGTGCAGGACACATCCAGGGACTGATGGCAGAGCTGTTTTGTGTGTGTGTGTGTGTGGGGGTGCGGGACACATCCAGGGACTGATGGCAGAGCTGTTTTGTGTGTGTGTGTGGGGGGGGGGGTGCGGGACACATCCAGGGACTGATGGCAGAGATGTTTTGTGTGTGTGTGGGGGGGGGGTGCGGGACACATCCAGGGACTGATGGCAGAGATGTTTTGTGTGTGTGTGTGTGGGGGGGGTGCGGGACACATCCAGGGACTGATGGCAGAGCTGTTTTGTGTGTGTGTGTGTGTGGGGGGTTGCGGGACACATCCAGGGACTGATGGTAGAACTGTTTTGCTTTGGTCTCACACTACCGTGCAATGTTGGCTTTTAGGGGCTCTGGAAATTCGCGGGGTCATAGGGAGTCGTGGAAGGATAGGGAGAAAGGAAATCCATTCCCAGAGGCCTAGTCATTTTATTGGCTGCCTGAATTCTGATTCTATGCTCAACCCCTCAGTAGCTCAGGCTGTCCATGCACCTTCTTTCCACTCTAACCTACGTATTTGGCCACTTACACTTTCCTTTACATCACCAACACTACCTTCCTTGGCTTTGTTTTCCCATTTTGCCTCTAGAGTCTCCATCCGGCTACATTATCCCGTTTAGGCATTGGTTAATCCCATACAGGCACTGCCGGGAGACTCACAGTCTTCACCCTGGCTCCCCATCTCTTTCTTGCTCCCACCTCCACTCTTTACATGCCCAAGGGCTCTTCCCCTTTACAGTCCCGCCTCCGTGTTTGCCCACACAATATCTTCCAGCCTCTTTTTGGTCTCTGTATTGGCTAGATTCACCCTGTTACCGCCCCTTGAAGCCACAGTGCACTCTCACAAGACTCTCCATTGGCTCAATGCTATCATTATCGTCATCCTGCCTCTACATCATTCGCGTGCAGTTCTCCATTGGCTGTTCTTTTTATCTTTCTTACGTTTTACCGCCTACGCAACCTGCGGATCTCCCACTTTTTGGACCTGTGGGTTCGCTCTCCACTGCCCCCATCGCCTGTATCCATTCCATCTTTCCGCTGCCCACCACACCGCTCGTGCTTAGGCTTTCCCCACTAAGTGCCACACTTCTGCCAGCTACGTTTCAGTCCCGCATTAACCCGACTCCGGCCTTTCCATTGATTCGGCGACATCCCGCCTCCCACACCGCCCACGCTCGGGCGTCCTCATTGGCCGCTAGCTTCTCCTGCTCAGCAGTCACTGCCTACGTCACCCCTTCATGGCTGTCCATTGGCTGTTGGCTGTACCTGTCTTCATCTCACCGCCTATGCTCCGCTGGAGCCCCACCCCCTTGCCCTGGCCTTCCCATTGGCTGCCCGCCTTTTCAGGCCCTGCCCCCGCCGGTCCCACCGCCGGTGCCGTCGGTGCCGCCGCCGCCGCCGCCGATATGGCGCGCACGGCCCCTGTGGAGCCACCGCTGCGGCACCCCGCGCCCCCGTCGCCGGCTGCGGGAGAGCCCCGCGCCTCGGTTGAGGCGGCGGTGGCCCCGCGGAGGGTGCTGTTCGCTGACGAGGCCCTGGGGCTGCCTCTGGCGCAGCTACGCCGCTACCGGCCGTGGGGCGGGCCCGGGGCGGGCAAGATGGCGGAGGCGACCGGGCAAGATGGCGGCAGCGGCGGGGCTGATGAGGACGATGATGGCGAGGATGGGGATGAAGGGGAGGAGGAAGAGGAGGCTTGCCCCGATCCCTCGCCGCTGTGCCCCGTTCCCGCTGGCGGGGGGTTTTACCTGGTGCCCACATTTTCGTTGCCGCCCGCGCTGGGCCGTCTGGAGCGGTTGGGGCGTGTGATGGTGGAGCTGGAGGCGCTACTGCCGCCTCCTGGAGCGGTTCCCGGGGGTTCCGGGGTGTGGGTGCCTGGGGGGCGCCCGCCGGTGGTGCGCGGGTTGGTGCGCGTGCTGAACCGCTCCTTCGAGAAGGCGGTGCACGTGCGGGCTTCGCACGACGGCTGGGCTTCCTTCTGCGACCACCCAGCGCGCTATGTCCCACGCAGCCCGCCTGGGGCAGGAGTGGGAGGAACAGGAGCAGGAGATCCCCTCCTGGATCCGGGTCTAGGCCTGGGCCCTGGCCAGATGTCTGCCTCCTCGCCCGACGACGGTGGCCGCACTGACCGTTTTGCCTTCCAGCTGCCCTTTGCTGAGGGCGCGGGTGATGGGGCGCGCCTCGACTTCGTGGTGCGCTATGAGACCCCCGAGGGCACTTTCTGGGCCAACAACCATGGCCGCAACTACACTGTCCTGCTTCGGATCGCACCCGCTCCCACACCCACTGATGCCGAAGGGCTGCCCCAGCAGCAGCAGCTGCAGCAGCTGGAGCCACAGCCTGAGTCCCAGGGTCCTGTGGAGGCTGAGGCCAGGCAGCTGAAGAGCTGCATGAAGCCGGTGAGGCGCAGGTAATGTCTGCCAGCGCCACCTCCGCCAACACAGGGCTGGATGTAGAATGGAGGACAAGCATCCCATTCCAGGAGGTCCCCCCACCCCCCAGGCCTGCTCTTCAGGACAGGGAGGAGGGTGCATTTGGTCAAAGAGTAGGGGAGGCCAAACATGTGCTAGGCACTGTTTTAAGTACCGGGGTATCATCCATTATTGAGTTCCACTGTAAAGCCCTGAACAAGACAGACACCTTCCCTGCTTTCAACCATCGTGCTAGGCTCCTGTGGGAAACAGTATGAAAAAGCAAACAAGTAGATAAGATAAATAGGGCTAAGGTTAGTGCTGAGAAGAAAAAAGTAGAGTTAAGGCTCCGGAGAGGGAGTGGCTGCTGTAGACGCGTTGAGTGAGTTCTTGTGCTCAGTCCCAGACGGTGATAAAGAAGAGTTATGGAAGAGAGAATTCATAGAGAGTGGAACAGGTAGGACTTTACCGAGGAGGTGGCATGGAGCCCTGTGTGGCATGGAGCAGTGACATACATGGAAGGAAGACGTAGGCAGTGGGAACAGCAAGTTCAACCGTCCTGAGGTGGTTATGAGTTTGGTATGAATGACAGCCGGTGTGCTGGAGTGGAGAGAGCATGCGGTTTGATGGTGCGGACTAAGGGTCTCCCAGTGTGGGGTGTGGAATCTGATTCCTATCTGACATGGCAGGAAGTCAGTTACAGAGGTGGGGAAACTGGTTGAGGAAGTGGTGGTACTTGGCTTTTTAGTTTCAACCATTTCTGGCCTTGAAGTCTATGCAAGCTTCTTTTTTTTTAACTGTTCCTCTGGTAGTCTGAGGCCTCCTGTGGAGGTGAGGGGCTGAGGCCATAATCTCAAATGGAAGCATTAGCTTTGGCAGAGACAGAAGCTAATGAGAAGTGGACTTGAAGCTCATGTCTTTTTTTTTTTTTTTGCATACCTCCCATAAGCTTCAGGGGCTGGGAGAAAGGACCATTTCTAACCCAGGAGACTGATAGAATGCTTCTCTAGGTCTTCTTAACCAGGGCTCTAAGTTTTTCAAGGACAGCAGCTAGGCCTGATTCTCTGTGGTCATGTAGGTGAGGTGACTCCTTGGGTCAGTTAGTTCTCCGAGAAATGTATGTGTTTTCCTTCTCTGAGGACCGAAAATGGATATGGGAATGGGAGGTTGCTCTTTTGGCCACTGGAAGCTGCATGATGTGTTGTGGGATCGACTGGTTGTGGTCAGGGGCTTGTTGTGAATGGTTCTGAAAGGTTTAGCTCTTAGCTGATGGACCTTGAAGGGTTGAGAACTTGAATTCTGCCGTAAGGTTACCTGGGTTCAAAACCTAGGCCTGCCCCTTTCTAGTGTTGTGACCTTAGCCAATTCTTAACTGCATTGTGTGGAGGTAACTAAGTATGTCCTCATCTGTAAAATATGTAATTACGGCATGTACTGCACAGGGTGAGTAAAAGCATTCAGGGTCTAGCCTAGTTCCAAGTCGTGCCAGAGCGGTGTTAATTAGCATTGATATTTAGATACTCACATTCTATGGATTCCCTTCCTGAACTCAGCTTTGTTGTATAGTCTCTTCTTAGTTCTTCACTTCTCAGAGAGGGATGGTATTGACACTGTGTGGTTGAACTTGGATGGGCAAGGTAACTGAGGCATAACTGTAGCTGTGAAAGGAATGGTGGTCAGCGTTTACTGGTCGCTGGTAAGTGGTAGGTACATTGTCCTCTGAAGGCCAGCTGAATGTGCTGTTTGTTGTAGGTGCTATACTGAGTCCTAGTTGACAGGGAGCTCAGGGAGATGATCCAGCTTCCTTAAAGCCACTCCGCTAGTAAATGGTGAGCGCAGGGAGGAAATGTTGAGGCCGTTAGTTTAAAAGCAAATTCTGGATTTCATGGGTGGTGTTCTTAGGTCTTCATCTTTTCCCCTGTACCTGTTTTGTGTGCTTGATGTTTTATTGAGGTATACCCACATGGATGGTACTGATCTTGAGTGCATGGCTCAGAAGATTTACACATATGTTCGCACTTCTATCACCACCACCCAGATTGAGAGACTGAGCAGTTCCAGTGCCCCCAGAATCGCCTTCATTTCAATCACTTCTCATCCCAGTTGGCAGTTATGGGAGCCCTGTCTGTAAGATACGACAGTTGGGGTATTGAAGTTTGGTCATTTTCAAGAGTGTGAAAGGAAGGGAACAGACAAATCAAAACCTTGCTAGGCCAAGGTGGGTGGAGAGGGTGTTTTTCTTTTAAAATACATGGGTGGTTTTAAGGAGAAATTGAAGTAGTTCATTTAGACAATTGTTTTGGTAGCTGGCCCCATGCTTGTGGTTCCCAACGTGACTTGAGATATTATTTTAAGTGGGCAGATGGCTTTTTGATAGCTTCTTTATCTTTTGATCTCAGCTCTTGCAAAGGGGAGGCTGGTGTGCACTGCAAGATCAGCGATAAGGTTTTCTTTGTAGGTCGGTGGCTTTCTTGGCAAGTACATTTCAACTTATTGTTGTAAGGCCTTTGTGCTGCTGCTGATTTGGAGTGCTGTTGAAGAACAGCTACCCCCTGTGATCTAGCCCTCTGGGGAAATGGTGGTGGACCTCAGGGGATACCCTTTTCTTATCTGTGGTAGGCCTGCTGTAGAGGGCTTCAGAAATGTTGGCTGCAGGCCCACTGTGTAGCTGGGCCATGACAGGTGGGGTCAGTGGAGATGTTTGGCAGCCATGAGGATATAGTCAAGAGGCTCAGGCATGCTTTCCCTGGGTTGCAGGACCAGGTTTTCAGTACCCATTAGGTTTAGAGATAATCCAACAGCAAGCATTTTTTTTGTAGGGCCTGTTATGTGCTGAGCACAGGGCTAGGAAGAAGCAAAGAAGACCCAGACTGGATCTAAGATACACAAGGGCTTGTACTATAGCCAGGTGGTGAGGCAGGGTTAAGCCTTACCAAGTGACACATGGCTGCGCTCCTTTTCTTTGCTAGATACTTTGCTGAATATTTTTGTATAGTCTCATTCTTGACTGCTTTCTGTGGGCTAGACTGCTTTAATCCCTCTTAACTGCATGAGTAAATAGCATTGGAGTCCTCGGTGCTAGGACTGGTAATGGATGGAGGCCTTCTGGTCTGTCTTGGCTTTATACTCTGAGGAGATGTCCTATTCCTCTTCAAAATAAAGATCAACCAAAGTCTGACGGGCCCTTACCCCTTCTCCGTTCTCCAGCTTGCCTTCTGCTGTCATGTAGTCTTGCATTATACTGTTTTCCTGAGCTCTTGTCACCACGTCCCTTCTGTCACTCCTCTTGCTTCGGGCCTTTGCTCATACTGTTTGCTTCCCTGAGAATGTGTGTGCTGTACCCGTCAAATTCTCCTCGTGTAGACCCCTCAGTTCTAAGAGGGGTTCCTCAGGGCAGCCTGTCCACCCCTAGCCTCTCTAAGTTCCTAGTTTTATTCGTATCACTGATCAGCATGGGCAGGTCAAGTTAGAGAATGCCCCAGAGCCTAATGGGAGCCTTACCCCTAGTTCAGGAGTGCCTTCCACCCTGCCTGGTAATCTTGTACGTTCTCTGACCCACCCTCAGCTCCTCTTTCATGACATCCTCTCACTTATTCTTTACCTTCAGACTCTGCCTTTTGCTTGCCCAAACATAATAGATATACCATCAGAATGGAACTCCCTATCACTCAGAGCCCTCACCTCTGAACACCAACACCCCTCACATTGTCCCCGTTTTAGGCTAGTCCCTGTTCTTTGCCCCAGAGCTTCAGTTTTTGCCGTTTGCTCCAGAATCTGAGATCGTAAGCCTCATTTCTGTCCTGTTAACTCTTTCCCTGTCCCTCTCACCCAGTCTTCTCTGCTGACTTATCCTCAGGCCAGAGCCTCTGTCTTAACCAACCACCTTGCCCCCTGCTTCTGGTCAGTACCTGATGGTCACCCTGTCCCTTTACCCAAAAGTCACCAGCGCTTGCTTCCTCTGCTTGCTCACCTCACATGTTTAGTAGTCCCTGGATTTGGTCAAACTGAGATGGCTTTGTGGCTTTCATTCATTCTTGAAATGGCTGACTAGTCCTACTTCGGTTTCCTCTGTCCCTGGCCTCAGGACCACCACACTCTGCTAGTTTTCCTCAGAAATCTCTGGCCCTTCTCTTTCTCCTCTTTCTTTCGGCTTCACTTTCCAACTTGATGTCTTCACTTGACTGAATCCTTAGCTTTCTCATGCTCAACTGTCTCCCACACACTGCTCCCAAACAACCTCTTATTTCCTGACCACACATGCCCCTCATTTGTTTTCTAAGCATCCTTAAACCCTTGCTGATTCTAGTGTGTGCCAGGGCCTAGTGTTCTAGCATGCTCCTTCCTTTTCTAGGGGCTCTGACTTCAGTCTGGAGCGAGACCTTTAGTAGTGGTTATTGTGTGACTGCACTGCTAGACTGTAAGCTCCGTGAGGGGTAGGGACATGCTCTGCATTGGTGACCACTGTATTCTCACGGGCCTGCCATGATGCATGGCACTTAGTAGGTGCTCAATAAATATTTGTTGAACTAATGAGTTTGAGTATTTTTTCAACTGTCTCCATCAAATTCTAAATTTCATAGTTGGGTTTGCTCACCAGTGTGTCTCCTGTCACTAGCCCTGACGCACAGCAACGCCTCAGAGGTTTTTAAGTGTCCCTGTGACTGAATGGATAGCTGAGTCATAGCTGAGCCGACAGCCTGAGGGACATGAATTGAAACAGGGTGGGCTAGGGCTCATCTGAGTTGTCTGGAGAGAGGATTTCATGCGAAAGTGATGTCCCTTTGTTCCACAGAAAACTGCTAGGGCATCGTGGTTAAGGCTGTGGGCTGGAGGCTGCACACAGGAGTGGCAGAGCAGGGGTCTGGGACTGTGTAGTAGCCCTAAGTTTGGATCTGCAGAGCTAGGCTAGCAGAGAGGTCCTCGAGCTGGGCAGAGCTGGACAAGTTGCTTTTCTCTTACGAGTCTCAGTTTCTTTGAGTGGGAATTCAGAAGGAATTAGTTGTAAGCACTTTATCGGTGCTTTTCATGCTCCCCCAGTCTATTCAACAACTTGGTAAAATATTGCCATCATCTCTTTTAGATGAGAAGACTGAGGTTCAGGCAGTTAGGTATTGTGCCCCAGGTCACACAGCTGGCTTGTAGTAGAGCTGGGATTATTCAACATTGCATTTTCTGGCCATTTATTGAGATGCAAAATCAGTTTGCTAGCTTCCAACAAACATTGGAAGTGGTGTAGGAACTAGCACAGCACATAATGCCGTGCAGTAGAGGTAAGTATCGTTTCGGAGGACAACTGTTTCAGTTCTCAGTGTGTCTGT
Organism: Microtus pennsylvanicus; assembly: GCF_037038515.1. Taxonomy (NCBI): domain Eukaryota; kingdom Metazoa; phylum Chordata; class Mammalia; order Rodentia; family Cricetidae; genus Microtus; species Microtus pennsylvanicus. Next base: position 132,803,728 of record NC_134601.1, on the reverse strand, counting down.
GTCTGTATTTACTCGTGTGGATGTGCTGGGTTAGGAGGAAAAATGGTTTTCTCACCCTGGGCTGTGAGCATAGAAGTGTCAGTGAGATAAAAGAAGCCCGAGGTATGGTAAGTTGCTCCACAGTGCACGAGACCTAGAGTTGGGGCTGATACTTGTTGAAGGCAAGGCAGTGTTCTACATAACTTGGTGGCTTTCACAGCCTCCTCACCCCACCCCCTGCCCCACCCCAAAGCACATGGCTTAGGGTAACTAGAATTCCAGGTATCTCGGAGCAACTTTGTGAAGCCATTTCCCCCCACCCCAGACAGCATCATCAGGTTGTCTCCATGGGAGCCGGGCTCTGCGGTGTTTCCCTTTGGGGTTCAGCACATGACCCACTTTGAAACTTGGAGGGCTGGGTGTGCTCACACAGGACCCAGAGGACAGTGGTGGCAGTCATAGGACCGAGGCTACTTTGCACTTCTCTTTGGGACTTGTGAGCCCTCATTTGCTCATTCATTCATTCTCCCTGGCAATCTTTCTATTCTGCCTTGGCTGGCCTGGCCTGGGGCCATTGCTACCACTTTCTGAAGTCAAGCAGCCATTGAATTTCTTAGTGGCAGGAAGGCTTTTCACCCCCAATAGAGTAGTCCATTCTAGAGAAGATGGACCTGACTAATGTTCATAGACACTCAGATAAGGCATGCCAAAACATCCCCGGCAGCGTGCGTCCTGGCCCACTGTGTACTCGCGGCCCTTGAGAGGATGCCACATGGCACTGTGGGACTGGTGCCAAAAGAGCAGGTTTTATTCTTGAAAGTTAAAAGGCACATTGCAGGTACAGTTTTGTTCTTAATCGGCCTCCCCATTTTTCTAAGAACTGTTACTGCTCTGTGAGTCAGGGTGCACTTACACCTTCCCTTCCTTTCCTCATTTTGATTGCACTCACAGCTGCCTCCAAAATGGTTACCGTGAAAGACCGTTCAAACACACCACACACACACGCATGCACACGCACACACGCACGCACGCATACCCTGCCTACTGTGAGACAGTGTCTTCAAGTGGGGCCGTTTCTGAATGTTATCAGTATGGAGTGTAGTTAGTGGCTAGAGACACAGTTCCTTCATTCTTAGGTTCTACATTTGGGAGAAAGAGAGGTTGCTGTTTTGAAAGAAGGCTTTTCAATCGACTTTGATGTAGTAACAAAAAGGCCCACAGTGGAGGAGGTGAGGCGCAATGGCCCCTGACTCCCCTGACTCCTTCTTTTCTTCCCAACTCTTTGAGGCTGGGAAAACAACTTGCTTGCTTCTGCTGACTTGGCGGCTCTTGGTTTGGGCTGTATTTGGAAGGCTTTCGCAGTGGAAGAGGTGTGGTGGCTGAAGAACTTCTTTTTAAATTTATTTTTCTTCATCTGCCTAGAAGTCTCTTCTGCTAGTGGCTGCTGCTTGTGTCTCTTTTCACGCACATGTATACTTAACCGAAGCTTGGTCGTCGTGCATGTCAGGATTAAGCCAGATTACAGGATGCTTGTGTAGAGCTGGCCTGGGAGGAAGAGCTGCCTTTTGTCCAGTTGGGGGGGGGGGGTTGTGAAGGATTTTACTTTAGAAGACCTCAGTAAGATGATCTAAGAGCAAAAACGAAGGCAAGTGTTTCTGCCAGGCAGAAGTCATGGAGCTGTAGCCCCAAAGGCCCGGATTTTAGACCCACTGAATAGACTGGCTCAGGACTAAAGTAGTTTTTCCTGAATCTTCTCATCTGTATTATGTGGAAGTTTCTGGCTGGGCTCCCAGAGTCGCTTGCCAAGGCTCTCTACTATTCAGACAAAAGCACCTCTGCTGGGATCCACGAGTCCTAGACTCCAGAGAAGGACTAAATACCCCTTCTAATGATTCTAGCCTCTAGGCCCTTGTATTAGTTAAAGCTCCTTCCTCCAGTGTGCTGAGAACAGGTTCCTGTAACTGCTCTCTGGAGTCTAGCCATGCATGCCTTGGAACTGGACAAGTAATGGAACTGTAGGTGATGGGCAGCTGAAAAACAATCCCCTTGAGAGGGAGGGAGGGAGGGAGGGAGGGAGGGAGGGAGGGAGGGCATCTACTTGTCTGTTATTATTGCTTCTTCCCTCTGTTTCTAGATAGGGCTGGAGGCTGGGTTGGGTACAATCACAGTCTCTTATCCAAACAGCATGAGCTTGGTTAACTCTGGGTTTTGATCCTGCCCGTGGAATCTTGAGTTTAGCCTCTGCTTCATTATCCACAAGGGGGGCTAGCAGAACTACCCACTTCAAAGAATTTATATGTTGTTGGCTTGCAGTCACCATGATGATTAATTCGGTGCATGCGTTACATGTACCCCGTTGGCTAACACCAGAGCACTGTGCCCAGACCTGCTAGTGGCATTCTGTTTCTGTGGAGATAATTTTGGTGAGTGAGGCATTTGATTAGGTATTTTCTCAGTTGCAACCTTTTTCAAAAGTGTCAGCAGCGCCCTGTTAGCTCTTAGGAAGAAAGAGTTGATCGTTTCAGTTCCCCTCAGGTCTCTGAATCCTGTCATCATTGCTCTTGTAATCATTGTTTCCTTCATTTGTCTATTTGTGAACATCTGAGACTCCCATGTAGGAATATGAACAGTGATTGCGCCATGATTAAGTCCTGCTCCTGGTAGGATCTGGCTGACATACTTGGCCTAGGCCTCTCAAGGATCTTACTTGGCTGCCAGAGGAGCAGTTAGACCAATAGATTTCTCCCATTGATTTAGCTACTGCTCTGTGCCAGGCCAGATATCTGGCTTTTGAGTCTTACTCTGGAGTTCCCTATGTTCCCTATGTTGTATACAAGGAGGCAATGGGTCCTACCAGACTGGTATGGGGACCAAGGAGGGGTGGAGAGGGGGACACAGGCCTTTTGGGCTCCCTTCCCATTCCCATTCTCCCTTTGCCTTCCTTCTTCGCCTCTGCTGCTTCCTGTGTCCCCCAGTCTTTTCTGCCTGCCCTTCCCTTAAAAATAGCTTCTGTGATAGCCAGGAGCAAACCCTAAAGAAACGATCCCCAACTGCCCATTGATATTTGGTTTGTAACAATAAAATAAAGGAAACAAGCTAGCTACTCAGTAGGAAGGGAATGGCTACATAGATAATGGTAAGGCCATTTGATAGGAGCATAAAGCTGCCATTTTTCAATGTTTGCGAAAGTCGATAATGATGTTTCTCACTGTTTAATGGACAAAGCCAGCTGTGAAAGCATGTTCGCAGAATCTAAATGGTTTCAGGGAATGTCTGGAATGAAAATTTCCAAATTGTAACAGTGCTTGCCTCTGGCTCACGTGATTGTTTTGTTTCAGGCATCCTTATGCTTTTCTGTATTTTGTAAAATTTCTACAGTGAGTGTATAGGACTCTTATGGTCAAGGGATTAAAAAGTAGCAGAAGAGAAAATAGCTGTTAGGTGAGGATGAGTCACCACAGAGGCACAGAAAGTGCCCATAGGTGGCAGAACTGTCCTCTGAGGGTGTCAGATTTATATGCTGTCTCATTTGCTCTACAGGCCTCTTGAGGAGGAGCTGAGGATGAAGAGCATGGAGGACAATACCCTTGGGGGTAAGCATCTGCCAGGCTTTGGGAGTTCTGGCCCATTTTCATACCGTAACTATTTTTCATGGTGCTGGGGGTGGAACCCAGGGTCCGTGTGCGCTAGGCAAATGCTCTGCTACGGAGCTATGTCACCTAACCTTTCTAGTGGCCTTTTACTATTTCTTTCCTCCTTGTTTCTTTCTATAAAAAAGAAAAGGTCACCTTCCTTGGACTGCCACACAAAGCTTCCAGTGCAAACTTCCAGTTGGTTTCCTACATGAACAGGATGAGGCTGCTTGTATATCTGTCTTGCTTCAACCTTGCCCTTCTCTTCTCTCTGGCAGAACATCCTGATGTTCAAGAGTCACTGGGTCCCCTGGTGGCCCCCACCCCTCTCCGTCCATGGCCCCAGATGACACTTCAGGTAAGCAGGTCCTTTTAATCTCGGTATGAATAGCCTGATAGATAGCTCCCAGTGTGACTACAACTGGACCCAGTGGTAGAGCTGACAAGCTCTTGTCTATCCTAGAGGTGGAGTTGGAGGTGGGAGTGAGATCACAAATCCCAGAATTTGATGAGGGTAAGCGAAGGCTGGAATTATTCATTGGGTTTAATTGTTAACTAGCAAACAGTTAGGGAATACTTGTTTCATATTATAGACACTGAAAACTTAACACAAATGACATCCTTAAGGGGATTACATGATTGGGCAGAGACATAATGAAATAATAAATTACATACATTGTATTTGAGATGAAGATGACTGCTTAGGGAAAATGGAGGGAGGGAGAGCAAGAGGGGGGAATGGAAGGGGGAATGGAGGAGGGAGGGGCCTGAGAAATGAGGCTTGAGAGAAATTTAAAGGTGAGAGAATGAGCCTCATGACAAACCGAGAGAAGAACCTTCCAGGCAAGTGCCAAGTTCCTAAGGTGTGCTTCGACTCTTGTATGCTAGAAATAAGAGTGAGCCAGCCTGAGGTGGCACAGCCTCTAATCCCAGCAATCAGGAGGCAGAGGCTGGTGAATCTGAGTTCAAGGCCAGCCTGGTCTACAGAGTAACTTCCAGGACAGCCAGGACTACACAGAGAAATCCTGTCTTGAAAAAACAAACAAGCAAAACAAAGCAAGAAGACTATTGTGAAAGTAGAATGAAGTGGGGGGTCAAAGTGGAGTGGTGAGGAGTGAGGTCAGGGAGGTGGCAGCGGACAGACTGGATGGGGCACGGGAGGCAAGGTGAGGATTCAGGCATTTTCACTCTCAGTGAGGAGGAGACAAGGGAGGGTCATGAGCAGAGGAGGAATGTGGTCTGCTGTGAGACCCTGTTGGAGGAGGATGAGAAGCAGGGATACCAGGGAAGAGGAAACTGGTGAACCATGATGCTGTTGGCAGGGGAGGAAGAGACATTTAAAACGTGCGTGTTTTAACTTTTGTTTATAAAACTTTTAAAGTAAAAGTATATATAGAAGTAAAGAGCCTAGTATAACGAACACTCATCACCCAGCTTCGACACATACTGGCGTGTGCCCATTCCTACTTTATAGCATAGCTCTTTCCCTTCCCATTTCCTAGAGAATGATTTTGGAAAAAATTCAGATACCATTCAATTTGTGAATTCTGTAGTTTGTTTCTCAGAAAAATAACTGTAAAATAAAACAAAACAAACCCCAATGATTGTGCCATGATCACACCTCTGAAAATTAACAGTATTCCTTCTTATCATTAACGATTGGGTTAGTGATCCAATTTTCTTATGCGTATTCCCAGGACCCAAACAAGGTGATAAATTGTATTTCTTCTTCAATTTCTTTTCTATTTTCTCTCTTTTCTTTCTTCCTTATTTCCTCATTTCTTTATTTTTTCCTATTCTTTCTTTCTTTTTTTTTTTTTTTTGAGACAGGATTTCTCTATGTAGTCCTGGCTGTCCTGGAACTCACTCAGTAGACCAGGTTGGCCTTGAACTTGGAGATCCGCCAGCCTCTGCCTCCTGAGTGCTGAGATTAAACTGCCCAGCTGATACATTATATTTCCTCTCAATAGGTGTCTTTACTTTTTAATATCCCAAAGTTTCTTCATTGCAATTTGTTTACTAAACCCTGTTTGTCATGTAGAGTTCTATGCAGTCTGGGCTTGGCTGATTACACTCAGGTGGAAACACATTTCTTTTCTTTTTTATTAAATTTTTAAACTTTATTTTACGTACCAACCACAGTTTCCACTTCCTCTTCTCCTCCCATTCCCTTTCCTTCCCCAACCTCCTTTTTACCCACTACATTTCTCATTCCATTTAAAATTTTAAAAATTACATTTATTTATTTTGGTTTTGCGAGGCAGAGTTTCTCTGTGTAACAACCCTGACTGTCCTGGAACTCACTCTGTAGACCAGGCTGGCCTCGAACTCACAGAGATCCTCCTGCCTCTGCCTCCCGAGTGCTGGGATTAAAGGCATGTGCCACCACCACCCGGCTATTTATTTATTGTGTGTGTGTATTTGTGTATGTGCACAGGTGTGTGCATGCCACAGTGTGTGTGTCATGGTCAAAGGACAACTTGTAAGAGTTAGTTCTCTCCTTCTATGGTGTGGGTCCTGGGAATCGTACTCAGACTTTCAGGCTTGGTGGCACATGCCCTTACCTACTGAGCCATCTTGCTAACCATAACCCTCTTACTCTATTTTCATTAATTCATTAATCTTATTTACTTTAGTGTTTTATTAAGTTGCATTTACTAAACCATTATTTTTGCTAAATATATTTGTTCAATGTTGTCTAGCATTATGAAATTGACTTAAACAGAGCTCATTCCATTAAGTTCTATTGAATTCTATCATTCTACTTCTTTTATTGGCTGGACTTTTTCTCTGAAGAAACTTATGACACATTCATTCATTCATTCATTCATGGATTCAAAACTTATTTGTTGACTCTGAATCCACTGCATTTGTTTATTTTCATGGTTCCATGGAAGTATCTCTGGCCAGGAGTAGTCTTTTTTCTGTCTCTTTGTACTTATTAGCACTTCCCGTTATTCTGGGAACCTCTTCTCACATCTTGCTATGATTATATATCACGGTTTTGTACTTTTTGCCTGCTCCAAACCTGGAGAAAGCAGTCTTACTAAGAAGCCTGGGTTCCTTTCAGTGGAGAACCATGTCTGGAGATTCAGATGGGGTTCAGCGGGACTGTTGCTACTAGACTGAGCATTGTTTTAAAAGACAATTAGGAAGTAAATATTAATGTTTTATTACATTCATGTGTGTGTGTGTACAACTTGTAGGGATTGGCTCTTTCCTTTCCAACACAGGGGCCCTGGGGATCAAACTAGGAAGTAAATATTAATGTTTTATTACATTCATGTGTGTGTGTGTACAACTTGTAGGGATTGGCTCTTTCCTTTCCAACACAGGGGCCCTGGGGATCAAACTCAGGTTGCCATATTTGGCAGCAAATGCTGTTACCCATCCTAAAATTGAAATTTTGAAATGTCTGCCTTGGCAATGCTGAAGCATGCACAGGCATCCCTTATATGGTTATTCTGTTGAACTTGTCCATGTTGGGTTTCATGGTCTAAGTTGATGAGGACAACTGACCAGGTCTCTTCCTCAAGAGGGTGCCAGATCTCATTACAGATGGCTGTGAGCCACCATGTGGTTGCTGGGAATTGAACTCAGGACCTTTGGAAGAGCAGGCAGTGCTCTTAACTACTAAGCAATCCTACCAACTCATAAATAAATATTTTTAAAAGAGAAAACCCATCATGAATTCATTTGCTCCTGACAGTCATTCACTGAGTATGGATACCCAGTGAATCACTTCACACTATCACTGCAAGAAGAGGTCTCTGTGTTCTTGCCCCAACACGATCAAGTCTTTGGCAGCTAGAGAATCACAGGGGGTTCTTGGACATCTTTTTGCTTGGAAAACTCTAGGGACTGGGTGTGGGGTGTTACCAGTTCTTACTGTCTCTTCTTGTTCCCTCCCCTCTTCTACTTCCATTCCCATTCTCTCCCTGTGCAATACTGTAAACAGGTTTCTGAAGCTACAGTGACCAGAAACCCTCAAGAAGAAGGCGACATCCCCAGAAGCAACCCACCTGTGGCTTTTACAGAGGTCCTCCAGACACCAGCCATCAGGATTCCTCCATCTACCCGTGGCCTGGGTGGCCCTCCCAGGGACCAGGCCTCAGGGCCAGATGCAAGCGATAGAATCACTGGGCCCTTCCTGGAACCCAGTCAGCACCAGGTGGAGGCCACGTGGGAAAGCGGAGGGGGTCGAAAGGCCCCCACGATGGGGGCTGTGACAGATGAGCCCGCTCGGGGTCTGGAGATTGTGAGTGGCTTGGAGGAGCTGCTTGGTGAAGACACCATTGACCAGGAGTTGGAGCAGCTCTACCTGTCTCACCTGAGCCGCTTGCGGGCTGCTGTGGCAGCAGGGGGTGGCGGGGAGGGCTCTACAGATGGAGGGACATCCCCCAGCCATTCCCTGGGCATACTCACGGACCGTGACCTGATCTTGAAGTGGCCTGGCCCCGAGAGGGCCCTGAACAGTGCCCTGGCCGAGGAGATCACGCTGCACTATGCGCGCCTGGGGTGTGGTGTGGAGCTCATCAAGGACACTGAGGACCCTGATGAAGAGGGGGAGGGCGAAGAGGGGCTCTCCATCACTCCCTCTAGCCCCGACGGAGACAGCCCTAAGGAATCACCTCCAGAAATCCTCTCTGGGGCACGCTCTGTGGGAGATGTGTGGCTCCCATGGGCTGGGGGCTCCAGATGTGAAAGCCCTGTGATTCTGGGAACACAGGGACAGTTTACTGAGAATCCAGAGAAAGGGGTGGGCAAGGATGTCAACTCTTTGCATATGAATAGGCCCATAGTTGGGGTGGCCAGGTCCCCAGGGGAGGCTGGGACAGAAGCCCGGATGGAGGTTCCTACTGGGTGGACAGGCAGCTTGCTATCTATTTCTGATAATGAGCCTGCTGCCCCAGCTCTGGCAGAGCAGCACGCTGCTCTTCTTAGTCCCCCAGGGACTGAAGTTTGTCCTTCTAGTGTAGCCAACCGTCATGTGACCTCCCAGGATGAAGAGGGTGGAAGCCTAAACCCTGAATCCCCAGAGAGGCCTCCCATGCCAGCTGCCCCTGCACAATGTATGTGTGGCTTGGCTCCTCAGCTTTGGGGGCCCTTGACTCAAACTCTGGGTGTCCTGGCTGGGCTAGTTGTGGTTCCTGTGGCTTTGAACAGTGGTATGTCCCTTCTGGTGCTTGTGTTGTGCCTCTCTCTGGCCTGGTTCTCGTAGGGACTGCCTGTAGGATCAGTGACAGCAGATTTCCTCCTCTTCGGGGTCTGGAGATTTGCAGTTCCTCTGTCACCCCAAGGAGGTGAAATGTAGCCTGTGTAGTGAGGGACTTGGGTCCTTTGGTTTTGAGAGTGCTTGATTGGAGAGAGGCCTTCCCAGCTCTGAGCTCTCTGTAGTCAGCGCCAGGCTTCCCGCAGTAGAGCTTGTGCAGTGGAAGGAATGGCGGATTGTGTGAGAAATTTTAGAATGAACCAGGCATGCCCCCCACCCCCGAGCCTGTATTTATTTTTGTATAATTCTCTGGATGAGGGAGAGTGGTCATGAGCTGGTCTTGGGGCACAATTACCCAGAGATATATTTATTAACAGCCAATCTGTGCAACCTGCTGGAGCTTTATTTTTAATTTAATTTATATAGAGTACCTATTATTATTATATGCCACAATAGAGCTCTATGAGAAATGATGTGTCTTGCTGTGCTGGTCTCCTGTTTGGGCCTGAGTGTGTAGGGTGGTCACATTCTGGGGAATTAGCATGGTCCATGGTGGGAGTGGAGATGGCCATGGCCATGCCTACTGCTGCCTCCTCAATGTGTTCTTGAGGATCTGTATCTCTTTGCCTTGTGGTCCTAATATATGTGGTCCTTTGGTCGTGCATATCTTGTCTGTGGGAGCCTGTGTCTGTGTATATGGGCGGTTGTGGTGGGAGCCAAGAAGAAGAGTATTGACCACATGAAGTTTTGGTGTTAGTCACATGTCTGCAGTGGTGACTGTGGTCATCTGTAAATGTAGAGACATGGATTAGCCACAAGGTTTTGAGGTTACTGAAAAATAAAAGCTTTTGATACCAGCAGGGAGACCCCTCAAGCCCCCAAATGGGGAAGGCCCCAGAAAGGAATTAATGTACTGTGAAAAATTTGTATCAGATTTGCTGTCCACAGACATTGCATTCCTGCTCCAAACAGGAAACTAAGAAGCTTTAATAGAAAGGTTAGATACATTTATTGCATGCAAATAAAAACTCTTGGCACAGCAAAATAAAACACAATATATTTATTTACTTCCCTTTACAGCAAACCTTTTAAAATTGATAATTGTTTTGGTGATTTATTTATTTATTTAGCAGGGTCTCAGACTGGCTGGGAGCTCACTGTTCTGCTGATGCAGCCTCCTAGCAGTGAGGTTACAGATGTGTGTCAGCATATACGCCTAGTGGTACAACAAAACTTTTTAAAAGAATTATTTTAACAGCTTTCTCCATTCTTTTGTATTCCGCCAATACCCCTATGTCTTTCTGAAACAGCCCCAATCTGTATTTTTTCCCCAGCAATTTAAAAAGTGGCACTGCTGTTATAGCAATAGTTACGCCCCAGATATTTCTCTATTCTTTTCTATTCTGCTAACACCCCATGCCTTTCTCAAATAGCCCCAAACTGTATTTTTTCCCCAGCAATTTAAAAATTGCTGCTGCTGTTCCAGCAACAGTTAAGTCCCAGATCTCATCTTACATAGATTCCCGGCAGCATCTGATGGTTGTTATCTTTATTCCCAGCCTTTTCTTCACTTAGTTTCCAGGATGCCACACGCTCCTAGTTTTCCCACTACCCACTGGCTAGTCTAGAATAGTGCCCATCAAGTATGTGTGCCTAGGAAATGACCATTGAAGGAACGGGATATGTATATAAAGAAATACAGACAACTGTGGTTACAGTTTCAGCTTAGCTACGCAAGTAGTGACTGACTGAGCATCTCTGCTCTGTGGACACCAAGTGAAGATCTCGCAGTCCTGTGGTGGCGAGAGGTACAGATAAGAAGTCTCTGAGCAGTGTGCTCAGTGCACTAACAGTGTTAAGTATTATGGGCTGGAAATCTTGGAGGATTTGATATCTGGCCTGAGTTCCCCAAAGTGAGGAAGAGTCTGGCAAAGAGTGAAGGGGAGAAGAGGACCAGTCAGAAGGAATAGCCTTGTGGCATGAAAGCAAAAAACAGCTAGTGAGAAATTCAACACACCTGGGTTTCAAGCATTATTTTTTTATACAGCTTCTCTGTAGCCCAACTTGGTCTTGAATAATGATCCCCCTGCTTTAGCCTCCTGGGTGTTGAGTCTACAGCATTAATTACCATGTCTGACCTCAAGAAGGTATTTTGACTTCTCAAATACCAATGTCTGTGTCTTAGTGATGGTTTCTATTGGCAACAAAGCAGCATGACGACAAACAACTTGCGGAGGAAAGGGTTTATTTCAGCTTACAGTTCCACAGTATAGTCCATCACTGAGGGAAGTCAGGAACTCAGATAGGGCAGGCGCCTGGAGACAGGAGCTGATGCAGAGGCCTCAGAGCAGTGCTGCTTACTGCCTTGCTCCCCATGGCTTGCTCAGCCTGCTTTTTTATAGAACCTCGGACCACCAGCCTAGTGATGGAACCACCCACAATGGGCTGGGTCCTCTCCCATCAATCACTAATTAATAAAATGCCTTACAGCTGGAGCATATGGAGGACTTTTCTCAGCTGATGCCCCCTCCTTTCAGATGACTCTAGTTTGTATGTCAAGTTGGCATATCACCAGCGGTCACAGTCCAGATATCTATGAGTTTCTTTTGATGTGATTTTTTTTGAGACTAGCTCTTGCTTTGTAGTCCCAGGCTGGTCTTGATCTGTCCATCCTTCTGCCTCAGCCTTCCAGGTACTAGGATTGCATGCCTGACTTTGATTTGATAATTTTATGATTGTTTGAAAGTGTTCCTTATGCCAAAATGTTTGAAAAAAAGACAAATTACTATCAATGTATAATTTATGAAATGTGTCCCCAAGAGGAGCAGGAAACTTTAAGTAGTTCTATAACCATTGAAGAAACAGAAGTTTTCCTGCACAGAAACTCTGGGCCCAGATGGTTTTGCTATTTTAAAACCCAAGTAACAAATAACTCCACTTTTCCAACAGTAATTCCGTGGTGTAGAAAAGGAGTACACGCTCAGATCATCTAATGGGGCTGATAGAATTGTAATATTTTAAGAATCTGATGAACTGAAAATGAATAGCAACAAACCATCTCATGAATATAGACAAAAATGTTCTAAATCAAATGGTTGCTAAGTCCAATATATTTTTTAAAAAGTCTAAAGTGAGCAAATTGAGCCCGGCATGGTGATATATGCTTCAATCCCCAGCTTTCTGAAGGTTGAAGCAGGAGGATTGCAACTTTGAGGCCAGCCTCTGCTACAGAATGTGTTCAAGACCAGTCTTGGCTATAGAGCAAAACACTGTCTCAAAAAACTTGGGGAAAAAAGAGAAAGACCAAGTTGGATTTATTTCTAATATATCATGTATTTTAATATTTGAAATAACACATATTAAAGGAGGAAAACCACAGGAACTGGAGAGATGGCTCAACAGCTAAGAGCACGTGGTGCTCTTTCAGAGGACCCGGGTTCAACCCCCAGCACACATCTGCTGGCTCACAACCATCTGTAAATACTAGTTCTAGGGGATCCAATCCTCTTTTGGCCTTCGCCAGGCACACACATTGTGCACATTCAGGCAAACACCTATACACAAAATAAAAAAAGAAAAGTTACAATTGTGTCAATATTTAGAGAGAGTTGGATAAAATTTAACATTTATCTATGATTTTTTCAAATCTTAGCAAACTGCCAAATGAATTTTCTTGGCAGAAAGCTTATCTAGAAAAATTTTCAATGGACTGCATACTTCGGCTGAAATGTTGAATAGAATCTGACACTGGAGCTGCAGTAAGGCTACTGCTGTCATTTATAGTCAACATTGTACTCAAGGACCAACACAATGAGGCATGAACAAAACACATGTGGGGGCCAGCGAGATGGCTCAGTGGTTAAAGGTACTTGCTACCAAGCCTGATGACCTGAGTTCAATCCCTGAGGTCCACATGGTATAATAAGAGATCTCCACACATGCTGTGAGACATGGCCCCCATAAACAAACGTTTAACAGTTTATGAAGAAGAAAATATTTAAATGTTGGAAACAAGGAAGAGAATTATCATTATTTGTAGGCTATACCATTAAGCCTGCGGAAAAGCCAAAATAGTCTGCGAAAGAGTTTAGGATGATTGATTAATGGATAAAAATTTCTGTATACAAAATCTATATTTAAAAGTCTTTTTGGCTTGGGCTGGGACTGTAGTTCAGTGGTAGAATGCTTAACAGGTGCGAACCCCAGTCCCATCACAAAGACCAGAAAGATAGGGTTTTATAGTCAGACAACACAGAAAATTTTAATAAACAATTCATAAACAGCTTAGAACTTAGCAACTGAAGGCAATATCTTTCTGGAAAAATTACAAAACCTAATTGAAGAATTTGAAAGACTGAAATAGATTCACATATTCATTGGAAGAATCAGGATTCTAACGCCGTCGTGGCCCTCCGACCAGTGGTCCTCAACCTTCCTAAATGCTGCAACTCTTTTTTTTTTTTTTGGTCTTTCGAGACAAGGTTTCTCTGTGGTTTTGGAGCCTGTCCTGGAACTAGCTCTGTAGACCAGGCTGGTCTCGAACTCACAGAGATCCGCCTGCCTCTGCCTCCCGAGTGCTGGGATTAAAGGCGTGCGCCACCATCGCCCGGCTCTTAACTAAGTTCCTTGTGTTGTGCTAACTCCCAGCCAGGACGTTATTTTGTTGTTACTTCATAACTGTAACTGTGCTACTGTTATGAATTGTAATGCAAATATACGATATACAGGATAGCTGCTATGTGATCCCTGTGAATGGGCTGAGCAACAGGTTGAGAACCACTGCTCCAAACTCTTTTGTAAATTCAATGTAAGCCCATTTGTGGGTGCATGTTTTTTTTCGAGACAAGGTTTCTCTGTGTAGTTTTGGAATCTGTTCTGGAACTCACTCTGTAGACCAGGCTGGCCTCCAACTCACAGAGATCCGCCTGCCTCTGCCTCCTGAGTGCTGGGATTAAAGGCGTGCGCCACCACCATCTGGCGACAAATTAATTCTTCAATGTGTATGGAATGAGACATAAAGGTACATTAATCCAGGTGATGCAATGTCGTTCAAGCCTAGGTAAATAGGTGGTCTCAGATAACACTCACATGTAGACATAGAATCAGTGATCAAGAAAAGATTCTAGACCAGTAGGGGAACAGTGAAACGTTTAATGAATGGAACAATTGGGTGTCTACTTTGGAAGAAATGAATTTTGATCCCTAGATTATAAATAAAAACTCTCTGTGAATTAAAACATAAATATGCAAAGGAAAAGCAAATCACTTTATAATATGACCCAAAGTTGTTCTTTGAGGTGTTGAGGGTCAAGTTTTTCATTCTGTGCAAAGATAAACACTCTAACCCAGCTATACCTAACCCTCAGCCATGAAAAGCGTTTGTATGTTCAGGATAGAGAAATTTTCTGCCAACAAGAGACAAAGAGCACTAACCATAAATGAAAACTGTAAAACACTAAATGCCATCAGGAATGCCTACTGACCAAGGGATACAAGTGACATTTTGGGAGAAGCCAATGGAAGCATGTCTAACTGATGAAGGGCTTAATCCTAGAATGTGTTGAAAACTACAAAGAGAAAACCCAGGGCCCAAACAGGTATATTAATGATTTGTGACGTCCACAAAATGGAATATTGTGCAACGAGAAGGAAAGATCTCCCGCTGCCTGACCTGGGTGAATCACACAGCTGTGATGTTGAGCAAAAAGAGCCAAATATATATTAATACATTATGTGAACCATTTAATCAAAGTTCGTAAACAAGGAAAAATAATGCATTACCATGTGAAAAGAAATGTAAAGAAAGGTGAGGGGGTGATTACAAAGGCACTCCCTCTATGGGAGGGAGGGGTGTGGCTAGGAAGGAGCCGGCCCTCATTCAATATCGTTCACTTTGGCTGTGACTCATGGGTGAACAGCTTGTTTTGTCTAGTCATTCACTTTCAATTATGTTCGTTTAGAGGCTGAGGAGATGACTCAGTAGTTAAGAGTACTTGCTGCTCTTTCAGAGGGCCTGAGTTCAGTTCCTAGCATCTCCATCAAACAGCTGACAAACCGTCTCTGACTCCAGCTCCAGGGGATCTGATGTCTCTGGCCTCTGCGGGCACCTGCACTCATGCGTGCACGAGACACATGAACATACAAACACACATACACACCTACACATAATTAAAACATTGTAGATCTTAAAATGTACATTTGTATTTTAGAGTCTCAGGCAACAAAGCGAATCGAGCCAAACTTCAGTGAGGAGAGGGAGTAGCACAAGGCTCCCAGCAATCCCAGGGGACCTGCAGCCTTCTGAAGCCCCCCTGGGTTCAGTCTCTCGCCTTCTTTCCTGGCTGCCCCAGGAGCTTCCTCATCCCTGTTTGGGTAGGTGATGCCATGAGGAATTAGCCTGTATCCTGAAATGGTTGTGAAGCAGGGCCTCCTATCTCCCAGGCCATCTTGTCCTCAGATGATGAAGTTCATGTCCTCTTGGGCCTCATTACTCCCATCGCTAACCAGGACATCCAAAAGCCTGGTAGGACTAGAAGAGAATTATTAGTTCTCTCAGAGCCTCAGTTCTTCATTCCTAAGAGGGATTTGGTACCCACTGGACTGGGTGATTGCACCCTCTGGGGGACGCTTGTAACACGACCTTCCTCAGACCCACATTCATTTAGTGGATGCAGTGTTTGATACAGCATAGCAGGACAGGCAAGGGCAGGGGCTAGAATGACAGGGTCCTGGACTGAGTCTTCCCAGCCATCGCCTAATGGATCCGTTCTTTCTGCTTCCCTTGGCTCATATGTTGGCAGGGAGTAACTCAAACGGTTCTCTGAAGCTGAAAGGAGACAAGTCTGTCAGTCACTGACTTACGTTTTTATTTCCGTGATAAAACACCATGACCAGAGCAACTTATAGAAGGAAGGGTTTCTGTTGGGATTACATTTCCAGAGGGCTAAGAGTCCGTCATGGTCAGGCAGCATGGCAGCAAGCAGCAGCGGGCGTGCTGGCTGGAGCAGCAGCTGAGAGCTCACACCTCAAACCTCACACAGGAAGCAGAGAGAGTGGAACTTGAAATGACATAAGTCTTTTTTTTTCAAGACAAGGTTTCTTTGTAGCTTTGGAGCCTGTTCTGGAACTAGCTCTTGTAGACCAGGCTGGCCTCGAACTCACAGAGATCCACCTGCCTCTGCCTCCCGAGTGCTGGGATTAAAGGAGTGTGTCACCACCACCCGGCTGTAGTAAGTCTTTTGAAACCTCAAAGACCACCTCCTGTGAAATACTTCCTCCAGAAAGGCCGCATTTTTTTTGTTATTTATTTATTTATTAAAGATTTCTGCCTCCTCCCCGCCACCACCTCCCATTTCCCTCCCCCTCCCCCATCAAGTCCTCCTCCCTCGTCAGCCCTAAGAGCAATCAGGGTTCCCTGGGGGAAGTCCAAGGACCACCCACCTCCATCCAGGTCTAGTAAGGTGAGCATCCAAACTGCCTAGGCTCCCACAAAGCCAGTACGTGCAGTAGGATCAAAAACCCATTGCCATTGTTCTTGACTTCTCAGTAGTCCTCATTGTCCGCTATGTTCAGCAAGTCTGGTTTTATCTCATGCTTTTTCAGACCCGGGTCAGCTGGCCTTGGTGAGTTCCCGACAGAACATCCCCATTGTCTCAGTGTGTGGGTGCACCCCTTGCGGTCCTGAGTTCCTTGCTCGTGCTCTCTCTCCTTCTGCTCCTGATTTGGACCTTGAGATTTCAGTCCGGTGCTCCAATGTGGGTCTCTGTCTCTGTCTCCTTTCAGAAAGGCCCCATTTTTTAAGCCTCGCCAAACAGCCACCAACTGGGGACCAAAAGCACCGCAGCCAGTGACAATGGCCATCTTTCACAGAACAAGCTTCTCTGATCGAGCTTGCCATTGTCGTCTCTCATAAGGATTTCTAGCTGATGTCCTCACAACAATTGTTCCCAATCTGTGCATGGATTGTTACAATGTCAATGATGTGCAGGGTGAGGACCTCCAAGGACCTCCTGACCTGGTCTCTGGGGACTAGCACCTGCCCAGTGGCTCTGTCACTGAGGCTGATTAGGGCATAGGCCCACCACATGGTAGGCTGGGTGTTTCTGACGTAGATGGCCCCGAGGGAGGGAGAGGAACAGGAAAGGATGAGAGATTGGCTCATGTTCCTGCCTGAATTAGTTTTCTGCTCCTGTTGCAGATTTACAATAAACTTAGAAAGGCCCAGACCAATAAATGGTCACTGCTAGATTTCTGAAGCAGCATAATGTTAGATTTCTGAGATAAAGAGACATGAAGCCAAAAGAGACTAGAAACTGACTTCAACAGACTGGACTGTATATTCCTTTTTTTTCATTGTATTATTTATTTTATTATTTTTTAAAAAGTTTATTACAATGTACAACAGGCTCCAGAATAAACACTTCATTTTAACCATAGGTGTCAAAGATGTTATAGTAGGGAATCCAGATGTTTCACAGGCTCCAGGATAACACTTCATCCTAGCTGTAGATGGCAAAGATGTTATGGCAGAGAATCCAGATGTTTAAATAGGAATGGAAGAGGGTCACCATCATCTCAGGTATGAGGAACAGCTGACTTTTGGCCAGATTTCTTAATTCCACCTGTGGCCAGGGGTCCCTTCGCCATGACCTTGGCTTTTAGCTCCTCGAGTTTCTTCTGCTCCTCTTTCGGTTTTTGCTTGAAAACCTTATCTTCCTCGTCCATTTTCTTGGACTGCTTCTTGGGCTGCTTCAGGGGCTTCTTTTTGCCCCATATGGCGCTTCCAGACACCCCCTTCTCCAGACCCTGATTCTAAGCCCTGGACTGTATATTTCCAGCAGCAAGGAGCAGACAGCAGGAAAAGGGTGTCTGCTGAAGGGGAAGGGATACTTAGGGTTTCTATAGTAGGTTTGGAGAATGGGAAATTAAATGCAGCTGCTGGTGCTACATGTACGCCTTCATGGAGTCGCTTGTCCAGACAAGGCAATTTTTTTTTCCTTTAGAAACTGCTTTGTCCTGGCTACCAGGATGTGGGTGATAGTGGCTGATTGAGTGACAGGAGCAGTGAGGGAGGAGGGGCTGGAGTTTCAACATAGGGTCTTGATCAGGGTTTGGCAGAGTTTGGTCAAGGCTTACTTGAACAGTCCGAGGTCTCACAGGTTTGTAGGCTGGTTCTTCAGGAGGAGCTAGGGCATTGGTTCTCAACCTGTGGGTCGGGACCCCTGTGAGGTTGCATATCAGTTCTCCTGCACATCAGATATTTACGTTACAATTCATAACAGTAGCAAGATTACAGTTATGAGGTAGCGACAAAAATGATTTCATGGCTGGGGAGTGACCACGACATGAGGAGTCGTATTAAATGGTTGATGCTCCTGCTCCGGGGGAGCATTCATCTTCTTGCCTCCCTGAGTTGTAGCTGCATCCTGCAGCCCTTGGCTCACGTTCTCATGCCCAATATTCGGAGCCAGTCATGGCCAGTCTAGTGGAGAGCAGAACTTGTGGTAGACAGCATAGCAAAGTCAAATGACAGGGAGCTATTCTGGTGGTAATGACACTGTGAGCGTTTCCCCTGCCCTCCCTCTGCCTCAGGTGTGGCTGAGCATGCCTCATGAGCCGTGTTTTCCTTATACCAAGCCCAGGAATGGAGAGTCTACATTGACTACGAACTAACAGATGAAGAAACCAAGGCTCTGAGGGCTCTGTGTTCTCCTCAGCCCTGAGCACAGTCCGCTGTGGCCTTTCCGGGTCATCCGTTCCCTCCTCTTCCTTGTTTAGCATCTGCACCTCATAATGGTCCCTGTTCTTTCTGTTCTCAGTTTTCAGCCCAGCTGACATCTGCCTCCATTCTACAGGGTGGCTGTGGTCCAGGATGAGGACAGTTCCATAGCTGACCTTCCTGTTAATGAAAGTGGTCTTGCCTTGCCTCTCCTCTCCTCTCCTCTCCTCTCCTCTCCTCTCCTCTCCTCTCCTCTCCTCTCCTCTCCTCTCCTCTCCTCTCCTCTCCTCTCCTCTCCTCTCCTCTGCTTTCCTTTCCTTTCTCTTCCCCTCCCCTCCCCTCCCCTCCCCTCCCCTCCCCTTCCTTTCCTTTCCTTTCCCTTCCCTTCCCAGGGAAGCCTGCGGCCCATGGTGGTCGTGGTCCTGCAGCGGGGCTGTACTGCCATCGACATGGTTTAGCCCTGGACAGCCCACATTATAGTAATGTCCACCTTTGCTAGAAGGGTGCACTCTATCTCCCAAATAGGGAAGGCTTCAGAGGACACAAAGGAGGGTCAGTCTTTTCCTTTTTATATTTGTTATTTATTTTTGTTTGTTTGTTTTTTGAGACAGGTTTCTCTGTGTAATAGTGCTAGCTGTCCTGGAACTCACTTCGTAGATCAGACTGACCTCAAACTCACTGAGTGAAAAAATTACTATTATTTTGAAAAAATATTATTTAAAGTTCAGCAGTTTATTGTTTTATTGTGTGTGTATGTGTGCATGCATGTATACATTTATGCACATGATTTATGGAGGTCAGACAAGATACACACAAGATCAGACCAGGTGTGATTGCTGGCCACTCTAACTCGGGTCTCATGGTTGCACAGCAAGCGTTCTTAACCACAGAGCCAGCTCTCCAGCCCCCAGCAAGTGCATTTTAAAGAGCCATTTCTTTATTCTGTGTTATGAGGGTCTGTGTACCACACGCATGTCTGGTGCCCACAGAGGTCAGAGGGAGCATGAGATCCCTTGGAACTGGAGTCACCATCCGGGTGCTAAGAATGGAACCTGGGGCCTCCACAAAAGCAATGCGTGCTTTTAAATGCTGAGACATCTCCCCAGCTCCTCCACAACATTTTTTTCACGTAAATCATGATTCTCACATTCATGCTAGTGACCTGTTTAAAGCAGCCGGGGGCGGGGGTTGTTGCAGGGTGGGGTATCATACACAGTAGAGAAGGCAGCCCAAAGCAAGAGAACACCAAAGTGAAGACGGGAAAAAGAGCCAGACAAGGCTAGTAACTGGGGGTCACCCTTTCTGCTGCCCCTATCTGCTAGCCCTTTAGAATGCCAGTCTAACCTCAGACTCGGGCAACAGCGCAACCCTCATTTCAGAGCAAGTAGCTTGACTGGAATCAAAAATAAATTGGGAATGGAGCACCATGGCTGAGCTCAGAGCCTGAAAATCTATAGAAAGTAACTGACATTTGAAAAGATTAAAAGCCTCAGTTTGCTAAGTGGGGCAAACTAGATGGAAGGTGGAACCAGCAAGAATGACCCCATTACCATAAACTGGCTTCCTGTAACAGAGCTAATGAGCACCCCAGACTCTTGTCTAGAGAAAGGTCAGAGCTCATCTGTCTGCTTTGGCTTTTCTAATTACCTTGCAAGCTAAGGGCTGGAACAAAAACACATTCGAAACTTAGAGCCCCGAAAGCTCCGCTCCAGTGTTGCTTTCTCACATACAGCAGCCATCTTGGCAGTAGGACCTAGCTTCCAATAAAACTCCCGGACTTGTGTGCTTGGTTCAAGGACCACCAGTAGAAATAGAGACGGTGGACAGCTTAGCTAGGTGTCTCTGTTGCCTTGTCCCCCACGTCTTCGATCCTCGCGTACACTGTTCATGTTTCCACAATGCAGGAACCCCTTTTCCGCAGCTCAAAAATGAAGAACATGTACATGTCCATCACAGAGGCTTGAGCCCTGGCGAGCACAAGCAGCATATCTGAATAGGGACTACACTCAGCTCTATTGAGCTTTCTCTACAAGGGGTTCCTAGCTCAACCGAGGCTTAAGCTTAAGATGAATAGCCAGATGAGGCCACACGTATGGAAATTCATTAAGAGAAACACATTTTGACACTAGAGCTGTGATTCCCAACTGTTGGTAGTTTGTCCCCTCAAGACATTTGGCAATCTCTGGAGACATTTTTGGGTGTCAGAACTAGGGTGGGTCAGGGATGAGATCAAATATTATATAATGCACAAAACAGCCCTTTACTACAAAAGACTGCCAACGTCGTTTCCAAACCGGGATGGGGTGAGGGCAGAGGTAGCAGCAGGAGGAGAGTAATTAAATGAACTCAAATTAAAATTTTAATTAATTTTAGAGAGGAACTTTGCTGGAAAGCTACAACAGCACAGGATTAGATGGCTGACTGGAGGAAGAGCCTGCTGCTGGCAAAGGATACGGAGGGACTGCAAACGTATGATTTTAACTGTACAGTGTCCTAGGCAACGGCTCCACTCCCAGCCCACTGACTTCGGCATAGCACAACAGGCAGGAGTGCCTTAGCAGAACTGCCTTCCCCATTGCTCATCTTAGCCACACGGACTGTCTGAGAAGTCAAGTTTTAAAGCTTGAACTTTGCATGGTGGTACACAATCCCAGAACCTGGCAACCTCTTGTCATGGAGTAGGGAGGGGCTCATGGAGCCCCCACTGCTTCATGAGGATGCATCTGCAGTTCACTGTTAGTGGGGAGGGACAGGCATTTCCTTTAATGGTGTAGCCCATGCTCCTGTAAACAAACCCTTGCCCGTGCTCCTGTAAGCAGCCCCGGTGAAATTCACCTGGGACAAGAGCAAGTTAGGAGAGTGGAAGTGGGATTACTTAGGACGAGCAAAGAGGCCAGTGGGCATGGGACAATATATATGAGATACGTCAGCATGTACATGTAGGAAAATGCCTTAACAAAACCCATTATCACAGAGAATTAATATAGGTTCATAAAACAGCAAAGAAGTTTCAAAATGTGAGCTGGTGGCACATGACCGCAGTACCAGTACGAGAGTGGGGTCAGAAGGGTCAGAAGCTCAAGGTCATATTGGTTACTTAGTGAATTCAAGGCCAACCTGGGCTACTTGAAACTGTCTCAAAAACCAACTATAGATTGTACCCAGACCTTTACTCAGGAGCAGGGAACCTGTTTTGGGTTCTCAGAGAACATTAGCTCAGGCCTATGGTGTCCAGTGCTTCTGCTAAACTCCTCTGGCCAACCAGTAACCACTTGGTTAGTCTTGCTTTAGGAGGAGCAGAGGCCAGAAGAAGAGGAAGAGTCGTCTCCATGCCTTTGGAGGAGGTTAGACAGGGAAAAGCAGGGCCCTTGGGCCACTGGCTGTAGGAGGGGTGGGTGTGCGGTAGTGTCTCTTCTGGGATGGACATGGATGGTTCTCTAAGACAGCAGAATCACTCCTATGGGAGCTATGACTACTCCATGGCCTGTCTTTGTTTTCCTTGGATCTCACGTCTTTCTGAGATGCACCTGCTGTGGTAACTCCACCCACAGTCCCAACCTCCCCAGAGCAGTGCGAATCAGATGGACAAAACTCATTGACTCCTCAACCAGAGTTAGGACAGTTTGTCTTTTCTTCTTTGCCTGGGGATTATCTACCACAAAGCAATGCAGTTTGTACCAAAATGCTGTGTGTGTGTGTTTGTGTGTGTGTGTGTGTGTGTGTGTGTGTGTATGTGTGTGTGTATGCATGCTATGTGCCACATTACATGTGTGGAGGCCAGAAGATCATTTGTGGAGGCCAGATGACACCCTGTGGGAGTCGGTTCTTTCCTTGTAGGTCCTGGGAAATTGAATTCTGGTAGTCAGGTTTTGGCAGTCAGCGTTTTTACCTGATGAGCCAGCTCACTGGTCCTCCTTTCTTGTCACAATACTCTCGGTTCTTTTAACTAGGTGGATCTAGAAAACAGGGCTGTTCTTTTTTATTGATTTTATTGAGCTCTACATTTTTCTCTGCTCCCCTCCCTGCCTCTTCCCTCCCTTCAACCCTCTCCCATGGTCCCCATGCTCCCAATTTACTCAGGAGATCTTGTCTTTTTCTACTTCCCATGTCCATTAGATCCATCTATATCTCTCTTAGGGTCCTCTTTGTTGTCTAGGTTCTCTGGGATTGTGATTTGTGGGCTGCTTTTCTTTGCTTTATGTCTAAAAGCCACTTATGAGTGAGTACATGTGATAATTATCTTTCAGGGTCTGGGTTACCTCACTCAAAATGATGTTTTCTAGCTCCATCCCTTTTCCTGCAAATTTCAAGATCTCATTATTTTTTTCTGCTGCATAGTACTCCATTGTGTAAATGTACCACATTTTCCTTATCCATTCTTCAGTCGAGGGGCATTTAGGTTGTTTCAAGTTTCTAGCTATGACATACAATGCTGTTATGAACATAGTTGAACACATGTAATAGGGCTGTTCTTAAGATCCTTACCTGAGCATTGAAAGTCAATGTCTCAGACTCTTAACAGGGCCAGTGAGAGGTAAGCACAAGGTTGTACGCCTCAGATTTTGAAGGCTGTTCTTGTCTGATATCAAGACATCTAGCTGGTGGGGTCTCTGGCCCGATATCTGTCACTCTAGATTCCCAGGCTTGCTCCTCCTTGGAGTTGCGGAGCCCAGAGCAGGCTAGCTTCAGTGTTAAACATGCACGCCTGGTCGGAGTTGCAGACCTCTGGGTTCCTGAGTAGAGGCCGGGATATTTCTCGGAGCCTGCTGTGTGTGGATAGGTGTGGGCAGCCTTGGCTGGCTCCACTGCTTCCTGAAGGGTTCAGGTTCCAGTTGGTGCTTGTGTGTGTGTGTGTGTTCTGCATACGCAGTCCTCTTCTTCCTTATCCTTCTGTTCTTCTTCCTTCTTACTAGGAGTTTGTTTATGTTACTAAAGGGAGAGTTCATATTTTGAGTCCTTTTTTTTCCCATTTAAAACTTATTATTGTTGTTACTAGTATTTACTTTTTGATCCATGTGTGGTAGCCCATGCCTGTAATTCCACCCACAACTTGGAAGGTGGAAACAGGAGGATCACCCGCAGCTACATAGCAAGTTGGAGGCAAGCCTGGGCTACATGAGATTCAGTTTTATCTCCCATTCCAAAAAGGGAGTAAGCCGGGCGGTGGTGGCGCACGCCTTTAATCCCAGCACTCGGGAGGCAGAGGCAGGCGGATCTCTGTGAGTTCGAGACCAGCCTGGTCTACAAGAGCTAGTTCCAGGACAGGCTCCAAAACCACAGAGAAACCCTGTCTCAAAAAAACCAAAAAAAAAAAAAAAAAAAAAACCAAAAAAAACCAAACAAAAAAAACAAAAAGGGAGTAAAAGAGAAATATGCATTATTTTTTTCCATACTGGCTCTGTGAGCAGTTCAAAGAGTGCATGCCTGGACCCTGAATGTACTGAGTACCAGCAAAGCCTGATATTTGTAAAAATAATACATATTTTAATAAAGTTATAATTTTAATAAATTTACAATTTAATATCACCTAATAAATTTAATATCTAGTAAATTTGTAATTTTAGTAAATTCAAAATTTAATATTACTTAATAAATTTAGTATCTAATAAAGTTATAATTCAAATAAATTGATAATAAATGCTATTAATAAAAATATGAAATAATCCAGTCTCTTACCTTTTGAGACTGTTTCACTTGGCACTAATTCACTGAGTTTCTTTTTCCATTGAGTTTCATCCAAGTTGTTGAGCCTGTCAATATTTCATTCTTTTTATTATCTTGAGCCCCAGCCTGGTGTTGCATGGACACGCAGGCCAGGAGGGTTCTTCAGAAGTGAAGGGATCAAGATTTCTGCATGATCTGGGTGTGACAGCTCTCTGGAGGCTGAGGCAGGAGGACCGCCACAAGCTCAGGGCCAACTTAGCCTAGGGACTGAGATCCCACTTGGAAAACCCAAACCAACAAATCTCCATGTGGCTCAAGGGATGTCTGGCTATTGGTAAGCAGGATCTCACCCACCAGCTGCCCCCAGGCCTAAAATGCAGCTGCAGGCCCAGCTCCTGTCACCCTCATCTGCATGTTGGGTGTAAGGACATTCTCAGTCTGCAGGCTGTGTTCATGGGGAGGAGACAGCTGAAGCCATGGGAGAATAGATTTGGCCCAAGATCAGAAAGAGCAGGTCAGAGTAGATGGGGGAAGGGCTGACTTAGATCGCTAGAGGCCCAGGGTAATCAGGTAGAGTTAGTGCTTAAGCTGCAATAGGAACCATGGGCCTGTCATCTCTATGGTTTTCTGATGAAACCAGCTGCTAGGGTCACAAGACTTTGCCTCTTGGTCCTCGTATCTAGTCACGGGAACTCTGAGGTTATGTCAGGGAGTTTAATGTCACATTGTTTACTTTGACCCACAGACCATCAAGAGTCACGAGTTGTCATTACAAGAGTGACTAGGCTGACATTTGTGTAATGTATCCAAGTGATAGCTAGTGTCGTCTCAAATGTTTCTCATGACTTGACTTAATTTATCGTCACATTGTCTATCTTTCTACATGATGGATAGACAGTGATTTACTTTTCTACTGTCTTAGTTTAGCGAAAGTGAACATTATTTTTGTGTGTGTGATATTGGGGATTGAGCCCAATTCCTTAAACGTGCTAGGCAAAGCACTCTAACAAAGCATTACACCCTAACCCCTCGTATTCTTGCCCATGCAAGAAATACAGGAATCTTCACGCACTAAAACTGATTGTAATAGAAAAAAGACGAAAACTGCCTGATGCTATAGCAACAGAAAATGCATAAGTTGATTGTGCTATCTCAACACCTAGGGCTATGTCATACCCAGAAAAAAAACCTAGATGCAAAGGAGGCAATACAGCAAGATTCTTTACAAATATCGCGGAGAAAAATGAATGGCTCAGAAGCAAACAGAACTAATCTCTAGGCATATAAATACCTGCAGAAAAAAGTTTTAGAGAAAACAAGGATTCTTAATGTGTTTCACTGGGGAAAATTAAAAAACAAATATATATTAGGGATGACTGGAAGGAGCAAGAGGGGAGAAGTTTGGGATGAATATGGTCAAGATACATTCCTTACCTGTATGGAATTGATACGGCATAAATAAGAATTTTCTTAAACAAAAAGAGAAAGTGAGTGAATGAATATATTAGAAACCTATTGAATTCATTTTGAATTTTATGTAGTTTACCACCTGCATGGGTTCATGTAACTGACAGGATAACATTTCAGAAATGATCCCTCAGCCTCAAATCTCTTTGTCACCACACCTTCTTCTTGGCCCGAAGTCTCTGCAGTCTTTTACCACTCTGCTTTTGTCTTTTCAAGAAAGGCTTACAAATGAGGTAATCCAGTCTCTTACTTTTTGAGACTGTTGCCCTTGGCACGATTTCACTGCGTTTCTTTTTCCATTGAGTTTCATCCAAGTTATTGAGCAAATCAATGTTTTATTCTTTTTATTATATTTATACACACATGTGGTACAGTTTGTTTATCCAGTTAACCACTGAAGAGCATCTGGGTTGTTTCCAGTTTGGAGTTGTTATTAATAGAGCTGCCATACATGTGTGTGCATGAGGTTCGATAAACATAAGTTCTCATTTCTCTAGCAAAAATACTTTAGCTATTCAATTGTGCTGATGCTACTTGTAAATACTTTCCTGTAGGTAGAACAGTCTGTCCTGCCAGCCAACTCCCAAATAACCACACAGAGACTTATTATTAGTTATACATGCACAGCCAATAGCTTAGGTTTATTACTAACTAGCTCTTTCAATTTAAATTAACCATATTTCTTCTCTACACTCTACCACTTGGCAGTACCTTTTTTCAGCATGACATGTTCATTTTGTTTCTCCCTACGTCTCCTGATGACTCTACCCTCCTTCCCAGAGTTCTCTTTGTCTGCCTCTCCTGCCTATACCTCCTCCTGCCTAGCTATTGGCCATTTAGCTCTTTATTAAACTAATGAGAGCAACACATCTTCACCGTGTGCAAAAAGATTGTTCCACAACACTTTCCTTTTCTTATCAAATTGCCCACAGAAATGCAGCAAGATTATTTCTCCCAGAAATATGTCTATCCCCGTGTCAACACCACATTGTCTTATTTACTGTGTGCTATGATTTGGATCTTAAAAATATTCTTTAAAAATTTATTTTTAAAATATGTGTGTGCATGTGCGCCTGTGTGAACGAATGCTACCTGTATGCAGGTGTCCTTGGAGGCCAAATGAGGATGATGGATCTCTTGGAAGTGTAGTTACAGATGTTTGTGAGCCACTTGATATAGGTGCTGGGACCCAAACTCAGATTCTCTGCGAGAGCAGCATTTGCTCTTAGCTATTAAGCCATCTCTCCAGCCCACAGTTTGGATTTGAAATGCCCCCCCAAACCCTTGAAAGTTTGGACTATGGCTCGCATATGCATATGTGTGTGTGTACAAGTTTAAGAGCTCTAGGCAGGAGGTGTACATAGGCTATCTTTTTCATCACTTTTGACCTTACTCTTTAAGACAGGATTTCTCACTAAATCACAAGCTAGCTGTCTTCACTGGGCTGGCTGGCTAGGGAACTTCTGGGATCTGTCTCTGTCCCTCCAATGCTTGGTTTACAGACTCAGATAACAATGTCCGACTTTTCATATGGGTGCTGGGGATTTGAACTCAGTGCCTCATGCTTTCACAGCGAGTGCTCTTACCCACTGAGCCATTTCCCATGTACCATACTCTTTTTTTAAAAAAATGGTAGGGAGGGTGGTGGTGGCGCACGCCTTTAATCCCAGCACTCGGGAGGCAGAGGCAGGCGGATCTCTGTGAGTTCGAGACCAGCCTGGTCTACAGAGCTAGTTCCAGGACAGGCTCCAAAGCCACAGAGAAACCCTGTCTCGAAAAACCAAAAAAAAAAAAAATGGTAGGGAATGCAAGTGTGTGTGTGTTGGGGGGGGGTATAAAGGTCAGAAGTCAACCTCAGCTGTTTTAGCTCAGCAACTGGATACCTTGTTTTCTGAGACAGTATCTCCCTCACTGACACCTGAGGTTCAGCAATTAGACTATGCTGGCTGACTAGTGAGCCCCAGGGACCCTCCTGTTGGCGCCTTCTCAGCAATGAGATTACAAGCAGGTGCCAACATGTATTGCTTTTTATGTGGGATCTGGGGGATCATCTCTAACCTCAAGCTTGTGTGGCAAACTGTTTACCAACTGAGTTATCTCCCCAGATCTCTATTTTAAAATACTTACTAAATTTACTGAAATGAAGGGAATTTAAATGATGCAGAGATGAAAAGTATTAAAGTAGGGTGTGGTGGTGTTTGGGAGGCTGAGGCAGGGGAATCATGGGCTGAAGACTAGTCTGGGCTACATAGATATTTTGAGATAACCCTGAGCTAAGATGACCCTCCCTCAAGAAAAATCACCTTCATATAAATTATCCAACTCTATGGAAAATTTCAGTTAAAGACATATTTACCCCTTTCTATTTTATATAAACAATCTACACATACATCATGTCAATTCTTACAAAAAATAAAAACTAAAACAAAAAAGCAACTCATCCCGAGATGGTAAAACTTGTTTCAAGTTGAAAAATTACTGTGGACTATGTTTCAATAATAGTGTTCAACCCCTCCTAGTTGTCTTTGGAGACAGGGTTTTTCTTTTATGCCTAGGCTGGCTTCCAACTTAATGGGCTCACGTGATCCTCTCCCCATGCCTTAGTGTCCTAAATAGTTGAAATTACAAGTGCCCACTACCATACTCAGAAAGCTCCTAGTTTAATTTCACAATTTTATCACACGCAAAGACTTAGAGGGCCCCAGACCTTAGCACAACTGACTCCATGATGGAAGTACCATTCAGGCTGTAATACTCAGAGAACATAGACAGCACCGCCTGCCAAAACTAAAACAAAGACACAATCCATCAAAGTCCATAGTTCTGGGAAAGGTTCTAAATGTACTAACTTTGCTTTTTGGCTTCTGTAGTTCTGCTTCTGGCTAACTGTTCTTGTTAGCTGAAGTATGTCAACTCAGGAATGGCTTTTGTGCTTAAAAGCTCACCCTGAGAAAGGATCAGGGCTACACTGGGATCCTGAACACCCAGTGTAGTTGGCACCCTAATGAAGACTTTCTATTGGCTAAACCCATGTCTGAGCAATCTTCTCTGGTGAATACCCCATAACACAAAGTGTGTTTGGTTTCAGTTAGTTGAGAGTGTCTCCCTATGTAGCTTGGCTGGCTTGAAACTCATAGAGATCTGCTTGTCTCTCTCTGCCAAGTGCGAGGATTAAAGGTGTGTGTTACCAGCTGACTGTGGTGGCACACACCTTTAATCCTAGCTCTCGGGAGGCAGATGCGGGTGGATCTCTGGGAGTTCGAGGCCAGCCTGGTATCCAGGACAGTTAGGACTACACAGAAAACCCCTGTCTTGGGAAAAGTAGGTGTGTACCACCACGCTGAGCTGTTCTTTTTAAAACAATGATATTGGCATCATGAAACAATGGATTGCTAATAATGAAGACATTTCTCATACATGGTATCTTAATGAGTGTTAAAAAAAATTAGTGTCCTCGTTTGTATAGTGGTAAGAAAAAAAAAATTAGTGGTGATTGTTTGCTACAATGTTTTATGTTTTCAATGCCTTTTCAAGACAAAAACCTAGCTGCATACAGTTAAGTGACTATTTTTGAGAGATTTCTATGTGGCTCAAACTGGCCTTGAACTCCTGATCTTGCTTCATCTTCCTTAATGCTGGGGTTACAGGCCTGTGCCATTACATCCAACGCTTTTCTTTTTGTTGTTGTTATTTTAAAAGACAGTCTCACTAGGTAATAACTCTGGCTGACTTGCGACTTACGGAGACCTACCTGCTTCTGCCTCCTAAGTGTTGGGATTAAAGCATGTGCCACTGCACTTGACCTTAGTATGTTCTGAAAATATAAAATTGTCTTTAAAAAATTGTGATGATTAATTCTTGTTGCTTCTAACAATAAATTTTGACTTGTGTTTTCCTATGTAGTAAAAATTATAGAAAAGAAAAAAGAAAAAAAAAGAATTACATTCTTGTGGAGGATAACATTAAGACCTACCCATTCTTGTGGAGGATAACATTAAGACCTACCCATTCTTGTGGAGGATAACATTAAGACCTACCCATTCTTGTGGAGGATAGCATTAAGACCTACCCATTCTTGTGGAGGATAACATTAAGACCTACCCATTCTTGTGGAGGATAACATTAAGACCTACCCATTCTTGTGGAGGATAACATTAAGACCTACCCATTCTTGCTGTCTATGGTGGCGCCTGCTTTTGAGTCAGAGCATTCAGTAAGTTGAGGCAGTGAGTTCAAAGCTACTGTGGACTACGGAGGGAGACTGTCTCAAAAGCCAAGCAACCTCATGTGGGCCTAGTGTGCAGTGGTTACAAAGAGTGGCTTCCTTGGTAGTTTTACATAGCCTTTTGCTTATATGGGTTGTCCTAAGGGACAGACCTTGGAGACAATTTCCTGGCATGCATGCACGCACGTCTTCAATCTCAGTGCTAACCCCAGTCTAGGCTCCAGACAGGTATGAGTGCCTTTAGGCACTGTGCACACCGACCAGGCTTCACACCGGCCAGGTCATCATATCCACCTGCTCCAAACTACAGAAGAAGAAATACGTGATTGAGGCCCTTTATAGAGCCAAGTTCAAGTTCTCTGTCTGCCTGACGATCCATACCTCAAAGATGCCGAGCTTCAGCCAGTTTAATGCAGATGAACTGAAGACATGCTAGCTGAGAAACAGCTCATTCTTGGTGGCTATGAGGTCACCTGTGTCCCCAATCGTGGTGCCCTGGATAAGCGGTGGTCCCACACTCCCGGAGTCTTCTACTGTGCTCGCCCATGCCTCACCAAACTATGCTCAGTGAGAAATCACACATGTAGGCTGGAAGAAAAAAAGAAAAGAAAAGGAAAACCGAAGTAAGTGCTGAAAGCATGTCACCAAATAATGACACAAATGCCAAGAACAGCAGAGGTGACAAGCAGCTTCCAGCACACTGTCACCTCACGGAGGCAGAAGCTGCTCTTTCTGGATATTTTCCCCTTCAATGTGAAGAAATCATTAGAGTTTTTGTTGGCAGTTTCACTATGAAAGATTTTGATTTCTTTCAGAGTTCACAGTTCTCAGAAGAGCCCTAATTTTGGAAATCATGTAATCAGGGGACATTTTCAAGAACTGAATGTCCTTTTGCAGGTGAAGTCTTTCAACATCCCTGCAGTGTATGGGCATCTTCATCCTTAGCTATGTTGCCAGCAAATCCTGCCACCAAAGTTAGATGGCTTTTCTGTCCTCATGGTCCTCTTAATTACTGTTTTAAAATTGAAGTAGTTCCACCATTTATAATTTCTGTTTTGGAGCCGGGTGGTGGTGGCACACACCTTTAATCCCAGCGTTCAGGAGGCAGAGGTAGGCGGATCTCTGTGAGTTCAAGGCCAACTTGGTCTCCAGAGTTCCAGGCCAGCCTCACCCACGGAAGGCTTTGTCATTCCCATAGGTTTGAGGCATCCGGAGATTGAACTGTTCATCTCTTCACCTTCAGTGGCTCTCCCTCCTGCCTCTGCACCGAGGAGTTGACAGGGGATGATGAACTTCAGGAGACAAGTTATTTTAGTTACTCAGTTTGGGCTTTGCTCAGCTCGCCCAGCTGCTCTGGTTATGGAACCACAAACTGGTCACCTGGGGAGAGGGACTGTCAGCTGAGGAATTGCTTCTATCAGATTGGCCAGCCAGCATGGCTGTAGGACATTTTCTTGACTGACTGACGGATGTGGGAGGGCCATGCCCACTGTGGGAAGTGCCATCCCGTCACAGGTGGTCCTGGCTTGTGTGAAGCACAAGCCAACCAAGGCTGGGAAACCAGACCAGTAAGCAACGTACCTCATGGTCTCTGCTTCAGTTTCTGCTCCAGGCTCCTGTCTTGGCTTCCTTCAGTGATAAACTGTGATGTGTAAGCCAAATAAACCTGTCCCTCCACATGTGGCTTTTGATCATGATATTTATCACAGCAATAGAGAAGCAGACTAGGGCAGCGAGTGTCTTCATTTACAGTTGGTATCAGTATCTTCCTTTTTCACTGTCTGTTACTCTCCACCTTGGTTTTTAGACAAGATCCTTCAGTGGAACCTGGAAACAACCTAAATGCCCCTCGACTGAAGGATGGATAAGGAAAATGTGGTACATTTACACAATGGAGTACTACACAGCAGAAAAAAATAACGACATCTTGAATTTTGCACACAAATGGATGGAGCTAGAAAACATCATATTGAGTGAGGTAACCCAGACCCAGAAAGACAAATATCCTATGTACTCATGCATAAGTGGTTTTTAGACATAAAGCAAAGAAAAGCAGCCCACAAATCACAATCCCAGAGAACCTAGACAACAAAGAGGACCCTAAGAGAGATATAGATGGATCTAATCTACATGGGAAGTAGAAAAAGATAAGATCTCCTGAGTAAATTGGGAGCATGGAGACCTTGGGGAAGGGTTGAAGGGGAGGGGAGAGGTAGGGAGGGGAGCAGAGAAAAATGTAGAGCTCAATAAAAAAAATCCCTCAGTGACCCTAGAAATTCCTTAATGGCAAACATGAGTCCCCATGATCCTCTTGCCTCTGCTTTCTCAGTCACAGCCATTCACAGTTGTGCCTGGCTTTTTACATGGGAGTTGGGGATCCAAACTCAGGTTCCCGTGCTTGCGTGAGCTGTCTCCTCAGTCCCCCAGTACCGTTCTAAGCCCTGGCACTCCGTAGCTTCTTTGCTCTTTAGCTAAGACTAGGTACTGAGGGTGATAACCTTGCCTCCTCCCCTATTCCCGGCCCGGCAGTACTCAGAGTCACTCAAATTGCGGGCACACGTCTAAACCTGAGTGTGACTCTCCTGAGTGTCTGTGTGTAATGCGGAGACTGTTGAATCTGTGGCCCAGCATGTGCCAGGTAAGCATGTTGTCACTAATAGCCACCCCTAGACCTGGACTCACGTTTCTTTGTTTTGAAACAAAGTCATGTCAGGCCGCCCAGGCTGGGGCTGAACTTCAGGGCCCCAAGTGAGCCCCCAGCTCCAGCCTTCCGAGTAGCTGGCACTGCAGGGGCATGCTATCACACAGCTCTGAATCCACTCTTTCAATGGTTATGTATGTATTGCATTTTGGCCATGTCACCCCTGGCTGCCTCTTGTCCCTCTCCCGCTTCTGCCAATCCCAACTAGTACAAGTCCCCTTTCTACTTCCTTTAATTTTTTTCTGTAGAAAAAAACCTTTTATTATTATTGTGTGTATGTGTATGGTTTGTTTGTGTATATTTGTATGGGCATGTTCATACACTCATGACACTCCATGCATGTGGCGTTCAGAGGACAACTAACTAAAACAGTTCTTTTACTCACTAAGCAATCTCACTGGCCCCCAGAAAAGGCCTTCATGAGAAGAGCGCTGAAGGAATTAGAAGTGGAAGGAGCACAAGCCATTATCTTAAAGGCTCTAGACAACAAGCCTAGAGCCAGCTTTACATTTTGGGGGGATAATTGAAAAATTTCCTCTAAAATCTGGAATGAGTCAATGAGGCCACTTTCCCCACTCACATTCAATATAGTGCCAAAATCTTAGCTAGATCAATAAGACAAGAGAAAGAAATAAGGGGGCCATAAGTAAGAGAAGACAAAATCTATCCTTATTTTCAGTCAACACAATTCTACACATATTTTTTTCTTTTTTGTTTTTTCTTTTCTTTTTTTTTCTTTTTGGTTTTTTGAGATAGGGTTTCTCTGTGGCTATGGAGCCTGTCCTGGAACTAGCTCTGTAGACCAGGCTGGTCTCGA
The DNA here is from genome assembly GCF_037038515.1 of Microtus pennsylvanicus. Classification (NCBI taxonomy): domain Eukaryota; kingdom Metazoa; phylum Chordata; class Mammalia; order Rodentia; family Cricetidae; genus Microtus; species Microtus pennsylvanicus. The sequence goes on along the minus strand of NC_134601.1, from coordinate 132,770,313 downwards.
ACTCACAGAGATCCACCTACCTCTGCCTCCCGAGTGCTGGGATTAAAGGCGTGCACCACCATCTCCCAGCTCTTGTTTGTTTTTTCAAGACAGGGTTTCTCTGTGTAGCCCTGGCTGTCCTGGAACTCACTTTGTAGACCAGGCTGGCTTTGAACTCACAGAGATCCACCTGCCTCTGCCTCCCAGAATGCTGGGATTAAAGGCGTGCACCACCACCGCCCAGCCATCCTACACATTTTTTGTATGAACAAATATAAATTCTTTTATTTATTTATTTACGATTTCTGCCTCCTCCCTGCCACCGCCTCCCATTTCCTCTCCCTCCCCCCCCGATCAAGTCCCCCTCCCTTGTCAACCCGAAGAGCAATCAGGGTTCCCTGCCCTGGGGGAAGTCCAAGGACCACCCACCTCCATCCAGGTCTAGTAAGGTGAGCATCCAAACTGCCTAGGTTCCAACAAAGCCAGTACGTCCAGTAGGATCAAAACCCAGTGCCATTGTTCTTGAGTTCTCAGTAGTCCTCATTGTCCGCTATGTTCAGCAAGTCTGGTTTTATCCCATGATTTTTCAGACCCAGGCCAGCTGGCCTTGGTGAGTTCCCGATAGAACATCCCCATTGTCTCAGTGTGTGGGTGCACCCCTCATGGCCCTGAGTTCCTTGCTCATGCTCTCTCTCCTTCAGCTCCTGATTTGGACCTTGAGATTTCAGTCCTGTGCTCCAATGTGGGTCTCTGCCTGTGTCTCCTTTCATCGCCTGATGAAGGTTAATATTCAGGAGGATGCCTATTTCAAGAAACATTTTAAGGACTCCACAATACATTAATTTTAGGACCTATGTTTCCTTTTGCATTTCTGCCCTACTTTAATTGCTAGTGCTATGATAAAGAAACTTGGGGAGAAAAGAGTTTACTTCACCTTGCAGCTTATAGTTCATTACGATAGGAAATCAGGGCAGGCGTTCAAGGCATGAACCTGGAGGCAGGGGGTCATGGAGGGATGCGGCTTATTGGCTTACTCCTCATGGTTTGCTTAGCTTGCATTTTTGATACAACTGAGGACCACCTGCCCAGTGTTGGCATCACCCACAGTGGGCTGGACCCCCTCCTGCATCAATTATCAGTCAAGAAAATATCCTAGAATCCAACACAATCGAGGCAACTCTTTGATTGAGACTCCCTCTTTCCAGATGTATCAAGTCAATGCAAAAATTAACCTGAACACGCCACTCCCTGTCATCTTGACACACTAATATTCCTATTAAGCCATGGCCTTTCCTTCTCATCAGGATCTCATATTAATATCACAATACAAAATACAGTTGAACTTTATTGTTTGAAGATTTACCTTTTCTGTGTACAGGTGCTTTGTCTGCATGTGTGCTTGCAGACCAGAAGAAGGCATCAGATTGTGAGCCCACCATGTGGTTGCTGGGAATTGAAATTAGGACCTCTGGAAGGTGCAGTGCTCTTTACCGCTGAACCATCTCTCCAACCCTACAGTTCAACTTTTAAAAATCCAGTCTTTAAAATTTTCAATACTCTAAAAGTCCAATGTCTCTGTAAAAGTCCAAAGACTCTTAACTGTGGGTTCCTGTAAATTCAAAAGCAAGTTATGTTTTCTTGTTTTAAGAGGAAAGAACCAGAACATAGTTATAAATCAGATCAATGTAAAAAACAAAATCCAACAATATAAATAGCTCAGTGTCCAACGTCACACACAGCTTGTCTGGTAAGCTCAAGTCGGTTCCACTGCACAATTGTCACTGTTGGTGTGTGTCCCATAGCCATGGTGTCGCCAATAAGCTGGTATCTGCACTGCAACTGCTGGCCCACCTTCACTAATGACCTCCTGGCTTCTCTATAGGCCAACCCGATTACATGGTGCCGAGCTTCAGATTGTCCCCATGGCTGCTTTAATCCTGGGGTTTCTATGGCAACTAAAGCCGCATCTTCATCAGTGCCTCTCCTGGGCACTCTTCAGAGAGACACTGAACCTACCACACAGTGCCAAGCCCTCAGATTCTCTTCACAATACCTTCATGCCTTCAAAGCCAGCACCATGTAAAAGACTCCCATACACTTTTTGCCAAGTTCTACTACCAGCTTGAGATACAGTCTTGCTGGCCCTGAGCCAAGAACACAGCTTGTGGATGCTGTCCCTGAGGAAATATTTCCCAAAAGATTTTACCCCAGTGATGCTGGTCCATATTAGTCACACATGATTTTTTTCCAACTCCAGCTAACCTGCTTCCATTGTCCCAGAAAGCAAAGATTTTATTTCCACAGATGCTTAATTCAGATATGACACAAATGGTCCTGAGAGAGTCTTTGCTTCCCTCTGAAATTTCACAAGCCGGGTTTTCATTGTCTGCTTTTCTCTGAGCATTCTTATCTTCCAAGCTCCCACAGAACAGCTCCTTAGGCTTTGAGCTTGGGAGCGCTTTTCCAGTCCGAGGTTCTTCCTCCCACAAAACAGTCCAGGTTATAAAAAGTCACATGGTCAGGTCCACCACATCAATACTCAATACATCTGGTATATTCCTAAGAAGAAAAATTGCTTTTAGAAAACTAGGGAGATACCTCAGTCCATAACGTGCTTGCCATACAAACATGAACACCTGAGCGACTACATAGATGGCTGGGCATGCTGGCACATGTGCGATCCCTGCACTGGAAGGGCAGAAAAAGGAGGAGCCCCGGGGCTTCTTGGCCAGTCTGTCTAACTTAATTGGTGATCCGTAGGTTCTAGCAGGAGACTATCTCAAATAACAAAGTGGGTGGGTCCTGAGAAATGACACCTGAGGCTGACCTGAACATATGGGCATGTTCTCTGTCTCTCTCTCTATCTATCTCTGTCTCTCTCTGTTTCTCTCTCTGTGTCTGACTGTCTGTCTCTCTCTCTCTCTCTCTCTCTCTCTCTCTCTCGATTTATATTTAAATTCTTTCTGAGGGCAGGTTTTGATCAAAGTTGGAGGGAATTATTCACTTACTAAACTCTTGCTAAGAGCCCAAGCAACCGTCGTGGTGCTATGATCTAAAGACTCAGAGATTAAAAAAAATGTGCATTTACTTGATACCCAAAGAGTTTCAGAACCTTCCAGATTAAAGGTTAGAAGGAAGCAAGAAAAAGAGGATTTAGAGGCATGTGTCACTAAGACCAGACTTCTAAGCTCATTTGTTAAAATACAAAAAAAATGCAAATGGTTATAAGGAAAAGCACACAAGTGTTCCAAGAAACCTAGGTTTCAAGTTGGCTGTATCAGGTACTAGTGATGTGAACTTGAATAAAGCCCTTGTCTTCACTGATCCTTGCTAGTCTCACCCACAGAATGTGAATAGTAGAATGGGGGAACTTACACTGTTTAATGAGAAGAGGTTTAATGAACATAGACATTATAATATCTTCAGAGTGATGCAGAGCTTCTGGTGGTCCTTCTGGATAGGTAACTGAGAAACAGGCATTTGCTGGATCAATAGCTGCATACCATGTACCAGGACATGTGTTAATCTGCTCAGGTAAGGACACCACATCTGGTACAGCAGCTGCAATTGGAGTCACTACCTGATTGAGTTTTTGATAGATCTGGTGGGGCAGACAGATACATAACCAAGGATAATTGGAGTGGAAAAAGTAAAGACACACACGGGAGGGGGGAGGGCGCAGATGCAGAGAGGGACAGGTGCACACAAAGAGACGGAGACATAGAGAGACAGAGACCGACCTGGAGACATTGCCAGTGAATGAAGGAGTCAGGAAGCAGGAAGGAGCCAGGCGGTGGTGGCTCACACCTTTAATTCCAGCACTCGGGAGGCAGAGACAGGCGGATCTCTGTGAGTTCGAGGTCAGCCTGGTCTACAAATGCTAGTTCCAGGACAGGCTCCAAAGCTACAGAGAAACCCTGTCTCGAAAAAAAAAAAAAGAAGCAGGAAGGATGCATCTAGAAGAGCCTGATGAAGAAGATCTACTGTAGAGATCCGCGTCTGCTGCCCACTGTGCTTGCATTCTGGACCTTGTTGGTATATGGTAAGTAACGCCTATGAATCGTACTTAAGAACTGAAATAACCAGGTTGGCAGTACTCTGTTTTTTCAAAAGGCTTTACTGAAGGCCTACTTTCTTCATCTGCCTGTCTATATAAGAGGAGATTCCACCGAAGTAGGCACTGTATCTGTTGAGACCTGATATTTAAAAGTAGTCCAAAACTAATCATAAAAATAGAAAAAGTTTGGTGTGATGTTGGATGCCTGAGATTCTATCACTGAAGCAGGAGAATTCTGAGTTTGAGGTCTAACTATGTAGTTCAAAGCCAGGACAGACTACAAAGCCAGAGCCCCTGTCTTAATCCTCACAAAGTACTGGATGATTCCAGATAAAGTATAAAGAGAGCGAAGGGTTCAGTAGCCCTGTGTCTGGAATCCACAAGACAGCCCTGCGGTTTGATGTTCCTTATTCATAAGACACAGAAGGCGATATGCTTGTAGTTTTATTTGTTAAAGTCAAAAGAACTGTATTAGAACCAGAAAATGGGAAAGAAGCATGGGGTGAAGTTCAGGAATGTCAGAGACAAGTTTCCAGAGTTCTCTTTCTTAGTAAAGCTGCACAGAGACACACATACATTCTTCCAGCAGTGATGTGTGGCAAACAAGGGAAGCTCATCTGAGCCTTACTGCTTGGCCTTTGTACTAGGCATGAGCCTCATAGGCACGAAAAGCTCATGTCACTAACCTCAGCTACTCAGACCCCAGCCCCTCAGAACAAAACCAGCCCAAATCACACTGGAGGATAAACTCGTCTGGCTCCACTGTTACAGCTGTAGCATAACTCTTGCAAGCGTAGCAAACACTTTCATAAAGAAAATACACAAAGGTCTCAGGGGGTATGTCCTTGCAATAGCTATTCTTGGTTGTCAACTTGACTTCATCTGGATCTGAAACCCAAAACTGGAGGGCACATTTGTTGTAGGAGGCTGCTTTGTTAGGCTGCTTGTTTGTTTTTCGGATATAGTCAGCCACATTGGAGCCGTCAATTTGTTGTAGGAGGCTGCTTGTTTGTTTTCCGGCCGCCCAGACTCCTGAAATAATTACACAGAAACTATATTATTTAAATCATTGTTTGGTCAATCACTTAAGCGTACTGTTAGCTAACTTTCACAGCTAGAATTAACCCATTTTTATTATTTTATATTTTACCACATGGCTGTGGCTTACCAACAATGTTCCATCTGACGTCTGTCTCTGGTGGCGCTACATGGCTTCTCCTTGACTTTGCCTTTTTTCTCCCAGCATTTGGAGAAAATGCTACCCACCTCCTGCCTAGCTCTACTCTGCCCTATCACAGGCCAAGGCAGCTTCTTTATTTATTAATCAATAAAAGCAACACATATACAGAAGGACCTCCCACATCACACATCTGTGAAGAATTTTTATTTAATTTGAAATAAAAAGACCCATTTCTAATCCAGATCTTTAAGATGGAAGGACACACCTTTAATTCAGCTCAAAATCTATATAAGGGCAAAGAAGAAGGAAGCTTTTGCTCTTGGCTTGCTTGCTCTCACCTCCCTAGCAAGTCCATTCCTCCACTAGCATTAGAGCCTACTTCTTTGAGATTCCAGCATACACTGAAGACCTGCTGAGACATCCAGGCTCAAGGATTGAGCAACTACTGGATTCTTGGACTTTCCATTTACAGCCAGCCACTGTTGAATTATGTACATCTGGGTCTGTGCGTCTGTGTCTGTGTGTTTCGTTTTTTGAGACAGGGTTTCTCTATGTAACTTTGGAACCTATCCTGGAACTCACTCTGTAGATCAGGCTGGCCTCGAATGCACAGAAATCTGCCTGTGTCTGCCTCTGCCTCTACCTCCCGAGTGCTGGGATTAAAGGTACCCACCACCACCACCCAACTCCTTTTATTTTTTGTGTGAACACTAACCCTTTCACCCAGTTTTACAACCTAGGGACCACCCATGCTCTTCAAGTTGGCTTAGATAACCTGCATTTGGTCTTCATTTGAAGCACAGATTTTCAGTTCTTTTTGACAAGGGATGAGTTTATGGGGTTTTGGTTTGGTTTGGTTTGGTTTTTCTGGTTGTTTTCTTTCTTTTTTTTTTTGAGATTAGGGTCTCATTATTTTATTTTTATTTATTTATTTATTTTTGGTTTTTTGAGACAGGGTTTCTCTGTGGTTTTGGAGCCTGTCCTGGAACTAGCTCTTGTAGACCAGGCTGGTCTCGAACTCACAGAGATCCACCTGCCTCTGCCTCCCAGGTGCTGGGATTAAAGGCGTGCACCACCACTTATGGCAGCTGATTCATCTTCTTTATGGGGATTAAATGAGTGTGTGAACATACGGAATCTGGCACAGAGGCATGGTTAACAGGCAGCAATACCTAATAAATGTGGATTTATGTCATTAAAGAACTAAATAAATGGAGCTATTGTCACAAATGATATAGTCAGCTAAACCTATTCTCTCTCTCATACACACACACACACACACACACACACACACACACACACACACACACATGCAGACATAGAGAGAGAGGCTAGAGAAATGACTCAGTGGTTAAGAGCACTGCCTGCTCTTCCAAAGATCCTGAGTTCAATTTCCAGCAACTACATGGTGACTCACAACCATCTATAATGGGATCTGATGTGCTTCTGGTGTGCTTGAAGACAGAACACTTAAACACATAAAACACATAAAAAGTAAATTTTACATATATATATATATATAACACCATAAGAGTAACTTTGAGCTTTCTATATTCAGAAACCCAATAGCATCACAGAAACAGGTAGTTTTCCTACAGTCAGCATCAGTATTGTTTTCAAGGGGATGAACCTGGAAGGCCCTTTCTACTAAGTAGACCTGGAGTACCCTTCACTTAAGTAGGGTTCAATCCTAAAAGAGAACAGCAATCCAGAAAGATTCGCCCTACACAAGCCAAACCCTATATTATCTATCCACAGCCACGCAGAAAGTTCAATTCCAAAAACAGAAAGACATTTTACATTCCAGCTCATTTTATGAAACTACTATATATAACCTTGGACTAAGAGTGAACAGCAATGCATTAAACAGAAGTGCAGACTGATGTAACTCATAAAAATCCTTTTAAAAATTATCAAGACATAGATTACTCATGATGAAATTGTATTACCACAGGGATGCAAAATTGATTGTCAGAATTTATCGGTGCAATTCAAAATAACAGATTAGTGGTTATGTCTATCTCAATGATGCAGTGTTTGATGAAATTCAACATATATTTAAGTTGAATATACTCAGAAAACTAAGAACATAATGTAATGACTTTACTATGTAATACTTTACCACATAGCTACAAAGAGGCATAATAAACACCACAATGAAATGTTGAATTTTTCATTTCTGATCATGAATAAGACAAGATTGTCCACTATCATCAGATAGATTCACCATTGTATTGGGTAGGGCTCTCCAATGACATAAATAAAGAAAAGGAAATAACGGTATAATATTTAAAATGGAAGAGACAAAATTGCTCTCAGAGATCGTTTGTGTTAAAAGAAATCTAGATAGCCAGGCAGTGGTGACACACGCCTTGAATTCCAGTACTCAGGAGACAGAGGTAGACCAGCCTTGTCTACAAAAAGAGTTCCAGAGCAGCCAGGACTCCAGACAGAGAAATCCTGTCTCAAAAAAATCTAGAGATATAATTTTAGGACAATCATATTTAACAACCCTTGCTAGAAAGAAAATCAACATACAGAAATTATGTATCTTTGTGCTACCTCAAAATAGAAGCTATAAAATTTCAAAAGGAAAGCCAGGCATAGTGGCGCACACCTTTAAACCCAACACTCAGCAGGCAGAGGCAGATGGATCTCTGTGAATGCCAGGCGAGCCTGGTCCACACAGTGAGTTTTAAATCTGTGTTCTGCATATGACAGGAAACATGACGTATTTGTTTTGCTGAGACTGTCTCATTTTGTTTACCATAAGCATTTCAAGTTGTATCCATTCTGCTGTCATGTTAGGATTTCATTTTTCTTTTCATTGCAGAAAATTTTATTGTTATATGTACCACGTAGCTTTATCCTTTCACCTAGTGATGGACATCCAGGGTGGGTCCATTTCTTGCCTATTATGGATAAACATAGATGTGCACTATGTTTCTCTTGTGGATGCTAACTAAGCTCCTTCAGGTCTAGATCCAAGAGTGGTCTAGCTGAGTCATGAAGTGATTCTATGTTCAGTTGGTTTTTCTCTTTAACTTCCATAGTGATTTCTATAGTGGCTGAACAAGTTCACATCCCACCATAAGCGAACATAGAGGTTCCTCTTCCCCCACATCCTCATCACCATTTTTTTGTTCCCTGTTTTGTTAAGGACTGCCATTCTGACTGGGTAAGATAGAATCTCGAAGCAGTTTTAATTTGCATTTTCTTGATGGCTAAGGATGTTGCACAGTTTTTCAAATATTTATTGGCCATTCATATTCCTCCTTTGGAGGACTGTCTACTCAGTTCATTGGGCTGTTTATTGATTGGATGATTGGGTGCTTTGTGGGAGTTCTACAACTCTTTATGTCCTAGATTTGAAGCCCTGTAGTGCACAGGTGGCAGAGACCTTTGCCCATTCTATAGGCCATTTTCGTGCTGGCGGTGGTTTCTGTGCTGTGCATGTAATCCTATTTGTGAGTTCTTGAGATTATTTCCTATGCCATTAAAGTTCTGTTCAGAAAATCCTGCCTATGCCAATAACTTGAACTATTTTTCTCTAGGGTAGTGGTTCTCAACCTATGGGTCATGACCCCTTTGGAAGTCACATACCAGATATTACATTGTGATTCATAACAGTACTGCTCTGTGTGTTCGCCTCCATACCAGTCCTATGCTGATTTTGTACTATGATTCTGTAACATGATTTGAGATCAGATCTTATGATAGCTCCAACAGTGTTTTGACCACCAAGGATTGCATTACCTGTCTGGGGTCTTTTATGCTTTTACTAAAATTTGAAAATTGCTTTTTCTAGTTCTGTGAGGAATTTCACAGGGTTTCTGATAGGAATATCATTGGTTATAGAGATTGTTTTGGATAACAGCCATTTTCAGCTGGGCAGTGATGGTGCACGCCTTTAATCCCAGCACTCAGGAGATAGAGGCAAGCAGATCTCTGTGAGTTCGAGACCAGCCTGGTCGACAAAGCAAGTTTCATGACAGCCAGGGTTGTGTAGAGGAAACATGTCTTGAAAACCCAAATATATACTTTATATAGACATTTTCACAATATTAATTCTATCCATGAGCATGGGAGAACTTTCCAACCTCTGGAAAGATATTCTTCCTTTCTCCCTCTGATGTCTTCAAGTTTTTTTTTTTTTTTTTTGTTTTTTTTTTTTGTTTTTTCGAAACAGGGTTTCTCTGTGGTTTTGGAGCCTGTCCTGGAACCAGCTCTTGTAGACCAGGCTGGTCTCGAACTCACAGAGATCCGCCTGCCTCTGCCTCCCGAGTGCTGGGATTAAAGGCGTGCGCCACCACTGCCCAGCCAAGTTTTTATTCTATACATCTTTCACCAACTTAGGTTTATTGCCAGTTGTGTTACTTTGTTTTGAAGCTAATGTGAGTAGGCTTTCCCTCTTTTTTCTTTTATGGTGTGTTCATTTTAAGTGCATAGAAAAGCTACTGGGTTTTTTTTTTGTGTGTGTGTGTGTCCTGCTTCTTTCTGAAGGTGTTTATCAGATTCAAGAGATTCCTAGGGGAGTCCTTGTTCAAGTGTAGGGTTGTAGCCTAGTCAAATGGTTTATTGGCTTAAAGTGCTTGCCACAAAAGTCTGGCAACTTGAGTTCCATCCCTGGAACCCATTTTAGAAAGCGGAACTTCAGGCTGTCATTAAGCTGACTTGACATTTTGTCAAACTTCCTTCTACACGTCTGTGTAATCGGGGAAGGCTGACAGCAGTGAAGGCCAGTGAAGGCAGAAACTCATGACTGCCCAAGTTGCTGACAAAAAAGTGACAGTTGTGGGCTCAACCCGAAATGTGACATTTACACCTGCTCCCTCTAAGCCTCAGGAAACAGCACGGAAGAGTTGGAAAGAATATAGGAGCCAGGAGCTAGGAAGAGGCAGCCACTGTCGTAATGAATTCAGCAGCTGGGGTAACCTGTCCTGGGCCTATACAAAACTGGCCTTGGCAAGAGGCAGCCTTCCTGCTGAGCTATTAGGATGCTGGAAGAAGCTGAGTCATATTGTATTCAGTTGTATACGCGCTATTGAGTCCACCTGGCTGGAATAAACCGTTCCAAACCCATGCTCACACAGATGGCCCTTGTTAAATTCAGTGGCTCTCAAAACAAGACGACATGAATGTAGAAAAAGGATAATCAGAGAAGGGTATTGACAGGGGTGGAAGGGAGGCGATGGGGGCGGGGAGTAATCAGAGTGCATTATAATGCGTGTATGATGTTGGCAAAGAACATATTTAATTTTCTAATAGCCAGATGCAGTGGCACACGTTTGTAATCCCAACACTCCTATATGGGGAGAGTGGAGGAAGAGAAGGGAGGCAGAAACAGCTATTATAGAGTGGCAGAATCAACTGGAAACCCTGCCTCAACAAGGTAGAAGGAGGTAATCGACCCCCAAAAGCTGTCTTCCGACCCCCAGAACAGTGGGTCTCAAACTTCCTAACACTGTGACCCTTTAGTGCTGTGCTTCATGTTGGAAAGTTATTATTAACCTCAAAACTAACTCATTGCGACTTCATAACTGTAATTTTGCTACTGTTATGAATCTTAAAGTAAATGTCTGGTATGTGACCTTAAAGGGGTCGCGACCCACATGCTGAGAACCACTGCTCTGTGTGCACACCATGAGACATGGGCACATGCACTCATACACGTACACAATAATAATCTTTTTAAAAAGTCTAAGATCATAGCAGTCGCTTTTCCTCAGGCAATCGCCATGGTAAGACAAGGCGATCCCGTGTACTGGGGGATTCACCTAGGCTGGGAAAGGCAAAAATCTGTTGTGCTCATGGCCAGCAGCACCCAAACCTGTGTGCCCTTTTCCGCTCATTCAGAGAAAAAGATGAGACACACAGAAGTGGGCCGTGCGGCTGGGAAGTGGCTGCACAGGATGTGGCCACACGGGAAAGCGTAGCCGCCTTCTTCTGCTCCTTCTCTAGTTAAAGAACAACAGAATGTTTTCTTGTCTTTTCTTCAAGAGTAGCCTTTGAACTCTGTCATATTGGTCTGAGATAACATGTGACATGGGGGGGAGAAGTCTTGGGGACCCTTGAAAACGGTTTTAGACACGCTTCCTTTTCTGAGAGGGTTTCTGGAACAACTTGTCAATGTGTTTGTGGTATCTGACACTGAAAGGCGGGACTCTGGTAAGACCCTCCCCATCGCTCAGTCTGTCGGTCTTTCTGAGATTTCCCTGCAGCTCCCACCCATGGCCTTTGTGCTGCGGTGGGCTCTGTCCTCCTCCCAGCCTGCAGCAGTAGCGCCGGGCAAAGTCCTGACTGAAACACTTCCGCTGTGGCCTCATGGCTGGCAGCAAACGCTCTTCAGAAGAGACAAGTCCAAATCCCCAGCTGGTTCGGGATATTTTCAGTTTGTTTTGTCGCTTGGGGCAACTATTCCTCGCAGATTTTTCCTAATAAAATTCTCAACTTAAAAAATGTGTAGACCTGTCAGAATGGCTAAAATAAAAAAACACCAATGATAGCCTTTGCTGGAGAGGTTGTGGAGAAAGGGGTACACTCATCCATTGCTGGTGGGAATGCAAACTTGTGCAACCACTTTGGAAAGTGTGGCGGTTTCTCAGGAAATTCGGGATCAACTTACCCCTGGACCCAGCAATACCACTCTTGGGAATATACCCAAGAGATACCCTATCATACAACAAAAGTATATGCTCAACTATGTTCATAGCAGCATTGTTTGTAATAACCAGAACCTGGAAACAAGCTAGATGCCCTTCAATGGAAGAATGGATGAAGAAAGTATGGAATATATACATATTAGAGTACTACTCAGCAGTAAAAACCAATGACTTCTTGAATTTTGCATGCAAATGGATGGAAATAGAAAACACTATCCTAAGTGAGGTAAACCAGACCCAAAAAGAGGAACATGGGATGTACTCACTCATATTTGGTTTCTAGCCATAAATAAAGGACATTGAGCTTATAATTTGTGATCCTAGAAAAGCTAAATAAGAAGGTGAACCCAAAGAAAAACATATAGGCATCCTCCTGAATATTAACCTTCATCAGGCGATGAAAGGAGACACAGACAGAGACCCACATTGGAGCACCGGACAGAAATCTCAAGGTCCAAATCAGGAGCAGAAGGAGAGAGAGCACGAGCAAGGAACTCAGGGCCATGAGGGGTGCACCCACACACTGAGACAATGGGGATGTTCTATCGGGAACTCACCAAGGCCAGCTGGCCTGGGTCTGAAAAAGCATGGGATAAATCCGGACTAGCTGAACATAGAGGACAATGAGGACTACTGAGAAGTCAAGAACAATGGCAATGGGTTTTTGATCCTACTGCACATACTGGCTTTGTGGGAGCCTAGACAGTTTGGATGCTCACCTTAGGAGACCTGGATAGAGGTGGGTGGTCCTTGGACTTCCCACAGGGCAGGGAATCCTGATTGCTCTTTGGGCTGATGATGGAGGGGGACTTGATGGGGGGAGGGGGAGGGAAATGGGAGGCAGTGGCGGGGAAGAGACAGAAATCTTTAATAAATAAATAAATTAAAAAAATAAATAAAAAATGTTTCTTGAAATAATTTATTATACACACGATACTTCCTCTCTTCTATTTGGGCCTCCATCAGCATTCAGCCCTCATGGCTAAAGAGCCAAAATAGAAGCCACTGAATCTGTCTGCAAAAGAAATTGGGAAAATGGACAAACAAGATATAAAAAGGTGAGAATTGACTAGCTGCTCATTTAGGAGGGCTGCGGAAGTTCAGAGGCATCTTAATTACAAGAGGTGTTTGGAAAGCATGTTGTTCCTGCTGTAACTGATGTGGGACCCGGGGGAATGGGACCAATAGATGAGGCAGACTAAAGTTTCTCACAATAGCCAGCTTTCCTCAGAGCCTCAGACGTCTGTACTCTGAGGGTAGGAAGAGTCACCCGAGTAAAGCGCACAATCTCAAGGACAAGCTGCACAAGGCAAACCCACGTTTTCCACAGAGGCGCATGAGCAACAACAGCTGGAATAAACTCACTCCCTCTCTGCCACACCTGGGAGGGCCACAACGGCGCACTCCAAGAACAGTTCGTGCGTTTGAAGAAACAGGCCACACGACGCTCGTTTTCTTTGAGTTTTCTCATGAGCACTCAGCGTTCTCATATGACTCCACTCTTGGACTCTGTTCCGACAGCACGCTTCTAAAGAAATCATTGTAGGGCCGGGCGGTGGTGGCGCACGCCTGTAATCCCAGCACTCGGGAGGCAGAGGCAGGCGGATCTCTGTGAGTTCGAGACCAGCCTGGTCTACAAGAGCTGGTTCCAGGACAGGCTCCAAAACCACAGAGAAACCTTGTCTCGAAAAAACCAAAAAAAAAAAAAAAAAAAAAAAAGAAAAAGAAAAAAAAGAAATCATTGTAGTTTTACATGTAAATTCCAGTGTTTCTGAGAAGAAAATTCAGGAAATTATGTACTCTTTGGGACTATCTACTTCATGGAATTTTTACCATTTGCAAATGGAACCTTATACTCATCAGCAGTCATGAGTTATTACTCCTCAACCATAGTGGATCTATTTTCTTTATGTGTTAATTTACTCTGAGTATTTCAAATAAGCAGAATAAAACATTTTATGGCTTTTTGTATCTGGCATCTTCCACTTTGTATACAGGTTTCCTTCCATCCTTTCTCCCTCCCTTCCTTCCTCCCCCTCCCTCCCTCCCTCCCTCCCTCCCTCCCTCCCTTCCTTCCTAGTTTTTTTTTTTTTGAGCAGGGCCATGAAATGTAGTCAAGATTGACAGTGAATTCACTATGTTAGGTGAGTATGGACTTGAACTTGCCATTCTCTTGCCTCAGTTTCCCAAGTGCTGGGAATACACATCGTCCTCACTGTGCCCAGTTTTGTACAATTCTTTCATATTTTAGCTATGTTGTATCATATATTAGTACTTGATCCTTTATTGCAATTGAAAAATATCCCATTACATTGCAATTTTATGCCAACATTTTCTTATTATCTTTCATTTGGTTGATCATAATTATACACATTTATGGAGTACTATGTGGTGCTTTAGTCTGTGGATGCAATATAAAATGGTTAAATCAATCTAACATAATCATTAAATTGTGCTTAGATCATAATTGCCAATGATTTAGCATTTACTTTCCTATCTCTTTTACGATGAGTAAATTTGAAATGTGCTTAGTCTATTTGGAAATATATAAGGCATTACACTGACTGTAGTCAGTAATGTATTTCTCTTTTTCTAGAACTTTGTACTCTTGGTCAACAACTTTCCATGCCCTCTTCTTTTTTGATTATAGCTATCCTAGTGGGTGTTAAGCATGTGAGCTTGTGTGTGCATGTGTGTCCATGTGGCTGTGTACATGTGCATTAATGTTGTTGTGCATGTATGTGTGGGTGTGCATATGCATGGTGCTGCATGGATGTGTACATGTATGTATGTGATGTGCATGTTTGGTTGCATGTGTATGTGCTTGTGTGTGCTTGTGTGTATATGTGCCTGTGTTGTTGTGTGTATAAGTATGTGTGTGTATGTATGTGTGCATACATGTGTGTGTATATGTGTATGTGCGTTTATGTGTGCATGTTTGTATATGTGTCTCTGTGTATGTTTATGTGCATGTATGTATGGTTGTGTATGTGAGTATATGTAGTTGTGTGTGTATGTGTGGTTGTATGTGTGTGCCTGTGTGTAAGTGTGTGCCTATGTGTATGTGCATATGTGTATGTGTGTTTGCTAAAGATAAAGAGCAGGACCTTGAACATAATTGTCAAGCCATCTATTTCTGAGCTAAATGTTCAGCTCATTTTGGCTCTGGTTTACATTTCTTCAATGACTAATAATGCCAAATACTTTTTGATGTGCTTGTTGTAGACCTTTTTTTGGAGAAACATTTATCCATGTCCTCGGTTCCCATCACCTCTGTTGCAACCTGTCTGGCATCTATACTATCCCCATGCTGCATGACTTAGGAATTCCCAGCTGGCTCAGAATTACTAGGGCTTTGCATCGGTCACTGACAACCTCTCTATTTCTTGTCCCACTTTTAAACTCAAGAATGATTAGAAAAGAACAAATCCGTTGACCTGGCCAATCACATAGGATGCCTGGTTTTGTGTAGCTGCCTTCAATTTCTGTAGACCAATGGCCTCTAATCAGGACAAACTTGAAAGCATCCCCTCTCCCCCACTATAAAGCTCTCCTATCCCCTGCCTGGCATTATCTGCTAAATGCAAGTGATGGTGTCCGTCTCCCTTGCAACACATAGCAATTTCTGAACAAAGAGCCTGCTTGTTCTCATTTGGGTAGGTTTTGTTCATTTTCTCAGTGGATTGCTAGATAAAACACTTCTCATTTATTAAATACAAATTTTAGATAAACAACAAGTAATTTGTTAGCAGGGCTGTATCCCAACTGTTGTATGATTAATATTTGCTTAACTGGAGCCCTGTGCACTCGTAAAGCTATAGGCCAATACAGATCCGCAGACAGAAGGGTAGTGGCTTTTCTAACACCAGAGAACTGGATGATTCGGCTCAGCTGAGCCCTCTGGCTTGCCGAGTGCCGAGGAAAGGGCACTGTTGCTTTGTTGTGCTGTATTCTTGTAGCAGGCTAGAGATTATCCTCTGATCAACATGCTTTCATTTACCTTTATTAGGCTGTGGGACTTTCAAATTATTGTTTGGGTTTTAGCTGCAGACAATACAAGGCATTTCATTCTAAAAGCCCTTCGCTCCTTGCAAGTTAATTAAAGGCACTTCTATGGTCTCTGCTGCCAGTTTCCCCTGCTCTTCATTCGAGTAATGTTAATTTAGTCCCCAGGGCCTCTGGAGATTCATGCAGGCTTCAATTCTGATTTATTTTTGTCTTGACCAGATGGCTCCAGGTTCCTGTGATTGCACCAATGTCTTTTGGATTATCCTGTTTATCTTTCCCAGTGCCCAAGGTTAGGGTTGATTCTTATGAGCCATGTTTGCCATCAACATAAGCCATTTACCTCCACTGCTGCTTGGACATCAAAACCAGAGCTATTAGATGTGATATATGGTTTTCTAAACTCTGACAGAAAGTGGTAGAAGGTTGGTTTGTTTTTCCACATTTCAGAAGCTGCAGTCACTGGAAAGGCAATACTGAACATGGAGGAAGGGTTCCGGTTAGCCCTCACTGGGTCGATCTCTGCATTTTCAGGAGTAGTCATGAAGACCACAAACAGACTATCTCTAATAAAGTTAATAAACATACAAAGGAACATATGATGTTTGAAGAAACAATACTTCAAAACCAGCAAAAGCGGTGCCTCACTGTGAGATTTTGGATTAGAGTCACACAGAGGGAACACTCAGTTCTTGTTAAAACAGCACCTTCATGTTCTGACACAATGAACACTCTGGTAGCCATCCAGGCTAAAGTGTAATACTCTCTGGGCAGGGGTTTTGAAGCCTTGGACAATGTGCTGGAAGACACACTCTAGAGAGGGCTATGATTTTCGGACCTAGGCATCTAGGGGAGAGGGAGGTCCCCTTGGTCCCCTTGATTCTCATATGTGCTCTTTTGGCTGGATTTAGAGAGCAAATTACCACAAGCATGGGCAGTAAGAGGAAAGCAGGACGTGGACCTGTGACCTCTACACAAGCGCAGTTCAAAGAAATGAGCCAAGTCCAACGCATGTGTTTTTTGACAAAGAACAACAGTTTTGAAGAAATGAGAGGATGAGGGCATCTCTGGACTAGGGTAGTCCATTCTAGGGCTGTCCAGTCTCTAGTGACTAGGGTAGATGGGAAAGTGTGAGAGCTAGTGGAAGAGAGAGGAGGCACCAATGAGATTTTTTTATTTAGGTGCATTATGGCCCAAATTGCACATCTTGGTGTCTAAGGCTATTTTCTCACCTTAATAGGGATGACTCTCTTCTGGAATTAGTCTGTACAGCTTCCTGTATGCAGCAAAGACAAAGTCGCATGGCTTTCTTGACAGTTACAGAAATCAAGTGACTTGGGCTTAAAATAATCACCATGTTAGTGTGCAAATTTAGTATGATTTGAGATGGCATGTCCTCATTTTTTACACATATGTGTATGTCCACATATACATACCAACACACATATAATCCAGAAATGAAAAATTATCATTTTTAGCAATTACAGTTACCCAAGCCCTCTCAAAGAGCAAACCATAGCCATCAAACTGTAAAGATGCATGGTTAATGAGGGCGTTGAGAATCCTTGTTTTGATTCCCAGATCAGTTCCTTTCCTGGCCTACCCATGCAGTGCACAGTCCCAGTAGGCTCAGATAGCAGGGAACACAGATTGCCCTTTATCTTGGAGAATTCAAATCAGGAATTTATGAGGCTAGGGATGGAGTCAGTGGTCTGTTCCATGCTCAGGGCCCGAGTTCATCCCTCAGTGCCAAAACGAAAAAAAAAAATCCCTAACTTCTGGGATCTAATTAGCCTTATTGGGTGGCTTGTTTTGGCTGGCCCTAGGGTGGGAAAAGTTAGTAAAGCAGTATGCTTGTCTCACTGGCCAGTTATAAGGCTTCACCTGCAAAAGGAATGCAATCCTGCACTACCCGTGAAGAATAAGGCAAAGCTAAAACATGCCATCTAGTGCTGGGCAAATGAACCTGGGCGGCTTCTGTTGCTGAGTTGATCTGGACCTTGAGAATTAAGAACTGCTATAGCAGGTCAATATATTTTGTGTATCTTTGGCTGCGGTGAAGGCGGAGTTAGGGTGCAGGAAAAAGTGTGAAGATAGACTTAAATGAGGATGGAACTGAGGCCTGGAGCATGGAACATATCCCTGAGCTACATCCCTAGCCTCATAAATTCCTGATTTGAGTTCTCAAAGATAAAGGGCAATCAGGACTCCCTGCTATTTAGCCCACTGGGACTGTGCACTGCACAGGTAGGTCAGGAAAGGAACTGATCTAGGAATCAGAGTGAAGATACAAAAAGTAGAGACCAGAAAGAGCAAGGAACGCTCACGAGAGTAGGAGCTGAGCAGGGTTCTGACCCACAGTTGCCAGCCAGACGGCCGAAGTTATAAGAACCACCGTCCCGTGTATGGCCGGCCTTATTTTATGTGCATTAGTGTTTGGCCATGGGTTTCGGGTCCCCTGGGACTGGAGTTACAGACAGTTGCGAGCTGCCATGTGGATCCTGAGATGTTACCCGGGTCCTCTGGAAGAGCAGCAAGTGCTCTTAACCACTGAGCCAACTCTCCAGTCCTGTGGCCTACCTTATATTGTCTGAAATACATGAGAAAAGCTAAGTGCTTCTCACGTATTGTCACTTTTAAAACACATGGGCTTTGGAGGTTAGGGTCATTTCTGTTTTGCAGATGAGGAAACTGAGGAACAGAGAATTTTTGTGGCCAATGGAAAGGCAGAAGCAAGCTAGCAGGACTGGGCTGAGGGGGAGGGGACTCTCCAGAGTGTTGAAGAGTTCCTGTCTACTTTTGAAAGGGCGCGACCATGAAAACTAAGCAGGCTGTCATGACTTAAATTCGTAAACAGGCAAAGGATGTTCAGGGAGGGTATTTCCCTGAAATAGACTCCGAGGTGCTCTGTTGGGGGCAGCAGAAGGCAGCCAAAGGCTGACGCTGTTCCTCCCCGTCGTCATGCACCTCACATTTAACATCTGCACTGTTTTCTGTCCTTCTGTGGCACATGCAAATGGTAAAGACCCACAACAACAATATTCTAGAAGTATTGCTTTATGCATTGCTGTGCCCGTCCGTATGACTATTTCCTTAAGGGAAGAGTTTCATCCGGCTTTTTTCTGTTTTATATTTTTGATGATTTTATACAAAAACAGGATAGGTGAGTGGATTTTTTTAAAAAGTTTATGTATATGGATGTTTTTCCTGATGTATGTATACACCATGTGCTTGCCTGGTGCCTGTGCAGGTCAGAAGAGGCTTCAGAGCTCTTGGAACCGGAGGTATGGATGATTGTGGGCCACCGCGTGGGTGCAAGGAATCAAACTCAGGGGCCCCTGCAAGAGCAACAAGTACTCTTAGCTGCTGAGACATCCAACCCCCACCTTTAAAAAATAATTTTATGTAGGGCTGGAGAGATGGCTCAATTTTTAAAGGCTAGGCTCACAACCCAAAATAACTTTACGTGCATAGATATTTTGTCTCCGCGTGCGTCTGTGCATCAACCACAGGCTGGGCTGCTTCTTATGGAGGCTAGAAGGGCATTCGATCCTCATGAACTGGAGTCACAGGCAATTGTGAGCCATACCAGTACTGGGAATCAAACCTGACCCCTCTGGAAGAGCACCCAGTGCTCTTAACTGCAGAGCCAGCCCTCCAGCTCCTGACTTTCTTTATTAAAAACAAGAGAGATAAGAGGGAGGCTTATGGCTGTACTCGGAAACAGCACATTTTGCTTTCCTTTTGTTGATCAATTGGTGACTGGCAAAGGGTCAAGTAAGCTGTTTTACTTGGGCTTCATTTAAGACCAAAGAAAACATGGCGTGTGTGTGTGTTTGTGTGTGTGTGTGTCTGTCTGTGTATGTGTGTGTGGTCTTCAGAAAACCTTGGCAGTTTAGCTCTGAGCAGTGCAAGCCAGGCAGTCTGTGTGCTTTGATCGCCACTGCTTTTAGTTAGTACCTATGCTGACTCTGCACTGTCTACCTTTCCAGAAAATCTCAGTCATTGTGTCTCAGCCACTGCGTGAGCAAGGCTGCCTATGACGACTTTCCTTTCCTTCAGATTCTGATCATGAATTTACTTGCCATGGGACTGGGCTGTGCAGCAACCTATCACCTGTATGTTAGGTGGTAAAAGAGGACAAAAAGTCTGAGGAAAATCATAATAAGAAGTAGAGGAACCCACTTCCCATCCAATTCCTTAGCTTCCCTAGGTCCAACAAGGAAAACAAGTCATTGACTTAGTTTGGTAGATATTTAATAAGAAGGTAGCTTTAGAATTGATTGATGGACGGACTGATTGTCCCACTTCTCCTGAGATGCACGATCCATTACCCAGCTGTCACTTTGGTTGGTGAACAAATAAATATTGTATCTGATTGTTTGTACTTGCTTGTTTTGCTTCTAGTGCTCAAGTTATTTCATTTGTTATTTGAGCCAAAGTCTGACATAAATTATAGATAACATCATCTAGTTGAGGAACTCCTAGCCAGAGTATAAACCTTGCACCAATCTGTGAAGACCGTGTCTTGGTAAAATAACAAATCAAATTATAAATTAAAACAGTGAAGGTTTGCTTTGAATGTTTTTGAAAGACTAAATGGATATAGTTTGTATAGTATAGTTTAACAGGAAATCCATTTGGTTGTACCAAAAACAAAATCCCATAGGTGTCCACTGAGAAGAGTACAAATATGTTATGGCAGTTAGCACTAATAGCTGAGTTTTATTTGTCTGATTGTGAAGGAAGATACGTTGGAAAAGTTAAGCAATCATACTCAGATGGTCCCTAATTTATGATGATAGAAAAGTAATATCCATTTAGCAGAAGCTGTACTTCAAACTTTGATCTACTCCCTAGGCTAATAATATGCAAGGTTTCATGGCACTGGGCAGGAGCAGTGAGTCCCAGCTAGTCAGCCAGCAGACTAAAGAGAGGAACGGCTACTACAGAGGAAGGCACCGTATTGCAAATGTTTGGAATGTCTGTATTTCCTATTTTTATATTCTATGATAGCCACAAAATGCTTACCTGTGTGTGCATATGACATCATCAACACTTTATAAAACAGGTTTTAAAGTTGATTTTCCAAACTGTAGGCAAATGTGTTTTAAGAATATGTGTGCTAGGTTAGGCTGAGGGATGATGTTCATTATTATTATTATTATTGTTGTTGTTGTTGTTGTTGGTTTTTTGAGACAAGGTTTCTCTGTAGCTTTGGAGCCTGTCCTGGAACTAGCTCTTGTAGACCAGGCTGGTCTCGAACTCACAGAGATCTGCTTGCCTCTGCCTACCGAGTGCTGGGATTAAAGGCGTGCACCACCACTGCCCGAATACACACACACACACACACACACACACACACACACACACACACACACATATACACACAGACACACAGACACACACACACACACGATCTCTTTATGTACCCTGAAATTTGTTATGAAGCTTGGGATGGCCTTGATCTTGCAATCCTCCTGCCTCAGCCTCCTGAGTGATGGTATTACAGGTAGGTAGCCTCATGCTTGGCTGACTTAGGACTTTTGCATCTTGTAATGGCTGATGGCTTTTGTGCAGCTTTGTGAGAAATAATAGAATGTAGTTTTCATTATTAGCCTGATGTGGGAGTCTGCTGTTTTGTGTTGATTTCATTGGTTAAATAAAGAGACTGCCTTGGCCCTTTAAGAGGACAGAAAATTAGGTAGGCGGAGTAGACTGAACAGAATGCTGGGAGAAAGAAGCAGATTCAGGAGTCGCCATGATTCTCCCACTCCAGACAGATGCAGGTTAAGATCTTCCCTGGGAAGCCACCTCGTGGGCTACACAGATTATTAGAAATAGGTTAGATTAATATGTAAGAGATAGCCAATAAGAGGCTGGAACTAATGGGCCAAGCAGTGTTTAAATGAATACAGTTTCCATGTAATTATTTTGGGGCATAAGCTAGCCACGTGGGCAGCCGGGTGCCGGGGACGCAGCCCTGCCGCTCCTATTACATTAGCCCTATGTCCTGTCCTATTCATGATATTTCCTTAGTTTATTTTAAGACTTTCAAAAATATCAGAAGCAGTAGCCAATTGTTGATGGTCTCCTATACAGTCATGACATATGGATAAGCAAAAGGTAATATTTTTATATTGGAAGAGCTATAAGGGAATGACATGATCAGTTTGAGGGTGAAATCTGACACTGCTTAGGTTCAGAGACACAGTTCTAAAATTCTTACTAGAATGTCTGGGGCTGGATTAGAAATCCGACAATTGGAAAGATTGCTCTTGTTAGAGCTCTTTGAAGAGAATGAATTCAGAGTTTCTGGAAATCAAGGTATTTGAGGAAACTGAAAGCAGAAAAATTTAGAGTGAGAATTTTAACTAATATTTTTGGGGTTATGTGGTAACTCTTATTTATCTTTCTTTTTTTGTTTATTTTTGACGGTTTCATATATATATACATATATACATTTATGGACATATAATACACACATATTGTAATGCATTATGGTTATAGCTATGCCTGTTACCATCCAATAATCCCCTTCCTTTCTGAACCATTTCTTCTTCCCATCTTATTCCCCAGTGGCCACATTATTAGAGAAAATGATACCTGTTCCCCCAGCAACCATGCACAATTGTTAGTGCCTCAGGAAGGGATGGGGGATAATGGGCAGCTTTTTTTTTATCTATGATGGACAATTGGAAGGCCCAATCTTCTGCAGGTGTCCATAGGCCGCTTTGTGCTCATGGTTGAGACAGTAATGCCATGTCTGGATGGTATAGTTTCGTTATACTCTTGCCCATCTTCTGGCTAATCCGTTAATTTGGATATTCTCTGTCTTTTAGTTAATTTGGATAAGGATTTGTCAAGGTTACAAAATAACTCTTTATTTTATTGATTCTTTACACTGTTTTTGTTTGTTTTTATTTTATTGATTCCTTCAGTTTAATTATTTCTTGTCCTGTACTCATTTTGGGTGTGATTTCTTCTTTTTTTCTAGAGCTTTTAGGTGTGCTGTTAAGTTGCTGGTATGAGATCTCTCCAATTTTTTATGTAAGTACTTAGTACTATGAACTTGTTTTTTTTTAAACTGATACTTTTTTATTTTTTATTTATTTATTATGTATACAATATTCTGTCTGCGTGTATGTCTGCAGGCCAGAAGAGGGCACCAGAACTCATTACAGACGGTTGTGAGCCACCATGTGGTTGCTGGGAATTGAACTCAGGACCTCTGGAAGAGCAGGCAGTGCTCTTAACCACTGAGCCATCTCTCCACCCCTGAACTTGTTTTTTATAGAAATGCCCTCATCATGGCCCAAAAGTTTTGGCATAGTGTGTATTCATTTTCATTCAATTCTAGAAAGCCTTTTATTTCTTTATTTTTGTCTTGACCCATTTTTTATTCAGTAAAGAGTTGTTCAGTTTCCAGTTATTTGTTAGCTTTCTGTTGTTGTTGTTGTTGATGATAATGATGATGATAATAATATCCAGTTTTAATTGTGGTGGCCAGATAGGTTGCTCTGTGTTATTTCCATTTTTTGTATCTGTTGAGATTTGTATTGTCACGTTTGGAGAAAGATCCATGAAGTGCTGAGTAGAATGCATGTTCTTTTGTGTTTGGGAGAAGTATTCTGCAATTATCAGTTAGGATCATTGGTGTATAATTTCAGTTAGCACTTACATTTTCATTTAGTTTTTGTCTGAATGACCTGTCTGTTCTTGAAAGTAGAGTATTGAAGTTTTCCACTATTAGTATGTAAGGACTACTACCAAATACCACTCTTCAAAAAAAAGGAGCAATAAAATGATTCTTAATGACTTTCTGTTATATGTATAGGTCAGTATCAGTGCCTTTGCTCAGCCGTCATCAGAGAAGCTTCCTCCTGCAGCAGATGGGAACAAATCTGAGACCCACAGCCAGACATTGTGCAGAGAGTGAGCACTTGGAGCACTCAGCCCTAAATGGGTTGTTTCCATCAAAGCCCTCCCTTCAGGGCTCAGGGAATCTTGTAGAAGGGAGACAGAAGAGTGTAAGAGGCAGAGGGCATGGAAGACACCAAGAAAACAAGATCCTCTAAATGAACATGAGAAAAGTTCAAATAAACTCACAGGGACTGAAGCAGCACACACAGGGCCTGCCTGGGTCTGCACCAGGTCCTCTGTGAATATACTATGGCTTCCAGTTTAGCGTTTTTAGGGGACTCCTGACTGGGTCTGCACCAGGTCCTCTGTGAATATACTATGGCTTCCAGTTTAGCGTTTTTAGGGGACTCCTGACTGGGTGTGCACCAGGTCCTCTGTGAATATACTCTGGCTTCTAGTTGAGTGTTTTTAGGGGACTCCTGACTGGGCGAACAAGCAGTTCTCTGATTCTTCTACCTTCTCTTGGACTCTTTTTATTTTGTTTGTTTTTCCTGTCAAACTCTGATGTGTTATTTTATTTTATTATTATCCCTCAAAAACCTGTTCTTTTCGAATGAGAAATAGAAATGGAGTCGATCTGGAGGGGAGGGGAAGAGAGGAAGAACTGGGAGGAGCAGAGAAAGGGGAAACTGTAATCAGGGTATATTATGTGAGAAAAAATCTATTTCTAATAAAAGGAAAAAAAACACTGAAAATTCCAGAAATCAAAAAAGATATTTTTAGTGTCTGTGTGTATACCCGAGTGTATGTAGTGTACCCATGCATGCAGGGGCCCTGGGAGTCAGGAGAAGGCATTGGATCCCCTGGAACTGTAGTCAGAGGTGCTTTTAAGATGCCATGTGGATGCTGAGAACAAAATCCAGATCCTTTGCAAAAGCAATAAGCACTCTAACTGCAGAGCCATCTTTCTGGACCCCCAAGCCAGCTTCTTAATTGTGAATCAACGTAAAATGTGGACAAGGTTACACACTTAACACAGGTAATGGCAGGCAGTAATCCTTTTCATTTCAAAAGAGGAAAACAGGAGGATCCTCGGAGCCACTCCTACAAAGTCAGCTAGGGCTCTTGGATAGGGGATCCTCGAGGCCAAAGAAAAGTCAGAAGAAACAGAGGACAAGATAGAATCGGGAGGTCTGTCTGGTCATGCCGAAGTAGCCAAACAGCCCCGAGTTTATTTCAGAGCTTGCTTATATACAAAAGCAGAACAAAGCAAAGCACAGATGGTCAGTTGGTGTCTAACCACAAGACCTTTCCTGTCCTTGACTGAGCAGCCTCCTCTCCAACACGTGCTTGCTGCTCAGAAGCAGCCTTACTCTCTCTCGATGTCCCCGAGGTTTGCCGTCGGCAGTATACTGTCCACTAGATAGAGTGTTCTCTTCTCATAGCTAAATCAGAAGTCTCTCACAGCCCTCAATGTTATGAAAAAAGCAGAGCAGGCAAGCTTGATCCCAAATGACTTATAAGTCAGAAATGACTCCAGATGGAAACTGAGTCACACGTGGATGCCCACACATTCCCCCCTTTTAAATTATATTTGTAAGGACCTCTCAGAGCTCCTCAGAAGATTGTGTCAGCCTTGGGTTGTCCTTACCGCATTCAAGTCTTACCTCTCATGGGAAAATGGATCCATCTCCCATCCTAGGTCAAAAAGAGGCAAAGAAAACTCACCCGTCTCTGGCTGCAAGTCTCTTGTGTCAAGTTTTTAGGGAAGTTTGCGGAGTTTTGCTTCATGAAGGTGTTGAGCCCACTTTTTACAGTGAGTTTATAATCAGCTTGAAAACTATAGGTAAGCAAATTATGCCCAAAAGAACACAAGCTCCAACAAGTGCATTACTACTAAGAAGTGAAGTTAAATGCTGGCCATGATGGAACAGTTTTTAAAACTTGTTTCAAAATATCTTTAATTGTTTCTGATGTATTAAAATCTATTTTAGCCTTTTTAAAATTTGATATTTTTTGATGTAATTTAGCCAAATTTGAGGACTCATTAGAATTATGCCAATTTTTTAAAGATGTGTTTTAACTCTTTTTTAACCAATAACATTTTTATTATACACAGAAGATGTAACATGACTTTATTTATAATTAGCATGACATTTTAACATTTTTAGATAATTGATAAGCAAACCCCATATTGTGAATAGACTGAGGCAAAGCCACTGCAGCAACTGCAGTAGCCATGAGCATCACAGCTACAGCTAATCCAACATCACTTTTTTATGGCAGCGACAAGTTTTTAAATATTAACAAGTCTGTGGAAATTTTGAACTGAATACCAAATTTTATCTGACAGTCCTCAGTCCCAAGTTTTGCTGCAGACAAAGAACAAGAGTCACTATAATCTTTTTGATTTTTAGAGCAGTCAAGAATGTACTGTGGTGTCCCTGCGATGTTGTACTTAGTGGGATAATACCAGTGCATCGTCTCCACAGCAACGCTTTTTATTAGACCCTCGCAGGTCCTTTGTGTATGGAGGAAATTGTTGAGGGGGTGAAATATTATTTACGCAGTTACCTTGAAGAAGTAATAACTTGGCATAATATGTACATTGTTATTATGTCCATTATTAGTTTTGGAAACACTCTGAGATATCCCTCTAAAGCAACATTTTTTTTCTTTTGTAAAATGTAAAGGAATTTTTTTTTTGCCATATCCAGCATAAGAAAATTTTTGAGCAACGGGGAACTCTTGTGTAGCAGGCCAATCTAAAAGGCATGTATCATTGACTGTGACCACAATTTTTTTCTTTTTAGACAGCAGGATGTAAAATAGGTGGGTTAGGAATATAGGCCCAATAGGTCTCACTCTGGCTTTTGTCCCCTAAAGAACTGTTTTGGCTTGTGTCAAAATGCCTTCTGTTCTTTTGATGGGAGAGATAAAAAATCTTCATAAATGTATCATGCCCTGATTGCATGTTGACTAATTGCATTTCTCAAGTAAATGATCATACCTGTATATTGGTGTTAAAATAACCTTCTTTTGTAATGTTCCCAGTGCTTATAAATGATCCATGATTTAATGACAAAGGGCTACAAATAATTTGAAAAGTTAAAAAGCTTATTTAACAAATGGTGCTGGCATAACTGGATATCAATATGTAGAAGAATGAAAATAGATCATATCTATCCCCGTGCACAAAACTCAAGTCCAAATGGATCAAAGACCTCAACATAAAGTCAACCACATTGAACCATATAGAAGAGAAAGTGGGAAGAACATTTGAACACATTGGCACAGGAGAACACTTCCTAAATATATCCCCAGCAGCACAGACACTGAGAGAAACTTCAGCAACTTAGTCTTCCCTTCAAGTGCTAGGAGGAACCCAGGGACAATGGCAATAGTCTAGATTTTTTGGAAGTCTCGTAGAGTTCTCTTACAGGAAGATTTTACAAGCCTGGGACTGGAGTTTTTCTTAGTCTATTGTTCTTACAGGGAGCATTATCATCCCAAATTTTATAACTTCATTTGCAAGGACTTTTCTGAAAAGACCTCTAGTATCTTAGGAAATAATAGCAAGAATTGACAAACGAGATATCCTGAAATCCTGCACAGTGAAGAAAGCAATTAGCAGAATGAAAAGACAGCCCAGAAAATAGGGAAAAAATCTTGAGAACTCTTCATCCAATGGAGAGCAGTACTTAGACTCTATAGAAAACCCATAAAATTGAGGGAAATGGGAGGCGGCGGCGGGGAAGAGACAGAAATCTTTAATAAATAAATAAATAAATAAAATAAAATTAAAAAAAATAAATTAAAAAAAAGAAAGAAAAAAAAGAAAACCCATAAAATTAAATACTAAAAATATTAATCAACAGGTGGGCAAGTGAATTGAATAGAATACTCAGGAGAAGAAATAGAGCTGGGTGATGGTGGCAAACGCCTTTAATCCCAGTCCTTGGGAGGCTGAGACAGTGGGTCTCTGAGTTTGGAGCCCATCTGATCTACAGAGAGAGTTCCAGGGCAGCCAGGGCTACAGAGTGAGAACCTGTCTGGAACTCCCCACCCCAAAATACAAGTGGCCAATAAGCATGTGAAATAAGGCTCGATATGTTTAACCACCAGGAAAATAAAAATTAAAACTACATTGAGATTCATCTTACCCCAGTCAGTATGGCCATCATCAACCAAACAAATGACAGGGACTGTGGCATATGGCTCAGTTTTGATTCCTAGCACTGAGGAAACTATCATGAAGTACATGTCTGTGATCCAAACAGGAAAATCAGGAGTTCAAGGCAATCCTCAGCTACATAAGGAGTTTGAGGCTAGCCTGAGCTAAAAATATAATGAAAGAAAAATTAAAAAAATTTAAACAAATCTTTTTAAAATTTATTTTTATTTTATGTGCATCAGTGTTTTTGCCATGGATGTCTGATCCCATGTAACTGGAGTTACAGACAGTTGTGAGCTGCCATGTGGGTGCTGGAACCTGAACCCAGCTCCTCTGGAAGAGCAGTCAGTGCTCTTAACCGCTGAGCCGTCTCTCCAGCCAAAAGGAAAATTTTTGAAGAAAAAAAAGGAGCTAAGGAGATGAATCAGTGGATAAGAGCACTTGGCTCTGAAGGTAAGAGGCCATGGGTTCAAAGCCACAGCACCCATGTAAAAGCCTGGCATAGTCATGCATGCTTATAATCTTAGTAGTGGTGGACAGACACAGGTGGACCCCGGGAACTCGCTGGAGAGCCAGACTAGCCTCAATGGCAAACGTCAGTTATATACTATTGGTGAGAATGTGAACGATTTCTGCACAGTGGAAATTAGAATGGAGGGTCCCCAGAATTTAAAAGTTGACTGACCACCTACTGCAGCTGTATTGTTACTGGGTATCCACCTAGGGAATGTAAGCCTACATTTATGACAACATTATTCACAACAGGCAGAATATGGAACTGGCTTAGATGCCCCCCAGCCACATGGATAAAGAGTGGTGGTAAAGGCACACAATGTCATTTCATGAAGCCATAAAAAGAAATGAAATTGTGTCATTTGCAGGAAAAGGGAAGACAAATGCATTTTCTTTCACATATAGACTGTTTTATGAATCTTTTTGGGAGGGTAAAGAATATTTTATAGATTTTTTTTTTGGAGGTGAGAGTCAATGCTAGAGATTGACCATAGGGCTTCTCACACAGGCAAGCATTGTACCACTGGTGTACACCCCCCTTCTTATACAGAATGAATATCTGTCTGTCTGCAGAGGTGTGTGATGTATAGGACACAGAAGTAAAAGGTGAGCTATCTGGGGAAAAGGAGAATCTAAAGAAAGGGGAACAAGATACTATAATCAGGAGAAAAAAATACCAAGTACCATGCTTTCTCTCATACAGAATATGCATATTTGGGAGGAAGAAGACCAGTGAAAGGGGAGAGGTAAAATAGAGAAAAATGAGGAGGTAAAATTGATCAAAATGCAATTATATATATATATATATATATGATGTAGTAATGAACTCCATTATGTTGGAGTGTGTGTGTGTGTGTGTGTACGTGTGCACACACGTTGGTGTTGTTGATATGAGCATATCCTTTGATGCACAAAGGTCCAGCCCTCTATGGCAGTACCATCCCTAGGCAGGTGGGCCTCAGGCGTATAAGAAAGGTAACAGAGCACAAGACCGAGAGCCAGCCAGTAAGCAATAGTCTTCTACTGTTTGTGCTTCAATCCTTGCCTCCAGGCTCCTTCCCTGAACCCCCTCCTGATCTGCCTCCTCTTGATGATGGACTAGAATATGTATAATTAAATAAGCCCTTTCCTGCCTAAGTTACTTTTGGTCATGATTTCTTTTCTTTTCTTCTTTCTTTCGTTTTTCTTTTCTTTCAAGACAGGGTTTCTCTGTGTTTCCCTGGCTGTCCTGGAACTCAATTTATAGACAAGGCCAGCCTCGAACTCAGAGACCCACTTGCCTCTGCCTCGTGAGTGCTGGAATTAAAGATGTGTGTCGTCGCCAGGCCGCCTTGGTCCTGATGTTTGTCACAGCAACAGAGGGCAAACAGGAACAGAGAGAGAGCTGGTTCTGAAAGTCACGAAAGGCAGTTTTTCACTCAATCGATATTGCTTTTTGTGGCTTTTCAGGCAAGTTGAATGGAGGGGCCACTGGCAGTAGGGAAGTGAAGAAGTAGGAATTTAGGAATTATGTTACTGAATACAAGCCCATTTGCTGGAAGCTGTGATGATTCATCTTGGCTGCCAGTCTGAGTCTGTTGAACCCCTGAGATTCGGGAAGCACACTGTGTGTGTGCCTGTGAAGATGTTGCCAGAGACGGTTAAATCCCAAGGGCTCTGACCTAGTCAGGGGGTTAATCTCTTGATGGATTCCTAATATGTTGACATAGGGCGGTAATGAAGTGTAGGCGGTAGGGTCGAGTGAGGACCTAGGTCATCAGAGGCATGTTCTTGGGGCCCTATCTTGCCCTGAATCTTCTTTCTTTGCTTCCGAGTTATCATGGGAATAGCCATGTTGTGCCATGCTCTCCTCAGCAAGATCGATGGACACTTCTGAAACGGTGAGTGAAATAAATCCCTTTGGTTGTTTCTGTCAGGTGTTTTGGTACAGGAAAAAAACCTTATTGAAAGAGCGGGGCTGAGAGATGGCTCAGGGGGCAAGAGTGTCAGAACCCACTGTAGAAAACAAGAACAGACTCCAATTAGGTTGTCTTCTGATCTGTGTGCGTACACACACACACACACACACACACACACAGTAAAAGTGATATTTTTCTTGATATTTTAAATCTTTATTTCTTAATATTTTTAATTCTGTATTTGAGATTATAGCATAATTATATTTCTCCCTTGCCTTTCATCCTTCGAACTCCCTCATTTACCCCTCCCCAATCTCCTTCAAATTCACGGTTCCTTTTTTCACTAATTGTTATTACATGCTTCCCTGGGGGAGCCTACCTTCCTCATTCCCAGCTTCCCTCAATTGCCTATGTTCTTTGTGTAGGGTTGAAGTCTTGTGGGCTTCTCCCAGTTCACTGTGGCCTGCTCATTGGTGGTGTCCATGTTTAGCTCACATTTGGCCGGTCATATTGGGAAGACTTCATGGGTGTCGCTTGCGTTGTTACTAGGGGGCACAGTATCACAGCAAACTCACTGATCGTCTGTCGCTTCTGCAAGGTTCCCAGAGCCTTAGGTACAGAAGTGTTTTTGTAGATGTAGTCACTGGAACTGGGCTCCACAACGTTGGATCTTGATTGGTTGTGGCTTTATGTAGTGGATTCCATATGTTACAAAGAGAAGTTTTCTTCATGGAGGGTGAAGACTACCTTTATCTGCTGGTATAAGGACAAATGATTGTAGAGTTTTGTTTGGGATCGTGTTGGTTCACTAAAGTAGTGGTTGTAGATTCTCTTCTAATGCCCATGACGTCACTAGCAGTGCGTAGTTAGGTTTCCAGTAGCAGTCATGGTTTCCCTTTTGTTGGGACAGACTTAAGTCCAACTAGAGAGCAGCTGTTGCGCCCGAGGTGTGCATGCCAGCACAGCATTGTTAGGCCGATGATGCCACACTGGCCACTGCTGTGCTCCATAGGCATCATGTCTGGGTAGACCTGTTAGTGCCTCCTTCCTTTGGAAGCCTGCATAGTGCCTTTTGCTACCACGAAAACTAGTCCTCAAGGATGGAGTGGAGCATCAAGGGCAGTTCTAACTCCGGGGTCTCTTGCATCCCGTCAGCTCTATGGACTTACCTTCTGCCTCTTGCGGGAGCCAAGGGCACCAACAATAAGCTGTATCTTTCTGGAGTCCTTGGAAAGCCCTGGTCAACAACTTGAAAGAGGGCTTCTCGTGTTTGGTATTGGGATCTTTGTTAGGTGAACTTTGGCTCCTGGAGGGGGCATTGTCAGCCAAGATGAGGAAAGTTCATTAAAACTATGTATGTATATTTCTACAAATTTATGTGTATTGTAGTTTTTAGGTGAACATTCAATAGAATGAGTCCTTGAGACTTTTTCAGGCATCCTTATTACTATTTTATATACTTTCTTTCTTCTGTATTTATCTCCTTGTCTTCCTTAAGAGACCTCCTTTCTTGAAATCTATTTAGTCACTTCTAGTGTTCTTCAATACAAGAAGTATTACTAGCAAGCTGAATATTTACTTACATTTTCATGAGGTTTTGCAGCCTGAGCTTCATAAGTGATTTATTTATTTATTATTAAAATTTTTCGCCTCCTCCCCACCTCCCATTTCCCTCCTCCTTCCCCCACTCCCCTTCTCCTCCTTCTCCAGTCCAAAGAGCAGTCAGGGTTCTCTGCCCTGTGGGAAGTCCAAGGTCCTCCCCCCTCCATCCAGGTCTAAGGAGGTGAACATCCAAGCAGGCTAGTCTCCCACACAGCCAGTACACGCAGTAGAATCAAAACCCAGTGCCATTGTCCTTGGCTTCTCAGTCAGCCCTCATTGTCCACCATGTTCAGAGAGTCTGGTTTGATCACATGGTTTTTTTTTTGGTTTTTCAAGACATGGTTTCTCTGTGGTTTTGGAGCCTGTCCTGGAACTAGCTCTTGTAGACCAGGCTGGTCTCAAACTCACAGAGATCTGCCTGCCTCTGCCTCCCAAGTGCTGGGATTAAAGGCGAGCGCCACCACCGCCCGGCTTGATCGCATGCTTTTTCAGTCACAGTCCAGCTGGCCTTGGTGAGCTCCCATTAGATCAGCCCCACTGTCTCAGTGGGTGGGTACACCCCTTGCGGTCCTGACTTCCTTGCTCATGTTCTCCCTCCTTCTGCTCCTCATTTGGACTTTGGGAGCTCAGTCCAGTGCTTCAGTGTGGGTCTCTGTCTCCATCTCCATCCATCGCCAGATGAAGGTTCTATGGTGATATGCAAGATATTCATCAGTGTGGCTATGGGATGAGGCCAGTTCAGGCGCCCTCTCCTCAGCTGCCCAAGGAACAAGCTGGGGACATCTCCTTGGACACCTGGGAACCCCTCTAGAGTCAAGTCTCTTGCCAACCCTAAAATGGCTCCCTTAAATTCAGTGATAAAGTATGTGTCTACAACAATAGACATCAATCAGTGCCCACTTTTTCATTTTGAATATTTGATTTTATCTTTTGACTCAGAATAATTGGCTGTTCATTAATTTTTTTGTAGTCTTAGAAAGAAAATTTTAAATTTGTCTGATATATTTGCCTCAGATGATATCACAGGGATGGGCTTTTATAAAAAAAATGAAGAATTTTAACAAATATGACCATTGATAATCAGCATATCTTGACAATGTTTTTCATTGTTTTACTTTTATTGAAAATAGTTTTCCCAAGCATACTATATCTTAATTATGGTATCCCCTCCCTCTACTCACCATACTTCCTTCTCATCTCCCCTCCTATCTGGATCCACTCCCTTTCTGTTTCTAATTATAAACTAAATAGTTTTCAACTGGATAATAATAAAATATAACACAATAAAATAAAAAGAGACCGCCTTTCTCCCCATTCATCCTATCATCACTTGTGTCCTGCTAGTTCCCTTTGTCACACACACACACACACACACACACACACACACACCACTGCCACCACCACCACAACAACAATAATAAATAAACTTTTTTTAAAAAAAAGTTGGGCTTGTGAAATGACACAGAGGGTAAAGGCACTTGTTTGAGTTCAATATCTTGGGCAAGTATAGTGGAAGGAGAGAAAGGACTTCCAGAAGTTACCCTGTGACCTATACATGTTATACATGCCCCATAGCGTGTGCCATAAACAAACAAATACATGTAATGAAGTTGTTTTTTTTTCAAATTTGTTTGTTTTTCTATGTATGGGTCTTTTGCTTGCATGTATGTCTGTGCACTGCATGTGTGTAGTACCTGAGGTGGCCAAAAGAGGGCGTCAGAGGCACTGGGACTGGAGTTAGAGATGGTTGTGAGCTGCCACGTGGGTGCTGGGAATCAAGTCCAGACTCTGTGGAAGAGCAGCTCTTAACAACTGAGCCTTATCTCTAGCCTGGTAATAAAAAGTGTTTAAAAGTGACCATTTCAGGTGAGAGATGGTAGAAAGTTTCTATTTTATTAATCAAAAAAAAAAATAAAATAAAGAAAAAGAAAAGAAAAGAAATGATGGAGGAAGGTCATTGGCTAATAAAGGAACTGCCTTGGCCCATCTCATTGGTTAGGAGATAGGTGGGAGGAGTAAACAGAACAAAACGCTGGGAGGAAGAGGAAGTGAGGTCAGACTTGACAGCTCTACGCTAGGGAGCAGACGCTTCAGAGAGAGACGCCATGCCCCGCTCCCGGACAGACACACGTGATGAAGCTCCGACCTAGAATCTTCCCGGTAAGACCGGTGCTCACAGAATATTAGAGATGGGTTGATCGATATATCAGAATTAGCCAGTAAGGGCAAAAGCTAAAGGGCCAGGCAGTGATTAAATGAATACAGTTTGTGTGTAATTATTTCGGGGCAAAAGCTAGCCGAGCAGGCGGCTGGGGTGTTGGGGACACAGCCCTGCCGCTGCCCATATTACTACAAAGAAAGAACTAAGTTTCTATTCTGCTCAGGTAGATGCTAGCCACCCACAGACTGGCCTGGGCCCTCAAGGCCCTTGTGGCGCCCAGCAGACAGGTCTCATTACCATGAGCAAATACGCGGAGGAGAAATGAGAAAGCGAAGTGGAATGGTTGATGTGCTGTGAAAGTACGCAGAATGGAAGAAATGCAGGAAGTGAGAGTAGGCTGGTGCGGGAGGCCTGCTTGCCACCTGGAGTCATGGTGATGCCTGGACCATGCTGCTGCCAGGGACCATGTCTACGTCCATAGCCCTACCACAACCAGGGTCTGTGTGGACATCCATGACCCACATTGCCACCAAAGGTCACAAGGATGCCCAGTATTGGGGCTGCCACCTATGGCCATATAGGTGTCAAAGGGTCATGCAGCCACTGAAGCCATGCTGATCTGGGTGACCTGTGCTGCCACCTGGGGCCATGTCCAAGGGTCATGCAGCCACTGAAGCCATGCTGATCTGGGTGACCTGTGCTGCCACCTGGGGCTATGGTGTTATCCAGGCCCGAGCTGCTGACAAGGGTCATGTCTGGGTCCACGGCCCCACAGCAGCCAGGGTTTGAATGGACTTCTGTGGTTTCTATTGCAACCAAAGGCCATGTGGTTGCCCGGGATCTGATTGGCCATCTGGGATCATGTTGGTGCCCAAAGGCCACACTGCAGCTGGGCTGCACAGATCTGGGTAGCACATACTGCTACCTACTGCCATGGCGACATCTGGGCCAGGGCTGCAGCTGAGAGCCATGTCTGAGTTCATGACCCTGCTGCAGCCAGGGTCTGTGTGGATGTCCATGGGTCCTCTTGCCATCTAAGGCCATGCTGATTCCCTGGCTCTGGGCCACCACCTGAGGCCTTGTTGGCATCCAGGGACTGAGCTGTCACCTGCCATGCTTATCTGATGGCCTTTACTGATATCTGGGGCCATGGTGACATCCAGACCCGGCTAAGGACCATGTCTGAGGTCGTGGTCCTACTGTAGCTGGTGTCTGTGTTGAAGTCTGTGGCCCACGTTGCCTCCAGGGCCCACTTGGAGGCCTGGGGTCTAGGCTACAACTTATGTATCGCCTTGTTGGGGCCATAAAGATCTAGGTGACCTGTGTTGCCACCTGGGGGCATGGTGACATCCCAGCCCCAGCTGCTGCCAAGGACCATGTCTGGGACCATGACCCTACAGCAGCCAGGGTCTGGGTTGACACTCAGGGACACATGGATGCCCAGGATCAGGTCAGCCACCTGAGCCCACCATATTGGTGTCTGAGGGGCATACTGCAGTCAGGGCCATACAGATGTACGTAACCTGCTCTGCTACCTGATGCCCTGATGACATCCTGAACAGAGCTGCAACAACTGAGGGCCATTGCTAGGTCTGTGGCTCTGCCGTAGCCAGGGTCTGTGTTGATGGCTGAGGCTCGTGTTATCATTGAATCTTTGCCCACACCAAAGGTCTGGGGCCATGTTAGTGTCAGAGGGCCATGTTCCTGTTGGGGCTGTGCCAACCTGAGTGATCCGTGCTGCTACCTGGGGCAATGGTGACATCTAGACTGAGGATCATGTCTGGATCTGTGGTCCTACTGCAGCTGGGATCTGTGTTGAAGTCCAAGGCCAGTGTTCCCACCAAGGTCACACAGAAACCCAGGGTTGGGGCCACAACCTAATGACCTTGTTGGTGTATGGGGACCTTGCTGCAGCCAGAGCCATCCTGATCTGAGCGGCCCATGCTTTCACTGGATCCAGGATGTCATCCAGGCTCCAGCTGCTGCAGAGGGCTATGTTTGGGTTGGCGGTCCAGCTGGTGTCTGTGTTGATGTCTGTGGCCTATGTCACTCAGGGGGCCATGGGAACCATGCATGATGAAATCAAAGGGCCATGAGGGGCTGGCCCTGCTCTTCACCGATCCTGGGAAAGCAAGAGAGCTGTCCCCCACCATCCAGAACTGCCAACCCAGTCAGGAGAGATGGCCCCGCCTCTCATCACAAGCAAGTAAGAACTGACTCTGATGGCATGCATAGGGGAGCTGGCTCCTCCTCTTACCTGAGGAGGCGGCTCCCAGTGGCCTGGACTGACCAGCTCAGCTACCACCAAGGCCCTCGACCAGGCCTGGGTTGGTCCACCCTAACATCTACCTCATCTAGGACCTGTTGGAGCTCCTGAAGGGGCTGGTCCTGTGGAATGATCCCTCGGGCAGCCGCAGATACCCCAGAGGAGTTTTGATGAGGGCCCAGTGATGGTGGTATACCCTGAGCCTTCAACCAGATCAATGACTCATCGCAATGAACTCTTGCTTGTAAAGCTGATTGGACAAACGGGTATACTGTGTGACACATTGTGGCTCCCCATGCCACCAGGCCGAATGAAAAAGTGTTAGAGAGGCAGGAAAGATGGAGAAATGAAGACTGAAGAGGGTTGTTTGTTGGTTTGTTCCTTTGTTTGCTTGTTTTAGTTTGAATTTTTATTTTCTTTTTTGCGAACTGCTGCAGGGGTGAGGGGAGGATATGGGGGAACTGAGAGGTGAGTGGAATTAGGGGGCATGATGTGAAGTTCCCAAAAAAATCAATAAAGAAATTGTATTAAATTTAAAACAAAAAGAAAGAAGTGTCAAGGGCTGGCCTTGACAAGCATTCCCTTTCTGCAAGTTAAATCTCATATTGATTTCCCAGCTTTGAGTTGTTGATGCATGCGATTAAAGAAGAAGGAAGAACATTGTTTGAAGTTTGTCAGATATTCTGGGTTCTGTAAGTCCAAAGAAATACTACTTAGTGGTCAACATCTTAACCATTTAGGTGTGGATTTTCTTTAGAATTTAGAATGCTGGGCAAAAGTAATTGCCAAAAATAACTCACAAAGGGATGGCCACAGTTACATGGAAAATAAGAAAAGATAAGGCCATTTGGCTGTGTTTGCAGTATGAGCAACATTTGGATTTTAATATTTTTAATTTTTAAATTAATTTAAAACTTTTGTTAGAATGGTAGCTTACTTTTTGTCGTGTGTGTGTGTGTGTGTGTGTGTGTGTGTGTGTGTGTATGTGTGCGTGAGTGTGTGTTTGTGTGTGTGTGTTCATGGAGGTCAGAAGAGGAGCCCCTGGAACTGGAGTTACAGACAGTTGTGATTTGCCTGTAGGTGCTAAGATCCAAACTCC
This sequence comes from Microtus pennsylvanicus, assembly GCF_037038515.1. NCBI lineage: Eukaryota > Metazoa > Chordata > Mammalia > Rodentia > Cricetidae > Microtus > Microtus pennsylvanicus. Next base: position 132,732,854 of record NC_134601.1, on the reverse strand, counting down.
AATTATCCGCAAGAACAACAAGTTCTCTGCTGCAGTTTCAGTGAGAATGGCCCCCAGGGGCTCTACATGGGAATACTTGGCCCCCAGCTATTGGAACCATTTGGGAAGGGACTAGGAGGTGTGGCTTTGTTGAAAGAGGCGTGGGCTTTGAGGTTTCAAAACCTCACACCATTCCCAGTTAGATCTCTGCATCCTACTTTTGGAGAAAGCCGCAAGTTCTCAGCTGCTGCGCCACTGCTCTGCCTGCCTGCCTGCCTACCTGCCTGCCTGCCTGCCTGCCTGCCTGCCTGCTGTCACGCTCCCCACCATGCTGGGCCTGAACTCCAACCAGCTGGAACTGTGAGCCCCAATAAACTCTTTCTTCTGTGAGTTGCCTTGGCCTAAGTTGTTTGTGTCTCTTCACAACAATAGAGAAATAACAAATGCATGCTCTTAAGTAGTGAGCCAGCTCTTCAGTCCCCTTCATTCATTTTTATTTATAAAATATTACAAAACAGGTTCCAAGTCACCGAGAGAGCTCAATGGGTAATTGTCCCTGCCTCAAGCCTGGTGACCTGAATTCTTTCTCTGAGACCCTACGAGGTAGGAGAGAGCTGAGCTCATGCAAGTTGTCCTCTGGCATGCATGCCTCGCAGTCATGTTCAAAGGCCAATCTGATATGGGAGAGTCTTCAGTTGAGGTTCCCTCTTCCCTCATGACTCCATGACTCTATGCCAGTGTCAAGGTGACAGCAGAAGCTAACAATAACACCGTCTTTAAGTTGTTTTGCAACTCAATGTAAGCTCTCGGTGATAGTTGTATAAATTATGCTCTGACAGTGACTTAAATTAACTTTCTCTGTGAGTTTGAGGCCAGCCTGGGAAACTTGTGGGAAAAGTTTTGTAGGCATTCACTTCAACATTGCTTCATTCAAACTGGGTGCCTTTAATCTCAACACTTGGGAGGCAGAAACAGGCAGATCTCTGTGGGTTCGTGGCCAGCCTGGTCTGCAGCTCAAGTTCCAGAACAGCCAGGGCTGCTACACAGAGAAACCCTCAAAAAACAAACAGCAACAAACAAAAATAAAGAAACAAAACAAAAACCCAAAGCATTCCTTCATTTTCCTAAGTCTGTACTGGATCGATTGACTCTCCCTTTAAAATGGCTATAACTCTGCCTGTCTCTTTCATGACATAGGAATGACTCTCACATTAATGGAGTTGTAGTCAGGTTCCTGAATTCTCTCCCCAACTTTTACACTACTCCGACTCTTTCTCCCACCTCTGACCCAATCTTCTAGATAGGCCTCTGTATATTCAGCAATAAAAATCCCAGCACTTGGGAGGCAGAGGCAGGCAGATCTCTGTGAGTTCGAGACCAGCCTGGTCTACAAGAGCTAGTTCCAGGACAGGCTCCAAAGCCACAGAGAAACCCTGTCTCGAAAAAACCAAAAAAAAAAAAAGAAACCTTTTAAGTCACTTTATTTTTGGTTTTTCGAGACAGAGTTTCTCTGTGGTTTTGGAGCCTGTCCTGGAACTAGCTCTTGTAGACCAGGCTGGTCTCAAACTCACAGAGATCTGCCTGCCGCTGTCTTCTGAGTGCTGGGATTAAAGGCATGCGCCACCGTCACTTTGCATGCATGCCTGCAGACCAGAAGAGGGCATCAGATCTCATTACAGATGGCTGTGAGCCACCATGTGGTTGCTGGGAATTGAACTCAGGACCTCTGGTAGAACAGACAGTGCTTTTAACCACTGAGCCATCTCCAGCTCTGTCTTAAGACACTTAGTAGCTTTTAATCTAAAACATCGTTCTTTCTACCCTCAGGTATAAATTCCCACTTACCTGTGTTGTATTTGAATTGATCCTAATTCTAACATAAGGTCTCTTTCTCTCCATTCTCTTAGTTCCTGAGTAAAATCTGTTTCTGCCATGTTGCTGAGAAGCTCTGGTCCTCTTGAATAGGAATAAAATTAATTCTTTAATGTCTGTTCATTTTCTCTCTGTATTGTAACTGAGATTTAACATTTTCGTTGAATTATTTAATGTGTATGGGTGAGCCTTGGGGATTTGCCAGTCTCTGCCCCCCAAACTGAGATTACACAAGCACACCACCATGCCAGGCTTGTTACCGGCGTGCCTGGATCAAACTCGGCCCTTCATGCTTATCAGTAAGCAGTTTACCGGCTGAGCTATCTCTTCAGCCTCCGGAATGAGTTACAGGGTGAGAGACAGGTATCTAGGTTCACGCTTCTATATGTGGATATTCAGTTTGCTCACTGCCGTTAATGAAAACCTTGTCTTATCTACAACGTGCTTTTGGTATCCCTGCTGAAAATCAGGTAACTAGATAAACTTCCAAGAGTTTATTTCTGGTTCTTCCCTTGTATTCCATTGGTCAACACGACTGTCTCTGTGGCAGTACCAGGCTGTCTTTATCACTGTGGTTCCGGGGTACAATTTGAGGACAGTTATTGTGATCCCTCCACCATTCCTCTCCCGGATTACGGTTTCTTTTGGCTATTCAGAGTGTTTTGTTCTTCATATGAATTTTAAGATTTTTCCCCCTGATTTTATGAGCATGCTATTGAAATCCACCAGTACCATGTGTGGAAGAGCTGAAAGGGAATTGGAGGTTGAACAATACCATGGCCCTCAAAGCTATGTATGATGCACAAGAAAGCCTTTACTGGCATTCTATGGAACTTTTATTTGAATAGCTCAGAGTACAGAGTTCAAAGCAGAGACAGAAAAACACAGCATTTCTTATCACTATCACCAGATGTGCTCAGGAGACAGAAAGTCTCAGGGCCCAATGGGGACTGTTTGCATAACTTCCTTGAAAGTGGTATGCTGCTCCTCTGAGGAGAGGAGAGGAAATAGCTTGTGCGGAGCATTCCTTGAGCTGGGAGAGACATTCCTTCCTCCTAGGGGAGTAAACAAAGTTCTGTAGGAACAGAGTTCACACAGCAGGATACTTTACGCTTCAGAGGTCATTGGAATTTTGATAAGGATTACAGTAACTTTGGGGGTGGCTTTTGGTAGTATATCCATCCTCACAATACTTACTCTGTCAGTCCTTGACCAATCTTTACATTTTCTAGAATTTTCTCCATTTTTTCCCCAGTATCTTATAGTCTTTATTATTACAGGTTTTTACTTCCTTGGTTAGGCTTTTTTTCCCCAGGTATTTTTAATCTATTTTGAGGGACTTTTCCCTCTCCCTTTTAAAAAAATCAGGCTGTTCATTATTGGTGTATAGGAAAGTTAGAGATTTTGTATGTTCTAGTTTGTGAGAAGGGATTAACAGGAGCAAGAACGTTGTGGTGGGTTCTTTAGAGATTTGAAAGTACAGATCCTGACATCTGCTAATACGGAAACTTTACTCCTCCTTTCTTGTTTCTATGCTGGCTGTTCTTCTCTTTGCTCTATTTCGGTATTTTAAGGTAAAAGTTAAGAGTTTTGTTTTGTGTGTTGGCTGATTTTGAACTGAGAGCCTTCTGCCTAAGTGCTGGGATTACAGGTGTGTGGTGCCATGCCTGGCTGGAAGGGTGGGCTTGATTTTGACTTTTAAAGGTCTTTAGCGCATGGAGCTCCATCAGTGGTGCAAAGCGCAAGCAACCCCTTGAAGACACCATTTTGGTTCTTTGAATATTTTGACTGAAATAATTTTAGAAATGGCAAATGGCGCACAAACACACAGACACACATTCACACACGGACATGCCTACATAATTAAAAATAAATCTTTAAGAATCTGTCTGAGCCTTACCTCCTCTGAGGAGGACACACAGACACACACACACACACATTCACACATGGACATGCCTACATAAAAATCTTTAAGAATCTGTCTGATCCTTACCCCTTCTGAGTAGTAGACGGGGGTGGGATGGGGGAGGTTGTGGGGGCAGAAGAAGAAGAGGGAGGAAAACTGGGGTTGGTACGTAAAATGAAAAAAATTAAATAAAAGGAATAAATAAAAAAAAGAATCTGTTGCTACCTAGATCTCTAACTGAGAAGATGAAAGGGTACAACAGGAAAGTATTTTTCTTCCCTTTAACATAGATGATCCTAGACTTAGGCTTTGTTGAACAAAATTGTCAGAGCCCAATGTTTTGGACTGAGTTCCCACCACTCTCTTTTCTGGCTTAGCAGTTATATAAAACCCAATCTCTAACCAGTCCTTCTGGCTACTCAGGTCTAACAATTCCCGTGGACACATACGGGATGAATACATTGATAATCCTCAGTTTATTATTCTCCTCAGATCTGTCTTTGGTGGGACTTGAGAGATGTGTCTCAGGTTTAAAATCACTGGCTCCTCTTCCAGAGGACCTGGGTTTGAGTTCCCACATCTTCATGGCAGCTCACAGCCTTCTGTAATTCGAGTTCTGGGTTATCCAGTGCCCTCTTCTGGCCTCTGCAAGGACAGCGTGCGCTCAGTGCATAGACGGGTATGGAGTTAAAATAGCCATAAGAACAAAAGGTAATAAATAACTTTAAAAAACATCTGTCTTGGCTGGGTGGTGGGGTGCACGCCTTTAATCCCAGCACTTGGGAGGCAGAGGCAGGCAGATCTCTGTGACAGCCCTGGCTAGAGAACCTGAGATGGATAGGGGAAATTTTCTTTTGCTCCTTTACAGATCTCTATAGAGGCTTTGGGCTAGAATATTTACCTACACACACTCTCTTGGGCTTCCTCGTAGCAGAAGTATTATCTGTTGAGATCAGTCATTAAGCCTGACCCATATTTAAATGGTGAAGAATTAGGCACTTCTTTTTTTATTTACTAATTAAAATTTTCCCTTTATTTTTACATACTTGTTTGGTTGGAAGTGAGACCCCAGCGCCCTGACACCCCTATATCCAAGGAGTTTGGGATGTTTGGTTCCAAGTGTCACGCCAGCCCCTGGCATCCATTTCAAGCCCCTTCCCCTGGGAGTTGCCTTAGTCCAGAGTCCACTTCCGGGAAAGCCCAGCAAGCAGTGACCCCTCCCCAGGAGGGGTCAGGACCACACTCACAGGCTATTTAGGCTGCCCCCGGAGAATGAACAATGGTCTCCCCTCCTCTTTCTTCCCCTCGCCATGCTTTCCTGGAGCCATCCGGGAACGCTGCATTAAACAAGGACATCTTTTATTTGGTCTAATTTGGACTGATTGGAATTATTTGCATCGGCGGAGAGGCTTGTCCCAAGAAATATTCCTAAAAATACCGACCACAATTTTTCTTCCCTCCTCTCCTCCAGTTCCCGCCCCCTGCCTCCCAATTACCCACCTCTGCATCCACTTCTCCTCAGCCTCCATTTAGAGAGGGGCAGGCCTCTCATGGGAGTCAACAAAGCTTGACAACATCAACCTGAGGAAGGACCAAGCTCCTTTCCCTGCATCAAGGCTGGGAGAGGCAACCCAGCATGGGGAATAGGGTCCCAAAAACCAACTGAAGTGCCTGGAAGAGGTCTTGATCCTACTGCTACGAGCTCCACAAACAGACCAAGTTATACAACTGTCATCCACATGCAGAGGGCCTTGGTCAGTTCCATGAAGGCTCCCTTACTGTTGGTCCAGAGTCCATGAGCTCCCAGCATCTCTGGTCAGCTAGGCACCACTTCTTGATGAAAAAACTGGAAAAGAATTTGGAGCCATGGGTTCAAAACGATGATGTGTTTCTAACTTGTGGTTGAAGTAGAACAATGTATCTGTGTGTGAGGGGCAGGCTGGGAAAAAGTATGTTCTAGAGAATCTGAGTATATTTAAACGGAGAGTTTGTGGGCATATCGATCTGTCCGTGTGTCCTTCCTGTCCCCCACTCCCTGCTTAGCTGTCTTACAGGAGCCAGAGTTCTTGTCTGATGACCCATTTGCCAGTGCTTTAATTCTGGCCCCTGGGTGGGCAGCACTGCTTCTCCCCCTTGCTTCTTCACATATAGGGAAGGGCAACATGTTCTTAATATTGTTTTCCCTGGCGTAACATCATTCTTTAGCTGGTTCTTTTCACTTTGGTCAAACCTTCATGCATGGCTGTGGTGGTTTGAATGACAAGTGTCTCTCACAGGTTCGGGTATTTGAACGCTTGGTCCTCAGTGGGTGGCACTTCTTTGGGGAGGTTGTGAGGGTTTGGGGAGGTAGAGCCTTGTTGGAGAAAGTACATCACTGTAGGTGGCCTTTGAGAATTAGGAAGCCTTGGCCCCTCTTTCCGTTATTTCGCGGCTCCATGTAATGGTTGAAGATGTGATCTCTCGGCTCTCTGCTCTGGCTGCTGTTCTCTTGTGGACTATTGTCTGTAACTGTAGATTCAAACAAATCCTTCCTTCCATAAGATGCTTTTGGGCATGGTGTTTTATCATAGCAACAGAAAAGAAACCAATGCAATGGTCCATTAGTTCAACTTTTAAAATTTGAATACTTTGGATGGCCCATCTTTTCTATTGCAATGAAATTGCTTAAATCAAGGCATCAGAGTGGACTTAAGGAGAGTAGTTGGGAGGGTATTACAACAGTATACTTAGGATAATAAGGGCCTGAGAGCAGAAGAGGCTTTCTATGTGGATTATTAAGGTCAAAGTCATAAAACTTTAAGACTGACCAGATAGATCAAGAAATATATACATTTTCTCTAGGTTTTCCAGTTTGGTAGAATACAGATGTTTTAAAGTATATCCTTATAAGGCAGTGTTGGCACACATCTTTAATCCCAGCACTTAGGAAGCAGAGAGTTTGAGGCCAGCCTGGTCTACAGAGCGAGTTCCAGGACAGCCAAGGCTACACACAGATAAACATTGTCCTGAAAAACAAAACAAAACAAAAAGTATGTCCTTATGATTCTCTGAATTTCCTTGGTGTCTATTGTAATATCTCCCCTTTATCTCCATTTTTATTAATTTGGATCTTTTCTCTTTCTCATTGTTTAATTTGGCTAAAGGTTTGTCAGTCATGTCAAATATATCAAAGAACCAATTCTTCATTGTTTCTTTGTATTTTTTGTTTTGTTTATCTCTGTTTAATTTTCCGCCCTGAGTTTGAGTATTTTTCCTATGTACTCTTTTTGGATATTATTTCTTCTTGTCTTTTAGACCTTTATACTGTATTGTTATGTTATTAATATGAAATTGTTTTGTGTGTAAGCACTTAGTGTTACAAACTTGCCTCGTAGAACTACTTTCACTGTGACACATAGGTTTGAGTATATTGTATTTTCATTTTCATCCAGTTTTAAAAAGTTTTTATGTTCCTTCTTGATTTCTATTTAGGCCGTTTTCCCATAGAGAGTTGTTCAGATCATGAGTCTGTAAACTTTCTGTTTGTGTTGCTATTCAGCTTTAATCCATGGTGGTCAGAGAGAACGTCTGGTTTTAATTTTCTTGTGTCTGTTGAGACTTGATTTGTATCCAACTATGTGGTCAGTTTTGGAGAAAGTCCCATGAGCTACTGAGAAGAAAGCGTATTCTTTATTGTTTGGGTGGAATGTTCTGTAGCTACTTGTCAGGTCTCTTTGGTTTCTGACATCAGTTAGCTCCAGCATTTCTCTGTCGAGATGACCTGTCTATTGGTGAGAGTTGGGTATTGAAGCATCCACTATTAATTACTGTGTGTGATTTTAGCTGTAGTAGTGTTTGTTTTGTACTTGGGTACATGTGTTTGGTTCCTAAATGTTTAGAATTGCAATGTCCTCTTGGTATAGTTGTTCTTTGATGAGTATATAGTGTCATTTCCTATCTCTAGTGATTAATTTGTGTTTGAAATTTATTCTGTTAGATATTGAAATACCTATGCCTGTTTGTTTCTTGGTTCCATGTACTTAGAATAACTTTTCATCCTTTTATCCTGGTGTAGTGATTTTTGTTTGTGTTTTAACAACAAAAGCTTACCTGAAGATCAGAGTGCAGAGCTAAGCCTCTAGAGGCCAGGGCGTGATGGCACATACCTTTAATCCCAGGACACGGGAGACAGAGGAAGACAGATCTCTGTGAGTGCAAGGCCACTCTGGGCTACACAAAATTGATCCAGTCTAAAAGAGAAGCAGAGCTCACACAAAGGTGATCCCAGCACTCGGGATCCCAGCCTTTAATCCCAGCACTAGGGAGGGGGAGACAGGAGTGAAATGGCTGGGTGGAGAGAGGAATATAAGGCAGGAGGAGACAGGAACGCAGTTCAGTCTGAAGTAGTCTGAGGACAGGATCGCCCTTTGGTTTGAGGATTCTGTAGAGATAAAAGGTCTCTCTAGTGCTTGGCTGCAGGGCTTCTCTGTTCTCTCAGCTTTTGCCTCCTAATATCTGACTTCGGGTTTTTATGAAGAACAGTTAGAATTTGTGCTACCCCCTGGTCTTGTCTACTTGGTGCTTTTCATGCCTCTTGCCTTGATAGGCATCTCTCTTTCTTACTGAAGAGACTTTCTTCAGGCCAGATGTGCTGGCACACTCAGGAAGCAGATGGATCTCTGAGTTTGCCTGGTCTACAGAGTAAATTTTCTTCTATGATTTTGTTAAAACTGTTTTCTATGCCTGGATTTCATGTCCTTTCACAATACTTATTATCTGTAGATTTCATCTTTTCATAGTGGCCCAGATTTCCTGGAGGTTTTGTGTCTGTTTTTTAATTAATTAACTAATTTAGTGTTTTCTTAGACTGAGTTATCCATTTCTTCTATGTTGTCTTCCAGATCTGAAATGCTCTCTTCTATGTCTTGCTGGTGAGGCTTACGTCTGAAGTGTTTGCTTGAGATCCTGAGTTTTTCATTTCCAGTTTTATTTTAGGGTTGGTTTCCTTCTCTTGATGATTCTCTTTCGTTGCTAAGTTCTACTTGAATTGTTTCCATTATTTCCTCTAATTGTTTCTGTTTTTCACAGTTTTCATTAAGACATTCATTCATATCCCCTTTAAGGTCTTTGAATTATTCAAATTGTGATTCTGAACTGCTTGTCTTGTGTTTCAGCTAAATTGCTTTTCTAAGGCCTAAAACAATAAGGTTGTGGGCTTCTGTTCATGTTTGTATTTTTGCATTGGGATTTAGGCATCTGGAGTTATGATATTTGAAGTGTTTCTTGGTGTTGATCTCTAGTTTTGATGGATGGGTGTTCCCATTCTTTGGTTGCTGTCGCCTACTCTGGGTCCTAGCCAGAGTACTGGGTGTGCAGTCCCTGGCAGGTTGGAGGGGAGTCACAAAGGAATAGAGATGGCAGAAGGGAAGGCTGAGTGAGGGTGTGGTGGGGAAGAACTAGGAGGGCCCTTTGTCTGCATCAAGAGGTCAAGTCCCATGGGGATGGGAGGAGAAACTCGGGCAGGCAGACTGCGGCAGGACTAAGGTGGAGAGGCTGAACCGGATAATAGGAAGGAGGATAGAAGTGTCCTACATGAGTTCCAGCCTAGGAGGCTTCCTGGGGGCTCCTGCTAGAGGAAAGCACTGTGGATTGGAATCAGAAAGCAATGGAGGTGAGCTTGAAAGCAAGGCTGAAAGGACTGCCAGAAAGAACTGGTGGTACCCTAGGCTCTCATCAAGAGGCTGAGTCTCCAATGGGTGGATGTGGGCTCGACACCAATAAATTTTGATCACACATGGGAAGAGTGAGCTCAGTGGAAGAGATGATAGAAAGAGCGCCTTTGGTTGGGCTGTACACATCCTGTAACCACTCCCTTCTTTCACATAAATGCCCACTATTGTGTCTCTGTTTACTCATTGCCGCTTTGTTGTTCTTTGTCTTCAAGAAAGAGGATGATAACATAGGTGACCCCTGATAGGCAGATCAGTGTTTTGGCGATTTCCAAATATCATCTATGGGGTGGAGGATGCCTACGAGCTATGGTGACTAAGCAATTTGACAAAGGAAAGAGCCAAAACAGATTTTATCCAGAACTTTTGCAACAGGGAAAATGAGCCTTGGAATAGAACTAGGCTGAGTTCTGAGCATAAAATTTGCCAGTGGAAATTTATACTCATGGAACAGCATGGGGAGTCAGTTTATGGAAAGTTACAGAGCAGGCATGTGGCTGAACTGACCTGACAGGATTCTTGCTCAAGGTAGGCCACTGTGAGCAGACAGTACCTGGAGGATGATAGCGAATAGGGGATCTGGTTAGATAGCGGAAGGGAGCACGCATGGAGGAGGGAGAGTCTTGCTGAAAGTCACACAATGCAGAGACAAATGTGAAGGTCCAAAGGTCAAGACTTAGTTGAAAAAACTGCTCAGGGCAGGCTTAGAAGTTTGGTAGATCATTGTATGTTTGTACTTTGGAGGAGCTATAGATGGGTTCTAGGTGAAGAACCCAGGGGATAAATGGACCAAGGACATGGATTATCTAGTTAATATGTTTTGTTGTGTGTATATATATATACACACAAATGGATATATACATTTACAATATGCATATATACATATATACACCGTGTATACAAATGTATATATACATTTATATACACACACACACACACATATATATTGTTCATTTTTTCAAGACAGGGTTTCTCTGTGTAGCCTTGGCTGTCCTGGAACTCACTCTGCCTCCCGAGTGCTGGGATTAAAGGTTTGTGCCACCACTGCCTGGCATAATACATATATACATTGTGTATTTTAATTGTCATGAAATCCATATTCCAGAATCCACTATCTCATGTACTTTAAGGATACACTCTAGCAGTGTTAGACATATTCATATTGCTATAACACTTTCATCTTGAAAAGTAAAATTTTATAAATAACCATTTGACTATCCTTCCCCCATCTTCTCTTCACCCTGCCCTGGTCCCTGACCACTGTCTTTTCTTCCACTGCCTTCCACTGTCTTGTCTTTGTGAACCTGACTACCTCAGGTACCTCATAAAAGGGGAATATTCTAATGTTTATCTTTTTGTGACTGGCCACAGTGCCCTTAAATTTCATCAATGTTGTAGCCTGTGCAGAATTACCTTCCTTAGAAAACAATACTGTGTTTTACTTAGGGTTTCTATAGCTGTGGTGAAACACCATGAACAAAAAGCAAGTTGGGGAGGAGAGGGTTTATGTGGCTTACACTTCCACACCGCTGTTCATCACTGAAGGAAGTCGGGACAGGAACTCAAACAGGGCCTGGGCCTGGTACCTGGAGGCAGGAGTTGATGTGGAAACCATAGAGAGGAGCTGTTTACTTGTTTGCCCCCATGGTTTGCTCAGCCATTTTCTTATAGAATCCAGAACCACCAGCCCAGGGGAGGCACCCTCCATAATGAACTGGGCCCCCCGCATCAATCAGTAATTAAGAAAATGCCCTACGGTCAGATACTATGGAGACATTTTCTCAAGTGAGGTTCCTTCCTTTCAGGTAACTCTAGTTTGTGTGCCAAGTGGACATAAAACTATTCATCATTACTGTATCACACACACACGAACACACACACACACACATGTACGCACACACACACAAAATCACATTTTGTTTATCAACTGATAGAAGCTCTGGTTGCATTCAGCTTTTTGGCTATTGGGGATGGCATTGCCTCTGCACTCAAGTTTCTGCTTCATGGTTTGTGTGAAATACATTTTTGTTGTATTTAGGTGTGGGGGTTTTGAATTCTGTATGCCAAAGTAAGATGTCATGGGTATTTTGAGTCTTTTTAAAAGCATAGGGTTTTAAAATGCTTTGACTCTCTGTTTTCTAAGATTTGAGTTTGAGTGATATCTGTGTTTGATGTATGTGGACTTGGAAATCTGTTCCATGATTAAGTCTGACTTATTTATAAGGCCTATGTTAAAGGTCTGAAGACTTAATTTTCTAGAACTTGTATCTATAAGCCAAGTTTGGTTCTGAGGTATTTGTCATCTGAGATTAGAGCATCATATCCTTGAACCTTTGAGAGCCTGTTCCAACTTTGTGCTGGAGATAGAAGATGTTTATGTTCCTGGTGTGACATCTCTGAAATATTTGAGGTTTATGTTTTAAGTCATGAGCTAAGGATGATATATCAGTGGTAGAGCGGTTGGATCTGGTGAAATCTGGTCAGGGTATGAAGTCACTGTTGGGTGCTGGGGGTGAATTGTCTTTTAGTATATATTAATTTACTTCTTTTTAGTTATTACTGAGGTATGGTGAGGCAACAGGTCAGGAAGTGCCATTGAAAAGATGGTTTGTGCTTGTCACAGATGTCAAGGGAAGAGGCATGCTATGATGAATTTGGGTTGGAGAAGCCCTTGACTTTTTAATTAATTAATTAATTTATTTATTTATTAAAGATTTCTGTCTCTTCCCCGCCACCGCCTCCCTTTTTCCTCCCCCTCCCCCAGCTAAGTCCCCCTCCCTCGTCAGCCCAAGGAGCAATCAGGGTTCCCTGCCCTGTGGGAAGTCCAAGGACCACCCACCTCCATCCAGGTCTAGTAAGGTAAGCTGGCCTGGGTCTGAAAAAGCCTGGGATAAAACCGGACTCGCTGAACATAGTGGACAATGAGGACTACTGAGAAGTCAAGAACAATGGCACTGGGTTTTTGATCCTACTGCACGTACTGGCTTTGTGGGAGCCTAGGCCGTTTGGATGCTCACCTTACTAGCCCTTGACTTTTATAAGCAGAGACTGATGGAACATTCTTGAGGGAATTTCGAAGACAAGGAGGAGAGGATAAAATGTGCACTGTAGAGACCAAGCCTGGGAGGTAGTTTCATTTTCTACATGGAATATCTGTACTTCCTAGCACCACTTGTCAGAGAAGTTGTCTTTTTTCAATATAAGTATTTCACACCATTGTCAAAAAATCAGATGGCTGTCACAGTGTGAGTTTATTTATGGGCCCTTAATTCTGTTCCCCTGGTCCACGTGTCTTTTTTGTTCTGTTTTTGTTCCAGTAGCCTGTTGTGTCATTACGGCTCTCTACTATAAGCTGTGGTCAGGTATATGTTGAAGTCATTTATATATTTTGATTTAATTGGTATATCATATGTATCCAGGAGTTTCTTCATTTTAGAGCTCCCATTTTTTTTGCAATGTAACTTTTCAAAATATTTCCTACCATGTCTCTGATTCCATGGACGTCTGTTGTAGTGGTCCCATTTCACCCCCGATTTTATAACTTCAACCTTTACTGTTTCCATTGCTCGGTTAGGCTCAAAGTTTGTCAATCTTGTTTCCTTAATCTTTCCAAAGAGGTAACTGTTTCTTTCTACACTTTGATCTCCATTTTATTAATTTCTAATTGAGCTTTGTTTTTTCCTGCTGTCTACGGCTTTCAGGCTTTGCTTCTTTTTGATTTTCTAAGACCTTGAGATACATCATGAGATTATTTATTTGATAGTGTTCTGATTTTATAATTTTTGTGACTTATGAGTTTATAAGCATTCATAAGTATAAAGGTTTCTCAGAGGTTTCCCAGAGCTTCTGGGAAGTTGGACATTCATTTTCATTTGATTTTAGCTATTTTAAAATTCTCTTCCTGATTTATTCACTGTCCCAACCCCCTCATTGCTAGATTTCCTTTTCTACCTCAGTGATTTCTAAAAATCCAAGAGCTTCCAATACAGGGAGAGGAAGCACAACACAGGAGACCCCCACTGGGGTCCCCTCTACACCATGTCTGTCGGAGCTGTGCTGGACTCCAGTCGTTTTCTGAGTCAGTAGACCTCTCTTTACCTGTCAGTCCAAGCAACCACAGCACACAAATGACAGGGTAGATAGCCATTTCTTTTCTTTTTTTTAAAAAAAATCTATTTTTATTATTTTGAATTATGTGATATGTATGTATGTGTGTATGTATGTACATATGTACATATATGAATGCAAGTGCCCAAAGAGGTTAGAAAACTTCCATCCCCCTGCAGCTGTGTGCTGTCTCACACCGTGCTAGTAATTGAACTTGAGTCCTCTGGACGACATTTTCTTAACTCCCGAGCCATCTCTCCAGCCTTCTTTCCTTATCTTAAACATACATTCTAAAACATTTGTGAAATCAAGGTGGAACATACACATTTTTTTGTTGTTGTTAAAAGTATTGTTTTCCTTCTCTCTTCCTCTGACTTTTTCTTTTGCTAAAAACATCATCTGCAAAAAAAAAAAAACACCAAACAAAACAAACAATCAAAACAACAACAACAACACCCAGCCCATCATCTGCTAGTCTTTAAAGTATAAACGCTCACTTTCTCTCTCCCCCCGGCAAACAGGAGGGACGAGAGCAGTCCAGCCAAAGGGAATACCGGGAAAGGCATTGGTGCTCCGAAGCAGAGTGGTCCTCACAAGAACTGACCTTCCAGTGAACGAATATGAAACCATCCTTCCTCTTCACCCTTGAGCCGTGACAGCATTTAAAGCACACTAGGCCAGTAGCCCCTGCTTTGTCCTTCCAGTGTGAGAGCAGTGTGCATCTCTTCTAACACTGAGCTAGAGCATTTATTCGCAGTGAATCAAAAGCCCGAGTTACTCAGGGAAAGTGGTTTTACCCATGAATAATTCTTCTGCTTATAGACGAATAAAATTTCTTTTTTCTTTATAATTTTTTCCGAATGCAGGGATTGCTCCTGCTTCCTGCCTCAGACTCCTAGGTATCACTAAATCTAACACCACATGTAACGCCTAGTCTGGTGACAGCAAGGGCACTTCCCAGTCAAGCAGAATGCCCTGCTTCTAAGTCAAAACTACAGTTATGGTTATGTCTTCACTGAGGTTTTAGGTTTTTGAGATGGAGTCTCATGTAGCCCAGGGTCTCATGTAGCTTTAAACTCTCTGTGTAGCCAAGGATTATGATCCTCCTGCCTCCACCTTCCAAGTGCTGGGATTACAGACCTGGGCCACCATGTTTGGTTTTCTACAGTGCTGGAGAATCAAACCCAGGGCTTCCTGCATGCTGGGCAGGCACTGTATCAGTTGAGATACACTCCCAACCCCTTAAACGAGGTTTCTATGTTTAGCCTTAGTTCATGAGGCATGAAGAAAGAAAAAAAAAGTGATCCTGGCATGTTTGCAAATTTGTAGTGAGCAAATGTTCCATGAGAAAACTTGAATACACGGCCTAAGGTAAGTAACACTGCGTCTTCCCCAAGTGTCTCCAGTCTGCGAATGTGGTGTCATGTGGATACAGAAGTTGAGGTTAGCCCAGGTTTATGGTGGTCCTGAAACCCAATGGTTATGGGAGGAAGGAGAGGGATGTTGGAGACAGAAGATAATGCCATCCATCGGAGGTGGCATTGGAGGGTAGAGCAGGGCAGCCTCGAGCCCAGGAACATCTGGAGCCGCAAGAATCTGGGTGAAGCAGGGTAGGACTTAGAATCCTCAACCTTCAGAGGGAGCGTGGGTCCCGCAACAGCCTTATTTTGGAGTTTTGACTTCCAGACCTCTGAAAGGAGAAATACCCATTGCTTGAAATCCCCATGATTGTGGTAAATTGTTAGGGTAGCCACAGGAAGTGAATGCATGGCCTGAAGGAAGGATGGTTATTCATGTACTGGCATGCGCAGAGAAACCAGCATGCATGTTTCCTGGTATATTTCCATCTGCTAAGCTGAGAGGCAGGAATCCTCCCAACCATCTGGTCTCTCTCCCTGGCTCCAGGCAGAGTTGGCACCTGCACATAGATGGCCCCACATACTTTGCTCAGGTTGTACATGGTGCAGTTTCTGACCATGATGCTTTGCAAAGAGGATATCTGTGCACTTCCTCACATGTAGGTGGAACAAACACACAGCCTTGTAATGTTTGCCCTTAAAGGCCTGAGTTTAAACACAATGGCAGGTGTGGTGACTGTTTCCCCAGGAACACAAATGACTAGTTACCACCGTGCTAAGCAATAATTCATAAATTGTCCCTGTTTTTTTTTTTCCTTTAAAATAGTTCTTGACGGGCCTGGAAAGATGGCTCAGCAGATAAGAACAGAGGCTTCTCTTCCAAAGGACCTGGGTTCAAGACCCAGAACCCACATGGTTGCTTACAACTGTCTATCTCCAGTTCCAGGGGATGTGACATCCTCTTCTGATCTCCACGGGCACCAGGTACTCATGAGATACACAGACATAAATGCCCACAAAGGACATAAAATATTTCCTAAAATTATATTGTCAATTACAATGGGAAGAAGAAAACTATAGCTGTTCTCCCCGTGCGTTGTGAGTCAGTCTCTCTCTCTGTGTATTTATGTGCCCCCCACTCCTAGGATTCACAGGGGCAAGTGGAAAAGCAGAAGTCATAACGCTAAGCATATGTGTTTTGAAGTGAAAGCAAATAAGCAGCAAGCGTGCTGGCTCACATGGACAGCCCTGTGTCTCCACCTGCAGGCATGCTGTGTATATGTCATGGAAAATCCAACCTCCGGCCCCGCAAGTTGCCTCTGCCACTCCTTGCCACCGGGATAAAATTATTTGAGAATTCTAGCACCTGAAAGTGCCAAAATGTTCAGTGGGCCTAAGGTAGCTGTGCAAGGCTGTAAGGCCCCTGAAGCTGAGATCAACCAGGAGAGAGCAGGGCTCCCAATTCTGCCACAGGCTACTCCCCAAAGGTGATGTCACGGAGGGGAAATCTGTGATCTCCCATTTGCTGGAAGCCACGTTGCCATCTTAGCACTGAGGTACACTTGGAGGATGAGGGGAGAACAATTTTGGGAGTTTTGACAGTGAATTGAACCTTCTCTCACCATAAAACGGGAAGGATTTCCCTTTCAGAATGAGCCAACCGACAGAAGGAGTCACTGTGAAGTCTGTCCATCTTTCTCAGTGGAGCTAAGAGGCAGAACCGCTGTCCAAGTACAAGGAATAGGAGCAACCTCCCCAGCACACAGGGTCTGAGTATTGCTCACCTTCACCATCTCATTTAATGCCTTGTAATGAAGCACACTCGGAAATATTCGGGGAAGTAGAACTCAGGTTTATCTTTTTTCCACTTTTTTTTTTATTTTTGACATTATATTTACAGTATTTCCCCTTTCCCTTCCTCCCTCACACGTATCTCTCCTTGTTCTCTTTCAAATTCTTCCTTCCTTCCTTTTGCTTTTTAGTTAAGAGTGTCATTATGTAGCTCAGTCTTGGCTGGAACTTCCTATCTAGAACAGGCTGGCCTTAAACTTGCTATGTAATCCTGGAACTCATGATTCTCTTGCCTTGCCTGTCAATTGCTGGGGTTACAGACATGTGCCTTTACATCAAATTATCCTTACCTTTTTATTTGTGTAGAATCAAAGGCATTTGAAAGTATTTAGGATTTTTAATCTTACCCATAATATATATATCGATATAGAGTGTGCATGCATTAGCAGGTATGCCCATCTATGTTCATACTGGAGGATACAAGAAAGAGTATTTACACCTTCTATTTATTGATAGACTTACAGAGTAAATCTTGCCATCTACATAAGTAATATAGTCAGAGAACATTACAGAAATCCAGAAATGTTTAAAATACAGAGAGCAACCGATCACAGGGTGCCCAGCTCTGCGTGGAAACATCTACAACACGATTCTTACATCTAAGGCTTGGGGAACATAGGGGTGCGTCAGGGGAAGATTGTAAGAATCCAAGGAATACTCTCTGAACATAGCGGACAATGAGGACTACTGAGAACTCAAGAACAATGGCAATGGGTTTCTGATCCTACTGCACGCACTGGCTTTGTGGGAGCCTAGGCAGTTTGGATGCTCAACTTACTAGACCTGGATGGAGGTGGGGGTTCCTTGGACTTCCCACAGGACAGGGAACCCTGATTGCTTTTCGGGCTGGGGGGAGACTTAATTGGGGGAGGGGGAGGGAAATGGAAGGCGGTGGCGGGGAAGAGACAGAAATCTTTAATAAATAAATAAATTAAAAAAAAAAGAATCCAAGGAATAGGAAATCTGCGGGAGATTGTGTCTCCTGGAAACGTCAGAGAAGTTATACCCATGATACCTCAACAGCATGGTGACCTAAACAAGACCTAAACACGGATACCACCAACCACGCAAAGGTGGGGGGGGGGGAGCTCAAGGGGTTCCACTCCTAGAAAAAGAACTAGAGGCAGCTGAAGAACGCTGAGAGCGGGGCAATTAGTCTTCCCCTGGGATGAGCCCCACGCTTGATTACCCAACACTGAGTAGTCAAGTCTGGAATGCTGTACTTAGAAATGACACTAGACTACTGGGCAGGTTATATTTAACTATTTATGTGTTCGTGTGTATATTCAATTATATGTTTTATATATACATGCACACATACATACACACACACGTATATATTCATGTATAACAAAAAGAGACCATGGATTTGAGAGAAAGTGGAGACTATGGGGAAGGTTGGTGAGAGGAAAGGGAAGAGGAAAAATATGAACATATTTAGATTTTGAAAATAAAATAAAAATTCCACTGTGCATATATACCACATTTTCTTATCCTTTCACCTGTTAATGGCCACCAAAGTTGGCTCAATTTCCTGTCTGTTGTGAATGGTGTAACTAGAAACAAGTATCTCTGTGGTCTGTTCATATAGAGTCCTTGGGTATATACTCAAGAATGATGTAGCTGGCTCAAATGCGAGTTCTGTTTCCGGTTTCTGAGGAGCCTCCATACTGACTTCCATAGTGACTGTACATGTGTGCATGCTCACAAGCGAGGATAAGTGGGCTTCTTTTCTCACATCCTCATCAGCACTTGCTGTCATTTGCTTTCTTGGAGATGGTCATTCTGATTGGGGTGTCATGGGATTTGAAAGTAGCTTTAGTTTGCATTTCTCCAGTGGCTAAAGCTGTTGGACACGGTTTTCCTGGTATTTATTGGCCCCTTGCATTTTATGGCTCTTTATACATCTTGGATATTAATCTATTGCCTGATGTCCCATTGTGTATAATGGCTGCCTCTTTGCTTTGGTGGCCATTTCTTGTGCTGTACAGAAGCTTCCTAATTTCATGGCATCCCATTTACCAATTCTTGGCCTTCTTTCCCATGCTACTACAATTCTGCTCAGAAAGTCCCTGCCTTGCCAATATTTGGAAGTGTTTTACCTATGTTTTTCAATATATCAATTTCAAAATTTCAGGTCTTACATACAGGGCACTTGGGTCCATCCTAATCTGAAGTAAAATGAGAAATGCAAAAATTACAGAAGCGCAGACTGCTGAGGAAGCCACCTCACTCAGTACTGTGAGTTCACGGTCAACAGTTTTCAGCTCCTTGGCAGCTTAACGGAAGCCAGAAAATGGTAAAAGAGAATTTCAAAGAGAATTTTAAAGATGTCATTTTCTTTCTATGATTGTGAAGATGTGACAGGCTTGCCAAAATGGGGCAGTGTTTCTGAGAACCTGAACTAACGCATCTTTCTGTCATGTTAAGAGAAAAAAATTCCAAATACGGTAGAAGCCCTTGGCTTCTTTACTTACAGAAACATGGATGAAGACGGAGGCCAGTGAATAGTCACATCCTGATCCCAATTTTACCCTCATTTGTCAACTTGGCCTTGGCAAATTAAACCAAAAGGAAAACAGATTCTAACACTTCTTTCTGTTTTTGGGCGAGGGGCTGAAGAGATGGTTTGGAGGTTAAGAGTGTCTATCTGTGCTACCAGCGGACTCGGGTTCGACTCCCAGTACCTACACAGCAGCTGCCGCATGCATATGGTACACTTACATACAAGGAAGCAAAGTAAGCATACACATAAAGTTAATAAATACATTTTAAAAATAAAGAATAGGTAAGTGTTAATATCTACATAAAGAAAGAATATAAAATTATGGGATACTAGCTGATATATACTCTCAGGTGCAGGGGGCACGGGTACATTTAGCACATGCATGTATACACACAAAGACACACATGCACATCCAGACACAGAAACCTACACACACAGACACAGATACACACACACTCAGAGACATACATACAAATGCAGACACAGAAACCTACACACACAGAGAGAGACACAGATACACACACACAGAGACACAAATACAAATGCAGACACAGAAACCTACATACTCACACAGAGAGAAACAGATACACACACAGAGACACACATGCAAATGCAGACAAAAAACCCTACACACACAGACACAGATACATACACAGAGACACACATACAAATGCAGACACAGAAATCTACACACACACACACACACACACACACACACACACACACACACACACCACTTAATATTCATTGGAGGTTTGTTCTAGGATCCTTGTGTATTCCAAAATCTACAAATGTTCAGTCCAAGGCCTTGTTCTCTGGTTTTGTTGCATTTGTTTAATGGAACCTTAGCCTTTGAGGGTATATGTTGGCCCCTTTGCAAAATCTCCACAAATGATCTCATTTGGCAAAAATGTTATGTTATTAAAATATTTTATGTAGTTCCCTCATGAAATTTATACTTCTAGGAAGCAGAGATAAAAGCAAGTATAGAAGGCAATGTACTCTTGCTTTGCATTCTGCCTGCCCATTACCAAGGAGCCTGAAGAAGTTTCCATTAAACATATGAATAATAATCTCAGAAAGTCCAGAGGAAAGCTTGGGCAGAGAAGTCTGTGGGAAGCATGTGCACAGGAATAATGGCTGACAGGCCATCATTCTGTTTCTCTCTGTCTCTTTCTGTCACCTTCCTCTTTTATTCTTACTCCCATCTTGATTTGTATAAATTATTTTCACTCTTCTATTTCTTTCTTTTCTTTTATACCTATCTGGTTTAAGGCAAATTAAGCTAAATTTCTGAAACCTAAAGCCAAATAGCACTCTCGGGGATTTGTCGTTTAATGTCCTGACAGTTCATTAGGTCTGAATTATTATTACCTTCATTTGAATGATGGAGAAGCTAAGGAAAGAGGACCTGAAAGCCTGCCTAATGTCACATAAATGATGGAGTGAGGGTTTTTATCAAGATAGTCTTCATCTAATGACTGCGCCATTAATCATTATAACATATGCTGGCTTGATTATCAAACCATGTTCTCTATAATAAAATGATGATTAAGACAATGACAATAACAGTAATATTTGTGTAGCAGACATTTTAAACGTTTCCAATGTAGTAACATACTCTAAATTAGAAAAGAACTTATTAAACAAAATAAAAACTGTGAAGTAGGTCCTGTTACTGCTCACATCTTAGGATTTTCGTGTTTATTTATACCCATAAACTAAAGAACAGGTCATTTACTTTTTAAAAAAGAAAATAGATATAATCCACATAACATAAAAATTACCTTTCCAACGTCTATGATTCAGTGATTTTTTTGTTATGTCTCCTGTTACACAGCCATGATCAATTCCCTAATTTTAGAACATTTTCATCATCCCCAAAGAAACTGTCCATTAGCAGCCACTCTCCATTCCTTCCTCTCTCCGGGCCCTAGCAACCACTAATCTACTTTCTGTCTCCATGGATTTACCTATTCTGGATATTTCATATAAATGGAAGCATAGACTATGTGATCTTCTGTGTCTGGCTCTTTTCACATGGAACAGAGAAAAACAGCTACCTTTTAATGGTTGCTATGACTACCGTGGCGCAAGCACCATTATCGGGAGCTTTGTGTGCATTATCTTTAATCTTCCAATAACCCTGTGGCAGAATAGAAGTATGATCTTCATTCTAATGAGGAGACACATGCATAGAGCTGTTCTGTCAGTCCCATAACGCATTACAGCTCATAAATGATATAATTAAAATGCAAACCCAGGGCAGTCTGTTCACCTGGACCCAGATTCTTCACCCTTGGGCACTCCGTCTCAAGGTCACACGGCTGTGGGCTAGTAATGCCGAGTTACTCAAGCAGGGCTGTGGTGGGATGTGCAGTTTAAGCCTTTGGATTTGGCGCCTTGCAGCATGAGGGGGACCAAGGATGCCCTCTCTCAAACCTGGCCTCCATAAATTTGGCTGCTGAGTTCCTGCTTGCCTTATAATCTCTGGCGCTCCCTGGAGGCCTCCCTCGTATCCCTTCGCTTTATTCAGTTTACATGTGCTGCTTGAAGGGCTTGGATGATGGGATTTCTGTGCTTCTTAGTTCAACTTTGGGTTACATAAGAAATCACATCAAAGCATGCTGAGATCTCCACACAGTGAAGGGGGGGAAATCAATGAAATTTCTTCAGACATTTCCACACAACCCCCCCCCCCTGTAGTTCAGGAACACTCCCCCCTGGGCTCCATTGATTAGCACCAGCTTGCTTTCTGTGGATGGACTCCCAAGACAGACAACTCGTGTTTGCTTCCTCAGGAGGAAGTGTCAGAATCTCCCAATAATTTGGTGCACAGAGAGCCTTTTGGGCTGGTAACTGATGTTGGCACTTTCTCTGAACATAAAGCTCTTTCCAGTGTGGCCCGGGAAATGTAGGGGAATGTACTTCAAAAAGAAAGGATTATACCCAAACTGATAAAGCTGCGATTTTCACCATCTGGTGGTGATAATTATCCCTTAAATAGCACTGGAGGCTTTCATATGAGAGCGAAAGCATATCTCAAACAGCAGCCTCCTAGAACGGTAGAGCTAGAGGTGACCTTCAAAACAGCTTTCAACTTTTCTTTTTAGAGACAGATTCACTTTTAGAGACAGATTTATCAAGTCTGGGGGGGGGGTGCCTGGAGTACCCGCAGGTGTCAAGGACACAGCTACAGGGACTGTTGTGCTCTGGTCACATTACAAAGTGAAGCATACTGTGGCCTCAGTGACTCCTCAACGTCGGTGACATTCATTCAGCGATGATGTTCACTGTGTCATAGACTCTCTTGGCTCTTGGGGCTGGTCCACCAGTCACTGGCTTCTTTTTTTTTCTTTTTTTTAAACAACACTTATTTAACTTTACTTTATGTGCATTGGCATCAGATCTCCTGGAACTGGAGTTACAGACAGGTGTGAGCTGCCATATGGGTATTGGGAATTGAACCCGGGTCCTCTGGAAGAGCAGCCAATGCTCTCAACCATTGGCCATCTCTTGAGTGATAATGTGGTCTCCACAGCATGGTCTTACTGATTACCAAGAACACTGATAACGAGGATGATAATGCCAACTTAGAAAACTCCAAAGTGGTGTATCACTCTTCAAAGTCATTCACTTAATTTCTCCCCTCTTCATGTTAGAGAACAACAAGGTAGTGTAACGGGGGAGAGGAGAGAATGGAGGTTCACAAAGCAGGACTAAAGATCTTAGTGCCGACAGCTTTTCTCCTGAACCAACCCAAGAATTCCTTTATCCTATGACGCAAAGACGTACATGTTCAAACCATTCAAACCAATACTATAAATAATGAAATAGGGTTTTCTAGGCTCTGTGTAAGATGGTAGAGAAGTAGATATTTGTTTTCTAGAAGTAATGCCTCCCCAAAACAGTTGTTCAATGATTCAGAAAATGTAGGTCCAAAACAACTCATTTCTTCCGATCACTGAACCGATTTGCTGTTACTGCAGCTAACAACCTCTGAGCGTCACTGTGGAGTTCTCAGAGGAATTCGCTCAACTTGGGCTTGTGTGGCGGTTTGTCATGATTATAAAGGAACAGAAATGTCTCATGATTAGATTGAAATCGAAGGCTAAATTTAAAGAAGGAAGGAGTTTTTCTCTGGCGTCTTTGTTCTTCCCTCACCGCCTTTTGTCCCCACCCCAGCTCACTCTCTCTACCTTCACCCTTTCTAAGAGCTTGCTGTTTGTTCGACTCCATGATAGAGGATTTAGGAGGTGGGAAAAGATGAACCCACTGCTTTCCCTTCACCAAGCCTTCCAACAGGGCTACTAAAGCTCTAGAAGTCTCGTCTCCTCCATGGGGAGTTCATGGAGGCAGCATGCTGTTCATTCTGCAGAGGTTAGAATGGGGGTGTCCTCCTGCAGCTGCACTCTGCCACTGCGTTATTTATTGGGGCGACAACAACAACGCACCATCAGCAAGCTATTAGACCTTCAATGTGTGCCCTGAATTCTGGAAAGCATCTTGAGGTTGCCTTGGCAACTGAGCAATGCGACGTTTTATTTCAGTGGTTCTGACGGTTCCTAGTTTTGTGGAGGGGAAAATGTAGCCATAGTTTTCTATACTAAGTGTAACAAAAATATACAATCTTCTTCCAATAAACTCAGGCATTAAAAATTATCATAAACCCTAGACTCTGGTCATTAACTCATACACAATACCTACTTATAGTTCCCCAGGAATTTTTCTCCTCCAGCCCTCAAGATCTGAACCTCCCACAGCAACTAAGAAACACTGGCTTCCCCTGCTCAGACCTACTTATGATACTGAGGAACCTCCTATTCAAAGAGCCAAATCCCTGATCCCTGCTCCCACTGTGTAGGGTTGTCCAAACTGTCCAGGAACCACGCTCCACTCCAGCTGCTGGCCTCTTGCTCGAGGCCCACCTACAGTTCCCAGGAATTTCACCCCAGAGCCCAGCCAGTGGGAGGCACCGGCTTCCCTCTCCTGGGTCTGCCTGTGGAACTTCCTACATCAGCTCCACAAATGAAAATCTGCTAAACTAGTAGACCTTCAGCATGTGCCCTGAATTCAGGAAAGAGTCTTGAGGTTGCCTTGGCAACTGAGTAATGCGATGTTTCACCTTAGTGCTTCTGACGGTTCCTAGTTTTGTGGAGGCCTCTAGAGCTCCAGAAGCTAAGAGTAGCATTTCAAATCTGCTAAAATGTAGTCCTCTCCTGAAAATTATAAACACCTCCACGGAACGAAGAAAAATGACTTGAACAAAGAAAGATAGTAGGAAAGAAACCCCTCAACTAGCAAACGACTCCAAGTGAACAAGCCTAGGCATAGAAACAGAAACAACATGAAAAACCAAGCAATTGCTAATCCCATAGTAATAGTATTTAATGAAAATGACCTGGAAGAACTTCCAGTCAAAGGAGTCAAAGGACTGAATGTAAGTTTAAACAACTTAAAGAAATCATGAATATACTCTAGGATGAACGAATAAGGAAGTCAATCCAAGATAGAGAACTGTTGGGAAAAATCCAAACCGAGATGATATTAGAAATGAAGAACTCAATGAGCCAAACAAAAACTTCAGTGAAAACTGCCTTACCTATAAAACAGGTCATGTGGGAAACAGAAAGTCAGGACCGGAAGACAAGGTAGAGGCTATTATATGGCAGATAGTCACTCACAGTCGCCACATTTCCAAAGTTATGGGCGTGTGTAGAGTAGACCTGGAACTGGGTATTCACTTAATAGGATCAAGGCTCCATTCCTTGCTAATCTTTTCACCTTCCCTAAGACTGTATTTTCTCACCTGTTAGGGCTTCACCCACATATGAGTATTATAATATAATGTTTTGAAAATGTGAGGCCAGGCCTAGTAGTGAGGGGCTGTAATCTCTGTTAGTGGGAAAACTGAGGCAGGAAGATTACAAATCCAAGGCTTGCTTAGGTTACAAAGGTGAAGTCCAGTCTCGAGAGCTTTCTAAGACCCTGTCTCAAGATTAAAAAAAGAAAAGGTTTGGGATATAGCTCAGTGTCACAGTGCTTGCTTGGCATATCAGTTACTTTTTAAATTAATTTTTTAAATTTATTTTACATAGCAACCACAGTTTCCCCTCCCTCCTTTCCTCCTGTTCCCTTCCCCGCCTCCTTTCTACTCCCCATCCACTCCTCCTCCATCTCCATTCAGAAAAGGGAAGCCCTTCCAGGGGAGTCAGCAAAGTTTTTCTTATTGTTCTGGCAAAAGCAACTTAGGGAAGAGAGGGCTGAGTTTAGATTATACATTCATGGCAGGGAAGACAGCGCAGCTAGACCTCAGCTGGGCCCTGGGTTCATGGAACAGTACTGCTCATCCCCCCAAAAAACACTGCTGGCAAAATGGTCTCAGTGTACGAAGAAAAGAAAACAAAACTAACTGCACAATTTTAGGATTATGTTTTCTTATTGCTTGTAAAAACTGTGCAGTTAGTTTTTTTAACACATAAAATTGAAAGCACCTTTAGTAACAAAGAGGAAAATGAGGAGACAGCCAGGTTAATAACTGGCCTTTGAATGCAGAAATCTCACTTCTGAGACAGTTTGTACTTACAAAAAGGCACTCAAAAGAATTTCCTTCTAAAATATTAACAATGTTACATGGTTGAGCTCTACTTGAGCTTTTAATTGCTCTTTTTCCTTGTCATCTCTTCCCACTCCTCATTCTCCTCCTACAATAAATGTGTATCCCTTGTATAATAGTCCTTGAGAAAAAGAAAAGCAGTCCCGGGCAAAGGAGCGAAACATAAGGAGGCCTTGCTTTCCTTTGTGAGCTGTTCCATTTTCTGCACTCTCCTTCCTGATGTGTGATCTGATTCCTCACATGGGTTCTGAGAATTTGCTCTTCCTCTTTGCCACACCCGGCTCATGATCTAAGCCGATTCAGCATCCCTCTGCCATCGTGGTACTTCCGAATTCAGCAACTGTTTCCGCTCCTCAAAGCTACTGGCTAAAAGGAATGAATGTAGCTCTCCCAAGCAATCTCTAGTAGTCAATAGCTAAGTGAGAACATAATTTGTACTGAGGAGAGAGAGGCATTTGATTAAACAATTATTTCTTTGATTTCTGAGATGGTAACATAATTGCATCATTTCCTTGTTAGGTCTTTCATGTTTGCATGAGAAAGGAGACACTGCATTCTGATGAAGTAGAACATGGGTCTTGGGTAAAACCGTGGACTTCTTGTGAGATGCAGAGCTGGCAGTACCTTAAATTAGAAGGACAAGAAAAATCTCTTACAGCGTCCATTCTTGTTGAATCCTGTACATCTCCAGAGTCCTAAGACTATTTATCCTAGCAAGCCAAAAGGTTTTTTTTTTTTTGAAAGCATTATCTGAAGCCTTATTTGAGATGCAGATTCTCAGGCATCTTTCCAAATGTGCTGAATCAGAAATCTGGTCTTATTTTCATGGGGTTTTGCATTCTTCTCACAACTCTGGCAGAGAATTGCCTATTATAACCCAGCGAGTGTCATTTGTGGTCATGTTGCATGAATTCACCTGACACATTTATTACAAAGACTGATTCCTAGATTCCTCTGGAGATTCTAGGGTGATACCAGGAATCTACAAATTTAACAATGGCCTCGAATGATTCTGTCTCTCTCTGTCTCTGTCTCTGTCTCTCTCTCTCTTTACCAGGTCTCACTGTAAAGAGCTGGCTGTCCTGGAGCTCACGGTGTAGACCAGGCTGGCCTTGAACTCACAGAGATCCACCTGCTCTGCCTCCTGAGTACTGCAATCAGAGGCGTACACCACTATGCCCTTTGGGTCTCAAAGGATTCTTAAATGTGAAACTGATGTCAGTGAGCGAGGCTGACTTTAGGTAATACAGCACATCAAGGGAAATTCCTTAATGTTTATGTTTAAAAAGCTCCTGGCTTCTCTGAGAACAGGTCAAGGCATAACTCACCCAATGTATGGATATGGCAAAGATAGGCAGTAGATTTATATAACATTTACTAGGTGAATATACATTGCTAAGATGTAACAATAATTTCAGGTTAATTATGCATAACATATCACAGAGAGGGTTCTGGCAAGTTCTGCACAGTTTCTAGTATGTAGTGGATGCTCAAGCTTTGTTCTCTATTAATATGCACTATTCTTTTTTAATTTTTAATTTATTTATTTATTTATTATTTTTTTATAAATTTATTTATTTATTAAAGATTTCTGTCTCTTCCCCGCCACCGCCTCCCATTCCCCTCCCCCTCCCCCAATTAAGTCCCCCCCCAGCCCGAAAAGCAATCAGGGTTCCCTGTCCTGTGGGAGGTCCAAGGAACCCCCACCTCCATCTAGGTCTAGTAAGTTGAGCATCCAAACTGCCTAGGCTCCCACAGAGCCAGTGCATGCAGTAAGATCAGAAACCCATTGCCATTGTTCTTGAGTTCTCATTAGTCCTCATTGTCCGCTATGTTCAGAGAGTCCGGTTTTATCCCAGGCTTTTCCAGACCCAGGCCATGGGATGTACTCACTCATATTTGGTTTCTAGCCATAAACCAAGGACATTGAGCCTATAATTAGTGATACTAGAGAAGCTAAATAAGGAGAACCCAAAGAAAAACATATAGGCATCCTCCTGAATATTAACCTTCAGCAGGTGATGAAAGGAGACAGAGACAGAGACCCACATTGGAGCACCGGACTGAAATCTCAAGGTCCAAATCAGGAGCAGAAGGAGAGAGAGCATGAGCAAGGAACTCAGGACCGCAAGGGGTGCACCCACACACTGAGACAATGGGGATGTTCTACTGGGAATATGCACTATTCTAATTTATTCATCATTCTGAATATATATGATAAATAACAAAAATAAATAATTTATTATGGATGGAGTTTTAATTATATATCAGGCACTACAAAAAGCATCTGTGTTTATTAACTCATGTACTATTCACAAAGGGCCCAGGAGGGTGAGATTACTATCTGTTCTCTTCCTTGACAGAAAAATGAAATGGAGACATGGGGAGAGGGGCAAACACTCTAAAATCATCAAGCCTGGACTCTTTCGAACATTCCACACATCAGAAAAGCTTGCTGAAGATTAGCATGACATATGACACAGGGTCTTGAGAAAAAGAACTTTTTTAAAATCTCAGAAGCAAGTAAACTCATGAACACAAACACCTAAGATGAAGTGTCTAGATTTTCCAAGACTGTACATATGGGATGTCATGAAGTTTCACAGAAAGAAGTTACTTTCAAGTTCTATGATCAGGACCTATTTCATGCAGAAAGCATATTGTAGATGTAAAGTTGAAAGAGAAGAGGGTTGATGATGTGGTTTAAATGCTCTTCTTGTATGCCTGAAGCCCTGGGTTGGTTTTCTTACTTGACACACATAAGAAGATGCAAGAGTCCCAGACAGAACCTACTGGAAAGTATACAGCTCTCAAGTAGGAGCTGGTGTAGAGGAAATGCTCAGTATTTTCATGGACTTCTACTACTCTAGCTATTATAACACATCTTTTCTCCTGTGATTAATGTTATTATCAGTATATTAAGGATCTGTGTGTGTATGCACATATGCATGTAACACTTTATAGCACTTATGATGAGGACCTCTAAAGTCACAAAGTGGATACAAATCTGTCAGTCTTACCTTATATGTCCACATGGTCATTCTGGGGAACTTCATAAAAACAAAAAACAAAAAAAAACACCTTCCAGATATGAACTCCCTCCTGTGACATAGTGTCTGTCTAAAAGACTATGAAGTGTCTTGTGAGTTTTTGTGAACTCATCCAAATCCTGTTGCAACTATGGAGCTGAGGTGACTACATCCTTTGGGACCTCCTCTGAGTTCAAGTGTTGTCCCATGATACAGGGGTGCTTTGTGGAAGCCTTATTGCAAGGAATTTCTTGACCACATCCACAGAATGGGTGTCCATATTTTAGAGGATGAAGATAACTTGCTAGTCTTATCTGCAGGTGTTTGGGTTAATTTCTCCCTAAACTTTACTGATACACCAAGTAAACCAAAATATGTAGGTTTTGAGCCAGACAGACTTTCAAAAGCCTGGATGCTCAAATCCTGGTTTATAACTTTGGGCAATCTACTTGTCTTTAGGTCTAATTCTCATTGAAATGCCCACCTTGAAGGGACTCTATGCATCCTAGTAATGGGTATAAAATGTGAAGCTTCTGGGCTATGCAGTTCATTTAACAATGTAATTTAAATTTCTAGTCCTTGAAAGGTTATTATTATGAACTGTTTAGGATAATAAAGAAATACAGGTTAGTAGTTAGTCACCTATAACAATCAAACTTGTAGTCATGTTAGGTATGTTTTCAAGGTCAAATAGAAGTATATTTTAGATAGACAGGTGTCTTTAAACACTTCAGAGATCTACAGAATGTAGCATTTATTATATTTAATAACCTAAAGCTTTTCATGACAGTGAGACACATATGCTTCTGGAAGCACCAATCTACTTCAGAAAAAGATGATGGGCATATGGAGTTTACTTTCTTTGTGGCAAAAGCTAGCTGTTTGGGCAAGAAACTGCCCTTGTCTTGACTGCCGACAGTATGCTGTACAAACTGAACAAGCAAGACACAAATAAAAGTGACTGTTAAACTTTGCCAAGATTGGGTAAGACAGTCCTCCAAAATCCCTGCTTCTCAGAAAAGTCTGTCAGATATTCTAAACCTGTAGTTAGAAGTTGGATGCCCCAGCATCACAGAGGAACCAGGGGTGACTGTCCAGGCAGCCAGCTATTTCTGTCATTTCTTACAATTTTGGAAGTTGTTTGCTCTGCACTTCCTGTTTACTCAAGTAATATTTTATCCTTCTTGGGTTTTTGATGGAGTTGAAGACAAGGTAGTTAGAGCTGTAATTTTCCTTAGTTATGTAGAAGTTAAATTAGGTACAGAGCTTTCGACTAATCAAGATAGAATAAATAATAGAGTATTTTCTTCAACTATGCCAGATACAAATGGACTAGACATTGCAAATGCAATTTTTACCTGATAATTGTCTTATTATTTATAGTTTTATGTTAGAGTTAAAACTTTTTCTTTTCATGGGGCTAGAGAGATGGCTCAGAGGTTAAGAGCACTAGCTGCTCTTCCAGAGGTCCTGAGTTCAATTCCCAACAACCATATGGTGGCTCACAACCATGTGTAATTTGATCAGGTTCCCTCTTCTGGCATGCAGACAGAATATACATAATAAATAAATAAATTTAAAAAAACCAAAAAAACTTTTTCTTTTTATTTAGACAAAAGGGGGACATGTTGTGGAATATTACTTTACACTGTGTGAAGATATTTCACTGTGGTTGGTTTAATAAAAAGCTAAACAGCTAATAGCTAGACAGGATTTTCTAGGACAGAGGGAATGTTGGGAAGAAAAAGAGCAGAATCACAAGGAGACATGAGGACTCAGAGAAAGCATCATAGCTAGTACAGAGTAAAGTAAAAAAGTCACAAGGCAGAAAGTAAATTAATAGAAACAGGTTAATTTAAGTTATAAGAGCAAGTTAGAAACAAGCCTAAATGATCAGCTGAACTTCCATAATAAAAATAAGTCTGTGTCATTATTTGGGAACTGGTTGGGACAGAAAAATTCACCTATAAATGATGTCACCAAAAAGCACAGGATTCACATTCTAGCAATCAGACCACCAAACAGTAAGTAGATAATAAATACCAGACACAGAACCAGATCAGCCTGTGCTGTGAGAGAAAGACCCTCCAAGACCTGGAAAACTTTGTCCTGATCATAGACTGGGATATATTAGGAACTCAGAACCTCCCATCCTGTATGCAAACTTCTAAATAATCAGCACTCTCATATCCCTGAAGCAGGCTCTTTACAGACACCAAGAATCCAAACTCCAAAGAAGTCAAAAACCTCAAAAGTTGGTACATAGTTTCTGCCAAAGAACTCAGAGGCATTGCACACACAACAACAACAGCAACAAAAGAACAAACAAACAAATAAACAACATAAATAACTCATACTGAGAAAGAGAAAAACAGTTCAGAGACTATTACATCCTCTATTACATACCTAACATGACTACAAGTTTGATTGTTATAGGTGACTAACTACTAACCTGTATTTCTTTATTATCCTAAATAGTTCATAATAATAACTTTCAAGACTTTGAACATTGGAGAACAGCCCCACCTTCAATTTAGAATCTTTAAACCTTGAACACTTAGTCAAAGTGTTCAGATAATTCAAACCATGGTCACAAAGTTCTAAAATAGATTCAAAACCTCACCCTCTGGGTCACAGCCTTCAAATGAACTCGTGAACATTGCACTCTGGGCACAGACCACTGTGATGCTCCAAGACCTTCAAAATTCCATAGAATGCATTCCCTGAACTACAAGCTACAAAGCTAAAAAAGTCTTCCCACCTGACATGCCATAGACCTCATTTGCTGAATGTACATCTGTACTTAGGATTAAGACCTCATAATTTGGGCAAAGAATTTCCAAACCTAAGAGACCTGTCACCCCAGGACACAATGTTTCAAAATTTTTAGAAACTGGGAGGTCTGGGACATAGACCCTAATTATGTTCATAGACCTTGTACCTTAAACAGACTCTAAATCAGCTACAAGGATCCCAAAACAGTGCCCATAACGTAGACCCTGTACATAGACCTCCAGCGTGCTACCAAGATTAGAGAGTCCTCAGAGAGTTTAGAGAATTCACACCTTGAAACCAGCCTAAAAACCCAGAGACTTCACACTCACTGTGTTCACATCAAAGGATCTCAGCCTCCTCTCGGAGTAAGCAGAGTCCCCACAGCTCTGAGATCTCAACTCAGAGATCTACAGATCATAGACTTCAAACCCTGAAGCTAGAGCCATAATACATATTAGGCTATAGACCCCTCTCTGTGTCAGGGAATATCACATCTAGGTCAAAGATCTTCAATATTCAGTCACAAATCTTAAAACACACTACAAAAAAGTTTGAGACCTCTAGCTTTGGAACAGATCCTCACCTGGAGTTAAGAGACATCACACTGCAAACATAGATTGATTATGTTAAAAATAACTTTGATTCCAAAACAGATTCTCAAAACTCCAAAAACCGACAAATACTTCAGATTTAAAGTTTGGAACACAAATCCCCACAAAGAGTTTAGAGATCCCTTCTCAATGAGTTTGGAGACCACGAGCCTTGAATGCCCGCCTCAAAACACCTGAATTCAAACCTTGGAACACAGATACCACAGAGCCCAGAGGCACCATCCACTGCACACAGACCTCCAAGAAACTTGTGTTGAAAGAAATATCTCAAACAGTTCAGACCTCACATCTTCAACCTCAGACAAGCAAACACTCCAACCTCAGCCTTGCAGTGTGGACCTGCAAAGAAGTCAATGTACCACAAGAATACAAACACAAATACCTTAGAGCTTGGACCCTCAAAGAATTTAGAGACTTTGCATCCTGAGCACAGACCCACAAATAACTCAAATCCTGGGTTCCAGACCACCAAAAGTTCATAGACCTCAAATTCATGCCTTGTAGCATTAAACCTGTACCTCCCATATTTAAGAAACAGAATACCTTGAAAAAGATCTTCACGTACTATGGACTCATAATATGGGACACAAAGCCACAGTAGAAACCTCATTTGCATACACATCCCCAAATATGTCAAATTCAGATATGAATCCCCTCAAACACTAAACTCAGACATTGCAAGCACCTCAGATTCAAACCTTGGAAAACAGACTCTCAACAAAAGCCCAGAACTCACACCCTGATGTCAAACAAAAAGTAGAAAGAGAATATCTGTACACAATTCAGCTAAGAGTTTGGGACAGGGGCTCATAAAAATTTAAGGACCCTCCATGCACTCCCCTCTGGAACACAGATACAATTTCCTCAGATTCATACCCTGAGACTCAGACTCTCAAAACTCAAGTTCCCACACAGTTTTATATGTACATATATAAAACATATGTACAGTACGTTCTAACAAAAATAACCTTAAATTTGTATCAATATACAAAACACCTTAAGAGTAGAAACATATATACAGTATAACAAAATAACCTTAAATTTGTATCAATATACAAAAATCCATATTGATGTAAAATACTTTAGACTAATAGTTACTTTTTTTAGTTTAAAAGTAGATTCAATAATCTACCCTTTTGTCCTATTATTTCTATATCCCCCTTTTTATTTTCAGAATGAGATCCCTGAATCTAAGTCTCCTTTGTTCAGCTTTTTTCCTGACCGTTACCAATAACAACTTGAGACCAATTTCCCCTAAATGATGACAAATATCCATAACCCACTGAATGACCCAAAGCCACCCACCCCAACTCTTGGGTATGTGGGTGCTGTGTTTTCTAGACTGCTTCCTGATGTCTGGGGATTCTGGCATCTTTAGGGAACTCTGATAAAATTAGGATAATGGTCAAGTCCTGGTTAGAAGAGTCTGTGAGGCTGGACCACCTCAGCCAGCGGCCTTGAAGCTGTTCTGGATTGAACTCTGAGGGAACTGCCGCAGCGGTGCTCTGAGAGACTAGATCACTTAGGCGGCTTGTTTTCTTTCCCCTTACTCTGAGAACACATAGACTTTCAAAGGTAACATATATACTTGCATTAACACAAGTATGGAATATACGATGTGCACAAGACAGGCAAAGATGACTTTTTGTTTTATATTTGAGCAAGTAAAATATATGTCACTTGTCTTGTAGTTTGGGGGTTATTTTTCTGTCTGTAACCAGGATTTTCAGGGGGTTTTCCCCAATCAAATCTGATCTCTATCAACCTTGAATGAATCCACAGCCTTTTGTTTCCTGTGGAAATAAAAGCATAACTTTCCCCCCAATGTAACATTATTTTAACTTCCTGTTTGTTTGTTTGTTTATTTATTTATTTATTTATGATTTCTGTCTCCTCCCTGCCACCGCCTCCCACTTCCCTCCCCCTCCTTCAATCAACTCCCCCTCTCTCATCAGCCCGAAGAGCAGTCAGGGTTCCCTGCCCTGTGTGGAGTCCAAGGACCTCCCACCTCCTTCCAGGTCTAGTAAGGTGAGCATCCAAACAGCCTAGGCTCCCACAAAGCCAGTATGTGCAGTAGGATCAAAACCCAGTGCCCATTGTTCTTGACTTCTCAGCAATCCTCATTGTCCGCTATGTTCAGCAAGTCCGGTTTTATCCCATGCTTTTTCAGACCCAGGCCAGCTGGCCTTGGTGAGTTCCCGAAAGAACACCCCAATTGTCTCAGTATGTGGGTGCACCCCTCGCGGTCCTGAGTTCCTTGCTCGTGCTCTCTCTCCTTCTGCTCCTGATTTGGACCTTGGGGGTTTCAGTCCGGTGCTCCAATGTGGGACTCTGTCTCTTCTCCTTTCATCACCTGATGAAGGTTAATATTCAGGAGGATGCCTATGTGTTTTTCTTTGGGTTCACCTTCTTATTTAGCTTCTCTAGGATCACAAATTATAGGCTCAATGTCCTTTATTTATGGCTAAAAACCAATTATGAGTGAGTACATCCCATGTTCCTCTTTTTGGGTCTGGTTTACCTCACTCAGGATAGTGTTTTCTATTTCCGTCCATTTGCATGCAAAATTCAAGAAGTCATTGTTTTTTTACTGCTGAGTAGTACTCTAATATCTATATATTCCAGACTTTCTTCATCCATTCTTCCATTGAAGGGCATCTAGGTTGTTTCCAGGTTCTGGCTATTACAAACAATGCTGCTGTGAACATAGTTGAGCATATACTTTTGTTGTATGATAGGGCATTTCTTGGGTATATTCCCAAGAGTGGTATTGCTTTAACCTCCTTTTTAAAGTGAAGGCATTCCTAGAGTATCTAGGATAGTTTATTTCAGCATAGTTGGATGCTATGGTGTATATTCCGAATGTGTGCCCACTGGCCAGCTTGTGACGTCTCTGTGAAGGACTCAAGGGACCCAACCTATATGCATATGAACCCTAAGCTAGTAAGGGTATATTGTAAGCTTCTGAAGTGCTTGATGATCTAGTTCTTAGCACAGGCTTTCTGTGGCACTTTGAGGGGCCTTTCTGCTCCTCAAAATGTAATGTATCTGAACTTTAAAAATATTTTAAATTTTATGTATGTGGGTGTTGTTTTGCCTGCATTTGTTTGTGTGTACCATGGCCATTGATTCCTGGTGCCCACTGAGGCCAGAAAAGGGTTTCAGATCCCTTGGAGTAAGAATTGCTGACAGTTGGGAACTGCCATGTGGGTGCTGGGAATTAAATCCAGGTCCTCTAGAAGAGCAGCCAGTGTTCCTAACTGCTGAGCCACTTCTCCAGGTGTATGTGCCTTAACTTCTGCTAAATGTTATCAGTATGAGAGGCTTGCCAGCCGTTTAGAGTCTGTTCCAAGGACTCGAAGTCCTTGAGGCTTTGGCTGTTGCGTGTCTAGGAGATGAGCTCTCCGAGCTGTTCACACGTCTGTCCAGAGTATGTGTTGCTGGGTTACATGAAAGGAGTGGTTCAGAGTGTGAACTCTCTAATATCCTTGGGGCTCTGTGTTAAGGGTTTTAATTCTCTGATAGAAAGTTAAGATACCTTTCTAGGCTTGTAAGGTTTGTGGATGATTAAGAACCTAAATCCTCAGTGTAAAATGCCCTAACTTTAAGGAGGTATTTTCTCCAGTGTGGGGTCCCTTGGGCTATGTAGGTACATGTATAAACATAGCAGGCAGTAATGTTAATAAGCTATTTGAGGGTTTGGTCTGCACCAGGGTGTGAAGACTCTTTTCTCTGTGAGTGAAGTCTGTGTGATACTTAAGGGTCTGTGTCAGTCCAGGATGTGTGGACCCGCCTTCATAGGATGAAGTAGTTTAAAGCCCTACAGGTCTTTTCTGTGCTGTGAAGGAAGACGTTAAGAGACTTCAGGATCTTTAGCCCATGGCATGAAGTCTATGAACTATTTAGAATCTGAATCTGGGGCATACATTTCTTTGTCTTCATTTCTGGAGGGCAGTATCTTTATCATCACCGCTTCTCTGCTCTTGGGATACAACTGGCCTCATTTTTACACAGGAAAATCCCTATTTCCCCTTGCAGGATTTTTTTCTGAGGATTAGACATGACTGGACTGTGAGAAGCCTCTGGAGAAGAGCACATGACTTCACTGGCCTTCGCAAACCGAGCCCCTTAATTGTGTGTCCCCTACTCCCCTGTCCCACTTGGAGGGATCTGATGCACAAACCCATGGCACGAGATTTCAGTCGTGTGAACTGAAGCTCACCTTGACCTTCCCAAGTTGTTTAGCAGATGGCTTTGCCCCTTACCTAGCCACCACCCCGAATGGGATGGCCTGTCTCCCCTTTAGACCCTAGAGTCTGTGGCCCAGTCAGGAGGAGGTGGAGGTGCTTACCAGAGATTCTTGAGCAGTCACAAACTGGTTCTGCGGCCTGAATAGATGTTTATATGAGGCTTTTAATAGTCTTGGGTATGATCCACAGTTCTTTTATTTCATTGTTGACTGACTATCATTGTTACAAGTAAAAATCCCAGTGAGTAGGCGATAAATACACAAAATGCGCAAAAAGGATACATAAATGCACCAAAAGAGAATCCAGTGAAAATAAGCTACTTCTTCCATCCTGTTGTCATGGTAGCTTTTCTTTTTTTTTTTTTTGTGAATCCCTCCTGAGATAATCTCTGTTCATACTAGTGTATGTGTAAGTCTCCCTGTGTCTTTGTCTGCCCCCCCCCTCCCCGCCCTCTCTCTCTCTCTCTCTCTCTCTCTCTCTCTCTCTCTCTCTCTGTGCACTCACTTTCGTTTCTTTTCTGTCTCCAGATGGAGATCCATTGTCTGCTCTTTGGTGGTTTCACTGCGCCATATCCGTGGAGACCACTGGCCATCCATCCGCACGCTAGCATTGGTCTGTTCTCAGCCCTCTGCTATAAGGATGGAGACTTGTCACTCGTATCTTGCTCTGCGTGTATAAACAAGCAGACTGTCTCCTGAAGTCTACAACAAACAGAGCTGTCAGATGGATGATGGCTGAGCTCTGATTCAAGTGGGATTCTTCGAGCTCAAGGATTCTGTGTGAGAAGGGCCTATGTGAGATTGCAATAGCTGTTCCTACCTTGGGATCTGGGGACCTCAAGGTCATGGAAACATGGCAAAAAGGTGAGGAAGGTGAAGGTACTCTACCCTTGGGTGAATAGCAAACTGATCAGGACAGGGAGATCAAGGGGTATCTGAGGAAGGAGAGGCTCATGTGAAGGTCCTTTATTTGGTGGAGGGGAGAGATACTACAGACTAGTCTGAGATGGCAAACGTCACGGAGTTTTGTGGCCTCACAATCTGAAGTGATATGTCTGAACTCCCCCCTCAAAATCTCTGGAAATACAGACCTTTAGAGATATCATAGACCTCACACTCAGAGCACGTGTGCTCAGAATTTTCAAGTGCCTCTGATTGACAGGTGTGTCTGTGCATGCCTTGAATCCTAGCACTCAGGAGGCCAAAGCCAGAGGACCTACCTAGAGTTCTAGGCCAACCTGGGGCTACATTGTGAATTCCTGTCTAAAAGATACCTCAGTCTCAAAACCTTGTGATGAAAATTCTCAGCAATCTGTATCTGGAAATAGAACATAGGACCTCCCAAATACTTGATATACCAATGTGGGCAATTGGGCACAAAAGAACTCGGAGACATCTTACAGTGGGCACACAGTCTCAGTGTCTCACAATCAACATCGAAATCACAGATTCCAAAAGATCTGTGAGCTCTTTCCTCTTGAACATGCTCTGATACCAGACATTCAAAAGCATGGACACAGCTGTTCAAAGGCTCCAGGGAACTCAGTTCTTAAATACAGACAGGAAAATAGATCAAATTAGAATCTTAGGAGACAGACGTCAAAGAATTCAAATACCTTTCACGTTGAAGATGATCTCCAAATACCTTAGAGTCAATACTAGGAAACAGACCCTCAGGAATGAGAGAGAGACCTCACACCATGTGCACACACTTTTAAAGACCCCAGGCCCTTATCATGCAACACAGAGCCTGAGTGAGTTCAGGAGCCTTACAACCCAAATACAGATCCCTAAATATCTCATTTAAAGTATAGTTCATAAAAGGGCCAAGAAAGGCTAATATCTCCAACCAAAGTTTTGGAACGCAGACCTTCAAGGAATTCCAAGACTTCCTAAATTTGCAATGTAACACAGACCCACCAATGCACATGACTTTGCCCCCTTATGCAGAATGACAAATATCTCATACTCAGGGCACAGATCCTCAAAAAGGTGAATGACCTCAGACTCCAAACCGCCCCCCCCCATACTTAAGACTCTATATTGTGAAAAAAAAGCTTCAAAACACCTGACACTCATGCTCTAACATATAGCACTGATCTGGCAATAAAGGTATTTAAAGGTAAGTTCAGAGCTTCCATGTCCTAAATATAGATCCCCAGATAGCTCAGAAGGAAAACGTGAAAAACAGATACTCAGTGATTTCAGAACCTCCTGAAATCCTAATTCCAGATTCCTAAACACATTTAGTAGAATTTTAGTGTGCAGAATCTCAAGGAGTTCAGATGTCACTGGGCAAAAACATACCAAAGCCTCATGCTTAAATGTTCGGACACGGAAGCTCGGAAATGATCAAGACCTCAGACTCTAGATCAAGAACCACACGACTCATAAACAAACTCCTGACAAAACCTCCAACAGAATTCAGAGATTTCCTGCCTTCAACGCTGACTTCAAATACCTCTGACTAAAAAGTCTTTTAAGTAACCCTCTCTGTGTTCATAGAGCATATGCTATAAACACAGGCCTTTAGACACCTCTGATTAACACATCGATAGAAGCTTCTTAATTAGTCAAAGGATTTTATATTCTGAATTCAGAATCCTAAATGTGTAATACTTGCTTGTGTCATGCTCTGACTATGAACACTAAATACTTCACACTCTACCTTGGGGCACAGACTTCCTAAATGCCAGAGAAGTAATAGGCTGAACCCAGAAATCACATAATCTCAGTCTTATCCCTTGGGTAGTAGACACTATATAAATACATGTATATCATGACTTGTACAATGAAAACTTACTAACTCCAACTGAAAATTTGGAGCACAGGATCTATGAGATTTTAGAGGTTTCAAATATTGAACACAAATCCGAAAATACTGAGCTCTTGGAAAAGAGACTCATCAAAGACCTTGAAGATCTCCCACTGGGGTATACCTCTGCCTCTATCCTCAGAACACACACAGTTTAAAAACCCAGAAGGTTCACAGCATCTAAAACACCAACCAGAACACACACTGTTCCATTACCTCTCGCTAAAAATATGGGCCTCATAACTTCCAGTTTTTCATATACCTGATACTTTGAATGGTGTATCTGGAACCCATTGGGTTAAAATGTTGAAATACATATGCTTAATGATTGCAGAGTCCTGACACACTGAGTACTGGCCTCCAACTACCTCAAACTCTTGCCTTGTAACACAGGACATTGATGTGTTTCTTTTAAAGGATTTTCTTCAGCTAACATAAAAATGCATTTTATTACATTACACAGATGTATATCATTATATTTTGTTCATATTTATTCTCCAGTGTTCTCTCCTTCTACCTAACCATCCTGCTGCTTTCATGTCATCCATATATGAATATATAAATACATATTCCAGATTTAACACATGATAGAGAACATAGTATTTGTCTTTGCCCCCCAGTTACCCTCTCTTGCTTCACTTTCCCTAATCTATTAGTACACATTCTTTACCCATATAGTATGTCATCTAGTTTCATGTCATATATATTTTTAAAAACCTAGATTTCACATGTGAAAGAAAATGTGCAATATTTGTCTTTCTGAATCTGATTCATTTTGCGAATGGTCTCCAATTCTACCCATTTCACTGTAAATGCCATAACTTCATTTGGTATGGATTAATAAAACAGAATCTTTTTTACACATTTATCTGTTGATGGACATCTAGTCTTATTCCATATCTTAGCTATTGTGAATAATATTATAATAAATCATTAATGTCTTGTGTGATCTCAAACCTTGAATTCTCCCCCACCTGCACATACCTGTCGGACTTAAAGCTTAGAGCAAACATCTTATCTTGACCACAAGTCCCGCAAACATGCTAAAAAAAAAAATCTTAGAGATCCCTCATTCTGACCACAAACCTCTTCAGTTTCCAGACTCAGAGAACAGACTTAAGTAAGCACACTTCCCTCACTCCTACAACACAGAGCCACAAATACGCCCCATTCAAATGCAGGAGCACACCTGTGCAAAGAATTCAGAGACCTCATACTCTAAGTAAACTATCAAATGTGACAAGTTCAAATCTTCAAACATGGACATCCCAAGGTTTCAGTGGCATCACATTCTAAATGCAGATATCAAAAAATGCCCAATGAAAATTCTAGACATGTACCCTCAAGGTCATGTGTTTTGATTATTGGCTCAACATTACCAGATCCCAACTTGGAAAGAGAGTTTTCTGGTCACTCAGCGTGTGCACACATTTCCAAATGCTTCCCTCAGGGTTTCGAGCTCAGTCCTAAGTGTTCATATAGCTCAGACCCATAGAGTGAACTTTCAAATACCCTAGACTCAAACACTGTGACACAGGGTACAGAAGATTCTTAAGGAACTGAGGCACAGCTCATAAGCAATTCAGACTCAAATTGTGATCACAAAGCCTTTGACAACTCAAGAGACGTCAGCTCTGCTCACAATTTCATATGCCACATAGTTAAATATTAAAACACATACCTGAAAGGTTTGTGAATATTATATCTTGAATATTGATCAAAATACCTAAACCTCACTTAGGAACAGGAATCCCCCAAATTTCACACTACAAACACATACTGCAAATACCTCAGATTCATTATTTTAAAAAATTCTTTATTTTTATTTTATGTGTATGGGTCTTTTGCCTGCATGTCTAGCTGTATACTATGCTCATGTACGGTGCCTGTGGAGGCCAGAAGAAGGCATTGGATCCCCTGGAACTGGAGTTATAGATGCTTGTGAGCTGCCATGTGTGATGCTGGGAATCAAACCTGGGTCCTCTAGAAGAGCAGTAGGTGCTCTTTACCTACTGTGAAACCCAGCCACTCATATTCATTATTATAAAAAATAATTTGAGGGCAGCTGGAGAGATGGCTCAGCCATTAAGAGCACTGACTGCTCTTCCAGAGGACCAGGGTTCAACCCCCAGCACCCACATGGCAGCTCACAACTGTCTGTAATTCCAGTTCCAGGGCACCTGACACCCATGGCAAGACACCAATGCACATAAAAATAAAAAGCATTTTAAAAACAATTTGAACTGTATTGGAGATCCGATGCTCTAAACACGGCCTCCAATGTACTTCTGTGCTTAGTACATTCACACAGTCCTCACTCTGAACACGGGATCTGAGAGAGGTCAGAAGTTTCATACCTTGCATGTAAGGCCCCAAATACCACGGATTCACAAACACACCCTGAGGAGAGAAACACAAGAAAATGGGAAGAAAATTTAAGAAGAGTTCAGATTTGAGGCATGGACCTGGACACCTCAGACTCTTACCATGGGACAGAGACCCATGCTCACAGATGGAACCCACACTTAACAGCAGTGCATGCAGAAACTGGAACCAGGACCTTCTATCCCTGACAACTCTCAAAACCAGTAAAGAAATTTCCAAATATCCCGAACTCAGACTTTACAGCAAAGCCTCACAAAATCCAGAAATCTCAAACCCTGCACACAGAATTTTTATGCCTCATACTCAGACTTCAAAATGAGGATGCCAAAAGCTCTGTATGGCCGTGAATATGGCCAAGCTGTCTGTGTTTAGGATCACCAGGAAAATATCTCATGTATATCTGTGAGGGGCTTTCCAGAAAGGTTTAACTGAAGAAGGAAGACCCATCCTCAATGGGGGTTTTCAAGACAGGGTTTCTCTGTGTAGCTTCGGAGCCTGTCCTGGAATTCGATTTGTAGATGAGGCTG
The DNA here is from genome assembly GCF_037038515.1 of Microtus pennsylvanicus. Lineage (NCBI taxonomy): Eukaryota > Metazoa > Chordata > Mammalia > Rodentia > Cricetidae > Microtus > Microtus pennsylvanicus. The sequence goes on along the minus strand of NC_134601.1, from coordinate 132,690,560 downwards.
GCCTCGACCTCCCAGAGATCCGCCTGCCTCTCCCTCCCAAGTGCTGGGATTAAAGGTGTGCAAGAGTTTTAAAGAATAGAATTTTAAACAAAAACCTCAAAAACCCAACAACCCCAGTATTTATTGTCATAGACTCTCAGAATTCCAAGACTTTACAGTCTAAACACAGAGCAACGGACAGCTTGAACTGAAGCCTATGAACAAACACCACCAAAAGATCGAAGACAGAGCATTTTGAGCACGGATCCCCAAATGATCACACTTATATCCCAGAACACACACTCAGAGAACTCTTGCTCCCTTTCCAGAGTCCAACAAACACATTTGATTGTAAAGTTGGAACAGTAGCCCTAAAATTATTAAAGATTTTGCATTCTATTTATAAACCCCCAAATAACATTGAATTAGGATAATAAACCTTTAGAAATAAGCCTTTTCTCCTATGAGACTCTATACTCACTATTTAATTTGATACCAGGTGTGTAGGGGGTTTCTTTTCATTCATTTTTTTTTGCGTTAGCATACACAATAATGGCTTGCATTTTGGCATTTTCATGATGCTTTATTTGTATAGTACTCTTTCCCCTACGTGGGGTTTTCTGCAGACATCAGTCTTCGGTCAGGTAATGCTGTCTGTTAGGAGGCTCTCACGGGTTAAGGCCTCCACTAGCTTAACTGCCCTTAACTACAGATGCCAATTGCACATGCAGGCCTCTGGCATTTCCCACTAGTCCACCCGAAATCGGGCATTCCCTTAACCCCTTTCTTAGGTTCAGTTACTTGCTACAGCTGTTGCAGATGTTTGCAGGGGTCTCTCGGTTCTTGAGACGTGAATTCACTCAGGAGCCGTGGAAAGTTTGAGCAGATGTTTACTTAGCAGAGCAAGGGAAACAATGCTAAGTAAGGCAGACGTTCTGAAGGGAGAATGGCGTGCGCTTTCCTAAGGCGGGACTGGCATGGTGGGCTTTGTAATGCGGATTTTAAAGAAGTTCGTATGAATATTTATGAAGTGCATGTTAGAGCATCAAGGTCCCTCAGGACCTAAGCAGAGAACTCTGTAGACAAGCCTAGCCCCCAATTTTTCTGCCAGCCGGAGCATGGTAGAAAGACAAGCCGGGCTTCCTGCTGCCTGGGTCTGAGGCAGCCTGAAATGTAGTAGTCACTCATTAGTCAGTCCTACTCTGCGATCTAGTGCTCCAGCGACTCTTAGCACGTAGACCACGTCATAAGCACATCTGTAGGTCACATATTAACTTAGTGCTCCCTCGCCTTTAGAGACCTTTAAGAACAAGAACGTAATGAGTGCATGCTCTCTTAGAAACTCTCCTTACAATTAGATGAACGAATACGGGAAAGGGCAGCAGTTTCTGTGTTCAGGCAGCTGGAGACTGTCAAAATCAGCTTTGCTGTTTCCCCAGAGCCCTGCCCTTTCTCCTAGCTGCACGCCTGGCTACCGTGTACCCAGCTACAGCCCTTTTGTTTCGGGTTCTCATCCCTAGTGTTACTGACCTGGCCTTTTTGGCCCTAACATGTATTTTAACTTATGTACTTGCTTTTACAGCCACAGAGTCGCTAACAGAATCCAGGGACACACATTTGCTGCTTTGTTCATTTACTCTTGAGATGGGCTTTTAGGCAGACTAACAGAGAATTAATACACAAAATCCAAATAAATAAAATTGCTGATGAAGAAAAGGACCTGTTACAAAGGATAGCACAGAAATTCAATGGACCAGTAGGATTTATATTGAAAACCTATAGGCTAACAGGCTGGTTTACCTGGAGGAAACAGAGAGAGAAATGTCTGGACACATATGACTTACCAAGATTAACCTTTAAATCACAAAACATGGACAAACCATATAATTAAGGTTGATCAGAAACGCAAAGTCTTCCAACAAAGAAAAGTACAGAAGGCAGTTTCACTGCAGAAGTTTAGTGAACTTTTAAAGAACTTTACTTTTTCTTAATACATTCCATAGAACTGAGAGGAAAGGAACCTTTCTGAACTTGTTCTGAGATCAGCATTAACCTGTTTTCAAAACCAGGTAAGGAAGGATACAATGACAAAAAGGAAGCTATAGACCAGTATGTCTTATAAATAGGACACACAACTCCTCAATAAACTCCTAACAAATCAAGATATCAAGAAAGATCATACTCTATGATCAAGTTGTCTTTGTTCCTGTGATGAGACATTGACATAGCCAAATCAATAAAACCTAATATATTAAGTCAACAGAAAACAGGATTAAAATTATATGATCATCTCAATAGATTCAGAAAAAACTTTCAATAAAATTTGGCATCCTAGCCCGGTGGTGGTGGCGCACACCTTTAATTCCATCACTTGGGAAACAGAGGCAGGCGGATGTCTGTGAGATCAAGGCCAGCCTGGTCTACAGAGCTAGTACCAGGACAGCTAGGACTGTTACACAGAGAAACCCTGTCTCGAAAAAAAAGGCATCCTGCATGATAGCCCTGAAAAATTAGGTGCAGAGCAATTGAACCTTAACACAAAAAAGGGCAATAGGAGGCTCTCACAGTGAACCGTATATTGAATCGGGAAAATGCAAAGTATTGCTTTTGAGATCAAGAACAACATAAATGTGTCTGCTCTCGTTGACTTCACTCACCAGAAGTTATAACAAGATCAGTTAAGCAAGTGAAGAAACAGAAGGCATACAGGCAAGATGGGAGGAAATCAAATTATTTCTACTTGCAGATGATGATCTGCACATGGCAAACCCTAAAGATTCAATCCAAACACTATTAGAGCTGGTAAGCAAATTCAGTTAAGTGGAAATAGGCAAAATCATTAGCCTTTCTATATTGCCAGTAACAATTTTTAGGGGGGCAATAAATTATGTGAGCAATTCATTCATAATAATCTTTAAAAAAATCTAGACATAAATTTAACAAGGATGCAGATCCCTGAAATGAACTCCTGTGTCTACAGCTGCTTGAGTTTCCAAACAGACATCAAAACATGGAAGTAGAATTGAAACTTTCTGGGAAGAAAGGAGAGTAACAGGAGATAGAGAGGAAGGGTCCATGGGAAGAGTATGCTGAAAGTGTATCACACATACTTGCATGAAATTGTCTTTATGAAACTCAGGACCTTATACAATGAATATATGCTACTGGCAAAAATAAGTAAACAAAAAACAAGCTGTGGCCTGTAATGCCAGAATTTGGGAGGTAGAGGCAAGAGGGTAAGGTCGTCCTTGACTACCTAGCAAGTATGAGGCTAACCTGGACTACATGAATCTTGTTCCAAGATCAAAGAAACAAAAGCAGAAATAAAACTCTAGAACAATGGAATAATATGCACAAGGCCCTGTATTCCACCCCAGCACACAAATATAAACAAAATGATAAAACAAAACAAAAATCCAAATGAATAAAAACAAAAGTTACAAAATATAGACATCACGAAAAAGAAAGCATCTTCAACAAATGATGATGGGAAAATGGAATAGACACATGTAGAAAACCAAACCTTGATCCCTATCTCACCCTGCCCCCAAATCAGTTCAAAATGGATCAGAAAGTTAACGGAAAGCTGTGAAGCGCCAGAAGAAAATATAACAGAAACACCTCCAAGACAGACCATGCTTCTTGGTAAAATAAAAATTGCCAAATGGGTTTACCCGAACTACAAAGCTTCTGCCTAACAAAGGAAATAATCAGCAATGTGAAGAAACAATTCACTATGTCCTACGGAATAGGACAAAGTATTTGTCCATTATGTATCTGATGGGGCGCTAATACCCAGAAAACACAAAGAACAAAAATTTAACAACAGAGCCCCAAGTATCCAGTTAAGTAAGTAAATGATCTGAGTAGACATTTCTCAAAAGAAATAACACAACCTTGGCAAAGACTGCACTGTACTTGTTCAGTATCAATAGTTATCAGGGAAAGGCGAATAAAAACTACAGTGAAATTCCATGTCAGGATGGCTATTATTTTTAAAAAACAGACAATGATGAGGATGTGGGAAAAAAGGACCTTTTATATACCACGGGTGCAAATGCGAATTAGCCCAGTCATCGCAACAAACAGTAGACTCCTCAAATGGTAAAACTAGAACTACCATGGGACCCAGCAACCCCACTCCTGAGCATACATTAGAAGGAAATGAAAACAGCATACCAAAGAGGTAGCAGAGCTGTGTTTCCTGTGACCCTCTTCATGATAGCGGAGACACGGCATCAGCCTTCACATCCATCAACAGATAAACAAATAAGTAAAATGTGGCACATATACACAATGGAATGTTACTAAAGTTATAAAAAAGAATGAGGTTGGGATACATAGGTCAGTTATAGAGTGCTGGTCTAGTATGTGCAGGCCCTGGGTTTGATCCCCAGCACCACACAAAAGAAATCCATCTACTTAGCTGCTACTTGCAGCAGAATTAATGGAACTGGAGGAGGCATCACTGCAAGTGATGTAAGCCAGACACAAAAAGATGGGTACCATATTTTCTCTCATGTGAAAAATAAAAACTTTCCACCTAAAAGAATAATGGCTACTGTAAATTGGAAAAGGTAGGGAGATTTAGCAAAAGAACGTTTGGATATTTTCAGAGACTGTTACGTGAATGCATGGAAATACTCCACATAACTCCATTAATATGCATTATTAATATATGAGAGCAAAAATAAACTTAGAAGCATACTTAGGAAACAAACCCTCGAAGAAGTCAAACAACTTCTAAGCTTTAAAAGAGACGCTAAACATGTTAGATTCCAACTTTGGAACACGTACCATAGAGTGTGCTTCAGGCTCTTAGTCCTCACGAAACAAGTTTATGCAGGAGACAATGGTTCCCAGAGAAACTCCCAACTGATCAGGGCTCAATGCACACATGCTCTGCTGTACCTGTGAAAAGGAGGCAGGATTCTGTCCGAGGTTTTGGAAGACTTCTGTGGAACAGGGTCTTCTAGACATCACTTGTGGACTCACCTCAGCTCTGGCTGCACGAGGACTGGAGAAGTTCAGGCCAGTCAGCATTTCAGCAGGGATGGGGCAGAGTACCACGAGGCCTCCCCTTAACAAGGAGCTACTGGCAGTTGATGGCTGCCGGGGAAGGGAGAGTCAGTTCTCTTTGTGATGTGTACCCTGGTAGCTTGCCCATGTCCCAGAGGATGGTTGACTTTACACTCGTGCACATACATGTAGTGTTGATTGGACTCAGGGGGTTATTTAAAAGAAAACCCCACAAGGTTGCAGGGGGTGGTGATTGAGACCAAGGAAGACTTGGAGGGGGGTAGGGTAGATCTAATCAAAATACGTTGTATGCATGTGTGGAATTCTCAAAGAATAAAAACAGGGTACTTAAAAAGCATCCCAACTTGAACATACACCTGTGAATACTGGTGAGTTGATGTATGGATTCACTGACAAGCATGAAATTCATACCCAGGGTATGGCTTTACAGATACCTGAATCAAATCTTGTGATGCAAAACCAGAAAGACTTCAGAGACCACACATCCTGAACACAGATCCGAAATGTTTCAGCTATAACCTCGAACCACAGACCTCTGGTGAGTTCAGAAAATTTACTCTCTTTAAAATTGACCTATGTAGACCAGGGAAATAGCTCAGTGGTTAAGAGAAATGGTTGCTCTTATGGAGGCCCAAGGTTTGATTTCCAGCATCTACAAGTCAACTTAACAACGACCTGTAACTCCAGTTCCAGGGGATCTGACATTCTCTTCTGATCTCTGTGGCACCAGGAATGCACGTAGTGCATAGGTACACATGCAGGCAAAACACTGATCACGTTAAAAAAAAAAGCTTAGGGGCTGGAGAGATGGCTCAGAGGTTAAGAGCATTGCCTGCTCTTCCAAAGGTCCTGAGTTCAATTCCCAGCAACCACATGGTGGCTCACAACCATCTGTAATGAGGTTTGGTGCCCTCTTCTGGCCTGCAGGCATACACACAGACAGAATATTGTATACATAATAAATAAAAAAAGCTGAAAAATAGTCCATGTCATATAAACATTAAAATAGATCCCAAAAGATTGGTTACTCTTACACCCAGAAACACACACATGAATTGCCTTTATATCGTAACTAGGATATAGACCCTCAAAGCTTTAAAAGAATTGAAATTCTAAAGAATGAGTGTTTTGTTCATATGTATGTCTGGTAGCAAATGCATCCATGGTGCCTGTGGAAGTGGAGAGAGGACATCAGATCCCCTGGAACTGGAGCTGTGGATGGTTGTGGGTGCTGGTTGAGAACCGCTGCTGCAGACTCACAGGTTACAAAATCCAGATTGACAAGAGAATAAGAATCTGAAATTTGTTAACATTAAACTGTGTTTGAGTATTCATATAGCACAGATGGGATCTTGTACTCATCTTAACCCAGACAGGTCTTGAATTAGGAATTCTCCCACCTCAGCTTCTCCAGGAGCTGGGACTACATGACTGATCTAGTGAGCCTGGCTTATTTTTTAAAGGGTCCGCTCTGTGAACTCATTAAAGATCTCTGGTCAAGGACAAGGTATGGAGTCAGATTTTGACTTGCAGTTTTTACCACATTTTCAACAAAAGCAGTACATGTTTTAAGGAAGCAAAAAAGACAAAGGAAAAAGGACTTTCTACTAGCAGGAAACTTGGGAAAAGCAAAGAAACTCTAGTTAGCAGAGCCTACTAACACAAATTCCTCTGGTAAGAGAAATCATCTCCAGGCACATGAGAGACTTCGGTGATTAACCTTGGTCTTCCTGGTGGGGGCAATGAGAGAAAGAGACCTTTTGTCTATATTAATTGAAGTCCTACTTTTATGTAAACAGAAGAGGAGAGATCCACATTGTATCTGTTTCTTCTTAATGGTCTTAACTCCATGATTCTGATTTTGGGGTGATGTAGTCTAGTCTGCCACAACCTTGGCTTGAGAGCATCAAAGATTTTAGAATCCTCATATCATGAATAAATACCCCTGGAATCTCAGATTCAAAATGTATACTGAAGACCTTAGCTGATTTTAGAGGCCTCAACCTTAATAAATCAATTGCAATTTTAAGACATAGACCAGTGGTTTTTCAACCTGTCTGTTGAGTCCCCTTTGGGGTCAAATGACCCTTTCACAAGGGTCATCTAAGACCATCGGCATTGGAAAACACAGCTATTTACACCGTGATTCAGAACAGTAGCAAATTCCAGTTATGAAGTAGCAATGAAAATAATTTTGTGATTGGAGGTGAGCACAACACAAGGAGCTGTATCGCAGCTCAGGAAGGTCGAAAAGCACTGGTTCAAAATACGGCTTCTCAGCAAGCACTGGTTCAAAATACGGCTTCTCAGCAAGCACTGGTTCAAAATACGGCTTCTCAGCAAGCACTGGTTCAAAATACGGCTTCTCAGCAAGCACTGGTTCAAAATACGGCTTCTCAGCAAGCACTGGTTCAAAATACGGCTTCTCAGCAAGCAGTGGTTCTGCCTCTGGTGATATTTGGAGACACTGCCTTATCATAATTGTAAGTGCCACTTGTGTGTAGTGGGCAGCGGGCACAGAGACCGCTTAGCTTTCAAACATAGCACCTTCTTGATAACATAGAATAGCCCAGCCCCAACTATCTCATGTACAGAGCTTAAGAGATCCTGGTTTAAGTTTATTGGAGTAGGATTTGGTTGGAATTGCCTTTCAATACCTACGGGTTTAAAGCCTGATTCCTGTCCAACTCAATATTATAATAATCTCTCCAGCTTCTTGGCTTCTGAGTTGCTTGCACTGTCAGGAGCCTGGCTAGCCTGGTAGGGCCCTCTCGTCAAAGGGTCAGGCACATTAACTGGGAGAATAGGCACCCATGTTCCTGGGAGTAGAGCTCCCTGTGGAGCAATACAGGTCCCTGATGCAAAGCTGGGTTTAACATTCCCTGGCCCCGGCATCATGTGGGACTGACTTCATGGAACAAGTATGAGACGGACAGAAAGTTCTCATTAGAGAGCTTGCCTGGGGTGAAATTCTGTTCTGTGAGCTTGTCTGTTTGCAGGAATCCCATTCTCATGGGGTCTGTGGCTGAGCTGTCACATCTCACTGTTTTCTGTTTTAGGCGGGGTGACTAGGATGACGGTGTCACTGGTAGTCATCATGTTTGAACTGACTGGAGGCCTGGAGTATATTGTGCCCCTGATGGCAGCTGCTGTCACCAGCAAGTGGGTGGCTGATGCCTTTGGGAAAGAAGGGATTTATGAGGCCCACATCCATCTGAATGGGTACCCATTTCTCGATGTGAAGGATGAGTTCACCCACCGTACCCTGGCCACAGATGTGATGCGGCCCCGGAGGGGAGAACCACCATTGTCGGTCCTCACCCAGGACAGCATGACCGTGGAGGACGTGGAGACACTCATCAAAGAGACAGACTACAACGGCTTTCCTGTGGTGGTCTCCAGAGACTGAGAGCGTCTCATCGGCTTTGCTCAGAGGCGAGAGCTGATCCTTACAGCCGTAAGTGAGTACAAAGGGGGACGTTCTCACCTCCCTCCTCAGAGGTAGCTTTTGTGGCCCTCGAATCAGCACATGGGTCCCAGGGAGTTCACTAAGGCAGGGGCTTCCTTGACAAGCCTCCAATATGTCACCCAAGCTTAAGTAGTCAGTCCTAAACCTGTGCACGTATAGACAACAGTAGCTGGAGTCAATATCAGCCTGGTCTACAGAGAGTTCAAAGACAGCCAGGGCTACACAGAGAAACCCTGCCTCAAAACTATATATATATATATATATATATATACACACACACACACACACACAAATTGTGATTGAAGTGATCCCTTGGGGGCTGAGACGCTATATTCTTTCTGAGTTTCCCAGGCATGCAAATGCTTCTGCCTCCAACTCACACTGTGAAGTGCCAACGTTTAAAGGTTTAAACTCAAGCCCTGGGGTAGATATTCCTGTTAGAACGTGGTTGCTGTGGGTACAGGCAGCTACTTGGGGTCTATTCCCCCACTATGAAGTGTTATTATTATTATTATTTTGATTGTTTGAGACAGGGTTTCTCTGTGTAGCCCTGGCTATCCTGGAACTCGCTCTGTAGACCAGGCTGGTCTCGAACTCACAGAGATCCATCTGCCTCTGCCTCCGAAGTGCTGGGATTAAAGGTGTGCCACCACCACCCTGCTACTGCTGTATTTTTAATTTAATTGTTGACTAAAAGGAAGGAATTCTATAATAACTAAGTGGAACAGGCATAGCTTATTCCAAAAATGGGCTTTCAGGTGTCTGGAGTCAGCCACTCTAGTGGGGAGTTCTCTCTGGTACCTCACTCAACACTGCAGGAGTCTGCCTCAGTCTCTGCCATTAATTCCAATCCAACCAATGTGGGCTAGCAGGAAGCCTCACTAGAGAGTAGTTTGGTTAGACCAAAAATCTGGAATGTAGACTATCACAGCCTGCGTACTGATCCCCACAGACCTCAGGAAACTAGGGATTCACATAACGTGGACACAGAACACAGTTTTTTAATTCCTCCTGCTCAGACCTTTGCGACTCTCAGAAATTTAGACGCCCCCCTTTTCTGGACATGGACCCCAAAGTATAAGTGACAGAGATATTCAAGTAGCTCATAGTCAAGCCTTACAGTACAGCCACCCAGGCCTTCAGAGGTTTCTACTTGGAAAACAGATTCTCAAATATCTTGGAGTCAAATGTTGAACAAAATTCCAGAAATCAGCAACCTCACATTTTCAGGAGAGTGGCAAAACTGACACAGAACCTTGAGTTCAGAAGTTTCTCTCTGAATGCAGGATGAAAGTGTCTGATGCCTTCAGAACCAGAGCTACAGTGTGCGATTTCAGTAAAGACTTTCAATTAGCTCGGCTTCAAATAGTAGAATGCAGATTCTGTAAATTCAGATTTCGTGGCCTGAACACAAATCACCAGTTCACCCAGGACTCAGCCCGCTGGATTGACCTTGAAAGATTTAGGAGGCAGAGGTCATAGCTACGTGTATACCAGACTTACAATGTGCTATGCATGCCCTTTGAAAGCCCAGAGAACCTGCACTCAGAATGGGAACTTTCAAACACCTCAGGCAAAAGATAAGCAACAAAGACCCCAAAGAATTCATTTACTTAACAAAGACCCAGGAACAAATATGGGATTTAGAGCCCCTAAAAATTCATAGACCACACACTCTGAAACCAGGCCATCTAATCCTTAGGATTAAACCCTTGGAACAGAAACTGAAAACTTTGGCGGTATTATTCCTGAAGACAGGCCCCCAAATAACCCAGTCTGAATCCTTGGAACACAGTTCCTGTAAAAAGTACGGAGACCTCACACAGTGGACGGAGACCCCTCAAACATGTGAAACTTCAATATTTGGAAACGGACTTCCAGAGATTTCAGAAATCTTTCACCATGAGCAAAGACCTCAGACACCGAGGCTCAAATATTCTGAATGCAAACTCAAGATGACCTCCATTTCAAACCTCACTGTGCAAAATCTGAACACTTCAGAGACCCTATACTGTGCACACAGAGCGTCAAACGTGTCAGAATTCATTTTCAACCCTTGGATCACGGGCCGTAGAGAGTCCAAGGACCTTGTAACCTGAAGTCAGACCTCCAACTCCCCAAGGGTCAAACTTCAGAATAGAAATCCACAAATGATCAAAGACTTCACAGCCTGATTATGGAACCCCAAGTGATTCCAGTGGGATCTTTGGGAAAACAAATTGTCTGAATGTCGCAGACCTGACACAGCTGGCAGACTCGCCCAATCCCTCACATTTCAAACTTGGCAAACAGCACTCACTGTTCCTCATCCCCTGTTTTCACCTTCGGCTGATTTCCTTTCTAGGATTTTAGGTTGGACCCACAGTTATACTCTGTAGAGTGTAAAGATTTTTACATTCCAAATTGTGATAAAATATCGATTAAAAGTATAACTTAAGGGCTGGAGAGATGGCTCAGTGGTTAAAAGCACTGACTGCTCTTTTGGAGGTGCTGAGTTCAATTCCCAGAAACGACTTGATAGCTCACACCTATCCATAATGAGATCTGGTGCCCTCTTCTGGCCTGCAGACAAACATGCAGGCACAACACTGTATTCATAATAAATAAATAAATAAATAAATTGTTTTTTTAAAAAGTATAACTTAAAAAATTTGGTTGCATCTCATTTCTAGCTCAATCACAAAAATGGATTGTAAAGATGTGCTCAGAATCAGAGCAGAAGGGGACTGGGAAGCAGAGGGGATGTATGGGAGGAGGGGGAAGAGAGCAAGCGAGGATAATGGGACTTCTCAAAGGCAGCAGCAGCAGCAACAAAAGATGGAAAAGAAGCAATTAGAAAACAAATATTAAAATGATATTCTAAATCCAAATATGTCAATGAAAATTTAACTTGTCCAAACATTCCAATTAAAACAGCTTATCAGGACCAATTTCAAACCACAAAATAATTACATGGTATCTCTAAGGAGAGTCAGCCTGCCTTATCTGTGGGTTCTTTACTTTCGGATTCAACCACCACGAGCTGATAATATTTTTTGGGGAGGAGGGAAAAGCACCGTGTCTGTCTTTAGCATGCGCTAACATTTCTTATCGACATTCCCCAAATGATGAAGTATAATAGCTAATTGTATAGTGCACACATTGCACTGCACACCACAACTAATCTAAAGATGTGTTAAACTCTATGGGAGGATATGTGTGGGTTACATGCAGAAACTGCACTACTTCACATAAGGGACTCATGTATCCTTGGTGAAGTGGTTTTAGAATGAATCCCTTCTGGATATTCTAAAGGTAACAGTATAATGACATAGGTACACTAAAAATAAAAGCTACTATAAGAAACAAGAAATGGGGCTAGAGAGGTGGCTCAGCAGTTAAGAGCACTGGCTGCTCTTCCAGAGGACTGGGATTCAATTCCCAGCACCCCCATGGCAGCTTACAACCATCAGTAACTCCAGTTCCAGGGGATCCAACACCTTCACACAAATGTACATATAAAATAAAAACAAAATTAAAAGAAACAAGAAATGGAAAGTGTAGAATAACCAGTTCAGGATGAGATACAGAGCTCTGAAAAAAAGCCACATTTACTTCCTTACAAAAAATGTTATGCAAGCTGCAAATTAATTCTGCAATTTTCTGTGTATGCCTAGGGAAGTGTTTGACTTGGCCAAACTCAGGAAGGAGCCCAGTGTTTCGTGTAAGCTTGTGTTCACTCTGCCACCGAACTATACGCTCAGCCGGACAAAATACAAATTAAATACTTTTGGAAAGCCATCCATGAAATCAATTTTCTGGGGGAAAACATCTGACATCTAAAGAAACAGACAGCTAGAGGGGAACACAGTACTCAGGAATTTGATTGTCTTGGCCAGATAGCTCTCGATGCCCTATGAGCTAGTAAGAAAACTAAGGTTGGAATTTTTCATAGTCAAAGGGCTGAGTTCAGTGTAGTGTGAGTATGAAGTCCCGGGGTCCATAGTCATTGCAGTTACCTACAGTTTACGGGCTTATCCTCTAGAGAGGCCTCCAGGCACTGCTAGGAAGAGTCCTTAGAAAACAGAAGGGGAACAAATTGCCACTATTGAAACTCTACCCAGACCAATGGTCTCAGTCTCCCAAACAAAGCAAAAGTCTTAACTCCTGGGTGGAAAATCACCAAGACATGTTGGCTGAGGTCTTTTTGGTAGCATCCACTGTAGCTAGGAGAAAAGATGGAGGCCATCACATCGGTTCAGACTCATCTTCCCCGACACAGAATTCTTGCCGTCTCACGTTTGTCCTTCCTTTAAAAGAGGTAGGGGATGCCCTAGTTAGTTTGCTTTCTGTTTGCTGTGACCTAAAGCGACTTGGAGAGGAAAGAGTTATTGCATATTACAGGTTATGGTTCATCACCGAGGGAAGCCAAGGCAGAGGCCATTCACAGAGGAATACTGGTTGCTGGCTCGCTCCCCATCTCATGTTCTGCTAGCTTTCTTATATATCCCAGGCTCATACGCCTAGGAATGTTACTGCCCACAGTGGACTGGGCCCTCCTACATCAATCATCAATCAAGAAAATGCCTTACAGATGCACCCATAGGCTAGTCTGATGGAGGCAATTTCTCAGTTGAGGTTCCCTCTTCCCTGGTGTGTCAAATTGATAACAAAGACGCACCATCAGAGGGCATGTGGGTCCGAGGGAGTTTGGCAATAGAACCTGTTATCCCCTTGCCAGTTCCTTGGAGGAAGTTTTTTCATTTTTCTGTGTGAGCCTTGGGGTACCCAGAGGAAGACTCTGTAAGTCAGTAGGGACCCCCTGTGACTGAGTTGTCTAAGAGTTTCCCATTCTCATGCTAACCCAGACTTGGGTTTCTTTTGCTGTGATGAAACACCATGACTAAAACCAAGTTGAAGCAGAAAAGGTTTATTTGGCTTATACTTCAGCATTGCTGTTCATCACCAAAGAAAGTCAGGATAGAAACTCAAACAGGCTGGGAACCTGGAGGCCGGAGCTGATGCTGAGGCCATGGAAGGATGCTGCTTACTGGCTTCGTCCTCATTGCTTGCTCAGCCTGCTTTTATATAGAACCCAGGACCATCAGCCCAGGGGTGGCTCTACCCATAATGAACCGGGTACTCCCATATCAAGCACTAATTAAGAAAATACCCTACAGGCTTGCCTACAGCCAGATCTTATGAGATGTGTTCTCAATTGAGGTTCCCTCCTCTCAGACAACTCTTGCCTGTGTCAAGTTGACATAAAACTACCCAATACACTTGGTGTACAAGAATTAACACACATTTCTTGTTTAGTCTCTTTAAAACATTTTATTACATTTATTTATTTGTGTGTGTGTGGAGGGGAATGCTGGGACTGAGATGGGAACCAGGGACACAGGGTTCTGAGGGGGTTGGGAAATTAAAGAAGACGTGCAGAACTACTAACAGATGCGATATAGTTTATTCACTCCAGGAAAGAGCACGTGCCCATACAGAGTCACTCAAAAGTGGCCTCTTGCCAGAACTATTTACATAATGAATTACTTAACTGTCACATTTATTGTTTTCTCATGGGTTCCTGGATATCTGGTACAGGCCATCTTAACTAAGTCATTACAGATATCCACACTGGCACCGTGATGTCTAAACCTTTATCTTTATTCCCTTAGGTCTTTATTTCCTTCATCCCACCCTTTTTAGACAGGAGATGCTTTATTCAAATGGGCATGGAGAAACTCCTTGGATACATAGTCCACAGCAACAATACAGGGAACAACAGCATGTAGACAGTAAATAAGTTCTACTTACTAAGCTTGGGTGGTCTGCTTTAGGCTCGTGGAAATGCTCCCCTATCATCATTCTAGGGAGTCCCCCAAACACTGCTGGATTGTCTGAACCTCATTGTCTACTTCTTGTAAAGCAGCTGTTGTGTGCATTTGGTCATCTGGGGGTATATACATAAAGCTTAGTGTGTAACACAGAACAAATTCCTCCCTGGGCAGCTGTCAATAAATCTAGGCAAATTCTGTCATGTGACTCCATCTTTCTCATCTGCATGGTCTCCTCCATAAAAATAGCCAGAGACTTACAGATCTGATTGAGGGTATTGGTGCACTCTATTTTACCCAATTTCCACATCTACACCCCTCCCTGGGGGGAAACACTCCTAGAGATTAGAAACCACCAGAGTGCAGTTTTGTCGGTGTCGTCAGGCATACATAGCATCCAAGTTGTGAGGTGGCTGGAGGGATATGGAGAGACTCTCTGGTCACTTCCCACAGTATAGGGCTGGCCAGACACTGCACAAAGGTATTTCAAAGCCTGTATGGTTGCTCTCTGGTTAGTCTGGACAGTGGGGTAAGGACGTAAAAGATCTGTAGCCATGGTGCCGGCACAACGTCCAGACACAAGAAGGGGTTCAACGTATCAACTTGTCATGCCTCGAGGCGCTTCTCCTCTCCTGATCTGAACAGGTGCCATTTCTAGTCACGCCCACTTGAGGAATACCTGGACACACTCTAGACACTGTTCACAGGCATTTCCTGTCTCGTCTCTGTTGGACACGTCCCTGTGTGCTGGCTTTGCTTCCTGCATGCTCAAGTGATCACAGCAGTCTCCTCCACTACTGGCTTTTGTATCAACTCCATCATTTCCCGGGCTGAGGAAAGGTTTCTGGCCTGCTGATTGGTGGATGGCCACAGACTTCTGCTTTCCTGCACACCAGACATCCTCTCACAGGCAATGACCCCACAAGGGCTGATGGCCCGATTCCCAATCCTGCAGGTGCCATGTGGGGAATCCACAAAGAACCCCCTTATACTCTGTCCAATTATCTGTGCACACAAGAAGAGGGGAGGGCTTGTTTGTAATTAGTCCATTGGTGCTTTGGGTAACCCCATCCCTATCCAAAGGTCAAGGGACAGCTGAACTGCCACTGCTGTCCGTGTGGCCTGTGGTCCCTTGCTGGAGCTATCAGTGTAGCAGGCATCAGGGACCAAAGTCCTCCTCTCTTGGACTTGGTTCCATGGGCCCCATATCCTGGAGATCCATGTTCGGCATTGTCACTTATTCTACTGGTCCCAGGATGTCCTGCAATTCAGCTGTTAGGGGACTACTACTCAGTGTTTGCTCCGGTCTAGGTAGATCCCTCCAGTAGCTAAAGCAGGAAGTTAAGCCACCCGTGGAGTGGATAATCAAGACCTTACCCATCCAGCAGTGGGATGGAGTACATACTTTATTTACTGCTGACTGAGGTTTCATTTCACCTCATCTGGCAATAGACTCCGCAGCCCGCAAGTCTATCTATACCACCGTCAGCTGCTTCCCAACAAGGGTGAGGCCCTTCCATACTTGTCACCTAAACCTCATGGGTACCTCTTCCCCATACATTGCCATAAGCCCCAACCAAACCTTGTTGTGTCCAGCGGTCATATCCAGTTCAAATGCTGGAATATGGTTGGTGATGCTGAAGTGAGAAGAACATGTTTGCTAATTCTTCACCCGATCTCAGGCTAACACTGAGGTCATCCTTGGGCCCACGTAGTACTTAAAGGAGCTATAGCTTACCTGCCAGTGTTCTGCTTCTGTAACTGCAAGGCTTTCTGTCCCCCTCCCTGATCAAACAGTGATATCATGGTAACATGATATCATGGTATCATGCCCCATTTTTTTGTGAAAAGTTCATATCCTGTCACGCTCATAGCTGCATCAACAGAAATGCCCAACTTGTGGTTTTCCCCTTTACAACCCCTCTGTTTTATGGAGTTGGATGGATAGTCACAAGAGTACATGTCCCCTGGTGGATCTGTGCGGCTCAGTTATAAAGAGTTCAAACTGGTCTCCTTCTCTTGAGTGAGCAGAGCTCACCTGCATCAATCATACGCATCTGGATTTGGCCAATGGCCTATTTAGCTGCCTCAGTCCAACCCCATAGTCCTCCTTTTTTATATGAGCAATACAGAGGACTCAATATCAGGGCCATGTGAGGGATTAAACGACTTCCCAACAACCCAGCAATCTCACAAAGGCTTGTCACTGCTCGAGAGTCATCAGTCTGGGGCACGACCTAACCTTGCCGAACAGCCTCTGGTACAGCGTTAGCCTTACCCAACCAGATAATTTCGCAGGAATTTGAGAGACGAACTGGGCTCCCATACTTTGAAGTTGCTCACTGCCCATTCCTATGGTTCCAGGGCAGCTCCCAAACTCTCAGCCACCAAACCTGCAAGAGACTCAGAGGCCAACATGATACCATCAATATAATGTTACAATTGGATTGCCTTAGGCCGTTTCCAGGAATGCAAATTCTGAGTCGCCAAAGTATGGCAAATGGTGGGGTTATGTAGACACCACGGGGACAAAATGACAGATGCCCATTGTTGATCTTCTAAGGGTCTGGGCTGGTTTGTTTTCTCTGTCAGTCAATGATGTGGGATTCCTCTCTGTATGCTGTAATTACCATTACTGAATAAAGAAAACTGTCTTGGGCCTGCACAGGGAATAGAGGTAGGCGGGGAAAACAAAACTGAATGCTGGGAGAAAGAAGGAGGAGTTAGAGAGAAGCCATGTAAACCCACTGGAGCCAGACAGAACTTCACCTGGTTAGCCACAGTCACATGGCAATACATGGATTAATAGAAATGGGTTAAATTAATATGTAAGAGTTAGCCAATAAGAAGCTAGAGCTAATGGGCTAAGCAGTGTTTTAAATAATAGAGCTTCTGTGTGATTATTTCGGAAGTCTGGGCAGCCGGGAAATAAACAAGCAGCCTCCTCACAAGTCAAAGAATGACAAGACAAGGCAGGACAAATCTTGAGTCTGACAGGTAGCAGCCGTGAAATCTCAACAATCTCAAACACAGCAAGCAGGAAATAGAATCAGCAGTTGAAGAATGGCTTTTATTGAGGCTGAGGACACACACACACACACACACACACACACACAGAGAGAGAGAGAGAGAAAGAGAGAGAGAGAGAGAGAGAGAGAGAGAGAGAGAGAGAGAGAGAGAGAGAGCAGGCACACAGAGAAAAAGATCCCTCAGGAAGTTTAAAATCCAGTCCCTTCTTGAGGGCTGGGGTATTTTAAGCCTCTGAAGAGTCTTCCTACCCTTCCTTCAGGATGGTCAGTTTGAAGAAAGACAGGATGACAGATTGGACCACAACCACTGTGTAAACATGTACTGATCTGACCACAGATGGATGGGGGCCTATTGACAGGAGAAAAAGCTTTTGTTTTCTGACCTTTTGTTTCAGATCAGGAGGATGAGGCAGAAGCCAGCCACTCGTATTACCTCGCCATGGCCCCCCTCCCCATCTGTCTGCCTATCAGGGAATCTGTCTAACTCTTGTCTCTCATTCTCAGGTGAAATCAGGTTGTTCTAGACTCTCCCAGATAATGAGAGAGGAGAAGACGGTGTTGGACAGGTCCACCACATAGTGGTATTGATCCCAAATCAAATCAATTGCTCCATTAGGTTCACGATGAGTGTCAAGACAGCACAGATTGTCACCTCATTCGGTCCCTGTAGTTGGCAATCCTCTGCCACCATCTATCCACACTGACCACATCGGGGAGTTTTAGGGGTTGGGTGCTGCCAATATTATATCAACTACTTCTAATTACAAAACAGCCCAAGTAATCTCTTCATGCTCCCCTCAGGTAGTCAAGATTTTGGACCCAGACCACCCTTCTGAGGAATGGTAGCACTTGTGGGCTTTGAATCACTGGCTTAATAGTCCCTACTATAGTCTTGGTGGCTTGGGGAGTTCCCAGCCCTTGAAATATAGCCACCCCCAGGATATATTTGGCTACTGGAGAAACATCCATTACTATGATCAGAGACTCAAACAGCTGGTACCCAAAGTCATAGACACTGGCTTAACCTTCAGTGCATGGCAGCCTTATCTGTTTGTATATGTGACCACTCCAGGAAACCAGTTCAAGTGCCTTTGGACTAACGTACTCAGCTCAGCATTGGCAAGGGACAAGACTCTCTGAACATCACGTGGGGGGTGGTAGTGGTGGTGGTGGGAATGACTGTTAGTATTCAGGCATTTGCACTGGCCTGCTCTTGGGGACCTAACAGGATACGTGCATCATCAGCATCATCAGCTACAGCCTCTCCCTGTGCGCATGCGCTATATCCCCTCATAAAAGGCAAGCCCTGCCCCCTTGCCCCTTATTCTCTTTCCCTCCAGTCTCGCTCCCAGAGGCTGCCTCTGCATCCCCCCCCCCCACCAATAAACCTCCCACATGAGTTTTGTTGTATGGTTTGACTTTCCTTCCGGGGACATTAAATGAAGCTACAGTAATGACAATGAGTAGTTAGTTTCACATTAATGCCTCTGGTCTTCAAAAGTCTTAAACTTCCTCTTCTAAAAGGAGCTGTCGGGGCTCAGCAAATGTAGCTCTAAAACACCCCAGCTGTACCTCTCTCCAGGCTGCTGTTTGTGATTTCCCTCAAATGTGGCTGGCAGTGGAGGCAGGGGACTAACCCACTTAGGTAGGACATATCCGCAGACCCATGGAGGCAATGGCTAGGAGAAGCCTCTTCTCCAGAGCTGGGGGTTTAAAACCTCTAGGAGTCTTCTTCCCCTGATTTAGGGTTGGCCAGTTTGAAGGAAGCTAGGATGGCCGGAACTGTTCTGTGACTGTTGAGCATGTTGAGCCAGGCCACCACCAGCACGGGGGCCTGCTGATGGGAGACAAAGCCTACAAGGTCTTTGTTTTAAGCCACCAGGCTTTTGTCTCAGGTCAGGAGGGTGAGGAAGAAGCTGGCCACCTTGAAAATTTACCACTTTCATTACTTAGCCATGGCCCCCCTCTCTATCTACCCGCCTACCAGGGGGTCTGTGTAACTCCTAGGCTCTCACTTCCTCCTCATAAACATGCAAGGTTAGCATCCATATGCTGCTCAGGCCACGATATAGTCGAACAGCCCTTTCCCTGCGGCAGACACCTGAGAGGCCCCTACTGGGACCCGTGTGAATCTCGAGCTAACTGACTCTCAACTGCCAGGCTTCTCACCTGGGGAAGTGAGCATTCACAGACTCAGGTAGTGGTGACCACATGTCCAGCTCCACACCCCTTCTCTGCTCCCTGCCGGGGAATCAGAGTCCAACTGCTGGCTTGTGCTATGAAGGCACCCTCATCCTCAGAAAGGTGTAAGAAATGCTCCCACGTCTGCTCTGTGGGCCCAACTTGCTGTCTGTCTCTGATGCCAGGATCTGGCCTCTCTCAGAGCTCCTGCGCGCTGCTGCCTATCCATGCTATCCATAGCTCTTCTAATAAACTCTGTATACCCAACAATATGTTGCAGTCTTCTCTGGGAACCTCTATCTGAGAGTTTTCACTTCTCCGAGCTATTGAACAGGTGCCTCAGGTCATCTAACATAGCACAAGGTCATCGGACATGCATTTAAAGTTAGTCTCTGAACTCCACATGAACACACCAAAGGATGCACACCCACAAGTATGCGTGCGCACATACACATATGTGCACATATTAAAAGGAAAAAGGGGTGGATAGGATTAAAATGTATTAAAATATTACATGCATCAAATTCCCCCTAATAAATAGAAAATATACTTAAAATTAAAACAAGAAAGCCACCTGGAATAATCAGAAACAATCAAATGTCCCCTGGAAGACAGCTGGTTGAATAAATCATGGCATAGCAACACAATGGGATCATAACGTCACTCTTTGGGGACCTGATATGTCTGTACAGCTCTGGCCCCCTGGGGACTCTGGAGAGTCTTCACAGAGTCTACTTCCAGCCTTGGCATTGTTCTGCTTCAGATTGGGTACAACTTCCTGTCCCTATTTTTTTTAAAGATCTTTATATGTACCTCAGACTAGCTTGGCACTTATTAAGTACCCTGCGTTGGCTTTGAACTTGTGATCCACCTGCCTTAACTTCTCAAGAGCTAGGATTACAGGTGTGTGCCACCACACCTGGCAGTCCTCATTCTTAATATGAATTCTGACCCCAGTAAACGAAGAAGCAAAGTGTTTGCTATAATAATATAGGAGAAGGGCAGGTGGGAGGAACACCTTTGTGACACTTTGTGCTGAACTTTAAGTAATAATGACAAGACAGCGAGGCTGGACAACTTGAGGGATTGAATTACTTGTAAGGAGCAGATATTGGGTCATAAAAGTGATATCGATCATCCCCATGATATAAATAAGGCTTGGAAGCATTCAGGCTTGCTGGGCGCTGATGTTGTCTGAGTAGCAATGAGATTACTCAGGAGGGCTCATATATTTAGGCAAATGGGCGTTTCTTTTGTGTTTCATCAAGCCCTCACCCAGAAAGAACCTCATTTCCTCTGTAACTCCTGAATAGAATTCTGGGGAAATGTGACCTTACACAGAGAACGCAGCTGCTTCCAAAAGGCAGATACTGCCACAAAGACAGTGGCAGGGACGATAACAGGAAATGAATAAGAACCGTGAAATCACTTTGATCTGAGGAGACACAGGAGGCTGTGATTACCTGCCTGGATATTAAAAGTGGTTATGCCCGGTAGACTCTAGGCAGGGCAATTGTACTTGTCTCTATTTTGACTCTGCATCTCATCCATGCAAGATAAGAGGAGAGGGAAAATTGTCTGGCAATTTTACCTCTGCTGTAGGGAAGCCTGTCTTACTCTCAAACAACGTGAATTTCTCTAAGGGTAACCTATAGAGACCAGGATAGCCCTGGGAAAGCAGAGACAGAACTGTTTTTCTTGAGAGGTTAAGTGGAAGCACGAATACGCAGAGCAAACACCCAGCTTCTTTTGTATGCCACGAGTCTGAAAAGTGGGCTGTCGTCCCCTGCCCCCACCTCCCCTAACACTACTCCTTTGTAATAATTCAGGACTGAACTACCTGTGGAGTTCTTTGCAAGACATCGGATGTAGTGCCGCCTACAACCCCAAGGCTGTCTTTCATCCCCTGGAGTATCCTTGGAGGAAACAAATGGCTGTAAAACCAAGAAACACATTGGCTGCAGAACAGAGCGTGCTTGCTGGCTCTCTGCCTCTCCCTAGTTGACCGACAGCCACATCTTTTCATGCGGTGCCAGCCACATTCCTGAGACATGATGTCAAGGTCTGAGTAAATGGATTTAGCTGTATTGAGCATCTGGGCACCAGGGCTGCATTTAACTCTGACAAACTGGCTATTTGTGCCACCAGTGGTCCCTTCATTGACCTTAACAACGCGATCTGCATGTTTCAGTATTATTCCACCCATGGCACAGTCAAGGCCGAGAGAAAGGGGAAGCTTCCCATTAGTGGAGCCAACATTAAATGGGTGATGATGGGGCCAAATATATTCTGGATTTGGCTGCTGCATGAACTTTGGGAAAACTGGGCTTCACTGGAGGGGTAGAACTAACTAAAAGGCAAATTATCTCTGTCCCTTCTGATGCCCCTGTATTTTATGATGGGCATGAAGCCATTAGAAGTCCACCAGATTGTCATCGGTGCCTCCTGTACCACTGACTGTTTAGCGCTCTTCCAAGTTTAGGCCATAGTACCAGGGAAGGACTTTAGTCCCGATCCCTGCCTTCACTGCCACCCAGAAGACCATGGATGATCCCTCAGGGAAACCATGGCATGATGATATAGCTACACGATGGGTGGACCCACAATGACTCTAGGTGAGATCCTTTAGAGTTCACTGAGGCTTGGTACTGCTACAGTGAATTCTTACAAAGCTGATGCAAGCTATCAGATGTTCTTAGAGAAAGGCCTTCTAAAACAGAAGAGGAGGATTGTGAGTTCAGGATTGAGCTGGACTACCATAGCAGGTTCAAGGCTTGTCTAAACTATAGCTACGGACTCTGTTAAGAAAGAAAAAAAAGAGCTGGGCAGTGGTGGCGCACACTTTTAGTCCCAGAACTCAGGAGGCAGAGGCAGACAAATCTCTGTGAGTTTGAGAACAGCCTGGTCTACAGAGTGAGTTCCAGGACAGGCAGGGCTGTTAAACAAAGAACCCTGTCTTGAAAAAAAAAAACCGAAACAACAACAACGACAACAACCCCCCCCAAAAGAAAGACAGAAAGAAGAAATGGAGAGGGGGTTGAGACCAAAACCAATAAAAGAATCCAGCTGTGAATTTCTTCTGGTTTGCACAGTCTCTTTCTAGACAGCTCATTCGTGAAAGCCACATGCCTGAACTGACTGTAAGAGCAACAGAGCTGTTTGTAAACAGCTGTCTGATGTGGTTGGAAACCAGTGTCTTTGCATCACCAGCTCACATGTTACTTTGGAAATATGAAAGGAAACATTTATTATCAGAAATTTTCCAGTGTAATTAATTTTTAAAAAATGTTTATTCATTTATTATGTGTACAGTATTCTGCTTGCAGCACCAGAAGAGGGCCCCAAATCTCACTACAAATGGTTTGGAGTCCCCATGTGGTTGCTGGGAATTGAACTCAGGACCTTTGGAAGAGCAGTCAGTGCTCTTAACCTATGAGCCATCCCTCCAGCCCCCCAGCGTAACTATTTTTGTTGTAGCTTTCAGTTCATGACTCTCTAGTTTCAGGGTGAAGCATGCATCTGTAAGGCTCTAAAGGAAGGAAAGGTGGGCAAGAATCTTCCGATGGGATTCAAGCTGACTGTATTTTTTTTTTTACATTAAAAACGTTTGGCGATTTTCCCTATGACTTTTCCGTGGGAACTTAGTTTGGGTCCAGCGTTCCCCACTGCCTCCTCTCCTCACCTCTCAGCTCCCCCTCTCCGCTTAAACACTGCACCTCCACTATTTCCCCTGCACTTTCTTTTTTTTTTTTTAAATTTTTTTTTATGGTTTATTTAGCTTTACTTTATGTGCATTGGTGTGAAGGTGTCAGATCCCCTGGATCTGGATTTTCAGACAGTTGTGAGCTGCCATATGGGCGCTGGGATTTGAACCCGTGTCCTCGGGGAGAGCAGTCAGTGCTCTTAACCGCTGAGCCATCTCTCCAGCCCCCTCCCCTGCACTTTCAAATTACAGGTGCTCTATTATGTTCCCCACCCCTCTCCTCTAAGGCCTCCCCGCCTCATCTCTTCCCAATATTACAGTTCCTTTGGCAGATGCTTCTTTTCTCTGAAAAAGATTGAAAAACCAATCTAGACCTGAATCAGGAGTCGTGTGCTGTACAAAGGACTTCCTTGCTTATATGGCTGAAGACTGAATTCCATGAACAAGACAGCAAGCAAGGAGACTTATACTCCAATAAATATCTGGACATGAATATTATGATCCTGGAAACAGTGCCCATGTCATGACTACTAAGAAATAGCCAGAAACTATTAAAGTGGCTTCCAAGTTATTGGTCCTTGCAGTTAGCTCCTTTCTTAGGTTATTTTCTATGTAGGAAGAGCAACATATTTTTATTTATTTATTTTTTAACTTTCTTTTTATTTATTCTACGTTTCTTTTACATCAGGTATCTTGACCCCATCCACTTCTTTATCCCTTCTGTTAGGAATAGCTCTTTAACAGTATATCCATAGAAGAGGAAAGAAGAATTCGTTCATATTTATTTGTGATCATTTATTTATGTCACACCATATGTATATTTGTGCCTTTGGACCACCATATTAATAAAATACTCTTTGTTTGCATCTCCCTTCTCCCAAGACCCAGACAGCCACTGATGAACAGTATAAACAAGAGGAATCCGTCCTTTACCCCCTCAGGAATTTGATGTGTGTTTTCTAAAACACTACCAGTTCATGTTTAGGAGCCCTGTACTTGCCACGCAGTAATAGAAAGTCTACAATTATGAAGATGAATAAATCAATCATAGCTCAGACCTTTAAAATACATAGTTCAGTAGAGATAAACCTAAATTAAAATAAGCATTTTAATAAAGACAACCCCATTTTTCCTCCACACAAAGAAGGTGTCTCAACCTCGAAGAACAGCCCCTGAAAGTTATCTTTTGGGGTATATTTCTTTTCTTTTATAGCTTTTATTTTTAACCAACATACAAAGTATTTGGTCCCATTATGGTATTTTTTATTGTTTTTATTGAGCTATATATTTTTCTCCACTTCACTCTCCCCTTCTACCATCTCCCATGACCCCCATGCTCCCAATTTACTCCAGAGATGTTATGGTATTTTTTAAACATAATTTGTTTTTGTTGATCTTCCTTCTCTCTTTCCCCCATGCCTTTACCTCCCTCGTATCCTTCTACCCTCAATAGCCTCCTTTCTGTTTTCATATCATGTGTTCTAATTTTGTTCTCTCCCCTCGTCAATACCTTCTTTCCCGCTCTCCTTGTCCTCCTTCTAATTCTATCACACACACACACACACACACACACACACACACACACACACACACACACTCAGGCGTAGCCTGGCACATGCGCACATGTCCACACACACAGATCTGCATATGGGAGAGCCAGTATTTGTCTTTCTGAGCTGGCTCACCTCACTTAGAATAAGTTCCAGATCCATCCATTTTCTGTAAATTTCATTTTTAAAGTACATGAATTATTTAACACTTCTGAGTAATAATTGTATAGCTAGACAATACAATGGAATTGCTAATTTTAAAAAAGCTTTGTAGGATGATTGGCTTAAAAAAAATCACTGGATATTTTAGACACTAAAAAGTAAGACCTGTGTCTTTGGTTTTCTTAGGTTAATTTTTTTTTTTTTGGTTTTTTGGGACAGGGTTTCTTTGTGGCTTTGGAGCCTGTCCTGGAACTAGCTCTGTAGACCAGGCTGGTCTCGAACTCACAGAGATCCACCTGCCTCTGCCTCCCGAGTGCTGGGATTAAAGGCGTGTGCCACCACCACCCGGCTCTTAGGTTAATTTTGTATGTGCATTTTCTTCATTTTAAATTAATTATGTTTGTTCTTTGATAATTTCATCTATGTTTATAACACATTGTAATTCTCTAACCCCCATTTTCTCATCTGTCTCTCACTCCGTCCTCCCTTTCCTACAGTCATGTCTTCTTGTTTGGTTTCATGAAGAACTGAGTTTAGAAAGGCTTGCTTGTGTGTCCACGGGTACGGAACTCTCCATTGGAGCCGGGTGGGTTCCTCAGTGGGTACACATCTGAAGATAATGACTCTCCATCTCACAGAATCTACCAATAGCCAAAAGTTACCCAGGGAGAATTGGGCCTATGAGTGCTGACACAGTGGGCAAGGGGAGGTGACACTTCCTGTGGGGTGGCCTTGGAAGTATTGTCCCCTTTGAGTCTGAACATTGTCTCTGGTGTAGGAGGTTCTTCTGTATTTGGGTTGCTTTCATTTGTTTAATAAAGAAACTGCCTTGGCCTTTTGATAGGGCAGATCTTAGATAGGTGGAGTAGACTGAACTGGATACTGGGAAGAAGGGCAGTGTGGCAGACGCCATGAATCTCCTGCCTGAGACAGATGTAGGTTAGAATCTTGGCAGTAAGCCACAGTCACACGGTGATACATAGATTTAATAGAAATGGGTTAATCAAGATGTGAGAGTTAGTCAATAAGAGGCTAGAGCTAATGGGCCAGGCAGTGATTTAATTAATACAATTTCTGTGTGATTATTTCAGGTTAAGCTAGCCAGGTGGCAGGGACAAAAAGCAGGCTCGCTCCTCATACTACATGTCTCCTTTAAATGTTAGTAACTACTAACCCACAGGGTTTCCATACAGTGCACTGTGAAGGTTGGGTATATCCAAATCTGAACATTCCCAAAGAGACAGCTGAGGGGCCTGAATACAGCAGAGGTGAAGAAGACCAGCCTGCCTGAGGCCCATCAAGTGATTTGTTTTACATCTCATCACACCTTCCCGCCCTTGCCGGTAGTCTGTTCCCTTCCCTCCCTCAGATCATTGTCACCTCAGGCTGCAGTCCATCAGATGACACTCCTTGCTGCATGCTCCAGAACTGTAAATGAGGCCCAAAGGCCATGGTGGCCTCTGTGGCCTCAGCCCACATCAGACAGCTGACATTAGGTTACTACCCTAGTTGGGAAAAGCATGCTATTGAACAGTGTAGAGAGTATTTGCATGTGTCTGTTGTAAAATAAACGTATAAAGTGTGCTTACACATTTGTGAAAAATTTATGAAAGAACGTAACAGGAATTAAGAGATCTTGATAGTTCTGGTGGGATGGTGATCAGGGAAGAAAAGGGACTTTTTATTAATTACTATAATTTGAAAATTTTACCATGAATACATGTTTCTTTTATAATAAAATATAGATGAGAAATATGTAATCCTGTGCCATAAAGTGATGTTTTGATCAACAGACCAAATATATGATGGTGGTCCTATGAGATTGTGATGAGGTTGAAAAACTTCTTATTGCCAAATAATGACAGAGCAATTGTCAAATAGTATCAGTAGAGTATTCACATATGTGGTGCTAAAAATAGGTACCAGCTAAACTCTATATGTCTCTTCGGATCCTGGTTTGCTCATATGTGAAATAATAGCTACCCCACACGATCATTGTGATGACTGAATGACTCACGCGTTCACACCTCCAGGACAGTGCCTGGCACACAGTGAGCGCTCACTTAAGGTTCGGTTTAGAAAAACAATGGTATGGACTAGGCAGATGGCAGGCTGGTTTGATGTGATAATCTCTTTCGCCACCTTGTGGTTGGTGAAGACAAGTCCTGATGCAGTATGTGCTAATACACAGACACCCCAGCTCTCTAGAAGTGCGCACCTTAGTTGGATGGATGAATTGGGAATTCCAAAGTTGAGAATGAAAGGAAATAAAATCGTAAGCAGGTATCTGGATGCGGATCACAGTCCTTTTCTTTGCTGTCATCTTTGATCCCAGCTGTTCCTGATCTCAAGCCATGATTGTGCCAAAGAAAAAATAGTAACTCATGGCTGTTTCATTTTAGGTCCTGCTTTTTTGTTTTTGTTTTGTTTTTTGAGAAATAGTTTGTCTATGTAGTCCTGTCTGTCCTGGGACTCTCTCTGTAGACCACCCTCACCTCGAACTCACAGAAATCCGCCTGCTTCTGCCTCCTGAGTACTGGGTTAAAAGGTGTGTACCACCACTGCCTGGCTTAGGTCCTTCTTTATTGGCTAGACTTACTAGGTTTTTTTGGTGTGTGCGTGTATGTGTGTATGTGTGTGTGTGTGTGTGTGTGTGTGTGTGTGTGTAAGGTGTGCCTGCCTGGTGCTTGCAAAGGTCAGAAGAAGGCATTGCTTTCCCCTGCTACTTGAGTTGTGAGTTCACACTTGGGGGCTTGGAATTGAACCCATATCCTCTGTGAGAAAGAACAAAGCGCTCTTAACTGCTGAGGCATCTCTCTAGTCCTAAGAGTGCCTTTTCACAAGCGGATGTTGTAGATGTCCTAGGGGCAGAGTTCTGAACTCAACCACAGCAGTGTCCATATGGACGAGAGGAGGGATCACATGTGTTTCTACTACTTAGCTTCCAAACCAGATTTTCTAGCCAGCTGGAGGTTTCTTGGAGCTACCTAATAGATACTATGCATGTGCACACAGACACAGACACAACCATGATCATATTTATCTATTGTGCTACTTAGGGAAGCTTAAACCGGTGTGTACATGCACAGAAATGCATGTGAGCAAGACATTCAAACACAAAACAAAATAAGCAAATCTTCACTTTTATTTCTGATCTATACTGTCTCTTGGTCACAATCTACCACATCCATGAGACATGGCTTCTATCAGGCAGTTGCTCTTACTTCCTTGAGCCAAAGTTTCAGCGAGACATGTCTGATTAGTAGAACCTAGGGCTAAACCTTTCCCCTAGGCTAAGCCTGGCTTTCCATCTGAGGGAGGCAGGACTCTTAAAGCAAGGATTTCTGAAAATTGCCAAGGACTGTTCAGAAAATGTTGGGCAGGGCAGGGCATGGCAATGTTCTGTCTCTGTGCACAGGAACAGGAGTACTTGAGAGTCCTGTCCTTCTTTCCCAGGTCCTGCTCTTCCAGCAAGGGGTTTTAGATATTGCCCAGGCACACCTGGGAATCTGGACCTGCCTAATTTCCGTCAGATAACATTAGGTTATTTGCTGGGTGGGCAAGATGTTACCAAACAGGAGGTCTTTTTTTTTGAGGGGGGGGGAACTGAGGTCTCCGCTGGAGCATGGGTTGTTTTGCCTGATTTGCTATTGTATTGTACAGCAACTAAGTCACTGCCTCATGAACAAACACGGCTGGCCACTTGCCTTGGACTTGTAAAATCTTGACATTTCAGGGTCCTAATCTCAAAAGAAGCCTAGGGGATGCTGTTTGGGGGTGTCCCGTTAACTAAGGGAAAGCAGAGGCATCTCCACTCTTATAATCTACAGTTTCCCTGGGGCTTCTGATTCCTTCCCCTTCAGGAGAGGAGTCTCCTCCACACCCAGTGTCTCCATTCTGATTCTTCCGTGCTGCCAGGAGTTTTCTAGGGCCAAGGCCGCACTCAGGGCGTATTTCCAGGAGGAGGATGCGAAACATTCCAGCTTTGGCACTGCTGCATCTGAAATCCTGTAGGCATTGAACTTTATATTCAAGGGGATGGTTGAGCCTGCAGCCTTGACATTTGAGCAAGTGCCCATTTCTAGCTCTGTCGGTGATGTCGATAGACCACTAGAGGGGGCCAGTGTGCTTCTGCTTTGGTGGAACATGACCCTTCCCGTTTGCACCCTGTTCCTGTTCTGGAAAAAAGAAAATCACTGTTGCTTAGCAACAAGGAAGCCAATCATGCCTGCACTTCATGTCTCTGTCACTAACCTTAAGTGAGACATGGAACATAAAGTCTCCTTCAGATATTATCTATTGTAACAGCTTGGAACTTCCTAGTTCCCTGAAATGTGGCCTCTGGTCTCATTATTTTAGGGGACTAAGGCAGCCTCCATAGTCAGTGCATTGGCTAGACAGACTCATGGGACTTAGTATATCATTGCACTCATAACTAAGGTTTACTATAGCAAAAGGATGTCCGATAAGACCAGTGAGGGGAAATTAAATAAGGTCTGGAGAAATTTATACACGGAATTCCTTATGCCCTCTTCCTCTTGTAAGGGAACAATACTAATAGCCTCTTTCTCAGGAATGAAGTGCACACAAGGTAGCTGATAGTTTTTTAACCCAAGAAAGCTTGCTCCGAGCCCAAGGTTGTTCCTGAGGATTGGTTGCTGAACACCCACCGCCTATCATGTATCAAATTCTGGGCTCTTAGGAGGAAGCAGGCAGTGTAGGCTTCACTGTTTGTGTAACTTGGTTAGACACAGTGAACCAGCCTCATGATTGAAAGAACATGTCCTGTCCCCTATTGTTTTTGCATTTCTGCTTCTAACCCCAGATCCGGGCAGCTGACTCCAAGGCCTGCTTGAACTAGGATACCCTGTCTTTGGAAACCACAAGCCAAACAAAATCTATCTTAACCAAACAAGCTCTTTTCAATTACTCCCAGCCCGGAGGCTTAAATTCTACAGCTTTATCATCTTACGAGTTCAGTAGGTCAGAAAGGCAACCTTGGGTTAAAATGCAGCTGCTGACAGGGCCATAGTCCTTTCTGAGGCGCTAGGAATCAAGTTCCTGCTTGCTTAGGTTGTTTGGTGGAATTCAGCTCTTTGGGGATTATAGGCCAGAAGTCTATTCCCTCGAGTGCCCTTCCTGGCTTTCAGAGGCCACTGCTACATTCCCTAACTTGTGGCTCCTCCAAATTCAAAATGAGAACAATGAGTTGAGTCCTTCTCAGGTCACATCTCTCGAGTCTCACGTGGGAAAGGTTCTCCCACTTTTATGAATTCATGTGATTAGACTGGGCCCACCCAGGTGAGTAAGGGTAATTTTTCCATCTCAGATCTGATAGCCTTAATTACATATTCAAAATCCCTTTTGCTAAGGATCTGGGCATTGAGATGCAAACAGCTTTGAGTAGGGGCCCAAGACAAGTGCTTTCCAGATTTCAAAAGGTAAATTTCAAAAGGTAAAGGTAAGGCAGTTGTGATCACTCTTATGCATATCCACGCATCTGGAAAGAAAGATGGCATCACTAGTGATAAGCGATACTCATCTCAACAGCACTAATCATCTCTTCTGCTTGTCATGGACTGACTAATAGACACTTGGACCCAGGGCTAAGCCCACAAAGATGGCTAAATATCAGATTTTAGTGTGACATACACAGTCTAACTTTGGGACTGGGCAGGGCTGTCTATTCTTCCTTCAAAATCTAGTTAGGAACTTAGGTTAAGGAAATGGTTACATCATGATTATTAGTACAGGGATTGGTAAAAATATAGTTTACTGAAAACTTAGCTATATACCGTGAGCAAATTATTTTTGTAATTCTTATTTTCTCTAATATTTCCAAGTATAATCTTACTGTTTTATAGCTTTAAACGAGACAATGCATATAAGACACGATCCTTTTGGATCCAAAGGGCTAGAATGCTAGGAGTTGTAACATCTGTAAAATCAAGACTGGAATCTTCCATTTCTACATGGAGATTTCTTTCAGAGGAGACTAAGAGAAAGGGCCACTCTTAGCTCTCCCCATTCCTTGTTTCCTTTCTTCTTTTTCAGACAGGGTCTTGCTAGGTATCCCAGGCTAACCTTTTGAGGCAGAGTCTTGCTAGGTATCCCAGGCTAACCTTTTGCCCAGGCTAACCTTTTGAGGCAGAGTCTTGCTAGGTATCGCAGGCTAATCTTTTGCCGCAGCTTCCCAAGGTTATTGGTATTGCTGCTGCCAGTGGCTAATGGTGTTTCTTCAGTGAATGCCTCTTGACGGACAACTTGCTTCTCTTTCATCTTACGAGAGTGGGATGTTGTGAATTATTAACTTTTGTTTATTGCTTCCACCTCCAGTTTGTCCTTGTACCCATGGCCCGGCTGCAGTCACAGCAGGTCCAAGGCTCCTGACTTAAGGTAGAGATATTTCAGCAGAAACTCAAATAGAAGCGAAGATCTCAAGTTTTGAGTCACACAAGAAATTTTGAGATAGAACTGAAAGTTTTTTTTTAAACTATAGGCTCTTAGGTATTTTGAATGTAAAGAAGTAAGGACCTGTGCAGAGACATAGAAGTATATGTGGTTTGCAAATGGGACTTACAACCATCTCAGATAAGATGAAGATCTCATGCAGAAGCCAGAGCTTGTCGGGAGACAGGAATACTGATGGCATTCAAGGCTAAGGGGCTTCAATCAGCATTTCAGGCTCAATTGAAATAGCAAAGAGAATCTCAATCTCTCTGTCTCTGTCTCTCTCTTCTTCTTTTCCCTCTCCACAATTGGACTTGGGTTCCTTTTCATCTCAAAATATCACAGCAGTGTGCCCCAAGAGTCCTCAGTTTCCACTCAGCTACCTTCTAGTCTGGGCCTTAGGACTGAGAGAATAAAGACAATCTGCGATGTTTATGAATGGCCACCATCAGTTGCAGTGTGGAAACCACTGGAAGCCAGAGGCATGTGCTACATTCTTAAAGCGTGAGACTTTGTCTAGAGTCCTCAGCAGAACGATTTAGAACCCCCCGAGAAGACACCCTGCTGCCTTGACGGCGACTTTCAAATGAAGAGCCTACTTATCCCGTTGCTAGAACAGCCATGAGTTTTCCCCGAAAGAAAGGCACAACAATGTCTAGATCACAAATCAGCAGAGTGCCTCAGCACACCCGGAGTCTGAACCATTTGTTCCGGGGTCAGCTGTTCTCTGAGAGGTTCTTCCATTTTGGTGGAAGAGAGCCTGGTCAAGGCAGTGAGCAAAGACACAAGTCAAGGTTGAATCTTGAGAGATCAATATCGGGCCAGAGAAAAAGCACGAACTCCATGATGTGTGACCTCTTCTCATCATGGTCACACCTTGTGACTCTTAGTAGCGCTCTGAATTTCAGGGAAGTCTCCCATGACCACTGGGTAAAAAGAAAAGAAAAATGCTCCAGGAGTATCGTCTAGCGTGGCTAAAAGCCCACCTGGGTTGCCTGGATACACTTCAGGGCAAAATGAGCCCTTTTGAAGAACAAGCGAACAGTAATGTACTGAGCGGTGTTTTGCGGGTGCACTTTTTAAAAGAGAGGAGCTATTCTAGCGGGAGGGAATACTGGGCTGTGGTTTAGTAGCTATGTGCCCTATGGAAACATGCTTGCAATCGCCACATCATACTTTTCTTGTCCATGGAGTGGAAAATATACCCAGAGAAGAGCATTCATTGTGAAGAAGGAATTAGAAGGTGCATTCTGCAGAAATTGATTCTTAAATGAGGCGTATTTGTGCTCTCTTTCTCCTGCAAATGAATAGCTCTAGTAAATAAAGAGTAATTAGTTGGATTTAGGGTAGTGGGCTTGTATTTTTTTCAAGAATGTGCGTGCGTTGCAGTTGCTGTAGCAGTATGATGCTTAATTTGCATTAAGGAATAACTTTCATAGATAATTTGGCATTGTGTGCCAGGGAACAATGGCGGGGACGATGGCGGTGACAATTCCGTGTACTTGCAAAGCCAGTAGTCTTCTCAGCTAGCTCATCTGTTGTTGACAAAGCCCTCCTCTTACTCTTGTAAATGAAATGAAGCTATTGCTGGGTCTGCAGTGTTTGGTTGCCATGGTTTGAATTCGTTTCATAAGCTGTTGCTTGGCAATCCCACGCGTCAGCTGGCTTTTTTCCTCAGCACTCTCGACACACGCTGTCTGAAGTATAATGAGACTGAGGCTGGGCAAGGGAGGACAGCAGTCCCCAAGCACTTTCTGTCTTCCCACACAGCCCTGTTTATTACCATGATGCCTGATAAATGCATTGTTAGCAGTGATTAGAAATGCCGCATTCAGGGTTAATATTCTGTTCTGCTCTCATGTTTCCTTTAGCCCTTCACTTAGAACCTTGTGTCACCAGGTCTTACAGTGGTTACAAAACATGAAAGAGAAAAATCTATTTCAAGCACCCGCACACAGTAGGTTTTCAGTACTGAGAAGCACAACGGAATGTGCGGAGGCAGGACCATCCTTTGTTCTATAGTAAAATCACCTGACATAGTTTGGAGTTAATTTGTACAGTGGTAACCCACTTTCCATAGTATGAGTGGGCCTACTGGAAATCTGTAGAGCCAAATATTAATTTGTAAATCGACTATGAGAGCCAAGAGGGGAAACGGGGCTATTGGGATTAGAAGAAGGTAACTGTGGAGGAAAATGTCAGCAGGCACAGGAACTGTGCACTTGGCTTCTCAAGACAGGCTTTCTCTGGCTGTCCTGCAACTCACTTTGTAGACCAGGCTCTCAACAAACTCTCAAGCTCACAGACCCTCCTCTGTCAGGATTCAAAGCTTGTGCCACCACCACACCCAGCCCCGCTTTTTTCAGTAGGTGTTTACTTTTAGGAAGAAAATTCTGCTTTATGTCAGTTGCCGATTTTCACGGTGTGAATATTCCTACGAAGGTCCAGGCCAAGCTACCAATGCTCTCCTTGACTAAAATGTGGAGGGAAAGAGTTGCTTAGGTTAACCTCTTACCACCAGCCCTTTGGAACTTACCTCAGCACACAGAAGTAATCTCTTTCCTAGAGGCAGCTTTACTGATTTTTTTTCTTATTTGTGGACATTTCCAGAAAGTTCCTGCTTTTATGGCCGGTTCTTAGGAATGCTGTTTTAGCTGTCAACTGGAAAGAATGTGGCTAAGGAAATCTGGGTTGTGCAAACCCAATGCGTTCCTTTACATGCTGGCTCCTGTTTTTTTTTTTCTGTCCAGGGATTGGAACTCCATGACCTTTGAGAGCTACAGAGAAGATTTGGTGCTTAGGCATTACCTTGGGGAAGAAGCCTACCTAAGACAGTGCCATCTTCTTTAATTTTTTAAAGATTAAGTGTGTCCATGGGGCAGCAAGTGTATGTGAGTGCAGGTGCCCAGGGAGGTCAGAGGAGAGCATCAGAACCCCAGAGTTGAATGCTGTAGGGCAGCGGTTCTCAACCTCCCTAATGCTGCAACCCTTTAATACGGTTCCTCATGTTGTGGTGATCCCAACCATAAAATTATTTCGTTGCTACTTCATTTTACTACTGTTATGAATTGTAATGTAAATATCCTTAGAGACAGAGGTGTGCCAAAGAGGTCTCAAACCACCACTCTAGGTGATTGTGAGCTGCCCAGAATGGGTGCTGGAAAGACAACGCGGGTACATATTCTCAACAGCTGAGTCATTGCTCCAGCCCCCAAGGCTATATTTTACCCTGTTTTAACAACATCAGTATCTTCCTATTAGACAGAGGCCAGCTTTAAAATGAACCACTTTAAAAATTAGGGGTAATTTAGGGATAGAGCACTCTTACTTAGCATACATCTTGCCTAGCATACACAAGACCTGGGTTTGACCCCCAGCCCTGCATTAATTAATTAATCAATCAAGTAATCAAGAAATTACATGTACCCCTACACTAAGGCTGTTCTAACTACTATAACTGTAGTGTAGCTGTTCGATTCTGAAAGCTGGAGTAACTAAACCAAACAGGTACATGTCATTTCCCATGCACGGGCCAATCAGTGTTGAGTATTCATCAGTGAGGTGGCTAGGGAGGAGAGGCGCCTTGACCAGCTTTCAGCAAAAACATGTTGTGTGTATTTCACTTGACCCATAATGTGTGCTCCCTCCCTACTTTCTGCCTGACAATGTCTTGTTTAATGCCTTCTACAGATGGATTCTCCCAAACACAGTGGCTCCCCTCCAAATGAGCTGATAACATTCTATGATGTTTTTGCTGTACAAGTAGCAGGCGAGAAATCAGATCTGACACCATAAAGCTTTGGGAGAAGACAGAGTCCAATTAACAGAGCTTTTCGTTTTTCTTCTTTGTTTTGTTGATGGGAACCTTAGTGCAAAGTTACTGACTTCAATAAAGTTAACAATCCCAGTTCTAACGAGAGTATTCACTAGTGGGGAGAGCATACAAGAAGAGAGGTATAAGGAAAAGAGGTGAAAATGTCCCCGCAAGAACAAGTAGAGGGATTTTGAGAAAGAGGGATTTGAGAAAGCTACCTGATGGCAGGGTGGAAGCCAAGGGAGACAGATGTTGTTTGGGAAAGGGGGTGGCTGGTGAAAAAGAGGGTGACCAGATCACTGGAGATGGGAAAGGAACACTTGGGAGAAGAAAGAATGTTGATGAGGCCTTTTTAGGTAAATTCTGCTGGTGCAGTTCCCTTAACACATCTTTCCCTGGGAAATCTTCATGCAACCCCTTAATGCTCATCTGTCTGGTAGGAATGGATTATCTATGATTAAGTGATTTTGAACAAGATCAAACTTAGAGCTGAAGGAAAGCTGCAGGTCAGCAGAACAGGTACTCTTTTGAAAATGAACATGTATGATGTGATTACTATTGGTTAATAAAGGAACTGCTTTGGGCCTATAGCAGAGCTGTAGGGGAACAGATCTAGGCAGGAAAAACTAAACGGAATGCTGGGAAAAAGGAGGCAGAAACAGAGAGAAGCCATGTCGCCGCTGCTGGAGACAGACATACTGAAACTTTGCTGGTAGGCCACTCCATCCTTGATGCATGGATTAATGGAGATGGGTTAAATTAAGATGTAAGAGTTAGCCACCGAGAAACTAGAGCCAGTGGGCCAACCAGTGATTTAAATAATATCTGTGTGATTATTTTGGGGCTGAGCAGCTGGGAACCAACAAGTGGCCTCCTTACATCATGAAAAGATCTAGCTAGCATTCATCATCACCTGGTGGTGAGCATTTACTGTGCCTGGCTGGAGGGCTAAAGGCTAGAGAGGCATGGGGAGGACCCAAGTGGACTTTCCTCTGAGAAAAGCCTCAAGTCTCCTAGAACACAACTCCATACTGACTGTCAGGAGCCGTTTCCTCCTAGGATTATTGCAGGAACCATCACCCTGGGGAGTCTGCAGAGAACCCCACACCCATAATTGTGTTAAGAATCTTTCTATTGACAGAGCCGACCCCACACCCAAATTGGCTGTTAATGGAGAGCTATCTGTTAGCGGAACCTGCCCCACATTCCAAACTATCTAGAGAACTAGGTGTGTCAACTCCTAGTTGTGACTTCCTGGCCTATGTGACCTGACCGAACGTAACCTCCTGGCCTACGTGACCAACGTGAACCACGCGACAAGAGTCCAGGCCCCTGTGCCCCCCCCCCCAATTCCTTACCCTATATAAACTGTAAACCTGTCTCTAATAAACGGAGGCTTTGACAAGAACCCTGCTTGGTCTTCTTCTCTCTTAGCCCATTATCTTACAGATAGTGCCTCTCCGGGACCCTGGAATAACTGAACTGCCAGGGGGGTTACAAACCCTAGACTAAGTAACCCGCCAAGGCAATCAACAACTGACCACCAAGAAGCACAACTAGACTTCATGCCCTCTAGTGATGCTGTTCAGAGGAGGCAGACCCCTGCTGGGGGTAGTCTTACCAGATCCAGAAGAGTAGCTTAAAAGCAAGCATAAATGTAAGTTTCATCTAAATGAAATGAAAGTCCAGAATCAGTAGTTTTCTAGTAGCGGTTGTTACTATAGTTGCACTGCTTTAACAAAGTGCCACATACCGGGTGGTTTAAGTGACAAGGAATGTCTGTTTATCATGCTTTCAGAAGCTAGGTAGCTTCGGATCAAGGTTCCAGCAAAGTTCGTTAAGTTTGTTTGATCACTTGGCTACTTGCTAGTTTATAGATGGCTTAAAGAACAAACCTGTATTCTTATTCTCCCAGGGCAGATGGAAGAGGGACCCTTTGGGAATCCTTTTCATGGGGGCGATGGAATGGTCAGTCTTGGTTGTCTGCTTGACTGCATCTGGAATCAATGAAGAGGCAAATCTCTGGGTACACTTGTGAGCCACTGTCTTAATTAGGCTGATGGAGATAGAAAGACGCCCTCAGATGCTAGGGGTACGTTCCATTGGCAGCTGAGATAGGAGGAGGCTGAAGGGAATGCTTGTGCCCTCTCTGCCTGCTTTCCTTTGTGTCTTGCTGGCAAGTTCAACTACCCTCTCCGTGAGTTTGCTTACACTGTGGCTGCCTCTGTTGTTGTTGCTGATGGTGCCACCCTTCACTGACATCAGAACCCGCTTTTCTGGGCTTCCTACACGGTCTGAAAACCAATGACTTGCTACAAACACTCAAAACCTTCAACACCAGATTTGAACTTCGAAGACATCCAGCCTCACGGGCTGGGCAGCTGCCCTTCTCACCTTCCATAGTGTGAGAACTACCATTGCTGTCATAGGAGCACCCTGACCACATGGCATAAGCCAATTTAATAACCGCTTCCTTTAATACAGATTCATTCTAACAGTTTTGTTCCTCCCGAGAACCAGTTTTACATTTGGGGTCAATATGCAGACACTAGAAGAATAGGTTTCTAATTTCTTTTGAAGAAATAT
Source organism: Microtus pennsylvanicus (assembly GCF_037038515.1). Classification (NCBI taxonomy): domain Eukaryota; kingdom Metazoa; phylum Chordata; class Mammalia; order Rodentia; family Cricetidae; genus Microtus; species Microtus pennsylvanicus. The sequence goes on along the minus strand of NC_134601.1, from coordinate 132,652,784 downwards.
TTCACTGACTCTTGATAAATTCTGAAGTTCTATTCCTAGCTATGATTTATTTGGAAAAATGTTATTTTTTTTTTAAAAAAAGAAAAGTGGTATATCTGAGATGGCCCAGTCTCTCCCTATGATTTGCATGCCATCTCTATGGCTTGGGATGCTTGCTAGGAGCAGCTGCCTAGCAACAGATTATGGCTGTCAGTGCTCATCCCACCCCTTCCATTCAGATGACAAGAAGCACCAGGATCACTACATCCAAAACATGGTTGTGCCATATTAATTGTCTGTTTCTCCCTCTCTGCCTTATAAATAAAGGAAAATACAGGGGTGGTCTAGAGAAAGTGTGGTGTCCACCAGCAGGCAAGAATAATACTTTTGGTTTCAGGGAACAAGAATTAAAATCTGCTGTGTTACCCTAGTGAAGTTGTGTCATGTTTTTATCTTGTTTGCTGCTTTTTGTTTTTTTGAGAGAGTATTTCTCTGTGTAGTTTCGGCTGTCCTGGAAGCAGCTCTGTAGACCAGGCTGGCTTAGAACTCAGAGATCCGCCTGCCTCTGCCTCCCAAGGGCTGGGATTAAAGGCTTGGCCCGCCACCACCCATCCTTTCTCTTTTTTTAAAGTTGTGTTGTGTTTTATCTGCTATAATAGTGCATCTGTTACCTTAACCAGTATAGGGAAGTAGCAGAGATTTTTTTCCAAACAATCATTAATTTCATACCTAATTCATAATCTTGGATTTTGCCTCTCCAAACCTTCTAACTTTGAAACACATTTCAGAAAACCATTCAGAGGAGCTACTGGGGGAGACACCGGACCAATAGGAGGGGGGCAGGCAGGTGGGAGAGAATAGTGGAAAAGAGGATTAATAAAATGAATTACATGTAAAAACAATATAATGAAGTCTACTACTTTGTATGCTGGTTTTAAAATCCTAATAATAAAAATTGAAACTGTAGAAACAGTTGTTGGGCTGATGGTGGGGGATTACTTTACCAAGCTCTCAATTTGACCTGTGCGGTTTCCATTAAGGTTGCCTTCTAGGAAAGGTCATAGGTGATCCAATACTAGACCCCAGTAGGGCTCTGTTCAGATATTTTTTGCCTGGAAAATATTTGGTATGGACACATGTTGATAGGAGATTAAAACTGCAACTCAAAGGTAGAAAACTAACAGCATATGTGAAACAGGAGGACCACTCTGGAGAAACAAAGCTCATAAATAGAAGAGCGATACACTGAAAAGCAGCTGGGGGGGTTAAATGCAGCGGTGGTAAAGGCCTGAATCTCAAAGGGTTGAGACACACACTTAAGGAGATGATTAACAACCTTAGCCATCAGGGAAACGCAAATCAGAACGACTCCAGTCGGTCTGTAGCTAAGGCCTGGAAGGGTTGTACAAGTATTTTGCCCAGGGTGGGGTGAGCATGCAAAGTAAACCAGAAGCACGTGCTGGAAATGGTTCCCACTGAAGAGGGATCACAGGCCGACTCTGCTTCAGGACGGTACTGTTTCAGACAGCCCGGGGAGCTGCCAGGAGCCTTTGAACCAGCTCTCAGGCCTGGTGCCTTTGCTGCTCCTTGTTCTTGCTCTTTCAGTGTCTTGCTAAATATGATCTATACATTCTACTTGTCCCTCCCAATTTTTCTTCTTTTAGACCTAATACTTGGGTGTTAGGCAAAGACCAGTGGGATATTTCTCAATTTATTCTGGTAGGAAAGATGCTATGTGTAATTAAAAGCAAATTTCATTGAGGGTAAGGGATTTTGACTGCCCAGAGAAAGGAGTCTCTCTCTCTATTAGCATGGACTAGACTCCTTTTGTTTCATCTGTGGTTTGGGGTCCTGTAAAAAGGATGCGCACCTGATAGGCATTAATGAGGGTTCTTCAAAATAAGAGCAAGGTGTTGGAATTGGAGAGGACACTGTGTTGGTGTCTACAAGGACTTTATTTTGATGAACACCTACAACAAATTTCAGTTGCACATAGCAAATTACTCTAGCTATTATAACATCATATACATTCAACACAAATCATCCGGTACTGTGGGTCATGGGCAGCCTAAAAGAGCAGGCGCGAAGCTTGGGAGTGATTAGTAGGCCAGCTAAAAGCTGTCACAGCAGGGTGGCTGCTGCTCCACCACCATCAGGAAGCAGATGCTCCTCTCCGGACAGCTGTGTGCAGGATGAGATAATCTAAGCCTAAAGCCTGAGATTAGAATCTTCTGCGACAGCTTTTGACTTGAGGCGCATATTGCCTCAGCTGTGATATGGAGACGTGGAAGCTGCCATATCTGTTGTTTCAGAACCACAGCAGCAAGATGGGAGGCTCTCCTATTGCCTCCTTTCTCTCCACTTGACTGTATTTTGAAAGGCAATTTTCACATGAGTGTACCTGATTAGTAGAACCCAAATTACATACACTCTTTTTTTTTCAGAGAAGTCATAGAGCCTCTGGCTTTGAAGCCTCTATCATAAAGGAAGGTGCACTGTAAATGATTAGAAGAGATGTTTATCAAGCCAGTTGCAGAGTTTACAACCAATCATTATTCCCTGTTCAGAAAATGGCTTGCATCCCTGACCCTGACACACTGAGACCAGTCTTTCATGATGCAAAACAGGTCCAATTAGATAAAAGCTTCAATTTTGAAGCAAAGCAAATAGTAGCAAGATAATATCACTGGCCTGAGAGACATTATGCTTAATAAAACCTGCACTGATGGACGTGATAAAGGTAATCAAAAATATAGCAAGCTTGGATATATAGAGTGAGGGAATATTTCTGAGAAAGAAACTAAAGTTTGAAAATACAAATTCTGAGAAAAAATGCAATAACAAGTCGTGAAAACGATGTGTTTTTAAAGCAGAAAATATGCACACCATATTGCATATAGCATGTTTATCTGTGGTGGAGGCAGAGGAATGATAACAAAGAAAACAAAATAGCCGAGTGTGGTGGTGCACTTCTGTAATCACAGTACTTTAGAAGTGGAGGCAGGAGAATTGTGGTTTGAAGCAAGCCAGGGTTATATAGTGAGATCTCATTTCTCTCTCTCTCTCTCTCTCTCTCTCTCTCTCTCACACACACACACACACACACACACACACACACACACCCACCCACCAAAAAAGAAAAGTAAGATAAAAGAAAAGGAAACTAGCCCGTGCTGATTGAGGCTAAAAATATACCATAATCTTTGTAGTATGAATAACTCAACTCGTGATTTTGAAACAGTTAATTCAAATATAAAATGTTACTGAGAGTAGAGTTTCTGCACAGCAAAAGAAACAGTGAACATAATGAAAAGGCAACTTGTGGAAAGGAGAAATATTTGTAAACCATGTATCAGATGAGAGGTTAATATACAAAAATATAAGAAACACATATAACTCAACAGTGAAACAATAAAAAGACCAGATAACTGGCTTCAAAATTCGGCAGAGTTTGCTTGAATAGACATTTTCAAAAGAAGACACTAATGGCCAACATGTATTTAAAGGAGAAGCAAGGAAAGGAGAATCAGAAAAAAAACAAAACTTTTACCGGAACAAAATGTAATACTATATATGATAATTAAAAATAAATCAAGATTCAAAAACACTGATGACAATTTATGCTGGAGAGGTTGTGGGGAAAAGGGAACACTTCTGCATAGCTGGTGGGAGTGCAAACTGGTACAGCCACTTTGGAAATCACTATGGCGATTTCTCAGAAAATTAGGAAAAAAAACCTTCCTCAAGTCCCGACAATACCACTTTTGGTATATACCCAAAGGATGCTCAATCATACCGCAAGGACATGTGCTCAACTATGTTTATAGCAGCATTATTTGTCATAGCCAGAACCTGGAAACAACCTAAATGCCCCTTGACCAAAGAATGGATAAAGGAAATGTGGTACATTTACACAATGGAGTACTACACAGCAGAAAAAAAGGAAATCTTGATATTTGCGGGCAAGTGGATGGATCTAGAAAACATATTTAGTGAAGTAACCCAAACCCAGAAAGACAAATATCATATGTACTCACTCATAAATGGCTTTTAGACAAAAAGCAAAGAAAAACCAGCCTACAATTCACAATCCCAGAGAAACTAGACAACAAAGAAGACCATAAGAGAGACATACATGGATTTAATCTACATGGGAATTAGAAAAAGGCAAAATTTCCTGAGAAAATTGGGAGCATGGGGATCATGGGAGAGGGTAAAAGGGGAGTGGAGAAAAATCAAATCCACATTGAAATATCACACCTCTTTTAATAAGATGCTCATTATCAGGGATGTGAAAATCACTAAGACCCTAGTATGTTGTTGGTATAAATGATAGAGCTTTTATGGAAAACAGCAGGGAAATGTCTCCAAAAGTTAAATGTATGCTTTATTGCTCACTCTTTCCATTTTGTAGTCAGTTCCCTCTCTAGTTTCATAGTCTATATACACTCTCATCTCCACAACATACAAATAACATTAAAAGCTAGGATTTGTATGAGTCTGGGTCACTGGATTAACATTATACTTTCCAGATCCATCCATTTTCCTGCAAATTTCATTTTTTTAACAGTTGAGAGGGCAGAAGAGTGCCAAAGAGGACAGGGGGGATTAGAAGTGGAAGAAGAGAATCAACAGAATCACCCTCTGACCTTGAAAACGTTATGAAGCATCACGAGGCATGTTTCATAGTAGCTTTATACATTTCAATACCTTTCAAAAATACTGAAGGCCTGGGAACATGCAGTGATAAAGTACATGCTTAGCATGCTTGAGGTCCTGGATTTAATCCTACGCACCAGAGACAGATAGCCAGCCAGCCAGCCAGCCAGCCAGGCCGGCAGGCAGACTGACAGTCAGAGGGACAGACAGATGAATGGAGAGTCAGACAGCTGGAAGGGTGGTGGACAGACAGACAGGTGGACAGATGGCTGGAGGGCTAGTGGACAGACAAATAGATGCCCAAAGGCACAGACAGATGGGGACGCAGGCACACAGAGTACCATACAACTATAATCCTAGCACTGTGGAGGCTGGGCAGGAAGATCATGAATTGGCAGTTGCATGTCTCAAATAGAAAAAAAATTACTGTGAAGTGTAACAACATGAATGACACTTGAGGACATTATGCTAAGGGTGGCGAGCTGATTCCAAGACAGATACAATATGATTCCACGCATATGTGGATTGCAAAATAACCAAATCAAAGCAGAGAGTAAACAGTAGTTGGCAAGGGCTAGGATGGAGGCAGAAATGCGAAGCTGCTATTCCGGGTGGGTACGGTTCCACAGGGAAATAGGAATACATTTTAGAGACCCACTCTGTAGCACTGTGTAGCATTGTGCCTTTAATTAGCAAGACTATATTGTACATTTAAAAACTGTTATGAGAGTAGATCTCACATTAAATGTCCTTACCACAAAAGAAAAGTAACTGCCGATAGAAGACACTTAGTAAGAACACTTCGAAACAAAGTAGGAATAACCAACTTATTATGTAAATTAGATTTACAATATAAAAGAACAATAAATCACTCCCTAAAATTTGAAATACAATTATTCGCACATATGAACATAAACAGCTGACAAAGTTTAAAACAAGCCTACAGTGTTAGCAATCTGATCAAGTATCTCCAAGTGGAAACTCTAGTAACATTCATACCTTCAATTTTTATTTATTTATTTTTTTCTGAGACAGGGTTTCTCTGTAGCTTTGGAGCCTGTCCTGTAACTAGCTCTTGTAGACCAGGGTGGCCTTGAATTCACAGAGATCCACCTGTCTCTGCCTCCTGAGTGCTGGGATTAAAGGTGTGAGCCACCATCTTCCAGACTATACCCTCAATTTTGACACAGCATTATAAGGTATCAAAATGACCCCAGAGACTGACACAAAGCTGTGCCAATGAACAACTTATCGAACGGCAAAGAGATATAGAATGCAAAGACATTGAAAGATTTTTAAAATTTCCCAAGCAGGGAAGGCAGAACAGTAGCAATTGTTACTCAGGAGCAGAAACTGTTGCTGCAGGCATCTGTTTTCAGCCCACATAGGAACTCAGAAAGGTTGATGAAAATATGAAAGTCAAGAGACAAAATAATACAGCCCACCTTCAAATGAGCTAAAATACTTAAAAAGCTACAAGAAGAAGATTTGGTTTTGGGTTTTGAAGAAAACAATTTTCTCAAATTAACAAAATCATTGCAAACTGGCCTCGAAGGTATTCAAATTTACTGAAAGAGTGTTTATTGATCAGAAACATTTCATTTTATATAATTTAAAATTTTCGCACATTCGCATACAGCCCAATGGCTACAGTGAAAACGTCTTCCTTCACAATTCCTCTCTCTCCAATCTGAGGCTCTCACAATGAAGCAATTGCTGAGCAGCTTGGCAGCCATCCCTTAGTGCTTGCTTACCCACTCAAACGGTCCACACATGATCAGCCTGATCCTCTGCTTTTCATGAAATGTTATGGGTTTGCTAAGATTAAAGTTCTCATATCTGCCCTTCCCATCAGCAAGTAGCTTTTGACCCCCAGCAAGGCCCAGTAGAGTCTCCAACAGTGGCTTCCACAACGGAACTGATGATTGGAACTCACAAAGACTGATAGCATGCCAAAGACCTGCTCAAATTTAAGCTAGAAAAAAATCTCAGCAAGGCGGATGGAAGTGGGCACGAAGTCCCACCCATAACCAAGAAACTATTTGCAATTACTACCTGCTGGGAGAGGGAAGATCCTCTTTCTCCATTGGAGTGGCACTGGGTATAACAACCACTCCAGGGAAGGCCTTATGGTTAGTAGTAGTTGGCCAACACAAAATGGATTCCATATTTTTTTGTGTGTGCTTTTTTTGTTGTTGGTATGGTTTGTTGAGTTTTTTTCTTCTTTTTTTTTGATGGAGAGAGAGAGAACACGAAGAAGTGCAAGATGCGTGTGTAAGGAGGTAGGGAAGAATCTGGAAGAATTGGGGAAAGAGAAAGAATATGATCAAATCTATTGTATGAAAAAAATTATCAATATAATAAAAAGGAAATTGGACAGATAGGAAAAATGAAATGAAAATGGACAAAAAGAATGACATACTATTTTATTTTTTTGACATACTATTTTAAATGGAATTTTCATTCAAGCTCTTTCTAAGTTGCAAGTTTTGACATGAAATTTTCTTGCTTGGCCTGTGGAAAGCAAGAAAATCTTGTTGAAGAAAAAGCAACAACAAAACCTAACTATATCTTCCTTGTTTTGAATCCAAACTGCATGTGGTTGTTGCTCTGAATGAAATGTGGAATTTCAATAACTCCTTTGTGTTTTTAGTAACTATTACTTCATAGCAAAAAAAGAGCAACACAGATCAGTTTATATCCTGAGGGCTGCCATTAGTCTTTATGCTAATATGACTTGGAGACTTTTTCCATTATGGAGAAAGGATTGTAGAGACCATCATAACAAACTACTGTGGACCAACAACTCAGTTCCAGTGTTAACAAGACATGACCAATTTTATTTGATTAATTTCTCTAATTACTATACATTAGTTGCTTTTAGTGAATTCATAGACATCATACATATTATTTAACAGCTGACCTGGAAATGTACGGATTCTTTTAAAATGAAACCATCACATTCTTATACACCTAATGTATTAGCATGGATCCAATAATGTCCAAAGTTCCCTATTATATAGTAAGTTTTTGTAGGGAGTTCTTTTGAAATTATAATCTGTAAAAAGCCCAAATGTGGCATAGCCATGTCTCAAATCCACCAGGAGTTTTCTCTATTCATCTTTTTTTTGAAGTCTATTTTTTTGAGACAGGGTTTCTCTGTGTAGCTCTGACTGTTCTGGAACTACTCTGTAGTCTTGAACTCAGAGAGATCCGCCGGCCTCTGCCTCCCAAGTGCTGGGATTAAAGGTGTGCACCATCACCACTGGCATTTTTAAGATTTTTTTAATCAACTAATTTTGACAACTTCAAAGATTGATTTTTGTTTTATTTGTGTGTGTGCGTGTGCACACGCGTGTCACATGGGTACAGTGTATAGGTCCATGAAGTACAGAAGAGGGCATTGGGTCAGCTGGAGCTGGAGTCCTAGACAGTTGTGAGTTGCCTGATAAGGGTTCTGGGAACTAGACTTGGTTCTTCTGGAAGTGCAGGAAGCAGTCTTAACAGCTGAGCTATCTCTTGCCCTGTATATAATCTGTTCTGACTAGTCCCCCCTCATCATTTCTCATCTCCCTCCTGCTTCTGTCAGCCCCAGCCCCTCTCCTCCCTATAAGGCCCTCTCCTATATTAAATTTGTTTTGTTTTGTTTACATATTTAACTAATCTCAGTCGGAGTTCTCTGTAAGAGAGTAGTAGTCAAGCCATAGATAATTGGGGAGAGAAGGCTGTGATGGACATTTATTTGCTGCACAGACTATCAGCATCCTTACATGGACCATTCCTCTGAATTTCACTCCCTAGGGAAGGTACTGCCATTTTCCGTGGGTCTGAGGCTCTGGTACTTGCCATGGCTGGCTCAAATTGACAACTGCCACTTACTCAGGACTTCACACACTCAGGGCTTCCGCTGCTCCCCACAGGATGCCACGATCCCCTCCCTGATCCCCAGTTGACTGGCTCGGTCTTATGAAAGCTCTGTGCATTAGCTCCAGCTGCTGTGAATTAGGGACTGCAATGGCTGTGTCATGACAGAAGATGGCATTTTACAGCCCCTCTCTTCTGGCTCTTACTTTCCACTCCCTTTCCGGCAATGTTCCCTTAGAGGGGGTTAAATGGCTTCTTTAGGGATGGACACTCAACTGTCACTTATTCTCAGCACCTTAAGAGGCTATGCCATAGTTAAGGTATCTATTGCTGTGAAGAGACACCATCACCATGGCTCTCTCATAAAGAAAACATTTAATTGAAATGGCTGGCTTACAGTTTCAGAGGTTCAGTCCATTATCATCATGGTGGGGAGCATGGTGGCAAGCAGGCAGGTATAGTGCTGGAGAAGTAACTGAGAGTCCTACATCTTGCAGGCAACGGGGAGTCACTGGGCAGTACCCTGAGCATAGGAAACCTCAAATCCCACCCCCACAGTGATGCACTTCCTCTAACAAGGCCACACCCACTCCAACAAAGCCACACCTCCTAATAGTGCCACTCTCTATGAGATTGTGGGGGCCAATTACATTCAAACTGTAAGTCTGTGTTCACTGACATTCACTGCAAAGAGAAGCTTCTTCTAATCAAGGCTGAGAGTTAGCATTTGTCTAAGTGTTAAACACAAAAGTATTTTAGAAGGCAGTATGGTGCCATGTTAGTTCAGCCAAACAGCAGTAGTCAGTGCCTCCCACCATGATCAGGACCCACGTTACTCAGCCATGATTGTTACCCAGTTCAGTATAAGGCAAGCACTGCCTCCCACTGAGTGGGCCTCAAATCCAGTCCAGGAGTGGTTGGTGACCTTCATAACAGCCATGCCAGTATTGTTCCACTGGCACACCTTGTCTAACAGGTTGGCATTTGTGATGGTTTGAGTGAAAATTGTCTTTCACAGGCTTAGGAATTTGAACCCTTGGTGATACTGGTTGGGGAGGTTATGTAACCTTTAGGAGGCAGAGCCTTGCTGGAGAAGGTACATCACTGCGGGTAAAGCTTTAAGATCTCACGGCCTTATCCTGTTTCTTGTTTTCTCTCTGTGCTTTGTGTTTGTGGTTGAATATGTATCCTCTCAGCTTTACGCATCAACCACCTCCCGCCATACTTCTCTTAGCACATGAATGAATGCTTCCTCTGGAGCTGTAAGCCCAAATAAACTTTACTTAGAAGTTTCCCTAGTTATGCTATTTTATTACAGCAGCAAATAAAAAAAAACAAAAAACCCTAAAAACAAACAAACAAACAAACAAAAACTGGTGCAATATTGTAGTTCACAGGGTTCACAGGTGATTAAGACTTAAGGATGACTTTTTTTCTCTCAGGAGCCCGCATAGTACCTTCTAGCAGTATGAAAACTAGCTGATAGGGAAGCTTTCAAGCCAGTTTCAGGTGAATTCTCCATAATGTGCAACCAAGATGTATGGTAACTTCAACAGCAGGGTCTTAGCATCTGATTGGTAACCAAGAGTAATGGCAAGAGACTGTATTTTTTTTTTTGGATGGGGCTTCTGGGACTTCCCTGACAAAGAACTCGTAAGGAGGTATCTCAGACTTGTGCAAGAATTTTTGTTTAATATACAATGGCTTCTAGGAGCATCATTATTCAGTCATGTAGGACATTTCCCTTATCACTCTTTTTTAAAGTTATATTTCTTAATTGGTAACAAAGTAGTAGGTTTCTGTACTGTTTTTCTTTTTTTAAATCAACCCGACATAGCTAGTGTTATCTGGGAAGAGAAACCGCAATTTAGAAAGCGCCTCCATCAGGTTGTCTGTAGGCAAGTCGGTGGGACATTTTCATCATTAATGATTGATATGGGATGGCCCACCTCACTGTGGGTGGTACCACTACTCATAAGGTGATCTTGGGGTATATAAGAAAGGAAACTGAGCAAGCCAGTAAACAGCATCCCTTCCTGACCTCTACTTCAGTTCCTGCCTCCAGGTTCCTGCCTTGACTTCCAGCTTTGACTTCACTCAGTGACAGACTATGATCTGAGAGTTGTAAGATGAAATGAATCCTGTCCTCTCTAAGCTGATTTTGGTCATGGTGTTTTATCACAGAAATAGAAACTCCAACGAAGGCATTGCTGATTTTTTTTCTTTTGGATTACCTATCTCTTGGTTTGAAGTCACCCGCCATAGTTATATTAAGGTCAGTCTTTACTTCCAGTAACCTCCCTATACCATAATATAGTTTAAGAAGAAAACCAACTAAGTATGTAGAACAAGGAAAGAATACTGTTGAAAGCTGCAAGAGAGAAAACATCAAGGCACAGGTATAGGCAAATCTATCAGGATAATAGCATATTAGAGGGTCAACAGACACTCTAAAATATAAGATGACATGAAACAATATATTTCAAGCCCTGAAAGATAACTTCTAGCAAAATTACTAAGTTCATCAAAACTGCCCTTAATAATAAATGAAGAAAGGAAACCATGCTATGATAAACACAAAGGAATTGATGACTACTAAGCTACTGAACATGCAGCAATAATCAGTTGAAATAATACCCTCCCCACTGCAATATCTTTTGAGAAATAAAGAAATGAGGGTAGTATGATGTATACTGGAATAATAGTTACTAACGACAGACATGAAAGTAAGCTGAGCAGAACCAGTTATCAGTACAAGGACAATAGAGCAGAAATAAGTAAAAAAAATAAGCAAAAGAAGGAACAAGAGAGAAGAAGGACGGAGATAAGGCAGTTCAAGCTAAGGATAAGTGAGCAAAGAAAAAGGGAAAATGAATGCAAACAGACAACCTAAAACAAATCCAGCACCGAGAGGCTGAGACTGGGAAGGTTATAGTCCCAGGCCAACCTGCGCCCATTGAGAACCTGTTGAGGGTGGAAAGGTGCACATGGGAGAACCTTGATTCACAAATTTAATATAAAGGGAAGCAAAAATGTGAAGAAAATGAACAGGAGGAAAAACGAAGCAGAATAGCTGGGGAAAGTGATACATGTCTGTGATTCTACCATTTTAGGAAGTGGGGGCATATGATCAGAAATTCACAGTCACCCTTGAATACACACGAAGCCTGAAGCTGTTGTGAGCTGCATCACAAAAGCTAAGCAAAACAAGAAAATGAATTAAAATGTATATATATTTGAACTGCTTTATCTGATTTAATCTGTCAGAACTAAACAGCTTCTAAAAGACCAATAAGAAAAGAAAGAAAATCCATCAAAGAAGAAAATAAAATGAGAGTACAAATAAAAAACTTAATTAAAAGTAGCCGGGTGGTGGTGGTGCACGCCTTTAATCCCAGCACTTTGGAGGCAGAGGCAGGCGGACCTTTGTGAGTTTGAGTCGAGCCAAGTCTACATCGTCACCTCCAGAATAGCCAGGGCTATATAGAGAGACCTTATCTCAACCCCAAGCCCCAAAACCCAACTTCTTACTTAAAATAAAAATAGAGAAGGCACTTGCGGCAGGGAGTGGAGAGAGGTGGAGAGTCTTAAGGCCACCCCGCTTTTCTTTTCCTGGCTATTTGGGTTATGCTCTACCAGAGAGCAGATTATGTGTGTATGTTGTCCTGCTGTTTGAATGCCAGAATCATTGCCTTTATAAGGTTGTTTTTTTCCCCAGCAGACTTTGTTTTTAGGTCATGGAGCACCGGTGCACTGATCAGCCCTTGGTTACTCTCCTATGTGAAGGGCTAACTGCTTTTATTTACAAGTGAGGATCTCCTCCCTTCTATCCACCAGGTGTTGAGTGACATAGTCCTCATATGCCACCAGACCATCTGCCTTCTTAGACTCCACCATAGTCAAGTTTATGTGTGGTTAGAACTTTCAAGAAGCAGCTAACAAGACAGGATCAGACCTGTCTGAAACTGTCTGGGGCAACGGCCTGTAGGTGACAAAGAGGAAGAAGTAAGTAGAGAGGAACCTTTGTCCTACAAAGCTGTGAGGAGCAAGGAGAAAGGAAGTAGGACTTCCGTGGAAGTGTCCTGGTCCTTAACACCGTTCAAAGAAAATCTCAGGCAGAAAATTGGTGTCCCACAACAGCAAAAGTATGGAATCAGGTTTAGATGTCCATGAGCATCTAGTGAATGAACGGATAATGAAAATAAGGCACGTTTACTCAACGGAATTTAATTTGAACACAAAGAAAAGTGAAATCGCGAAAATTGGCATAAGTGAAAAATATTATACTAGGTAAGGTAATTCAGATCAGAAAGACAAACACTGCATGCCTTTTTTCATATGTGGATCTTAGCTTCTAACTTCTGAATATGTGCATTTATGGGGAAGTGGGTGTGTGTAGAGCTCAGAGAAGGAGAAAGGAGCGCACAAGATGAGAAAAATGCATGTGAAGGGAGAAAAGTGGGTGGGGGGGAAGGTTTAAGTGAGGAGTGGGATCAAGGAGATAGGGGAGAGAAGAGGGTGGGGAAAAATTCAAACAGAAGTAATACAGACAATTGTTAATGGTGGCATGGTCACATTGTTACTGGTAACCAGTTACATGGCAAGATCCTGTTGCTGAAGATGCTACATGCGCTAGTCACAAAGGCTCCTCTCTACTTACTTCAAGCAGAACCAAACTAGTAGTCCTTACTGCTGAACAGCTCTCATCATGCCAGAAGATGGAGTATTGGTTGCTGGAAGCGAATTCTCATTAATAATTTTACGCAGCTGTGGACCCTGTGTGCAACAATACAATACAGACAAGATGACTACCCTGGTATGATCGTGGGGAGTCTGTTACGGGGGTAGCCAGACACTTTTGAACTGGATTTGAGGCCCTTTCCACAGGAGGGAATTCACACCTGGTATTAGCAATCTAGCTGAAAGCTATGGAGGTCTTAAGTGCTAGTTTCTGCTTTACTAAATGAACATGGCATACCTGTCAAATTGCCTTCTGAATAACACTGTTTCTATCTATAGAGCTGTGCTGCTTATCTCTGGAGAAGCTTCTTTTTGCAGTAGTCAGTGGTAAATGCAGAGACTTAAAACTACTCAAAATGATGAGAATAAGGGAAGTTGGATTCTCAACAATAAATAGGACATCTACATCACATCTTTTAGGCTCACAGAACACAACAGAAGAAAAAATGGAAAGGATGTGAGAGCCAGAAGCAGGAGATAATGATTTTCAGGCCTGCCACGATTTGAGCTCTCTTCTTGAGCTCACAGCAGCGGGGACTGCTTTCATGAGATCTACCTAAGATGGTCACAAAACCCTGCCACAGAAGGGAGAGATTCCTCTCTGAAGATTCGCAGGCAATTAACAGTTGATGCCGGGGAGGAAAGACATTTTCTTCAGTGGTGTAGCCACCGGTAAGGTGTCTGTGCTCTGGTGACAAACTCTCACCGATGCTCCTGTAAACAGCTCACTGGGCCATACATATAAGATAAATGAAAATATAAGGGGGATAGTTGGGAGGAGGAAGGAGATTAGCAGGGTGGGATGGGGACAAGAGGGGGTAATATATGCATACTTGGAATATGATCAAATATATTATGTATAGGCAGGAAATTTTTATAATGAAACTCAGGTGCACATTTAATTAGCACATGTTAATATTGATTTTTATTAATTAAATGTATTAATTTATTTTACATTCTAACTGCAGTTTCCCTTTTCCCCTTCTCCTCCACTTCCCTCCCCTACCTATTCCCCCACCTCCCCAATCCACTCCTCCTCTGTTTCTGTTCAGAAAGAGGCAGGCCTCCCATGAGTATCAACAAAGCATGGCACATCAAGTTGAAGTAGGACTAAGCTTCTCCCCTGTAGTAAGGCTGGGCAAGGCAACCCAATAGAGGAATAGGATCCCAATAGACAGAAACATTAGGGACAGCCCCCGCTCCCTCCCTAGGAGTCCCACAAGCAGACCAAGCTACACAACTGTCATACATATGCAGAGGGCCTAGGTCAGTCCCATGCAGACTCCCTGTTTGTCTGTCTAGAGTCTGTGAGCTCCTATGAGCCCAGGTTAGTTGTTTCTGGGGGTCCCTTGTGATATCCTTGACCCCCCGATTTGTACAATCCTTCCCCTCTTCAGCAGGATTCCCTGAGTTTGACCTAATGTTTGGACTGTGGGTCTCTGCATCTGTTTCCATCAGTTGTTGGATGAAGCCTCTCTGATGACAGTTTGGCTAGGCGCCAATCTTTGAGTATAGCAGAATATCCTTAGGAATCACTCCAATGACATTTCTTTCCTTCAGTCTTGTTTTGCTCTATCAAAGGTCTCTGGGTCATCCAGTCTCCGGGTTCTGGCACTCCAGGCGGTATCAGTGGATGGCTTACTCTTCGCGAGATGGGTTTCAGGTTGTACCAGTCTTTGGTTGGCCTCTCATACAATCTCTGTGTCACCCTTATTTCCTGCATGTCCCATAAGCAGTACAGACTGCAGGCCAAAGGTTGTATGGCTGGGCCAGTGTTCCAGTCCCTACATTTGAAGTGTGCTTCATTACAGGAGCTGGCCAGTTCAGGTTATGCATCCATGATTACTAGGAGTCTTAGGTGGGATCATCCCTGTAGATTCCTGGGAGTTTCCCTTGCACCAGGTTTTTACTGGACCCCAAATGCCCCCCCCTTTTCAATAGTCTCTCACCATTCATCCACTCCTCAACCTGGTCCCTCATGTTCCCATCTCCTCCTGCCCCCAGTCCACCCTCAGATCTCTTCTATTTCCCCTTCTCCAGGAGATCTATGCACGCTACCTTTGGGTCCTCCTTGTTCCCTAGTCTCTTTGGGTCTGTGGATTGTAGCATGGTTATCCTTTACTTTACAGCTAATTTCCACTTAGAAGTGAGTACATTTCATGTTTGTTTTTAGGTCTGGGTTGCCTCACTCGGGATGACTTTTTTTTTTTTACTGGTTCCATCCATTTGACTTCAAATTTAATGATGTCATTGTTTTTAATATTTGAGTAATACTCCATTGTGTAAAGGCACCACATTTTCTTTATCCATTCCTTAGTTGAGGGCCATCTAACTTGTTTTCAGGTTGTGGTTATTACAAATAAACTTGCTATGAACACAGTTACGCACGTTTTCTTGTGATATGATTGAGCATCCTTTGGGTAAATGCCTAAGATTGGTATAGCCAGTCTTGAGGTAGACTGATTTCCAATTATCTGAGAAATCACCGTATTGATTTCAAAAGTGGTTGTAAAAGTCTTCACTCCCACCAGCAATAGAAGAGTGTTCCCCTTGCTCCACATCCTCTCCAGCATTGTTTATCATTTGTGTTTTTGATCTTAGCCATTCTGATAGGTGTAAGATGGAATCTCAGAAAAAGAGACACAGACACAAGGGGAAAATGACATATGACCACGGAAGCAGAGGTGAAAACGGTGTGTCCATAGAGCATGAATGCCTAGGACTGCTCAAAACACCAGAATCGAAGAGAAATGCATGAAACATATTGTTCCCTGCTTTCAGAGAGATTATAATCTAGCACTTGTAGTACTCAACCTGTGAGTCTTGACCCCTTTGGGGTTCACATTATCAGATATTTACAATATGACTCATAACAGTGCAACATTACAGTTAAGAAGTAGCAATAAAATAGTTTATTTTGTTTGAGTGAGCACAATATGAGGAACTATATTAAAGGGTCGCAGCATTAGGAAGATTGAAAACCAGTGATCTACTACCATCTTGCTTTGTCTAGTCTCCAGAATTGAGAACAAATTTCTGTTGTTTAAAGCCATCATTTTTGATATGTTTTTTTTTCTCACAGAAGACCTAAGAAACTAAGAGATTCTCTCTATGTTATGTATATATGTGCATGCATGTACAGGTGCGTATGTGTGCAATGAATGTGGAGAACAGAGGTGTATGTTTTTTATACAAAGGGTCATCTTATCTGCATAACTTGATTTCTCCTGTGGTTAGGAGCTAGTTTTCTCCTAAGATTAGTTAGGGAATAATGATAAATAAGTAAGACATACACATCGATATCTGTATAGCTATCTCTGTGGAAACAATGGGGGCTTTTCCAACTATTTTTTTACTCAATAAACAGCCGTAGGTTATCGTTAGTACAGCGGACTTTATGGACAAATTGCAAGCTCAAATTGAAGCAGAAATAACAGAGTCCTCCTTCGACCAAGTCCTCTGTGGTTTCTGAATAATCATAGGGCAGCGCTTGTGGATGGACTCTGATAATAGCTCTGTTTCTGAGGTGAAAATTTCTGTTACTTCCCTCATTTCTTCTGTGGCACCAGTGTCAATAGGAATTGTTTCTGTTGTAGTTTGAGGTAGCCCTGGTCTTTATATGATTTGAACTCTGGAATGAGTACATGAATCCTCTTAGGGATTTTTTGTTTTACTACCCAATTGTCTCCTTCAGAAGAATTAATTGTGTAGCGGCAGATTTTCCTTTTTCTATACCATATGATAAAGGTGGACAACACTGGTAAGTTAGAGAAAACCAAAGACCCTGGGGGTTCTGAAGTCACGAACACTTTAAGTACAACTTAATCTTTTTTTTTTTTTACACAAGTTAATCTTAATGTAGTTTGACATTTGTAAGGGTGGAATGATCGGATGTCTGGGAATTCTTGCCTCAGAATGAAAACAGCTTCCCTTTCTTCTTATATGCGGTATCTCCTATGTGGAGTTAATAGCAGGCAGACACATTGTATTCTAGTCATGCTTCAGGACCTGGTCTTCAAAAATGACAGGTGAGGTTATATGTATTTTTTTTAGTGTGAACTGTGCCATTGAATTGGATGTGGGTCCAAAAGAGAATCAGCCAAACTGGTACTTTCCCCCACTGATGTACTGCTCTTTAGGCAATCAGATGAAATTATTAACTCATTTTCAAAACTTAGCATGCCAAGTAGTGAGTTTCATGATGTTATTTTTATACAGATACTTTGTATCTGTTGCTCTTCCCTAATTCCCACCTCTGCTCCCCTCCTCCCCACAATAATCTCCCTCTTGCTTTTGTCACAAGCATTCTGTTAGTCTTCTCTTCCCCTTGAGTCTTCTTCTTCTGATCTCATGCTAACTTTAATGGCATATACCTATTCCCACCATTTATTAACATATTTAAAAAATCTTGGCCTGTATATGAGAGAAAATATATGGTATTTGTCTTTCTGAGTGACTTTACTTGATGTAATAATTTCTAGTGCCACTCCCTTTCCTGTTATGATTTCATTTTTCCCTATGACTGAACCAAATCCTACTGTGTGCATGAATCATATATTCCTTACCCATTTGTCTGTTGGAGGCCATCTAGACTGGTTCCATTTCCTATCGGTTGTGAATCGTGCAGCCATAAGCATGCGTAGTGCTTGATCACATTGACACGAGTTCTTCCTCACCTAGTCCATTCAAAAATTAAAGCATCTGGGTTTCTAGGTAATTCATGATCTAGTCGGGCTGACACTTTAACATAGCCGTTGCAGCTATCAAAATTTTTGTTTTATAGATAAATTCTAGAAATAAATTAAAACAAACATTTTCTTGTGTTTTCTTTCTTTTGTTGTTTGTTGTTTCTTTGTTCTGAGACAGAGTTTTACTATGTAGCCCTGGCTGGCCTGGGGCTCACTTTGTAGACCAGGCTGGCTTCAAACTCATGGAGATCCGCCTGCCTCTGCCTCTTGAGTGCTGGGATTAAAAGTGTGTGCCACCACTCCCAGCAATAGTAAACTAATTTTTTTGGCTTTTAAATATATTTGGTTGTAATAATTGAGAAACAATATTGTCCATATTTCACTTATTGGGCTGTCAGTTTTTAAGTGTGGTTTTGGAAAGGTTATTGCCATCTCTGGTTTGATCCTAACTGAGTGGAACACCCTTGTGATGACTAACAAAATGGCTTCCAAGTGAGTCTCCTGAAGAACTCTCTCATGGTTTACCATACCTTCTGATTTTTCACATGCTCCTCATGTGTTCTCTGACTGTCTACATATCCCTCTATCAATTGTCTGAGCACAAAAGCCTAACAAATTTCCCCCTCTCCAGTGCTTTGTCACTCCTATCCTTATCTCCCCTCAATCAGCCATTTGGAAAACTTTTCTGTTCTTAGGACATCATCCCTGACATGGGAAACTTCCCTGGGATGACCTCTGTGATAAGTGTTCAGCTTCCTTCAGGCTAAGTGGGTGGCTGAGAAGATCAAGTTTCTGTGAGTTTCTCAAGCTTTCTGTCCCTCTCTCCTGCAAGTTGTTTCCCTCGCTTCCTTTGTTTTGAAGGTCTCCTTGGTCAACATGCCCTTTTAGTGGACCTTGTATGAGGAAAGACAGACCATAAAGGCTGGGTTTGTCTCTTGGCCTCTCTGAATGGCTAGTCACTGCAGACAGATTCCTTCCATTGATTTCTTAGAATGGAGCCACTGGTGAGTCACCGCGACTCTTCTTCCCACCACTTCCCCTCTGTGTGTTAGAATCACTACCTTCCGACCTTTAGAAGGGAAATTGATTGGCCTGCCGCTTCCATCAGTACACAGAAACGAGTCCCCCCGCCCCCTTCAATACATGCATACTCTACCTGATGCAAGGGAACATGTTGTCACAGATGCGAAGAATATGATTTCCTTCTGCTGTTAATGCTCTGCTAGGAATAACAACATCTTTAGCCAACAGAACATAGTTTCAGAATCTTCTGCCGAAAATTCCTCCAGTATAGTAGATTTACCCCCATGCTTCATTTCTTGGCAGTAGATTTTTCTGGTATTGTTTAGAGCTCTCCAGATTTGTACTGACAACAGGGCCATGTCTTTCCAATTCTGTGAGGGTTGCTGCCTGGCATATCTGTCAAATGAGAGTTTGCCTAACTCCAATCTTCCACCATTATGTCCACTCAGTCATCGCCCAAGACTAGTTGGTAGCAATGCAATTCTCACATTTTAAAAAGTTAGAGTCGCAGGGGCAGCTGTGATTATAGAAAGAGCAGCTCCTCAGTCCATTCCACTGACCACCAGTTCTTCATAGGCGGGCTGAATAGCATGCCCAAGTGCACCTGTGGCATAATTTCATAAGACCACGCCCCCCGTTCATCTTTCCGGCAGGGCCACTTAATGAACGGCAGATGGTGCATCTTCATGGTTAGTGAGAAAGTGATGTTACCAATAGAGTTAATATGGGTTATAGGAATAAAGTCATCAGAATAGGAAATGACGTGAAATGAGCATGCCACAGTTTAAGGGTTCTACTCTGAAAAGGGTGTGGTAGTTATTGATCCAAATCTTTCTGATCTAATGTGGGGGATCTTATATGGGAGGAATGTGATGTTTGCTTCTTGGCCCAAGATGCAGTGGGGGTGGTCTTGAAAAGGTTGTTGCCATACTTGCTTTATGAAGCGGAGAACGAGAGATTTGGTCAGAAATTGTCAAGTTGTGAGAAGAAATTATGGTTATTCTGGTCTGAAAATGTTTGGAGACTTGGAGCGAGAGAGTTCTCATCTGGCAGACACTGTCTTCCTCAGGAAAAGTAGATAAATCGATTCCTGGTCAATGTTAACAAAAATAACACCAAAGTACAACCTTTCTTAACCTCGTGACCTGTTTCTCTGCCCATGATTCTTCCTTCTCTTATGGCCAGCTGTTAGTGACTACTGAAGAATTCAGAATTCATCATACTCCCCACCCCTCAGTCAATCTATGTCAAAAACCAATCTTCCCTGTAAATGGCCACTTGGCTGTATAGAGCATAGCCATTATTAGCCCTTATGGGAATGACCTGTATAGCCTCTGCCTCCTCCATGCCTGAAGGCAAAAGATATATCTAGAGTGTATGCCACATCTAGATATTTCCACTGTTTCCTGGAAGAACGGCCGGTCAACCCCTTGTCATGGTGTGCAAGGTCCTCTGTGATCTGGATCTAGCTTATGGATTCAGACTTCTTTTCTATTTTTCCTTTTCATTGGCAATATTGGTCTACTAGCAGTTTCTTAGAACAAACTCATTGAGGTCTCCTGTAGCTATGAGATTTGACGTGCATCCCTCTCTGCCTGAAATAAGTTTCCCCGAAGACCTCGCTTGTCTTCCTCACAAACGTAAACCTTTTCTCATGGTCATATGTCAAATACTAGTTATCCATTGAGCCTTCTTCATAGTCCAGCCTGACTCATTCCTTCCTTCTTCCCCTCTTAAGCTTGATGCCATATGTTGAACGTCTTGTAGAAAAATTGGATTCATGAGTTAACTACCCATTTACTTTCCCCTGGGTGGACATTAAAGTGAATTGCACACTCTGTAAATCAAACTCTTGTAACATGAAGGGAAACCTACATGCTGTGTCCATGAAAAAGTGACCAACAGAAATGCCTTAGTCACCATCTCAGACACATTCCTTTACTCCCAGCTACTGGTATGAAAGTCTTCTATTTTCATTAGTCACATAAATAATGAATTAGAAGCCAAAAATCTTCAATAATGAGGAGGACCAGAAACAGGATGCTGTCATAGTGTGAGCCTTTATGAAGTGAGATCCTTTCCCATCCTGACCCCGCATACAAACCTTATGGGGATATTTGGCAGGTTCCAGAAAAAAAAATTGATTTCATAAGGGATAGGTTTCCTACTTTTTAAATTCTTCTGGTCATAATGATTGTGTTTATCTAGATGCAACATTAAAACATGAATTTATAATTCACTTTTCTGAGTAGTAGAAGTCACTTTGAACACAAAACATCTCCTAGGGACCCATAGGCCACCCCCACCAGGGAAGCAGGTGGGCTAATTGCAGATCTTCACCCCTTCATCTCGTCCAATATCCAAGCCTCATTCGCTACCCCAACTACAGGCAACCCAGGGAACCCACAGGCCACGCTGATCAGGGAGGCAAGTAGACTAACTGAAGATTCGCATCTTTCCCTCTGTTCCTCCAACTCTAATCCCCCAGTCTCATCAGCAGACCTCCTGCTGTGGCCTCTCTTCACTCTTTACCCCCATCCGCAGGGGTCTCACTAAGCAGATCCTAGTGGAACAACCTGTTTTCCTCCCTCCTGTGAACCCCCTCAGTACCTCGAGCCAACCCCCATCCCAAAGTCTTAGGTCTCAATACCCAGAAACGCATTTTACCCAGAACCCCCAGTGGCCATGTCTATCAGGACCCTAGAGGAATTTCCTACCAGGAAACACATAGACATTCAGAGAGGGCAACAGAAATCAAGGAACAGAGCACACACCCAACAAAGACAAGACCAGATATCAGCACCTAGAATTACAATCTTTGAAATTCCAGATTTCCACATGCTAGCATAAAAACACAACCCAAAGAGCCAGGACAATATTTCTCCACCAGATCCCAGAAACCCTACCATAGAGGACCCTGAGTATTCCAACACAGTTGAAACACAAGAAAAAGACCTTAAAACAGACTTCATTAATATAATAGCGGCCCTTAAAAAGGAAATGAATAAATCCATTAAAGAAATCTATGAAAACACAAAGAAATAGTGAAAGGAAAGGAATAAACTTTTCAAGACTGGAAAGTGGAAATAGAATCATTAAAGGAAATCCAAACTGAGGGAAATCTAGAAATGAAAAAAGTTAGGAATCTCAACAGAAACCTCTGAGGCAAACTTCACCATCAGAACATAACAGATGGAAGAGAATCTCACATATTAATGACACAATGGAAAAAATGGATATCTTGGTCAAGAAAATATTAAACCTAAAGAAAAAATTTTGGCATAAAATATTCAGAAAATCTGGGACACTATGGAAAGACCAAATCTAAGTATTAGGAATAGAGAAAGGAGAAGAAACACAGGTCAAAGGCACAGAAAATATTTTGAACAAAATGATAGAGGAAGAGTTCCCAACCTAAAGAAGAAGATGCCTATCAAAGTGCAAGAAGTACACAGGATATCAGATTGGAAGAGAAAAAAGTCCTCTCTCATCACATAATAAAACACAAAATGTATAAAACGGTGACAACAAAAAAGAATGTTAAAACTTGCAAGGGACAAATAATAAGTAACATACAAAAGCAGACCTAATACCTCACTTCTCAGTGGAGACTCTAAATGCCAGAAGGTCCTAGACAGATGTGCTGCAGATTCTAAGAGACAGCAGGTGACAGTCCAGACTACTATACCCAGTAAAACTTTCAATTGTCATAGATCGATAAAATAAGGCATTCTATGATAATATCAAATTTAAGCAATACCTACCTACAAACCCAACTGTACAAAAGGTGCTAAAAGGAACACTACAACCTAAGGAGGTTAACCAAATCCAGGGAAACGCAGGGAATATATAGTCCCAGACCAGGAAAATCAAACGAGGAGAAACACATATACACACCACCACTAATAGCACCACCACCACCATAGGAATCAGCGATCACTGGCCATTTACTCTCAACATCAATAATCTCAATTCCACAATAAAAGGAACAAAATAACAATACTGGATATGAAAATAGGATCCATCCCTCTCCTGCATCCAAAAGACACTCCTCAGCATCAAGGAGAGACATCACCTCAGGGTAAAGGATTGGAAAAAGATATTCCAAGCAAACAGACTTAAAAAGCAAGCTGGCATAACTATTTTAATATCTGAGAAAATAGACTTCAAACAAAATCTAATCCAAAGAGATAGAGAAGGACACTACATACTCATCAAAGAAAAATTCTACCAAGAGGAATCATCGCAATTCTTAACATCTATGCCCCAAACACAGGGGGACCCAACTTCATAAAAGACACAACCACTACAGCTGAAGTCACATTTTGACCCTCACACACTGATAGTGGGGGCCTTCAATACCCCATTATAGTCAATACACAGGCCATCTGGACAAAACTAAACAGAAATGCTGGAGCTAACTGAAGTTATAAACCAAATGGACCTAACAGATTTATACACCATTTTACCCAAACACAAAAGAATATACTTTTTTCTCAGTACCTCATGGAACTTTCTCAAATATTGACTGCATACTTGGAAACAAAGCAAATTCTCAACAGCTACAAGAAAATTGAAATAACTTCCTGAATCCTATCAGACTACCACAGATTGAAGATGGATATTAACAACAACAGAAAGAATAGAAAGCTTACAAACTCATGGAAACTGAACAACTCACTATTAAATGAAAAAATTGGTCAAGACAATAATTAATAAAGAATTGAAAGACTTCTAGAATTGAATTAAAATGAATACATACCATAAACAAACTTATGAGACATGATGAAGGCAGTTCTAAGAGACGAGTTTATAACACTAAGCACCTACATTAAAAAAAAAACTGGAGAGATCTCATACTAGTAACTTAGCAACACACCTGAAAGCTCTAGAACAAGAAGTACCCATACCCTGAAAGAATAGATGGTAAGAAGTAATCAAACTCAGAACTGATAAGAACAAAACCAAAAATCAACACAAAGAATTATAGAAACAGAGTTGGTTCTTTGAGAAAATCAATAAGATTAACAAACCCTTATCCAAATTAACAAAAAGGCAGAGAGAATATTCAAATTAACAAAATCAGAACTGAATGGATAATTTTCTCAATATATAACACTTACCAAAGTTCAATCAATATCAGATACACAATTTAAACAGTTTAATAACCCCTAGTGGAATAGAAGTAGTCATTAAAGTCTCCCAACCAGGAAAAACATCCAGGTTCAGATGATTTTAGCACAGAATTCTACCAGACTTTCAAAGACGTGTTAATGCTAATACTCCTCAAAAATTTCCATAAAATAGAAACAGAAGAAACATTGCCCAATTCATTTTATGAGGCCACAGTTACCCACATAGCTAAATCATATAAATATTCAACAAAAAGATAATTACTGACCATTTTCCCTTATGAACATAGATGCAAAATTTCTCAATAAGATTCTTGAAAATTGAAACCAAGGACAGATGGAAAAGATCATCCACCATCAAGTAGACTTCATCCCAGAGATTCAGGGATGGTTCAACACATCTAAACTGGTAAATGTAATCCACCACATAGACAGACTGAAAGACAAAAACCACATGATTATTTCATTAGATACAGAAAATACCCTTGATGAAATACAACACCCCTTTATGATAATAGTCCTGGAGAGGTTAGGGATACAAGAGACATACAGCAACATAATAAAGACAGTTTACAGCAAGCCTATAGTCAATATCATCTAAAATGAAGAAGAACTTAAAACAATTGTACTAAGATCAAGAACAAGACAAAGTTGTCCACTCTCACCATACCAATTCAACATAGTACTTGAAATATTAGCTAGAGCAAAAATAGAAGTGAAGGAGATAAAGGGGATACATTTTGGAAAGCGGAAGTGACAGCATGTTTATTTTCAGATAACATGATAGCATACATAAATGACCCAAACAATTCCACCAGGAAATTCCTACAGCTGTTTAACACTTTCAACAAAGTAGTTGATTATAAAATTAACTCACAAAATCAGTAGCCCTCCTAAATACAAATGACAAATGGGCTGAGAAAGAAATCAGGAAAACAACACCTTTCACAACAGCCTCAAGTGATATAAATATTCTGGGCTATCACTGACTGTGCTGGCTGGTTTTGTGCATCAAGTTGACACAAGTTAGAGTCAACAGAGAAAGGATTCTCAGTTGAGGAAATTCCTTGATGAGTTCTAGCAGTAAGGCATTTTCTTATTTAGTGATCAATGGGGGAGGGCCAACCCATTGTGAGTGGTGCCATCTCTGGGCTGAGAAAGCCAGGGGAAGCAAGTTAGTAAGCAGCTCCCCTTCATGGCCTCTGCATCAGCTCCTGCCTGCAGGTTCCTGCCCTGTTTGAATTCCTGTTCTGACTTCCTTCAGTGATGCTGAAGAGTAAGTCAAATAAACACTTTCCTCTCCAACTTGTTTTTTGGTCATTGTGTTTACTCACAGCAATATAAAATCTAACAAAGATACTAACCAAACACGGGAAATACTTGTATAATAAAACTTGAAGTCTTTGAATAAAGTGAAGAAAATAACAGAAGATGGAAATATCTCCCATACTCATGGATCTGTAGGATTAACATATAAAAATGCCCATTATAACAAAAGCAATCTACAAATTCAATACAATCGTCATCAAAATGCCAACGCAATTCTTCACAGATCTTGAAATGACAATTTTCAGCTTCATATGGTAATACAAAAAACTCAGGATAGCTAAAAGAATCCTAAAGAATAAAAGAATTGCTAGTAGTCCCACCATCCCTGATTTCACATTGTACTGCAGAGCTCTAGGAATAAAAACATGCATGGTATTGATATAAAAACAGACATTGACCAATGGAATAAAACTGACATAAATTCACACATATATGGACATCTAATTTTTGATAAAGAAGACAGAAATTCACATTGAAAAAAAAAGACTGCTTCTTCAACAAATGGTGCTGGTCATATTGAATGGCTGCATGGAGAAGAATAAAAATAGATCCATACTTATCACCCTGTATAAAACTCAAGTCCAAGTGTATCAAAGAACTCAATATAAAACCAGACACACTGAACCTGATAGTAGAAAAAGTGGGGAATAACCATGACCAGTTACATTTGCATAGGAAAAGACTTTTTGAACAGAACGTTGTTTGTAATTGGAGGTTTCTCTCTCACCCACTAATTCCTTATAAATGCTTGGCCAATGGCTCAGGCTTATCAATAGCTAGGTCTTACATTTAAATTAACCCATTTCTATTAATCTAAGTATTGCCATGTAGCTCTGGCATTACTGGTCCACTGGCATGCTCCTTGCGTGGCTGGAAGGTATCTCCCAGACTCTACCTTTTTTGTTCTGTATCTCCACTTGGATATCCTACCTGGCTCTATCTTGCTTTGCCATAGGCCAAAGCCACTTCATTTGTCAACCAATGAGAGCAACACATAGTTACAGCATACAAAAGGATATCCCATATCATCTCCTCTTTCTGTCTAGTTAAAAAGGAAAGTTTTAATTTTAACATAGTAAAATTACATATAACAAAACAGTTACCAAGTAAAAACTATAGTTACAATATCTAGCATATTTAATTTGAAAAATTAAAGAAAATACTCTATATTTATCCTGTCTTAGTGAGTCTGAAATTTTATATCTAATTTGCCTTTTATCATAACTAAGTGAAACTATAATTAAAACTATCTCATCTTCAACCCCATCAAAGATCCCAGAAGAATATAATAATATTACCTGAGTAAACAGGAATAAGCCCATTTTAAGTGAAAACCTTGTAAATAAAATACATTAAATAAGCTGGATTTTGTGGTGACGCATGCCTTTAATCTTAGCAATCAGAAGGCCAAAGTAGGAACATCATGAGTTTGAGACCAGCCTAGGCTACATAGCAAGTTTCAGGCCAGCCTTAGGTAAAAGAAGAAACCTGACCTCCAACACAAAATGAAACCAAACCAAACCAAACAACAAAATGCTTGATCCAACTAACTACTGCACCACAGGTTAGTGTCACCATGCATTGTTGAGTCTCTGGGGCTTCCCCTAATGATTGCAAGATTGACTTGGCATTACAAGAGTAACACTATATATATAGCTAACCTGAAAAATATCAAAAGTCAAAATATTCAGTACTGCTATTGAATAAATATTGCTTTTGCACTATCAGAAAATTAAACTGTTATAGCAGGGGCCACCTGTATGAGTAAAAGTAAGATTAGTATTAATGGGTTCTACTAATACTGGGTTTTGTGGCATTAAGGAAATATGAGAATATTGCTGAACTTTAATTAGGTTAACTACTGTTTAATTTAAGTGGTCTCAATGTTAGTCAGTGATGCACATTCACTAAGTATCAGGTGACATTAAACACTTTCAGCAAAATAAATTGTATAATGCTTCAATATTCAGTTTGATATGTAGTTTATATGTAGTCCAAATAAACATTTGATCATGCCATGAATAACAAAATGGAATGTCTACGAGTACATTGCCTTTAAAAATCAAAGGTGTGGGGGCAACCAGATGACTTGCCAGGTAAAGTTACTTGCTACAAAGCCTGATGATTCCTGGGACTCACATGCAATGAGAGAAGGGACTGGCAAAAATTGTGCTCTGAACACCACACATTTGTGTACCATGCTATGTGTACACATTCTCAGTGAATAAATGAACGAATAAATAAATAAATAATGAATGTAATTTAAACAGAAAACATAAAATTATGCACACTTTCATTGTATGGAAGTAGTAAAAGAAAAAAGGGCTAAATCTTCATCACATTCTAGGAAGAGTTAAGTCTTGACAACTTGAGGATTGTTCTCTGTGTGCAAATGATATCTCTAGGATGGTGGTCTTTTCTCCATTTGAAGTCACATTACGTTCAGAACACATGCCTGATATAGGTATGAATAATTTGCATTGGTATGGATTTTAAGGTCAATTTTATTATATGTATAAATGTTTCTGATGTAACTTTTACTTGATAACTGTTATATGTAATTTTGCTATGTTAAGGTTAAAGCCTTCGTTTTTTTTTTGTTTAAACAGAAAAAGGGGAAGTGATGTGGGAGTGTCATATATCAATCTGTTGATTTCATTGGCTAAGCAATAAAGGAACTGCCTCGGCCCATTTCATTGGTTAGAAGATAGGTGGGAGGAGTAGACAGAACAGAATGCCAGGAGGAAGAGGAAGTGAGGTCAGACTCCGCAGCTCTCCTCTCGGGAGCAGACGCAGGAGAGACGCCATGCTGCCTGCTCCAGGGAAGACGCACACCATGCCCCAGCTCCGACCCAGGATGGACTTAGGCTAGAATCTTCCCGGTAAGCGCACCTAGGGGCGCTACATAGATTATTAGAAATGGGCCAGAGCAGTGTTTAAAAGAATACAGTGTCCGTGTAATTATTTGGGGCATAAGCTAGCCGAGCCAGGCGGCTGGGGATTTGGGGACGCAACCCTGCCGCCGCCCCATATTACTACACATGCCCAATCTAGAGACTGAGATAAAACAGGTAAATGTATCTACAGAGTTAAAGGAAGGTGAAATCCTATTATTTGTAGCAAATTGAATGGAACTGGCCATCATTATATTAAGTGCAACAGAAAAACAGGTCCTGCATGCCCTTATATGCGGGAACTAAAAAAATGTTGGCATGAATGAAGAACAGTGGTTACCAGAATTTGGGGAGGACAGATAAAGGAGCATTGAATTTCTTCTTTTACAGTGCTGGGTGCTGAATCCAGTCTTTCAGCTAAGCAAGTCCTATACATCTGAGCCTAGAAAGCTGTATTTGATCACTGCACACTGTATATATCTGATAAATATTACATTGCACTTTTGTATGTAAAATTAATATATGGCAATAAAATAAATCTTCAGAAAAAAACTGGAGACTTTGAAATCCCTGCTAAAATTAGTGACTTTTATATCCCTTATCTAAGACACCCTTGAGGTCCATCCAAATTACTTTTCATATAGTTTGCACTTTTATTGGTAACTAGTATTTCATGGCATAAATGTACCATATTATTCACGCTTGTTCAGTGTGTGCTTTGTTTCTCTGTATTTTCCCCTGCCTTTCTGTGAGTTGCTTGCATATTTTTTTAAAAATAACTGGAACTTATTTACTGATTGTGTTTTTGTAGTGTACCTCTTTTCATCTTTTTATTGGTCTGACAGGAGGAGGGGGATGTCATTTTGCTACCTCTAGGTGTAGAACAAAGTATTGAGTAGTTCCCGTATTAGTTACTGCTCTGCTGCTGCGATAAAACAGATGGAAAGTAACTTAGGGATGAAAGGGCTTAGCTGACTTCCAGGTTATAGTCCATCATCTCAGGAAGCCAACGCAGTAACTCGGAGAGGCAAGAACTGAAGCAGAGATCATGGAGGAATGTAGTTTACTGGCTTGCTCCCCATGGCTTACTCAGAGCTAACTTTCTTATACAGCCCAGACCCCCCTGCCAGAGATGCCAAGGTCAGTATAGTGAACTGGGCCCTCCCGCATGCAACTAACAACCAAGACAAATTTCCCACAGTTAATCTGATGGAGGCAATTCCTCAGCTGAGGGTCTCTTTCCTAGGCATGAATAGGTTTGTGGCAAATCAACAAAAACTACCCAGCACAGTTCCCCTAACAGCTTCCATTGACACCTAGCGGGAGAGCCTCATCTTTAGTACGGTGCAAGTGAAAATTTGGGTTTCTTCCTGGATCTTTGCCAGTACGATCCTGGATGAGAGAGGCAGAAGTGCCTTGCTAGGTCCCTCATGACCTCCATCAACACCATGGTAACAATGATGGTGGGGGATGTGCTTTTAACTAACACTGGTGGCGAGAAGAGGAAGAGTCCTCCCATTTTCATGTTGCCATGGATGTCAGGTTGATATAGTCTCCACTGGCATCCTCTCAAAGGGGAATTGTGACTATCACTCCCAACTTGCCTTCCCTGATACCATTCTGATAGAGGGTTTGGGCTCTTTATTTCAGCCAGGAAGAAGCGAGAGTCTACATTTTCCACTTTTTCTTTTTCTTTTTTTTTAAGTTTTTGAGATTATAATATAATTACATTTCTCCTTTTTTTTCTCCCTCCAAACCCTTCCACATACTCCTCCCCAATCTCCTTCAAATTCACAGCCTCTGTTTTCAATGCCGCTTGACTTTTGTTGGCTTAGGTGATGTGACTTTTTTCCTGTACTGTTTGCATGGAGTAGAAGCACAGTTTGTCTAAAATGAATGTCATGAAGAGTTGCTCCATCCCTTGGCTCTTTGCCTAGAGAGCACAGGCTTTTCTTTGATCTACGCTCACTGATGTTTCCAGTCTCCCAGCCTCTCCACAACCCAGTCTAGGATATATGAGAAGGGACAAAGCTGTGAGGGAACTCGTTGATGTTTCATTTGGGGTTTCTGTGGTCTATAACCAGCTTTTCTTATTCTGCTTACCTTTCAAAGTTTTCTTATGTTTTCGTTATATACAATGTTCAGTGTTTACAATTCTACTGGGAGGAAGAGGGTTTAAAAGTACATGCAATACACTTCTTGGGAGCAGAAGTTTCCCGTATTTTGTGTTTAAAAACATTTTGTAATGGAAAATGCAATATATAAAAGAGAAATTAATAGAATAATCCTGTTATTCAGCTACAACAGATTGTGAAATTTTGCTACTCTTGCTTCATGTATCTTTCACATATTAATTTTATTGTTATTAAAAATTTAAATATTTGATATATTATATTACTCAGTGTGAGTATGCATCTCTAACAAGAAAATATTCTTTACATAATCATATTACCATTGTCATGATTTATTAACAATAACCCTTTAGTGTAATGAAGTAGCAATTTACACCAAAAGTCTATTGAATGTCTGAAGAAGTAGGTTCTTGTGGTTTTCATTACTGAGTCAGGTTGATCCTAAACTCACTATGTAACCTACGATGGCCTCAACCTCATAGTCCTCTTGTCTCAATCTCCCGAATGCTGGAATTATAGGTTTGTGCCACCCCATTAGCTTAGGAAGTGATTTAAAAGATGATTTTTTTTCCAAAATAGTCCCTAAGCAAAATATTATATTCGGTTGTTAAGTTTCTTTAAAATTCCATAACTCTACCATTATTTAAAATGTAATTTATCATTGAATAAATCAGATAAATGTACTGTAAAAGTTCCATATTTTGGATTTGTCTGATTGTTTTAGTGAACTTGTCCTATTTTCTACATTTACCACAAACCATGAGTTATTGGTGCTAGACAATTGATTGGATTTAGTTTTATTTTCACGTTTGGCATTGATAGGAGGTGCTGTGTGATCCCTACTGTATTGTGCCAGGAGGAACATCACACACATTTGCCTCATCCACTGTGGTGATTAAACCTTGAGCAATGTTTCAACTTGGAAAGTTTCCCACATCGTTTTACTTATTTTAAAAAATTCATTTAGGAGTGTTGTCCTAGACTGATGGTTCTCAACTGGAGAGGATTCCATCCCCCAAGGGACGTTTAACACCATCCGGAGATATTTTACTCCTAACCACCGTATAAAGATTTATTTCTGCTCCAGCAAGATTGTTCGGTGTGTAGAGCGTTTCCTGTCAATCCCAGCAACCGGAATTTAATGCTTGGAACTCACCTGGTGGAAGGAAAGGACCGACTCCTGTAGATTATCCTTTGACCTCCACATAATTTCCATTGCACATGCTCCCACTCCCATGAAAGAAATCATTTTTAAACGTAAAAAAGTTTTTAAAAATCTGTTTTGTTCTCCATCTTACATGTATTTGTGTTTCCATCAAAATTTATTCAACCAGTTTCTTAGTAATGACATTTTCTTCTGCAGCCTGTGCTACAACGAAGGTCCCTGTTCACGTGTCAGTTTGTACTTTAGTTAGTATAGCTTTGGGTTTGATTCTTAAAGGTAGGATTCTTGAGTCGAGTGATGAACACATAATTTTTGCTACGCATACTGAATTTCTTTCTGTTGAGGTTATATAACTTTGTTTGCCTTGCTCTTTGAGGGTTTAAACGGAATAAAACGGTGATTAAAATTTTATCTGCCATTTTGGGTACAATCTAAAAACCTCTACTAGTCTACAGAAGCTTTCAAGCCCGGAAGAAGTGTTTAGGACAAGCACAAGAAACCAGATTCCACAGTTTGATGAGTAAAATTTCAGAAACCATTTCATTGTGCTTCTAGATTTCATGTGGCCAGCCTCCAGCACTAGACACAGACTAGAGGATTCCAGTGTTTGGTTTTTTTTTTTGTTTGAGACAGGATCTCATATAGTTCAGGTGGTCTCAACCTCTCCAACAATAACCTTGAACTTCTGTGTGCCTGTTTTATACAGTGTTGGGGATCAAACCCAGAACTCCTTGCATGCTAGGCAAGTACCATACCCACTGAACTACATCCTCGTCCACACATTTTCATAAGATGCAAAGTTAAAATAGGTGGTTGTACCTGCATGCAGAAGGATTACTAGAGCATGTGCAATTTAAGTAGGCAGAGAATTAAAAGTGTAAGCCAAATGAATCTGTAGAACGAAAGTCAGAGCTCCTGGGATGAATGGAAACTGGAACCAGACTGTCTGATGGCAATGTATGGCAAAAACTGAGGAAATGGCTGCTTGGCACGTGATACAATATAATCTTCATCTTTGTGGTAGCTCCCATAGCCATGCATTTGCTTTTTTCCTTTTTAAAATTGATTTTTATTGAGCTCTATATTTTTCTCTGCTCCCCTCCCTGCCTCTCCCCTTCCCTTCAACCCTCTTCCAAGGTCCCCATGCTTCCAATTTACTCAGTACATCTTGTCTTTTTCTACTTCTCATGTAGATTAGATCTATGCATGTTTCTCTTAGGGTCCCCATTTTTGTCTAGGCTCTCTGGGATTGTGATTTGTGGACTGGTTTTCTTTGATTTATGTTTAAGAACCACTTATGAGTGAGTGCATGTGATAATTCTCTTCCTGGGTCTGGGTTACCTCACTCAAAATGATGTTTTCTAGCTCCATCCATTTGCCTGCAAAATTCAAGGTGTCGTCATTTTTTTCTGCTGTGTAGTATTCCATTATCAGTCGAGGGGCATTTAAGTTGTTCCATTTGCTTTCTCTTTTGAGTCTTCCTTTTCATCCAGAGAAGGCTATAGGAATTGCATACATACAAACTACCCAGAGCCAGATAGATGTGTGCTAAAAGGAAGTCTTTGGTCCCTCCACTTTCTATCTTTCTGATAACTCCAGACTCACTGATGTTCTCTGCAGTCATGTGGTGGAGACAGATAACCATGATTTCCAGTTCCCTAGACTCTAGGAAAAGGGAAGGGGAAGCAGAAGCTGCTGAGTTGACTTTTAGTCAACTGTGCCCATAGACTAGCTAGTTCTGAGCTTAGAGAAATTTGATATGGTCCAAACGGGCTGGGTAGAGCTCAACTCCTAGACTTGGAGGTTGTTTTGTGGGTGGATTTGCTATTTTATTTTTCTTTAGCTTATAGTATACTTGCCAGACATTGGTGAGAAACTGTTGTAAGGAACTGCTTGTTCGTTTCTGGCTGCCCAGAACCAAAATAATCACACAGAAACCACATTATTTGCAATACTGTTTTGCCAATAACTTAAGCGTATTTCTGGGTAACTCATATCTTAAATTAACACATTTCCATTAGTCTGTGTATCGCCACGAGGCTGTGGCTTACCGGGTAAAGTTCGGGTGTCTGTCTCCATTGGGGCTACATAACTTCTCATTGACTCTGCCTTCTTCTTCTTTTTCCTAGTATTCAGTTTAGTTTCCTCTGCCTAGATCTATTCTACCCTATCACAGGCCCCAAACAGCTTCTTTATTAACCAATGATATTCATAGCATACAGAGACAAATCCCATATCAAGAAACCAAGGGCACAGAAAAAGTGTGAATCAACCATCTCATTATTGAAATTAGATGTATTAAGAATGGGAAGAAGCATAGAATCTAGAAAATAAACACAAGCAAATTCAAGGTATTTAATTCATAAAAAATGTTTACATGGTGGGAAACTAAAGCCAGACTATTATATGGATGTTAAAAACTACCACTGAGCTACATCACCAGATTTTTAAATATTTTTATGCTTTACTCCTCCCATGAATAGAGAATAACACAATAATATTAGTACTTAGATCATCAGTGTGTTATAAAGTCAAATAACATAGTAAATGACTTATACAACAGTAGTTGGCATACCATTAACTGTGTTTGTCACTGTAAATAGTAGATTGCAATTATTGTGCGAAAACTATAAATCATAATGTCATTACTTTAAAATCCACAAATAATTCTCAATGCAATTGCAGTAAGAGTCAAGTGTTGTGTGATGTTCTACAAGGCTCCAGATGATCAAGGCCCTGTTAGCACCTCTCATCCTTGTCTTATACCACTTGTTGCTTTCCTGATACCAGTCTCAAGTTGTTTTTGCCTCATTTTTCAGTCTTGAAACCAAGGTTTCTCTCTCTTTCCCCCATCTCCCCATTCCTCCCTCCTTCCCTCCCTCCTCCCTCCCTCCCTCCTTCTCTCCCCCCCCCCCGTGTGTCTCTGTCTTTCTCTCTTTTTCGTTCTCTCTTTTGCTGCAGGTCCTTTGTCCTTGCTATATATTCTTACACTAAGGAAAAAATAACCTCAAAAATGAGATACTAAAATGAGATCCACAAGAGTGCTAGAGAGATATATTAGTGTTTAAGAGCACTTACTGTTTTTGATGTCTTTGTACTCACTCTGTAGTCTGGGATGGCCTCAAACTCATAGAAATTCGCCTGCTTTTGCCTCCTGAGTGCTGGAATTAAAGGTGTGCACCACCACTGCCCTTTCTGAGACTATGTCTTAAAAAGAATTGCAACTTCTGTTTGGAACTTTGGAATGCTCACCTTTGGGAGATCTCTTCGGACCCATTTACTGAGCCTGGTGGTTATTTGTACTTCCAGTTCTAGGGCATATGATGTCCTCTTTTGACCTCCACAGGGACCAGGCACACACAGGTGCACAGACAGACATACAGGTAAATCATTAATATAAAACCATAAAATAAATACATCTAAAATAAGTTTTTAAAGTTTGAGAAATATGTCTATATAATAATCTCAAACACATGGTAAAATAAAAAATAGCAGTAATAAATGGAATGTGTACATTATGATCAAACAGGCAAAAAGCTCTCTAGGGGTTGAGTCTAAGCTCTACCTTCCAGCCACTAAATTTGAATCTGAGACCTAATCTCACCTATGTGTGAGTGTGGGCATCATTCTATCTCTTTTTGTCCCACTTACCTTGATTAAAAAATGAGTTTAACAGCATCTTTTTCTTAAAATTGTATCAAGGGCTAAACAAGGCAAACAGACTAGCACTTGGCATAATTCCAGGGCCATTAAGCGGTATTTAAAATGATTAATAAGAGTTTAAGACCATGTGTTGGTGGCACACGTCTTTAATCCCAGCACTCTGGAGGCAGAGACAGGCGGATCTCTGTGAGTTTGAGGACAGCTTGGTCTACAGAGTGAGCTCCAGGGCAGTCACGGCTACACATAGAGAAACCCTGTGTCAGGGAAACAAAACAAAACAAAAAGAGGAATTTAAAAGATGTAATCTCAGTACTTGGGAGGTAGAGGCAGGTGAAGCTCTGTGAGTTGGAGAGCAGTCTGGTCTACACTATGAGTTCTATTACAGCCATGGCTGTTACTCCTAGAAACCCTGTCTCAACAAAACAAAACAAAACAAAACAAAACAACAACAGTAGCAACAACAAAAGGAATTTACAAGAAAACGAGGCAAAGGATGTGACTAAGCAATTCACAAGACAAGGTAAAACAAAAGAGCCAACAGAAATATGGAAATACAGAGGAGTTCACTTACGATAAAAATTCAGTTCTGCATTCCAGAAATATTTAACTATACTAAAGTCCAAAGTAGATATTGAGACCAGATGAATGAGTAATTTATATTCATGAAGCTAGATTAATTAAGTGAATATGTATGTATGTATGGATAATATTTAATATATCCATAGAGTGTTATTTAATACATCATGTGGTGATGGTATTATAAAGGAAATAAAGCAGGGACAAGATACTATTTTACAGAGTGGTCAAGAAAGGACTCTGAGATAAGGTGACATTTAAGGATATTTAAGCAGGGAACTGAAGCAAGTAAGGGAGAAAACATAATATTTTCTTTTTATATTAAAAATAGTTACATCTATTTATTAATCTATTTGTGCATGTGCATATGTCCGTGTACAATGTGGAAGGCACAGGACAGCTTGGGGGAATGGTTCTCTCTTTCCATCGTGTGGGTCTTGGGGATTGAACTTAGGTTGTCAGGTTTGGTGGAAAGCACTTTTACTCAGGGAGCCATTGTAACTGGTTCAAGCCTTGAGAATTTCTAAGGGAACAGATTTCCAACCAGAAGAAACAAGGGCTTAGGCCTGGAAGCAGTAGTGTGTATCATCTATCTGATGCAAGGCCAAGCTGATGGGTAGAAAAGTCTAAGCAACCAAAAAGAGAGTTGACAGGGCCAGAATAAGGACCAGAGACTAGACTAAGAGAGATTTAGAATGCCTCTGGTCACTTAACACATAATTTGGACCCAAATAAAAATGACTTCAAAGGATGACATCAATTCTAGGATACTATTCGTTTTAAATTTATTTTATGTGTGTTTATGTTTTTTATGTTTTGCCTGTAGCATGTGTGTTGCAGTTGCCTGCGGAGGCCAGAGAGGGCATCAGATCCCCCTGGAACAGATGGTTGGAAACTGCCACGTGGGTCCTGGAAATTGAACTCAGGTCCTTTAGAACAGATTCCAGTGTTTGAACTGCTGAACCATCTTCTCTTCAGCTTGTGAATCTATTGACTGTGAGACATGTCAGTATTTTATGTACCTGCAGCAAAAAACAAAAATAGAAAAAAACCCAAAATGCTGCTGAACATGTTCATAAAGTAAAATTCAAAGGCTCCAGCAATATTTTAACATGAAGAGATCCGTGCCTCTTAGGGTTGATAAATTACAATACTCTTCTTCAGGAAAGAATACACCCAGAAGCGGTCAGAGTTTTGGTCTTTCCACTGTGTTTGGTTACAAGATGGTCTACTATGGCCACTAACTCCTCATTTTCAGGAAGAAGAAAGGAGAAGGGGGAAGATGTCTTTTGGCCTTCCATATTAACGTAAAGGTTGTCTTGTAAAGTCTCTCATAAAAAAATCAGTGTAATTTTATTGGGGTTTCATTGTACAGCAAATTTAGAAAAAACATCTGTATAGACATAGTCTCATTTACATTTCATAAAAGGATATATGTATAAAAATGCTTATGTTTGCATAGAAACATTCTCACAAATTTCAGGGAAATGGAATTGAGTGCGGTTGTTGAGGGAGAGAGGGGCTTTCAATTTTCACGCCACGCCCCTTCAATACATTTTTTTTAAAAAAACTCACAAAATAAGGTGATATTTAAGGATATATACATATATATGTAATTTTATTATAAGAAATATAAATGAATGACTTTCAAAATGGAGTGTGCCTTGCCCAGGAGTGTGGAAAACGAAAGGGAATCAATTTTTACATCCTCCAATTTCATATGTAGTGTTTTAAGATTGATCTGCCAGAGAACAGAGTTGTGATAGAGGAACCAAGCTGCTTCTCTTTTTCCCATCTCCAGGTTCACATGTTTCTTTTTGCACTTACAAAAGAAAATCGTCTTTTCCCATCCTGAGTGTCACCCACATGCACTACCCTGCAGTGTGAAATCCTCAGGGTGCCAGAGAGACAATTCCAAACACCACATCTATGGTGAACAAATAAATCGCTCTAACAGTGCATGCGAATCGAATCTTTTCGAGCCTCAGATGGTTGCTAACTGTTTGCTTCCAATAAAATTGAAGGAAATCCCAGTGGAGTCTTCAGCTGATAAATCACAAGAAAGAGTTTTGAAGCTAAGCCATTGTGCGATATTTTCAAAAGGATGCAGAGGCTTGAATGATGCTTCTAAAAGAAAATGTCTCTTCCCATTTCGTATATGAGAGGTTTCTCTGAGTTAACATTTAGCCAAACAGATTAGGAAGGCTATTTTCTTAGTCCTGTCTCACTTGAGCAATAAGCAATAATAGTCCATAGAAATAACCCCTAGCAAGTTGCTTTAAGCGCAAAATTATATGTTATTGGGTCAAAAAAATTGTTGGAAGAATACAGTAGAATAAGAACTTCCGGAGAAAAGGAAGGAGGTACCAGAGGCAACTGTCAAAGAGCTCTGTTGTGAGCTTTTAAAGCAGCTGACAGTGGCTCTCGGCTCACTAACGTATTTAGGTTTCCCCAGATTTGTGTAATGCACTGACGTAACAGTTTTATTTCGGAAGGTTAACACTTCTCAGAAATTATGTGTTTTTTTTTTGCAGCCAAGTGACATTTACGATGCAAAATTTTAGATGTCAACCAAAAACTGTGTGAAAGAGACCATGTTTTCCAAAATATTTTTTAGAGAGCGTTTCATATAAACAGAAAAATTACTAGGAATTGTCATTTAGTGTTTTGCCACCTTGTGGTCAGAACAGCATTTAACTCCTACGGGCTTGATCTGTGAGAGAGGAAGAGCTGTCTTTCTTGAGGTCTTCTGTGGTCACTGTTTCCCAGGTCTTTGTGAGACAGAGACGGGACATCTGCCCAGGTCTCACTGCCTATTACACAAGCTCCATACATCTAAAGGCTATGGTAGCTCCCACGACCGGTGATTAAAGCAAAAGCAGAGTACAATGAGGAAATGGATGTAAGAAAGTAACAACCAAGTTGTACATTTTCCAATAAGGGGCAATTTTTAAAATAAAAGGTACTCAGCTAGCTTTTGGTATATGTATTTATTTATTTATTTAATGATTCATATTTGGTGCTTCTTTCCTGCTAGCTGTCCTAAAGACACTTCCTCAGAGTGTGTATTCCTTTTAGGGAAGCCAAATCTGATTCTAACCCTGGGGTGTCTTTGGCTCAGTGCTGGGTCTCCAGCTTTTAGCACAATACCTGGCTGTGAATAGGCACTGAATGAACATCTGTGGGGTGAATGGTGGCGGAGCCATCCACTTTCCGAACTTGCTGGCCTGGGTGGTGTCCAGGTGCGTCTGTGTGCTTTACAGGAAGTTGACTAGTCAGGCAATTGGGTCACAGAGCT
Source organism: Microtus pennsylvanicus (assembly GCF_037038515.1). Taxonomy (NCBI): domain Eukaryota; kingdom Metazoa; phylum Chordata; class Mammalia; order Rodentia; family Cricetidae; genus Microtus; species Microtus pennsylvanicus. The sequence goes on along the minus strand of NC_134601.1, from coordinate 132,613,642 downwards.
ATTGTTCAAGGGCAACATTCCCAAGTATGGAGATCTTCAGGCTTCTTTGTCCGTTGTTAGCCTGTGAATATAGGATGAAGGTACTCCTTGCCCCCTGCTCCCATTTGTGCTCGGTGAGCTGTCATTTGCAGCAGCCGCCGCCACAGCATTCCTTAAGCAGTCGTACGGTTGCATTTCCTGTAGTTACAGGCAACAAAGGGCAGGCATTTGTTGGAAGAATGATTCAAGGACCCGAAAACACAGCTGACTTAGGAAAGGCTGGCACAAGGCAGCCTTGGGCTAGAGAGGAACCAGACAGCCTCTCTAGCGCTCCAGATTCCTGATTAATCCCCAAGGAGTCTGTCTTTGCTTCCTCTATGAAGCGACTCAGGTGAAGGTTGATTTCCAGGGGAGATCAGCAACACTTCGTTGTACATTGCAGGCAGCACAGACCCCTAAAGTAGGGCAATGTGCCCAGGAACAGGTGGCTACCACACTGACACATCCCACTCTTAGATCACTCTCTGCCTTTGACCCCCACATGCTGATACCTGCCTTTGGCTACACCCTCTAGAAGCAGCAGTTGCATCTGGCACCCCCAGATCTGCCCAAGACCTGAGGGGCTTGCTCTAGATTCCTGGGCTCCATGCAGCAGCCCCCACCCCGGACACATGGCAACTCCACAGATAGCCCTTCAATTTCTACCTGCTGTTCACCCCCAGACTCTGCTAAACCGTAAGGATCTCAGACTTTGTAGTTTGGGCCCCTTTAGCCTAGGGGAGGTGCCACCTGTAGGGGGGCCTTGTAGCCTCCGGTTTCCCTGCTGACTTTGGAGTGGAGGTTTCTGCCCGCAGGCTACTCAGTGAGGGCAGTGTCTGGGGGCCAGCTGTCAACCATCCCTCCCAGGGCCTTTGGAGGCTGAGGTGGGGGCAAGGTGTCAGCCCAGGAAGTTTAGATCACTGATGTGATAGTCAAGGGAGCCAGCCACTTCAAGTGGAGCGGCCTTGGGAGTGCCATGGTCCCGCTAGACCTGAGGTCCAGGCCTGTCCATAGTGGAGTTGAGGTTTCAACGGTTCTGGGAGGGCAAGAGCTGGACCCCGAGGGGAGACTTGGGACATTCTTTGGGCAGGTTCAGCTGATAGATGTCAAAGCTTCTGCCTTTATTCTTCACGACCACCCTGTGAAGGGATATTTCACGGCCTCAGAAACGTTTCTGGGCAAGACAACCATATCGCCCCCGGGCCCCACAAGCTAGGGGAAGATTGCACCCTTGAGGGCAGTATGAGAGGGGAGGAGACGGCCAAGGGGGTCAGAGCAGCGATTGGAGCTGAGAGCTGGAAGCGCCTTAAAGAGACTGCGCGGTCCCCGCCCCACTTCCCGCCAGCCTCAATGAATTAGAGCTGTGTTTCCCAAACTTGCCTGAGCACTAGCAGCCTCTCCGGCTCTAGTTAGAGATCGGGGTTCCGGAGTGCCTCCCTTCCAGACTCTGATTCAGTAGGCCTGCGGGTGGAGCTGAGGAATCTGTAATTTTAACACGCTCCCCCACGTGATGGTCGTGAACAAGCAAGTTTGGGAAATATTGAATTAAAGGAAACGGGGCCTGGCTGCAGAAGCGGCCTCCGCTAGGGGGCTTCGGCTGGAGCATTCCCGGGGGCGTCGCCTGCTTCCGCTGCTGCCTCCTTCAGTGAAAGTCCCTCTTGGGTCCAGCTGCCAGAGCCACCGCGCTCCCTCAGGCCGAACGGGAGACACCCCAAGTCTGCGTGGCCCCCGTGCCACCACGCCCAGTGGCCGCCGGAGCCCCACGAGCAGGGGGAGGAGCCGCAGCCCGTGGAGGCGGAGGAGCCTGGAGGAGGCGGAGACGGCAGAGACGGCGGAGAAGGCATAGAGGAAGGTGGACGCGGAGAAGGTGGAGGGGAAGGTGGAGGCGGCTGGGAAGGTGGACACCACCGAGAAGGTGGAGACCGCAGGGAAGGTGGACGCCACCAGGAAGGTGGAGACCGCGGAGGACTCGGGCCCTGGGGCTGAGCTCGGGCTGGAGCCGGAGCCCGAGCCCAAGCCGGAGCCCGAGCCGGAGCCCGAGCCGGATCCCGAGCCGGAGCCCGAGCCGGAGCCCGAGCCGGATCCTGAGCCGGAGCCCGAGCAGGAGCCCGAGCCCGAACCCGAACCCGAACCAGAGCCGGAGCTGAAACCTGAGCCCGAGCCCGTGCCCTTACAGGAGGCAGAGCAGGAGCCTAAGGGGGAGCCCGAGCAGGAGCCGAAGGATGAGATCCCAGCGCAGAGCGGCGGTGGCGGCAGCGGCGACGAGGTTCCTCCCCCCACCCTTCCCTCCGATCCGCCGCGGGTCCCCGATCCCTCTCCGCGTCGCAGTCGTGCCCCACGCCGCCGACCCCGGCCCCGGCCCCAGACTAGGCTCCGTACCCCGCCGCAGCCTAGGCCACGGCCCCCGCCCCGGTCCCGGCCCCGGCGCGGTCCTGGGGGCGGGTGCCTGGATGTGGATTTTACCGTGGGGCCACCAGGTTGTTCCCACGTGAACAGCTTTAAGGTGGGAGAGAACTGGAGGCAGGAATTGCGGGTTATCTACCAGTGCTTCGTGTGGTGTGGAACCCCAGAGACCAGGAAAAGCAAGGCAAAGTCGTGCATCTGCCATGTGTGTGGCACCCATTTAAACAGACTCCACTCTTGCCTTTCCTGTATCTTCTTTGGCTGCTTCACAGAGAAACACATCCATGAGCACGCTGAGACAAAACAGCACAACTTAGCGGTAGATCTTTATTATGGAGGTATATACTGCTTCATGTGTAAAGACTATGTGTATGACAAAGACATTGAGCAAATTGCCAAAGAAGAGCAAAGAGAAGCCTTGAAATTACAAGCCTCCACCTCGACAGAGGTTTCTCAGCAGCAGTGTTCAGTGCTGGGCCTTGGTGAGAAATATCCCACCTGGGAAATGACCAGGCCTGAGTTCGAACTGCTGGGACACAACCCCCGAAGAAGAAGAATCGCCTCAAGCTTTACCATCGGCTTACGAGGACTGATTAATCTTGGCAACACATGTTTTATGAACTGTATTGTCCAGGCCCTGACCCACACTCCAATACTGAGAGATTTCTTTCTCTCTGACAGGCACCGGTGTGAAATGCCCAGTCCAGAGTTATGTCTGGTCTGTGAGATGTCTTCGCTCTTTCGGGAGCTGTATTCTGGGAACCCATCTCCTCACGTTCCCTATAAGTTACTGCACCTGGTGTGGATACACGTCGTCATTTAGCAGGGTACAGGCAGCAGGATGCCCACGAGTTCCTCATCGCTGCCCTAGATGTTCTGCACAGGCACTGCAAGGGTGATGATGTTGGCAAGTGGCCAGCAATCTCAACCACTGTAACTGCATCATAGACCAAATCTTCACAGGTGGCCTGCAGTCAGATGTCACCTGTCAAGCCTGCCATGGTGTCTCCACCACTATAGACCCATGCTGGGACATCAGTCTGGACTTGCCTGGCTCTTGCACATCCTTCTGGCCTATGAGTCCAGGGAGGGAGAGCAGCGTGAATGGGGAAAGCCACATACCAGGCATTAGTAACCCTCACGGACTGCTTGCGAAGGTTTACAAGGCCAGAGCACTTAGGAAGCAGTGCCAAAATCAAATGTGGTAGTTGCCAAAGCTACAAGAATCTACCAAACAGCTCACTATGAAGAAATTGCCAGTTGTTGCCTGCTTTCATTTCAAACGATTTGAACACTCAGCCATAACAGAGGCGCAAGATCACTAACATACATTTCCTTTCCTCTGGAGCTGGATATGACACCATTTATGGCGTCAAGTAAAGAAACCGAATGAATGGACCAGTTGCAGCTGCCAACCAATAGCGGGAACAACGAGAATAAGTATTCCTTGTTTGCTGTGGTTAATCACCAGGGAACCTTGGAGAGCGGCCACTACACCAGCTTCATTCGGCACCACAGGGACCAGTGGTTCAAGTGTGATGATGCCGTCATCACCAAGGCCAGTATTAAAGATGTGCTGGACAGTGAAGGCTATTTACTGTTCTATCACAAACAGGTCCTGGAACTCGAGTCAGAGAAGGTGAAAGAAATGAATACACAAGCCTCTGAAGCAGCACGCAGGCCTACCTGTAATGGAAGATGACAACACTCGTACTACAGCGGGGCATCGAGATTTAATTGATCTACTTGACTGAGGCCGATGGGCCTGACAGTAAGAATTTACAGTACCCAGTGTCCAAAAGGTCCTGATTGGAAGAGAAATAGGAGAGGAGGAGAAGAGGCACTAGTCTAAACAGTCATGCGAGAAGAAATGAAAGGCAGGAATGTTCTAGGTGGAGAAGAAGGTAGAGCAGGGAAATTGTGACACTGGTTCATATCCTATATTCCTCCAAAAGATTGTGTGGGAAGGTGTAGGGGGGGAGGGGGTGGTGGTGTTGGGGGGGGTGTGCCCTTGTAACCGGTAAACATCTTTCTCCATGGGTGTTTCAGCTTCAATTGGACCAATCACATAACAGTTATATGTTTGTGGGAGGAAAGGACAAGTTTATTAAAATGTAGCCCATTGTGTACATGGGGCTGAAAGCAGGACAGTGGAGGTGGCAGGGACAGCTCATTGACAAACCCTTTGCCAGTTTCTTTGTATTTGTGATTTTTGTGCTATAAATGCAGTATTAAAAAAGATAGCCCACGTGGGCTAGTGAAAAGAGAAAAATAAGGGGGCTTGTAGAAGGGGAGCAGGTGCTCCAACAGTAGAGAAGGCTAGAAATGCTGTAAGGTAAGCATTTAACAAGGACAGGCCTCAGCTGACAGTGTAGTGTGTGTGTGTGTTGTTGTTTTTTTAAAGCTGTATGATATACTTGAGCAAATCAGTGAACTTCTTTGCGATTGTTTTCTCATCTGTAACATGCAGGTAATTCCTACCTTAAAGCGTTGTTGTTAAAGATTAAATGCTATAAACTGTGTCAAAGTCAAGTAAAAGGCTTGGAACTTGTAGGGACTCAGTAAACATTGTTGGATTGAATCTGAAACTTTTTTTGGACTGGGCCATAATTCATCGGAGGCGGTCAGAGGTGAAGCCACCAACAGCAATGACACACCAGGTCACACGCAGTCCTACACATGAACAATCCTCACGGTCCTCTCCCACGGCAGCGGACTCCATTGTGTGGAGGGCATCGTAGTCAGTGTCACACCTCAATTGGTGGTTGGGGGCAAAAAAATTATCACGTTTTGTCCATTCGAAAGACAATGGACATTGCTTCAATGAATCAGCAATACAGGTGGTGGGGATTCTGGGGAGGTATGTTATAAGACATCCACACAATGGTGTTTGGTGCCCCCCCCTTCAGAAGCATTGTGAGTATAGCTTTGATATTTACCAAGAGATTAGAAGAAAGACTTCCAAAACTTACTTCAGAGATGCTGGTAGAAAGGCTTGCTACACTGGACAGAGCAGCCTGCAGAGAGTTAAGCTGAGACAGATGGGAAGACCTTGGGATGGGAGAAAGCACAACTCATCCTTTCTTCGGCACTGACTACAAAAAGTAACTGTTGCCTGGAAAGGCCTTGGAGGCAGCTCGGTGTGGACCAGGTGCGTGGGCAGTGGATCCAGTGTCTCCAATAAACAACAGGGTTCCCAAAGGCTTTCCAGTCCTACTTTGTAGCAAACTCATTGGGAAATAGAGACTTTTGTAGTTGTGGGTTTACTCCAGTGAGCTCATAGGTTTTGGTTGTTTATTTCGATGCTAGTGATTGAACCGAGGGCCCTGTGTATGCTAGTCAAGCACTCTGTCACTGTGCTACACCCCCCTCCAAGTCCCTCCATGAGAGCTTTTAAAGACAGGATCTAACACCTGGCACGTTTCTGGCACATAATGAGCAGGTACTTAAAACATTTACTGGGTGGATGGATGGATGGATGGATGGATGGATGGATGGATGGATGGAACAAACACACTCCTTCTTTTCATTACCCAAATGTTTTCAGCACCACAATCCTCAGAAGAAATGCTTTGCTGTTACATTGGGTGTTTTGGAGGATGGGAGAGATAAATAAGTGGGTAGCTCCGGGTGACACTTCCTAAGTTATTTGGGTCTGGGTTTGGTAACCCGGTTTAGGAAGACACAGGTATGTCCCCATTCTTCATGTCTGCCATGGGGAAATTCAGTCAGACGTGCCAGCAGAGTTTTGACTGCGTGCACAGAAATTGTCCTTTAGCATTTCCAAATGTTTTATTTGGAAACATTCTAACTCACAGAAAGTAACAACATTTTTTACTCTCTACCCAGATTTACCTATTAACATTTTTTGCTCCATTTGCTTTATCATCCCATACGGGCACACCTGTGTTTGTGTGTGTGCACATCTGTACATGAACTCAATATGGATAAAGTACATACGTCAGGGCCTTTTGTACTGAAGCACTTCAATGGGCGTTTCCTAAGAAGAGACATGCTCCATACACTACCACAGTGGAGCTTTAGAAAAATGAACATTATTACAGTGTTTAATTTATCATTTCTAAGTCGAGTTTCTCCCTTGACCAGCAAATGCCCCCCTTTCTAGCATTTCTCCTGTTATAGGATCTGGTCTAGAGAAAAGGGTTATGTTTGTCAAGTGTCTTTCGTCTCTCCCCTTCAATCGGGAGCATTTCCGCAGCCCTGCTTTGTCTGCTGACAGTCCCATTTTTTAATAGAACATTCCTCATTTTGAGTTTTTTGCATACAGAGGCTGTCACGTAAATGTCCTGCATGCAGGGATAGTTATAAGAGGAGCTCACTGACGGGAGACCAGTGAAGCTGACCTCCTTGTTCCTGTGGGTGGAAGGCACAGACCACCAAAGCATCTACGGCTGCTACTTCTGGCTGAACCTCATATCTGTATCTCAAAACAAAACTACACTAAACACCTCATTCTTCAGGAACAGGGCAACTTGTCCCAGCACAAAACCTAGTCTCAGCCGCTGCTCATTACCTATCCCCAAATGGAGTCATGGAATCTGATGGTAGCTGGGCATGCTTTTAAATCATGCCACCAGGAGACCCAGAACACCGCCTCTTCTGCAGGTACGTATTGACCTGGAGTCCAAACTGAGATTCAGGCATGAGAATGTCGGGCGCGTGACCAGGCATCTTCACAACTGAGGTTGCCAAGGGAATCAGGACGTAACAGTCAGGCATATTCACCGGTTTTTCCATGTCGAGCACAGAGGCAGTGGTAGTATGGACGGGAGAGAGAAGGGGTAATTACATCTTAAGCGGCTGCGTGAACAGAGTACACAGCAGCAAGGCCTAGCATGAAGAAGCATGCTAAACTGTGTTGCCTCTGACATTCACATTCGCAGATAAGAAAGATAAACTGGCTTGAGACCTATTGAACTATGAGGCAGAACTGGGTTATTTTACTTGAGCTGGTGTTTCTGTTTGAGCACAAAGGAGTAAAAGCCGGTGAAATTAAAACTCATTTTTAATTTTTTCTAATAATTTTTTATTACTTTATAAATAATACCATTCAAAATTTCCACCCCCCCCCCGCTCCCCTACTCACTCTCCTCCCCTGCAGTCCTAAGAGGGGGCAGGGTACCCTGCCCTGTGGGAAGTCCAAGGCCCTCCCCCTCTTATCCAGGCTTAGGAAGGTATGCATCCAAATAGACTAGGATCCCAAAAAGCCAGTACATGCAGTACAGACAAATCCCAGTCTGTACTTCTCAGTTGGCCCCAATTGTCAGCCACATTCACTTTGATCCTATGCTCGTTCAGTCCCAGTCCAGCTGGATTTGGTGAACACTCATTCTTTAACTCAATACAAGCTGCAAAAAAAAAAAGAACTGATTGATGCATATATTTATGATCAGGGTACTGAAGGGCACAGGTAAAAGATGACTGCTTGTAACTGAGGCCCCCAGGAACCCAGAGCTGAGAATGAGGGACCATAGGGTGGCCTCTTACATTAGCACCCATTACATATTCTTTCTCCAGTTTCTTGGCCTAAATCTGGTTGGAGTCCCAGAGTTCTGTTACTGCCGGTTTTGCTGGACTAGCCAAATACTGGAGCTGACTCTGGCCTGCAGGTCACGTTGGTAAATGCCTCACTAGACTCCGTGAGTGCTGATAAAGGGTGCCACCAGCCAAAAGTTCTTGCCCATCAGGAAAGAGTGGCACCTGTACACCTCCACCGCACTAGAACCAGTGCTGGCACGTGAAGGCTCAGAGCCTCTGATAATATGTAGCCCAGGGCCCACGGTAGTTTGTCATTTCAGTTACTACCGCCTGCAGATTGCCCATGTATCGAGAAACTTTTGTGCTGACGTGTATTAAATAGACAACGTGTACATATTATTTAAACTCGATGAATTTCTGTAAAAATGAACACACCCCTCCCTGTAAACAGCATCCAGATTAAGAAACAGCATGCTTGTGACGCAGAGACATGAATCCCTAACTTTGTTCAGGGTGGGTCTGTGTTATTTGTCTTTGTACTTCCTATAGAGGCATTTGGTCAGGATGCGCTCTTTTATACAGGATAATTTTATGAGTTTGGGATATCAGGGGGGTTTTTTTGTCATGAAAAAAATCCTGGGAAGTTCATCATTTTTATCCACTGAACTGAACATAGCAATCCAAATTCTTTTCAGTGATTTCTGGAGTTTAAGACTCAGTAGACAGGGGATGGGGGTCTCGAGAATATGCATTTCTGTCACATTCCCAGGGGGTGCCCATGTTGACTCTGTGACCATATTGTGGGAGCCACTGATCTTGCCTACTAGTTTTTTACTTAGTGGTACTGGGAACCTGCGGATTCTACAAGATGCTTTGGGGGACTCCTTAGGAAGCGAGGGTTGCGGGGGGGGGGGGGGGGGGGGAGGAGATGAAGTTGGGGAGAAGCACATCTCAACCCCCATTTCAACCACAGCAGCTACTCTGTTTTCGATTTCAGGGGTTCCTAGGAATATTTATTTTTCTTTTTTTTAAAATTTATTTATTTATTAAAGATTTCTGTCTCTTCCCCGCCACTGCCTCCCATATCCCTCCCCCTCCCCCAATCAACTCCCCCTCTCTCATCAGCCCAAGAGCAGACCAGGTTCCCTGCCCTGTGTGGAGTCCAAGGACCTCCCACCTCCTTCCAGGTCTAGTAAGGTGACCACCCAAACTGCCTGGGCTCCCACAAAGCCAGTACGTGCAGAAGGATCAAAACACAGTGCCATTGTTCTTGACTTCTCAGCAGTCCTCATTGCCCGCTACATTCAGCGAGTCCGGTTTTATCCCATGCTTTTTCAGACCCAGGCCAGCTGGCCTTGGTGAGTTCCCGAAAGAACATCCCCATTGTCTCAGTGTGTGGGTGCACCCCTCGCGGTCCTGAGTTCCTTGCTCATGCTCTCTCTCCTTCTGCTCCTGATTTGGACCTTGGGATTTCAGTCCGGTGTTCCAATGTGGGTCTCTGTCTCTGTCTCCTTTCATCGTCCTAGGAATATTTAAATAAGGGGCTCTGTTATTAAAATGTTTAAAGGTTGCGAATCACTGTGCTAAGAAAGCTTGGTTCCCAGGGCCATGACATATATAAAATACATGGGCAGTGTTTCTGGAACATAATCCAGCATCCGACAGAGACCAGGTCTCTTATATGCCTGTCATCTAGCTGCTTTTTAGGCTTCTTTGTCCCTTAAAGAAGTGGGTTTTTATGTGGACGAAATTGATAAGGAAAAAGTATAATTATAAAGGTGCAAAATCGCGTGTGTAAAATAGGGCTTCTGGCAACACTAAGATGGTATGAATAGCGCCTCCCCCAGTACAAACACATATTAACATGAGATGAACCATAACGAAAATTTAAATTTATGTAAAATGTCTAGAAAAACAAAAAAAAGCCAGCAACACTGAAACACTAGGTTCTTAATTCCTGGAGTTAGACCCTAGGGGCAGAAGCTCAGAGCTGTGAGTCAACACAGACTCAAGGCCACCAAAGGAAGAAAAGTTGCAATTTATATTTTTTATATTTTTATTTTTTTATATTTACATTTTTTATATTTTATATTTTACTAGATAGGCTTGTCCATTAAGAGGGGGTTAGAAGGAAATAATGATAGGTCTTTGTTCTGTCTTGAGCAACCAGGAAATAGAAAATCTCTGGGTATCTCATGTGTGAATGTGGATGGCTAAACTTTACCCTACTGTGTCTTATGGGACCCACAGGTTGAAACATTAAAATGGAATTATTAAAATATCTATAATATAAACAAAAGCAAACAATACAAACAATGGATTTTGACAAGCCAGGCCATGTGGAACCTTCACAGAAAATGAAAAACTGTTCCGGGTGTACTTAGAACAAGCAACGGTAAACCTAGAATCCCTGCATTGCTACATGCATGCATGTAAGTGTTGCAGTGAAACCCATTAGCTAGTACACTTAATATGTGTAACAGTTATAGTAAGAGAATCACTTGCTTTCTGGGACAAACTCCTACGTATTTTGTTCAATTCTAAGTGGTCAGCCCTGGACACATGTCTATATGAACAAAGCTAAAATAATGGGTTATATATGCATGCGTATATATAAAACAAATAATTTGAAAAAGAGATCATGAGCTTGGAAGGGGGAGGGAGGATCTGGTGAGGGAGGGAGTGGTGGGAATGATGTAGATGTCATAAACTATTTAAAATAGAAAATAGGAGCACTACTCATAAAAACAAACAAACAAACAAACAAAACAGTTCTCGCAAGGAAATGATGTGCCCCGAAGGTGAGTCACCAGTTGGCACAAGGAGAAGAAAGACTGATGAGTGGGATAAGGACAATTTCCGAAAAAGAAAACTATGAACGCTTAGCAATAATAGACTCACACTAAATCCTGAGAGATATACTTTAGGTAGAGAGAAAGGGAAAGTTGAGAGGAGTAAATACGAGACAAGGAACAGGGAAGAAAAGCTGTAACTGTGAGGAAATCGAAATAAGTAAGTCTCTAAAACAATATTGCTAGGATGATAGGCACAAAAGTCTCAGCTTGGGAGGCTGAAGCAGAAGGATTTCTGAAACACAGAGATTAAAGACCAACCTGGACAACATAGCAAGAATCCATCTAAAAATAACAACAACAACAAAAACCAGAAAAGCCTTTTGTAGTGGTGGCTCATCTCTGAACTTGAAGGGCTGAGGCAGGTGGGTCAGGATTGCAAGGTTAGCCTTGGCTATATAGTGGATCCCAGGCCAACCTAGACTTAAGAGTGAGATCCTGAAAAAAATAAAATAAAGAAAAGCCCAACAAAACAGCTTAGTAATGATGCTGAGAAAGAGTTAAAAAACAAAAGCTACCACTAAACACATTGGAGTGCAAAAACATGCCAGACAGTAGGCTATTGTTAATATCTGAAGCATTTTCAATTTTTTGTATTGTTTGAAAAGACAGTAGGAATATTGCCTGAGGTTGCACTGTGTTGTCAAGAATGTTTAAGCATTTAAAAGCAGGGACTTTTGAGGTTGGTAAAAGCATAGTTGGTAATTTGATTCAACCTTTCTACTCAAGTAATGAAAATTGCTGGATAAAATCTTTCAAAACCACTTTAAAATAATGCAGCATTAAGAAGACAGAAATTTCCAGGCTAATTATTAGATGAAAGCTTTAACTAGGCAGGTAAGATGGCCCTCTGAGTGCCTAAGCTAATTTGTTATGAGGGCATCTACCTATATTGCTGCCTGAGCTGTCGTTCAGTGTGATAGAGGAAACTAAGCCCGTCCCCATACCCAACAATTCTAGGAAACCGCACAGATGGCTGCCTTGGTGTTTAGCAGAACTCATTTGATAAAAAGGAATGACAAAGCAGGAACCGGTGTTAAAAATCCTTCCCTGACACTCTGATTCTTACATAGATTTATGTACCACTAACAATGGCCTGGGTCAACCAACAAACTTCAAGCCATGCACAGTGGTTTCCAGACAGGTGATACTCCAAGGTGCTCAGTAAAAACAAATGCAAAGCCTCTAAAGGTCTCAGGGAACGCCCCCCCCCCCAATAAATATCCATGGAGAATGACCGGAGAGCATGCTGGGTAAGGAAATAAGGAAAGCAAACCCATATAGATCCAGATCACGGTTATTATACATATACTTGGAAAGAACGGTGTGAGCCATGCCTAAAGAGGCTGGGTGTTAATTTTAAAACAACTACAAAGAAGATAGCCTTTCAAAAGTGATATAGTGTTTTGGGGAAAAAAGAATTTGTAGAAGAATAAGCCAATTCAGTGACCATACATGGTAGAGTTGTGGACATTAGTGAAAAATGGAGTTACTGAGATAAACTTGAAATAGGAAATGCATACATTGCTATTTTGTGGCAGCAATCTGAAAAATGAAATACTTCATGACTTCCCAACATACATACTAGAAGATGGGGAAAGTGGAGTGATTGAAAGAATATGCCATCTCTAAGCTTTTTAAGGGAGAAGTGGGGGTGAGGGGCATCAAAGAAACTGAAGGCAGGAAAGGAGAAGAAAAATCCAACACTGAAAAAAAAAACCAAAGGTGAAAAGAGCACACAATTTAAAACCACCTGATTCAATCCAAATCCAAGTAGTGCAATGGGAGCGATGCGCATTTGCTAACTTCTCTAGCTAATAAATTGTCATGTTGGATTATGGAGCATAAAACCAGCTAGCTATGTAATCTTTAAGAGAGACATATCAAAAGCCAACAAGATCTCCCAGCGGGTCAAGATACTGCCTCCATAAGCCTGATGGCTCTTGTTCCAGCTCCAGAAGCCACAAAGAGGTGGACAGAGAAAACCAATTTTGCAGAGTGGTCCTCTGCCCTCCACATACATGCTGTGGCATATACATAGTTTGACATATACACAGACAGACAGACAGACACACACACACACACACACACACACAAATAATAGTGACAATAATGAATTTAATCAAAGGGAGACACATTGAAACATAAGATTTGAAGTTTTTCATAATTTTTTTTTACGGTATTTTGCATGCCGTGTGTTTGTATGAGAGCATCAGATCCCCTGGAACTAGAGTTGCAGACAGTTGTGAGCTGCCACGTGGGTGCTAGAAATTGAACCCAGGTCCTCTGAAAGAATAACCAGTACTCTTAACCACCGAGTCATCTCTCCAGTCCCTAAGATTTAAAGTACTGAGGGACCAAAAAAAAAAAAAAAAAAAAAACAAGGTATGGCAGCCCCAACTGAAAGAAAGCTAGTGAAAATCTGCTTTAAACTATACAAAACAGATTATAAGACCAAAAATATTAAGAGAAACAGTCCAACAGGAAGATGTATGTAAGCATAACTTTCAGTAATGTACTTTCAAATTATATAGCAAAATGGGCAGAATTACAAGGAGAAAAGCTAACACATATATAAACACAATAAAAGATCTTGACATACCTACTTCATGGACTGATAAATCAGGCAAAAGTGCAATGGAAACACAGGTCTGAACTGTACAGCTATCAAGTGCAATCTAATGGGGGCACACGGGTTCTCCTCTGTGCATCTGACAGTACGCACACTTTTTTTCAAGCACACTTGTGTTATTGACCACATTCTTGGCTATGAAGCAAATCTCAGCAATTACCACAGAAGTGGTTTTATTCCTACCAATTCCCTAGCCATATTGTGGCTAAGTTAGAAATAAAAAAGAAACAATAAAATTCCAAAAATGTTAATAATTTAAAGACAACTCCTAGGCAGAAGGAAAAATCACAGTGTAAACGAAGCAATAGAACTGATGATAACACAGGTGTCAAAATTTGTAAGAAATAATTAAAACACAGCTAATTAATAATCTATTTTCACAAGTTAGTAAGTCTCTGCATCTGGTTCCATCAGTTACTGGATGAAGGCTCAATGATAATAGTTGGGGTATTCACCAGTCTGATTACAGGGGATGGCCAGTTTGGGCTCCCTCTCCACCATTGCTAGGAGTCTTAGCTGGGGTAATACTTGTGGATTCCTGGGAATTTCCCTAGCACCAGGTTTCTCCTTAACCCCATAGCAGCTCACTCTATCAAGATGTCTCTTTCATTGCTCTCCCACTCCACCCCTCACAGAAGGCATGGAGGAGCGCTGCTTAGTGGCTTGTTCCTCATGACTTGCATAGTTCCCTCCCTCCTTCCCTCCCTCCCTCCCTCCCTCCCTCCCTCCCTCCCTCCCTCCCTCCCTCCCTCCCTCCCTCCCTCCCTCTCTTTTTCTATAGTTTGCTAACACCCAGGACCACCAGTTCAAGGGTAGCATTGCTCGCATGGGCTGGGTCCTTCCACATCAACCATCAGGAAAATGCACCACAGGCTTAACACATAGGCCAATCTGGTGGGAACGTTTTCTCAGTTGAGGTTTTTCTCTTCCAAAACAAGAATAGCTTGTGTCAAGTTGGCATGAAACTAGCCAGTACTGTGAGAGTCTGAGGGAAAAACAAACCCTGACAAGGCTCTAGCAGTGTAACACAATGTATTTCTTTCCAACAGAAGTCTGCCCTTGAGATAGGGTAGTGCAGAAACTTTATCTTAGATGTTTTCTACCCCCCACTCCAGGCTTCTTGAGTAATCCCATAGTTATAAGGAAGAAGAAGACTTATTGGAAATAAACTTGAAATGCTACAACAAGGGAAGTATTAGGGAAGGTACTTAAAATTACCAAGAAAAGCAGAACATTTGTATAGGTCACAGTGGTCAATGCCCAGGGTTACTAAGAGACTGAAATATAATCAGAAGAGTATAGCCCAATTCCTTTCCCCAGCACTGGCTTGCCACATCAGCTAGCCTCCTGTGTAGCAGTGACTAACACTGGGAAGAACTGCAAGGCAGATTCTCTTTGAGGAGCAACATGGAAAAACATCCCAAAACTAAGAAAGGAGGCTAAAATAAAGACATTAAAGGACTTGAAGCCTCTTGTCATTTCAGCCACAGCAGACATTAAACATAGTTTATATCCACTGTCTGTTTTCTGTTCATCCTGGTTCCCTAGAGAGCTCTCACTAAGATAAAGGTGGAAGTCTTATTTGAAACAATGATGGGGAGCTGGAGAGGTGGCGCAGTGGTTAAGAGCACTGGCTGCTCTTCCAGAGGACCTGGGTTCAATTCCAAGCACCTGTGTGGCAGATCATAGCTGCTTATAACTCCAGTTCCAGGGAATCTAACATCCTCATACAGACAAACATGCAGGCAAAACACCAATGCATGTGAAATAAAAATAACATAAATTTGAAACAATGATGGCTAAGAAATCTCAAAGTAGCAGCAGGCAACAAACCTCAGATCCAAGAAGCCCAGAGAACACTGAGAAAGATCAAACTCTTAAAGCTCACCCCTAAGCATAGAGAACCAAAGACAGTGCAGATATTGAAATAAACCAGAGAAAGCAGGTGAATGAATAACTGACTCCACAATGCTAAAATGGCCATGGGTAAAGTAGATGAGATGACTGATACTGTGGAATGCTAAAAAAACAAAACAAAAAAAAACAAAAAAACCCCAAAAACTCAGAAATTGATGGCACCAAGGATCTTGGAAAATAGTAATGATAATAGGACAAAAAAATTGGTTTTGTTGAAAATTCAAGCAGCAACACACACTGTTGCTGGGAAGGTGACTTAGTCATTACATGACTCACAAGCACAAGGACCCAAGTTCAATCCCCGACATCCATATATGAAGCTGGGCATAGCAGAACAGAGCTGAGCTGGGGAGTCAGAGAAAGGATTCCTGGAACTTGCTGGTGATCCACTCCAGGTTTAGTGATAGACCTGACCTCAAAAAGTAAGGTAGAGAATGATTGAGGAAAACACTCAACAACCTCTTCCCTCCACATGCACCTGCATGTATGCATGCACACTTGAACACACACAACACATACACATGAACACACGTGTGGGATCCTGTATTTTGTGAATATGTGTTGCTCTCATTGGTTGATAAGTAAAGTCACTTTGGCCTATGCCAAGGAAGGATAGAGCCAGGCAGGCAATTCAAGCAGAGATACAGGTGAAGAAGGGCAGAGGCTAGGAGATGCCAGCAGTCACTCAAGGAGCAAGATGCCAGAGCACCACTGGTAAGCCATGGGCCATGTGGCAATACATAGATTAATAGAAATGGGTTAATATAAATGTAAGATCTAGCTAGCAATAATACTGAGCCATTAGCCAAACATTTAAAAGTAATATTAAGCCTCTGAGTGGTTGTTTGGGAACTGGCAGGCAGGAGAGAAACTTCCATTTACAACACACAAATAAGATCCCAAGACTAAATGGTTTCCTTGGTAAATTTTACCAGATTAAGAAATTAACAATCCTCTACAAACTCAAAATTAGAAAGAGAGGGAATACTTCCCACTTTATTCTAAGACTCTGACATTGCCAATACCAAACAGGGACATCACACAAAAAGGAAACTACAGATCAAAATACTTTATAAAAATAAATGTAAAAATCTTCAACAAAATATTAATACTAAGTCAGCAGCCTATTAAAATGATTGTGTGCTGCATCAAAATGACGTTTATTCTTGGATGTAAGGTTGGTTCAAGTTCCGGATATCAGAGACATGCATGCATAAGACCCCGGGCTCAAACATTGGCACTACAAAAAATGATATGGAAATAAAATACAATATAATACACAGTGTTAATATAATGAATGGAAGCATGTTATTATATCAATAAATACAGAAACATATTTAACACAAAACAGGGATAAACAAAAGATGGAAAGATAAGGGAAAATTAGAACCCTCATATATTGCCAGTGGAAATATAAATAGAACATTGCTTAGTAAACAGCCTGTCAGTTCCTCAAAGTGTTAAACATAGAGTTACCATATGGTCTAGCAAGTAGATGTCTAGGTATATTCTCAAGAGACAGGAAAACATATACTCTCACAAAACTTATGTGCAAATGTTTATAACAGCATTATTTATTGCCAACATGTGGGAGAAATCCAAATGACCATCAGCTGATGAATAGTGGAACAAAAATATGGCATACCTATGTAATGGAATAATAGATATATCAAGGACGATGTGTTGATACAATAGGAGTAAATCTTAAGAAGTTCATGTTAAGTGAAAGAAGCTAATACAAAAGGCTTTCAATTACACACTAGTAGTTGCTGAGCATTGAGGGAAATAAGAGTGACTAGCAATAGGACTGGAGAGATGGCTCAGTGCTTAAGAGCACTTGCTGCTGTTCCAGAGGACCTGGATTTGACCCCAGCATCCTCTTGTTGGCTTGCGACTGCCTGTTAACTCCAGTTTCAAGGAGATCCCACACCCTCTTCTGGCCTCCAGGGTACCAGGCACACACATGGCACATAGATAAACCTACAGGCAAAATATCCATATATGCCAAAAAATAGAAGAGTGACTAGCAATAAACACAGAACTTCTTTTGGGAGTAATGATAATATTTTGGAATCAGTACTGATTTCCTCACAATGTTGAGGACGTACTAAAAGACAGTGTAAGTTTTGTGGTATGTAAATTATGTTTCAATTTTGAAATGTAGACTATATTAGTAGAATTTTTTCTAAGAGTTATGAAGATTCGAAAAATAATACATGTATAGTCTTTAGGGTATTTCCTGGCACCATCCTAAGTGTTCATTAAATTAAAGGTGCAAGTCTTTTGAGGAGGAGCTGAGTGGCTGGGCATAGTGGCATAGGCCTATAATTCCAGTATTCAAGAAGCTTAAGCAGGATGGTCAAGAGTTATAGCCCCCCCCCCCTGGTACAGATCAAGACCCTGCCAAAGGAGGAAGACGCCAGAACAGAACCTTACCTGGTAAACCACAGTGTTGTTGTGATATACAGATTAATTGAAATGGGTTAATTTAAGATTAACTTAGTTAATAAAAAGCCTGATCTAAAAGCCCAAGCAGCGTTGTAATTAATATAGTTTCTGTGTAATTTGATTATTCGGGTCTGGGCAGCCAGGAAATGAAAGAACAGTCTCCTTCTACAACCTCTTCAACCTCCACAAACACCAACACCAACTGGGGACCAAGTGTTCAAATACCCAAGCCCATAGGGGACAGTTCTCATTCAAACCACAATAGAACACAACAAATATAAAGGAGAGTTCTTCTCCTAGAACAAGCAAATTAATATAATTTGAAGCAGAATATTTGTTTTAGTAAACCCATGTCAAGAATGTGAACTATTGTATGATATTTTATTTTGGGTTGTGGAACTAGCCTTTAGGGGTTGAGCTATCTCTCAGTTCCTACATTACAATATTTCAAACAGATACCCAGTACAACAAAAATATGAATTGTTATCAAAAAGGAAGCAGTTCAAGACCCATGCACAGAACCTGTGGGTATTGAAGAAAAGAGAAAGCAACCCAAGCAAAGACAAATGGAAAGGAGCATGGATGAGAAGATCTTTCCAGGAAATGCCAGAAATATTGTCAACATCATGATGTGAGACAGATACATGATGGCTCTTTAGGAGGGTACAATGTGGGATTATAAAGGTTCGAAGAAGATAAGACACTGAGATATTTTGAAATCAAATTTATAAATCCCAGAACAATCTGGAGAAGAAAAATAAATTGCAAAGCCTTAGTGGAAGTCAGACAGATCAAAGAAGATGACTCTCCAAGGAAAAAGCCAAAGGAAAACACACCAACCAATTGAAAAATACCAATATCACCAAGCAAAAAACCAACTACAAGTGATGAGGTAGATAAATAAGGCTGTTGCAAGAAATCCCACAACCCACTTCCAACACACAAATTTGAGATAATAGATATAGTCACCTTCAAAAATCAAGGAAGGGAGATCCCTCATTCCAGGGAAAAGAACGAAGGTAAAGTTTGGTTAGAAAGTCTGAAATGAAGCTGAACTGCCTTAAAAGGGCATCAGACTTAGAATAAATTTGAAAATGCCATGCAAGGGCAGTTTTTTGGGACCTCTTGAAGACCACAAGATCTTCCTGGAAACTCCTGCAGTCTAAACTCTTGTTACTGTAATTCTTGGCCGTATTTGAATTAATCATTCTATCAAGTACTCAGATGAATTTTTCTGAGGCTAGATGACCTATAATATTATAACAGATTGTATGTAGAAGCAGATTTGAGACTCCTGCTGTCTTCTATTGAACCAAACAATAAAGAGCTTTGCAAAACAATGGAATTGAAGATTTTGCTTACTTCTGAGCCATAGTTTTTTTTCCCTTTAAAAGATTTATACAGTGTATGATGTCTTTTTTGTATGATTATTTTAAAATGAATTAATGAAATAAAATCTGCTGCTGGGCCCATGCTGATTTGAGAGGTATATACTGCCATCCGGGTCCATGGTGACATCTGGCTCCAAGCTGCTGCTGCTGGCCATACCTAGGTCTGTGGTCTTGATGCACCTAGGTCTGTGTTGATGTCCATTGCGTATGGTCCATTGCTTATGTTACCATGAGGGCCCATGAGAACCATGTGTTTAACCATGTATTGAAGTACAAGGGACTTGTTGAGCAGGCTCCACCCCTCACTGACCTGCGGAAAGTTACTCACCCCCCAGAGAGTTGACCCTGTTCCTCCCCAGTTCTGGGATAATGAATCCTGATGTCCTTGGCGTGGGAAAGCTGGCCCTCCCCCTAATAGGAGAGTTGGCCCCTCACGCTTGTGGGAGCTGGCCCTGCCTCCTCACCTGAGGGTAGTGGTCCCAATGTTTGGACTGACCAAACTCAGCAGCCATCCAGGTACACATCCAGGGCTTTAAGCTGGCACACCCCAACGTCTACCCCATCTATGACTACCTGGTGTGTGTGAAAGGACTGGTCCTGCAGAGCCATGGTCACATAGTCTACATGACTCAGGGCGACTGTGGAATATCTGAGGAGTTTGGGTGAGGGTCAAGTGTTGATGGCGTGCTGGAGGTCAGAGGCCTTGAACCTGACCAACAACACGTTACATAATGAACATTTGCAAGTCAAGCTGTGTGGACAAAAGGGTCTACTGCGTGACATACTGCAGCTCCCAGTGCCACCAAGATGAGTGAAGGGAGATGGAGAGGCAAAGACGGAGGAGCAAAGAGTTTGTTTTTTCTCTTTTGTTTCTTTTTGGTTTGTTTTTTAGTTGAAATTGATATTCTTATTTGTATTTTTATTTATTTTATTTTTTCTTTTTGTTACCTTTATCTTATTTTTAGTATTTCCTTTTTAGTTTTCCTCTGGGGGGACACTCCAGGGGTGAGGGGTAGCAACAGAGAGATGGGTGGGATTGGTGTGCATGATCTGAAATTCCCAATGAATCAATAAAAATAGAAATGAAATAACAAGTTCTTTTTCTTTTTGTTTGCCTCCCCTCTGTACTTCCCTCCTCTCCCCTCCGTTCCCTTCATCTTCTCTCCTCTTTCACTCCCACCCCTTCTACCCTTTTTCTTTCTCCTCTCCTTTCCTTTGTTAATACAGTGTCTCATTTTGTATCCCAGGCTGTCCTCAAACTAATGATTGTTAAGGCTCAGATTGTTACGGTTGGAGTCAATTTTAAAATATATACATGTGTGTACCAATATGTTCAGCTCAACATATGTATGTTTCATTATCCAAGAAATGCTCCATTTTGCTGTTCCTTTGTTATCCCTTTTCTCTACACCCTGAAGATACTGATCTCTTCTGTCATTGTGTGTCCATGTTTTTGAACATGCCATACAAATGGAACTGCAGAATATGCAACACTCTGAGACTTGCTTCTCTCCCTCAGCATAGTGCCTTTGAAATTCAATTTGTTGGGTTTGCCCATTTTAGTGTCCGAGTAAGATCAGTTTGGTTATCCATTCACCCACTGAAGAACATTTGGATTGTTTCTGCTTTGGTGCTATTACAAACAAAACTACTATGAACATTTTTGTACGTCTCATGTGACTATTTCTCCAAGGTAAATGCCCAGGAGGCATTGCTAGATCATATGGTAAGTATATGTTTAACTCAAGGTCCATATGAAGAACAGAAGGAGGGAGAACATGATCAAGGAAGTCAGGACCGTGAGGGGTGCGTCCACCCACTGAGATGGTGGGACTGATCTAATGGGAGATCACCAAGGCCAGCTGGACTGGAACTGATGGAGCATGTGATCAAACCGGACTCTCTAAATGTGGCTGTCAAGGAGGGCTGACTGAGAAGCCAAGGACAATGGCCCTGGGTTTTGATCCTACTGCATGTACTGTCTTTGTTGGAGCCTAGTCTGTTTGGATGCACACCTTCCTGGACCTGGGGGAAACAGGGAGGACCTTGGACTTCTCATAGGGTGGGGAACCCTGACTGCTCCTTGGACTGGAGAGGGAGAGGGAGGGAGAGAGGGGAAGAGAGGGAAGTGGAAGGAGGGGAGGAGGTGGAAGTTTTCAATAATAAATAAATAAATTTAAAAAAAAAGAAAGGAAAAAAAGAAGAATTTGAAATTGTCACCCAAAGCAGCTTTATCTTCTTGCACTCTGAAAAGCATGTCAGTCTTCTAGTGGCTCTGCAATATTGCTAACAGTTGGTTTTGTCTGTATTTTTCATTCTCATCATTTTAATCAGTGTGTAGTGGGATCTCAAGATGGCTTTAATATATATATTCTTTTCACACACTTGTCTTCATTCACATAACCTATTTCTTCATGAGATTTTTCAAGTCCTTTGGCCATGCTTAATTGAAATTTTTAGTTGTTTTACCGTTATGCTATGTTTTAAACTACACGTTGGAAATAGATTTTCTGTCAAGTGCACTATTTGAAACCTGTTCTTCTGCCCATAGCTTCTTTATTTTCTAAACAATGTATCTTGCAGAATCACAGATTCTGATGAAGTCAATCTCAACATTCTTTTATGATCACATTTTTGGTATCAATACAAGACCCTTTTATCTAACACCAGGTTGCTGGAGTGTTTCTCCTTTGTTTTCTGCAGAAGGTTTCATGACTTTATGTTTTATATTTAATTATTCTGTTGGTTTTGAATTAATTTTGTGTAAGACGTAGGGCTAAGGTGGAAGGTTGGAGTCAATTTTAAAATATATAACAAAATAAAGTATAATAAGATAAAACAAAAACTATCACATTGAAGTTGGACAAGATAAACAAATAGAAGAAACAGAGCCCAAGGGAAGGCACAAGAATCAGAGACCCACTCACTTGTACACTGAGGAATCCCATAAAAACACTAAACTGGAAGTCAATATATAGCATAGGACTTCCTGGAAACCCATGCAAGCCCTGTGTGTGCTCTGTGAGTTCATATAAACGTTGATCATTCTATTCTAGAGCACTTTGGGGTTTTGTTGTTGTTGTTGTTGCCAAATAATATTGATCTAAAACAAACCCAAAGTCAAAAATCCCTGTAGCAATAAAATGACTTCTAATGGTGTTGAGGTTTCCTCATAGATCAGCGCCTTGCTTAGCATCATCAGAGCAGTTCCTCCTGTAGCAGATGGGAGCAAATACAGAGACCCACGGTCAGACATTAGGTAGAGACGGGGAGACTTTGGAACACTCTGCCCTAAATGTGATGTCTCCATCAAATCCCTCCCTCAGAGCTCAGGGAACCTCTTGGAAGAGGAGGTGGAAAGAGTGCAAGAGCCAGGGAGTTAATAGTTTTATTTTGCAGGGAAAAATCCAGTTGTACCAAAGTCACTTGTTCATCCATTGAAAAGATTCTTTTCTCCACTAAATTACAACTGCTTCTCCATCAAAGATAAAATGACCTTGTTGTGGGTCTTTCTGAACTCTCTTCTGCATTTATCTTTACTTGTGTTCTTTTCTCAGCACAACACTGCCTTTGTTTAACTTCATAGTTAAAAAAAAATTCTTTTTCTTGTTGCTGCAACCAAAGTCCTGACAAGAAGCAGCTCACAGAGGATGGCTCACAGCTGGAGCAGAAGCAGCACAGAATGACAGGGAAGGCATGGCAGTGGGAGTGTGCGGAGGCTTTCTCCTATCTTGACTGATTAGGAAGAACAAAAGAGAAAGCAGAGTCAGGCTGTAAGTCCTGAAGACTACTCCCTGTCCCCACCAGCAACTCACCTTTTCCAGCTAAGCCCCTATCCTAAGCGATTAAGGGCCTCTTAAAATAACATCACCAGCCAGGGTTCAAGGGTTCGAACACACTATCCTGTTGGGGACATTGCACATCCAAATTAAGTCTTAAAATCAGGTGGTACGATTATTTTGACTCTATTTTCTTTGAACTTTGTCTGACCATTCTTCCTTTTCTCTTTCTTTTTTTTTCTTTTTTTGCCTTCCCATATAAGTTCTGGTAACCATTTTTCTATGATGACGGAAATATTGTTTAGATTTCCATTGGAGATGTGTTAAACATAGATCAGCTTGGGAAGCACCAATCTTTTTATTATGTTGAGTCTTCTAATAAATGAAATATAAATATATTCTTATATTTATTTTGTCCTTCTCTGGATTTTTTCCATTAACACTTTAAATTTTTAGCATATATTTTTGGGTTTTAGATTGTCAAGAGTTTTAAAGTGGTAAATACACTGATGATTTCCTGATACTATCATATCTGTCTACTTTCTCAATCCGCTGTCTACTTCCAGGCTATTCCAGTAGCTACTCCCTGCATTCAGTCTGGGTTTTATAGAATTAAGTGTGAGAGACAATACAAAATACGCTTCTGAACAAAATTTAATAATTTCTACGTGTCTATGGGTCATAAGATGAAAAGGCTTGAGAAGCAGTACATTGAGGGGCTAAAATTTTGCTCCATTTTTTTAAAAATACAGGTTCTCAGATAGCCCAGACTAGCTTCAAACTTGGTATGTATCAAAGGGTGACCTTGAATTACTAATTTTCCTGTCCTTGTCCCACCAAGGTCTGTGATTCTCAGCGTCTGCAGAGATAAGGATTGAACCCAGGGTCTTGTGTATGTTAGACAAACCTCCTACCAATTGAACTATATTCCCAGCAATTGGGACTGGAATTTGAATGTGCTTCCAGAGGTAGAAGATGAGTTTATGAAATAAAATATGATTTCCATCCATTGATCCATGGAGTAGCCTTTCTTACAAAGGACACTGGCAAAATTTTAACCACAGTGCCAAAAAGTGGCAAGGAAGTTTAGCAGTTGTCCAGGACAATGAGTGGGGGGAAAAGAAAGTGTATGTATCAAATAATGTCAAAATAAATGAAGAAATAGACAACATTTTAATAATTATTCATAGGAATTTTAAAAAGAAAGGGAGGAAGAAAAATCATGGTTAAAAGAAGACACATGGATTCCCCCCTCTCTCTTGACTTAGGCTTATCTTTTTGCTATAAGCAACTCAAAAGAATGGAAAAGACATTGAGCATCAGGCAGCAAGGCATACCAATACTTGAGAAAATGGAAACAGAGTGGCCACTTCAGCTCACTGCCTATCGAGGGTGGTAAGGGCACAACTCAGGCAGGGGGCTCTAACCAGAGTCTAGCCATCTCACCACAACAAGGAAACACAGGCGAGTAAGTACTGGAGATCTAGTGTGTAGCATGGTGACTAGCTAACAATGAATACTGTATTATTGAAATTCTTGAGAAGAAATCTCAAGTGTTCCAAACACATACTTCTACACACAGATAAACACACACACACACTCCCATAGTGGGGGGAGAGGAGATAAAAGAGATAAAGAGAGAAAAACTATGTGAGGTGGCATGTATATCTTCATGCTATCTGCACTCAGGGTGGGGGAAAAAAGCACGTTTAAGGACTGAAATAAAGTCATTATAATCATAGAATGTGTACTATATGGCTGATGAAGAAGTGCGGAAAAGGGAGAATGGAGGAGAAGGGGGAATGGGAGAGAGGTTTTGTGTGTGTGTGTGTGTGTGTGTGTGTGTGTGTGTGTGAGAGAGAGAGAGAGAGAGAGAGAGAGAGAGAGAGAGAGAGAGAGAGAGAGAGAGAGAGAGAGAGAGATGTCTTAGTTAGGGTTTCTATTGTTGCAATGAAACACCATGACCAAAAACACAAGTTGGGGAGGAAAGGGTTTATTTGACTTACACTTCTATCTCACAGTTCATCATGGAAGGAAATTAGGACAGAAACTCAAACAGGGTGGGAACTCAAGGCAGGAGTTGATACGAAGGCCATGGAGGGGTGCTGCTTACTGGCTTGCTTCCCATGGCTTGCTCAGCTTGCTTTCTTATAGAACCCAGGACCACCAGTCCCCCATGGGCTGGGTTCTCCCCCATCAATCACTAATTAAGAAAAATGCCTTGCAGGCTTGTGTATAGCTGTATCTCATGGAGGTATTTTCTCAACTGGGGTTCCCTCTTCTCAGATGACTTTAGCATGTGTCAAGTTGACATAAAACTATCTAGCACAAGGGGAGGGGAGAGAGAGAGAAAGGGGAAAGGGAGAGAAGGGTGGGGGAGAGGAAAGGAGAGAGACAGTGCATTCCTGTATTTTCTTCCACGATGACCTTTCTTTTTCAGCTATACATCTGACAGGGGATTTATATCTAGAATACATAAAGAACTTAAATAACACCACCACCACCACCAACAACAACAACCTGACCCACTCAGAAAATGAGCCTCAGAATTGAACAAGAGAGTTCTCAAAAGAAGAAAAACAAATGACTAAGAAACATCTCAAAAAATGTTTATTGTCCCTAGCTAACAAGGAAATGAAAATCCAAAACAGCTGTGAGATTTCATCTTACTCCGGACGTAAGTCAAAGTCAGCAAAACAGCAAGCAACAAATGCTGGAAGGGTTGTGGGGAAAGGGGAACCCTTATCTACCGTTGGTGGGAATGCAAACTGGTCTGGCGACTCTGGAAATCCGTGTGGAACAGTCTCAAAAAGATTATGACCCAGCTACACGACTCCTTTGCTTATTCTCCAAAGACTTAATATCTTCTTATTCCACAGACACTTGCTCAGGCATGTTCATTGCTGCTCTGTTTACAACAAATAGAAACTGGAAACAACCTAAATGCCGTTCAACTGAGGAATGGATAACGAAAGTGTGGTATGTATACACTATGGAATACTATTCAGCTGTAAAGAGAAATGCAATCATGTCTAGGTAAACGAATCAAACTAGAAAACATCATATTAATTGAGGTAATTCAGACCCTGAACGACAGACATCATGTGTTCTCCCTCATCTGAGGCTACGCGTTCTAAATCATCAGTTGTGAGCACATCTCCTGCAGTAATTGCAGAAACCCGGAAAGTAAAAAGGAACAGTAGAGAGGGGTATAGTCTACATGGAATATACTAGGGTAAATTGGGGGCTCTAACTAGGGAGAAAGCAGAGATAAATACAGAAGGAGTAAGGAGGGTAAAATAACAATAAGGACATTTAAAAAGATGATAAGGAATCATATCGTTAACTATTTACAAGAAAACCTATAAAATACAAATTTCTCTCTCTCTATCTCTGTATTTTTTTAATTAAAAATTCTGGGATGACAATGTTTCCTCTAATAGCCAAAAACCACCTAAAGGGAACCTCAACACCAGGTGTGAGAAGTCCTCTTTTGAATTGTTGCTCAGGGTTGTCCAAGAGACCCTCAAAACAATACAGACTGTTGTTACTGCTTTTGGTTGTTCCCCCAGGACTGAAAGGTAAATCCCTATTTCTAAAGATACCATGTACGTCAGATGCAGGGTCTGCCGGCCCCTCAAATGGAACTAACCTGAAATCCTCCTGCTTGAAAACTAGCTTTCATGGTACCAGAAGGCACCATGCAAGCTTCCAAAGGAGGGAAGCAACCAATGGTTCTAACCCAAATGACTCTTACAAACCACAATGACCAGCATGGCGTGATAACCCTAGGGGTATTGTAGTGGTGTGAATAACTTGGTAGTTACCAGAAGCTCTCTAATCGCATTTAAGATCCGCTCAACAAGATGGAAACCATGCTTGGTTCTGCAAACTTGGCAAACAACGCATGGCTAATGAAGTCGTGTGTCTCAGAGGAAACCTGACAACTACTCCTTTACTAAGTCAGCATAATCCCTAGCTACATTCTAAACAGATGTCCTTATGCTCACAGATGCATTCACCTCTCATCGAGGAAACTTCTTTTTGCAACAGACAGAGATCATTACAGAAAACCACAGCCAATCAAACTGCAGGCTTGAGGAGCTCAGTCCCAACTGGTTCATCTACACCACAACTCCTACAACGCCCGAAGCTCAGGCATCATTATGGAAGAGGGGTTGAAAAGATTGTAAGAGGCAGAGGACTGGGGAGTTTGCTGTGAGATTGTGTATCTTAGGAATGTCAGAAGCTGTATGTATAAAGTCTCACCAATATGAATGCCCCAACATGAGCTGAACGTGAACACAGTAATAAACATACCGAAGTGGATGCAGGAGAACCAAGGAGGCCTCAACCCTATATGAAGACCCACAGGCAATTAAGGGATGATGAAAGTGAGAGAAATGGTCTTCTTGAAGGGAAAGCACACCAACTGTTGTCCAATACCAAAATATCCCCGAAGGCATACACACAAATACCATTCTATAGACTAAGCAGGTTATATTTAGGTATATGTTTATACATCTATATATACATATATGCATGCAATAACAACGAATGAAAATGGAGGCAATGAATTTAAGAGAAAGCAGAGAGGGGTATATGGGAAGGTAGAAAGAGGAAAGTAATGCAATTGTAATATATTCTCCAAAAATAAATAAATAATAATCATAATAATTATAATAATAAAATATTTACCATCAAGGAACCAGGATGCAGTGGTAGCCATTGCCTGGTATGTGTGAAGCCCCAAGTTCAATCCCTACAACTCTAAGGAAAAATCCCTGCCTTTCAAACAACATAATCTCAACTTTCCTGCTAAATAGAAGAAATGTAGAGTTTTGAGAATAAAATAAAATTGATGTCCCAAACTGATCAAGACCAACAGGAAAATTAAAATTTAGGGACATATTTTGAGTGCAAGAATAAATGAAGATTCTAACTAAAGTACATCCAGATTTATTCCCTCATGAATGCTAACATCAGAAAATAAGAACAAATATAGATTAATCCATTTTTTCTAATGTATCTTAATTCCATGATCTTAATGTAATTACAAATAAAAGGAGAAAGACCATAGGATCATCTTAGTTTTAGGGAAGAAACTAAAATTCAACCTCATTCAAAACAGATAAATGCAAAAGGCACTGAAATGAAAAGATGCATCTACCCCGCTCTACAGCCAACTTATTATTGTTAACTATTGTTGCTGCTGCTCTATCTTAGACCCAGCCTCACCATGTAGCCCAGGATAACAGACTCACAGTTCTCCTGCCCCACTCTCCCAAGTGCTGGGGTTACAGGCATGTCTTGCACGACTGGCTCAGTATCATTGCTATAAAACATGATACTAGAAGGTCTAGTAAACGTACTGTGCTTTTTTTTCCAGCTTGACGTAAGCTAGAGTGATCTCAGAAGAGGGAACATTAATTGAGAAAATGCCTCTATCGGATTGCCTGTGGGAAATTCTATGGTGGGTCATTTCTGGATTGATGATTGATATGAGAGAGCTCAACCCACCACCGTGAGTGGTGCCACCCCCTGGGAAGGTGGTTCTCGGCTGTGTGAGAAAACAAGTTCAACAAGCCATAGAGAGAAAACCAGTAAGTAGTGTTCCTCCATGGTGTCCGTGTCAGTTCCTGCTTAGAGTTCCTTGGCTTCCCTTAGCAATAGACTGTAACCTTGAGATGAAATAAACTCTTTCCTCCTCCTTAGATTTTTTTTTAAAATCATACGCAATAGGGCACTTGCTGTTCTTATAGAGGTTCTGTGTTCTGTGCCTAGCACCTACATGATAAACACAGCCATTCATAACTCCAGTTCCAGGGACTGTGCAAGCACACGATGTACATACATGCATGCAGGCAAAATGCTCGTACACATAAAATAAATAAATCTAAAAGAAGGATCTAATTTTTAGTAGTCTAGAAGCTATAACATATCTAGAATTAGTTATAAAACCAAAGTATGTATGTATGTATTTATCTATCTATCTATCTATCTATCTATCTATCTATCTATCTATCTACTAATTTGTATATGTGAATGAGCCTGCCTAAAATTTATTTTGGTCAATCTATTTAATTCCTTATACTTTTATTTTCATTCAATAAAGTTTTGAATATATACTATATTATGGGTAATGTTTCTGGCTCTGAGGGATGTAATGATTAATGAAACAAACTTCTAGCCATGATGAAATTCTAGCAGGAGAATGTCATAATAAATAAAATACATAAAATATATAAGCATTCTGAAGCGTGCTTGTAGACAGAAAACTAAGTGAAGGAAATAGATGATGAAGGGGGGAGTATTTTAAAACAAATGGGATGGAAAAGAATGGTAAAGACATATACTAGAGATCCAGAAGGTGGAAAGTTTGACCACAGGATGTCTAGGGGAAAGCGATGGGAGCTTTCCAGGGAGAAAGAGTAGCAAGAGCAAAGGTCCTGAGGTGGGATGTGCATGGCAAATCTAGAAGCAGGGACAGAAAATCAGCACAGCTCAAGGGATGGAGGAGGCAGAGAAGAGTTGAGATGAGGTTATAGAGTCATCCATGCAATGAATCACACAGCCCTCCCTTATAGGCCATCATAAGGGATCCTTCTCTTTTCTTTTATCTTTTTCCTTTTCTTCTCTTTTTGCACTGATGGGAATTTAACCTAGGATGCCATACATGCTGAGCAAGTACTCCAGATCTCATTTATATCCTCAGCCCCTGAACTTACATTTGAGTAAGATAGGGAAGCTATGTGGACGGTTTTGAACAAAAGAATGACATAATTCAATTTGTGTCATAAAACACCACTTATTATAATTTCTTCACTGTGAAGAGAATACAGGGCAGCGAGGCAGAATACAGAGCAGTTAGGAGAGCACTGTAATCATTCAGGTCAGGGATAATGGTGCCTGATAATGGTTCCAAGAATAGTGCTAATCATGGAGAAGGTGGGAAACAATATAATTCTGAGTGTATTTCTTTTGAAATTTGAAATGGTTTGGCTATATATATATAATTGATTTTTATTGAGTTCTACATTTTTCTTTGCTCCCCTCCCTGCCTCTTCCCTTCAACTCTTTCCCAAGGTCCCCATGCTCCCAATTTACTCAGGAGAGCTTGTCTTTTTCTACTTCCCTTTGAGTGTATAAGATTTATTAGGATGACTTACAGGCTGTGATTCAGTTAATTCTATTTTTTTTCTTGTTGTTTTTGTTTTTTGTTTTTTTTTTCAAGACAGAGTTTTGGGATTAAAAGTGTGCACCAGTATGGCCCAGCTTAGGTCCAGCTAATCCAAAAATGGTTGGCTATGAATAGAAAGTTAAGGATGCAGTCAGTCTAGGAATCTGGATGTCTCAACTGGTCTTCAGTATTCACTGGAGTCCCAAAGAAGTAGGCTCTAATGCCAGCAAAGGAAGGAACTTGCTCTTAAGGCAGGAGCAAGGAGGCAAAGAGCAAAAGCTTCCTTCTTCTATGTCCTCATATGTCCAGCAGAAGTGTGGCCCAGATTAGAGATAGGTTTTTCCAACTCAAAAGATCTGAAATAAAGGTATGTCTTCCTACCTTAAAGATCTGGATCAGAAGTAGATCTTCCAACTTCAAATTAAACAAAAACTCCTCACAGGTGTGCCCCTCCATTTTTGGCTTTAGTTAATGCCAGATGTACATAAGTTGATAACCAAGAATAGCCATCACAAATCCATCCCTTATCAACTTGACACACAATCATATCTCCTTATGTCACAATTAATTTCTGAATGAAAACTATAACCAGGTCATAATAATGCCTAAACATGATATAATTATCTCTCATACATTCATAAATGCATTATATATTTAGAATAGGTGGCAATGTCCTTTAGGACATTGTTTTAATATTGCAAACTTAAATATGATAAGCCTTGGGACTTCCTTAATCGATGTTACATCACATGAAACAGAAAATTGAGGAAAGAAAACACAAATATCCGTAGAAGTGCATTTTAACAAAATATGACAGAAACACTCACGTCAAGTATACTCCTTGCTTCCTTAGCTGGTATTTAGAGCTACCTTCCTCTACTGCCCATTCTGTGTTTCTTTGGTAAGAACCTCAGCTCGTCTTGACTTTTCCTGGAGGACTGACCCATGCCTTCATTTCTGATGGCTCTGTACCCTTTGCCATTCTGCCTGCATTAGTTTGCTGTAGTTTCCCATTTGACTTTAATGACACTACACCGTAGCACCAAGAGATGCCCTCAAGGATCTCCTGCACTCCAGACACAATCCTTCTTACCTCCATGGTGGAGAAGCAATTCAATTTCCCCAGGGTAATCTGCATCAATCACCCCTCTTAATAGTATTATTCATTTATTAGCCTGTTAGTTTAAGGGCATCAGAAGCCCCAAATGGCTCAGGGGAAGTCTGAGTTTCCAGTTCAATGCAAGGCTTGTTGTGGTTCCTAGAAGAACTCCCTGTTCTGGAACCAAAACTTCTAGGCCAGCAGAATAAAGGAGTGGGGGAACAGGGAGCAAAAACTTTCCTAGTGGGTCACTAGGGGTGATAGTGAGCAGAACTATTATTCCTTCTTCCACACCTTAATTTCTGGACCCATGGATCCTGGCTATGGGAGAAACTGTACCATGTATTGGACGCTGATTCAAAGCATGTGCCACCTTCTGAGGAAACCCTGACCCAGCCCAACAGGCTACTGCCACGTAATTGTCACTGAAACTGTGTCTTCAAAAGGTCATTCCATCTTCCTATCAGACCAGCTGTTTCATCATAGTGGGAAACATGGGAAGACCAGCGATTGGATGTCCACTGTCACACTTCCCTGGCTGTGAGGTAAGTTCCTTGGTCAGAAGCAATACTGCGTGGAATCCTATGACGGAGGATATGGCATTGGGTACGTGTAAGTGAGTGTTCACAGCTCTGAAAGCTGGAGCTGCAATAGGACATCTCTGGAGGAAAAGGCTTCCTGACTTGTCTGGAAATCAGGCTATACCTGGAGCTGGGTGCAGTGGGGGATTGCCTCCCCATGGGATGTAGTAATCCTACTCCTTTCCTAGAGAGCCTTTACAGCGGAGCTCTGCTCAGTTTCCCTAAGGGAACATTCTAGCAGAGCTATCCATTTCTTCTGCTCTGACCCAAGATTTTACTTCTGCTTCTCTCTGCTAAAGGGGAAGCCCCACCAAAAAGTTACTTTTTCTGCTCAATTCCCATGGGGTTTCCTAGTAGATCTAACTGTCTCTTCTGTTTTCTCTGCTCAGCCCCCCGCTAAGGGAACATCTTAGCTAAGGTTTCTTTTTTCCTGCGCTGGCCAAAGAAGAACTTCACCCAAAATTCTTTGAAGAAAGAGATTTATTTGGGAAGGAGGAGTTCAGGAGAGTGGCTGCCTCTGCCAGGATGGTGGAGGACAACCAGCAACTGGACAGGCAGAAGGGTTTATATAGGGTTTATATAGGGCTTCTTAGGGGCGGAGTTTTCCCAGGGAGATTTTATACTCAGGGATTGGTTAGTTTTCCTGCTAAGGGATTAGCTTAGTTGGTCAGAGCTGGCTCTGGTTTCAGGGCCAAACTGTGTTCCTTTCACGGGTTTTCTTGTTTGTTTGTTTTGGATTTTGGCTCTAGTTTAGAGGCCAGGGCATATTTCTTTCACTGCTTTGGTTCCAGGGCTAAAGTGTGTTTCTTTGGCTCTGGTTTCAGAGTCAGGGTGTTTTTCTTTGGTTCTGGGTTCAGGATAAAAGTGTTTCTTTCACTGGCTCAGGTTTCAGGTCTAGGGTGTGTTTCTTCCACTGGCTCTGATTTTCAGAGTCAGGGTGGGTTTCTTTCACTGGCTCTGGTTTCAGGGCCAGGGTGGTTTCTTCGGCTGGCACTTTTATCCTGCAATAAGGCCACAGGTGCTGTATTTGGAAGAAATATTACATGCAGGAAAGACAAACCCATGACCAGAATAAGTATTGCTCTAGGAAGGACAAAGTGCTGTCCTTTCCACAGAGGAAGTGGTCCAATGTAGTCAAGCTGCCACCAAGTCATTGACTGGTCACTTTGGGGAATGGTGTCATATCTAGAAATGATAGGATAAAAGGGTAGATTATTGTACCTATTTTCAAACAAAAAAACCCCACAACTACTAGTCTCAAATATTTTACATTGGTGTGGAATTTGTATATTGATCACATTTAAGATTATTTTTGTTATATTGTATGTATGTTTCTATTTTTGTTTAAGATTTTTTGTATAATGATACAGATTTAAAGTTATTTTTGTTATACTGTACATATGTTTCTACTCTTGTGCAAGATATTTTTGCATATTGATACAAATTAAGGTTATTTTGTTATGCTATATTATATGTTTCTATTTCTTGTTTAAGGTATTACACTCATAAAGCTCATTTAAAAATGTAATGTAAAGTTCTAGCCCTTGAAAGTTATTTAGGATAATAAAGAAACACAGGTTAGTAGCTAGTCATCTGTAACAATCGAAATTATAGTCATGTCAAGTATATTTTTAAGGCCAATCAGAGACATATTTTTAAAAGGTAGATGGTCTACAAATACTTCAGAAACCTACAGAGTATGATGTTTTAATGTTGTAATAGCATACAGCTTGTTGTGACAGTGAGACATGTCTGCTCCTGGCAGCACCGATCTACTTCAGAAAAGCATTATGGGCAGCAAAGAACCTCTGTATGGAGTTTGTTTTCTTTGTGGCAAAAGCTAATCATTTGGGCAAGAAACTACCCTTGTTTCAACTGCTGACTGTATGCTGTCCAAACTAGACAAGGAGGACAGAAAAAAAAAGTGATTGCCAAACTTTGTCAAGACAGGGTAAGATAGTCTTTCAAAAATTCCTGCTTCACAGAAAAGTCTGTCAGATAGTCTAGACCTGGAGGCTCAATATGGATGATCCAACAGTACAGAGGACCCCTGGGATTTCAAAGTTTTGGAAGTTGCTTGCTATGTACTTCCTGTTTACTCATTCTCAGATCTCTGATAGAGTTGAAGACTACATAGTCATAGTAAGTTTCCCTTAGTCATGACAGAAAGTTAATTAGGTAGAAAACTTTGGCCTCATCAGTAGAGCGTAGATAATGTAAAAATTTCTCTAAATTTGCCAAATACCAATGGACTGGACATTGTAAATATATTTCTTACTTGGCAGTTATTCTTCTTGTACATAGTTTTGCATTGTTACAGTTATAGCATTTTATTTAGATAAATAGGGGAAATGTTGCAAGATAATTGTTCATACAACCAATCCACTATACCAGTAAAGTCAACCTTGAATCTAGAACAGATTCAGCAATTGGCTGACTGGGATTAGTCATAAAATTCTTGGAGGACTTCGCAGGGTAGCTAGAGAGGATAGGGAGAGACTCGGGAGGAGTTGGGATTTCTAGTGCTGTAGGTTCTGAAAAAGGTGGAGAGAGGGTCAGCCAATTGCTCCACTTTCCTTGGATTTTTTTCAGGTCTTTATCTCAACTTCTGACTCCTGAATTTTTATTATACTAGAATAATTAGGTAATTGTTTCGTCTGAAAGCTACACATATCTTGGGCTTAGTGTTGGTGTTGGTCTCTGCTATTTGCAAATCAGGCACTAAGCAGCAACTGTAACCAGGTCAGCCTTGGTGACTAGAAATCCATGTTGTTTAGCCCATGCATAAGCATCATCTCTGCCACCATAGCCGCTTTGTTCATGGGCCCATCAGGCAATGAGAGGAATGGCTGGGGACAGAGGCTGGCTGTCCACAGAATGGGTTGTCCTGTCTACTTGATTACTGAACTCCCTCTCAGCTGAAGTCACTTTTTGATGAACATTTACATGGAACACAAGTATCTTTATATCTTTTGCTCGTTTGGAAAGATCTATGCACATACTTCCTCCCTAGACGTCTTTCTCATCAATTTTCCAACTATGCTCTTTTCAAGTCCCTGGCCATCCAGGCAATCCATTGGCTACAGCCCATGAATCAGTGAACAATCACACATCTGGCCATCTCTCCTTTCAAACAAACTGTATGACCATGTGTGCTG
Organism: Microtus pennsylvanicus; assembly: GCF_037038515.1. Lineage (NCBI taxonomy): Eukaryota > Metazoa > Chordata > Mammalia > Rodentia > Cricetidae > Microtus > Microtus pennsylvanicus. Next base: position 132,578,685 of record NC_134601.1, on the reverse strand, counting down.
CCTGAAATTCTGCTCACTGAAGATCTCCCTTCACTGGTGTCTTTCAGGGTTGTCCCAGAAAGGGACTGTAATGCTGCAGCTGTCCCCTTCTGGGTGATGCCTGCATAATGCCCAGAGCCATAAGTAAGCCAGGCTCTTGTTTTCCCACCCTCAGTCAGCTGATCATAGAGCACATCCCATGAGGCTATAAGGTGCATACTTGGCAGCAGGCAGCATTGTAGCAGGAGTAGAAACCATAGGCATTTGGGCAGTGTCTTCATGTGACTTGTTTGTGCCTTCAGGACCTGCTCAGGCCCCATCACATGCATACCACTTCCATTTGATAATAGACTGCTGCTGTGCACATCCTACTTCGTGACTTGGTGGGTCAGATAACACCCAGCTCACGTTGAGCAGCTCAGGTCTCATGGTAACTTGGTGGCCCATTGTCAAACATTCAGTTTCCACTGAGGAAAAATAACAGGTCAAGAACTGTCTCTCAAAGGGAGAAGAGTTGTCTTCAGAGATGGCAGAGCATTGCTCCCAAATCCCAAAGGTCTCTTCTGTGATTCACCTTTAGGGACCTGCCAAAGGCTCCAAGCAACATCCCTATCTGCCACTGATACTTCATGTACCATCGGGTCTGTTGGATCATATGGACCAAGTGCTAGAGCACCCTGCACAACAGCCTGGACCTCTTGAAGAGCCTTCTGTTCCAGGCTACTCACAAAGGTAGAAGCTTTGCAAGTCACTTGGTATATGGGCCAGAGTAACAAACACCCTAGTGAGGAATGTGCTGCCTCCAGAATTCAAATAGGCCCAGTAAGTGTTGTGCTTCCTTCTTGGTGGTGGGAGGGGCCAAGTGCAATAACTTATCCTTCACCTTAGAAGGAATATATCTACATGCCCCACACCAATGGTCTCCTAAGAATTTCTACAAGATAGAAGGTCTTTGAATGTTGGTTGGATTTATTTCCTATTCTCTTTGGGTTACCAAAGAGTTCAAAGTGGTTGCTGCATCCTGCTCACGTGGTCCACTCATCATAAAGTCATCAAATTAGTACACTAAGATTCCTTCTTAGTTATGACACAGGACTGAGGAGTTAATATAGCCTTGAGGTAAAACTGTAAAGGTGTACTGCTGGCCTCGCCAACGGAAAACAGATTGCCTCTGGTGGTCCTTATGAACACGTACCAGAAAAGAGCATTTATTTGATGAATAGCTGCATACCATGTACCAGGACATGTGTTAATCTACTCAGGTAAGGACACCACATCTGGTACGGCAGCTGCAATTGGAGTCACTACCTGATTGAGTTTTCAACAATCAACTGTCATTCTCCACGATCCATCTGTCTTCTGCACTGGCCGGGTAGGAGAGTTAAAGGGAGATGTGGGGGGAACCATCCTCCTGCATCTTTCATGTACTTGGTGGTGGCACTGATCTCTGCAGTTCCTCCAGGGATGCGACACTGTTTTTGTTTCACTGTTTTCCCTGGCAGAGGCAACTCTAAAGGCTTCCATTTAGCCTTTCCAACCATAATAACCCTCACTCTGCAGGTCAGGGAACCATTGTGAGAATTCTATCAACTTCTAAGAGGATCTATCCCAATTATACATTCTGAAACTGGGGAAATAACCACAGGACGAGTTCCGGGACCCACCGATTTACTGTGCATTGGACATCAGCCAAAACTCCACAAATCACTTGGCCTTCATAAGCTCCTACTTTAGCTTGAGGACCACAGTGCTTTTTGGGATCTCCCGGAATCAGTGTCAGTTCAGAACCACTATCCAACAGATCCTGGAAAGTCTGATTGCTTTCTTTCTTTCCCACAATGTACATTTACCCTTGTAAAAGGCCATAAGTCCCTCTGGGGAAAGGCAAGAGAAAGGCTAACAGTAAAACTTTAAGGTATCTTCTTATCAAGGTCCACTCCGGGGAATCTGGCCACCCCTTTGTTCAATAGAGTCTGGGTCTGCAGACTGGCTCAAGGCTGGAAATGAATTCACTATCTGAGGTCACCTTTTGCCGTGATCCAATGTTTGAGACTTCATTTGTTTGAGAATTTTTCCATTTATACAGACCAGACAAAAATACAGTCGGCATTTTAAAAAATATCTATCTCATGTCTGGAAACACCATGATTATTTAGGCAGTACCCAAAGTACATATGAGTCATGTCAGTATGAAATTCCCTTTGCCTGTACTGACTGTTATGGGTCAGGCCATTCTGACCATTGCTTTGTGTTGTCCATTACAATAGCTACAGTTATCTTGCCTTTGGTGATTCAGTGCTGCCACCTGGACCCTGATATCTCAGGGCCCAATTAAATCCATTGCATTTAACTCACCCAACTGAGCAGCAGCGTCTCCAGCCCTAAGGTCTGGCACAGGGAACAGGGCGACAGCGAAGCTCATCAGATGTGCTGGTGCCCCTCACCATTCTGCATCTTACAGGATTAGTGAAGGGTCTGTCTCTGGGCCTTCCCATTGCGGGGGGGGGATTAGGATTCACACAGTGTACCCCCTCAACCATTCCAATTTCCCTGAGCCCTAAAATCCCTTCATCAACATTAACAAAGGGCTATCAGGCATCTCCAACTCCTTTTCAGTAGGCGAGCATTTGACAAATGGATACTTCAGTCAATCAATCAGGTAAACTTTTGACACCTTTTTTTAACTGTGTGAGTTTCCATATGAAACCTAGAATTTCCAGTCAGAGGGTCCATATCAATAAGCTCAGCCTGATCCAGTTTTAGGTTTCTTCCACTGTTATCATACATCCTTAAAATCCACTCCCATGCACACTCCTCAGACTTCTGCTTGCATGAACTAGTGAGCTCATTAAGCTGTTTAACAGTGCAGCAACCTCCTCCTGGAACACACTTTCTACCTCCCCCCTAGGAACCTGCTTAACCCTGAGTCTGCTTATAGGTCTAGAGGCAACTATTGGTGGGCCTTGAGGGACAACAGTATTGTCTTGCCTGACATTTCCTTCAGAAAAAAAAATCACTATTGGGTTAGTAGGAATGGAGGGTTAATTTTCTCAGTCAAAGGTGAAAAAGGCATTGTTTCAGGGGGTGAGGGTACATCTTCTGCTGAGGGCAGAGAAACTACTTCCTCAGATGAGATAATCCCTTGAGAACCTGAGGGTTCAAAGTTCTCATCTTAAATAGCCTTCTCCCACACATCCTCATCCCAATGGACAATTCTATTCTTCACCAATCAATGCCCTCACTTTAACCACTGACACCCTCTGAGACTGGGGCTTGATTTTCATCGTAATTCAGTCAGTCTTATGAGGGCTTTGGTTTGATTTTTCTGCAACTTGAGTCCCGTGGCTGCTGGAGAGAAGATTCTCTTCCAGGGCACACTTACACACCTTTCGACTGTTTATTTGCATCTGGAGCCAGTCGGTGGTATCCCTTAGTTCATTGCTGTCCTTTTCCTTATTCTGAGATCTTAGAAGTCTGTTAATTTTAACAAGGAATTCATTCTTTTACTTGGTCAATTTATCCAGGATGCGAAGAGCAACTGATCAGTAGCATCGTTTTCCTTATTTTTTCACAAGCTGTCAAAAGCTTTATATACAGAGTCACCAAAGCCGTTGTCTCTCACAATTGGTGAATCTGGATAATCAAATGCATTTGTCACCTTCAGTTTGCAAAAGACTTCACACCCAGGGCTTTTAGTATTCTCTGATCTCCTAGGAGAGGGAGTGAGGCTTGGGTAGCTCTCGGTGTTGGCAAATTGGAAAGCCTATTATAGCTATGTCAAAGATGCATCCTTGCACTTCTGTTGCTCCACAAATACACCTGGCACCAAAATCTGTATTAGTCATTGTTCTCTGGGGCAGTGGTTCTCAATCACTCTAACTCTGTGACCTTTTAATTCCTCACGTTGTGATTCACCCAACCATAAAATTATTTTCACTGCTACTTCATAACTGTAAGTTTTCTACTGTTAACGAATCGCAATGTAAAGATCTGTGTTTTTAATAAATTATTTTATTGTTTTTATTGAACTATACATTTTTCTCTGTTCCCCCCCTTCTTCCCTTCTCCATCTCTACCCTCTCCCATGACCCCCATGCTTCCAATTTACTCAGGAACCCAAGAGAAGGTATAAGGAACAGAAATCCACTCATTTGCACACCCAGGAGTTCCATAAAAACACTCAACTGGAAGCCATGATATATGCATAGAAGACCTGGTGCAGACCCATGCAGGCCCCGTGCATGCTGCTTTAGTCTCTGTGAGTTCAGATGAGCTTTGCTCATGTTGATTTGGAGGACCTTGTTCTCCTGGTGTCCTCCACCCCCTCTGGCTCTTACATTCTTTCTGCTTCTTCTTCCACCAGGTTCCCTGAGCTCTGAGAGGAGAAATTTGATGGAGACATCCCATTTATGGCTGAGTGTTCTAAGGTCTCTCTGTCTCTTCATGATGTCCAGCTGTGGCTCTTTGTAGTTGCTCCCATCTGCTGCAGGGGGAAACTTTTCTATGATGGCTGAACAAGGCACTGATCTATGGGTATAACAGAATGTCATTAGGAGTCACATCATCACTACGTTTTGTTTTTTCTTTTCTTATAACAGTTGTATTTGTTTCTACCCTAGGTCCCTGGGCTGTGTAGTCTCTGATTCTTGGTCACCCAAGTAGTGCTGGGTACGGATTCCATATTATGGAGTAGGCCTTCAGTCAAATCAGATATCTTGGTTGGTGACTCCCACAAGCTTTGTGCCACCATTGCCCCAGAATATCTTGCAGACAGGACATCATTGTAGATCAAAGGGTTTGTAGCTGGATTGGTGCTTACGCTTCTTTTTTGGCCAGGTGCAGAGTACCTTCCTTTACCAAAGATGCTAGAATGTGAGAGTCAAGACTCCATGTAGGCACCAGCTCAGTTTCTCCATGTTCCGTGAGTTGTGCAGGTGCTGTGTTCAGTAATGCTGCATTGTCAGTTTGTGGAAAGCAACAACCTATTGTCTTGGCAACATCCTGGGTTGTTTGGGATTCTCTTGGGGCCCCTTTGGCCAACAACTCAATTAGATGTAACACAATCCCAGGACTGGAAGCTTCATTTGGTGACAAGAAATGGCTAGTTAGGACTCTGTCTCTCCCATTGGTTGGTGATTTCCTTTAGGTTGCTAGACACACATACACACGCACAGTAGGAATTTTTTTTCACTGTATTAGGTTTCACTACCACCCCTTCAAATGCCCCTTAGTTTTAGCTGTTTCTCCCTGTATTCCCTCCTACAACCCCTCTCCCCCGACTTAATCCTCCTGTTCCATCCCCACCATCCATCCATAAATATCAGTTCTATTCCCTTTTCCTCACAAGATCTATCTGAACTCTCTTGTCCCTTACTCTATACCTACCCTCTGTGGTTCTAAGGATTGTGGTTTATTATTGACTTAACAGCCAATATCGCCGTATAAGGAAATATATACGGCATTTGTCTTTCTGGGTCTGAGATACCTCACTCGGGATCTAGTCCCGTCTTTCCCACCAGCAATGGATGAGTGTTCACTTATTCCACATCCTTGCTAGCATGAGCTGTCACTTCTGTTATTGATTTTAGCAATTCTAATAGGTGTAAGAGAGAATCTCAGAGTAATCTTGATTTGTATTTTCCTGATGGCTCAGAATGTTGAGAATTTCTTTAAGTGCTTCGTGGCCATTTGAGATTCCTCTATTGAGAATCCTCTGTTTAGATCTGTAACCCATTTTTAATTGGATTATTTGATTTGGTAATGTCCAGTTTCTTGAGTTCTTTATATATTTGTATATTATCTCGCTATTGGATGTGTAGTTGGATAAAAAAAATCCTTTCCCATTCTGTAGGCTGCTGCTTTATCTGAATGACTGTCTTGAGCCATGCAGAAACTTCCCAGTTTCATGTATTAAGTATTGATCTTAGTGCCTGTGTAAGGGTGTTCTGTTCAGAAAGTCTTCTCCTGTGTCAACAAATTCAAGGATATTGTCCACTTTTTCTACTATCGGGTTCACTGTATCTGGTTTTAGGTTGAGGTCTTTGATTTATTTGGACTTGACTTTTGTGCAGGGTGATAAGTACGGATCTATTTGTATTCTTCTACCTGATGACCAGCTAGTTTGACCAGCACCATTTGTTGAAGATGCTGTCTTTTCTCTAGTGTGGATTTTTTCTTGTTATAAAAATCAGGTGTACATAGGTGTGTGGGTTTATATCTGAGTCTTCAAGTCAATTCCATTGATGTACATGTCTGTTTTTGTGCCAATACAATGCTGTTTTTATTACTATAGCTTTGTACTAGAACTTGAAATCAGGGATGATAATGCCTCTAAAAAGCTTTTATTGTTCAGGATTGTTTAAGCTATCCTTTGTGTGTGTGTGTGTGTGTGTGTGTGTGTGTGTGTGTGTGTGTGTTTCCACAGGAAGCTGTAAATTATCATTTCAAGGTCTTGAAGAATTGTGTTGGAATTTCGATGGGGATCACACTGAGTTTGTAGATTGCTTTTGGTTGGATGGACATTTTAAATATGTTAATCATACCTATCCAAGAGCATGGGAGATCTTTTCTTTTTTTATTACTTTATTAATACTAGGAATCAAAATTTCTACTTCCTCCCCTCCTCCCACTTCCCTCCCACTCCCCTACTCACCCTCCCCTCTCCCCCTCCAATCCTAAGAGAGGGCAGGGTATCCTGCCCTGTGGGAAGTCCAAGGTCCTCCCCCTCCCATCCAGGCTTAGGAAGGTATGCATCCAAATAGACTAGGATCCCAAAAAGCCAGTACATGCAGTACAGACAAATCCCAGTGCCATTATCATTGGCTTCTCAGTCTGCTTCAGTTGTCAGCCACATTCACAGGGTTCAGTTTGATCGTATGCTCATTCAGTCCCAGTCCAGCTGGCTTTGGTGAGCTCCCATGAGTTCAGGCACACTGTCTCAGTGGGTGGATTAACCCCTCATGGTCCTGACTTCCTTGGTCATATTCTCCCTCCTTCTCCTCTTCAACTGGACCTTGAGAGCTCAGTCCAGTACTCCCATGTGTGTCTCTGTCTCTATCTCCATCTGTTGCTGGACGAAGGTTCTATGGTGATATTCAAGATAGTCATCAGTCTGACTACGGGACAAGGCCAGTTCAGGCACCCTCTCCTCCACTGCGCAGTGTCCTAGCTGGGGTCATCCCTGTGGACACCCGGGAACCCCTCTAGAGTCAAGCCTCTTGCCAACCCCACAATGCCTCCCTTAATTAAGATATCTTCTTCCCTACTCCCATATCTGTCCTTCCTCCATCTCAAACATCCCACTCCCCCAAGCTCTCCCCAACCCTCCTCTTCTCCTTTCTCTCTCCCCCTCTCCCCTTCCCCTATCCTACCCCACCCCCATGCTCCCAACTTTTGCCTGGCGATCTTGTCTGTTTCCAGTTTCTAGAAGGATCTATATATGTTTTTGTTTGGGTTCACCTTATTACTTAGGTTCTCTAGGATCTCAAACCATAGGCTCAATGTCCTTTGTTTATGGCTAGAATCTACTAATGAGTGAGTACATACCATATTCATATTTTTGGGTCTGGATTATCTCACTCAGGATAGTGTTTTCTACTTCCATTCATTTGCATGCAAAATTCAAGGTGTCATTGATTTTTACCGCTGAGTAGTACTCTAATGGGTAGATTGCCACACTTTCTTTATCCATTCTTCCACTGAGGGGCATCTAGGTTGTTTCCAGGTTCTGGCTATTACAAACAATGCTGCTATGAACATAGTTGAACAAATGCTTTTATAGTATGATTGGGCATTCCTTGGGTATATTCTCAAAAGTGGTATTGCTGGATCCTGAGGTAGAATGATTCCCAATTTTCTGAGAAACCACCACACTGATCTCCAAAGTGATTGTACAAGTTTGCATTCCCACCAGCAATGGTTGAGTGTACCCCTTCCTCCACAACCTCTCCAGCAAAGGCTATCATTGGTGTTTTTGATTTTAGCCATTCTGACAGGTGTAAGATGGTATCTCAAAGTTGTTTTGATTTGCATTTCCCTGATAGCTAAGGAAGTTGAACATGTCCTTAAGTATTTTTTGGCCATTTGAAATTCTTCTGTTGAGAATTCTCTGTTCAATTCAGTACCCCATTTTTTAATTGGGTTATTCAGAATTTTAATGTCTAGTTTCTTGAGTTCTTTATATATTTTGGAGATCAGGCCTTTGTCTGATGTGGGGCTGGTGAAGATCTTTTCATCTTTTAATATCATCTTCAATTTCTTTCTTCAGCAACTTAAAGTTTTTAACCATACTAGTCTTTGATTTGCTTGATTAGAGTTACCCCAAAATATTTTATAGCATTTGAAGCTATTGTGAAAAGTGTTGTCTCCCTGATTTCGTTCTCAGACCATTTGTCATTTTTACATAGGAGGGATACTGATTTTTGCGAATTAATTTTGTATCCAGCAACTTTACTGAATGTGTAGGAGTTTCCTGGTGGAATTTTTCAGGTCACTTATGTATACTATCATATCACCTGCAAATAAAGATACTTTGACTTCTTCCTTCCTAATTAGTATCACCTTGATCTCCTTCAGTTGTCTTATTGCTCTAGCTAAGACTTCAAGTACTTTATTGAATAGGTATGGAGAAAGTGGACAGCCTTGTCTTGTTCCGGATTTTGGTGGAATTGCTTTCAGTTCTCTCTTTAAGTTGATGTTGGTTGGCTATTGGCTTTGCTGTAAGCCGCCTCTATTATATTGAGGTTATGCTCCTTGCATCCCTGATCTCTCCAGGACTTTTATCATGAAGGAGTGTTGGATTTTGTCAAAGACCTTTTCTGAATTTAATGAGATGATAATGTGGTTTTTATCTTTCAGTCTATTTTTTAAAATGGTGGCTTACATTTATGAATTTTTATGTGTTGAACCATGCCTGCATTTCTGGGATGAAGCCTACTTGATGATGGTGGATGATGTTTTTGATGTATTCTTGGATTTGATTTGCAAGTACTTTAGTGAGAATTTTGCATCTGTGTTCATAAGGGAAATTGGTCTGTAATTCTGTCTTTTTTATTGTTGGGTCTTTATGTGATTTGGGTATCCGGGTCACTGTGGCCTCATAAAATGAATTGGGCAATGTTCCTTCTGTTTCTATTTTGTGCAATAATTTGAGGAGTATCTGCATTAACTCTTCTTTGTAAGTCCAGTAGAATTCTGTGCTAAAATAATCTGCCCCTGAATTTTCTTTTTGATTGGGAGAATTTTAATGTCTGCTTCTATAACATTAGGGATTAGGTTTTTTTTTTAAATTGCTTATCTGATATTGGTAAATGTTATGTATTGAGAAAATTACCCATTTTCCAATTATCCAAAATTATCCATTCTTTTAGATATTTCAGTTTGGTGGTGTACAGGTTTTTAAAGTATATCCTTAAGATTCCTCGATGTCTGTTGTTATGTCCCCCCTTCATTTCTAATTTTGTTCATTTGAATATTCACTCTCTATTTTTTAGCTAATTTGGATGCGAGTCTTATTGATTTTCTCAAACAGACAACCCTTTGTTTCCTGGATTCTTTGTGTCGGTTTTGTTGTCATTGTTGTTTCTATTTTATTGATTTTAGCCCTGAGTTTAGTTCCTGTCATCTACTTCTTTTGTGTATGGTTACTTCTTTTCTTCTAGAGCTTTCTTCTAGTGTGCTGTTAAGTTACTACTATGAGATCGCTCCAGTTTTTCTGGAGGTACTCAGTGCTATGAACTTGCCTCTTAGAGCTATCTTCATCGTGTCTCACAAGTTGTTTGCATGGTCTGTATTCATTTTCATTCAATTCTAGAAAGTCTTTTTTTCTTAATTCTTTTCTCGACCCATTTTCCATTTCGTAGGGAGTTGTTCAGTTTCCATGAGTTTGTAGGCATTCTATTCTTTCTGCTGTTGTTGATATCCAGCTTTAATCTGTATGGTCTGATAGAATTCAGGAAGTTTTTCCAATTTTCTTGTATCTGTTGAGAATTTGCTTTGTTTCCAAGTATGTAGTCAATATTTGAGAAAGTCCCATGAGGTACTGAGAAAAGGGTATATTCTTTTGTGTTTGGGTAAAATGTTGTATAAATATCTGTTAGGTCCATTTGGTTTATAACTTCAGTTAGCTCCAGCATTTCTGTTTAGTTTTTGTCCAGATGGCCTGTGTATTGATGAGAAGGGGATATTGAAGGCCCCCACTATCAGTGTGTGAGGGTCAAAATGTGACTTTAGCTGTAGTGGTTGTGTTTTTTATGAACTTGGGTCCTCCTGTCTTTGGGGCATAGGTATTAAGAACTGCAATGTCCTCTTGGTAGAATTTTTCTTTGATGAGTATGTAGTGTCCTCTATCTCTTCGGATAAGATTTTGTTTGAAATCTATTTTTTCATGTACTAAAATGGTTATAACAGCTTGCTTATTGGGTCTATTTGATTGGAATATCTTTTTCCAACCTTTACCCGAGGCGATATCTATCCTCGATGATGTGGTGTGTTTCCTGGAAGCAGCAGAAAGATGGATCCTATTTTCATATCTAATCTGTCACTCTGTGCCTTTTTATTGTGGAATTGAGACCATTGATGTTGAGAGATGTAAATGGCCAGTGATTCCTGATGCCTGTTATGGTGGTGGTGGTGCTGGTTGTTGTTGGTGGTGGTGCTGTTGGTGGTGTGTGTGTTTCTCCTCTTGATTTTGCTTGTCTGGGATAAATTATTCCCTGTGTTTTCTTGGATGTAGTTAACTTCCTCAGGCTGGTGTTTACTTACCTCCTAGCACACTCTGCAGGGCTGCGTTTGTAGGTAGATATTGCTTAAATGTGGTTTTATTTTGTCTTATTTTGTCCACCTATGGTGATTGAAAGTTTTGCTGGGTATAGTATTCTGAGCTGGCATCTGTGGTCTCTTAGAGTCTGTAGCATATCTGTCCAGGTCCTTCTGGCTTTTAGAGTCTCTCATTGGTAAATCAGGTATGATTCTTGTAGGTCTGCCTTTCTGTTACTTGATATTTTTTTCTTTCAGCTTTTAATATTCTTTTCTGGTTCTGTAATTTTAGTGTTTTATCATATGTTGAAAGGATTTTTTCTGGTCCAGTCTATTTGGATTTCTGTATGCTGCTTCTTCTATTCCTCTGCCTCTTTTTTTTGGAGACAGGTTTCTCTGTGTAGTCTTGGCTGTCCTGGAATTCATTCTGTAGATGTGGCTGGCCTCAACTCATAGAGATTTGCCTGAAACTCTCTTCTGTGTGCTGGGATTAAAGGTATGTGCCACCACTGCCCAGCTCTGTATGTTTCTTTCCTTTGATAGACATCTTCTTTAGATAAGGCAAATTTTCTTCTATGATTTTGTTGAAAATACTTTCTGAACCTTTGGTTTGGGCTTTTTCTCTTTCCTCAATTCCTATTATTTTTTATATTTGATCTTTTCATAGTGTCCTGGATGTTAGATTTAACATTTTCTTTGACTGAAGTTTCCATTTCTTCTATTGTGTCTTCACTGTCTAAGATTCTCTCTTCCGTCTGTTGTATTCTGATGGCGAAGCTTGCCTCTGAGTTTCCTGTCGAGTTCCTAAATTTTTCATTTCTAGATTTCTTTCAGTTTGAGTTTGGGATTTCTTTATTGATTATATTTCCACCTTAAGGTCATGAATGGTTTTATTCCTGTGTTTCCAACATTTCTTTCTGTTTTCAAAGATTTCATTAAATAATTATTCATTTTGTTTTTAAGGACCTCTATAATATTCATAAAGACTGTTTCAAGATCTTTTTCTTATGATTCAGCTGTGTTATAATATCTAGGATTGCCCTAACTGTTGTTTATTGTGTTTTTATGATGGCATCTAGGATTGGGAAGATCATAATTCGAGACTCTGCTATCTGCTCTTGTCTTTGTTGGATGGGTTCTTCTGTTGCCCTCTCTTGATCTTAAGCAAGTGTAGTGGCTGTATTCCTGGTGGGTAAATCTTGGGTCCTGATAGGTATGCCCACTGGGGGTTCCAGTTACAATGTGTTTCTGAGTATTGGGAGCTAACCCCAAGGAATGGGGATTGTCTCTGTGTACTGAGGGGATTCACAAGAAGGAAGAAATCAGTGTTGCACTGGGATTCACTATATTAGTCTCCTGGGAATGCTGGTAGAGAGTGAGGAGAGGACTCAGCAGATCTGCTGCAGAGCTAGAATTGAGGAAGGGTGACTGGACTTGGAGGAATAGAGGGAGAGACCAAGATCTGCAGCTAGCCTTCTTGCTTCGCTGGTCAGAGTGGCCTCTGGGTTCTCTGGAAGTGTCTGATGAATTTGGGAGTTGATTTGGAGGAACAGAGGGAGAGGTGAAGATCTGCAGTCAGCCTTCCTGCTTCATGGCTGTTGGAATGGTCTGTACTGTAATTTGCTTATTGATAGCAAATAAATCTATGAGACTCAGTGAACTCAGTTGAAGAATGTGCATAGAAAAGTAAAGAGGTTGTGAGAGGGATGAGCTCAGCAGGTGAAGCGCTTGCAGCACAAGCCTGATGACCTAAGTTCCAGACCTGGAACTCATGTAAAGGTGGGAGGAGCAACCAAGTCCACAAGTTGCTTTCTGATCACCACATGTGCACTGTAACATGTGTGTTCCCACGTATGCATATCACAAACACTCAAAGACAATAATAGTAAATATTTTTTAAAATAGAAATCAAAAGGAGCCCAGACTGAGCACTTGAGTACTTAAGCATATCTTTAACCAGGGTATTTATTTCTTTATGTTGAAAGCATTCAAAACCCCCTTTCTAGCTATTGTGAATTTGCAAATAGTTTTTTTTAACAACAATGAATTGTTGACACTCATAGCTATCTTCTTGAGAGCACCAGAATTCTTTCTTTATGCTCTTCAGTTTTTTATGTCAATGATCACTCTCTCAAGGGCTTCTCAGATTGAAAGAGAGCTCAAAGCCATCAATAGAACCTACTCATACCCTTTCCTTGTTTGCTTGTCTTCTTTTTTGCTGTTTTTCAAGACAGGGTTTCTCTGTTGTCTTGTATCCTGTAAAAATGTGCCTCTTGTACTTGTTTAATAAAATGCTGATTGGCCAGTAGCCAGGCAGGAAGTATAGGCGTGGCAACCAGAGAAATCAAGATGAGAACACTTCACTGATGAAAGGCACCAAGCCAAGTCACTAACACAGGCAAGATTATAGATTAATGTAAGATGTAAGAATTAGTTAATAAGAAGCCTGAGCTAATAAGCCAACCCATTTATAATTAATATAGGCTTCTGTGTGTTTCTTTGGGACTGAGCAGCTGTGGGACCAGGCGGGACAGAAACCTCTGTCAACGCTGTGTAGCTTTGGAGCCTGTTCTGGAACTCAGTCTGTAGATTAGGCTGCCCTCGAACTCACAGAGATCCGCCTGCTTCTGCCTCCTGAGTGCTGGGATTAAAGGTGTGCACTACCACTCCCTTGCTTGCTTATCTTTTTGATCCAGCTCAAATCACGATTTCCCAAGAGCCGTGGAGCCTGAGTCCTTCACTGCTGCTTCGGGTGTTTCTTCCCCCATATTTTCATCCCTTCAACCCTTCACCTTCTTTGCCACAGAAGAGCTACTGTTTTCCACCCCTGTTATTATCAATTGACCCTCAGGTACTCTTCTTGTGTCTCAAAGACTTTAGTGCACAGTTGTAATCCTGGCACCGGAGACACTGAGGCAGGGCGTTATGAGGTTGAGGCCAGCTAGCTGAGTTACAATGTAAAACACCATCTCTAAATAAATATAAATAACAACAGAAACCCACTAAACAAACAGAAATTATGTTAGCTTCCATCTCTGATTAATTCTGTCTCCCTTTGCTGTGATTTTAGCATAGCATTTTCCGATCCTTCCACACCACTCTCAGTCCCTTGCTATCGCTCCTCAAATCATTTCTCCTCCTATTTGCAGCTCCTTGCTTGCATCCAGCTTGTCATTGCCAGTAGCTTTTACCTCTTTCTTTATCCTTGGAATTGAATGCTGCTGGGGAAAAAAAAACCAAAAAAAGAAAAACAGTGCACTCTCCCTTTAAATTTGAGACCATAAACCTCAAGTGGGCACTTAATGTTGCCAGGAAATCACATAGTATTATCCTAGTCCATTTGTGCTGCTGGTTTCCTAGACAACTATTTCATACCTTCTCCTCTCCCTTCAAATCGCTCACACCTCCGCATGCATCCTCATTTTCAGCCCATGACCCGGCTTCCGCTTTCAGAGAGAAAATAGAGCAATCAGAAAACAAAGGCCACAAATTTGGGTCACTGCATACCTAAATCTATGCATATATTCTCCCATTTCTCACAATGCTACTTCAAGGGAGCCCGCCCCTCCACTTGTTCATGACATTTCCTTCTGGCAATTTTCTCTTCTCCCGTTTTCTTAAGAGAAAATCTGTCTCTCTTCAGGTTCTTCTCCATTAGCTTCAATTATGTTATTGTCTGAGCCATAAAAACATTTTTGAAATCTTTTGAGTCATTGTGCTTTACTTCCCACTTACCCCTCATCTTGTCCCCCATTACGGCAAAATTTCTCGCTGCAATTATCTGTATTCAATATCCATAACGCCTATCTTCCTATTATTCTTCTTCCCTATTTATTTTGAATTATTATAGATCCACAGAAAGTTGCAGAAATAATACAAAGAAGCCCTTTGTAAATTTTCTTCAGGCCTTGCCAGCATTTAGACATTATGGGCTGTTCTGTGATGCCAGTCCCAGAAATCAGCATTGTTAATAATTCTTTTTATTATGATAGTTCTATATCATTGTATCACATATGGAGATGTGTGTAAGCGGATGACAACTAAGACACAACCGTTTCTATGCCAAAACATCCTTCTTTACTCATTTAGAGCCACATTCTTTCTCTCCCACCGTCCATTACTAACCCCTGGTAACAACTGATCTGTTCTCCATTTCTGTAATTTTCTGATTTAGAAAATGTCGCATATGGCCAGTGAGAAGGCTAAACTGGTTACTGAGAAAGCCTGACCCCCTGAGTTTGTTCCCTGGAATCCATGGAAGGTGGAAAGGGGTGGTGGTGGTGCATGCCTTTAATCTCAGCGCTCAGGAGACTGAGGCAGGTGGATCTCTGTGAGTTGGAGGTCAGCCTGGTCTACACAGTGAGTTCCGGAGCTGTTACACAGAGAAACCCTGTCTTGAGAAAACAAACAAACAAAGGTAGAATGAAGGAACCAGCTCCTCTGGCATCACATTCTTGCTATGGTATGTGCTTATGCAGTGTACACACACGTGCTAGAAATAAATAAAAAGAAAATTATGCATTCAAAAACTGCTCTACAGATGAAATGCTACAATAAAGTAACCAGTTAAATCTTAAAATTTTATTTTATTCTGGGGCTGGAGAGATGGCTTAATGTTTAAGAGCACCGACAGTTCTTCCAAAGGAGCCCAGTTGAGTAGGGTTCAATTCCCAGCACCCACATGATAGCAATTCACAGCTCTCTCACTCCAGTTCAGACACCCTCAGACATGTAGGCGAAACACCAATGTATGTAAAAGTATCAAATCAAACTTACGCAATCCACAGATCCAGAGAGACTAGGCAACAAGGAGAGTTCATGGGCTACACACCCAGATCTTCCTGGGAAGGGACAATAGAAGCGATCTCATCAGTGGACTGGTGGGGATGGGAATATGAGAGAACGGGTTGGGGGAGGGGGGATGCTGAGGGGGGACTGCTGGGGGCTGCATGTCATTGTCTGGCAGGAGCCTGGAGCCGGGAATCTCCCAGAAGTGTAGCACGAATAATAAACACCTAGAGACAGATATTGGAGTTCAACCTCTGATCAACCAAGACCAGAAAAGCAAAACAGCCAATCACGAGAGAGACCTTTTACCTCTACCAAATCTTCAGACCCAAGGGGCGAGATCACGAATCCTCAGACTCCGCACTCCAGTGAGTTCCTGTCTCTTCCCTTTATATTCCTCTCTCTCCCAGCCGTATCCCTCCTGTTTCCATCCCTCTAGTGCTGGGATTAAAGGTGTGTGACTCCCAACACTGGGATTAAAGGTGCGAGCCACTACTACCTGGGTCTTGTGTAGCCCAGGGTGGCCTTGAACTCACAAGGACCGAGTCTACCTCTGGAGGGATTAAAGATGTGTGCCCTCACTCCCTGGCCTGTATGGCTGACTAGTGTGGCTGCTTTGCCACTTTACCCATTGATTTTCAGGCAAGCTTTATTTCTTAAAACACAAACAATATACAGCTATATAGACGCCTATGAGGAGGATGCCAGCTTAGATTCCTAACAACAGTGGATAAGTAGTAGCCTGCACTGACCTTCCCCCTGTGACCAGATTTGTGAGTGGCCCAGTTGTCATCAGAGAGGCATCATCCAGCAACTGATGGAGGCAGATGCAGAGACCAACATTAGGGGGAGTTTGGGAATCCTGTGGAGGAGGCAAAGGTGGAGGAGGAGGAGGAGAAGGAGGAAGAGGAGGAGGAGGACGAGGACAAGGACGTGGACAAGGAGGAGAAAAGAGTGTAGGGCTCAGAGGTGAAAAACACCATGGAAAGGCTTACACAATCTACTCACCTGGGCTCAAAGGGCCTCTCAGAGACTGAACTGACAACGAGGATCCTGCATGGGACTGAACTAGGCACTCTGCATATATGTGACAGTTGTGTAGGTTGGTTTTCATGTGGGACTCCTAACAGCAGGAACAGGGGCTGCCTCTGACTCTTTTACAAGTTTTTGGACCCTTACTCCTAATACTGGGTCACCTTGCCCAGCCTTAATACACGGAGAGGTGCTTATTCTTACTGCAATTTCACACGCCATTTTTGTTGATAAAGGAAACATGTCCTTTCCTGGATGGAGACAGAAGAAGAAAGGATTGGGGAGTGGGAAGGAGGGAAATGGGGGAGAGGGACTGGGAGAAACAAATGCAGAGGAGACCATGGCCAGGATGTAAAATAAATAAATGAATAAAAATTTATCATATAAACATATTAACCTGTCGAAACAAAAAAACTTTTAAAAATTAATTTATTTATTTGAATGTTTTGCCTACATTTTTGTCTGTGTACTACATGTGTGCAGTGCCCATGGAGGTCAGACGGGGGAAACACACTCTCTGAACTGGAGTTATTGAGGGTTGTTAGCTGTCATGTAGGTGCTGGGACTGGATAGCAGTCATCTGAAAGTACAAAATGCTCTTAAAGTTTCATGCGATATATTTTGATCATATTCATCCCCTCTATCCTAACTCCTCTGAGACCCCCCTCCACCTCCCTACCTACTCAACTCTATATTCTTTCTCTACTTCTCTCTTTGTCTCTGTCTGTCCCTGTCTGTCTTCTCTCTCTCTCTCTCTCTCTCTCTCTCTCTCTCTCTCTCTCTCTCTCTCTCTCTCTCTCATTGTCTCTCTGTGTTTCTGTCTCTCATTGTCTCTCTGTCTCTCTCTTGCTTGTTCACTTGCTCGGTCTTTCTCATCCTCACACTTAAACCCATGAAATCTAGTTCGTGTTTGTTGACTTCTCTTGGATGTGAGGTCTGTCCTGGAGTGTGATCCACCTAGAGAAAACTGTCCCTCTTCCAGCAGTAATAAAATGCCAATAGCTCCTCCACTAGGGATGGGCTTCATGTCTACCCCCTTTCTTCATGCTGGGTTTTATCTCAGTAGAACTTATGCAGGTCTTGGAAAACCCTATTTCCTTGAGGTCATTTGCTACTTTTGGATCTTATAATCTTTCAGAGTATATCCCTGAACCTTGAGGGGAGAGTTGTGATAGAGATATCCCATTTAAGGTTGAGCATTCTGAAGTCTGTTTTCTGCACATTGACCAGCTAAGGGTCTCTGTGTTAATTGTCATCTTTTGTAAGAAGAAGTGTCTCTGATGAGGTCTGAGTGATGCACTATTACTGAACAAATATATTTTCTTTTTACTTTTAATTTTTTTAAATCTTTTCTTTATTGAGAAAATGAGAAAAAAGAAAATAAGTTTCCCCCTCCTCCCAGCCTCCCATTTCCCTCCCCCTCCTCCCACGCTTCTCCCCCTCCTCCCACCCTTCTCCCCCTCCCCCCACTCCTTTCCCCCTCCCTCTCCAGTCCAAAGAGCAGTCAGGATTCCCTGCCCTGTGGTAAGTCCTAGGTCCTCCCCCCTCCGTCCATATCTAGGAAGGTGAACATCCAAACTGGTTAGGCTCCCACAAAGCCAGCACATTACGTAGGATCAAAACCCCTTGCCATTGTCCTTGGCTTCTCATCAGCTCTCATTGTTCGCCATGTTCAGAGAGTCCAGTTTTATCCCATGCTTTTTCAGTCACAGTCCAGCTGGCCTTGGTGAGCTCCCAATAGATCAGCTCCACTGTCTCAGTGGGTGGGTGCACCCCTCGTGGTCCCGACTTCTTTGCTCTTGTTCTCCCTCCTGCTCCTCATTGGGACCTTGGGAGCTCAGTCCAGTGCTCCAGTGTGGGTCTCTGTCTCTATCTCCATCCATCACCAGATGAAGGTTCTATGATGATATGCAAGATATTCGTCAGTATTGCTATAGGATAGGGTCATTTCAGGTTCCCTATCCCCAGCTGCCCAAGGAATTAACTGGGGACCTCGGCTTGGGCACCTGGGAGCCACTCTAGATTCAAATCTCTTGCCAATCCTAAGGTAGCTCCCTTAACTAAGAATTGTGCTTCCGTGCTCCCCTATCCAACCTTCCTTTATCCCAATCCTCCTATTTTCCCCAAGTTCCCCCCTTCCTCCCCTTCTCCCTTTTCTCTCCTCATCTCCAATGATAGCCTTTGCTGGAGAGGCTGTGGAGGAAGGGGTACCCTCATCCATTGCTGGTGGGAATGCAATCTTGTGCAACCACTTTGGAAATCAGTGTTTCGGTTTCTCAGGAAATTTGGGATCAACCTACCCCTGGACCCAGCAATACCACTCCTGGGAATATACCCAAGAGATGCCCTATCATATGACAAGAGCATTTGTTCAACTATGTTCATAGCAGTATTATTTGTAATAGCCAGAACCTGGAAACAACCTAGATGCCCTTCAATGGAAGAATGGATGAAGAAAGTGTGGAATATCTACACATTAGAGTACTATGCTGCGGTAAAAAACAATGACTTCTCGAATTTTGCATGCAAATGGATGGAAATAGAAAACACTATCCTGAGTGAGGTAACCCAGACCCAAAAAGATGAATATGGGATGTACTCACTCATAATTGGTTTCTAACCATAAATAAGGGACACGGAGCCTACAATTGGTGATCCTAAAGAAGCTAAGTAAGAAGGTGAACCAAAGGAAAAACATATAGTTATCCTCTTGGCTATGGGAAGTAGACAAAGTTGCCGGGGAGAAAATTGAGATCTTGGGGGTGGGGTGGGATGGGGGTAAGGGGAGATGAACAAATATATTTTCAACCACACATACTTTCCCCTCCTCTCCTTGTAGGTCTAGCATAGGAATGTTAGATCTTCTGATACCATCTCACAAGTTCCAGATTCTCTGTTCAGTTTTTCAAATCTTTTTACTTGTTGAAGCTGCATGGCTTCTGTTGTTCTGGCTTCTAATTCACCCCAGGTTTCCCCCATATTCTCCATTGTGCTCTTGAGCCAATTCAATGGGATTTTAAAGTTTGCAATATTGTATAGTTTGTTTCTAAAATTTCCATTTTGTTCTTCTCCTTTATATAATTTATTCCTTTGCCAAAAGTTCTACTTTTTATTCATTTTGATCCTGTTTATGATTACCATTTGAAGCATTTTTTTATTGAGCACTTCAAAATCCTCTTAAGTTTTGTTTCAACATCTGCTTCACATGGTCGTTAATGTTTGCTAAGTATTTTTTTCTATTTGAGATTCTCCTGGAATGTTTTAGGGCTCAGCGCTTTCCTTCTTCTCCTTGCTCCTTTGCCCATTTTATCTTGTCTTGTGGATTTAAATGTCATGTAATGACAAACAAATGGTTAAAGAAAACTGAATTCTGACCTCCTCCATCTTCAAACCCACTTCTTTCGCAAGTCCCAGTTTCTCGGGCCACAAACTTCAGGCATTCTTGTTTTCTTGTCTAATGCTTCACATCTAATCCATCAGCAAATCCTGACAGTGTAACCTTGGGCAAAAACGCACACTCTGGCCACCTCTTATCGCCTTAGTGCAATCGCCCTGATCCAAGTTTCCATTATCTCTTGCTGGGGTTGCTCAAATCACCTCCTGATAGCTGTTTCTTCTTCCACCTTTGCCCTCCGATGTAACTTAGTAGCCAGATCAGTCCTTGCAGTCTGAAAGAGAGCAAATCCTATTGTTGCCTTTTATACCCCTGTCTCCAGGCCTCCGAAGCCGTGGGTGAACCAGGAACAGTAGTCAAAATCTTAACAGGGTTGGGCAGGGGCTGGGCTCCTGTTAGTACTCTGACCTCAGCACCAATTTCTGTCTTACTTGCTCACTGATGCCGCCGTATCATTGTTCCCATTCCTGCCAGACCAGCGGCCATCTGACCACCTTCCTACATGCTTTTCTATCAGGCACTACCATCGTCCTCTCTCACTTCTTTCAAATTTTTTCTCAAGTGTCTCCTTCTCTCAAGATCTGTGCTCGTTACTCTAAGTTACAGCTTTCCTGATTTCTCTTCATACCTCCTGACACCTGTTTCTTTAGAGCACATCCCTTCCCTTTATGGCACATACGGTTCTTGTTTATCTCTTCATCATTTGTCCTCTCTTCCTTCCCTCAAGAGCAGAATACCATGGTGAGCACAGATGTTTGGTGTATATCATACAGGGTACATACAATAAGTACTCAGCGTACTCATTTTATAAACACCCGACTATACCACCTTAAGATGGGTGTAGGGTTCCAGTCCTTTTGTGTAGTTGTTACTTGAACCTTTGTAGGCTTGAGGCCTTAAAGCTTCACTTTAAATTTTCATTCTTTCTACCTCCATTATATCTAAGAATAATTTGCCTATTTCTATACAGTTAGATTCCGGAAGTTAACAGTAATGGCCAAACAATAACAAAAATCAGAACACATTCCTATTAAATTATTATTGACTTTAGGAAAACTAGATAAGGTAATGATTGACTGAATCACTATTCTGTGTATTCTAAAGCTACTTAAAATTACTACAAGAATATCTTAAAATGAGGTGATCAGGACAAGGAAAATTTCAGATACACAACTTCAGTGGAACTAGAGGAGCGGTGTCCTGGTCAGTGCTCTATTGCTAGGAAGAGATACCATGACCACAGCAACTCTTATAAGAGAGCGTATTTCATTGGGACGTGCTTACAGTTTCAGAGACTTCGTCCATTACCAGCATGGCAGGAAGCAGGGTGGCACACATGCCAGAAGGCTACATTCTGACACTCCGCAGCTCTTTCTAACCAGGGAAATCATTGAGGTCCCAACCTCTTCTGTCCATTTGGAATGATAAAAATGTCTCTTCTGGACTCTGACGGTGGAATGAGGATGGAACGGAAGAGATGCGAAAACACCGTGAGAGTAGGAATTTACTGAATCCCTATGGCGATCGGGTCACTATGGGAATGAATTTTATAAGTGAAAAAATTGCAGTTTATTCATTTATTTATTTTTGTGTGTGCAAGCTGTGGGAGTGTGGAGGTCATCAGATAAATTTCTGGAGCTGGTACTTTCCTCTTACAATGTGGGTCTGGGGATGGAACTCCACCTGTTGAGCCATTTCACCTACCATTGGGTGGCTATTTGACACCGCAAAGTTCACAGACATTTTAAAGAAATCAAACTGCTACATATAAATTTGTAGTACAAAATAGCAGGAGTATGTTTAGGGTCATTTCAGAACTTACTGGAAGTCTTAATTGGAAGCCAAAATTTATTCAACAATTTTTATGCAACTCAAGTCACCGATTCCAACAGCCAATTTTAAAATCATGCATTCCAACACAATACAATCTCAACAAACTAGTTCGATACTTACATGCTGGGAAATGGTTGTAGAAAAGCATTAAAAGCCTATGTTTTTTAACATTTATTTATTTATTTATTTATTTATTTATTTATTTATTTATTTATTATACAATATTCTGTCTGTGTGTATGCTTGCAGGCCAGAAGGGGGCACCATATCCCATTACTGATGGTTGTGAGCCACCATGTGGTTGCCGGGAATTGAACTCAGGACCTTTGGAAGAGCAGGCAATCTCTCCAGCTCCCCCCCCCCTTTTTTAGATAGACTCTTGTACAGCCCAGGCTTGTCTGGAAATTTAGGTGTAGTCAAGGATGACCTTGACCTTGATTCTTATCATCCTGCCTCCACCTCTGGAGTGCTGGGATTACTGGAAAGAGTTATCACACCCAGTTTATGCGGTGCTGGGGATCAAACCCGGGTCTTTGTGTGTGCTAGGCAAGCACTCGACCAACTGCACTGCATCCATGGCCCTAAAACTTTTTGTTTTCTGGAATCAAATTATTTTTAGTGTAAGAGCAGAAAGCTTTGTTCGCACAGTAAAAGAAAAAAGAAACATTGCAACTTCTGGCACAAAAAACCCTGGAATATGAGCCCAGGTATCTGTTGGCCTGGCATAGCGTGCGGGCATGTGCAGCGCCGTGAGCAGGTTGTGCGTTCAGACCCCAGGCGACAGTGAAGGCAATGATGGTGCGAAACAACTCAGTATTGGGTCTCTGTCTCTATCTCCATCCATTGCCGGGTGAAGGTTCTATGGTGATATTCATGACTCTCTAGTTTCAGGGTGAAGCATGGTCTGTAAGGCTCTAAAGGAAGGAAAAGTGGGCAAGAATTTTCCGATGGGATTCAAGCTGATTGTATTTTCTTTATTTTTTTTACATTAAAAACGTTTGGCGATTTTTCCTATGACATTTCCCTGGGAACTTAGTTTGGGTCCAGCGTTCCCCACTGCCTCCTCTCCTCACCTCTCAGTTCCCCTTCTCCGCTTAAACACTGCATCTCCACTATTTCCCCTGCACTTTCAAATTACAGGTGCTCTATTATGTTCCCCACCCCTCTCCTCTAAGGCCTCCCGCCTCACCTCTTCCCAATATTACAGTTCCTTTGGCAGATGCTTCTTTTCTCTGAAAAAGATTGAAAAACCAATCTAGACCTGAATCAGGAGTCGTGTGCTGTACAAAGGACTTCCTTGCTTATATGGCTGAAGACTGAATTCCATGAACAAGACAGCAAGCAAGGAGACTTACACTCCAATAAATCCTGGAAACAGTGCCCATGTCATGACTACTAAGAAATAGCCAGAAACTATTAAAGTGGCTTCCAAGTTATTGGTTCTTGGGATTTGTCTGTACTGCATGTACTGGCTTTTTGGGATCCTAGTCTATTTGGATGCTCACCTTCCTAAGCCTGGATGGAGCAGGGAGGGCCTTGGACTTCCCACAGGGCAGGGAAATCTGACTGCTCTTTGGACTGGAGAGGGAGGGGGAGTGGGAGTGGGGGATCCAGAGGGAAATGGGAGAAGGGAGGAAGTGGAAATTTTGAATGGTGTTATTTAAAAAGCAATAAAAAAGGAAAATAAAATAAAATTAATACCCCAGCTGGTCCAGTGCATACTTAGCATATATGCAAGAGTGAATAATTAGTATATGCAAGGTTCTGGGTTTAACCCCCAGTGCCACAAAATAAAGATAAAAGTGTCATTGGAGGATATCACAATAGATGCACAATAGCAAAATATATGACAAATAAAAACAATATCAGAAACGTTCAGAAACATTGCTTTACATGGCTACAAGGCCATCTAACTACTTCAGCCTTTACTAGCGGTGCTAATTTGAAGGAGAAAGAAGTCCCTGTAGGCATGATGGTTTAGAAGCCACAGCAATGCTACCTTTCATCATATAGACAATTTCATTGTGTTATTTCTCCATAATTTACTTTCAAAACATTTTATTCTTTCAGAATTTCATACAATATATTTTGATCGTATTTACCCTTACTCCTCCCCCCTAACTCCTTCCTGATCCTCCCCACCTCCCCAACTCTGTGTCCATTTTTTTAAAAAATTAATAACCCCTTGAGTTCAGTGTGTGCCAGAATCAAAGGTCTGGCATAATCCAATGGAGTGCGGCTAACCTACAGGGGCTACATCCTTAAAGAAAACTGACTTTTCCTTCCTCAGAAACCATCAATTGGCCACAACACCTCAGTTAGGGTTAGGGTCTGAGGAAGCCCATTCTTGTCCAAGCTGGATTGTGGACTAGGTCTTACTTGTGCCGGCAGTCACGGCTGCTGTGTGTGCCTGAGGGCAGTGGTCCTGTCGTGTCCAGAGGACACTGTTTTGCTTCAGTTCTCCCTGGCCTCTTTCTGGTTCTTACAATCTTTCTGCCCTGAGTCTTGATGCCTGTGAGGGTGTGTGTGATAAAGATGTTTCCTTTGTGTCTGAACCTTGCACTCCCTTTGTACAGTAATCACTGTCCACTGCCCAAAGAAACTTCTCTGATGAAGTGAGAGCTACACTAATCTATGGCTAGAGAGATACTTTTGAAGGCAGTTAGATACTGTGTCCATTTATCAGAAGAACAGTAGTAAGTTCACGGTGTACCCGAGGCTGTTCTGGAACTCATGACCTTCCTGATTTAGTCTACAAAGGAATAGGATTGCAGGAATGAGTCACCACATCCCACCAAGAATCCATATTCTTTGAGGAAACCGTTAAGTTTGGTTTATTAGCGCCACACTTTAATGTCTTTGCTCAGAAAGGTACACATTTATATTCCCCACAAATAGCTTCTCTTTAATCTGGGGACCTTAATCAAGGAATCTTAATCATCATTGCCACCACTGCCATCATCATTTTTATCATTAGTACTAGGCAGCATTGATTGAGTGCTAAATTTATTATTAACGTTCCCTATTATTAAGACAATTAAACACAACAAGCCATTTTACCATTAAGAAACCTGAGGCTTGAAACCTGGTAACTCAGAAACAAAGGGACACCAGCTAGTAGCTTCCCAAGGCCCGGTTGGTTTTGCTCCCGTGCAGTCTGACTTCAGAGCCCACTGTCATGGCTGTTTTTCTTTTTTCGAGCCACAAAAGATGAAGTGTGTGTGTGTGTGTGTGTGTGTATGTGTGTGTGTGTATGTGTGTGTATGTGTGTGTGTGTGTATGTGTGTGTGTTTGTGTGTGTGTGTATGTGTGTGTGTGTTTGTGTGTGTGTGTGGCCTTTAAAATGTGATTCTCAGTTGGATCCCTCCAATCTGTTGGCGGTCAGTGGTGACACCAAGTGGCCATCTTTATGTATTACAGACTCTTCATAATTTGTATAGATCCCAGGCCTCTCAAGCATTTCAAGCAGCTATACATTTCAAGCAAAGCCAATACACTCATTCTGCAGAGGCAGATTTGAGTTCTTGTCTTTGAGAAATAAATTTGATTCTAATAATCCTGTCTTTTTCATACCCCTTAACCGGAGGAAACTTTTATTTTTTGACAAACTTGCCTGTTTTTTTGGGTCTCCCCCCTCTCCCAGAATAATTCCTTTAGTTATGACTGCATTTTTTTTGTTCCTTCAATTTATAGTTCTCAGGGGGAGGAACTTTCTGATCAATCCATAAGTGATCTCTTGTTCTCTCATCCTGCAGTGTTGCGGGGGAAGAAAAGACAGAAAAGGGAAAGACACTTCTCAAACACTCATTCCTGATTTATGTACTTAAGGAAGAGTTCTAACAAAAGGATTGCCTTGTTCAAAAGCTCAGTCTACTGAGATCATTGGTGAAGTGTGTCCTTACTTTGCATAAGGCAATTCCCAGTGCACACATACCTGTGCACACAAACACGCCAACCTACAATTCCACAATTCTTCCTCCATTTGTTTCCGAATTGAGCACAAATTTCAGTTCAGCGTTCACAATTCTTCACCTTTGGTTTCCATTCCACTCTCTAGTCTTACCATCCACACCTCCTATATGCTGCTGTGCCGCAGCACGAGAGGCGACGGTGTTCTAAGAATTCATTTTGTTCTCCACCATCATGGGCTACTAGAGACTTTGCTGTTTGCCTCACAGAGCCATCTGTCATGATTACTATCGCCAAATCATCCCATTTGTGTGTGAGGCATAAACGGGACTGGCACTCAGAAGTAGCTTTGATTTGGGGCTCAGGTATAGAGCTTTAGAGAAGGCTTCTCCGGACACAGCATCTCACATCGATTCCACGGTCCCTAAGGATGCAGCACTCTGGATTCACTTCACAGTTCAGATCCACACCCAGTGAGGGTCCCGTGACAGGCCTGCCTTGTTTTGTTTTGAGGTTATCAAAGCATGGTTTCTTTTGAAATTCCCCTAAAGTTCACTCTTCTCCCAAGTCTTATCATGACCCCATCTTTTTCATTGGTGAGATGACCGTGCCATGATTTTCCTGCTGTGGGCTGTTCTTATTAAAAATTAGTCAAAAGCTTGACTCTGCTGTAGTATGTATTTATCTCCGGAGGCTTTACAAGGCTCAGATACAGGTTTTATATTTCCAAATCTTTAGCTTGTCCGCAGTAGGCATTCAAAATTCACTGCACAAAAATAGTCTTACCCAGCACTGAACCCCGCATGCTCCAATACTGATCTGCCAGGTGGCATGCGCCTACTGGTGCAATAGTGGCATGGCATGTTATAGATAACTGACCGCTTTGTGATTGAATTTGAAGCCTGTAACACACAGGAAGGGATTTTATGCCAGATTCTGTAACCCTGCTCATAAATACTTGTCTGGGGAGGCCATATGTCCTTGGATAGAACCTGCCAATTTTATTTGGCTAAATGATTGTCTTATAAATACTAATCTTTATAGTTCTAGATCTGGCCTGCTCTCAGTCTCGGTCAGAGGAACTGCTTTGTGCAATGGGCAGTAGTCAATACAGAGACTCATAACTGATCTAAGTTCAAGAAAGCAACTGAGGGCTCTAGATAAATCTAAATGACACAGTTCTCAAGCCCACCCCCAGTTAGGCCCAAGCATCATCTTAGAAGATGAGCTTGAAAGAATGTAGGAGCTGGAGAATGGAGAGGAGCACTGTGAAAGACAATCCTCTGTACACAAGGCATGAGCAAGATCAAGCCGCTAAAATTCCCACCTAGATGGGAGAGATGCTTCCCACACTCTACTCCTTACTGAGAGGCTAGGGATGCTGTGGGCAGTTGATAGCCTCCAGGGGGAGAAACCTCTTCTTGGAGGGTGTGGCCTCTGGTCGATTTCTCCTGGTCTCCTAGATGGCTCCACACTCATATGGGCAGCACTAATTGGATTAATTATTGGGGCAATAAAAAATAAGATATGAAATTAGGAGGGGAGGTTTTTGGGGGAAAATATGGAAAGAGTTGGAGGGGCAAATGGGAGTGTATAGGACTATAGTTTATTGTTTTTATGTATGCACTTCTCAAAGAGAAAAACGAAAAAGCTTAGTGTGGTGGCACAGGTCTACAATCCCAGCACTTGGGAGGCACAAATAGGGGAATCTGGGACCTCAAGGCCAGTCTAGTCTATCTAGAGGGTTTCGGGCTAGCTAGGGCTGAAGAATGAGACCCTATTGGAAGAAAATTGAAAAAAATATTACTTACTGTAGCGGATTCTGAATTTGAGTACCTGGGTTCCAGGTAGATTACTTGTGCTGAGGATATGGACTTAGTTCTTCCAGTGAATGAATTAGCTGCACTCTATTTGTCTGGCCTGTTCATTCTTTTAAAAACTCAGAATGGGATATTTCTTCTAATTGTTTGAAATGGCTTTGAAGAAAGAGAAACCTTAGGTGGAATCTGAGCCTTCATTTTGTGTTGTGTTTGTTTGTTTTTTGAGACAGTGTCCTGTAGCAAGGCTGCTTAAAACTTACTATGTAGCTTAGGATGACTTTGAAATCCTGATTCTCTTGCCTTTAAATCCCCGAGTGCTGGGATTAAAAGTATGTGTCACCTTGAGCTTTTGCTTGGTGATGATTAAATTGGAGCTAATCCCGATGACTAACTGCAGTACTGAATTTCTTGTGTTGGATTAAATAGGCTGCTGCCAAGCATCACTGTATTTGATCACTATTCCTATTGCTACTACAGTGTGAGATTGCAAACGCTATGTAGCCTTTCTGTGCTTTTGCATTTTTACGAGTGAAAATGGATAAACAATGATACGTGCTTCATGGGTTCTTGTGAGCATTAAATGCAATGAATAAAGTATAGGAGTTAGAACAATGCCTGGTGTATAGGAGGCTTAAATATGTGGTCTGCTGTTATTAGTTATGTATTTCTACTATTACGCCGTGGGCAAGTCGCTCAGGGTAAACAGTTTGTTCTAAAGACAAAAGCAAAACCAAGGTAGGCAATCTGCGAACAATGAAACCCAGTGGAGCATTGCTTTTTCCGAATGCAACTGACACGCCCAGTACTTGGGTTGGATCCGCCCAATCCTCATTAAATATGGCTGCAAGCCCAGCTCCCCTATTGCGGTTGCGCGTGTAGAAACTCCTCCCAGCAGCTGCTTCTCGGCCGCGGTTTTCCTCGGGCTGGGCCGAGGTGCCAGGAGAGGGTCCTTCGTGGCGCGCATGCGCAGACGCCGTCTGGGCAGAGCTGATACTCCGAGGCGCCTGTCACATGAGCCGCGCTCCCGCTCCGCTCCCCCTCCTCCCGGCTGGGCTGTGTGAATGAAGCTCTGCCGGCTACGTGGGGCGCTCGCTCTACTCGCTGTGTGCAACGCCAGAGCCAACTGAGCGCTCTGCCCACCGCCGGTGACCACGGGCTCCGCCGCGCCGGACCTCGGTGACAGGTAAAGGCAAATGGGCTTCCCTTTTCCCAACAGGTCCTTCCCCGGCCGCCGGCCGCCAGCCCACCCGAGGAGCCCCCTGGTACAGCAAGCCGGGGAGAGCGCTCGTCTGCCACCACGGTCTCCTCCGGAGCTGGCGTCCCCTGTCTGGCCGCCAGTGAAGGAGGTGGACAGGCTGGTTCCAGCCAGTGTGGGGCGGCATCTCCCCGGGAGCCCAGCCCTGTTCTCGGGGCAGGGTCCCCAGGCTGCCCGAAGTTTCCTTGCCAAAGGGCGCCAAGCCCGCCCAGCTTTGAAATCGGGGAGCTCGGCTGCCTGCGACGCCTGTCCAGAGGATAGGGCTGGGTGGCGTTCGCTGAAAAAGCCTGCAGCCGAGGCCAGCTTCTGCTCGTTCCTGCTTTGGATCCACCAAGGGTTTCGCGTGGGTCTTAGTGAAATCCAGTCCAGACGGTCTGGGCAAAGAAGTTGGTGTATGTGCATTTTCCCTTTTGCTGCCCAAAGCGCTTAGCTGCTGCTTCCCAGGCGTTGGAGCCCTGCGCTCCAGTGCCTTTCCCAGTAGTGGAAAGAAAGCTTTAGTTTAACTTTGACGCACTTTTTACCTTTATGAACGTTGCAGAACAAATCTGTTGCCTGGAGTTGGACGTGAGTCCGTGTGATAACGTCAGTGGAAGCTGCACCGAGTAAATGAGGGAAACCAGAAGTTGAAGCATTAAAAACCAGTGAGACTCCGTTTTACACATACTTTATAAATGTATTGGTAATTTCTCGGGTTGAATTTCAGAGCTGTTGCATTTCCCCTTGTCCCACAACGCACTGATCAGTACTTCTTTACTGTAAGCAAAATAGAAGGGCAGAAAAAAAAAACAGACTTAAAATAAACTATGCCATGTTCCAGATCAGTCATTGGAGCACTTTTTCCTGGTGAATTCATCCTTGGAGTTTAAGTTTTTTAAACTCTCTTTTTCTTGGACTCCAGGAACCTTTCCTCATCCAAAGGCCGGTCTTTGTTGGCGTTTTTGTGGACTGGCGCACACATGAACCTTTTTGTTCTTTACAGAAAAAGAGGTCATTAAAGAGGGCCAACATGATTCTCAAACTAGTATGATCCTTTTGCATTTGGCTTTAGCTTTTCCGCTTCAGAGTTGCATGTGTTGGTTATATAAAAGCCATGGAAGTAGAAATTCACCTCCATGTTCACCAGGCCAAAAAAGTGAGTGAGGGTTTTTTTTTTAATGCTGAGTAAGGAAAATAAATTATTGAAAACTTTTAAAAATGGATAAAGTTTAATATATTAAATTTCCAAACCGAACTAAACCAGCCATCACACACTTTAGGCTTTCCTTCGATTCCTAGCTCCTTTTATATCTTTGGAAACAGTATTGTCTTAAGACTGAATTTGAAGATTAAAATTTTAGTAGTACTGTATTGTGTGTGTGGTGGGGGCGCAGCTCTATGCCGTTAGTTCTTTCTTTCCATCTTTTCTTGGGTCCCAGGGATTGAACTCAGGCTTGGGCAACAAGCTCTTTTTTACCTGGTGAGCCTTCTCATCAGCCCTGAATTTGAAAACCTAACCCTGAGAGGTAGCGGAATTAATTTGATTGCACTTAAATTAATGTTCTTGTTTGCTTAGGTAATATATTTAAATTAATGTTCTAGTTTTATATTTTTCTTTGTCCTGGATTCCTTCCCTCCTTATACAGACAAATATGATGTGTTCACTATAGGAAATTTGCAAAGTGAGGAAAGTCCAAAATAAAGCAGAAAGGAAGACCCCTGTCCCAAAGGGTATCGTCCTTTTTTACTTTTTATTATGCTCCTTCTTTTCCATATTCCAGGTCTATTTTAAAACTTTATTCACAGAATTAGCTCTCTTCTCTATTGATTTCTTCACGAACACAAAATGCTTTAGGGGCAGAGAAAGAATTCAGAGTGTGGAACTTTAAGATAGGGAGCACACAATGGTTATCTCAAGCAACCACTACTCGTTTATTGAAGCCCCAGTGATTCATACAGAATCGTGCAGCAATGGGTGCCGATATTAACTGATGCTGTAGCTCCACTCTTTCCCCAGCAACACCCTGCTGCAGAGGGGAAACGTGACACTGCTTGTGGATGCTGTCTTTGAAAGAGAGGTTCAGAGGGCGGGAGATCATCTTCAAGAATTTGAAATTCTTTGTTTTCTTTTCAGATTTTCATTTTTCCTGTTTACATTTCCAGGTTTGGACCCTTAGAATCTTGCAGAAAGCAGAACCAGCCAGTTGCATTTCCATCTCC
This sequence comes from Microtus pennsylvanicus, assembly GCF_037038515.1. Lineage (NCBI taxonomy): Eukaryota > Metazoa > Chordata > Mammalia > Rodentia > Cricetidae > Microtus > Microtus pennsylvanicus. Next base: position 132,547,725 of record NC_134601.1, on the reverse strand, counting down.
ACCTTCCTTTAAATCCCCCTTCAAAACTGGGGGCCTCTGGAAAGCTCTGAGCCTGTGACCCCAGCGTGGGAGAAGATAGGTACAAGATGGCCATGTGGCAGGGTAAGAAATTAGCACTTATTCCTCTAACTGGTTTTTCCTCCTGCTGTCTTCCACCCCCACCCAACCCCCAGAGCCAGTGGCTGGCAGCCAGCTGTTTCTTTAATTTAACCCTTTCTTTGCAAGGACAATGCACATCCATTTAAGAGCTGTTGTCGCTTGAAGTTCAAATGATTTTCAAGTGGCTGTGAGTGGGAATTAGACAAATGTTATGCCAGAAGCATTTCAAAGACCTCCCTTCACTTAAACATGTATTCCTGGGGATTATGTGTGACATGATTTTTCCCTTTATGGTTTTCATTTGTTTGAAGCAAATTTGTATTATAAGATTCTCAAAAGGAGGGGAGACACACTTTGCTGCCTCTCAAGCTTCCTGTTCTTAATGAAGACTTTCTGGGGGTTTTGGCAGTTGAAAAGACTCACTGAGTGTTACGCTTATATTTTGGTGTTGGAAAGAAAATGCTCACTTTAATATTATAAATCTGAGAGCAAAGCTCAGCAGTGTTTCGGCTGGAAAATTACCTCTCTTGTTGTCAGTTTCTGTCACATGCAATGTTGTTAGTTTTCGTGGGCTTGGGCATCGCTTTTCAGGATGGTATCAGAATTTTCATCGCAATCTTATGATCACCGCAGAAGAAATGTGGGTTTAGGAAATGATTGACAAAACTACTGAGCTGTGTCTAGGACCCACAAAAGGTTCAGGGCCACTTACATGGAATGAGCAAAATAGCTTCAATATCTATGCATATTCAAAGGCTAGATTTGTCTGTGCTTTTAATGAATCTTTTAAAAATATGTTTGTGATTTAAAACATGTACATACATAAATGTAACAAGCAGTTTTGGTATACACAGATTGCCAGTTTAAAGGTATTTTTTGAGATGGGATTTGCCTTGTATGCTGCCTTTGGTGGGTATTTATCATACACAGTGCAGGGCCGATGAGATGTCTTAGCGAGCAAAGGTGCTTGCTCACTAAGTTCAACTTGAGTTCTATCCTTGAGATTCACACGATGGAAGGAGAGAACAGACTCTCATCAATTGTCCTCTGACATCCACATGTGGATGTCATGTGTTGTGTGTGTGCATATGTGTTTGTGTGCGTGTGCCTGTATATGCAGTTAAATCCTGAGAAATTCTTTTCATTCAACAAGCAAACCAGGGACAGGAGTAAAGCGCAGAGACTTGGAGCGTTCGTTCCTCATGATCTGGGAGAGACAGACTTCTGAATAAACTGTGTCGCATTAAGCAAGTATTACCATAGGGAGAGGTGGAAAATGAGATGCAAGCCTAGAGAAGAAGCATGGTGAACTTTGAGGTTTGAGCTGCTCTAAAAATGAGTAGGAGTTGGCCATATGGATCTATGAGAGGAATTGCGATCCAGCCAGACAGAGCGGCACTGTTCAGGAACTTTCCAGCTTGCTTTGTTTGCCTGGTGTGAGATGAAGCAAGGAAGGTAGTTGGAGGGCAGAAAATAAAGAACCTTATATGTTCTAGGAAGGCTTTTCCACTTTATACTGGACACAAAGATTCTAAAGAGGGAAGTAACACAACCAGATTTTGTTGTAGAAAGATTACTTTGGCAGCAGTGCGGAGACGAGGTGTTGCTGGAGACAGGAAAAAGCTGGGACTCATTGAGAAGGTTTCTCAAGTTGTGCCTTAGGGGAAATATAGTGAGGGTCTGGAAAGAGCCACGGGGGTTGTGAGGTTGGCAAGAAAACGGGGAGCTCCAGAATGTTTCGAGGCTGGATCTAACAAAAACTGACCCCTGCCTGACAGCCAGCTTGGGCATGGGAGTTGGTGGTGCCATTTGTTCTCTGAGATGGGGAACACGAGACGTGGCTGAAGGGGATGATGGAAGCTAGTGAGCTAAACTTTTGACCTGCTTGGTTCCTTTTGATTCCTCTGGGCTGTCAGGTTGATGTTTCAAAGGCATTTTTGAAATAGTGTGGCGCCTGGAGTGTGTGCGGGAAGGAATCTACTTTTGTTCCTCGTGATGCGTATCAAGTTTGTAGTTTTCCTCCATGTTTGTACAGATTCTTTAGTTGTTAATGATGTATTGTTTGACAGTAAAATATTGTAATGTTTAATGATTAACCATTATTAATAAATAAATCAAATTCCATATTTTCTTAGTACGATATTTTATGAGCGTAGGCTCTGACACGTGATCTGCTTTACACCGACTGAAAACCTCATTTGTTAAGAGGGAAGGGGTCTACAGAATTTAGCATTTAAGATCACTGCAGTTTATTGGCCTTTTTTTGGGTAACTTTTGAAGGAAAAATGATAGTCACAGATTAGCCATGTGAGTCTGGATTGAACTCCTGACCTTGTCACTTGATAGCCGTGGGTATTTAAACCCTCTGTGACTCAGTTGTCCTCCTTTGTAAATGAGAATGAGAGCAGAACTTCCTATATAAGGTTGTGAAGATGAATTGAGTTTTATGAAAGCACCTAAGCCTAGTACTGTAGAAATGCGTGCCTACGTTACAGTCGTGAGACATTTAGTGTGGAAAGGTATTCAGAATTTAGTCAGAGCTGCTACTGCTGCTGTCACCTGTCACTAGCATTTTACTATGGTTTGGATGGGACCGGAGTCCCATTCTGTTGAGGTAATTTCAGGTTGTCTCTAGAAGTCCTGCTATCTAATAGGCAGTGTGGCTCTTCAAGTAGAGGTTTTGATGTGAAGAGATTCTTAGGAAACATATAACTCTGTCCTAGAGCCCAAGAGTTCAGGGTGCCCAGGATCAGACAGTGGCAGGTCCTAGTGACAGGACTAAAACTGAGGGCCCGGATTCTCTGTTCTGTTGTTCTTTTCATGGGTTCGCAGAAGAGAGAATGTGGGGCCTGTCCCCTGCTCAGAGAAGCTTTTGCATTAGTTTCTGGAGGTAACTCAGGAAATTTTAAGAGCTGACTATCAGATCTGTTTGGTTTCTTGGGCCAGTGTTGTCCAGTCCTTCGTGGAGCATCTGATCAGAATTCGTATACCTCCTCCACCTGGCCACCATTATTATTTTGACCTAACTCAACGGAGCCCTCTAATATGTAGTCCAGCAACCTTAAACAGTATGCAGAGCGCACATTCATATTTCTCATAGATGAAGGTCAGCATTAAGAATCTCATGGGGTTTGGTCTAATGGTTAAGAAAGCACTGAAGAGGAGACTAGCTGGTTTAAAGTTATAAAGAGGCTTGTTCTTTATAACTAGTGTCGACTGACCCCAAGTTGTATCCTGGGTCCTACAGATGCAGTGGTCTAGGAAAACAGATACAGATGGTCAGCTAGGGAAATGGCTAAAGACCTTGGCCTCCTGGAATTTAAAAGGTAACAGCTCCAATTAATAAAATGGTTTATCTAAAAAATGTGCTAAAGTAATTTGAGAAAGAATTATATCTACATAAACTTAGGAGGATTCAAATAGTTTTTAGTACTGAAGGAGGGAGGCTATCTGTGCTTTAAAACCTATTTCTGCTTAGGTCTTACCTTCTCCCACCATTGGAATTCAGTCCTAAGACCCAGCCTTTAAAGGAGCTCTGTGAGCAATTCTGATGTCTAATCTTGTTTGGGAACTGGTGCACTAAAGAATTAAAAGTTAAAGAGAGCAAAATGATAAAAGAACTCGAAAATAGGGAATGACATAATCTTGAGGTAGATATTTATATTCATAATAGCAAAGGTAGATTTAATAAAAAGATTAATAATTATATAACAATTTAAAACTTAACTATACAAACCATAAAGTTAATGAGAAACTAGGAAAAATCGCACTAAAGTTCATTGTGTTTAACACAGAAAGAAGAAAAATGAATATTTTTACTAGAAAACCATGCAATGGATGGGGGGGAAATACACCAGGAAAAATACATAGCAGGAGAAATTCATATGGCCAGGAGACATGAAAAAAATGCACTATCTCCGTGGCTGTGAAAGAAAGGGGAGTTAGAACAGAACGGCATGCAGTTCTCTCCGGTATAATTGTGCGGAGATTCCAAAGTCATGGCAGACTTGGCTGATAAGAGCATGAAGACAGCTGTTCTCATACACGTCTAGTGAGAATGCCAATGAAGGAAACGTGAAGAATGTTTGCAAGTAATTAATTTTCTTTCTTTCTTCTTCTTCTTTTTTTCTGAGACAGGGTTTCTCTGTTAGCCCTGGCTGTTCTGGAACTCCCTCTGTAGACCAGGTGGCTGGCCTTGAACTCAGATCTGCCCGCCTCTCCCTCCGGAGTGCTGGGATTAAAGGTGTGCTTATATATTGCCCAATTCTTTTGAGTTTATCCTAAGGAAAGAATTAAAGATGGTGCTCCAATGATATATGAATAAAGATACTAACTGAAGTTTTTTCTGTGTGGGGAAAATTGGTGACATTTGCATTCTATTGCAGTCATATAGTGGAATTCTGTAGGTCCTAAAAGGGATAATGTGTTTTATTTATTAACTTAGAAATAGACTTATGATATAACGTTACATGGGGAGAAACGCAGATTTCAAATGATTAATAGCTCAAAGTCTGGCCTGTTGTGTTTCTTAGTATTATTTAACTTTACCATCAGCAAAATATTGGTAAGAGCCAGGTGGTGGTGGCGCATGCCTTTAATCCCAGAACTCTGGAGGCAGAGGCAGGAGAATCACTGTGAGTTCAAGGCTAGCCTGGTCTACAAGAGCTAGTTCCAGGACAGGAACCAAAAAACTACGGAGAAACCCTGTCTTGAAAATAAAAAAACAATATTGGTAAGATAGTACTAACCTAATAGTTCCCAACTCCTGTGCTCATTAGGGTTACCTTGGATTTCTTTAAAAATGTTTTATACTGGGCTTGGAGAGATGGCACAACAATTAAGAGTAGGGACTCATTTTCCAGAGGACCTGCATTAGATTCCCAGCACCCACATGGTGACTCACAGGCATCAGTAACTCCAGCCCCAGGGGATCTGCCGCCCTCTTCTGGCTTCTGAGGGCTTTGCATGAGTGTGGTGCACAGACATACAGCCTGGCAAAATACTCATACACATAAAATAAAATAGAAGAAAACCATTCTCAAAGCTTCATTTAAGCCATATAAATCTGATTCTCTCCAGGTGTGGTGGTCTACAATTTAATCTCAGGATTGAAGAGGCTGAGACAGGCAGATCTCTATGAGTTCAAGGTTACCCTAGTCTACCCAAGTGCCTTCCAGTCCAGCCAAGGCCACACAGACAGTGGCTCAAAAAAATATCAGTCTGATTCTCTGGGAATGGGTGGATTAATCAGTATTTTTTTAAAGTGCTCCCTTCCCTGTGATTTCAATGTGCAACCAAGTTTGGGAGTCACTAAGCAGTAGTTGAAAAGACTAAATGGGGGAAAATACCTGTTTCATATGTGGATTTAATACATAATAACTAATGTTATGATTTGGAATTATTAATAGTGTGATCATATTTTAATGTATGTGTTTGTGTCCATGTATGCATAGTACCAATACAAATCTGAAAGGAAAGCAGGCATGGTGGTATACTTCTATATTCTCAGTATAATCCCAGAACTTGGGAGGTTGAGGCAGGAGGATTGTCATGGTTTTGAAGATAGCCTGGGCTACATAGTTCCAACTAGCCTGGGCTTCAGTGTGAGGCACTATTTCAAAATAACAAAAATCAAATAAGAATTGTCTGAAAGGATCCATACAAAAATACTGAATATGTGTAGCACATTAGTAGAATATATGTTTAGCATATATAAGATCCTGGGTTCTGTCCCCATCACTGCAAAACAGTATTAAATAAAAGATACTGAGATGCACATGCGTGCAATCCCAGCACTCGGGAGGCTGAGACTAGAGGATCATGGAGTTTGGGGGTAGCCTGGGCTACAGTGTGAAACCCTGTCCCAACCCCCCAACCCAAAACAAATGACAAACTTACTTTATTACACGATTAGTTGTTAATTAAAACCTTAATTTCTGAAGGAAATATACAGACATATATATACCTTTTACCTTAAAATATTTATAATACGAAAACTAGCTATTGTTTCAATACTGGGGAATGCAAATACATTATGGCAGCTCTATTTAGTATAGTATCTGGCCATTAAGAATGAAGACTAATGGCTGAATATTTGGAAACATTCCTGTGATTTCAGCACTTGGCTGGTTGAGGCAGGAGGAATAAGAGTTTCTGGCCATCCTAAGGCTACAAAGTAAGACTTGCCTAAAAAAAAATTAAGAATAATGACTATGCTTACATTTTTCTCCTTTTTTATACATTAGTTTATATTTCAAATTTTATGTAACGAATGTCTATTACTTTGAAAAGCAGCTGAGAAGTGATTTGGAAATGAGACAGAAAAGTCTGTGGACTTGCAAAGAATGCCTCTAAGAAGTAGTGCAGAATTTCCTGTGTCTGGACAGGGTGCCACTCTGTCCTCACACCTTTGAGTATGAGGAGAAATCAGGTCTTGGCGAGTTTGGTTAGAGCAGGCATTTTGCTATTAATACTTCCTTCCACAAGTACTCTTAAGTTTTGGCTGTCTCTACAGTTGATCCTACAAAACAGAAAAACCCTTGGGCATGAAAGTGGAGACAAAGCGATTTTGCTAAACAAAATAGGAAATGACATTGCATTTGATGAAAAGTAACATAATACGTCCCTGTATATGTAAAAAGAAAACAGAGGAAGCTTATAATAAAAGGCATCGTTGCAATGATAAACGAGTCTGCTGGCTTCGAATGCAAAGCAACTAGAAGTTTAGACCTTGTAGGTTTATCTTTTCTTTCCCCTCGCAGTGTATTTGTAAACACTGGAATGCTTCAGTGATTTGACTAGCACATGAGAGGCCAAGCTGGAGTTACAAAGCAGTCAAGCTGCTTACAGAGCTTTGGTGTGAAGTCTGGGTACTCTGGCTTGCTAATTGGGCCATTATTATCTAGAAAAATCCATCTGCTCCTGACTCTTGACCAAAATGTTAGCATCCTTTTGAGTCTCCAGTAAGAAGCAGGCTTTTATTGCAGTACCAAGGAAGCAGAATCTACCCCATCTCCCCCTCCTCTCTGGCACAGTGCCTCCCTGTGGCAGGTGCTCAAGAATTGAGTTTGTTTGTTTGTTTGTTTTTGGTTTTGGAGACAGGCTCTGTAGCTTTGGAGCCTGGAACTCGCTCTGCCTCCCAGAGTTCTGGAATTAAAGGCGTGTGCCACCACCACCCTGCTAAGAATTGAGTTCTTTATCAATTAAAAAAAGCATTAATAATGTACAAATATAATACAAATAATAAAGGAATTTTTCCCTCTTTATTCCTTTTTTACAACTCACCAGAGGGTTTGAAATGAAAGGAGAATGGATTTTGATAGCAAGTATTGAAGTAAAGGGAATTTTGTTACTTTGTTCTTTCCCAAGCATGCAGCTGTGGAGGAAACCCAGGACCTGGTATCTGGTATGATTGCCTTTGAACCCAGCTTTGCCATTTGGTAACTAAAATTACCTCAACTCCAAAAGACTAAGTTGTCTCATTAAGGGTCAAATCTAGTCTTGGGAGACAGTTGCTGCTCTTATATCCTGCCTCGGTCACTCTTAGCTGTCGGCAAGTTCTTGAGTGGCGCCTCACCTTCCTCACCTGTAAAATGGGCTGGGTAAAAATAGCTGCTAATTAGCAGTGATCAGTGGAGCCATCATCAGAGGGTTACTGGAAGGATTGAATGAGGCCATTTACAGTTATAGCCCTCTTGTCACCGCCTGGAGGTTGTTCACAACTTACAAATGCTAGCTAGCCTTTGCCACTGTAATTTACCAAACACATATATAATAATGCGTGCTTTCACATAAGTCTAGATGTGATTGAGTTAATCGTGGAATCATTGGTAGCTGTGGCATCAACAATGAAGTAAGTTATTAAAGGGATAGTCTTAATCTGGAAAGTGGTTGGCCTGTGACCCGTTCAGATGTTTAATTTTGCAGAGGAAGAAGTTGAGATAGTCTAGGCCACGCAGCTGCCTCAGGGTACCTGGAGCCAGAACCAGACCCCAGGGCTTGTGATAATGGCTCTTTTTTTTTGATCTACCTGTCTCCTTATCCCTTTTGTATTGTGTTGCTGCCTTCAGAGCTCCACTAATTGTGTGTGTGTGTGAGGGATGGAGGCTGGGGGCCGAATCTGAGGCCTTGGGCATGCTGTGTGAGCCCCATGGAACTATGGCTCCAGATTTCCCTTTACTTTTTATTTTCACTTGAGGCAAGATCTCCTCAAATGAGATCAAGGCAGACCTTGAACTTTTGGTTTTCCTTTCTCAGCTTCCTGAGTAGATGGGATTGCAGGCGTGCACCCACCACCAAGCTGGGCTAGCTGCTCAATGTTTATCTTCCCTTGCTGTGCCTTGTTACTGTGAATAGTGTCCCTTTAAGGCTGAAAAAAATTCCTTTTCACCAAGGTTTCTGGGATTTGTTTTTGTCACCATGCTAGCATTTTTGAGATAAGTTCTTAGGCTTTAACCAGAATTATGATTCAGAACTTCCTGTTTCATGCAGTGCCTGTGTGTCATGGGGAGGGGGAGGCAGGACTTGAGAGTTCGCTGTTGGTCCGTTCTTCTTCCTAGCGTCTGTTAATGCCCCAGATATTTATAGACCTGTGGTAAGACGGAAGAACCTATTGAGTAGTTAATAGTGTGAAGCGGTTATCTTTGCCGTGTCATAGTTCGATGCTTTTCAACTCAAAGCTGTCTGGCATTAAGTGGTGTTTCATTGTGTTTCTTCAGGGTTTCTGTCCTGACTACTACCGTGAGAAGTAGAGCACCCTAGAAATTCCAGTGTAGAGTAATGAAAGTGATCCAAGGTAGGGACCATCCGGTAGAAGTGAAGTGGTCACTACAGGTGTGGGAGGTACTTGGACACTGAGTTCTTCTTTCTTTCGGCCGTCAGCCTTCCAAAGATACCTGTCCTTTGGTGAAACCAGCCTTTTGATTCGCCAGCTGTGTTCTGTACTCTAGTGTGTAGCCCTAACTGTATTTACCTAGTACTTCTGTTACCAAGACAGAGTGCATTTAGGATAGCTACCATGCACTGAAGGTAGTGCTTACTGAATCTTCCTTTAATGAGTAATAGCTGTACTAATCCAGCTCTTAAGTGACGGAATTTTTTTTTTAGATTGTAAAATTTAGACAGTGGATTCAGTCTAGATGAAAACCTCGCAAGGCCCCTGGCAACACCACCCATAATTATCGCTAACACCGGGAATGCCACATAATGGTGTGATACAGTGTATTTCCCACTCACCCATAATTAGTTTGAAGGCATTAGCAAGGGAGACACATTTTGAATATGTAAGAACTTAACACATCAGTATACTTACCACATAATATGATCTAATTGAGAGATTCTGTGAGTGTTACAGAGAATAAGGTTTCCCAGTGGTGGCAAATGTCTGTAGGCATCACTGTAGACAAGGTAATGAATTATATGGGGGAAGAATCTTGTTTACTAGTTTATGTTTTAAAAAGAATAACTTACCTGTTAATTACGAGGGCACTGGAAGAAAGACCAAGCAGCTACTACTTCCTGAAGCAGAAACAGGGAACTAGTTATTTAACACAATAATCGAAAAGTACAGGCCTTTTGGTTACCATTTAACAGTTTTTTTTTAACTGTTTACAAACAAGTGTCTTAGTTGTGGCTGGTACACCCTGCTGTGATTTTCCTTGTTCTCTGCCCCCATCCAAATGCAAATTTAGAGGGTACTTGAGGAAGTTGAGACCTGAGGGTTGACTCAAAGGCCTACTTCAGTGCACAGTTGGGGGCAGTATAAATTGTTGGACTCGGTTGGCTGGGAAGTCATTCTGAAAATGTAAAATGCTCAGTGAATCTGCTTTAAACATCAACTACATGAACATCAGTTATTACAAGGTTGTTGGCTACCTCATTCTTGTCATCTTTTGGTGCTATCTATGTTAAACCTTGTGATCCTTCACTACCCTCCCTTTGATCTGACAGCCTGTGGGCCACCTGTGACTTCTGGAGTTCAGGCTCCTCTTGCTTTAGTCTCCCCAGATGTGGAATTACAAGCCTGTGGCACAATGCCCAGTTCACTAACACCAATCTTAATATCCATTACTATAGGCCAGGTATATTAATTATGGTTTATATCCATTATAGGAAACTGTTTGTGTAATTTAAAGGGATGAGGTGTATAGGAGTGAAATATATTTCTATAGCAATAGGGAATGATACCTAAGATACATTTTTTTGAGAGAGGGCTTCATGTAGTCCAGGCTGGTCTTGAATTCACTTTGTAGCCATGACTGGCCTAGAACTCCTAATCTTTCTACTTCAGCCTCTCAAGTCAAGGGATTTCAAGTGTGGGACACCATGCCTGGCTTACGATACATTGTAAGTAGGGGAAAAAAAAGATGCAGATACTGAGAATTATAGGATCCCATTTGTACAACTCAAAGAGGGGGGTGTTATGAGATAGCCATGAATTTGTAAGTGTCCCTTCCCATTGTGTTCACTGCCTTCCTCCCATCTCTTGCGCCTGGGATGGAGCCAGGGTCTTGCACATGCTAGGCACGCACTCCGCAACTGAGCTCTGCACACCTCCAGCCCTTTAAGTGTGTGTATGTATGTGTAAACACACATGCTCTGAAATGTGTAGAATGTTGCAGAAGAAACACTTCCTAGGTGTTTTGGTGATTAGAGGTGACAGGGTTAGGGATTTTCAGTTTTCACTTGGCGTCTATTTCCTGCTTGACTTAATACCACCCTGATCTATAATATCTCCAGATAACAAAGTTTGCATGAAAACCCATACCTTTCTGGACTCTTTCCTGAATTCTGTTCATCTATGCTGAGAAAAGAAATGTGGTGTAATGGTTGAGGTGGGAGGTCAGTTTGAAGTGCAGAGGGCCAAATCCAAAAACTAATGGCCTCTAGAAAAACCACCAATGAATTATTGCAGCTGGATACATTGGGAGAGATGTTTGTTAACTATTAATGATTTAAAAGGTAAGAGTAAATTAAGTAAAAATTGTTTTTTAGCCGGGCGGTGGTGGCGCACGCCTTTAATCCCAGCACTCGGGAGGCAGAGGCAGGCGGATCTCTGTGAGTTCGAGGCCAGCCTGGTCTACAAGAGCTAGTTCCAGGACAGGAACCAAAAGCTACAGAGAAACCCTGTCTCGAAAAATCAAAAAAAAAATTGTTTTTTATTAACTTTTAAAGACGAAGTAATTGCCAGACATGGTGACGCGCGCCTTTAATCCTGGCAGTTGGTAGGCAGACGCAGGCGGATCTCTGTGAGTTCGAGGCCAACCTTGTCTACAAAGCGAGTTCCAGGGCAGTCAGAACTCTGTTACACAGAAAATTCCTGTCTCGAAAAAGAAAACAAAATAAGAAAGAAAGAAAGAATAAAAAAAAGAAAAAAGAAAGAATTATATTTATACCATTAGTTTGATGTTGGGGTGTTTTAATTCATAAGTAGCATAGTAAATGTATTCCTAAAAAAAGTTAAAAATTGAATGTGTCAGTGTCTGGGATGGTGGCTGTTGTTCTTGTTCAATTTGATTATTGTTCTGCTCTTTAAGTTAAAATTTCTTGAACCTTTTGCTTAAGGAACTGAGATGAAATGTAAGTATAAACTTGTGTTTGAGATAGAGAATATGAAAGCCTAATGTTTGCCTTGTAAGATTTTGATTAAACCTTCAATATTTTGGGGCTTTTATTTGACCCATCTGTCTCAAAAGGAGGACTTTGGCCTGTGATACAAGAAGTCGAAGGGATGTCCATCTGAATGTCCCTTTGACTTGGGCAGTCAGAGACAGAGGACATAAGGGAAAACCTGAGCTGATGTGTGCTAAAAACCTGTATTTGGCTCTCTTGAGTAATGGATTTCCCACCCCACAGTAAAATATTTTGATTTGATGGGAGTTAAGAAAGGGAAGTCCTAATAATAGTATTAATAATGATAATATGGGAGTTAAGAAAGAGGAGTAATGATACTAATAATAAACAACTATCATTTATTAAGTACTTACCATGCGTAAGTTAAAGTGCCTTGTGTGGATTATCTTTAATCTTACCAACAACTATTTAAGGGTCAGGGAGTAGGGCAGAGAATGGTTGCATTTTCTTTTACAATTGGAACTGGTGGAGCATGGGTCCATGGCAACCTCATTAAAGAACCCATGCTCTAGGGGTCCAGTGCCAAATATCCTGTTTCTACTGCTTCTCTCAATGGTGTGATGACTAGTTAGGGCAGAAATCAACTTCCTATTAGCGTCCTCTTGGTGCATTCTTTTATTTCTGGAGGTGAGCAGAGCTACAAGAACACCTCTAGCAGCCGAGCCACCCCTGCAGCCCAGGTTGTGATCTTCATAGCAAACAGAACGAGCTCAAGGATGTAAGAAAGGTCAGGGGTCTTGAAGACATACTCTGGGAAGAAGTAGACTCTACTTCTGTGGCAGAATTTTTTATTCTTTCTAAATTTAAGTAATTTTGTGACTATCTTGTATTTGTAAGACATTACTTTATACATGGGTAGGAAGATTCAGAAACAGACCATGATCCTCCTGCAAAGAAGAAAAAAAAACTAGTCTAAGGAAATGAAAACACCTGCACAAATAACTGTAACAAAAATAATGTTGGAGATATATTCAGGAACGTTTTGGAATGCTGCTTATTTTGGGATTTGGAATGTCTACCAAAGGCCCACCTGTTGAAGGCTTGGTTCTCAGCCCGTGCTGCTATAAGGAGGTGGTAGAGCCCCTGAGGTAGTCAGAATGGAACTTAGATGATTTGAAGATATGCCCTTGAAGGGAATTTTGAGATCTTTGCCTCTTCTTTTCCTCTCTTTTGCTTTCTTGCTGTCATGAAGCGAGCAGCTTCCTCTGTCACGTGCTCCTGCCAGGTACACACTGTGCTACTACAGTGAACTAGCCATACATTGGCTGAAACCTCCGATAGGTATGAACCAGAATAAAATGGAGGTTGGTTCTTCTCAGGTGTTCGTTCTGGTAATGAATGGGTAACTAACACAAATGCCATAGGAGTTTGGCAGTTGTATTGAGGTAGCATTTGAAGTCCACTGTGTAAGCGTTCTTGTAAAACTTGCAGTGATTAAGCAGTGGCTGAGTGTAGGGCCTAGCCAGTGGGAGCCGGAGCACATGAGACATTTCGTGGGAAGCAGGAAGTATGAGGAGAGCGGCGTGGGAGATGGGTAGTGTATATTGTAACTTCGTTAGGTAAATTAAAGCCAGTGTACTCATTACAAAAATAGATCATGAATTATAAGTTAAATACCTTCATCTCAAATATTAGCTACAAAAGTCATCGTTTCTGTGAAAACATTTATTTATTTTTTTGTCTGAAAAATATACATGGGTATGTGTAGTAATTGGAAAATAACTCAAAAAGCGATGCCTCTTGACAACCCAGATTCCCTGTTAAAGTTGCATATTGTATTATTGAGTCTGGGTCATAAATAGTGACACCCTGAGACTTGATGCTTGTATCGACTTAATTCCCAGGGAACTGAGGCTAGTTACAGCAGACTGTCCAGAGTAGCGGTTTTCAACCAAGGATGGTTTTGGTCTCTAGGGACATTAGGGAACATTTGGACACATTTTGGTTCTCACAACAATGGAGAGGAGTTACTGGCAGGTAGAAGATCAGGAAGCTACCCAAGTATTCTATATTGTACTGGCCAGCCCTCTGCAACAAAGAATTCTTTGTAAATAATAGTATCAGTGTTGGCTAGAGCAGAGGAACCCAGATGTAGGGAAGTTGGAGCAGAATTTGGAGTGATCTTGAGTGTGATTCATCAAGTCCCTACTGTTTCTGTCTGTGTCCTCTCATTCCAGCCTTTGTTACCTAGTTGAAAGCTGGGGGCTATGCTGTGCTGGCTGTTTAGATTTCAGTGGTAGCAGCGTCGATGTCAGATAGCCGAGCAATTTATTTGCTTTCCTAAGTATTCTGTTTATATAATGATTATTTACCATTAACTAGTCTCTAAGCTTTATAAATATTCACTATCCCTCCAGGGAAACTTACTTAAAGAGAACTAAACAAGGGAGCTGAGACTCTGTGAAGTGTTATCTTGCATGCTTTTGTTTTTTTTAATAGATCTTATCTTAAAAGTGAGCTACAGCAGCTCTGGAGTGCCCCGGGCCATATTGTGATTTACTCAAGATTGAAGGCAGAAATCAAACTCTTTGATGCCAAAGCCGAGGTTCCTTCAATTTGGCCTTGGCTTCTGCGTTTCTTTGCTTTTTGTCTCCTGAGGAGCACAATTAAATGTTTGACTGAGACTGTATATTCTTGGATTTGGGCATTGTGTAAATACAGCCAAGAATATTCAACCTGTTGTGTTTTAGAAGGCATCAAAACAATCTAAAGTATTTCATAGTGGACATACATTACATTCTTTACCTCTTGACACAGATAGTATATTACAGCAGGGGCAGGGGAGATGACTCAGCAGTTAAGGGCAATGTTTGCTCTTTCAGAGGTCCTGAGTTCAATTACCAGGAACCGCATAGTGGCTCACAACCATCTATGATGGGATCTGATGCCCTCTTCTGTTGTGCATGAAGACAGACCACTTGTATACACAAAATACATAAACTATAAAGAAGCTTTTTTTTTAAAAAAAAAGAAATATTATAGCAAATAATAGGGAACCTTAAAGGCATTTGGAAGGCAAAGGAACAGTTAGTATAACACAGCTGGATGGCATTGCTCTAAGCTGCCATTTTGAAGAATTTCACATGTTGGACAGACTCCCAAGTTATATTTGTCTAGAAGTTTGGATTTTTAAATGTGTAAAAATAAGATTTTTCTATTGCTCTTAGCTGCCCTGCTTAGCTTAGTAGATAACTACTTAAAAGACAGAAAAGTAGAATTGACATTGATTTGCTTTTATGAACTTTGATGACATATTGTTATTTTAACTCCTTTTTAAAAATAAATGGATAATTATTGTGATAGTTAATAGTTACTGAGCCCTTACAGTTTTCCAGGTAATGTTTTAATTTAATTGTAATTAAATTACAATTAATTGTGTGTGTGTGTGTGTGTGTGTGTGTGTGTACAACTTGCAGCCCTTGGGTTTTCTCTGTCCATTTGGGTCCAGGAACGGAATCAGGTGGCCAGACTCGGCAGCGGGTGCTTTTACCCCGACTCATATTGCCAGCTCCCAGATACTATTTTAAAGCTTTTATAGACATTTTCCACTGCAGTCCAGCTGTATAAGGTTAGCAGTAATATTCTTTTTAAACTGAAGAAAGTGGGGCAAAGAGACGTTAAGTAAATGACTTCTATAGCTAATAAGTAATTTCTGGAATGAATGTGTATATGCTATAAGTATAAATGTACAGTGGATTTCAAGGACTCCATATACAGAAGGATCTAAAATACCATAATAATGTTTTCATTGGTTACCTATGGAAATGATACCATTTGGTATGTGTTTGATTCAATAAAATACGGTGTTCTATATCATTTCACTTGATTCTTTTTTCGAGCATTTAGAAAATTTTAAATTGCCTGTGTGGCTTTTATTTCTGTTAGAGGGTATTGCCATGGAGTGTTTTATCAAGCCGACGCTTAGACATGTGGAATGTCTCACCCTTGTATCACGTACATGAGACTAAAAGCAGAAGCCAGGAAAGGTTCAATACACTGGGCTGAGTTAGCTGCTGCAGCCGTTCCTGAAGGAGGCTATTGCACCTACCCTGTAATGACTGTGTTGTTAAGGTCGAGGAGCAAGGGAGCGGTTAGGCTTAGGAGCATATTAGTGTTTTACTCCCAACTCTTGAACAACCGTGTCAAGCATTGTGCCAATACTGTGGCTCATAACGAATTATTGACTTGACTCTTTCCATTAAGAATTTATAATCTAGGAAAAGGATTACACATATATAATGAGAGGTAGAAAGAAAGAACTCAGAATCCGAAGCGGACAGTAGTGATTTGCAGCTAGATTCAAGAGGGAAGGTTAGGAAAGAGGACTTTTGAGCTGGCTGAAGGAAAACAAATAATAGGAAAAGCAGATAAATGGAGGTGCGAAGCACAAGCTGGAGAGAAGTCAGATAGCTTGAACTCTGAGTCTGGGGTGATCTATCTGTATCGCTTGCTATACTTTCCTCAACTCACTGCTCTCCTGGGCCCACACAGGATCTTCCTATCACAGAACGGATTACATACCTGAAGTCTTTTGATTTCTGAGCTCTGCCGTCAGCCAAACTGCAAGGGTTGATTAGACACATAGCTCATGGCTTCACTTACGCTATTGGGTAACAGAGATGGGCAGGCGAGCAGATAATTTCTTGTTGCAGGTTTTGAGATAAGTGTCTCACTGTGTAATCCTGGCTGTTCTCTATGTAGACCAGAGTGTCCTAGAACTCTTGGAAATTGGCCTACCTCTGCTTCCTGAATATTGGGATTAAAGGTATTCACTCTCACGCCTGGAGGATGAGTTATTTGTTTTAAAACTAGTTAAAATGGCCCCATCTTGAAATGAGATCTAAGTTAAATTGTTTCTTGTCTAGTATCTTAGGCAGGTCATTGTAGCTCCCTCCACAGGGAGGAGGGGACAATAAGGTAGAAAGAGGCTGAGAGTAGCACTCTACCAAAAACTCCTTTACTTTGAAGGTGGGATGGATGAAAAAAAGAATCTTCTTACCCCACCAATATTTCTTGCCAGCCACCATTGGCTGCTTTGTTGTTTTTGTTGTTGTTTTGAAACATAGTCTTGTGTGACTAGGCTGGCCTAGCATTTCCTGTGGTGCTGAGGATGACTTTGAACTTCTGATCTTCCTCCATTCCCAAGTACTAGGTTTACATGCCTGTACTACCATGCCCGGCTGATTGCTTTAGTTTTGGGTGGAACATATTTAGCATTTAAAAACTAGCTTTGAGGGGCTGGAGAAATGTCTTAGTGGTTAAGAGCATTGACTGCTCTTGCAGAGGACCAACGAGCACACCTGGATTCAGTTCCCACAACGTCCATGGTCGCTCACAGTTGCCTGTAACTCCAGTTCCAGAGGATCCAATGCTCTCTTCTGCCATTCACCTGCTTTTGCATGCATGTGCTGTGTTTACACTTTATCACATATACACATACACATAAAATAAATAAAGTTAAAAACTTTGAAAATAAAAGAATATTGTTTTCAAGATGAAATTTGGGGGGGAAATGATAAAACTAAGTACTGGGGTCCTTGAGTCTGTAACTGTAAGCAGGTTGCCATTGTTTTATTAAGTTTTTTGGCTTGTTGGTTTTGTGCTGATAAAGTTTTGCCTAATTAATATAGAATATGCTACATTGATTCCTTTCTGCTCTCCAGAGGATCATAGTCACCTGATTTTTCCTTTGATAGAATCCTAAAATGTTAAAGCTACAGAGGAGTCCTCTTGTGAGTTGTTACCGTATCCATCTCAGTGAGAATTTATAGTGTATTTCCTTTCTTTTAAAACTAAGAAATTACTGTAATCTATTCTTGTTAAAAATCAAGTTTTTAAGGCGAAGTCTCATATAGCCCAGGCTAGCTTTTAATTTGCTATATATAATTGAGAATGAGCATGAACACTTGATCCCCCTGCTTGTCCCTCCCAAGTGCTGGGAATACAACTGTGCACCACTGGACCCAACACGTTTTTCATTTGATGTTGTCAGTTGCATGAGCCTTTGTGTTCCTAGTAGTCTGTGATTTTTAATACATGTTCCATCAGTTGGTGGGAATATGGATTGGAATAGGAAATATACATAGGTAATTTTTCAGCCATAACTGTAGTTTTCATGAAGTCCATTGTTTTACAGCTAATGAATTCCCAAGCTGCAAATTGTGGCATAGCCAAAGTCAATCTTTTTTAAAATTTCTGTCTGTTTGCTTTAGTTTCATATCCTGCTGCTGAGATAAAATACCCTAACAAGTCTATTTGGCTTCCAATTCCAGGAACTTGAGGCAGCTACATCTATAGTCAAGAACAGAGAACAATGAACTAATGCTTGTGCACTAGTTCTCGATTCTTATACATGCCTGGGGAATGCCACCGCCCACAGTGGGCAGATCTACTCACTAATCAACATAATTTCCAACAGACACGCCCACAGGTCAATTTACTATGGATGCTCCCTCATCGAGATGCACATTGTGTCAGTTTGACAAAACTAAACACCTAGCTGTCTGTCTGTCTGTCTACCAATATTCCAAAGGTCTGTCTTAACCTCTCTTCACATGCTTGATGCTTTTGTGTATACTTTCAACCATGATTTGGAGCTTTAGAGCAAATATTAGCCCTAGACAGGAGCCATGATAGATGTTTAGTCCAAACTGGCCTACCATCCAAGATCCCTAGAACCCTATTACCTGTGAATATCTTGGTCTAGTGCAGCCTTTGGCTAAGGCAAGTAGACCACTCACCCTGCAGTGGCCTTAGCCAGTGATTGTGGGGATGGTTCTAGTTAACTCAGAGGCGGTGGCTCTGGAGTGGGGCTTCCTGAATTTGAATTCTAGCTGTTGACACTTGGCTAGCTGTGGATATAGCCTCGGGAAGATCAGTTAAGTTCTCTGTGCTTTAATTAAGTTCTCTCGTCCATAACAGGATAATGGTGCCCACTTCACAGGATTTTTGTGATGGCTACATCAGATAATGGAGTGCACAGCACCCAAGCTGTCTAGGAGTTTTGTCCTAGGTGCTTTTATAATGGTTATTCCAGCCTCACGAAGATTGAAGTGTTGGAAAGTCCTTCTTACTTCAGCTAGCTCATGTCTGTTCCTGACCTCTAGCGTTGAGCAGAAAACTCTTCTCCACTTTGCTTCCTTTCCCACACCACATAGGGAAGGAGGCTAGTGAAAGCCTGCTGGAGCTGGGTGGAATGCCTCACACCTGAGATCCCATGACTCACGGACTGAGACAGCAGGACTGAGGAGAGTCAGCTTGGTTACATAGTGAGTTCTAGGCCAACCTAAGCTATAGTTTTAGACCCTGTTTCAAACTTACCCCTTAGAAAAGAAAAAGGGAAAAAAGTCTGCTATAAGTGGAAACACATTCTGTTACCTACAATGAGGTATAATAATGTTCCCAATGTTTTTTGGCATACATAATAATTACTAACTTTTCTTCTCTACTGGTTACATTTACTCTTTACCAGGCTAAATAGCTTGCATTATGTTTAGTGTTCATTTTCCCCCATGTTTTGTTTGAGACAGGGTCTTTTGCAGACCACTCTGACTTTGAACTTGCCGTGTAGTCAAGGATGGCCATGACTCCTGCTCTTCCTGTCTGCACCTCCCGTGTGCTCGGATTGTAGGCATGCATCACCATGCATGGCTGTCATGTTCTTCATCTAACAGGATCTTTAGACATTTATTTGTGGTGCTTTTCTCCAAGACCTGATTTATTACTGTACTTATGCAGAGCACAGTGATGTAATATTGAACTCAACTCCTCTTTCTTTAAAGAATACCTCCTTTATTGCTGGGCATGGTGGCCTATAACTATAATCCCAGCTACTTGAAAGGCTAAGGCAACGAAGAAGAGTTTGGGGTCAGCCTGAACAGTTAAGCAAGGCCCTTCTAGAAAAAGAATACTTAGTTTATGGTTGAAATTGAGTGTTCCAGTGGATTGAGGACTATTATCATTCTGTTTACTATAGAATCTTCTCAAATGCACTTCCAATAATCTCCTTGAAGTTTTTTGCAGACACTCACACGTGTAAACTAGACTAGTCTTGACCTCACAGCAGTCCATCTGCCTCTGTCCCCTGAGTACTAGGAGTAAACGGTGAGTGCTGTCACACGGCATCATCAAATATTTTAAAAATATTTTCATTCATCTGCTGTTATTTTTTTTTTGAGACAGGGTTTCTCTGTGTAGCCCTGGTTATCCTGGAACTAGCTCTGTAGACCAGGCTGGCCTCGAACTCAGAGATCTGCCTGCCTCTGCCTCCTGTGTCCCAGGATTAAAGGTGTGTACCATCACTACCTGGCTCATTTTTTTTAAAGACAAGGTCTCCTGAATCCCAAGATGACTTTGATCCTCCTGTCTCCACTTCCTGAGTATTGGGATTAGAGATTGGCGCCCCCACACCTGGTTCCTCCAGTAAGGTCTGAAGAAGAACTCCATGCAGTCTGTGCAAACACTCTGTCAACGGAGCCACATCTGTAGCTCACAGTTCCATTCTGATGCTTGAGACAAACATCTCCATTCATTTACTTTTCATATTGTTTGCTCTCTTCCTTGTGTCAGAGACTGCCATAGGGAAGGGATATAAAGTGGGTTCTACTTTTCTCTTCTTTACTTTTCAGCATTTAATCTAGCCTGTCAAAGGTTTGTGATTCTATTTGAAGGTAGATTAGCCCTGTCTCCCTCTTTGATATATGCTTTGTAATTTTTTTCTCCTGACTTGGTTGAAAATGGTATTTGAATAGTGCTAAGTACAGAGATGTGAGGCTTACAAGCAGAACAGCTATGAGGTAAACATTGATCTGTTCACTATTGTTTAAAAAATCTTTTAAATATGGTATGGTGAATGTGCTTTTAATCCCAGCACTCAGGAGACAGAGGAAGGCAGAGCTTTGTAAATTCAAGGCCAGCCTGGTCTTCAGAGCAAGTTCTAGGACAGCTATGATGGCTTTTTCTCAAACAAACACCGCCCGCCCCCAACAAAACAAAAAACCCACTCTTTTATTTTTAAAAAGTTATACATTCAGATAATTATGGTTACTGCACAGAAGTATACAGAAGAGTCTCATGTTCTTCTACTGCTTCCTCTAGCTTCCTTCAGTAGTCACAACATCATATATGACTCTAGTATGTATCAAACTAAGACACTGACATGGGTACAACCTACCGAGGTTATGGGGGATGAGACACAAGCAGAAGCGCACTCTAGTCTGTATTTGCTGTGTGCGGTTTTCTCACATGTAGGTTTGCATAATCCCCACCACAGTCAAGATGCTGAACTACCACCAATATAGGACTCCTTTCTGCTACCCTTGTATAGCCACGTCCCTTCCTGTTCTTCGTAACCAATCCTGGTAACCACTACCCTGGTTTCCATCCCTAAAATTACATTAATTTTATGAATGCTACATAAACAAAATCATACACAATATACCCTTTTAAGCTGGCTCTTTTCCATTTATCATAGTTTCCTTGAAGCTCCACCCAAGTTCTTGAATAGTGATAGTTTGTGCCATTAGCCGTCTCTTTGAGGAAGGTTGTTCACTCCACCATGAATCAGCCTACTTGTTTAATACTCTGGGATACACATCACTGTCTGTCATGAATGTATTATATAAAGAAAATTAGTCTTAAGTAACATACTGAAAGCCAAAACCCACTGAAAATCAAAACCCTGAGCCAATGACCTTACTCCAATCTACAGTTCTCATGCACACTGTGTGTAACAATCTGTTTACTAGTCCATTATGAACTGCTTGCATGCATTATGATAACCACTTTTGAGTTTTGGTTTAGTCTTGTTTTTTGAGACAGGATCCTTCTCTATAGACTTGACTTTGCCTGGACGTTTGCAGACCAGGCTGTTCTCCACCTTACAGAGGTCCACCTACCTCTGGCTCCAGAGTGCTGGGATTAAAGGTGTCAAACACTACAACCAGCAACTTTTTGTTTTTAAGACATTTTGGAAATGTTACAGCTTTGGAAAACTGGGCTGCTGGATGCCAAACTCTATTCTCTCTTCATCTTTCTAGTCTGCCATGATATATATTTTTTGTGATATCTGGTACCAGGTTCAGAGTCTCCCATGTGCTAGACAAGTTCTCTGCCAACCACCTAACTCTTCAGCCCACCATGATTTTTTTATTTTTACTTTTTATTTTTTTTTTGCAGAGATCATCAACAGAAGCTTCTTAATCAGGAGTATAGGTTACCTTAAGATCATAGCCTATACTTCATTTGGACCCATGGAGCCACATCCATTTGAAACTGCCCATTATTTCCCATATTTTAGTATCATTCTCATCTTTGTCTTGCCATTACCAGTGTGAAAACTTAGCTCCACCATTTACGATGGGATGGAAATAGGAACTGAGTCATTCCGCAGGCATTCTTGCTTGCATACTTGCTGTCTCTTCATCGTCTGCTCACATATAGCTTCTACTCAGGGGAGATTATCTTCCATTGAAGAATGTGCACCTGCTATTGCCGCATTGGCTCCTGTTGCATAGTAGTGTTTTCTGTTTAGTCGCATTGTGGTCTTTAGTGGTAGCTGATTTTTTTTAATTCCTTTACAGTTTTGGGGGATGCTAACATTGTGAAACTGTTCCTCTAATTTTTATTCCTCTTAAATATTATTCTACTTGAAAGGTAACTGTGATCATTTGTAGACATCCTTCTTCCTAATATGTCTGGTACTGGTATGTTCATGCCTTTATCTTTGTTGTTGTGCCTAGAGTTGTTACTGAGAAGTGTTTTAAGATGATTTGGCCACATTTCCTAAAGTTTATTTCACTTCTACTTTTAACTAAGCACTTCTTCTTTCTTGGTCAAACTTACAGAGTTTCTAGTTCCTCTCTTGCTGCCTCAGCATCCTAAAAGGATGAAGTGTCTCTGTTAGAAATTCAGCATAGCCCTCCCCATTTCACAACCGTAGTGTTTCCCTTCAGTCTCCTGTGCCTTCCCAAATCTGTGTTCTGTGGTTAAAAAACAACAAAAGTCCAGGTGTTTACAGCCCTTTCTCTGGAGCTCTTTCCCCTGCGGCTACTGTTCTCCACCCTGCCTCACAACCTTTTCAGATGGAAGCTGCTAATTCCTCATTCTCAAGCAAGCTTCCGGAGCCAGAGTCTTGTTCAACACTTTTCCCTTTTTTCTCTGACATGCCTGTTACCAGGTATTGTGTGGGCACAGCAAGTTTTGGCTTACTTGCTTGATTTTTTCTTTGATGCCCTCGGTGCTGAAACGAGTTTTCTCTGCCGCCCCGAACTCCTGGCGTCACTGTAGGCTTCAGCAATGGCTCCACTGATGCCCCGCATATCTCTTCTTTTTTTTTAAAATTTATTTATTTATTAAGGATTTCTGCCTCCTCCCCGCCACCGCTTCCCATTTCCCTCCCTCTCCCCCATCAAGTCCCCCTCCCTCATCAGCTCGAAGAGCAATCAGGGTTCCCTGACCTGTGGGAAGTCCAAGGACCACCCACCTCCATCCAGGTCTAGTAAGGTGAGCGTCCACACATCCCTTCTTGACTTCCAGTCATGTGACCTTCGTTTTTCCTTTGCTCAAGCAACCTCTTCATTTGGTCACAGTGATGAATCACGTCACCATGTGGAACTGTTCCCCATCTGTTGTTCCCTTTCCCAGACCGTCTGAGCACGTTAGCTCTTCTAGTCCATTTTCCTTTCTTCCTTGACTTCCAGCCTCTAATCCCATGCCCTTTCCCACCCAACAAGCATTCCTACTTTCACTTGGCTCCACCAGCCATTGGGTAGTAATTCCCACAGTATCCTCAATTCCCTCACGTTCCTCTTGTTCCGCTGCACCTGCCCTGCCAATCCCCAAACCTAAGTGGATTTTAGCATCTGTTTTCTTCTGTCCGGTTCCCAGGCTTCTGAGTAAATACTAGGGAAAATTGCCTCACCATGCTCATTATATCCATGACCAAACTATGATTTCTAACCACAGCTGGATCCTGAACAGCCGCTTACTAATCCTTTTACACATTCCTAGTTGGGTTCTTTTTCAACTGACCACAGCAGCTGTTCCATTTTCTTACCATACCTTCCCACCCTTTAATTTAGCTCTCTCTTCCCCCAGCCCCAATCAGCACATAATCTAGTTACATACCTCCTTGGGAAGAGAGACCTTATTGGTCACAGATGCTCTTTTCTTCCAAACATAGAGATCCAGGGCTGCTTTGTTTTTGTGTTGTCTTTCCCAAGACTGACAATGCTTTTCATTTGGCCTACCCTCTGATGGCACCTCTAAGATATTTTGTTCTGCTGATAATCTCCCTTCTTTCTTGTATTTGCTGTATTTTGTAAAATGGCTCATCTTTTGATTGCAAACATCAAAGACTCTCTCTTGCACTCCCTCCACATCGTTTTGGTTTTCCCAGTGTCAGAGACAGATGGGCTGTTTGTTCCCTTTGCTTTATCTTAAGCTATGTTCAAAGACTCATCAGTATTTCCTCACCTCTCCGTCTTCACTTCACTCCAATGAACCATTATGCAGTACGGTTCTCCATTAGTCTCTCTGCTAAGAATTAATCTCTTTCAGGTTGTCATGGCTCACAAATTCAGAGTAGGTGTCACAGGATACAGAGAGCACAGGTGGGAAGATGTGTGCACGCATGTGCCACATGAGGTTGCTTGTTCCTGTTTAGAAAGGAAGAGAAGTAGGGGAGGGGCAGACTTCAATACTATACTTTTTTTCTGTTTCGAGGATGTTCATAATGTGCTTCAGTAATCACAGTACTTCTTTCTCTTTGCTTTTCATTCTCAACCAAACGTGGTTCCAACCTTTGCTTTGGTGAATCCCATAAGAACTACCTTTTTTACCACAGATGATGCTGTGGTTGGTAGTGATAATGATGATAGTGTCTATGTTTTTTATTGGATCTTTGAGAGTTTTGTACAATGTGTATTGATTATATTCACCTCCCCACTCCTCCAAGACTCACTCACCCTTCCTTCCCTACCCAACTTTGTGGTCCTTTTTGTTTCTAAACCCATCAAGTCTGATTTTGCTGTCCAAGTACTCTTGGTTGTGTGGTTTTCTACTGGAGTATGGTCAGCCTATCAGGGACCACGCCTTTAAAGAAAACTGACTTTTCCTCTCCCAACATTGATAGATTACTAATAGCTCTTTAACTAGGGGTGGGACTTCGTGTCCACCTTCTCTCTCCATGCTGGGGTTTTGTCTGGCTTGTGCTATCATAAGTCCTGTATTGAATGCCTCCCGCAGCAGATGTTTGAATGCATGGTATGACCTTTACTTTCCATGAACAGCTTAGTAAAGCAAGTACTCTAATATACACATTATGGATGTGCCAATTAAGGTTCAGAGAAGGCAGGTGTCTTGACTAAGATTACATGACAATTATGAAGGTACACAGGAGTTGAATCCTGGTCAGTGTCTCTCCAAAGCACTATTATCTAATTAATATACTACTTCCTTCCATGACCAAGTGTTAGATGCCACCTCAGCAATTCTTGATAGCTGTGAGGTCACCTTTGCTTTCTTTTGGAGAAAGAATTATTTTTGATTATGTTTATATGTATCTACCTGTGTACGGGTATGTACATATGAGTGCAGGAACCTGTGGAGGCAAAAGGCATTGTATACCCCTGGAGCTGGATTAGACCATTGCGAGCCAGCAAGCCTGGGTGTTGGGAACTGAACAAATGTTTTCTGCAAGAGTCATAGGCACTCTTTACTGAGGAGCCATCATCTCCCCATCCCTCTTTTGCTTTCTTGTAATCCAGGCAGGTATTCTAGTGACCTTGTTACCAGTTCGTTGTTGTACCATATATAGCCTTCTCCAGGCCTCTGTTTGCGTTTTAGATCTGTGGTCTCGTTTGCACCTGAGAAACCAAGCGTATTCTTCTACTATGGGTTTTCTTTATATTTACAGTTGGTGTTCTTTCTCTCCACATTTTCATTTAAGTCCATATTTTCACCATTAAAATGTGATTTTGTAGCGTAATGATTTCTTCCTGGGGGTTTTGAAATTAATACCCACCCCTTACCAGAAATTCATAATTTTAAAATATTAGTCATCATCCAGAAAATCACATCTTGTTCTTCAATGTCATCAAAGTACTAAAATGTTCATTTCCCCACTCTCTCTTCTGGTCACAAGTTATGACTTTCAGCATCCAAAAGAGAAAATCTTGGGAAAATCAGTTCTCCTCAATGAATTGACACTCTGGCTCTATTATCCAATTCCAGGGCAGTTCTTATGCTGAGGAGTAGTCCTAGTTAACCCACAAAATTGGACTCCATGTTGTTTGCTTTTCAAGAGGGACAGAACATGGAATTGGGTGGGTAGGGAATTAGGGGAGGATCTAGGAGGAGTTGGGAGAAGCAAAAAGATATGACCAAATATATTGTATGAAATTATTGAACAACAAATAACTAACTATCTTAACTAGCTAAGTAAATAAATAAAAGAAGTGAAAATCTTCCACATGCCCCTGAAGTCTTCAGTCACCTCCTAAGATTTCTAAGTCAGTAGGAATAAAGTTGAAATATTTACTTATGTAACTTTGTCTCAGATCTTAACATGTACATGACCAAAGAGCAACTAGAAGAGTTTCAGCATCCATGCCTATGCCACTGAAAGAATTTAAAAAAAGTGTCTGAGCTATGAGAATCAGCTGAGACCAAGAAAGGAGAAGGCAGTTCTTCTGTTGATCGAGCTGACACAGTGCAAAGTCAACGGAAATGTCATTTCTCTCAAGGCATGCGGTAGCTGTAGAATGCCAGAAAGATCCCTTTCTTTCAGGGACTGTTCTTGTCTCTCTTTATGGTGTCTTCAGATCTGACTTTTCTATTTGTCTTGGGGATTCCCAATTCCTGAGTTGCCCTTGGCTCATAATGGACCCAGTCTCCAGTGGATGACAGCTTTTTCTGACCTTCAACCTGTGGCCAATCCAGGATGGAGTCCACTTTCCTTACGCTCTTCATATAGTCCTTCGGCAGGAAACCACTGAAGTGCCCTCTACTCTGGTTAAATGGCACTCCTTGGGCGTGGTCCTTTATGCTGAGCAAACAAATCTGACCCTGTCAGACTGCAGGTCTGTCCTTGCTGATCTTTGGATGGATGAGTCAGCCTTTTTTTCTTTTTAAAAACTGTCTTGCTATCTAGATCAGGTTGGTTTCAAACTTATTAGTAACTTAGGGTAGTTACAAACTCATAGCATTCTTCCTGTCTTAGCAGGAAGTGGGACATTTGTCACTCTGAATCTTGCTTATTTTGCTTAACACAGTGATCTTAGTATTCTCCCCCACAAAGAAGACTTAGTGGTGAATTAATGTCAGAATTATTCTGAAGCCCTGTTGCATTTTTAATGAGGCAATTTAGAATATAGTACCTTCTTCATGTTTGCCTTTATCTGCTAAGGAAGATCTGTATTCCTTACCATGTTGATAGAAGTTAAAGCTATAAGTCTGCAAAGTTAAGCACTAATATTATCTTGGGTAAATTTATTAAACTTGGTTAACTGGTTACGTGGCAACTACCTCATATGAAGCCTTTATTCCCAATTTGAAATTTTAACTGACTGTATAAATGACAACAATGAGTATGCTAAGTTTTACTTTGGCTTGGGAAAATGTTCGATGAACAGACGTTTATTGAACTCCACGTATGTGTCAGAAAATGTCAACCAATTGGTTCTTAAAAATAAATTGCTTTCTAAGCGCCAGGCCTTGAGCCTGGTCTTAGTTTGGTGTGGGGGTGGGGTGGGATGGGAGTGTGTTGTTATCAGTTCCAAACAGCAGCAAACTACTTCCTGGATAATGTTCTTTAGGAAGAATCACCATATGAGAAGTAGGTAAGAGGTTAGGTTTTGACTGGAAACCTCATTAATCCAATTTGGTTTTCAGTAAACAGAGTGTATTTTAGTGAAAAGCCCAGCTTGGATAAATGCTTGGCAGCTGATGCTTTAATGAGCAAGTAGCAATATGTTTATTCTCGTTTTGCTTAAGCACTATGAACTATGTTCGAGACTTTGAAGCACCATATAAATATTAAGTCATTAATCTTCACGACAGCTTTATGAAATGCAGTATTTTACCCTCACTCATATTTTTCAGTCATAATAGGGATTGCACCCATGGTCTTAAACATACATGTTAGGCAAGTGTTCTACTGCTGTGCTATATCCCCAGAGCTTTTTTATTTTTACTTATTTGGATATAGGTTCTCATTTATATTTCCAGGTAGGTCTTGAACTTACTATCCTGGTGCTTCACAGCATTCTGAGTATCTGGGATTGGAGGCATAGGCCACCATGCTTAGCTCACTCCTGCCCTCCATTTTTATATGTGAAGCAAGTGAGTCGCACAGAGAGTCAGTATCTTGCTGAGATTTACATGCCTATTAAATTTTGATACTGGGGTTTGAATTCAGATGGTCTGTTTCCATAGTCTCTGCTGCCGGGAGTAAACTGCAGTGAGTTCCTCCCTGAGGGCCCTGTAAGGTTAATTTGCTTAAAGAGATTTATTTTGTCCCTTGAAATCTTGCTTCTACTATTGAGGAATTTATCAAACTCCTTTATCCCCATATAAAGATTATTTGGCACTCGATTCTAGTTTGGAGGATGACAAATTCTTTATTAGTGGTATGTGATTAAATTAGATTATTTTATTAAATTATTTAAGCTAGATTTTGGGGGGAAGATGCACTTACTAGGTGCCAGGCGCATGTCTCCCAGTTTGCCTCTTTCAAGGCAAGCTTATTAGTCACTTGCCCCGGCCCTGTCTTTTCCATGGCTCTTGCGACAGCAGACTCCCACAGATCTTCCCTTTATCAGGTATGGCCAGTGACTGAGTAGTGTGTCACCTACAAGTATCTGTGCTCCTAAGGTGTTCAGCAAGACTGAACTAGGTCAGTCAACCATTTTGTGTTGCTCATTTCACTTGGAATAGAAACACACCATGGCATACTCATCCTGTTCAAGACCAGGAACATTGAAGTCACCACTAGAGGATCTGTCTAGTGTTGGTTTGTTGATTTCTTTTTTTTCCCGTTTATTTATTTATTAAAGATTTCTGTCTCTTCCCCGCCACCTCCTCCCATTTCCCTCCCCCTCCCCCAATCAAGTTCCCCTCCCTTGTCAGCCCTTAGAGCTATCAGGGTTTCCTGCCCAGTGGGAAGTCCAGGGACCACCCACCTCCATCCAGGTCTAGTAAGGTGAGCATCCAAACTGCCTAGGCTCCCACAAAGCCAGTACGTGCAGTAGGATCAAAAACTCATTGCTATTGTTCTTGAGTTCTCAGTAGTCCTCATTGTCCGCTATGTTCAGCAAGTCTGGTTTTATCCCATGCTTTTTCAGACCCAGGCCAGCTGGCCTTGGTGAGTTCCCGATAGAACATCCCTATTGTCTCAATGTGTGGGTGCACCCCTCGCGGTCCTGAGTTCCTTGCTCGTGCTCCCTCTCCTTCTGCTCCTGATTTGGACTGAGTGAGGTAAGCCAGACCCCAAAAGAGGAACATGGGATGTACTCACTCATATTTGGTTTCTAGCCATAAATAAAGGGCATTGAGCTTATAATTCGCGATCCTAGAGAAGCTAAATAAGAAGGTGAATCCAAAGACAAACATATAGGCATCCTCCTGAATATTAACCTTCATCAGGCGATGAAAAGAGACAGAGACAGAGACCCACATTGGAGCACCGGACAGAAATCTCATGGTTTGTTGATTTCTGAGAGTTTGGTCTTGATAATACGCAAGTCTTATCTGCTCTTATCAGCTTTATTGATATTTAATAGCACACAATAAACCTAGGTATCGCCACGTAGGTATCGCTTCATTTTCCAGCAATATTTTGTGGTTTTTAGTGTATATATATGGGTGTTAAATGCCTCTTTTCTTTTCAGGTTTATCACTAAGTATTTTATGGTTTTGGTGCTATTTAAAATGGTATTTTTATTTCAGATTTTATGGTTTACTTGCAGTATGTTAAAGTAGAATTGATTTGTAGACACTGCGCTAGCTAACTTTTAATGTAACAGGCTAGAGTCATTCAGAATGAGGGTACCTCCTTTGAGAAAATGCTCCCACCAGATTGAGTTGTGGACAAGCTGGTGGGACATTTTCCTGATTAATGATTGCTGTAGGTGGGACTCTCCCACAGTAGGCTGTACCACTCCTGAGTGAGTGGTCCCGGATGGTAGGCGAAGGACGCAGGCTGAGCAAACCACAGGGAAGGAGCTAGGAAGCAGCAGAGCTCCATGGCCTCTGCATCAGCTCCAGCCTTCAGCCCCTTCCCCTTCCCTCAGCAATGGAGTGTGTCCCGAGAGTTGTAAGTCGAAAGAAACCTTTTCTCCCCAAGTTGCTTTTGTTGATGATATTTTTATCTCAGCAGTAGAAACCGTAATGAAGACAGTCGTTAACTTTGTATGCTGCGGCATTACTGAGCTCACTCGGTTTTAGTAGCTGTTTTATAGATTCTTCATAAAAATCTTACTTGCCTCCCGCAAATAAGATTTTTTTTATCTTTCTTTCTCATCCTCATGCTTTTATTTCTTTGTCTTACCTGATTGTCCTGGCTGGAACCACCAGTACAGTGTTGCGAAGTGGTGAGTGGGTTCATCCGGGCTTTGTTTCTGATCCGTATAAAGAAGGAGATAGTTTTTTTTGTCCTTTGTTCTTTTTCAGGTTGGAGAAGTTCCATGTGTCAGGTAAAGGTTTTCATCTGTTCCGAGTTTGTTGAGGGCTTTTGTTTAAGTATGAGAAACACATGGTAGATTTTCAAGTGGATTTTCTGTATCTGTTTGTATGATCATACACTTTATTAAAAATCTTTTAATCTGTTGAATTAAATTGATTTTTCATGTGTTATCAATCTTACATTCCTGAGGTGACCCCTACTGGATCTTTATCAGTTTTTCATAATGTTGTATTTAAAAGTAGTCTATTAGGAATTTTGGTATGTATGCTTATGAAAAATGCTATTGGCCTTTAGTTTTCTTAAAATGTGTTTCCTAGGTATCGATCGATATCTGGTTAATACTGGCCTCATGGAGCAGGTAGGAAAAAAACTGTCATCTTCAGTTTTGTGAAAGTTAGTTTAGTTGGTGTTTGCTCTGTTGTAATTATTTAGGGAAATTCCCCAGTGAGGCGAGCTGGATTTCGAGTGTAATGGAAAGGGGTATATTTTTAAGTGTGGACACAAATTCTTTAGTAGGCATATTGTATTAGGATTATTTCTTATTTATTCTTATTTTAATCTGTGTTTTTAATAGAATCTGTCCATTTTGTCTGTTTTGAAATCTATTATAATAAAAATTTGTCTTAGTATTTTCCTACATCTAAAAATTTTGTGGACTCTGTAATGATTTTTCCTTGTTCTCTCCCAGTAGTACTACCTTGTCTTCTCTTAGTTTTCCGTGTTCTGTCTAAGGTTAGACTAAGACAATACATTTAGTTGATAGTCTCAGAGAACGACCTTATCATTTCCTTTGTTTCGATGCTTGCCTTTTCACCGATTTCCCCTATGCTTTTCTAATACTGTAGCTTTTCCTTTTATCTCGGATTTCACTTGCTGTTGAATTTGGATTTCACTTTCTCTGTTAGTTTTGTTTCCCCCTTCCCTCCCCTCTGATCCCCTTCCTTGATAGAGTTTCATGTAGCCCAGGCTAGCCTCCAACTCCTTATGTAGTGGAGGATGACTCTATTCATCATCCTCAAGCCTCCACTTGCTGACAGGTATGTGTCACTGTGCTGGCCTCGGTTTCTAATGCGTTGAGTAGAGCCATTGAAGGCAGGTAGAAACGTTCCTTCATGTATTATTGAAGTTGCATCCTCAACTTTTAATTTTCCTAGTGTTTATTATTGGTGTTTTGTTTTTTAGAAAGCTGTAGCTTAGACTGGCCTAAAGTTAACTTCAAAGTTGAGGCAGTTCTCCTGCCTCAGCTTCCTAAATGCTGGGATTAATAATGTGAACTCTTATGACAGTAGCCTGTCAATGGTTTCTAAATATTTGGAGTTTTAGCACTTGTCTTTTATGCTTTTTACTTCATATTTAATGTTATTTTGGGTTGAGACTATACTATGTATGCTTTAGATTCTTTTAAACCCATTCAGACAAAAATGAACAATTTCTATTTGCTTTTGCTACATTTTCCATGTACATTTGAAGGGAATATATATTATCCTATTATCGAGTAGAGTTTAAATGTCAGTAGGATCCAATTGTTTTCTAGAATTTTTCAGAAAAATTTTCCAATTTTTCTATTCTTCAATTTTTGAAAAAGTGGGGTTGAAATCTCCAACCGTAATTATGTTAGGAAGTTATTCATCTGTGTTCATAGTTTCTAGCTGCAAATATTTGAAGCTCAGCCATTAGGTTCCTACAAATTTATCATTTTATCTGATGCAATTATTTTTATGACTGCTTGTAGTGTTTGTTACGGGAGTCTACCTTTCCGCATTCTTTTGATTAGTGTTTACCTGCTGTATCCTTTCTCAGCCTTTTATTTTTAATTATCTGTGTTATTATATTTCAGATAACCTTTTTGCAGACAGTATATAGTCAGTACATTCTTGCTTTTTCAATCCAGTCTTGAGATTTCTACCTTGAATTTCTGTGTTTGGAACGTTTACCCTTTGAAATAACTTTACTTAGATGTAATTTACATACTATACAATTTACCCATTTAAAGTGTACAATAGATTTGTTTGAGACAAGACTTTTTATGTGGCCGAGAACTGCAGCCCAGGCTGGGCTCAAACAAAGCAGTTTTTTCGCCTCTCTTTCTAGGGTCTAGGATTATAGGTATATGTCACCATGCCCAAATGAAGGTGTACAATTTAATAGTTAAAAATACATTTATAGTTGAAAAACCACCACAAAATATAACTTACAACTATTTTCTTTATTGCAAAAGAAACTTTGTACTGATTAGCAGTGAATTTCTACTTCTCCAACCCCATTGTAGGCAACCAGTAATCAACTTCTTGTCTAAAGACCTGCCTACTCTAGAAATGTCCTGTAAATGGAATCATATAATATATGGTCATTTGTGACTGGCTTCTTTTACTGAGCACATTTATTTGCAAGGTTTCTCCATGCTGCAGCAGGCAAAGTACTTCATTTTATGGCCGAATAATCCCCCACTGAGCAGCAGCGCCACACATTGGCTGCCCATTCATCACTCGCTGGATGTTTGATTTGCTTCATTTCTTGGCTATTATGAATGATGTTACTGTGAACATTCCCCTATAAAGTTTTGGGTGGACATAGGTTTTCATTATTCTTGGCCATACGTCTAGGAGAGGAATTTCTAGGTCATGTGGTAACTATGTTTAGGATTTCTGAGAAATTAGCTAAGCGTTTGGCGGAGCAGCTGCACAGTTTGCATCCCCAGCAGCCGTGGATACGGCTCCACTTTCTCCTCCGTGCTCACACTTGCTACTGTCGGTCATGCTATTGCTCCACTCGAGGAGACATTCTCTAATTTCTTTTAACAATGATTTGGAGTTTTTCCAATACAAACTTTGTACTTTTTCTATTACGTTTAGTACTACTTAGTGATAGAAATAGAAAAGTACTACATTTCGATTATATTATTGATATTACTTATTCATTTCCATGAAATTCTTAAATACAGTTGTTTTCTTAATACAGTTTCAGATTCTCCATAGCTAGTGTATAAAATTGCATGGATTTTTTCCCCTGGCCTACTGACCTAGTAACTTGCAATCCTAATGAACTCATTTATCTGTTCAAATAGCTTTTTGAAAATTGAATTTCCGAGAACTTTCTGTATATTAGGATCATGCCTGCTTCAGTATGGTGGCTCTCATTTGTAATTCCAGCACTTGGGATGTGAAAGTAAGAGGTTCAGGAGTTCAATGTCATTTTCAGCTGCATAGCAAATTTGAGGTCTGTCTGGGTTGCCTAGTAAGACTCCATTTCTAAGCAAACATAACCAACAACAAAAATTTGAAAAGTACAGATAGAGATGCTTTCATTATCCCTCCTACCTAATGGGCTTCACTAGAACATGTCGCACTGTATTAAAAAGCTCTGGGCTGGTAATACAGCCTTATTTCTGATGCTAGCGTTTGGTCCTTTACCACCGATTATGATGCTAGCTCTAGGCTTCTCAGAGTTAGTCTTTAATTGAGTGGTTTTATGACGTGAAAGTGTGCTGCAGCCTCGAGTAGGGGCTGAGTGAGTGTTATTAGGGCTCAGTGGTCTTAGCCTGTGGCACCTGTGTGGAGTTTCTGCCCTGCAAGTGGAAGCTGGGAGGAAGGGAGATCTGGTCTTCTTTTGCTCCCTGCCCACAATGCAACTCTGTTGCTCTGGGGTGTGGGGAAAGACCAGAAGCAATAGCAACCCATACCTCTTGTCATTTAGCTATGGCCCCTGAATGGGAGCTGGGAGAAAGAAGCATCCCAATCTTCTTGGCTGCTTAGGTTGGCATCTTTGTAACCCAGAAATGAGGAGAGATGGTAGAAAACAAAAGGAGGTTAGAATCAGATTCCAGCCATGTTCACTGTTCATGTCGAGAGCTACTAGATTTCCTGGAATGTGTGCTTCTCTAGTGTCTGAATACACTTAGGAAAATCTCCAGGTAAACTAGTGATTGCCTTTAAATTACCTTTTTTTTTTTTAAAAAAAAAAACCTGTTAACTGTTGCTCTTCTAGCAAGATAGTCTGCTATTGTCCAAGGTCCAGGCAAGGCTTTGAGCTCAGAATTTTACAAATGGAAATTACCTAAAAATCTGGCCAAAATGAACAAAGAACACCCTTATATCCTTTCCCTAGGTTCATGTATTTTATTTTTGCCCATTTGCTTTATGGTCTCTATGACCTGGTCTCTACGTTTTCTGTTATATATACATAGTTATTGAGCTACTAAAGATAAAGGTACACAGTTCATGGCTAATTTACCTTCAAATAATTGCATCATTGTATATTACTTGGGAATAGAAGCTCTTTTTTTTTACACTATAGTAACATTATGGTTTTCAATAAGTCAGCATTGACTCATTTCATCTATCATAAAAATTTAACTAAGAAGTGAGAATTTCACGCCTTCATACTGTTTACTCCTTTGTTTTTTGTTTTATTTTGTCCATACTGTAAATATAGTGATACACACATGTAAATATAGTGATATACACATACTCAGATGTTTTTCTGCTGATAAACATGTTCAGTAAAAACCCTATGACTCAACCAACCCAAAGGTTGACAAAAATGCTGTCACCATAATCAGCTCAGCAGATCCTGCCAACATCATCTTGTGACAAAGGCAAAATACATTTCCCCCACTCATCTCAAATATGAAGAAACACTGAGGAATTTACTAAAGATAAAAAGCTTAGGAAATACATCTGGGCCTCAACCCAAGAATTTTTAATCCTCAAGTCTAAACTTTTCCGGTCACAATTCTTGCTGAATAAGCTCTCAGCTGTCTACATGTGACTTTTTTTAAAAATTTTGTTGAGTTGTAAGGCAAAATCAAAACAAAACAAAAAAGGAAAAAAAACCCTAACTCCCTATATATTAGCAGTCAGTTCCTAGCCATGGCCAACCACTTCCAGTCTTCAGAAATTTACCTGCTCTGGATGGTTCACATAGACGAGTAATGCAATATGTGACCTTTCGTGTCTGTTTTTTTTTCACTTAACATAATGTCTTCAAGGTAATCTGTGCTGTAGTATGTTTCATGCGCGTCATTCTTTTTATTGAATATTCCTTTTTATGGCTAGATCATATTTTGTTCATAAGTGTTTTGTTTGCATTTTTTTAAAAAAACAACTGTTTTCTATGATTATTTGTATGCAAGTTTTTTGGTGGACAAATGTTTTTTATTTCTCTGGTGTAGTACTTTGTTCCTTGATTAACTAAGTACCATGTTACATTTAGAGAGAAATAGCAATGGAGAAGTAAGTAAACTCTGGGAGAGTGTGAAATTTTGCAATTCTCGGTTTTTCAATATTTTTCTCAATCTGCTCCATTTTATTGGTCATCTTTGACTTGGTCTTTATGTTTTCCTGTTCACTTCTTACCTTGTGAGAGATGCTTTGAGGAAAAGAAACATTCGTGGGTAAGAAGTGCTAAGTGCTACATGTATAAAGAGTTTTACAATCTAATACACTTGCTCTTACTAAACACACTTAAGGATGGAGAAATAAAGGCTCTGAGAGAACTTGTTCAATGTCACCCACAAATCAGACATCTGTCTGATTCCATATTTAATAGTATTTGTGAGACTGTGTTCCAAATGAGATGTTTATGAAGTGTTCAAAGGACAGATCTTACTTGACAACGAAAAAGGGTGTATGAAGGAAGAAAAGGGAACTGCCACTGGACGCCAAGATTCTGAGGAGCACATGGGAATCGAGTAGACAGGAGGTGGAAGGGGTAGTAGGAAGCAGATTTGTGCTGTTGAATCCAGAATATAACTGAGAGAAGGAATGAGTTGGTGAGTGTTCAGTTTGATACATATGAAACTTGAGAGCTCCATTTATTTAGTTAATATTCAAGGCATTTCCTTGTGGCAGGGACAGTACAGGATGCTGGCAGTACATTGAAGAACACATTTGCCATGGTTCTTGCCACAGTGGAACATGTGCCTTTAGTAAGGCAGACAGATAAAAACAATTATAATCAAATGGAATGAGTTCTTTGCTAGGAGCAGAGAAGATGGAGATTTTAGTCAGGGTTCTGAAAACTGATTCCCTGAGGGTCAGGTCGATTAGAGAAATTCAGTGACAGTGATTTAAGGCCCAAGTGGAGGCATCAGATTATTAAAGGTGAGGAACTGGAAATAAAAAGATTTATGAATCATTCATAAGAAGGAATAACTGCTAATGCTACTTTCTTCTATATTTCCTCTTCCTACAAGGAAAGAGGTAGGGATTGCCTTCAGCCACATGGAAGAAGTGATAGTTCTTGAGTCTTATTTTGTTTGCACTTGCCGTTTTAAATATGTCCGACCTACTGCCTGGAGCTCTCGCCTCACATCACTCTTACATTGTGGACTTCTATCCATCTTTATTATCATCGTTCCCAAACTACCATGAATCCCAGCTCCATGTCCCTACAGTCTGCTGGACTTGTTGAGCACACTGTGTCTTCAATTAATTGTGACTATTCTAAGAAAAGAGACATGTTCATCAACCAGAGTATCTTCATCGTGCCTGATGCATAGTAGTATGGAGCATGGACAAATTAAAAAGGATCAGATTGGGAGAAAGAAAGATTTCAATCTTTGGTGCAAGAGGAGGAACCATCATTGCTTCATTGAAAGAAAGCTAGGTTGCTAGTATAACTAGTTTCTTCTTAAAGGGATGATTTTGCAGGGAACTCCCCCCCTTTTATTGAAAATAGATTTTCCGCCTCACATAATATATCCTGATGACACTTCCCGTCCCTCTAGTCCTCCCAGCTCCTCCCCAACTCCTCTCCCATATGGATCCATCTTCTTTCTGTATTTCATTAGAAAACAGGTTTTTGTGGGATAATAATAAAATAATATAAAACAAAAACTAGCACATTGGAACTGGAGAAAACAAACCAACAGAAGGAAAAGAGCCCAAGAAATAGACCTACTCATTTGCACACCCAAGAATCTCCAGTGACCTTTTGACAGTGTCTGGTTGTCAGATAGCTAGGGACATATAATGGCATCTTGTCCAAGATCATCTTCCGAATCAAACATTATTCAGCAGAGGTTGTGAAATCTGCTTTGGAATCTATTTTTCTCTCTTTTCCTTAAAGCAGTGGTTCTTAAAGTATGGCCCTCAGCAGTGGCAGCATCACCGAGGAAGTATTCAAAAAGAAAATTCTCTGGCCAAACCCCGGACTAGTGAGGGATAAGGTTGGGAATGGGGCCCAGTGCTGTTTTGACAAGCTCTCTAGAAGGTTAGGATGCATGTTGACCTGTGAGAACCACGCAGAAAGTGAGAAACAGAACCCCAGGGAAGCTAGCCAGCATCAGAAAGTCAAAGGTGGTATATTAGGAAAATCCACAGGAAGGAATGGTTTACAAGTTGAAGTGGTAATTGTTGTTCATTGTTCCTGAAGGTTTGCTAAACTAGAAAGGATCAAAGGAGGGGAGACAGTCCTAGTTGAGACTGCTGGAAAGGAAGGATGATGTTATTATGAAGTGATAGGTTCAAGCAGGGAGGGGCCCCAAGGCTTTTAGTTTGCAGTCATATGCAGACATATATGCCAGAAAATGTACTTTAAGAATTATATTTAATATTAGTCATGTAACTCGCCAGTACGATCATCCCTTCAAAACTGCTGGCGTTAATATTTTTGTGTTTTCTTCCAGGCTTTGTCTTTGTGTATAAGTATTTCCAGACAGCACATATCAAGATATCCTCAAAGCTTAGGGCAGAGCAGTGGGCGGTAGAGCAGTAGGCTAGGTATTCTGCTGTGGCAATAAGGGTGTACTTGACCTTGTTGTCAGTTTGTTCTGCATCGTGATAGGTTTTTTTCTTAAACATAATGTACTAGGATAAAGCAAAGCAAGTACACCTTGGCTAACTTTGTCATCTGAAAGGAATGTAGGAAAAAAACCCTCTGTTTTAAAAAATAATTTTTTCCTAAGCTCTATTAAGGAAGCTGAGAACATAGATTAAGATTGTGAATCAGTAGGTCTCCTTTAGGAAGGGAAACACACATCATAAATAGTAACTGCACACCTATACTTCATTAAGATTATCCATTTGGATCATTTTCTCAAGTTTTTAATTGAGTGGGGCTTAGGGAATAGGGGAGGGGTTTAGAATATGTCTGTTGGTGAAGAGGGTAAAGCGAGCGCACAGGGAAGGATTTTAGTGTTTTTTATGGGGGAGGCTCAGAAGTGGAGCACTTGAAGGAAAGTACTAGCTGTGCACAGAGGATCCTTTCTCTCCTTTAAAGCTTTGAGTTCGGCAAGAGTGCAGTGGATCTAAGTGCTCTTCAGAACCAGGGAAACTGACAGCACCTACTTAGTTTCGAGATGTGCGAAACTGATGTTCACTGGAGTGTAATGGTGTGGCTGGAGTCTGGCAGCAAGGAGTCGTCAGTGTGCGTTTCTCCCCGAGCCTAGTGTAATTTCCATGCTTGTGCAGTTGTGTGGTAACATTCCTAGAGTATATGAGACACCACCATTTTTCACCTATGAGACTAAATCACTGGTCCTTCTATAATTCTGTGTATCAGGACAAAAGAACTTTGCAAGTTAATCCTGTGTCCTCATGGATTCATTGCATCTGTATAGGGATTCAGGAATGGAGGGAAGGAGAAGAAGAGATGGTAGGTGGATGGATGGATGGATGGATGGGGAAGAGGAGAAGGGGGCCACCCCTCCCATGCGTCTTCTCTTTCCCAGAAGTCTAGGATGCTAGGAAGCCAATTCTAAAGTTGTAGAGCAGGTGGCAGACTGGGCTGGGCCAGCATCAGTAAGCCGGTTCAGCTGTGACGGTGACAGCGGCTCTGCTCCAATTGCCCATAACCGACTGATCCTAGTGACTTGGAAGAAGGACAGAGTGCAAAAGATTCTTTTGTGTCCACCGGCAACTTGAGTCAAGCGTCTTACATTCAGATTCTATCTCTGCAGCAGACCAATGGTATGACTTTGGGTAAGCTGGTCCCTTAAGTTCTCCAATGAGACAGGATATGTAGTGAGTACACTCCTAGGACCTTTGTTGTCTGAGGAAAGTGGGTTCATTGCAGCCCTACAGTAACTCTCTACCCAGTGTTCACTTTTCAGTCATTTGACCTCTGCTGCAGCTAGAGGCCTGTCACTCAGGAAGGCCTTGTATGGTTTGAAGCTCTGCTCTTCTTAGTTCTTAATAATTTTGGAATGGGATATTATAGATCCATTTTACATTGGGTTCCTCAAATTATGTAGCTTGTCTTGTGCCAATTTTTGGGAAGTGCTTAACTATTCTGAGTATTTCAACTGTGAAATGAGAATTGCGTCGAAGCATCTGTGAGAGTGTAAGCTGGAGGTCGTTCAAAGGGACTACACTCTTAGCTTCTACACGGTTGAAATTTCATTCATTAGAGCACTGTTGCCTCGTGGACAGGTGAAGTATTGTAAATTCAGACCCCTTTCAATTTCCTTGTGAAAGGGCTCCCCTCCTTCCCTTCCTACCTTTCCTGCTGGGCCTCAGAGCCTGGGATCAGACCCAGGGCTTGGTGCATGCTATCTAAGTGCTTTACTATTGACCTATGTCGATGCCCTTCCTCACCTTTCTATAGGCTGCCTACCTGATTACCTACGTTCTCCTTGGAACTGTAAAAGGTCTGTACAATTCCTTTACAGATGGAGAACCATACCTTTCCTGCGCTCGTGTTGTTAACTTGAGTGTTTCCAGGTTCATGTTGGCTATCAATATGATACTTTCTTGTTTTAGATTTTTCTTTTCCTCCTTGGTAGCTACGCAAGTACTCTATCAACCATCTACCTACCACTCTTGTTTGCCTTTAAAAACATTTGAGACAGGGACTCACTAGTTGCCTGGCTGGCCTTGGACTTACCTCCCAACCTAGGTAGGTGTTGAGCTTGCAGTCCTATTGCTACAGCTCTGAGTTGCTGGGATTACAGGACTATGTCCCCACACTCAGCTTTTCTTTCTTTTTTTCAATACTTTTGGTAAGAGAAGCATTAAAGTATATATTTGGTGTAAGGTGTGGCTGTTAGCTATTGCTAACAGAAATTCTTGACCTTCAATGCCTGTATCTTCAAAATGAGTGCTAGATTAGCTGATGGCTAAGACTTTCTTTACAATATAATCTACTTAGTTTTTCTTGTATGCTAACTGATAGGAAAACACTTTGAAAACTGTAATGGCTACTTTTTGTCTTCTTGTTTCTGTGGTGCTGTGATGGAGCCCAGGGACTTAAAATTCCGCATCAGTGCTCTACTGAGGAACGACACTATAGCTCCGCTCTTTAAATATAAGTGCTCATTTCCTTTCCTTCCAGCATTAATTAATTTTGGTGTTGGGGATTGAATCTGGGGCCAGTCTTGACTTTTAAAAAACATGTCCACATTAATTGCTTCTACTTATAGTCTCTTATCTCCCTGACTTGAAACCTGCTTTGAAAATTCTTACATCAAAATTCTAACCCCTATTTAATCGAAGTGTACCCTTTGTTTAGGCACTGTCATGTATTGAAAAGAGAGGTTTGGCCTGTTGACTCCCTCCAAATGGCAGAGCTTCCCCTCTCTTTGGGAGAGAACATCTTTCTATGTAGCCCGGCTAATCTGAACTCACATTCTTCCTGCTTCACCTACCTGAATGTCCAGGTTGTGACCTGGTTGTGTTCTGCCACACCAGGCCTACAAATTTTTCTTTAATGTTTATTTTTAACACACTCTCTCCTTCTAGTCCCTCCCTCTCTCTCTCCCCCTTCCTTCCCTCTGTGTGTGTGTGTGTACACGAATACAGGTGTGTATGTGTGTGTGCATGAATGCAGGTGTGTATGTGTATGCTGTGTGTGTGCGTGTGTGTATGTGTGTGCGTACATGAATGCAGGTGTGTATGTGTGTGTGCATGAATGCAGGTGTGTATGTGTATGCTGTGTGTGTATGTGTGTGTGTACATGAATGCAGGTGTGTATGTGTATGCTGTGTGTATGTGTGTGTGTACATGAATGCAGGTGTGTATGTGTATGCTGTGTGTGTGCGTGTGTGTATGTGTGTGTACACGAATGCAGGTGTGCATGTGTATGCTGTGTGTGTGCGTATGTGTATGTGTGTGTGTACATGAATGCAGGTGTGTATGTGTATGCTGTGTGTGTGTATGTGTGTGTGTACACGAATGCAGGTGTGTATGTGTATGCTGTGTGTGTGCGTGTGTGTATATGAATGCAGGTGTGTATGTGTATGCTGTGTGTGTGCGTGTGTGTATATGAATGCAGGTGTGTATGTGTGTGTGCATGAATGCAGGTGTGTATGTGTATGCTGTGTGTGTGTATGTGTGTGTGTACACGAATGCAGGTGTGTATGTGTGTGTGTGCGTGAATGCAGGTGTATGTGTGTGTGTACATGAATGCAGATGTCCATGGGGGCCAGAAGAAAATGTTGCATCCCCCAGACCTGGACTTAGAGACAACTGTGAGCTGCCCAATGTGGGTTCTAGAAATCAGACTTCAGAGTCTTTGCAATATCAGTATATACTCTTAAGCTCTGAGGCATCTCTCTAGCTCCCAAACCTAGATATTTTTAAAACCAATATGGATAGTCAAGCCAAGAGCAAAGTGTTTGTGGAAAGGCAGTGGATTTCCAGAGATTAGAGTGTACTGCCGCGGGCATGCGACACTAATGGGAACAGTTGAAACAGAAGCTTCTGTGGTGGTTTGAACAAAAATGTCCCCCATAGTCTCATATTGGAATGCTAGTCCTTAGGGACTGGCACTATTTAGAAAGAGATGTGGCCTTATTGGGGTAGGTGTGGCCTTTGTAGGGCAACCGCGTCACAGAGGGTGGGCTTTAAGGTCTTAGATGCCCAAGTCAGGCCCACTGACTGTCTTCTCCTTGCTGCCTGTGCATCCACATGTAGAACTCACAGCTCCTTCTCCAGCACCGTGTCTACCTGTGTGCCGCCATGCTCCCCACCACGAGCATAATGGACTAAATCTCTGAAACCATAAGCCAGCCCCAGTAAACACTTCCTTTTGTAAGAGTTGCTTTGGTCATGGTGTCTCTTCATCTCTTCACAGCAAGAGAACACTGACTAAACTTCTCAAGCAAGAGGAAGATGCTAACAAAACACAGCTTAAAAAGAAGTGTATCTCCTACCTTATAGTAAAGACTCTCTGCAGTCCATCTCTTATAGCAG
This sequence comes from Microtus pennsylvanicus, assembly GCF_037038515.1. NCBI lineage: Eukaryota > Metazoa > Chordata > Mammalia > Rodentia > Cricetidae > Microtus > Microtus pennsylvanicus. The sequence goes on along the minus strand of NC_134601.1, from coordinate 132,505,182 downwards.
CCAACCATGAACATTCACTTTGTATCCAGACAGGGTTCCTTGTATCCCCAACTGCTCTGTCTATCTGAGTTCATTATGTGATGTCTAATCCTTTCGCCCCACCTCCTAAATGCTGGCATTATAGGCATGTGTCACACTTGGTTTATGCAGTATTGGGACTTGGCTGCTAAGCAAGCTCTCTACAAACTGAGCTACATTCCCAGCCATGAAACAAAACAATTTTCAAAGCCTAAAAGGCTTTTATAAAATAAGATTTAGATGCCAATGAGATGGCTCAGTGGGTAGAGATACTTGTTTACCAAGCCTGACAACTTGAGTTGGCTCTGCAGAGCCAGCATGGTGGACGGAGAGAGCCACGTCCTGCAAACCATCCTCTGACTTCCGCATGTGCGCTACGGAGCACACAATAATTTAAAGATGTGTTTTAGAGGAAATTATCAGCTTATCAACTATGAGACTATATCAAAACTTTTTTATCTTCTGTATCAGATTAATTTTTATCATAATCATGGTTACTTTTATGTGTATTGTTTAAACATTTTAATTTACTGTCCTTTATTTTTAATTGTATTTTCTTTTTAAATTAAGATACACCTTTTATTTTTTCATTTAATTTTAATTTTCAGAGTAAAGTCTCTTAATATAATCCAGACTGGCCTTGGGATCTCAGTCCTCCAGTTCCAGGTTCCTAAATAGCTAGGTTGCAGGCATCTGCCACTCTATGCCTGGCTAATATATTTTGATTTTATTTGGTCATATTGGTCCTATATGGGTGATCATTTCTTCTTTTGATAAAATTCTTTTACATATCGAATATAAATGCATTATTCCATTTAAGAAAATTTTCTTTATTTTTAGTTAACATGTATGAGTGTTTGCTTGCATGTATGTCTGTGCACTACATATGTGCGTGGTGCCCTCAAGGGCCAGAACACAATGCTGGGCCTCCAGGGACTGAAGTTACAGAAGGTTGTGAACTGCCATATGGATACTGGGAAGTGAACCTGGGTTCTCTGCAGAAACAGCAAGTGCTCTTAACTACTAGGCTTATCTCTTTAGCTTCTTATTCCACTTTGATAGGCTTTCTTCATTATAAATTTGAATCTTTGACTTATTTGAATCAGTGAATTTTAATCATTTTTTCAATAGCAGTTATTAAAAATTCCTTTCCCTGATGAACCATTATTCCTCTACGTGTGATTTAAAGGCATGGTATGAACTTGATTTTCACTATCCAGTCTTCCATATAGTTGAAGTTACTTGTATAGCATTCTAATTTCTACTTTATGCTTAATGCATTGCACTGTCTCTGGACCTTATCCACATCTTGTTCCATTTTTTATTCTGGAAGCTGAATCCTTATACTATATCCTAACCAAAAAAAAGTAATTATCAAATGAACAAATCCCAAAGTGGTGTTGAAATTGCATCAAAAGCCACCATGGTATTCAATTTTTCCTTACTCAGTTTTAATGCTTTGGTCTTAGAAGGTCTTCATTCTGTTTACATATTTGTTAAATGAAATTTTAAAGTGTGTAAGTTGTGTCTTTTGAAATCCAAATATTCACAGATGTATTCCATTCTCTTAGGAGCACCATGGAAATAGCAGCAGTTGACCTTTGGACAGAATAACCAAAGGCTCCTGAGAGGGATGCTTTGCGCTATAGTTACCTGTATCGAAACTAAACATGGAGCCTCAGTAGCATGACTGTTCCCACTTTCCATTTCACCAAGTTCTTGGTTTAAGGGAGTTAGTCTAGGTCCTTGGGCCCAGTATGCTTTGACCTCCAATCTCCTGGCTTTGAGATGCTTGGACCCAGTAGGCCAGGTACTAGTGGGAATGGGAATGATCGTTCTGTTTCGGTGGACATTCCCCTTTTCTTTCTTCTACCATAATTACCCTTGCTCATTGCTTTCTGGTTTGCTCTTCTAAGTTTGGACTGTTCTTTTTTTTTTCTTTTCAGAGTGATGTGCTAAAAAGTGCCTTTAATAAGATAGTCTTTCGGGAAATAATGGAAATTTTCAGAATAAACATTTTCAAAATCCCTTTGAATGTCTTAAAGGGTCACAAGGAGCATAGATGAGAAGGAGCCCCTTTCTCCTAATGGGAGACTGTGGGTGTCTGCTTTCAGGATTTCTTTTTAATTTCCAACAAATACAATAATATGAAACAGAGTGGGAGAAGTATTTATTCCTATCCAGGGCTGCTGACCACTGAAAGAATTCAAAGAAGGGTCATGGGGAGGAGCGGCAGGGAGCAACCTTTAGAAAGTAAAGGCATAGAACGTGTTTCATTCATCTATTTCCTAAATTAGGAAAAGAGAAAAAAAATTGAAAAAAGGAAAAGAGAACAGAAAGCCCTCTTTTCAATAAGTACAGCAAGGGATTTGCAAGAAGTACTTCATTTTTATGCTCCTGGCAATTATGAGAGGAGAGGAAAACAGCGACATACTGAATGACTTTGCATAAAGGCTGCTCTCCTGGGAAGTGCAGGTTTAGAATGCATGCAGCTAAATAATACCGGAGCTTTCTCGTCAAAGCAGCCTCAAAGTTGTAATGCAAGCGTGTATGCACATATAAAAGACTATTGGACACGTTTGAAATTCCAGCTATTTATATTATTATGTCTATTGCTACAAATTCTTCCTTTGTTTCCAATTGTGCGTGTGCACGCCAAGTGAGGAAGTCTGCTTGTTACTTTTTTATCACTTGTTACGTGTTTTTTTTCTTTTATTATTGGCACTTTTTCCCATTTTTTTGAAACAGGGTCTCATATCCTAGACTGGCATTGAACTTGCTATGTAACTAAGGATAAATTTGAGTTCCTGATTCTCCTGCCTCTGTTTTCCAAATGCTGGAATTATAAGTATACACCACAATTCTGGGTCTAGACTTTTTCTTTCTTTGTTGGTGTTTGTTTGTTCTGAGGGCCTTACTGCATTGACCTGGAATCTACTATGTAGCCTTGGCTGACCTTGAACTCCAAGTGATCCTTTGCCTCATCCTCCAGAGTGCTGTAATTACAGGTGAGGGCCACCATTGTGGGAAGCCTTTTGCAACTAGCATTTTATTTATTAATTCCTTTGCATCAGTGGGATAGAAATATTATTTTGGTGGCTGAATTAAAAGATTGCATAACTTCCTTACGATAAGGAATAAGATAGCTTTACTGTGGTATAATTGGAACAGAAAACAACTATAGCTAGCGTAGATAATTTGAGCTACAGATTTGTGTATTTGGTTCATGTGCAAGTACCTCAAATTAAGGCATCAATGAGTAAAATAAATGGAAGTAATGACTTAATCACATTTTGGGGATAAAAAATGTGAATACAGTCGTGAGAAATGTGTTTGGTACAAAGTACATTTAATAAAGGAAAAGGTCTATCTTTAGGCAGGCGTGTTCTCTGACTTGGGAATGCTGCATCACAACAGTTGATATATGTTACGTTTATTGGATTTTGCCTTTTTTTCTACCTAACACTGTAGGTTTTGGGTATACTTCATAATCATTTACTTGTGCTTTATTCGTTCTTGATTAAAAAAAAATATCTGTTTGAGCTAGGTGTTGGTGGCGCACGCCTTTAATCCCAGCACTCAGGAGTCAGAGGCAAATGGATCTCTGTGAGTTTGAGGCCAGTCTGGTCTGTTACAGAGTGAGTTCCGGGACAGCTAGGGCTGTTACACAGAGAAACCTTGTCTTGGAAAAAAAAAAGCCATTTGTAACCTTTTGTTCTGAGATGTTAACTTTATATTTAGAAGCTTTTGGGGTATCATACTGTTGTTAGGGAATGGTGACAGGATTTGAAAACTATCAAAGTAAAATATAAGACCTAAATTTATTTTTATCTCTGTCATATTTAGTCCGCGCGCGCGCACACACACACACACACACACACACACACACACACATACTCATGAGTGTGTGCGTCGATGGGGTAAATGGGATTTCTGCCCCTTTTCAATTGTTTTATAGGAACAGGAATGTAATTTTATTTTTGTAATTTTCTTCATTCTTTGAACATATTATTTTTAATTTTGGTTCTAGAATATGTCAGCCTTTTGGGTTATATATGATTTTATAGTGTGAGAATAATGCTCTTTCCAGCTTCTTATATTACTCATTATTTTTCATACTTGATTATCGTGATCACATTTTCTATTGTGGGTAATTAGCAATTGTGATTAGATAATTTTCTTCTTTGTTTGAGATGAATACCTTTAATGACTGTCTTCAAAAGAATTTTGACCTCCTTTAGTTCTATCTTCCTGTATAATATTAAAAGAAAGTGCTTCTATATTTTGTTCTTTTTGAGGAAGGATCTTATGTAGCCCAAGTGGGATTTTTTATATTCACTGTGTAACTGACGATGACCTTCTTCAGCCTCCTAAATGCCAGTATTACAGGTTTATGCCACCAAGACCAGCTGAAAAGGACTTCTATTAAAAAAAGCAGAATTGAATGCTGAACTTTCAGGTTTTAAAAATTGTATTTATTCAGCTATTATTTTTGACTACTTGTGTTTATTTTAAATCAACTTTTCAACCTCAGGCTAAAATCTAAGTAGACAATATGAATAAAGAGCCCCTTTATTTATTTAGTATACCTTACTAAGGTTTTGGTTAGAATTTTGCACCTTTGTTCACAAAGACAGCAGCAAATCTGTAGTTTTCCTTTTGAGGTTTTAGCCACATTTTGGGTTTAATAACAAAGCTGACATACATCTCATGAAATTAACTTGATAGAACCATTTGTATAATGAGTTCATTGTTCACTTCATTTCCTTTTGAAATACTTAAGTAGCTTTTATTTTCTTTTGACATTTGTTAATAATGAATATTTCTTTTTCTATTAGATTCTTCTTTTTCCTTTTTGTGTATCCGCTTTTCTTTTGAGAAAGTTATTTTCATGATTTTAGCATTTTTGCATGTAGGATGCTCTAATTTAAGTACCTTTTTTTTTTGGATTTTTTCGAGACAGGGTTTCTCCGTAGCTTTTTTGGTTCCTGTCCTGGAACTAGCTCTTGTAGACCAGGCTGGCCTCGAACTCACAGAGATCCGCCTGCCTCTGCCTCCCGACCACCACCACCCGGTCGTAGTGTCACATTCTTGTGAGGTTGTTCATCTTAATCTATTGGGTTCTCTTGTTTCATTTTATAGTATCTTTTTTGTGTGTGGTGCATGTGTGTTTGGTGTGTGTGCAAGTTTGTATATGTATATGGGTACTCCACCCCAGCATATGAGTGCAGACATCAGAGGCATATTAAATGCCCCATTCTATCACTCTCCTTTATTCCTTTTTGAAAACATCTGTCACTGCATCGAAAGTTAGACTGGTGGCCAGGAAGCCCCAGTGATCCCCCTGTCTCTACTCCCTACAGGCTTGCTATGGCTATCCCAAACTCAAGTCGTCATGCTCTCTCAGCATGCACTCTTACCTTGAGCCATCTCTCCAGCCCTGGGATTTTGTATTATCTTCTTAAAAATACATTTTTTATTTATTTATTTATTTATTTATTTATTTATTTATTTATTTGTGTGTGTGTGTGTGCGAGTGCGAGCGTGTGTGTGTGTGTGTGTGTGTGTATGTGTACATGTGCCTGTTCTAGAGGAGGTCAGTGGAAAACTTAGGAATTTTTTTCCCTACCACCCTGTGGCCCTAAGGTATTAAACTCCTGTTGGCAGACTTGACTGCAAGTACCTTTATCCACTGAGCCCTCTCCCTAGCCTCATTTTATGTGATATTTAAAACATTCTTCTTTTGTGTACTTATATTTTATGTGGACTAGCAATAGCTAACTCCCTCAAATCCAACTTTACATTTTCCCCAGTACAAGTCTTTAATGGTCATTTGTAAAATAACATCAAGTTCGCTGAGCTGTTTCTGGGAAGGGTGACCATTCCAGAGGTTTCTTAGGATAGAATAAGAACCCATTGCTAATTGCTCTGAAACAGTAGACACAAAGCTGCATTGTCCTGGCTGTGTGCTGAGCTTGGCCAATTTGCCTTCTTCAGCTCATAGTCCGCCTTTCACAAATAATCCCTAAACTCCTGGCTGAATCCTGCCCTCTCTATGGAAAGCTTTTATATATTTAACATTTACATTTACTTGTCTTAAAACTGTTGTAATCATCTCACTCAGGGGAATAAGATTTCATTTTTAAAAATCTAAAACAAATTTGCGCTGACTTTCCTGGATGAACGTATTGCTACTATCTTGATTGTTGTGACTTCACCTCACCTGCTTGTAGAATTAGAAAACTTTTTGGACCTTGTCTTCTTTTTAAATAGACATTTCCATTGTATCCTATCTTGATTATTTTTAAATTAGCAATACTTGTTATTCTTCTAGATAAGAAAAAAACTTGTGCCTAATTTCAAAGGACCTGTTGCTTTGCTGTCTCTGTCTGCCCAAGATGTCTGTTTAGTCTTTTCTTCTATTTACTAGCCCAATATTGGCATTGTTTAAAAACCAACTATAGTTCATTTTTAAGACACGAAAATACATTGTTCTTTTCTTAGCTAAACATATGTAGGAATTTGTGTATTGGTTTAAAATTTTGAAAGGCTTTTGAGCCTTTCATTATGTTAGCAGATAAGCTAGTTAGCTTTTTTATATGTAGTAAGTCTTTAGCAATTTTTACATTTGTGTGTGCGCGCATGCGCACGTGTAGGAGAGGCCATGAGTGATACATGTGGAGGTCAGGGGTAACTTACAGGAGTTGGGTCTCTCCTTCAGCCATGTGGGTTTTTGAGATTGAACTCAGTTGCCAGCGGGCCCTGACAAATCTTTAAGGAAACAGTTTCTTTTTGTAACTGTAGTTTGATTCCATCCTTTTTTCATTTTTAATTCATAAAAAGAATTCATAAACTGAGGTTAGCTATAGGATAAATTAAGAATTTACCTTTCTGTCTCTTGTAGTAGATTGTTTCCAAAATGAGTTAATGGAAAATTCAGTGTTTCTTTTTGATATGTTTTTAAAAGGCTCTAATTATGTATCCCTGGCGGGCCTGAAGCTTGCTATATAGACAAGACTGGCCTTGAACTCACAGAGATCCACTTGCCTCTACTTTCTGAGTGCTGAGCTATGAAAGGTGTGTGCCTCCATTCCTGTCTAAATATGTTTCTTTACTGCTAGATTTCTTGGAGGTTTTAATACATTACTATGTGTGTTAGTTACTGTTCTCTTTGCTCGGACAAAAGCAACTTAAGGAAGGATTTATTTTGACTTAGGATTTGTGGGACCATAGTCCATCAAGATGGGAAAGGCGTGGTGGAGGGAGCATACAGTAGATGGTGATACTGTATCTGAAGTCAAGAAGCAGAGAGATGAATGCCTGGCTCAACTTCTTTCTCCTATTCCCTCTAGTGATCTCAAAGCCAGTCTGAATGACAATGAGGATTAATTATTTTAGTATGTCTCCCCTTTTCTCTATGGAACAATCACATTTTAAGGGGGAAAAGGTGAAACTACGTAAAAATGTGTCTTATACAAGTGTTCCATAACTTAATTGAAAACAAGCTGGCCTAAAGAATATAGCTTAAGCTTATCAGTCAAGACTGATGGACTTGGTAGTCTTCCAGAACAGAAGATTGCATCATAAGGAAAAGTTGGAGGTAGGATCCCCAAAAGTTAACATAGACACGGAAGGAGTGGAATACTGGTGAGGGAAACAGCTGATATTGCCAACACACTTTGGAAATGATATACTGTCATATGACCCTGCCCTGTGTACCTAAACTATCTCATTGACCAAAATCCATTACTATCATCTGCTTATTGAAATTTCATGAAGGTAACCTGTTAGAAACTGATGCTACATCATTGTAGCTAAGTTTGTCAACAGCTGCTTATAGTCTCTTTATACATAGGCCCTTTCTTCTGTAGCCATAACCTTTGGGGATTAGATAGTGAGGTTTTTAGATAGATAGTATCTTATCTGCTAAGACCCTGTCTTAACTAGATTCAGGGAGTTTAGCTGTGTTTACCTTTGAGTTACTAACAGCTAAGCACTGTTAAAGAAGTCCATGATAATTAGAATATTTACACATGTATAAAATTGTCAGAACAAACTCAATAAAAGTTAAAAAGCAATCTATTAAATGCTGCTTATTAAATCTAGCCCTGTTAGGTACAAGTTTTGCAAGGGGAAAAAAAATCACTGCCTTCACATAGGATACCTTTGACAAGATCCACATAACACTGATTGAATGCTTCCAGACCACCACTGTTACTTTATGTGACAGGGTTATCTTCAGATACTCTTCCTGGAAGTTCTCATACAAAGGGGCAACCTTAACTGTGCTCTGTTAAGAAAATCTCAGATGCCATTCAGACGCGCATGTCTGAGAAGGAGGGCCAGGGAGCTAGGGCTCAGGACTGTTTTAACATGCGCTCAAGTATGGAAGGATCTCAGGGAAGGAACTATGCAGAGGGGCGTTTACAGATACTTAGCTGTCATGAGTTTTCATGTTTAAAGTGTTGCTTTCCTAACTCTTTTTGCTTCCTGTGTTTACATTTCCGATCGACCTCGCCTTGCAGAAAATTATGTCCATCCTGCAAGCCAGCCTTTGTCATCTCCTACATTTCTTGCTAGCCTGCCTCTACTTGTTATTCTTTTGTTAGGACTTAGCTTTTTCTTTTAGAGAAACAGGGTCCTTTTTGGTTCAGCAAGAAACCTTGGGTTCCTAGTATGCTTTTTTATCCCCATATAGCCAGCAAATCTAAGCACTACCTCACTAATGTCCGCCACCCTGGCCCAGAAATGTTTCAGGTTTGGATGGCTCCTCGCATTTCCAAGTTTGAATCCCATTAGGTCCTATGGGATTTTTTTCTCTCTTTCCTTTTTTCTTCCTCCCCTCCACCCCACTTTTTTTTTTGAGACAGAAGAACAGGGCTGGGTAACAGCCCTGACTGCCCTGGAACTCATTCTATAGACCATGCTGGCCTTAAACTCACAGAGATCCGCCTGCCTCTGCCTTCCAAGTGCTGGGATTAAAGGCGTGTGCCACCATCGCCTGGCTTCCCCTCCCCGCCACTTCAATCAAGCCCAACAAACCTGTCATACAAAATAACTGTTTTTCTCGTGTTACTTCCTTATTCATGAGGCTTTATTGTCCAGACTAGAAATTGTTGTAATTTCCTTAACTTTCAAGGCTTTTGTTATCTCCTGTCACTTAGTTTTTTTTTGTTTCATACTCTTTTTTAAAATTAATTAATTTATTTTTAAAAAAACAATCTTTTTCATTTTGTATACCAATCCCAGTTTCCCACTCTCTCCCCTCCTCCCATTCCCTCCTGCTTCCCCCTACCCCACCCTGTCCACTCCTCAGAGAGGGTAAGGTTTCCCATGCGGAGTCAACAAAGTCTAGCACATCACTTTGAGGCAGGACCAAGGCCCTCCCCCCTATGTCTAGGCTGAGCAAGGTATCCCTCCAAAGAGAATGGGTTCCAAAAAGTCAGTTCAAGCAGTATTCAATTCCATTCGTCCACCTGTCTGTTTTTAGGCCCATACCAGGCTGTTTTCATTATTGTAGCTCTATAATAGAGTCAGGGATGGTGATGCCTCTGGAAGTTCCTTTATTGTACAGAATTGTTTTGGCTATCCTGGGTTTTTTGTTTTTTCCATATGAAGTTGAGTATTGTTCTTTCAACGTCTATGAAGAATTGTGTTGGGATTTTGATGGGGCTTGCATTAGAATCTATTGATTGCTTTTGGTAGGATTGCCAATTTTACTATGTTGATCCTACCTATCTAAGAACATGGGAGATCTTTTCATTTTCTGATACCTTCTTCAATTTCTTTTTTCAAAGACTTAAGGTTCTTGTCATACAGGTCTTTCACTTCTTTGGTTAGTGTTACCCCAAGATGTTTTATGTTATTTATGGCTATTGTAAATGGTGATGTTTCCCTGATTTCTTTCTCATTCCCTTTTTCATTTGTATGTAGGAGGGCTACTGATTTTTTGGGTTGATCTTGAATCCTGCCACATTACTGAAGGTGTATATCAGCTGTAGGAGTGCCCTCGTAGAATTTTGGGGGTCACTTATGTATACTATCATTTATACTATCATATCAACTGGAAATAGCAAAAGTTTGACTTCTTCCTTTCCAATTTGTATCCCCTTGATCTCCTTTTGCATGTGAACATACATTTTTTAAAGGCTAGAGAAAACAGTCAACCAAGAGAGTATTGCTTTAGAGAGTGCTGAATTAGCCTATGTTTCCTTTTTGCCTTAGTTGTAAAGTCAGGGTTTTTTTGTTCGTGTCCCATTGGTCCATCTCAACCAATAAATTCTACTATGCCATTTAAACATTTGTGTATCAAGGCATTTCATAATGCTCCCACTTTCGACAAAGGATACTGAAAATTTTTTTAAACTTGTCAATTAAACTATAACACACATGCACCGTAGTGGGCAAATTCAACATTACATTGAAGTAATTTACCACAAAGTGAACACAGGTGTGTAACCTTCGCTTGGGAACTTTGTTTACTTTATTCCGTAGCTGCAGCGATGGTTTCTTAAACACATGGCTTTAGCGAGGGTATGTATTCTGAACTGTAAATAGTCATGTGTAGAGGCCCTGCTGCTCAGTTGAAGGAATCAAGCCTTTGACTTGTTTCTTTGTCCTAAGAGCATTGGTGCCATCTGTCTGGCAGCATAAATTCTGACAACTGCCCAGGTCTGTAGACTCTTTTCAGTTCATTTATTTTTTTTTCTTAAAAAAGACTTCCAGGTGTTTTGAATTATATTTAGTTGTGGTTAGCAGTAAATTTATGAGCTGGCTGGCTCCATCTTGACTTGTGCCATGGAATCTACAAAAGGTTCTCAGTGTGTCTCTTTCTTCTTTTTTTCTCTCATATCTATATACACATGCATGAAATATTCAGATAGACAGGACCTCTGCACGTAGATTACTATTTACACTTAATAATAAATAATATACTTGTGTAAAAATATTTTTGCCTCTCAAATTTTAATCTGAAAAAAATAGCAAAATTGCTCCCGTTTTCCAACTCCTTGAGATGGTGAGTTTTCAGATGCTGTTCATGTCCCACGCTAGAATTAGACTCAGCCCTCATAAGGTACCTGTGCCTCTGGAAGCTTCCTGTTTCCTTTGGGAAGACCTTGCATGGCAGTTAGGGTTGGCATTTTAGTCAGCACACAGTAAAATTCCTGGTGATCACCTGGCTGTACATGCCCGTCACCTCAGCACTTGGGAAATAAAACACGATCCGGAATTGAATAGCATTCTTTGCTAGCTGAGCTACTTGAGAACCTGCTCCAACAAACAAAACCTTACTTAGATAAGGATTGAGAGTGCATTAAATCTTAAAAAGAAGAAAAATTCTGGCGATGTTGTGAGTACATCACTGGTAGAACACCAAGGTCTCTGTTTTGGAATAAGAAAGACATACCTAAATGTCATTCTTTGTGTTTGACCCAAGAAGAACTATTTTTTTCTGCTAGCCTGACATGGTCAGGCTGACACACTGACGGCCTGACATAGCTTGAGCACTCGGCTAGGTCAGTTGGCCGAGTATTTGCTTGTTTTCTTCAGCAACCCCCAGCAATAATTTCTTAACTAAATGTTCCACTAACCTTGAGGTAAACACTAGCAGCTTCTGAGGTTGGCTGCCTATATGATTTATTAAGGAATGTATTATAATCACAAAGGTTTGCATATGTGGGCTTATAACTTTTCCTTGTTTTCATAAGTAGTTAATTACGTTCTGTTGGCCCATGAAAAGGCCAGCTCATGAGGTTACGCGAACTAGAGGACAGTCGGGGTGTGTGGCTGCTCTGCTCTTGTTTCCTTGAACTAACGATGGAGGACTTGTTATTTGGTAGCTGAGTGGTATTAAGCAATAGGATAGTTTAAACAGACTCAAGAATCCAGCAAGACAAGTTAGAAAATGAGACTGCTGTGAACTTGTGGCCTTTGAGAGAGATGTGCTGGGCTCCAGTACATTTGGGTCTCTTCCTCCCTTGATTTGAGCTCTCAAGTTTAAGGTTTCTCCCCCACACCCACCTCTCTACTATCAGGGTCAGTTTTAGAACAGTGCTCTCCAGAGATCTGGAGAAGGAAGGGTTTCCGGTTTTCCTTGTCTTTTAATTTAAGGCCTTTCTTTAAACCAGAACGCGGTGGGGGAGCAGCAGTCTTTCCACATGTAAGGGGAGTATCTAGTTACTTTTTGTGGCTTTTTCTTCCAGAGGTTCTACGGTTGTCCATGTTTAACATTGTGTGGTGTGTATTTTTCATGTGTTAAATTCCATGGCAACAAGAGAAGTGCGAGGGGGATGAGTGTAATAACTCCCATGGGCTCTTTCAGAGTCAGTACGTGATCATTGAGGAGAGAAATAAGAGCAGAAGTTTTTTTTTTTTGTGTGTGTGTGTGTGTGTTTTAAATTAAGTAGCGTGGATAGGTATAGTGACTTATGTATGTAATCTTAGCACTTTCCAGGCCAGCCTGGCACGATGTAATGAGGTCTAGGCCAGCCCAGGGTATGTAGTACAGCAAGACGGTGTCTAAAAAATTAATTTAGTTTGAACAGTCGTTATCATATGATCCAAGAGCTTTTCTTGAGCGCCCACTGAGTGTAGTACTGTGGAGGACACTGGACACCAGAGAACTCTACTTGGAATCCTGCTATCATTCACAAAGTAGCGGAGGGACGCTGATGTAGCTATAGTGTAGTGGCTGCTATGCTCCCGAGAGAGCTTAGGAAAGGAAAAGAAGAGTATCAAAGAATAAATGAGTTTTGGGCTGACATTTATTTGTCTGTTTGTTTATTTGGTTGGTTGGTTTTTCAAGACAGGGTTTCCTCTGTGTAACAGTCCTGGCTGTCCTGGAACTCGCTCTATAGACCAGGCTGGCTTCGAACTCACTGAGATTTGCCTGCTGGGATTAAAGGCTTGTGCCACCATTGCCCAGCTGGCCTGATCTTTAATTAACACTTACTGTTTAGACACCTGGAAGGAGGAGGGGAGAATTCACTGTGGCCACGAAATACAAGTCTGATTGGAGATTGATGGTGAGAATGACCAAGGAAGGAGGCTTGACTAGAGCAAAAGGCTGTGGAGACCTGCCAGGCAGGGAAGGAATTCAGCTAATAACAGGGAATGACCTTGTGGAAGAATAACCGAGAAAAAGGTGTAAAACAAACCAGTCCTAGGCATCTGAGGGGAAAGTGGGAGTGCAAAGAGGCAGGGGCTGGAGAGATGATTCAGCAGTTAAGAGCACTGGCTGTTATTCCGGAGGACCCGGGTTCATTTTCCAGCACCCACATGGTAGCTCACAGTCATGTGTAACTCCAGTCTCATGGGGTCCCATACCCTCTTTTGTCCTCCCGACGTGCAGGCAGCAGACATGCACAAGGTGCATAAATTACAGGCTAAATACTAACACATACAATAAATACATTTAAAAAAAGGAAGGGGATAAGTTGAAAATCCAGGGCTCAAGAAAGTTCAGACTTAGTGTCAAATTAGGTATATGGGGCTGAAAGAGAAGGGAGCAAGAGAAAAGTGACCTTCTGAGTAATAACATTAGCAATAGCGATTGCAGGGGACTTTGAGAGAAAAGGAAGTGCAATGACTTAGTATGTGCTTCAGTCCTCAAGCTTGTTATTTGGTGATAACTGGTTTGAAATATGCTGTGGCATGAATGAGAGAGCAGGGATTATTTAGAATTTGGAATTCACTAGAGAATAATGATGTATGAAACTCATAACAGAATTTGAGTTGATTAGAAAGATGTATTCTTAGCACAGACTGGGCATATTAACAACCTTGAGGGCGAGATGGCAGCAAAGACGGAAAGGAAAGACAGGTACACAGGAAACCCTGTACTCCTGCAGGGTTGTAAAAATAAAGATGAGAGTGTTTCAAGAATTAGGGAGCCACCTTATGTCAGAGTCTAAAGAAGTTAAGGAGAATAGCAAGTTTTTTTTAAATCCTTGTAGCTTATTTTAGTGCCTTATTAAATGCTCTTTGTAAAATTATAATCTTATTATAACACACCATATAATAGTGTAGCATTTGGTACAGCCCTGTTCATTCTTATGTTTCATTCCGAGAGGGTAGGTATTCCTAGAAATATCCTATCTATGATTATTTCTGCTGAAGAATCTCTGAAAACAACATATTTCCCCTTTAATTTTTTATTGTTTTAGATTTTATTTTGTTTTTTGAGAATTTTATGAGCACCATATTTACATTATTCTCTCCCTTCAATTTTCCCCATGTCCTCTCATTCCTTCTCAAATCACTGCCTCTTATTCTTTAGTTGTTGTTGTTGTTGTTGTTGTTGGTGGTGGTGGTGGTGGTGGTGGTGGTGTGTGTCTGTTTATAAGTAAACCTGGGGAGATCATTTAGTGCTGCTCCTATGTATTTAGGGCTGACTTCTTGGGATTGACTACCCTATCAGGCTCATCCCTAGAGAAGACTCAATTCTCCTCTCCGCACACATGAATTGCCTGTAGCTCTTCATGTAGGGATGAACCCTTCTGAGAATTTCCCCGTCCACTTTGGTACGTCAGTTGGTATTGTCATTTTTTTGGTCTTGTTTCGGGAACTATACTTTTGAGATTTCCTGGGTATAGTTTCCCTGCCATTTATAGAAGGCTGGTATCTTGAGTCTGCTTTGGAGCAAACAATATCTGACAGATGCCTGTATATGTTCTCTCAAAGTGTATAACACTGAAGTTAAGCAAAATTGGAATTCTTAAATAGTTTCAGCAGGTTTTCTCCCCCACTGAACATATTTATTTCTACTAATTGTTTTACTAGGGTGCTGGGGATGGAACGTGGAACCTCATAGATGTGAGTAAGTCCTTCATGGGCACTGAGCCACACCCCTAGTCCTTAATGTCAACTTTGGTATGAAAGAATTAAGATGTACAAGTGTCAGCCACATGTTCTTAAGCGTCAGCTCAAATCAGACAGGGTTAGAAAGAGAATCTAGTTCTCAGAATTATTTAATATGTTTTTTTTCTTCTCTAGGTAATTGGGAGAATGAAGACTAACCTTTAAGTCGGTATATTTTATCTGTTGGACTTTATTTCAGATCAAGACTTATTCATAAACTTGTAGCATTACAGAGTAATATGTAGGCGGCATTTGTCATGCTAGCAATCACCACACCTTGGGTGGGTGGCTGGAACTGAGACTGAAGGATGGAGTTTGTGTCATTCAGCATGACGCACTCTAAAGCACTCTTGAATTAGTAAACCACTTTATCCACATATTGTGCAATGTGGATAAAGAGAAGTGATTTGAATAGTTGTTGATAAGACCTTTTGGGGCCCTTGAAATGGCAATACTTAGAACAAAATGGGAATCGAATGGATTTATTTCCTAACTAGTTAGGGACATCCTACCTGTATCTGATTCCTGGAGCAATGGTAAGCAGTCTCTTCCCTTGGGGAGAGATAAGGCACACTGCTAATAACTCAGATGCAAAGCAGGACGTGTGTAAAGGCTATATGAGAACTTCATAACAGAGACATACCCAGCTCGGGATTCTGGAGGAAATGGAGAGGGCTAGGGCAGATAGCTCCCAAGAAAAGCCCAAGCAAAGAGATAATGAGTCTACTTATTCTGCCCGTCAGCCAAGTGGCAAGATGTAATAAACTTATGTACCAAATGAATGGTGTAACTGTCTCTATTTTTAGAGGAGACTTTACCTCATGAGTAAGCTCCTTCCAAGTTGTCAGGATTTTTTGTTTGAATTTCCCTTGAGCAATAAAAATGAAAGTCAGTCAGCTGCCATTTTTATCATGTATTATGTCTTGGCTCTAGAATTATTGGGATTAAGAAATGAGGGAAAGATTAGTGTTTCATATACTTTTTTGGGATCACCAGCACAGCATAGGTAGTCTGCCCGGACCAAGGGCAGCAAAACTACATTGGTGTGTCTCCAGCATACAGTATTCTGTTGTTTATTCATTACAGTGCAGCACAACCAGTTTAGTGAAGGTTGCTAAGACCATCCCAACCCCCGCTGATGATCTAATTAATTTTCGGCTTGATTCATTTTCTGTGTTAATGCTGGAGTCCATGGCGTTTCCTCTTTTCTTGTATTTTCATTTGTATGTGTGTGTTCTGTGTGCATGTGTGTGTGTGCAGGTGCCTGCATCTATACATGTGAGAAGGTTAGAGGAGTTCACCATCCTCTCTTACTCTCCACCTATTATTTTGAGGCAGGATCTCTCACTGAATGGGGATCTTGCATAATGCACCTAGACCGGCAACCAGCAAGCTCCAGAATTCCTTCTGTTTCTGTTTCCTTCAGTGCTTGGGTCACAGGCCTTTGTGGGAGCATCCTTTTAGATGGATTTGGGACCCAGACTCTGGTTGTCATGTTTGTGTGGTAAGTGCTCTTAACTGCTGAGCCATCTCTTCAGCCCTATCTTTGACATTTTCTTCTGTAATCATGCTCAAGTTTGAACGACCATTCAAGGTCTGTAGATCATTGGAAGTATACCTCACACTTATCTCAGTTATATTGGTTTGACTATAGTCTTTATTCTGGCCTTACTCGAAAGACTATTGCAAAATTCATCTTCATAAAACTGGGCAGAATGGGCTACCAGTTCAGGAACGAGTTTCTGAAATCTCCCGAATCATTCTTGAACTCTCTTATCAGTAGATTGTGAGAACTGTTTTCAAGTCTTCCTAGTGCATGTTTGTATTTCTACTGGCTGCTAGATTAAACTTCCTGAAGGAGCAATTTCTTCTCCAATTTAAGAAACTTTGGTGCTGCCCATTGCCTGCCTCTCTCTCGGTCTCTGTCTCTGTCTCTCTGTCTCTGTCTCTGTCTCTGTCTGTCTCTGTCTGTCTCTCTCTCTCTCTCTCTCTCTCTCTCTCTCTCTCTCTCTCTCTCCCCCCAACATAGTTACTTGCATACGGTCATCAGAATCCTCTTCCCCACCTGGACTAGGTGCCTTGCTTGATTTTTAAGTCAGTCATTTAAAAGTCTTACTATTGATTTTAGTCCTATCCAAGCAGTAAACACCATAGATGTGTGAATGGAGGTTAGTTTTGTAGTATTTCTTTTCACATTCAAATGGACCCATCCATTCAGAGAAATAACAGACCACTTAAAACTCCTTCTCTTAAGTGCTTGCTGGTAGTGGTGATAGTCCAGCTCCTTACCCTATCGTGGCACCTAAGGAATGCAACATGGCCTTGACCAGCTTCACTTTCTCCCTGGAAGAACATTCTGCTGTTGGCAAACTCGATTTTTACTGTCTTTGCATTTGCTGTATGCCCTGCCTTACCCTCTGGCATTCCATCTCTGTCTCTTGACATATGGTCTTTCCCATGATTTGGTTGTTCTTTACTCCAACACATTTGGTTTATAGCAGGCAGTTCTAAATTCTTGTATTTTTTTTACCCACTGCTTTGTGTGAGTAGTTCTAGTTCAGCATATCCTTTTATCTGGGCTAATTCTGTCCTCGTATTAGAAGGAAGTCTTCAAATTGGGCTGGATCTTCGCTTTTCATAGGATGCTTGCTTGAGGAGATGCTTTAGGCTCCTTGAGGATAGCAATTATATTATGCATACCAAGTCCCAAATGTGTATCTATCTTTTAGCGTATTCCTGATTCTGGGTGCATCATTATCTCAAGAGGATTTTTAAGAATTTTTATTTATTTTTTTAAATTTCCTTTTACATTCCAACCATTGTTCTCCCTCCCACCCCTCCTCCTGCCCTCCCTCACCTCCCCCTGCCTATCCCCAATTTCTTCCCTAGCGAAGGGTAAGGGATCCCATAGGGAGTCAACAAAGCCTAGCCCATTAACTTGAGGTAGGACCCCCCCCCCGCCTTAAGGCTGAGCATGGCATCCCACCATAGGGAATAGACTCTGAAAAACTAGCTAATGCACCAGGGATAGCTACTGGTCCTACTGCCTGGGGCTCCGCAGGTAGACCAAGCTACACAACTGTCTCCCACATGCAGAAGGTCTAGTTCAGTTCCCGGGAGGCTCCACAGCTGTCAGTCTAGAGTTCATGAGTGCCCACAGACTTGGTTCAGCTGGCTCTGTAGATTTCCCCTTCCTGAGTTGGGGAGGGATGGAGTGGGAGAGCAATGGAAGAGATATCTTGATAGAGAGAGCCATTATATGGTTAAGGAGAAACCAGGTGCTAGGGAAATTCCCAGGAACCCACAGGGTTGACCCCAGCTAAGCAATAGTGGAGAGGGTGCCTGAACTGGCCTTCTCCTATAATTGGATGGGTGACTACCGCAACTCTCATCCTAGGGCCTTCATCCAGTAACTGATGGAACCAGATGCAGAGATCCACAGCTAAGGACCAAACCGAGCTCTGGAAATCTAGTCGAAGGGAGTAGAGGCCTTCCAGTGCTCTTACAGTGTCTTCCAGTTTATACAGATGTACCCAGATGTGAGCCCTGCTTTCTGATAACCCTGTCAGTAACCAAGGCCAGCCCCTCCACTGCCAACATATGTAGCCATAGCCAGATCCTTCATCCCACTCAATGTGTTGCTCTAGCTACACCTCTTTGTGTGTTTGAGTGTTTGTATTTAAGTGTACTGGCAAGTTGCCCACCTGAAAAGAAGTTATGAAATTTTAAAAAAAGCATTCCTTGTAGAAAGAAGAGAGAGAGAGAAAAAAATTTCCAGTTGGGTGGGAAGTGGTAGGAGGGTTGGGAAGGTGGTAATGGGAGGAGTTGGGGTAAATATGCTCAAAATCCACTGAATAGAATTCTCAGAGTTAATGAAGTATTGCTGAGAAATGAACGTTCAAAGAGCACCTCCTCCTCTGTGAGAAACTCCAGGCCTTCTTGTTTCGACACATTCCTTTGTTCTCCTTAGAGAAATCCTTTCCTGCCTCCATTTCTTCTTTTCTTTTCTTTTCTTTTCTTTTCTTTTCTTTTCTTTTCTTTTCTTTTCTTTTCTTTTCTCTTCTCTTCTCTTCTCTTTTCCTTCCTTCCTTCCTTCCTTCCTTCCTTCCTTCCTTCCTTCCTTCCTTCCTTCCTTCCTTCTTTCTCTCTTCCTTCCTCTCTCTCTCTCTCTCTCTCTTTCCTTTTTGATTTGGGACTTACTGTGTAGCCCTGGCTGCCTTGGAGCTCACTCTGTAGACCAGGCTAGCCTCAAACTCACAGAGACCTACTGTTTCTGCCTACTGAGTGCTGGGATTAAAGGTGTGACCCACCAGGCCTGGCATCCATTTCTACTTTTTACACCTACGCCTTCCCTCTTCCTTCATCCCTCCCCCCTCTTCTTTTCCTTCCCTTCTCCCTTTCCATCTGTATTTTCTTCAGCCTCGTTCCCCCCATTTAGCCCAGGGCTTCATGCATGCCAGGCAACCTCACGTTCAATCGCCATCCCCAGCCCTGACCACTTGTTATTAAGCACCTCTTATGAAAAGTTTCACCCTTCAGATGTTACTAAAATCACCCTATTCAAGGTTTAGTGTCTTTCACGTCTCTCAGTTCATCAGACCATTTTGGCATAGATCTTCAGATAACCGATCATTCCTTCTGCTTTGACATTTCTTACCTGCAGTATAAGTTACTTTTCTATCGTTGTTACAGAACACCCGGACCAAAGCGACCTATAGAAGACTTATTTGGGCGTAGTGTTTTTTGGAGGGTGAGACCCTATGAAGAGCAGAGGCAGCAGGTGCGGTGCCTGAAGCAGCAGCTTAGCTCTCGAGCCTCGTGTGCGAGCTGAGAGAGCTAATGGGGATGGCATGATTCTTTGAAGCCTCCAAGTCCTCCCTCAGTGCTCCACTTCCTCCAGCAAGGCTGCCTTTCGTGAACTGACAGCTCTACCCACTGCCATGCCTGCCTCACGACCCTCTCCCATGTTGATTAATTATCCTGTTATTTCCCAAGCTTTGCAGTCTGTTTTAGTGCTTCGTCTCCTTTATCTTGATTTCTAAACATAGTGAGATCAGGGTGTATTAGTTATTTTTCTTGTTGTTGGGACAGAGTACCTGCCACAAGCAGCTTCGTGGCTTGGGGGACACAGTCAGTCACCGTAGAGGAAGACATGGTGGCAGGGGCATCAGGCAGCGGATCACATCTACATTCAGGAAACAAAGCTGTTGCTTAGCTTTCTTTCTCCTTTTTATTCAGTTCTGGCCCCTAGCCCACAGGATGTTCCAACTCACATTCAGGTTGGATCTTCTCTCCCCACATAAGCCTCTCTAGAAACACTCACAGGCACGCCTACAGTCTCCTAGGTGATTCTGAATCCAATCAACTTGATAAGTGAATGAAGATTAACTACCATAGCTTTGGACTTCTCTCCATTGCTCGTCAATCTTCAGCTTTTCTGGCCCTGCAGCTGTAAATACCTTCTTGCGTAGGTGGCTTTCATATTTATGTTGCAGAATTCCATATGTTTTGTATACTGAACATCTGCCCCAGATGTCTAATAAGCATGTAAAAATTTAATGCACCCAAGCCGAAGTCCTCATTTTCTTCCTTGGTCTTTAAAAGTCCAGCTCCTCCTCCAGTCTCGTATAACCCAAATTGCATTCTGCAGTTGCTCAACGCAAGACTGCCAAAGATTTGAATCTGCTAAAGCCTCTGGCCTTACCTTTGACATTTATTTATTGTTTCACTCCTCAAGGCCAAGGCATTTATAAAATGTAGTTGGCCGCACTTTAGAAATATATGTTTAAGGTGATTGTATCCCCCACAGCCACTTCCCACAGCCTCCGTTGCTTTCCCTTCATTACCTCCTCCCCAGGCTCAAGCGTGTAGGACCTAGCGCTCTGCCTTTTGTGTGAGCACACAAATATGATCGGGAAATGCAGCCTACTTTGCAGGTTCTCTTTCTAATGGCTTACATTACAGCGTCTCAGCTTTCTCTTTTGTTCATTAATTTTTATTGTGTTTTGAGGCAGACCGGCCTCCAGCTTGCCGTCCACCTGCCGCAGCCTCCTAGTGCTGAGAGGATGGGGTGTACTACCACACCCAGATCAGATCCTAAACTCTTCCTCCTATTTGCCCTTTATGTATGGCCAGGTATTGTTTCATTTTTAGAACAGGGGAAATGACCATGACTTCCTAGATATTTGTGAGAACAAATTAGTTATATATGAAACATACTTAATACTCTGCCAAGAGTGAATACTAGACTGACATTAGGAATAAAAAGAAAAATAAAAAGAATATAAAAACAGGTAGTACCTAGGAAAGGTGAGCATCCCCAAAGGTATGCATGCAAATGTACACAACTGCATCTTCTCATTGCACTGTGTGTAAGACAGCCATCATGCCTTTCAGGACTCACTGCATGCACAGACACACCTAAACATGCATGCTGATGTGTACACAGGAGAGCAAGCCTACAGATTTGCTTCTTCTCTTTCATGCCTTGAGTGTAGGACCGTTGAGATCGTAATTACCCTCCCACACCCAAGGCTTGCAGGAGAGTAAGCCTCTCTTCTCTCTCCTGTGCACGGACGGGTATGAGTGTGTATCCATTTGCACCAAAGACCTGTATGTACCTCCTTCCTCATATGCTCTGTGTGTGGGATATATGTAATACACCATTGTCACTTGCCATCTCTTCCAGGTGACGTTCCTGCCCCTGTGTATGCCCCTGTTGATCAGCATGCGTTTGTCCCTCCTGCCTTACCCACCATCAGTTTTCATGTAGCTGCTTTGTTGTTTCTGTGCGACCCCCGGGCTTCTTTCTATTGCTTGTTCCATAGAAAGTACCCACATGTGGTGCCAAGAGAGTGAGCCCTCCCTGCTCCCTCTCTCACATCCCTTGCATGGTGGAGGTTGAGTTCTCTGAAAACCCCTCCCACATGCAGGGTTTGCAGGATGGTGAGCTTCAGCTTTCCTTGCTCTCTTGTGCGTGGTGCACACATGCATAGACACACATGCATAAAACACACACACACAAAGGAACAGCGCTCTGTTCTTTCTCCACTTCAGACATGTACATATATTGCCAGAGAGGAAGACTCCTCGCTCTTTTCTTTTTTGAGGTAGGGCCTTATGTCCCATGGTGCCTGTGAACTTCCTGCGTAGCTAAGGATGATGACCTTGCACTTCTGTTTTTTGTTTTTGTTTTCCTTGTTTTTTTGAGACAGGGTTTCTCTGTCCTGGAACTCGCTTTATAAATTAGGCTGGCCTCAAACTCACAGAAATCTATCTGCCTCTCAAGAGCTGGCATTAAAGGCTTGAGTGGCTATGCCTGGCTTGATCTTGAACTTTGGCTCTTCATGCCTCCCCCTTCTAAATGCTAGGATTGTAGGCACACACTGCTGAACCTGGTTTCTGTGGTGCTGGGGATCGAAGCCCAGGGTGTAGTACGTACTAGGCAAATACTTTATCAGCTGAGCTACATTTCTAGCCCCTTACCTTTTTATTTTATTTTATTTTAGTTTAGTTTTGTCGCTTTCAGGGACAGTTATAGACTAGAAAGAAAGGAAGTCTTTTGACCCGGTCTTGCCTTTCCTGTATTTAGGGAAGTAGAGAGAGCTTTGTTTGGACTCTTCGCACACAGGGTACAATGGAAAGAAAGCCCTCTAGCTAATACTCTCAAACCTCAGCTGTGAGGGGATTTGCACCTGCTTCTTTTGATACATTCATTCATGTATTTATTAGGTTTCGGGGAGTGGAAGTCCCTTACTGTGCCCTTCCTTCCCACATGTCCACCTATTCACATGGGAAAGTGTATGATGGCTTTGAGACATTTATTGGGGTATTTCTTTTTGGTTTAATGCTGAAACTTTTTTCTTGAAAGTTTGAGCGTTTTCTCATTTTGTTCCAGACCTAGGCTTCCCAGCTGATTTGTGTAGTGGGCAAATGGTTGCTGAGCTAGCTCCTTGATTTGGGGTGCTTCCCTGTATACCGTCTATATACCACTAAGACAGTCTCTGCCCTAGCAGGGAGCTGAAGGTAGTGAACAAAATGAGTAAGCCCCAAAGTGTGTCATTTGGTGACAAGTGCCCTAGAAAATGAAAAATCAAGAGAAAAGATGTAGATGGGACAATATTAGTAGGGAAAGTGACAGAATTTCAGTGTCTTCAGCAAAGGCCTACTGTGTTCTGAGGCAGCAGCTGAAGTGTGATGGAGGCTTCCCTCATAGATGGAGGAAAGGGAACTGATGATCAGTGTGGATCTCTGCAAGGTAAGGGTTGTTCTTAAAAAATATTGTGCCATTATCATGTTTAAAAATAATTACCAACACTTTTTTGACATCACATAGCCATTGTTCAAATTTCCATTTCTTTCAGAGGCACCATATAAGTTAAGATCTAAATAAGGCCCTGTAGTGATTTGATTGATAGGTGCTTTAAGTGCCTTTGCATTATAAGGTACCCCCCCATATTTTTCTTTCCTGATAATTATTTGTTGGAAGAAAGTAGGCCACATATCTGCATGGTTTTCTACAGTATAGGATTCCTCTCTTTAAAAAAACCTGATTTTTTAAAAATTATATTTTTTAAAAAGAAAACAAACAAATCTTTTTTTCATTTTACATACCAATCCCAGTTCCCACTCCCTCCCCTCCTCCCATTCCCTCTACCTAACCCCCCACCCTCCATCCACTCCACAGAGAGGGTAAGGCACATTGCTTTGAGGAAGGACCAAGGCCCTCCCTACTATATCTAGGCTGAGCAAGGTATCCATCCAAAGAGAATGGGTTCCACTTCTGCATTGCTGGTGGGAATGCAAGCTGGTACAATCACTTTGGATGTCAGTGTGGTGATTTCTCAGTAAATTAGGAAACAACCTTCCTCATGATCCAGTAATACCACTTTTGGGTATATATCCAAAGGATGCTCACTCGTGCCACAAGGACATGTGCTCAACTGTGTTCATAGCAGCTTTGTTTGTCATATGCAGAACCTGGAAACAACCTAAATGCCCCTCGACCAAAGAATGGATAAAGTACATTTACACAATGGAGTACTACACAGCAGAAAAAATAACGACATCTTGAAATTTGCAGGAAAATGGATGGATCTAGAAAACATTATTTTGAGTGAGGTAACCCAGACACAGAAAGACAATTATCACATGTACTCACTCATAGGTGGTTTTTAAACATAAAGCGAAGAAAGCCAGCCTACAAACCACATCCCAGAGAACTTAGACAACAATGAGGACACTAAGAGAGACATGCATAGATCTAATCTAAATGGGAAGTAGCAAAAGACAAGATTTCCTGAGTAAATTGGGAGCATGGGGACCTTGGGGAAGGGTTAAACAGGGGAGGGGAGAGGCAGGGAGGGGAGCAGAGAAAAATGTAGAGCTCAATAAAAATCAATAAAAAATTTTCTAAAAGAAAAAAAAACAAAGAGAATGGGTTCCAA
Organism: Microtus pennsylvanicus; assembly: GCF_037038515.1. NCBI lineage: Eukaryota > Metazoa > Chordata > Mammalia > Rodentia > Cricetidae > Microtus > Microtus pennsylvanicus. The sequence goes on along the minus strand of NC_134601.1, from coordinate 132,480,859 downwards.
AAAGCCAGTACATTTAGTAGAATAAATCCTGGTGCCACTGTCAGTGGCCCCTCAGTCTGCCCCAGCCACACAACTGTCACCCACATTAGAGGGTCTAGTTTGGTCCTATGCTGGCTCCTTCCCTATTCCAGCTGAAGTTGGAGCTTCTATTAGCTCAGGTAAGCAGTGTCAGTGGGTGTCCCCATCATGGTCTTGACCTCTTTGCTCATATTCTCACTCCTCCCACTCTTCAACTGGACTTTGGGTGCTCAGCCCAGTGTACTGCTATGGGTCTCTGCCTCTGTTTCTTAATGAATGAGGGTTCTATGGTGACATTTAAGATAGTCATCAATCTGACTACAGGGCAAGGCCAGTTTGGGTACCCTCTCCACTATTGCTTAGGGTCTTAAATTTCTCTAGTGCCAGGTTTCTTGCTAGCCCCATAATGGCTCCCTCAATCAAAATATCTCTTTCCTTGCTCTCTATCTCTGTCCTTCTTCCATCTCGACGATCCAGTTCCCTCAAGTTTTCCTCTTCCCTCCTCTTGTACCCTCCCTTCTCCCTCCCATCCCCATGTTCCCCATTTTGTCAGGAGATCTTGTCTATTTCTCCCAGTATGGGATTCTTATACACACGTCCTTCTCATGTGGTTTTCAGGCTCCTTTTTTTGGTATTTCCTTTTAATTGACAGTTGTATCTAACAGCCTGATTAGATTTGGGCTTAATTTGGGGGAGGGAAGAGCTGCCTCCATTAAGAGACACTGGCTTGCTCTGTGTGTTCATTTGCTGTTGATGCTCACATCCTAGATCCATTATTTCATTAGCAGTTGTACGATGATGACATTCTAGTTCCATTATTCATGTTTACTTTAATAGCTGGGTTGCATCTGTAAAGTAAAACTTTCCCTTATTTACTATTTGAATTCCCATTAGTACAGGTTTTTATAAGAAAGATAGGGTAAATGCTTGATTCATTTATCAGAACTATAAATAATGAGTTTGTTCACTAGAATATGGCAAGGATAAATTTTTCCAAAACGATTTTGATAAACACATGGATTTAAATCTGTTTAGTTTTACATTCATTGCAGTTCTTTTCCCCAGCAAAGCCCAAATGTTCCATCTTCTGCCAGTGTGAACTTTTTCAAACATGGTGTCGTGTCTGTGATCTTGTACTTTCGGGTATGGAAGCAGGAATATCATTGTAAGTTCGAGGCCACCATAGGCTACATAGTGAGTACCAAGCCAATATAGGCTACATAAGACCCCATCGCAGAAAGGCAAACATAATTTGTCTTCAGTCCTTTGGCCCTAATAGATAACTTCTCTGCCTTCAGTGATGCAAAACTGCTTCCTACTCATGGTTGTCATCTCTCTTTCCACACCTGACATCTGCCATGTCTTCAAGAAGCATTTGTTTCTTTAACTCAGACAATATACTTAGAGCCCTTATAATATATGGGCATCAGGGTTCTCACTGCATCTGGATTGGTAGTGTTTTTAGGCTTCTGCATGATCAGAGTAATAGCAGAAGCAAATGTTTTATAGCTGCTGTGGTAGCTTGAATGTAATTGGTCCCCATAAGCTCACAAGGAATGGCACTGTTAGGAGGTGTGACTTTGTTGGAGGAAGTGTGCCCCTATGGTAGTGGGCTTTGAGGCCCCATATATGCTTAAATCACACCCAGTGTCTCAGACCACTTCCTGCAGGTCAAGATGTAGGTCTCTCAGCTCCTTCTCCAGCACCATGTCTGCCTGCATGCCACCATGATAATAATGGACCGAACCTTTGAGCTATAAGCTGCTCCAATTAAATGTTTCCCTTTATAAGAGTTTCCATGGTCATGGTGTCTCTTCACAACAGTAGAAACCCTAACTAAGACAGCTGCTTTGTCTCAATACTGTCAACAATAGATAAATAGATTATTTAGCTCAATTTCTTCTTTACAATTCAAAGTTAGAGTTATTGGGGGTTGTATATGTGCCTTTGTTTACAACCCTCATTCTGACTATTGTGTGGCAAATAAGGAGAGTAGAGACAAAAAAATATCCAGAGACTGACTAGGAAGTCACTAAAATAATCTGTGTGAGGCCTTGTGGAGGCTTGGGGCAAGGTGGTAATGGTGAAGGCTGTTCAAAGTAGTTGGCTGGGAATGTACTTTAAAATTAGAGCCATTTGGGTTTTCTGATATTAGGTGTTAAGTATGAGAGATGGACTCAGAGATAGACTTGTTATTCTTCTTTCTCGTGAATGGTTTGTATGCACGTCTGGCTAACACCTTGATGGAGGCTCTTTCCCAGTGCACAGAGCCTGGGCGAGGACTCACGGAGAGCAAGCCTCTTCTGCACAGAGAAGAACGCATGTATCCATCACCTCACATCCTTACTTCCACAGGGGTTCTTGAGCGTCTCTTGCATTTGCATACCCAAAAGTAGGCAAAGCATGAGGGGTTATGAATGCACTGTGTGTGGTAAGCTTGTCCCTAAGAATAAAATTCCTTATTCTCATAAAGCCTCCTTTCACATGCTTGGGGGCTGTAAAAAGTGAATTTTGTCTTAATTTCTTCATGCAACCCTTGGGATCCAGCCTTTTTGCTTGTTCCTTCCCTATAATACCTGCTGCTGGTGCTTTCTACTGCAATACATGGATCTGGGAGTTGGAAAAGATGGGCCTTATTTAAAGGCGGCAGGCAAGGTATCTGTATATTGCCTCCCGCTCTTGCCGGCCTGTGTCTATTTATAGTTATGCACTGCTTAACAATGAGGATTTCTGAGAAATATGGTTGTTAGGTGATTTTGTCATTGTGTGAATGTTATGGAGTTGTCTTAGTTACTGTTCTATTGCTCTGAATAGACACCATAACCAAGGCAACCTATAAAGGAAAGCATTTAATTGGGGGCTTATTAAAATTTCAGAGGGGAAGTTCATGACCATCATGGCAGGGAACATGACAGGAGGCAGGCAGCTATTGTGCCAGGGTAGGAGCTGAGACCTTACATCTTATTTGCAAATTGCAGGCAGAGAGAGATAGAGATAGAGATAGAGATAGAGATAGAGAGAGAGAGAGAGAGAGAGAGAGAGAGAGAGAGAGAGAGAGAGAGATAACGAACACAAGTGCGAGCAAGCCTGGGCCTGGAGTTTCTTTTTTTTTTTAAAGCTTTAAGTCCATCTTCCCCAGTGACACGGTTCCTCCAAAAAGACTACACCCACTAATGCTTCCCCAGACAGTTCTACCTACTAGGGACAAAGCACAAAGTGTATGAGCCTATGAGCATCAATTTCATTCAAACCAACACAGGAGTGTGTATTTAAACTAATAGGGAAGTGGCATCACTAGGTGATGTAATCTTATTAAACTTCCATTGTATATGTAGTTTGTGGTCTACCAAAGCATCATGTGGTATGTGACTATAGTTCCTATTGTATGCCAGTTTGCTAATGTGTGGAGCCAGTGGTGAGTTGGGCAGCCCAATCCTTTGAGTGTACTGACTAGCAGGTACATTCGGGAGCATGAAAACCATTCTCACTGTGTAGGTTCACATACATGCTTGGGATGTTGGAGAATGAATTGACTTACTCTAGACCCCACCCCTAAAGCATCAAGCCCCATTTCTCAACACATGTAGGCACCTGCGGATGTGGACCTATATATGCACAGCTCAGCTGACAGGTAAGCAGGAACGAAGTCATGCTACCTTAACTTGGTTCTCTCATGCCTCCCAGGAAGGGCAGTGGCCTATCTTTCTCTCATCTCTGATGTAGTTGTTGGAGGAAGGTAATACTTGTTAATGCTGTTACTTTTATACATACAGACGGTCATGTGTATGCTTACACGTAAGCTGGGTAGATAGGAGAATAAATATGAAAGACGACCACATATAGCTAGCTATACAGCATATACAGACTGAGCATGCAAGGCTTCTTTTGTTGTTTGAGATTCATAGGGCAAATGGCTTATTCTCTATCATTAATTTATATTCTCTCCCTCCCTCCCTCTCTTCCTGTTTCCTCTCCCCTTTTTCTGCTTCCCCCTTCCTTCCCTCCCTCTTACCCTCTCTGTGACACTCTGTAGGAGAGTGAAACTTCTGATGTTGTTTCTCATACCTGTCCTGTGAAGGGATGAGAACTTCATTGATTTAGGACAACTGAAGGTTAATTACCAGTGTGACAGTCATTGCCCTGTCATCTGCAGGTTCTCCCAGTCACATGGCTGTTGCATGTATGGGTATGATAATATGATCCTGGCAAGCATATTCATCCAGACACATGTACACAAAAATGGGCGCATAAGAAGTGTAATAATAATGGCCATGTGCCAGGGACTGTGCTCTACTCTAGGCTTGCATGTGATTTCATTTTCTTGGTACTATTTAAAGATACGGCGTTTGTTAGTGCCATTTTTTCAGAAGTATTTATTTCATTTTTTGGGTACTATTTAAAGGTATAGCATTCGTTATTCCCAGTTTTCAAAAGTAGTCCATGACCTTGGGAAAAGCAGGTTGATTCCTTAATCAACGTATGGTGAAGGATAGATTTGAACTAGGGTTTGCAGGTACCAAAGTCCATGATTTCTCCACCACATCCATGAGAATAGTGAGTATATGCACCAGTACCCCCAACCCTTTCCAAGACAAACCAGAAAGCTCTGTAAACTGTAACAAGATTCTGATGTGTGTTAAAGGTAAGGATACTGATCCCTACATACCGTCACCTCATTGTGAGCTAATGTTCTCTGTCCTGCCTCCCTCTCACACATCCCCCTTTAAAAGGATTTTGTTTCTCTGGCTTAATATTTTTGTTGTTATCTCAGAACAAAGTATGTGTTTACTTAGACATCTTCTCTCTCTCTCTCTCTCTCTCTCTCTCTCTCTCTCTCTCTCTCTCTCTCTCTCTCTCTCTCTGTGTGTGTGTGTGAGAGAGAGGGGGGAGGGGAGGGAGGGTGGGTCAGGGCTCAACTTCAGGTGTTTTCCCTTAGGAGACATCTACCCAGGTTTTTGAAACAGTCTCTCACTGGGACTTGGAGCTCACCAGTTAGGCCCAGGGCTCCACCTTTCTCTTCCTCCTCAATGCTGTGATTACAGTGTATTATCACCATACCTGGCTTGGGAATTGAACTCAGGTCCTCATGCTTATGCACTAAGCATACACAGATAGTAGTAACCTGCACCATCTCCCCAGCCCTTCCTCCCCTAGACATCTTTATTGTGAAGCTCAAGAACTTTGCCTTCTTTCTCATCACAAATGTGTATCACACATTAATTTGCTTCCTGCCTTTTGCCTTGCTTCAGTTCTCTGGCCCTTGCTACCTGGGGGAGTACACTATCTGAACCTGAACAAGGACTGTGAGAACTGGAGCTTTGTGTTTGTAAAGGACAGAGTACTTCTCTAGTTTCCTTTTGTGTACTCTACAAAGGCATATTGACCACCACTCCACTTGCGTCTGGGATTCTCATGTTGGCCGCAAGTATAGAGTTGTAAAACATGGCTCCTCTGGCCTTGCCCTTGTGGCACTTACAGTTGCGGTAGAAGAATGGATTCTTATCAGCCATTACATCTACATGCTTTAAGAGTGTGTGGATCATGGCATGGGCTTCTTATTCCCACTGCCGTTTTGCAGTCGCACATGGAATTATGAAGGAGAGAACATTCTCTGTTTGTCTGAATAGTCATAAATGACACTGCACAGAACAAGACTCTTTCTTTTGGCTCCACACACTCACACACAGAGGAAGGGCAGGTTCCTGAGCCTTCTTGCTTGCTCCCCCTCTCGAATCCTTGGAACCTAGGTGTGAGTGCTGCTTCAGTGCAACACACCTGTTCAAGGATTCAAAGAGGCTGAGCCTTGTCTGCGCGTAGAAAGGCCATACGTGTTCATCACATCTGCCATCTTTCCTTCGCCTTTCCAACATTTGATTTTGTTTTTAGGTGCCAGCCCCTCTAACATTCTCTGATGGGAGAATGAACTTCATCGTGTCTCATAGTCCTGTTTCTGCTTCTGTCTGAGCCTGGGTTTTCTCCATCTTGCTTCCCCAGCTTGCTGTGTGTCACATCATATGAGAAGCACATATTAGGTGCCACTGCTCAGGCAGCCCATTTGTCACCTTTACTGGTAACCACCGTTCTGCTAGGTTTGAATTGAACACAGGCATTGGAAAGAAATGAAGTGTCCCCGTCCACTGAAACCTCCTTCAACATGTGTGTGCACACACATCAGATCCCAGCCTTCTTGCTACCTTCTCAACATGCAATAGGCCCACAGAGATTTTTGACTATGATTTGGGAAAGATACAATTTTGTATGCATAGTTAGAAGTTTTGACTGAGAGAATATGTCCATCTAAACTTTTCATGGGGCAGATGCATAGATAAACCTCAGACAGTGTCAGGCGGTGGTGGCACATGTCTTTAATCCCAGCACTTGGGTGGCAGAGGCAGGTGGATCTCTGTGAGTTCGAGGCCAGCCTGGTCTACAAAGCAAGTTCCAGGACAGGCTCCAAAGCTACACAGAGAACCCTGTCTAAAATAAAAAAAAAACCCAGACAGGGAGACAGGGTATAGGTGATGATTCTTTGCTGGACAAGGACAAGGAAAGTTAAATATTATATACAGAACCACACAAACAGGCTCTTCTGCTCACCCTCTCTAATCCTTTGTCCTTGGGTGAAAATGCTATTTGTATGCAATGCACCCGGGCAAGGATTTGGAGCAGGTGAGCCTGATCTTCACAGGACAGGAGCTCTGCATCATGTCTCATCTGCTTGCTGCTTGCCTGCTTCCTTTCCATCTTTTCTCCCTCCTGTCTCCTTTCCTTTCGACAAATACAATGGGCATGGTGCATGGAAGAATGAATGTGACTAATTTGGCCTCTCCACACCTGGTTTTTATAGGTAGAGCTTTGTCACTACCTATGATCCCAGCAGATGTTGAGGACAAATGGGGCACACAGTAAACTCTGTATCGACACTCTATACCTTGCCCATAAGTGCAAGGCTTTCCATTCTAGTTCCCACACTGCTACCTGTAAGGTAACCTGAAAGGTGGGTTCCTGCTGGGAGAATAGTCACTTGGGGAGCTAGGAGCTAAGACTTCCATTCTCTCGTACATATAGACTGTCTTGTGCATGCACATGTGTGACATATAGAAGTATAGATGTATTTCTCAGAAAACCTAGAAGGCAGGAGAGGAGACATATAACTATCTATGCTTATCTATACAATAAAATTTATATCTGTTATATAGTTGTCTAAATCCAAGGTTTTATTCACCTTTTCCTGTTCTAAAGCCCTGGCACAAATGCCGTCTGTTTTTTTGTTTGTTTGTTTGTCTTTTGAGACAAAAATATTTCAACATAGTCTGGCTGGCTACAATTTCCTAATTTTCTTGCTTTGGTTGCCTGAGTGCCTGTACCATTTTGCTTATCAGTGCATTGGGCTTCTGCAAAGATACAAGCCCTGAGCCTTGTCTGTGTATAGGAGAAACCTGTGCACCACTTGTCTTTAGTTTTCTTGTTCCTTTAATGGGCCACTTGTATTTGTACTTTGTTCTGGCCATCCATCTCTTTAACAGATGTGCTGAATTCCTGCTGTAAACTAAAAGTGCTCCAGTGAGCTACAGCAAGCTAAGCTGCCTGAGATTTCACCTTTACTGTGTATTGGGCCTGTGGAGCTTAAACGTCCTCAAGACACCAGATTCCTGTAGGCAAATAAAAAGTGTAGGCTTTTTCTCATCTGTTCACACATAGTGTGTACCTGTGCACACCATGTGATATGCACATTCAGACAGAGCCTTTTCTTCCCTTCCCACCCCCGTTGTCTTTGTCATCCAGATGTGAGTGTTGTCTTGGTGAATCACCTACTCTAGGACAGGAAGAGGGCCTTTTTACTTCTCGGAGAAGGGCAATTACCTGTGAATCAGCGCTTCCGCCTTTCTCCCTCCCCAAGTACAGATTGAGCGCTTAGGATCTGCTGACACTGTGCCGAGCAGGTGCTGGTGCCCAAGATAGACTTTCTCTTCCTCTCAAAAGAGATGTGTAGGTGAATGAAATTTCCATGTGTTAAGTTGGTAGTGGGCCACAAATCTACTGAAACACACAAAGTGTTAGACTGCTCATTCCTGGTGTCATAGAAGTTTATAGCACAGCAAATCTTTTCCATATCGAACACTCAAGGTTCCGATCCTTCTCCCCTGCTCCCCCTCTCTAATCCTTGCTATCTGGGTGCTAGTGCTGTCTCAATGCAATGCACCTGGGCAAGGGTTCAGAGAAGGTGAGCTCATCTGCGTCAAGAAGGACAGAGACCCTGTGTGTCAGCTTTTCCCTTGCTCCCTCTTCCCCCTCCTCTGTCCCTTGGGTGAATACTTGTTAGCATGACTCATGTATATGACTGAAGGCTCTAACAGAATATTTAAGAAATTCCAGGCACTTTGGTGGTCTTCTTTATAGACTATCATTATAAAACCTTTCCCTACTTCCTTTCAGTCTGGAGGTGAGCATTGTCCCACGTATGGTCTCCAGCTAAGGATTCACTAGAAGGATGGGGAACTATTATTAGATCTGCCTCCTTCCCTTCCCAATGTCTAGTTTCTACCATGTATTGGGCACTCAGTTTAATGTTGATATGTAGTATGGATGAATAATAAGGGCCAAATTACTGCATGTGGTCTCTGGTGGGCACCTTTAGGGAGCGAGCTCCATCTGGATCAACAGTGCACATGGACATAGTGATGAAGACATCAGATGGTGAGAGATATAGTACAAGCTCAAATGCCTGGACACCCTGCAAACATGCAAATTATCCACAAATGTACATGTTTTCTTCCTACAACTATTTTTTTCATTGCCATCCCCTTGGAGGAAAAGTGCTCATTTTTAGAGAATCTCTGTATTTGCAGGAGGTTTTAAAGTATAAGCTTGTAAAGTACCCTTTAATATTCAAGACTATGAGCTGCTTTGAGATGTCTACCACAGATGGTTCTGCAGTGAGGAATGGGGGGGGGGGGTCTCTCTGGTCACTAACTGTATATGCAAAGCATCCAATATGGAAATTAAAACCTCCTAGATCTTTATAGTACCTTACTGTAGTCATATAGGAGTATATCACGTCTGCACCTCTCTCTGTCTATCACTTTCTTTGATGTGTTTATTTAGGAGTTCACTCTCTAAAGGTGCCTGACTTTGTCTCTGTCTCTCTTGTGTAGGGTTGTAATACATTCATAGATTTTATTTTTCCCCCTCTATACCATCCTTGGTGCTTAGCTTAGTACACTGTCCTCTGATAAGAATTTTAAGAACAAGAGCCTTGTCAGATGGAGGGCAGTGCATAGTATCATTGGACTCATTCTTTTCTTCACGCCTTAATTCATTTCATTATTGGTATTTTAGAAACAAAGGGTCTCTATGTAGCGATGGCTCCTCCTGAGTGCTGGGGTTAGAGGGGTAATTACCACTACCATTTGACCCATCCTGTTTTATCTCTACATTATTTCTTTAAGATTCTGTCATCCTTTCCATGTTCTTTAAGGGTAACAGTTCAGAGCTATAAGCACAATGGGCATCTCAGGGCTTCCATTCTTAAATTACTAGAGAGATATCTGCACAGATCATCCTTCTGCAGGATGATATTTTGTTTTTTAGGTGGAGTCTCATGTAGCCTAGGCTGACTTTAAGACCCCTGTGTAGCCAAAGATCTCTCGGTCCTCCTGACTCTTACCCATAGCCCTACCCACACCAGGTATCTTTAAAGATTAGGTTTATTTATTTTATTTTATGAGCATGTATGTGCATGGCTAGTGTCTGTAGAGGCCGGAAGAGGTTGTTGGATCTCCTGAACTGGAGTTAGAGAGTGTTGTGCACCACCATATGGATGCTAGGAACCGAACATAGGTTCTCTGGGAAGAGCAGCAAGTCCTTCTAATGGCTGGGCCCTCTCTTCAGCTCTCTTCCAGGGTGCTTTTTCAAATCAGTATTTCCTTATGAGTAAACCACTCTTTTATCTATTTAGTTTTTTTTTAACAGAATTAATTTTGGGGAGTAGTTTTAAGTTTACCAGAATAACTGAGGGGCAATCAAAGTCCCTAAATGCTTCACTCCCAGCATTCCCTGTTCTTAACAGCATGTTAGTATTGCACACTTGTTACTAACAATAGACCAATGTTGATACATTGTAATATGTTGCAAAAGTCCGTAGTTTATATTAGAAGCTATTTTTTGCTTAATTGTTTGAGACATTGTCTTGCTATAGAGCCTAGGCTGGCTTAGACCTTAAGATCTTCTCTCAGCTTCCTGTTTAGAGGCCTGCACCAAAACACACGCCATCTTTTTTTTTTTTGAGTCAGGTTCTCACTATGTTGTCTAGTGTAGACCGGAGCTTTTGGACCTCAGCACCCTCTTAAGTATTTGGGCACATAGGCAGCCACAAATGTGCTTGGCAGGTATTCTTCTATGTTGTATATCCTGTGTTTAGTTTGGGATGTAAAGCTTATCATTCTTCCCTTTGCCGTGTCCAATCCATTCATGAACGCGTTTAAGAAGTTTTTCATTTCTGTTACAATGTTTTTGATGTCTAGCATTTCCTTTTCTTGAAAAGTCAATAAAGTTTTACTTAAGGGATTTCACATGTAATTCCTTTGCCTTCTCTCAGGGCCACTGAAGTTAAAGATTTCTCAAGACAGCCTCCTTTCAAGGAACTGATGCTTAATCTGGTTGGACTATCAGCCCTCAATTCTTTCATTCTTTTATCTCTCCATGAAATAAAGATGTATTAATGAAAACTTCAGGTTCTCTGTTGGAGATTTTTTTTGTCAATTTCTTAAATTTACCCTCAGAATAATTTCTAAGACAGATTTGCCTCTCACTTTCTGACATCCCATATATCTTCATAGTTGAGTTCGGATCATACTTATTCCTATCACACTCAGAATACTGTGGATCTGTGGCTAGACTATGGCAGTGCTACACTGAAATAAGCATCTGCTCACAGTAAGGCAGACATCTCCAGCCTTGACTTCATGCTGGAAACAGGCTTCATTTCCAGCACTATCATTCTTTTGAATTATCTTCTATATCATATTCTTTCTTATGTATCAAAAATATATGCTGGATGAGTTTTGGGTTGTAAGAGATTTTTAAAATGTTTCTTTTATTTTTGTGAGATTGTAATATAATTACATCATTACTTTTACTTCCTCCAAATCCCCTCTACCTGTGGGTATAAGAACAAATTTTAGAGTATACAGATTATGCAAGTCTGATAAAGTGGCGGTTGTAGGTTCTCCTCTAAGATCCACGACTTCACTAGCCCTGGGTAGTTGGCTAGGTTTCCAGTACCAGACATGGTTTCCCTCTTGTGGACAGGGTCTTAAATCAAAGTATAGAGCTGTTGGTTACCACAAAAATATGTAAGCTACTGCTACACTCTTAAGGCTATTGTGCCATTCTGATCATTGTTGTGGTCCGTAGTCCCGTAGCTGGTTAGAGCTGTTGCTTTCTTCCCTCCTGTGGGAACTTGCTTCACCACTTAGTGTATTCATGGCCGTTCTAGTCACAATAGCTAGGGAATGGAACCAGCCCAGATGTCCATCAACAGATGAATGCATAAGAAAATGTGGTACACAATGGACTATCAGTCTGCTGTGAAAAAATGAGATCTTGAGATTTGAAGGTAAATGAATGGAACTGGAAAAGATTATACTGAGATAGGTAACTGACCCAGAAAGACAAACATTGCATGTCTACTCTAGTATAGATCTAGCTTCAAATCTTTCACATGTTTAATTTGGAAAACAAGTAGAAGCCTGGAACTAGAGGAACCTTTTAGAGACGGGAGCCATGTTAAGGGAGGAAGGATAGTAGCTTATAGGTAAAATGAAAACAGGGAGGTGGAAAACTGGGGTTGTAAAAGAGGGAGAGCTGAAGGAATATGGAGGATAGTAGGGAGAGGGGTGAAGAACTAGCCCAAAGGAAGGGTGTATAAAACCCTGTATGGAATCCTATTCTCTCACAACTCAATTAAAAAATTGTTTGAAAGATTGTAGAATACATGTGAAATGAAAGACAGTGTGAGCATGCTGAGAGTCAAAGGAACAGGGATGGGAAAAGTGAGGAAGATGAAGGAGTAGTGGGCAGGTTAACTAAAATTAAGGATGTATTGAAACAGCCTTGTGGAAAGCCACTAAACTAATTTTACCATTTGACATAAAAAAGAGTACAAATGGAATTACTCTGTATGGATGGGCATTGCTGCTCTCAGAATACATTAATAATAGGGGAAAATTGCAGTGCAAGGCATGCAATACTTCTCTGTGAGTTATATGATCTTCATATCTGGGATAAACATGATATTCCATGTTCTTTAAAAGTTTATTGTATTTTACTTCTACTTTTTAAGACATTGTCTTACTCTGTAGCCCAAATTGCATTAGAATTCACTCTGTAGCTCAGACTGGTCTTGAACTTGTGTTGACCCTCCTGCCTCTTTCTCTTTGGTTTGGTGAGTTGGGGCCATGTACCCCACGCTGGTCTTGAATTCTTGGCAATTCTCCTGCCTTAGCCAGAGTACTAGATGTGTACCACACCTGGACTTGTGTTCTTTTTATGATCAAGTTTTTAAAAGTCTGAAATTTTTGTAGTATAGTATATGTTCTAAAGCCCTGTTTTCCATTGTGTGTCTAGCATTTCCTCTATTACTAACTTAAAAGTGATTCATGTATTTCTTTTCTTCTGGTTTATCAATAATTTTCAAATATTTTTGACCCATTGTTACAGTTTTTTCTTAATCCAATGCCAGTAAAATTGATTATTATTTATTTAGTTTTTTTTATGTATACAGTGTTCTGCCTGTATGCCTGCAGACCAGAAGAGGGCACCAGATTTCATTACAGGTAGTTGTAAGCCACCATGTTGTTGCTGGGGATTGAACTCAGGGCCTCTAGAAGAGCAGTCAGTGCTCTTAACCGCTGAGCCATCTCTTTAGCACCCCCCTCCCCTTTGGTTTTTCAAGACAGGTTATCTCTGTATAACCCTATCTATGCTAGAGCTTTCACTGTAGGCCAGGCTGGCCTTAAATTCATAGAGAACCATCTGCCTCTGCCTCCCAAGTGCTGGGATTAAAGGAAGGCATGTGTCACCACAGCCTGGCAGATTATCATTTCTTTATAGAAGATTAAAATCTATACAACTAAGCCTGTCATATTTTACTGAAGAAATTACATATATTAATATCTTTGCCTGCTTACTCATTTAGATAATTTTCAGTTGCATGCTATCAAGTTATATACAGGTTGTCATGGGGACTTTAGGTTAGAATATAAATCTAAGGCAGTCTTAACAGCACACACTTGTAATTAGGATGCTGAAGCAGGAGGAGCATGGGCTCCAGGCTAGCCTGGTCTACATAATGAGTTTTGGGTCAGTCTGGGCTACATAGCAAGACCATAGATAAAATTATTCAAATGAGATGCTTTTATTGTTGCTGTATTTACATTTTCTAATGTGTTGGCTGTGTCATACCCAGAAGACAGCATTTCCCAGCCCTTCTCCTTATCTTCTGACTCCTCCATTCTTTGTACTCCCTCCTTCACTTTGTTCCTTGAGTCTTAGAGGGCTTGCTACAAATGTTCCCTGGAGGATGAAACCTTCTTTTCAAGCACTTTAGGCAGTTATGTATCTCTGCATTCACTCTCATTTGTTGTGAAGAGAAAGGTTCTCTGATTAAGACTGAGAGTAGCATTTGTTTGTGGATATAGAGATATGTATTAGAAGGCAGCTTGATGATATGTTAATTTAGCTGAACAGTGGTAGTAAATTCCCCTGTAGGGCATAAAACCTTCTCAGCTATGGCTTTATGTAAAAAAATACAGCTATATGTAAAAATAAAGCTATTAACTGTATTATTTAACCAGGCATGAATTCCCTTTGGGGGAGTAGGCTTCAGAACCAAGCAGAGAGCGATTTTTGCCCCTCCAATAGTCATGCCACTATTGCACAACTGGACACATCTTGCCTGTCAAGCTGTATTGTAGTTCCCAGCGTCCTCACCTGGGTAAGACCGTTAATGTCTCTCTCCCCACCCCAACAGTCTACATTGAAGTGTCTCTCATGTTGAGAGCTGGCCAGTAGGGAGGAAGCTTCCAGCTCAGTTACAGTTTGATTTCTCTGTATTACACACAGGTCTATGGTGTCTTCAGCAATGGGTCTTAGCAACTTGTTCTGCTGGGAAACCAAAAGATATGGCAATAGCCTGTATTGTTTTGGGAGCCTCCTGTGGCCTCCTTGACCATCAGCTTATGAGTACTTTCTCCACACCTGGGGCTGGAAATTTTGCATAATATCTCATGGTTATTAGAGATAGCATTAGTCAGCCATGTAGGCTGTCACCCTTTATATTTAAGTAGTAGGTTTTCATATAGATGCACAACATTCATCTTTGTTTTCTACACCATAACTCTCTCTCCCCATCCCTTTGTCTCTTCCACCCCCTCTGCCCCTCCCCTTCTTAAAACTTCCTCTGTTTTTATCACCTGTGTTCTGTTATGTCTTCTCTCTTGAAACATGTTCTACCGCAATGACCCTTTTCTAGTTTTCTGACTTTTGCAGCTATCCTAAGTTAAACACAGAACCTAGGATCTGTGTATTAGAGAGATTATGTCATGTTTGTCTTTCTGGATCTGGGTTACCGCACATAGTATAATTGTTTCAGTTCCATCCATTGGCTTAGAGGTTTCATAAATTCATTTTTCTTGACAGCTGTGTAAAATTTCATTGTGTGTCTAAGTACCACATTTTCATTTTCCATTCCTCTGTTGGTAGATAGGCAGGCAGTCTCCATTACTTAGCTCTTGTGGCTAGAACAGCAATGAACAATGAGGAGGTATCTCTTTAGGAGGTTACAGAGTACTTTGGGTATATGTTTTGGAGCGACCCAACTGGCTTATTTGATGGATTGGTTTTTAGCTTTCCGAGGAACCTTCACACTGGTTTCCATAGTGGCTGCAGTAGTTTGCACTCTTAGCAGTGAACAAGGGTTCCTATTTTCCCACATCCTCTCCAGAATTTATTGTTATTTCATTTCTTTATGATAGCCATTCTGACTGAATATGAGATGTGACCTCAAAGAAATTGTAATGAGTATTTCCATTATGGCTAAGGATGTTGAATATTTAGAAAAATTTATTAGTCACGTGCATATCTTTGTTGTCCTCTTTTTCAATTGTTGCTGCCTTTTAAACTACTGGCTATCCTAGCCACAGCCTGAGGAAATTCTGTTCTGTCAGGCACCAACTCTTTGATAGCTACAGAGGGAGCTTATTTGCATCTCTGTCCCTCTGAAGAACTCAAGATTCAAAGGTGCTGGTAGAACCCTGCGCGCACACACACGCACACGCGCACACACACACACACCCCCCGCAGGCTGAATAGCAAGTAGTTCACCTACACACACACACACACACACACACACACACACACACACACACTAGTTGCTGACGCAACCTCCTGACTGCAGGTGAATTTTATTAATTAAATGCATCTTTGCATCATTAAACAAATGTTCCAGAGCATAGACAAAAGTAACACACCTTAAAATAATATTCTATAACATTTCTTCTTTTAAGAATTATCTGGGGCTGGAGAGATGGCTCATGGGCTGGAGAGATGGCTCAGTTGTTAAGGACCTCTTCCAAAGGTCCTGAGTTCAATTCCCAGCATCCACATGGTGGCTCACAACCATATGTAATGAGGTCTGGTGCCCTCTTCTGGCCTGTAGGCATACACGCAGACAGAATATTGTGTACATAATAAATAAATAAATATTTTTTAAAAAGAATTATCTGCAAAGATTTATGGCTCATTTTTATTGGGTTTTTTGTTTTCTTGATGTTTAGTTTCTTGAGTTCTTTGTATACTCTAGTGATTAATCCTCTGTTGTATGTCCAACTAACAAAGGCAGAAGTTCGTGCAGCTGAGGATAAATTCTTGCCCCTTCTACGCTACTCCTAAAGTGCTGGGTTTAAAGGCATCCAATTACAGGGTCACCTTCTTGTTTTAATAGGAATAATATTTTGATTCTTGGATTGAATTTCAATATTCTACATCATGTCTAAAAAGAAACCCTCTCCATGGACTATTTTCAATGTTTTAATCCAGAATGAAAGTAAATTAAAATGTGTTCTTGATATCTGCTTGAGCTAATCATGAATTTATTTTTTTTCTGGTTTTGAGGTTCTTTTTCATTTTTCCTTTTTGAAACCAGGTTTTGCTGTATAATCCAAATGTGTCCCAGACTTGGAGGGATCCTTCTGTTGGAGTCTCTCAACTACTGACTGAGATTACAACCTATCCTACCACACTCAGATGAATTTGAGCTTTTAAATCTGTTTAAGGACTTCTGTTGGTCATGTTGGCATTCTCCTTTATAAGGGAGAGGGTTTATTCTGGCTTACAATGTGAAGAGATTGTTTCGTCGTGGTCAGGAAGGCATGGCAGCCGAGTAAGCCAGCAGCTGCTCACACTGTGTCTGCCAGATAACTCGCTAACATTCTTTCCTGTGATTCCAGGCTGCATTCCTGAACTAATTCCCTCTTAGAGAGGGAAGTCTTTCAATAAGATTTGATAAGAATTTTCTCTATGAATTTTATATGTAGTTTTCAAAGTGAAAAGGATTTATAAACCTAGTGTTGTCTTTGTCAGGCCTGATAGTTCCTTATGCCCGACCTTCTAGTGCGCTTTCTAGACACCTCGTTATCACACTTACTTTATTTTGGCTTTCTGAGTGTGCTTCTCACTGTGGATCTCAGCACGCTTGCCAACGCAGTATCCGCCTGCCTTAGCCTTGGTTCTGCGCTTACAGCTCATTTATCATACTTTTGAAAGTCTGTATAACAGAACATTCATTATTATAGCTGAAGAACTTTGAGATAAAACTAAAGAAAAGCTAGTCTTCTAGGAGAAGGTAGCATATTGTTTTGATTTATCTGAAGTTTTAAAGCCATTTAATGTAAATTATCTAGAGTATGTCTTGCTTATTCATCTGCTGGGAATGATCCAAACATTATAGATCTAGGTGGTCAATTCTTTCAAAAGTATTCACAGAAAAGATGAACTTGTCATTTGCTGCATTTCCCAACTGTCTCTGGCTGATGTGACTTCTTCCTTATCAACTGTTGCGCAAGTCCAGCTTCTCCCAGTTTAGCTCTTTCTTTACGTCAGCTGTTTTTACAGTGTGGTTTGTGGGTTCCCAAGACCTTTGGGGGCAGGCTACAAGGTCAAAAGTATTTTCATGTTAGTGTTTTTTCTTTTTTGTTATTTTTTGTTTTTTATTGATTTTATTGAACTCATTTTTCTCTGCTCCCCTCCCTGCCTCTCCCCTTCCCTTCAACTTTCCCCCAAGGTCCCCATGCTCCCAATTTACTCAGGAGATCTTGTCTTTTTCTACTTTCCATGTAGATTAGATCTATGTATGTCTCTCTTAGGGTCCTTATTGTTGTCTAAGTTCTCTGGGATTGTGGTTTGTAGGCAGTTTTTTTTTTTTTTACTTTATGTCTAAAAACTCAAGCATACATTGGAATATTCTAGAGGCTAGTTTATGTTTGGGAAAATGCAGTTATCTTTCAAGGTATGTTAATGTATTGGTTTGAGTATTAGTTTATTTTATTTGCTTGTTTATTAATTTGTTTATTTAGACAGAGTCTCCAAGTCTGGCATGTAACTCACTATGTAGCCCAGGATGGCTTCAAAATCATAGCAGTCATCTCACCTCACCCTCCTTGCTGCTGGGATAAGAGATGCGGGTATCACACTCAGCCTGTTACATCTAAATGCGTGAATAAATATATTCTTTAAGCCTTTCTTAGTTCTCACCTTAAATACTGTAATCAGCTATAGATATAATCGGTATAAAGAAAAGCTCTTTAGTGTCCTCAATAATTTTGAACCCCGAAAGGATCCTGAGATGAAAACATTTGAGACTGCTGTTCTGCTGTTGCCGGGTTAGACTCCCCATCATTTTCCAAGCCCCTTGCTCACTTGTAAGGATGAGCCTCTATTGAAGACCACACAGGGAAGAGAAGCACGGTGATTGTCCCCTGGGGATATATATGTATATATGTATATGTATATGTGTGTGTGTGTATGGTATGGCTAAGGCAATCCTTTGGATTAAAGATTATTCCAGATCTCTAAAATAAGCATCTTTTATGTCATCTCAGAGATTAATATTGATATCCATAGTTCCTTTCTTCTCAAAATATGATAATTAACACAGAAATGGGAGTATAAACTAGAGTGGTTTTGAACCCTCTGTTTGTGGCAGGCTCTGGAGAGCACAGGTTTTATGTAACCCTGTAAATTGGAGCCTAGAGGGCACTTGCTTGGGTTTTTAGGTTCTTATGTTCTTGAACAAAGAGTTGGACAGAGACCCCTGGATAACAACAGAAGACAGTTTCTTAAGGGAAAAGGGCCCTCAGAGAGTGTAAGTGGAGAAAGTCTAATGGCAAATCCTGTGCAAAAGAGTAAGATTTTTAAATCCCTGTACCAGAGACTCTTGGGTTATTTGCATAACACACTTTTCCACACATGTTCTGTTACAAGTTGGGCTTGATGTAGAGGAATTTCTTTTTTTCTTGTGTCATTGGTTGCTTTCATATGCTAAGCTTGATACCTCTGAAACCTCTCTCTCTGGCCCTTTCTTCTTCCTCACCCTGGCTTTGAATAGACTGAGCATATAACATAGTTTTCTGTCTGTGCTGCCATTGCTTTCACTATCACAGGAACATCCTAAGATTTCATTTTAAACAATAATATTCTTATGGCTTCATTTAAAATGCATGTAATTTATGCAGTGCCTCTTTCCCTGTGTTTTAGTTGCTTTTCTATTGCTGTGACCACTTAGAGAAGAAAGAGTTTATTGGGGCTTACAGTTCCAGATGTTGAATTCATGAACTTTATGATAGGGAGCATGGCAGCTCTGATCCACAAACAGAAGGCGGGAAGAGAAGCAAAGTGATAACCATCAATGGAATGGGCTTTTGAAATCTTAAATCTAGCCTCCAGTGACATACCTCCTCTAACAAGGCCACACCTCCTAAACCTTCCAAAACAGTTCTACCAACTAGAGACCAAGAATTGAAATACATGATTCTAGGGGCCGTTTCTAATTTAAACCATCACACCATGCTTTCTATAATCACATTTTCCGTAATACCTGGTACCTGTACTTACCCAGAGTGCCATTCGCTGGCCAATAAATATGTTAGTGGAACAAAAACGAGAACTGGAAAAGTCTATTGTTTCTCTTTGCATGTTAGTGCTGAACTATATGATATACTCAGTAATTTTATTTCATGTGATGTGTGTTTTTAACTCACTCACATGTGGGCTTATATATTTGTTTTGCTAAATAAGTGTACTGGCTCGTTTTGTATGTCAGCTTGACATAAGTTGGACTCATCAGAAAGGAAGGAGCCTCAGTTGAGGAAATGCCTCCATGAGATCCAGCTGTAAGGCATTGTCTCAATTAGTGAGCAATGGGTGGTACCATCCCTGGGCCTGGGTCCTGGATTCTATAACAAAGCAGGTTGAGCAGGCCAGGGGAAGCAAGTCAGTAAGCAACTCCCCTCCATGGCCTCTGCATCAGCTCCTGCCTCCAGTACCTTGCCCTGTTTGAGTTCCTGCCCTGACTTCCTTCAGTGATGAACAGCACTGTTGACATGTAAGCCAAATAAACCCTTTCCTCCCCTACTTGTTCTTTGGTCGTGGTGTTTTGTCGCAGCAATAGAGCCCTAACTAAGACAATTAGTTAGTTGATATGACAATATTAATTTATTTGAGCCAACATGTATCCGTTCTTGTAGTAAAAGAGGATGCCAGCTAGTTACACCGCAGACTAACACCACCCTGTCCACACCCACCAGCTGGTGCTTGCCTTGCTCCCAGAACAGATTCTGGGAAGCTATACTCCTCCTTCCTTTTTCCCTCTTCCTCTTTTAAAAAAATTAATTCTTTCTTTGTTTTTTTTTTTTTTTTTGATTTTCGAGACAGGGTTTCTCTGTAGCTTTGGTTCCTGTCCTGGAACTAGCTCTTGTAGACCAGGTTTGGCCTTGAACTCACAGAGATCCACCTGCCTCTGCCTCCCGAGTGCTGGGATTAAAGGCGTGTGCCACCACCGCCTGGCAATTCTTTCATTTTTTATGATTATATAATGTAATTATATAATTTCACACTTTCTTCCCCTTCTAAATCTTTCCATATATCTCCCTTTGCTCTGTTTTAAAAGTTATGACCTCTTTTTTCATTAGTTGTTACATATACAAACACATATGCTTATACATACATATTCCCAAATGCATAAATTCGATAGTAAGTTTTAATATCAGTGGCTTCAATTCTGCAATCAAAAGACAGTCTGAATGAATCAAAAAAACAAAATCCATCTGCCTCTTTTAATGAAATCACCTACATTGAAACTAGAAGTAGCACAGTGATTTCCCAGCTGGCTCCACCTCCCTCTTCTGTTATACAGCTGCCTCACTTGCTTCCTAAAATGACGCCTTTATCATTTTGATCTTTGGAAACCACCATGACTCCATTTGGTTTCCCAAGTCCTCCAGTTTCTCATGGACACCGTACCTGTATTCCAGTTAAGAGTAAATATTAGACTGACATGTATCTCCAAGGCCTGGATCACTTCATTTCCTGAGCCCGAAATAACCTCTCTCCTCCATGAAGCCTTCTTTAGCTTCTAACTTTCCCTCCATTCTCCCGATGCCAAGTGTATTCTTATTCTAACAGTCCAGCACAGCTGTTGTGTCATTTAAGGCTTTCCCCCTCCTAGCTCATAAATTCCTTGAGAGTTAGTGACAGAGTCATAAACTCCTTTTGTTTCTCCAGTTCCCTTCCTTGTTAGTGCAAGGTAAAGATTTGTTACGTGTCAGCCATATATATACATGATGAGCTATTAACCCTCCCCCCAGCTGGAATTACTGCAGTAAACAGTGAACACCTATGCTGAGACTACATGAAATTGCTGAGACAACCATGAATGGGGACCCAGTGTAATCACAAGACTAAAGTGAAAGAGATTTTCATGGGAGGCTGAACAAAGGGAGTTTTGAAGGACAAGCCTGTTTGAGCCGGTCTTAGATGGATTCAATATCATTTCAGCAGACTGAAAAGGAATGAGGATGGAATAGGCAGGATTCCACACAAAGCAGCTGGCTTTTGTAAAGAAACAGAGCCATCAAAGTACAGCCATTCCTCTCTAGCTACAGAAAATTGGTTTCAGAACTCCTCTCCAAGATATCAAATTCTTTATATAAAATGACATTCAGTACATGCATGCAGCCTACAAACATCTTTCTCAATCCACTTTCAATCTCCTCTAGATTGTTTGTGATATTTAATACTATGTAAATGCTATGAAATTGTTATACTAAATTGTTTAGGTAATAACGAGAAGTACATTTCTATCATTTCATCACCATAGACCTGATGTTTTTCAAACATTTTTGGTGTGTAGTTGGCTGAATTGGCAGATACAACACGCATAGATACAAAGAGCCCACGTGATGTGGCCTCTTTGAGGTTTAACAAATTTGTGGGAGTAATAGTGGGCATATGTCTGTTCTGCTCCGAAAACACCAGCCACAGAACACTCTCAACACGTTACCAGCCTTCTGCTGCCTGATAAGTTCTAGCAGCCCCAGAACTAGATGGGAAAATAAACAAATCAGACCCCCTTAGGTTATTCCTGGCATGCCCCGAATTCTGTCTGGCGTCTCGCTTGTCGCATCTACAGGCTTGATTTATTCCAGATATCCCATTCTTTGGACTGAAGCGTCATAGTGAAGTCACAAGATTATGGAAAGATCCTTGGACTTGGAGTTCCACTAAACAGGAGTTCGAATGCCAACTTTAAAAATAGTGTTTAGTATATGACTTAAGGGCTGACCAGTTTGTGTTGGAAAACCAACAGACTCAGCAGGTTATATTTATATAAATTGTGTGTGTGTGTGTGTGTGTGTATATGTATATATATATATATATATATATATATATATATATATATATATATATACAGTAATAAGGGAAAAGAGACCAATTAGAGAGAGAGAGAGTGGGGAAGCATGGGAGGGGTTGGAAGAAAGAAAGAGAAGGGGGAGGTGATGTCATTGTATTTTAATTAAAATGTTAAAAGACAAGTGAAAAATTTTAATTAATTAATTTTGTGGTGCTGAGGCTTGAACCTAGAACCTCACTAGTGAGAAGCATGTGTTGTACCACTGAGATACAGTCTCATCCCTTCTAATACATTTTCTTTTGAGACACAGCTCACTAAGTTTTCCAGTCTGGCCTTGAATTTACTCTGTAGTTGGCACAGGCTTTGAATTTGCAATTCTCCGGGGCTGTCTTCCGGAGCTAGGATTACAGCTCAACTCAAGTGTCACCTTTAAAGTATTTTGTTTATTCATTCTGATGCTTTATTTGTTTTTCTTTTGAACATCTTTACATCTGCAAAATAACTGTAAGTGCTGTGTCAAAATGAATTACCCACAGGCAAATACCGTGTTCACCTTTACTCACGGTGTTTATTTCCTTTGTTGAACTACTTCCTGTTCTTTCATCTGTTTTGCTTGATTTACTGGCTGCATCTTTCATTGGCCCCGACTTTCTGTACATTTACTAAGGAAACATTTTATAATCCAAACATTGACCCAAACGACTGCTTCAGGGGCTCTTTAATATGAGGTAGCTCAGCTTAGCTGGGCTGTTCCCTGTCAGTGGGTTACAGGAAAGAGTTTGTAAGGTCCCCATGGGGAAACTGAGGCATTTTCCAGCTACTCCTTTGTTGGATATTCTCTTGTGTCATTACTTTGTTCTAATGAATTCTCAGCATAAGTACATACATCTGAAACTATGAACACAGAATGCATTCCAAAGCTAAACATAAATTATTTTTGGACTTCCTATACTTTTCTTTCCATGATTTGTATGGTTAATGCAGTTGCTGGAACTGGGTGTTTTAAATCACGTTCAGAATGAAACATATAACCACAGGGAAAGAAGGAAGGAAAGGATTCTGTGACCGTACAAATTCTTTGGCTTTCCTTCAGAAGTATCCACCATGAGTCCTCCAGGTGTTTATTTTTTGTTGTCGTTCTTTTTTTTTTTTTAAAAAAATAATGTATTTAACTTTATTTTATGTGTGTTAGTAGGAAGGTGTCAGATCCCCTGGAACTGCTGCCATGTTGGTGCTGGGAATTGAACCCAGGTTCACTGGAAGAACAACCACTGCTCTTAAATGCTGAGCCATCTCTCCAGCCCCATCTATCTGCCTTTCTTTCTTTCTTTCTTTCTTTCTTTCTTTCTTTCTTTCTTTCTTTCTTCTTTCTTTCTTCTTCCTTCCTTCCTTCCTTCCTTCCTTCCTTCCTTCCTTTCTTTCTTTCTTTCTTTCTTTCTTTCTTTCTTTCCTTCTTTCTTCTTTCTTTCTATTTTGTTGCTGAGTCTCATGTATCTCATACTGGTCTTGAACTCTGTATCCTCCTGCCTATTTTTCCCAAATGCTGGAATTAATGACTTGTGCTACCATGTTTGACTTCATTTAATAAATTTAAATCAAATGAGAAATTGAGTTACTTTGTTAGCCTTTTTTTTTCTTATCAGCTAAAACAGAATTCGTTTCTAGTTGAGAATTTAGAAATCTAGAAAACCCTACTAATTGAGATTGAGGGTGTTTTTGTTGCTTCATTGAAAACACCAAATTCTACAATCGAACAGCCATTAACTATAAATACTGATGACCTTGAATTTAAAAGGAACATTGGTGTTGGGGTGGAAAGGATTATGCTTTCTTGGGATTTTATAATTTGTTTGTAGATTAATGTTTTTACTACTGTTTTGTTTTTGTTTTTTATTCTTGTTGAGTTTAAAGTGTCAACCAAAGCGTAATGTAGCTTTCTTAGGAGGTTAGGAATGGGGCTTGCGGAAGAAGTAAATAGGATCTATAGATACAGATTTAATATCTTTTGTCAAAAATGTTTGAGAGTGGGCTGGAGAGATGGCTCAGTGGTTAAGAGCATTGCCTGCTTTTCCAAAGGTCCTGAGTTCAATTCCCAGCAACCACATGGTGGCTCACAACCATCTGTAAAGAGGTCTGGCGCCCTCTTCTGGCCTTCAGGCATACAGACAGAATATTGTATACATAATAAATAAATATTTAAAAAAATGTTTGAGAGTAATAGAACATGGTTGTATATGCCTATGTTCTCACTACTTATGAGACTAAGGAATGATAATTACAGGTTCAAAACCAGCCTGGGCTATATAGTGGGAACTCTGTCTCAAAAACAGCAACATAGAAACAGAAATGCTTGGGACCAGAAGTTTCAGATTTTGAAATATTTGTGTATGTAGTATGATGTCTTTGAGCTACGACTCAAGTCTAAATATGATGCTAATTGGTAGTTTATGTGGATTTTACATAGTACAGAGCACCATATTTTAGTACACCTCAGTTTGACTGCAACATATCAGAGGAGACCTGATGCGGGATTCCCCTGTCTGGACTCTTGTTGGAACTCAAAATGTTTCATAGTTTGAAACATTTTCCATGTAAAAGTTTTGGATCAGTAATAGTCAATGTGCAGGGCATTTCCTTAAAGCTTGAACTCAAGTAGATGAAATTCAGGCTGAGAAACATCTTTTATCTGAGATAGATGGGAGCTGAGATCTAGTTTAAAGTACAAGGGTTGTTTATTTTCTGTTTGGAAAGTTTGTTGTTTCTGGAGGAAACCTGTGCATGTAGCTGACCTAGGTTAGGGGATCCAGCCCAAGTGATGTGAGAAGGTATGTGGGGTGTTGGAGTCTATACATAGATACATGTAACAACAATTAATGAAAAAAGAGGCCATGAATTTGAAGAAGAGGGACGTGGAGTCAGTATGAAGAAGTTCCTACTGAAGGAACAAATTTTGGGAAATTTGAACATGAGAATGACAGCAATGGATTATGATATATTGATTAAACAAGTATTCCACTTACATACAAATACATAATGATTAAGTTAAATACTTTTAAAGAAAGAGTTCATTAGTACCAAAATATCACATCAGAAAATAATCACTGTTACAAACAGACATTCGGTTGTTGTGCCTCTTAGCAGAGGCCTAATCCCAGTATTTACAAAGTAGAGGTAGGAAGGTCAGGAGTTCAAGGTTATCTTCAGCCACGTAGTAAGTGTGAGACTAGCTTGAGCTAAGACCTTGTATCATAAAAAGTGAGAGATTGCCTACAAAACAATTATGATCTATAATCTTCAAAACTTTCAAGTTCATGAACCTCAAGAAAGGGCTAAAGAAGCCCATCACACAAGGGTACTCTTCTGTCAATTTTTGATAAGTTTATAGATTTTTAAACATTTTGGAGACAGTCTTTACCCCAGGCTTGCCTAGAAATCATGGCAACTGTGCCCCATCCTCCCAAATGTTGAAATTATGTGTACGAACCCGTTCATTTTTGTTATTTTCCCTAATTTTGGAACCCTCTAAAAGTTAGTTGAAAAACTACAAAAATAGGAAAGAATTAGCAATTCATGAAGAACAGAGCAAATACAGAAAAACACAGCTGTTAGAGAAAAGCCATAGCTGGGTATGTCTATAGCTCAGTCACAGCAAGTGTGAGGTTCTGAATCCCACCCCTGGCGTTACACCCCCTCCCCCCAAATACTGATGGAGTCGAAGATTGAATACCATATTTCCGGAAAGGGGGTGTATTCTAGAGGAACAGAACTGATAGAATGAATAATACAAATTAAAAGGGGATTTATTAGGTTGGCTTATGGGATAGAGTCTGGATAGTCTGACAATGGCTGTCTCACATCTGACAGGCTGAGACTCTGGTGTTTGCTCAACCCAGGAAGCTAAACTGGGTATCTCAGCCCTCCCAGTATGGCACTGAAGGTCTGGAGGACTCCTGGAGAGCTCCTGGTCTTTGGTCTGTGTTGGGTAGCTGAGGAAGATGGGTCCAGTATCAGCGAAGGAATGGAGCAGTTGCAGCATCAGAATAGATGAACTTGCCAGCCACAGTGAAGGCAAACAGGCAAAAAGCCAAGTTTCTTTCATCCACATCCTTATGTGGGCTGCTACCAGAAGGTGCCACCCACATTTAGGATGATCAAGAAAATTCCTCACAGAAATGCTCAGAGGCTTGCCTGTTAGTTGATTCCAGATCCGGATCAAATTGACACCCAAGATTAACGATGATTAACAATGCAATGACAGTGTGGTTTGTAAGTGGAATCATGGTTTAAGCCATCACCCTTGATGGTCGCTCTGGTATATATCCTTGTTTTTAAATTTCTTTTTAGATTTTTATACCTTATTTTATCTGTATCAGTGCTTTGTTTACATGTACCACATACGTGCTTGGTTCTCACACGGGTGAGAAAAAGGCATTGGCTCCCCTGAAACTGGAGCATTAGATGGCTGAGAACTACCATGTAGGCGCCGGAAACCTAGCTGGGGTCCTCTGCAAGCACAAGTGGGTTTAACCCCGTAGCCCTCTGTCCAGCCTCCACTGCTGTGTATTCTGTGTGTGTGCCTAGGGGCCTGTCTGCCGTTAATTAGATAGTAAGATGTTTATAATGCATAGCGTGGCGAGTGCTTTGAGAAATAATAAGCCTTGAAAGTGAAATAAGCCCTGAAGGTGGCAATTTTTACCATGCAGTTATGTGTACTTACTTACCACAATGAAAAAGAAAAATTTGTCGGGGGCCAATTGTTCATTGTGTTTGTCTTTCTACACAGGAGCCATGGATAACAGAGGCTTTCAGCAGGGGAGTTTTAGTAGCTTCCAGAGCAGCTCCAGCGATGAAGACTTGATGGACATCCCAGGGACTGCTATGGATTTCACCATGAGAGATGATGTACCTCCTTTAGATCGAGAAATAGAAGGTATCACTATTGCTAGTTTTGAAAATATTTGTAATTTGTATACAGTAGACACACAGCCTTGCAACTTGTAATACATTGTTGTTCCTTCCCAACGCCACTGACAGGATGTTGAAGTGTCTTGACCCGTAGACAAACTCCTTCTTGCTGTCCCTTTGCTTTTAGACCTCTGTCCTCCCTAGTCCTTGATATCACTGATATTTTCTCCGTCCTAGCAGGTTTTGCTTTTCCTTTGAGGATATCACATTAATGGGATTTAAACTGTGTTACTCTATGTGTGGAGGTATGGAGAGGGTGGGACATGCATGGACCATGGTCCGCATCTAGAGGACAGAGGAGAACGTAAGAAATCAGTTCTTTTCTTACACCGTGTAGGTTGTATGGCTAGAGCAAGTGCCCTTCCCCACGCGGTTATTTTACTAGCCCTCTGCCCTGTGTCTTTTGGAGATTGATTTTTTTTTTTTGGTGTTTCAATACAGGGTTTCTCTGTAGCTTTGGTGCCTGTCCTGGAACTAGCTTTTGTAGACCAGGCTGGCCTCAAACTCACAGAGATCCACCTGCCTCTGCCTCCCGAGTGCTGGGATTAAAGGCGTGCACCACCACCACCCGGCTGAGACTGATTTTTTTTTTTACTCAGCTCAGTGCCTTGGAGATTTACTGTTTCCTTGCTGAATAAATACCCAGGAGTGGGAGCCTTGAGTCATGGGGTAAATGTGTGTTTGACTTTAAAAGAAAGTGCCAAAACGCTGTTCAAAGTGCCTGTGAAATTTTGTGTCTTAGCTACCTCTATATGAGTGTTCTGTGTGTTCTGCATCTTTGGGAGCTCTTGCTGTTATCAATAATTTTTATTTTAACTTTCCTAACAGGTATGTACCATCATCTCATGATTTTACTTTTATTTCCTTCCTGTCTAATGAGGTTTGACATCCTCTCCTGTGCTTATTTGCCAGGCTCATCTGTCCTCTTTCGTGAAGTAGGTGCTCAAATATTACCCACTTTTTATAATCGTATTTTTCATTAACAGGAAATCATCTGGAAAGTTAAGTACTATCTCACTGGTTGTTTGGTTAGCTATTTACAATATCATTTCTGTGGCTGTGTACAGTGCCATGGCACGGTTGTGCTGTAACCAAGCTTCTATGGATACACATTTTAGTTATTCTCCTCTTTGGCTATTACATGTTGTGCTGCAGTGAGCCATTATGTAGTGTCTCTCTGTGTGTGTCTTAGTTACTCATCTGTTGCTATGACAAAACGCCGTGATTAATGCAACTTACCAAAGAACTGTTGAATTGGCCTACAGTTTCAGAAAGTTGGAGTCCATGATGGTGGAGAAAAAGACATGGTATTGGCAACAGCTGCGGGCTCTCATCTTGATCCACAAGTAAGAGGCAGAGAGAGACAGAGACAGACACAGAGAAAGACAAACTCAGTGAGAAATAGAGACACACAAAAAGAGGTGCACAGAGACAGACAGGGAATTGGGAGTGGTTTTGAAACCTTGAAGCCCACCTCCTGTGACACACCTCCTCCAACAAGGCCACATGGCCTAATCCTTCCAGTAAACCCCACAAATTGGGGCCAAGCATTCAAACACATGAGTCTGTGGGGGCCATTCTTATGCAAACCACCAGTGCATATGTGTATGTGTTAAGCATATGAGAGCACTTTTATAGCATGTCTGTATGAGAATGTTTTTCTTCCACCAAATTGGCTTAGAATACCATAGTTTTTATCTTTACATTTTGATCAGCTGAATAATTTCTATTATTACTTTTTCTTTTTTTCTTCTATTTTTTTGAGACAGGGTCTCAATATGCTGCTCTGGTTGGGGTGGAATTTACTACGTACACCAGGTTGACCTTGAACTCACAGAGATCTGCCTTCTGAGTGAATTCAAGGCGTTCACCACCACCTCTGGCATCTATTATCTCAAATTTCAGGGTTTTTTGTTTTCTTTCTTTTTTCTTTTGTTTGTTTTTGTTTTTCAAGACAGGGTTTCTCTGTGTACCTGTGGCTGTCCTGGAACTCCTCTGTGGTCCAGGCTGGCCTTGAACTCACAGAGATCCACCCGCCTCTGCCTCTCAAATTTCAGTTTTAACTAATAAATTTGAACATAGTTTTTTGTATTTACTGAACAATTCGTCTTATTTTCCTGAAGGTTTCCTCTTCACAGGTTTTTGTTTCTCTAATGAACTAATTATCTTTTTTATTTGAGTCCTTCAGGTATTACTATTTTTTTGTGTGATGTTACTTAAATATATTTTTTCATTTCTGTCTTCTTTCTTTTCCTTCCCTCCTTCTCTCCCTTCCCCTTCTTTCCTTCTTACTGTTTGAGACAGAGTCTCACTCTTTAGCCAAGGGAAGCCTGGAACTTTCTGTGTAACGCATGCTGACCTCTAACTTGTGGCAATCATCTTGCCACGGCCTACCCAGTATTTATCACACCCGTGAGCAGCTGTGTCCAACTGCTTTGTCTTTTTAACTCCTTTATTTTGCAGGTTTGCCTTTAATTTATGATATAGCTAAGACTGACCTTGAATTAGTGACCTTCCTGCTTTTGTATCTCCAGTGCTAGGGTTATAATAGGTGTGTGCCGTCATAGCCACCCTATTTTTTTTTAATCTGCAAGAATTGTTTTATTAGTCTTTTCTGTTGACATCTATGTTTCTCATTGTACTTAGAAGGAACCAAGGCCTATGAGTATGATGCTAACCATGACAACATAGTGAGATCCTATCTTAAAGAAACTCTGTATTATTTTTATTGTATGATTATTTGTGCTATAATCCTGTGAGTGCTATATCTCTTACAAGAAGAATCATTTTATGTCTATGTGTCTGTGTAAAGGATTAGATTTCACAAAAATAGGTACATTTGGGCAGGTAGTATGTGATATCATTTCTGCAGAGACTTGAACAAATGCCCACTTGCCCCAGATAGGGAGCCCATGATAGCTGCCACCAAAGTCTAACTTGGTGGACCAATGAGTTGTGTTGGTTTACAGTGAGTACGGGGTCGCTTACAGGAGTAGAGTGAGTCAGTGACAACTGTGGCACTAAAGCCTCCCCCAAGGTGGGTCCGCTTACGAAAACTGGAGCTCACTGCAAACTTGCAGACAGCTCAACGGATTGGGAGTGGCCTTTTCGGCAGCTCAGTTGGTCTGAGCTTCTTTCAGGCAGCTTGGCTGGCCTCAACCTCTTCTTGGCAACTGGACCACCTTTCCCCTCTTCTAGGTGACTTGACTGGTCTTTGCTTCTTCTGAGTGACTTGCCTGGTCCCGCCTCTTCTAGGTGGTTTGAGTGTCTTCTGTTTCTTCTGCCAAGGCAGTTTGGCTGGTCTGACCCTCTTCTAGGTAGATCAGTTTGTCTGAGAGTATCTCTAAGAGTCCCTACACCTGCTTTGTGCTTGGGGAGGGAGAGCCCTAGTATGTCTGGTCAGTTTTGGGGACATCCTCGAATCTCTTGAGTTGTTTACTTCCTGAGTAAAGGAGCTTCCCTGCAGGATAGAATGTTTCTCCTCCCTTTAGAACAGTGGTCTTCAATGTGTGGGTTGACCCTTTCACAGGGGTCACAGATCAGATACCATGCATATCAGATATTTACATTATGGTTCATAACAACAGCAAAATTGCAGTTATGAAGTAGCAATGAAAACATTTTATGGTTGGGGTCAGCACGACATGAAGAACTGTACTTAAATGGTCGCAGCATTAGGAAGGTTGAGAACCACTGCTTTAGAACATGCTGTTGCTTCACTTCCCCATAAGTCTCCTATGTCTTAACAAACTTCCCTCCAAAGTGGAAAGTTTTAATCTTGGAAGGAAAACTGCTACACAACAGCAGATCTTGAGTAATTAATTAATTGGTAGGAAGAAAAAAGTTCCAAGCAGAAAGACTACTTTTGAAGAAGTATCAACAGGCGTACTGTACAGAGAGATGGCAAGATAGAGAGGAGCCAGAATAGGTAAGTCACATCCTTGGGTGATGTGTTGCTAATTTTTATTGCCATAATCTGGATTATTGACACAATCTAGAGCCACTTGGGAAGGGAAAACCTCGAGTGAAGAATTGCCTGATCAGATGGCCTGTGACCATGCTTGTGAAAAATTCTCTTGATTAATGATTGATGGGAGAGAGCCTATCCCACTGTGGGTGGCACTTTTCTAATATAAGAAAGCTAGCTTAAAATAAGAAGGAGAACCCAAAGAAAAACATATAGGCATCCTCCTGAATATTAACCTTCATCAGGCGATGAAAGGAGACAGAGACAGAGACCCACATTGGAGCACCGGACTACAACCCCAAGGTCCAAATCAGGAGCAGAAGGAGAGAGAGCACAAGCAAGGAACTCAAGACTGCGAGGGGTGCACCCACACACTGAGACAATGGGGATGTTCTATCGGGAACTCACCAAGGCCAGCTGGCCTGGGTCTGAAAAAGCCTGGGATAAAACCGGACTCGCTGAACATAGTGGACAATGAGGACTACTGAGAACTCAAGAACAATGGCAATGGGTTTTCGATCCTACTGCACATATTGGCTTTGTGGGAGCCTAGGCAGTTTGGATGCTCACCTTACTAGACCTGGATGGAGGTGGGTGGTCCTTGGACTTCCCACAGGGCAGGGAACCCTGATTGCTCTTTGGGCTGACGAGGGAGGGGGACTTGATTGGGAGAGGGGGGGATATGGGAGGAGGCAGAAATCTTTAATAAATAAATAAAGAAAAGAAAAAAATAAATAAAATAGGTGATAGGATAGCAAAAACAAACAAACAAACAAAAAAAAAGAAAGCTAGCTTAGAGAGAGGAGTAGAGGGAAGAGGCCAGAAGAGGGCATTGGATTCCCTGGAACTCGAGTTATGTATATGGTTAAGAGCCACCATGTGGGTGCCAGGAATTGAACCTGGATCTTCTGCAAGAACAAGTGTTCCTCTTTCTTTTAGATTTATTAATTATATATACAGTGTTTTGCCTGCATGGTCACCTTCACATCAGATGAGGGCACCAGATCCCATTACAGATGGTTGTGAACCACCATGTGGGCACTGGGAATTGAACTCAGGTCCTCTGGAAGAGCAGCCTGTGCTCTTAACCACCGAGCCATCTCTCCAGCCCCAGAACAAGTATTCTTAACCACTGAGCCATCTCTACAGACAGAGGTAGAGTTTTTAAAAATGTATTATTTTGTTTTATTTTGTTAATAAAGAGTCTCAAATAGTCAAAAGCTGGTCTTGAGCTCACCTTGTAGCTGAGGCATGTGCCAAGATGCCTGGCATTTTAAAGCCATTTCAATCCTCAGTTCACTAATAGAATCCACAGATATAGAACGTGTGGATGTAGAAATCCCATATAATACCTATTACATAGATAATTACCCATTATGATAGGTAATGGGATAGATGAAAGTAAACCAAATAGTAGATCTTAAGTGGAGAATGACAATCTGTCTGCTTGTTGCACCTAGGGCCTCACACGTGCTGAACAAACATGCTACCACCAGGCTTCAGGCCACCCCCCCTTTTAGTTTTTATTTTTAGGGAGTAATATATGCCTGTAGTCCTACCACTCTGGAGGCTACAAGGCAGGAAGGTCAAGAGTTCAAGGTCAGCCTTGGAATTACACTTTAGTTAGTCAGATGGGCATAGAGATCCTCCTAACTGTGATCCCAGCATTTGGGAAGTTGAGCCAGGAGGATCACCAGTTCAGTGTCAGAATGAGCTACACAGGAAGACCCTGTTTCAAAATACCAAGAACAGCACAATAAATACAAAATAAAATACATCAAGGATAGAGGAATGGCATAATGGTTACACGCACTTGCTGCTCTTGCAGAGGATCTGGGTTCGGTTCTCAGCACCAGTGTGTAGGCTCCCAACCATCTGTAACGGCAGTTCCAGAGATTCTGATGCCCTCTATGGCCTTTGTTGGCATCAGACATATATGCAGGCTAAAGACCCATACACATGGAAAGATAATACCCCAAAACACTTCTAAGGAATGAGAGGAAAGGACCCTGAGGACATGCCTCAGTAGGAGTGAACATAGCAATATGAAAAAGGGTTTCAAGCATGGTGATGCATGTCTGTAATCCCACACTCCAGAGCCAGAGACAGGAGGATTACCACAAATTTAAGGCTAGCCTAGTTTACATAGTGAGTTCTAGGTCCACGAATGAGACCCTGTCTAAAATAACCAATGTCCCTTCCTCCAAAAAGGATAATGTAGAGTTTTTTTAAAAAAAGAAGCAGTCCTCCACCACTTTTCAGTAGACTCTTAGAAGTATTATTTCTTGTAGTTTATTAAGATATGTCCAAAAGGCTTCTTTATATGAGCCACATGCAGAAATTAGTTCACTTATCTATATTCTTTAGCAATGCATTTTTCATGCTTTGCTTTTGAAGTTTTCTTTCCTTATTTAATGTCTTCAAACAGGTTTTCCTAGTGAAATAATAAAAGAAAAGGCCAGAAAATCATTGAAATATGGTGCGTAAAATACTATATTTTAGTTGTGAGCCTAGCCTTTAATGGCTGAGCCATCCCTCCAGGCCAAAATACTATATTTTATACTAGGAATGATAACATGTACTTAAAAGAAGTTAAGTTCTGTGGAACTTACAAAGTTAAAGTGGTTCTTGTTTTCTAGATGGCTGTATCGGAATTGATTTGTGAAGAATGGATAAATCAGTTATACATGGCAAAGCTAAATGTATCTGAGATATAGTCTGTAAATTAGAAAAAAGTAAGCACGCATGAGGAGGGAAGGAGAAAGTGAGTTTGAATTACAGGCGAACATGCAGAGCTGTTCTCACCTTCCTGGGCAAGGCCAGCACTGCGCTCGTGTGTGCTTTCGTTCATTTATCCACCCGTCAGTCTTTATGGAGTGCTCGCCCACGTAGGACCCTCGCACTGCACTGTCTGATAATCCCACTGAATCATAGAAACCGAGTCTGCCTTCTGGAGTTCTAAGCCTCCCAGGATGGGGTATGTGGGTGGAGGGTGGCAGTTGGAGCCGTAGTGGGCACAGCAGGTATTAGGCAGGATATCTAGCTCGCAGTCTAGATGGCTGTGTACACTTTATGATCTTATCTTGTAGCCAGACTGCCAACAAATGATTTAAAAGCAGAGGAATGATATGATCAGATTTGAGTTTTGGAAAATTGACAGTGCAGAGGACAAATTGGGGGCAAATATGGGGATGGTAAAAACTTTACTGCCTTCAAATTCTGGGCAAAAGATCAGAAGGCTTGAATAAAGACATAAGGAACCAAGAGGAAGGGATAGTGGGTTCCAAGGAGACTGTGTGAGGGAAATTATAAAGAACATTGAGGTACTAGGGACAAACTCAGGGGTAACTTCAAAGCGTAGACTGGTTATGGAGTAGACTCTGTTCTCCCATGCCACCTACTGAGTCTCACTGTACCTTTCGAATGTGTCAGAGCAGGAAATAATAATCATAATAAGTAGATGTGATGGAATGAGAATCATAACAAGACTTGAAACCCGCCGAGTAGACTATAAAGCAGTTCTGTTAAAATGTGAAGGATTCATGGTTGCCCTTCAAGGAGAAATGTAACAAACCTTGGACTCTAGCTCCTGATGAGAGCCCCCATCATCACCTCAGAATCAGGGCCCAGAATCCCAGCACTCGAGGCAGACAGGAGAAGAGTGGATTCTAGCTTAGCCTATGCTTCATGGGAAGACTGTCCGATAAAGCAACCCTCAGCTAGGCTTCTCCCCAAGCCGTCTGCCATGAGCAAACGTGTGGGATTCTCCTATACACTTAGCTTGAGAAAATGGGTAGCTCTTGCAGCTTTGGGGAGCCAGGGGTGGGGGGAGGCCTGAATTAAAACTACCATAGGGCCACAAACCACATCAGCTTTAAATAAGAATAAACAACTGTTGTTTTGGTTTGGTAGTTTTCCTACAGGGTCGCACGTTGTAGCCCAGCTAACCTAGTACTTAGTATGTGGTGTAGGCAGCCCTCAAACTCAGGGCAGCCCCCTTACCTTATCTTCCCAAGTGCTGCATTATAGGTAGAAGCTGCCAAGCTAGGTGCGTAAAACGATATTCTCAGGCCTAAAGCTTCCTTTTCTTTACTTCATAGGAAAATGGGCAGATTTCAGAATTCATATCTGTTAACGTTTCACCCATATAAACTTTATTCAAGTTTGTATTTGCTTCAGCTTTACTTAGTGTGACTTCATGTCTCATCCAGATTATCGTATTACAGAGAGGCATCTTGTCTCCTTAGGCTCCTCTTAGTTGTGATGTATGCTCGTGTTTCTGATGTTCCCAGAGACTTTAGCAGTGAGAGGCCTTAAGTCCCGCCTCCTTGAGAGTGCTGGACTTGGGCGTTTTGTCTACTCTCTCCCCAACATGTATCTTTCTATCATTTGTATTGTTTTATATTTTGGGTTCTATTCTACTCCACTTAATTTTGTTGCCTAAATTGTTCCAGTTTTGTCATCGTGTTGACAGTGTTCCCTGCCATTGTGGGTTTGTTTTTAGTACTCTCTCATTTTTTTGATGCTAATCTGCTCTGTTATTACTTTGCTGTTCTAGTACCAAGGCAGGAAATGTATGTTAGCCATTTCTCAAGAGTCCTACTTTCCTTTCCCTCTCGAGCTGATTTAGAAATGAAGATTGGGCACTAGCTATGCCCGTTTCTACAAAGACAGTACTATTTTTTGAGACAGGATTTTATGTATGCTGGCATCATACTCGCTGTGTAGCTGCAGATGGCCTTGATCTACTGATCCTCCTTCTAAAAACTGAGATTATAGGAATGTGCTACTGTACCTAGCATTCTGCCAAGGTCAACTGAATGCATAATGTGTCTGCTGCCATAAAATAAATGTGTGTGTGCGCACGCGTCGTCATCTTTATCTACATTAAGCTGAGCATGAGATCATACTGATTGATGTCTCTGTTTTTTTTTTTAAATCCATTACCACCTGGATCATTTTAGCTTTCCTCTTTTGCTTGCCTTCTACTCTGACAGTGAGAAAGCCACCCCGCATTATCTGTTATTTACTACTGACTCTTCTTTTCCAGCATGCATGCGTAGTGCTTTCAGACTTGTTAACAAGGACCCACCGTGATGAGCAACTGTAAGAGCTAGTAGGTCTATGCAGCGGCCCTTTTGTCTTTGCCCATAGAGGTTGTGTTCATTTCTCCAATTACTTAGGGTGGAATCTTCCTCCCTTACCCCACCGGTGATGCTTTTTTTATAAACTTGTGATACAAATAGGTTCTCTTGTTACTCACTTCATTCCATCCTGGGGTCCTCAAGCATTGAAATGATTCTTAGAAATTGTGCATAGTAAGCTGCATACATAATCCTGTGAGCTGAAAGCACGCACACTGGTATTTCCTCACTATTATGCTGCCATGGAGAATCCTTTCACTGCCTAAAACCCTGTATTTAAAGAAAAAGAAGCAAAAAGGTTCACTAGAGCTGGCAAGATATCTCAGTGGATAAGGGTGCTTGTTCCACAGCTTGAAGATTTGAGTTTCATTTCCAAGTCACATGTGGTAGAGAGAGAAAGACCCAGTGTTCCTTTGACAGCTATATGTACACAAAACACATAAATACACACAATAAAAAATAAAAAATTCTTTAAATGTGGATAGCTCAGTCCTTTCTTTTAAAGGACAATAATCCATTCTCTACATAAATCCCTTTATAAAATCAGTTCAGCTACTAATAAACATCTTGATTGCTTCCAGTTTTTTTTTTTTGCAGTAGGGAAGAAGGCACTGTGGATATCTCTGTGTAGATGCTTTCTTTTGTGGGAGTGGGGAGAGAAGGGCTTATTTTAGTCATACTTCTATGTAACAGTTTATCACCAAAAACAGCAAGAGCAGGAACTTAATTAGGGACAGACCCTGGAGGAAGGGGCGGATGCAAGAAGAATACTCTGTGAACGAGCACTGGCTTGTTCTTCCTGGCTTGCTCCGTCTACTTTCTTATAGAACCCAGGACCAGCATCCCAGGGGTACCACCAACAATGGACTGGATCCTCCCTATCAATTACGAATTAAGAAAATGTCCTACAGGCCTGCTTATAGCTCCATCATTTTTTTAATAATACAATAAAATATAATAAGATAAAGCAAAAAATAACACATTAAAATTGTACAAGATAAACAAACTGAGAAAAGAGCCCAAGAGAAGGCATAAAAAACAGACCCACTATTCCACACACTCAGGAATCCCATAAAAACACGCCAGTGGAAACCATAACATATACACAGAGGACCTGATGCAGGCCCATACAGGCCCTGTGCATGCTGCCGCTTCAGTCTCTGAGTTCATATGAGCTTTGCTCATGTTTATTTCGAGGGCCTTGTTTTCTTGACATCTTCCATCCCCTCTGGCTCTTAAAAACTCTTTTTGCCTCCTTTTCCACAGGGGTCTCTGAGTTCTAAGGGGAGGGAGTTTATAAAGATATCCTATTTACTGGGCGGTGGTGGCGCATGCCTTTAATCACAGCACTTGGGAGGCAGAGGCAGGTGGATCTCTGTGAGTTCGAGACCAGCGTGGTCTACAGAGCTAGTTCCAGGACAGGCTCCAAAGCCACAGAGAAACCCTGTCTCGAAAAACCAAAAAAAAAAAAAAAGAGATCCTATTTAAGACTGTTTCGAGGTCTCCCACTCTCCACATGATGTGTGGCTCTGGGTCTCTGTATTTGCTCCCATCTGCTGCAGGAGGAAGCTTCTCTGACCATGGCCGAGTAAGGCACTGATGTGTGAGTGCAGCAGAATGCCATGAGGAGTTTTTTGATCAGTAGTATTCGGTTTTACCCTACATCTCTATCTAGTCTCAGGTTATTATTGGTCACCTAATCAGTGTCAGTATGGCTTGCATCTTGTGGCGTGGGCCTTCAGCCAAACCAGATTTTGGTTGGTGACTCCCACAAGTTTGTTCCACCACTGCCCAAGCGTATCTTGCAGATAGGACCCCATGGGAGATCAAAGGTTTTGTGGTTGGGTTGGTATTTGTTTGTCTTTTGATCGTGCGCAGAATGTACTGAAGACATTGGAACATGGGGCGAAGGCTCTGTGTAGGCATCAGCTCGACTTCTCCATCTTCAATGCGTTATGTAGGTGTTGTCTTCAGCAATGGGAACTTGCTGTCATTTTCCTGGAG
The DNA here is from genome assembly GCF_037038515.1 of Microtus pennsylvanicus. Lineage (NCBI taxonomy): Eukaryota > Metazoa > Chordata > Mammalia > Rodentia > Cricetidae > Microtus > Microtus pennsylvanicus. The sequence goes on along the minus strand of NC_134601.1, from coordinate 132,442,794 downwards.
CACAGTCTATTGTCTTGACAGCAGCCTGGATTGTTTGAAGATTTGTCTGGGACCCACTTTTGCCAACAACTTAATTAGATGTAACCCAATACTAAACCTAGAAGCTTCATTTGGTGAGGAGAAATGGCCAGTTGGGACTCAATCTTCCTAGTTATTTGGCAATTTCATTTAGATTATCTTTATATATATATTTAGGACACGTCTACTGTATTAGGTTTCAAAACTACCCTTCAAATGTACCTTAATTTTAGCTGTTTCTCCCCATATTACTTCTCTAGTCTTCCTGTTCCCCCTTCCCACTTGATTTTCCCATTCCAGCCCACCATAAATCCATAATTTTTTATTCTGTTTTCCTTTCCTAATAATATCTATCTCCCTTAGTCCCATACTCTATACCTAATCTCTGGTTTTATGGATTGTAGATTGGGTGTCATTGATTTAACAGCTATTCTCCACATATAAGTGAAAACATACTATATTTGTCTTTCTGGCTCTGTGACACCTCAGCCAGAATAATTTTCTACTTCCATCCATTTGCCTGCAAGTTTTATGATAATCTTGTTTGTTTTTTTTTTTTTCGAGACAGGGTTTCTCTGTAGCTTTGGAGCCTGTCTTGGAACTAGCTCTTGTAGACCAGGCTGGCCTCGAACTCACAGAGATCCGAGTGCTGGGATTAAAGGCATGCGCCGCCACCGCCTGGCTCCACGTTTTCTTTATCCATTCTACTGTTGAGGGCCGTCTAGGTTGTTTCAATCTCTGGCTACTATAAATAGACAAGAAATGAACACAGTTGAGCCGGTGTCCCTGAGGTGGGATGAAGCATCCTTTGGATATGTGTCCATGAGTAGTATAGCTAGATTTTGAGCTAGATTGATTACCATTTTCCTGAAAAGCCACCACACTGCTTTCCAGAGTGGCTGTGTGTGTTTTCACTCTCACCAGCAATATCCTGGTCATCATGACCTATTACTTGTGTTAATTGTTCTTAGCCATTCTGACAGGTATAGAATCTCAAAGTTGTTTTGATTTGCATTTCCCTGATGGCTATGGATGTTGACTATTTCTTTAAGTCTTTCTCAGCCATTTGAGATTCTTGTGTTGTAAATTCTCTGTTTAAATCTATACCCCATTTTTAAATTGGATTTTTTGATATCTAGTTTCTTGAGTTCTTCATATATTTGGATATTAGTCTCCTATTGGATATGAAATTGGTTAAAAAAATATGTTGACTTTTCTGTAGGCTGCCGTTTTATCCTATTGACAGTGTACTTTGCCTTACAGAAGCTTTTCGGTTTCATGAGGTCCACTTATTGATTGTTGATCTTAGCTCCAGTGCTATCAGTGTTCTGTTCAGGAAGTTGTCTTGTGTGCCATTGAGTTCAAGGCTATTTCTCACTTTCTCTTCTATTAAGTTCAGTGTATCTGGATTTATGTTGCTGTCTTTGATCCACTTGGACTTGAGTTTTGTGCAGAGTGAGAAGTGTGGTTTTTGCGTTCTTCTACACGCAGCCATCTAGTTTGACGAGCACCATTAGTTGAAGATGCTATCTGTTTTTCCAGGGTGTATTTCTGCTTCTTTATCAAAAAAATCAGGTCTTTGTAGGTGTAAGGATATGTCTGGGTCTTCAATTTGATTCCATTGATCAAGATGTCTGTTTTTGTACCAATTCCATGCTGTTTTTATTAATATAATTTTGTATTTCAACTTGAAATCTGGAATGGTGACACCTAGATATTCTGGTTTTGTGAGGTTTGTTTCCATATGAAGTTGAAAATTGTACTTTCAAGATTTTTGAAAAAAAAAATGTGTTGGAATTTTGACAGGAACTGCATTAAATTTGCTGATTGCTTTTAGTAGGATACTCTGGCATCTGTGTCTCTTAGAGTCCATAGCACATCTGACCTTCTGGCTGTTAGAGTCTCCACTGATCAGTCAGGTGAAATTCTAGTAGGTCTGTTTTTCTATGTTGCTTGGTCTTTTTCCCTTGCAACTTTTAATATTCTTTCTTTGTTCTGTATGTTTAGTGTATTGATTAAGGGCTAAGGGAACTTTTCTGGTCCAGTCTATTTGGTGTTCTATGTGCTTCTTATACTTTGATAGGCATCTCCTTCTTTAGGTTAGAGAAATTTTCTTCTGTGATTTTGTTGAAAATGTTTTCTGGTTGTTTTGAAGTGTATTTCTTCTTCCTCTATGCCTATTATTCTTAGGCTTGGTCTTTTCATAGTGTCCCAGATTTTTTGGATGCTTTGTTCCAGGAGTTTTTAGATTTAACATTTTCTTTTACCAAGGTATCCACTTCTTCTATTGTGTCTGCAATGCCTCAGATTGTCTCATCTATCCTTGTATTCTGTTCTTGAAGATTGCCTCCGTGGTTCCTGTCCTAGTTCTTAAATTTTTCATTTTCAGAATTCCTTTAGTTTGGGTTTTCTTTGTTGGTTCTATTTGTGCTTTCAGGTCTTGAGTGGTTTTACTCATTTCCTTCCATTCTATGTGTTTTCATAGGTTTCTTTAGGGGATTTATTCATTTCCTTTAACTGTGTCCATTTCTTTAAGGGCTTTATTGCTTTCCTCTTTAAAGACCTCTACCATATTCATAAAGTCTGTTTTAGGTCTTTTTCTTATATTCCAGCATAGCTTTGTTATGGTTGCTGGGCTCTAGTGGAGACATACTGTCTTGGCTGTTATTGATTGTGTTTTATGCTGGAGTCTAGGCTTCTGGGATTTTGAAGATTGTAATTCTAGGTGCTGATATTTGTCTTGTCTTTGTTGGGTGGGTATTTTGTTTTTGGGTTTCTGGTTCTGTTAGAGGGTTGTGTCTGTGTATTGTCTGCAGGAAAATCTTCTGGTGCCCTGATAGTTGTGGATCCTCAGGGTTCTGGGTGAAGTGTGGTTCTGGGTATTGAGACCTGAGCCTTATGAGTGGGGATAGGCTACAGAGGTAGGGGATCTTCACAAAGAGGAGAAAGGCAGAGTCTTCCACCAGGGTCTTCTTAGTCCCCTGGGAATGGGGGGAGAGAGTGAGGCTGTTCCACAGCAAGTCTGCTCCAGAGCTGGGGCTGAGGGAGAGGGGAAGCTGCAGTTAGCCTGCTACTTGCTTCCCGGTTTGGAGTGGCCTGTGGGTTCCCAGGGACTGTCTGCTGGAGTTGGAGACTGGGACAGAGGAATGAGTTGGGGAATGGAAGTTTGAAGGGAAAGAACTGTGTGGGTCACTGGAGATGGGTGAAAGATGGGTAGGGAGGCTGCAGAGCGGGAGATGAGACTTGGGGATTAATTTGGAGCAGAGGGAGAGGTGAAGATCTACAATTAGACAACCTGCTTCTCTGTCCAGTCTGCTCTCTCTCTCTCTCTCTCTCTCTCTCTCTCTCTCTCTCTCTCTCTCTCTCTCTCTCTCTCTCTTTCTCTCTCTCTCTCTCTCTGTGTGTGTGTGTGTGTGTGTGTCTGCTGGAGTTGGGGGAGGGAGGCAATGAGGACATAGAAATAGGTGGGAGGAGGGAGGGAAATAGCAGTGGGAGTCACTAGAGATTTGATTGGAAGAGACTGCTGCAGGTACAGCAGAGCTGGGGTGAGGCTGGGAGCTTGGATCTGGAGGAACAGACGGAGAGGTGAAGATCTGCCGTCAGCCCACAGCTTCCCTGGCCGGAGGAGCCTGTGGTTTAGCTGGGAATGGATGCTGGTACTGGGGGCTGGGATTAAGCAATGGTTTGTGGAGAGGGAGGTTAGGAGCAGAAGATCTGAGGAATCCACAGAAGATGGGGGCTGGGCTAAAGGGACTCTTGAGCAGGTGTTCTGCTGCGGGAGCTGAGGAAGAGGCTGGGGGTTTGGGTTTGGAAGGACAGAATGCGAGCTGAAGGCCTGCCTTATCCTACCTGCTTCCTTGCTAGAGTGCACTGTTGAGATTTTTCCTTGCAGTTTTTTTTTACTTTTTATTGTTTTATGCCATTTTAATTGTTGATTGTTTTACACGCTCACACATACACACACCTAATGTATAATTCCATAATTTCATTGTGTTAGGATTTATGGCGAAGTAGCTGGGCATTAATTAAGTCATATTTATTATTTGGGGTAACTAGGCTTCTTGGGTCAAATTCCTATAGTGACTTTTGTTTTCTTCTCGATTCTGAGTTTGCCTTCACCTAGCTGCCTTAGAAATGATGTGTCTTGCAACTCTTTCACCTATAATTTACTCTTAGGGTACCAGAGCCCTGTAGGTGTAGGTGCTAAAGTATGAGGGATCAGACGTATTGCAATCAAGGCTAATTCTTAGTGTTTTCCTGGGACTGGGTCTTGTGGCTGTGACCTTCACTAGCTCTCAGAGTTGTTCGCCTGCCTTCTCTCTGCCCTTTAGCCTTCACTATTTACTTCCTTGAAGCCCTGGCCCTGCAGTTCGCCTGTTCCCCTCAGGGGGATTTGGAAATCGAGATGGGGGCTGGAATGGGAGGAATGCCCTTCCCCCAACCAGGAATAAGGCTCAGCTGAAGTATTTTCCCTCGGAGCACATTGTTGGTTGTGAAGAAATCTCTGGGTATATTTCACAAGGATTCCTCATCCTCTCCCCTAGTCGACGTCAGGACATTTTTCTAGGATCTTCAGTGTGAGAGTCTGGTGAGGTTTCTGGAAGTAGAGCTTTTGGTGTAGGACTCCGGAGCTGTCCGTACAGCTCCGGCGGTTCATTTGCATTGCCATTTGAGCGTTCCCACCTGTCGGTGGTGGTGGTGTTCCTATGGCTCTAACCCGCTTTACTCCAGGTAAGCAGATCTCAGCTGGGAGTCTTTGGCTAAGCCGTCCCTTCAGACTTGGGGGTGGCGGTTTCTTCTGCAGCCTCAATTCTCTGATGGGTCTAGAAAAAGAATCTAGTCGTTCTCAGCCCCGTATTGCCAAGCCTTTTCTTATTCTGAGGGTAAGAATAGGAATTTCTAAACTGTTTACTTGGAAAAACTGAATTGGAAAGTTCCATATTTATTGTTATTTTATTAAATTTAGGTTTTTTTAAGACCAGGTCTCACTCTATAGCTGAGGTTAGCCACAGATTCACTATGTATATCTTAGTCTGCTTTGGAACTCATGGAGCCCTCGTGCCTTAATCTCTGGGGTACTTGAAATATAGGAACAAGACATTACTCCTAGCTATTTTTTTTTCAGTCCAAGGGATTGAAGTTGAACCTTTAGCATGCTGGGCAGACAGACCCTCTACCCTCCATTAGCCTCCGGCCTCCCATGTATTTACACACAGCGAATTTATTGCTAGTACCTTACCTTGTTCAATTTCTGTCAAACGGTAAAGGAAAGGGGTTTGTAATTTGTAAAGGGGCATGGACGGTATATTTCTGGGGCAGAAATCAAGTAGGTTCTCCAAATGTATACCCTGTTACCATGTAGCCATTTAACCATATGCTCGAAATGCTGCCCAGACTAGGGTGTTCTAATGGTCATCAGTGAGCTTTTCCAGAGATTGGTAGTGTTAATTTACATATTTGCCAGAGGAATACCTTCAGATAACTATGCAATCAAAATACTATTTTGAATTTTTGAAAGATCAGGTCCTCTCAAGTAATTCTCAGTATAGTGTGAATGATCAAACTAAAACGTGGCTAAAATAATAGAACGTGAAGCTTTAAGGCACCTAAAATTAAAATTGTAAGAGGCAGAGGCAGTGGATAACCGCAGTGCAACAGTGTGTCTTGGACAGAGCAGGAAAGCTGCATATGTGAACTCACAGTGGTTATGACAACATACACAAGACCTAGGCAGACAAAATCCCAGCGTGGAGCCGAGAGCCGGGCCTAAAATCTCACCCTTATTCATGGGGGCCTTATCAACTGTCAGCTGCCAGAAGATGGACAGTTTTCTCTAAGAATATAGCCCCCGGTAAGCTGACCACGCTCCAGCAGAAAAACCACACATCCAAGGACATTTGAGCAGCACAAGGGACGGTATACTGGGGCTCTGTCGATGTTGGGAAGAAAGGGAAGGGAGAAACGATACAGTTATCGTCTTAAAAAATAAAAGGATACAAAATTGGGGGTGGTGAATATGATTAAAACATGTAGGAAACTCTTAAGGAACAAATTTATGTGCGTGTGTGTTTGTGTGTATGTGTGTTATAAAAATAATATAAATACCTGCTTTTTTCAGAGATGGCAGATCTGTAAAAGCCATCAAGATTAATGCACTTGCCAAGGTTATAAGGCTAATGCTGTGTGGAGCTACAATTACAGTTTATACCTTCTCAGTGCTGGTCCCTCCATCACAAAGGCCTTATCATTGACTAAGCCACCTTCCTGTGAAGGCTGTACTTCAAGAAGCTATCTCCTGATCTGTGTGTAAATACTCCTCTGCTTTCCTTCTCTATGCCCTGTCTCTATTCTTCTGTGTTTCCAGTTTTCTTTGGTTTTTTTTTTTTGCTTGTTTGTTTGAGACAGGGTTTTTCTGTGTAGCCCTGGCTATCATGGAATTCATTCTGTAGACCAGGCTGGCCTTGAAATCAGAGATCCCTCTGCTTCCACCTCCTGGACAGGATTAAAGGTATGTGCCACCACTGCCTGACTCCTAGCTTTCTTTTTAAAACCACTCATGTGGGCTCTGGAGAAATAGCTAGTTGTAGATAGAGCACTTGCCTAGTGTGTTCAAGGCCCTGTTTTTCATTCCCAGAACTTAAAATACATAAATTAATATGATATATAATCAATGAAAATAAAAATTTTTCAGTATCATGCGGAAGTTTCCCTCTTCTTACTCCAGATCTAGCTGCTAGCAGGGGTTAAACATGACCCTCCTCAGTTCAGTTATTTCAGTCTCTAGTCATTCCCATAGACTGATTGTCTCCGTCTCTCTGATTTTTAAGACAGGGTCTTAAACCTAAATTTGTGGCAGTCCTCCTGCCTCAGTCTCCCAAGTGCTGGGATTCCAGGTATGCACCATCATTCCCGACTCTCTATTTCTCAACTCTCCCTGTGGCAATAGGGGCCAAATGCAGGGCTCTGAGCACCCCAGGCACTCACCCACATCCCTAGGCCAGACGTGGAATCTAAAAAGAAACGCGCACTCTCATTTTTCTGAGACAAGGTATTTTGTGTAGCCTAGGCTAGCCTTAAATTCATGATAATCCTCCTGCATCAGTCTTCCAAGTGCTGGGACTGAGGGCCAGAGGTGTGACACTGAGACCCATGACCTACTTAGGACTTTCAGATGAGTTTATTTGTATAGCATATCTGAGGAACATTTGTGTCTCAGAGCACATGAGTCCCATAGGACTGGACACTTTCATCCTTCCAGATTTGTACTGTTCTAGACAGTACCGCAGTAACCTATATACTGCTATGCACAAGTAGAGCTGGCTTTAAGGTTTTCAGATGAGTTATATATGTGACTTTTTGTCTTGTTTTGTTTGCTTATGTTTTGTTTTTTAGGTAGGGCCTCATGTAGCCCAGGCTGGCATGAAACTTGCTATATAGCCTAGGCTGGCCTTAAACTCCTTATCCTTCTGCTGCTTTCTCTTAAATGCTAGGATGGCAGGAGAATGCCTCCGTGATCAGCTTTTTGTGTCTGTTTTTGTGGTACTTGGGATTGGACCCAGGGTCTTGTATATACTCGCTTAAGTGCTCTGACACTGACTGGTATCCCCAGCTATGGTGTTTAAGACTCATTTTTCTAGACATGATGTCACCACATTCTATCTGTGGCTCTAGGAAGGGTCTCCTGACTGGGATTCTCTCTCTTGAGGTTTTTTTTTCCCATCATAGAATTTGTTAGCAATCTCTTATCCCTGCCTTTTTTATTTTTTGAATATTGATAGGGTCAACCAAGTATAGACTTAGTTACCAGTTATTAGGCAGAGTCATAGTACCCAGAGGAGAAGCACATAGTTTGTAGTATATATTTCAGGGCAATTTCTCCTTATTCATTACTTTACCTGTCCTTATGTCAGCCCCATGAATGTGTACCTTTGGTAATGAAGGAATAGAGAACCAGTAGAGGAACAGGGTGCTGTTTGTAATAGGCCTAGAGAAGCGGGCCTGCAATTTCAAGCACCTCGAGGATGCTGATGCAGGGCTATTGCACATTCAAGAGCTGCTGGTGCTAACGAAAGGGGTTTAGAGTCACCCTAGACAACTTAGTAAGATATGGCCTCAAAATAAGTAAAAGCAGGGCTCCCTGGTAAACAGCTTCATGTGTGATGTCTAAGATAGTAGTCACGCACTTTCCTTCCCAGTTGTGTGGCATTCCAGTGAGCAGAAACATGAAGATAGCAAATCCTTGTGTTGTTGTCCTAGCTTGGGCAATTAGCACCCTGGCTCTACTGTTGGTAAAGCCATGTTGGGTCAGGAACTCTTGGATTGGAGCAGATATTAGGAGCAGTAGATACAGAAGATGCGGCCCCTGCCACATGCCGAAGGCTGTGGGGAGCATGGCTGTGTCTGGCAGAGACAAAGAATGAGGGAGTAGGTGCCAGCATTGATAGTCACACTTGTCTCCAAGCTTCCCCATCCCTTTCTGTGCTTTACATTCCCATTTTCTTCTCATACGTCTCAAAGACCCTTTTAATGGTATATATAGGAAATGTGTCACCGTTTCATTATCCGGTGCCCCTCACTCTTGGTACTGTCTGCATTTCTTCAGAGTTAGGGTCAAGTTTTTCTTCTTCCTTGTCTTCCCTGTGTCTTAAATACTTGTCCGTTGTAAACTGTGCTGCGACTAAACCAAAGCTGAGATTCCTAAGTGAAGTGATTACAGGGGTCAAGTCAAATCAAAATCAGGCAGATTGTGTTTCAGACTCTGCATTGGTATGCTGTCTAAAGACCCCGCTGCTGGACTGTGGGGAAGCTCAGGAGTTTCCAAGGGAAAAGTTGCCATTTAGAGGTATAGTAGTGTTTTAGTATTTAACAACCCAGATGGCGTATAGATGCACAGCAACAGAAAAATCGCCCTGAATAAATATTTCAGGGTCTATATAAGTATTTCAGAGTACTATGTATTTAGAGGATTGTGTGTTCTCTTCAGGGTTTAGATGTGAGGCCCAGTTGGCAGACACATGCTCTTTGGTCACTGCATTTGGGTGAAGTGGGAAAACAAAACACATTGTAGATACAAAGGTTCCACACATGTTGGCTGGGTATGAGGGTTTTGCCTGTAATGCGTTCTCAAGTGCGTAGCTGAAGTGCAGTGTGAAAGAGCATACATATGCTGTTGGGAGATCCTGTGTGGAAGAACAGGGGAAGGATGGAAAAGGGAAAGTAGGTATGGAAATGAGAAGTGGCCCCAAATAGGTTCCTCAGTTTCACTGTTGAATGCAAGTCCTTTAAATGGCCACAGGTGAGTATTTTGTGCGAGGCGTCATGCTGGATTTGTATTTGTGGATAGAGTTAGACCTTTTAAAAAATATAACATCCCCAGAACCCCAAAACCTTTTTAAAAGGAGCATTTCCAAGTTCTTTGATACATACTAATAACCTAGTCCCCTTCTTTGAGTACTTGTTTGGTATTGGAACAAGTGACCCTCCACAGCTTGTGATGTTCCTAAAACAATCCTTCAAGGTCTACAATGAGGTAGGTTTCTTTCTCTCCTTTCTTGTGTTTTTGTTAGTGTTTAACTAGTTCACTTAATCAGTTACTATTCAGCCTCCTGGTAAATTCTAATGGCTTTTTGGTTAGGGATCGGAGTAAACATCAATTCCCAAATTAGAATATCTATTCTTGCATTTAAGGGGTTTTCTAGTTTTAAACATAAGATGGTTGTGTGTGTAGGGGGTGGGGAGCCTAGGGAAAGTCCTTCTAGACCAAAAATGATGATGGTGATTTCAATTTGTCAGGCAGTGTGTTTCTTGAGACCCACTCCCTGCATTCACTCCTCAGTATAATTGCAGAAAGAGAAGGCTCTTTCAGGCTTGACTCCCTTTTCCCTGACGGGCTTACTGTATGTTTTCTCCAGACTTAGGCAATGGCAATCAGTCTTTGAGGGATTTCCTTTTATCATTTAACTAGACTTTAACTTAAATCACTCCTTTCTGTATGACATTCACCATGCCATCAAAGCTCAAGATAAATTTTACTGGTTTTTCATTCCTTTGAGGCAAAAATCTAGACTTACCTAACTAACTTGGAATGTATACTGTAATTTTACTCTGCTTCCTTGTCAGTGTATGTAGACGCTAGATTAACTCACAACACACTTTTTAAGAAGGCATTTGCATTCTGTTGCTAGTTGCCCCTGCTGCCCTTTTTGACCACTAAGTTTTATGAGTTGACTTGTGTCGTGGATTAAAAGCTCTAGGCAGCGTGGCATGAGCAGCAGGTCCAGATACTTGGTGAAGGAGTGCAAGCTACTTAACCCAGCTCCTTGAGGGAGCCTCAGAGTGGCAGCACCATTGTCATTGTCACAGCCGCTGCCATTTCCTATTCTAGAGGTTACGGTGGGTAGTTTTGAGTCACTTGTGCACGCTTGCCCTAAATGCTCCCTGAAAGGTCATCACTGCTGAAAGTTTTCAAAACATCACAGGAGGAGTCACAACTTTGAAGCGACCAAATGACCTGGCTAGATCCGGGCTCCACAGAGGTAACTCTGCTTGGCTCTAAATATTTACTTTATTGTGTGTTTCTATCATATGATGTCTAAGAATTGGTAGGCATTTTATGTTATTACCTACTTCCAGTTGCTCTCCACTGAGCAGTCTGAATAATGAACATATGTTAGAGATTACAGACCTGGCAGAGATGGGAGTAGAGGCAAGAAAAGAAGTTCTCAGACCCTCAGCATGTCTGCTGGACCTGCTGACTCATTTCTTAATCTAAACCGTAGCTGAACCTCAGTTTAGCCTGAGAGCTACACCATGCCTACTAAGCCTCTAGTACTCAAAAGAAACCTTTACTTGGACTAGAAAAAATTCCCACTGGAGAAGTGCTGGCTATGCCTTTGTAAAACCTGTGAGCTTCGTGAAAAACTGTTAATTAAAAGTTGGTAACTTGGGTCCAACTATGAAAACTATATCAAAATATAAACTACCTAAGTGCCCAAAATATACTATTTTTGCTAACTTAGCTGCTATGCTCTGTCTGCTAAGATGTGAAAGTCTTTAAAAACGCAAGTCCTGTTTGATAATGTGGGTGATTGTCAGTGGTCTGCAGATACTATACATAAATTATGATTAATAAAGATTAACTCGCAGGAGGCCTTTCAGGCTGGGCATATAGTTTCCTTTTGGTCTGATCAACTAAACATTTAGTTAGGTAAGAGGATCACACCAGGCTTCCAAATGATTGTTGCTTTTGTGCAGTGTTTTAACTCATTGCCACTCCATTCTGTTCATTAATGCTATATTAGTTCATCAGGATGTAATTATGATGAACTAAAAGAGTATAAACCTCATTCAGTGCCTTACACTTCATAAAGTTTTGTTGTATTAACGTTTCAGGATGTACTGGGCCTTAGGAGCCGAAGAGATTAATAACATTTCCAAGCCCTACATGAAGGGCCTGATTATTGGAGCACACTGTAACTGGGTTAATGTTAAACAGTGGCTGTCCTGCTGATTCACTTAGGGACCTGGGAGATGACAGTTTTATTCTACTTTACTGGGCTGGCCTTACTGCACAATTAATTAAGACCTGCTTAAAAATAGCCTTCAGAATAGGGCCAGAGAAGGGGAAGCCTTTAAAATAATGGAAATGTAGTAGTGAATTTATTGCCAGGGCTGCAGTAGCTACTCAACCAGGTTGGATTTATGAATATTACAGGCTAAGTTGCTTTTTTGAGAACACTACTGAGACCCCTTACCCTTCCTTCTCTACTTGCCTGCCTGCCTGCCTGCCTGCCTGCCTGCCTCCCTCCCTCCCTCCCTCCCTCCCTCCCTCCCTCCCTCCCTCTCTTTCTCCCTTCCCTTCAACAAGAACTTGTCATGTAGCTCAGGCTGTCCTCAACTTTGCAGCAATCTTGCTGGGTGGTGGTGGTGGCGCACGCCATTAATCCCAGCACTCGGAAGGCAGAGACAGGTGAATCTTAGTGATTTCAAAGGCCAGCCTTGTATACAGTGCTAATTCTAAGACAGCTAGGACTGTTACACAGAGAAACCCTGTTTCGAACCCCCCCCCACACCTCATATTGAAGCAATCCTCCTTGCCCAACTTCCTGAGTATCAGAATTGCAGTTCCCTGTATCCGTGCATTCTTTTCAATACTGAGGATTGAATCCAAGGCCTCTGGGCAAGTGGTCCACCCACTACTATGTATCTACATCCTCTATATATTCTTGGTTGTTTTAGAGTTTCCAAATGGTTAAGTGATACCAAAGAATGGACTGGGGCTGGGGTGTCAGACAGTCATCAGAGTGCTTACCTAGCATGGATGAAGCCCTGGGTTTAATCCTAAGTGCAAAACAAAATTGGGGGTAGACCATATGTCTGCAATCCCAGCATGCTATAATTTTGGTACTCAGGAAGTAGAATCTTCAGGAAGATTAGAAGTCAAGATATTCTTAGCTACATAGGGAGTTTGAGGTCCAGCCTGGGTCACATGAAGCCTGTATTTTAAAGAATGGCTTTTGTTGTAATTTGATGGGCAATTTATAGTTTTATTGCATTTTTTTAAAATTGTGGTACTAAGGATTTAACCAGGGCCTCGGGCATGCCAAACGTGTATTACTTCAGAACCACACTTCTAACCCCAAACGACTCTGTGTATTTATGTAAGTACGTATGCACACTCATGGAGGGGCTGTTTACCTATGTGCGTCCACGCACGCACGCGTGCACACACACACACATACACACACACACTCGCACACAGAAGTCAGAAGAAGACTATCAAGTACCCTCCTCTGTTGCTCTTTGCTTTGTTCACATTGAGAGTGGGTTTTACTTAATGTGAAGTTTGTTTCAGGTAGGCTGGCTGGACAGTATCTTCTGGGATCCACTTGCCCCCCCCCCCGTGCTAAATCATGCACAGCCACATTTAGCTTTTTACATCAACGCTGGGGATCTAAAATCAGGCCCTCGTGCTTGTGAAGCATGCCCTTTTACCCACTGAGTTATCGCCTCATAATTCCAAAACAATGGTTTTTTTTTTTTTTTTTTGGTTTTTCGAGACAGGGTTTCTCTGTGGTTTTGGAGCCTGTCCTGGAACTAGCTCTGTAGACCAGGCTGGTCTTGAACTCACAGAGATCCGCCTGCCTCTGCCTCCCGAGTGCTGGGATTAAAGGCATGTGCCACCACCGCCCGGCAACAATGTTATTTTTGAAACAGGATCTTGCTACGTTGTCCTAGCCTACCCAGAATCATAAGTTCAAGTGATCCTTCTGCGTCAGCCTCACGAAGTAATTGGGACTTCAGGTGTGTGCCACTGCACCTGTCCTCTTGTTTTCTTTAATTATACCATGCATATAAAGATGATGCACAATACGTATGTGTGCACTTTAAAGAATAACTGAAAGATGAACATGTCACCAGATCAAGGAAAACGGCCAGCGTTTCAGAAGCCTTACCATGTTACATGTTCTTCACAGACTACAGCTCTCTCTCTCTCTCTCTCTCTCTCTCTCTCTCTCTCTCTCTCTCTCTCTCTCTCTCTCGTAGATCCTTCCTTTATTTTTGTCATTTTCTTCCTTCTACTTGTAATGCGATCATTTGTATCCTAAAATTCAGGCTTGCCTGTGATTGGGTTCAGGAATAGAGTCATGTTTATTAGGTGCTCTTTTATGTCTGGAGTCTCTCAGCATGTGTTTGTGGGATTTTATGCATGTTATTACTGTGAGTTTTAATTCATTTTTATTTTATTTATTTTGACTTTTTGAGGCAGGGGCTTGCTACATCACCCAAGGCTGATTGCAAAGTCGCTAGCCTCCTAAGTGCTAGAATTACAAGCATATGTCACCAAGCCCACGTTAGTGGCGCATTAAAAGAAGGCTCCTCTGTATTTGCCTTTGTCCCCTTTTAAATTCGGATCCTAGTAATTATAAAGTTTCTGGACATGTCTACTTTGATGTCTGGCTCTCTCTGCTAAATGAGTTATGGAGTGTGAAACTCGTCTGGACTTGAATCTTCTGAGGCTCCCACCTATCAGTTTGATGGCATTTGTTTAGACGAGGCTGCATCTTTAAGGCTTCTGCACTAGGTTAGAAAATCTTCCTTTCTCCAAGGCCGGTCCAAGGGTCTGGTCATGTGATCTCAGCTGTGACATCACACTCTGACCAACCAGGAGCACTGGTGGCTCTTTAGGTGGCGTTTGTTGCTGTGAAAAAGCAGAGAAAGCAGCAAGTGCCCTTGTAAAGCGTCCCAGCGCGGGCCTCCTGTACAAGCGCCTCATCCTAAATGAGCAAATGCAGGCTGCCAAGGGAGTTTTTTCCTTGAGGCAGAAAGAAAGAAAACTGTGATCCAAGGTAAGCAGCCTGAGCCCAGCCCCGGACTGAAGCGTGCTCCGGGAGCAGGGCATCTGGAGAATTGCAAGCAGCCTGTAGTAGGATTCTAATCACTGCCTGCCCTGTGCTAGGGGCCTGATCATTGCGTGTCTAGCAGGAGACAAACGACAAAGGAGGATGCGGTGGTGCTCATGTTACCTAGTGATGTAATAGGATTCTCTCTTTCCTGCCAGGACGCTGTTGCAGATCTTCATTTTGCCTTAAAGCTGGGGGTGGTGGAGGAGCTCATTTGATATATAATGTAACATTAGACTGCTATCTGATGCTTCTCAGAATCTTTCACAAAATCCTGCCTCTTCTTTTTTCCTTCCTGAAAAGAGAACTCTGAAACTAGAGCAAATTCAATGGAAGCATTAACCCGCTCTGAGGAGCCAGTTTCTGGTTGTTTGGTGCCCAGCATTCGTGTCAGCGTTTAACTTGAGAGTGGAAACAGCTTGGTTCAGCTCCCTTCTTCCCACAGACTTTCTTTTCTTTCTGCCCCTGTTTCCGAGCTGGCTTTCCCCCGCCAAGCTCTCAAACGTAGCAGCTTTCATCTTTTATCAGTGTAACACTGACTGATAGGAAATGCTGGGTAGTGATTCAGCAGACATCCATTTTCTAGCCAGGTACAAGTGAAGATAGGAAAAGGACTTTGGTTGGAGGTTTTAAGATTAACTTGTTCACCTCCTCCACGCCGCTTCAGGGACCCACCCACCTGCAGATGATTAGGACTCGGATGAGCTTTTCCTTTCGAATCTGTGACTTGCTTGTAAGAAGCGTGCTGAATTAGGACTTGTACAAATCGGTAAACCAGGTTCAGTTTATCTCGTTCATTCAAACTTACGCCACGAGAATACTAAAATCGTCTAGCTGAGTTGGGCAAGGGGATGTTGGAGAAAGAGTCAGCTGAAGCTAACTTGGGCATTTATTGAAGAGGGTTCATTACCAAATAGTCTGGATGAAGTCTTGTCCCTGCCAAGATTGGTGCTGCAAATGTGAGATTTGGCTGTGTGAGTTAAATGATGGAATCGCTCTGCTTTCTCCCTGCATGCATTTATATAGCTTTCTCAATGCTGTTTTTACATGTCTAGTTTACTAGCAAAATATTGTTCCATCAGATGATGTTGCCAAAATATTTTGAACAAGTTTATAAGCAATACTTACCATGTGTCAGTACAACTGCTTAGTTTAAATATTCCCTCAGCCTTGCCATTTGTTGAATGCATTTTGGTTCATCTGATGTTTACTGACTATCGCATGTGCTATGACAGTACAAAGAGCAGGAAATGGTGACACATTCTTAGGAGTCGGGGGGGGGGGGGCTGAGATGAGCACAAGTTCTAGGCCTGCCTGGGGAACCTAGTGAGACTTGACTCAAACGGAAAAAAAGACGTGGTGGAGAAGGCTGTTATGAATTCAGTATAGTGTAACTGTTGAAGATTGGCTAGTCTAGAAAAGGAAGAGAAAGCATATGCATACACAAATAGCTGTAATGGAAAAACTAAATGCCAAGCCGACCAAGAACCACAATTAGTGCATGCACTCGGATGTTGCTTAGTTGAAAGATTAAGGGACGGTTCATTGCTAAGCTAAGCATTGTTATCCAAATCTCTCCTTGTAAATATTTGACTTTCCAACACACTGTGAAAGAGTTTCTACCAGCCCATTCTGTTGGAGATCAAAGCATCGACTGAAGGAAAGTTTGCACGTTCCAGTCACCTTAACTCTTGAAGAGGCCAGCATTCTTCCGTTCAAGTCTTCACCCAGGCAAAGGCTACCTCGTCGGATTGAGTTACTGCCTTACAGAGTATGAGGTGGCTCTGATGGGGTACATTTGCAAAGACCTCGGAGCCCTTTATCTCCCTTCCATGAACTGAAATACCTAAACTGATCCAAGCTCCTTTCTTTCCTTTGTTCTGTAGATACTTTCTCCATTACACAGCAGCTTCTGTCATTTCTCTCTTTATACTATCACCGTCCTGGTCCCTGTCCACTCATGATGTCTTTAGCTGTTTCTTATTTGAGCCTAAACCACAGAAACTATGAACGTGATTGTGTTCCCTCATTTCCACTCCTAAATTCTAGTCATCGGATAGTTGATGAGGGCTTTAAAAATTTTGACTCTCTGATGTACTAATGTCTGTTTGCTATTTAATACAGGAAACAAGTCATACAATGGTGGTGGAATAGGCTCTTCAAATAGGATCATGGACTTCTTGGAGGAGCCAATCCCTGGTGTAGGGACCTATGATGATTTCAACACAATTGATTGGGTGAGAGAGAAGTCTCGAGACCGAGATAGGCACCGAGAGGTAAGGCAGTGCTGGCACGTGAGTAATCTTAGGAAACATGGGGGAAGAAAGGTAAAGAGCTAAATTTGTTCTTTGCTCTCCTTTTTTTCAGCCCCAGAGCTGGTGTGAATCTCTTCTATTGACAACACAGGGTTTCTTTCATTTTTCGTTTTTATTTTTTGAGATAAGTCTTCTGTAGGTTAGGCTGGTCTGGAACTCGCTATGTAGTCTACACTAACAAACTCCTGAATACCCTTTTGCCTCCCTCATACTGAATTAACAGATGAGAGCCACCATGCCTGGCTTCATTTTGTAATATATTTCTGTTTTTTTGTTTGTTTGTTTGCTTACACAGAGACACGGTTTCTCTGTGTAACAACTCTGACTGTCCTGGAACTAGCTCTGTAGACCAGGCTGGCCTCAAACTCCCAGAGATCCACCTGCCTCTGCCTCCTGAGTGCTGGGATTAAAGGCATGCACTACCACCACCTGCTATATTTCTGTTTTTAAAGACCTTTTATATATAATTTTCATTCTTGGTTTTAAATCTGTGTCTAATGATTTTTTTCCTATAGAATGTTGTTAAAAGAGACATTCATGAAATGGGTACGCATGCCTCTGTGTAGGTGAAAACAAATGTTCCAGACCTTCTCCTCCCATCTCAGCTCCCTTTATGGTTTATCTCTTAAAGCAGGGTCTCTAAAACCAAGGAAAGTAAATGGGCTTTTTTCAAAGGAATAAAAAACCAAATTACCCCAACCTTACAGAGTATTGAAGAATATGGGTTCAGCTTTATAAGATTATAGCTCTTGTAAAACCATAAAACCAAAGTAACATTATGCATCCAGCACCAATAAAACCATAAGACTGATCAAATTCATATCCAAGACATTAATTTGATGTTTTAGGTATTTAGGGCTATGGTGTAGATTGTGTAAGCTTGACAAAAGAATTTCCTCACCTCTTTTTCCAAAGTACTGAGCTATTTTCTCAGAGCTCTGCCAAGGTCCTTTGATTCTTTTATTCTTATTATTATTTGTTTGTTATCTTATTGAGACTTTATTCAGACTAGTCTGGAACTCACTGGGCAGGCAATCTAAACTGCCTAGAACTCTTAATCCTCCTGCTTCAACCTCCTGAGTACTGAGAGTACAGGCATGTGCCCAAGGGTCCTTTGCTATTTTTGTTTTTTCTTGAAATGAGACAGGGACTTGCTGTACAGTCCGGGCTCGTCACGAGCTTACAGAGCTCTTACTCCCATAATCCTAAGTGCTGGAATTATAGGTGTTTCCTGCCGTGCCCAGAACCTTTGCTTTGAACCTGTCCTATACTAGTCAAATTTAGGCAATAAACTATTTCTAGTTTATGTGGGGACAACAGTGGAGAACTTAACTCAGCAACAGTGAAAATGTTGATGCCCAGCTCCTGCCCATGCACTCTCAGCAGGTGACCCTCTGGCAAGTCACTTCTTTGGGGCACACTCGTAGTTTCCCCCCCTAAGGTTCTGCTTGACTCCATATTTAAAATATATTAATACCATTTTCTGCTGAGTCCATGACTTCTTCCTGTCAGGGACAAATCTCTGTAAGAGGCAGAGATTAGAGTCAGACAGAGACTATTTTCAGGGTGTGTGTGTGTGTGTGTGTGTGTGTGTGTGTGTGTGTGTGTGTGTGTTTGATGATTTCCTCAAACCTAGGGTTTAACATGTATTCTCCCACTCACTAAGCTACACCCCAGCCCTATTTTTTTTTTCATTTTTAAGCCTTTCTCAGATTCTGCCACGTAGTCTGACAACTACATGAACCTCAGAGTCAGGTTGTCCCAGGTACAGGTTTTGAGAAATTCCAGTTTTTCAGGGAGGCAGTACTGGTGATGGAATGCAGGGCTTTGCAGTGCTAGGCAGTATTCTGTCAGCAAGGTATGACTTAAGCCCTCTTCACTTTTGATTTGGAAACAGGGTTTCACTGTTACCCAGTTTGGCCTTGAATTTACTTGCACATAGGCTTAGCCTAAGCCTCCCAACTTATTTCATTCAGTTTTCTTTCTTCCTTTTATTTCTTTTGTGTGTGTGTGAGGGGGCATGTTTCAAGACAGGGTTTCTCTGTGTAACAGCCCTGGCTGTCTTGGAATTTACTTTGTAGACTAGACTGGCCGTGAACTCACAGAGATCCACCTGGATCCACCTCCCAAGTGCTGGGATTAAAGGTGTGCTCCACCACACCAGGCTCAATTTTCTTTCTTCCTTTACTGTTTTTTAAATCTTGTAATTATTGTAGCTTCTCTCTCTCTCTCTCTCTCTCTCTCTCTCTCTCTCTCTCTCTCTCTCTCTCTCTCCCTCTCCCTCTCCCTCTCCCTCTCCCTCTCCCTCTTCTCCTCCCTCTGTGGGTGTGGGTGGGTGTGGGTGTGGGTGCGTGCGCGCGTGTACAGGCCAATGGGCTATCTTATTGGCCCTCAAAATACATTTTAAAGTTCCTTTTGAAGTTTATAATTTGTTATTGTTTGTGGTGTGGCTGTAGGTGAAGGTGGAATAAATCAACTTAGAGTATAATAAATAGTGGTACAAAGAAGGGGAAGTCCCAGTAACAACACTGGCAGAATAATGACTTTAAAGATACGGACATGGGCCAGTAAGTTGGTTAAGGGTACAAAAAGTACTTGTCAAGTCTGATGGTCTGAGTCTGATCTTTGGAACCCACATAATGGAAGGAGAGAACAGAATTCAGCAAGTTGTCCTCTGTCCTAAACACACACACACACACACACACACACACACACACATACACGATATAAAAAAAATTAAAGCTAAAGGGAAACAAAATAAAAATATGAAGAGTGTGGATTTAAGTTGAGCAAGACCTGAACAGCCAAACTTCGGGCTTATCATGACGCCCTCAGATGCAGTTGCTGGTTTCTGAACTTGAAGGAGACACATCACCAGTATCAATCAGTGCCTGTGATCCCTGTACTTTTGGAACTTGGTGCTACCCAGCTTTGGGAATTTCCTGACTGAACTGTAGCCGCACATAGTAAACTTCAAGTTGTCACTGAGATCAACCATTGTTTATTCTTTGCAAAACAATCAAGATATTTGCTGTGAATCAACGCTCCTTGAGACAGCTGTTATCCTGCAATGCACAAAACAGGCTGATTGTATTAAGAAATTAGTGGCTAAGTGGGGGTATATCTTAGACATTACAATAAATTGGTAGAATTCAGTAAATTGCAGTATTCTTGGTAAATTGGTTCAATTAAATAATTCTCAATTGTTATCTATTCCCAGATAATTTGTATTTTTCTGCTGAAGATTTTTTTAGATGGAGGGAAGATATATGTAGAGTATACTAATGTTATCTTATTTTTTTTTCCTAGATTACCAATAAAAGCAAAGAGTCCACATGGGCCTTAATTCACAGTGTGAGTGATGCATTTTCTGGCTGGTTGTTGATGCTCCTTATTGGGCTTTTATCAGGTATGGTAAACTACAGAAGTTTTTAAAATTAATCTCCCACTATGTTCTCCCATCGGAAATGAATTGCTGGCGAATCTTTTGAAAGTGCAACATCCCATGTGTAAATGAGCTCTAAGTAATGCCTGTATCTAAGAAGAAATACGTCTAAACACAGTTTGTGTGCCTAAGATGTCACGATCATTTTAAGGTGGAAGGCAGCTCTGGGAATAAGAGTAAAGACTAATATATGTGCCAGTCAGGTTTTCACCACTGAGCCCCTGCCTCAGCCCTTGTTCTTCTTAAAACAGGCTCTCCTAATTTAGCCCAGGCTGGTTTTGATCTCAATGTACAGTCCAGGCTGGAAGGAGCTGTGATCTGTTTCCTCACTCTCCTCAGTGCTGATATTACAGGCGAGAACTACCATACCCAGCTCTTAACCTGTCTCTTGAACTTTTATCTCCTCCCTCCTGGTGGCAGAGGAAGGCATGCTAAGATGTAGCTCCTAAGCTCAGGGACTCAGCACATTCTTTCCTGGTTTCAGAGGGGCGTTATGCTAGCAGATTCTCCTGTCAGCTCCACTGACTTTCTCTAGCCACTCCAAACACTATAGGTTGAATATCCTCAGTGGGTAAAGGCCACATGATGGGGGGAGAAAACCAGTTCTTACAAATTATCTTCCAACCCTCACTCAAATTATCCTCTGATCTTCACATGTACACCATGGCACCCCCTCCCCCGCACACACACACGGTGGGGCATGTGTACACTCACACTAAAAGAATGTAAAAAAAGTTTGAAGCCAGAGATATTTGAAATGTTACCATATTATATAATGAAATATTTGGAGAAAAGGGCCCAAATCTAAACACAAAATTTGCTTGTTTTATATATACATATATGCACTATATAATACATACATTAGATACGTATAAATATATGTATAAGCACTGTGTATACACACTCACACACACACTCACACACACGAGCATGTGCACATGCACACATACACACACACACAGCTTGAAGGGAGTTTTATATAAGTTCACTTGGATTTTCTATTAGTGTGAAAGAGTATCTCATCTGACTTGATGAGACCCAGGCTGGCCTCAGCATCACCCCTGTCTCAGCCTCCTAGGTCCGGATAGTAGGCTGTAGACAGTGCCCCCCTTTCCATCTCTATGTTGACTAAAGTCCTATCACATGAGGTCAGGTGTGCAATTTTCCTCATGCAGCATCATGTCAATGCTTAAAGAATTAAGAAATGTTTCAGGTTAGAGATGCTCACCTTATGTACAGTATATAAATGGAGACTTGCTCTGCAGATACCAGCTTACAGCAAGTTCCATTGCAAACTTCCCCTCCTATGCGGGAAACAGAAAGCCAGCAACACCGGGCAGAGAAAGCAAGAAATGTACTCTTGTAGCATTAAAGACAATGCCTAGGAAGATCTGGACTCTTGAGCAAAATAGGAGTTAAGTGGGAAAGCTAGAGAAGATGCTATAAGATTTCACTTTACAGAGTAGACTCTAGTTTCAGGAAGTCAAGATTAAAATCCCTACTCCACTGCTGATAGCTTTATGGCTATGGGCAAGTTTCTTAGCTCCTTGGAGACTTTGGTGTATTGGTCTGTAAAATGGAGATAGCACAGGCATCTGTATTGAATACTTTCTTTGAGGATTATATGAGATAAAATACTTGACATGATGCCTAGTTGCTGATGCTGTTCTTGTCATGAGGCGTGGAGAAAATGACTACCTCAAATATGAAGTGGTTCGTTCATTCTGAGTTTCTAAGAATTGCCTGGGATAAGGACGGGCAAGATGGCTTAGTGGGGGAGGTGCTTGCTCTACAAGCCCGACAAGCTTAGTTTGATCCCTGAAATCCAGGGCGGAAGGAGAGAGCCAACTTCCAAAAGTTGCCCTTTGGCCTCCATGTTTGAGTCTGCATGCACTTACGTGTGTACACACAAACAAATAATATATAAAATAAATTATTTCTTTTAAAAAGAATTGCCTACACTAAAAGGTTGGCAGCCTTTTCTTTTTCATTAAGGGGGTCAGATAATACTGTTTTAAGAGTCATGGGTTAAGTGATCTCTGGAGTGCCCGCTTCACCCTGCTGCTGTGGCACAAAAGCAGCTGTAGGCATAGGGAGAGAAATGAGTCTTGCTGCAGCTCGGACATCTTGCCTGGCAGACAGAACAGGTGAGAAAGATTTGGCTCTCACGTTGTAGCTTGCCAGCCCATGGTTGAGGGTGTTCAATTTTGCCTTCTGGCTCTTCCAGGAGAATAACACAGTTTGGAGCTGGTTAATAATAGATTGGGTAATCTATAAAGCCAACTATTGTAGCAAAGCAAAGGAAGGAGTATAGAGGAGGGAAGGTCATAAATCTAGTAATTAGGAACATATTAGTGTTCACAAAGAAACTTCAGATATATGTTGAGAGCCAGATTTCAAGTTTTGGTAGTCATTGGAAAGAAAGAAAGAACAAACCCTTGAAATGTTAATCTGTTCTTTGGGATAGGGAAGCTTAATAAAACTTGTAGCCAGAGAAGAAAGCGACATTTGTGAGCAGGGAGAGATGTGGAAGTAGAGGGGAAGCCAGGACTGAAGATGGGTGTGTAAAATATAAAGCACACATGCGAAAACACCGGGAGCATAGAGCAAAGTATGTAACTATAAGGTCTTGTTCATTTTGTGAACCCAGGCAGTAAATGCAATAAAAGTTGGAACAGAAATCTGGGGGCTACAGTAGCCAAAAATAGCTTTCAGAAAATGCTGGATTTGACTAGGGCATTCAAGTATGTGGTAACACTTTCTGCACGTACCAAAACATACACATAACATGGCCTTTTTCACCCAGCAGAATGTAGGCACAATGTTCTCAACGCTTTAATGTGTTTCTTGTCTTTAGGTGGTCAGTGGCTGTTTTTTTCCTCTCATACACATGAGGTGTTTTGTTTTTAAACATTGGAGACCCATAACAGAAGCAGTGTGTCTGAATGGGACAGTCTGGGAATTCAGGGGCTGTTTTATAACACTTTTATCATTCCTTTAAGGCGCAATATGGGCCATTTAGTTTCTCTCGTCCAGAATTTCTTCATTTAACTGACACATGACATCCAGAAGTAAAGTACTTTTACTGTCTTAGCTCTTCTGAGTTTACCAGTCATAGTACTTACTTTATTTTTTCATTGTTTTCTTTGATGGATGGCCTATATACACTCATTCCTTTTTACTGAGACCTTTGTAGTGTGTTCATACCCTAGGTTCAGTAGGCATCCAAAGTTTCTCGAGTTCCAGCCAACCTTTGCACACAATACTCTGTGCTGTTATAAACTTAATGTCCTTAGCGGACAGTATCTTCCTCCCGCTGTACAAGTTCTTTCTGTCTGTGGTGAAAAACCCTTCATCAACTTTGCTCCAGAGCCTTTACACATAAATATCATGGAAGATTCTTTAGTGTGTGCAATTTGTATTCACTCCAACTGATGTATATAGGGAGAACAACATAATTTTTTTGTTTTAGCTGTTGTTTTTGGTTTGAGATGGAGTCTCACTATTTATTTCTAGCTGGCATGCTAAGTAGACAAGGCTGGCCTTGAACTATCAGAGTGCTGGGATGAAAAACCTGTGGCTCCATGCCTAGCAAGTCACATAATGCTAAGCAAATAAATTACTCCCTTTATAGAGTGACATTCCTTAAGCACACCAAAGCAGTTCCTTCATTGTGTCAAGCAAGTTTCAAAACCAAACTCTTCTGTCTTCCCCAAGTGTTTTGCTTTTTCCCTAGCTCTTCCCAGTGTACATATTTCCCAGATTCTGGTGTTTATTTTTATTTTGTGTATCTGTTCGTGTCTGTGTGTGAGAATGCAGGTGCTCTTGGAGGCCAGAAGCATTTGTAGAACCGGAGTTAAAAACTGTTGTGAGCTATCCAATGTGGGTGCTGGGAATTGAACTCAGATCCTCTGCAAGAGTAGTATGTACTCTTAAGCATCTCTTCAGCCCAACACTGGTGTTAATGTATGTAAACAGAGACTGCTCGTTTGTTTCCCTACTGCCCAGACCCGAATAATCACACAAAGCTGTATTAATTACAACGCTGCTTGGCCAATCGCTTAGGCATATTGCTAGCTAGCTCTTATATCATAAATTAACCCATTTCTGTTAATCTGTGTGTCACCACAATGCTGTGGCTTACTGGTAAAGTTCTGGCAGGTGTCTTTCTCCTTCAGCAGCTACATAGTATCTCCTTGACTCTGCCTACTCTCTCTATATATCTCTGTTCAGATTTTCTACCTGGATTTACTCTGCTAAGCCATTGGCTGAAACAGCTTTATTCATTAACCAATAAAAACAACACATATACAAAAGGACATCCCACATCAAATGTAGAGATAGTAAGTGAAATATTAAGCACATCAACAATCAGAAAGAAGCTCCAGATGGAATAGGAATAGGGAAGTATATATTTACCTGTCATTTCAATTCCTTTCCTGTCACTTTGTCTGATAAAACTTGTTCTAATTACCAAAAATAGAATTTTAGAAGTGAGATTAAATTTGGCTTTTTCTTTTTTCCCCACTAAATCAGGCTCGTTAGCAGGCCTAATAGATATCTCTGCTCACTGGATGACAGACTTAAAAGAAGGGATATGCACTAAGGGATTCTGGTTTAACCAGGAACACTGTTGCTGGAAATCTGACCATGCCACCTTTGAGGAGAGAGACAAGTGCCCAGAATGGAATAGCTGGTCCCAGCTTATCATCAATACAGAACAGGTAATGTGTAATACTTATTTCTGTACCACTGAGTTTCGTCCTTATATTTATTTCATTTTTTTGTACTGTACTCCTGGAAATTATGAAATCTTCCCCTACATTCTTCATGGAAAAGAAAAGGAACAAGCTGTCTTCTTTTGTGGTTTAAGTGCTGCAGCCTTATTTCTATCTCTTCTGACATGTTGGAAGCATTTTCTGCTTATATTTAAAAGTTTGGTTTGTTTTAAAGAAGTCTTATATTTCGTTGGAAATTTCAGAGGCAAACAACAGGTAAGATGTAATTTCTAACAAGATTATGAAATGGCTTAAAATATGTTTATCATATAGAAAAACAAAGCAGTTTGTCCCTGAGTACTGAATTGGAACAATCAAAGGTATGATGTGTCTCATGTCCGAATAACGGAGATCTGGGAATCAAATCGTCCAGTCTCTTTTTCAGTTGTATTGGTGTTTTCATTATTGTCTCAGCAAATACTTCTCAACACATAATAGTTTTGTGTTTTAGCTCCTTTCCTATCTTTCAGTCCTTTGTTATATATTAGATCTCTCCCACTGAGAAAGCACACAAAACAGATGTGTTTTAGCTACCAGGCTCACCAGTAGAAACGGGTACCCCTTGAACTTTCTCCCTAGCTGTCCATTCTTTTGGTGAAGTAGAGATAAGACCAGACTATATGCCTGAACTCTTCAAATTTATCTTTCATCCGATTTCATGGAAGTAGAGTAGAGCAAAGGTCTCTAGAAGCTGAGAAGGGAAGGGTCAGAGAGAAGTTGTGTAATGAACAGCAAATAGAGAGGAGGAAGAAATTCTACAGTTCAAACATCAGCTTTACTGTAACTGTACTGTACAACAACTAATGATTAATTGAGGGCTGCATATTGGGCCCAAGGCCTGTGTGTGCTAGGTGAGTGCTCTAATAGTGAACCACATCCCTGCTTATATATTTTACCAAGTAACAGAGTAGAGGGGGTAAGAAGACTTCAAACATAAAGATATATGAAATATTTAAATAAGTAAATATGCTAATTATCCTAATTTAATCACTATATAGTATATATACATGTATCAAACTATCATACTATACCTTATAAACATGTATAACCATGGTAATCCAATCAAAAATTTTAAAATAATTTTATTATTCATTTTTTTCATGAAAAATTTTGAGGTAGCACACACACATTCATAGACACATACAAGTCAATTGAAAATGGATAATAAATTAGTAAAGTCAGAAATAAGAGATTTTTATATCCATATGTAACTATATACATTGGCTTGAGGAGCAAGGTTTTATGTGTATTGTACTGGCTAGTTTTATGTCAAGTTAATACAAGCCGGAGTCATCAGAGAGGAGGGAGCCTCAGTTGAGAAAATGGCTCCCTAAGATCCAGCTATAGGGCATTTTCTTAAGTAGTGATTGGGGTGTGATGGCCCAGCCCAAGATGGGTGGTATCATCTGTGGGCTGGTGGTCCTGGGTGGTATAAGGAAGCAGGCTGAGCAAACTGTGAGGAGCAAGCCAGTAAGCAGTTCCCCTCCAGGATCTCTACATCAGCTCCTGCCTCCAGCTTCCTGTCCTGTTTGACTTCCTGTCCTGACTTCCGTCAGTGATGAACAGTACCATTGAAGTGTCAGCCAAACAAACCCTTTCCTTTCAAATTTGCATTTTGGTCCTGGTGTTTCATCACAGCAATAGAAACCCTAGCTAAGACATGTATGTTTCTCAAATTGCAGTAGAGTTAAATTACTGGGGGAAAGGTACAAACCTTCCTAGAATACTGATTTTTTCCCTGAGGATTTGGAATATTTTTTAAATGTAAACAATGACTTTTTAATTCTTTTTAGATTTGTTTTAGGTGTATGAGTGTTTTGCCTGCATGGGTGTGTGTGTACCACATTTGTGCCAGTGCTCACTTAGGTCACAAGAGTGCTTTAGATCTTGGAACTGGAGTTACAGATGGTTGTGAGCCACGATGTAGGTACTGGGAATCAAACCTTGGTCCTCTGCAAGAGCATAAAGTGCTCTTAACCACTGAATCTTTCTACCTCTATAAACAATGATTTTAAAATGGAGTGTAAATTTTTCTTCATTTCCTTGTGTAATTCGAGATTAAACTCTAGGTCTTGCATATACTAAACAAATACTGTACAACTGAGTTACATCAACTGTATTTTAAATATTTTTATTATAAAAGCCAGGCATGGTGGCACACACTTGTAACCCCCAGAACTTGGAAAGTGCAGGCAGGCAGATCAGGAGTTCAGAGTCGTTCTTGGCTACATTTTTGAGTTGCCTGGGCTATATGAGACCTTGTCTCAATTTTTTAAAAAATTAAGATTACATTTAGTGTGTGTATGTGCATGTGTGTCCATCCATGCCTCAGCACATGGGTGGAGTTCAGAGGACAGCTTTAGGGAGTCAGTTCTTTCCTTCTACCATATAGATCCCAGGGATATAACCTATGTTGTAGTCTTGTTGGTTGGTAGATGCCTTTACTGGCTGAGTCTTAAAAACCATTACAGTTATTTTGAGCTGGGTATGGTAGCTCATGCCTATAATCCTAGTGTTTGGGAGTTAGTGGCAAGAGGGTCACTGCAAGCTCCAGACCAGCTTAGTCTTATACATTGAGTGCCAGGCTAGTTAGGGTACATAATAAGACCCTATCTCAAGAAAGCAATAAGTATATAAACAAACAGTTAACTCAATTAAAATTATTTTGAGATAGGATCTTGATGATTTGCCTTGCTAACCTCAAAATTTGTGATTTTCCTGGTTAGCTGTGAGGATTTTTATTTGCTTGAAATAAAGTTTCACTCTTTTGCCTAGTCTAGTCTAGAACTCCCAGGAATCCTATTTGATTTCCCAAATCCTGGTTAGAGGTTTGAGTTGTCATACCCTTCTCTGTATTTTATTTTATTTTATTTTGTTTTATTTTATTTTTTTTTAGGAAGAAACAACATTTCTGTTTTACCTCCATTCCTAAGTGCTTCTGTCTTCTAGTGTAATATTTCTATTTATGTATTAGAAAGACTGGGTTTTAAAAAGCCTTATAAAGCCTTACAACTTAGTGAGAGAGAGAGGGAGGGAAAAAGAGAGAGAGGCAGGGAGAGAGAGAGAGATATTGATTATGTGAAGGCACAGATATCGGGCGCTTAAAACAAATCTCACACTGGCTCAGAACAGAGAGATAGACATTTATTTGGGGGGGAAACTTACAAATCAGGATTCTCTGTTTGAACGGTGGATGGAGATGAGATCCAAACAATCCTAACGAGCAAAACGGGGGAACCAGGAGGGAGGAGAGAAGGGGCTGGACACGCTTTGGCATCTGGGTAAATAGTCTATGAAGCCACGCCCCAGTAGGTGGGTAAACCTTCCTGCAGCACCTCCCCTTTTGTTTAAATAAGAGAGTTCTAAACCTAATACAAAATTATATACAATAAGAACAAATACCCTATTCCAACTAGCTTAAGTCTTGTATAATAAATAACTTGGCCAAGTCATGAGAGGAAAGTAACTATACTTATCTAGTCTCCAACCCCATGGAACATCCGAGAAGGGAAATAATGTTACTTGAGTGAGTAAGAAGTGCAATCAAGCAACTTCCAAAATGTGCACCAAATGACAGAGACTACCTGGACAATCACTCAGAGTCTCATTTGCAACATTGAGGCAACCAACTTTGGCTAAGGTTTGACAGACTATTTTCCTTCCTTCCTTCCTTCCTTCCTTCCTTCCTTCCTTCCTTCCTTCCTTCCTTCCTTCCTTCCTTCCTTTTTTCTTTTTCTTTTTCTTTTTGGTTTTTCGAGACAGGGTTTCTCTGTAGCTTTAGAGCCTGTCCTGGAACTAGCTCTTGTAGACCAGGCTGGCCTCGAACTCACGGAGATCTGCCTGCCTCTGCCTCCTGAGTGCTGGGATTAAAGGCGTGCACCACCATCACCCGGCCATGACAGACTATTTTCAAAGGCAAGAAATATTTCAAAACCATCGTACCCTGTCTTGGCAAGATTTGACAGTCCTGCTTATCCATTTCTGGATACTATGTATTTTGTCAGTGGTTGAGGTATGGGCAGTTCCTTGACCAAAGGCTGGTTTTGCCAAGAAGAAAACAAACTCCAAGTGGAATGTCTTTGGTGCTCAACATTCTCTCACGAATAGATCGGTGCTGCCAGGAGCAATTGTGTCTCATTTCAACCGAACTCTGAGTTATTTAAATGCCATTTTCTACAGCTCTTTGAAGTGGTTGAAGATTATCTATCTACGCAGAATATAATCTCTATGTATGGAGCAATTATGAATGTCTGCTTCCCTTGCTTTGGAAGAAGCACTTGTCATTATTTTTTTAAGATCTTAATTATTTTTGTATTTTGTGTGTGACTGTTTTGTCTGCATGTGTGCATGTGCAACAGGTGTGTGCCTGGTGCCTACAGAGACCGGAAGAAGACCTTGGATCCCCTGAACTTGGAGTCACAGATTATTAAGAGGACTGGGAGTTGAACCCAGACACTCTGCATGAGTACCTAACCACTGGGCCATCTCTCCAGTTCTAGGAAGCATTTTTTAAAAAAAAATCAATGTATATACTTACTGTGTACATGCGCGTATGTATATGTGTATATATGCGGGAATATGTGTGCTGTGGCACTTATGTGGAGGTCAGAGGAGAAGTTGTAGAGTTGGTTATTCTTTTTTTTATGACATGTGTTCTGGAATTTGAACTCAGATGTTCAGCCTTGGCAGCCACTTAACTTTTAAGGCAGTTACATAATCATGTTGTATTCTTCATCCCACCTCTGGCCATGGTTAACACTTTGAATAACAATAGTACAAGAAATTGATATATCTAAAATGCATAGAATATACTTCCCTATTTTGGTTGGTGTGTTTTTGCTTCTGTGGTGCTGAAGCCCAAGCCTAGGGCCTTGAATATACTATGTGAACTCTACCTATGACTAACACCACCAACCCATCTTATTTCTCTAGCTGTATACAAAATAGACAGAAGCAGGTGGGAGAGGGAAAGAGAGAACTGTAGTTTTCTGATGCTGTAGGATGACTCCCGCGTGCTCCGCTGGAGAACTAGCCCTTTCTTGTGGTCTGTTCCAGCAGTTCCTTATGAAGCAGAGCTTGAGATTTGCTCACACAACAGATTTCTCTGGCTCTTTTTATGAATGAAATCATTGCCTGGGGGAAATAATCTGTGAAGCTTTCAGAGGCCTTCTCTTGCCAACAGTTTGGCTTCCTGCTCTCTGCTCTGGCCAGCGCCTGTTGCTTTCCCTTTCACTGCCTTTCCCTCTTTGTTTCCTACCTCTGGAGTCCACTTGCTCACAAATGTCTCTTAAAGGACAAAGAGATAGTTGTTCTCTGAGGACCTAAGGAAAAAATTGTATCATATTCACAACTGAAAAAAGAAAACTACAGAGTACTGATTCTCCTTGTGTAGGCTGCTAAGTTCTCCCCGTGTTTTATGGTTTGCAGAGTCGGAAGTCTATCGAGCTTTTTATCTGTGTCATCTGAAGCATAACCCCTACTGTGCAGTATTCCTTTTTGGTCAAGAATCACTACTTGCCAGCCCTTTAATGTTAATTGTTGTGGACTATTAGTTTAAGATGTGTTACATTCATTTATGTTGTGGAATATTTGTTTAACGATGCAAAGATGTGTTGCGTTCTTTTAGGGTGCATTTGTTTAACTCTGTGAAGCTGTATAATTTTGCCTGTCTGAAACACCTGATTGGCCTAATAAAGGCCTGAATGGCCAAGAGCTAGACAGGAGAGAGGAATAGGTGGGGCTGGCAGGCAAAGAGAATAAATAGGAAGAGAAATCTAGGCCTGGCTAGCTCAGTTGGTTGAGCATGAGACTCTTAATCTTTGGGTCTTGGGTTTGCACCCTCAAGTTGAGTGCCAAAATGTAGCAAAATGTAGGGTTTTTTGTTTTGTTTTTAACTCTTTGGGGTCTGCCACCCAGCTCAAATAAATACACAAGACTTATTCTTACTTATGAATGCCTGGCCTTAGCTTGGCTTATTTCTTTTTTTATTTTTTATTGCTTTATAAATGATACCATTCAAAATTTCCCACTTCCCCCACTCCTCCCATTTCCCTCCAGCTCCCTGACTCCCCCTCCTCCTTCCCCTCCAGGTCTGAGAGAGGGCAGGGTACCCTGCCCTGTGGGAAGTCCAAGGCCCTCCCCACCCCATCCAGGCTTAGGAAGGTATGCATCCAAATAGACTAGGATTCCAAAAAGCCAGTACATGCAGTAGAGACAAATCCCAGTGCCATTATCATTGGCTTCTCGGTCGGCCCCAATTGTCAGCCACATTCAGAAGGTCCAGATGGATGGAGATAGAGACAGAGACCCACATCGGAGCACTGGACCGAGCTCCCAAGGTCCAGTTGAAGAGCAGAATGAGGGAGAAGATGAGCAAGGAAGTCTGGACGGCGTCAAAGGGTTAGTCCACCCACTGAGACAGTGTGCCTGATCTAATGGGAGCTCACCAAAGCCAGCTGGACTGGGACTGAACGAGCTTGGCTTATTTCTAGCCAGCTTTTCTAACTTAAATTATCCCCTTTCTCTTTAATTACATTTTTTCCTCTGGGCTCTTTCCCTGTCTTTATTCTTCATGTGTTTCTCCCCTTCTAACTCTGGCTGGCTGTGTGGCCAGCCCCTAGCACCCTCCTCTCCTCCTTTCCTCACTCCTCACTCTTCTTTCTCTTCACATTGGCTCACAACTGTTTGCAGCTTCAGTACCAGGGAATCGAACGCACCTTCTGGCCTCATCAGCACTTGCACTAATATGATATACATGCATGCACACACACATGTACACACACACAAATTTTAAAAATAAAATAAAACATGAAGTCTAGAGCTAGACTTGGTATCTTTATACCTAAAATTCTAGAACTTGGGAAGTGGAGGCCGAAGAATTAACAGTTCATTAGGGACCCTCTGTTACCTAATGAGTTCAGGACTAACATGGGCTACACAAAATATCTCAAAGCAACAGTAACAACTCAGATAGATCAACAAGCATCAAGACTAGGAGTATAACTCAGTGATAGAGCATGTGTTTTAGCGTGTGTGAGACTCAGGGTTAAATCTCCAAAGTTAAAAATGGAAACAAAATGCTCCCCCCAATATCATGCTACTTGCCCTAAACATACACAGTAAACAATTCTAAAGAAATGAAGCAATGCTTAGGAATTTTAGTTGCCATGTCTGTGAGAATTTACCACCAAG
Organism: Microtus pennsylvanicus; assembly: GCF_037038515.1. Classification (NCBI taxonomy): domain Eukaryota; kingdom Metazoa; phylum Chordata; class Mammalia; order Rodentia; family Cricetidae; genus Microtus; species Microtus pennsylvanicus. The sequence continues at coordinate 132,410,645 of NC_134601.1, read as the reverse complement.
ATCGTCGGTAAGGGTAATGGAATGTTCAAACTTGTCATAGCTTCAGATATGTAGTCAGTGTTCAACCAGCCCAGAGACTGGGAAGGCTATTGTAACTCTTGTTAAAAACTTGACATAGGAGCATATGGATTTGATTGCAAAACTGACAAACCACTAATAAAAGGTAAACTGTAACCATGTATGCTTTCAGCGTGCAGTCCCAGTACTTGCAAGGCAGAGGCATGAGGATTGCTGCAGGTTAGAGGTCAGATAGGGCTGTATATCAAGACCGTGCACCAAAAGCTAAATGAGCCTTCTCTTGCCAAGAATTGGGCCTCCTGGTCTATACCTCTGGCTAGAGAGGCAGTTGGATCTCTGTGAGTTTGAAGCTAGCCTGGCTTACATAGCAAGTTCTAGGCCAGCCATAGCTACATAGTGAGATGTCTCAAAGACAAAAGCAAATCATGTTCAAGGGCTCTCCATTTTCCTTTCCAGCATCTGGACTGTTAGAATCCTTTGCGGATTTCTTCTGATTGCAGCAAGGCATGTGATTTTAGCACCAAGGGTGCCTAGTGGTGTTTTTGTGCTTTCTCACATGAATGGCCTGAGAAGAGATATTTACACAATTTACTGTTGTTCTTTTTCTTCCCAGCCTACTCTCCTGGCAAAATGTCACTGAACAGAGCTGCCTTCCACACCCAGCTGTCTCCACTAAAACATCATCTGTCTTTTTGTTGTGTTCCAGGGAGCTTTTGCCTACATAGTCAATTATTTCATGTACGTCCTCTGGGCTCTCCTGTTTGCTTTCCTTGCTGTATCTCTTGTCAAAGCGTTTGCACCTTATGCCTGTGGCTCTGGAATTCCTGAGGTAAGTATAGTATGAACCATTTTGTGCCAAAATTTTCTGGGTATTCCTGCATATACTATATCTTGGTGGCTATCAATCAGGATCAGAGCCAGAGGGCATCTAAGCTCCATCTAGGTTTTCCTTTAAGTCTCCTCTCAACATTGGTCACAGGATTTGGCCTAGAAGGGGGGAGATGGTAGCCCAAACCTCTTTCCTACGTATTTGGGGCTTAAATTGTTTTAGTCGGACAACTACAATTTTAGGTTATCTGTTATAAGGAGCAGCAGGCTGTGTTCCTGCCGCCCCAGCTCCTGGCCACCTGGCTAGCTTATGCCCCGAAATAACAACACACAGAAATTTTATTCTTTTAAACACTGCTTGGCCCATTAGCTCTAGGCTCTTACTGGCTAGCTCTCACATCTTGATCTAACCCATTTCTAATATTCTGTGTAGCACCACTAGCTGGCTTACCAGGGAAGATCTTAACCTGCGTCTGTCTGGAGTGGGAGAATCATGGCGACTACCTGACTCGGCTTCTTTCTCCCAGCATTCTGTTCTGTCTACTCCGCCTACCTAATTTTCTGTCCTATTAAAGGGCCAAGGCAGTCTCTTTATTTAACCAATGAAATTAACACAAAACAGAAGACTCTCCCCCATCAGTTATCAAGATGCCCTTGCTCCTAAGATTACTTAGGACTGTTACCTGTGACTATTAAGTCACAGTGTTCTTTGGTAAATACTCCAGGCTGTACCTACTCTTTCAGACTCTTTCTTGAACATTGATCTTATTCTCAGAACATTTTATAACCAGAGGGAATAGCTAGTCCTTCAGCTGCTCCTGCTTCTCCATTCACACACTCTCATCCTTACATAGACTTGTTCCAGCTGCTACACAGCCCTTTACTCCCCTAAAGTCCATGGCAGTTTCCAGAATGCTTCTGGCTTTCCTAAGTGTCTCCTGTACTGAGTGTATGTGGTGTGGGGGGGGGGGGAGAGGGAGAGAGAGAGAGAGAGAGAGAGAGAGACTGGTTGAGGGATTATATAGTTCTTGTAAGGGGGTATAGATTTTAGCTGTTTGTTATTACTTAGTCTGTATTCAATCTTTCTGTGTTTGGCCTACAGATAAAAACTATCCTGAGTGGTTTCATTATTAGGGGCTATTTGGGTAAGTGGACCCTTGTCATCAAAACTATCACGTTGGTACTGGCAGTGTCATCTGGCTTGAGCCTGGGCAAAGAGGGCCCCCTAGTGCATGTGGCTTGCTGCTGTGGGAACATCCTGTGCCACTGTTTCAACAAATACAGGAAGAACGAAGCCAAGCGCAGAGAGGTAATGACACGTGAGCTTGAAAGCTTATTTTTACTTGTGAGCAGAAATACTGCAGTCTTATTGGGGAGAACTTGGGGGTTTCACCCTTGTGGATTCAGCAAGTTCAGTTCTAGGAGTCTGTCTTTTGGCCATCCTAGCATGTGTATATGCATAGGTATCTACGGATAGCCAACATAAACTTACTAACCTTGTAAAAGTCTGAAGTTAGCAAAATATCTATCAACTAGGGCTTGAGTTTTAAAAATATATTCTGCTCATATCATAGAAAACTCTGAAACCATTTAAAAGAATGAGATGGCCCTAAATATCTTGACATGAACTTCTGGCAACAGAACACTACAGCTAGTTTGCGACTACTGTTTATTGGATAATGAGTTATTTTTTTTTAAAAAAGTATGTCTATACACTTATGAAGAATGTGGCTAGGGCTGATGCGGTGGCTCAGTTAGTAAAGTACTTATCTTGCAAATATTTGATCCCCAAGAACCCATTTTTTAAAAGTGGTGCATACTTATAATCCCAGTGCTGGGGAGAGACAGGCAGATCTTTGGGTCTCATTTGACCGGCCAGCCTTGTCTGCTTGGCTGGGACCAGGCCAATGAGAGACACTCTCTCAAAAACAAAGTGGACAGTGCCTGAGGAACAACACTTGAGGTTGACTTCTGGCCTCACACACACAAGCATCTATGCTCACACTTGCATACCTGCATATGTGAAGTTGAACACACAAAACTCAAAAATATCTGGAAATATTTTTATTCTGAATTGTAAAAAGCATGCTCTTAAGTTTGGTGGGAGAATAAGGCAGAAGGAAAGGAGAAGTGGGGCCTTGAATTTGTATTATATTTTTATGTGCTACTTCTTAAGAAGACGTTAGAGAAAATAATAGACTTTGTGGGCCTTGCTGTGGAAGAATAAATATAAACAGTGCATTTCAGATGACAGATTGTTCATCTTTTCTTGCTATTAATGCCACATTTGAACTAGTTCTGGTATTATGCCTCTCTCTGCCTGCCTCTTGCTTCAACCCATCTATAGTATTTGCACTGTAGTATCACTGTATGTTTTTGGTAGGGTTTCTATTGCTGTGAAGAGACACCATGACCACAGAAACTTTGATGATGACATTTAATTGGAGTGGCTCCTTACAGTTCAGAGGTTTAGTCCATTATCGTCATGGTGGGACATAACAACACGTGGGCAGACATGGTGCTGGAGAGGTAGCTGAGAGTTCTACATTTTGTAGGCTACAGGAAGTGGTCTATATAGTATACTGAGTGAAGCTTGAGCAAAGGAGACCTCAAAGTCCACCCCCACAGTGGCACACTTCTTCCAACAAAGTCACACCCACTCCAACAAAGCCACACCTCCTAATAGTCCCATTCTTTTTAGGGGCCATTTTCTTTTAAATCGCCACACTGTGCTTGTGCTAAAGCCATCCCATTGTTAATGTATTCTATTTTGAGGAATAAGAATTTTTTTCTTTTTAATTTTTTAACTTAAATTTTTAAAACTTTTTAATTAGATTTTTTCATTTATTTTACATACTGACTAGTTTCCCCCTCCCATGTCTCCTCCTGTTCCCTCTCCCTACCTCCCTTTTATACCCCCATCTGCTGAGAAGGAAGAATATTTTTTAAAAATTGTCCCAAGTCATTGGTTACTTTTATCTTACTATAATAAAGAACCTAAGAAAGCAATTGTTCTTCTTTTATTTTCCTTGAAATGCCTAAAAGTCACAGACAGAGTAGGTCGAGGCCTGGATCGTTCATTAAAAAGGACCTCTTATAAAATTGGAATCCAGTGGTTTCTTCTGAAAATAACAACAGCAGCAGAAAGATTAAGTAGAGGCTCTGGAAGCCGAAAATGCTGAAGTTTTAAGCATGAAATAAAATTTTCCTCAAATGGGGAAATTAATGATCATTAAATGGGGCCGTCAGAAAGGAGAGTGACAGGCCAGAGCGACAGAGGGGCGGACGAGGAGTTGATTTTCATGTGGGAGCGGATACAGAAGCTGTGTTCAACTAGAGAAGTTGTTTAACAGGAATAATGTGTAGCAAGTGGACTAGTTGAAAAGAAAGCCATGCTAAAGGTCAAGAATAAGTGTTGGTTGTTGCTGCCTCTACACGGATGGAGTTAAGTTTGAAACTAGATTCCTTGTCAAAGCTGAAATGTTTGTCTGAACTTGCCAGATATTTATTACCTGACATCTTATAACCGTTGGGATCTTCAGTGTGCTTTCTCTAAGTTAGATATCCCAGTGTTTGTTCTGTTGTCCTGGGGCTCAGTTCCCTTCTCGGCGCTCTCAGTGGCCCCCCATGTTTGTGACCAGTGGCCTTGTCCCAGTGAGCAGATGGGGGAAATGAACAGAGCTGAGTTGGATGGGGGTGCAGAGATTCCCTTCTCCAATATGAAACCCAAGTTTCCCCCTTCACCTTCATCCTAAACATACCCAGTGGAATCCCCTTTTATGGGTTGGATTTTGGCTTCCTTGTCCTTCTCAAGTGACAGCCTTTGACCTCCGACTTTTCTAAGCTCTCAAGGTTAGCACCAGAGACTTCTCTTTTTCCCCCACCCCTTAATTTCCTCAGATGGTCTACCAGTCCTGAAGAAACCTGCCTGCTTATTTTGCCAAGAAATATTTCCTTTTTCAATTTTTTCTTTTGTTCAATTTTATTTTACTACATGCCTCTAAACCATCTTTTTCTGCAGCTACTAGTATACAAGGAAATGGCGAGTTTCTATGAGCAGTAGTGTGTGCTTGGCACATTTTCCATGCTTCCACTTCCACATACAAGACAATCCTTTCTAACACATCTTGTTCACTCCCCCCTCTTTCCTTGTGGTGCTTTATTATCTGGCCTTTCCTTACCACCTGTCTTCTGGCCTTTAAAAATCTAGTTGTCGCCAGGCAGTGGTAGCTCACACCTTTAATCCCAGCACTCGGGAGGCAGAGGCAGGCGGATCTCCGTGAATTCGAGGCCAGCCTGATCTATAAGAGCTAGTTCCAGAACAGGCAGGACTGCTATACAGAGAAACCCTGTCTCAAACAAACAAACAAATAAACAAATCTAGTTTCTCTATTTGTATTGCTATAGACCATTGAGACTGAAATAGCCTACAAGGTGTAGGCAGTTCTAAATTGTAACTTCATTTTTATGTCACTAGAGCCTTCCATAATATCTCATTAAAATGTTTCTTAACATGTGCTAAGGGGAAAGCCCACGAGACCTCAACCCTACACAAAGAACTGCATGCAAATCAGGAATGCCGAGAGTGGGAGAAATAGTCTTCCCCAGGGAAGCACAGCAGCTGATCACAGGATACCAAATAGGCAGCTCTGAAAACACAGATATACATGCAAGTAACATTATATAAACTGAACAGGTTATACTTAGGAATAGATATGTATATTCATATATACATGTAATAAGAATCAGTAAAAAAAAGAAGCCATAATTTTTAAGAAGAGCAAAGATGGATAAAGGAAATAGAAGGAGGAAATGATTATAACAATAATTTAAAAAAATAAAAGAAACAAAACTGTATGCAGGTGAAACAGCTCACTGCAAAGAACTGTATCTGGGTTTTCAAACTCAAGTTCAGTTGCTACACCAGGAAGGCTGCCAGTTGGGGCCCAATTTAGAATCAAAAAGATGTCTCAATCACAAAGTAAAGTCTCTTTTTCTGTATTCAACATCTAGCATACTGTGTTTGCTCTCCAAGTAAATAGAAATTGTACTGAACTTTGTATGATAGAGAACATGTAGAATTTATTTTTAAGATTTTTAATTAAAATATAATTACACCACTTCTCCCCTTTCCATTTCTCCCTCCAACTTCTCCTATATGATCCACTCGTTCCTTCTCAATCAACGGTATCCTTTTCCTTCCATTATTGTTGTTACAAACACGCACACACACATGTACACGCACTTAATTATAACCCACAGAGTCTATTTCGTGTTGCTTGTGTGAAAGTGGTCAGCCAGGTAAGGTTATTATTATTATTTTAAATTCTTGGTGACTATGAACATGACTTTAAAAATGTGATTGAATGTAAGAAAGCCATATTATTTTATTGCTGATTTTGCATTTTGGATTGTAGGTCTTATCAGCTGCAGCGGCTGCTGGTGTATCTGTAGCCTTTGGGGCACCTATTGGTGGAGTATTATTCAGCCTGGAAGAGGTAATGACTTCTCTCTGTAAAGCATGTGTATGCCTTTGTATTAGAAATCATGGCCAGTATCTATGTATGTTGCAATTCCTGAGTGTCTGCCTAACTTGGTCCTTTAGCATGTTACCAGAAATTTCTGGAAAGTTTTAATCCTTGAGTACAATGTCAGCAGCCCTAGCATTTGATTGGAAACAGCTTTTGCATCCTGACTAAGTTTGTTTCTCACCTTCTGTCTTGTAGGTCAGCTACTATTTTCCCCTCAAAACACTATGGCGTTCGTTCTTTGCTGCCCTGGTGGCAGCATTTACACTCCGGTCCATCAATCCTTTTGGAAACAGCCGCTTAGTTCTGTTTTATGTGGAGTTTCACACCCCATGGCATCTTTTTGAGCTTGTGCCATTCATTGTGCTAGGCATATTTGGTGGCCTTTGGGGAGCTCTGTTTATCCGCACAAACATTGCCTGGTGTCGGAAGCGTAAAACCACACAACTGGGCAAGTATCCTGTCGTCGAGGTACTCATTGTGACAGCTATCACTGCCATCTTGGCTTTCCCCAATGAATATACCCGGATGAGCACAAGTGAGCTCATTTCTGAGCTATTCAATGACTGTGGCCTTCTGGACTCCTCCAAGCTCTGTGATTATGAGAACCATTTCAACACAAGCAAAGGCGCTGAGCTGCCGGACAGACCTGCTGGGGCGGGAGTCTACAGTGCCATGTGGCAGCTGGCTTTGACGCTCATCCTGAAAATAGTCATTACCATATTCACCTTTGGCATGAAGGTGAGGAACCCCTTTGGTGACTTCTGTGTGAATGTGCTGTGTGAATGTGGCCTTTGGCGGGCAAAATCCAAGTAAGCTACAATCTCAACAGCTTTCCCCAGAAAAAGCTTGGTGGACAGTGCTAACTCTGTGTCTAATTTCTGATATCTGTATTTGGTCAAATGCAAGTCTCAGTAATGAGTTTTTAAAAGAAACATTGTCTCTTTTTGTGTGTACAAGCATTTTCCCCACAAAAAGGATAGTGGTTTTCCAGTTAGTATTCCTGTTCACTTGGTAACAAGTAGAATCCACTTCACAGGTAAAGATTAAGATATTTCAACTATCAAAAACAAATAGCACAGACTGGTGAGATGGCTCTGAAGATAACAGTGCAGGCCACCACGCCTGTAGATTTGAATTCGTTTCCTAGAGCCGACATGGTAAAAGGCAAGAACTAACTCCTGAAAGTTGTCTTCTGGCCTCCACACAAACATTACACACACACACCACGTGTATAAAAAATAATCCAAGCATGTTGTTACATAAAGAAGCTACAGAAATTGATTTCGTACACTTAGAGAGTAGAATTATCCGAGGAGTAAGTCTACTGCTCTCGATATCAAAGTAAAGCGACAATACCAATAATTTATTGTGTATTTCAAAAGAGGATTCTGAATGTTCCTAAGACAAAGACATAATAAATGTTCAGTGATAGATATCCTGATTTGACCATTACATATTGGATACATATATCCAAATATCACGCTGTACTCAATAAGTATGTACGATCATTGTTTCTTACTTAAAAGGGTGTCACTCTTTACCTTTAATATCTGTTACAATCTCCAAGTTTTAGAAGAAACAGAACCAGAGAATTGGTAAAAGCATTGGTTTCCTCCACCCTAGCGATTGTTCCTCCGTTCTCCTTGGAAAGACATTTGAGCCAGGGATAGGATGGAGACCCTGAAAAGTTTCGGGGTGCTTCTTGGGTTCATTTCAACATTGTTGTTTCATTGTTGTATTTAAAGGGAATCTTTAGATGCACAGAGCACCAACTCCCTTGCATTTCAATGTCAAATGCTATTGAAGAGCCATAAGCTGTTCTGATTCTGTTTATTATCATTTCCTTTCTTTCATATTAATAGTTCCTAGACATCAAGAAACAAAGCAGGAAGGTAGATGAATATTCCCTCTTTTGGTAAAGCATACAGATATAGCCAGTATCTCCTTTAAAATTTTTATTTAATTTTCTGTTGTGTTGTTATAAGGTACATGGAAACTTCTGCCATCTGTTTTATTTGAATGATGGGTTAGGATGCAATATATGTGTCATTATGAACACTTTATTTAAGTCCCGGCACTAATACTCACTAACTCTTGACTTTGGGCAAATGACTTAACCTCTCTGAACCTTGGGGGTCTATCATTTGGGAAGAATAAGGTCTAATTTCTGGGGTTATTATTGAGCATCTAGAGCATCTATAAAAAATACTTATATGTAGGCCATCCAGCATAAAACAAAGTAGTCAACAAAGCGTAGATTGTTACTGATAAAAATTCAGAATTGGGGGAAATGTCTGCGTATATAAGAAATTCCATCTATTTTCCTTTTTCTTTGGGAAAGGCCTAATTTCTGCCTCCAGTTTTGTGTTGGTCTGGAGAGTTCAGGCTCTTGCCTGATGGACCCCCGAATCAGGGTAAGCTTCTTCGAAGTCATCCTTGCCTGCACGTCCCAGAGAACCTCTAGTCCCTGTAGTGTTACACAGATCTTTGCAGCCACTTGGTAGCATAGTGCATAGTTAAACTGTCGTTGGCCTGTTCGCTTCGCAGAGGGTCAGTCCTCTAGCCCTCCCATCTGCCAGGAACCACATCAGTCCGCACTAAACACCTCTTCTTTCTCTTTGCAGATCCCTTCTGGTCTCTTTATCCCCAGCATGGCTGTTGGTGCTATAGCGGGCCGTCTTTTAGGAGTAGGAATGGAGCAGCTGGCTTATTACCACCATGACTGGGGCATCTTCAATAGCTGGTGTAGTCAGGGAGCCGATTGCATCACACCTGGCCTTTATGCTATGGTTGGGGCTGCAGCCTGTTTAGGTAAGTAACGTTTACCTTGACTTCAAAGAAGTCACCCTGCCAGTGACATAAAATGAAAAGTAATAAGGAGTGCAGTGAACTGTAGAGTGTTTTTTTTTTCATGCTTATCCATTTCTTGTTGGTTTACTATCTCCCAGACATTTTAAGAAAGGTAATTCTAATCTCTCACATAGGGGAAGTCATCAGAAATCTGGCCATAACTAGCTGCATAGAAATGTGCATCACAGTATTATGTATAGGAACAAAAATTAGGCAGGCGTGGTAGCCCATGCTTGCCATCAGTCCTTGGGAGGAGACTAAGCAGGGAGAATCTCAAGTTTTGGGCCTGCCTAATGTACATAATAAGACCTCATCTGAAAAGCAGCCCAACCTAAATTTGAGCATTAAGGAAATCATGAAATAAATTGTGCTCCATCCATATATTACATTATACAGTCCTTAAACATGATGCGGTTGTGTTTAACATATTTGTGTGTGCACACATATATGATGCTCGGGATTGAACCCAAGGCATGCTACTCACCAGTCAAGCTCTGAGCTATATTCCAGTGCTATATAGATACCACTGAGCGATACTGCAATACTTCGTTTCCCTTTTTATTTTAAGATCGAATCTCACTAAGTTCTTCCGGCACTTGTGATCCTCTTGCCACCACCATTTGAGTAACTAGAATTGCAGGCCTGGGCCGCAAAGCCTCTGTTACACTTAGCATCTTTCAATGTTACATTTAAAACTTCTTTCTTAACATTTCTTTTGTGGCGGGAGAGGAGAAGCCTATGCCACGACTTGTGTGTAAAGGTCAGAGGACAATTTGCCAGATTCATGTTTCTCTTTTCACCAATGGAATTCTGGATGATCAAACTTAGTTTTTCAGGCCGGGCGGTGGTGGCGCACGCCTTTAATCCCAGCACTCGGGAGGCAGAGGCAGGCGGATCTCTGTGAGTTCGAGACCAGCCTGGTCTACAAGAGCTAGTTCCAGGACAGGCTCCAAAGCCACAAAGAAACCCTGTCTCCAAAAACCAAAAAAAAAAAAAACTTAGTTCATCAGACTTGGCAACAAGTGACCATCTTGCTGCCCCAACCCTTTTTTTTGTTAATATAATTTTAAATTGGTAATAATGCCAAATATTCCAAACAAATAATGGGAGAAAAGTATGATAAGGAACTAACCATAATATGAGCTCGCATATGTAAAAATACATGTTTTCTATCAGAAAAAAACTTGAAAATTTTCTCTAATGAGTGTATGTATATTGCATCTACAGTTAGGAAAAAATAAGTTTTTAACAACTAAAATGCTGTTTCTGATTTGTTATTTTGAGAAATCTAAGCCATGTCTCCTGTACAGTCTCGCTTTAATGCAGTCTGGCGTCTGCACAATTGTTGCTGAGACCGCGTTCAGTGCGTTTCCCATTGAGACCCCATAGCAGGCGTGCAATTCTCCTGACTCCGCTTTGATTCCCGTGTCTTTTCTTTGTAGGTGGGGTGACTAGGATGACTGTTTCTCTTGTTGTCATAATGTTTGAACTGACTGGTGGCCTGGAATATATTGTGCCTCTGATGGCTGCAGCCATGACAAGCAAGTGGGTAGCAGATGCTCTTGGGCGAGAGGGCATTTATGATGCCCACATTCGTCTCAATGGATATCCCTTTCTCGAAGCCAAAGAAGAATTCGCTCATAAGACTCTGGCGATGGATGTGATGAAGCCCCGGAGAAACGACCCCTTGTTGACTGTCCTTACTCAGGACAGTATGACTGTGGAGGATGTGGAGACCATCATCAGCGAAACCACCTACAGCGGCTTCCCGGTGGTAGTCTCCCGGGAGTCACAGAGACTTGTAGGCTTTGTTCTTCGAAGAGATCTCATTATTTCAATTGGTAAGGATTTCAGAAAAGGAGTAAAGGAACTTCGTAAGTGTGCATGGAATCGGGGAGACAAAGGGAGGTGGACTTGGTTAAGGGACAGAATAGAGTTAGCTCTTCGCCTTTCAGTTTTTCATTTCCTTCCTTTTGCATAGAAAATGCTCGGAAGAAACAGGATGGGGTTGTGAGCACTTCCATCATTTATTTCACTGAGCACTCACCTCCAATGCCGCCATACACTCCTCCTACCCTGAAGCTTCGGAACATCCTGGATCTCAGCCCCTTCACTGTGACAGACCTTACGCCAATGGAGATCGTCGTGGATATCTTCCGCAAGCTGGGACTGCGCCAGTGCCTGGTGACACACAATGGGTGAGCCCCCTTGAAGAAAGGCAGTTTGGATGGTGGGAGGAACTGAATAGAGAGAGAAAAGGGAGGGCCAAAATTTAAAGAAACACTTTTAGGCCTTTATTGCAGCTTCAAGAAGAACGTAGACGTGATTAAAGGGCCTTGTTTGAGAGGTGCTGTAGGCGGAGGCTGCTTCTTAGTTCCTGGCTGCCCAGACCCGAAATAATCACATAGAAACTGTATTAATTAAGCCGAGCGGTGGTGGCGCACGCCTTTAATCCCAGCACTCGGGAGGCAGAGGCAGGCGGATCTCTGTGAGTTCAAGACCAGCCTGGTCTACAAGAGCCAGTTCCAGGACAGGCTCCAAAACTACAGAGAAACCCTGTCTCGAAAAACCAAAAAAAAAAAAACTGTATTAATTAAACATGGCTCGGCCTATTAGCTCGGGCTTCTTATTAACTAACTCTTATATCTTACATTAACTCATTCCTATTATTTTGTATTTTACCACGAGGTTCATGGTTTACCGGTAAGGTTCTGGTCCATCTGTTTCCTTCAGTGGCTACATGACATCTCCTGACCCCGCCTACTTTTTCTCTCTCTAGTTCTTCCAACCTGGCTATATTCTGCCCTGCTATAGACTGAAGCAGCTTTTTTATTAACCAGTGGTAATAAAACATATTCATAGCATACAGAGGGGAATCCCATATCAAGGTGCAAACTACTAGTTGTCCATTATCAGTAACTCAGTTTCTCATCTCCCAAGAAAGGAGCTGTGCTATGCACAGGCATGACTGAAACTGGAATGGTGTCGGAGACGTACAGTGCTTCTAAGATCCCCACTGGAAGCCCGAAACTATGGCTAGTAGTGACCTATACATGTACTGTGTTTGTTACTGTAACTTCACATACCCACGAGGAAGCTTAGTTTATACGCCAGATGCAGTCAGAGAGTAAAAACAGTAAACATGAAGTAGAACAATTATAGTAATACCCTGTCATAAACGTTTTGTGACTGCGGAGTTCCCCCTGCTCTTAATTAAAGTCTGTTACTGTATTGTTCTAGACCTCAGTTGCCCTTGAGTTACCCAAGCCATGGTTACAGAAGGCTGCTGACCCAAGGGGCAGCACAGAGCCACAACCCCAGCACTTGGGTAGTAGAAGCAGGAGAATCAGTTGTTGAAGGCCAGCCTTAGCTATGGAGTGAGTTTAGGTCACCCTGGCCTACATGAGACTCTTGTCTCCAAAAGAAAGGAAGACTATTGTGCTTGACACCTATAATCCCCTTGTTGTTATTTGAGGACAAAGCACAAGTATCCAGTTTTCAGTGCAGTCTGCCTTACACAACAGCCCCTGTTTCCATAGATGGTAGGGTACCTATAAATCACAAGTCTTTGAACCTCCAAGCCCAAGGCTTTTTCATTCCTGGAATATGTCTTGTCCAGTAAAGAAGCCCTGCTGTTTTTATTGGGAAAGAGTGTAGGCTAAGGAGAAGGTTGGAGGCTTTTCTTGTTTTTAACACTCTATGTTAACCTAACAACTCTATAAGGACTCTTCCCGCTTCTAAATTTGGAAGTGGCTCTATAAATAACATCCAAGAGCTAAGTTAGTACGTAGACTTTCTTTAATAGGGAGCTGTGTGTTCAGCATTTCCAGAAACCCTAACTCATGTAAGCAATTATTCCATGAGATTCTGGGGAGACATGAAGCTGAATAAAGCTTTCTGTGTCCTTGAGTAGTGAGTATGGTTCTAAGGAAGTCAGGAACACACAAGTCATAGGGCAAAAGCGAAACAAGTAACGGCATGTCATCGCTGGGAGCAGGGCAGAGTCGCAACCCGTTCAAAGGACCAGGGCTGTGGGGGGGGGGGTTGGGGGAGGGTGGAGCATTGGAGCTGGACTGCAGTAAGTAGATAAGATGCATAGGTTTGGAGAGGAATGTTTGAATCAGGAGAGATGTGGGAATGTGTCGTATATTTAGGGATGTATGCATTGCTCCGTTTCTTGGCAATATATATGCATCTTACTGTTAGCTCATCATTCTCCAAGTACAGCTAGTGCTAAAGGCAAAGTTGAGAAGGATTAGGGAGTACAACATCACTTTTAGTTAAGAACACTATTTTCACTGTACATTGATTTGGGTTTTGTTCTGTGTGTTTTTCTTTCAGGCGCTTACTTGGAATCATTACCAAAAAGGATGTGTTAAAGCACATAGCACAGATGGCAAACCAAGATCCTGATTCCATTCTCTTCAACTAGAATCCCGGGGTTGTTTTGGATATAAAACAAGGACATTGCGGACCATGGATATATTTTATTAACTGGGTACCCAAAACACATTTCCCGTATTTGGATGGTGACGTCATATTAGTGTGTTGTCTGTTTCCTACAAGTTAACCAGTTGCACTACATAATTTCTGGGAATTAATCTCTCTAGGAGAAAATACAGTTAGGCTTATGGGATACTGCATTAGGAAGGGTTCATGAAAGAGTAACCAAGATCGCTATGGTTTAATTATGTTTGTTCTTTAAAATATTTTTTTAATTTAAAATTAATTGTTAGCCAATATGCAATCACTGAAAACTATGCAAGAAAAATTCCAACAATTCTGATATATAGCCTGCAGGAAACTCATGCAAAAGTCATGTGTTGGGAGGGGGGGACTCTTAACTGTCATTGGTGGAAGATGAAGTGTGAACTAAGGGGCTTTGCCTTTCAAGATACAGAAAGGAAAGCCAGAAGGAAATAGCAATGGCATTTCTTAGACTGTGAAGATTCAGTTCAATTCTTATTCCTGTTACAGTATTTAGCGTTTTTAGTTTGTTACGTTTACCTTTTCATTGAAGACAGTGCTGCTCTGGTCAGTCTCCTCCCAGTGAAGTAGAGGGGTTGACCTTTAGAGCCTGCTCGTCCTGGTCTTTTGAAGTACACAAAGTTAAGTTACAGAGCTTTCTCCTTGGCTGCTTAAAGGCTAATTTTCCAAATGGCAATGCCAGCTAGTAGACAAGGACTTTGTTAGGAATTTGTTAGTAGCTGGGAATTATTCCTTCCGGTTTTCTTGAAATGAAGCTAAAGTTCTGAGCAAAGTTGGTGACTGGGAACTTCACATTTTTGTGAAGTTCTAAGCAAATCTCTTACCCAGATGCCACCTTCATGGATGATGGTGCTTTAGGCTTCTGGAATAAGTAGGAACAGTATATGGAAGTGAGTCTAGGCTGAACACTGCTAAAGCAGGGACGGTTCGGGGCTGCGGCAGCATCCCGATGCAGTCCTTTGAAAAGAGCACCAGTACTGAGATAACTGGACACCTGTGTTCGCCCCAGTGTGGAGTATGCAGAACAGGCCGTTGTTCCTGGGAGCATAGCGTAGGCTCGAGATCCTTCATGGATTGGCGGAACTGGAACAAGATCGGCAACTGCAGCTACCTGGAGGTACCGTCCTTAGAGATCTGAGCAAGCTGCAGAGCCGTCCTAGAACCTAGGTGGATGGATGAGGCCTGATGACACCTAAGGTGCTTGTACCCAGTTAACAAGGTGCCTGTCTCAATTTCCTACCACAGCTGTGGCAGTTTAAGAAAAATCACATTGTAGAAGCACCTGGTGGAATTAAAGAGCCACTGCCAGCATTCCAACCACTCTTTCATTTCTTACTATTTTCTCCCTCCATTCTGTTCGCTTTCTCAGCACCGAATCCTCTTTAGGATGGAGCAGTGTGCTTAGCGAATCATTCCTAATAATGACCACAGTTAACAAGTAGGGCTAGTTAAATCGTAAGCTAAGGCCCGGCAGTCTCGCAGCACTTACACTAGAGGGATCACTTTTTTGTTTGCCATGTGGCCCCGTTGCTGCTGCCACCATTTCAGTCTCAGCTGCCCATAGCAATGAGGCCACGCTGTTGGGGGAGAGTTCAGCCTTGTTCATCTTACAAGTCTGTCCCCAATGCCTCCTGCTGTCCCTCTAGCTCAGAATCAACAGCACTTGGCACATTCCTGTGTGTAACCCACCCCTCCCAAGCAACTCAGTGTACCTCATTTTAAAAGTTGTTGATCCCCAAGTCAAGGACTTTTTTTTAAATTCCCAGTTCTTATCGTTCCCAGATCAGAAATGCCTGTATTATCCAGGGCTGAGTAGTCAAAGCATAGTTTGATTTTTATCTGGACTGTATCAAGGTAGCCACCAGAGTTTCTCCTTTTAAATATATTGTTCTGGCATTTTAATGAAAAGGGGTACATGGTATCATAATCATGGCTCTGTGACTTTATGTCTTATGCCTTCTGTGCCACCACATTCTTTGTATCAGAAGAGACTCTGCCTGACCACCTAGTGTATTGCATGGAGACCAGAATTCTTGTCTGTGTATTTCAGGTTCAGTCAGTACCTATTTCATTAGTGAGCTTTCCTCACTGAAGTTTGCAAAGCAGGAAACGTTATTGTGTCTGGTCTTTGATGGCAAGGAAAGGTTTGGTCATGTCTCATAGAGCAGCGGTGACATGGATTGCATCTTGTTTGCCTTCTAGTTTTTTTTTTTTTTGTTTGTTCCTTGTACACAGACGAGCCAGTGTTAAGGTGCTACTTCAGAGATTAAATCTAAGAAAATCAGATAACACTGTGCGAATGATACTGTCTAGATGCTAAGCACCAATAGGCCCTCCAGATAATTGATAATATTATCCCTTTAATACCTCACTCCTTAGAAATACCATTCATTAACCTCAGTTTCTCAGGAATCCTTGCAGCTTGTATGCTAGAGATCGCTGTAGGGGGTGGTGTCCATTGTCTGTCCAATCCTAGGGTTTAGTTCAATGGTTGGCTCGTTCTTACTGGAGTACTCTACAAGATTGCTAGCCTGGCACCTGGACACATAGTGGTTTTTCTCTGGAGGTAAAGGGAGTTCTTCCTGTCATCTTCATTCCATTTCACCAATTAAATAATCCTAAAAACAAAACAAAAATGAAAATAGAAAAAAAAAGCCAATATAGAAAAGTCTGATAGCGGCCTCAAATGACTACATACCTCAATGGTAAAATACTGGATAATTTAAGATTTTCAAAGGAATTGAGACAAGTTTATTTTGGTACTGGAAAAGAAAATAGCCTGCTATAAGGAAAGCGTTTCCAGAAGAACACCAATAAATGCCTCAAGAGTGTGAATTTTCGAAGGAAATAGATCTGAAGGAAATCTAGCCATGAAGGGAATTCATGGATCTGTAAAAGTCTAACTGCTAATTTTTTTTATCTCCACACCTTCAATGGAAAGAACTTTAATGTAGGTTAGAGAGAGCATAGTGAGTTCAGTTAGAGATAACAAACGGGACTGGCAGTGTGAAATAATAGCTGTTAAAGATCACGTCTACTTATGTTTGTGAGAAGCAGCCACATTGCTACACCCTCCCCTTTCTGGCCCCAGTGTCCTGGCGCAGCCCAGCTGCAGCGTGGAGCTGCTGTGGTCCACAGAACAGAGCCCCTCTGGTGGGTTAGTTGGAGTTGATAGTACTTTGAATTGGCCAGCTGGCAGAGCAGACGGTTAATTTGCTGGCTTAGCTGTAAAACAGGCCAGTTGTTTTGGCACTAAAGTCTAACTCTGAACTCTTTACAGGAAGAGCAGGGGCCTTTCTGACAAGCTCAGTCACTAAATGTGTAGGCTCGACTTCACATTTAATCTAATTTAATCTTTGCAACCACCTCTCGGATTATCTGGGTTCCTTTAGGGGGTGTGGGAGCTATTGAAAATGATGGTAGACCTGCTTACCAAAATGTGTGTGGCGTCAGCTGGTATGAAGAAAGCCATCCCATGTCCCAGTGTCCGTGCATCTTGGCATGATGTGGGCAGAAAAAACTTAATTGTGTGCCTCAAAGGGAGAGAAAAGCAAATCATCCTCAAGTCCAGGATTCCCGAGCTAGAGCCTCAAAGCACCATTGGGCTCCAGGACAGTCGAGTTTTGTGGGAAGGGTCAACATAAGACATTTACTGAAGGAGGAACATACTGTCTGAGGGTCTAGAGGACAAAGGTCCTTTTGTTTTAAGCCTCCCTACCATGTTCTTCTCTATTAAAAATAAGCTATTTTCTCCCGTTGCAGCTCAGGAGCTGTGTAAGGTTGGATATGAGTGGGCACAGCAGGGTTGAGCAATTGCTGGGCTTTGGTTTTCGGTTCCAGCCATTTGTTCTAAGGAGAGAGGGTCTTGGGAAAATGTGTATTAGCAACTTTAAGCTACTCCCTATACATATGCTGGCCACATTCTCATTCCTAAGCATCTGCATCTGGGCAAAGTTATGAAGAGAGGAAGGGAACAAAAGGAGTTTTTCCATGATGTTAATATGATTTTGCCAAATCCTCCAAGAGGGATGTGATGTGTTTTCTTTCTTTCTTCTTTCCCTTCTTCTTCCTTCCTTCTTTGTTTTTCTTTTTGCATGGGGCCTATCAGGTTGCCCAGCCTAACCTTACAGTCAAAAATTCCTACCTCTAAGTTGCTACCAAAGGGTCTTTGGCCTGTGTGTGCACACTTGTCAAGCGAAAGCCCTGACTAAAGTTTGGCCTTTCTGAGGAGAAACTATGATGGTACATAGAAGGCAGAAACATAGTCTGTCTCTGCCTCGCTTCTTTTGCTCCCCCTACCATGCATATCCTAAGTTCAAATCTCTCCCCATTTTTATGAGCATGTTGTTTGAATATGGACTTTGGTGGGTAGGGAGAACTTCATCCCGAGAATAGAGAACGGAAACTCCTCCGGATGAGGCCATTGGCAGTTTGCTCACTCCACAGTAGAGGCCAAAGCCAGCAATTCTTACTGGGAGTGGCGAGGGCTTTAGCTGTATTATGTATTAGTCCAAATGTGCTGGGATTTGGGGTAGTTTAGGATTTAGTGCGAAAAACGTCATTTAGTGAAGTGGGGAAGAAGGCAGGACCTGTGGTGGTTTTATTTCTTTTTTAATCAAAGTGGGAATGTTCAGACTTGCTGTCGAGTAGAGGGGGTACCTCAGAATATAGGATTCTTTTCTCTCCATTCACTTTCTTGCCTTTCACTTTTCTTTCTTCTCCATTGTCCTGCCTTTTTAGTACTCAGCTTTTTATATAAATATTTACTTTGTTTTTTTTTACTATATATTTGGTCCTTTGGGACTGTGTGATGATTAAATTGTATTCCATTCAAGATAAAATTATATGTTTAATATTTTATTCTCGAAAATTGTCTTTTGAAGCTATGCTGCTATCCAGGTACAGGCCAGAAAGGAATTGGGCCTGACAGCATCTTGGTCATGTCACCAAAGGGTGACTATAATGTCATGATGATGACTCTTCTATATTTGACCAAGGCCAGCCTCCTGTTTATACCTCTTCCCATTCATTTCTGGCCATGGGAAATATACCAGCTATTGGGTGAGCCATTGAAGCCAGGAGGACCAGAAGGGCCAGGATCCAGCCCATGGGCACCGTGGAAATTTCTCTGTAGGAAGCTCATTTGTAGGGCTGGCTTCAGTCGCAGTAGCCAAAGAAAATCTGTCTGACTGGACATTTTAATTCCTAAGAGTTGGTCAAAGTTCCGCTGAAGCTAATGCATAGATATCTGTAGTAGCTTGGCATCCAGAAATGAGCTTCAACCAAAGCTAATAAAGCCCGGGTTTCCACAGGAAGCTCGGTGCTGAGCTGTTCAGATCAGTCATTTATGAGAGTGTTGCCAACCCTTCAGCCATGCTTTTGTAGCTTTAGCCTCACCTGCTTCTAGACACAGCCCGATCCAAAGCTGTGGCTTACTGCTCACTTTGTTCTGCTCCCTGGTCATGTATAGTGACAGAGTGTAAAAAGAAAAACATGGATTGGGGAGTTAGGTGACCTGGTTTGTATTCCCTATGCTTCTACTAACTAGCCTCAAGATCTTAACCGCTCTGTGCCTCAGTGTTCCCATCTGCAAAATGGGGATAGTGTAAATTGCCCTACCTACCTCACAGGGTTGTTGTGAGGATAAACTGAGACAATGAATGGAAAGCACTTTGATAAGTAAGTGCTATGCAAATTGTAAGAAATGGAAACAATCACGTTCAAGGCAACGGAATGGACATTAGCAGAAAGGTTAATGGGATTGTCCAGCCCTTTCTCTGTGTGGCTTAAACCTAGGTTGCCATTGCTTTATACATTTTCACTTAGCACAGATTTGTAATTATGCATGTAATAAAGCACAGCCTTATTCAACTTGATTCGAGTATGTTTTTAAAGACCCCGAACTTTTTGAGTGTTAACTTTTTTATTGCAAAAGAAAACATGAGGACAGGGTGTGGGGTTTATGGAATGGCTTAAAAAACAACTGGGAGGCCGGACGGTGGTGGCACGTGCCTTTAACTCCCAGCAGGCGGGTGGATCTCTGTGAGTTCAAGGCCAACCTGGTCTACAAGAGCTAGTTCCAGGACAGGAACCAAAGCTACAGAGAACCCTGTCTCGAAAAAACAACTATGGGGCTGGAGAGATGGCTCAGTCTTTTAGAGCACTTGGTGCTCTTGCAGTGGGCCCAGGTTCAATTCCCAGCACCCACATGGTGGCTCACAGCAATCTGTAACTCCAGCTCCAGGGAATCTGATGATCTCTTCTGGCTTCCACAGACTCTAAGTGTACACACGGTGCATATACATACATGCAGGCAAAGCATTCATAAAATAAGTCTAAAAAATTTTAAAAGCAGCTGAAAACCACCACTGTTGGGCTCACTTCTTTAAAAATGTTTGTGAAATACTAATTATTAACAGTTATAGATTCAGGGGTATGCTCTCCCGCCCCCAGTTCTGGGGATGGAATCTAAGGCCTTCCATACTCTTAGCAAAATTTCTACTATTGAGTTGTATCACCAGCCTCAGTACTGATAAATAGAATTTATTTATTTTTATTTTATATACATTGTTGTTTTACTTATATGTATGTCTGTGTGAGGGCGTCAGATCTTGGAGTTACAGACAGTTGTTAGCTGCTATGTAGGTGCTGGGAATTGAACCTAGGTCCTCTGGAAGAGCTTTCAGTGCTCTTAACTGCTGAGCCATCTCTCCTGCCCCTGATTTTTACTATAAGGAGACAAATGAGTACCTGATGTATCTGAGGCACTGCAGATCGCTGGATAGCCCATTTATTCTGGCTGCTTACATCCTGTTGTCTTGTATATTGGTAGTACTTCCCTAACGGCATGAGAATGAGCTGGAGCTGCTTGTCCTCTCTTGAGTTCTTCTTAATCGTGTGGGAAGGTAAACTTCAGCAGACTCATTGCCTGCAGTTGTCTTGTATATTGATAGTACTTCCCTAACGGCATGAGAATGGGCTGGAGCTGCTTGTCCTCTCTGAGTTCTTAATCGTGTGGGAAGGTAAACTTCAGCAGACTCATTGCCTGCAGTTGCTTCAAATGCGGAGTAGGGTGGGTGATTAAAGCTCCTTCCAGTATTGGAAAGATGACTCGGTGTTTAAGAGCATATGTTGCTCTTGCAAAGGACCTGGACGTGATTCTGATTCTGTTCCTGGCATCCACATCAGGGTGCTACCCTACCACCTGGAACTCCAGCTCCAGGGAGTTCCAGTGCCTCTGGTCTGCCTGTGCGCCAGCACTCATGTGCACAAACCCCAACACACACACACACACACACACACACACACACGTTTAAAACTGAGTATTTTTCATGTTAAACAATGTTCCCCTGTGAATAGCAATCATCCTTCTCCGTAGCCTGTTTATGGTATGTTGACACTAAAATGCCTTTGGTGAGGACCCCTTTGGAGCGGCCATGCAAATGACAGATGTGCAGAGCATAGAAAAGTGATTAGATACACAACCTCTATTGCCACACCTCTGTGAAACCTGGAAAAGGAAGGGAGGCTATACTTTATTTTTTTTTAAAAAAATTATTTATTATGTATATAATATTCTGTCTGTGTGTATGCCTACAGGTCAGAAGAGGGCACCAGACTCCCCATTACAGATGGTTGTGAGCCACCCATGTGGTTGCTGGGAATTGAACTCAGGACCTTTGGAAGAGCAGGCAATGCTCTTAACCTGAGCCATCTCTCCAGCCCAGAGGCTATACTTTGTTCTTTTTTTTTTTTTTCGAAACAGGGTTTCTCTGTAGCTTTGGAGCCTGTCCTGGGACTCCCTTTGTAGACTAGGCTGGCCTCGAACTCACAGAGATCTGCCTGCCTCTGCCTCCCGAGTGCTGGGATTACAGGTGTGTGCCACCACCGCCAGGCTCAGAGGCTATACTTTGAAGTATGGTTTTTCTCCTCCTCTTTTTCCTGCAGCTGACTCCTCCCCACTCCTTCCCTCCTTCAGCCAGACGCTACCTGTAAGACAGTTTACATGGATCCCAGTTTTACTGTAAGGGTTTCTCTGTGATGAGGCCGGAGAGAAGGCTCAGTGACTAAGAACACATATTGCTCTTGCAGAAGACATAAATTTGATTGACAGCACCAGTGTCAGCATCTCAACCTCCTGTTGCTCCAGGTTCAGGGCATCCTGATGCTCTCTGGCTGCTACAGGTACATGCACGGTCTTAGCCGGTGTTCTGCTGCTGTGAAGAGACACCGTGGCCATGGCACGCCTGAGAACAGAAAGCATTTCCATAGGCGCCTGCTTACTGTTTCAGAGGCTTAGTCCACTCCCGTCATGCTGGGGAACATGGTGGCAAACTGGCCAACGTGGTGCTGGATAGGTAACCGAGAGTTCTACGTTCAGATCCACAGGCAGCAGGAAGAAGAGAGAACCACTGACCTAGCTTGGGCTTCTGAAAACCTCCACACTTGCACCACACCTCCTAATCCTCTCAAATAGTGCCACTCCCTGGTGACCAAGAATTCAAATATATGAGCCTGTGGGGACCGTTCTTATCCAAACCACTGCACTGCACCTATGTGA
The DNA here is from genome assembly GCF_037038515.1 of Microtus pennsylvanicus. Taxonomy (NCBI): domain Eukaryota; kingdom Metazoa; phylum Chordata; class Mammalia; order Rodentia; family Cricetidae; genus Microtus; species Microtus pennsylvanicus. The sequence continues at coordinate 132,388,370 of NC_134601.1, read as the reverse complement.
CACATTCACACACAAGTAAAATATTCAAAATATTTTCCAAAAAGTTTCTCTGTGTTGATGTTTGAACGTATCTGTACTGGTGTTGATATTTTGCTACTACCAAGAACCTTGTTACCCTTGTTTTTACTTGGTGTCATTTCGGGAAGGACTTCTCTGCATCACAATAAGCCTTCATAAGTCAGAAATTCTGGCCTGGTAAAATGGCTCAGTGAGCAAACATCTGTCACCAAGCCTGAAGACCTGGCTTCAATCCTTTAGGACTCACATGGTAGAAAGAACTTTCTACACACACACACACACACACACACACACACACACACACACACACACACAATATTTTTAAGAACTTGAAGTCTCACCATTTTTTTGTTTCATGATACAGACTTCCACGTATCCCAGGCTGGCTTCAAGCTTGCCACTTAGGCAAGTGTGACATTGAACTGAGCCTCCTTAGGGTGGGAATTATAGGTGTACACCACTACATCTGCAACCGACAATTTGCTTCCTGATATTATCAACTTAGCAGTCGCACTTCCCATACTGCCACCATCCCTGCTTCTAAGATGATATAACCTCCCAAGAAAAGGGGTTGAGCCCGTAGGCTGTTACTGTAGCACTCAGATGGCTCGATCGTCTGCTACAGGTGTGCCCAGAGGAAAACCTGAGAATGGCCACCAGATGTCAGTACAATCATGAAGGTACCAATGTGCCTACGGTTTGTCGGGCAGTCACTGGAAGGCAAGTAGGTCAAGAAGCAGTAGCTCATATCTATAGCCGAGTTATGGGACTACTAAGTTCAATCATAATTCTTGGTTTATTAGACATTTTCTTTAATATACATAATACAATGTATAGTTTTCTTATGAAAAGACTCAAGAGTCAGGAGTGGTGAAACATGCCTGTAATCCTAGCAGGGGATCTTGAGTTTAAGCCTAGCCTGGGCTAGAAAGCAAGATTCTGTCTCCTCAGGTTGCCTATATCACTTCTATTACAACCCAGACAATTAAAAAAAGTGTCGTTTTTAAGTGTTTGCATGCATGCATGTGCACACGCATTTGTGTGTGCATATGCATTGTGTACAAATGTGAGCAAAGGCGTGCACAGGTCAGAAGAGTGTGCTGGGTCCCCTGAGACTGGAGTTATATGGAGTTGGGAGCTGCCTGACATGGTTACTGGGAACCAAGCTCCAGTCCTCCGTAAGAGTAGTATTTGCTCTGGACCACTAAGCCATCTCTCCAGCCCCTTTTGATGATGGGAGGACCTTGATAACTGCCAATGGGGCGAGAGCTATAGACCGAAACTATTCCAGGCAAACGGAAGCATGTTCACTATTCCCCAGGCCTCTTTAGCTTCTGACTCTCATACTCTGGCTCCAGGTCACTCAAACGCCTTCGCTACGGTCTCGGGTTCCACCCTTCTCTTGATCTCCTATGGATCTTCTGGACTCCCCTCCCCCACCCTGAACGTCGCCAATTGCCGCTGGGTGAGAGATAAAAGAAGTACTGAAGCATTAAGTTTATTCTCAAAAATTAAAGTCTCGCCGGGTGGTGGTGGCGCACGCCTTTAATCCCAGCACTCGGGAGGCAGAGGCAGGCGGATCTCTGTGAGTTCGAGACCAGCCTGGTCTACAAGAGCTAGTTCCGGGACCAGTACCAAAGCTACAGAGAAACCCTGTCTCGAAAAACCAAAAAAAAAAAAAAAAATTAAAGTCTCACTGGATGTGATGGTGCATTCCTGTCATTGGGAGGCTGAATGAGGCAGGAGCACCCAAGGGTTCCAGCCAGCGTTTGGCTACATAGCGGACCCCTGTCTCAGAAAAAACAAAAAACAAAACAAAACAAAAAAAACAGAACAAAGCACAACCTGATCATTGTCATCTTAGCATGACCTTTGTCTGTGGTGAAGGATATGTTTTGCTCTTTTACTTATTCATCGGGTGATTTTAGCTTGAACTTTGATCTCTATGGACCCCACTAACTATAAAGTAGGTGAGGGGCTGGCGAGACGGTTCAGATGTTAAGAGCCCTTGCTGCTCTTGCAGATGACTGCAGTTTGTTTCCCGGCACCCATACTGGACAGCTCACAAGCACCTCTAACTTCAGCTTCAGGGGATCTGATGCGTCTTTGAGTCGACAGGGCACTTGGCCTCACATGCACATACATACCCTATATAAAAACACACATATAAATCTTCCAGAGGAAAGCTTGCCTCACCGGAGCATGACACGATAAGTCAGAATTGTATATGAAAATTTGACTTTGAAAATTGCCTAGATACACATCACCATTACTTGTTTGGTTGTGAAGGTGAAAAAAACAGTGTGTGGGCATGGACATCTGTGTCAGGGTGCTATCACAGTTATAGTATCTGAGACAACTGACTTAGAAAATGCTTGCATTGCCTATAGTTTTGGAGGTTCCAGTCCCAAATCAGGTGGATCTATTACTTTTGAGCCTTCGATTGGGGTGCTGAATGGTACTGGTGGGGGTCGTGTGGCAGAGGAAAGATGGTTACACAATGAGCAGAGGACAGAACTAGAAAGAGAAAAGCTGGCATTCAGGCCCACAGTCCCCTTCAACAGCACATTCTCGGTGACCTAAGACTTCGAAACTAGGCAGTCGTAGCAGTACTGTGTCTCCCGATAACGGGGACCTAGGCCTTCAGTACGTGTTCTAGAGACATTCGATATCTAAGCAGCATGTGTGTTCTGGGGCATAAAAAATATTGCTATTCAAGCACCATGTGTGTTCAGGGCTGTCTTAGTTACCTTTCTGTCGCTGTGAAAAGACACCATGACCAAGGCAACTTAGAGAAGAAGGAGTTTATTAGGGCTTCTAGTTTCCGAGGGTGATTTCATAACCACCATAGTGGGGAGCATGGCAGCAGGCAGGCAAGGCAACATGCAGGCGGGCGTGGCCCTGAAGCAATAGTGGAAAGCTTATATTTTGATTCCACAAGGCCAAGTAGAGAGAGCTAACTGAAAATGGTGTGGGTGTTTGAAACCCCAAAGGCCACCCTCAGTGTGACACAACTCTTCCAGGAAGGCTACACCTCCTAATCCTTCCCAGTTTCACCAACCTGGGGACAAAGTACTAAAATATGGGAGTCACTTTCATTCAAACCACCACAACAGGTAATAAAATAACTACTCAAAATTACTACCCTAAAAATGATAATGTGGGGGGAATAATGGGTTCACTCAAACAACACTTAGGGCCATATGCTACAGCAGGGACTGAGGAGTGCAATGAAAGAAAAAAAATCAGATACCTACGCTGGTGACAGTCTAAACCTCAGACAACTTCGAATGACATAAGCCAATAATTACAGTGAAGAAAAATTCCACTTCCCCAAAACTGTGGGTTTGGAAGCTTCTGTTAGCTGTTTGCTAGACATCCCTCTCCTGCTTCCTGAGACTTTTTGGTTCTGAGACTCTGAATACGCCACCAAACTAGAGCATCCGAAGCACCAAAGCAGCATGTCTCATATGGTTACTTACAGGGATGCACGTGAACATGTTATCCCCGGCCCATTTCATCTCCCACTGAACCATAGCCAAAGCTTGCAAAGCCCTCAAGATTCACCCCACATAGCCCCCAGCCTGTCAAAGTCAGCTGTAGTCCAGTTACTTGCCTGTCATTCAGCAGCACCCCTCTCTCTAGTTCTAATCACGAAAGTTTTCTGTATATGAGTGGATATTAGCACACATGGTTGTGTGTCTGATGAATATATATATACATATACATATATATATATATATATATATATATGTTTTACTGCACACAGAGAATTGAATTATACTACAACCCTATGTAACAGTAAAAATATGAGGGAATGAGACTGTCATGGTTGTGATTTTTTTCAACATATCAGAGGCAGAAAATAACAGAAATTAGAACATGGTATTTTTTTTAATCTCAAGTCTAGCGATCTTTTTTTTTTTTATGCAGCTGGGATAGATGCATATACTAGGCAAGGCTTCTATTACTGAGCTACACTCCAATCCCCAGTAGTATTTCTTCTACTAATCTTGCAGTTCAATGCTCTTCTTCATCCTAAGTGTTTTCATACCGTAGAAAGAAGAAAGTAAGAGTCTGTCTTGATGAAATCGGTGTTAGCATATTACTGTGAAATCTAATAACAAATATGTATAAGGATAGAACAGGGTTGGGGTCTAGTGTTTTATGTTTATTCCCTTGGTGTTATTTGAAGTTCTTTACCAAGAGCTTATATTACTTTCATATTTCCAAAGTAGATACCCAAGAAGGACAATATTTTATATTTTGTCATGAGGATGTGTTCATCTTATCATTTGGCAGCTAAATTTGTTTTTCCTGTGAACTAACGATAAACAATGAGACCTGAGCCCTCTGATCCGGTAAGTGGTTGTTATGACGAGAATTCCCATCTCTCGCAGGGCAACTCTATGAGTCATGAGGCCTATGGTACAGTCTTCTCTCATAATCTAACCCAGCAGCCAGCCTGACCCTTTTAAAACAAATCAGATCATGTTCCTTGTCTGATTTAAAGCCCTTTGATGTTTTCTCATTACATTCAGAGAACATCCAACCCCTTCCCCTGGTCTCAGAAGCCTTTTCTGACCTTCATCACGCATGGCACACTAGTCTTGCTTTAGGCATTAAATTGTGTCCTCCAAAACGTCATGGTCATATCCTAGCTCTTCATGCCTCACCTCAAAAAGTGACCTATTTTGGAAATGTGATTGTTGCAGATATAATTAAGGTAGACAGGTCAGATTGTGGAAGATGGGCTCCCGACTATAAGAAGTGAGCATTTGGAGACAGGTATACACACACACACACACACACACACACACACACACACACACACACATAGTCACATGAAAATAAAGACAAAGATCCATGTCATCAGACAAGCAGAAACTTGAGTCAAGGTTTGTGGCAAGATGATTCCTCATATTACTCAGAAGGAACCAGCCCTTTGGTCTTTTTGGTCATACTTGGAGGTTTTGGAACTGTAAGACTACACACTTCTGTTCTGTAAGCCCACAGTTTGTGGTACTGGGCCAGGGTAGTGCTGTGGGACAATGGTCTTGTACTCTGTAAAGATTTGTCACTTGTACTGGTATAATGAAATGCTGATTGGCCACTAGCCAAGCAGGAAGTATAGGTGGGGTGACCAGAATAGGAGAATTCTGGGAAGAGGAAAGGCTCAGTCTGCAATTGTCACCCAGACACAGAGGAAGCAAGATGAGAATGCCTCACTGATAAAAGGTACCAAGTCATGTGGCTAACACAGACAAGAATTATGGGTTAATGTAGGATGTAAGAGTTAATAAGAAGCCTGAGATACTAGGCCAACCAGTTTATAGTTAATGCAAGCCTCTGTTCTTTGGGACTGAACAGCTGAGGGACTGGGCAGGACAGAAACCTTTGTCAACAGGGTAGGCTGAGCAAATGAATACACCCCCTCTTCCCACTCCCACTCACCCTCTTCTCTCAGTTGTTTCCAGCACACTTCTTTTGGTTAATTCCTTACACACATCAGTTAAACATATAAATTCAACTGCCAAGGAATATTTACACTGTTTCATGTTTCTTAAAGGTATGTCCTCTCACGACTGGATCCTTGTCATTCAGTTTGTGTAAACAAAGACTGCTCGTTCATTTCCTGGTCACCCAGACCCGAATAATCACACAGAAAGTATATTAATTACAACAATGCTTGGCCAATAGCTTAGGTTTATTCCTAGCTAGCTCTTATATTTTAAATTAACCCATTTCTATTAATCTGTGTATCACCATCTGTGGCTTACTGGTGAGGTTCCAGCATCTATCTCCTTTGGTAGCTACATGGTGTCTGCCTGATTCCACCTTCCTTCTTCTTTTATCTCTGCTTGGTTTTCCTGCCTAGCTATATTCTTCCCTACCATTGATCAAAGGAGCTTTTTAATAAGCAATGGCAATACAACATATTCACAGCATACAGAGGGGAAGCATACATCATGTTGCCACAATTTTCCTTGAACTCACTCTATAGCCTAAGATGGCTTTGAACCTGCAATCTTCTTGTTTCAGTCACTGAAATAGCCAGGATTCCATACCTGCACCACTGTACCTGATGAGCATCTTTCTATAATAGTGCAATGCTTCCATGTTTCCATAGCATGTTTCTGCTAACAGGGCTTAGTTACCAGAAGCTAGACGAGCCTTGTGGGGGAAGATCAACCATATTCACATAGCCAAGGGTCCCCAGTAACCTCTTGTATTAGCCATCTACTGTATATTACTACTATGCCTTACTACTTTATGTTACTACTGTCACAAGGACTGTTTACACAGCTCAGTGTCAGAGTATTTACCTAGTATGCTAATGCCCTGGATTCAATTCCCAGAACACCTCAGTACTATTGTCACAAACATAGAAGCTTAAAACAACATGCATTTATAATGGCTTAGGTGGGTTCCCTATAAGGATGAAATCAAGGTGTTGGCCAGGGCCAGACTGTCATTTGTGGTGGGTAAGGAAACACCAGGTTGCCCACACAATTGTCAGTAGCATTCAATTTCCTCAGGGTGGCTAGACTAACAGGCTCTTCTGCTGCTCAGCCATGGCCTCTCTCTGTTCCTTGCTATGCGGGATTCTGCAGAGACACACAGCCAGTGGTTTGTCATAGGGAGCAGGGAGCCAAGAGTTTGATTTTAAGAAACTGGTTCATGTGGCTGTGAATTTGGCAAGTTCAAAACATGTGGAGACTTAGGGAAAAGCTGATATTGCAGTTCATGTTCAAAGTCTGTCTTCTGGAAGGATTCACTCTTGCTCAGGGAAAGCTAGTCTTTTGGTCTAGTCAGGCCTTCAATTGATAAGATATAGCCTACTCATATTATAAAGCACACTTTTCTTAATGCATATGCTATTGATTTAGATGTTAATCTCATCTAAAACACTGTCACAGAACATCCAGAATAATATTGGGATAATATTGGACCAAATATCTGAGCACCAGATAACAGTTAAGTTGACAAAATAGCTGTCATACTTATTGTTATAGGACCATATGCCCACTCACTTTATCAAGGCCCGCTAAGAAGAAAGTCTCCCAACTGAAATGCCTCACAAGATTATACAACACAATCGCAGAACTGACATCCTGTCACCCTGCTGTATTCTGTGGGTTACAATGGAGTCACAGTTCCCACCCACACTCAAAAGGAGGAATACTAGACTAGAGCATGAATATTCCAGGAGGTGGGAATCATGGGGGACATGTAAACCTTTCCACCACCACCTACCCCTTGCCTTCATGTCTCTTACACATTCCAGATGCATCCCTTTCCTCCTGACATGCCGTAAAATCTCATCCATCACAGCATCTACTTACAGTCTCGAATCTCTGCCTAAATCAGATCCAGATGTAGCTGCAATCCTGCAGATAAAATTCTTCTCAGATTGTTTACATGCAGAAAACAATATATGTGGACAGGAGACATGCTCAGTTGGTTAAGAGCATCTGCTGTGCTTCCAAAGGCCCTGAGTTCAAATTTAAGCATCCATTTTAAACAGCTTCCAATTGCCTATAACTCCAGCTCCACAGAATTTGACACCATCTTCTGGATTCTGTGGGCACACACATATATCACACACACATACACACACACACAGATTAATAATAATAACAACAAATAATGGTGATAATAAATAGAATACAAATATCAAATTATAAATCCACAGGAGGCAGAAGCAAGAAGGCCTCTGTGAATTTGGACCCGGCAGGTCTATATAGAGAGTTGCAGGCAAGGGGGTGTTGTATAGTGAAATAGCTTTTCACCAAGGTGGTATGTAGGGTGAAGAAGGACGCTCCTATCATACCCAAAGCCAAAGCAAAGGCATTGAGAGCCAAGAAGGCAGTGCTGAAAGATGTCCACAGCCACAAAAAGAACACATCCACAAGTCACCCGTCTTCCAGTGACCCAAGCCCTGTGGCTTCAGAGGCAGAGCAAATATTCCGGCAGGCGTGTGCTCAAGAGAAACAAGCTGTGCCATCCTCAAATTTCCCCTGACCACCGAGTCAGACATGAGGAAGACCAACAAGCACCAGATCAAACAGGCTGGGGGGAAAATCTATGACAGTGATGCGGCCTACTCAGACTTAATGGAGAGAAGAAGTTAGGATGATCTGAATGTTGCCAAACATACTGGGATCGTCTAAACCAGTGGTTCTCAACCTGGGGTCCACGGCCTCTTGGGTGTCAAATGATCTTTTCACAGGGGTCACCTAAGACCATCCAAAAACATTTTTGCATTATATTTACATTATAATTCACAACAGTAGCAAAATTGCAGTTATGAAATGGCAACAAAAATAATTTTCTGGTTTAGGATCACCATAATGTGAGGAATTGTATTAAAGGGCTGTAACTTTAGGAAAGTTGTGAACCAATGCTCTAAACTGAGTCTAGCTGGCTAATTCGAAATATGCATTTTAAGCATAATAAAATGGAAAAGAACACAAGTGATCTGCTCATGTATAACCATCGTGGTGAGGAGGCTTAGCATGACTGAGGTAGATATTTCTTTCCAGATGTAGGGAACATTAAAGAGTGACTGGCCTATAGTGATTTTAAAATCAAACTAAGCAAATCCTGATGTTCTTTGATCTGGGTTTTTGGTTTTTATTTGTTTTTCCAACTTCTTGAAACAAGTACCTCATACTGGTCCGGAACTTCGTCTGTAGCCCAGGCTGGCCTCCAAACTCTATTCTCCAGCGTCCTGGGATTACCAGCGAGCATTGCCACTCCTGGCTTCTCGATTAGTTTTTAAGGGCTCTTTGGTCTCTTGGTTATGCCCTTTGCCTTCTGACCTAACCTTTCTTTTTCAAGAAGAAACTGTGTGTTTCCAGATGAATTACTCCATTAACCTGCTTCTTCCGACCTCGGCAGTCCAGTGACCTTCTCTAATTTTTCACTCTCTTAGTCCAAGCTGTGTTTCTGCTTCAATAACTTTCCCCCAACCTTTTAAAGTCATTAGTTCGATTTACCTGGGGTTCACACCTGCAAAGACAAGTCTTGTCCACAGGTCTGTTAGAGATGATCCCTTTTCTCTCATGATCTTAGAGATGGATGAGGAACAGAGGGCTTTGCTTCCTGAAGCATCTTCAAGGCTAATCTCTTTAAAGAGTCCCATAAGTGACTGAATAGCACTCAAGTCCTTCTCTCCATCTGGGACTTAACATCAACTGCTGCAAAATCACACCATTATCTTTTTTTTAAATATTTATTTATTTATTATGTATACAATATTCTGTCTGTATGCCTGAAGGCCAGAAGAGGGCACCAGACCTCTTTACAGATGGTTGTGAGCCACCATGTGGTTGCTGGGAATTGAACTCAGGACCTTTGGAAGAGCAGGCAATGCTCTTAACCACTGAGCCATCTCTCCAGCCCCCACACCTTTATCTTTTTTTCTCTATGTCATGAATTCCTTAACAGTGTTTAGAGGCCTTTAAAAAAAATTAGCTCTCTTTGACATCTGGAGAAGTAACACATCAGGAAGTACTGGTCTGTTTCTGGTTTAAATTTTTCTCTCAATTTGTTTCTCTGTGTGTTTTGTAATAAGTATTAAGGAAAAGAAAATGGTCCACACCTTTCACACTTTGCTTTGAAATCTTAATAAAATTACCACGCTCATCCAATTGCACAATTCTGCTTTCTACATAACTAGAGTGAAGGATTTCACTTTTGTAAATCTAAAGATTTACGTTTGTGATTCTCTGGTTTCTTAAAAATTCCCCCAATGTATTTTATTTCTTGAACAATAAATCCATACATTTATTTTGTAATCACAGAGTAATGAACCTTGTTTTAAGACAGAGTTTTAGTAGGTTGTCTTTGATCACGTGGCAAAATTCTCAGCCCTGTGTCTGCCATGTGAGGCTATAGTGAGAATGTGACCATTTACAAATCAGGAAGATGTCCTTTTGTTCTGGGGACTTTGACCTTACATTCTAATCTCCAGATCTGTGAGAAAATAAATTTTGGTTATTTAACTCCTCCCAGGTGTATGTTATTTTGCTATGGTGAACCTGGAAACAACCTAGATGCCCTTCAATGGAAGAATGGATGAAGAAAGTATGGAATATATACATATTAGAGTACTACTCAGCAGTAAAAAACAATGACTTCTTGAATTTTGCATGCAAATGGATGGAAATAGAAAACACTATCCTGAGTGAGGTAAGCCAGACCCAAAAAGAGGAACATGGGATGTACTCACTCATATTTGGTTTCTAGCCATAAATAAAGGACATTGAGCCTATACTTCGTGATCCTAGAGAAGCTAAATAAGAAGGTGAACCCAAAGAAAAACATATAGGCATCCTCCTGAATATTAACCTTCATCAGGCGATGAAAGGAGACAGAGACAGAGACCCACATTGGAGCACTGGACTACAACCCCAAGGTCCAAATCAGGAGCAGAAGGAGAGATAGCACGAGCAAGGAACTCAGGACCGCGAGGGGTGCACCCACACACTGAGACAATGGGGATGTTCTATCGGTAACTCACCAAGGCCAGCTGGCCTGGGTCTGAAAAAGCATGGGATAAAACTGGACTCGCTGAACATAGCGGACAATGAGGACTGCTGAGAACTCAAGAACAATGGCACTGGGTTTTGATCCTACTGCACATACTGGCTTTGTGAAAACCTAGGCAGTTTGGATGCTCACCTTACTAGACCTGGATGGAGGTGGGTGGTCCTTGGACTTCCCACAGGGCAGGGAACCCTGATTGCTCTTAGGGCTGACGAGGGAGGGGGACTTGATAGGGGGAGGGGAAGGGAAATGGGAGGCGGTGGCGGGGAGGAGGCAGAAATCTTTAATAAATAAATAAATTTTGCTATGGTGACCTTACTTGACTAATAATATACCTTTCTCATTTGAAGCTATTAGAATCTAAAGATCAAATCCCTCTCCTCTGAATACCCAACTATGGAGCAGGACACAGCAGTAACATGGAGAGCAAAGATCTACTTTTTTGTTGTCTGGTTGATTTTCTTTTTGATACACAAACTGACTCTGTATCCCTGGCTGGCCTGGAAAAATATCCTTTGTAAAACAATAGTGTTGAGTGGGCATTGTTCTGTAATTTAGCATTTAGGAGACTAAGGCAGGAGGATCTGAGTTCAAAAGCAGCCTAGGCTACATACCAAAACTCTGTCCCAGAAGAAGGTTCATTCCTCTATGATTATGAAATAAATATATTTATTGTTCAAGAACTAGAAAATGTTGGGGGAGTCTTTAAGAAACCAGAGGACCACAGTAAAGATTTGCAAAAGGAAAAAAGGACAATTTCTGAGATCAGAAATTGTTTTCAGAAACAGAAATGATGCTATGATGTGGCACAAGAGCAACTTAAGCATTTCTTTCCCTTCCTTGCCTGACATTTGCTGCAGCAGAGGGCTTTCTGCAGATGTCTTTTCCTTCATAATGATTTCTCTCCTGGGTTTTGGACTTTCTGGCCTCCAGCTGCTTCTGGGCCAGTTCCAGCTTGTTTGAGGCCCCGGCTCTCAGCTGAAAGGCTCTGGGCTCTTGCAGAGCTCTCTCAGCCCATGTGATGTCTTAGGAATTATGTTGTCATCTATAACCTTCTCGGAGAAGGGGAAAGGAGAAGATGGCTCTTGGGACAGGTCAAAGGAACAAGCCAGCACCTGTGGCCCCCTTGAGTCATAGAATCCAGTCTTTCTTTACTAATGCATGCTAATGGAGCCCAAACCACAGGCTGAAATTTGTGTTCAGGGAATAAGGCAATGCAGGTGGGTCCCAAGCTGATGAGAGATGCCCAAGGTTAATCCAGATCAAATGATAGCACTATAATTTAGTTGCGTGTCATACCCAGGTGTGACTCCTCTTTTTTTTTTCCATTTGGTGCTGGAGGTGCTAGAATTGAGGCCATCACACATTAGGCAAGTCTCTCATTATTACAGTTTACAATCAGCTCTCTGTCCCTGTTGCTGGGATTTCAACTGTAGCAAAACATGCATGAGTCATGTTAAGAGGCTTCTCACATTTTCTACATTCTTGAGAAATGGCTATGTTAACATTTCTTTGGGTTTTCTGTTTTATTAAATATTTTTACAAAGCTAACCTTTTTCATAGTAACAATGTTAGAAAATATATTACATAACATAGGCAAATTGAAACCTCAAGTGGTGGAGTTGTGTTTTGAGCCTGGTTTGATGTCTGAACTACAGGAGGGAACTGAATGTTTGGAACACGAATGGCAAGGAAAAAGTAAAAAAAAACAGTAAAGGCAATTCACAAATAATTAACACAACTGTCCAGTAACATAAAATGCTATACAAAGTAACATTGAAAAATATTTGTCTAATGTTAGAAAGAGCACAGCAAAAGAGACACCCCCAGAGAGTATTGGCCAGTGGGCTAAGGATGGATGCTCCAACGTTACAGAGGATCTTTGGGTGACTGTCCAGTCAGCAAGATGTCTCTGTCAATTCTAGAGTTTTAGAAGTTGCTTACAATGCACTTCCTGTTAACTTAGGTAATATTATATCCTTCTGGAGTCTTTGATAGAGTTGAGGAACAGATAGTTATACTTTTCCTTAGTTATAATAAAAGATTAATTAGATACAAAACTGGGCTGAAGAGATGGCTCAGAGGTTAAGAGCACTGACTGCTCTTCCAGAGGTCCTGAGTTCAATTCTCAGCAATTACATGGTGGCTCACAGCCATCTATAATGAGATCTGTACCCTCTTCTGGCATGTAAGCATACAAGGAAGGAATGTTGTATACATAATAAATAAATAAATAATTAGATACAAAACTTTAGACCCACAAATAGAGGATAGATGATATTTTCCTTAATTTTCCAAATGTAAATGGACTAAATATTATAACTATAATTCTTGTGTGATACTTGTTTTGTTATATGTAATTTTACTATGATAAAGTTAAAACCTTTTTTTTATTTAGATATAATAGGGGAGGTGATATGGGATTCCTCTCTCTATGCTGTGAATATGTTTTATTACCATGGTTAATAAAGAAGCTGTTTGGGCCTGTGGCAGGGCAGAATATAGTCAGGCTGGAGGAGATATATAGGCAGAGTCAAGAAAACGCCATGTAGCTGCTGAAGGAGACAGATGTGCCAGAACCTTACCTGTAAACCACAAGTCTTGTGGTAAAATATAAAATAATAGGAATGGGTTAATTTGAAATGTAAGAATTAGTTAATAAGAAGCCTGAACTAATAGACTGAGCAGTGTTGTAATTAATATAGTTTCTGTGTGATTATTTCAGGTCTGGGTGGCCAGGAAATGAACAAGCAGACTCCGTCTACAACAGTGGTGTGAACTGGTATAGGTAATCAATAATGATGACTTAATGAAAGAAGCGATTTGCATAATAATTCAATTTTATAAAATGAAAGTGAAGCAAAAGCCCCTTTGTACATAGTGGATTCAACATTTGTACTTTTAATAGTAGAGCTTAATAATGGCATACCAGTAGGTAGAAAAATCCATTTTAAAGGAAAATACCTTGTTAAGACTCTTGTGATGTAGAAATTGAGGTCTTGGGAAGTTGAGTATCATGGAAAAAGCAGATATTTTCCATTAAGGAAGTGATGAAGTATTTTAAGGAGAAGAGAATTAAATACCAAAAGAGTTATTTTTGATATCTCCATGGTATTGCTCCTTCCATTTTCCTAAGCTTTTAGTGATGTCTGCCAAACACAAAACTATCCAGCACAAATATTCTGAACTGAAGATATAATTCCAATGCTCACTAACTACGTCAATGAAGTGTTCCATGTCTCAACTTTCCTCAGTGTTAAATAGGATGATAACAGTACCTGTCTCATAGGGTTGGGTAAGACTACAATTGGAAAAAAGAAATAAAAGGTGGAAGCATTTTCATAACCTATAAACTAGTTCCCAATGGCCCTCAGAGACATTCTGCTTCCTATATCATATGAATGACAATTTCCATATTGCTTTGAACTGGGGACTTGACTAGATTGCTGTTGGTAGTAAACCCTACTTAAGAATAGTTAATATCTTTTTTCCCTTTTTTTCAGTATTTTGAAGCTGAAATTGGAATAGCTAATATCTTTTAAGCACATACTACCATGTTTTGTGTAAAGTACTTTACATATATTAGTTCACTCATTTTTAACAAAAAATACTGTTGTTATCCCTGTTTTATAAATAAAGGAATTGAGAAGTGAAGTTGCTTGCTTAAGGTGAGTAAGCAATATTTTTCTTATCTATTTTTTGCTTTTTATGAAAAAAGGTCTTGCTCTTTAGCTTTGCCTTGCTTGAAATTTACAGTAATTTTACCTCTGTTTGTAATCATGGGATTACCAACATGAGACACTACACCTGACCTTATTTTCATTCAAATAAATGATAAAGTTAAAAACTTGATCCCAATAAAATTAATTAGTAAAAGAAACTGATTCCTAGCGGCCATATCAATCTATATAATATTGTGTTTGCACGGTTACCATTTAAATACATTAAATTGCTTCATTGCTAGTATACCTCACATGCATGAAATTTGTATCCAATAAAGTTATCCCTCACCCATCTCAGGGCAAGAAGGAACATGGATCTGTTCTGGAAAATAACTTTTACTTACATCTGCCTGAGTTTTCCTAAGCAAGAATGAGATGACTAGAAGTGATATAAAAGATAATATCTGGCTACCAATTTACTTAATTTTTTCTGCACATAGTTGTCATTATTAAAATTAGAGTACTGGGTGTCTTAGTCAGTGCTTTATTGCTGTGAAGAGACACAATGACCACAACTCATAAAAAATAAAGCACTTAACTGGGACTTGCTTACAGTTTCAGATGTTTAGGGCACTATCAACATGGCGGGAAGTGTGGTGGCACTGAGGCAGACATGATGCTGGAGAAGTAGCTGAGAGGTCTACATTCTGATCCACAATCAGTAGCAAGAGGGAGAGACTGGGCCTGGCTTGGGCCTTTGAAACCTCAAAGCACACCCCCATTGACACTTCCTCCAACAAGGCCACACCTCCTCCAACAAGGCCACACCTACTCCAACAAGGCCACACCTCCTATTCTTTCAATCGTGTGGAGTAGTGACACTCTCTGATGACTAAACATTCAGATACATGAGCATATGGGAGCCATTCTTATTCCAATCACCACACTAGGGTAATGTCACATGAGCCTCAGAATTAAATCATAATAAAGAGGAAAGAAAAGGGAAAGAGTACAGTTGAGTGCTAAGGCAGAGCAGCTATGTAGCAGTAATGAAGGGAGAGTATACACTGAATATGTATATAGTTTCAGAGTTGACTAGATAATTGCCCACATGTTTTTTCACTTACACAGAAGAGAAAGATTTTTCACGTGCTTGCTGTATTAGATTCATTAGGCAAAATCCCCTAAATTTGGTGCTGTAAAATGCCATCTTATCTTTTCAGAGCTGTAGCTGTGCAGCATAATTTTTAAATGACTTTCACGAGTGTATTTGTTAATTCTAACATGCCATTTAAAGGTATGTAATAACTTTCAGGTTTTTAGGGGTTATAAAGAAGATGATGTTTAGGTCCCTTCCCCGCACTTGGTCACTATGAATTGTGATGTGCTTTGTGGTTATGGTTGGTATTTGCCACCACACTTGATAGACCTTTCTTTTTATGCCAAATCTCAGAGAATGTTACGGTTGTTTTGGTGCTGGATGAAACACAGCTCTTCATACATATTAAATATCCTCACTGCCACTGAGCCACACTCCTAGCCACACACTCTAATGATCATTTTGAGATACACCCTCAGTTATATAAGCTATTTTTTTTCAAGACAGGGCTTCTCTGTTTATCTTTGGTTGTCCAGGGACTTTTCGTAAATCAGGCTGGTCTCAAATTCACAGAGTTCTACCTACTTCCGCCTTCTGAATGCTGGGATCAAAGGTGTGTACCACGATGCCTGACTAAGCTAAATTTTTAACTTATTCTATCACAGAATGGACCAGTGATTAATATAACAACCGGCCCATGAATGGATGAGTAAAGGGATATAGGGGCATGTCTCACACTGGCCAAAGTCCCGCGAGAATGATCTAACAGAGCAAGGTACCATGTTGGGAGACATGCTTGCTATGCCAGCAGAACCATAGATTCATTGTTAAGATCACTTTGTTCTCAAAATGAGTACATAGTAAATCTCAAATGCTACTTCCATTCCACAGCAATAAACAAAGGAAGTTGGGTGATTGATCTGTAATCATAAACACATGATACTGTCCTAAAATACCACACCCACCTCTACTCCAAGAGTAGACTTAATGTATTACCTTGCTCAATGTGGTTGTACCCATTCATTCTTAGCAATTGTCAGATTTCTCATTGGATTCTATTTTAATGAAATATTCTATGAAATAACTTTATGATCAATGTAATAAAAGTCTAATTACTTTGTAGATTGACATCATGTTGATGATGTTTTAGGACCCCCCCCCAGGATCTTCAACAAAAGTCAGAAGATATTCTAGTCTTGTCTATAGGTCCCAGGCTACTTAAAACTACTTAAAAATTGTTACATTGGTACCTGTGGCAGAAACTGCTGGATGCTATTTCAAATCTGTTCGTCCCTCCTCCCTGAAAGTAATATAGCACACAGGGCTTGGCTGACACATGGAGGAACAGAATAAAGACATTTCTCATCATCCGTTATAGTTAGCTATAATGGTGTGACAAATATAGAGGGAAAGATAAGACTTGCCAGTGAAAGGCAAGTGCAATTGCTATGGGCCATTGTTGACACTGTTGAGCTATTTAAAAAAAAAATTAAAGCATTTATTTTCCCTCCATTTCCTCATCTTCCTCCAGTTCCTCCTATGCCTTTTCCCTCTTGTTCCCTAACACACACACACACACACACACACACACATACACACGCATGCACATGCACACACGCACACTCACACACACGCACGCGCATGCACACATACACATACACACACTCACACACACGCACGCGCATGCACACATGCACACACACACGCGCATGCACACACACACACACACACACACACAAATATATAAATCCTACCTTTTTAGTCCTCTCAGTGTTGCTCCAGGACATGATTTGGGATTAACCACATGATATTGGATAATCAATTACGGATAATCAAGTCCTCCTGGAGGAGGACTACTTCTCCCACTCCAAGTATCCCTTAGTTGCCTGTAATTCTTTTTCGAAGGGAATATTTCCCTCTCACTTCTATGTTAGCATGTCATTGGTGCTGTTGTCTTTTGAGTCTTCTAAAGAAGGTCTCCTAAAGGCAGCAGTATTGTTGCGGTATCATAGTTGAACTTTCCCTGGCATTTCTAGGAGACATAATCTCAGTAGATGTCCTGATGCTCTAGATGTTAGAATCTTTGTCTTTCCTGAAATTTTTCCTGAGCCTATGGTTCAGGAGTTGTGTTGCCGATGTAGCCACTGGGGCTGACTGCCCCATGGTCACTTGTTCTAAAGTCTCTGTGTGTTTCATTGGTGGGGGCTGGTTGCTACACTTATCTATAGGTATAGGGATATGCATTTAGGGTACATCTTGGAATTCTGGTCCAGGGAAATAAAAAGAGACCCCAGCAGGGGAGTGCTAGAGAGGGGAACAATAGGATACAAGTGATACAGTAGTGGATACAGGAAATTGTATGTTCAGTGGGGATCACGCATTGGAGAAAGAGAGAGAGGTCAATACAGAAGGAGAGGGAGAGAGGGGGAAATATCAGTAAGGATGCTTGAAAAGACTACAAGATGTGTTTCTAAAAGAAAGGGCAAACCCACTCCACCCCTTTTCATCTGTCTAATTGACTGAAGAGAAGGTAAGCAGGAGCGGATCTATCACAAAGGTAAGACTACTTCAGAGACTCAGGGACCAATAAGACAGAAGCTGCCTGGCTCCCTGACAACCTCAAAGAATGGAGCTGCCCTTGCAGCTTAGACTATTGTTCGTAAGAAAAATCAACTCCCATCTTGTTGAAGCCACCCTTATTTGAGATCTTTTTATTTTCTTTTTTTATAGGCACTGCAATGATATCCTGTCTAATGCTACACACAAAAGGTCTGTTTCGGCAGATGACTGATCTCATATATCTTGGTTGTGAAAGGTAACTTTAATAAGTTTGAGTGGAAGATAAGGTCAACAAATATGAAGTGAGCATCCATCTCCTCCCAGCATCTTTTCAGCGGAACATGCTGTTCTCCCTGTGTGTTGCCAGCATCTAGCACACAGATGGTACAAAGGTCAAGGTAAGTAAGTGATTACAGATAATGTCGAGGAGCATGCCTGCAGCAATGAAGAACACATTACAGGGATCTAGTCAGTTATTTATGATGAAGCCACGCTGACTTTCATTGCTTTTGATTCTCTATCGTAAGCAACTATACTGCAATGTTATACCAACAGTCCTAATTATAAGTTTCTGCTGAATTAAGTATGAATTCCAGTTAGTAGTGTAGTAGTTATTAGCGTGTGGTCAGATGGTGTTTCCGAGGGGCATTGGAGTTGAACTCAGAATCATGTTAGAACAGGCATCAAAGCAGACTGTTGGTATGTTTTGAAAAAATGCCTCCCCACTCCTCCATCACGCCACCTATTCCTCATGTATGTTTCATAACACCTTGCTCCCTCAGTTGGTTCTGGGAGTCCATAGGAACCACAATTTGCAGATACTCAAGGTCTTTATATTAAATGCCATGGCATTTGCATATGACCCTTGCAAACCCTTTGGGAGACTGTGGTAAAAATAATTTTCCAAATCACAATTGAGTTCATATGTTTGGCAGACTCAAAGCCTGTATTCTAGTGACAAAGAAAGCTGACAATGCAGATTTTTGGTTTCTGCTTTGAGAAAATGTAAACTTGTAAGTAAAGAGATGGTCAGAGGAAGAGAGCTCAAAGAGGCCAGGAAACCATACTTTTTCACTACAGAAGTGATATATTCCAACTTATTTTTTCAGATAGGGGAAAACTTTCCTAATGTTACACAGCACTGTCATTTGTGACAAAGACAATCCTAGAGGCCATGTGTAAATCGACAGGCATTGTTCTTCGTGGCTCTAACAGGGCTATATGGAACTTTCACACAGGATGTAGTCAGAAAAAAAAATCAAACTTTTTTAAAATTCGTTTTGAAACAAAGGCTGAGCATGTAGTTCAGCTTGGCCTCAAACCCACTGTGCACCCTTCAGTGGTCTCACATTCCCAGTCTTTTTGTTTCAGCCTCCTGACCTCTGGAGTGACAAGTTTATACCTATTCATAATCCTGTTCACTCGATACGTATACACACACACACACACACACACACACACACACACACACCCGCGCGCGCGCGCAAGCTATCTCCCTCCTTCCTTCCTTTATACCTTCCCTCCATCTTGATATATAGCAAGGTTGGATTTGAACTTGTGGTGATCCTCCTGTCTCACCCTTCCAAGTGCTGTGTTTCTGCTTTCATTCAGTGCGTATTTATTGAGCACCTGATGTGGGCAGGTGACTTCCCACAACATGTGAAAGCACAGGACAACGTCAACCTGATAGGAATCCTGTAGAGGAAGAAGAGCTGTAGGAGAGAGCCCAGGTGGGCTGTGGGCACACAGAGAAGGCGCCTGTCCAGCTTGCATACTATCACGGAACGCTTTCTATTGAGAAGAAAAGCAAAATGCCCACTCCTGGGATTTTAAATGGGTTTTTAATTCAATGAGTCCAAGAAATGTAGACATTGCACCAAATAGGTCCAGACTTAGGTCCAGTAAAGATTTGGGAGTTCCCAAGATAGCAGAGAACATTATGCATGCTTGACCAGAAAACGCCTGCAGAATTCTCACCTGTAAGACAAGCATAAAGACTTCATTTGATTGTTAGTGGAGACCTGTTTGAGCTAACTTGGTTAAAAGGTTATAAGGTACAGGAAGCTTCAAGAAACACAAGGCAAATAAAAAAATGCTTTGGGAGGGACTAAAGTCCCAAACTAGCAAGTCATCAGGAACCAAGGCAGGTCTTTGGCTTTTAATCACCTTGGCCTGCATGATCGCTTATCTTTCCCCAGCCACTTGTCTTCTCTTTGCAGTCCTGATTTCTTTCCTTTTCCATGAGTTTGAAAAAATATAGCTTTCCCACTGCTAATAGATTTCCAATTTTTGAAAGTAATCGAGACTGATTAGGGTCTCTGTTTTCTGATTCCAAGTTGTCAGTATGGGATCTGCTCCTCCTAGCTTGGACTAGGAATTTATTGGGATTTAGTTTAGCCCAAGGTGAAGGCTGCATCATGACTGTATAACATGGCTGTTAGGTTCCTGCCTCTATGGCTAGAAGAGATGTTGTTCTTGGAGGAAGTGGTTGTGGGTGTTTGATACATCCCTCAAAACGAACAATATGGGGGGGGGAATGAAAACTACCAATAGCGGATGATCCTAATAATAAACGCTTATTTTTTCTATCCACCCAGTGCCCTTTCTCTCTTTTTCTGGAAGTAATGGACTCTATTCTATACTTATCACTGGTGAGCACATGATCTATATTAGATTGATCACAATATTTTATATCCAAGCCAAGTTCGGTTACCTCTGCATCTTTGTGGGGTCCTTCTCCCCATGCTTAATTTGTCCATCTAACTCTTCCCATATTTTTAGGTTTAAATAAGATGTTAGTAGTGATTGTAGCCGGTCACACCCAGTCACAAGGGTTTCCTATCCTCTGTTGATGCAGAATCTCATATCCCCAATGAGACATACAAAAATGGCTTTTAGGAGCCATCTGGGTCACCAGGTAGGGATGTAAACTTTCCCCAGGAGTGCTCTAGATGACCTTCATTCATACTTTTCTAGACAGAACTGGGGCTAGTCACTGGAGACGGAGAACATTGCTGTCATTGCTGTAGGCAAATCTGTTTGTCTTCTCCTGGTAGTCTATGTGGCCACTTGATCAGTGTTGGAGTTCTGGTAACGTGATCTGTGAGAATCCCTGTCCAAACTGTCAACAGCAAACTATAGAGTTGAGGAGGATATAGGCCTCCTGTGCTTTACTCTCCTGGCTTGCTCCAACTTGCATGCATTCTCATTCACCCCCAATTTCCTTCCTCACTCTCCCCTTTGTATAACATAAGACTTTGTAGGTTACACTCCACTCCCTAAAGAAGAAACATGTCTACAATTCCGTGGCTATGATGAGCAGGAATGTGTGTGGCAAAGAAGGGTAAGTGAATATTTTCAAGGCAAATTTTGTCATCACCTGCTTACCTTACTGCAGGCAGAGATAGGCGGCGAGCGTTTAACACTCAGGGAATAGAACATGGCAGGGGAATAACTCAAGAGAGAGGCTTCCTGCAATCAATTTATAGCGTCAGCTTGTTATAAATTGTTTGTGAGTTTGTTAAGCAACTTGAATACGTTTCCCCTCAGTTCATCAGTTTTAACAGTGAGAATGATGCCGCTGTGTGCCACAGAGGGGTTCTGCTAAGGCCGAAATTAGATAAGAAATAAAAACTCCTCAACGCAGGGCTTTGCGGTATTATTAAATAATATCACTCATTACTGTAGCTATTATGTATGCTATTAGAAAAGTCTGGAAGGAAACGATTCTTATGCTAAATGGTAAATTTCAGGCAATTAATTTTTTTTCTTCCTTGTGCTAGCTGATATTTTCTTTTTCCTTATTTTTTGGACTCAAACCACTCTTTGTTCAAAGGCTTGGGGAATAGCTGAAGATGTCAATGTGATTGATGCCCTTAACAAGACAATCTTTGAGGTCTCCCTGTCACTAAGAGACTGTCTATATTTTTCAAAACTCCTACATTAAGCATACTACTGCTATCATTCAGGTAAACTGATATAGTATTAGACAGAGTCAATATATATATATATATATATATATATATATATATATATATATGTCAGTACATCTCTCAACAGTCCTCTGAGAAGTCACTTTCTGCAGCAGAGAGCTATTAACACAGAGACTTGCAGCAGGCCAAAGTGCAGAGAATGAGAGACTGTGGGATTAGCAACTCTAAATGGGACATCTATATTGCACCTCCTCCTTCTAAGGATCAGAGATCTTTACAGAAGAATGAGTGTAAGAACTAGTGGATGACTACAGAAAAAAAATGTTTTTCAGACACAGCAGGACAGTTGCGACCGAAACTCATAGTAGTTTTGATAGCACCCACAAAACCTGTGCAACCTCAAGCCAGACAAAGATCTCAGCATGGGGGAGATGGGAATAAGGTCCCATCCATAGAGGGGAGCTATTAGCAATTGATAGATGCCCAGACAGAGAGAGAGAGAGAGAGAGAGAGAGAGAGAGAGTCAGCTTTCATCTTTCATTAAAGATCTGGGCCCTGGAGGGTTGACCACACTCCAGTGAAAGGCCACACACATCCAAGAGTTTATAAGAAGCACAAATTGAACATGATTGATTAAAAAATTTAGGTGGGGAAGGAAAGAGAGATGGATCTAAAAAAAACTGGGGGTCAATATGATCAAAATACCTTTCATAAAAATTTCAAAGAAGTAGTAAAAATGAAGAAAGAATTTTTTAAAGTATTGCTTTGAGAATCAGAATGTAAGACTATACATTTTTAAGTTTTAAAAACTGTGTATTTCTCAGGTGGGGCAGGAACATAGCATACATAGTGAATGTGTGGAGGGCAGAGGACCACTTGCCAGAGTTGGCTCTCTGTCTCTCCACCAGATAGGTCTTGGCGATTACACTTAGGTGGTCAGGTTTGATGGCAAGTGGAAAGGTCTGTTGAGCCATCTTGCCCACCCCTAACACCAGGAGTTTTATTAACTAAAATTAATATTCATCTCCAATATTATCACAAAACTGAAGAATAGTATTAAATGAGGACATGTTTGATATCTTTTGTCAAGAAACTACAGAATGGACTGGTTACTATGCTCCTTAGACTCCACTTAAACAGGAGCCAGCCTGGCTTGACATTTCACAGAATAACCGGAAGAAAATAATGACACAACGAATAGAAACATATTTTGCCAAACTGAAAGCATATATAGATAGAGAGATTTCTAATAACCAGCCTCCGATATGTTCAATTTAGCCAGGCAAGAAGGAACTGTGCTCTTAATGCGTAAGTTTTTGAATATTCAGGAATTGGGTGGCAAGGTCTCAGACTGGAGGCCTTTTGGGCATCTTGAGGCATGATGCCCTGCTTGTCAGAGCAGTCTGGAGAAAGAGGTAGGCGTGGGAGGCTTGATTTACAGGAGAGAACTGGGAAAATGGGTGCAAGAGCTTTTCCCCAGCAGAAGAATTCAGTGGAGGCCTGCAAAGGGTTAGGTCCTAACTCAGAGGCTGCAGGGCTCCAGAGCCTCCTAGTTTCAGAAAACTGCTTAAATATTAAGTCTGCTGATAAGGCTAAGCTGGGTCTTTGTAGCAACATTGATATTTGGGGCCTAGAGAACTGCAGAAGAAAGGAAGGAAATAAGAATGGTGATACTTTGACGGTTAGTCTGTTCTACTGGAAAAGACCAAGTAAAGTACAAAGGAGGAGAAAGATCTCAAAAAAGGTTTTTTTTTTATATCTTTCCATATTTGTTTAACACAAATAAGCATCAACAACAGATACAGGGCTGGCGAGATGACCCGGCGGATATTGTGCTTGTGGCCACGTCTGCTGACCTCTGATTGGTTCTTAGGACTCCCATCATCAGAGGAGAGAAGTGGCTCAAGAAAGCTGTCCCCTGACCACAAGTGTTCCACTCCCCACACGAATAAGGAAACGTAATTTTAAATTTAAAAAAGGAAAATTTATTTTAAAAGTTGTACAATTTAAGAAAAAAAAGAACAGATAAAACATGCAATTGGACAGTTCTCCATCAGCAAAGACTCGTGTCGTCCTGGTCCTCCCTTAGCTGTGGCAGTTAGCAAACAGTCTGCCTTCTCTATGCCCAAAACATCATGAAGGAAAGCTGCAGACCACTTGTTTGAAACAGGCGAACAGGAAGAGCTCCATGGAGTCACAGTGTGCATAGCCAGTGCCAGAGAGGGCGGTTTTCTGGCCTGGACTGTGCCCTCTTGCCTTGTGGTTAGCAAGATGAAGGTTACAATCACTCTTCGTCTTGGTCTCTTTCCTTGGGTTGATCCCTCTGCTTGTCAGGCTCTACATAGGCAGAGGGGACACAAGGCCCTCGCGGTCCTCCTAAGCTGCCTGTCTGGAAGACGATGGGTAGCTTTGCCTCATTGTGCTGTGTTCCTAACATCTGACATGTGTCTGGGCCTAACTAGCTGGTCTCTGCCTCCATACTTGGCAGGGCTTGCTCAGACAGCCAAATGGGAAAGCCTTCAACTAGTTTGAGTGTTCTGTCAATGTAGGAAATGGAGAGGTAGAGGGAAAGAAGTAAGTGAGGAGGAGGAGGAGGAGGAGGGATATAAGACAAACATAAAGAACCATTCCTCAGTCCTGAGCTCAAAGACATCTAACTGTAATAAAAAATATAGGCTGTCATTCCTTGGCTAACAGCTAGCAGGCCACTCTTTGAGTAGCAGAAGAGAATGACAGCAATTAGGGCGGCTATTCCTTGTCTGCATTGGCAGCTACTTCCTAGGAAAGTCCTCATCCCCACTACGGAAACAGCTAAATCCGAGAACAGAGGTGCCTGAGGAGCACCACCCACGTACTTTCCTGGTGTTCCTGATAGACCTCGCCAACAGAACAGGAAAATAATCCCTGATGCTGATCGGCACTGGGTTGGGTTGGAACAGTGGTGCAGGGAAAGGGCATTTGGGCCAGACATGATAGCTCGCACCTGTAATCCCAACACGCAGGAGGCTGAGGCAGGGGAACTGCAAATTCTAGGCCAGCCTAATGCTACACAGTGAGACCCTGTCTCAAAAAGACCAACTAAGGAAAAGAAAGAGAGAAAGGAAAGAAAGGAGCCTTTAAAACTCTACTCAGAGATCTCTGTGACCTTAGATTGACTTACAGAGAAGACAAGTTAGGCCTGTCTAGATAATGAGACCATGCTCTTCCTACAGGAATCTAAGGCCTTAGGTGCAAACCCTAGCAAATCTCTAAAAGGTCACAAAAACTCATTGCTTATGGTCTTCAGAGCAGAAGCCCACATTTTTTAAATCAATTTGATACAAACTAGGGTCATCTGGGAAGAGAGAACCTCAGTTGAGGAAGTGCTTCTATAATGTTGGCCTGTGAGGAAGTCTTTGGGGTCGTTTTCTTGGATTAATGATGTACAGAGCTCATTGATGTAGGTGGGTCATCTGTCTATCTGTTACTTTCATTGGTTAATAAAGAAACTGCTTTGGCCTTTGATAGGCCAGCCCTTAGGTGGGTGGAGTAGACAGAACAGAATGCTGGGCGGAAGGAGGCAGTGAGGCAGACGCTATAGCTCTCCTCTCCAAGATGGACGCAGGTTAAGATCCTTTCTGGTAAGCCGCCACCTCGTGGTGCTACACACATTATTAGAAATAGGTTAATCAAGATGTGAGAGTTAGCCAATAAGAGACTAGAACTAATGGGCCAGGCAGTGTTTAAAAGAATACAGTTTCCGTGTAATTATTTCGGGTAAAGCTAGCTGGTGGCCGGGAACTGGGAGGCGGGAAGCGGCCCGTCGCTCCTACTACAGCTCATCCCACTGTGGGCATTGCTATCCCTGGGCAGGGGATCCTGCATTGTGTGAAAAAGCAAACTGAGTGAGCCCTGTGAGCAAAGCAGTGAGCAGTGTTCCTCCATGGCTTCTGTTCCAGTTACTGCCTCAAGTTCCTGTCCTGACGTCCCTCCGTGATGATCACCGGGATGTGTAAGTCAAATAAAACTCTCCTCCCCCAAGTTGCTGTTGGTCATGCGTTTATCACAACAACAGAGCACAAACTGGAACGCCAGTCCAAGTTAGTTTTGTATTTAAATATTTTAGCAAAGAGAACACAGCAGGATAGGAGTGCATGGAGACTGTTTTATGTATATAGCATATAAATGTGTCTGGTTAGTGTTAGTCAACATCCCAAATCCTAAGAACGTCAGTTAACATCTGGTGTTTTAATTAGGGATTTACATTCGGTGGGTAAGTTACTTAAAGAATCTCATACTCATACTCACACACACACACACACACACACACACACACACACACACACACCAGAGAGATTGTGAAATAGCATAATGAGAATTAGAAGTGCTTTTAAAAAATATCTTTGGCAAATAGATGTTCAAAACCCATGGATTGAATACAATTATTATATAGGCATTTTAATGTTTATCTGCATGGGCTACAAGAATCTAGCCAGCCCAGTAGCTAATTATCTTGTGGGGTGCTTTTTGTAGGCCTATTTGGAAGCTTGATCCAGAGTCTTTGCTTGAATCTTTCCAGTAAAATATGTCATGTGCAAACTGCTATCAGGGTACCTTCATTAACTACTTTTCCTTGTGCGGTGAAAAAATACTCTAACCAAAGTAGCTTAGAGGAGAAGTGTTTTTTTTCTTCTGGTTCCAGGAGATACAGTTCATCATGGCAGGGGACATACAGTGGTAGGAACAGGAGGCAGCTGGTCACATGGTATCCACAGCCAGGAAGCAGAGAGGGGTGGATTTGGTGGATGCCCATGCTCAGCTAGCTTTCTCTTTTTTAATGTAGTCTGGAACTCAAGCCAAAAGAATGGTGCTGCCCGCATTCAGGATTGGTCTTTCCACTTCAATCAATCTAATCTAGATAATTCTGCACAAATATTCACATAGGCTATCACAATCTAGATTTTTCCTTTATCAGCCAGAGACCTCTCTCCTAAGTGATTCTGAGCCTATACCTCTGGTTTGTTGGCAAGTCCTGATTGTCCTGCCTTTGGCAAATTTATCCAGAATTCAACCATTTTCACAATGCTAATCAAGGGATAGTTCCTTGCTACATGCTATCACAAACCACCTTTGACTGAATAATTGCAAGAACCTGCCAACTGGAGTCTTTGTTTTGTCCTTGACTTTCTTTCTTTCTCCTTTCTTTCTTTCTTTCTTTCTTTCTTTCTTTCTTTCTTTCTTTCTTTCTTTCTTTCTTTTTTTTTGATTTTTCGAGACAGGGATTCTCCGTAGCTTTTTGGTTCCTGTCCTGGAACTAGCTCTTGTAGACCAGGCTGGTCTTGAACTCACAGAGATCTGCCTGCCTCTGCCTCCCGAGTGCTGGGATTAAAGGCGTGCGACACCACAGCCCGGCTGTCCTTGATTTTCTTTACTTTTATTTTTACTTATGTGCATACGGTGTGTGTGTGTGTGTGTGTGTGTGTGTGTGTGTGTCTGTGTGTCTGTGTCCGTCCTTCCGTCCATCCATCCCTGTGTGCCCGTGCCCATAGAAGCCAGAAGAGAGCATGAGATCCCCTAGAGCTGAAGTTGCAGCTCGTTTTTTGAAGGCAAATTTAGATTTAGGTGCTAGTGTTCCACGACAGTTTCCTTTTAATTGAAACTTTCCATTTAAGAAGGCGGTGGGGTTGGGGGGGGGGCGGTTCATGAAACTACTGCAGTAAACAATACCTCAAATATGGCAGAGAGTGGAAACTTGCAACATTCTTGGTTCCTCCCAGCTTTATAAAAGGAGTAAACCACAGCTGGGAGAGGAGCTTGACTAGTCGAGTTGCAGAAAAGAGAGATTTTTCAGACCTAGGGAGCTGCCTGCAAGTTGTACAGAGTGGTCTGGAATAGCGTTTAGGAGTCGTCGCCAGGGTTGGGGTGGGCTTTTTAGTGATGCCGCTGTTTCTGAGTCATCCTCGCTTCTACAGGTAACCACTTTACCCCCACTCCTGTTAGTAAACCCAGCAAATACTCATTACTTCACCAAGTTGGAGTTTGGTATAATCATTGCTTTAGTCTTCCCTGAATCTCTCTGGGGTGAGTAGCTGTGTGTGTGTGTGTGTGTGTGTGTGTGTGTGTGTGTGTGTGATATCTCCTCAGGAAAAGCCCGTCATACAACATCTGGGAACTGAACTCTGGTCCTCTAGAAGAGCATCAGATTCTCTTAGCTGTTAATATCCAGCCCTTGTTATTGGTTTTCTTTGTTTTTTTTCTCTATAGAACATCCAAACTGTTCCTCTTTAAATATCTATCATAAGGCTCAGCAGATAAAGGCCATTGTTGTCAAGCTTGATGGTTTGAGTTGCACCCCCAGATTGCACACGGTGAAGAAAAAGAAATGACTCCTCTATGTGGGGGAACAATGTAACCCTGTATGAATGATCATTCATGACCTGAACACGACCTCGTCAAGGTCACAACTGACTCAGACCATGGCAATGGCAAGGCCTTCCCTGAGTCATGTTCAAGTTACTGACAAAGACTTCCCCAAGGCTGAGGGCAGATAGATGTTGATGGTCGGTGCAGAAAGTTCCAACCTCACTTTTGGCAGGAAGACCAGCCTGAGACTACTCCTCTACAGAGTCCCCCTACCCAGATTAGCTCACTCGCCCTCTTGTTCAGCTGTGTGTAATAAACTCACCGAGTCTCCAAGCTGCTGGTTCATTTCCCTCAGAGTCCATGGCCAACCCAATCTCATCTTTTCTGTATGTGTGTCTCTTGTTTATTTCCTGTCATCCCAGTCAGGTCAATTGTAAAGATGTGTGGGGTTTGGTACCTGTAGGTTGTCTTCTGATGTCACATATATGTCACAGCATGCCCCAATAAATAAATAAATAGATATAAAATTAAAAGAGTAAAAATAAAACATATGAGAACTGGAGATAACTCAGTGGTAGAGCACTTATCTAGTAGACCCTGGGTTCGATCCTCAGAACTACAATCAATAAACATGTCATGTAATTTCTCTACCCTAAACCTCCAATGCCTTCCTATTTTGCTCATTGGAAAAGCCCTGAGCATTTTTGTTTCTTCTTTCTAGAAGATGCTGCATAAATGTCTTTTTGTATAAATATATGTAAATGGCCCTCAGATTTAAAAAATGATTATTTTCTTTATTTCCTCAAATCTTTAACCAAAATTCATTTTCTCAGTGAAACTTTCTTTGGCCACAGTATCTAATATTTTACATCTCCATTCCAACACCTTTTGCTATACCCCTAAAAATTTGAAATAATCCAGCAGTGTCATGGGGGCCGGGCCTCTCAGTTCTTGTCTTCTTGAAAAAAAAAAACAGTTCAGTCAAGAGACAGCCAGTTTGAGCAGAAGTTTAATTAGCAAAGCTAAGCAAACAAACACTCCAAAGAGAGATTAGAGTTTCAAGGCAGGGAGCTGCATAATATAGACTCTAAATTATAGATTTTAAAGTTGTTTATTAATATTTATGATAATAATATTTGAATATCTGGTGGTGGCATATACATAGGGTAAGGTACTTTTTTTTTTTCTGGCCTACATGTTGTGGCCCAGATATGCCTTTTAGAATATTTCCTCCCATGGTCCCCATAAATGGGGAGGGCCTTCAAAATGACAATGCAAATGACATTATAATGATGTCGGATATTTTGAAGTTTTGCAGATGCCTTTTTATTTTCTATGCATGGGTGATCTATTGGGAAGCATTCGGCAGCAGATTCAAGGCTGTTTAACCACAGTTGGACATTCTGACCCTCAGACACAGTTATCAGGCTGTAGCTACAGTTTTGCTTTGTTCTTCCATTGCTAACCCCTTGTCTACCCAGTATCAATGCCCAGTTGTAAGTCTTTGTTCAAATTCCCAGGCACTCTTGACCTCTCCGTCTTAACTCTAACAGTCTTTGTAACGCTAACATTTGTGTTTACCCCAGCAATAAGTGAATGATAAGCAAATAACTAGAGATTTACTTCTCTATTGCACTTGCTATTTTTCACTCCTCCCTTGAAGGCACACTCTTCACAAGTGCAGGGACATTTGCTTGCTTTGCCTCTCGCTGCCATCTTCTATGACTAGAATAATGCATAAGAAATCATTATTGAATGATAAATGCATGTTGGTGGAGCCATCTGCTTTACTATCTAACAAGAGACTTCAAACCAAACTAAGCAATAGGAAGGACACTACATACTCATCAAAGGAAAAATCCACCAAGAGGACATTTCAATTCTTATCATCTATACACCAAACACAAGGACACCCAAGTCTGTAAAGAAAACACTACTACAGTTTAAACTCACAATGACCCTCACACACTGATAGTGGGAGACTTCAATACCCACTCTCACCAACAGACAGGTCACCTAGACAAAAACTAAACAGAAATGCTGGAGCTAACTGACGTTTTAAACCAAATGGACCTAATAGATACCTACAGAACATTTTCCCCAAACACAAAAGAATATACTGTCTTCTCGGCACCTCGTGGAACTGTCTCCAAATTTGACCTCATACTTGGACACAAAGCAAATCTCTTTGTGATGGCTGTGTGTTGCTTGTTAGAAAATTTTCTGTGGACCTGATAGCTGGGAGTTCCAGGTAAAATGTGTTTCTGCGTATTGGGAGCTGACACTTAGAGATGAGCTTAGGTAGGGATCTGGAGGGGTTTTCAAGAGGGAGGAGAGCAGGGTGTTTAACCAGGACCTGCTGATTTCATCTTATTGGAATAAGGGTAGACTTTGAAGAGAGGCCACACCTGAGGATCTGCTTGGGATGAGGCTGGGGGATGGCCTAAAGGAGCAGAAGGAGAGGTGAAGATCTGCAGTCAGCCTACCTGCTTCCCTGGCTTAGCAAGGGGTGCCTGCTGCAGTGGGTGGCTGGGATAAGCCGGGTGAGGGAGGTTAGAAGGGGGAGGTCTGTGGGATTCACTAGAGATGTCTGGGGGGTGGGAGGGCTGGAGCAGATGCTCCGTTGCAGAACTGGGGATTTAACTGGGAGATTGGCTTTGGATAAGAGGAGGAAATGGAGGTCTTCAGTTAGCTTAGCCGTCCTCCCTGGCCTGCTCAGCTGGTGTGTTCCCAGGAATGCCTGCTGATGTTGGAGGCTGGGATAACCGGATGCATTGGGGGAAGGAAGGTTCGAGAAGAAGGTCTTTGTGATCCCTTGGTAATGTGGTCAGAGAGGAACTAGAGTTCACAGCAGGTGTTCTGCTACAGAACTGGGGATGAGACTAGGGGATTGGACCTGGAGGAGAGGTGAGGATCTGCAGTCTGTCTGCTTCCCTGAAAGTTAAGATTCTGTTCTAAACTACCCAGTTCTTCTGTGGATTTGAAAACACAGATGTAGGTAATTGGAACACTCAGGAAATAATCCATCTTTCTCAGAAGCCTGGCCCAGGTGACTGGGCAAGCTACTCATCTTTCGGAATTCCCCAGTGGAGAATTTACCAGTTCCTTTAAGGAGAGTAAGACAGCTCTGAGCTTCTAGCTAACACACTCCCGTGTTCTCCCACCAGAGTCAGAGGCCATGGGATGGAAAGAAGAGAAGACTGTTTATAGCAGATAGCTTGCCAATATCCTTAGGTCACCCACTCCCAGAAGACACGCAGCACTCAGTACTGGCAGAAATCTTGAGGAAACATCTGGTCAGGCGTTGGGACTCTCCAAGCAGGGTTTTGAGTAGCTATTAACATTTAAACTTTTCAGAACTTTTAAGTACTTGACACTTTAACTAAAACAAAGCAAAAACAACAGTATCTCTCTCTCTCTTTCTCTCAATTTATCTATCAACCTATCAACCTACCTATCTACCTATCTATGTCTATGTCTAAATATCTCCACACATAAAAATGACAATGCATTGTGATATAACCTTCCAGGTGGTAGAAAAGCAAGTCTGGATTAAAACAGTACTATAGGTCCCTGGACTTGCACCGAATAAGCCTGAAGAGAAAAGAAAGGCCTATGCACCTGTGACATGTTCTAGCCAGGACTCGTTTGCTTATTGTAGGTGTAATAGTACTGTAGTGGAAATATCCTTGTTCTAGCTCCAGCTCAGCCACTAATCTGCTGTGGGCCCTGGTTCCCTCAAACAGAAAGGAAAGCTGTCTTACACCAGTAGAAAGCACATTAGAAGCACTCGTAGTTTAAGGACCACGAAAGCAAAGAAAATAGAAGTATGAAGTAGCCTCTAAAATGCTGAGGCTTTATCAAAAGTGCAATGGTCATCTTCAGCCCATATTTCTTAGACAGAGTCCAGCTATGTATCCCAGGCTGCCCTACAACTCACGAAGTGGCTGACATCTTCTCTACGTCTGAGCTACAATTCTAGCCATCTTGCCTTTTTGAGACAGGGTCCTTTTATGTCATTCAATCTAACCTTGAACTCACGATTCTCCTGCTTCTGCTTCCTGAATACAATGTCAAGCGCAGTTATCTGCTAATTTTCTGCTCTACCATCTTCAAGGTTTGTTTCTTCTGTCTTCTTTTCTTTTAACTAATTCCCAACAACAATCCTTGAAAACCATGAATTATGTCTATGGAGCTGAATTTATCCCGACAGTTCTCTGGTCTGTGAATGTGTAGAATATAAGTCTGGTGAACCACGTGGTTCCCAACCACAGGTACAGAACTGTAGGGTTTGTGTGACCATGTTGGCTACCACCAGGTTCAGCATGCCCAGCATGGTAACCACAAAGCCACCAAGACAGTGCTTGGTGTTCTCGCTGAACAGCAGTGCCATAAACTTCAGACCAATGAGAATGGAGGCTGTTTTTGTTCTGATGGGTATAAATAATATATGTGTGTTCAAATAATGCCAGAAAATCAAGAGGCAGATACATAGAAGGATCACAGGAACCCTTGATAGCAGACCATTCAAGTAATGTGCCCTAATAGAAGTCAACTCCAAGGCTAATTGGGGTCAAAATGTGATTCTTTTAATTTGTGGATAACTCTCTTATTCCTATGCATTTTCTTTCTTATTCTATTCTTATCCTATTTGGTGTGGAATTGCCTTCTGTATGCTGTGAATACCATTGATGAATAAAGAAACTGTTTTGGACCTATAGCAGGGCAGAACATAGATAGGCAGGGAAAACTAGACTTAATGCTGGGAGAAAGGAGGCAGAGTCAGGGAGAAGCCATGTAGCCCTGCCGGAGACAGATGCTGGAACTTTACCCAGTAAGCCACAGCCTTGTGGCAATACACAGATTAATGGAGATGGATTAAATTAATATGTAAGAGCTAGCCAATAAGAAGTTAGAGCTAATAGGCCAAGTAGTGATTTAATTAATACAGTTTCTGTGTGCTTATTTTGGGGCTGAGCAGCCAGGAACAAACAAGTGGCCTCTTACTACACCTGTTGATTTACTTGATTATAATCCTCCATAGATTTAACAGTCTCAAAACCTGTAGACTGTAAGAGTATCCAATTCTTCCTTTCCCAGGTACTTTACATACCTTCACTTTTTTCTTTTGAAAGTACATCTAATAGTTAATTTTTATCTTTACCCACTCTTCTTCCCTCCCACTCCTAATCTCCCTTGAATACTTTTTATTTTAAATTACGTGTCTGTGTGTGAGTATGTTAACAAGAGTGCAGGTGTCCCCAGAGGTTCGAGGCATTGAATTCCCTGGAGCTGGAGTTGCAGTCAATTGTTAGTGGTCAGCCATGAGTTCTTGGAAGTGGCTTGAGTTTTCTGCAAAAGCAGTGTGCTCTCTTAGCTGCTGAACTATTTATACAGCCCTACCTCCTAATCTTATTAACTAAAATCTCTGCATAGTCCATATTATCCTTGATTGTTTTTCCTCCAACTGTTATTAAAGTTAAAGAGGTCACTGTTATTGACTAGTATGAGAATTGCATGGTGATAATACAGAACAGCTGTGGTTGCTCTCTCAGTTAATATTTGACTCAGAATAATATAGGGCTTACCCCAGGGACACTGAGATCCTGGACTGAGGAATGATTTTCCAAACTACACCCTGTATTCTACTGAATCCAAGTCCCAACTGAACACTGCAAATACTTCAGCAGAAATAATACAGCTGATAGCAACAAACCAAGCAACAAAATAAAAACAGATGCATAAATCCCAATGCAGTAACATAAGAAATATGAAAGCTAATGAAAAAAATGATTAACCCTACAGTAACAATATTTAGCCAGACTGAGTTAGATAAAATTTCAGACTGAGAACTCAAAGGCACAAATAATTAAACAAAATAAGGAAGACAGTGGATCAAAGAAAGAGGAATTCAACATGGAGTTTGAACTACTGAATACAGGGTTTAAGTCAATAGAAAGTCATTATTGGTCAGCTGGTGACTACACTGGGTGTTCGGGATCCCAGTGTAGCCCTGAGCCTTTCTCAGGGTGAGTTTTTAAGCACAAAAGCCATATTCTGAGTGTACATACTTCAGTTAACAAGAACAGTTAGCCAGAAACAGAACTACAGAAGCCAAAAGCAAGGTACTTTCCCAGAACTATGGGCTTTGATGGATTAGACCTTTGTTCTCATTTTGGCAGGTGGTGCTGTCTATGTGCTGACTTTCATGACCTGAGTGGCACATCCATATTAGAGTCTGTGCTAAGGTCTGGAGGCCTGCTAAGGTCTGGGCTCTGTTACAGTTTGACTGAAACTTTAAAAGCCAGAAATGCTTGGAATGATGAATTTCAAGTTCTGAAAGATAACAACTGACAGCCCAGACTACTCACCCAGGAAAACTATCTGTCATAACTGAGGGAAACTTAGACACTCTCCACGATGAAAAATAGACTGAAGGAATGTATGAGCCCTACAGCAGTTCTCCAGAATATACTATTAAGAATCCTTTAGACTGAAGGGAAAAAAATCCACCTATGAGGCCATAGGAAAGAATTAACCATGGAAGTTAAGCAAAACAGGAAGAAGAAGACGGAGGAGGAGATGGAGAAAAGGAGAAGAGGAGGAAGGAGGAGAAGAAGATGCAAACATTTTGAGTAGCATTGGTCTCAGTTCCCAATCAGAGGACAGAGATCATTAGATTGGATCAAAAAGGAAGAGCCCTTCATTTTTTTTCATTTCTGAGAAATGCAGCTTACAAACAAGACAGCTACTACTTTAGGGTGAAAGGATGGAAAAAGGCCTTTTTCACCAGCAGCCTATATAGCATATTCTACTACATGTAAGCAAGACAACAAGGAGAAAGTTTCCTGTTCAGTACCAAATTTATTTCTCTGTGCCCTATGACCAAACTGTGTGGTGTCTTCCGCAAAAAGGTCATACCATGAAATCCCTGTGGGTAGCTAAGATCAATGGCAATAGACCATATGATTTTGTGGGTCTCTTGACCATCCCTGACCAATAACTAGAGGGGAGATAGCACATGCATGGCACTGTGCTTTTTTAATTTTAATTTTATTCTTTACATACATCATGTCCTGATGGTAGTTTCCCCTACCTCCACTTCTTTCCTCTACCCTAGATCTACTCCTCCTACATTTTCCTTCAAAAACAAAAGGGCAGGCCTCCCAGTATCATCAACCAAACACGGCATAACAAATTACAATAAGACTAGGCACAAGCCCTCATATCAAGGCTGAATGAGGCAACCAAGTAGGAGGAAAAGGAGTCAGAGATACCACCCACTACTGCTGTTAGGAGTCCTACAAGAATACCAGGCTATGCACAACCATAACAATTGCAAAAGACTTAGCTCAGACTCATACAGGCTCCCTGATTGTCACTTCAGTCTCTGTGAGCCCTTATGAGCCCAGGTTAATTGATTCTGTGAGCCGTGTTCTCGAGGTGTTCTTGACCCCTCTGGCTCCTACAATTCTTCCTCCTCTTCTTTGGGGTTCTGCTGGTTTCACCTAGTGTTTGGCTATGGGTCTCTCTGCACCTGCTTCTATAGTTGCTAGATGAAGCCTCTCTGATGACAATTGGGCTAGACACCAATCTATGAGTACAGTAGAATATCATTAGGAATCATTTCATAGACTTTTTTGTCCCCAGTTGCGTTTGGTTCTTGGGTATCTGGGCTGGCTAGCCTCTGGCTCCTGATTATCAAGGCAGTGTCAGTCATAAGCTTGGTTTCAAGTTGGGCCAGTCATTGGTTGGCCACTCATACATTTTCCCAGCACACCTTGTAGGCAGGACAGATTGTATGTAGATCAAAGCTTTTGGGACTGGGTTGATGGGTTGATGTGGCATTTCCACTGCTAGAAGCCGTGCCTGGTTATGAAAGATAACTGGATCAGGCTCTGTATCCCCCACTACCAGGAAACTTCACTAGAGATTTCAGGGAGTTTCCACTGCACTAGGATTTTACATCACCTCCCTCCCCAATTCCAGTCAGTCACCTCTGCCAGTACTCTCTCCCTCCACCACACCCCCAAACTCTCCTGTTTTCATCCCTACTCATCCCAATTCCACCTCAAAAATATATTCTATTTCCCCTTCCCAGTGAGATCTTTATGCCCCCTTGAATCCCCTTGTTCCCCTCTGGAACCGTGGATTGTATCATGTTTACCCTTTACTTAACAGTTAATGTCCACTTATAAATAAGTACATACCATATATGTCTTTCTGGGTCTGGGTTACATCACTCAGGATGATTTTTTCTGGATTCATCCATTTGCCCTCAAATTTCCTAATGTCATTTTTTTTATTTTTTCGAGACAGGGTTTCTCCGTAGCTTTTGGTTCCTGTCCTGGAACTAGCTCTTGTAGACCAGGCTGGCCTCAAACCCACAGAGATCTGCCTGCCTCTGCCTCCCGAGTGCTGGAATTAAAGGCGTGCGCCACCACCGCTGGGCTAATGTCATTGTTTTTAACAGCTGAGTAACACTCCACTATGTAAATGTACATTTTCTTTATCCATTCTAAAGTTGAGGTACATCTAGGTTGTTTCCAGTTTCTGGCTACTAAGAATAAAGCAACTATGAACATAGTTGAGCAAGTGTTCTTGTGGTAGGATAATGCATCCTTTGGGTATATGCCCACAAGTGGTATAGCTGGGTCCTGAGGTAAATTAATTCCCAATTTTCTGAGGAATGGCCATATCGACTTCCAAAGTACTTGTACAAGTTTGCACTCTTGCCAGCAATGAATGAGTGTTTCTCTTGCACTACATCCTCTCCAGCATGAGCTGTCACTTGTGTTTTTGATATTAGCCATTCTCACAGGGATAAGGTGGACTCTCAGAATTGTTTTGATTTGTGTTTCCCTAATGGCTAAGGCTGTTGAACATTTCTTTAAGTATTTCTCAGTCATTTGAGATTCCTCTGTTGAGAATTTTGTTTGGATCTATACCCCATTATTTTTAACTAGATTATTTGTTTTTTGATGTCTAGTTTCTTGAATTCTTTATATATTTTGGGTATTAACCCTCTGTCAGATGTGGAATTGGTGAAGATCTTTTCCCATTCTGTAGGCTGCCATTTGGTTCTATTGACAGCGTCCTTTGCCTTACGGAAGCGTTTTGGTTTCATGTGGTCCCATTTATTGATTCTTGTTCTCAATGCCTACACTATGCTCTTTTTAGGAAGTTGTGTCCTGTGCCAATGCATTCAAGGCCATTTCCTACTCCTCTATTAGGTTCAGTGTATGTGGATTTATTTTGAGGATTTATTTATTTTCTTTGATCCACTTGGACTCGGGTTTTGTGCAAGGTGATAGGTATGGATCTATTTGCATTCTTTTACATACTGACATCCAGTTATGCCAGCACCATTTGTTGAAGATGCTTTCATTTTTTTCCATTGTGTATTTCTGGCTTCTGTGTCCGAGATTCCCTCTTTCATCTGTTGTATTCTGCTGGTTGATGCTCATGTCTGTGGTTCTTGTTCTCTTTCTTGGATTTTTCATTTACAGAATTTCTTAAGTTTGTGTTTTCTTTATTGCTTCTGTTTTCATTTTCAGTTTTATTGAACAGTTTTATTTATTTCCTTCAGATGTTTGGTTTTTCTTGGCTTTCTTTCAGAGATTTATTCATTTCTTCCAATTGCTTGTGTTTTCATTAATTTCTTTAAGTGATTTATTCCATTTTCTCCTTCAGGACCTCTATCATCTTCAAAAAGGAGAATTTTAGGTCTTTTTCTTGTGCTTCAGCTGTGTTGGAATATTCAGGGCTTGCTGTAGTTGGAGAACTGGAGTTCTGGTGGAGACACATTGCCTTGACTGTTTTTGATAGTGTTCTTATGATGGCCTCTAGGCATTTGGGTTTGGGGTAATTACAGGTCTATGTACTGATTTCTGATTTTGTCTTTGTTGAATGTGTATTTCGTACGTTGGCGTCTGTTTCCTCTCTGGTCTTCTGGTCAGTGTGGCCTGAACTTGCTGTCTGTGCAGTCCCTGATAGAGTGGGGAGTGAGTCTCTGCCCAGTTGGAGTCTGCAGCAGGGCAACTAGGAGGGTGCAGGACTGGGAATAAGATGGGGATGCTGAGACTATGAGATAGCGGGTGAATTCGGCAGGCAGGCAGCCTACCTGGACACCGTGCTTTTTTATTTGGCAATCTATAGCATTTTCTCCTGTGTAGGATAATTCCAATTAGACTCTTTTCCCTCACTCATGTTCTTCTATTCCCACGTAATAATTCATGCCATATTATACCTATGAGCTTATTTTACTGTGCAGATTGTTACTGTGGCTCACAGGGTTCACAGATGTTACTGTGGTTCACAGGGTAAAGATCATGAGGTAACCAACCATTTCTGGTTAGATTTAAGGCTTACTTCACAGAAGGAAATGCATGCCTGGTACTGTACTTTTGGCCAAGAACTCATGGTTGGAGAGCTCGTAGGCCCCAAGGCTAAACCTACTAATGTTATTTTGTTACAGGGCTATAGTATCAAACTAGTTTCTAAGTTCATTTCTACATACCCATAGATTAGTGCAGTTGTCAAATCTTATCAGATTTTTTTTTCATACAGTGCAAAGTGCTTAACACAGAAAATCACAACTGGTCAAAGTGCAGAGAGGGAGAATTGGTTTTCTTTAAGAGTGTGGCCTTCAGTAGACTACCATGCTCCAGGATGGCCACATACACATGAGTGTCTGGGCAGCTCAAATTAGACTTTATGGTTTATAGGAAGAAAAAAATGATATAAAATTGTAAAGGATTGGGGTAGGAGGTGAATCTGGGGTGGATTTGAGAGAAGTTAGAGGGTGGAATGGGGGTGATTTTGATCAAAATACACTGTAGACATATATGAAATTCTCTAAGAATTAATATTTAAAATTATGGGAAAAGGCTTCCAAGCAAATGGACCTAGAAAACATGCTGGTGTCAGTGTTCTAATACCTGACAAAATAGACTTCAAATCGCAACTAGTGAGAAAAGACATAGAAGGTCATATCATACTGACTAAAGGAACAATCCAGGATAATATTATAACTGCAAGTTTATAAGCCCCAGTTCACATGCACCCAATGCCATAAAGCAAATACTAACAGAAATAAATTCACATATTAACCACAGCCCAACAATAATGGTTCATTTCATTACTCCATTCTCACCATGATAGGCTACCCCCCCCAAAAAATAAACAGCAATTATCTGAATTAAATGGTCTTGCCAGCACTGGACCTGGCATGCTATAATACCAGCCTGCTAGTCAAGATGTGCCCAGTGGTGCAATAGTGTCATAAATGTTATTAAGTAGCTAGTTGGTTCATGATTGGATTTGATGCCTGAGCAAAAGGAGGGAATTCATGCCTAGTATTGTAAACTTGGTCAGAATCCCATGCAAGGGAAGTCATATGCCCTAAAAAGGACTTAATATTGTTGTTTTGTTAATATGATCATATTGTCAAACTGCCTTTTATATATTTATGTAATGTCCATAAATTTATGCTGCTCTCAGCTTTGGTCAGAGAAGCTATTTTTTGCCTTGGATACTGTTTAATTCCAATATTAATAACTGATGAAAGTGCTGAGATTATGTGACTGTGAGGGCTCAGCCATAAATGGGACATCTATATCAACCCTATTTCTAAAGCTTAGGGAATATTGATGAAGAGGGTGGGGAAAGGAAGAATATAAGAGCTGAAAAGTGGGGAAGAGTATCTTGAAATGCTGTGTTCTATACATGACATGGCTGATGCACTAATGAACTCACAGCAACTGTACACAAGATTTGTATTAGATTAAGCTAGTCAGTATCTCAGCATGGAAGAGAGATGGGCTCATAAGGCCACATCCTTAGCTGAGAAGCCATTGACAGGTGATGGCTGCTGGGGGAAGGAGAGTCATTTTTTCTTTGAGGTGTGAACACTGGTAGGTTGCCTATGCTTTAATGGATGACACCATGCCTATGGGCATATGGGTAACACTAATTAGACTTTTAAATAGGATTATTTAAATTATCTAATTTTAATTAGATTTTTAAATAGGATGTGAAATTGAGAGAAAGACATGTTGGAGGAGGGTCCTGGTGTGTAGGATGGGGTGATTGGGGAGTAAATATGATCAAAATACAATATATGCACATATAAAATTCCTAGAGTACATACAAATATTACATTATTTTAAAATGGCTGAGGTTGCATCTCTGTGATAGAGTAATTCTCTATAATGTTTGCCTGGTCCTGGGGTTTAATCCCCAGTGCTTCAAAAAATCTTGTTGGCTTTTATAGGTCTTTTGTACCTCATACTGTTGTAGGACATCGACTAGAGAAGATAACTCAGATTTGGGTTCAAGCCAATAGGAAGTCTTTATTAGCTGGCTGGTGACCATTCTGGTTGTTCAGGATCCCAGTGTAGTACTGAGCCTTTCTCAAGGTGAGCTTTTAAGCACAAGTCCTGGCATGCAATATGAACTATCCTTTCTTTCCCTCCCTACACCCTATATTAAACCCCAGTAGAAAAAACTATTATCTATCTCACATTAAAATGTATTCTGGATGGATCCACGACTTAAATGTGAAAATGAAGCCAGGGGAGTATAGATAAAAATGAAAGAATATTTTTATAACTTTAGAGAAATATTCTAAAATTAACAGCAAAGAATCCCCTAAGGAGAAATAGCACCCTTCAAGTGGGAGTCAAAATTTGTGAATGACCATGGATTTCTCATGAGGTACCACGAGGCCAGAAGGAGTAGCACAGTATTTTCCAATAACTGAAGGTAGAGGTTTGCCAGTTTAGAAATATATAGGCAGAGACAATCTACTTTAGGAGTAAGGGAAGAAATCAAGTGTTTCTCAGAGTATGGGAAACCAATAATCTACAAACAGAGTGTTCATAGAATAGCAAAACAAATAAACAAACAATTTTTAAAACAAGAAAGGTAATAGTGAGAGTACTGGAACACCAAGAAAAACAATGACAAGAGTGAGCACTAATGCAGGGCTAGGGAGCTAGCTTGGCGGTTAAGGGCGCTTATTACTCTTACAGAGGACCCGGGTTCAGTTCCTAGCACACATGCACATAAACAAACCTGGTTTCTGGCTGAGACATCCCGCTCTAGGCTCTCCACTATGGGTATGGCATACCTTGGTCTGAGCAACACAGAAAGTTCTGTGGGCCCTGGATGAATAGCTTTGTGAAGGTCAGTTACCAGAATTCTGCCAGTTCTTTCTGGGAGAATGACCTTTCCTTTCGGTGTTCTCTATCAACCTGTGTTTAAGCTATTTCTTCATTACAATGGAGTTTCAGGCAGCACTGGGTCAGGGTGTGTAACTAGAATATCAATGGGCCCCAGTGAGCCTAAGGTTGTTTGTTGGGCCATTAGGCCAGCAACTTGGCAATGGAGAACAACAATTTGTAAGGGAAGTCAAATAACCTCTAGCAGGTATGTCCCATGCAAATGCTCATCAAAAGGTGACTTCAGCTGAGGAGGAGTTCAGTAATCAAGTTGACTGGTTGATCCATTCTGTGAATATTCAGTCTCTTTCCCCAGCCATTCCTGCCATTGCCCAACAATGAGCAAAATGGCAGAGGTGGGGTTTCTGCATGGGCTCCACACCATGGACTTGCGTTTATCAAGGTTGACCTGGCTACAGCTGCTGCTGCTGCCAGATCTGCCAAAAGCAGAGACCAGCACTGAGGACCAGATATGGCACCATTCCCAGTCTGACCAGCCAGCGACCCAGCGGCAGGTTGACTATATTGGCCAAATTCCTTCATTGAAAGGACAAAGCTTTCCTTTTTTTTTTTTACTGGAGTAGATACTTATTCTGGCAATGTTCTTGCCTTTCCTGCACATAATGCTTCTGCTAAAACCACCATCTGTGAACTTACAGAATGTCTGATTAACCGACGTGATATTCCACATGGTATTGTTTCTGACCAAGGAACTCACTTCATAGACTGAGAAGTGTGACAGTGGGCACACAATCATGGAATCCACTGGTCTTCCCAAGTTCCCCAGCATCCTGAAGCAGCTGGCTTGATAGCAAAATGAAGTGGCCTTTTGAAGACACAGTTACAGTACCAGGTAGGAGGCAACAACCTGGTGGGCTAGGATAGGGTTCTCCAGAAGGCAGTATTTGCTTTGAATAAGTGTCCAATAGATGGTATTGTTTCTCTCATAGCCAGGAACCATAGATCCAGGAATCAAGGGTGGAAAATGAAATAGTTTTTCTCGCTATAACTAGAAATATTTTTGCTTCCTGTTCATACGACCTTAAATTCTGCTGGTCCATAAATTTTGATTTCAGAGGGTGCAGTATGTCTGCCAGGAGCCACATCAAACATTCCATTGAGCTTGAAGCTCAGACTTCCCCCTGACCACTTTGGTTTTCTAACAACAGACTAAGAAAGGAATAACAGTGTTAGGAGGGGTGATTGATCCAGATTACTGTGGGAAATTGGATTGTTTCTCCACAATGGAGGTAAGAAGGATTATGTCTAGAACGCAGGAGACCCTCTAGAGCAGTGGTTCTCAATCTTAGGGGTGCTATGACCCTTTAATAGGGTTCCTTATGTTGTGGGGATCACCAACCATAAAATTACTTTTGTTGCTACTTCATAACTGTAATTTTGCTACTGTTGTGAATCCTAATGTAAATCTCTGATATACAGAATATCTAATATGCTACCCCTGTGAGAGTGTCATTTGACCCTCCCCCCAAAGGAGTCCTGACCCACAGGTTGAGAACCACTTCCATGAACCTAAGCCTGTGTGGCACATAGTAGATGCTGAACTACAAAGGTTAAATAGCTGAATCCAGTTCATGCTTTCTTTGTGCAACACTGAGATAGAAATAGGTGCTGGAAAAGGGGGTCATAGTAACAAGGAAAGCAGCCCAGGAACCATTTGTTGACTGCCAACAGGCTAGGGCAAAGGCCAGGGCTAGTGTCTCCATGGCAACCATTCAATAGAAAGCCTAGGAAGGAATCTATATTAACCTCCTCCTTGGGCCAATTAGAAGCTACAAAGATGATGAGAAAAGAGAGAGGCATGGTTTCTGAGGCTCTCACGTCACCTCTCCCTTTCACTGACAGGGTGTAGATCTCCACACTGCTCTCATGGTAGGTTTGGAGAAGGAGGCCTCTCTATCCATCCTGTTCCTACTAGAGCTTTTGATGGAGGAGTGAGCAAAACACCAGTTACCATGTAAGGTGATCCCCTGGAGCCTGCCTGAATCACTGCGGGGGAGGAGTTTCCATGGAGAGGGCTGCTTCCTTTAACTCTGTTAGGCCTGGATAAAAGGTAGGCAGGAGGAGGAGGAAGGGGCTGAGGTTGGATTAAAACTGAGATTTGTAAAGCCAGAGAC
Source organism: Microtus pennsylvanicus (assembly GCF_037038515.1). Classification (NCBI taxonomy): domain Eukaryota; kingdom Metazoa; phylum Chordata; class Mammalia; order Rodentia; family Cricetidae; genus Microtus; species Microtus pennsylvanicus. Next base: position 132,344,846 of record NC_134601.1, on the reverse strand, counting down.
AGGCTGTGCAGCACCAGCTGTTCTTTATCTAGATAAGCATCTCCTGCTACCCTAATCTGACATCCACTGACATCTTTATGAGAAATCCTACAGTCTGTAGAATAGACTTCTGTTCCAAAAGCACCAACTCTAGATTGCTGTATTAGTATTCTTCTTGCTGTCGAAAACACCTGACGAAAGCAAATTAAGAAATGAGAGTTGATTTTAACTCAAATTTTAAGAAAATATACTACATGGCCCATCGTGGTAGTGAAGACAAAAAAGCAGAAGCAAGGGGCAACCAGGCATATTGTATGTGCAGTCAGGAAGCAGAAAACAAACAGGAAATAGGGCCATGCTATAAAATGTCAACGCCCACCGGCAGTGACCCACTTCCTAAAGCAAAGCTGTACCTCCCAAACATCCGATAAACCCTCCAAATCAGCATCACTAGTGGGGACCAAGAGTTTGAACATAAGCCTGTGAAGGATGCTTCACTTTCAAACAACAACCATCCGCAGTCCACGCTTAGGAATTCTGAACCATGGAACATTCTTATTGACCTCATTATCTTTAGACTAACTTCCACTAGGTGCTACCAATGCAACATGGAAGGTTAACACTTAATGAAATGGGGCCAAACAACTTCAAGGCATGGTTGAAACGGTTTTTATTGTAGATATGAGAGTGAGTACAGCCAGAGGTATCTGGAAGAGTTCAGAACACTGCCAGAAAGTGGTGGACTTACCAGCAAAACTGAATCCAACCATGGGAGGGCAGGGAGCAAGAGAGGAAGTTGTGGGGGATGGGCAAGCAGATCAAGAGAACCAAGGGAGCAGAGCACATGATTACGGAAATGGCAGGTTTACACAAGAATCAGAAGCTGGAGGAAGGGAAGCCCAGCCCTTTAGTGTATGCCACCACCACCAGGCAAAAAAAAATATGCTTTTTGATTTGTTTTTGTTTTTCAAGACAGGATTTCACTGTGTTGTGTGGATCTCACTCTGTGGATCAGGCTGGCCTCAAACTCACAGAGCTCTGCTCCCTGCCTCTGCTAAGATTAAAGATCTGTGCCACCACCACCCTCTTCACCACTCTTATCATTTTTTATTTAATCAACAAGCCCATGGAATGGGGTAATGATTGTAGAGTACATGGTACAGTTCTAACACAGAATGGTTGTTCAATAATATCATGTGTCTTCCCAAATATTCAAGCTAGTGTTCACACAATATTCTCATGTGTGCAGCCACACACACACACACACACACACACACACACACACACACAGGTGGGGGAGAGACAGACAAACAGACAGACAGACAGAAAGACACAGACATAGAAAGAGACAGAGACAGGGACGCAGAGAATGAGAACTCCATTGGCTTTCTCTCAGAATTGTCAGCATTTACTTCTTCATGACAATTAACAGCCCTGCTCACTTTCCTTGCATTCCTGGAAGTTTCTGTTACCTGTCTTTAGATACTATACATTAGTGCAGGATCTTATTTCTTTCTGTTTTTATGACTACCCTACTCTCCCCCACAGCTGTGGTCCTATTCCAGGGTCCACAACTGGAATCTCTTTTCTCCCTGTCTGCACCCTTTCCCAGATCACTGATACTCAAACAATAGTTCATGTATCAGTGCCCATCAGTCAACTGTCAGTTATAACGGACCACAGAGTGATAAGCAGCCTGTCTAGAATATAAATCACTCACATCACTAAGCATGTAAGTTACTTCTCCTGGCATTTTGATACAAATTTCTAATAAAAGAAGAGATGTGTTTAGTTGAAGCATTGTCTTCTTCCATTATATGGTAATGCCGTTTAAATTTTCTTTATATATTTCAGGAAGCTTCTGTGGAAGAAAATTTCCATATGGATTTTCAAAAATCCTTTAGTATTAGTCTTCTCTCTCACATTCCCTCCTTTACCCAGCCCTCCCATCCCCTCCTCATTCAATCCTTGTATTCTTGGGTCCCTTTTATTCCTCCCTGTCACTGGTCACTTATGAGCTACCTAACCTCTGAGGGTATTCTAAATGAAACATACATGTATAAATCTTACAAGCTAATATTTTTTTATTTTTATTTTTAATTTATTTATTTATTAAAGATTTCTGTCTCTTCTCCGCCACCGCCTCCCATTTCCCTCCCCAAATTAAGTCCCCCCCCCCCTCAGCCCGAAAAGCAATCAGGGTTCCCTGTCCTGTGGGAAGTCCAAGGAACCCCCACCTCCATCCAGGTCTAGCAAGTTGAGCAGCCAAACTGCCTAGGCTCCCACAAAGCCAGTGCGTGCAGTAGGATCAGAAACCCATTGCCATTGTTCTTGAGTTCTCAGTAGTCCTCATTTTCTGCTATGTTCAGCTAGTCCGGATTTATCCCAGGATTTTCCAGACCCAGGCCAGCTGGCCTTGGTGAGTTCCCAGTAGAACATCCCCATTGGCTCAGTGTGTGGGTGCACCCCTCGCGGTCCTGAGTTCCTTGCTCGTGCTCTCTCTCCTTCTGCTCCTGATTTGGACCTTGAGATTTATGTCCGGTGCTCCAATGTGGGTCCCTGTCTCTGTCTCCTTTCATCGCCTGATGAAGGTTAATATTCAGGAGGATGCCTATATGTTTTTCTTTGGGTTCTCCTTATTTAGCTTCTCTAGGATCACGAAGTATAGGCTCAATGTCCTTGGTTTATGGCTAGAAACCAATTATGAGTGAGTACATCCCATGTTCCTCTTTTTGGGTCTGGTTTACCTCACTCAGGATAGTGTTTTCTATTTCCATCCATTTGCATGCAAAATTCAAGAAGCCGTTGTTTTTTACTGCTGAGTAGTTCTCTAATATGTATATATTCCATACTTTCTTCATCCATTCTTCCATTGAAGGGCATCTAGGTTGTTTCCAGGTTCTGGCTATCACAAACAATGCTGCTGTGAACATCGTAGAGCATATACTTTTGTTGTATGATAAGGCCTCTCTTGGGTATATTCCCAAGAGTGGTATTGCTGCGTCCAGGGGTAAGTTGATACAAGCTAATATTTAGATATAAGAGAAAATATGCCATGTTTGCTTTTCTGGGTCTTGGTTACCTCAATCAAGATGATTTTATAAAACAGTTCTATTCATTTTCCTGCAAATTTCATTTTTCTGAACAGCTGGATAAATATTTCATTGTATAAAAAATGGGCCACATTTTTATTATTCATTCATTGGTGTATGGACATCTAGGCTGTTTCCAATTTCTAGCATATATATATATGCAATGAATATGAATATGAATACGAATGAACAAATATCCCTTTAGTAAGATACAGAGTGCTTTGGATACACATACAAGAGTAGTATAGCTGGATCTTTTGTTAGGTTGATTTTCATCTTTTTGAGAAACTGCCACACAGATTTGCATAGTGACTGTACAATTTTGCACTCCCAATTGCAATAAATAAGCGTCCCCTTTTCCACGCATCCTCACAAGCATGCGCTGTCATTTGTTTTATTGATCTTGGCCATTCTGACTGGGGTAAGATGGCCTCTCAAGTAGTTTTCATTTCCATTTCCCTGATGACTAAGGATGTTGAACTTGTCTTTCTTTCATTGCCATTGTGTTTCATCTTTTGACAACTTTCTGTTTAGTTCTGCACACTGCTTTTAGTTGGGTAATTTGTGGTTTTTTGATGTCCATTAAAATTCTTTATATATTTTAAGTATTAACCCTTTATTGGATATTCGATTGGCAAAGATATTTCCCATTCTGTAGCCTGAGGCTTTGTCCTAATTACAGTGTCTGTTGCCTTACAGGAGCTTTTCAGTTTCATGAAGCACCATTTATTAATTGTTTTTAGTGACTGTGCCGTAAGTACCCTGTTCAGAAAATCTTTTCCTGTGCCAATGATTTCAAGACTGTTCCTCACTTTGTCTTCTATCAGATTCAGTGTAACTGGCATTATATTGAGGTCCTTAATCCCTTGGGAGCTTTGTTTTGTGAAGGGTGATGGTTATGGATCTATTGATATTCTCCTACCTTCAACTATTTGACCAGCACCATTTGTTGAAGATGCTGTCTTCATTTTCAGTGTGCAATTCTGAATTCTTTGTCAAAAGTAAGATACCTATAGGTGTTAGTATTCAGGCATACCCTGGCACTGCATGCCATGCCCTGCTCCCACCTACATAGCAGATGGTACCCTGTCCCTTTAGCAGACAACCCCCCCTCTCTCCTGCAGTTCTTCTGAAGAGGCTCTGTGTCTCTCTCCTCCTCCTCTCTCTTCTCCTCTCCCCTCTTCTCTTCTTTTCTCTTTCTCTCTATGTGTCTTTCTCTTCCCCCCACCTACCATTGAAAAACCCTTGTTTTCAAGGGCGGTGGGAGAAATCCCCCAGACTCAATAATTCAGGCCAACAGATGCAATCAGCAAGAGGTGTCTTTATTGATTACACAGGCGCCTGTGGATGTAACAGTAGCTTACGCCAGCTGCACACCCTGGGCAAATTCAAACAGCCATATTTATAGGGGAAAATGATTACATAAGAGGGTAGTATAGCACAAGCATTCCATTGGCTCTCAAATTGGTGGGCTTAGCTCATCCTGGGGACGGCCCCATGTCTATTCTTGAATTTCCCCCGAAAAACCATAAAGACAGATAAAACACCCTGCAGCGAGTTTACAGTTTAGATAGGATATCTTGGGAGGGGGTGGAGTATCCCTTTTCCTTAGTCCCGAAAAACCACAAAGCTAGATATAGCACTCTGTCTCTCTCCTTAGCCTAGTCAGTGAGTCTGTAACCTATAGATATCCAGTTTTAGCATCGCCTGAGCTGAGGGGCCCAGCTAAATTTCAGCAAAGTTTAACATAGTACATGGGCATGGGGGTCTTTCATGTATGGGGGTCTTTCATCATCCCAATACCCTCTTCCTAAATAAAACTCTATACCCAAACTCTCTCTGCATGGTGTATTCTGTTTCCTGCTGGCATTTCTTATTCACCATAGGACCCAACAAGGTCTCTCTTAAAGTAGTTAAGAACCTGAGACTAGATAGGCCATGGGTCTTAGGGGACATCCTATTGCTATTATTATGTCAAATGAAATTACCAACAAAGTGACTCCTAATGATTGCTATGCCCATAAGTTAGAGCATCACTCAACCCTCATCAGAGAAGCTTCTTCTTGAAGTAGATGATAGTTCACACAGAGACTCACAACAGGACAATATGAAGAGAATTTAGCTCTTCTCCAGCATGTGTTCATAAATACACAGACTATGTAGTCAAGAAACATAGGACATTAATTTGTTGTAGAGAGAGGGCCTGCTTGTTTGTCCCATCTGCCCCACTAGCTTACATCCAAATAATCACACAGAAACTGTATTCATTAAAACACTGCTTGGCCCATTAGCTCTAGTTTCTTATTGGCTAATTCTTACATCTTAATTTAACCCAGTTCTATTAATCTGTGTATTGCTATGTGGCTGTGGCTTACCAGCAAGATTCTAACTGGCATCCATCTGTCTGAGGCAGAGGATCCATGGCTTCTCCCTGACTCTGCCTTCTTCCTCCCAGCATTTAGTTTTGTCTTCTCCATCTACCTAAGTTCTGCCCTATCAGGGGCCCAAAGCAGTTTCCTTATTACCAATGAAAGCAACACAAAGATAGAAGGACCTCCTATGCCATTAATTTATCTTTTAAAATTTTTACTGTAATTTTAGATTGTATGTTGTGTTCATCATTATATCTAATGTATCATCCTCAAATTTTTTCTATCCAATGATTAAAATACTCTGTAGACATTTCTGTGCTAATCCCATAGAGAATTTTTAATCTTTTAAAAACACTGAAAGTTTTAAATCTTCATGGGAAAGACACATATCTTATTTATACAATTTTTCCTGATAGATAATGGTAGAATGACATTGATATCTATTCCACAAACTGCTGTATTGTCTTTTTGGATCTATAAGAAGTCACAGGTGGATGAATGTAGAAGATGATGATAACACAAAATAAGAGAAACTGGATGTCTGAATAATTACAAGAATCAGAGGAGATTTCTCCTCTCTGACCACTTTGACTGTCAGGTGAGCAGACAACATATCTTCATCCTGTCAAATCACTGAGATGCTAGACTCATTAATTATAGAAGCTCTGATTGTGTGTCTTAGCTTGTATGGAGAAAATAGGCTGTATAGAAATTAAGGGCCAAGTGTTTGATGGTTCAAAAGTTACTACTACTACAAATGTCTAATTGCCTTAGCATTTTCTTCCTTACTCTGTTCAGAGTTGTGCTCATACAACTGAATGAAATAATAAAGAACTGTGTGGTTTAGAATGAATCTAATCATGATAAAGAACCTGTACATCAATCTCTAAAGTCCTTGGAAGTGCCAAAAGCTCTATTCAGAATCTCCACAAAATATTCATCTATTTTAATCACACTCGTATTTAAGCCAGCTTATCTTGAAGTATCAGCATTTAAAACCCATGACTTATGCATGTAACCCGATAGTTCATTTAGCTTAATTATTAATATCACAAAAGACTTATATCATGCTTATTTTGTGGCATATATGTAGCATTTCAATTATATAATGGATTAAATTGGGTTTTATTTGGACCTAGCTATAAGGTTACATATCTTTAACAAGCTCCTTATATTAAATAAACTTCAGGTTCTAAATCTTAGAACCAAGGCATTTATTAATGCATTAAAACAGCATTCATTCTTTGCTTTTCCACATATCTAGATCAATATTCCATAAGCACATAAAAATTAGGAACATGTCATTTTTATGCTATCCTGATGGCCCCAACTCATGGCCAGAAAACAGCCTTTAGGTAAACACGCAGCTAAAGGAAAAGCTAAGAGCTGTGTGCCTGTTGCTTTTACTTTCTCTTTTATTTTACCACCGCAATTCTTGAAAGAGTAGAACATCAAAGCAAGTGACTAAATGTGTTAGTCATCTTTCTGTATCTGTAACAAATACCTGAGATAATCACCTTTTCAAAAGAGGATGTGAATTTGGAAGGAAGATGTGTTACAGGGATCCAGGGATGCTGAAGAGAGGGAGTTGAGGTGGATGAAACCGAGACTGTACACATGTATGAAGTTTTCAAAGAATGAAACAGAAGATTAATAAAATAGAAAAGGATTATTTTGACTCACAGTTTGGAAGATTCAGTCTGTGTTTGGTTGGCCATATTGCCTTGGTACTATACTGAGGCAATGCCGTAGTTTTGTCAACAAGTTACAAACATAGACATACCAAGGAAGAGGAAATCTCAACTAGGGAATCGCCTCGATCAAATCAACCTGGAGATATGTTTGTGGGGGCGATTTCTGAATTGTGGATTGATATTGGAAGTTCCAGCCCATTGTAGACAGTGCCATCGTTAGTTAGGTATGCCTGGGTTGTATATGAAAGGTAGCTGAGGAAACCACAGAGAGCAAGCCAGTAAGCAATGTTCCTGCATGGTCTCTGCTTCAGTTCCTACCCTTAGCTACTACTCTACATGATGAACTGTAAAGTATAACTCAAACTCTTGCCACTCCAAATTCTTTTGACCAATGCTTTATCACAGAAATAGAAGACACGCTAAGAAAGGCAGCATATTGTTGAAGGGGAATGTGAAAAAGCAAAACTGAACCCCTCATGGCCAAGTAACAAAAGAGAAAAAGGAATGGGCAGGACTCTATTCCCCTTCAAGGGCATGCCTCCAACTATCAAGAAAACTCTCCTATGCCCTACCTCTGAAAGGATATGCCACCTTCCAACAACAGCACTAAACTGGAAACCAACTGTGTATAACACAGGCCTTTGGGGGGACATTTGAAATCTGAAGCATTCGTCTATACCCCTGACTCACTTTCTACACCTGAATCCTGGACATAGAGTGATTAAGAAGTTGATATAAAATTGTGAAGACAGAATCTGGGTATTTAATGAAACTAGTCATCATTATGGTCTCCTGAGTTAACTGCAATAAACTGGCTATTGACTGGACAAGTCCTGTTTTCACAGTTAGGTCAAACTGGAAAAATGTTGAGGACTACCACCTGAGATTCAGCCTGTGTAGTCTTTGGTTTTAGTTTTCTTACTTCCTTGAGGAATGAAGATGGGTTCCTCATCTTTGACTTATAATCTCCTTCCCCAATGGAAGTCCATGGGGAAAGTAATGTAGTGGCGAGAAATGTAGATGCTTCTACGAGGAACAAATGCCCTAAGTAGTAACGTTCTCCCCAAACTGGGGACAGGGCTACTTTGAGTCAAGTATTATCTTCCAGAACCAAAGATCTCAGTATGTGTGCAAAACATACTGTTCAGAAGGGATCTTCAAGACTGTGATCAACCATCACCCTCTCAAAAGTACATTTTCATATCGGTATGTTTACTCATATATGCTATATAAACCACACAGTAATAAACAGATTTGCTGTACATTAGGTACAAATAAAAACCAATACCAGAGTACAAGAGATACTAAAGGCGAAGTTCATTATTATTGGATTGTTTATTAATCCATACTTCAAAGTAAAAATAGGAGTAGTCTGAATTCACTGTTCCCACTTTTTTCCAATTTGTTTCTCATCCCATTTGGAGTAGGAGCATCCTGCCACCATCCTAGTAAACATTCTCTTCAGCATAGCTAATCCCCAGCATGCAGACTCTAGTAGACTCTGCTCATGTCATGTTTTGACAACGTGGTTCATACCTTCCATCTCACTGAGCTTTCCTCCTGTCTCTCTGAATATTAATTCTTCTATTTTATCGATTTCTGTTACTATGCCTATCCCTTCAATGATCCTGTTTCCAGAGGACAAATAGAAGACTCTTTTCATGTCATTCTGCAAAATCTTAGGAAAGTATTCTCTACTCCCATGGTTCCACATACATATTGATGAAGCAAAAATCTTATCTCTAACCTACACATCACACTTCTACTTTGAACCCATATATTCAACTGCCTACTGGTTTGTTCCAACTGATTTTTATTAATGACATTATCACCTTCCAAATCACCTTAATCAGAAAACTTAGAGTCACATAGAACCTTTTCTTCTTCACAGTGAGTCTATTCAACTGGTCACAATAGCCTATTGAAGTTTCTTTAGAATTGCCATTTAATCACATCTCCTCCTCATTGTCTCCTCTGTCGTTGCCTTTGTTTGAAATGCCATCACTTTTTACATGGAGTTTTTAGAACTACTCTCAGTATCTTTGATTCCATTTTTCCTCCTGTCAAATTGTCCTCCCTATAGTTTCCTGAGTGAACTTTAGAAATTGCCAATAATGCTATGTCATACAGGAGTTTTCAATGCTGAATCCAAGTACTTTAGCATAATATAAGAAAGCTTTTCAATTGGGTGGTGGTGGCACTTGCCTTTAAAATCCCAGTGCTCTAGAGGCAGAGGCAGGTGGATCTCTGTGAGTTTGAGGTCAGTCTGGTCTATAAGAGCTAGTTCCAGGACAGCCTCTCAAAAAGGGGGGGGGGACAAGAAATCCCTTCATAATAACTCTATGTTCTCATTCTAGAAAAAAAATCATCGAACATTGATTCAATCAAATTGAATTTCTTGTAGATTCTGAACATGGATATACCTTTTTATGTATCTGTATCTTTATACATACAATTTACACAGTTATTTAGGCCTAGGATGACTTTTCTCTTCTTTTCCATCATGTTTTTTGAGACAAGGTCTTGAAATATATAGCCCTGGTGGTACTGGAACTTGCTATGTAAACCAAGATGGTCTCGGACTCATAGAGAGCTACTTGCCTCTGTCTCCTGAGTTCTGGGATTGAAGACATGTGCCATAATGCCTGGATTCTTTACCATCTATAAAATATGTCTTAACTATTACCTCCATTCTAAACATATCTCCAGTTTCCCAGGAGCAAAAAAAATACCATTTTTCCTCCAGAGTAGTACTGTTTCCAGACATCCAATCATCACACCTGTCCTACTATTCCTACTCAATTTGCATGTAGCTGGGACTTAAGAGAGGTGTGTGTGTGAAACTGTAAGTGAGTTAAAGGAAGGAAACACATTTTCGGGATTTTGCACCTCAGATACACAGTGCGTGCTTAATAAAATTTGGTGAAAGGCTAGATATACTTGACTCCCTAGAAAACCACTCTCTGCCTCATGTTCAAACAATGAGAAACAATTGCTTGTGTACAAACCTGTGAATTTGGAGCACAGACATCTTGGCTCATGGCGAGTGATTACATGATGCCTAGAGAAATAATAGAAGGTTCTATAGCTATAACCAGAAACAAAGCTGCTTAGTCACTTTATATTCTCTTTTGTTCTTTATTATGCTCATTCTTGGCACTGATAAGGAAAATAGTAGCCTTTAAGATAACCGAAGACATAGAAGTAGAGGAGGGAAGTAAGGATAAGTTGAGTTCTTCAGTTTCATTTCCACGACTTTGTTTCCATGGATGAGAGGGAGCACACATTCGATGCTGTCAGGACTGTAAAAGCTACACTCATCATTCTTGTCTCTAGAGAAGGTGAGTCACTTTTACTAATTCTGTTCTCTGATGTGCCCTCACCCCCTTCACTAGTCAAACAAAGAAAGAATCTCTCAGGGGAGGAAAGTCAATGATGTTTTAGTATATAGTCAGTCAATCTTTTTTTAATCATTGTATCAGAAGCATATCTTAATGAAACTTAATATAATACAAAGGAGATTTAGAGAAGAGTGGAAATCTATTCAGGTCTCAGCAGAACAAAAGAGTTAGAAACAAAGACTATCAGCTCTACAGGTGCTCTCATGGCTAAAGGCACAAAGGAGACAAAACAGCCTATGGAAATCTCACCTAGGTTTGCTGACTGATTTGGTTGTCAAGGTCTTCCTATGTTCTCAACTGAAGTATACTAAAGTGAATACTCAGAGCTCAATGTCAAGGTCTTCCTATGTTCTCAACTAAAGTATACTAAAGCGAATACTCAGAGCTTAACGTCAAGGTCCTCCTATGTTCTCTCAACTGAAGTATACTAAAGCGAATACTCAGAGCTTAATGTCAAGGTCTTCCTATGTTCTCAACTGAAGTATACTAAAGCGGATACTCAGAGCTTAATTCCCTCTCTTAGGTACTGAATCAAATTTCACAATTCATGTGCTGAAACTTAATCCCCAAGCCCCTAACTAACATGATAGGACTTAAAGATTGGAGCCCCTGCGTGAGGTTATCATGAAGGTGAAGCTTTCACAATAAAATCAATGACCTTATAAAAAATATACAAGAGAGCTGGCTAATGCCACCCCCACAGTACAGGAAAAGAGAGCCATTTCTAGAACCTGACCAACCTTACATCCTTATCTCAAACTTCTATCCTTCATGACTATGAGGAATAAGTGCCTACTGTTTCAGCAACATGGTCTGTGGTGTTTTGTTAGGATGGCCTGAGCTGACAGACATATCCTTCTACACTTTCTCCTACATAATTTGTAACGAGGGAAGACAGGTATATACTATAATATCTACTCTCATTCCACTTACACTTCTGCTCCTCAAGGAAAAGTCTCAAACTAAATTGAGGCCTTTTTTTATTTCCTAGGCTGTATTCAAGTGAACAATGAAGACACCCTCAGTCTCATGTCCTCTCTTTTTGAAATTCTCTAGAGAGATTGCAGATAGCATCAAATGTTCCTGATTTCTACCTGGACCTTCCATTCCTCCCATAAGCAAGTTTTAAGGTTGCAGTCGGAAGAAAGATGAACATTCTGGGAAACCATAAAACACAGGAGAGGGGCTTCGTGATCTGGAGGCAGAAATAAGAAAAGATTCCTAAAGGATTGAGAGGGAGTGTGACAAAAAAGATGATACATTTTTCTGAAAGTGTGGAGATAGCAACAAAGAAGTAGGGACAGCAGCAGCTGATGTACACCCCTGGCTTTTCTAGAGCCCCATTTTGTAGTGACACAATCTTCCTCACAAGTACATTGAGTTGGAAAGGAGCTACTTGAAGGATTCTGTAGTAATGAATGAATCTGCTTTACAGGACAGTTAAAGAAATTAAATGAAAGAGCATGTAGACATTCCTTAATGTGGAACCAGTCTTGTAGTAATCATTCCATAAAGAAGACCTATTGTAGCTGCTATTGTTGGGAGTGGCTATTGCTTAAGTTAGGGTATCTCTATGATAATAATGTGATCCTAGAAGTATTATATTTGCATATTTGGCGACATCAATTGTAGCACAGAGTGTGTGCAAGTGTGCTGAAAATGTGACTTACTACAGATCCCTTTGAATGTGAGATTTAGTCTCTAGAACAGTGGTTTTCAACCTGGAGTACGAAGGACCCCTTCAAAGGGGTCCTCTAAGGCCATTGGAAAACAGTTATTTGCATTACAATTCTAATAGTAGCAAAATTAAAGTTAGGAAGTAGCAACAAAAATAATTGTATGGTTGGGGTCACCATATCATGAATAATTGCAGCATTAGGAATGTTAAGAACCACTGGTCTAGAGTGGGTAAAGCAAAAGGTCTGTGGACTTGGAAAAAACTGAGCACAGTAAAGATCTCTATTATCTCTATCTCTGTCACCTCTATGTCTATCACTTCAATCTCTATCATCTCTATCCCTATCATCCCCATCTCTATCATCTTTATCTCTTTCACTCTTATCTCTATCATCCCTATCTCTATTACCCCTAGCTCTAAAACCTCTATCTCTATCATTTCTATCTCTATTACTTCCATCTCTATCATTTCTATATCTATCATCCCAATCTCTATCATCTCTATCTCTATCACTCCTATCTCTATCATCCTTATCTCTATCATCCCTATCATCTTTATCTCTATCATCCTTATCTCTATCTCTGTCATGTCTATCTATATAATTTCTATCTCTTTCATATCTATCTCTATCATTCCTAAGTCTATCATCCCTATCTCTATTATCTCTATCATTCCTAGCTCTGTCATCCCTATCTCTATCATCCCTATCTCTATCATGTCTATCTCTAGCATCCCTATCTCTATCATCTCTATCTTTATCATCTCCATCTCTATCATCCCTATCTCTATCATCTCCATCTCTATCATCCCTATCTCTATTATCTCCATCTCTATCATCACTAGCTCTGTCATCTTTATCTCTATCATCTCTATCATCCCTAGCACTATCATCTCTATCTCTATCATCCCTAGCTCTGTCATCTCTCCAGCTCTATCATCCTCATTAGCTCTATCATCTCTAGCTCTATCATCTCTGGCTCTAACATCCCTGGCTCTATCATCTGCAGCTCTATCATCTCTAGCTCTATCATCTCCAGCTCCATCATCCGCAGCTCTATCATCTGCAGCTCTATCATCTCTAGCTCTATCATCTCCAGCTCTACCCTCCCTGGATCCATCATCTCTAGTGGTATTGTCTTTAGCTCTATCATCCTTGGCTCTATCATTTCTAGCTCTATCATCCTTAGCTCTATCATCTCTATCTTATCATGTCCATCTCTATCATCCTTATCTCTATTATCTCCATCTCTATCATCACTAGCTCTGTCATCTTTGTCTCTATCATCTCTATCATCCCTAGCACTATCATCTCTATCTCTATCATCCCTAGCTCTGTCATCTCTCTCTCTTTCATATCTCTCTTTTATTTCTATCTCTATTATCCCTATCTCTATCAACTCTATCCCTATCATTTCTATCACCTCTATCTTTATTATCCCTAGTTCTACCATCCCCATCTCTATTATTCCGATATCTATCATTCCGATATCTATCATCCCTATCTCTATCATCTCTATATCTATCATCCTCATCTCTATTTCTATCTTCTCTATCTCTAACATCTCTATCTCTATCACCCCTATCTCTATCATCCTTATCTCTATCACCTCTATCCCTATCATCCCAATATCTATCACCTCTATCTCTAACACCTTTAACTCTATCATCTCTAACTCTATCACCTGTATCTCTATCACTTCAATCTCTATCATTTCTATATCTATCATCCCAATATCTATTATCTATCATCTCTATCTCTATCATATCTCTCTTTCATTTCTATCTCTATCATCCCTATCTCTATCATCTCTTTCCCTATCATATCTATTTCTATCATCTCTATCTTTATTATCCCTAGCTCTACCATCCCCATCTCTATCAACACTATCTCTATCATCCCTAGCTCTTTCATCTCTCCAGCTCTATCATCCTCATTAGCTCTATCATCTCTGGCTCTAACATCCCTGGCTCCATCATCCACAGCTCTATCATCTGCAGCTCTATCATCTCTAGCTCTATCATCTCCAGCTCTATCATCTCCAACTCTATCATCTCTAGCTCTATCATCTCCAGCTCCATCATCTGCAGCTCTATCATCTGCAGCTCTATCATCTCTAGCTCTATCATATCCAGCTCTATCATCTCCAACTCTATCACCTCCAGCTCTACCCTCCCTGGATCCATCATCTCTAGTGCTATTGTCCTTAGCTCTGTCATCCTTGGCTCTATCATTTCTAGCTCTATCATCCTTAGCTCTATCATCTCTAGCCCTATTATCCCTAGCTCTATCATCTCTATCTTTATTATCCCTATCTCTAACACTTCTATCTCTGTCATCTCTATCATTTCTATTACCTCTATCTCTTTTATCTATAAAAATCAAATTTTCATATTTATTAATCTGGTTTCTAGTCCTTTACTCCATTTAGTTCTTCAAGAGTTGCAAACACTAAGCAGAGCATTGGTAGACTCTTCTTTGGAAATGTGATAAACTCAGAAAAAACAAAGGATGTTGATTTCAGCAGGATGTGGTGACACACCTCTGTAATCCCAGCACTTTGGAAGCAGAGATACAGAGGGCTATGAGTGCAAAGCCAGCCTGGGGTATATAACACAATTCTGTGGTAGAACAAAAAAAATCAACTAAGTCTCTTTAATGCCTTGGGATTATGTGCCTTGTTTCTAAGATAGCAGAAAAGACAAAGTTGCTAACTTAACATAATATAAGGATCTGCCTTAGCAGAATAAAGCCAAGATCTTAGTTTATGGATTTGGTGAAATTAGAGGTAATGATGGAGAAGCCAACATGACAAAGAACTGCCAAAAAAGCCTTAAGGAGCATTGACTGGCCCAGTCAACAGGCAAGAAAATGTCAAGATTTCAGTCATATAGTCATAAGAAAATGAATTCTGGATCCAGCCTGAATGATCTTGGAAGCAAATTCCCCATTTTAAATTCCAAATGTGATTGCATCCTATCACGCATACTGAATTTGATGGAGAATCTGAGCAGACTCAGCTACATACATGTAAATTCCTGACAGCAGCTATGAGCCTGTCAACATATATTGTTTAAGTAACCAAGTTTGTGGTTACTTACTATACTGCAATACAAAAGGAACACACTTCCAAACTCAAGTGCTAAATAGTTTGTCTATCTAATTAGGTTTTAAGGAACCTATTCATAAGCATAAAATAATTGCAATTAATATGAAAGTAGTCCATAAACTAACAAACAAACCAAACACTCAAAATGAAAAACATGGGAGAAAAGAATCAGAGCGACATTAATGACATCATTATCCTCAAAGGGATGAATGAACATATTGCATCTCTCAAACAAGAACAATGCGGTATACAAAAAAAATCTCAGAAAACAAAATTGTTCTTAAAATTCCTTTTCCTGAAATCCCTATTATAATTTGTTGTATAATAAAAATTATTACAGTTTTGTCTCAGGTTCCTGGAACAGTTTCTAAACCTTTGACATTTCTTCAATGGTAGACAACTATTTGTTTTTCATGTTAAGCCTCTAAAATGACGTTTAAACTTTTTTCAAAGAGGTGACTCATAGGTGAGCCCCTAGATGATTATTTCAGGATGAAACCTGGTCTCAACATACCAAACAGCATGATTAAAGGGTTAAGGCTCTGAATTAGATAATATCATGATGTGGGAGGGTCTTCTATTTTGTGTTGATTTCATTGGTTAATAAAGAAACTGCCTTGGCCATTTAATAGGCCAGCCCTTAGGTGGGTTGAATAGACAGAACAGAATGCTGGGAGGAAGTGAGGCAATCGCCATGCCTCTCCTCTCTGGTCAGACGCAATGGAGCCAGCTGCCTGGTCAAACATGCTGAATCTTTCCCGGTAAGACACCACCTCGTGGTGCTGCACAGATTATTGGAAATGGGTTAAGCAAGATATGAGAGTTAGCCAAGAAGAGGCTAGATGTAATGGGCCAGGCAGTGTTTAAATGAATACAGTTTGTGTGTTGTTATTCCGGGACATAAGCTAGTCAGGCGGCCGAGAGCCGGGCGGGATGAGAAGCAGGCCTGCCCACAGCTCCTACTACAATATCAACTCAAAATAACCTGTCTCGAGGTAAAAAGGGATTGGAATTAGAGACTGAGTTCAATCAGATGTTTCAACCAACCAGGCCTAGGTAAACAACCCCCATTAAAAACTCTAGTTTGGGCAAGCCTCCTAGTTGATGAACATTATTGTTCCAAAAGGATGATCCATTTGATCCATTCAGATTTCATAGAAAAATACAAAAATTCCACAATAGAGACTATTCCAGACCTCATCCTATATAGGATTTTTCATTTTGTTAGTTATGATTGAATTGATTTTATGGGACTCTAATAATAAAATTGTTCCCATACTCATAATCCTCACATGGGTTATATGAGTTATTCTAGAGATTTTTCTAGTCCAAGGGGATTGTTGAAATTCCCAAATGTGTAGTCAGTTGATTTGAAGGTTAAATATACTATGGATGCTTGGGACCTGGTATCTAAAGTGAAGAAAACCTTGTTGGGTACCATGCCCTTAACCAATGGAACCTGCACTTTGGAGAGTGTCATAATTATACATCAGCATTGCAGAAGTGTTGGAAGATAAAGCTGAGAAAAAATTTCCAGAAGTAGAACAATCAGGAAGACTAGTAAATGGGAAAAAAGACAAAAGTAGGCATGACATGGTGGCACACACTAGTCATCCTAGCACTTGGAAGACTTAAAGCAGAAGGACTGTAACTTTGAGATCAGTCTGGACTACAGAATAAAGCCTACTTCAAAAAAATATAGCCATCAAGTTACAGTGTCAGTGAGAGAAGTTCCACGTAAGAATTACACAAAGTCTAGAAAACAATAGAAAAATCAGAGAAAAAACTTAATTCAATAAGAATTTGGCAGAATTGATAGCGAGTTTTAAAACAGAAAGTATCCACAAA
This sequence comes from Microtus pennsylvanicus, assembly GCF_037038515.1. NCBI lineage: Eukaryota > Metazoa > Chordata > Mammalia > Rodentia > Cricetidae > Microtus > Microtus pennsylvanicus. The sequence goes on along the minus strand of NC_134601.1, from coordinate 132,327,675 downwards.
GTGTTCAACATAATAGTAGGCACTAAGTATGTCAAAAGAGATATTAATGGGATGTTGTATGCACTAATAACAAAACAAAGAAAGTAACAGGTTCTAGAGAAAAACATAAGAGACCATCAAGTATCATCATTTCAGACATCTCAAAACTTTTCTAACTTCTCTAACAATATCTAGAAGATGATGGTGAAATAACTTTATAATTACTAGGTGTTAGGAATATTTCCTAACGGGAGCTCCCTGCTGATGCAAAATTCCAAATCAATCCAAATCAAAGCAAGCCAAATTAAGAAATATCCAGGTTTAATGAGAGTTCTGTGCTCTTGGGTGGCTCCAATTGGTAACTGGGAAGCCGCGGAAATGTGACCCCCGGGAGGAAGAAAGGGAGACCACTTGTTCCTCTTTTGGAGGATCACTTAAATACCCTGGGGAGTGGTCCTGGCCCTACCCCCAGGGAGGGGTCAGGACCTGGCCTGCTGGGATTTGGAGTCCAGAGCAGGCCTGGGGGCTGGGATAGATGCAAGGAGCAGGGGCCTACACTCCCAAGTTGACATTCCAGACTCTTTGAATATAGGGGTGACAGAAAATTTGAGTGGTAATTATGACAAACATTTAGGCTCTCTTTGGGACAAAAGGGTGTAGACTCAAATCTGGTTACTTCCTGCGGGCACAGAGTGGCATGGGGAAGGCGAGAGCCAGGTGTCCACGTTTAGTGAGAAGTGTGGCTGGAAAGGCATCCCATGAACTGTCATCCCGGAGAAGGCAGGCAGCTGTTCCTTGGGGGAGATGAGAAGGCAGTTGTTTGGGAAAAAATTATCACTAAAGATGAGTGTGCCAGAATGAGGAGCAGGTAGGCCCTTCATTGTGGCATCCTGGAGAACCAGAGGGTGGATGGTCCTGTCTGCTGGACAGACCAAGTGTCCTGAGTAGGTGCCTGCTTGAACCTGGAGAGATGGTACCAGCATGTGTGTCCCAAGAGCTTGGCAGCTGGGGGGGTGGTAAGGATTACCATGTGAGGTCCTGTCCATGGAGGTTTGAGAGACCTAGGAGTCAGCTGTTTGAGGAGTACATGGCATGGCAGGTTTAGGGACATTAGGGTGCACTGGTGTGGTGACAAGAAGACAACTGTCAGCATGTGAACAGAGAAGGGACCTTAAAAGGGAGAGGTAGGGTAGGTACACCACCAGTGGAGGAGTTTGAACTGGGAGGTGATGGTTAAGGAGAAAGGGCCTGCCATAACACAACTCGAAAGGGCTCAGGCCTGTAGGGGAATGTGGGGTGACTGGCCCTGAGACGAGTCAGGGAAATGGGGAGATGGGAGGGCCAAAATAACCCGAGTTCATTGGAGAGGTGGTGAGGGAGAATTGTCTGTATTCTGTCAATCATGTTTTAAATAAATGCTGATTGGCCAGGCAGGAATCATAGGTGGAAAAAACAGACAGGAAGTAGAGGTGGAGCAGGGAGAACAGGAGGATTCTGGGAAGAAGGAAGCTCTTCCCTCAGTCCAGTCCAGACCACAGAAGAAGCAAGATGTAATCTACCTGGCTGAGAAAGTTACCGAGCCATGTGGCTAACATAGATAAGAATAATGGGTTAATATAAGCTACAAGAGCTAATAAGAAGACTGAGCTAATGGGCCAATCAGTTTTATAACTTATGGAGATCTCTGTGTGATTTTCTTGGGGTTAAGCAGCTGCAGGAACAGGGCAGGACAGAAACCCAATGAGCAGGCCCCTCATGCTACAGAGAGTTTGGTTAGTTGTTGTTTGATGAGTCCCACTGTCCAGGAGATGTTGAGAGCTTCTGACATGAGCTCCATGACCCTGAGCCACCACGCCTGCTGTTTCCCTGTCAATCATTGCCTTGTTGGTGTCCACCAAGCTGGTGTATGTGGATAGCTCCTTGTGAGTTGGCCTGGGCACACATCTGGCAGGAGGAGTGAACCTGTAAAATAGAATCTTGGAGATGGATGGGGTTAAAAGGGGCTCCAAGAAGCAGAACAAATCTTTGGGGAAGCAGCTAAGGATATCTCTACCCAGTAAATGTGCCGGGCAAGCTGGTATTGCTAAGAAAGAATGAGAAAAACATTTCCTGCAAGATGGTAAGGCAGTGGCAAAGTTTTAAGTGGGGAGGAATGGGTGCCGTCTACCTCCATAGCTGAAATTGATGAGGAAAACTTAAGGCCCGAGTGAGAATAAAAATAATGGACTTACCCATCACTTATAGCATGACCCTAGACTAGGAGAGGGTTACGGGATATACCAAGTCTGGGCAGAGTCAATCCTTTGCAAGGCTGAGACGTTTGAAGGCTGGCACAGTTTCACTGTGATGAAGCCATATGGGGGCATTGTGATTTCCGGTGTCCAGGTTGCTAGCAGATAGGGCACAACCTCGGAGCAGGTGTAGTGCAATATCATGCCACATGACCAAAATTTAGTCCACACTTGATAGAGTCCTGTGATTGGCTTCCCTTGTCCCCCTTCCTGTGGCCTTAGGGCAGCTGCTAAGGCCTGGGCCTGTAGATTGTTGTAGCTTTGTCTGTTGGGAAGACTCAGTTGATTCCTCTTGAGCATTAAAATCTTTAAAGGCCATTTTCACCAATTCCCATATAGGAGTTTGGGGACCATCCTCAACTTTTTTAAAATTCTTTCGTAATACCTTGTACTGACTGAGAAAGCAGAATGATTAGTAGAAAAGGAACCTAGCAGCTTTTCTACCTACCTGAGAGAGATTTGGGAGAGAAAAGGGAGCATGGGAGGGACTAGCCTAGTGCACAGGGGGTCCAGGAATGGAGCAGTGAGGTAGGAGGGGGAGGGAAAGGTGGAAGTTTGTAGACGGCATAATAACCAGGCTAGCTTAATATGAAACAACAAATTTTAATGAAGGAATAACTTACAACACCAGAGATCCAGAGAAGAGTAGGAGATATCAAAAAAGAGACCAGCGGGGCTCACGCTCGCCAGATTTATATGTAAACATTAGCCCAAGGCGAACACGCCCCCTAATGGGCTGGGCTTATCCCTACATCTCCCCCTTTTGTCCAAATAAGACAGAACTAATCCAAATACAACTATATACAATAATAACAAATAATAAATATAACAAACAATATTGAGAATAAAAGTTTTGTTAAACATTCTATCTCAAGGAATCTAAATAATGTAGAGAGTAACTACAATTATCTAATCTTCAATTCCGTCAAAGATCTGAGAAGGGAATTAATATTATTTAACAAATGAGAGATATCCAAGATGTGCAATAAATGACAGAGACAACTGACTACCTGGGCAATCACCCAAAGTCTCGTTTGCAATGTTGAGTCAACCAACTTTGGCTAAGGCCTAACGTAACTGACATACCATTATTAAAGGCAAGGAACTTTCTTAGAACTATCCTACCCTGTCTTGGCAGGATAAGACAATCCTGTTTTATCCACTTATGGATATTTTGTATCTTTGTCAGTAGTTGAGGTATGTGCTTTTCTTAACCCAAAGGCCAGTTCTGCCAAGAAGACAAGCTTTCAGTGGAGTGTCTTTGGTGCTCAACGTTCTCTCGGGAGTAGAGTGGTGTTGCCAGGAGTAATTGTGTCTCGTTGGCACAGAATTCTAGGTTAGATTAAAGGCCATTTTCTACAGTTCTTTGAAGAGGCTGAAGATTATACTATCTATACTAAATATAATCTCTATGTATCTAAAAGACCTGATTAACCTAAAAATAAATATGACAAACATATAATTCTCAATACCTATCTAACTTGAAGACTAAAAGAATAAACAACTGTGCAATATATGAAAACAATGATTTTCAACTGTAAACAATGTCATTATATAAATAGTATCAGAGGTAGAAATGTACATTGTAATATGGTAGATGTATCAATACAATATAGACAAAGTTATAAGCATACTCTTATACAAAAATAGAGGTAGGAACACTCACATTCAATATTTAATATATCAATATACAAGAAACAGTACCAATACAATTTTCTAAAAACAGTAATTCACAAATACCAATCATCCCATCAAACCAGTTAATCCCCCTTTTTTTGAAAATATCCCTAATTCCATAAAATATCTCCCCATCCCCTCAACTCTAAACCAGCCAGTAAATGATGTCCCTAACCCTGAGGGCAAACTTTGTTGGGAGAGCTTGCTCGCAAAGGCTGGGAAAGATCGAGCTTGCGCCCCCCCCCATGCAGGGGCGGGGGGCATAATAACCAGGCTAGCTTAATATGAAACAACAAATTTTAATGAAGGAATAACTTACAACACCAGAGATCCAGAGAAGAGTAGGAGAAGCCAAAAAAGAGACTGGCGGGGCTCACGCTCACCAGATTTATATGTAAACATTAGCTCGAGGTGAACACGCCCCCTAATGGGCTGGGCTTATCCCTACAGAAGTTGACCTTGCACCTCAGAATTGAGAAAGGAAGGGGAAAGAATGTTGCTCCATTGGAGGGGGTTGGGAAGTGTGGGCTTGAGGGGCCAATGCCTTTGATAGCATGGTGCTGTGAGAGACTGGCTACTAATGGGAGGGGGGGTGAGAGCACAGAGACCAGAAACCATGGACATATATATGTAAGCTCTGTTCATGTTACGGGAGGTCCTCCCACTCCTCCAGCCTATCGCCGCTGAGATACCAGCCCCTTGGGGTGTGGTCTCTCTCCCTTTAAAAAAGCGGCCACTTCCCTCTCCTCGCTCTCTTCACTTCCTGCTCCGCCAGTGACTTGACTTCCTTCCTGGTTACGCAGAGGGCTGACAGTGATCTGTAAGTTTTTTCCCCTTTAAATAAATATCACCCTATTAATCATAATCCCAAGTTGGTGTGGCATTGTTTGTGACTTACGCCTTCATTTGGCGCCCAACGTTTGGTTTTAGAACCTCTCCCGGCTCGCAGCCGCGAGTTCGGCTTGGCGGCCGGAAGTTCGGCTTGGCGGCCGCAAGTTCGGCTTGGCGGGCGCTTGTTCGGCTTGGCGGGAGCCCTTGCTTCCTCAGCTGCTGCCTGTGGATTTAAACTCCACAGGCCCGCGTAGTCTCTGCCCGCGTGATTTGCTCTTTTCTGAGTCGTTTTCAAATCTCCCTTGCAAGCACAGCTCTTAAGTGGCGCGAACCAGAGCACGCGGTTGCTGAAAGCTGCAACCCCTCAGGGTGACTCTGTCACGTGGAGGCATAAGTAGCTTCCAGATTGCTCTTCTCTACCCCTGGATTCTAGGTTTCTGGTTCCATCTCTGGAATTGATTTAATTACATTTACTTTGTTGAGCAACTTACATTTTCCAGTTTTTAACAAATACTAGGCGGACTCTGAAACAGGACCGTGTTTTCGTCGAGACTTGGCAACAGCGCCACCTGCTGGATAATAGGTAATATGGCAGTTCTCGTTTCCAACGCGAATTTTACTGTTCTGGTTACCAATACAATGGGTTATATCATGCAAGGTTTATATGACTATGGGGATAACTTAATTTACTGGTTACTAGGTTTCAGTATTCTTTTGAATATTCTATCATTTAGGAAGATCATGGCACTCCTAAGAACCATACAATCTTTACTAGAAACTCATGCAGGTCAGGAGATTCAGGATTCAAAAGAGACAATAATAAAGACAATAATAAGAAGACTTGAAATGATTGAAGAAATGATTGGAGCTGGTGAACAGAGTAATAAGGCACAAGGACAGGATACAATGCCAACACCAGCTATTAGAACTGGCTTACCAAAGGTTTTAGCAGCATACCCTATACTTAATTCTGACAAAGCGTCAACTTCTAAAGGCTCAAAGGGAGTCAGAGAAGCTAGATGGACGCCAATAGCAATGAATGATCTAAAAGAAATTAAGCAAGCTATTGTTAATTTTGGCTTGCACTCTGCATACGTAAAGGAAATGATAAGGACTTGGGCTTCTAATGCTAGAGCTACCCCCCATGATTTCCATCAGTTAGTGTCTGCAGTTTTAGATAATGGACCTTCCTTGATGTTTGGAATTTATTTTAGAGAAGAATCCAAACATATGGAACAGCAAGGAAGAGCAAAAGGTATTGAGGTTTCCCAAGATCAAATTCTTGGTGCAGGAGAATATGCTGATCCACAGGTCCAAGCTCTTTATGATGATGAAGTACTGTGTCTATGTCACCAAGCAGCTTTAAATGCTTGGAATAGGATACAAGATCCAGCAAAAAGGGTTGAATCATATACCAGAATTAGGCAGGGACAGAGAGAACCCTTTATTGACTTTTTGCAAAGATTAATTAAGGCTCTGGACATAGGGGTAACAGACCCAGAAGCTAGACGAATACTTCTTGAATCTCTAGCTTTTGAGAATGCAAACATAGAATGCAAAAAGATAATTGGGCCTTTAAAGTCTAGATCAGCACCTATGGATGAATGGATTCAGCATACGATGAATGTTGAGACGTTTAGCTATAACGATGAATCTTGGGTAGGAGAAGCGATTTCCACAGCAATGAGGAGACATCAAACTGCCAGGTGTTTTAATTGTGGTAAATTAGGACATCTGAAAAGGGATTGCAGGCACAGAATTTCTAGGAATATTATCTCCTCTGGGAATGACAAAGATAGGAGACCTAGGCCTTCAGGTATATGTAGGAGATGCGGTAAAGGCCGACATTGGTCCAATGAATGCAGGTCAACAACAGACAAACAAGGCAACCCGATACCGTCGGGAAACTCCTTGAGGGGCCTCTCGCAGGCCCCCAAGCCAACAGTGGCCCAGTCATTCCCAGTCACAGTGGAGAACGTGCCTCACCAAGAAAATTAAAAGCTCCAATTTCTGCTGTAAAAAGTAATACTGGTCTAAATGATGAAATCCATGTGGAGGATGAGTCAAAAAACCCAGTTGGACAGAGTAAACGTATATTTTGGCAGACTTCTATTAATGATCAAAGACCAAAGCTAAGAGTCTGTATAAATGGCACTTTTATTGAAGGCTTATTAGACACAGGTGCGGATGTAAGTATCATTACCCCAGAATCTTGGCATCCGAATTGGCCTCTTCAAGAGGTAGATGTTCAGTTCCTGGGAATTGGAACCCTATCTCGTGTAAAACAAAGCACAAGATGGGTTGAATGCATAGGGCCCGAAGGGCAAATAGGAAGACTAAGGCCATATATAGCCAATATTGCCATAAATTTATGGGGCCGTGACCTGCTACAGCAATGGAATACCCAGATTAACATTCCTGTAGTTCCAGGAACTCATAATTCTGGGAAGTATATGATGAGGTATTATGGAAAAAGGTCACTAGCCATTCAGGCTGTACAAGAACATACAGCAAATACCAAACCTTTAGAGGTACCAACAGCCCTACCTTTAAAATGGCTAACTGAGAAGCCAATATGGATCAAACAGTGGCCTCTAGCTGAAGATAAACTACAGGCATTGGAACAGCTGGTGCAGGAGCAACTAGATGCTCACCACATTGAAGAATCAACCAGCCCTTGGAATTCTCCTGTGTTTGTTGTAAAAAAGAAATCTGGTAAATGGAGAATGGTGACAGATCTAAGAGCTGTCAACAAAGTAATTCAACCTATGGGCTCACTACAATCTGGAATTCCTTTGCCTTCTCTGTTACCAAAAGGATGGCCTCTTATAGTTATTGATTTGAAAGATTGTTTTTTCACTATACCGTTACAAGAAAAGGATAGAGAAAAATTTGCCTTCACAGTGCCTACTTATAATAATTCTCAGCCCAATAGGAGATATCAATGGACTGTCCTCCCACAGGGTATGCTCAATAGTCCTACACTGTGCCAATATTTTGTAAGTAAGCCATTGGAAATAATTCGTAAACAATTCCCCAAGTCCATTATTTATCATTACATGGATGACATCTTGTTATCTGATCCAAATAAAGATACTTTAGAAACGATGTTTGAAGAAGTAAAGAAAGTCTTGCCTAGGTGGGGATTACAAATTGCCCCTGAAAAGATTCAAAGAGGAAATTCTATTAATTACCTAGGTTACAGAATAGGGTTAGAGAAAATTAAAACGCAAAAGGCACAAATTAGGAGAGACCGGTTAAAGACTCTTAATGACTTCCAAAGATTGTTAGGAGACATTTCCAGTCTACGACCAGCTGTTGGGATAACACCTGATCTAATAGTTCATTTAAACAAAACCTTAGATGGTGATAAAGATTTGAATAGTCCAAGAGAACTGACAGCTGAAGCAGAAAAGGAACTGACAATGATTGAGGAAAAATTACAGGAGGCACATGTGGATAGGGTGAACCCAAATCTTAGCTGCATCCTAGTCATATTGCCTTCCAGAATTTCTCCTACAGGGATTCTAATGCAGAGGGAAGATATTATTTTAGAGTGGATATTTATACCTAATAAACCAAGTAAAAAATTAAAAACTTATGTGGAAAAAGTCTCTGAATTAATTATAAAAGGTAAGCTGAGACTTCGTCAACTAGCAGGTATAGACCCAGCAGAAATTATAGTGCCTTTTACTACTGAAGAAATAAAAAAGTTATGGGAAGACAATGAACCGTGGCAAAGAGCTTGTGCTAATTTTTTGGGAGAAATTAATAGCAACTATCCCAAAAGTGGTAGACTTAACCTCATAAAAAGAACTTCTTGGATTCTTCCTAGAATTGTACGTGATGCTCCAATAACTGGAGCCCGTACGTTCTATACTGATGCAAATAAATCAGGGAAAGCAGGTTACAAGTCAGATGAATTGAGTAAGGTGGAACAAAGCCCTTATAATTCTGTCCAGAAGGCAGAATTATATGCCATTCTTATGGTGCTAAGGGATTTTAAAGAACCTCTTAATATAGTTACAGATTCACAATATGCAGAAAGAGTTATCTTGCATATTGAAACCGCTGAATTTATACCAGATGACACAGAGTTGACTTCATTGTTTATCCAGGTACAAGACATAATCAGGAACAGGCTTTGTCCGATGTACATAACACACATCCGGTCCCATACAGGTCTGCCTGGTCCTCTAGCCCAAGGCAACGCTGAGATTGATCAATTATTGATTGGAAGTGTGTTGCAGGCCTCAGAATTTCATAAGAAGCATCATGTCAATAGTAAAGGCCTAAAGAAAGAATTTTCCATTACTTGGCAACAAGCTAAGGACATTATAAAGAGATGTCCTACTTGTTCTTTCTATAATCAAACACCGTTGCCTGCAGGGAGTAACCCAAAGGGCACTAAGAGAAATGAAATCTGGCAGATGGATGTGTTCCACTTTATAGAATTTGGTAAATTAAAATATGTACACCACACCATAGACACGTATTCAGGTTTTCAATGGGCTACTGCCCTGAGCTCAGAAAAGGCTGATTCAGTAATCACACATTTATTGGAAGTTATGGCCATCATGGGTATACCTGCGCAAATAAAGACAGATAATGGTCCAGCATATGTATCTAAGAAAATGAAACGCTTTTTTGATTATTATAATATAAAACATATTACAGGTATACCAAATAATCCTACAGGTCAGGCAGTTATAGAAAGATCAAATCGTACTATAAAGGATATGCTGAACAAACAGAAAGGGACCGAAAATACCCCCAGAAATAGATTACATAATGCTTTATTAACCTTGAATTTTCTTAACGCTAATGAGAAAGGAACGACAGCAGCAGAGAGACATTGGATAATGGAAAAGTCTGCTGAACTAAATCAACCGATTTATTTCAAAGATGTGCTGACCTCTCAATGGAAGCCAGGAGATGTGCTACGTTGGGGAAGGGGTTTTGCTCTTGTTTCCACAGGAGAAGAAAAATTGTGGATACCATCAAAATTAATAAAGTTTCGATTTGAAGAGGAAAAACCTCTTGGAAAGGAGAAATGACAACTTATCTACAATGATGATATTCATACAGATGGTAAGAAAAACATATAGAATGGGGGCAGGGTTCTGTTCTTATCTCCACAGGAAAACACTCATCTTTGAAAAATTCAAGGGACCCTGGATGTTTGGATACTGACAGATGGAAAAGTACCTGCCCGATAGGAAATATCAAGAAAACTGAATGGGTTGTGTAAGTAATATTAAACCATATTTCTAAATTTATAAAGCTGGTTTTGAAGTTGGACTCTGGCTCAGTCCCTCTCCAATTCCAAGCCTGTTAGTAAGAGAAAAACCCAGAGTTTCTGGAGTTTCTGTCTCATGTCAAGAGCCATGATGTGGGACAGAAAGAAATATGAGTTTAGAAAACATCTTTGCTTTTCTTCATATCTATCATACTTTTCATTGAATATATCTATCATGTCTTTCATTGAATATATATATATATGTCTATATGATTAATGCTTAAGTTTTTCATAATGAACAATGAGTTTTTCCTGAAGTGACATTTGAAGTTTCCAGGAAGAAGATGGGGCCCCATAACAACAACTCCACCTGGTTGATATGACGTCATGATACTGATAGCGCTACAACAAGACCTGCTTTGGATACCAGCTGCACAAGACAGTTCCAACTTGGTTAGCTGAAATGGTGCACATCTTATACAACATTTTGGCCAGACCTGCACAAAATACTCAGAGACTATTGGCAATTTTAAAAGACATTGATCTTGAAATTTAACCATCATTTTACTTTCACAGGATCCCCCAGAAAGAACGTCGCCCCCATGACAGCTGGAAGTAATTCTAGAGGACGACGTCCCCTCTCCCAGTAAAGTTTGCCCTTGGGTTTAGGGACATCATTTAGGGGTTGATTATAATTAGTATACGATTGAGGGTTGGGGGAGGAATTTTATAAGCTCAGGGATCATTTTGAAAAAAAAAAAAAAGAGGGATGATGGGATAATAGATTTGTAATTGTGAGTTACTGTTGTTAGACAAATATATTGATATAGATTCTTGTATATTGATACAAAGTTAAATTGTATTGACTATTGTATGCATTCATGTTTCTACCTCTGTTTAAAACATTTTTATGTATTGACATATATTGTATTGTATATATTTACCATATTGCTGTGTACATTTCTACCTCTGATTAAGATACTTATATAATGTTTGTGTATTGATATATATTTACCTACTGCAATGTATATTTGTACATTGTTTATATTTGGAGGTCATTGTCCTCATTTGTTTCACAGTTGTTTATTGTCTTAATCTTTAAGTTAGATAGATATTGAGAATTATATAGACTAATAGTCATCTAAGTTTGTCATTTATAATTAGACTAATCAGATTCTTTAGATATATAGAGATTATACTCAGTATAGATAGATAGTCTTCAACTTCTTCAAAGAGCTGTAGAAAATGGCCTTTAATCTAACTCAGAGTTTTGTGGTAGTGAGACACAATTGCTCCTGGCAACACCACTCTATTCCCGAGAGAATGTTGAGCACCAAAGACACTCCACCTGGAGCCTTTCCTTTTGGCAGAACTGGCCTTGGGGCAAAGAAATGCCCATACCTCAACCACTGACAAAGATACAGAGCGTGCATCAATGGATAAAACAGGGCTGTCTTATCCTGCCAAGACAGGGTAAGATAGTTTTGAAAAGTTGCTTGCCTTTGAAAATGGTGTGTCAGTTATGTTAGGCCTTAGCCAAAGTTGGTTGCTTCAACGCTGCTAATGTGACTTTGGGTGATTGCCTAGGTAGCTAGTTGTCTCTGTGATTTGTTGCATGTTTTGGAAGTTGTTTTACTGAACTTCCTAATTAACCAGGTAACATTATTTCCCTTCTCAGATCTTCGATGGGGTTGAAGACTATATAGATGTAGTTACTTTTCTCTCATGACTTGGCCAAGTTATTTATTATACAAGACCTAAGCTAGTTAGAATAGGATATTTGTACTTATTGTATATAATTTCATAGTAGGTTTAGAACTCTCTTATTTAAACAGAAGGGGGAGGTGTTACGGGAGGTCCTCCCACTCCTCCAGCCTATCGCCGCTGAGATACCAGCCCCTTGGGGTGTGGTCTCTCTCCCTTTAAAAAAGCGGCCACTTCCCTCTCCTCGCTCTCTTCACTTCCTGCTCCGCCAGTGACTTGACTTCCTTCCTGGTTACGCAGAGGGCTGACAGTGATCTGTAAGTTTTTTCCCCTTTAAATAAATATCACCCTATTAATCATAATCCCAAGTTGGTGTGGCATTGTTTGTGACTTACGCCTTCATGTTCATTTGCATCAGACAGGCTCAATTTAAAAGGATTTTTGTAAGAGCCTTACAGGGGCAACAGCGGACCTGGCTTTGAACTGTAAGTGCCCATTTTAGAGTCTATGCCCAACTACATGGCCTATGTCCATTTTAGTGCGTCCACCAAGCCTGATCCTACAGGATTGACCACAACCTGGGACTCGAATTCTCAGCATGAGCTCACGACTTCAGCAGGAATCTGAAAACAACAAAAATAAGTACAAATGGGTACCCCCCAAAACCCTATAGCATAGACAAGAAAAGGGACTCACTAAGACGCAGTCGCTGTCTGTAGTCCAGAAGTCAGTTTTAAGCATGGCATAGAGAGCTCGAATTGTAGACTAGGGGCCTTTCAACACGTGGCCTGCCATGTGGAAAGGGCCTGCCCTAGCTTGGTGGAACCTCCAAAATGTTAGGAATATTTCCTAACACGAGCTTCTTGCTGATGCAAAATTCCCAATCAAGCCAAATCAAAACAAGCCAAATTAAGAAATATCCAGGTTTAATGGGAGTTCTGCACTCTCGGGTTGCTCCAAGGGGAAACTGGGAAGCCGCAGAAACATGACCCCCAGGGAGGGGGGAAGAAAGGGAGACCACGTGTTCCTCTTTTGGGGGATCACTTAAATACCCTAAAGAGTAGGTGGGGTAAGGACCTGGCCTGCTGGGATTTGGAGACCAGACCAGGCCTGGGGGCTGGGATAGATGCTAGGGGCAGGGGCCTATGCTCCCAACTTGACACTAGGGACATCAGAGAAGAGTTTTATGGATTTAGAGGATAATTGGAATAGATTTAAACAATCTCAAAGGATGTCTCCACAAAGATAAAAGATTCTATGCATCTGCACGTGTTTGGTAAATGTTTAGTCAATTGAGGAACAGGCTGGAGATGAGCTATTACTATGTGTATAAAAGTAAACAAAGAAAAAGACTGTTATCAGCTCCATTAAATGCAAGTATATATACAAGAAAGCAAAAGTAATCATAGTATGCTATATAATTCAGTTATAGAACATGCATACTTACAATAATATATACTCTGAATAGTGATCTAATAAATTTTGAGAAAATTGTGCTTGGACAGTGGTACAGTGGGAGATTTCTTCCCATGTCTGGGAGGCTTAAGGTAATATTGAACTAATCTCTTTTCATAAAGAAGCAATAATCTGAAAAGCTATGAATGAGCTTTAAAAGTGTATTATTTAGCTTGCAAATCTGTTCTACATAGTTCCTTCTGGAGAATAGATAATGAGGAGGAGGGTTCTTACAGCTGTGACAAATAATTTGCTTCTATCACAAACAATTGAAAGTTTTATTAAAATCAAAAAATGTTTTGGAAATGTAAAAACTAATTTTAAGTGAAAATTCCTATCATAACATCGAAGTGCTCAAATTCTTCAGTGACTCGACAATGCAGCTTCTAAATTTCTATGGTTCATTACCATCTGAGCCCTGTGGAACGGTCTTATTTCTTCTCAGACTACTCTGCCCTTGATCGCCAGCCTTGAGCCACGCTTGCCTGCTTTTTTTTCCCCACAAACAAGTTTGTTCCCATTTGAGGACCTTTATTACTTGCTCTTCCCTCTGCCTGGAATAATTTTCTCTAGATTATTTTATTGCAGACTCCTTTATTCAGGACTCATCAGAAAGTAGCTTCTTTAGAAAAACACTCCATAAACATATAATTGCAAACAACCTCAATCAAATGCCAATTGAAGTCCAATCTCTAAGTCAATTGGTCTGTGCTTTTCCAACAATACCAATGCAAAGAAGATAAAAGTTAGCATCTATTATAGATTAAAAAGACAAAATCTAAGTGCAGTCTATAATTTCATCCCATTTTTAATAAAGAACTTGTATAGAGAGCATTGCTTTGGCAGATGGAGAAAACAGAGTGTATTGTATATTAAACATTATGAACTTACTGTTGCTAATTTTCATGAATTTGATTATTACATACATTATGAAAGATGATTCTATTTTCCTTAGGAGATACATACTGAAATGTTTGTAGAAGCAAAATCAAGATGACTGCAACTAACTTTGAAACAAGGGGGTTGGGAGAAGGATGGAGGGAGGAGGATAGAGAGGAGAGAGAGGGGGGAGAGAGTGACAAAGAGAGAACGGGAATACATACTAAACAAATATGACAAGATGCTAATGTCTGGTGAATAATGGTAAAAAGGTTGAAAGCTTATCAAGTGAGTAGCAAACAAAAATTCTGAACTTTATCTAGCAGCTTTGTGGTTGACATTAGTATTAGTAAAGTTACTTTCCAACTGTTTTAATGTGCTGGAAGAGTAAGTAAATGAATAGCTAGATTGGCCAAAGACGCTTCCTCGTGAACTTCCTAGCTTATTATCCTGTTTGCGTTTCTTTTGCTGTTGTTGTTTGCATCACATTTATCATTTTTCTGAAACAATTTCTGTGCATGGATTTCCTTGACTCTCTAATGTGTGTATCACCCCAGTCCTATACTGAGATATTATTTGAGCGAGGATGTTTTATGCCTTGTTCATTGGTGAATCACAGGCATTCAAACATGTATCTGCCGTGTCAGTGATATTTAGTATTAACTGTGAAATGGATGAATGAGGCAATCCCAAGGAACTCTAGAGTCAGATGGTATTGTCTTTGTCCCAAGGCTAAGTTAATGTCATGAGACCCATTTGCCATTGTAGAGTTCTGTGAAGCTGAAGGGGCAACCTAGTCTGGGCCCTAGCATGTGGGATGCTGTAGGTATGACTGTGATTTAGTGTGACCACATGGAAATCAATATGGAGGTTCCTAAAAAATATTTAAAAAAAAACAAGCTAAAGTTAAAAACAAAGGGAAACTATTGTAAGTACTGGCTATACTCCTTAAGAATATTTACCAGAAAGAATCTAAATTAGTTCAAAATATCACTCCTAGGTATATATCCAAAGAAATCAGTTTGTAGCATAGACAATGTGCACAGATATGTTCAATGTGCTACTATTTACAGTAGGAAAGCTATAAAATCTCCTAAAACACCTATTCAGCCACTCAGGGGGAAAGGGAATATGGTATGCATATACACTTGCGTTTTATTTCGCTATAAATAAGAATGAAATTCTACATTTTTCAGAAAAATGGATAGAACTTGAGTTTGCATTACATATATTAAATAAAATAATTCAGATTTAGGAAAATAAATATTGTATACTTTCTTTCATATACACAAACTAGATTAACAGTGACAACAAGAACAAGAACAACCTGGGTGTAATAGTGCATGTGTCTAATCTAAGCACCTATAAGGGTGACTGAAAGCTCAATACTAGTCTGGGCCAGGTGGTGAGTATCATACCAGCCTGGGGGACATAGCTAGAACCGGTTTCAGAATAGCAACAACATCAAACACATGAAAATAGAAGGGGAACTACTTGGGAAGAGAAGGGTGTCCAACAAGAGGGGACTAATGAGAAATGATGAAAGGATAATAGAGGAGGCAATATGACCAAAGTACATGGTGTACACCTATGAAGGTGCTATAATGAAATCCCACATTTTGTGTAATGAATATACATTATTTTAGTTTGCTTTCTCTTGGAGTGATAAACACCATGAGCAAAAGTAATTTGGGGGAGGAAAGAACTTATTTGATTTACACTTCCACATCACGGTCTATCATCCAGGGAAGTCAGGGCAGGAACATGGAAGCAAGAACTGAAGCAGAGGCCATGGAGGAATGCTGTTTAATGGCTTGAATTTCATGCTCATGTTCATTCACATTTCTTAGGCAACCGAGGACCTCCTACATCAATCTGAAACCAAGAAAATGTCCCACAGACATGCTCGTAGGACAGCTTTAAGGATTCCTTAGTGGATGCTTTTATTTCTCAAGTGTGTCAATTTGACAGCCAAGATTATCCATCACAATACATTGTTAAAAAAATAAAGTGAAAACAGTATAAGTAGAATGTGTGATAAGAATGTCTCATCAAATAGAAACATCAATGGCAATGTCTTACCAAATAGCAAATATCAACACAGCTGGGTATGGTAGTACATATTTGTGATTTCCTTATTTGAGGTTTGGACTTTGGCTATATAATAATTTGGAGGCCACTCTTGACTATATTGAGACCCTAATCATAAAAATAAATACATGAGTAATAAATTATTTTTCAAAGAAAAATTTGGACTTGGAAAGTATTATGCTTGAAATGAAGTGTTCATTCACTAAAGGGGCTCAACAGTAGATATGAATTGGCAGAAGTCCATGAACTTGAATAGAGATCCATGAAGAATACGCAATCTGAAAATAGGAGAGTAAAATAATTGAAGGAAAACATGGGACATCATTAAATATAATAACATACATTATGAGAATTTCTTTCATAAGGAGAGTAAGAATGGCATAAAAAATTGAAAAGCTCAAAACTTGCCAAATTTGATGTGAAAACACCATGTTTCTATGATGCTTAATGAGCTCCAAATAAAGACAAAACATATCTATATTTGAACACATTACACATTACCATAAAATTGTCAGAAGATAATGACACAGGGTGAATCTAGAAAGTAGCAAGTGATAAATGACTCATAGATTCCAGAAATCACAAAGGATGACAGTAGGGTGACATTCAAATCACCAAAAAAGAAAGAAATCTATCAATCTGGAACTCTATATTCAGAAAAAAATGTCCTTCAAAAATGGAGAAATAAAGACATTACCAGATAAACAAAGATTGAACAACAATACCAGTCTTTAGCAGATCTGCCTTCAAGCTGAAATGCAATGATATACACAAGTTAACGCAAATCGTCAGTAAGTAACCATACTATACTGAAGCAAAATGTCTGTTTCACTAGAAACAAGTTGGCATTAATTTGACTTAAAATGTCTATTACAACACACCCCCACACTGAGTACAAACTACAGTGACAAACCTTGTTGGAGGAAGGTCATTTGTCTATGTGTTACTTTCATTGGTTAATAAAGAAACTGCCTCGGTCTTTAATAGGTCAGAAAATTAGGTAGGCGGAGTAGACAGAACAGAATGCTGAGAAGAAGAGAAGTGAGGCATACGCCTCAGTCAGTCGACATGAATCTCCCACCTGAGACAGATGCAGGTTAAGATCTTTTCTGGTAAGCCACCATCTCGTGGTGCTACACAGATTATTAGAAATGGGTTAATCAATATGTGAGAGTTAGCAAATAAGAGGCTGGAACTAATGGGCCAGGCAGTGTTTAAAAGAATATGGTTTCCGTGTAATTATTTCGGGTAAAGCTAGCCAGGTGGCAGAATGCAGCCCGCTGCTCCTTCTACAGAGTGGCGCCCAACGTGGTAATGAACTCCATGCAAAACCTGAGAGAGAGCTTAATTTTAAATACACACACACACACACACACACACACACACACACACACAGTTTAACACAGCCTTTTGCTGTTTGCTAGGGCATTCTGTAGAGAGATTTCCTGATTCATCAACAGCAGCAGAAAAAAAGCTGCATCATTTTAAAGCGCGGCTTCCTGGGACTGTGCCACCAGTGTAAACTCTGGCTTGAAAACATTTCAATGGATTTTATGGGGCTGGATGTTTGTGTGCCTGCTCAGGATCAAGAAGAAAGTAGCTGAGACCATGCCAATGGCTCAGTGCTCCCTGCCTGCACCTGGGCAGACAGTGGAATCAGGTTTAGGCAGGCAGGAGAGCATGGCAGATTCCTACCGCCATACAGAGAGATGTTTTCAGGCTGCGCAGTGCTCTGCATGTCAGATTTAGCTGTAACTTGGATGAAAAGAGTTTCTGTGCCGCATGCTCAGTCTCAGAGTTAAAGTGCTGAGTGTGGCTCCTACCGGAAAGCCCCAGAGCTAGTAGAAAATGGTATGCCCTCCATTTTGAAATTGGAGAGAGGTGGGACAGCCGCCGCTCTGCAGCTCAGAGGTGCAACTGATTCAGTCACAAGTGGCTCCGGCTCCAGCTGAACTGTGCTGAACTCAGGCAGGAATGATTGTAATTACCATAACAGTGCAGTTAAGGTTTAGACTGGCAGTAAACAGGCAGTACCGTATTACCTCTACATGGCACAACTTAACTTTTTAAGAAGTGCTTAGCATTTTAAGAAATGTTCCTGGATTGTACAAAAAATTACAGATTCACAATAAAACAGATTCAGACCTAAAAGACCTGTAAATGGATCATAGTGTTGGATGAGTGTATGTAGGATTGGGAGAGAGAATAAAAAAATATAAAGAAGACAGAGTACAGATAGTTATAGATTAAAAGAAATAAAGAAAAATAAGCCATGTAAAAATGGAAAATTCACAGAGAGTCTGGATTATGTACATTGTGTTTTCTTTAAAATCTTTGACTGTGAAGGAGCTAAGTACAGAGAGACATTTTGATGGAGGAAGGTCATTGGTTAATTAATAAAGAAACTGCTTGGCCTCATAGGTTAAAACATAGGTGGGAGGAGTAAACAGAACAGAATGCTGGGAGGAAGAGGAAGTGAGCTCAGAAGTCATGCAGCTCCTCTCAGGGCAGACGCAATGACGCTCCAACCCAGGATGGACATAGGCTAGAATCTTCCTGGTAAGTGCACCTCGGTGCTACACATATTAATAGAAATGGGCCGGGCAGTGTTTAAAAGAATAGAGTTTCTGTGTAATTATTTCAGGTAAAGCTAGCCGTGTGGGCGGCTGGGTGCCAGGAACGTAGCCTGCCGCTCTTATTACAACAGAGTGGCACCCAACGTTGTAACAGACTCCACGTAAAACCTGAGAGAGCTTAATTTTAAACAGAGAAAAATAGAGTTTAACACAGATTTTTGCTGTTTGTGGGTGGTGTGCCGCAGAGAGAAATTGTCCTGACTCAGCAGCAGGAAAAAACTGGCTGTTTTAAAATGCCGGCTTTCTGGGCTGTGCCGCCATTGAGATCTCTGTCTTGCTCCTGCGGAAGACAGAGGTTTTGAATGGAACATTTGGAGTAAAATGCTACGGATTGCTTGATAGCAATGTGGATTGTTGTGTGCCTGGAACTGTGTGTGGCTCAGGGGCACCAAATGGCTCTGAGGCAGGAGCAGCTCAGCTCAGCCATGCTGAACTGTGCTGGTCTCAGGCAGGGACTACCATAATTACTGTAATAACAGTGCAGCAAAGTTTAGACTGGGCAGGACACAGGCAGTACCGTATTACCTGTACATGGTGCAACTTAAGTTTTTAAGAACTGCTTAACATTTTAAGAAATGCTCCTGGATAGTAAAAGCAATTACAGATTCACAATAAAACAGATTCAGACAGACCACTAAATGGATCACAGTGTTGGATGAGTGTACGTAGGCTTGAGAGAAAAAAAATATAGAGAATAAAGTTAATGCCTTTAAAAAAAGGGTAAAGTCTTTAAAGAGACAGAGTACAGATAGCTAGAGATTAAAAGAAATAAAGAAAATTAAGCCACGTAAAAATGGAAAATTCACAGAGAGTCTGGATTATGTACATTGTGTTTTCTTTAAAATTTTTGACTGTGAAGGGGCTAAATATAGAGAAACATTTCATTGTGTGGTCTGCCAAACTACATGTATGTTCTAAAGGTATTATGATTTCAGAATTTGGGTCTAAGGATATGATGCTTTGGAGAGGGTCTTCTTTTGTTTTCACAGAGGACCAGACCCTGTGGATTGCATCTATCCCAATATGGTATGATAGACCACGCCCTCCTGAAAGGTTGCTGTGAACACCCTCAAAAAATTACTTCACTCAACTGCCAACTGAGATGAAACTAGCACACAGGTTATACCATGAAAGACCTAACTAACAATGCCCCCATTCAGCAGGAAGCAGTTTGGAGAGAAAAAACTGCGCCCATGTTCCCAAATATTGTTTATAAATGTTCTTTTACATTTAAAGGGGGATATGATATAGATATGAATAATTTGCATTGATATGATATAGATATGAATAATTTGCATTGATATGATATAGATATGAATAATTTGCATTGGTATGGATTTTAAGGTCATTTTTGTTATATGTATATGTATTTCTGATCTTGATTAAGGTATTGTGATTGTCTAGATCATTTAAAAATGTACTGTATAATTAAGAAATATAGGTTGTTAATGGATAATCATCAATAATAGTCAAGCTTGTAGTCATGTTAGTTAGATTTTCTAGATGTGCATAGATATATTTCAGACAGGCATTCTTCATATCTTTCAAAGACTACAGAACATGGCATTTAATGGTTTAATAACTTAGGGCTCTTTATGACTATGAGACACATCTGCTCCTGGCAGCACAAGCTACTTCAAGAGGAAGATGGGCATCGAAGAGGATCCTTATGGAGTTGGTTAGCCATTTGGGCAAGAAACTGCTCTTGCCTGGACTGTTGCATAAACTGGACACAAATAACTGGCAGAAAGAGGACTCCTGAACTTGCCTAAGGTGAGATGATTATTTGGGGTTTCTGACTCATGAAAGAGTCTGCAAGACATTCTGCAGGACACAAAAGAAAGTGACTGAACCGTCTTTGAAATTTCCTTCTTCGTGGAAAAGTCTGCTGGATACTATGGGCCTGTAGGCTGAAGATGGATGCCCCAATGGTACAAAAGAACTTTGGGTGACTGTCCAGGCAGCAAGATGTCTCTGTCATTTCTAGAGTTTGGAAGTTGCTTATTTCTTGTTTGCTTATGTAATATTATATCCTTCTGGAGTTTTTGATAGAGTTGAAGAATAGATAGTTATAGTTTTCCATTGTTATGATAAAAGATAAAATAGATATAAATATTGTAACTGTAATTTTTGCTTTATAACTGTTTTGCCATATGTAACTGTACTATGTTAAAATGAAAGCCTTCTTTTTTGTTTAAACAGAAAAAGGGGAAATGATGGAGGAGGGTCATTTGTCTATGTGTTACTTTCATTGGTTAATAAACTAACTGCCTTGGCCTTTAATAGGTCAGAAAATTAGATAGGTGGAGTAGACAGAACAGAATGCTGGGAAGAAGGGAATATAGGTTTTTGTAAGAAAGAACGTAGCAATGGAAGAGCAGAAGAATGAAAAAGACACTAAATATTAAAAAACAAGCAGCCTGATGACAGATATAAGTATATTATTCTTCAATAATTGCATGAATTTAAAATCAATGGCAGATATCAGTCCTCCAGAAATTCGATATTCCTATCCCCAGTATGCATCTCTCCCTTGTGGCAAGGAGAACCTATGAACACAAGGGACTATCACTGAGGTAATTATGCTAATCTATGTGGCAAAAATGAAAGAATTTTGTCACTATAAACTCTCTAATCATATATGACTGCGTTATTATAATGGGATTATCATTGGTGAGCCTGATTTAATGAGAGTAGTCTTTAAAAGTCCATTGGCCTTGGAAGAAATAAGATATCAAATTGTGAGAGCCAGAATATGGAGAGATCCACATGGTAAAGGGGCTTGTTTAGGATGGACTCTTAAGAGCTGAATGTAGTCCATGAATATGGGAAGTAATTAGGGCATCAGATCTTGAATTGAAATACAGCAAGTTTAATTGATGTCTAGTAAGATTGGAAGAAACCTTGAGCATCAGATGAGACAATAGGCCTAACCAATGCTTTGATTTCAGTGGAATGAGACCCTAAGCAGTGACTTAGGTCAATAGACTGGATCTGTGCAATCTCCCATCAGATTTTTGGGTTGAAAACCTTAATCCTGATGTGTTGGCATTAGATGGTGGATCATTTGGGAGGTGATTATACCACAAGGCTGGAATTCTTGTGATAAAGATTAGTGCCTTTATAAAAAGAGATAATCTGTTGTGGAATATTAGTTTAAGATGTGTTGCAGAAAGTAGAAATAGACAAGATTGCATGACAAAATTGGGAGCATGGGGGTGGAGGGAAGGGAGGGTGGAATGGAAAGAGGTGGGGAGAAGGGGAGGGGTGAGGAGAACTTGAGGAAATTGGATAGTTGAGATGGAGGAAGGACAGAGATGAGAGCAAGGAAAGAGATATCTTGATTGAGGGAGTCATTATATGGTTAGAAAGAAACCTGGCACTAGAGAAAATCCACAAGGTTGATCCCAGCTAAGACCCTAAGCAATAGAGGGGGGGGAGTCTAAACTGGCCTTAAATATCACCATAAAAACTTTATCCAGAAACTGATGGAAACAGAGGCAGAGATCCACATTGGAGCACTGGACTGAGTTCCCAAAGTCCAGTTGAAGAGTGGGAGAAATGAGAATATGACCAAAGAGGTCAAGACCTTGATGGGTACACTCATTGAAACAGTTTACTGTAGGAGGGTCTTCTTTCTATGTGTTGCTTTCATTGGTTGAATACAGAAAACTGCATTGGCCTTTGATAGGGCAGCCCTTAGATGGGCAGAGAATACAGAACTGAATTCTGGGAGGAAGAAAGCAAGGTCAGAGAGAGCTGACATGGAGCCAGCCACCAGGTCAGACATGCTGAGTCTTTCCTGGCAAGCCATGACATCGTGGTGAAATACAGATTAATAGAAATGGGTTAATTGAGATGTGAGAGTTAGCCAATAAGAAGCTAGAAATAATGGGCCAGGCAGTGTTTAAATGAATTAGTTTCCATGTAATTATTTCAGGTATAAACTAGCTGGGGCCGGGCAGCAAGAAAGTGACCTGTCACTCTTTTTACAACAGAGTGGTGTCCAACATGGTAACTAAATCCACTTAAAAACCTGAGAAGGCTTAAAAAAAGAGAGAGAGTTTAACACAGCTTTTTGCTTTTTTCTGGAGGGATACCACAAAGAAATTTTCCTGACTCAGCAGCAGGAAAAAAATGGTGGTTTTAAAATGCTGACTTTCTGGGCTGTGCTGCCAGAGCAATCTCTGGCTCCTGTGGGAGACAAAGCATTTGAATGGGGTTTTGTGAGTAAAGTGCTATGGCTTGCTTGATGGCAATGTGGAGTTCCTGTGCACCTGGAACTGTGCGCAGCTCAGGGGCACCAAATGGCTCTGAGGCAGGAGTGGCTCTGCCATGCTGAACTGTGCTGATCTCAGGCAGGAACTATTGTAATTATCATAAAAACAGAGCAGTTAAAGTTTAGAATGGGTAGGAAACAGTCAGTACCGTATTACCTCTATATGGTGCAACTTAAGTATTTAAGAAGTGTTTAGCATTTTGAGAAGTGCTCCTGGACAGTAAAGAATTACAGATTCAGACATAAAAGACCTCTAAATGGGACATAGTATTAGACATACGTAGGCTTGGGGGAGAGAGAAGAAAAAGAATATAGAGAATAAAGTTACTGCCTTTAAAAAAGGGTAAAGTCTTTAAAGAGTCAGAGTACAGATAGTTATAGCTTAAAAGAAATAAAGAAAAATAAGCCACGTAAAAATGGAAAATTCACAGAGTCAATTCTGTGTATTATTGCGTGTTCTTTAAATTTTTTGACTGTAAAGGAACTAAATACAGAGAGAAATTTCATTATATGGGCTGCCAAGCTAAACCAGAATGGATATCATAAGGGTATTATGACTTCAGAATTTGGGTCTAAGGATATGATGCTTTGGAAAAGAGGTTCTTCTTTTGTTTTCACAGAGGATGAGACCCTGTGGATTGCATTTAGACCAATATGGTCTGATAGACCACACTCGCCTGAAAGGTTGCCGTGAATACCTTCAGAAAATCACTTCACTCTACTGCCGACTGAGATGAACCTAGCACACAGGTTATACCATGAAAGACATGAATAACAGTGCCCCCATACAGCATGAAGCAGTTTGGAGAGAAAAAACTGTGCCCGTATTCACAAATAATGTTTATAAATGTTCTTTTACATTGAAAGGGGATATGATATAGATATGAATAATTTATACTAGTATAAATTTTGCTTTATTGGTATAAAGTTAAGGTCAATTTTGTATATGTATATGTATTTCTCATTTTGATTAAGGTATTGTGATTGTGTAGATCATTTAAAAATGTAATGTATAATTAGGAAATATAGGTTGTTAATGGATAATCATCAATAATAGTCAAGTTTGTAGTCATGTTAGTTAGATTTTCTAGATATGTAGAGATATATATTGAGTTAGATAGGCATTCTTCATATCTTTCAAAGACTGCAGAATATGGCCTTTAAAATGTTTTAATAACTTAGGTTTTCATGACAATGAGACATGTCTGCTCCTGGCAGCACCAATCTACTTCAAGAGAAAGATGGGCATTGAAGAGGCTCCTTATGGAGTTGGTTAGCCATTTCGGCAAGAAACTCCTCTTGCCTGGACTGTTGCATAAACTGGACACAAAAAACCCTCTGAGAGAGGACTGCTGAACTTGCCTAAAGGTGAGATGGTCTTTCAGGGTTCCTGCTTCATGAAAGAGTGCGAGACATTCTGTAGGATACAAAAGAAAGGTACTGAACTGTTTTTGAAATTTCCTGCTTCATGGAAATGTCTGCTGGATACCATGGGCCTGAAGGCTGAAGATGGATGCCCCAATGGTACAGAAAAACTTTGGGTGACTGTATAGGCAGCGAGATGTCTCTGTCATTTCTAGCATTTTGGAAGTTGCTTACTTCTCATTTACTTAGGTAATATATCCTTCTGGAGTCTTTGATAGAGTTGAAGAATAGATGGATAGTTATAGTTTTCCATTGTTATGATAAAAGGTAAAATAGATATAAATATTGTAACTGTAATTCTTGCTTTATAACTGTTTTGTTATATGTAATTTTACTATGTTAAAGTTAAAGCCTTCCTTTTTGTTTAAACAGAAAAAGGGGAAATAGTGTAGAAGGGTCTTCTTTCTATTTGTTGCTTTCATTGGTTGAATAAAGAAAACTGCATTGGCCTTTCATAGGGCAGCCCTTAGATGGGCGGAGAATACAGAACTGAATTCTGGGAGGAAGAAAGCAGGGTCAGAGAGAGCCGACATGGAGCCAGCCACCAGGTCAGACATGCTGAATCTTTCCTGGTAAGCCATGACATCGTGGTGAAATACAGATTAATAGAAATAGGTTAATTGGGATGTGAGAGTTAGCCAATAAGAGGCTAGAAATAATGGGCCAGGCAGTGTTTAAATGAATACAGTCTGTGTAATTATTTTAAGTATAAACTAGCCGGGAGCTGGGTGGCAGGAAAGCAGCATGCTTCTCTTTTTACAACAGTTTACCTGAGATAATGGGAGCTCACCCACTTCAGTTTGACTGGGAAGGAACAAACATAGGACCAAACTAGTCCCTCTGAACGTGGTTGACAGTTGTATGGCTGGGGCAGACTGAGGGGCCACTGGCAGTAGTACCAGAATTTTTCCCTACTGCATGTACTGGCTTTTGGGGAACCTATTCTCTTTGGATGGATACCTTCCTTGCTCAGCCTAGATATAGTAGGGAAAGCCTTGGACCTTCCCCAAAGCAATGTGCCTTATGTTCTCTGAAGACTGGAATGGGTGGAGTGAGAGGGTATGTGGAGGAAATGGGAGGAGGAGAAGGGAATGGGAACTTGGATTGGTATGTATAATGAAAAAAAGATTGTTTTCTTTTTTTAAAATAAATAAATAAATGAATTAAATTTAAAAAGATGTGTTACATTTGTTTATGCTGTGGAATATTTGATTAAAGATGTGTTGCATTCTTTTATGTTGCATTTATTTAACTCGGTGACACTGTATTACTGTGCCTGCCTAAAACACCTGATTGGTTTAATAAAGAGCTGGATGGCCAATAGCTAGGAGGAGAGGTATAGGTGGGGCTGCCAGGCAGAGAGAATAAAAAGAAGAGGGGGAGGAGGGAGAAAAGGAGAGGAAAACGCCAGGGGCCAGCCACCCAGTCACACAACCAGACATGAAGTAAGAAGGAAAGAAAGGTATACAGAATAGAGAAAAGTAAAAACCCAGAAGCAAAAGGTAGACAGGATAATTTATGTTAGGAAAAACTGACTAGAAACAAGCCACGCTAAGATCAGGCATTCATAAGTAAGAATAAGTCTCTGTACATTTATTTGAGAGCTAGGTGGCCGGCCGTCAAAGAGCAAAGAGTAAAAATACAAACCAACTACAATCACCCTATCATTTCTTGGCCTTTTGGCCAAGTTCAAGTGTATGAAAAGGACCGGACAGGACTCTCTTAATCGCTTTCTGCCATTTGAAGACATAATAAAGAATTATATATCAACACTCTAGAAGAGGTTCATGACAGAACTTGAAAATTCCATTCAGGCTGCTGGACTGTGAGCAGTACTTTCCTACCATGTATCTTATGTCCACACTAGGATAATTCATTGTAGAAGCCTGAACGGAATGACATACTGTATAGTTGAGTAGAATTTTTACTATGGAAACTGAAATCCTAAGTGGGTGGTTTTTCATGGCCTGATAACTTTGTGCTAACATACGCCATAACAGAAAACCAATACAGCCTAGAACTCAGGACTTACAATAGCAGGTCTTAATTCTCTTTTCCCAGTTTCTAATTTTTTTGCATTCAATATATTCTGATCATGGTTTCCCTATCCCCACCTACTCCCAGACCCTTCTCACTATACTTAGCAGCAAAGTTCAGAAACTGTTCATGTGCTACAAACAATTGTGGTGCAATTTTGTTTAGCTCAGAAAGTATTCCAAGGCATTTTTTATTAACTGCTAACACGTAAACATCAACAAACTTCCCATTCATTCATAAGATACTATGCAGGCTTCTCGGAGAGCAAAGTCATCATCAGCAGCCTTAATTGTGAATCCTGTGAGCTACAATAACAACATGGCAAGATATGCCCATTAGTGTAATAGTGGCACACATCACTTTATGATTGAATTTATAGCCCACTCCACAGGAGGGAATTCACACTGTAAACTGGAAGAAGAAGTAATGGCTGGGCTGGGTGGTGGTGCACACCTTTAATCCCAGCACTCGGGAGGTAGTAGGCAGATCTCTGTGAGTTTGAGGCCAGCCTGGTCTACAAGAGCTAGTTCCAGGACAGTTAGGGCTGTTACACAGAGAAACCCTGTCTTTAAACACCAAAAAAAAAGAAGTCATGTACCTCCAGGGAGAACCTACTGTTATTATTTTTGTTAAATGAACATAATATTGAACTGCTTTCTAAATACTTGCTTTAATACTCATAGACTGGTATGACTGTCACCCTCACCACACTGGTGGTGGTTAACACAGAGACTCCTAATCAAAGTATAGAAAATAAGTGGCAGTGGAATGCTCAGCCCCAAATGGAACATCTATATCAAGCTCTTCCACTAAAGGCTCAGGGAACACTGGAAAAGCCAGAAGCCTTGATAGAGACTGAGATCCAGGAGAACTCTTGTGAAATGTTGTCTTCTAGACACAGAAGGGCTAGTGTACTCATGAGCTAGAAGGGCTAGTGTACTCATGAGCTCAGAGCAGCTGGGGCTGCCTATACAAGACCTGCATAAGTTCAAAACAGTTAACATGCCAGTATGAATGGGGAGGAGCTAGTGAGGTCCTAGGCCTACCTGATGATTGACAGTTGATGGTTGTTGGGCATAGGAGAATCAGTTTTTTTTTCAGGGAATTGGCTCCTATTAGAGCGTCTGTGCTCCAGTGGATGACCCTATCTATACCTGTGGGCATGCCAGCAACACTAACTGGATTCAGTGTGTTATAAAGAAGATAAAGAATATATGAAGAATAGGACATGGGATGATCTTGAAAAAGTTAAGAGGATAGTGGTCTTTGGATATGATCAAAATACATTGTACGTATGTATGAAATTCTCCAAGAGTAGATACTTTTTAATGACATTAAAAATGGCTTCCTTTGACACTCAGGAGAATGAAAGGATCCACCATAGGTGTATATTCCACCTAATAAGAGCTGTCTGGAAGCTGGACATTGAGGTTTATGCCCTCAACCCCAGTTCCTGGAAGACCTTGATTACGTTGACAGAACTGACTGGTGGTAAAGAGTTCTATAGTTGGCTTGGATCGGCTCTATTTGGTGGAGGCTCCCCATGCAGCTGCAGTGAAATATCTGAGTGCAAATTCTAAGTTTGTCGCTGATTGTCTAGGTTCCCACGTGGCTTCAGGAAAGCATTTGAGTACAACTTCTAAGTCTACCACTGATTGTCTCAATTTTATTTCTGGTGTAGTCCCTGTCTGAAGAAACTCTTTCAAGAGTGTAAATTTTATCATGGGACCAAATCTGAGACAGGTTTGGGGTGGGTGGGACATGTACTTTTGTAAAAAGTAGTTTTACAATGCACCTGGGTCAGTCTTGTGGCTGATACTAGGACTTCAGAATGCTTTAATTTTGCTAATTTATTGTTTGTAGACTTTTTGGCCCAACATACCATTGATGTGGGAGTGTCATATATCAATTTGTTGATTTCATTGGTTAAGCAATAAAGAAACTGCTTGGCCCTGATAGGTTAAAACATAGGTGGGAGGAGTAAACAGAACAGAATGCTGGGAGGAAGAGGAAGAGAGCGCAGAGACGCCATGCTCCCAGCTCTTGGGCAGACACACATGATGAAGCAAGCCGCCAGGTCAGACATATTGAATCTTTCCCGGTAAGACCGGAGCTATACAATTTATTAGAGATGGGTTGATCGGGATATCAGAATTAGCCAGTAAGGGCTAGAGCTAATGGGCCAAGCAGTATTTGAAAGAATACAATTTGTGTGTTGTTATTTCGGGGCATAAGCTAGCCAGGTGGCCGGGGTGCCGGGGATGCAGCCCCACCGCTCCTATTACAAAAGAGTGGTGCCCAGCGTGGTAAAGAACTCCATGTAAAACCTGAGAGAGCTTAATTTTAATCAGAGAAAAAAACAGAGTTTAACACAGCTTTTGGCTGTTAGTTGGTGGCATGCTGTAGAGAGATTTCCTGATTTGGCATCAGCAGCAGAAAAAAACGCTGCCTCATTTTAAAGCGCGGCTTCCTGGGGCTGTGCTGCCAGCGTGAACTCTGGCTTTAAAGCATTTCAATGGATGTTATGGGACTGGATGTTTGTGTTCCCACTTGGGATCGGAAGGAGAGTGCTCTGAGACGGTGCTGATGGCTCAGCGCTCCCTGTCTGCACCTGGGCAGAGAGCAGAATCAGGCTTAGGCAGGCGGAAGAGCATGGCAGATTCCTGCGGCCTTACAGAGACATGTTTTCAGACTGCATAGTGCTCTGCATGTCAGATTTGGCTGTAACTTGGATGAAAAGAGTTTCTGTGCCGCACGCTCAGTCTCAAATTAAACTGCTGAGTGCGGCTCCAATGTGGACTTGCTGTGTGCCTGGAACTGGGCGCAGCTCAGGGGCACCAAATGGATCTGAGGCAGGAGCAACTGCTCCATGCTGAACTGTGCTGGTCGGCAGGAACTACCGTAATTACTGTAATAACAGCACAGTTAAGGTTTCGACTGGGCAGGGCACAGGCAGTACCGTATTACCTGTACATGGTGCAACTTAAGTTTTTAAGAACTGCTTAACATTTTAAGAAATGCTCCTGGATAGTAAAAAAAAAATGTTACAGATTCACAATAAAACAGATTCAGACATAAAAGACCACATTGTTGGATGAATGTACATAGGCCTGAGAGAGAGAAGAAAAAGAATATAGAGAATAAAGTAAATGGTTTAAAAAAAAAGGTAAAGTCTTTAAAGAGACAGAGTACAGATAGTTATAGATTAAGAGAAATAAAGTAAAAATAAGCCACGTAAAAATGGAAAATTCACAGAGAGTCTGGATTCTCTGTATTATTGTGTTTTCTTTAAAATTTTTGACTGTGAAGGAGCTAAGTACAGAGGGACATTTCATTATATGGGCTGCCAAGTGGAACCAGAACGGATATCATGAGGGTATGACTTCAAAATTTGGGTCTAAGGATATGATGCTTTGGAGAGGGTCTTCTTTTTTTTTCACAGAGGATGAGACCCTGTTCATGTCTTCTATTCCGATATGGTATGATGGACCACACCCTCCTGAAGGGTTTCTGTGAACACCTTCAGAAAATTGCTTCGCTCAACTGCCAACTGAGATGAAACTAGCACACAGGTTATACCATGAAAGACCTAATTAACGACGTCCCCATTCAGCAGGAAGCAGTTTGGAGAGAAAAAACTGCACCCATGTTCCCAAATATGGTTTATAAACATTCTTTAAAATTTAAAGGGGGATATGATATAGATATGAATAATTTGTATTAGTATAGATTTTGCTTTATTGATAGAGATTTAAGGTCAATTTTGTTATATGTATATGCATATTTCTGCTATTGGTTAAGATATTGTGATTGTGTAGTTCATTAAAAAATGTAATGTATAATTAAGAAATATAGGTTAATAGATAATCATCAGTAATAGTCAAGCTTATAGTCATGTTAGTTAGATTTTCTAGATATATAGAGATACATTTCAGTTTGATAGACATTTTTCATATCTTTCAAAGACTGCAGAATATGGCATTTAATGTTTTAATAACTTAGAGTTTTTCATGACAGTGAGACACTCTGCTCCTGGCAGCATCAATCTACTTCAAGAGGAAGATGGGCATCAAAGAGGATCCTTATGGAGTTGGATAGCTATTTGGGCAAGAAACTGCTCTTGCCTGGACTATTCCATAAACTGGACACAGAGAACCCGCAGAGAGAGGAATACTGAACTTGCCTAAAGGTGAGATGACCTTTCGGGGTTCCTGATTTATGAAGGAGTCTGCAAGACATTCTGCAGGACACAACAGATAGTGACTGAACTGACTTTGAATTTTCTTGCTTCATGGAAATGTCTACTGGATACTATGGGCCTGAAGGCTGAAGATTGATGCCCCAACAGTACAGAGGAACTTTGGGTGACTGTCCAGGCAGCGAAATGTCTCTGTCATTTCTAGAGTTTTGAAAATTGCTTACTTTTTGTTTGCTTAGGTAATATTGTATTCTTCTGGAGTCTTTGATGGAGTTGCAGAATAGATAGATAGTTATAGTTATAGTTTTCCATTGTTATGATAAAAGATAAAATAGATATAAATATTGTAACTGTAATTCTTGCTTGATAACTGTTTTGTTATATGTAATTTTGCTATGTTAAAGTTAAAGCCTTCCTTTTTTGTTTAAACAGAAAAAGAGGAAGTGATGTGGGAGTGTCATATATCAATCTGTTGATTTCATTGGTTAAGCAATAAAGAAACTGCTTGGCCTCATAGGTTAAAACATAGGTGGGAGGAGTAAACAGAACAGAATGCTGGGAGGAAGAGGAAGAGAGTGCAGAGACGCCATGCTCCCAGCTCCCGGGCAGACACACGCGATGAAGCAAGCCGCCAGGTCAGACATACTGAATCTTTCCCTATAAGACCAGAGCTATACAGTTTATTAGAGATGGGTTGATTGGGATATCAGAATTAGCCAGTAAGGGCTAGAGCTAATGGGCCAAGCAGTATTTGAAAGAATACAATTTGTGTGTTGTTATTTCGGGGCATAAGCTAGCCAGGTGGCCGGGGTGCCGGGGACGCAGCCCCGCTGCTCCTATTACAACATACCATCGCAGGGTCTGGAGAGATACAAGCAAGAGGACCTGCGGTAGGTGCGCAATACCCACAGAAAAAACAGGGTATAGTTGTGCACTTGTAGTCACAGCCCTGGGGACATAGAGGCAAAACAGATCCCAGGGTCTCCCTGGGCAGCCATCTTGGGCTAATTGGTGGGGCCTGTCCAATGAAAGGCCCTGTTTATAAAACCAAGGTGAATGGTTTCTGAGAAATGATACTTATGACACTTGAGGTTGATCTCTGGCCTACACACACACACACACACACACACACACACACACACACACACACCAAAACAATACTATCAGGAAGCCTCTTGGAATATCTTGGGTTCCCCCAGAAGTGTATGCACACATAATTAGAAAACATTTTATTTGTGTATAACTTGTAAACCTTACAAGAATAGAAGACTATTCCTGCTAAGAACTCATGAGGAGAACAAAGATGCAAGCTTTTGATGTCAGAGGATGAGACACTTTAAATGTACAGATATCTTGGTGTGGGATTGTGCGGCTGGAGAGATGGCTCAGTGGTTATGAGTAATTGTTGCTCTTGCAGAAGACCCAGGTTCAGACAAAACACACATGGGGGTGGGGAGGAGGAGAGAAGGGGCAAAGAGAGGATGTTGAATAATTTGAGAGCAAATACCTACCCAGATCAAAAGTTGATAGTGTTTTGTCATGAGAGGAGAAAAATAAGTTCAACTTTCAAACAGACCAAAAAGTAAAGTCCATTGAAAAGTTTTTCTGAGATTTCCTTTGCTATTATAATTCTTCTGGGTTTTGCAGTGACGAGTGATGTCACTTTTCTCCTTGGAGGAGAAAAGATTTGGATGATGATGTCAATCAAAAGAATGAAAACAACAGCAATCCAAGGGTTTATAGAGTAAGTTTGCTGGAGACGGGAACACCTATTATTTCATTAAGTTTCTTATTAGTGAGCGCTTTCATTGGTAAAAATAGTCTGTGGGCTTTCGAGAGGTACAAAGCAAAGGGAGAAGCATGTTTCATTTTCTCTTTCTTTGCTACTGTGAGACATGGTGGGGGGCAAAGCAAGCTGGGGGAGCAGTAGGAAGGAAGGCTCTGCTGAGAGAGAGCAGCATAAAACATGAATGATCAGTAAGTTTTTGAAATTAGTAGGAATTGGATTTAAAGCACCTTTTAGGAAGGAGGTATACACTGTGCCGACTGTGACAGGCCTTGTTTTTAAAAGATTGATGTTCAGTTTTAATTTAAACGACACACATGAATTCAACTTAGCACATGAATTTGGAGTATAGCTGTAAGGGAGTCACTTAGGAAATCAAAATGGAAGTGTATTGAATATTGCACACATGTAAACATGTGGCTTCAAATGGAACTGTGTGCAGTGTGCATTCACTTTTAGAACTTCTGAGTTCTAGCATTTTTGGAGCCAGGTGGTGGTGGCGCATGCCTTTAATCCCAGCACTCAGGAGGCAGAGGCAGGTGGATCTCTGTGAGTTCAAGGCCAACCTGGTCTATAAGAGCTAATTCCAGGGCAAGTGCCAAAGATACAAAGAAACCCTGTCTCTAAAAACAAAAACAACAACAAAAAAATGAATTTGTTGGAATACTTCATGATCCATGTTAAATATTGTAGTATGCTAAGAATAACACATACAAACTGGTATGGTCTGGTAGTGCAGAGTTGTAATTCTAGCAACTTCATAGGCTGGAGCCCCCCAAAACGAGAAGCTTCTGTAAAACAAAGGACCCGGTCACCAAGACAAAATGGCAACCTACAGAATGGGAAAAGATCTTCACCAACCCCACATCAGACAGAGGACTGATCTCCAAAATATACAAAGAGCTCAAGAAATTGGTCATCAAAAAACCCAAATAATCCAATTTAAAAAATGGGGTACAGACCTAAACAGAGAACTCACAACAGAGGAATCTAAAATGGTCAAAAGACACTTAAGGAAATGTCCAACATCCTTAGTCATCAGAGAAATGCAAATCAAAAGGACTCTGAGATTCCATCTTTCACCTGTAAGAATGGCCAAGATCAAAACACTGATGACAACTTATGCTGGAGAGGTTGTGGGGAAAAGGGAACACTTCTGCCTTGCTGGTGGGAATACAAGCTGGTACAGCCCATTTGGATGTCAGTGCAGTGATTTCTCAGAAAATTAGGAAACAACCTTCCTCAAGATCCAGTAATACCACTTTTGGGTATATAGCCAAAGGATGTTCAATCGTGCCACAAGGACATGTGCTCAACTATGTTCATAGCAGCACTGTTTGTCATAGCCAGAACCTGGAAACAACCTAAATGCCCCTAGCCTGAAGAATGGATAAGGAAAATGTGGTCATTTACATAATGGAGTACTACACAGCAGAAAAAAATAATGATATGTTGAAACTTGTTGGCAAGTGGATGAATCTAGAAAACACCATATTGAGTGAGGTAACCCAGACCCAGAAAGTCAAATATCATATGTACTCATTCATAAATGGCTTTTAGACATAAAGCAATGAAAAACCAGGCTACGATTCACAATCCCAGAGAACCTAGACAACACAGAGGACCCTCAGAGAGACATACATGGATCTAATCTACATGGGAGTTAGAAAAAGACAAGACCTCCTGAGTGAATTGGGAGCATGAGGACCATGGAGAGCATAGAAGGGAAGGCGGGAAGAAAGGGAGTGGAGCGGAGCAGAGCAAACTATACAGCTCAGTTTAAAAATGTTCCTACTGTGTTTCAACCAGTTTGAGTTTTTTGTTCTTTCCAGTTGGAAACAGTTTTTATTCCCCTGACAATTTGTCTTTATGTAGCCCACACTGTCTTCAAATTTGTGATCCTCCTGCCTCAGCTTCCTGAGTGTTGGCATTGTGGGTATGTGCTAATTACTATATCTGGCTAATTGTAAGCATCTTGACAACAACCTTTTACTAATATTAATGATCAGGTCCCGTGACAGATTCTCTGGATCGAATTATTCAATATGGACTTTAACCTTTATTGTGCACCTTCCTACATTTTAGAGGAAAAGGAGTCAACCTCTAGTTTTCACTTTTTTGGCAGCTTGGGTGCTAACTGTGACTTCAGTTGGAATCAGCACGAGCTTGTGGCTTGATTTTGGATGTGAAGTAACTGGGCTAGAAGAACGTCCTAAGTCCGTTTGGTAGTGCAAGTCATAGTGGCGATGGTACAGTCTGTGAATAGGCCGCTAGGGTGGCAGCTGCTGCATTTGGCAGGGGGAACAGCTGTTGGGTGGCATCTTTCTATTGTGTGGATTTGGGAGCATTCCTAAAAGTACTATCTAAACCCCCTTTCTCTGTCCCTACTGATGACTCCAGAAGCCATTTAAATACCACAAATTATTTTTTTGTGCTGAAATTAGCTAGAGACGATTTTGTTCTTGAAGTAAACTCTGATCGTAGAAAAGACTCCAAGACTCTGACACTGTGCTCAGGGTCATGAGAGTCAGATTATGTGGCAGAAATAAAGCAAAAGGCTAAAAGTGTGTTTATTTCTAGGTGGTCATAGTTATTTCTATCACCACCATCTAAAACTAAGACTGTTTTTATCTGACCTGTCTAGACAAGCCCTAATCTAGTCTGGTAGCCTATGAATAGTTTTTGTACAGTTTAATGTCATTATTCTCCTGCTGACATTTCCCTTCAACTCTATCCCCAATAATAGGCTTCTTGATTGAGGCACATCCATTATTGTTACCAGCAAAGAGAATTATGGAGGTCAAAGGAGTCAGCATGATGCCTAGGAAATTTGAACATTTCCAAGCATTGATCAGAATCACAAATTTCAGCTCTGTTTGACTAGAAAGATGATACCAAACAGTAATTTCCAGAAAGCATCAATGCAGAAACCTCAGTAAATGAGTCACGCAGACCAATTTTTCCCTGCCAGAGATCCAGCATTTGATTATACTTTCAATTTAGCTTTTGCTTCTTGGTACTCCAGGCACAGGTCAGGACATGTAGTGGACAGTCAATAAATATAGCTTAAAGAAATGAATTTTGTACCAGCTGTGCATTGCAGAATGACAGTTATGTTCAGAAAACAAATGTATGAGCTAGACAGAGCCAAGCCCAGGAATCAACCAGCACATCCAGGCTCTAAATGCAGTTGCAAGAAAGAGGCTATGAGAAATGGGCAATTTTGATAGATAGTCCCAATAAAAGCTCATTATTCATTTAGCAAACACTTACCAAATGACAGCCACGAAGTGCTGATGATGCAGAAATGAACAAGGCAATAATCCTTACAAGCTTAGTTCAGTGTTGGCGCACACTTACTGCACATTGAATTCTAATTTATTATAATCAGCAATTGGAATCGCAAAATACAGTGGGAAGGAAATGACAGATTCATTGCTTAAGTCAGACATAATGGTTCACGCCTGCAATCTAAGCACTCAGGAGGCTGGAACAGGGAAATGGCCCTGTCAGTTTGAGGCCATCCTTGGCTACATAGAGAGTTCCAGGCTAGCCTGAGCCACAAAGTGAGGTGCTGTTTTACTATCTGCATCCCTCAAAATAGTTAATTGACTAGCCAATCCTCATTTAACCTCTGAATCTTCCAGTAGGCCCACCCTTGTGAAAGTCAGTTTTGGGAAAGAATCATGCTAAGTCAACTCAGCAGAAAGTCCCCATCTTCACTTCCTGATTCTCTATCTGTGGGGGTTTGTCATCCTTCACCATCCCCAGACAGCCTGTCCTCAACAAGTACTCAGATTCTCTTTGTACCTCTAATGTCTATTAGTAATCTTTTCCCCACTAATTTGTGTGTGGATGTGTGTGTGTGTGTGTGTGTGTGTGTGTACATGTGTGTATGTGTGTTCACAGCTGCCTGTATGAAGGCCATAGAACAACTTGTGGGAGTGAGTCAGTTCTCTTCTGCCAAGTGGGTCCTGGGGGTCAAATTCAGGTCATCAGGCTTGGCAGTAGCCACCTTTACCCACTAAACAACCTCACCAGCCCGTCTTACTAATTTTGTATGCTCTGATCCTACATTACTCCTGAGCATATAATCCCATTTGTTCATGCTGTTTTCACAATTGAACACAGTTTAATTTCTATCAGTGCAAAATCTCAGTTGGTTGTCCCTAGCCTTTTATGGATGTTCCTCAATAAAATCTACCTTACTCTATCTTACAAGTACATTAAACTTTCTTTAACAAAACTAATAATTCTACCTACAAGAACCAAAGCAGTAGAACATATGGAGTTGAGGTTAAAAAATCAGACAATGTGATGTCTGGTAATGGGATGCCAGTCACCTAGGCAATACTGTATTACCTGCATAAATGTCTAAGACATTAGAAAGATGGGGGCATCATGGAAACTAAAATAATTTAAAAGTATTCATTTATTCTTTGAGAATTTTATAAATGTATACAATGTATTTTATTACATCCAACCCTCATTCCTCCTTGAACTCTTCCTAGATGCCCCTATAGCACCCCTTTCAATCTTTATGCCCTCCTTCTTAATCAACTGAGTCCAATTAGCGCTGCCCATTTGCTTATGAATGTACGGGTCAACTACTTAAGCATAGGCATCCTAAGAGGGGCCAGAGCCCTGAATAAAAGTGACTTTCCATTCCCTAGCAGCTATCAACTGCCAATAGCTCTTCAGCTAGGGGTGGGACCCTGTGAGCCCCATCCTTGTCTCTGTGGAATGTTGACTGGCTTAGTTTTATGCAACTCTTACACAGACAGTCATATAAACACTTTAAAAATATTTTTAGGAAACTTATAATAATATTAGATTTTCCTATGGCCTTACCAAACACCCTTACTGTTAGTTAACTTTCCCCCACTGCCTTCTCTAACCTCTCCATTACTCAAAAGGGAAATTAACTTTATTTGTAAAATACCAGAAAATCTGAGGTTGGTTAGATTTCTTTTTTACCATTTATTTTGTAGCTTAGAGTCATTTTTATCTTGAATTACATAGGGAGTACAAATTAGTGGACACATTTTATCTAAAATACATGTACTTTGAATACTAATATACTTAGATAAGTATACACAGAATATATGAACAACTAATGGTCATTATAAAGTAAACATCATGCAACTACCTCTTTTTTTTGCCAAGAATCCCAGGAACAACCTCTTGGATGGCCAAATGTCTTGGTTTGCCTTGGTCTGCTACAAACATAAAAGGTCTTAACTCCAGGAAATCTGTTTCAGTTTTCTGTGATGGGCGCATAGGATTGAGAAAGAGGAAAACAAACCCACATGGCAAACCTAGACAGAGACTGAAAATCACACAGCTCTTTGTGTAAAGCAAACATGATCTGGATTATATACCTTCTTTATTTCTTTGACTGCCTTTTTTCCTCCTGACTGACAGATCTTGGCAAGCATGGCTTCTGGTTTACAAATTGTGAGAATTAGCAGTTCATTTTTGACTTTGTCTATTATATTAGTTGCATTTCTGTTGCTGTAATTTTTTAAGATTTATTTATTTATTATGTATACAACATTCTGCCTGCATGTATGCCCACATTCCAGAAGAGGGCACCAGATCTCATTACAGATGGCTGTGAGCCACCATGTGGTTGCTGGGAATTGAACTCAGGACTTCTGGAAGAGCAGGCAGTGCTCTTAACCTCTGAGCCATCTCTCCAGCCAGTCTGTTGCTGTATTAAAACATCGTGACCAAGGCAACTTAGAGAAGGATGAGTTTATTTGGGCTTATGGTCTCTGAAGGTTA
This sequence comes from Microtus pennsylvanicus, assembly GCF_037038515.1. Lineage (NCBI taxonomy): Eukaryota > Metazoa > Chordata > Mammalia > Rodentia > Cricetidae > Microtus > Microtus pennsylvanicus. The sequence goes on along the minus strand of NC_134601.1, from coordinate 132,289,381 downwards.
GAGCCACCATGATGGGCAGGCATGGCAACAAGCAACTGGACTGGAAGCAGGAGCGGGGAACTGAGAGTTCCCATTTCAACCATGAGCACAAAACAGAGAGAACCAACAACTGAAAGGGTCTTGAGGCTTTTAACCTCAAAGTCCACTTCCACTAATGTACTTCTACTAGCAAGACTGCACCATCAAAATCATCTCAAACATTATCACCAGCTGGGAATCAAGCACTCAAACGCTGAATCAAGCATTCAAACCACCACACACACGGATCAGTTGTGAGCTGATTTGGGGCTTGTGCTAATTTAAGCTTGAACATCATGAATATCGTGAACATCTACATTAATTTACAGGGCTGTCATAACAATGCCACAGACTGTGTGGCAAACAACCCCAAAGTCCATAAATTTCTTTCCTCACAGTTCTGGAGGCCAGAAGTCCAAGATCAAGGAATTGGCAGGTTTGGTTTCTCCTGAGGCCTTTTTCTTGCCTTTTAGATAGTTTCTTGATTGTTGTGTCTTCACATAATTTTCCTTTTGTGATCCTGCACCTGTGATACCCCTTTGCATGCCCAAATTTCTTTTTCTTATAAGAACAATTGAAACAACTGGGTTAGGGAACATCTAAACGACTTCATCCTAATTACTTCTTATGGCCCTATCTCCAATACGGTCACATTATGAAATACTAAGAGTTAAAATTTCAACATATGAATATTGAGGGGACACAACTGAGATCATAGCACCATGTTCTGTAAACAACGAGGCAATAAAAATGAAGACTATAATTCATTACTATAATGAAGACAAAATTACTGAAAATAGGATAAACAATTGTGTTGTACAAGGGGGAGCGGGCCGCATCCCACCACCTGGCTAGTTTAACCCCCAAAATAACCACACAGAAATTGTATTAATTAAATTACTGCCTGGCCCATTAGATCTAGTTTTTTATTGGCTAACTCTCACATCTTGATTAACCTATTTCTATTAAATCTGTGTATCATCACGTGGATTGTGGCTTACTGACAAGATTCTAGCCTACATCCATCTCAGGCCAGAGATTCATGGTGTCTGCCACACTGCCCTTCTTCCCAGCATTCTGTTCCATCTACTCTGCCTATCTAAGTCTGCCCTATCAAAAGGCCAAGGCAATTTCTTTATTCAACCAATGAAAGCAACACATAGTCAGAAGGACCTCCCTTTGTATAAAAAAAAAAGAGGGGGAAGTGGTGCTGGAGAATTGTCTGAATTCTATCAACCATGTTTTAAATAAATGCTAATTGGCCAGGCAGGAAGTATAGGCGGGTCAACTAGACAGGAAGTAGAGGTGGGGTGATGAGAACAGGAGAATCTGGGAAGAAGGAAGCTCTTTCCAGAGTCCTGCCCAGACCACAGAAGAAGCAGGATGTGACCTACACCACTGAAAAAGGTACTGAGCCATGTGGCTAACATAGATTAAGATAATGGGTTAATATATGTTATAAGAGCTAATAAGAAGCCTGAGATAATGAGCCACTCAGTTATATCTAATGTAGACTTCTGTATGATTCTTTGGGGCCTAACGACTGTGGGAACCAGGCAGGACAGAAACCCCAATAAGCAGGATCTCATGTTACACAATTGTGTTATCTTGATGACAGACTACATTTACAAGTGATAACCCAAACAGAAAATAGTACCCAATATAAGGGAACACACTAGGTATTAGGCATGGTAGAGAAGGCTATGTGAAAGCCTCTCTGAAGCCTGAACTCACAAGTCCAGGGCGAGATCTGCAGACATTCAGCATCAATCTAAAGCTCCCCTTCCTCAAGATGACATTGTTTGATTAGCATGAGCATATCACACACACCAGCATCACTGAGTTGGTCCCTTGACAACTCTATGAAATGGATTAAAACCTAAAACTGTATTTCCTAAGTTAGAGGTTATCACTAAAATGTCCTGTAGGGGGAAATCTTGACAACATTTATGTTGGTTCCTTACACTGTACAGTGGATTCTGTCAGATGTAACTAGCAATCATACATTCACATTTTATTAATAGGTGAAGTAAATTGCAGCAAGAAAATGTTACTTCTAGCTATTAGGTACTTTGATCTTTAGGAAACAGAGTTTGATATTTTTTTTTAAATTTCTACAAAGATATTAAGAAAGCCACAGAAAACATGAAATAATGCAAAGTAGGCTCTCCTTATCGTTTTACTCAACAAAGAGTACGATCTAAATTCTGGGTGGTTATATTCAGTCTATAAGCTTATTTATTGTTGGGAATTTGCATTTTATTCATTTTTAGAAGATGAAATAGAATCTGTTAAATGCTACACTTGTATGTATGTGCACAAATGTGTTTGCACACACACACATACTCATGTTACACACATACACACGGTGTACAACACTGCTAAAAAAATGTGTTTGCTTTACCTGTAAAAATCAAAGCTTTCAAAATGAGAGTTTGAGATCTTTTTTTCAGTTTTTTGAAAACATGAAGAAACCTGTAAGATTTTAAAATGTCTATCAACGTCACCAGTAAAAACAATGTGAATATATTTCCAGTTACTAAAGCATAATTGTAATGTGTTGAAAAAGAAGTATGACTTTATCTAACTTGGAAAGACATTGAGAATGAAAGGATTACAGTAAGACAAAAATTTATCAGCTGCTTCTAAAATGGAAGACCTTCAAAGGGGCCATGCGCAGCTGGAAAGAGTGGACATGACTATTTCTGTACTGTTCCATATTATACGCAAGTCACAGCAAAAACATCATTTGGCAAAGCATGACTCACTATTTGGGAAATAAGACTGCTTTAGAACTAAAGGTCAACCAGTAAAATTCAGCAACATCAGACAGGACTTTCTAAATTCTGCAAAGATTAATGTGTTTGGAATTCAACGTCATATGTACATGTTCAAATCTCCTCTGTTTTTTAGAATCATTTTTAAAAAAATGATAAAACTTGTGGTAATATCCAATTTTCCTAATAGTATTTAAAAATCATCTAAAGATACTGATAATATATATGATAAATTCATAGATGTAATAGGCCTGATTGAAAACATCTGGTCTATTAAAACAATTCAGTAAACACACAGTGTCTGGACATCCTTAAAAATCTGCTGTTGCTAGTATGTAAAGTTCTGAGAATTCAACATTTTTGTTGTTGAGAAGTTAGCTTAATGTCATTCTATTCGACTAGCAGCCAGAATAAGCAAAATATGGTCTTATTGAGAGCAGATCTATAGGTCAAAGTGAATTTTATTGTACATGTTTTTGGAGGTAGGGGCCCATGATGAAACTCAAGGTGCACTGTAACTTACTAATCAGGCCATAGTGCTCTCAAACTTACTGCCCTCTTTCAGCCTCCTAAAAGTTGGGATTACAGGTATGAGCTCCTAGGCCAGATTGGATTTTTACACTTTATTGCATGAAATTTTACCATTGTGGAAAAAAAACTGCACATAAGTCAATGCATTATCAGAAAAAAGTGCCAGGTGTAGTGGTGTGTTCCTGTAAATCCAGCCTGCTGGAGGCTGAGGCAGGAGGATAATTGTGAATTTGAGGCTTGCCAGTGCTACTTAGTAAGACAGTGTCTCCGGAGATAAATAAACAAAAAAAGAAATAAATAAACAAAAAAAGAAATAAATAAACAAAAAAAGAACGAAAGGGGATGGAGGGAAAGAAAGGAAGAAAGGAAGGAAGGAAGGAAGAAAGGAAGGAAGGAAGGAAGAAAGGAAGGAAGGAAGGAAAGGAAGGGAAAGAAAAGAAGGACGAAAGAAAAAAGTTCCAGGAATATTGTACTATATCATAGAACAAAAAATAACATTTCATCCTATTTTTAAAAATCAAATATGGGCAATATCTATTTAATTAGTACTATAATGCTTACATTTTCCATTTAAAGTTTTTATTTGTGCACCAAAAGGACACAGAATAAAAACCCAGTGTCAGGTGGAGGGTATCTCCCCTCAAACTGTTGATGGGCGAGTCACAGAGGCCCCCAAAACAAGACAGGCTATTGTCATTGCTTTGGTTGCCCACCAGAATGTGCTACTAAGGGTTTAGTGCTGAAAACGGCCAAACTTTGCTCATAGGGTGTGGAGAAAGTAAGCTAGTAATAACGTGGAAACGTCTTCTCTTCCCGCTAGTTCTCACAGTAGTGCGGGGTGCTATGTAGGGTGTAGGGGGAGAAAAGGCATCAACAGTTTTACCCAGCAGAGAACCTTGTTAATTACAATAATAACTGGCCTAGCAAGACATGTCCATGGGTACCATTGTGTCATGAGTGTTATGGGGGATCACCAACTGCTTTCTGATTGGGTTTCAGGCCCATTTCACAGGAGTGCTACTAAATACTCGTGTCTGGTACCTGATGGAGGAGTCATCTTTCTATCTGTTGTTTCGTTGGTTAATTAATAAGGAAAACTGCCTTGGCCTTCAATAGGACAGAAAATTAGGTAGGCGGAGTAAACAGAACAGAATGCTGGGAGAAAGAAGCCGAGTCAGGCAGTTGCCATGATTCTCCCACCCGACATAGACGCAGGTTAAGATCTTCCCTGGTAAGCCACACCTCATGGTGCTACACAAATTATTAGAAATGGGTTAAAGCAAGATGTGAGAGTTAGCCAGTAAGAGGCTAAAACTAATGGGCCAAGCAGTGTTTAAAATAATACAGTTTCTGTGTAATTATTTCGGGTAAAGCTAGCCGTGCAGGAGCCGTGCGGCGGGAACGCAGCCTGCTGCTCCTCACTACAGGTACCACAAACCAGACCAAAGCCTGGGGACAGGAACATCATATAACTGAGGGAGGACCTTTCTACCATTAGCATGCTTAAGACACAGAGTATCAAACTGCCTTCTAGATACTTGTCTTTATACCCACAGACTAGTGTGATTTCCACCTCATTAGAGAAGCTTTTTTCATACAGCAAATGACAGTTAATACAGACACCCACTACTGGTCAAAGTGCAGAGAATAGGTATCTAAGTGAGATGCCTGTATCATACCTCCTGCCACAAAGCTCAGGGAACATTGCAGAAGAAAGGCAGAAAGGTGGTAAGAGTCAGAAGCTGGGGAGGATTAGGTTGAAACAGTGTTTTCTGGACATGACAGGACTGTTAAACTTGAACCCACAGTGATTGTAGTTGCCTGCACAAGATCAAGCCAGACAGCATTCCAGTACAGATCCAGAGGGAACACACAACCGCTGGCCCTTAATGGAGGAGCTGTTGACAGTTGATGGCTACCAGGTGGAGGAAGGTCGTTTTTCTTTAGGGTTGTAGATCCTGGTAGGTTGATCGTGTTTTAGTGAATGACTCACCTCCACCCATGTCCGTGTGGACACCATGAACTAGATGCAGTGGTTACAGAAAAAAAAGGAACACATTTTGAAGAGGACATGAAGTTGGGGGCAGGACATGGGGGATATCTGGAAGGAATTGGATTGGAGAAGGGGGTGGGTATGATCAAACTATATCATATACCGATTATACACCCTATGAAATTTTCAAATAATAAGTAAAAATATCTCAATTAAAAATAGAACATCCCAAACTAATGTATTGAAAAAAATCACAGAACTATATAATTTACAAAATTTAAATATACAGCAATGATCTTTAAAATATGGTAGCTTCATCAAAAGGATAGAAAGAGGCATACTACATTGTAAAGCGTATTCTTATACCCACAGATAAGTGCAGCTACCACTTCTCATCAAAGAAGCCTCTCTTTACAGCCAGTGGAGACCACCACAGAAAACCACAACTGGACACGATGGAGAGAACAATAGACCATGGGGAGCCCAGCCCCAACAGATATGCCTCGACACAGCTCCTGCATCTATGGCTCTCTGGACTTGAAGGAAGCTGAGGTGGAAAGACAGGAAGAAGCAGAAATGCCAGCAATGGCTACAAGAAGAAGACTGGAATAATGGAAACTATGGTTTCATTTAAATAAAACTATATAGAAAAATGAAAATAACATTTTTATTTTGTATTTTTTTATTAATTCTTTGGGGGAATTGATACAATACATTTTGTTCATATTTACCCCATGTTCCTCCCCCTTCCTCCTTTAAAATCTACGCCAACTCTCTACATTCTAATTTTTGTGTATTCTTTTTTTTTAAGATAACTCATTGAGTTTAGTTTGTGCTGTCTATATATTCCCAGATGCAGGGCTTTCCACTGAAGTATGTTGACCTACCAGGACCATCCCTTAAATAAAACTGACTCTCTTTAATAATAAACATCTCTTCTAAGTTAAAATAATAAATACCACATGTATGATTATTTATTATTGCATGCTATATAACAATGGAGATATTTTTGGTTTAGTATGACTATGTTCAGATTATCTTTGTAAAACATTGGTCATTCAAGTCACTACTACCACTACCTTTGCAATATAATCTTAATTTTTTAAAAATTTAGTTGCGTGTATATGTGGATGCATGTGTAACACAGCACATGTATGTTGGTCAGAGAAGAACTTGTGGGAGTCAGTTCTCTCCCACCTTGTGGATCCTGTGGCTGGAATTCAGGTCATCAGGCCTTTACTTCAAGAGTCTTTATTGACTACACTATCTCACCAACTGCCTCTGAAATAACCTTAATACCCGGATTTAGTTTCACTCGATTCAGGGTGTGAGAGTGGATGGTGACGGGTGCATTGACACTTGTCCAGCAGGTAATCTCGAGAAGCAAGTCTATTGCTATTGTCTTGGAAAGGTCCCATTTGCGAGGATGGAAAATTCAGGAGCTGGGGTGCACACAGCTTTAGATTTTTCTGCTTTCCATCTGAGCTAAATTTCTCAACTTTTGTGGAATGAATTTCTATAGGTTTCAAAGGTGAAGCCCTACTTCCCTCAGAGAGAAGCACGCAGAAACTGTAGGCAATATGGGAATGGGGCCGTTTTCTCTTACTCGAGATCCTTTCTTAAAGTAGTACTTCTACTTTGGGATAACGAGATTTTTGATTTAACAAGTCTGGCACGGGATAAGACAGTTTAACTCCTGAGAAATCAAAGTTCTCATTGTTTATGGTTATGTAGTATTGCCTGAAGGAGTGGGAGGGACAAGGTGACTGAAGTTAGGAATTAACGAAGATCTAGTTCTTTTCTGCCAAGAGGATTCAGGTGGCTAAAACAAAAGCTTAGTTTTCTGGATTCTGAATAAAGGAGGAAAATACATTTTAACTTCAGAGCAAGTCTCCAATGCTTTAGAAGGAGGAGCCAGCAATGGCCTTGGGGCCAACCAGATAGTCTTTCCCAGCCAGCGCCTTGGCCCTCCAAGGGGCACATTTCCACGCTGTAGAAAGGGGTTCTTTGTGGATGACCTGATCCTGAGGGTTTGTTCTTTTGTCAGCTCTCTGTGGCAGACTGAAATGCAGAGGGCACTGGAAGGAAGAAAGCCAGAAGCCTGACCGTTTCTCTCACTCACTTCCCATTCACTCTCCACCCTCCCTTGTTCCTTGTCTTGTCCAGTGGTGTGTACCTCCTGGGGTGGTCCACGTGATCATATGCATAGTGCAGCTATGCCAATGCCTATTGACTATATGGGAGCCATCAGACACTAAGCCCTAACCTAACTCTGAAATTCTTGTCTTTCTTTGTACTCATAAGCACGGCAGTTAACACTCATACCTTACCACATCCTAACAGATTTTAGTCCCCTCAACAGTTTTATGAGTTGCTAAGCACTGTGGCATTTACAGGGACCTTTAATATGGGACACAGACAGGAGAAATAAACCTCTTGGGGCCACACAGCTAGGATTGCTGTTCAAACTCCAGTAGTCTGGTCGGAGAGTTTGTTCTCTGATCTCAGTGCTTTGCCAGTTATTCCTTCTGTGTACAGAGTTAATTCCTAGGAGCGACAGTGTGTCATAGCCTACTCCAGGGAAGGGGACACACAGACTACCTGAAGGCCCCACTACATTGTTCTTTTCTGGGCTTATGAAATAAGATTAATTTCACCTCTTCTGCCCATCTCCCAAGCGGTTAAGTTGGAGGCCCATCACCTCTCAGAAGGAGGAAAATCAGAAACCAGGGTCCATGTGGCTAAAAGTACAGATGGAATGAATAGTGATTGAGGTTAACCAGCTACAAGAATGAGAAGATTAACTCTTTGGGGTGTCCCTCCTTAGATACACAGAACTTAATTCAGATAGCTTATATCTGAAGAGACATATTTATTTACATATGTATGTGTTTACATGTATGCACATTTTGGTTGTGAAGGTAAGCATGTGACTAGAGGTCAGAGGACAGCCTGGCTTTTACATGGCTTCTGCAGATTGGAACTCAAGTCAGCAGAATTTGCTGCAGGTTATTTCACCTGCTGAGCCATCTCCCTGGCCTGGGTAGTCCACATTTTAAACAAACCCATCATAAGGAATTCTACATTTCCTGGCAACAATCTTTCAAAAGTTTTGGAAGGTTATGGATTTTAAGAGGGAAGTAACAACATAGTCCTGTACAGCCCATGCTGTATAAATGATTAAACAAATTAAAAATGAGTGAGAATTTGCAAATCTCCCTTAGAAAATGATTCGCAATATGTGTACGCATTACCTTCCTCCAGGAGCGTCACTTCCTGTTTGATTGCTTCAAACCAATATATGTATGGAAAAAAAAGGTGTGTGGAAGTATAAACAATAATTTTACGGTAGAGAAACAGACAAACAGTACTTCACTTGGACGATGAAAGCTAATACCATTAATGACACCTGCTAGGAGGGCTATAATTAAAGCGAGTATAGAAAAATGATGGGAATATAAAATTGTCCGGTGTCTTCAGTCATATGTGTAGCACGTACTCCTTCAAGACATTCAATTAGATGTGCATTTCATCTCTGTGGTATACTTCTCCAAAACCAATACCATTAAGGAAAATATCAGATAAACCCAAACTGGAGGGTTCTAAAAAGGAACCGCCCAGGATCTACAAACTGTGAAGGTCCTAAGAATGAAAGGGAACTGAGAAATCAATAGGCCAGAGGAAACACAGGAGGAATGGTAACGAAAGGTAGAGTAGTATCCTCGAATGACTCCCAGAGCAGAAAAGAACATTAGTAACAGACAAACAACAAATTAAACAAAATAGGAATGGTCTCTAGTTCAATAGTAATGTGGAATCCCTAATTTTGATGTAAAAAAATCATGGTTATGTGGCAGGTTAACCTCAAGTGAAACAAGGAACTCTCAGCAATATCTCTGCAACTTCTACATTATTATAAAAATAGTTCAAAATAAGAAGTTTATTCAAAAAAGGAATATTCTCAAGATTCATTTAAAAGGATTTAAGGGGCCATAATTTAACTATTCATTGATGGTTGTTGGTGAGAAGAGAGAAAAATAAGACAGGAGAATGGAACAAATGAAGCTGTGTTTGACTTTAGCAGTGATGTTCTTTTATACATAATTTAATTATCTGGATGAAAAGAAAAATTTCTCAGAGGGCACAATGTGGAGGCAAAGGTGAGGGTTGGGGTTATTCTGATGGAGAAGAAGAGAGAAGGGAAGGGGCTAGGGAAAGAGAAGAGAGAGAGAAAAGAAAAAAGATAGGAGGGATGGAGAGGGGGAATGAGAGAGAGATTTGGGAAGGCTAGAATATAGGCCTGGGTGGAGAAATAGTAAGGAACAAAGTGGAGGGACTTATCTTTTTCCACATCGGTCCATATTCAGTAGATTGTACTCTCTTCCTCCATTTTAAATTATTGTGGGTGTGCACGGTGTTTATGCATGGTGTGTGTGTGTGTGTATACATGTGTGTATGTGTGATCACAAGGGATAATACATATAATAGTGTGTAAGTAATGTGGAGAGGTCAAAGGACAATTCTGTGGAGTTTATTCTCTCCTTTCACCTTTATGTAAGTTCAGAGATTGAATTCAGGTCACCAGACTTGCATGACAAATGCTGTTACCCAATGAGCCATTTCTTCGGCCCTGTACTTACAATTATTTTTCTGTGTGTGAATAAAAGATGAATTGCTAGGTTACTTGTGGAACTGAGTAAAAGACATCTACAAATTGAATGTTACTGCTCTTGCTGCTTTTCCACTGAAGCTCGACATCGACTGTCATCTAATCAAGGGACCTAGCGCCCAGTGAGTTGCTAGTAATTGGTGACACGTGGAGCACAATTTACAGCATTAGCTAGTCTGTGTGTCACAGTCTGGGATCACACAGATACCCAGTGAGAGTGCGGCTAAATAGAATTTCAGATTTGGTGAGTGCTAGGAAGGAAACAGAAAGCATTTTTAGAGGTTAAAGCTTTACTTCACACTTGGACTTGGTACACGAGTGTGGCTTCTCTAAGGAGGGGATATTTAAGTCGCCATGGAAAGACTGAATTGTTGAGAGTGGAAGGACTTGTGGCGGGTGCTGGAGAGTGTTTCAAGTGATGAGAGAAATGCCATGAAGAGAGGAAACTGGTGGGAAGAGCTATTAGGACCATTGAATTGCAGGTTGAATGTCCTGCTCTAGATTACACACGTGGTTGTTGACAAACGAGAGGATAATGAGCTCTGTCCAGAGACAGAAATTTGAAAAGAAGGTTTGTGGAGTTTCTAAGTGGCCTTTAGCCATCTGACAGGTTCTTCTTTCCACCAAATCACTTCTTTAACTAGACTTTTTAGTACTGAAACAAGTACCTGCGGAAACATTTCAACAGAAAGATAGCTTTCGTTTTATGATTTTTGAGGTTTCAGTCTGTGGTCCCTTATCTCCATCACTGCCAGTTTTTGATGAGGCATAGCATGATGGTAGAGAAGACACACTTCAGAACTGCACCCATGGTGACCCCTTTTCTCCAGTTAGGCCCTGCCCACTAAACTTTTTACCACCTTCTCAAAAAAGTGCCACCTGCTGGAGACCAAGCCTTCCATGCATGAGTCTGTGGGGGACATTTTCTGTTCAGATCATAAAAGTCACCCAAAATGATTTCCCACACAAATCTTTGATGCTATTCTCTTGTTTGCAGAATAATTTTGTTGGCATATAACTTTTGTACACAGTTTGAGTTCCATGAGTACATTTTCACATACACACACGTGCACACACACATAGGGTCATGCTCAATTACATATCCCTCTATCCTCCCTATTTTTCTTTGCCTATTATTCCCCTGAATTCTCCTGGACAGTTTCACTTCGATTTTCCTGTCAAATAAATAATTTTATTTTTCTGTATGTGGCATTCAGTTATCCCAGGATCTTTGTTGGCGATATAAACTTTTCTCCAGTGTGTATTTTGTTTGTATTTTTGGTGACTTTGTCAAATACAGATAGCTATAATTTCATGGTTTCTGTTTTGCTCCATTTACCTACATGTCTCTTTTTGTGCCACTGCAACACTGTTTTTATGACTACAGCTCTGTAATAAATCTTGAGGTCTGGAATAGCAATCACTACAACATTATTGCACACACACACATACACACACACACACACACACACACACACACGTAACAACAATAATGAGAAAAGAGGTCCTGAATTTTAAAAAGAACAAGGAGGGTTATATGGGAGGATTTGGAGGGAAATACATGTGTGAATGTATATGTATAGTTTTATGTATTTACACAAAATCTAGGATCCACAAATGAGAGAAAACATGAGATATTTGTCATTCTATGTATACTGGCTAGTTTTATATCAACTTTACACAAATTAGAGTCTTTTGGGAAGAATGAAACTTAACTGAGAAAATATTCTCACCGAATTGCCCTGTAGTTCTTGGTTGATGAATGGTGTGTGTGGGTGGGTAGGGGGCAGACCACAGTGGGCAGTGACACCCCTGGGCTGGTGGTCCTGAATGGTAGAAGAAAGCAGGGTGAGCAAGCCATGAAGAGCGAGCGAGCTAGTAAAAAGCACGTGTCCAAGGCCTCTGCATCAGTTCATATGTCAAGGTTTCTGCCTAGAGTGTGTGCCCTGTCTTCCCTGGATGATGTAACGATGCCATAAACCCATCTCCTCCCCAAGTTACTACATTCTGTTACTGTTTTTATCACAGCAATAGAAAAGTAACTAAGATACCGACTCTTACCTTAATTTGCTTATTATGACAATCTTCATTCACACACGTGTGCGTGTACGTATGTTTGGGCATGTAAGTACTGGTCCCCACGGAGGCCAGAGTCATTGGATTACCCTGGGGCTGGGGTTTACAGGAAACTGTATGCTTCTGGATGTGGGTGCTAGGAACTGAACTTAGGTCTTCTGAAAGAGCAGTGCCAACTGTTCAGTCATCTCTCCAACCCCAAGACCAATGCATTTCCCGGTAGTTATGCAACCTAACTCCAAACACAGGGAAATATCTAGCTTGAATGATATTGAGAATCTCTTCTGGCCAAATCTTTTGGATACTAGAGACTGCTGAGCAAGGTGGGGAGGTAGCATCCAAAGGTGTTTTATAGGTTGTGTGGCTATGCCTCTGTGACTGAGCTTTTATGAGAAAGGAGTCTTTGAAGGTCAGATGATGATACTGGGAGAGAAACTTGTCAGAGAAAGACCAGGCAGTGGATGTTGAAAAGACAGAGCACAGAACAGTCTGGGTAGTTCTGACACCTTTTCCTTAATCCTCCTTTTACTGTGGGGTTGGCTTCCTTCAATAGAAAGTGCTATCATTTCTGAGACTTTTGGACATGGTGTAATGGTAAGGGAACGAGTTGTGAGGTTTTGATAGCCTTATCAAATTATCTTTCATCTTTGAGCCTGAATTTTCCCACCTGGAATACAAGAACCGTGATTTTTTTTTCCTGGCGACATAGGAGTACTGATGAGATTATGTAATGTGGAGGACAAGAGGAACCAAGCGTGACATACACTAGGCCGACAGTGCACATTCTCTATCCTTATTTTCTCCCATCGACTGAAAATACAAATGGCTTTTGGATTGTCCAGGACCTGCGTACTTCTGCGAGGCTAAATTCTAGAACCACTCAACTGGAAGAGCTGTTAGCGATCTGATGCCCTTCCTTAATCTGATGCAAGAAGAAATTAGGACCCAAGGGATACAAGTACATTTGGAGGAAAAGAAAAAGCTTTCATAAAAGTCAACAGTGTGATAGGTGGTCCAGAAGGGGTTCAGAGCATCCACAATGCCATGTGAGTGGCGTGCATTGGAAGTCTGACAAGGAGGAGGAAGATAGGAGGAGCGGCAAGGCTACAAAAAAGGCAAATATCAGGATATAATGTGCTTTAAATGTTAAAGTCAGGAGTTTGGGGTTTACCGAGACTATCATTGTTCATTAAGATGATAATATAAGCCATACATGGAATTTAAAATTTCATGAAAGTTATACCACTAAAAGAAAAAGGAGGAGGCTGTATCAGGAGTGGAACCCGTGCTTAGTGCCTGAGAGATCCTGAGTTCCATTCCCAGGACCAAATCAATCATTAAAAGAAGAAAGTTATATCTAAAATATTATAATTTTAACATGCAGTAAGTACCAACAGTTATCACTGACATTTAAATGTTTTCTGGACATTAGGTCATTATGTCTTTACAGGGAGAACATATTTGAATTTGAAATAGTCACATTACAATGGCTCAGAACCACTTGGGGATGAGGGTAGGTTTAATGCAAATGTATCATTGCAGAACAGGTATGATATAGGCTTCAAACAAGAAGTCTATTTATGACACCAAAGGTACTTTGAGACAAGAGCCCGTCACCGAGGATTGCTATGTGTAACTGTTTGGGTTATGTGTGGCACGAGCACTGAAACTCAGTCCCCAATTCCTCCCTGACACAGCACTGACAGCACAGAGGGGAAAGAAGGTTGGTAGAGTTTTCTCTTTTTCACTAGATTGTGTTCTGGCAGCACTCCCTAAGAATACCAGATCAGTGTCTGAGAAACATCACATCTCTTGAGCACTTGAGAACAAATTCCACTTTTCGTAATTCCTTCAGGCCTGGGAGAAAATTACCCTGGGTTAGTCTTGTGACTCCCCTCTCAGAACTATGTGCTCAAGTTTTGAGGCTGTATATGCAGCAAAGTATTGTCCTATAAATACCTGTCCGTGTAATCCACTCAAACCATCCGTTCCCACTGGCAGCTGCTGAGATCTTCCCAGGGGCCTGAGCAAGGGCTGCAGGGCCGGCAGCACAATGGTTTTTTATCTTGTTTGTCTGTTCATTTTTTGTTTTTAACTTTTGCCTATTGTTCCAGCTTCCTAGAGTTCCCTTCCTCACCATCCTGAGAGTTTGCTGACTGCAAACTTGCCTGGACCAGGATAGCCAGGACCTATCCCTCTGGGACTTTCTCTCTCCCTCTGCTGCCGAGGAAATGTCTCAAGTCTAAGAATATTCTTTTCCCTGCATTTTTTTTTGCAGAATTTCCTTCCTTTACTTGCCAACTTTGCTTTTATTTCTCTGGGGCTAGAGAGGGCTGTTAGCAAAACTCATTAAGTATTGTTGGAAATGTCAGTTCTCCAATGTGTTAGAATACTGTGGAAGTCAAGAGGGCAGAAGTAGCTACCTGCTTGAGAGAAGTAACGGAGAACACACAAAGAGAAAAAGGACATAAATATGTCATCGCTTACTACTTGTGCCAACACTTTGATAGAGTTTTGCAATGCTGATTAATATTGAACACGTATGTATTAGACCTATTTTTAGATAGACATCCAGTATAAATAAGTATTTATGAGCCGTAAAAGACGTGTAGAGGAGTCCAATCGAGAACGTCTAAGAGGGAGGATATGAAATACACTGAAATGTTATATTTGAAAACAGTATGCAACAGCGTGATTGAGTTTTACAAACATTATGTTGAGCTAAGGAAAGTAGACACTCAAAATCACATATGATTCTCTCTATATATAAATTTTTTTAAATGGTAAAATCCAGCTGTGGTGTTGGGACTCGTTTCCTTCCATCTCTCTCACATGGCTCAGAGAACCAAATATGGGAAGCCAGAGGAGTGAAATGTATGAGGAAAACCAAAAAAAAAAAAAATAGGAGAGAATGGGCCACATGGAAAAGGGAAAGGGGAAGTGGGTGTCGAACTCAAAGCCACGGGCATGGCAGCTAAGTACCTTGCCCGGGCGCCACACACTCAGCTGGCAATAGGCGGGTGTCTAAACGGCCTAATAAACATGCTGTGACGTATGTTACGGGTGCTCGCGAAGTCCGGACTTAGAACGTAGCTAGATCCACTTCCACAGACCCAAGATTCGGAACGGTTTTAAACCGCCCTCCTCTCCTGAACCCAGAGTTCTCAGAACCACAATAAACTGCCCTTTAACGGACGCAAACACTTAGAGAACCCCGCTAAAGAAAGGCTCGTGACCCAACTATGTTGCGTTGATCACGTGAGGAGTCAATTGTCTCTGCAAATCCATGTAATGTGCTTAGGCCCAGTACCTGACACATACTATACCTTCAGTAAATGTCTATATTCCGTAGATGTTCGGTGTCAGATCCTATGTGGAAGATAGCTGAGCGGACTGCAGAAACCACTCGGCCAATCCCTACTGGATATTTGGGGATTTGTAGCCATAGGAAAAATAGTTGCTGAAATCTTTTTTTAAAAAAAATAATGATTTTATTTATTTTTATTTTGTGTGAATTGATGTTTCACCTGCACATATTTTTTTGTGAGGGTGTCGGATTCCCTGTTACAGACAATTGTGAGCTGTCATGTGGGCACTGGGAATTGAATGAGTCCTCTGGAAGAACAGCCAGTTCTCGTAACCACTGAGTCCTAGCAGCTGTAATCCTGTGTATCCTTTATTAACTTTATTTTTGGCTGACACATTTGCATATATCTGCGATGAGGGGTGTATTTTAATTCATTGGGTCCGGGGAACAGAAAAGTTCAAAAAAAAACTTTACCAAACGGGGAAGCAGAAAAGGAACTGGGAATCGAACCTAGGGTCTTTCTACACAGACGCCGAGGAGGCTGCCCCTAGGCTAAACCCCCAGCTGGTAAGTTAGAGTGTCAAACAGCATAAAGAACCTAAAGCATACTGGTGACGTCAGCATTGATAATCCGTACCATTTCTACAGGGTACGGATAGTTAGCAATGGGCTGTTTATCTAAAAATAGAAGAAAGGTTTGAACGCGCTGATCTTACAGGTTCAAGACATACAATCTACTCAGCCGTCCATCCTTTCTCACTTCAGGCCTCCCCTTCACGGTTTCTAGGTCTCCATTCTGACTTCCAGGTCATTCATTGGATATTCATGACCTCTCCAAACCACTGTTAATTTTTTTTTAAAGCAATTGTGACTGTAGCTCAGCATCTCTCTGTCTACAAAACTCTTTTTAAAAGTGCCAGTATCATAACTGGAAGTGGTGGGGCATGCCTTTAGTCTTTTTTTTTATTTAAAAAATCTCTATATTCTTTTATTGCAATCATATTCATGACCAGTATCGACCTGCATTATTCCTTTGTACTGCTGTCAGGAGAACAATCATCTCATAAATTAGTTGGGATGCTTTTCCTTCTTTGATATTTTCTGAAAGAAAATATTTATAATTGCTATTCAGCCTTTAGTCTTGGGAGGAGCTCTGTGAACTCAAGGCCAGCCTGGTCTACAAAGCGAGTTTCAGGATGGCTAGGACTGCACAGAGAAACTCCATCTTGAAAACAAAAAAAATGCTCTAGATTAAAGGGACACAAATAATAAATACAATACATAGATTTTGGATGGTCTAGAGGATAACAGCTATGAAATCTATTATTGAGATATTTAAGAGGATAGCATATAAATTGTATGTCCTTATTCCTAGAAAATAAACAATACATTGGGAACCATTATGATTTCTGCTCGAGTCTTAAAATAGGCCAGCAATTTTTTATATAATAATTTTTATTGATTCACAATATGCCATTTGTGTGCTAAATAAAGCAAGATGCAAAATATTAGAAGTTGAAGCTGGATGAATGGTTTGGGTATTCATTTTACTAGTCTTAAATTTTCTGTAGGATTTAGTTTCTTAAAAATAAAAAGGGATAATGAAACATTACTTGCAAAGAGCTTTCAAAATCCATGCGTACATGTTTCAGCCTGAATAGAGAGTTTTCTTGGAGTGCGGATGGCTGAGAGGATGCAATTATTTGTTCCAGGACCACAGGGAAGAAGCCCAGCTAGGAGATCTTTGTCAGCTAGGGAGTAGGAGCATGAAGAAGAGCACTGACGAAACCAGATGGACAGAGGAAGATAGTTGTATAAAAGAGACTGAGAAGAATGGAAAAGCCAGAGGAGTAGGAATGAATCCTCAAGATCATACTTAGAGGAGGACAGAGAGATAACACAATAAATCTCTCCAGGTTAGAGGATGCTCAGGGAGGACTGGAACCAATTGGCTTTATTAGTTCAGATGTGGACCATTTATCTCTAGAGTAGTGGTTCTCAACCTTCCTAATACTGCAGCCTTTTTAGACAGTTCTTCATGTTGTGGTGACCCCCAATCCTAAAATTATTTTTGTTTCTATTTCGTGTCATTTTGCTACTGTTATGAATTGTACTGTAAATATCTTATATGCAGGATTTCTGACATGCATCCTCCTAAAGGGGCCTTGATCCACAGGTTGAGAGCCGCTGCTCTAGACCTTTTCTCTGGGCACCTTCCCTCTGGCAGATGGTTTATGCTATAGGACTGGATAACAACGACACCTGCAATCTCTGAAAGAAAAGTTTCATTTTCTAAAGGCAAGGTAGCTCAAACCTCTAGTGGGTCAAGGGGGTTGCTTTTGTTTTATTCTCGTTGAGTTCAGGGGCAAGATTTAAATTTTCAAGAAAGTACTGTGTGAAACCACCCTAGGATCAGGAAAAATACATCCACTTCTCATCTGGACTTGAGTATGGAATCTGGACTGTTCCTGCCAGCTAGTAGCAGTGAGGATGGCAAATACACCCTAGGAGGCAAAGTTCAGCAACAGGGAAGGAAAAGAAAACCCTGCTATCCCCTTGACCAATGTGTCTGTCATATCTGACAGTTTCCTGGAAGACATCTCTGAGATGAGATAATGATTGTACCTACTTCATAGGGTTGCTGGAGAAATTAAACCATGTCACACTAGACTTAAAGAATGTCTGGCCCATAGTAAAAATCTATAAATATTATTACTGTCATTGTTGTATTGAAGCTTTAGTGGGCCATTTAGACAGTATTTTCAAACTTTTTCACTATGACTGTCTCTGTTGATCTTTGTAACACTTCCAGAGAGGTGTATATGAAGTATTTTGATTAGCATCTCACTTTTTGAAGCAGAGAACCGAACACCCAGCTATATAAGTGAGGTAGCTCAGGTTAACAGCAACTTTTCTGATTCACAACCCAGTGCTGATTTTCCCCACAATATTTCCAGGAAATGTTGAAATAGGTGGACCCTTTGCTAATGAATTACAACTGAATCACAATGATTTGCTAGGCACTGTAAGGGTCTTCCGAGTACAGCAGTGGGCAAGACATATGGGTTCTTTTGCTCCCAAAGTCAGCATACTAGTGTGAGGAGACAGTTAATAAACAACTAAATAATGATAATCAGAGCTTCATGTGATTAAAAATAAAGCAGGGTGCTGTGGGTGGGATGATGCTGAAGTGAAGGAAGACTTTCGTGAGGCGAGAACGTTCATGACAAGGAGGAGCTGATCTGGAGACTTTCTCACCTCAGGTATCTAGGCTAAGATAAAGGAGAGAAGTTTTCATAAAGAGGAGCATACCCTGATCCTATTCTGGTCCACCACAGACAAAAAGGAAAAACAAGGCAGAGGTCTACACATTAAAGGTGGCTCCGAGCCCAATCCGAGAGATGTGAGAGTAAAGCTTTCTGAAAAAGTTTCTCCCTTTCAGGTGAACAAAAAAGACTGGGAACAGGGAAAGCAATTGCTTTCCCTGTAAGTGTTTATTAAATTTAAGTATGTTTGTGTATGTGCTGGGATTGAACCTAAACATTGTGCATCCTAAGCCACTGAGCTAAGCTCCAAGCTCCTAACACACTTTAAATCAACAGTTTAGAGATGTTAGACTAAAATTCTATCATTTAATCTATCTATCTATCTATCTATCTATCTATCTATCTATCTATCTATCTATCTATCTATCATTTATCTATATATCTATCATCTATCTACTATCTAGCTACCATCTATCTATCTATCTACCTATCTATCTATATCTATCCATCATCTATCATCTATCTATTTATTATCTATCTATCATCTATAAATCTACTATCTATTATCTATCTATACCTATATATTGGGAATTTACCGTATTAAAGTAACTAGAATATTTCTATCACCCTACAATATTACATTGCCTTGTGCCTTTTGAAGTCACTTCCGGTACAGAATATGACTCAATTTGTGTCTGTCTGATGATATTTCATACTTAGATTAGGGGTGTGGTGTATGGGCCAGAAGGACATACAGGAGATATCAGGAGATATATGTGATGGCAGCTTATCTTCCCTGAAGCCTGGTGTAGTGGCACATAACCTATAATTCTATCACCCAGAGTCTGGAACCAGGAGGGTGGCGATTTCAAGACCAGCATGGGCTACCTAATGAGACCCTGTTTCAACAAGCAAGGGACTAAAGAGCTTCTCCAGCACGGAGTTACTATTAATCAATACCTTGGGATATATAAGATTATCCTCTAAATTGAAATTGGCATCACGTAAAGTCTAGAAATTTGAATTAGAGAGCATTAAGTTAGCATTATATAAAGTCTATGTGTTGAATTAGAAGCCTTTGTCAAACTGACAATCCCTAAGATCTGCACTGTTGTGTTAGAGAGTGTTTCTTGACCAACTCAGGAGCACGGTTTGTTTTTACTCATTCGTTCTTTAGTTTTGATTTATTTTCCTGTGCATGTTTTATAACAGTGGGTCTCGACTCAAGGGTCTCGACCCCCTTGGCCAACCTCTATCTCCAAAAATATGTACATTCTGATTCATATCAGTAGAAAAACTACAGTTTGGAAGTAGCAGCAGAAATACTTTTCTATTTGGAGGTCACCACAACATTGTATTTAAGGGTCCCAGCATTAGGAAGGTCAGAACCACTGATCTACAGGCTTTTGTTCCTTAATAAGCATAGACTAATAGGAAGTCAGCGTATTTTAAGAACATAGAATTTGACCTGAGGTAAATGTGTATTTCTCATCTCACTCCCACTTACTGGCAGACCTTGAGAAAGGTGGTTGGATCCACACCTATGATTCCTCTTCCATAAAAATGCAGTAAAGCACCCGGTGCCCGGAACACCTCTAAAATCCAAGAGTCTATTCTAACTATTGGAAAGGCCTTTGATTTTTTTCTCTAGCTGGGTGACTAGATCATTTTAGATTTATTTGGTGCTCTGACACCTCAGCGTACTGCAGCAGAGTTACTACGTTGAGTTGGTGGTCAATTCTTGCAGGCTGCCAATGTCTTCTCTCACATCCATTTGCAAACCTCTTTGGGGTTTTGCTTTCATGGATATACCAAAATGTCTTTTGCAATAATGGCAGTTTAACTGAACATTTTTCCTTACTCATTTTTTTTCCTTCTGGCATTACTGGAACTACGTTAAGGGAGAATTGTAACAACAACAATAGATTTCTTGTGTGTGTGTGTGTGTGTGTGTGTGTGTTATGCATGCTGTGTGTGGACAACTTATAGGGGTCAATTCTCCCTTTCCGCCACGTGGGTTCTCGGGACTGCTAACAAACAACTTCACCTGCTGAGCCATCTCCCTGGCCCAGATTTCTGTTTTTAGCAAGAAATTATCTAAGAGCTTTTGTTGGGGGAAGATGCCTACCTATCAAGCCAGAAAGAAAGTGCTGCCTCGCCCACCACTCCTTGCTTTTTAAGGTTTAAGTGAAATAAGTTTCATTTTCTTTTCTTTTTTTAAGTTTCACAAGCTTTCTGCCTTGCTTCAAATTTCCCCTTATTAAACTTGTCTGATGTGGATTTTTTTTTCCTTCCTAAGTTCTTTAGGCATGTCCTTTATTGTCCTTTTTTTGTACTGATACAGGCTTTTCTGGCAACACGGTTTCTAATATATTGTCTTGGTCAACTCCTGTAATGTATTAGTCTCACAAATGAATTTTTAACAGTGTTTCCTCACTATTATGGTGTGGTTGCTCTTTTGTATTACAACGTCATGGCTTTTTGTTCACTGTGTGGGTTTTGGCATTATTTTAAAATGTCATTCAATTTTATTTCTCTTTGTCCTGCAACTGGAGATAACTATCTTGACGTGATCAGGATGCTCTCGCCTTGCTGCTTAGCTTTCTTGGTGCTAGACATTGCTATGCAGGGCTGCTGGGATAGAAAGACATCAATGGTCTTACCCAGTGATGGATTTTGCATACTACAGTCCTGACCTGCAAAGCAAGATATGTCCACCTGTACAATAGTAGCAAGATTGTTTATGGGAGTATTAACCACTATCACTATCTTGGTTAGATTTAAGGCCTGCTTCTGTAAACATACTCGGAAATGGTGAATAAGGAAGACAGACGCTAGAAAAGAATGTATTTGTATTGTTTTTCTAAATGTTCATGCTGTTAAACTGCTTTTTGAATATTTATGCTTATATCCATAGATTTGTGCTATTATCAGCCTTGGTCATAGAAACTTATTGCTGTGGGTAGTGGGTAATCGGGACTCATAACCGCTGAAGTACTGAGAATAAGCAACTCCAAGTGCTCAGAAGTGGAACAGCTGTACCAACCCTCCCGCCAAAGACAACACAGAGGGGGAAGCATGGGAGAATGAATGGAAGGGGAGGTAGAAGAGTGGAAGAGCTGGAGGATGGGGAGGGTTGCTGAGGGATACTGCTTGCTGGGTGTAACATGACCATTGAACATGTGAGTTCAGAGGAGCTGTGGTTACCTACGTAAGACCTGCATGCCCTACTTCTGAGGAACTATTGGCAGTTGGTAGCTGCTGAGGAAGAGAGAGTCACTTTTTCTTTGGGGAGATGATCATTGTGAGGTTGCTTGTGCCTCCAGTGGATGACTCCATGTCTACATGTAAGCAGTATGAACTGGACTCAGTGGGTTATAAAAAAGTGGCCATGAAGTTGGGAAGGAGATGTGTTGTAGGGAGTGCCTGGGGTGTGAATGGAGGGCTGGGGATGGATATGATCAAGATAGGTTGCGTACGTGTATGGAATGTATCTTGCTAGCTCAGTTTTTGATGCAGACAAGCACTCTTTTGCTCAGCACCGTGCAACTACGGTCCTGTCATAACCTCTTAGAGAAGTTTCACTCATGACTTCCTTTTGAAATGGAGGTCTTATTTTAGAGAGGCTGAAACTGTTAGGGGCCGTCAAGAAGATTGTACTTCCTGCCAGGAGAGGATCCTGTTTCCCTGCCTTGCTTCCTTTTCCCGCTAACACAGCACTCTCAGTTCAGCATAAGCCTTGAGCTTTTCCAGCTGCTCCTATGGAGCGTGGTCATGTTGCTATTGGGATGCTTAGGACCACGTCTCATTTACAGAGGTCAAAGGTCAGGGCCTCACTTTCCAGGAATAAACCCTGAGGACTCTTGAGATCCTCCAGACTGCTGTCAGGGCTCTTATAGCCCAAAGCATTCCTTTCTCTGCTGGGATCTGTCAGTTGGGTCTGGAAAAGATCAAATTTCCTCACCCCAAATTTACCTATTAACCACATACAGTTCCTGGAGAAAGTCTGGAGGGAAGACTTGGTCTCATAATCCTCAGACGTCAAAACTGAAGTTCCCTTAGAGAGGACCTGGCCCGGCTCTCCTCATTTAACAGGCTATGTAACTTCCTTTGCTCCGCTTCCACATTTCAAGGAATCCCCAAGGCTGCCTTATAATACAAATCAGGAGCAGGTTAAGAGCCAAGTTAATCAGGAAAGCAAGCTATCATGGGACTCGGCTGTGCTTGCAAAGGCCTGAGTCATTATAAACGCAGCCTTGGTCTCAGGAGTTGTTTATCAAGGATTTTCTTCAAGGGCAAAAAGTGATCTGTGCTGACTCAACTACGGAGCTTTACACAGGGCTGGGTAAGCCTGGGAAATGTTCATTCAGTTTCATCCTGGCAGCTCTGGGCCTTTGAAAGGAGCAGATTGAAGGAGGCCTGCCTGTCTTGCCTTCTGGCTGGCCCCAGATAGTGTGGAGGGAAGGCAATCTTGGCCCCTGTCCCTTGCCCCTTACCTGCCTCTTACCTGATTCCTATGCTGATGGTTCTTGTGTTCAGTGCTGAAACTAAGAGAACACGCCAAATTTTGTTTGGGCAGGCTTTGGGAAGTGTGGATTTCTTCACGCCTTTACATGTATAACAAAATCTACCAGGTGCAACTCATTGTCACACCCGTTTCTCCAGATTAGCCCCCAAAGAGTGTGCATATGCTTTGTGCCTACATTTTACAGACGAAGGCTCCAAGACCACATTCTATGCCACACCCAGCACCTCCAGAGGGACAGAGCACTCCCTGAGTATATAGTAATCGAGTTGACGGAGGCCACAGAGTTGAGGCTACTGTCTTGCTTTGGCCTGCAATCAATTCCAGTCTGATTGATTCCCGGGAAGTGTAGAATTTGTAGGACCTTAGTGCCTGGGCCCTATGGAGACTTTAAAACACTGTAATACTGTAGCAGAAAGGCAATTTCCCATCTTTTAACTTCATATTCTTGGAATATTTTCCTTTCAGATTAGTGAACAATAAGGAAGTGTGATCAACTGAAAGGGTTGAGAATCAGATCTCAGCATTTAGCCATGTGTAGGGAACTCGTGTGTGTGTTTGTGCATGTCCGTATGTGTCTCTGTGTGTGCCTATGTATGTGTCTGTGTCTTTGTGGGTGTCATGCATGTCTCTATGTCTGTGTGTGTACCCGTGTGCATGTGTGTGTATGTGCGTTTATTTTTTATTGATTTTTATTGAGCTCTACATTTTTCTCTGTTCCCCTCCTTTCTTCTCCCCTCCCCTTCAACCCTCTTCCAAAGTCCCCATGTTCCCAATTTACTCAGGAGATCTTGTCTTTTTCTACTTCCCATGTAGATTAGATCTATGTAAGTCTCTCAGTGTCTTCATTGTTGTCTAAGTTTTCTGGGATTATGGTTTGTGAGCTGGTTTCTTTGCTTTATGTTTAAAAACCACTTATGAGTGAGTACATGTGATAATTGTCTTTCTGTGTCTGGGTTACCTTACTCCAAATGATGTTTTCTAGATCCATCCATTTGCCTGCAAAATTCAAGATAGTGTTATTTTTTTCTGCTGTGTAGTACTCCATTGTGTAAATGTACCACATTTTCCTTACCCATTCTTCGGTCGAAGGGCATATAGGTTGTTTCCAGGCTATGACAAACAAGTGCATTTATTTTAAACAAGTCTCTTTACACTCTTACCAAAGTCTAAGAAAGACATATGCCTGGGGTTAGAAGGGGAAATATCTAGCTGAGCTTGCTATTGTAACAGAAACAAAGTCATAGATGGTAGAATTCTCAGTAGACTGTAAATGGAGGTTTTGGTAAAACAGACCACATAGGGACTTTGTGTCTTGGGTGCTCAGAAAATAGCCAGAGTGGTATCTGGACCCAAATTCAACACTCTCACCAGCCATGGGAAAGGAACCCATTTCCCCTCCCTTCCCTCCAATATATCAGATCAAGAAAACTGCCTTTTTAATTTTTTTTATTCATGTTGCCCAGGGAGGGCACCCAGTATTTTCACAGTGCAACTGCTCAGATGTATTGGTAAAAGTGAGCACAGTTGTGCAGTCACCAGCCTGATGGTGAGGGTGGCTCCAGCTGGGGTGGAATTGCTGCCGGGGAGAGGACGAAGGAGGGGAGTCGAAGGAGTTCTCAGCTTACAGGTTAGCGAGAAGCCAGTCCAGCAGTTGCTTCCTGGCCATGTTGCCCACGGCTTCATCCAGTTGTCGTTCCTTGGCGAACTTCATGACCTCCTGAAGAAGGTCTCCGACACTGTACCCCTTCTCTGCTGCCTTGGCCGAAACTTCAGGGAGCTGTGGAGAGAGCAGTGTTGGCTTGAGTAATCGGATCCTTTTCAGAACGAGGAGCCGCTAGGAAAAGTGAACTGCCATCTCCATGTGCCTGTCTACTGGGTTAAAGTCAGAACTGTAGGCTGCTAACATGCCTATTCCTTTTCCTTAAGCCTTCTGAAAAGAAGCTGTGTTTACTGAGTACTTTTCCCCAGGTCACAGACCCTCAAGTTAGTCTGCAGATTTCTAGGTCTACGGCTGGGGTTGCCATTACTCTCCATCCCTTTAAAATAAACTATGGCATGGATGCCAGGAGAATTTCATGTTTTTATTTCAGCTCCTGTACTGAAAATGATATAACTATGTGATTTCTCTGCAATCTATCTAATGTGGGAACTGCAATAGTGTGTGTGTGTGTGTGTGTGTGTGTGTGTGTGTGATAGAGAATGTGGTTATGTATTAATGCTATCCTGCTCACATCCACCCATTCTACCTTTAATTTGTTAGGCCTTAATGCATTTCTTACCTTCTCTAGTTGTCCATCATCGTCCCCCATGAAGTAGAGCATGGGCACGTTAAACTGTGAGGCTGCAATCCACTGCAGGACAGCCTGCAGCTGCTTCTGCAAGTTACTTGTAGAGCACTGATTGTTGACGATGACTTCAGGGCCAGGAACATCTTGATACTGGGACATGGCACCTTCACGGCCACATCTGGAGCTACTAGCTGCCAGGGCTGCTTGTTCTTCCAGCTCAGCCAGGGCTGCTCCATTGTTGCTGTACTTTGCCATAATCAGGCATAGCTTCATCACGGATTCTACCAATTGGTCTATAAATTGGCGGTTCATTTGCTTCATCCCACTGATGAAGTCCAGTTCTGAATTGTCTGGGCATTGATCTTCAGGTCTCTTGCACATGGGAGCTGCTTTGCTTGGTCTAGGCTCAGGGCAACGCTTCTCATTTTCAGGTAGCTCGTCACAGTTGAAAGGGCTCTCGCTAAGCAGTTTCTGAATCAGTGACAGAACCATGTTTGACATATCCAGCTTCTGCGAATCCAGTTGACTTTCCTTCCCACATGCGGATGGTCCAGGAGCTCCACGGCTTTCAAAATGCTTCATTGAGAGTGATTTAGCACTCTGGCCACTTCCGCACTTCTCATACTGTGTACTTTGTTGGGACATATATCCCATGGAGGAACCAGGGCCGTCTTCCTCACAAACATCTTTGCCCTTGGCTTGTTGGGTCAGATGGTACTGAATCAGCATGAGGGCAGAGACAATCAGATCTTTGGCCAGTGAATCTGTGGAAGGACTGATCTTTTCTCTCTTCTCGTCTTTATTGGCACAGACTTTGTTAGGCACCCTGACTGGGTTGCCTTGCTTCTGGTTCCACATAGTGAGGCTCTCTTTGAGGATATGCTCACTGACCTTCTCAGCGCTTGTCAGTGACTTGCAGCATGGATCTGCTTTTGCTTTGCATTTGTCTTTTCCTTTCATCTCGGCTTTCATCGCTGAGAATTCAAGGCTCTGATTCTTGCATTTCGGATCATGAGTTCCGGCTTTCAAGGTTGCATACGCCAGACTCTGAGATTTAGTCTCCTTCTTCTCACAAAGAAGAGCGCTGACCAGACGCTTCAGCATGGCCTCCATGATGTCTGCGGCATTTTGTTTGCCATGATTGAAAAGGTTCCTTTTGACAGCAGAAACAAAGTCCGAGTCTGTCATCAGGACTCCTGTGATGTTATGCAAGTTCTTCATGCAGGAATCAATCAGATCAGACACAATTTCCTTGGTGTGCTTTAAGAGTACCCTCTTCAGGACCACACAAGCTGGAATTGGCTTCCCGCAGCTGTGCACTTTCAAAGTTTTCATAACAGAGACCATCATGTCAGATGCCACCTGATTTGCATAAACCATGAGCCCCTTGCTGATGGAATCTGCAAATTCTTTGCTATCTTTTGGGCACATCTGCTTCTCTCCACACTTGTTCTTGTTCGATAATTCACTATAGAGAAAGGTTTTCCGGCCACCATCCTTGCATTCCTCGCCATTTCCGCGCATTTCTGCTGAGGTCAGCTCTACAGCTTCATGGGCCATCTCAGAAGCAATCTTGCTAACAGCACTTCGGGGGCTGGTTTTCCCCTTTTCTCCTGGACATGCATAAATTGAATGATGGAGGCACTTGTTTCCACCTTCCAATTTGTCCTTGATTTCCTTTCGGGCCATTTGAATCACCAGAGATGACAATCGGTTGACATAGTAGGAAAGATCGTCCATAGAGCACTCTCCATCTGGGGTGGCAACTGACCTCTGATTGCTAGGAGATTTGGCCGCAGGGTTTGAGGGACTTTGGTTATTGTTGGTGTTTTTGGATGCCGCCATTTCTAGGCGTAGGTTTTGAGATCCTTGGTTCAAAAGATCCATGTTTAGTTCATCAGCATACACACTGTAGTAGTTCTCAGAGGGTATTTTGTGATATTCGCCCTCTAGGTCTCCTACTTTATGTTTACAGCTAGAGGCTGAGGGGCTTAATGCATGTTGGAAACCCAAGGCATACTTCTGGAGATCATTGAGGAGCCAATTGAGGACACTTATGGGATCGGAGGGAGCTTGTTTGAAAAGACACACAGATCCCTCCGTCTAGAAAAAGAAGAACACCTTTCCATAAGTGTTTGAAGAGTTTGGGTAGGCTACTTCTGCCTTTTTATTTTCTTATTAGAAGAGATAGCTTCTAAGTAATAGATTAGAGATTTGGCTTACTTCATTAGCGTCTAATATCCATTAATAAACATTCAAGCACATAGCAACAGAAGCTCAGAGTTAGTATATATGCTTGTAGACTTAACTATTTGTAAGTGTTGCCAATGTGTTTGCCAATTTCATATGCATATGTATGTATTATACATGTCTACTGTGTAAGCCAACACAAGCATGCATTTCGTACATACTAGCCAATGGAAAAATACACTTGTGTATAGCAGTATGTCTGGATATGTTAAGATGTTCCTGTTAATTTTAATAATATACTCACTACTATGAATTGTTTAATCATAAGTTTGTGGGGTTTTTTTTGTGGTTTTTCGAGACAGGGTTTCTCTGTGGTTTTGGAGTCTGTCCTGGAACTAGCTCTTGTAGACCAGGCTGGTCTCGAACTCAGAGATCCGCCTGCCTCTGCCTCCCGAGTGCTGGCTGGGATTAAAGGCGTGCGCCACCACCGCCCGGCTATAAATTTGTGTTTTAAGTAATAACAATTTTATTGTTTAAAATAACAATTCCATGTCATTACATTGATTATTATTTTATCCTACAATTAGTTTATTCTACATTTATGAGATGTTTGAATGTATTGTGAATAACATAAATAGGTATATAATTACAATTGTGTCAATGTATCAAAGTATCAAACAAGTGTATTAGTGAATATGTGTTACTTTATGTATATGTCTGTATGGTCAGTCATGATTGTGTATGCACATAGGTCTTTCCATATGCATTTATAAATGTATATGTCAATATCTGAATTTGTTAGGGCTATTGTGTTCTGATCAAGGTTTTATAAGGCTTATATATTGTGTGCATTAATGTAAATGTGGGTGTTTATTTTATTTTTATTTTTTTTGTTTTGTTTTTCGAGACAGGGTTTCTGGTGTTTATGCTTCCCACATGTGGGTATATCAGTACATCTGCCCACATGTCTTTGTATATGTTAAGTCTATGTAAAGGTCAGTCAGTATATTTAGCAATGCATGTATGTGTTTATGTGACCTGTAGCTAGTCATGTGTGTATCATTGTTTGTATAAATTACTTTAAATATATTAGCTAGATATAAATGTTTTGATGTTATATATGTTTAAATTATTAAATATATAACTTGTGATTGTGTATGTTTTATGTTTATATAAATGTATATGCACAACTTTAATTTATTAATTAAGAAATACCTTGCTCTTTGCCTCTCTTTTGCCTCCTCTTATTTTACTGAATCCATGGAAATTTGTCATAAAGCCATATTTTTCGAAAATAGGTTTAAGTTATGATCAAGGTGATGAGTACTGTGTGCAGGGAGCCTGGGCTGCTCTTTTAAAAAGAAACCCTAGGTATAAGTCATACCATTATTTTTTCTTTTTAAAATTATTTGTTTTTATTTCATGTGTATGTATATTTTGTCTGCATGTAAATCTGTACCACTTACATACGTAGTGCCTGTGGAGGCCAGGCAAGTGTGTCAGATGCCCTGAAACTGGAGTTGCAGCAGCACATGGGTGCTGGGAATTGAACCTGGCTTCTCTAGAAGAGCTGTCAGCGCTCTCCACCTCTGAGGCATCTCTCCAGCCCCAAGCCATGCCTTTTAAAGAGTATATGATGGAATTGGCCACCCCCGAATAATTCCCAGAACTTTGAAGAGTGTTCTTTAAGTTGTTTTACTTCTTTCAGGGCTACTGGCCTCATTTCAAATTTGTCTGAAATCATAAATGATGTTTTGCATATGACATATGAGTCTAGAGACAGGGAACAGAAAGCCTTTGACTTCTTTGAATTAAAGCCAAATATTCTTTCCATTACCAGTCACCCAGGCTTGTAGGAATGTGTTTCGGTACCCTCTCAGAACCACGAGCCTGACATGTAATTCAAAATACATAAAAACAAATGAATTTGGGGTGTGAACATAGTCTGCAAGTCTCATTGCTTCTAATTCGAACCTTTTCAGCAGCTTGTGTATGTTAGCCCCTAGGTACTCGAATTCTTGGTTGTGTGTTTTCTCTGTTTTTTATCTTTATTCCTTACTGAATGATGGGCAATATGAGACACGTGAGTGTAGTACAATCAGCAAGGTTGAGATTATGTGTACATCTTTCTTAGAACAAGGAGAGCGAGGTTATGCTTGGAGTAGATACCTTCAAGTTAAAGGGGGGTATTCTGAACCTTTGTGTTTAACGAAAACCCATTAAAAATACCTGCATGTGGAACTTATCATGGCCCTGAACTTAGTCCTGTGTTTTCTAGAATGTCATGTGTTCCAGGGTGGTGGACCCACTGGACAACCATTTCTTTACTGTCTGTGACCCAGAGTCTTCAGACTTAATATTGGGCACTAGAAATTAGGAGTGATGGAACCTTAGAGGCTAAGTCACCTTAGACTGGTCTTGCTTTTCGGTGTCCTTGATCACAATAATCTCTCTTTCTGCCAGATTCTCCAGATCTAATTCGCCTTCAGACCTGGAACCAGCAGCACCCTGTGGAATTAAAAGGTGAGATTTTTATTAACAAGTTGAGTTTTGAGATTTCTCCAAGCTGCTCCACCCCTTAGGCTACAAGTTCATAGCATGAAGGTCATGTCTCCCATCATCTACTCATTTCTCCAGAAGAGGCAGGGTTTCAATGCTACACATTTTGAAGAATTAGTCAAGGTTATTTCCCCAAATTGCTGATTTGTCCTCTGATGACCCTCAAGACTATCAGTCTCAAGAGCCATCTGTTACTTACCACCTTTGAACAGATTATGTGTACCCGTGCTTTTATTTAGCCCAACCACTGCTGTGACTTCTAAAATGAAATTCATTATCAAGAGTAACAATAAATTCAGAAGCAGATACCCTGGACCTTCCCCCTGAATCCCTTCCCCCTGAATCCCTTCCCCCTTTCCTCCCCTTTGCCTCTCCCTTGCCCTTCATCATACTTCACAGAAAAGCCTTCTCACTCAGTTTTCACCCTCTTCGACTTTGAATGGGAAATACCCACCTTGGAATCTTTATCTTCAACATTCAGGGTGGACACGTCCACAAAGCATATCTGCACAACATTAGGAGGGCAAATTTAGACAAGTTTCAGAGGAAGGGTCACAATTTCTGTCTTGGAGATGATACTGGCACTTAACTCATGAAATTCTTGTGAAAATTAACTGATAGTATATGTACATTTTAAGAGTGGTCCAAAAGAAAATATCCATGAATATTGATTCTAAAAACCTGAGATGACATGGCCCAACTGGCACAAGTGAAAAAGCTGATTTTGTACCAAAATTTGAATTCCCCTAACTTCAAATTTAGTCATTTTGTTACTTCAGTCTTTCTCAAGATGTGCTATTTTACTGTTAGCAAACATTATGGCTTAAGCAGTATTAGGTAAAAAAAAAAGAAAAAATTAGTATTAGGTAATAGAAGCTGGTTACTAGGCAGCCATCACTCCTCCTCTCCTCTTAGGCTCCTCTCATTCCTAGGCCCCTCTTTCCTCTTAGCCTTCTCTTCTCTTAGGCCCCTCCTTTCTTAGGTCTCTTCCACCTCAGGCCCTTCCTCTTCAGTCCCTCCCTGTTAGGCTCCTCCCATTAAGCCCCTCCAATCTGAGGCTCCCCTTCTTGGGCTCTTCCCTTTTAGGCTCCTCCCTCCCCCTATGCTCCTCCCCTCTCAGGTCCCTCCCTGTGGGCACCTCCATTTTAGGCCCCTCCCTCTCTTCAGCTCCTCTCAGGCTTTTCCCCTTAGGCCCTTCCCCTCTGAGGCTCCCCCTTCTTGGGCTCCTCCCTATTAGGTCCTTCCCTCTCTTAAGCCCTCACTTCTTAGACTCCTCCCCTTATATCCCTCCTCTCTAGGCTCCTCCCTTTTGGCTCCTTCCATTTCGGCCCCCTCCTCACAGGCCCCTCCCTCCTCTTAGGCCCCTCCCTCCTCTTAGGCCCCTCCCATTTAGGCTCTGCCCCTCAAGCCCCTCCCCTTTTGGACTCCTCCCTCTTAGGCCCCTCTCCTCCTCTCAGGCCCCTCCCACTTAGGCTCTGCTCCTTAGGCCCCTCTCTTGGACCCTTCTTAGGTTTCCTCCCTCCTCTCAGGCCCCTCTCACTTAGGTTCCACTCTTTAGGTCCCTCCCAGTTAGGCTCCACCACTTGGAACCCCTCTCCTCTTGGTCTCCTCCCTCTTAGGCCCCTCCCGCTTAGGCTCCATCCCTTAGGCCTCTCCCCTTTGGATGCCTCCCTCTTAGGTCCTCCCTCCTCTCAGGCTCCTCCCATTTAGGTTTCACCTTTAGGCCCCTCCCACTTAGGCTTCTCCCTTTAGGACCCTCGCCTTTGGAAGCCTCCTTCTTAGTCCCCTCCCTCCTCTCAGGCCCCTCCCACTTAGATTCCACCCTTTAGGACCCTCCTACTTAGGCCCCACCCCTTCAGGCCCCTCCCATTTGGATGCCTCCCTCTTAGGTCCCTCCCTCCTCTCAGGCCCCTCCCACTTAGGTTCCATCCTTTTGGACGCTCCCACTTAGGTTCCACCCCTTGGACCCCCTCTCCTCTTGGGCTCCTCTATCTTAGGCCCCTCCCACTGAGGTTCCACCTTTTAGGCCCCTCCCACTTAGCCTCCACCCCCTTTGCTCCTCCCCTTTTGGACTCCTCCTCTTAGTCCACTTCCTCCTCTTAGGCCCCTCCTACTTAGGTTCCACCCTTTAGACCCCTCCCACTTAGGCTCCACATCTTGAGCCCCCTCTCCTCTTGGGCTCCTCCATCTTAGGCTCCTCCCACTTAGGCTCTGCCCTTAGGTCCCCACTCCCCTTGGTCTCCCTCTCTCTTGACCCTCCCTCCTCTCAGGCCCCTCCCTCCTCTTAGATCTCCCCACTTAGGCTCTGTCCCTTTGGCTTCTCCCCTCTTGGGTTCCTCCCCCTTAGGCCACTCTTTCCTTTTGAGCGCCTCCCTTAGGCCCCTCCCACTTAGGCTCCACCCATTAGGCCCCCTTCTCCTTTTGGGCTCTTCCCTTTTAGGACCCTCCCTCCTCTTTGGCCCCTCCCACTTAGGCTCCATCCCTTGATACCCTCTCCTCTTGGGCTCCTCCCTCTTAGGCCCCTCCCACTTAGGATCTGCCCTTAGGTTCTCTCTCCCCTTGGTCACCCTCTCTGAGGCCTCTCACTACTCTCAGGCCCCTCCCTCCTCCAAGGTCCCCCCACTTAGGCTCTGCCCCTTTGGCCCCTCCCTTCTTGGGCTCCTCCCCAATAGGCCCCTTCACTCCTCTTAGGCCCCACCCTACTCTCAGGCCCCTCCCACTTAGACTCTACCCCTTAGGCCCTTCTCTTGGTCTCCTCCCTCTTAGGCCCCTCCTTCCTCTCAGGCCCCTCCCACTCATGTTCTACCCTTTAGACCCCTCCCACTTAGGCTCCACCACTTGGATCCCCTCTCCTCTTGGCCTCCTCCCTCTTAGGCCGCTCCCACCTTGGCCCCACCCCTTAGGTCCCCTTTCTCTTTGGCTCCACCCTCTTAGGCCCCTCCCACTTAGGCCCCCTTTTGACTCCTCCCTCTTAGGCCCCTCCCTTCTCTCAGGCCCTTCCCACTTAGGTTCTACCCTTTAGGACCCTCCCACTTAGGCTCCTCCCCTTAGGCCCCTCCCCTTTGGACATCTCCCTCTTAGGCCCCTCCCTCCTCTCAGGCCCCTCCCTCTTAGGTTCCATGCTTTAGGACCCTCCCACTTAGGCCCTGCCCCCTCAGGCCCCTCCCATTTAGATGCCTCCCTCTTAGGCCCCTCCCTCCTCTCAGGCCCCTCACACCTGGTTTCCACCCTTTAGAACCCTCCCACTTAGGTTTTACCCCTTGGACCCCCATCTCCTCTTGGGCTCCTCCCTCTTAGGCCCCTCCCACCTAGGCCCCACCCCTTAGGTCTACTTTCTCTTGGGCTCCTCCCTATTAGGCCCCCTCCCACTTAGGTCCCTCCCCTTTGGACTCTTCCCTCTTAGGCCCCTCCCTCCTCTCAGGCCCCTCCCACCTGGTTTCCACCTTTTAGAACCCTCCCACTTAGGTTTTACCCCTTGGACCCCCCCTCTCCTCTTGGGCTCCTCCCTCTTAGGCCCCTCCCACCTAGGCCCCACCCCTTAGGTCCACTTTCTCTTGGGCTCCTCCCTATTAGGCCCCCTCCCGCTTAGGTCCCTCCCCTTTTGACTCCTCCCTCTTAGGCCCCTCCCTTCTCTCAGGCCCCTCCCACTTAGGTTCTACCCTTTAGGACCCTCCTACTTAGGCTCCCCCCTTAGGCCCCTCCCCTTTGGACCCTTTCCTCTGGGCCCCTTCCTCCTCTCAGGCCCCCCCACTTAGGTTCTACCCTTTAGGACCCTCCCATTTAGGCTCCCCCTTAGGCCCCTCCTCTTTGGATACCTCCCTCTTAGGCCCCTCCCTCCTTTCAGGCCCCACCCACTTAGGTTCCACCCTTTAGGACCCTCCCACTTAGGCCCTGCCCCCTCTGGCCCCTCCCATTTAGATGCCTCCCTCTTAGGCCCCTCCCTCCTCTCAGGCCCCTCCCACCTGGTTTCTACCCTTTAGAACCCTCCCACTTAGGTTTCACCCCTTGGACCTCCCTCTCCTCTTGGGCTCCTCCCTCTTAGGCCCCTCCCACTTAGGCTCTGCCCTTAGATCCCCTCTCCTGTTGGTCTCCCTTTCTCAGCCCCTTCCACCTCTCAGGCCCCTCCCTTCTCTTAGATCTCCCCTCTTAGGTGTCTCCCCCTTGGGCCACTGTCTTTTTTTGGGCTCCTCCCTCTTAGGTCCCTCTCACTTAGGCTCTACCTCTTTAGCCCCCCTCCTCTTGGACTCTTCCCTCTTAGGCCCCTCCCACTTAGGCTCTGCCCCTTAGGCCCCTCCCCTCTTGGCCTCCTCTCTGAGGCCTCTCACTCCTCTCAGGCCCCTCCCTCCTCCTAGGTACCCCCACTTAGGCTCTGCCGCTTTGGCCCCTCCTCTCTTGGGCTCCTCCCTACTCAGGCCTCACCCCCTAAGGCCCCTCCCATTTGGATGCCTCCCTCTTAGGCCCCTCCCTCCTCTCAGGCCCCTCCCACATAGGTTCCACCCTTTAGAACCCTCCCACTTAGGCTCCACCCTCTAGGTGCCCCCTTTAGATGCCTCCCTCTTAAGCCCCTCCCTCCTCTCAGGCCCCTCCCACTTATGCTCCACCCTTTAAGCCCCTCCCACTTAGGCTCTGCCCCCTTGGCCACTCCCCTTTGGCCTCCTCCCTCTCAGGCCCCTTCCACTTAGGTTCCACCTTTTATGACCCTCCCACTTAGGCTCCACCCCTAGCCCCTTCCCCTTGATTCCACCCTTTAGGCCCCTCCCACTTAGGCTTCGCCCCTTGAACCACCTCCCTCGTAGGCCCCTCCCTCCTCTCAGGCCCTCCCACTTAGGTGCCACCCTTTAGAACCCTCCCACTTAGGCTCCACCCCTTGGACCTCCTCCCTCTTCAGCTCATCCACTTAAGACTCTACCCCTTTGGTCTTTCCCCTCTTAGGCCCCTCCCACTTAGGTTCTGCCCCTTTGCCTCCCTCTCCTCTTGGGCTCCTCCCTCTTAGGCCCCTCCCTCTCTTAGGCTCCTTCCCTCTTAGGCTCTCCTCCCTCCCCACTCCTCCCTCTCTCCAGTTGACTTACATCACTCCTCACTCTGCCCCTCCTCTGATTCACCCCTGTGTGATGTATACTTGTTCTGGACCCTGCAAGCCCTTACTGTGCTCAGATGCTTAGAGAAGCCACATATCAGCTTCCATGAGTTTATCTTGGGCTCCAGTATATACCCATATACTCCTTGAAGTCAGTTTGTATCTTACCACTTTTCGTTCTTGATCTTGTTGTCCTTTTGGGCTGTAAAGATCTACCTTGCACACGCCCCTGCGGCTGTGTAACCAGTCAATATCGTCAGACATCTTTAGAAAGAAGCAAAAGAATGTGAAATTCTTGTATGTGGTTTATAAAATGAAGTCAATTTAAACAAAACTCCTGGGGGTGGGGTGACTGATCCCATTTGCTTCATAGAGATTCAAGCTAAGAATCACAGAGAAGGAAGGATGTGAACGTGGGGAATGGTGCTAAAATTTTTAAGGCACAGGATCAATAACTTTTGTCTAAATATGTGGTACTAAGTATCGTGATCCATGGTAATATCACGTTGACATAAGACACCAGCAGGAAAAGTGGTGCATGAGGAAGCAAATTTAAGTTTAGAGACTAGGGGTTATATGTTGTAATCTATGTCTACCCAACTGAATGAGAGTTTTGGTGTCTGGGACTTGTATTTTCTCCAGAATTTAGTGAGATAAATTTCTTCTCCTAAGTATTAGAGGGCTGTGAAATTCATTTTTACACATATAAAAAATTTATTTTCTTCTTCAGTTTACTAGATTATTAGATCTTTCCTCTTCCCTCTAGCTCTTCAAACTAGTCTCACATTCTGTTCTTTCCCTCTGTCTCCTATTTCTTTCCCTCCTCCTGGCTCTCCTCTTTTCCCCTCCTCCCCCCTTCTTTCTCTGGTCTCCCTCCATGCTCCTGCCTCCCTCCTCTTCTCCCCTCCCCCTTCTCCCTCCTCCTTCTTTTCTCTGTCTTCCCCCATCTCCCTCCTGCCTCCTTTCCTCATCAATCCACCCTCCCTCCTTCTGCCTCTCTTGTCCTATTTCCCTCCCTCCCTCCCTCCCCCACTTCATCTTTCCATCCTAACTCCATTCCCTGTCCCTTGTTCCTCCCTCTTTCCCTCCTTTGAAATTCTCTCCCTCCCTCCTATCCTCACTCCTCCCCTTCCATTACTCATCATTATCCCTAGTCCCTCTCCTCCTCTCCACTTCCTCCCTCTCTCTCCTTCATCTCTTGCTTTTCTTCCCTCCAGTTCCCTCTCTCCTGCCCCTATCTTTCCTTTTCCCCCTCTCTTCTCCATTCTCCCTCCCCTTCTTTCTCTCCTTCACCCTCCATCTCTCTCCCTTCCTCCTTCTTCCCATTCTCCCCTCCCTCCTTTCTTCCCCTGAACATTCTCTGTACTTCCTCCCTCCTCCTTCCTTCCATTCTCCCTCCTCCCTATCTCTCCTCCCTCCACTCCCTCCTCCACTCCCTCCTCCCTCCCTTTATTCCCCATCCTCCACTCCCTCCTCCCTCCCTTTATTCCCCATCCTCCCTCCCTCCTCCCTCTCTTCAGCTCTCCTCCCTCTCTCCATCCCTCCTCTCTCCTCTCCATCTTTCCCTTCCTCCTCTCTTCCCTCCCTTTATTCTCTATCCTTCCTTCCTCTTCTCTGCTTCATCCCCTTTCCCTCCCCTCCCTCCCCTTTACCCTTCCTTCCCCATCCACCTTCCCTCCCACCTCCCTTCCTTTACTCTTTATCCTCCTTGGTTCCCCCTCTCTTCAACCTCTCTCCCCTTCCTCCTGTTCCCTCTCTATTTTCTCTTCCCTCCCTTCCCCATCCTCTGTGCCTTTCCACTCCTTTCTCCATCTAACCTACTTCCTCTAACTCCCTCCCTCCTCTATTTTCCTTCCTCTCTCAGGCCTCTTTCCCCTTCTCTCCCTTTTCTGCCCTCTTGCCTCCCTCCTTCCTTCTCCCCCATCTACAACTCTCCCTCTTCCATCTCCCTTCTTTTCCTCCCTCTTCTTTCTCCCTTCCTCTTTTCCTATCCTCTTTCCTCCTCCTTCTCTTCTTTCCCCATCTTTCCTTCCTCCCTCTTTCTCCCTGTGTCCCTTGACCTCTTTTTTTTAGTAAAAGTTATCATCTAGTGACAATCTTCTTATAAGGTACTTACTTTGATTGCTTCCCTAGAGATTTGGGGATGTTCCAATTAAGAAACTCTACAAAACTTTGAAAAGCTCTTAGAAAAGGGCTTCCTGTACCCTCAGATGAGAGGGTTTCTTTTTTGAAGAGCTAGTGAACAAGTACTAGCTTCAAAAAAGCCAGAGGCTAAGAGATCCCTTATGGGATTTGGATCTTAGAAAATTTGTAAAAGATAAAAGGTATAAACTCAGTACCTTGATGATGGAGTTCTTTTGGACCTTTGGCTGGATATGTGCCACCCAGAAGGGAGATGTGCCCCTTTAGATGGAAGTGGGCAGTGCCAAGTTCTTAGGCACTTGCAGCTGCCTGCCACCCCGGTCAGCTGTTGGACCAGACTGATGGCTCTGGCTGGCTCTGGCCCTGGGGTATGCTGAGGGGGCTTTGTTGGGTCACAATACCCAGTATGTTGCAACCTGAGCAAAGGCATGGCACACCCGGAAAGCTTAGTAACCATTTCATATCCAAAGTATGCTAACCTGCCTGCTGTAGGCCACATTTTCACTATGTCTTGTTGGGCACATGTGTTTCATAATATTTTACACAGTTCACAACCTCTCAGTATCAAGCATCCCGTTCCTTTCCCTACTAGACTTTGAGAATAATTTACACATACAGAACTGCTCCCAGGCTTTGTAAATGAAAGTTTTCCCAGTTCAGTGTACCTCTCTTTGAATTTCTCACTACAGTACCAGAGTTATATAGCAAGAGATCTGTAGATTTGTGTTGAAAGAGAGGAATTTTAACCAAAGTCACTCTTAGTTATCCCAAATAAAATGAAGAGTAAAAACTCAAGGCTGTTTTAGATACTAACAAGACACCTCCTATTCTAGCCAAAAAGGAAGCTTCTACCTTTACAGTTCCGAAGTAGGCAATCATTTGGGACGGTTGGGTGGTTCTTTTCTGGAGAATTCGGATGCTGCGATGACTCTTCCAGTCTGCCTCAAGATGGTATGGCTTTCCTCAACCCTCCATACTCTCCTAAAGCCTTACTTGCCAGCTGGTACTAGAACTTCAATTTCATGACATCACTGTTTCTATAGAGAACAATGGCAGTATAAAATGATGGCCTTTATTCTTAGGATTCTACTTACTCTAAGAGGTCCAGGAAACTTTGATATTCACGTTTATATCTTCAAACCATGAAAAAC
The DNA here is from genome assembly GCF_037038515.1 of Microtus pennsylvanicus. Classification (NCBI taxonomy): domain Eukaryota; kingdom Metazoa; phylum Chordata; class Mammalia; order Rodentia; family Cricetidae; genus Microtus; species Microtus pennsylvanicus. Next base: position 132,250,809 of record NC_134601.1, on the reverse strand, counting down.
ACTTAAGCACCACTTACTGTTCCCCATTCTGGCCAGGGTTTCATTACTGGCTACAGTATGTTTAGAGAATTAACCATTATCCATTAAGATACCTCCTGTTTAAACCAGTTTAAAAATATTAGCACCCACCAAAGGACTCTCTTTTGTGTCCAAATCATACTTTATATTAATTTGTCCTTTCTCCGTGTGTCCCTTATTTCACCAATTGAATGTGAATCCACTTAATGTCATTTGAGATGCTCCCCTAGATAGTAGAGTTGCCTATTGCAGTCGTGTCTTTACTTTTTTCTTATTGCATGATTTTTTTTTTCCCTGAAAAGAATCAAGCAAAGTTCTATTCAGTGCAGAGAGGGCACCCATGACAGATTAGGGAAATGATCTCGACAAAGTCTAGTTCAGTGAACCAATGAGTTTATTGGGGTTACATGTAGGAGCATAGATGAGAGGTTGCATGCAGGAGCAGAGATGGCTGCTTAGTGGCAGTTGTGTCGCCAGCATGTAACATGACGAGTGGGCATTGTGTTCCTGGAGCACCCTGAACAAAATTTGCAGATATTTTGGACAGCTGGACAGTACCCTCTTCTCAGAAATTGTGTCCCGGGTTTTCAATCTTGGGGGTGGGGTGAGTGTCCTTATAAATCTTGGAACTTTCGTGGGATTTCCTGAGGCTTCTAAATTTTGTTAGCATCCTGACTCATAGGTGCTTCCCTCCAAGAAGGTGTGTTTCAATGTGGTGAAAAGAGATGTGCACTGGTCAGTTGGGTTCTCTGACTTTTACATTTGTCACACCCTCTCCTGTGATGTTTTCTGAGCCTTGGAGAGGGCGATGGAGATGTCTGACGCCATTTGTTCATGTTTGTCTGAGCACTGGACACTATTTCACAGCAACACTCACTTCCATCTCGGGAATGTAACTGGTTATGAGTGTCTGTAAGACACAGCCTATTTCAAAACAAAGAAGTTTCTTTCTATGACAGACTAAACCTGACAATAATAGTAATATTATAGTACCTGGAAGTAGCTTTTTAAAAACCTATATGTAGCTGGGTGGTGGTGGCGCACGCCTTTAATCCCAGCACTTGGGAGGCAGAGGCAGGCGGATCTCTGTGAGTTCAAGACCAGCCTGGTCTACAAGAGCTAGTTCCAGGACAGACTCCAACGCTACAGAGAAACCCTGTCTCGAAACAAAACAAAACAAAAACCTACACGGTATCTTTGTTTAACATCAACTGATGTTTTCATTGTCCTTCCAAATGTTTCTATAGATATATAAGACACTCAAGAGTTACTAGCATTTAAGGAAACATTTTTACAAAGGGTGATTAGGATAGCTAAAGGCCCAAGATGATGGGTCGCTAAAAGTATGTACCAGTCAGAACTGGGCAGTTAGGAACGTACAAAAAGGAACTGTTTAAAATGTCAGATACAGCAGAAAATGCTCCCATACTGGTTACATTTGAACAGCTTGAAACAAACCTAGACATATCTGGGAAAAAGAAGGCTTGGTCAAGGTATTGCCTCCATCAGATCTACCAAGAGGCCTGTCTTAGTTCTTGTTCTATTGCTGTGAAGAGGCACCATTGCCAAGGCAGCTTCGAAAGGAAAACATTTCATTGGGAGCTTGCTTTCAGTTTTTTTTTTAGGTTGCTCTGCAGTTTTTTGCTTTTATTTTATTTCTTTGATTACTTAAAAAAATACCAATCCAAATTCTCACTCCCTCCCCTTTTCCACTCCCCTTCCTATCCCTCCACAAACCCTCTCACCCACCCCCTCAAATCCTAAGAGAAGGCCATGCACCCTGCCCTGTGGAAAGTCCAAGGCCCTCCCTACTATATCTAGGTTGAGCAAGGTTTACATCCAAAGAGAATAGGATCCCAAAAAGCCAGTGCATGCAGTAGAGACACATCCCAGTATGAGACACATCCCAGTGTCACTATCAGTGGCCCCTCAGTCAGCCCCAAATGTCAACCACATTCAGAGGCCTTGGTTGTTCCCATGCTCGTTCACTCCCAGTCCAGTTGGAGTTGATGAGCTATCATTAGCTCAAGTAAACTGTCTCAGTGGATGACCCCCTCATGGTCTTGACCTCTTTGCTCATACTCTTACTCCTTCCACTCTTCAACTGGATCTTGGGAGCTCAGTCCAGTGCTCTGATTTTCAGTTTTACAGGGTTTTTTTTTTTGTCTATCATGGTGGGGAGTATGGCAGCAGACATGGTGCCTGAGTGGCAGCTGTAAGTTTACATTTTATCAGCAAGTTGGAGGTGGGGGTGGCCAGAGTACAGCAAAGGAAGAAAAGAGGGATGGGGAGGGAGAGAGAAACTGGCATTGGCATTTGAAACCTCAAGCCCAGCCCTAGTGACACATCACCTCCAACAAAGCCACACCTCCTAAGCCTTCCCAACAGTCCACCAACTGTCAGCCAAATATTCAAATACATGAGCCTATGTGGGCCATGTTTATTCAAACCTCCACAATAAGTCCATAATTTTAATGATTTTCTTGGTTAATAATTGATGTGGGAGGGCCTAGCCTATCACCGCTGGTTCCACTTCTGGGTAGGAGGTCTTGGGAAAAGCAAAAAATGTAGCTGAACATGAGCCCAGGAAGAAAGCCAATAATCAGTATTCTTTCTGATTCAGTTCATGCCTCCAGGTTCCTGACTTGGCTTTTTTCGACGATGGGCTGTGTTGGGATGTATAAGTCAAACTATCCCCTTCTCCTCAAGTTGCTTTTGGTCATCATCTATCACAGTAAATGGAAAGCAAGCTAGGACACCTCCCACCACTTTTATCAATTATTTTGTCAAAAATCCTGTTTTGTGTAGTCTCATGGCTAGGAGACACTATTCCAAATAGCCAACAGTCGTTTTCTATGCACTATCCAGTCTCCTCATTCTGGGGTGCTACCGCTGCTCTAGGCTCCCTATAGGTTTGCCTACCCTGACAGTTGCTATTGAGCTAGCATTTGCTATTCAACCCAACTCAGGCTCAAGGGAAAGCAGGGCCACAGTCTAGCCTGACATACTCGCTTCTGGGACTAGCATTTTGGTTTTGACAGGCTTTGAGCCAGTACCATGGCCCTTCCCTTTTCAACAGTCCTAACTGCCCACTGAAAAGGCCTCAGACTGAGTCAACAGTGCTCACCTCAAGTATACTTTCTTTCAGGGGTGAAAATGTACACATATTATTCTAGGGATAGTAACAACCCAATCCTAGGACAAGTTTAATATTTACTTACAGTGTTTTGTTGTTTATGTCCTCTGTGAACCGTCACTCATCTTCTAAGCCTTTCAGAAACGCACCAATGTAGCATTTAGCTTTCTATCAGTTTTGTTCCCCAGAAATTCTACCTCAACACAAATCCTGCCACATTTGTCTGTGAGTGGCATAGAAAACTGATTGCTTTATAGCTTTAGGAATCCAATTTACATGTGTTTTAAACCATTTAGATGTGTCTATAGCCACACTTCCTTGTGAAGATCTCATCCCACTATGGGGCTCAGCAATACCACTCAGCCAAACCTCATGCCAGATTCATGGTATCTGCTCAATCAACACGAGTCTTTCAAAACCATTCATTTTTAATGAGGTCTACATATGTGTGCCTATGTGTAGGCTTGTGTACATATGAGTGCAGTGTCTCCAGAGCTCACATGAAGTACGCTATTCCCTGCGGCTAGATTCAGAGGTGGGTGTAAGCTACCTGATTCAGGTCCTCTGAATGGGACACAAGCTTTCTTAGTTATGAAGCTGTCTCTCCACTTCTCACCCTTTTTCTTAACTCTCCTGGGAAGACAGTTCTATCAGGCCTGGTGACATAAGCTTTAAGCACTATGTCTATTGTACCCAGGTCTCTCAGTAATGCCACTTTCCCATTTACTGTCATTTAATTCCTGATGAGGACCTCAACCCGAGAAAGCCAAGTACCCCTAAACAGTTTGTATAGCCAGTCTGTCAGAAACATCGGGGAGTATGATTTCTCTCCTATTTGCCTCAAATTATGCAGCCTTTGTCTCAAGGGACATTACTCCATTTCAATGGCATCCGAACTGGATCCACCCATCCCCACACCCTACAACCTTTTAAACTAAGCTAAGCTGTAAAGGGCTTTTGGCTTAAAAATTGTACCTTGTTCAAGCAGTTCGGATGCTATTTCTCCTGTTAACACAGTTTCCTGTGCTGAGCCAGTAAGCCCTCTATCTACATGCCAAACCATGGATTTTATTAAAAGTTTGGCCTGAGGAATATCTTCTAACACTTCTACTTCACTTTCTCTCCTTCATTGCTGCCCAATTCTTCTCACAGATTTCAGATTTTTGGATCGCAGGAAGGCTCTAACAAATATCCAACGTATCCCCTCTTTCTCTTGCATCCCTCCAGTGGTAAGAAATGCCACCGCCTGTTTATATGAACCCACTCCGTGTATGAAATTTTAAGGTTGGAATGTATTACTAAACCCGTCAGTTATTTGGGAGCATCACTGTGCTCACAAGGTGGACCTCACTCATCAAGGAGGCTTGTCTTTCCACCTTCCTTCCATAGAGGAAGACGGCCACTCTGTGATTCCCACCAAAGGATGCTCCACTCTGCGATGTAACTAAACTGAGCTACTCCACGGGCAGAAATAAATGTTTATCGGGGGCCAAAATGCCAAAGTTATCTTCCAGGAGGGAAGAGAGAAGCAATATGTTGAAAAGGCAAGCAGATTTTGTATGACAGTCAGTAAGGCGGAAGTCTTTGAACTGTTTGGATTTATTAGGAACTAGATGTCCTTGCCTGAGGAAGTTGAAATTTGGCGGTTGATTAAGGGAAGTCCTTGTAAACAGAAACCTGTCTTTAGCAGAACTGCTTTCATGGTAAGCAGAAACCCATCTTTCAAAAGATCACTGAGGGTGCTGAATTTAGGCTTCTGTTTATCCAATATCAATCCTTCTGTTTACCTGACCAAAGAACTGCCATTTTAGGGGCCCACTTTGGACCTAACATCCAGCCTTTTGTTGATGATAAAGAGTAATGATAGTCCTCTGGCTACTTCCTGCTGATTGGGGTCTTAAAAGGGGGGGTCTGGAATGTTGGTCCAAGGGGTTTAAGCTGGCAGGAGACCCCATGAAATACCATTAGAAGCATCTGGTTTACTGATTGTTGGATTATTTCATTAATCCTCTCCTAAAGGAACCAGGAGAGAAAAGGGGCAATCATTATGAGAAGATAAACAAAAATGGGCTGAGTAGGGGTAGAAGCCAAGACCCAGAGAGGACCATGGCAGTTGGTCCTGGAAGGCTGTAGTTTGTAAGCCAGTTTGTGTAAGCTTTTAATCCTGTATTCCACCGGGCAGATTGATCCACATAGTAGCAACATCATTGGCAGTTGCAGCTTGGTGAAAATCTGTTGAGCCAGATATAGGCTATGGAAAGAAGATAAAGTTAAGGAGCTTAAGAGGATCTTTGTCTTGAAACAGTTTGGGTGATAGGATCAGTAGAGGGTCGAGGGAGGACAAGATCAGCATGTTCCCAGAGAAGATGTTTACGCAGTGAGAGAAGGTACACAGTCATGGAGTGGGGCTGGCTCCAGAGGAGGTCACTTTCCCCAAAGAAGAGAATGGCTATACAGTAACCCAGGTGGGCTTGGATGTTCTGTGTGTGGTCTGAATGCAAATTAGGGCTAGAGGTAGGCTGTTAAGTCCAAGGAAGTTAAGGTTCAGAAGACAATTTAGATAGATGTGTCTTAATAAATCCACTAGCTCTTTCTACCTTTCCTGAAGATGAATAGAGATGGGTAGGCCATTATCCAACTGTATTGATTTAGGAAGTTCAGAGCTGATAAAAAAATATATTATTCATGAGATGGAAATGTTGCGAGGTATCCCCTAGAGAAGATTCAGACATGGGTTTAAGCCAATAGAAAGTCTTTATTAGCTGGCCAGCGGCTACGCTGGGTGTTCAGGATCCCAATGTAACCCCAAGCCTTCCTCAGGGTGAGATTTCAAGCATAAAAACCATGTTCTGGCTTGACATACTTCAGTTAACAAGACAGCTAGCTAGAAGCCAAAAAGCAAGTTAGTACATTTAGAGACTTTCCTAGAACTAAGGACTTTGATGGATTAGTCTTTGTTTTAGTTTTGGCAGATGGTTCTGTCTACATGATGCGTTTTATGGCCTGAATGACACGTCCATCATGGAGTTAGTTATGCTAAAGTCTGGGGGCCTTCTAAAGTCTGAGGCCCTGCTACATTCTACTCCGGTCTTAGTGGATGAGTCAAATCATGAACTCATAAAAAGGTGTATTTGGTTCTAAGGACCACCAATTTTACTGAACGCATACATAATTGTACATGTAGTTCAGGGGCCTTCTGTTGAACCAATCAGAATGAGAATTAAAGTCACAGTCAGTACTGACAGAGGAGCCAGGGGGAACAAGGGAACAGAGACTGGCATCTGATTTCTGGCTGGGAGTGATAAACTCTCTCCCCAGGGTCCCTTCCTGTGGCATGGAGTCTGTTTCCCCAGGTTTTTCCTGTTTCCCAAAGGTCAGAATCTTTTTAAAGGAATTTTCAGGAAGCCTCAGTTTTACAACCCCAGTTTTTACAATGGAAACTGCCTTGTTTCTGGAAACTAGGGAGCCCAGCCACAGGGCCTGCAGAGATTTGTAAACTTTGTATTCCTAGCTCAAAAGATAAATTCCCACATCGTCTCTTTCTCCAATACAACCAAACAGTTAAAGTGGGCATCAGTAAGTAAAGATCAAGATGGAATATGGGTTTCTGGTCTGTAATCACACCAGCTAATACCTTCCCTGTATCTGTCTTCTTTAGTTTCCAGTCCAGGCCCGAGGATGGACCATTCCCCTGTATTCATACCCACAGGGCAAAGCACAAGACTCAGGAAGAGGTAGAAGGGCAGGGAGTGGAAGGGCCTGGGCCCAGTGAAACCTTAATTTCAATGGGTCCAGAGTCCAGAGACAGTCCATTTGGCATAGTGGTCTATGACCTCTGCTCTCTTGACCTGAGTGTCCTGAGTGTGTTAGAACCTTGGTGTAATGCCAGTTACCTTCACAGCCATAGGAGTGGAGAGAGTCACTGTGTAGAATCCTTTCCAATTTGTACTTTGACTGCCTTTTTGACCCAGAAGGATTATTCGACTCAAACAAAAGGAAACTAGCAGTGGACTCTGAGGTTTGTTAGGTCTCTCAAATAGTCCAGTGAATAGTTTTTATGGAGGACTGGAGGTCCTTTAGTGACTTGAGAAAGGAATGATTAAGAAAGTTCTACCAACTGCTGCTCTCTGAGCCTGGGAAGCAGTTGGGGAGGTCTTTAAAATCTCTCATAGGAGATAGATCCCTCACAAAATGGGGTGCAGCTGGTTAAGCAAAGCAAAGGAAGGAGGCCTATCCATCCTTTGCTGAACTCTAATAAGAATTTTGTTCAAGTTTGTTTTAATGTCCTGTTTACTTTTTCTACCTGCCCAGAACTGTGAGGTCTAGATACACAATGTTTTTAATCTATGTCTAAAGCTTTAGCCATTGAGAGGTTTTAGCTATGAAAGCTGGGCTGTTGTTGGACCTCATTGCTAGGGGGAGGCCAAATCGGGGGACCAGTTTCTGGAGGAGCTTTTAAGCTACTATTTGAGCAGTTTCACTCCAGGTGGGTGACAGTTATAACTACCCAGGAAGGCTATAAAAACTATCAAGTATTTTATCTTCCCCCAGCCGGCCAGATCTAGGTGAAGTCAGTTTTACCAGTGTTTGCCCGGGTGTTGATGTCTCATTTGGGCCTTTCCTGGGTAAGGACTCTCTGTTTTCAGTTCACATGACCACAGACCTGGCATCGGCCTGAGACATCCACACTAGGCTGTCCAGTCTAGGAGTAACATACCTTGGTCTGAGCAACTCGGAAAGTTTTGTGGGCCCCAGTTGAGTAGGTTAAAGTCAGTTACCAGAATCCTGACACTTGTTTTGGGGAGAATCATCTTTCCCTCTGGTGTCCTCCATCACCCTGTGGGTTTGAGCTGTTCATTTCTTCTTTACCATGGAATCTCAGGCAGCTCTGGGTTGGGGAATATCATCAAAATATCAATAGGTCTCATTGGTCTTAGGGCTGTTATTGGGCAACCAGATCAGTGGCCTGGCAGTGAAGGACAGCAATTTGTAGGGGAAGCCAAATAACCTCTAAGAGGACCAAGATTTTTTTCTTTGTTTTTAATGTCCTTTCTACCATGGGTGAAAAACCCTCTTTCTCTAGTGGTCATACCATGGACTTGCACAGTAGTAAAAGCATAGTGATTGTCTGTGTATGTGGTGGTGGACTTTCCTTTTCCCTATATAAGAGCATGGGTCAGTTGATAAGTTCTGTTCTCTGGGCTGGAATACCTGGTTGGGGCCCAAATTTACTTTAGTTAAAGTAGCTACTGTAGCTTTCACGTGGCTGGTTCCACCTTTCATCTCGTGACAGTCATGGATAAGCACCTGTGGGTTATCATCAGGCAAAAGAGTAGAAGGATTGATGGAGGTGGGTTTCTCAAACTGGCCTGGAGGGTGGTTCTGGAGTATGGCCTGGTACTGGGTCACACCGTCATTAGACAGCCGGTGTTCTGGTGCTCGGAGAAGGAGGAGGGCCTCAGCCATGTCATGGGGTGTTGTGACTATAAGATACTGACCCAGAGCTAACGTGTTAGTTTCTTTCGTTAGACTAGCAGTAGCTGCCACAGCTCTCAGACAGGTCGGCCACCCTGTGGCTACAGAGTCAAATCGTTTGGACAGGTATGTTCCAGGATGATTCCAAGGTCCCAAAGTTTGGGCTAAAGCCCCCGTTGTCTTTTGTTTTGTGGACAAATAGATGAAAAGGGTTTGAGACATCTGGAAGTGCTAGGTCGGGAGCTGAAGTCAAAGCTGTTTTTCAAGCCTCAAATAAATGTCTTTTGTGTAGTGTATAGAGGCTTGGTGCCCCTCTTTGTGTTAGTGTGTAGAGGCCTTGCTATTTGCAGAAACTCTGGTATCCAGAGGCAGCAATATCCAGGGGCACCTAGGAACTCTTGACCCTGTCTCAGTCATTGGAGTTGGGATCTGAAGGATGGCAGCAATCCTACTCTGAGACAGGCTCCTTTTGCCCCCCCCCCTTGTTGGGTCCACAGGGGTTGTGCAAAGATGGGGACAGACTACCAAAGTCTAATAAATCAGAAGCAAACTTCATTCCAGGAAAAAAATAAAAATTAAAAAAAAATCTCCATGGACCACAAAAAGCTTATCAGCTAACGGAGACCACAACCAGAGATGGCTGTAGCCAAGCATTAGGCAATAACAAAAGAATTTTTACAATCTCAAGGTAAAACTCAGATACAAACTGTCCTTCCTTGCAATTTCAATTAACAGAGTTTTTCAGTTAGTGTTTGTATTCAGTCCATTGTCGTGCCCCCCCCCCCCCCCCGGCGTTCCCTGACAGTGTTTACCAAGGCTCTGCACCTCCCCTGACACTGTCAGTTTTACACAGCAGGGAAGGGTAGGGGACAATATAAAACCAAAAGGTCAAAAGTCACGTGCATCCCATCATTGAAAAGTTAGCTCACATCAATGTCTGATCATGAGTGGCCAGGGGAGGGGGGTATCTAAAAGCTGATCCTCAGTTTGCAGAGCCACCCTAAGTTTGCAGAAGGCTGCTTCAACCTTGCAAATAGAGCAATGGGTTGTAAAGTGGAGTACCCCACTGTTAATAGTTAACCCTTAAGCTGCTGAGAAAGCTGCTGACAGCCTGCTCTCATTCTCCTCGGTTTACAACAATCCCTCAGTGGCCCTTTCTCCCACCCCTGGAAAACCTCTGACAGAAGGCCTGGAGGTCAGCATTTAGTATCTCATTAGATAGGGTTAGAGAACTTCTAAATCCTCGTGGCAACCTGGTCCATGTAGACTGCCCATTGTAACCTCCTTCTGGGTCTGTACATTTAAAAGCAAAGATGGGTTGACTCACTTTGCCAATGGGAGAATGAAGAATGTGTTTTCTAGGTCCAAGACAATGTACATCCTTTTCTCTGGGAGAATCAGACTCGTGAGAAGCAGAGGTTCCAGATTTCTTCACAGGCAGAAGAGGAACTGGCAGGGCACCCAGGATGCCTGTCTCTTCAAGCCAGGCAGTTTGGAATCAGTTTCCCTCTCTGAGTTCAGGATCAATGGGTATTGTTTAATATGGACAGGGATAGCTGAACTGGTTAGATGAACAATTATAAGAAGTTGGTGTTGGGCCAGTCCTGAAGGCTTGATTTCTGTCTACACCCCCAGGAATCTTTGTTGTCAGTCTGAGAGGTAGTCCAGTTGTATTATATGATTGTAGGCAGAACTTTCAGCTAGGAGATATTCTTCTGACAAAGGGGAAGACACCAAAATTTTGCTGGGTATCTGTATGTCTAACTGTGTCTCATCAGCAGATGAAAACAGAACTGACAGAGACACATAGAAAGACACATAGGGACACACATACGCACAGAGACACATAGAAAGACACATAGAGACACACATACGCACAGAGACACATAGAAAGACACATAGAGACACACATACGCACACAGACACACAGGAAAGACACATAGACACACACATATGCACACACACACACACACAGGAAAGACACATAGACACACACATACGCACACAGACACATAGAACGACACATAGAGACACACATACGCACACAGACACACAGGAAAGACAACCAGGAGTGGCCACCACCGTACATCCATACAACTGAACGTGCAGAAGGATTCTGGTGACACTCACACAGGTTTCAGATACTGGATCAGGGGCTATGTCTGACCACTCTTATGTGTCCAAACAGAAGGTGCCTTAACCAGACTTACCTTCAGAGGTGACAGACCAGGTGACTTTCTAATTTGTTTCCTTTCGGGGTGGAGGTGTCAGATTCCTCTGAAATATTAGCTAGCAATTGATCAAAGGGAGTCTTGGGGACCTGGATCATCTGAGGTTATGAACCCCCTAGAAGATCCTTGTCAACCACACTGTGCTCTGAGGGGCTCTGAGACCCCTGATGTCTTGAGGTCTGGTCTCTAGGGATCTTGCCAGGGCCTTCAGAAATGTTGTGGGGTAACCACCAGAGAAGGTACTCAGACACAGGTTTAAGCCAATATCAAGTTGTTGTTAACCAGCTAGCAACTACACTGGGTGTTTGGGATCCTAGTGTAGCCCTGAGCCTTTTGTATGGTGAGTTTTTAAACAGCCTGTGTTGCCATACTTCAGTTAGCAAAAGCAGTTAGCCAGAAACAGAACTACGGGAGCCAAAAAGCAAGACTGGTACATTTAGACACTTTCCTAGAACTATGGGCTTTGATGAATTAGGGCTTTGTTTTAGTTTTGTCAGGTGGTGGTGTCAATCTGCTGAGTTTTACAGCCTGAATGGCACTTTCATCATGGAGTCAGTTGTGCTAAGGTCTGGGATAGAGTAAGGTCTGGGACCCTATTACTAAATCAGATCACTTCTAAAGTATCAGCAATAGTAGGAAAAGCATCTCCACTTCCTGAGAATGTGTCTACCACATTAAGAAGATATTTATGTTTCTTGTTCGGAGGCAAATGTGAAAATCTGTCAGTCTTCCCTCAGAAGATAATCCTGAAATTGATATTGGTTGAAGGAAGGAAGGAGTCCTGGTGTGGGGAGGTTTTTGTGCAGGTGGAACATTTCTGGGTGATAGCCTTAGGAAGGGCAGAAAGGATGTGATAGAAGAATAGATATTGAAGAAAGTGGGAAAGAGGTTGAGACTCAGTGTGAAAGGACGTGCGAATAACTGTCAGAAAGAGCTTTGCTTTAGCTTCAGGTAGACAGCTCCTGTCCCATAATAATCCAACCCTGACAGCTCATAAGGACTCCCGTAGCCTAGAGGGCCTGTCTCTGGGACTCAGAGTTAAGAGTGGAGGAGCTGCCCCAAAAGAAGAATAGAATGAGGGTAGGGTTTTTGGCTGGCCGCTTAAGCAGTCTCGACAGTAAAAGTATTTTCTAAGGCTATATTATTTGTTCAGGCCTGGTGACCTGACAGTGAATAACTGCCATCTGCTTGGGAAGATAAGAGGCTTCTAGCAGCTTTAATATTAGAAGCCCATTGGCAATCTGCGTGCCTTTGGTAGTAAGAAAGCCCCTTTTCTGTCAAATGGAAGTGTAGCGGCATAAGATGTGGAATGAATGTTTAGTATCTGTGTATATGTTGGCAGGTTCATACTGTGCTAAGGGGAGGGCTCTAGTGAAAGCTATGAGCTCTGCCTTCTGAGAAGCAGAGCCTGGTGGTAAAGGGGCAGACTCTACAACATATTCAGGGGAGAGCCAGAGCAGGAGCCAGGAGAGTTGGGTGATGAGCTTCCATCCACAAACTAAGTATCATCAGGCTGTGCCAGATGGGAAATGGAAAGCTTCAGATTTTTGTAGGGTTTCAAGCGACTGTAGGCAGGAATGGGTGAGGGTTGTGGCTTTGGCGAGGTGTCAGCATAGCTGGGTTGAGAAGAGGAAGGCAATCAAGTGAGATAGCAAGGATGTCCTCAGAAGGTGATGTGAAAAAGTTGCAGCTTAGAAGGGGACAAAGTCGAGAGGCTCTCGCTTGATAGAAGATCCTTGAGCCAATGCGAAGAAAGGGCACCAGGAGAAGCAAAGGCGGACTCAGGACTCCTCAGCCAGCAGGGAGGCTGCCATCGCCTAACTGTTCTAACTGTCTGGAAGGATTGGCAACAGGGGCAATGGTGGCTCCCCTCATTTGTCCCCAAGCCCCATTTTTAATAGTATACAGGATAAAGGGTTGGTCAAAGTCTGGGAGAGCAAGAACAGGGGTCTGTAGGAATGCCTCTCAGAGGTGAGAGAAAGCAGGTATGAGGAGTGAGTCTCAATTCTGTGGGTCATAACCCCTTTGGAGGTCAAACAATCCTTTCCCAGGGGTCATATATCAGATAGCCTTCATATCAGGTATTTACATTACAATTCGTAACAGTAGCAAAATGACAGTTATGAAGTAGCAACGAAAATCATTTTACGGTTAGGGTCACCACAGCATGAGGGACTGTATTAAAGGGTCACAGCATTGGGAAGGTTGGGGGCTACTGCTCTATAGGCTCAGTTACTGGGCCTTTGGCCGCTTTATAGATGTAATGAGCATGACGAGCGAAGTTCCTTGGTGGTTGGGGGTATGGGGGCCCACAGTTACTGTCTGGAGTTAAGAGTCAGTTCATAATTGCTAGACACAGCAGAAAACCTAGGTACTTGTCGGGAAAGGCAGAATGTTGAGCTTGGGGGGGGACCTCCCTATCATTTGTTTCCCAGAAAGTTAAGAGGCTAAGCAGTAAATTGTGAGAGCGAGAATGAGGGGCTGCATAACAGACAACCATTTACACATCAGATTAAGCAGATGGGAGACAGGTCAAAAGAAAGGTCAGTGCCCAGGAATGAGGGCTATCTCAGAACCCCTGGGTGAGGGGAACAATCCAAGTAAGTCAAGACATTGTTCTGGTGTCCGGGTCCTCCCAGATGAAGGCAAAGAGGTCATGTGGATCTGGATGTGAAGGAATGATGGACAAATTGTACTTGAGTCTGTAGCAGTGAAGTGAGAAACAGAGAAGGGAATCCGAGAATACAGAGCATAAGGGTTGGGTACTATCAGGAATATAGGAAGGAAAGCCACATCCATAATCCTGAGGGACCAAACTAGGGGATAGGAGTCAGTACATTTGAGGACATGCAAGATAGAGGTGTTACAGGATGAGGGAGTGGCCTTGAGAACACCTTTATTAAAAAGGCATTGTTTAACAGTTTTTAGGTCATGTCTATGTTTTAAGGAGATGTGGTATTGAGAATGACAGGAGTGGGACATGGAGAACCAGTGTAGGATATTAATGGGGCATGACGAGAAGCCACCAAAGGAGAGGTGTCCCATACGTTCGGGTCAACAAGGGGGTCTGGAAGAGAATATGGTAAAACATTAGTGTCAGCTGGTGGATAAGAAGGCTCTTGAGAGGCTAGAAGGCGAGTGAACATTCTGGAAGGAGTTGGATGAAAAGACAAAAAGGAAAAGTGTCGTGTAGCCATGATGTCCCTGTCAATAATGGAGTTGGGCAATTAGACATAATGAGGAAGGAATGAGCAGGTGACCCCAGAGGGACCAGAGGAGTGGACCTGTAGCCCTGGGCTTCTGAGGCAGGGTGATAGCACCCATCATGGTGATCTGAGTACGTACGTTTTACCAGAGTAAGCAGGAACTACAAACAGTGTAACTCGCAAATCTATTCAAAATAACAGACTTACCCCTTACTAAGACAGTCACCCTAGGCTCCTCTGAGGTTGTTGAGGCAACATCAGTCTTTGGCCACCATGCCAGGAAATTTAAAAAGTTTTTCTGTGGAGGAGGAACTTGAGGGCCTGGCCTATCTTGATCTAAAGCAGGAAGGGACAGTTGCTCCTCCAGGGTCTTGCCTGTCCATAGTTTGTGCAGGGTCCTGGTGGCAGGTAAGGTGGTTGTCACACTCAAAGCAAGCTCCAGATGGAGTCTGTTGATGCCTCTCTTTGTTTTTTTTATATTTTATTTTTTTTAATTGAGAAAAGGAAAAAAAAGTTTCCCCCTTCTCCCAGCCTCCCATTTCCCTCCCGCTCCTCCCATCCTTCTCCCCCTCCCCCCACTCCTCTCCCCCTCCCTCTCCAGTCCAAAGAGCTTGCTCATCTTCTCCCTCCTTCTGCTCCTCATTGGGACCTACGCTGCAGTAAAAAACAATGACTTCTCAAATTTTGCATGCAAATGGATGGAAATAGAAAACACTATATTGAGTGAGGTAACCCAGACCCAAAAAGATGAACATGGGATGTACTCACTCATAATTGGTTTCTAGCCATAAATAAGGGTCACGGAGTCTACAATTGGTGAACCTAAAGAAGCTAAATAAGAAGGTGAACCCAAGGAAAAACATATAGTTATCCTCTTGCCTATGGGAAGTAGACAAAACTGCCGGGGAGAAAAGTGGGATCTTGGGTGGGGTGGGTTGGGGGTAAGGGGAGATGGGGAGAGAAAAGTGAGAAGGGGAGGATGGGGGTAACTTGGGGAAACAGGATGATTGGGATAAAGGAAGGCTAGACAGGGGAGCACGGAAGCACAATTCTTAGTTAAGGGAGCCACCTTAGGGCTGGCAAGAGACTTGAACCTAGAGTGGCTCCCAGGAGCCCAAGGCGATGTCCCCAGTTAGTTCCTTGGGCAGATGAGGATAGGGAACCTGAAACGACCCTATCCTATAGCATTTCTGACGAATATCTTGCATATCACCATAGAACCTTCATCTGGTGATGGATGGAGATAGAGACAGAGACCCACACTGGAGCACTGGATGCCTCTCTTTGTAAGTGGCCTCACAGTTGCTGCCCGTGGCTAGTGTCTGTATCTATTATAGGAAACCCCTTCCAACTTTTTTCTGCTCCTCCCGTCCATGCCATATTCAACAGATCTCACTAGCGAATTTGTGACCCATCATCCAGTCTCTTAAGTTTTTTTATATACCTAATTTTGAAAATTCTTTTACATTAAATGAACTTTAAGTTTATTATAAACTTGTTTTCAGTTACTCGCAAGCTTAACCTTGTCAGTGTATACAGAAGACTATATGATGCGAGATACAAATTAGAGTCTTCCTCCAGCCTTGCTTCTGTAAATGAATTTCATTTGTACTTGGCATGACTACAGACATAGTTCTGAGCACTTTAAATAATCTGATCATTTGTAAGGTGACTTACCATTAACTTTTATATCTTCAAATAAACTTTAAACCGTAAATACAGTTCATAGAGAGATGGAAAACCTCATTTTTCTGATCCTTTTATACTGTACTTTTACAAAATATTACAGCTTTTAAAAATGCCTTACCTTTCCCAAAGAACTAAAGCTTAACAACATTAGCGAAGACATACGTAGTTAGAGATGTATCTTTAAGTAAAGTCAGTTTCTATTAGCTTGAATATGACATTATAGACTTAGGAGTTCATCACCTTTAATCAAACCTATTTTGTCAGTTAGTGAACCTTACCTTGTTCATGGTTTTGTCCTTTTCTGTTGTTTTTCACTCTTAGGACAAAAATCATCAAACAAAAATTATCCTTATCTGAAATATCTTAGAGTTCTGATGTTGCCTAATTAGTCTAGGGAAATAAAACCAAACCATCTTATAAAAATATCATTTTTAAACAAAAGTTGAATCCAAGTTATCTAAACATATGGTATACCACAGCATTAAGATTACTATACAGAGATTTTTAACTACCAACCCTTCACTGCAAGTTTTAAACTACCTTCTTCTCTGCTTGAGATTTTACAGATTTTTTTAACCACCCTCTCACAGTCTTACAAATCCTGAGATAAGAAAGTTTGTGTTTTTAACAAAAGCTTTAGAGGTATCTATGACCTTTAATGGACAGACTTTAGTAGACAAAACCAAGAAAGGGGACCCTAAGATAAGCAGTTCTGTTGGAAAGCACTGCTCAGCGCTCCCAAGTTCAAAGTGTCTTTTTTTTCTGGGATGTTTTGTTTTGTTCTCCTCCCTTTTTACAGAATCCGGTGGCCATCATGACGCAAAACAGAAGCTTTGGAGGAAACCTTTAAACAAGCATGCTAGGGTCTAGGGTAAGCCAAAAGCCCATCTCCAGGGCCGGCTGTTTAGTCGAGTAAAGGAACGTGAGACAAATTATCAATCTTATCCATACCCAAGACACATTTGTATAGTTAGTGGAAGACTGAATCCAGTGATCAGAGCGAGGGATGGGAGTGGAAAGTAAAGAAGTCAGAAGCACAAAATGAAACAAAGAAACAAAAAGCTTAGAAATAGTGGGGTTTTCGGTTATTTGCTTATACACTGGAAGTTCTCACAATATGTGAGAATTTGGAAATTGGGTGTGCCGTGTTTGGCCATGAAGGTATTATCAAATTTGTACTGAGGCTAAGTCATACTATTGCAAAACTTAAGGTGGCAAGACTTGATGGAATTCCTAAGCCTGAGAAAAGAAAGAGACTTAAGAAGACAGGATAAGGGGGATTGAAGACTTCAGTTTTCAGTGGGAAAAGCCCATGGTTAATTTGAGGAAGGAATGGAGACACCCTTAAGAGGATTGCAATCAAGAATTTCCAGGAACAGAACCAGAAGAAGGAGGGAGAGACTTAGGAAAGGGATTCAGAAATAGGAATGTCACCAGAGGGAGGATTGCAATGGCATAGGAGTAGAGATACAGGAAGGGAAATATTTGGTGTCATGGACATAGACTCTTAATCCAAGGACAACCCCAAAGGGAAATAAACTTATCAGAGAGATGCCCAGGATCTACTCTTTGTTGAGGCCCCAGCAAGCAGGAGGGACCAAGAAGAAAACTCCAAGAGGCAAAGAGAGAGATGAGTGGGTACACCAGGTGGAGGAGAGAAATGGCTGAAGAGACGAGCCCTAAAATTTTTATTATCCAATATGGTGTGTGGAAATGTTGTGCGGTATCCACCAGAGAAGACTGCTAGGACATGGGTTTAAGCCAGTAGAAAGTCTTTATGAGCTGGCTAACAACTACACTGGGTGTTCAGGAACCCAGTGTAACCCTGGGCCATTCTCAGGGTGAGCTTTAAAACACAAAAGCCATGTCCTAGACTGACATACTTCAGTTAACAAGAACAGTTAGCCAGAAGCAGAACTACAGAAGCCAAAAGCAAGGTTAGTACATTTAGAGGCTTCCCAGAACTATGGGCTTTGATAGATTAGGTCTTTGTTCTTTATTTTGCAACTGGTGTTGCTGTTGTGCTGAATTTTACAGCTTGAATGGCACTTCCATCATGGAGTCAGTTGTGCTACGATCTGGGGCTATGATACCATTCTCCATTAGTCTTAGAGAATGAGTCAAATCGTGGACTCATCCTGCTCTAAAGAGCTGGAGTTGGTTCTAAGGACCATTAATTTTACTGAGCTCATACATAATAATTAGACATATAGTTTGCGATTCAGGGGCCCTCTGTTGAACCAATCAGAATGAGAATTAAAGACACAGTGCTGACAGAGAAGCCAGGAGGACCAAGGGAACAGAGACTGGTATTAATTATTTGATTTATGCCTTTGGGGTTTTTTTTGAGATTTTCCTTAACTATGATAAGCTTTTTAAAATTACTTCTGACCAAGTGGAAATGCCTGGGTTAAAGATTTTGGCTATTAGACAAGTTTCAGCCCCTTGTAAGTCCTCAAACTTTAATTTGGGCTGAACCCAGTCACAGTGAGTTTTGTCAGTCAAAGGGTTGACAATAAAGGGGCCAGTTGTCTAAGCATAAGCAACAGTTCTGCCCGATTTTTGGCTATGAGTGATTAACTCTATTCTAAGGATGCCTTCCTGTGGCATGGAGTCTGATTTACCAGGTTTTTCCTGTTTCCCAAAGGCCAGAATATTTTCTAAGGAATTTTCAGGAAGCCTCAGTTTTACAACCCCAGTTTTTACAATGGAAACTCATTTGTTTCTGGAAATTAGGGGGCATGCATAGAATTGTAAACTCTGTATTCCTATCTCAGAAGATAATCTCCAACATCATTCATTTCTCCAACACAACCAGACACTTAAAGTGATCATCAGTAAGTAAAGGCCAAGATGGAATATGGGTTGTTGGTCGGTAGTCACACTAACTAATACCTTCCCTGTATCTGTCTTCTTCACTTTCCAGTTCAGGCCTGAGGGCAGTGGGGAGTTGGACCATTATCCTATATTCATATCCATAGTTTAGAACATAAGACTCTGAGGAGGTAGAGGGGCAGGGATTGGGAGGACCTGGGGCCCAATGAAACCTTAATTTCCATGCGTCCATAGTCCAGAGACAGTCCATTTGGCAGCAGCATCTGTGACTTCTGCTTTCTTGACCTGGGTGTGGTGGATCCATGGTGCGATGCCAGCTTCCTTCACTGCCATGGAGTTGGGGGAGTCACTGTGTAGGGTCCTTTTCAGGTTAGTTTTTGTGCCCCTTTGGCTACTCGCTTGACCTAGACAATCAGAGATGGCTGGATCTCTCAGGTATCCTGTGTGGAGGACTGGAGGGCCTGTAGTGACTTGAGAATGGAATGGTTAGAGAGTTCCACCAACTGCTGCTCTCTGAGCCTGGGAAGCAGTGGGGAAGTCTTCCAAACATAGTCTCATAGTGGGTAAATCCCTCCGTATATGGGGTGCAGCAGGCTTAGCAAAGCAAAGGAAGGAGGCCTATCGTTCCTTTGCTGGACTCTAATGAGAGTTTTGTTAGGGTTTCCTTTAATGTCCTGTTTATTTTTATTAACGTGCCCAGAACTATGAGGTCTATATATGCAGTGTTTTTAATCTATGTCTAAAGCTTTAGCCGTTAAGTGAGAGGTTTTGGCTATAAAATCTGGGCCATTGTTGCTAGGAGGAGTCCAAATCAGGGACCAGTTCCTGGATGATCTTTTAAGCTTCTATTTGGGCAGTTTCAGTCTGCATGGGGAATGCTTTCACCTACCCTGAAAACTTATCTTTAAAAACTGGCAAGTACCCCAGCAGGCCGGATCATGGTGAAGTCTGTTTTCCCAATGTTTGCTTGGATGTTTGTCTCTTATTTGGGCCTTTCCTCAGTAAGGGCTCTCTGATTGGATTCACTTGAGCACAAACCTGGTATCTGACTGAGACATCCACACTAGGCTGTCTAGTCTAAGTATAATATACCTTAGTCTGAGCACCAAAGAAAGTTTTATGGGCCCCAGATGAGTAGCCTAGGGAAGGTCGGTTACCAGAGTCCTGCCAGTTGTTTCTGGAGAATGATCTTTCTCTCTGCTGTCCTCCATTCACCTGTGGGTTTGAGCTGTCCATTTCTTCTTTACCACGGAGTCTCAGGCAGCACTGAGTTAGGGGTATGTCATCAGAATAGCAATAGGCCCCACTGATCTTAGGGCCCTTTGTTTAGCATCCAAGACAGAAGCCCTATAGTGGAGGACATCAGTTTGTAGGGGAAGCCAAACAGCATCTAGGAAGGCCGATATTTTTTAAAGTCCCCCTTTCCTGTAGTGAGAAACCCTCTTTTTCTACAGACATGCCCAGTAGTAAAAACATACTGACTAAAAGTCCGTGTATATGGTAGCAGACTTCTCTTTTCCCCATCTGAGATCCAGTGTCAGATCAATTCGTTTTGCTGTCTGGGCTGAGCTACCTTGCTTGGGTCCAAATTATTTCAGTTGAAGTAGCTACTATAGTTTCCTACATACCTGATTTCATCTTTTATCTCCTGATAGTCGTGGAGGAGCACCTGTGTCATCAGATGGGGGAGGGGTAGCCAAACTGATGGCGGTGGCAGTTGGTTTCTCAAATCAGACTCAATGAAGTGCTAGGAGTAGGGCCTAGTAGTGGGTCATGCAGTCAGTGAAACAGCCATTAAACAGCCAGTGTTCTGGGGCTCCTCGGAGGAGGGTCTCGATCATGTCATGGGGTGCTGTGACTATAGGATCCTGACCCAGAGCTAACTTGTTTATTAAACTAGTAGTAGCCACCACAGTTCTTACGTTGGGCCATCCTGTGGTGACAGGGTCCAGTCATGTGGATAGGTATATCCCACAGTGTTTCCCTGGCCCCAAAGTTTGAGTTAAAACCCCATTTATGTTTTGTTTCATGAACAAACAGATGAAAAAGCTTTAAAGATATTTGGAAGTGTTAGGGCTAGAGCCAAAGTCAGCTGTTTTAAAATCTTGAATGCTTTGGTTTAGTCTCAGGCCAGATTAGGAGCTTAGTACCCCGCTTTGTGCTAATATATAGAAGTCACGCTATTTCCATACAAACTCTGGTGTTCAGAGGCAGCAATATCCAGCTGAACCTAGGAATGCTTGACCCTCTCTCTTAGTCTTTGGAGTTGGGATCTGAAGGATGGCAGCAATCCTACTCTGAGACAGGCTCCTTTTGCCTCCCCTCAGCTGGTAGCCGAGACCCTCAGTGGCCCTTTTATAATTTATTTTTCTAGGAAACATGTGATAGAAGGGCAGGAAGCCTGCATTTAGTGTCTTTAAATCCAGGGACAACCTGGTCCAGGTATATTACCCACTGTAACTTACCTCTGGGTCTGTCCATTTAAAAGTGAAGATGGATTGACTCGCATTTGCCAATGGGAGACTGAAAAATGCATCTTTCTGGTCCAAGACAGTGTACACCTGTTTCTCTGGGAGACTCAGACCCACGAGAATCAGAGGTCCCAGGTGTCTTCAGAGGCAGGAGAGCTGTATTCCAGGGTTACTGGCAGTGCACCAGGATCCCTGACTCTTCAAGCCAGGCAATATAGATTGTCATTTCCCCTTTTGCGTCGATGGTCACTGGGTATTGTTTAATCTGGACAGGGATAGTTTAACTGGTTAGTTGAACAATTATAGGAGCCTGGTGTTTGGCCAGCCCTGGGGGTCTTGGTTTTCTGCCCATACCCCTGGGAATTATTGTTGTCAATTTAGGAAATAGCTTAACTGTATCTTTTGAATGGAGGCAGAACTTTCAGCTAGGAGGTATTCTCCTGATAGAGGGCAGGACACCAACATTTTCCTGGGTATCTGTAAGTCTGTGTCTCATCAGAGAAGGGGATGATGACTTTCAATTTATGCAAAATATCTTGTCCTAATCAGTTCTCTGTTGTTAAACACCCTTTTTAGGTACCTCTACCAACTGGGACCTAATTATTCCTTTAAAAATTTTAAATTTTTATAACTTTTTTTCTAATATCTGTGGCTGAGTCTCAAAAGAGATATTTTTGGCAGCTGCCTTTTAATTTCTTAAAAAGGACCTAGAAAAAGTTGCTTTTTTGGTCAGTGTTCAACAGAAGGGACAATCTATCCTGTCTGGGCTGCATTGCCTGGCAGTGGCTGCCCTGCTCCACCCCTAAGGGAGCTTATTTTGAAACTTTTTTCAGAGAATGGTGGGTTGTTACAAGGAGAGGCTGCTTGTTCATCCTCGCCACCTGGCTAGCTTAGCCCCAAAATAACAACACAGAATCTGTATTAATTAAATCACTGCTTGGCCCATTAGTTCTAGTTTCTTCTTGGCTAATTCTTACATCTAAATTTAACCCATTTCAATTAATCTGCATATTGCCACATGGCAGTGGCTTACTGGGTAAAATTCCCAGTGTCTGTCTCTGGTGGAGCCATGGCATCTCTCTGACTCTGCTTTCTTCCCCCCAGAGTTCAGTTCTGTCTTCCCCACCTACCTAAGTTCTGTCCTATCAGGTCAAGGCAGTTTCTTTATTTATTAACCAATGAAAGCAACACATAAAACAGAGGGCCTGCTACACCAGTGGGTTTCATGGATCATTGTTTAAAAGGAAGATATAACTCATGAATGAAAAAGACATGGAATTTTCTTCTTTCCTTCAGGCTCAGCCAAGCAGAACTTTTTCCCTTCCTCTGGTCTGTTTAGAGCAGGCCCAGAGCGAAAAGAATGCTTACCTAGGAGAACTATTTCTCCCTTCCTGTATGTATTCCACTAAGATGAAAGTGGCCTTGGATGAGAGGCCTGATCTCTCCCCACCAACCCTGTTCATGAGCAGGAGCCGAACAACAAAACTCCTGCTCCCAGAATGAGACAGGTGGAGATTTTTTTTTTAGATTTCTCTAAGAGACCTGACATAGCCGAACGGAAGCTGGGTCTGGGGGAGGGTTTCTTACCAAAGAAAACCACTGGCCAACACAGAAAAACAAAACTAACAGAAACACACGCGCACACACACACATACTAAAAACAACCACTGGTAGCTACTATACATTCATACACTTGAACAGACATGGGAAGCTCAGGATGTCTCAAATGGAGCCATGATATGGGATCAGTAGCCATGATACGGGATCAGCAGCCATGTCCAATCTCTCTCTAAACAGAGGGCACCTTAGCCAGACTTACCTCCAGAGGTGACAGACCAGGAGACTTTCTAATTTGTTTCCTTTTGGGGTGGAGGTATCAGACCCTTCTGAAGCGTTATGCAGCTATAGATCAAAGGGAGCCCTGGGACCTGGAACATCTCAGGCTGTTCACCCCCAGGAGTCCCCTGATCATTGCACTCTTCCTCACTCCAAGGGGCTCTGAGACCCCAGTGTCTTGAGATCTGGTCTCTGGGACCTCGGTGGAACCTCCTGAAATGCTGTGGGGTATTCACCAGAGAAGACTGCTCAGACATGGGTTTAAGTCAATAGAAAGTCTTTATTAGGGCGCCAACTACACTGGGTGTTCAGGATCCCAGTGTAGCCCTGATCCTTTCTCAGGGTGAGCTTTCAAGCACAAAAGCCATGTCCTGGGTTGACATACTTCAGCTAACAAGAACAATTAGCCAGAAGCGGAACTACAGAAGTCAAAAGCAAGGTTAGTACATTTTGAGTCTTTCCCAGAACTATATGGACCTTGATGGATTAAGTTTTTGCTTTCATTTTGGCAGGTGGTGCTGTCTATGTGCTGACTTTTATGACCTGACTGGTACTTCCATCATGGAGCCACTTGTGCTAAAGTCTTGGGGCCTATTAAGTCTGGGACCCTGTTACAGCAGGAGCCAGTATAACTAAATGATCTGCACCTGGAAAGGCCAAATCAGCAGTTTGGCGAGGAGGGGCCCTTTGGAAAGGGTCCTCGTGTTCTGATCTGAGTTTCAGCATCAACTGTGAGGGCGTATTGAAACCACCAAACTGAACTACTAAGTAAAAAGAAAGGTTTATTGGGGACCCAAACTGCCAAGGCTATCTCTTGAGGGGAGGCAAATGGTGGAAAATCAAGCAGGCTTTGATGATAATTAGCAGGGTTGGGGTCTTTGAGCTCATACAGGCTGTTTACATTGACCAGGAACTAGATGTTCTTGCCCAAGGTAGTTGAACCATGGGAGTGGATTAAAGGAAGTCCTGGTAAACAGAAACCCGAACTTTGGATTCCTCGGGAATGTTGTATTTAGGCTTCTGTTTCCTCAGTAACAATCTTTCCATTTCCCTGGCCAGAGTATTTCTGCTTAGAATATTGTTGTCAGCACTGCCATTTTGCGGGCTCACATTGGACCTTACAGTTCTATGTTTTACCATTTATTGAGGGAACAAACCACTGCTATTGTAACAAATAAAGCTATCACCTAATTAACACTCATTAGGAGGAGAGGTAGCTATATCAGAATGGCTCCTACAGACCTCTCACCCTTAGACATATTAGCTCCGATGGAGAGCCCAAGCAACTGCTCTTTTTCTCTTAAATTCTTCTTTAGTTCTGCTAGTTTCTGTTCAACTGCCAATCATGTTGTGTGATTTTCTAAAGAGATGTGGAACCGCTATTTATCATACCAAGACAGGGTACCAATGATAGACCAAAGAAATAATTCCATCTAAGTATAGCTTGCTGCGTGGTATGTTTATTTTGGTTACTTACAGGAGCATGGGTGACCACCAGTTGCTTACAGAAACATTGTTGACACAAAGGCATCTGTATCACCCCCAAACAAAATCTTCAACCCTGGTGTGCCCTGCAGGACATGAGACAGCTTGGCTAGCCAGAGAGCCCCCGGATTCAACAATTAATACTGCTTATGTTACCTTGTGAATCTTAAAATTTTTACCTCGGGTGCTTTTTAGTTGTTGTAGATTTCATTTGCTTCCTGAGCCTTGAAAGGTTTGTTGTCCTTCTTGACTTGCTTCCTCTTTTAAACCTCTCTCTTTGATATTGAGGTGGATGTTTCAATTTGGGGGAAAGAACTACATAATATCCTGGTTGCCCTCTCAGACTCCATGTCTGAACGAGTTTTTATCTTGTTAGTTCACAGTGTCAACGTGAATTATAGCCAGATGTTTGATCCAGGGTAGAAAGACAGATTTTATTCAGGCTAGCACAGCAGAGGAGAGATTTTAGACGAATGAATAGAGCACAGCATCACCAAGACAAAAGCCGGCCCATCTTAAAAGTACTAAGTAACTTTGTAGGTGAGATCAACCAATATGATTAGCACGTCTTTGTTTACTGACTGGGGATAATGAGTTTGGCTTTTCCCATCTGTCTTAGTTTAGGTTTCCATTGCTGTGAAGAGACGCCATGACCACAGCAACTCTTACAAGAAAAAAATTTATGTGGGGTGGCTCGCTTACAATTTCAGAGGTTCAGTCCATTATCCTCATGGCAGGGAGCATAGTGGCATGCGTGCATGCAGACATGGTGCTGGAGCCGAGAGTCTGTACATTTTGACTGAAGGGCAACAGGAAGTTGACTGACTGTCACATTGAGGGAAGCTTGAGTGAAAGAGGCCTCAAAGTCTGTACCCACAGTAACACAATTTCTCCAACAAGGCCACACCTCCTAATAGTGCCACTCCCTTTGGGGGCCATTTTCTTTCAAACCACTACACTTTTTCAAGGAGTCGGGGAGACACTGACTTTACCTTTTTCAATGATTACAGTTCAAAGGCACGACTCTCAGGTCCTTGAGAAAGATTTTGCTATATTGTAGAAGATAACATCTCAATGAGATAGAGAAAGATTTTATAACTGTAGTTTTTTAAAGTATATATTCTTGGGAAAGGGAGTTAGTGTCTGTAGTAAGATACAGAAGGAAAAAACAGTAAATTCCTTTGGCAGCATTAAGCTTTCTTAGGCAGAATTTTAGGGGACTTTGGTTTTCATTAAATTAGGAACGTAGTCTTGTACTTATATAACCAAATTATTTGTTCAAGCATCTGTGTATGTGTGCAGTGTGGTAGTGAAATAATTTGTCCTGAAAGTTTCAGTTCTTATATATCAATGTTGAGGCCTACTTGAGGAGAGGCCTCAAAGGAGCCTGACTAAAAATTTGATCATGAAGAGAATCAGTATTGGTCAGTCAACATTCACAAACAGGACTGCTCCACCCCCGTGGCATTCTTTTCTTAGAGGGATTATTTTCTTACTCATCATTTCTTTATGCTAAAAGTATTTAAATATTTTCTTCTAGTTTATTGAAATATATAATGTATTGTTGCTATCCATAGCCATTCTGTTGTACAATGGCATATCAGAACATTTTACTCCTGTTTAACTCTAACTTACTCCCCTTTAGTCAATCTTCTTTATCCTTACCTCCTCTAGTCTCTATGGTCTCTACCCTGAACCTCTATGAGAACAATTTTTCGGATTCCACATTAATGGGATTAAAAGGTACTTGTATTTCTATGCTTGGATTAGTTCCCTTAAATTAATATTCCACAGTCCTATCCATATCATACCAAATGACAGGATTTCATCTTTTCATGACTAAGTAGTATCTCACGATATATATGTACTTCTCATTTCTTTATTCATTCATTTACCTGATAGACAAAGGTTTGTTTTCCATATCTTGGCTACTGTGATTAATGTTGCATCTAAGAGGGAAGTACAGACTCCTCTTAAACATGATGAATCCATTTCCTGTGGATATATACCCAGTAGTGGAATATCTGGGTCATAGAGTAGTTCAATTTTTTATTTTCGAAAGACCCCCCATATAAATTTCCATAGAGACTAAATTATTTTACTTTCTTATTAGCCATGTGCTCTTCACCAGCACTTTAGATTTTTGTATTAATTATGATAACTATTTTGATTTGTATTTCTTTGGTGAATACTGATGTGCATTTTTATATGCTTGTTGGCCATTTATATATCTTGTTTTGAGAAATGTCTGTTTTAACCAATGGTGATGGTAAAATTGCCTGTGTTGTGCAGAAGAATGAAATAAGAACATTATCTCTCACCAACTAGAAGAATATATTACAAATTGATTAAATAACTAAATATAAGTCTGAAAAAATGAAGTTAGATATATAACTGTTTCACGATATTGGAGTGGGTAGGGACTTTCTTAGAGAAAGCTCAGAAAAGAAAAGCAAACATCTGATTTAAAGGTTTAATGTGTAAGAGGTAAAGATACAAGCTACATAATAGGAGGAAATATTTAAATTACATATATAACAAGAGTTTAATATGTAGATATACAAGTGACTCCAAACAGAGAACTTTTGGTGATTAAACACAAAATTGGGTCTCCTATGTCTGTTATTCTTTGTGGAATAAGAAACAAAGGCAGAAAATATTTATATGTTCTCTACATACAGCTATATATACATACACACACATATCCCTAAGAATAAAACTTGATGTCTTTTGGACCAGAAGGAGGGAACCACCAGTATCTTTGTGTGGGCAATGTCTTATCAATTCCCCAAGTGACAAAGAGAACTGTAGACAATAGAACACTTTCCAATGATATCCTGAATCTGTCATCCTGGAGTCTAACTAGAAACAGACAGTAACAGTATTTGAATATGAGACCAATAATGAAAGGGTAGGAAAAGAATCAATGCAACTACTGCTTCTTCTTTGTCTGAGTTGCTCAAGTTCTCAAAATGGCTTTTACTGACGATGGGGTGGGTACAGAAGGAGAGGAGATCTATTCAAAGACTAAAAATAAAGACTATGCTGTGTTAATGAATGAATACCTGTGGGTAATATATACTTAAATAATACATCTATATTGCAAGTCTGGAAATCAAATTGTTTGTGTTGTCTTCCTTGTATGTACCACAATTATAGGCATACAATTGAGGGTCAAGAAATAAACACCAGTTTTGAAATTTAGTCAGGAAGCATAATTGAGAAGCCACAGAGTCATGGGATTTGCAAAAAGTTATAAAATAAAGTTTGTTCATTTACCCAAGTGGGAAAAATTGTTCCCAAAACACTGAATGTCATACTTTAGGGCATATGCGAGTCATCTGGCAGCCACTTAGAACAAGATATTTGAGCTCCATTCCTGGCTTTCTAATTTTTAAAAATAGGCTTGTAACATCTACAAAACATTCATGCACCTAAGGTTCAGGAAACACTGTGGAAGAGAGTCTGGAAAGATTGCAAGAGCTGAAAGGTCAGGAAGTTTGCTGTGAGAAGCTACATCTATAGAGTCTCACCAACATGAGCGCCAAATGTGGGCTGAATAAGGATGCCACCAATGAGCATGGCAAACTGGATGAGGAAAAGCCCAGGAGGCCTCAACCATACACAAAGAACTCTAGGCAACTGAGGAGCTGGGAGCAGGAGAAGTGGTCTTCCCCAGGGAAGAGTAGCACACCGATTGGTTATCAAGTACCAGACCATCAGCCCTGAAAACATGCATTCAGGCAGAACTATAGGTATCGAACAAGTTTCTATTTAGAAATATATATATGTATACACAAATACTTATATGTATGCAATAACAATTAGTAAAAAAGAATGTATGTTATTATGTTATATATTATATACACATGTCCTTTTCCATGATCAAGAGTTGAAGGAAAAAATAAAGACTTAAATACTGAAGTGACTAAGGTATTACCACTGTGTTCTGACTTTATTTTGTGTCTACTTAGACACATCTAGGTCTCCCATCCCCCAGTAGCCACATCCACCTTGGCAAGGATTTTGAGACTGTCTAGGACCCTGGTTATGGTCCCTCCATGTTAACCAAAGTAATTAATGCTTGTGTGAGCTAAAACAGAAAATAAAAATAATTAGAGAAAACGTAAATCAAAAATAATTGTCATGCTGTGTCTGGAAAATACTGCTAATCTCTGCAAAAAGACAGATGTCACAAGGTTGCTCCAGTCCCCTGGAACACTAATGTAATTGTGCTCTTAAAGTTTTTGTTTTGTTTTTGTCTTTTCAAGTGCTCCGAGCATTAACCTACTCTTGGTCTGGTCATTATTAAAGGGCTCTTATACTCTTAATTGACTTAATTAGCATGGTTGTCAGTAACTATCCAGCATGGGTCATTTCAATATCTCTAAACATTCTCATTTATTGTTTCAATTTTATAGGGAAACTGTTAAAGATAAACATAAATTCTCCACAGTCAGAGGCTCAATTAAACAACTAAGGACTGCTGTATTCCCTTAAGAGGCAGGTTTGGTTTGGCAGTAGAATTTGAAAAAGAGTGGCGAGGAGTATATGACAAGGTTTGCAGGGAGGAAAGGCAAAGGAAAAATGTTGTAATTATATTATAATCTCAAATAAATTAAGGTTTAGACCATTAATAAAGTAATAAACTCCTTATAAGAAAGAAAAAAGAAAAGTCTTCTGCTAGGCTAAGGTTATGGGCTAGTTGCAGACCATCCTGAGATATTTAGGAAGACCTTGCCTTGAAAAAAGGTCCAAATCAGGAGCAGAAGGAGACGGAGCACGAGCAAGGAACTCAGGACCGTGAGGGGTGCACCCACACACTGAGACAATGGGGATGTTCTATCGGGAACTCACCAAGGCCAGCTGGCCTGGGTCTGAAAAAGCCTGAGATAAAACCGGACTCGCTGAACATAGCAGACAATGAGGACTACTGAGAAGTCAAGAACAATGGCACTGGGTTTTGATCCTATTGCACGTACTGGCTTTGGGGGAGCCTAGGCAGTTTGGATGTCCACCTTAGGAGACCTGGATAGAGGTGGGCGGTCCTTGGGCTTCCCACAGGTCAAGGAACCCTGACTGCTCTTCGGGCTGATGAGGGAGGGTGACTTGATCGGGGGAGGGGGAGGGAAATGGGAGGCGGTTGCTGGGAGGAGGCAGAAATCCTTAATAAATAAATAAATTTAATAAAAAAAAAGAAATGGAAAAAAAAACCCACTCCAGAACGGTCTTGACAAGCTATCTCATCTAGTCATGCAATTGTCCTGAAAAATCATCTCTTCTAGTCGCCCTCTTACTCAATATCATGCTATGATTCATATTCTTCCTAATTGTAAATTGGCTAAAACAGGTATTATTTTATTCTGAAATATAGTCTTTTGGTAATGTTGGAATTCGAACCCACATCTCTCCTGGAGTTACGTCATCAGAACCTTAACCTCCATTTTAAAACTCGAGGGCTAACACGTCGACGGGGTGTGGGGGGCGTGGTTTGTTTCTGGACGCGTCCATTGTGTTGAAGCTGGCAGGGGTGTACTGGTGCGTTTGGAGATTCGTAAGTCTTTTATTTCCTCTAGACTTTGGAGATTCGGGCCAGAAATAATTTGACCAAACTTTAAAAACTCACTGCTGCGATCTTTTGACCCCATCGCTTGGTTTAAAGCCCTGTGAGGGGAGCGCGGACTCCGCGTCTCCCCCACCCCCGCGTCCCGGGCGCTGAAAATGGCGGGTAGTCGGCAGTTGTTCTTCCCGCCTTTTAGCAGTTGCTGACAGTTGGTAGCG
This sequence comes from Microtus pennsylvanicus, assembly GCF_037038515.1. Taxonomy (NCBI): domain Eukaryota; kingdom Metazoa; phylum Chordata; class Mammalia; order Rodentia; family Cricetidae; genus Microtus; species Microtus pennsylvanicus. The sequence continues at coordinate 132,220,646 of NC_134601.1, read as the reverse complement.
GTTTGCCGGTGCCGCCATTGGTACCGGAAGGTCTTCGAGGCAGTGATTCTCCCTGTCCAGGTAGGCCCCCAACGTATTTTTATTTTAATTCCGGTTGAGGCTCCCGCCATTTTCAATTTGTAGATGACGTGGGTTCCCCCCCACACAGATTGGAACGTTCCCAGCGTTCCAGCGATTTATGGTTCTTTACCTTAGTACAAATACTTGTTTTATTGTCTGTTAAAATCCCCTTTGCCTCACATTTTTATGAGTATATTTTGGTATGAGGAATAAAGATGCTGGAGGAGATTTTGGCTGACAGAACTAGCGATTTCATGGATACGTTTTTTCTGTCAAACCATCAAATTTGAACACTGATAGGAGAAAAAGGTTTTAAAAGTACTTAGATGTGCTATTACTTGGTGTTAAAACCTTTATTTTCAGTTTATATAATGTCATCTTTGTTAGCCGTAAGCGACGGTAAAGCGTTTCGCGCCCCCCCCCCCCCCCCAGTACTTTGGCCAGGCTCCATGGAACGTAGGCCCGGAAGATGGCCTCCAGCTTGCCCCAGGCCTTGACTGGCACTCCAACGGCGAGGTGACCTGTCAGCCACAGACCGCCAGTGTTTGGCACCCACAAATCAGGGTCCTGACTAGAGACCTATATGGTTACTAGAGATAGCAGCTTTTAGAAAAATGTTTCCTCAAAGAGTACATTTTGAGGAGTTGCTCCTTGACAGGGAATTTGGTAATTCCTTCCTAATAGTATTCCCCATTCAGAAAACCGTAAATGTTGTATTTGACAGGGAATTTGGTAATTCCTTCCTAATAGTATTCCCCATTCAGAAAACCGTAAATGTTGTATTTGACAGGGAATTTGGTAATTCCTTCCTAATAGTATTCCCCATTCAGAAAACCGTAAATGTTGTATTTGACAGGGAATTTGGTAATTCCTTCCTAATAGTATTCCCCATTCAGAAAACCGTAAATGTTGTATTTGACAGGGAATTTGGTAATTCCTTCCTAATAGTATTCCCCATTCAGAAAACCGTAAATGTTGTATTTGACAGGGAATTTGGTAATTCCTTCCTAATAGTATTCCCCATTCAAAAAACCGTAAATGTTGTATTTGTTAAATTTTCTTAGTTTTCATTTTTTAAAAATACAGATGGTTGAGTGAAGGCATAACGTATCCAGCTTTGTAATAGAATTTAGCGCACCCTTAGTCCCCCAGCGATTCCTTATGGTAAGCTTTGAATGCACTTCTTTGGCTAAGTTGATTCTTAATGATGCCATTGTAAATAGAATTTTTTTCTTAATTTAATTTTCAGATAATTCCCTGTAAGGGTATAGACGTTTAATTGATGTGTTTGTTGTTATTGTATCCCAAAACCTTAAACTTTAGCGCTAATCATCCTTTCTGTAGGTTTCTTTTTAACTTATCTGTATATGTAATAGTTTATATATATTTAATTTTTGGAATAAGTCTCATGTCCTTGCAATAAGCTCATTTGTTAGTGGTATTTTTGTTCTTGTATTTTTTGAGACAGGGTTTCTCTGTGTAACAGTCCTGGCTGTCCTGGAACTCACTTTGCAGACCAGGCCGGCCTGAACTCACAGAGATCCGCCTGCCTCTGCCTCTGCCTCCAGAGTGCTGGGATTAAAGGTGAGTGCCACCACTGCCTGGCCAGTGGTATTTTTTAAATATATTGCTAAAATATATTTGCTAGTATCTTAGGGATTTTTCTTCAATCACATGTTGGCCTGTAATTTTTTTGTGTGTTGTCTTTGAATTGTTTCAGTATCACCAAGTTGGGGTGTTACCTCCTGAGGTTTTGTTGTTTTTTTTTTTTTTGAGATAAGCATAGAACTAACATTAAATATTCTTTAAATGCTTAGTTTACCTCTCAATTTAAAGTACCTGAGTCTGAAGATTAATTTTATGAGTAATTATAAATTAAAATTTTAATTTTTAACTGGGGCTTACAGCCCTGTGTATACATTAAATATTTGCTTCTATTGTATGAGTGATGTTGGCCTGAAGTTTTCCTATTTTGTGCTTGTCTTTGGGTGGTTTTTGTATCGCTGAATTGCCATGTTACTTCCTGAGGGTGTTTTTTCTTTTAGATAGGCATAGAACTAATGTTAACATAGGCAGCAGTAATTGGACTCAGGGAGTTATTAATAATAAAATTTAAAAACAGGATTTGGAACTTGGAGGGATAAGAGATAGAAAGACACTGGGGAGAGTTGGAAGGAGGTAGTGACAGGTTGATCTGATCAGTAAACATTGTATAAATGTATTGAAATTTTCAAAAGGAAAATTGTTTTTAAAACTTCATTCAAATTGTTTCATATTGGGTATACTATGGATATTTGTTATTTCCAAGGAATTGCTATGTTTTATTTAAGTTGACAGATTGTTTGCAAGTATTCACGGATACTTTTGATGTCAGTAGAGACTGTGGTGATATGCTCTGTTTGGTATCCCATTTTAAATAGTTTTATTAAAACATAATTAAAATGTAGAACCTTTAAATATTTAATATGCATTATTTGATGATTTTAGTTATATGTAATATCTGTGATAACATCCCTGCAGCTTAGGTATTCTTTTTATTCTTGATGTTTTTATTTATTTTGTCTTTATCTCTTTCCCCCAACCCCTTGTTTATTTTTTGAGACAGGGGGCTGTATATGTAGCCCAGGCTGGCTTTGAACTAACTATTCATTATAAGTGTATGCCACCATACCCCGGGCCACTGAGATCTACTTTGTTGAATTTGGAAGTTAGCAATATCTACCACATTATTGAGTCTAGTCACTGTTGTATAGAATACCTCTATAATTTATGCCTGTCTCTTATTTTTATTAAGTGTGAGAGTGCACACGTGTGCATTGCATGTATGCCATGTGAATACCCTGGAGTCCAAAAGAGGGATGAATCCCTTGTAACTGGAATTACAGGCGTTGTGAGTAGGGGCTGGAAACTGAGTGTGAGTTCTCTGTGAGAGCAACAGGTGCTTCTAACTTCTGCACCATCTCTCTAGCTTGCCTCTGTGTCTTTTTAAATACTAATTCCCCTTTTTTCCTTGTCTGTCTTGCTAGAGCTTGTCAAATGTTTCAGCTATTGAAGTTCAGCTTTTTGCTTTATATTTTTGCTAATTTGTTTTTGTTTTCCTTCTCATTGTCAGGCGCCCTGGAACTGGAGTTGCAAGCAGCTGTGAACTGCCATGAGCCCGTGTGCTAGGAACTGAACCCAGGTCCTTTGCGAGAATAGTAAGCGCCCTTAACCGCCAAGCTAGCTCCCTAGCCCTGCATTAGTGCTCACTCTTATCATTGTTTTTCTTGGTGTTCCAGTACTCTCACTATTACCTTTCTTGTTTTAAAAATTGTTTGTTTATTTGTTTTGCTATTCTATGAACACTCTGTTTGTAGATTATTGGTTTCCCATACTCTGAGAAACACTTGATTTCTTCCCTTACTCCTAAAGTAGATTGTCTCTGCCTATATATTTCTAAATTGGCAGACCTCTACCTTCAGTTATTGGAAAATGCTGTGCTACTCCTTCTGGCCTCGTGGTACCTGATGAGAAATCCATGGTCATTCACAAATTTTTACTCCAACTTGGAGGGTGCTATTTCTCCTTTGCAGCTCTCAAGGGGATTCTTTGCTGTTAATTTTCGAATTTTTCTCTAAAGTTATAAAAATATTCTTTCATTTTTATCTATACTCCCCTGGCTTCATTTTCACATTTAAGTCGTGGATCCATCCAGAATACATTTTAATGTGAGATAGATAATAGCTTTTTCTACTGGGGTTTAATATAGGGTGTAGGGAGGGAAAGAAAGGATAGTTCATATTGTGTGCCTGGGAGTGGTCTATTGGAAGACAAGGAAGTTAAGGGATATCGCCTCTTCCTACATGTTCTTTTTGCTTACTCCCCTAAGGGAAGGTTAAATGAACTTGAGGCATGAGGCTAAGAGAAAAATTAATTTTTAAGTTTCAGAAAGAGTCAATCTTGGTGGTTCATTCCATTTTCGTTGGAAAATGAGGTATAACTATCTTGAATTTGAAGCCAGCTCAGGCTTTATAGTGAAGTTTTATATCAAAACCAAAATGATATTTTTAAAAACACCTTTTACTAAGTTACTGTTTGTTTTGTTTTGTCTTATGATGAGCTAGAAGGCAATAGGTAAACCTGAATTACTTCTTTTGTGATTTTTATGTTGCTTTTGATTGGTGAGCCTTTTCTTCCGGTGACTGAAGAACAGTGACTCATATGAATTTTTAATCCTTGTGAGACACGGTTATGCACAGTGATGACGCTTGCGATCTGTCATATGGATGGGAGATTATGAAAAGGAGAGGACCTGGGATCATATTGATATCTCTAATGTGGACATTGAGAGAGACTGTCAGGAATACCAATGAGGGTAGGGATGGGGTTCTGTGGTAGTGTACTTCCTGTATGCAGGTGAAGTCAAGATTTGACCCTAGCATCCCTGTTTTCTCTTTGTCTCCTCAGAGGATTAGGCAGATGATAAATTCCATAAACTTTCTGTCAATTTTTCCTCCATACTTTCCAGTTTGGGGAACTAAGTCCCTGCTCTTTAAGTAATTTGTTAAACAACTACATTAATATATAAATGAAATAAATGAGAACATCTGTATTATAGAGTTGCCATGCCTCAGTGTAGCTTTGTGATACTGGGCACTTAGCAAGCTGCATTTTGTCATCTGTAAAATGGGAATAATAAAAGGACCTATCTTTTTGTCCAGTATTTAAAGCAATTAAAATTTTTCTAGCTGGTATAGCACTAGGACTGAATTAATTTTAATTTCTATTAGCTTTCTGCACTTCAGGTGCTCGTTCATAAAATAGGGGATGCACTTTATGTCCTGTTTCTCCTACAGAGTCATTTGTAAAGCCTTAGGACTTTAATACTGCACTCTGTAAGGCTTGTTAAGTGTTTGAATTGCCATGACACTACACTATTCAGTAGTTCTTTCTCCATCATCCAGGAGGACTGAAATATGTCTTTGCAGAGACACATTACTACTCCCCAAGCTTGATCTAACACAAAACCACAACCCAATGACAGGTCCATTAGCCCAGGCCCAGGAGTTCTTGTTTCCAGGGAATCATAGTAGCTGAGTATGCTGATTGGCACCCTGTTAACCAATCAGCATTTTCTTTCCTCCTGACGCAAACTCTAGGTAGGCCCTATAAAGGGAAAGCTCAGGACTGGTTGAGACAGGCTGGGTAGGTAAGGACACTTATCTTTATTCTTTCTAGTCTTCTTTTGTTTTATTTTTTATCTTGTTTTTTTTTGAGACAGGGTTTCTCTGTAGCTTTGAAGCCTGTCCTGGAACTTGCTCTGTAGACAAGGTTGGTCTCAAACTCAGAGATATGCCTGCCTCTGCCTCCTCTGCCTCCTGAGTGCTGGGATCAAAGGTTTGCACCACTACTGCCTGGCTCTTTATTATTTTTTCGTGGTCCTTCTTGCTCTGTCTTAATCTTTGTGTGAGATAGATACCTTTGGTTTCCACTGTCAACTCAAGTATCTCGCACTGTTACCTGCTACTCTACTTGTTACACCCTGTCTTCTCTTGTTGGAATGTACAGTATCCCTGCAAGGAAATATTGGTCTCCTGTCAGTTAAAACTCTTTGGAGTGAACCCTGCACAAAGTTGGGTAAGGAATGTTTAATGGGGAAGTAGGTAGAAAAGCTAATGGTAGTGGGTTCCAATTCGGATGATCCATTACACATGGCCGCAGCCAGAGTATTTTCACATGGGGCCTTTCCCAAGTGAGGTTGATTTCATGCACAAGTGCCGTGAGATCTACTGGATTCCTAAGACAGAATGATTCTTGAAAATGTGTTTGGAATTACAGATTACAGGGCAGAACTTGCCTGGTACTGCCTCTTCCTCAGCCTTCTTCAACACTGGTTTTCCTATGGATATCTTCTGCTGAGATTCACTTAGGAGTCTTTGAAAGTGAGAGGCCCAGGAACTGCAGAGTAGTAGCTCTTAAACTTTAAAATGCATGCACAACACCTGGAGATGCTTAGTTGCATACTGGGATTTTGTAACTCTCCCAGGTTTTATTAATGCTGCATGCCATCGATGACACTTTGAATAAGGAGATAGCCGTGGTCATGTTACCTTATTTTATGAGTTGGAAAATCAAAGTTCAGATTGCCCAGTGTCATCCGAACAGATACTGACAGGGTCAAAGCTACATTCAGCATTTTTCTACCCCAGTGCTGCTTTCACTGGTACTATGCTGTGCCCTTTTCAGTGTTTTGCTGCATCCAGCCACCTTTTATGTGAAATGATGCTGATACTCATTCCTGTAATCTGTTTAGATCAGATTAATTCTGCTCCCCTGTGTAGGTTAGAATGTACTGTATAGAACCCAACAATTAGCAGCATAAATTGGGGAGATGGAAAATCTGGAAAGGGGAAAGTATTCGATTTTATTTTCCTCTAAAGAAGGTTTGAGGTTTTGTAGGTGGTAGAAATCAAGAGTACCCTTTCATGGTTTTTTATTTTATTTTCTGTACACACACACACACACACACACACACACACACACACACACACACACACGAGTAAGAACAGAGATCAACGTGCAAGTGCCTTCCTTAAGTGATCTCCGCTTTATTTTTTGCAACAAGCTACTGAACGTGGAACTCACAGACTGTTTAGACTGAATGGCCAAGGAGTGCCTAGGCTCTATCTGTCTCCACCCTTCTCTTCCAGTTATGGGGTTATGGGCACGTGCCATTATGCCAGGCTTTTTCATGAGTAATGTGGATCCAAACTCAGGTCTTGATACTTGTAGAGCAAGCCCTTTACCCACTGAAGTATCTCCCTAGCCCCAAAGCATCCATTTATAAAAGAATGTTTTAGAGAGTGTTGGTCCCTCCTTCTCTGTCTCTTGTGGCTGGGGAATTAGTTTACTTAAGTGCATGTATGTAGCCCTCAAAGCAGATGCTTTGTATTCAGATAATGAATAGTTTTATTTTCCCCGGGGTTTAGTGTGTACTCATCAACTGAGAATTTTTTAGTCTCTTGACTCCCTGTGTCTTCTTTCCTTTTGAAGGGTAAAGGTTTCATATCATAGGTCTCTTCTACGTGATAAATAATGTATTTGAAACAAGAATGATGATAGTGGTATAAGTGATTTCATACAGCATACTGAATAATAGGTGCATCCAATATAACTTTATTGCTGCTTGGCTGAGTATTTTGGGGGGGGTGAGATAAAAAATTGATTTAGATTTGAGAAGAGAGTAGGATTTAACATTTATCGAGCACCTACGATTCATGCTTTATACGTATGGATTTCTATTTGAGCTGCATGACTCCCCTTTATGTAAGTAGCATTATAGATGTTTTGCAAACGAGGTCCCTGAGACCCACGGATGGTAAATTAGCTGATTTAGAAGCCTGATTACTCAAACTCTAAAACCTGTGTCTGTTCTCCCTCTTTAATACTGCAACCTTTCAATTTTAGAAATGTTTTTTAAACATGATCAGAAAGACTATATAGTACTTTTAGAAAGTGCTTGGTAATCTGTGTTACTTAATATTTTCCTTGGGGGTAGTAATTCACTTAACTCATTTGGTACTGTAAAATGGAAATTGAATGTGAGTGGGTTTGCTAGGGCAGCTCTGTCAGTCGAAAAGATCTCTTGTGTAGCAAAGTAACAATTAATTTTAATAATAATGAAGCCACTTGTAAGGTTCATATGTGTATCTATTTTTTAAAATTGATACAGGGTTTCTCTGTGTAGCCCTGGCTGTTCTGGAACTCACTTTGTAGACCAGGCTGGCCTTGAACTCAGAGATTTGCCTGCCTCTGCCTCCCTAGTACTGAGATTAAAGATGTGTGCCACCATTGCCCAGCTTATGTGTATCATAACTACTGAGGATTCACAAACTAAAAGAACCTTCTAGACTATAAACTAAAATCCCATACTGATATTGGCAAAGCTAGAACTCTCCTAAGGGACTGTTAAATTCTTATCACATATTATTTCCAATAATCCATTTCCTTTTGCTCTTATCTTTTCTATTTATTTTCTCACCTAGGTTCTAGACAAGATACCTAGATACAGAGTTAGATTATTGTCTCTTCTAATTAAATGCCAGCTTTGGCTACAGTCCTGCCTGTCATGCATACATGGCTATATGTAGTCATTCTCCTGTATTTTTGAGTAGTGTCATAATTTCTGTGGCCAGGACTTTAAAAATATCATCAAGTCCACCAGGTAGTAACTATGCTGTATGAGCTGTCATGTATTTGATTGTTTCAGTGTGCAACTCTTATGTAAATTTGTGTATAGTATTTCTGAATCTAAATTAGGGACTAAGCCACAGCTGTGGCACTTATAGAGGGTGGCATGTCTCAGTTAAAAGATCCTGTAGCTAGAAATAAGTATAACTGCATCTTTTATAAGCAAGGCAGCTGAAGCCCAGGTTAAGTCATTTCCTCAGGGTTAATTGCGGTAGAACCAAGCTTTCTACCCAGATCTACTCAATCGTAAGGTATACGTTTTCCTGGAGATGGCTATAGAAAAAAAACAAAGTTTTCTTACGAGTATCTACAAAATTTTGTGGTACTCTGGTGAGTGATATAAAGAATTTTTTCTTCTGATTGCAGCTCTGCCGTGGATGAAACACTGCTGAATCTGCACTAAGATGCCACGACCACCACTACCCAAAAGCTCCAGACTGGAGACTAAGAAAGCCCAGGCTAGCATGATCATGCCCAGCAAGGAAGACCAACCTGAAGAGGTTAAAGCAAATTATCTCTTCCAATTGTGTCTTATGTAGTCTCTTTAGGCATTGCTTTGGTGCTTATCCTGACCTCTGAATATTTATGGTGCTTGTATTATTCTGAGAAAGTGGGTATTTCTATCAATCTTTGTAGCTGAAGAATACCAGAAGTTGGAACATGGGGCTAGGAATTAAAATTTGGTTCAGGGTTGAGCCCTTGTCTAACGTGTGCAAGGCCTTAGGTTCTGTCCCAGCCATCAACCCTAAGTAACTTGAACAAAAGGTATAGATTCTACTCATACTTCAATATGTATGGATGAAGTCAAGGCCATTTTCTACATCTTTCAAAGCCAAACAATAGTGAGTTCTCATTAATGATCATGTCTATACTTTTATATTCTTTTAGAAAGCTCCAGGAGGCTGTAGTACATTCTTGGTAGTACATTTTGTCAGTAAGAATATCATCATACTTTTTAAATATTCAGATTGAGTATCCCTAATTTGAAAATCCAATATTAAAAATTTTCAAAGTCTTTAAATTCTTTGAGTGCTGACCTAATTCTGCAAGCAGAAAGTCCCATATTTAGTCTCAATCAATGGAGTTTACAGTCAGACTGCAGGCATACTAATGGCAGCGAGATTGTGCAGTGATGGAAGGAGTTACAAGCACAAGGACCAGTTTGAAGACCTAGCATTCATATAAATGCTGAGTGGGTATGACAGCTTGCCAGTAATTCTAGTGCTCAGAAGGCAAAAACAGGATCCATGGAGCAGGCTGGCTAGTCACACCGGCTGTATAGGCAAACTCTAGATTCAGCTGAGTAACACTGCCTCAGTGAATAATGTGAGAGCAAAGAAAGAGATCTCTGATATCAGCCTTAGACTTCCACATGCAAGGCACACATTTGCACATGTACACACTTGCACACATATGTATACATACGCATATGCAAACCTGCATATATATGCATGCATGCAAACAACATACATACAAAAATTCAGATCCACTAAAAATATTGTATAAATTGCCTTCAAGGTATTTTTTTTTTTGGTTTTTCGAGACAGGGTTTCTTTGTGTAGCTCTGAGCCTGTTCTGGTACTCACTCTGTAGCCCAGGCTGGCCTCGAACTCAATATCTGTAAGCCACCCATATTTGTGGTTGAGAGCTTTTGCTGCTCTTCGAGAGGATTGAAGTTCAGTCCAGAACCCATATCTGGTGGCTTCCAACAGCTTGAAGCTCCAGCTCCAGCTCCAGGGTATCTGAAGCCCTCTTCTGGCTTCTGTGGGTACCCACATTTACGTGCACATACCCACATGCAGCAGCACACACATGCACATAATTAAAATAAATTTTGATGCTGAAAAGATTGCTTGGATTTTTAGAGGGTGTGTTGCTTTTCCAGATGATCCATGTTCAATTTACAGCACCCGAGTGGGTCCGGGTGGGACAGGGTGGGACAGGGTGGGACGTATATCTGTGTGAATGGAGATGACCGTGACTTTGTCACTTGTGTGGGTGAGACCACAGGGGGTTGTCCTCCCAGGGCACACATCTGAGCCTCAGCCTCCTTGTGCATGTTTCATGGTCACATCTCCTCCTGCCTCTTGCTCATCCTCGCCTGAGCAACTTGCTTCGTGGAATCCCATGCCTCTGGTCTCCATGGGCACATGTAGTCATGTGCCCATACCAAAGCATATGCAATACATATACATAATTAAAGTAGTAATAAATGTTTCAAAAAAGAATTAAAAAGATATATCCCTGGGTCCCATCCTGAAGATATTTAATTACGTATATGTCAATATTTCAAATGTGAAAAAACTGAAAACCAAGAAACAGCTAGTCCCAAACATGTTAGATATAGAATACTCAACCAGTATTAAATTTTCCTGATTTAACATTGACATTCTGACCCTATTGTGTGCTATATTCATCACCATATATTTTAACAAGAGTTATATTAACAGTCATAAATTTTCATTGAGAGAGTTTCTTGAAGCAGACAACATTAGGCCTTATGCTTTCTTTGACTGTGCCTGCGCTTTTCTGTGTTCAAACTCTAGCACTGCAGACTCTGGTGTTCTATATGTGCAGTGTTGGGAGCAGTGAACCCCCAGATCCTGAAACAACTTGTTTTCCCCTGATCTGAGTGCCTACAGCTGCTCTGAGCACGAGGCCCTCAGAAGTTCCTGATGGCAGGAGAGTGATTGCTGGTGGGTTTGGCTGGGGCGTGGCTATCAGTTAAGGATCCCTATATAAGCTGCCCTGGAACACAATAAAGGGGGCATTCTTGGGGCATTCCTGTTTCAAGGATGATCCGTGTCTCTGTCTGTGTGTGTTTGTGTGTTTCAATCTCCAGCCCCTTGCCCAGCTCGGGAACTGTATGACGGTGCATAGATGGGCATCGTTTCTATTAATTTTTACTTTGAGTAAAATGATTTTCATGGAGGGAATCATGGATTTTTCTCATGTTAACTTATCAGGAAAGATTTAATACCTTGATTGAGCTTTCATTTGTATCAAATGTTCTGATTGTAGTTATGACATTGTATGTTTTCTTTTATGGCTATTATTTTTTCCAACCCCAACTTTCTTTGGCCACAGTTTGTAAGGATGAGTTTTATTGAGTTCAGTTTCCATTGTTAATTTTATATGGAGGAGATTATTTCTAACAGTAATACTAAGTAAGAACTAGAAGATAAACTGACAATTTAAAAAAAAAAGCTTGAAAGAAAAGTACTGTTTTATTATTTGCTAATTATTTGTACTAGGATTATTTATCACAAATAAGATAAAGATGAATGGTTTACTTTTTAACTGAAGTAATTCTTAGTTCCCCTAGACTTGCAGTCTTTTTCTGGAATAGTGTGTTGTGTCATGAATACAATTCTCCAAGATTTTGAGCACTTATAGCATCATATACTGTTAATGATGTAGCTAGCACAAAGCAAGTGGTCCTATCCCAGTGTTCTGTTTAATAATTGTAAGAAATTTCTTTTATGGGTAAGACGGAGTTTGTTCTTAGAATTTTAAGAGAGAAATCTGACATTTGATAGATATTCACCAAATAGGAACTGTTAAAGGAGAGAAAAAATTGCTACAAGAGTAATTTCTCTCAACTTCTAACTCCATATTTAAGGGGACACCCACACAACAGGGGCTTCCTCCTGGACCCTGGATTAGGCACAAACCACACCCAAACAAACACCTGTTTTCACAGAGCGATCCCTTATTAAGCAGGGAAGAGAAGTTAAAAAGTGGCTGCTTTCTGACTCAGGCAGAAAAGAGCAGCAAATGGCCTTGCAGGTGGAATTTTAAGAGAAGAAGAAGGGGAGGTCTGTGTTACAAGGGCCAGGACACTGTGGTAAAGGAGATAGGAATGAGGGAGAAGGGGAAGGGCACAAGGGAAAGGGAGAAGGAGTATTTGTCTCAGAGGACAAAGGACTGCCTCTGGACAGAGGGGAGACAGACATGGCACATAGGCAAAAGGTGGTTTATAAAGGTAAAGGGGGAAAGCCCATGTTAGGATGAGGTATTTAATTGAGCGTGTTAATTAGGTGAGCCAAAGGGGGCTTTTGATTGCTGTACTTTGGTAGGCCTCAGGAGGAGGAAGTGGCCAAATAAGGGAATAGACCTCGGTGGCTAGCTTTAGGAAAATAATCGAATAGATATAGCAAGGTAGAGGGAATGGGGAGTAGGGCAAGGCCTGCAGAGTCACACGTTCAAGTGGGCTGGCGCCCCTTCACTGTAGTCTTAATCGCTTTGGAGTGGGGTAAGGCATGTACAGATGTATGTATCTAGAAAGAAAACCCTTGTTGCTTAAAGTATGCAGCTCCCTCCTCTCCGTAGTCACATCCCTTCTCCCCCCATAAGTCTCACAGATCAGATAAGAGAGGTAATCTGGATTAACAAACTGTTTTCCTATAATAAAAGTTCTCTTGGTATGTTTACAAGCTTTCAGGATTACATAGTTGTGTCTCTGTGTGTGTGTTTTCCGAGACAGGGTTTCTCTGTGGTTTTGGAGCCTGTCCTGGAACTAGCTCTTGTAGACCAGGCTGACCTCAAACTCACAGATAGCCGCCTGCCTCTGCCTCCCGAGTGCTGGGATTAAAGGCGTGCGCCACCACCACCTGACTAGAACTACATGGTTATAAAGTGATATTTCTTTCTATTTACAATTTATACAGACTGAAAAATGTATTTTATTATAGAAAATTTACTTATGATATACAGGACTCTGGGTTTCATCTTTAGCACAGTTACAGCAAAATAACTTTCAAAAGTATGTTCTCTTTTGTAATCCATAAAGTCTCTGTAATTTGGGTTATCATTCTAATTTCATTGATAAGAAAATTGAGTCTCACAGATTGAATGACTCTTCCAAGGTCAATATGTAGTAGAGAGCTGATTGTACACTATTGTCCTTATTGAATAAATATTAAACAAGTGCATTTAGTATAAGAGGCACTTACTTGGTTTATTTAACTAACTTACTTGGAGGTAGCCCTTTTGAAAGAATCACTTAGTAGTGTTGATAGTTAAACTTGAATTGTATAACCATAACTTCGGGAAGAGAAAGAGAATAAATTAGCTTCACCAAGCTGTTTTACCCATTTTGAAATTTTTGCTGAGGCTCATCTAGTCTCTTCGTCGTTTGTCCCTGTCATCAAAGACTATATTCTTCAGTGACTGTAAACATCTTCAGGTACCCAAAATAAACTTTCATTGTACATCATAAGATTTAGTATACATATTTTGGAGTTTATTCAAGCCCTGAATATGACCTAAAGTTCCAAAGGGATTATATACACTTGGCCATGCTCTTTTGCCTCTTATTTTTACAGAGTGGGGAGGATGACCATACAACATTTTCACCTTCATCTCCAGACACAGAAAAAAAGAGATCAGCTTTTGAAGACCTTACTAATGTGAGTATGCTATTCCCATTCTTTTCTGTAGTTTTACATATTTTTACATAAAATTACATGTTTACATAAAATACATATTTTTTATCTTTATCTTGAGCAATCTTTCTTGTTTACCAGCAGACCTTGACACTCTCAGAATGTTGACAGCAGAATTTATTTGGACATACAGTGACACAATTTCACAAACTTTTTACTGGAACATACCATTTAGGTCAATTTATATGTTCCCTGGAGACATTAAGCAGTGACTAGTATATGAATTGTAAATAACTATCAAAACTATGGGAGATTATGTTTACCTAAGATCTAGAGATGGCTCCCTCAACTTTGGAAATGTTATAATAGAATAATTGTAGTTCAGAGTAGCTTTACAAATTCAAGCACTATGAGAGTTTTGGGTAAGACCATTTTTTCTTTTCTGTAAGGTTGACCTCACCCATCACTTCTGTATCCCAGGATTTAAATTCTATAATTAGCCTAGTCATAGTGACAATCAAAATTACCTCATGTCTATCAAACTTCAAAGGGTCAGACCTGTAGCTGCAGACTGGTGGAGCCAGCCATCAATACCCATCACAGAGGTATGAGGGGGATAACTTACTGGAGGAAATGGGAAGTATGGACCAAACGGCCTCCATAGCAATTAAAATGAGTCTTGTCCATTGTTGCATGAGTTCTAATTGGTCTTAATAATAAAAACCTGGAGCCAGATATCAAGGTAAATGCTGGAAAATTAGAGAGAGGAAGGAGTATGCCACAGCTAACTCTTACCTTGCTAACTCCCCAGCCGAAAAAGGGCCAAACTACTGTCTCCTCCCACTTTATATTCCTCTCTCTGCCCAGCCATATCACTTTCTGTCTGTCTGTACAGACCTCCAGACCTCTATGATTAACTAGTGGCTAGCTCTGTCTTTTGATCTTCAGGCAAGCTTTATATTTGTTAGAATATAAACAAGATATACCCACAGCCCACTATCTAACCAGTTACCCTAGGCTCCTCCATGGTAATTTTGATGATTTTGTTGGGGGTTAAGGTCCCAGGGCATTACCAGTTTTCAGCCACCAGGCCCAGAAAACCTGAGAGATCTTCCAGCGGAGGAGGAGCTTGGAGGACTAACCTACTTTGATGAGACAAAGAGAGACAGTGTCCTGCATGTCCACAGATTGGGGAGGGTTCTGGCGGAGGGTGAAGTGAGGTGCCATTCTTCATCCAGTGACTGGTGTTGCCACATTTGAACCAGGTTTTGGGTGAAGTCTGCTGGTGCCCAGTTTTTTTAGAAGTGGCCTCAGGGCTGCTTCCACAAGCAGTTATTTCCATCTATCATTGGAAGCTTTTGGGGTCTTTCTTGCTCCCCCCTTTCATTAAACACCTTAAATGCCATATTTAGCAGATCTCTGGGAGGTTTGAGGACCATTTAAAAAATTTTAAATTTATTTTAAACTTGATTTCAGTTACTTGTTTCAGGCTTAACTTTGACAATATATATACAGAAGATTATATAATGGGAGATAAAAATTGGTTTCTCCCTCCATGCTTGTGATTGTAAACAAATTACATTTGTGTTTAGCATGACTACAAACATGGTTTTGAGCACATTAAAGAATTTGATCATTGGGCTGGAGAGATGGCTCAATGGTTAAGAGCACTGTCTGCTCTTCCAGAGGTCCTGAGTTCAATTCTCAGCAACCATATGGTGGCTCACAACCATCTGTAATGAGATCTGGCATATATGCAGGCAGAATACTATATACATAATAAAAATTAAAAAAAGAATTTGATCATTTATAAGGTGATTGATCATTAATTTGTATGTTTTAATTATCTTTGACAGTTTACAATATGTATATTTTATAAGATTAGGATTTCATAATCTTTTCTTTATCAAGTTTTAGCTTTAAAATTTATAACATTTTAAAATGAAGATCCTTTAGTATGAAAATAAACTTTAAACAATAAATACATTTCAAAGAGAGACTAAGAACCTTGTTTTTCTGATCATTTTATAATGTATATTTACAAAATATTGCAGTTTTTTATGACATGGTTTTTCTAAATAGCTAAAGCCTAACAAAGTTAGCAAAGAGATAAGTGATTAGACGTATGTTTTAAATCAGTTTCTGTTAAACTGAATAGACCATTATACTCTTAGAAAATTATAAACCTTAATCATCAAACATATGTTGTTCCTAAATCATATTTTCTGTAACTCTAGTTCATGGTTTTGTCCTCATGTGTTGTTTTCCACTCTTAGGACAAAAATCATCATACAAAGTTCATCCTTAGCTGGGTGATGGTGGTGCACGCCTTTAATACTGGAACTTTGGAGGCAGAGGGATCTCTGAGTTCAAGGCTAGCCTGGTCTACAGAACAAGTTCCAGTACAGCCAGGGTTACATAGAGAAACCCTGTCTCAAAAAAAATCCTAAAAGATTCATCCTTATGCAAAATATCTTAGAACCTGGTGTTGCCTCCTTAACCTAAGGAAAATAAAATAAAAACAAACCATCTTGGAGGCCTGGTATTGCCTCCTTAGTCTAATTTAAAAATCAATTTTCCTAAATAAAAGTTGATTCTAAGTAACATCTGTGGTATGGTATAGCAAATTAAGAATACCTATACATAGATTTTTAATTGCCAACCCTTTTTGTTACAAGATTTAACATACCTTTTGCTCTGCTGGGATTTTACAGAATTTTAAAACCATACTCCCAATGATCTTAACAGATCCCAGGACAAAGAAAGCTTACATTTCTGCAGAAGCTTCAAAGATATCCATGACTTTGCAGAACATTTTAAACAAAACCAAGAAAAGGGGAGTGGTATTCAGAGAGCTAAACATGTGATTACATTTAACCATATTAATTTTATAAATAAAGTTCTCTTGAGTAAAACATTTAAATACCATGGGATAAACAACAGTAACATCTGCTGAATATAGTTTTTTTTTTTTTAGATATTCTCAAGCACATAGTATCTCTTTCCTGGTCTGTCCTGTTGTGGTTCTTTTCCCTGTCACAGGGTCAGAGGGCAGCCTGACCCAGGACAGGCAGGCCTTGGAGACAAACATGCTTGTCTAAAGTGTGCGGGCCAAATCCCATTCCCACAGCCAGCTTTTTAGTAGAGTAAAACAGCATGTGAAACTATTTCAATATTACCCATACCCCAAAGGCATTTGAATCTCTGTAACACTGAACCCAGTGATCAGAAGGAGAGAGGAGAGGGGGAAGCAAAGAAGATTTAGAGATAAATTATTTCAGACCATCTGCTTGTTCCATGGTAGAAATTGTCACAGTCTGTGAGAATTTAGAAATCCAGTGTGCCATTTTCTTGCCATTGAGACTGGTATCCTGTTAAATAATGGCTCTAGGAATTTGGCTGAAACAAGGTAGGTACACAAATTAGAAAAGCGGTCTGTCTTAGTTTAACTTCCCTTGGTCCTTTTCATTCAGAATCCCTAATGGGAATGTGTGGAATGGGACAATGTAGTTGTTTTTTTCTCTTTGCTCTTTGGGGGCTCACTGCTCAACTCCCAAATAAATACATGGAGACTTATATTTAGTATTATTCCAAGCTACTTCCAGCTGGTTGGGGGCACTGATAATCTTAAAGGGACCTAAAGAAAATTCAGAATTAATCAAGTTCTGACTGGAGTATCCAGTGAGTCTTGATCACCTCAGGCAGCAGTCTTGAATCTGTTCTGGATGTAGAACTCTGATGTCAGGCCATCTGTTCCTACCAGAGATTTCTCAGGTGGTCTTCCTTTATCAAACCTGATTTTCTTAACTCAGAATGAACCCACAGCCTCTCATTTCCTGTGGAAACAAAAGCAAAATCTCTTCTCCAAAGTAACATACTTTTTGACTTCAATTTTGAAGTCAAGGTATTTTCAAAATACCTATCTTAGATTAATTCAGCAGCATTTATAAGCAAATATCTTTTAGCAGTTGTTGCTCCTTCCTCAGCAGTCAAACAATTCAAAGAGAGCATAATAGCATACAGTATCAAAATTCTCTGTGTATTTTTCATCTTTATGTGGATTTACTTTAACCTCTGTTTCTTTTATTTTTACTTTTAACTTTTGGCTTTTTGAGACAGGTTCTCTGTGTATCTTTGTCCTGGAATTCACTCTATAGATCAGGCTGTCCTTGAACTAGCAGAGGTCCCTCTGTCTCTGCCACCCCAGTGCTGGGATTAAAGGTGTCTGCCACCACACCTTGAACTCACAGAGATCTGTCTGCCTCTGCCTCCCAAGCTTTGGAATTAAAGGCGTGTGTACTACCACATCTTGAACTCACAGAGATCTGTCTGCCTCTGCCTCTCAGGCATTGGGATTAAAGGTGTGTACCACCACACCCAACTACTCTTGTTTTTTTTAAAGACTTTAACCTTTAGCCTGTATATATTTTTAACACACTGTAAACCATTTAGAGGTTTTTTTCATCTCTGAATCTATCTTTACTGTATATCTCTCTCTTTTTCTGACCACATGAGTCTTTAATTTGCTAAGCAATATGGGTAGGATTAAAGCCATGGCTTTGCCGGCTGGATCCAGCCCATTCCTTAGCTTTCTGCTATTCCAGCCTTGTGGCTGAGGTACAGGCCAGAGCCGTGTTTATTGCCACAACTCTACAGTGTTTCAAGGTCCCTGCCAGCAAACAAGCTGCAGCATTCTGCTCACAGACCACACTCAGTTGGAATGCTTGCCTGAAAGAGTCAGAGTTTGCCCTGGCAGGACGGCCCAGAAAGCTGGCATTTTAAAACGGCGCAGCTTTTTTCCTGCTATGGCTGAAACCCGAAAAGCATGTGGTCAGCTTTTCATCAACACTATTTAAGTGTTTCTTGGCAGGACCTCTAAAAAGAGCTGCAAGGTTTTGCAGCTAAAGCTGAGTCAGGAAGCCTCTCTTAGATGAGAGCGCTTGCTTGCCTCTAGCAAGCAGAGCAGACCCAAGAAATTTCTGCTACCAAGAAAACATGCTTTAGTCTATTCTTTCCCAAGCTTTCTCAGGCTTTCTGTGGAAGCAGTTATCCATGTGGGTGCCATTCTGAAGATGGATGCCCCAACGGTACAAAAGAACTTTAGGTGACTGTACAGGTAGCGAGATGTCTCTGTCATTTCTGGAGTTTTGGAAGTTGCTTACTTCTTGTTTACTTAGGTAATATTATATCCTTCTGGAGTCTTTGATGGAGTTAAAGAATGGTTAGTGATAGTTTTCCTTTGTTATGATTAAAGATAAAATAGAAATATTGTAACTGTAATTCTTGCTTTTTAACTGTTTTGCTATATGTAATTTTACTATGTTAAAGGCTTTTTTTTTGTTTAAACAGAAAAAGGGGAAATGGAGTAGAAGGGTTTTCTGTCTATGTGTTACTTTCATCGGTTAAATAAAGAAACTGCCTAGGCATTTTGATAGGACAGCAGCTTAGATAGGTGGAGTAGACAGAACAGAATGCTGGGAGAAAGAAAGCAGAGTCAGGGAGATGCCATGACTCTTCTCTCTGAGACAGATGTAGGTTAGACTCATCCCAGTAAGCCACAGTCATGTGGTGATATACAGATTATTACAAATGGGTTAATTAAGATGTGAGAGTTAGCCAAGAAGAGGCTGGATATAATGGGCCAGGCAGTGTTTAAATGAATATAGTTTCCTTGTAATTATTTTGGGAAAAGCTAGCAGGAAGCAGGGCAGCTGGAAGCAGACTGCTGCTCTTTTTACAACAGTGTATAGGTGTTTCATTTTCATGGTTATGTGGTGCCTGCAGAGGCCAGAAGAGGTCACATACCCTGGAACTGAAGTTCAAACAGTATGAGCTGCCATGTGGGTGCTGAGGATCTAACCCAGGTGCTCTGGAGAGCAACATATGTTTTTACTCACTAATCCATCTCTCCAGCCCCAACATTAGAAATTCATTATGTACAGTTCTAGAAGCTAGGAAATCCAAAATGAAGATGCCAGTAGATTTGGCATTGGGTTGGGGACCATTCCTCATAGATGCTATTTTCTATCTGTGTCCTCGTATAGCAGAAAGGCAAGAAAATTCCCTATGGTATCACAAATAAGGGCACTAATCCCAGATCATCAAGACATTTACTCAACATTGTAATGCAGCACTTTCAAAGCAGCACTTTCATATTTATGTCACAAAACAAAGCTAATAAACAGTGTTTCATATTTATTCACTATATCCACTCCTTGGATATCCATCCTGACTGAGGATATACAGTCAAGTAATGTACTTATAAATTACTTAGATTAGTTGATTCTTGTATTTTTGTTTTTTCATTTAATGTAATTATAATAATAGTATTTATTTGAAATATAATTAGGCTCATTTGTAGATGGAAGTTTCTGTCCTGCCTGATCCCACAGCCATTCAGTCCTAAATAAACACATTAATATGAGTCATAATTATAAACTGTTTGGCCTGTTGCTCAGACTTATTATTAAGTAGCTCTTACAACTCAAATTAACTCATAATTCTTATATATGTTCAACCACATGGCTTGGTACCTTTTCTCAGTCAGGCATTCTCATCTTACTTCCTCTGAATGCATCTGCTTCTCTGCCTATCCTCTTCCTAGAATTCTTCTAGTCTTGTTGCTCCACCTATATTTCCTGCCTGGCTACTGGCCAATCAGGGTTTTATTAAACCAATTTGAGTGACAAATCTTTACAGTGTACAAGAGCATTATCCCACAGCACTTATTTTAAAGGCATAACCTTTAAGTTGACTTTTTGCTGACATTATTCAGATTAATGATTTCTCCTACTGTTTAATAGAGTAGTCAAGATTAGTGTAGGGCATATTCTTGAGAGACAAATATTAAATAAATATCACTTGACAAAATAGAATGGTGGTATTTTAAGTAGATGTGTCTTAAAGGTCTAGCCCGAGTAGCTAGTTGTTCTTGGCAAAACTAGACAATAAAATTAGTTGTATTTCTTGTGTCCTCTATGCATTTTAAGTCAAAACATAAGACAAACTAAACTATCTTGTTAGTTATTCATGAGCCAGTATGCTTGGCATGGAAATTAAAATTGTGTCCTACATCTCTTGGGAACACTTGGGGCTGCTGTTTTTTATGTGTACCAGTATTATTGTGCTTATTGTAGCTCCCACTGTGGTTGGTTGGTCCAGTGCCATATGTTTTATGAAAATTTTAGATTTTGACTTCTGCGAATATCCAAATAAGCTGTCTAGGATGGTGAACCTGCCTTGAGTTTCTTATAAAAATCAATTATTGGATGATATGTGATTCTCTTAATTTGCTGTCTTTTTTGTAGACTTCTCAAAGTCAAACTGTGCAGTCAAAGAAGGAAGATGATACAGAGCATAGGAGCCATGCTTCCAAGAGGACAAGCAAGGGAGCTGCTAAAATTTCTCTGAGAAAAAGGTAAGATTCAACTGGCGTTGTCTCATATTATAAAGGAGAGACTGTGACATCATTTTCTCTCCATTAAGAATATTTTTAGTGAGGCACAGTGGTGACTGCCACATTACCTCTTGGTGCTGGTGGAAGACCATCTGTGGTTGATGGAGTTATAGGCCTCTTTTCTCTTTATTTTTCCATGGATTGTGTGTGTTAGTGCATAAATTGAAAATGCTATCATCATTGCAGAATTGATTAAAATCACATATTTGATTTAGCCCCTGTTTGAGATAGTCTCTATGGGGGGAGCATGGAATCAGCCTAACTTTTCCTGAAATCTAAGCAGCTAGCTAATAGCACATAAGTTCACTTATACAATTAGAAACTTTGGGAGATATTCCTCTTGCTACTTGGAGGGAAATTACTATCTCCTTGCACCCCAAACATGTGCCTTCCAGCTATTAGAGGTTTTACAGCTAGATTAGAAAAAATAATTTACTCTTAGGAAAGCTTTGACTCAAAGAACACTGAAAAGTTACTGTGAGGCCTTTCTACATTCTCTTCTCAGTCCTTCTTAATGTAGCTAGCAATAAAAATTTATTAAACACATATCTCTACTCCTGACTTTATACAATGTATGTTGTTTTGTTTATACTTCCAGGACAGAGTTGATTTATCAACTTTTCTTTGAAACTTGGGTTTTATTATGTTGCCCACACTGGCCTTGAAATCATGATCCTCCTGCTTCAGCCTCTCATATGTTGGCAATGCCACACTTGTTTGTTTGTTTGTTACTTTACAGAAAAAGTGTTGACTCCTTCCTATCAGAATTATTTGTTCTTGCTCTCTCCTAAATCTTCAAATGTGGTTGGGAATTTACAGTTATCATTTCACTGTTTTTTTTTAATTTTATTTTTTAAGTAAACATACAAAGTAGTAAGATTTCCTATGGTTTATTTATGCCTATGTGAGTATATTTTGTTCTAATTCATCATCCTTACCCATTACCTTCCTTTGTGTCTCATGTGGTTTCAGGCTGCTCCTTTCCCTAACCAAGTAGGTCTCCCCTTCTGCTTTCATGTCACATGTATCTATTACCCTTTCTTTCCTTCCCTCTCCTTTAAGCGTTTCTCTTTATTCAAATTGCATCTTTAGGGCTTGACAAATATGGACTTAATTAAATTAGACAGAGGACTGAAACAGAGCTAAGCATAACTTCTAATGAGTAAGGTAAAAAGTTGGACATTCCAGAAATTAACCAGCATAACACATGGGCACATTGTCATTTAACCAGTAGGGAGAAATAAAACTAAAAGATTCACATTTATTCTTACTTAGTTTGTGGCTTAAATTAAATTCCTTGGGTGTGCCTACAATATTTGACCTTAATTCATTATGTTATTTTCTTTTGACTATCTTTTATTATTCCAACTTTACCAGGAAACAAACATTCTTCTTTTTCTTCAGGGGCTAGTGGAACAGACCCAATAATGATACTAGAATTAGTAATACCTACCATTTGCTGAGACTTCACTATAATCACATAGCATTCTATGTCTTTAATTTTTTTATTTTAAGTAGAATATAATTATATCATTTCCTTCTTTCTCTCCCCAAAATCTTTCTATGCTCCACCTTTTCTTAAATTCATATCCTATTTTTCTTTGATTAGTATTGTTATATATATATGCTGAACCCATTTAGTGTTGCTTATGTGTATGTAGTTTGAGGGCTGACCACTTGGTATTGGATAACCAATTAGGGGGCTCATCTCTGAGAAAGACGAATTCTTCCTCTCTCAGCGGTTAGTAATTGCCTGTAGTTCTTTATGTAGGAGTGGGGCTTGTGAGATTCCCCTTCCACATTCGCATGTCTGTTGGCATTGCCATCGTTCAGGTTTTGTTGAGGCAGCCACACTGTTGAGATTTCATGGACACAGGTTTCCTGTCATTTCTAGGAGACACATCTCACAGCAGCTTTCCTGGTCCTCTGTCTCTTACAGTCTTTCCTTCCCTCCTCCCACAATATTCCCCAAACCTTATGCGCAGGATATACAGCTTTGTGCTATACATATCAGCTGGGGGTAGGCACCCTGTGATCATTTGATTTCTGCACCTTGACCATTTATGGTTTTCTCTAATGCTGTCCACGTGCTGCAAAGGGAAGCTTCTTAGATGAAAGGTGATAATTACACTGATCTGTGGGCATAAGGATAAGTTTTAGCGTGCAGTTAGGAATTATGCCAGTCTAGTAAAGCAGCATAGGTTCTTAGGTTCTTCTCTAAGATCAGTAACCTCACTAGCTCTGGGAAGTTGGCTGGCTTTCCAGTAGCAGACATTATGTTCTTCCTGTTGAAGGGCCTTAAGTCTAATTAGACAGCTGTTGCTTATCACGAAGATAGGACTGTCACTATTATACTTTTAGGGATCTCGTGCCATGCTGGTTGTTGTTTTGGTTTACAGAAATCCTAGCTGGGTAGACTGTTGGGTGCTTCCCTCCTTTGGCAGTTTTCATGACACTTTTTAGTACCAGGAAAGCTAGACATGGGGAAGAAAGCTTTCAGTTCAGGCCCAGCTTGAATCCTTCCTTCAAGTCTTTGTCCAAGGTATATGGTGTCTTCAGTGTAATGATTATTAAAAATTGCTGTGGATCCCCGAGTAGCTTGCTGCAGGATCCCCTGCAGGCAGGGGGCAGCAGGTCCTGAGAGCAGCCAGTCCCAGGCAGGGCTGGGGCATGAGACCACACAACAGGTCTCCAAAGGTGGTTGGTCCCTGGCAGCATTCCCGGTGCTAGCCATGTGGGCGGCAGCCAGGTGAGAGACAGACAGATAGGCACACCATGCAGAGTGAAGTTGGACATTTATTAGATGGGTTATGGAGGGGAAGAGAAAGGGGGAGAAGAGGAGAGAAGGGGGGAAGGTGAGAGAGAGAGAGGCAGAAGCTGCCTCCTCCAGAGGAAGATGGAGAAGAGAGACCAAGGCTGCAAGCAGTGAAGGGGTGGGCGTGGCTTGCCTCTTAAAGAGACAAAACAACCATTACATTCCCATCTCTTTTTTATAATACAAAGGCACCACAGGTTAAAGGAATTGGGGCAGCAGATTTCAAGGCTTCTTCCTGCTTATTTGTGGGTGTTATCTTTGGGGGGAACCTGAGAAGGCTGGGTGCTGGTCACCTCCTGGCATAGTTGGTCTCTTTGCTCCTGTCCAGTGTTTGTGGTATGGAAATGTATGGTGTCTCTTACACCTGTTTAAGATATTGGCAGAACAGAGGACAAAGTTAAGGAAAAAAATTTTTTAGGACTAGGGAATTGAGGGGGATGTATCTGACCTGTTTAAGGTGGATCCTTCAATTCAGCTCCCTGGAACTCACAAGAATTCTTTGAGTTTGTGAAAACAGAAGTTTTAGACATACACATTGTATAAACAGTGGCATGTTTATGTCAGAATGACTGTGACAGATTATTTTTTGCACAATGAAAAGTATTTTTAAGACTATGGAAGGCAGCATGAGAAAGAAGTTTAATAACTTGTATTTGCCCTCATACCTTTATAACTTGCAGGTCTTGTATTTTTATTTTACTGAAATTTGTTTGGTGAGGTTTTCCTTTTAAACTGATAGAACCTCTCAGCTGTCAAACTGCATCAGAGATCTTTGAGAAGGATAAAATTTTACCTGAGTTACTGATTTAAAAAATGACAGAGAATTTACTTGGTTGGCACCAAGAGCTACTCCTCTGGGTCCTCCATGGCTGCTGAAGGTCGCATTTGCCTTGTGCTGTTTAGTGCAGGGCCTGCCAGGCTCTAGAAGATCCTATGGGTTGAGAAATCTGTAGGAAGACAAGCCTACCTTGACCTGAGCAGCTAGGCTGTCAGTTTCAGTGATTCTGTCCATGTCAGGTGATCTTTAGTTTAGATAAAAAGCAGTTTTTTCCCCAGTGGTCAGCACTTGGCAGTTGCAGTGAATTGCAGATGGATGTTTTTCTGTGACCATTTGTGTTGAAGGAGTGGCGGGCTGTGATCCTGCCACCCGGTTCCCGGCCGCCTGGCTAGCTTATGACCTGAAATAACAACACACAAAATTGTATTCTTTTAAACACTGCTTGGCCCATTATATCTAGCCTTTTCTTAACTAACTCTCATATCTTGCTTAACCCATATTTAGTAATCTGTGTAGTACCACTAAGTGGTGGCTTACCAGAAAGAATTCTAGTATATGTCCATCTTGGGCTGGAGCTTCATCACGTCTGCCCCAGAGAGGAGAGGCATGACGTCTGGCTCACTTCCCTTCTTCCCAACATTCTGTTCTGTCTACTCCACCTACCTAATTTTCTGACCTATCAGACCAAGCAGTTTTCTTTATTGATTAACCAATGAAACAACAGATTGACAAATGACCTTCCCACATCACATTTGTCTTCTGTCTTCTTTGAAGGAAATAGAGTGCTGCTGCTAGAAGCCAACCTGTCTCTTTTTGTTATGAAAAGTTTTTAATGATTAAATATCTAAATGCCATATTCCCCAGATCTCTGAGCAGTTGAGTGCTGTTTATCAGGTACAGCTACAGTATAGAATCTGCCTGGAGAGCTGGGTCTAAGTTTGACCATACTGGCTCTCAACTTAACAGGTAAGGTTTACACTCATAAAAAGACAGAAGAAAAATCTGTTTGCAATAAAAGGTTAATAGCAGAACTAACAATAGCAGAGAACAGCTTAATATATTCTAAATGAGGGTTGGATTAAATATAAAGTATTTTTGCAAGAAACTTAAAAGTACATACCAGTTTAAAACATGAGACTTATTGTTTTTGTAGTCTGAACTGAGATGCAATGAACAATTATAACATTAAACATAGGTGCATTTAAGTTACATGTATGAACACACAGAGAGTGAACAGAAATTGGGCAAAGTGGATGCTCTTGGTGGGCCCTACCAAAGGCATGCCACTGAAGAAAACACATGCAACTAAGCCAATAAGAGGAATTTAATGAAAACTGGGGGACAAGGCAGGGTATACTTCAGTAAAGATGGGAGAACCTGGTCACCTGACCTGGCTTGGATGTAAGGTCACCCATGTAACAGAGTTAACACTGGAGAACCAGGCAGAGAATACCTCAGTAAAGATGGTGGAACTTAGTTACCTGACCTCTCTCTCAGCCAAGATGGTGGTGAAGTCACCTGACCCCAGTCAAAATGGTAGTGGTCACATGTTGTATGAAAAAGCCACAATTTTTGAGCTGAAGGGATTTTAAGCTTAATAAGGAGAAACCTAGAGGCATGATCCACCCTGTTGCTGAGCTGCCATGCCAAAAGACGCAGAGAGGAGCAAAAGGCTAGAACTGAAAAAGCTGCACCATGCCACAAGCCAAGGTTGGGAGCAAAAAGCTGAAATTGAATAAAGCCGCCTGGTGGATCCGACCAACCTTGTTGGCAGCAGTAATCATGGCAGGGTCTGTTTGCCTGTGTGCTGACAGTAGTTAGAAAGCTCCCACTGACAGTAGTCAGAAAGCTCCCATAAAAGTGGAGCTGGCAAGACACCAGCGGAGTGAGGGTAACAGCTAAAGAAGTAGGCTTGGGGTTTTTGGGCCTCTAAACGGCTTCCATCTCAGGGGAGACAGACATGGATGGCTTGCTACTTACTCAGCTGAAATTGTGAAAACCTGCCAAACACCACAAGGCCTATAATGGGACATGTCCCCCTATAGGCAGGGTGCAAATCGGCATGAACACTGCAGGACCCATGGCTGGGCGTCCCCTGACCCCAGGTAGGGTGCTATGGCCTGGCTGGATCTGGTCGGGGTGACTCAGAAGCCAGAGAGACCAGAGGCCATTCCAAGCAGCCTTTTACGGCAAGGGAAAAAAAGATAAAAGAAAAGAAATGGAAAAAGAAGAATCTGAGGGACTTGGGACACAGTCTAGCACAAGCAGACTGACCCCCCAGGTCAGTCCAAACACAGTTTTAGCTAAGAGAAGCAACCATAGCAGAATGGGGGAAACTCAGCAATCAAAGCTGGTGGTGTGAGTAGAAATCACACTGTAGAAATCTCACTCAGGCATATGGAACATGTGGTTGTAGAGAAAGAAAAATACCTGGTTAAGGATCCCGACCCTGGGAAGGGGTTTAAGTCAGGAGAGCTTCCTGAGTCTTGTGGCACCAATGTAATGATTATTAAAAATTGCTGTGGATCCCCGAGTAGCTTGCTGTGGGATCCCCTGCAGGCAGGGGGTAGCGGGCCCCGAGAGCATCCCATCCCAGGCACGAGACCACACGGCAGGTCTCTGAAGGTGGCTGGTCCCAAGTGGCTAGCCATGTGGGCGGTGGGCAGATGAGAGACAGACAGGCACACCATGCAGAGTGAAGTTGAACATTTATTAGGTGGGTTATAGGGAGAAGATGTAAGTGGGGAGAGGCAGAAGCTGCCTCCTCCAGACAAAGATGGAGAAGAGAGACCAAGGCTGCAAGCAGAGAGGGAATGGGCATGGCTTATCTCTTAAAGAGACAGAACAACCATTACATTCAGCAATAGGGACTTACCATCAACCTCTGGTAGGCAGCTAAGGGTAAGAGCAGTAGCTTATATTGTTTGGGGGCATCTCTGCAACTACCCTGACCAACATCTTGAAAGAAGGTTTCTCATACCTGGTTCTGTGTGGGTTTGTGGTTGTTGTTAGATAGTCTACAGCTTTTTCAGGGAGGAGGGGAACATCATCAGCCCAAGTGGCATAACTTTAAGTAAATAGAAATTTTAGGTAAATATAAAATAATATGACTCCTCAAGGCTTTTGTAAATATCCTTAGTGGCATTTGCCTCTCTTCCCTTTTTCTCTTCTGTATTGATCTCCTTCTCCACTCCCAAACTCAAGACCCCTCCCCATTTTTCCTTTATCTCCTTCATATCACCTGTGTCCTGATATTCCCCTCTTTAACCTCACCACCAATGGGATTTTCTCCCTTTTGTTTCTGTGGTTACTTCAGGTTATATATCACATCTGATTATTTAGAGACATGAAGCACAGATGATAGAAAAGATACAGCATTTTTCTTTATGTGTCTGAGTTACCTCAATCATCATAATATTTTCCAGTCTTGTCCATTTACCTTCAAATTTTCTGTACCATTATGTACATGTACTATATTTTCATCATCCATTCATCTGTTGAAGAGGCAGGCATCAGAATCCAGCAGCCGGCCACATTGACCCCTGTGCCCTGACTCCAATTCCCAGCCCCCAGCTCCAAGCCACAGGAGGGTCGAGAGGCTTTGGTCATCTGTACATACGCCTCCTTTGAAATTACTGTATTTAAGAAAACACCGCGAAGATGAATTGCCTTGATTTTCTTGTTTTCCTTTTTTGTACTTTGGAACAGCAAATCAAACAGAACTTGACCCTGAGCTTAAGTGACAAACTGTGCCAACTATTACTGGTGATGCCTAATTATGACTCCAACGTGTAACCAGTTATAAATACACATACATACATATAAAAAAATGAAAGGCATTTAAGTTGCTTGTATTTCCTACTTATTGTGAACTGAGGACAACAAACATAACTGAGAAAGATCTGTGCAGTAGAATGTTGAGTCCTTTGGACAAAGGAGTGGTGTAACTGGGTTATATGGTGTACTTATTCTTAACTTTTTAAAGATTCTCTATACTGATTTATAGATTGGCTTTTCTAGTTTGCATTCCTATCCATAATGAATGAGGGTTCCTCTTTCTCCACATTTAACCAGCATTTATTGTCAGATGTTTTTTTATTTATCTTAGCTTTTCTGACTAGGATGGGATGAAATCTCCAAGTTTTTTAATTTGTATTCCCCTAATTGCTACAGATGAAGAACCCTTTTGGAGATATTTCTTAGCTAATTTTTTTTTACTTCATTTGAGAACCCTTTATTTGTATCTTGACTTTTTTTTAGCTCTTTATGTATTCTGGACATTAATACTCTGTCAAATATATAGCTGATAGAGTGTCTGCTGCTCTGTGAGCCTTATCTTTCCTTGATTGTTTGTTTCATTAGCTGTGCAAAAGCCTTAAGTTTTATAAAGTTCTACTTTTCAATTGTTAGTTTTAATTCCTGAGCAAATGTAGTCCTATTTAGAAAGTCATTTCCTACCTCTATATCTTATAAGGTACAGAATATGTTTCTTTTAGCAGTTTTAGGTTTCAAACTGAAGCCATTGGTATACTTGGGTCTAATTTTTGTTCAGTGTGATAGATATAGGTCTAATTTTATTTTTCTTCATATGGGCATCCAGTTTTTCCAGAGCCATTTTCTTGAAGATGCAATGTATAATTTTGGCCTTTTTGTCTAATACCAAATGACTCTAATAGCATGTACACCTGTTTCTATTTTCTGTTTTGTTCCACTGGTCTACATGTCACTTTTTGTGCCAGTACCATATTATTTGTAGCCTGTAGCTGTACAATAGATCTTCATATCTGGAATGATAAGTTCTCTATTCTTTATGTATTGTCCTGAAATCTCGCTTAACTTATCTATTAGTTATAACTTTTGTGTTAATAATTTTGATAATTTGTTTCTAATAGGGATATCTTTATTTAATTTGATATATAATTGTCTTAGCTAGGATACTGGTAAAATAAGAGTTGGTCAATATTGCCATTGTGACCAATGTTAGGGGGAAGTCATTATTCTGTCACTATTAAATATGATAACTTTAGAGTTTATATTTGTCTTTTATCAGGTTCAAGAATCTCATTTCCTCTTTTAAATTTATTTTTGAGAATTTAATGCATAAGTGCACCATATCTGCATCTTTTCTAGCCCTTCTCTCCTATCAAACTCCTTATGAATCCCATCTTCCCAACCATCTAGAATCATGATCTTTTTATTTGTTTGTCTATTATCTATCTATCCATATAATCATTGGTCCATCCATCTGTCCATATGTCTTCTCTCAGACTGTGACTATTGGTCAGTCTAGCTTTCCCTATGTTTGTCTAAATAAACACACACATAAACACACACAAACAATTGTACACAAAAACCTTTTGATTCCAATTAGTGTTTGCTCTTTCTTTTAATTTTTTTTCACATTTGCACAAGTATGTATGTATGTGTGTATATATTCATCCCAGGGATCGAACTCAGGTCATCAGGCTGAGAAGCAAGCACCTTTACCTGCTTAGCCATCTTGCTAGCTCAAGAATCTCATTTCTATTTACAGTTTGCGGAATGGTTTTTATTATGAAAAAATGTTGAGTTTTGTCAAATGATTTTTATGGGTCTATTGATAATAATATCATTGTTTTTGTATAGTAGTACAGTATATTTGAATTTTGGATGTTAAAATAACTTTGTACTACTAGGGTATCTACTTGATTATGATGGATCATCCTTTAAAATGCATTTTTGTATTTATTATTCTAGTATTTTGTTGGGGATTTTTACATCTATAGCCATAAAAGGTAATAGTTTATAGTTTTCTTGTCCTGCAATACTATTGTTCTTTGGGTGTCATAATACCTCTGCCCTTAAAGTGTGAGTTGGAAACTTGTTTCCACCTTTCTTATTTTTTAAGAGAGTTTATGAGGAACTGGTTTTCATCTCTCTTTAAGTTTTTTTTTTTTTTTTTTTTTTTTTTTATAATTCACCAGGGAAGCCATCTGAGCCTGAACTCTTTTTTTGTGGTTAGTTTATTTAGTTGCTAATTCAATTCCTTTACGTGATAGAAGTCTAATTAAGTTTTTATTTTCTTCTTTAATGAACTTTGATAGTTTATAACTTTCTACAAATTTGTTCATTTTATCTAAATTATATAATTCCAGTGATCTGTTATGTAATTCTTTTGAGCTGTTCTTAACATTCCTCTAAGTGTCATTAGCATACTATTTTGTCAAATCTTCACAACAAGCTTATTAAAGAGATATTACTTTTATCCTCATATTATAGGTAGGAAACCTAAAACACTGAATTAATTTGCCCAAGATTACCTAGGTTCTAAATGAGGATATAGGATTTGAATCTTGACAAACTAGCTCCTGACAATGTATGTTCTTATTGTACCTAGATTATCTGAAGACCTGGAGATAACTTCTAAATGTCCTCATCAGGAAAGCCTGTTTTTGTTTTATTTTGTTTTTTGAGACAGGTTTCTCTGTTTAACAGCCCTAACTGTCCTGGAACTCACTCTGTAGGCCAGGCTGGCCTCGAACCCACAGAGATCCACCTACCTCTGCCTCCCGAGTGCTGGGATTAAAAGGCGTGTGCCACCACTTCCCAGCATGAAAACCTGTTTTGTTAAACAGAATCTTATAAGATATTTCCTTTTAATTAATTGTTATCTTTTATAATACAGTGGTTTAAAAAATGATTCTAGAGCTATTACCTCTTTGTAACTTTAAAAGGTGTCAACACCTTCAAGACAAACAATATCTAGGAGTTTACTTTCTAACTCTTCCTACACCGGTGGTTTGCAGCCTTCCTAATGCCGTGACCATTTAATACAGTTCCTCATGTTGTGGGCACCCCTAACCATGCAATTGTTTTGTTGCTACTCTATAACTGTAATTTTGTTACTGTTATGAATAATAATGTAAATATCTATGTTTTCTGATGGTCTTAGGTGACCCCTGTCAAACGATTGTTGAGTTGAGAATCACTGCCCTACACCCTAGAATCCTGTTTCATGTGAATTGAATTGTATGATATGTAATCTTTGGAGGCATTTATATCTGGTGTTCAGGATGGTGGTTTTACCTCCCTTTAGTTCTTATTTTTACTTGTATTCTTTGAATGACTTGATTATGGTGAGTTAATCACTGTCATTAATCATGAAGCCCTATTCAAAGCAGAGCTTTAGATCTGACATCCGTGACATGTTTCTGTTTTGATCTTACTATTCCCTTCTTTGAGAAAACATCTTCTGAATACTCCTTGGCACAGAGAATGTTGTTAGATATCATCAATGTTAATTACCAGCTTTCATCTCTCATTAGCCTTCAAACAAAAATAATTTCAACATGCATTTTGTCAATAGGCAAAGAGAAATAACTGTTTCTAGTGAGAGTGATCAATGCATGTGCAGGTAACTCATCCAATAAGTATTATAATAGAAACTTTGTACATGAATAATGATAGTAAATCATATGTGAGAAAGTATGACATGGATCTTATGGGAAAAGTAGAAAAGTGTAGGAGTGTAGGCATAGAAAATATATGGTGTGCTACTGACTTGATTTCGTATGGTGTGCATCTTTTTGTTACCCTCTGTGCTATCCTGGGGTTGAATGTCTTTGTCTTTCTTTAGTTAGTGGGGCAGCAGAATGGAACGATGTGTGAGGATTTAGGAATTGCATTCTTCTTACCCACACTTTGTTTCCTTTACAGTTCCAAGGTTGGACTTGTCACCTCACTGTCAAATGTGGAGAAACAGTTTATTCTGGATATACCCACCAAGTCTAAAACACTAACTACTAAGGAACCATCTGTCTTTCAAAAGACATTAGTTTTAAATAAGGAACCTGCTACGAAGGAGACAAGACTTTTGAAGAAGACATTACAGAGCCGTGAATGCCATCAGAAGACATTTCTAGTGGAGAAGCCACTAATCTTGCTGGAGGAGAGTGAAGACTACAATGAGTTTGATGCAGAGCCCATGACGACTTCTAAAAGGAAGAAGAAGCCAGAAGAAGCAGACATCACTGAGAAGGTAGTATCCTTAGGGAATCAGATATTTTTTTGTGATAAGTATTTTCAGAAATGTGGCTTCACCAGAAGGTATTGTTTAGGAAAGACTAAAATTCTCCTAATTATTTTCATCTATAGATGATTGATTTAAAGATGCCTTTCATCAGGAAGTTGACTGTCACCTTGAGTCCATTGCCTTTAAAGAATAAATATATTATACAAGAAGAGAAGTATACTGTTCAGGGGAAGAGTTTAGTCAGAAAGAAATCATTAGGATTAAAGGTGCCAGCTACTAGAGAGAAGTCAGTAATTGGAAAGCCATTTTTCAAGAAAAAGAATCCTACCACTGAAATGAAGTCTTTGTTACAGGAGCCATCTTTACTGCAAGAGAAATGGAACGTTCAAGGGGAGGCAAGCATCTTGAAGAAGCCACGGGTGTTACGAGAGAATACAAATTATAAAGATGACGCTTTAGCAGAGCCAGTTACTTCTAAGAGGAAACATAGTACCAAAGAAGCAACCCACACAAAAAAGCTATCCTCTTTTAAAAATAACCGTGACACTCAGGGGAAAGGCACCCATGAACATGAGCCATTGTCCTATAAGAACTCCAACACCAAGAAAGATTCCCATTTCCAGGGGCCGTCTGTATTGCCAGGCAAGTGCACTGCTCACGTGAAGGTATCGGCTGTGGAACAGTCCTTGGCTGTGCCAAAGCCTACCACTGAGGAAGAGGTGCAGCATATTCATGTAGCTCCAGCTTTGAAGAAGTGCCGGAGCATGGAAGAGGCTCCTTACTTGAAAAAACCTTCACCTTTAAAGAAGAAGCAGCGTCTCAGTAAAAGGGGATGTTTGTTCAATAGCCCTGTAGTACAAGAGCCAGTCACAAGTGAGCCACTGTCCTTTAAGACGTCTACCACTAAGAAAGAACCCCCTTTCCAGGGGCCATCTGCATTGCAAAAGAGGCACAGTAGTCCCGAGGTATTGTCCAAGTCGAAGAAGCTCTATGGTCCACAAAAGCGGCATATTAAGGAGAAGTCACATGTTCAGTTAGCTTCAGCTTTTAAGGAACCAGCCTCCACTCTGAAG
Source organism: Microtus pennsylvanicus (assembly GCF_037038515.1). Lineage (NCBI taxonomy): Eukaryota > Metazoa > Chordata > Mammalia > Rodentia > Cricetidae > Microtus > Microtus pennsylvanicus. Next base: position 132,186,837 of record NC_134601.1, on the reverse strand, counting down.
CCTTTAACTTCAGAGATGCAGCAGACTTTTACTCAAGGGACAGTGTTCCATTTTCTAAACCCACGAGTACTATTGACAGACATTTCAAGAGCAGGGTCACTAAGAAAGGAGCCACCGCCCTTTAAGAAAGGAAATACAGCTTTACCGAAAAAAAAGTGTGCTACTCATATAATCCCCCTCTGGCCAGCACAGTCAGAGTGGCTGGAAAAAATTGATGAAACTAGGAACTTTCTCTCTAAAAAGCCTGGATCACTTAGGAATGAAACCATAACTAGGTTCCAACAGAATCCATCTTCATCGAATGAAAAATATTCCATTCCTCAGAAACTACCCCCTGCAATGCCATCTGTCTCAGAGGAGAAGACCACCAGTCAAGAAGGGGCATATAGTAATGAATCAGTGACTTTAAATGATGACAAGGAACTCTTCTCTCCAGAGCTATTTTCTCCTTATAGTTCTGCTGATGAAGATACATTGAAATTCCAGAAGTCTTTGGACTTTCAAGAAAAGACTGATAGAAAAAATGGCACACACACAAACCTGCCTGCCTCCCAGGACAGTGTTTCCGATGAAGAGTTGTTTTTAAGAAAGCTCTTTTGTAAGGACAGATACCCTTCCTCTGTGGAATCGAGCCAAGAGAAGGCTGCTGCTCTAGAGCAGGAGTTTGTCTTAAGAAAAGTGTTGGATGAGAACAGCAGTGGTGACAATAACGAGTCTCTTAGTCATCAGCCACCGTGCTTTCAAAACGACTCCAACACTAAGGAAGAGGCCTCGGAGGAACCTTTAAACATTCCAGAGAAGATGGCTGTCTGTATGGAGTCAACGATCACACAAGGTAATTCTATTAAAGAGGCTGCCGTCAAGATACACACCACTGACACAGAAACTCAGTCCAAAAAGTTCTTGACCTTGCAGGAGACAACCAGCATTGAGGAGGAAACTCTAAAAGAGCCCATAGATTCACAGGAGAAGCCCAGAGCTGAGTTGGTGACTGTTCTGAAGGAGCTACTGGTCGTTGTGAAGAATCCCAGTGTAGAGAAGATAACCTTGACCTCTCAGGAGAAACAACTCAGTAATGTAGAGGATCTCTTGAATGAAGTATTGGAATTGGTGGAGAAACCTACTGTGAAAGAATCTACTCTGGAGGAGCCCTTGATCTTGCAGGAGAACCCTAGCACTAAAACAGAGGCTAGCCTGAAGGAAGCATTGGCCTTGAAAGAGAATCCCAGCCCTGAGAAGGCAAGCTGCAAGGAGTCTTTGACCTTTGATCATAAGGCTGACATTGAGAAGGATGATGTAACCAGAAAGACACTAACTGTTGAGGAGTCCACAGTGACACTAGCATTGAATGAGGGACTCACTGCTGCAGACCAATTGTCCTTCTCAGGTCTACCACCTTTGGAAGACACTACTGTTATTGACGACGAGGAGTTTTCCAAATCATTCCTTATCTTTCCACCTGAGACTAACCCTAATGTGTCCAGCAATGCTTTAGCATCCAAACCAGACAATTCCAGTGCTGCCATGCCCTGTGTAGAAAACTTCAGTCCTCTCATGAGTTCTAGTCCATATGACTCTGACTCCGAAGACTCTCAGTCAACTCAGGGCATAAGACTTCCTGAGGTATTTATTTCTCTATTTCCTTAAATTAGATACGGTATTTTATCTAATTTAGGTAAGGTGCCTTATATAATTTGAGAAAAACTATCTTTTTGAAAGATAGTTTTTTATTTGGTTTTGGATATTGAAACTAGGGCAAAGCACATGCTCTGCCACAAGTTCACAACCCTAACCCCCAAAGGAATTATTTAAGAAATATTCTAATAAAGTGTATGTGTGTGTATGTGTCTGTCTGTCTGTCTATGCATGTGAGCTCACTTGCCTGTATAAGCCAGAAGCATTGAAAACCCCTCGAGTTGGAGTTATAGTCAGTTGTGAGCTGCCAAGAATGGGTGCTGGGAACTGAACTCGAGTTCTTTGCAAGAGCAGTGGGTGCTTTTAGCCACTGAGCCATCATTCAAATACCTCAAAAGTCTTCTTTTTATGTGCTGCTTAAGCAGCTAAGCAGTGTGTACTGTGTTGGGGAAGGAGCCTCCACTCAGTGAGAGATGATATTTCTTTGATTACCTTCTGATTTTATTTAATGAGAAGTAATACATAATCTCCTATTTCTCATCCTGAGGTTACTCACGAAATGGAAAAAATTACTAGGCGCTTTGAAATTCTCCTCTTATATCAAATTGATATTGTAGAATATCTTTAATTTCCAATTTTATAGTTATGAAGCTTATCAGTAAGAAAGTATTTATGCTTATTAAGACCAAGAATATTGAAATATATATCCCAAGGAGGGAAATATTTAAGTTATAAATTATAAGAAAGAAAGTTGATGGAGAAACATCCCCTATTCAGAAGCAAAGCAACTTAGATAAAGGTTTAGATGCAGGAAAAAGCTACTAAGATGAGGCAGAGCAGATCAAAGTATTGGAGCATAACATGAGATGTTAGAAAGCAGTTGACATAGCAGAAATAACAAAGTAAAACTGTCATAAGAGAGGCTTGCATTGGGGCTAGAGAGTTGGCTCAATAGTTAAGAATACTTGCTGCTTCTGTAGAGGACTCAGGTTTGGTTCCCAGCACCTACATGGCTTCTTCAACTGAATTAGATCTTCCAGGGAGATCTAATGCCTTCTGGCCTCCACAGACACTGCATGTACATGGTGCACATACACAGCATTCAGGCAAAACACCCAGATATAAAATAAATAAAAGAGAGACTCAAAGCCATATGTAAATAGAACAGGCATATATATCTAGGCAAATATTGATTGCTGGACAGTATGCAGATTGTAGGGCTAAGACATGATCTGTAATAGTCCAAAACACTTGAAACTTGGGGAACAATGGTAGAAGACAGTGAAGCAAAATGAGTAGGTATGAACTAAGCTTTATTTTAACTCTTTCCTAATGTCCTTTAGATAATTTATTCTTCTTTTTAAAAATTATTTATTATTATTATTTCTACCCTAACTGCTGTCTCCTCTCCCTTCTTTCCTCCCAGTTTCTGCCCCCACCCTCCCTATGCCCCCTCATCCACTCCTCCTCAGTTTCTATTCAGAAAATGTCAGGCCTCCCAAGAATATCAACCAGACATGTTATATCATGTTGCATGTCAACTAGGCACCTTGTCTCCTGTTGAGGCTGAACAAGGCAACACAGTAGAAAGGAAGGATCCCAAAAGCAGGCAAAAGAGTCAGAGACAGCCCCTGCTTCCACTGTTAGGAGTCCCACAAGAAGACTAAGGTACACAACTGTAACATGTGCAGAGGGCCTAGGTCAGGCCCACACAGGCTCCCTGGTTGTTGGTTCAGTCTCTGTGAGCCCAGGTTAGTTGATTCTGTGGGTTCTCTTGTGATGTCCTTGATCCCTCTGGCTCCCATAATCCTTCCTCCACTCTTCTGCAGGATTTCCCCTCAGCTCTGCCTAGTGTTTGGCTGTGAATCTCTGCATCTGTTTCTATTAGTTGCTGGGTGAAGCCTCTCTGATGACAACTGGGCTAGGCACCAATCTACGAGTATAGCAGAATATAGTTAGGCATCATTACATTGACATTTTTTCTAGTCATGTTTGATTCTAGAGGCCACCCAGCCTCTTGGTCCTGGCACTTAGGGCAGTATCAGGGGTGGGTTCCCTCTCATGGCATGGGTCTCAGGCTGAACCAGTCACTAGTTAGCCACTCCTACAATTTCTGTGCCATCTTTACTCCAGCACATCTTGTAGGCAGGGATGAAGGAGAGAATTTTTTAAGCTAAAATTGATATAGAGTAAAAATGCACAAATCATTAATACAAACAAATACATTAACATGCACAAAACATTTTCACTATCTACCCCTAGAAAGTTCCCTCTGACCCTTTTTAGTCTCCTGCCAAAATAATCATGGTTGAATGCCTGATAGATGGAACCATAGAACATGTGCTCAAAATGTTTGTCTTTTCTTCTAATAGATAATCACACTGGATGACAGTGACTCATTGGAAAGGATTGAAAGGGAAGACAGGAATCCCGCATGCAACTCTGTATATATCAAGGAAATCTTCTCTTACTTGAAGAAGAGAGAGGTGGGTCTGTAGGTTGCTGGAGGTGGACAGTGATTTCTATTTCTCATTTCCTCCAGCATATAAATTGAAGTGGGGTCTGATAATGATGTTGAAAATGACAATATCTGTGAATAACATCTATTGGTAGCTTATTGTAAGTTGATCATTACAGTAAAGAATTTGTAGACATTATCTAACTCTTCCAAAATTTCTTGATGGTACAGATTATTATCTCCTTTTAAAAATTTAAGAGAAACAACTCAGAGTCATCCATATTACATAGTAGAATTGAAATAGAAACAAATGTCTGATTACCATGAAGACCATGACCTTGCAACATCTAACTGCTGATCAGACAGTCTAAGATAGAAATCTTAGACTTAGCTTATCTCTGAGTAAGTTCTGTAAGAGATCGTTTTTCCTTGTTTTTCTGTGTTTCTGACATTATATGTAATAATCACATCCCTTGTTTCAACTTTTCAATTTGGTGCAGTATTCTTCGCCTTTGAAAATGAAAGCCTGCTTTAAATATTCATTAGTTCCAAATTTTCTTCTCTTTTTCAATGAAATAGGTAATGACAAGATTATCTACCAAATAGAAGTTTGAGCAGACTCTTTATATGATGGTGAATGAATATCTCAAACTCTCTCTAGAGAGAATTGATTATCTGAGTCCATGCCTTTTCTAATATGCAGATACCTCTTGACATATGAAGAAGATAACATCTAAGTAAACTCACTGTAAATTGAAATATACACTCCCAGCCACAATGTTCACTGTAAAATGTAGATTGATAAAGCTACCCCGTACTGAGAGAGAGATACAGAGGGGTGGAGGGAGAGAGAGAGAAGTTTGTATTACATATTTTTAGCCTTGAAAAAGATCAAAATTAAGAACCAGTAATTGTGTTTCTACTGAATGTGTGTTGCTTTACATCTAACATAAAGTTTAAAAATTAAGTTGAAATAATTCAGGACCATCTGTTCCTCAGAGAAACCAAGAGATAGCTCTGTTGTTGTTTTTTAAGTTGAGTCTTAGCTTAGCAGTATCAGATGAAATCTGAATTTTTTCCTGTTTCCTACTTGTTTTGAAAATAAATTTTTCATACATTATAGTCTTTTTAAAGTAATATAAGTTGTAATTTTTATTTCCTTAGGAATTAGAGTTGATTTTTTTCATCCAAAGCTGGTATAACATTTTGCAAAGCAGCAATTGCCCATTTCTCTAACACAACTACTCAACAGTTTGGTTAGATTCTGACACAGAGCCCCCAAATTTCATATCAGCTCCCTCAGATAAAGGGCTCATTTACACAGTAATGCACCAACTCCATAGTCAAACATAGACAAGGTGTGCAGGATGCCCATATTTCTACCCATTTGATAACAAATTTCACATTTCCCAGGATTTCTCATACTATTAATTGGATCTAGAATGTTCCACAAAGGTTCAGTTCCTAACTTGAAATGATACTGTGAGGTAGCATAACCTTTAGGAGATTCATTTTTAGATGAGATTCAGTGTCTAACACAAATGCCTCCTCTTATGGGAAACTTGCTCCATGATGCAAAAGAACACAGGTGTCACTTTGCTGTTGCTTTGTCAGTCTTTCCTGAGACCCTGTAGGTTCTATGACAGCAATAAAAAGTCTGTCTTATTTTTGTTCTCTGTGATAGGGCCCAGCATATTGTGTTGCTGAGCAAATGTTTGTTGAATGAGCCTCATTCTTATGAAGCTAAGTAAAAATGAAGACATTAGTAAGACCTGACTGGTGAAACTGAGGGGGAGGAAAGCTTCCAAAGGGAATAGGATGGATGGAAGTCAAGAAAAATCCTAAAGACTAAAGCATAAAGGAAAAGACTGGGCATGATACTAATGCTGTGTGGTATGATGATGTCACTGCTATGACACTGGCCACAGACAGTGGTTAAGATAGATACAGTATACTCTATGTAAGTCTCAGAATGATCTCTCTAGTTATAACACACTTTCCTGTCCTTTAATGGTCAGTTTCCACATTTCATTCTATGAGGGGCTGTTATCCAATTGGGAGATGTGCATTATTTATAATTATTTTTTATTTTTGTTTTGCTGGTGTAACTGTTTTGCATGCATGCAAAACATGTGTGTGCAGTGTCTGCCAAGCCAGAAGCAGGCGTTGGATCCCTTGGAGCTAGACTTATTTATTGGATTGTGAGCCACCATCACGCAGGTGCTGAGAATGGAACCTGAGTCTTCTGCAAGAGTAATAATTGTTCTTAACCACTGACAATAGCTCCAACCTCAAGATCTAAACTGCCTGTTGTTTGTTTCATTGGATATTGCTGTAGGCTGTTATCAGAACCTGTTATTGTACTATCTTTTCATTGTTCCTAATTGTAAAAAATCATACATACCATTAAAAAATCCATTGGTTACATTTTCTGCTCTTTATACAACTCATAAACTTTTTGTTAAAAAAAGAACACTTAGCAATGATGATTCATTTTAGAATTATGATGCAGTGAAAAAAAGTACAAATTTCTTGGTGTTTTCAAATTCTTAGTATGTTATTCTGAGATTGAGGGACTAAATAAATAAGTATTCTAAGATTAAAAAAAATAAGATGAGATTTGATTATCAAAAGAATGCTTGTAGAGGGCATTTTGGGACCATAGTTCCTTGGGTGTTTGTGCTTCCAGGCTGCTATATGTTCCTGGCATCATGGACTACTTTACCATGTCAATCATACTTCATACAGTATATTCTAGTCATGGTTTTCCCTTCATCATTTACTCCCAGGTCCTTCCTGCCTCCCTACCAACTCCATGCCTTCTTTCTCTTTCTCTGGAATTTTTTTTTTAATTTCATATATTTTATTAACTATTTGAGAATTTATTTTTTCTGTTTTAAAGGTTTTTATTATTTCAGAATTCCATGCATGCTATAATGCATTTTTTAAAACAATCTTTTCTCATTTTACATACCAATCTCAGTTGCCCCTCACCTCCTCCCATTCCCCCCACTTTCTCCCCACCACACATCCATCCACTCCTCAGAGAGGGTAAGGCTTCCCATGGGGAGTCAACAAAGTCTGGTACATCACTTTGAGGCAGAACCAAGACCCTCCTTCCTATATTTGGAGCCCAAAGAGAATGGGCTCCAAAAAGCCAGTTCAAGCACTAGGGATAAATGGTCCCACTGCCAGTGTGGCCCTACAGACTGCCTAAGCCACACAACTGTCACCCACATTCAGAGGGCCTAGTTGGGTCCTATGCAAGGTTCCCGGCTGTCAGTCCAGAGTCAGTCAGTGTGTTTTTGATCATATTTACACTCTTCCCAGCTCCTCCTAGATCCATCCCTACCTCCATAAGCACCAACTTTCTGTCTTCTTTTTCTGAGCCCATCAAGCCCCGTATGTGTTGCCCTAATATTATTTCTTGGCCACTCGTGGAGCGTAGTTGATATACCAAGAATCACATTCTTAAGAAAATTGACATTCCCTCTCCCAGAAGCTATAGGTTGTCAATAGTTCCTCAGCCGAGGTGGAATTTCATGCCCACTTTCTGCCTCCATGCTGGGATTTTATCTGGGTAGAGTTTGCGCAGGCCTTCTGCATGCCACCAAAACCACTAGCTATTAAGCCTGGAAAACACTGTTTCAATCATCCCTGACTCTTACAGTCTTTCTACCCTCTTTTCCATCCTTCCTTCCTTCCTTCCTTCCTTCCTTCCTTCCTTCCTTCCTTCCTTCCTTTCTTTCTTTCTTTCTCTCTTTCTTTCTTTCTTGAGACAGGGTTTCTCTGTAGTTTTTGGAGCCTGTCCTAGAACTAGCTCTTGTAGACCAGGCAGTCCTCGAACACATAGAGATCTTCCTGCCTCTGCCTCCTAAGTGCAAGAATTAAAGGCGTGCGCCACCACCACCTGGCTTCTACCCCCTTTTCACCAAGTATCATCTCTGAGCCATTTGGGACTGAGTATTCCACGGTGTCTTATTTTGGGCACATTGACCAGTTGTGGGTTTCAGTTAATTGCTTCCTACTAAAGGAAGAAACTTCTCTGATGAAGGTTGAGAGATGTATGTAATCTATGGATGTAGTAGTAAGTCCCTTCCCTGGTTTTTGGCCCCAAATAATGGTGCCAAGTATGGCTTCTGACTTGTGGAGCAGGCCTTAAAACCAATCAGAGCATGTTTGGTTACTTCCATAATATCCAGTCCACTATTGGGCCAGGTGAAATATCTTGCTGTTATTATTATGGCTTGCAAGGTTCTCAGTTGGGTAAGACTGATGAATAATTTTCTTCCCTGGTAATAGGCACACCACTTTCCAGAACTAGGAAAGCTGGCCAGTAGGGATGAAGCTTTAAGGTCACAATTTTTTTCATCTTCTATTATTATAGCATGACGTTTTTGTTTGTTTGTTTGTTTTTGTGATGTGACCTAGGTATCTGGAATTAAATGTTGGTGGTTTTTCTTGGTATAGATACGGGCTCTTATCTTTGTTGTGTGAGTATTTATTGCTACTACAATTTATCAGGTTATGGTTCAGCTGAGTGGTGTTTGGAACTCAGTATTGGGGCAACTCTGTTGATGTTTAAATGAGATGTCATAAGCAGTCCCATTTAAAGTAGAATAGGTACAACTTCTGAGCCCAGGAGAAGACCATCTGTAGCTAGAAGATTCTTATCGCTGATCTTTAGAAGTCTATGAGAGCTCACTCATCCAGTTCTACATGTTGTCCTTGGGTAGCAGAAACTGGAATCTCAATGGGAGTGGAAGGTGCTCCTTGAAGGTAGGGCGCAGAATGTTATGCCATTTTGGGTGGAGGTGGGTAGGATGTAGGCTGAACTGAAGTTCTATACCTGGGGCTGTACTCACAGGAGCCATGAGATCTCTAGGTAGCACAGTAGGTAGGGTGACTCATAGACTAGCTCTGTGTTTCATGCCTGAGTTTGAGCTCATAGGGTACCACCTAGTCCACAGAATTGCCAGTGGGGTAGCTGAAGGGTCAGGCAGGTAGGTAGACTGGTTCTGGTGGATCTCATTGGAAATTTTGACATAAATGTAGACACCAAGCTTAGTTTTCTAAATTAAAATATGAAGCTTTACAAGACATTTGAGTGAGTCCTACATATGTATATCAAAGTTGAAAAGCATTGGTCTGCACGACATGGTATTGTGTTTTAGACTGAATTGCAAAGAAGTATTGCAACTCTTTTAGTATTCCTTGGCAACCAAGGGTGGGTTCCCCTTTATCTCTTCTGAAACTTAATATCTTTTTATTTTATTTTATTTTTTCTTTATTTTACATTCCAACCACAGTTATCCCTCCTACTTCTCCTCCCACCCATCCCCATCCTCTCCTCCCAACAGGTAAGGGCTCCCATGGGTGGTGAACCTTGGACTATCTGAGGGGCTCCTGGCAGTAGAACCAGGAACTATTCCTAGTGCATGAACTAGCCTGTTGGAGCCCATTCCCTATGGTGGAATGCCATGCTCAGCCTTAATGCGCGCGGGGGTTGGGGGGTGGTCCTGACTTGACTTAATGTGCTAGACACTTAAATGATGGAGGAAGGTCATTGGTTAAATAAAAAGAAACTGCTTGGTCCTCATTGGTTAGAAGATAGGTGGGAGGAGTAAACAGAACAGAACGCTGGGAGGAAGAGGAAGTGAGCTCAGACTCCACAGCTCTCCTCTCCGGAGCAGATGCCTCAGAGAGACGCCATGCCCCAGCTCCGACCCAGGATGGACTTATGCTAGAATCTTCCCGGTAAGACCGGTGCTCACAGATTATTAGAGATGGGTTGATCAGTATATCAGAATTAGCCAGTAAGGGCTAAAGCTAAAGGGCCAAGCAGTGTTTAAAAGAATACCGTTTCCATGTAATTATTTCAGGTAAAGCTAGCCGTGCGGAGCTGGGTGGGAACGCAGCCCACCGCAGCTCCTAGCCATGGGGGCGGCCGGGTGCTGGGGACGCAGCCCCGCCGCTCCTATTACAACACTTAAATATCTTATATGTCCATTTCCCAAAGATAGTTTGAACTTGTTCAGAAAAGAACACTCTAATGTGCTCACATCTGATACCAGTTGAAAGTAGTGCATTAGAATCATGAAAAGGAGTTAATTGTTAAAATTTTGAAATATAAGAATAGTTTATTAACATTTTTTTCAACAATGCCAGGACAAGTTCATAGTTGGGAAATACATGGAGCGGCAGTTGGAGCTCACCAGTACGATGAGAGCCATTGTTGTGGACTGGCTGGTGGAAGTACAGGTACGCCTGGTAGCTGCTGCCTTAAGAAGCTGTTGTTCTCTTTTTTCAGTTCAAATCAAACATGCTAAAAACTTACTGGATCTGTAGAGCTGAAGAAACCATAGTGACTGAGTTCTAGAAATTTATTATGTAGATGCAAAATAAGACACAGACAAGTAAATACAATATAAAATCTGATGGCTGCTACTAGTATTTGGCTTATATGTTCATAATTTGGTAGATCAGCTTCTGATTGACTGTAAATTCAGCATCTTTGATTGACTGATACTCAGTCATTTGGTTACAAGGTGGGGTTGCAACATTTACAGGTTGTAGTTCACTATACAGAGAGTCTGCTTTAGCTAAACTTGTTCAAATACAGAGGATGGATTAAGGCCAATTACTTTGTTTCAGTATTCTCTAGGGGTAACAAGTATATGTTATTTGAAGTGTATCTTTCTAGACCATTTTCTGTATATTTTGTGGTTAAGGTTCTGCTGTCTCTTGTTTATGACAATAATACACATTCAACCTTAAACCTTAAATTCTTCTGCCTCAGCTTTCTGAGTATTGAGATCACAGGCCTGTGCTACTATATATACACCTGTGTTTCTTAAAAACAAGCAGATCCCACGATGAATGTTGTGGTACAAGCCTGTAGTCCCTATATTTGGGAGGTGGAGGCAGCAGATCAAGAGAGTAATGTCATCTTCAGCTTCACAGCAAGTTTGAAGTCAGTGTGGGCTATACGAAACCCCACCTCAAAACAGTTACACACACACACACACACACACACACACACACACACACACACATACACACACACACAATCCAAGTAATGTTTTCATATATATATATATAGTGCTCTTTTTAAAGGCTCTATGATTCTCTCATCAGTATAAAATCTTGATTTAGCTAACTAGCCTTTTAACATAACTGGTCTAATAACTTCCCCTAAGATAGGATTAAATAGTTAATATGTTTCAATTCACTTCTTTCTGCTTCTAATTTTAAAAATCTAAATGTTTAGGTCTATATTAGTCTTATCTAGTGTGTTGTATTACTTTTGAATTAAAAAGTCTCTGTGTAGCTCTGATTTCTATAATTATCTTGTAATATTGCAAGACCTTTAAATCTAAATTTTTACTCGTTGGCTCCAAGAATTTTTATCTTTTTTCTACCTTTTTTCTTCTGCTTTCTTGTTTAAAAACCTTGCATAAATGGCTGACTTTGAAGAGGCTGAAGAAAGCAATCAGCTCTGCTACCTATTAAACTCTCTCAGAAGCAGATTATCTGCAAATGGCTTAGCACTAGGTTTCATGGTGGAGCCAGCAGGAATGGAGCAGGAAAGAACTTGCTTTTACCTTCTGTTGCACCCCATTTCCTGGTATAGAAGGCTAGTAAATCCAAATGTGAGCATCCCAGTGGAACCCCAGCCTGCACACAAAAGGCTGAGCACGATAGTATGTCTGTAATCCCAGTACCGAAAGGGTGAGGAATGACAGATCTCTGTAGCTCACTGGTTACCTGGCCTAGCAGAATCAGCGAGCTGCAAATCCCATTGAGAGATAGTTTGAAAGACTAAGGTAGATGGCACCTGAGGACAATACCTGAGGTTGACCTCTGACCTCTACATGTGCACACATTGCACTACCTACATGTGCACTCATGCATATATGTGAAAACACACAGGACTATCATTCATATATTACCCATGTATTTATTTGTTGCCATTTAATACCAGCATGCAGGAACAGGTGTGTACGCAGGGAAGCATTGGCTGTGCCTTTTTCTCACAGAGACATTATCCTTAGATACTGCTTCCCATTTCTGTCATCATTTATTTATTTATGACTATCTGGTTTCAATTTGCTACTTAAGATTGTAGCCATTACTTTTCACCTAGATGAGCTCTTCCCATACCTATCTTAAGACATTCATTTAGATACTGTGAATAGCAAAATAAAATACCCATGTCAGAATGCCTAGAATATGTGAAAATGTTAAAGTTGCTAATCAGCTGAATTTAAGATAGGCCAATGATCTCAGATTATTAGAGTGAACCAAATGTATTTTCAGGCGTCCTTAAATGTGGAACAGGGAGATTGGGTGATATAATATGAGAAAGATTTGTCTGGTTATTCATAGGTTTGGGAGATAAAGGGGGCAACAGACCAAAAATTATGAGTTGCCTCTACAAACTAAAAAATAAAGACAATATATTCTTTACTAGAACTTCTAGAAAGTAAGATAGACCTGTTACAAACTTGACTTTTAGCGCTGTATCTGTATTAGAGATCAAGGAGGAAGAGGGTATATGGAGTCAAGACACTCACAACCACTGTCTAGCTTGTAAGGTTTATTATCTGTTTGAAGGATAATTACAGATAATTGCAAGGTCCTTAAAGAGGTTAGACAGCAGTATATTTCAGTACCTTTCTGAAGTAGTTTTCACATTCTTAGCAGAGTACAAACTGGCTAGGGTTATCCTTGATGCTCCAGACAGTCAAGGTTTCTAGCTCTATCTGGAGATGGCTCTTTGTTTGGAAAATATGCAAATTCCTATCTTATTTGTTCCTTCAGTCATCCTTTCAGATGAGTAATGAGACCCTGCATTTGGCAGTGAAGCTAATGGATTGCTACCTAATGAAGGCACAATGCAAGAAGGATAACCTACAGTTCCTTGGTTCCACTGTCTACATGATTGCAGCCAAATTTGAGGTGACTCTGAATCCTAAGGTCTGAGGGGAACTTGTCAAATATCTATCCTAAACAGAGAATGAGTATATATATGTAAACTTGTGCATATGAATCTCTATAAATTTATTTATATGTGTATATAAATATATGTATGTATGTGTGCAGATACTTTTCTCACCAAATGTTTGTCTATTTCCTCAACTCTGGAAAGTTCTTGGTTGTCTCTGGTGGTATATTTGCCCTGGGAGCAGCAAGGTTCACTTGTTTAGGCTTTAAAGATACCTTATGGGCACAGGTGCCTAATTTGATAGATAGTTCTGTTACAAACTTCCCGCTCAATTATGATTTTCTACCCTCTTCCCAAGCTTTTCTTGTTCCACCAGCTATATCCTTGTCTAAGGAAATCTATATGCATCTCTAATAAAACAAAGTAGAGTTTTATTAGACTAGTCTAGGAGGTAATAAATGTAAAATGGTTTGATATGGATTATAGTGAGTCTAAAATGGTTTAGGTGAAATAGTTATTTTTGAAGTAACAGTATAAAGACAACTGGCCTTTTCTTCATGACCATAATACATCTAGTTAACCTCACTAATTCTTTCATTTAGGAAGTAGCAATTTATGTTAAAAGGTTCAAAAACTTTGGAACTATTTTTTCTTTCGATGTGTCATTTGCCCCCCCTTTCATTTTTGTGCATCTGCTCCCTCTCCTCCATTTTCCTAGCTACCTACTTCCTTTTCTACCTTCTCTGTCCCTCCCTCCCTATCTTATTTCTTTCCTGCTGTAAGCACCCCTTAGTAATTATCATTAGAGATACTGTCCTGTACCTTTTTTTCAAAGCCTGGGCCTAGGTAGAGTAAGTCTGAGGGGAAAGGCAAAGGGGAGCGGCTTACTTTACCAAGCTTTGGAAGCCTAAGTACCCCTCTTCTTGTTGTCAGAACAGAAGGCATCGACTAAGGCCAATGGAAGAAGGGTGTCTTTCTCTTACAGCATTTAGAAATATTGGAAGATTTTAAAAAAGGATTTATTTCTATTTCCTAATAATCTGTATATGTCTGTATGGGAGGCTGCACATGTGAGGTAGGAATCCATGGAATCAATGGTGTCGTATGTCTTGGGAACTGAGTTTACAGGCAGATGTGAGCTGGTTGATGTGAATACTAAGAACCAAACATCGGTCTTCTGGAATAGCAGTAGGCACTCTTAACTACTGGGCCATTTTTTTCTACCCCCTGAAAGTGTTTTCAATTATAAAAATTGAATTCAAATGTAACATTATTTATCCACTCCCTTTTCTTCCTTAATCCCTCCAAACCCCTTTACTTCATTTCAAATTCATGTCCTCTTTTCCTTTGATTATTATTCTTGATATGCATATATGCATAAATATAAAAATACAGCCTGCTAATTCCATTTAATATTGCTTGTATATACGTGATTTCAGAGCTGACCACTTGGTATTGGATAACCTAATTAGGGGGCTCATTTCTGAGAAAGACGAATTCTCCCTCTCTCAGCAGTTAGTAATTGCCTGTAGTTCTTTGTGTAGGAGTGGGGCTTGTGAGATTCCCCTTCCACATTCGCATGTCTGTTGGCATTGCCATCATTCAGGTTTTGTTGAGGCAGCCACACTGTTGAGATTTCATGGACACAGGTTTCCTGTCATTTCTAGGAGACACATCTCACAGCAGCTTTCCTGGTCCTCTGTCTCTTACAGTCTTTCCTTCCCTCCTCCCACAATATTCCCCAAACCTTATGCGCAGGATATACAGCTTTGTGCTATACATATCAGCTGGGGGTAGGCACCCTGTGATCATTTGATTTCTGCATCTTGACCATTTATGGTTTTCTCTAATGCTGTCCACGTGCTGCAAAGGGAAGCTTCTTAGATGAAAGGTGATAATTACACTGATCTGTGGGCATAAGGATAAGTTTTAGCGTGCAGTTAGGAATTATGCCAGTCTAGTAAAGCAGCATAGGTTCTTAGGTTCTTCTCTAAGATCAGTAACCTCACTAGCTCTGGGAAGTTGGCTGGCTTTCCAGTAGCAGACATTATGTTCTTCCTGTTGAAGGGCCTTAAGTCTAATTAGACAGCTGTTGCTTATCATGAAGATAGGACTGTCACTATTATACTTTTAGGGATCTCGTGCCATGCTGGTTGTTGTTTTGGTTTACAGAAATCCTAGCTGGGTAGACTGTTGGGTGCTTCCCTCCTTTGGCAGTTTTCATGACACTTTTTAGTACCAGGAAAGCTAGACATGGGGAAGAAAGCTTTCAGTTCAGGCCCAGCTTGAATCTTTCCTTCAAGTCTTTGTCCAAGGTATGTGGTGTCTTCAGCAACAGGGATGTTGTTTCGGTCTCTGGGAGGTGGTCAAGCTTAACAGAAGTAGCTTGTGTTGACTTGGGAGTTTCCTGGATTACCCTGACCAACAGCTTCATGAAAGGTGGTTCTGGGAGATTTGCTAGATAGTCTGTGGCTGTCAGGGGAGCATTACAAAACAACTAACAATAAATACTAGTGAGGATGTGGGAAAGTGGAACCCTAGTTCACTGTTAATGAGAAGGCAAACTAGTACAACCATTCTAGAATTAAGCTGGGACAATCCTCAAATCGCTAAAAATAAATGAACCATACGACCCACCTATAATGCTCCTTGGCATATATCCAAAGAAATTTACATTCCTACTTCACAAATAATGTGTTCTGCAACATATATTGTGTCTCTATTCACAATAGTTAAGAAATGGAAGCAACCTAAATGTCTTTCAATAGATGAATAGGTACTGAAAATATAGCATGTATAAACAATGGAATACTATTCAGCTGTAAAGAAAAAATGAAATCGTGAAATTTGAAGGTAAATAGATGGGACTAGAAAATAGTAAACTGAGTGAGGTAACCCACACCAAGAAAGATAAATGCCACATATTCTCTGATTTGTGAGTTTCAGCTCCAAATCTTCAACTGTGAGTATATCCTGGAGTAACTGCAAAAATCAGGAATGTAAAAATTGACCATGGGAGGAGGGAACTAGAGTGGGGAATATCATGATACAGGTGACCTAAAGGAGTTTTTAAGGGAGATGTGGGAATGAGATTGTTGTGGAAGAAAGGGACAAGTGACATGGGAATATGCGAACCTGATGAAGTCATAAGTGGAGGAGGAATAGAGGGAATGGGAGAAAAACAGGAGGGAAG
The DNA here is from genome assembly GCF_037038515.1 of Microtus pennsylvanicus. Lineage (NCBI taxonomy): Eukaryota > Metazoa > Chordata > Mammalia > Rodentia > Cricetidae > Microtus > Microtus pennsylvanicus. The sequence continues at coordinate 132,170,604 of NC_134601.1, read as the reverse complement.
GACAGTAAGGAGGTAAAGAGGATAGTATGTCTGGAGTGGACAGTGAGCTCTAGGTTAAGTAAAAGCTTTGAAGGGTCTTTCTATATACTCATGATTTCCCAAACCATTGTTCAACCTTCAGAGAACAGAGGACGGGAGGTATTCCTCCAGAGATGGCGTGAAATATTCCAAGCACAGCATTTCGAACTCTCAGCTCTTCTCCATCCTACTATGAATAATTTCTCTAGCTCTAGCTCATTTTTCTTTGACTTCCTTCTGTTTCTTTCCCATAGCAAGGTTTAGATATCTCTATTCTCATTCCCGATTCCCACCCATCCTGATCTCAGAAGTTGTGTCATGTTAGGCTGCTTTTTGCATTGTAAGAGATCAAAATATTTAGACCCTTCATCTGCCTGATGTTGATACAGTTTAGGGACAAGCAACTATTCTTTTTCTATTTTGTTTTTTCTTTTTGTTGAGGAATTCAAATAAACTAACACTGACTCTTAGATCTGCCCTGAAAGTCTCTGTCTGGAAATGTGGCTGACTCCTACTTCTCCTTCCTTCACTTTCCTCCCCACCATCCTTTTATCATAAGCAGAGATGAAACAGATGTCTACATGGATGATAGTGTCTCCTTTTTATTCGCAGGAATCCTATCCACCTCCTCTGCAAGAGTTCCTTTTTATTTGTGAAGATCCTTATGAACCGCGTGATATGACTTCCTTGGAAATGAAGATCCTAAAAACTCTCGACTTTGACATCAATATTCCCACTGCATATCATTTTCTGCGTAGATATACTACGGTAACAGGACTGGGGTGGGGGAACAAAGCTTAGTTATTTTAACTTCTGGATTAATCCTTTATCCAGAGTGGCTGACAGACTTCTTGGTGAAAGGTTGTTTATTAGATACTGAGGTGGGACAAGTTATAAATTTCTGTGGATTACCTTTAAGATTTTGGGATAAGAGCAATGTAGGGATGAGGTAAAAATATTCTTTGATCAGGAGAAGATGCATATGCTTTGGGGAAATGTCAAATATTCTTTTTCTTAGTTATGATTATGCTGGAAATCACCTTTTAATCATTCATTGTTCCCTACAATTGTTTTGTATATGTTTTATGTGTGTTTTAAGTTAAATTGTTGAACATAAGAAAGAAGGGAATGGCCGGGCGGTGGTGGCGCACGCCTTTAATTCCAGCACTCAGGAGGCAGAGGCAGGCGGATCTCTGTGAGTTCGAGGCCAGCCTGGTCTACAAGAGCTAGTTCCAGGACAGGAACCAAAAAGCTACAGAGAAACCTTGTCTCGGAAAAAAAAAGAAAGAAGGGAATGTTTTGGAACATGAAGCATCTCCTAGAGTAGGACTATGACTATGTGCAGCTCACAGTTGGGAGACTTTGACCCTTCCGAGGATGATTACTCCAGTGAAGAGTCAAAGGGTACACGCATGGTGAGTTAGAATGACTTTAGGTCTTTGGTGACCTAAAGATAGCCATTCTCCATGCCAGTATCATAATCTTCTCTCAGAGTGCCTGCACTTTTGTAGGCAGTAGAAGTGTTAGAGCTCTGAGGGGAAAGGCTTCCTCAGTGAGAGCTCTGCTCTAGTGGGGGAAGGTTTTCCTCAAAGTGTTACAGTTTTGAAGGAAAAGGTATCCTGGCAGTCTGGAGCCAAGGAATACTGCAAAGTCACACCATACAACAAACCTCACACAAGAGATTTATTGGGAGGGAAAAACCCAAGAGGGTGGCCGCCTCTACTCAGGTGAGAAGCAACAGCAAATGGAGCAGAAGGTAGGGTTTATATAACGTTTCTTGGTCAGGAGAAGTTTTCCAGGGTGGGTATTGGTGGGTTTTCAAGTACAGAGCTTGGGTTTTTTACTCCATAGTGCGGGGGCTGAGACTGGCTATTAGGCCAATTAAGAGTGTTCTGTGGGTTAGGACCTGGCAGTTGGAGGTCCTCAAGGGAGGGACCTGGCTACTTGCATGCCTCAAGGGACTTACAGGCAGGAGTCTGTAAAAGGGGTCATGAAAGCAGAAGAAGTACTTTGTTTAAGCAGAGAACCATGTGGATTAGGGATGAGATAGCTTGAAAGGGATTCTTCTGCCTGATACTGTTTTTCTGAATTGATTGTTAACCCATCTTCTTATTTCCTTTAGTGTGCCCATGCTAGCATGAAGACACTAACTTTGTCCCGCTTCATCTGTGAGATAACCCTACCGGAATACGAATTTATCAAAGAGAAGCCATCAAAGCTAGCTGCAGCCTGCCTTGCCTTGGCCCTCTATATGCGGAATCTTGACAATTGTGTAAATGGATGGGGATGGGGTTGCTCAGTTGCTAAGAGCATGATGTTCTAAGTTCAAATCCCCAGTACTCATGTAAAAAGCTACTCATAGACATTTTTGATTGTACCGCTAGTCTGTGGACTGGCTGGGAGAGGTCAGAGCTGTCAATACAAGAGAATCATTGGGAACTTGCTGGCTGCCAACCTGACTCTAGGTTCAGTGAGAAACTCTGTCTCAAAGACTGAGATAGACAGTGGTAGCACAAGACAAGCAGACATTTTCCTCTGGCCTGTGCATGTACATGTACAGGTACATACACACATACACACATGCGCATGTTCATGTACAGGTACATACACACATACACACATGCGCATGTACATGCACAGGTACATACACACATACACACGTGTGCATGAATGTGCACACACCCCAGAACTACTTGGGGTAGATATTCATGATGGGTGGAGATGGAAATTAGGACTGTTGGAAGTTCTTGTAGCAAAATTGCTATGTTCCTGTAGCTATGGCTTCTTGATGACTTGCACAATATATGGACAAGATTTTCTACAGTGATTGATTAGTTTTTCTTAGACACAATACTGTAACACTTTTTGTTTCTAAAGAAAGCCTCCCAGAAAAGCCAAACTTGCAAAACAGACCAATATGAAGTCACTTTGGTTATCATAAGTGCTATTGTGGGATCACTTCCTATCCTTTACCCCATTCCATTCCTGTCCCTTGCAGTCTCCTTAGCAGAAGTGACCTCTTAAAGGATCTTGTTGGATAGGGTTTGAGAAACCTGACTCAGAGACTACAGAGTAGTGAAAGGATATGTTTGTGTGTGTAACAGGGCATGCCTGTAGTGCTATCATCTGAAGTAGAAGTTTCCTATAATTAAAATTCATATTTGATACTTTTCTCAATTTTATAAGATATTGTAGAGAAAAGCAACTGTAGAGAACATTTAATTCTTACTGATGTGTAACATATAATCAAATTAGAGACAATGTGGTAACAATGCCCTTGTTAAACAGCCATTTCTAAGGCCTCTTTATCTAGAAATTCTGAGCCAATCTTGATGAGCAAACCTAAATATTGAGGAAGTACCACACAGACACTTAGGTGAACCTGTGCTATTTGTGTTTATTTTTTTCTAGCAGTTTTAGTATTTCAGGTTTATGTTGATCTTTTGCCTTCTGTCTTGGATAAGATGGAATCTCAAAGTTTTATGTGCATTTTCCTAATGACTAGGGTTGCTGAACATTTTTGGAAGCATTTCTTACCCATGTTTTCTTCTTTTGAAAACTCTTCTGTTCAGGTCCTAAGTGCAATTTGTGAATGAGTCATTTGTTTTTGACTATTTGTTTTTTGACTTCTTTATATATTCTGGATATTAATCTTCTGTTAGATGTATAGCCGGCAAAGATTCTCTCCCATTCTGTAGACTTCCTCTCCTTTCAGGTGATTATTTCTTTAGCTGTGCAGAAGCTTTTTAGCTTTCTGAAGCACCACTTGTCAATTGTTGGCCTTAATTCTTGGGCAAATGCAGTCCTATTTAGGAAATCCTTTCCTACACACCTATAACATGTAAGGTACTACGTATGTTTTCTTCTAGAAGTTTCAGTGTTCTAGGTTCCATGTTTAGATCTTTGATCCATTTGGAGTTAGATTTTGGTCAAGGTGGTGGGTGGTGCCTTTACCTAGGGTTCCTAGATTCTACTTGGCCACTGGTAGTCTTCCAAAGTAGTAGCCTGGGATATGGAACCCAGGATTGGGAGTGCAGTGTAGGGTTCTTGGACCACTTAAAGAGGTTTAGCAGGTGGTGTGCAGTGTCTTACCTGGGGTCCCGAGGACCACTGTGACCTCCAGTAAGCTGCTGGAGCTGTGGAAATTTTATGTTTTATTCCATTGTGATCAGATAGGCTACAAGGAGTGATTCCAGTCTTTTTGAAGTTTTAAAGATTTGTATTGTGTTTCAGGATGTGGCCTATTTCAGAGAAGCTTCCGTGTGCTGCTAAGTAGAATGGATATTCTTTTGTGTTTGGGTAGAGTATTCTGTAAATAACTGTATTTGATGTGTGATGTCGCTTATTTCCAATTATTTTCTATTTAATTTTTGTCCAGATGATTAGTCTATTAGAGAAAGTGTAATATTGAAGACACATATAATTATTAGGATGAAGTTAATCTGTGTCTTTACATCCAATAGTATTTTTTAATGAAGTTGTACACCCCAGAGTTTGGTGCATATATTTTTAGGAAAGTAATGCCTTTGTAGTTAACTATTCCCTTAATTAGAATGAATTGTCCCTCTTTATCTCTTCTGATTACTTTTAGTGTGGAGACTGTTTTCTCAGCTATTAGGATAGCGATGTCTACTTGCTTTATGGTCCAACTTGATTAGAGTACTTTTGTCGATCTTTACTTTAAGGTGGTGACTGCCTTTCGATATAAAATGTGTTTCTTGAAAACAACAGATGGGTGGAGTTTCTTTTTCTGTTCAGCAAGCCAGTTTCTGTTAATTGGAAAATTGAAGCCATTAATACTTAAAGTTATTTTTGAAATGTGTATGAGTTAATTGTGATTATTGTGTCGTTGATTTTGGCATTGTTGTTTGTATTCTAAGTGCTACTTTGTATCTATCTTATTATTTATTCCTTTCTATTTGTTTCCTTGGTTTCTTGGCTATGCTCATTATTCTCTTCACCCCAAAGCATTGCTTCCTAGGTTTTCTTGAGATTTTGTTTGTTGAAAAAAATTTAAAACACTTATATCTTGGAAAATCTATCAATCTCCTTAAACTATAGCAGATGTTTTTGCTGGGTGTATTAATCAAGGTTGGTCATGGTCTTTCAGGAATTGCAATGTATTACTCCAGGCTCTTCTTGTTTTCAAATTTTCACTGAGAAGTCAGCTATTACTCTCATGGGTTTTCCTTTATATATGACTTTAGTTTTTGTTTTCCTTGCAGCTTTTAATATTCATTCTTTGTACTTTATCCTTAGTATTTTAGCTATGATAACTGTAAGGACTTTCTTTTCTGATGTTGTCTATTTGTTGTTATGTGTGTTTCTTATATCTATATGAGAATGTATTTCCTTATTTGGGGAGTGTTTTCTTCTGTGATCTTGCTGAAGAGCTGACCTATGCCATTGACTTGGGATTCTTCTCCTTTATTATGCCTGTAATTCAAAGGTCTTATTTTTCATGTTGTTTCACATTTTCTGTCTCTTCCTTTCCTGTGTTCAAAGTATTTTTTCATATTCCTTGTTTATTTGGTCTGTATGTTCTACTTTATCTTAAAGTCTGATATTTTATTTTCTGCTTTATTCATTGTATTTCTAAGGCTTTCCCTTTGAATTTTCTAGTGGATTTATTGAGTTTTTTCAATTCCATCTTCATTTCAGCTTGGGTCTTCTTCAGTATTTCTATGTCTTTGTTGAAGTCTACTTTCAAATCTTGGATTGTCTTTGTCATTTCTCTAAGATGTGGGCAAAGTAGTAACTGAAAAGATGTGAAGGTACTAAAGGAAAGAATACTGTGTATTTGGGGTAAAATTCTAAAACTAGTCCTATTCCTCAGGTCTTTAGTGGATTTTAGCATACATGAACACCTATAGCTAGGGCTAACATATAAATGATAATACTTGGACATAATCATCTTAGAAGTTTGTGTTTGAAACTTGAAACTTAATCTTTTAGGTGCTACCCTATAAATTACTAGTATCTGTACTGCATTAGTCTTTGAAATGTTTTGAGTATCTCCCCTGGGATGCTTGGACTTGAGTAGCATAGTTGGAGGCAAGGATATATTTTCAATAATATAAGTTGCTGGTGATTCTTCTTTTTTCAGATTCCTTTACTGGAACAGTACACTCACTACAAGATTAGGGAGCTTTACACCTTGGTCCTGAAGCTAAACAGTTTGGTGGCTTTCCAACCCAATTGTTGCCTCAAGAATGTGTATGCGAAGTATTCTGAAGAGTAAGTACCAAACTCCACTTAGAGTTTATGCTCATTCATGAAAATCTTTCAAACAGTGGGCCTAGAAAAATCTCACTTAAAAAAAAAGAGGATTCAGAAACTTTACACCTTCCTTTCTCTACTCTATAGTTAAAGCCAGATAGGAAACCAAGGGCTCTGATGTGCCATTTCCTCTGTGCAACCTCTTTTGCTTTGGCTTATTTTCCTCTAAGCAGACCACGTTTCCTTTTGCAGGAACTTCTTTGAAGTTGCCAAAATACCTCCTTTGGACATGAACTATCTAGAGGAGATTTTACAGTGTGCATTATAGAACTGAAGCCCTCAGGGAGCAGCTGCTGGGACAGGCACACGCATAGGCTGCATTTGTTTCTCTTATGTTTGAAATTTCATTAATGTTTTCTCTCTTTGTATTTTCATGAACTAATAGTGTTGTGAATATTTACATGTTTTATATTGCTTTTTATGAAAGAAAAGAAACTGTTATATTTGTTTTTAAAAAAAATTAATAAAAATGCAACGGTTTCTAGAATGGCTCATGTCCCCTTTCATTGCTGAGGTACCCCACATGTGTCAAGAAGGCTGTTCTCCCAGTGAAGCCTATTTCAGGATCTAACTTATCCAGTTTCCTTGTCTTTTTAGAGGTTTTCTCCTTAGAAGAAGAGGAATTCATCTGGTGTAAGCTGATAAATGAGTCTATGGCAGGATGCTCCTGGAAGAGTGGTACCTAGTTCAAGAAGGGCCCCCGGTTCTCCCCCAGGCAGGCCTCAGCAGTGCAGAGCCAGAGCAGCTAATAAGGAAGATAGAACAAACTCTTAGTAGTTCCAATCTCAGATTCTTTATTTACTTTTTCTTCAATGGTGAAAGATGGAGAAATAAGCCCACCCGCAAGGCAGCTCTTGACAGTCTAAATTTGAAAATGAAAACAACTTGTAAGGCTCATTGAAATCTTTTCTGAACCTTATTGTCTACCAAAAGAAGACATTTCTAGTTATAAAATCAAGATTTTCCATGAATGCAAACACCAACAAGTTCTTCAATCTTTTTTTTTTTTTGCATAAAACCGCAAGAAGTTCTTTTTTTCTCTTGCCTTATCTCTGAGGTAATGTGTACTGAAATGGTTACTTCATTTGCTAGGAAAGGAATTAAAAACTCCCTATGCCAAGAGCCTTTTTCTCAGTCTCTAGGACTTTCCCAAGTCTATCAAGAAGTATCTGCCACAGCAGACGACTACTCGGACTCTCATCTTTTTTTCTTTCCATTTTTGGTGGTACTAGGCATTGAATCTAAGATTTCATATAAGGCAGGCAAGTGTGCCACCATTGAACTATATTTATAGCCCTTATTTTATGCTTTGTTTGCCCTTTAATTAAGCTTTGTTGATTTCCTACATAAGTACTTCAACTTCCCTCTCCTATCCTAGAGGATATATACTAGACACGTCCTCGCATATCCCCCTCCCACCTTTATGTCTTCTCTCTATTTTGTAACCCAGTTAGTCCAATTAGTCTTGCCTATTGGACTGTTGACTGATTGTATTGGCTCAATTTTGTGCAGGTTTGTGCAGATAACTACGGATGCTCTAAGTTCAGGAGTGTAATGGCCATGTCATGTTCAGAAGTTAGCATCTCATAGCACTCCTCTCCATCCTCTGGCTCTTACATTTGTTTCACTTTCTCTTCTGCAATGTTCCCTGAGCCTTAAGAGGCTTGGAATAGATGTCCCATTTAGGGCTGAACATTTAGTGGTCACTTATTCTTAGAACTTTGACCAGTTGTGAGTCACTGCAAGAACTGCTATCCATGACAGAAAGAAGCTTCTCTGCCTAAGGTTAAGAGCAACACTAAACTATTGTTATAAGCATGAATGTTTAGAAGTCATTTTGACACCTAGCAAAGTAACAGTAATAAGTTTCCCCACTAGGCACTATGACTCCCTCACTCAGAAATTTTGACGAGGTTTATAGTATTAAGTGTGAGTTCCTTCCTGTATATCAGACCTCCAATTTAATCAGAAAGTAGTTGCTTATTCTGGTAACAGTCACGCCACTATTGCGCTAGTGAGCACATATTGACTGGAAGGTTGATATTGTAGCACTCAGGGTTTAGCAGTGATACCATTGATGACTTTTCTAGTCATCTTCCAGTACTATGAAAGTTAGCTAACAGAGAGGAAGTTTTCAGATCAGTCCCAGAATTATTTCTCTATGCCATACAACTGAAGTATGTTGTGTCTTAAGCAAAAGAGTCTCAACATCTAGTTATGAGAGGTAACCAAGAATGATGGCAATTACCTTTATTGGTGTAGATAGCTCTGGAGACTCTCTGAACAATAACTCATAGGTAGTCATCCTTCACATGGCACTGGGATTTTAATTTAATGATTTGTGTATTCTGGGGCAAGCACTGTCCATCCATACAGGGAACATGTGTTCCAAACTTCTCCATTCCATTATATTTTAAATTAGTTTTCACAGTAGTGTGTTTCCATAAGAGGTTTTCCTACATCCATAGTTTAGTTAACCCACCCTGTGGCGTCTGCACTGCAGGACGGTAGGCAAGCTGGGAAAGGGGCTGGGGATTTAAACACATACACACAGAGACATAGGGACATGGGTCATCCTTGAAACAAGAGCGCCAACTTTATTGTGCTCCAGGGAAGCTTATATGGGATCCTTAACTGATAGCCACACCCCAGATCCTGGAATTTTCAGCTGTAAAACCCACCAGAATTCACTTCCTTGCCATCAGGAACTCATCAGGGTCTTGTGCTCAGAGCAGCTGCCGGCACAGGAAAACAAGTTGTTTACTCCATTCACTCCAGCAGGCAAAGGGTCTGAGGCAGGCAAAGAAAGTCAAGGGGCCAGGGGTCTGCAGCCCCAAACAACTCTACTTCCTACTCTCCTCTATCCTACCACCAATCTCCATTTAAACATTTAACTCTTTACTATTAATCCAAGCTTTTATATCACATGTGTTCTACAATCATGTCACCTATTTTTGACTTTGAAATGATTTATTTTATTTTGTATTAATTAAATTTATTTAATTTTATATCCCAGCCAAAGTTTTCCCTCCCTCCTCACTTCCCAGTCCCTCCCACCACTTCCATTTTGCCACCCCCAATGTACCCCTTCTTCTGTTTCTGTTCAGAAAGGGGCAGGCCTCCCATGTATATCAACAAAGCATGGCATATCAAGCTGCAGTAAGACTAAGCACCTCCCTTGTATTAAGACTGGGCAAGGCAACCCAGTATAAAAATGGGTTCACAAAATCCAGCCAAAATACCAGGGACAGTTTCTGCTCCCACTGCTAGGAGTTCCATAAGTAGGCAAATCTACACAACTGAGCTCCTATGAGAAACTATTAGGTTAGTTGATTCTTTGGATTTTCTTGTTATGTCCTTGACACCTCTGGCTTATATACTCCTTCCTCCCACTCTTCAATAGGATTTCTGAGCTCTGCCTACTGTTTCACTATGGGCCTGTGCCATGCCAGCGCAGCCTGGATGCCGAGACTGGCAGGGTGCCGGGATTGAGACATGGAGGCTTCTTTTCAGGTGGAAGAACAGCAACATTTATTTTGCCCCAAGCTAAAGCCTTTTATACCTCTACTGCTTCTGTGGAAAACCACTGGCCAAAAAGAACACAAACATCCTTGCCAATTACAGACCACAAGGAAGTTCCACTGTCAGTCAGGGGGAGTGAGGGCAGCTAAATCACAACAACTCCCTCCCCCTGTTTTATTTTATAAAATAAATGGTGTCTGTCTTGTTACTTTGGGTGGAATAATTTGTTTGTCGTGAAGAATAGCCTTCTAATATTCCCAGCCTTAGGTGGCATCCTGCCCCCAATTATTGCCCTTTCGTGGCTACCCAGACACATAGCCCTAAACCAAGTATCCCCAGGACTGACAGCACCAATGAGCCAGACCAGTGCTGCAACCATCTAGCATGCACTAACTGGGTAGTAACATTAACAAAAGCAGTATTCCAAAGCCCTCTCATATGACAGTTGAGTTCCATAACAGTAGCAGAAGCATGCAATACAGTGCCAGGAGTAATGCACATAACATGATAAAAGCTAGAACATGTCAGCTGTTGAAAAGTCCAAAGATAGTCCACTTATTTCTGAACCAGAGCCACTTGTTGGTTCAAGGTCAATATGCCCAATTGAATATGTCCATTAAGATCATTTTGAATGTCCAAAGCATTGCTGACTTTCAGCCAGGTGGTTGACAGTCTCAGCCATCTGCACAGTCTGGGAGAGAGCATTTCCAGCAGCAGTATCTGCCATGGCAGAGATAGCAATAACGGCAATCACAGTTGCAGTGATTCCAAGGTCTCTCTTCTGCCTATCCTCTATGGTTGCCATATTTGTTGATACTCCCAACACCGCTGTGGTATCCCCCAGGCTGGGCGCTGACTGGGCCAGGGCAACATGCCTTTCACTGATGCCACCTATCAAAGCTCTGCTCCAGCTGCCTTCTGGCCCCAGATGCACTCTCTCTGGGTCCAAACTGCTGTGTGGAGCAGAGCAGAACTCAGGAAAGCAGGCTTGCTGCTCCTGATCCTGAACCACTGAAGGGGCCCCACTTTAACAATCCTTTAGGGAATTTGGGCATCATCAATCTATCTCCTGCTGAGCGGGGGTGCTGCATTCTTGGGGGTATTTTACATTAACATTTCAGGGGTCTCTGTGAATCAAAACCACATAAATTTGCAATGAATCCACAGGTTCTCATCCTCTGTGGAGACAAAAGCAGAACCTCTTTTCCAAAGTATCAAATCCTTAGGCCCATATTTTAAAATCAAAATACCTTTCTTAGCAGTTCCCAGAATCAAATGTCTTTCTCCAGTCCAGAACACAAAAGACAACACAATCAACATACTAACATACATTTATCTGTACATATTCTATCTTTTGGAGGCCCTCAATTCACCCTCCTGCCTCCTCTATATTACTTCCCTACTGGCCAGTCTTTCAGAGGGCATCCCTCAGAGCGTCTCTGGGATGAAGAAACACACTCCTTTTAATCTGTCTTGGCTTGTTCCCAGTCTGGAACATTTAAACCCCCTCCCATAATAAACCAGGGGCTAACTTGAGCTATTGTTTGTACAAAATCTTCCGCTATCTTCCTTGTTACTTCCGTGCTTTGTTGCTTTAAGAGTTTCAGTTACGTTTTGAGGCCTTCAATTCACCCTCCAACCTCTTCTTTATACTAGCTAGTCTTTTGGAGGGTGTCGCTCAGAGTATCTCTGGGGATTAAAAAAAAAAAAAACATTACCTTCCCCAATACACTCCTCGATTTAGCCAGTGGATGGAGCAACCCCGTTCACAAATCCCCACTTTCCAGATCTCATTAGAATCTCCACTTGTCTCTCAGCCTGAATGCCAAGACTGGTGGGGGGTGCCGGGATTGAGACATGGAGGCTTCTTTTCAGGTGGAAGAACAGCAACCTTTATTTTGCCCCAAGCTAAAGCCTTTTATACCTCTACTGCTTCTGTAGAAAAGCACCAGCCAGAAAGAACACAAGCATCCTTGTCAATTACAGACCACAAGGAAGTCAGGGGGAGTGAGGGCAGTTAGATCGCAACAGGCCTGCATCTGTTTCTATTAGTTGCTGGATGAAGCCTCTTTGATGAGAATTGGGCTAGGTACCAATCTATGAGTATAGCAGAATATCATTAGGCATCATTATGTTGATATTGTATTCTCCAATCATGTATAGTTCACTGTTAGGTCTCTGGGCCATCCAGCTTCTGGGTCCTGGTACTCCAAGCAGTGTGTAGATACTCTCTTAGTATAAGTCTCAGGCTGGACCAGTCATTGTTTAGCCACTCCTACAATCTCTGCATCACACTAACCCCAGCACATCCCATAGGCAGTATAGACTGTAGGTCAAAGGTTGTGTGTCTGGCTTGGTGTCCCAGTCCCTCCACTGGAAGTCTTGCCTGGTCACAGGAGATGGCCAGTTCAGGCTACCTATCCACTATTTCTAGAAGTCTTAGCCGAGGTCATCCTTGTAGATTCCTGGGAGTTTCCCTTGCACCAGCTTTCTCCCTGACCCCAAAATGCCCCCCTTTCTAGTCATTTCTTTTAGTACCCTTCTCCCCAAATTTCTGAAAGACTGCCATATTGTTTTCTCTAGTGGCTCACATGCAATAGAGGGAATATTCCCCTTGCTCCATATTTTTTTCCAGCATAAGCTGCCATTTGTATTTTTAATCTTTGCCATTCTGACAGGTGTAGGATGGAATCTCAGAGTTGTTTTGATTTGCATTTCCCTGATGGCTAAGGATATTGAACACCTTCTTTAAGTGTTTCTCAGCCATTTGAGATTCTACTACTGAGAATTCTGTTTAGGTCTGTATTCTGTTGTTAATTGGATTATTTGGTTTGTTGATGTCTAGTTTATTGAGTTCTTTATATATTTTGGAAATCAGCCCTCTGTCTGATGTGGGGTTGGTGAAGATTCTTTCCCATTCTGTAGGCTGCAGTTTTGTCCTATTGACAGCGTCCTTTGCCTTACATTTTAATAAGGTCCCATTTATTAACTGTTTATCTTAGTGTTGGTGCTACTGGTGTTCTATTCAGGAAGTTGTCTCATGCACCAATCTGTTCAAGGCTATTTCCCACTTTCTCTTCCATCAGGTTCAGTGTAACTGGATTTATGTTGAGGTATTTGACCCACTTGAACTTGAGTTTTGTGCAGGGTGATAGATGTGGATATATTTGCATTCTTCTACATGCTGACATCCGGTTATGCCAGCACCATTTGCTGAAGATGCTTCCTTTTTCTCCAGTATATAATTTTGGTTTCTTTCAAAAATCAGTTAGTCATAGGTGTGTGGATTTGTGTCATGGACTTTGATTTAATTCCATTGATCCACTTGTCTGTTTTTATGCTAAGAAGATGCTGTTTTGTTACTATAGCTCTGTAGTAGAGATTGAATACAGGAGTTGTTTTATTGTACAGGATTGTTTTAGCTATCCTGGGGTTTTTGTTTGTTTGTTTTTCCATATGAAGTTGAGTATTGTCCTTTCAAGGTCTGTAAAGAATTGTGTTAGGATTTTGATGGGGATTGTATTGAATATGTAGATTGTTTTAGTAGGATGGCCATTTTTTACTGTTAATCTTACCAATCCATGAGCACGAGAGATCTTTCCATCTTCTGATAACTTTTTCAATTTTCTTCTTCAAAGACTTGAAGTTATTGTCATACAGGGCTTTTGCTTGTTTGGTTAGAGTTACACCAAGATATTTTATATTGTTTGTGGATATTGTGAAGGTATCATTTCCCTGATTTCTTTCTCAGCCCGTTTATTGTTTGTATATAAGAGGGCTACTGATTTTTTTCTATCTAGCCACTTCACTAAAGCTGTTTATCAGCTGTAGTTCCCTGATAGAATTGTTAGTATACTATCATATCATCTGCAAATAGTGATACTTTGATGTCTTCCTTTCCAATTTGTAGCCCTTTAATCTCCTTTAGTTGTCTTATTTCTCTAACTAGAACTTTAAGTACTATATTGAATAGATATGGAAAGAGTGGACGGTCTTGTCTTATTCCTGATTTTAGTGGAATTGCTCTGTTTCTCTTCACTTAATTTGATATTGGTTGTTGATATTGGCTTGCTATATATTGCTTTTATTATTTTATATATTTCCCTTGTATCCTGATCTCCCCAAGATTCTTATCATGAAGGAATGTTAGATTTTGTTAAGGACTTTTTCAAAATTTAAAGCAGTGATCATGTGGGCTTTTTCTTTCAGTTTGTTTATATGGTGGATTACATAGACATATTTTCATATGCTGAGCCATCCATTTATCTCTGGCATGAAGCCTATGAAGCATGATTGGTCATGGTGGATGATCTTTTTGATGTTTTCTTGGATTCAGTTTGCCAGTATTTTGTTGAGCATTTTTACATCAATGTTCATGAGAGAAATTGGATTGTAATTCTCTTTCTTTGTTGAGTCACTGTGTAGTTTGAGTATCAAGGTGGTTGTGGCCTTATAAAATGAATTTGGCAATGTTCTTTCTGTTTCTATTTTGTGAAATAATTTGAGGATTATTGTTCTTCTTTGACAGTCTGATAAAATTCTGTGTTAAAACTCTCTGGCCCTGGGCTTATTTTGGTTGAGAGACTTTTAATGACTGCTTCTATTTCCTTAGGAGTTTTGGTAGATTTAAATTGTTCATATGATCTTGATTTAATTTTGGTATATGTCTACTCCTTTTAGATTTTCCAATTTTGTGGAGTATAGATTATTGAAGTATGACCTAGTGACTCTCTGTATTTCCTCAATGTCTGTTGTTATGTTCCTCTTTTTTTTCTAATTTTGTTAATTTGGATATTATCTCTCTCTGCCTTTTAGTTAGTTTGGATAGGCATTTATCTATTTTGTTGATTTTTTGGAAAGAATCAACTCTCTGTTTTATTTATTATTTGCATTGTTCTCTTTGATTCTATTTCATTGATTTCAGCCCTCAGTTTGATTATTTTCTGCCATCTACTCCTCTTGAGTGAGTTTGCTTCTTTTTTTCCTAGAACTTGCAGGTGTGCTGTTAAGTTGCTGGTGTGAGATGTCTCCAAATTCTTTATGTAGGTAGGCCCTTAATGCTGTGAACTTTCCTCTTAGCACCGCTTTCATTGTGTCTCATACATTTAGGTATGTTGTGCACTGGTTTCCATTACTTCTAGGAAGTCTTCAATTTCTTTCTTATTTATTCCTTGACACAATGGTATTTCCGTTTTAAGAATTGTTCAGTTTCCTTGAGTTTATAGGCTTTCTGTAGTTTCTGTTGTTGAACTCCAGCTTTAATTAATGGTAAACTGATAAGATAAAGGGGTTGTTTCAATTCTTTGTATCTGTTGAGACTTGTTTTGTGAGTATATTGGTCAATTTTGGAGAAGGTTCCATGAGGCACTGAGAAGAAATATATTCTTTTGTGTTTGGGTAAAATATCCTGTAGATATCTATTAGGTCCATTTAAGCCATAACATCTGTTAGTTCCATTATTTGTTCATTTAGTTTCTGTCTGCATAGTCTGTTTAATGGTGAGAGTGGGGTGTTAAAAGTCTCTCCCTATTATTGTGTGGGATTCTATGTGTGATTTAAGCTTTAGTAATGTTTCTTTTACAAATATGTGTTCTGTTGCTTTTGGGGAACAGATGTTCAGAATTGAGACATCATCTTGGTGGATTTTTCCTTTGATGAAATATCCTTTTCTATCTCTTTTGATTAATTTTGGCTTGAAGCCTATTTTGTTAGATATTAGAATAGCTACACCAGCTTGCTTCTTAGGTCTGTTTGATTGGAAAACCTTTTTCCAACCTCTTTTTATATCAATTATCTTAGCCTTTGTCTTTTTATTGTCAAACTGAGTACATTGATATTGAGAGAGATTAATGACAAGTTATTGCTAATTTCTGTTATTTTGTTGTCATTGGTGATGGTGGTGGTGGGAGAGAGAGAGAGCTTCTTTGGGTTTTGCTGGTGTGAGGTGTGAGATTTTCTATTGCCTGTGTTTTCGTGGATGTAGCTAACATCTTTAGTTGGAGTCTTCCTTCTAGTACCTTATATAAGATTGGATTTATGGATAGATATTGTTTAAATTTTACTTTGTTGTGAAACAACGTTTCTTTCTTCCATTTATGGTGGTTGAAAGTTGCTGGATATTGTAGTCTGGGCTGGCATCTGTTGTCTCTTAGAACTATAAAACATCTATCTAGACCCTTCTGGCTTTTTTAGCGTCCCTATTGAAAAGTCAGGTGTAATTTTGATAGGTCTTCCCTTATATGTTACTTGACCCTTTTCCTTTGCAGCTCTTAATATTCTTTATTCTGTATGTTTAGTGTTCTGATTATTATGTGGTGAGGGGACATTTTTTTTCTGGTCCAGTCTATTTGGTGTTCTGTAAGTTTCATGTATCTTTACAGTCATCTCCTTCTTTAGTTTTAGAGATTTTTCTTTTTCTTCTATGATTTTGTTGAGTATATTTCCTGGGCCTTTGATCTGGGATTCTTCTTCAATTCCTATTATTCTTAGGATTTTTTTCATATTGTCTCATATTTCTTAGATATTTTGTGTTTGGAATTTTTTGGTTTTAACATTTTCTTTGACTGATGACTCTATTTCCTCTATCATGTCTTCAATGCCTGAAATTCTATCTTCCATCTCTTGCATTCTGTTGGTGATGCTTGCATGTGTAGTTCCTGATTGCTTAGCCAGATTTTCCATTTCCATAATTCCCTGACTCTGTGTTTTCTTTATTGCTTCTATTTCTACTTTCAAGTTTTGAACCATTTCTGTCACCTTTTTTTCTTTGCTTTCAGGTCTTTCTTTAAAGGGATTTATATTAATTTCTTCCAATTTTTTGTTTGTCTTCTCTTCAATTTGTTTAAGGCATTTTTTCATTTCTTCTCTAATGTCCTATATCACCTTCATAAAGTTATTTTTAAGGCCATTTTCTTGTGTTTTAGCTGTGTTGGATTATTCAGGCCTTGCCTTGCTGTCATAAGATAGCTGGACTCTGCTGGTGCCATATTGCCCTTTCTGTTATTGATTGTGTGTGTTCTTACACTGATGTTTAGGCATCTGAATTTGTGATGCTTATAGGTCTAGGTGTTGCTTCTTGTGTTTGTATTTGTTGGGTGGGTATTTTGTTCCTTTGTTTCTGTTTTCTGTCTGGTCTTCTGGCCTAAGTGGCTAAGGGTTCTAGTGACTAGCAAGCCTTCAGGTCCAGTAGTGTATCTCCCCTGGGGCTTTGGGGATCATGGGTCCCTAGGTTAGGCCTGGCCTCTAGTAAAGCCAAAATCTTCTTCCAAAGATGTAGACAGAATTATGGACCACAGGAGAGGGAATGCAGTCTGGGGTTGTTGGGTAGGCTTTAAGGAATGTTAGTGGGCAGTGGGAGGTGCTTTACCTGGGCTCCCTAGAACCAACTTGGCCTCCAGTGAAGCTGTTGGGGCTGTGGACTGGAATATGGAGCCTGGAGTGGGGTACAGTCTAAGATTCTTGGGCGGGCTTTAAGGAGTGTTAGCCAGTGGCAGGGGGCATCTTACCTTGGGGCCCTATATCTGACCTGACCTCTGATAAAGCCTAACTCTTCTTCCAAATTGTAGTCAGGAATATGGAGCCTCGGAGAGGTGATATTGTGTCACCTCTAATAAAACCTTAGCTAATGGGCCCTTTCTAGCTTTTTAACCTCTACAGACACTCCAAATTAAACACAAATCTAAAAAGGAAAATCAATGCTAGCATTTGCATATGAGGGATAACATGGAACATTTATCTTTCTGGGCCTGGATTAACTCATTAGTGTGTCTTGCAATTCTATCCATTTCTTGAAAATCTCATAAATTTATACTTCTTTACAACTGAATAAAAGTCCATTATGTATAGGTACTACATATTTATTATCTATTCATCAGTTAATAGGTATCCAGGCTGATTCCATTTTCTGGCTACTATGAATAGAGAAGCAATGTGTTCAGGAAGATATGGAGTCCTTGGGTATGTGCCCAGGATTTATATAGAAGGATCATGTGGCAACTGTTTTTTATTTTTTGAGAAACCTCTACTTGATTTCCATAATGGTTATACCAAGTGTTCTTCTTACCTACATCCATGCCTACATTTGTTGTTATTTGTTTTCTTGATGACAGCCATTCTGATATGGGTGAGATGGACTCTCACGTAGTTTAAATGGGCATTTTCCTGATGGCTAATTGTGGTGAATATTTTTTTAAGTTTTTACTATCTATTTATATTTCTTCTTTCTAAAACTGTTCAGTTGTGCAACCCATTTTTGATTATATTGTTTCTTTTCATGACTTTTACTTTTTTTATATTCTGTGTATTAATCCTCTATCAGATATATAGTTGGCATGCATTTTCTCCCATTCTGGCTGGCTTGGTTTTTCTGAGGGGATATTTTTATCATCGAGGAGAAGGATCAAGAGACCTTGGATCTAAGGTATGGATGGGAACAGAAATGTCTACAGCCTTCACTTCCAGGTGAAGGGTGACTTTTTGAGAGAGGCCCTTGCCATTAGCTAACCATCTGAGGCCACAAGTTCGCTTTCCCCAGTTTGGAAGGTTTTGAAATTTGATTATGCCTACTATCCCTTGCTTTATCTGGTCTGCATCCTGATAGATATCCAGGGGATTCTCGCTATCAATTCAATATTGGAGGTCCTAATCCATCCACCAGTGGAACCATGCACCAGTGGGAGGCAAAAGTGTCTCAAGATTGGTACTACAGAAAGGGTTGTGACAGGCAAGTGTTGACAACGGCCAGCAGCAGGACAGCTACTTACCTGTTGCAGGACTGGAGAGTATTGTTTGCAGAATGCGAGCAGTCTGGGTGGAATAGGGAGCACGTGTGGGTAAAAACTTTGTGAAGAAGGGGAGGAGCTTGGGGTGCCTGCATTTCTAGTTCTTTCTACCTCTTGAGATCCAGGTGTGGGAAAGTAGCTTTCATGGTCCATATTATTATCTAGAGAGATGTATTGTCTATCCTTTTGTTGGTCCCTACAGTGTGCTATTGAGACTGTAGTAGGTAGCAAGACTGCCTCTAGGAGTTTCTGAGTGCTATTGGCAATGGGTGTTCCTCTTTGTGTTAGGAGCCCCTCTGTTTTCTGATTAGGATGTTGGAGTGGATTAATGTTAGAGGTATACTTGGAGTCAGATAAATGTTAATCTGTTCATTTTTTGGTTAGGGTGAGGGCTCTTGTTAGAGCTGTCAGTTCTGCCTGTGGAGAAGTGGTTTTCTGAGAAGGGCTGCTATCTCCCTCAGTGTGGGCCAGCTCAGCTATGGTGAACAGAGTAAGGAAGTAGGCAGAACAGCCATCCCTCTTACCACTTCCCTCAAGGGGGACATGCGTCCTGACCAAGTGTGTAGGAGGAAAAAGGACCAAGGCCTCCGGGGACATAGGGAGAGTCAAGAATGGAGGTGGAGAAGGACATTCTCATGAAGTAGTAGAGGGAGTAGGTATAGGTGATATGGAAGTGAAGAGGGAGATGGGGGACTGGGAAGGAGCATTGGAACTGGTGGAAGATCTGTAGGATGCTCATATGGTGTAGGATCATATGCAGGGTTGGAACTGGAGGGGAGGGGCATTTTGGAGGGGCGTGGTTACAACCAAGATTTCAGTGGCTGTGGTAGTTTGGAAGAAAATAGCCCCCAAAGGGAATAGCCCTATTAGGAGATGTGACCTTGTTGGAATAGGTGTGGTCTTGTTGGAGGAAGTATGTCACTGTGGAGGCAAGATTTGAGGTCTCAGATATGCTCAAGCCATGTCCAGTGAGACAGACCACTTCCTGTTGGTTGCCAATCAAGATGTAGGACTTTCTGCCCCAGCATGATATCTGCTTGCGTGCCACCATGTCCCACTATGATGATAATAGACTAAACCCCTGAAATTGTAAGAGACCCCATTAAAGATTTTTCCTTTATAAGAGTTACTATGGTCATGGTGTCTCTTCACAACAATATAAACCCCAACTAAGTCAGTGGCAGAGGAAAAGTTGATAAGCAGAGCAAGAATTACACAGATAGGGTCAGTCCAGAGAGCACCAAACCATGTACATAAGGGGCTTCAGACTATTTTCCATCCAGTTTTATGAAGCTATCTATATCAATTAAGATACTAAAACAAAGTTCTGAATTCCAGGCAACAAGATTTGCATTGAAAGGTGAAGCAAAGTTGCCAGTCTCAATTCTCCTAATTGGAGTTCCTTTAAGTTATCCCTCAAACAGTTTAAGGAGTGTCTTAGCATAGACAGTTTGGAACCCATAGCAGGTATGGAATCAAGATAATGACATAGGGCCCAAATCAGGACTTTTGAGGTATCCCTTGAGTTTGGGATTGACAAAACAAGCCTGGAAAGTAGGAGTAGGATTCCTAAAGTCATCCTTTCCTGAAGCCAAGAGACCATGGGAGCCTGGAAAGTTCCTGCAACTCTTGATTGAGCACATCTGATGGTGAGATGGAGGGGGATTTTTTGGAGTCCCTGACCCGAGCAAATCTCAAGACAAGACAGAGGGGAGCTCCCTCACCACCAAGACCTAACCAGGGCATTTTCAAGTTAGGTTCCACGATTCCTTTGTTCTGACATTTCACGAATTCCTTTGTTCTGACATTTGACTGTGTTAGGTGTATGCTCTGTGTTAGCTGTGGAGAACTAGCCTCTTATCTAGAGGTCAGACTATGTCAGAACAAAACAGAGAGATGTGGGAGAAGAAAATGTGAATGTTTTATAAGAAAAGGAGATATGATGGAGGATATATGTTAGCGAGAGTGGTGGATGGCCAGCTCTGTTAGTCAGGTGGGCTGGAAGGGGTTCAGCTAAGGTACTAGACAATCCTGGTTGCCAGAGCCAGAACCACCAGTCTCTCAAGGCCTTGACTACCAGGATGGGCCCCAAAGTTGGAACAAGACAGAGAAAGGTGCAAGGAGAGAGGAAGATGAAGGGATAGCTGCCTGGGAGAGAGGACTGGCCCTGGCAAGCCCATTTAGGCCCCAAACTAGGTTTATTTAAAAAAAACCTGCTCAAACATGTTTATTACTGCTCTATTCATGACAGTAAGAAACTGGAAACAAGGTAGATGTCCCTCAACAGAAGAATGGATAAAGAAAGTGTAGTTCATTTACACAATGGAGTATTCCTCAGCTATTAAAAATGGCACAATGGAATTTGCAGACAAATGAATGGAAGTAGAAAAAAATTATCCTGAGTGAGGTAGCCCAGACCCAGAAAGATAAATATGGTATCTATTCATTTATGTGTAGATATTAGCCATTAAATATATGATAGCCAGTTTACAATCCATAGACCCAGAGAAGTTAGGTATAGAGTAAGGGACTGGGGGTCACATGGATCTCTCTCAGAAGGGGAAATAGAATAGATTTTTATGGGTGGGGGTTTGAAAGAGGGAATGTATGGAGAGACAGTTGAATTTGAGGGGCAGTTGAAAACTATGGAAACCTAGTGCAGTGGAAACTTTCTGAAATATATGAAGACAATCTTATTGAGATCTAATGATGGAGCCAATTGCCTCATTTGATGACAAGAGATGGCATCCAATTGAGTTGTTCTTCAAGGGACTCCCATGGAAATCCCCAACAATCCAGGCTATTGTCACGACTATAGGCTTCCCTCCACAAACTGAAGGTGGACCCCATTACTGAGAACAACACCCACACAACTCATGGAACATGGACAAGTCAAGCAGGTACTTACCTGGAGTCTTAGCCTCTATACTCTAGTGTCTTCGGTGGGGAAGGTACCCTGAAGCTGCTGAAAGAAAAACATAAACGCCAACCCAGCCACAAAACCTTTGACCTACAATCTGTCCTGCCTGCAAGATAAGCTAGGATAATGGTAGCACAAAACTCCTGGGAATAGCTAATCGATATCTGATTTGACGTAAGGCCTACTCCACAAGACAGAACCCGTACCTGATACTGTAACCGAGAACCAGAGACTAGATACCCAGAGATCTAGGATAAAACCAAACACTACTGGTCTAAAAGAGTATCACTAAAATGACTTCTACTGGCATTCTGCTGTACTCATAGATCCTTGCTTTATTCAGGCATCATCAGAGAAGCTTCCTCCTGCAGCAGATGGGAGCAGATTCGAGACACACAGCCACAGCAAGACATTACAAGACAAGAGAGCCCTCGGATCACAGAGCTCTCAATGGGATGTCTCCATCAAATCCCTCTCCTCAAAGCTCAGGGAACCCAATGGAAAAGGAGTCAGAAAAAGTGTAAGGGACAGAGGGGATGGAAGATACCAGGAGAACACGGTCCTCCAAATCAACTGAGCAAAGGTCATATGAACTCACAGAGACTGAGGCAGCTTGCACAGGGCCTACACTGATCTGCACCAGGTCCTTTGCATATATACTATAGCTATCAGCTGTATTTTACTGAACTCCTCAGTGTGTGAATGAATGGGTCCCTGATTCTTGTGCTTTACCTTGGGGGCCCTTTTCCTTCTGTTGAATTGCCTTGTCCAGCCTTGATGTGATGGTTTCTGTTTTATATTTTATTTTGTTGTATTTTGTTAGTTCTTAGAAGCCTGTTTTTTTTTTCTAAAGAGACAGAAAGGGGATGTGTCCAGATGGGAGGAGAGGTGGGGAGGAATTGAAAGGAGTAGGGGAAAGGAAAACTGTGATCAGGATATGCTGTATGAGAAAAAAAAATCTATTTTCAATAAAAGGGGGAAAAAGAACTCCAATAAAGCCCCAAGATCCAAAGGTCTCATCCATAGGACCAGCAACAGTCACAGAGGCAAAGGCCCCAAAGACCAGGCATTTCTAGTAGAGTGGTGACTGTTTAGCTTTTATAGTGAACTCCTGAAAGAACAGGTCCCAAGAGTAGACAAGGATAAGAAGAAAGCAAACAGGTACCAGAGAGAGAGAGAGAGAGAGAGAGAGAGAGAGAGAGAGAGAGAGAGAGAGAGAGAGAGAGAGAGAGAGAGAGAGAGAGAGAGGAGGCACCCCCATCTGTGGGGCAGGAACCCCAGATGCTCTCTGGTTTCAGCACCAAACGTTAGCTTTTTGGGACAATTAAAGAGACAGAAGGCAGAAAAAGAGTCAGACTCCTGACTTCAACAGACAGGATTGTTTGAAAGAAAGAAGGACAGACACTTTTCTGTGGGAAAAGGAGTGCCTGTAAGGGGAGAAGGTTGCCTGCAACCCTTTCAGCGTGAGGGGCTTGAGGATGGGGAAGTTGTCACAGCCAACTTGCAGTTCTGCAGGCTTTCCTGGAATTGTCTGCTTCCCTCAATACAGGTCATCTTGGGAGATAGGTTGTCTCTTCAAATATTTCTTTCTGGGCTGACCAAGCTTCTGGAACTTTGAAGGGATCTTGTGAATCCTGTTTTACAACCGAGCACTCTGTCACTAGGTTTTTTCATTTATAGCATTTCAATTTGGGTTCTCGTTAGTGTTCTCCTTTGTTGAATTCCTCTCTTCATATCTTACCACCTTTCTTATTTCATTCAGCTGTTTGCTTGTGTTCTTTACCAAGAGCTGATTTTCTTTTATTTCTTTGAACAAACTTATAATCATTTGTCAGGGCTAAAGTTTTGTTTTACATTTAAATTTCTGTGCTTAGGAGATCTATGAAACGAAAATGTCTCTTACCTGTAAGCCCCACTTGCCCTAGGACAGATAACTTCCTGGAATACTGGGGGCTGTTGTTCAGGTACGATAAGAAGCCCCGTGTTCTCACTTTTGTAAGCAAGGTTAGTTGTCCTAACTGCACAGGATATGCTTGATCACACATAGGAGGGAGGTAAGAAGGTGTGAAGCACACAGCCTTATGGGTTTTGCCTTTGAAAGCACCAGACTAACATAATTCTCAGCTATTCTCTGGGAATTCTTGGCATGGGCCTGACCAATGTCCATCGTCCTGGTCAATATTTTAAAAAGCTTGCTTCAAATTTGTCTCAAAAATTGTGGTAGTGCTCTTATTTTCACCTGGTGGGGTTAACACATTCTTTGAATTCTTTGTCTAGGATTTCGTCTGACCATCAATCACCATATATCATTACTGTAGGATTAGTAAGTTTCCGAGGAGTTATGTTGCCTTGGTTTTACAAAAATTTATGCTTCTTGTGTTATTTGTTTGGTTGTTATTTTTTTAAATCAGATGTGTGTGTGTGTTTCACCTGAGGAATTTGTAATGTTCAAGTGGAACTTGGATGTTGTTTTTATCTAAGTCTCTGCTGTTCTATTTTATCAATAAAGACCTGGAGGTCAGATGCTGAGGTAAAAACCTGCTAGCCCAGAGAGGCAGAGAAAGCACCCAGCTGTTTTCTCTTCTGCTGTCATTCCAGAAAGAGATCTTTCTTCTAGCCTTCCCAAACAAAACTCAAACTAAATGTCCTTCCCTACTACTTTCTGTGCCCCCCTCTTACCTGTCCTCCTGACTTCCTTCTGTTCTCTATAGCTTTTTACTGACAACTGGTTGCTTGCTCTGCCTCTTGACCTGAGGTTGATTTTATTTAATCATGTTTAAAATATTCAAGCAAAAAGCTCTTGGATTATAGGTGTGTGCTAACACTGAGCCACACCACAGCTAGAAGCAGATTTTTTTTCTTACTAAATAACAAGAAGCAGGTTTTTCTAGTAAATAACACATTCTCAGGGTTCACAGTGTGATCAATATCCTGCAACACTTGGGTATGGTAGAGTTGAATGTGTAGTGTGAAGTTTGGAATATGGTTCCTTAGAACTAGAACTCAGGATATTTGATATAAACTAAATATTATTCCCTGTTTAGGACGTTGTCTGTTTGAGAAACCAAAACTGCTTCATATTACCCTGTACAGATATTGTACTAGCCAAATAATACAGTGGCTTCTTTGAATTCAATAAAAGTTGGAGTACAAATAATGAACTACAGTATGTAGCAAACTCACCATATTTTAGTTAATAACATTAGAACATAAATAGTGTGATTAGGTATAAGGATTATGCATTAGTTAATTTTCTGTTGCTTTGTTAATCCATGACCAAAAGCAACTTATAGAAGAAAAATAGGGATGGAGGCATAGTAGCAAATTATAGGCATGGTGGCAGGAGCAGGAAGCAGAGTGATCACATCTTCATCTATATCAAGAAAGCAGAGAGAGAAAACTGACATTAGGGTGAGGCTATGGATTCTTAAAACTTGTTTCCAGGGATATACTCCTCCACCAAGGCTATACCATGCCCCCAAGCAATGCTATTATTTGGGGACCAAGTGTTCAAATAGTTGAGCCTAAGAGAAACATTCTCATTCAAACCATCATATTCTACTCACTGACCCCCCACAGGCTCACGATCACGCCATGATGCAAATTACATTTAGTCTACCTTCAGAGTCCTGATACTCTTTCATAGGCTCAACACTGTTTAGAAGTCTAAAGTCCAAGGGTAATGGTGACACCAAGCTTGTGGGAGTAACCAACCAACTCTGGATTTGATTTAAGGCCCATTCCATGAAATGGAACCCATACCTGACAATGCTTGTGTGACCGAGAACCAGATACTAGAAGGCCCCGGAACCTAAGGTAAAAACAAATACTACAAAAAAAAATCAATCAAACAACAATGACAAAAACAAAACAAAACAAAAAAACTATAACGATAAAAAGACTTTGTCAGGTCCCAAAGAAACCTGACAAATCTCACTCTGTATCTGCTGTTCCTACCAACATCTCTCACCCAACCCCTACCCTGAACCTCTCCATTCTGGAGTCTGGGCTTTGTTTCCCTTCCCCAGCTTCTCATCCCTGTATAACTCAGCAATTTCTGCTGTGTGCTCTCTGGCTTCACATGTGTTCTTTTGATGTTCTTGGCCTCCTCCTCCCTCTCTCTTCTCAACCTCTCTGTCTCTCCCTCTCTCTCCCTCCTTTCATGGCCCCAGTCTATACCTGACCATGTTCAGTGTGAACTCGTTCAGATGCCTCTGACTGTTTTCTCCCTCCTTCTAAAATAAAACTTTTCTCCTCAGCCATACCTAGGAGTGGTTATATCTTCATTTTCATGTATTTGGTGCTGAAACCCAGGAGTGGCATATAAGGACTCCTTTTCAAGGGGCTCAGCCTCCCTGAACCAAAACTGATTTGACTTTTCTAACATCTATATGGCATTGGTCACTGCCATCTATCATATTTAACTGCAAATTCTATAGTCCACCTCTTCAGCCACCTCCTCCTCTCGCCTGCTCCATCTCTAGTCACCTACTGGGTAAGTGTCCTCTCTCTGGCTCCTGGAGTGTCCTACACCCTCCAGAGTGCCACCACATGGCAACTACCCACTAAGAGGCTTGGCTTCATTTGTTCTCAGCTCCTTCCTGGAGCTTTCTTGCTTCCAGCTAGGAACTTCATGCCCACAACTTCTCTACTCCCCTCATGGTCTCTATGATATTCAAATTCTTCCTCGGGTAGAGCTATTTATCCTTATCCTTAGTCCTCAGGGTGAGACTGTTCTCTGTCTCTCAGCTCTTGCTTGGAGCTTATTGGAACTTTCTCTCCAGGGGAGTTTTATTTTTGAGACCCTTTCTGGTTTTATCTTCAAACTCAAAGAGTTCATTGAAGTTTCAGTCTGTTGCTGTAAATGACTTGACATCAGCACAGCTCAATGGACAAAGATGACAGACACACTCGATTTCCAAGTTCTTGAATATTGTAATAACTTCTTGCTCCACACAAAGCAAATGATCCCAAAGTCTCTTATTGCTAAGATTTTTCAAATTTTCACTCTTTCAAATCTTTTATTCCTACAATTTCTCTGTGCTCTACTCTCAAGAAATCTTTGAAGACTATTGTGTAAACAGCCTTTACCTCAGAATTTGTAAATATACTGAGTGTGGTTAAAGAATCTGTAAAATCTGTAACCAAAAATTAGCTTAAAATTTGTAACAAAATGTTGAATCTGTAATTGCTGTATGTTATTCAACTCTTATTTAGAAAAGTTGATCTACTTTCTTGTATATATAACTTGAACTCAACTCTAGGAAAATAGATGTTTTTAAATAACAACTATGTGACTTGCCTGCATCTTGGCTGATGATCTCATCAGGATGGAAGCAACCATGTGGCTGGAAGTTATATTTAATAAAGTTAAAAAAGAGTACATGCAATATAACTTTACTACCATTCTTAGTAAGGTGACCACAATGCATAAAACAATTAAGGCAACAATCAAAAAATGTCTTTGTTTTTCAAGACAGGGTTTCTCTGTTGCTTTGGAACCAGTCCTGAAACTAGCTCTTGTAGACCAGGCTGGTCTCTAACTCACAGAGATCCACCTGCCTCTGCCTCCCGAGTGCTGGGATTAAAGGCATGTATCGGCAACAATCATAAAATGTCTTTATTATCGTATATCCTTTTTAGACTAAGGAGACAACTGGAGGTCTCAAATATTTTGGTTAGGATGGATTTTTGTGTGATGATAAATTCTTTTTCTAATTTTTTATTTTTATTTTGTGTGCATTGGCATTTTGCCATGGGTGTTAGGTCCCCTGGAACTGAAATTAAAGACAGTTGAAACTGCCTTGTTGCTGCTGTGAATTGAACCTGGGTCCTCTGGAAGAGCAGCCAGTGCTCTTAACCACTGAGCTATCTCTCCAACCCTGTGATGATAAATTCTTAATGTTATAAAAATATACTAAGGTTGACAGAAAGTGACTTAGAGGAGTATGTCTAGCTTCTTATGTTTCTAGTAACTGCGGAAAACCAGGCTTCTAGAAAAAATTTAAATAAGAAACAACGTAAGATATATTCAATAAATAAGGTTTACAAATTCCTAAGGCCTACTCAGGTTAACACCACATTTCCCCTTTTTTGTCTAAAATAAAAAAGAAGGTTATAACTAATATAAGAAAAACCATATGCAACAAGTACAATAACTATACATAATATATAGAGGCAATAATTATATTAACAATGTCTAATCCATTAGCATTTGACAAATTCAGAGAAAATACTCTATTATCTATCCTGTTTTGTTGATTCCAAAAGGTTATATCTAATTCATTTCCTATTCTAACTTGCATTACCACATTTCTCTATTTCCCATTTTCTTTTTACAATGAGATCACTGAATCTAATCTCCTTTCTTCAGCATTATTCTTGACCATTACCAATAACAACTTTTTTTATCTTGTGTAATTTTTTTATTGATAAAAGGAGAATAAAGAAAAAAAACAAATTTCCACCTCCTCCCAGCCTCCCATTTCCCTCCCCCTCCTTCCACTCTTCTCCCCCTCCTCCCACTCTTCTCCCCCTCCTCCCACCCCTCTCCCCTTCCCCCAACTCCTCTCCCCCTCCCTCTCCAGTCCTAGAGCAATACTGACGAATATCTTGCATATCATCCTAGAATCTACATCTGGTGATGGATGGAGATAGAGACAGAGACCCACACTGGAGCAATGGACTGAGCTCCCAAGGTCCCAATGAGGAGCAGAAGGAGGGAGAACATGAGCAAAGAAGTCGGGACCATGAGGGGTGCACCCACCCACTGAGACAGTGGAGCTGATCTACTGGGAGCTCACCAAGGCCAGCTGGACTGTTACCAAAAAAAGCATGGGATAAAACTGGACTCTCGGAACATGGCGGACAATGAGGGCTGATGAGACACCAATAACAACTTTTACCCAACCCCCTTAAATGATAATAAATATCCATGACCCATCTTTTGGGAATGTGGATGTAGTTCTCTAGATTACTTCCTATAGTATGGAGCAGCGGGCTGCGTTCCACCTGCCAGCTCCCGGCCACCGGCTAGCTTTACCCAAAATAATTACATGGAAACTGTATTCTTTTAAACACTGCTTGGCCCATTAGCTCTAGCCTCTTACTGGCTAATTCTCACATTGTGATTAACCCATCTCTAATAATCTGTGTAGCACCACGAGGGGGTGGCTTACCAGGAAGGATCTTAACCTGCGTCTGATGGAGGAGGGTCATCTTTTTATCTGTTGTTTCATTGGTTAAATAATAAAGAAACTGCTTGGTCTCTGATAGGACAGAAAATTAGGTAGGCGGAGTAGACAGAACAGAATGCTGGGAGAAAGAAGCTGAATCAAGGAGTCGCCATGATTCTCCCACTCCAGACAGACGCAGGTTAAGATCTTCCCTGGTAAGCCACCTCGTGGGCTACACAGATTATTAGAAATAGGTTAGATTAATATGTAAGAGATAGCCAATAAGAGGCTGGAACTAATGGGCCAGGCAGTGTTTAAAAGAATACAGTTTTTGTGTAATTATTTCAGGTATAAAGCTAGCTGTGCAGGTGGCTGGGAGCTCAGGTGCAGGAACGTAGCCCACTGCCCTTATTACAACATGCGTCCATCTTGGAGAGGAGAGCTATATCGTCTGCCTCACTGTCTTCTTCTTCCCAGCATTCTGTTCTGTCTACTTTGCCTACCTATGTTCTGCCCTATCAGGCCAAGCAGTTTTCTTTATTAAATTAACCAATGAAAGCAACAGATAGATAGAAGACCCACCTACATCAACTTCCTACTGGTTGGGATTCTGGTAATCTTTGGGGGACCCTGAGGAAATTCAGGAATATTGTAAAATCCTGACTGGAGAATTCTATGAGGCCGAATCATCTCAGTCAGCAGCCTTGAAGCCATTCTAGATGTTGAATTCAGAGGAAAACTGCAATATTGGATCATCTGGGCCATCTGTTCCCCTTGGAGATTTTTCAGGGAGTCTTTCTCAGTCAAACCTTATTTTTCTTAGAATGAATCTACAGCCTCTCATTTCCTGTGGTAACAAAAATACAACCTTTTTTCCAAAGTAACATAACTTTTGACTTAAAGTTTGAAATCAAGGCATTTCCAAAATATATATGTTGGATTAATCCAACAACTTCTATGATCAAATGTCTCTTAGCAGCTGTTGCTCCTTCATCCACAGCCAAACAATTCAAAGACAACATAAGAACAAACAGTATAAAGACTCTCGGTGTATTTTCTATCTTTACATGGCTTTATTTTTATTATTGCTTTACTCCCTGTTAAGGACTTTATTATTTTAAAACTGTATATTTCTTGTTTTATGACTGTCTATACCTTCTCTTTACTCTTGCAATCCTATGTATATTTTTAAACAAATTGTTTAGAGGTTTGTATTTTTTTTGTCTGAATATATCTTTACTGCATATTTCTATGTTTTTCTGGCCACATGTGTCTTTAAACTGCTAAGTGGTCTGACTAGAACTAAGGCAGTGGCTTTGGGGACTGATTCCACCCCACTCCTTGGTTCTCTGGGAGGTTAATCTCATGGGGGAAGTATGTTTACCTCCAGTTCCGGGAGCCATGATTACTGCCCCAACTCTGAGAAGCTTCTAGGTTCATGCCTCCACCAAGTAGCTTGCCATCCACTGCTCATAAACCTCATTTAAGTGTTTGGTAGCAGGGCCTCTTAAAAGAGCTGCCTGCTTTTGTCACTAATGCTAAGTCAGGACATCATCTCTTAAAGGTGCACTGCCTCTGCTTGCCACTAGCAAACAGAACCCAAGAAAAAGCAGTTCCCAAGAAGCCATGTTTGAATCCATTTTTGTGTGTTTAGAATCCTTTAAAAAGCTTTTTAACAGCTTTATGTGGAAATTTCAGCCCCATGTTGGAATGCCAGGTGTAGCATGAATTCTAATTGGTCTTATTAATAAAAATCTGGAGTCAGATACTAGGGGGTGAAAGCTGAAAGAACAGAGAAGCAGAGTGCCAGCCACTAGTTCTTTCCTTGATGAAATCTTCAGACTAAATGGGGTATCCTGCCTCTACAAGTTCTCAGACTGAATGTCATCTCTATGAAACCTCAGACTCAATCCTCATCTCCTGTCTCCCCTTGCCTTATATTCCTCTCTCCATCCAGCCATACCACTTACTGTCTCCACCCCACTAGTGCTGGAATTAAAGATGTGAGCCACCACAGCTTGGCTCTGTTTCTCTTTTAGACTGATTCAATCTCATGTAGCCCAAGGTGGCATTGAACTCAGAGATTTATCTGCCTCTGTCTCTGTACTGCTGGGATTAAAAGGTGTGTGCCACTGTTGCCTGGCCTCTGTGGCTAACTAGTGGCTTAGCTATGTACTCTGTTCTTCAGGCATGCTTTATTTGTTAGATCACGAAGAAAATATCACCACACTGACTTGAAGATATATGTCCAGCCTCTTTTGTCTTTGCTAACTTTATTAAAGGTTTAGCTATTTGGATAAACTGAACGTGGTAGCTTGAATGAAATTGACCCCCCACAATCTCATAGAGGAGCACTATTGCAGGCATGGCTTTGTTGGAGGACATGTGTCATTGTGGGGGTGGGCTTTGAGGTTTCCTATGTCCAGGATACTGCCCGGTATCTCAGTTAACTTCTTGTCACCTTCAAGATGTAGGATTCTCAGATACCATTCCAGCATCACATCTGCCTGCATGCCACCATACCTTCTGTCATGATGACAAGGGACTGAACCTCTGAAACTGTAAGTGAGCCACTTCAATTCAACATTTTCCTTTATAAGAGTTGCTGTGGTTATGGTATCTTTCCTCAGCAATAGAAACTAAGATGCTGAGTCTTATAAGAAACTGATATTCTGTAATGGTACACTATAAAAGGATCAGGAAATAAAGTTCCTAGTCTCTCTGCAGACAGTATTTATGATTTTATAAATTTCCCAGTTTCTTTGTAGACTTTATTTATGGTTTGAAGTTTTATTTTGATGCTAAAGGATCTTTGATTAAACCTTCAAATCAAAAATTTAAGGTTCAAAGTTAACAGGGATAAAATTATAAATTCATAACCTAAAAGCTACTGACTTGTAAACTGTTAAAGATAATTAAAACATGAAAGTAATTGGTCAGTCACATATAAATGATCAAATTTTCGATGTGCTCAGAAATCAAAATGTAATTAATTTACAGAGATAAGCTCTATTTAGTGTCTTCAGTAAGGTTTCTATTGCTGTGAAGAAACACAACTCTTATGAAGGAAAGCATTTAATTGGTGTTGACTTACAGTTCAGAGGTTTAGTCCAGTATCATCATGGTGGAGCATGGTGGAATGCAGGCAGACATGGTGCTGGAACTGAGAGTTCTACATCTTGATTGGCAGGCAACAGGAAGAGGTCTGCCTCTCTGGGTGTGGATTGAGCATATATAAGACCTCAAAGCCTGTCTTCACAGTGACATACTTCTTCCAACAAGACCACACCTGCTACAACAAGGCCATACCTCCTAATAGTGCCACTCCATATAAGCCTATGGGGGCCATTTTCTTTTAAACCACCACATTTAGCCTCCTGTATATGTCTTCAAGGTTAAGACTAAAGCAAGAAACTAAAAGCAAATAAGATTATTTTTAGCTCAGATATATTTAATAGATAATGGTCCTCAAACTATTCAGAGATCTGCCAATTAAAACTCCTGTAATAGACAGAAATGCCAGCTCCTATCAGTGACCCTACGGTCTCCAATGAAGATGATGGGACACAAACCACTCTACCTAGATTTGGTGATGCTAACTTCTGGGTCAAAGAACTGCGCCATGGCTCACCTGCTGCCTGAACCCTGGACAAACTATGGACACCATTGACTTGACTGCTCTACCCTGTCTCATCAAGATATATCAGTTTCCCCAAGTTCCCCCACCACAGGAAAATCTCTCAAACCTTGTCTGGTAGCCAAAAGCCAATGTTGTAATGCAGCAGGTGAAGATATAATGCTGTCTCGTGTGACTGTGGGACAGCCAAAGACCTATGACTTCTGCCTGCCATGCCCTCCATGAAGCCAGTGAGACCATCAAAAGCTAGGGTAACCATTCAGGTATCAGTAAATCTCTATCATTTTAATTGATGCATAGGCTATTGGGGTTCTACTCTCTGCTATAATTCATCCTCAGATCTCTAAAGGCATTGATGACTTGCTATGGAACAATGGTCTTTTATCCTGTCACTTATATTTTTTTTAATAAAATGCTGATTGGCCAGTAGCCAGGCAGGAAGTAGAGGCAAGGCAACCAGAACAGGAGAATTCTGGGAAGAGGAAAGTCAGTTTGCAGTCATCACCCATATACAGAGGACACAAGATGAGAATGCCTCACTGATAAAGGTACCAAGCCACATGGCTAACATAGACAAGAAAATGGGCTAATATAAGATGTAAGAAAGAGTTAATAAGAATCCTGAGCTAATATGCCAACCAGTTTATGATTAATGTAGACCTCTGTTTGTTTCTTTGGGACTGAATGGCTATGGGACCAGAGGGGACAAAATCCTCAGTCAACAATGACTAACTGTAGTTTTGCCAGTTTGACTGCAGCAGGCACCTAACTCCTAACCCCAAGGCTATAGCTGCTTGGTCAATTCATTTCATATGTAAAAATCAAGCCTCACTTTAAAGCTACTAGGTCTCCAGCTGAGAAAGGCATACATAGTTTATCTTGCCTGCAGACTTCATGCTAAAAGAGATAAACTCACAAAACAGGTTTTAATGTAACTTTTTATTATTCCTTTATTTGAAAAAACTTTCTTTGCAATGATTGCTTTCAATAATCAACCACTTGTGTCTTATTGCAAATAACTGGATGGAAAGAAAATACTTGTAATGGAGCTTTACTGACTTGCCTTCTTTCTCTCTCACACACTCTTCCAATCTATTATCTACTGCTTTTTAAAATCCCAAGCTTCACATAAGGAAAAAAATTAACTAATTGAATTATTTCCTCCATTTTCCAACTTCATCCTTTAGAGGTGCTAATGAAACCATCAGTTAGCTTTTTGCTGTTGCAAATGCTTTATAATTAATTTAAAGATTAATTATTACTTCAAAATTAGCATAGCTTTTGTAACTGGATCTTGTTATTTTGACCCTTATTGAAGAAACACAGTCATTTCTTTATCAAGGACTAGCTTTCATATTTTGATGGCTGTAGTCAATAGTCAATAATTTTCTGTGTAAGCCCATGGAGCAGTTACACTAAGATATTTCACATATCCTGTAATGTATCTAGATAAAGTGTGCATATGTGATTTTTTGGGGGGGGGTAGTCACATAGTTGTACACCCTTTATCACTATGTAATTCGGAAACATTTTTATCAGTCTCCAAAGAAACTCAGAATTGATTAACAGTCAGTCTTCATCTCCCACTCCCACTTTCAGTGAGCTTTGGGCAGTCAATTTACTTTCTGTCTCTATTGGAAAATTTTCCTGTCTGGAAATTTCATATAAATTGAATCATACAATATGTGGCCTTTCACATCTAATTTTTTTCACTGAGCATGATGTTGTCAAGGTTCATCTGTGTTGTAACATTTATTACTACTACATTTCCTCTTATTGCCAAGTATTTCATGGCATGAATATATAACATTTTGTTTATTTGTCATTGATTGTTGGACACTGGGTTGTTTGCACTTTTAGGCAATCATAAATTTAATTTTGAACTTATAATTCTGTGTGGGATTACTAAGCATCTCCTATATTTTGTCTCCTGCTGAATCAAGTAAGACCTGGAAAGAACACATGGTATAGGTATCTATCTGAGGATCTCAAAGTTAACATTATCCAGCCTATTAAAGAAGAGTCAGAATTTGAATAAGCAACATACTAGTAATGACATTCCTATTCTTTTTGATTCTTGGATTTCTCTGATCTGAAATTAATACAGTTTGGAAACTGAAAGTAAGCACTATGGCACAAACAAATACTTCCAGTAGAAATCTAGTTATGGCTTGGGAAAGGATAAAGATATTTCCTCAAGATTAGAAGAGGGAGAATCCAACTTATTCTCTTCTATATCCCACTCTTTATCTAATCATTCAGTGGCAACAGCACTGATAGCTGTAGAAGCCTTTCAGCCTTTCAGAATCAGTACTCTCAGGGACAGGATCCTTAATTTCTGTGTGATTAACCACAACAGAGGAGAGTCACACAACATTGCTTTTAAATCTCTCTGCTCTCCCACCACTCACTCATCTTAAGAGTTGAAAAACTGTAGAAGGAAACGGTTTCCAATTAGACAGTGAAGACAAAGCACCAGGAACTGGAAGGAATATGGAGAGGAAAGAACATCAGAAAACAACCTCATAAATGTCAATTTTTAACCCATTAAAAATGACTGAAATTAATGCACACTATGCTTTATAAGCACAATGAAATCAAACTAGAAACCAATACCGCAAAAATAATGATAAAACCTTGAAACACTTGGAAAATAGCACATTTCTATTTTTCTTTGTTGTTTTCAATATCTGGAGCTTGCAGCTGGCAAATAATTTCCTAAGGAACAAATAATTCATTACAACTTGGAAAAACCTGAAAAGCATTATGCTGAGTTTATGCTAAGTTAATTAATCCTGTCTCAAATGTTACATATTAGTTGACAGTTTCAAATGTCAAAAACCATGAAAAATTAGCCAGTGGTTAGGGACAGGGTTGAGGTGTGATTACAAATGAATAATATGAAAAACATGCATGAAAAAGTAGAAACCATTCTATATCCCAATAATGTTGGGGAAGAATCTATATATCTCTGTCTGTCTGTCTGTCTGTCTGTCTGTCTGTCTGTCTGTCTATTATATATGAACAGTCCTGGTAAAGAATATATAATACACCATGCACCAAAAGGGACAGAATTTTATTAA
Source organism: Microtus pennsylvanicus (assembly GCF_037038515.1). Classification (NCBI taxonomy): domain Eukaryota; kingdom Metazoa; phylum Chordata; class Mammalia; order Rodentia; family Cricetidae; genus Microtus; species Microtus pennsylvanicus. The sequence goes on along the minus strand of NC_134601.1, from coordinate 132,135,190 downwards.
AGGGCAATTTAATTTTTTCTTTTGTTTAAAATTATAATCGTCTGCTTTATATAAATGGAGACTGGAGATTGCTCATTTGTTTCCCAGCTGCCTAGATCTGAATAATCACACAGAAACTATATTAGTTACAGCACTGCTTGGCCAATAGTTTAGGCATATTCCTGGCTAACACTTAAATCTTAAATTAACCCATTTCTATTAATCTGTGTATTGCCACAAGGCTGTGGCTTACAAGTGCCAGCATGTTACTCCTTTGGCAGTTACATGGTGTCTCCCTGACTCTGCCTACTCTCTTTATCTCTGTTCTGATTTTCTGTCTGGCTTTACTCTGCTAAGCTATTGGCCCAAAAGATTTATTTATCAACCAATAAAAGCAACACATATACACAAGGACATCCACATCAGCTTATATTATAGCTTCCAATTTAGTGTTGTTCTGGGGTTCTTGTTTGGTTGTTTGGTTGGTTGTTTGGTTGGTTTTTCGAGACAGGGTTTCTCTGTGTTGCTTTGGAGCCTGTCCTGGAACTAGCTCTGTAGACCAGGCTGGCCTGGAACTCACAGAGATCTGCCTGCCTCTGCCTCCCGAGTTCTGGGATTAAAGGCATATGCCACCACTTCCTGGCCTTCTGAGGTTCTTGAGTGTGTGAATGAGTGGGTCTCTGTTTCTTGTGTTTTCTCTTGGCTCTTTTCCTTCTGTTTACCTTGTCCAAATTTGATGTGATAGTTTTTGTTTTATTATATTTTATTTTGTTATTATTTTTAAAGAAGGAATGAATGAATGTAAACCTAGCCCCTAGGGTAAAGGTTAACAACTGAACTATCACTTATACCTGCTGCGAGAGGGAAAATCAGTTTCTCCAATGATATATGATGTGGGATGTCCTTTTGTATATATGCTGCTTTTATTGGTTAATAAAGAAGCTGCTTTGGCCTATGGCAGGGCAGGATAAAGCCAGGCAGAAAATCTGAACAGAAATATAGTTAGAGAGTAGGCAGAGTCAGAGAGAGGCCATGTAGCTGTCAAAGGAGAAATACGTCCAGAACCTTTACAGGTGAACCACACCCTTGTGGCAATATACAGGTTAATAAAGATGGGTTAATTTAAGATGTAAGAGCTAGCTAGAATCACGCCTAAGCCATTGACCAAATAATGTTGTAATTAATATAGTTTCTGTGTAATTATTTGGGTCTGGGCAGCCAAAAATGAATGAGCAGTCTTGGCTTACAGATATCCTGGGTGTATCAACCACTCCAGGGAAGATCTCATACTTTAGGAGTAATTGGCCAATAAATAATGAACTCCACACAATTACTTTGGTATGCTTAATTATTTTCTTACAGTTTGGTCTCTTGCCCTTTTTGGGCGATACGGTATTTTATTTTTTAGGATTTGGGCATTTTATTTTGTTCTTGGTTTGTTTTTTGAGAAAGAACTTAAAGTTGGATGGGTAGAGAGGAGAGAGAAGATCTGGATAAACTTGGAGGAAGGGAAGAATGTAATCAAAATAGATTTAAATTTAAAAATTGTTTTAAAAAATAAAAATATAAAATAAATGAGATTAGAGCAATTTTTATTTAATTAAAATATGATCCATGACATATTTTTCTTTAATTATTAGATATATAAATACTGTGTATATGTGTGTATACATAAATGGAAAATTCTGAGTCTGTTTAGTGTTGCTTGTGTGTATATGTTTTTTAAATATAAATCTTGTATGTATATGCTTATATTGAATAACCAACTAGGGGGTCTCATCCCTGGGGAAGACTGGTTCTTTTTCTTTCTCAGAAGTCATCTATCCGGGCAGTGTTGCTGCACACCTTTAATCTCAGCACTTGGGAGGCAGAGGCAGGTAGATCTCTGTGAGTTCAAGGCCAACCTGATCTACAAGAGCTAGTTCCAGGACAGTTAGGGCTGTTACACTGAGAAATCCTGTCTTGAAAAACCAAAAAAAAAAGTCATCCAGGGGTGGGGTCCCATGAGATTTCCCCTATCCATGTTGGCATATGCATTGGTGTTATTATTGTTCAGACAGTCGGGCGGTGGTGGCACACGCCTTTAATCCCAGCACTCAGGAGGCAGAGGCAGGCGGATCTTTGTGAGTTCGAGACCAGCCTGGTCTATAAGAGCTAGTTCCAGGACAAGCTCCAAAACCATAGAGAAACCCTGTCTCAAAAACAACAACAACAAAAAAATATTGTCCAGGTCTTGTTTAGGCAGTCCTGTTGTTGAGATTTTACGAATGTTATGTCATATCTAAAAGATAAAATCCTGCAGCAGACTTCTTGGCCATATATCCCTTACAGTCTTCCATTCCCCATTTTTACATTGTTTCCTGAGCCTTAGCTACAGAGGTTGTGTTGGAAATGCATCAACTGGAGCACACCACAGTCAGTTCTCTGAATTTTGAACTGCTGTGGCTTTCTGTAATGGTCTCTGTCTGCTTCAAAGAGAAGCTTTTCTTTGATGAGGGTTGAGAGCTGTGCTTTTCTGTCAGTATAAAAATGTACATTTAGAATGTAGTTATGAATTATACTGCTTTAGTAAAATAGCAATATTAGGTTGTCTTCTAAGGTCCATGACCTCAGCAGCCATGAGTAGTGGCCAAAGTTGATAGTACTAGACATGAATTCCCTTCTGTTGAATAGTCATTAAGTCCAACTAGCCGTTATTGTACCTTGTGGTGGTTTGAATAAGTGTGGCTCCCATAGGCTCATATAATTGGAAGCTTAGTTCCCAGTTGGTGGACTGTTGGAAAAGCTTAGGAGGTGTGGCTTTGTTGGAAGAGGTGTGTCACTGGGAGCTGGCTTTGAGGTTTCGAGAACCCACACCAGGCAGGGTCTATCTTTACCTGCTGATCAGGAAGGAAAGGTCTCAGCTATTTCTCCAGTGCCATGTCTGTCTATTTCCCACTATGATGATCCTGGACTAACCCTCTGAAGTGTAAGCAAGCTCCCAATTAAATTCTTTCTTTTATGAGTTGCCTTAGTCATGGTGTTTCTTCACAGCAATATAAGATTCACCTTTTGGGGTAACTTGCTGAGCTGGTTATTGTTGTGGTTCATAGGCATTACATTGTGCAGGAGTATTAACTGCAGTGTGCATATCACCTTCCAGTACTATAAAAGCTAGTCCTCAAGGAAGGGGGTTTCAGGTCAAATACAACTTGCATCCTGAGTCCTGTGTCTGAAGGGCATGGTATTTTCAGTTATAAGGACTTAAATTCAACCACTGGGAGGTAAGCAAAGGCTACAGCAATAGCCTAACTTGTTTTCTCTTGAACATCCCTGGCCAAAAACTTGAAAGGAAGCTTCTTCTGCCTGGTACTCTCTTTGTCACATAGTTTATGGCTCTTGGGGACAGCATCATCATCCCAAGTAGCATAACTTCATTTAAACTATATATTTATATCCACATATTTATATGTTATATGTAATTTTAGCTAAAACGAATATGACTATCTCTGACTATTTTAGACTATTTAGCATCTATCCTTTCTTCCCTTTCCTTTGTATTATCTCCCTCCCTCGTCCCAAATTAAACCCCACTCTCATTTTGTCTGTTTTCCTCTGTATATCACCTGTAACCTTCATCTTACTCTCTTGAGCTCTTTCCCCACCCATAATCTCTTTTTACTTCCATGGTTTATGTGGTTATTCTAGTTTATATCTAGTTGCCAAAGATTGGGAGATAGGATCACAGTGGAGAGGGAAATGCAGTATATGTCTTTCTGGGGCTTGATTGTCTCCCTCAGTATAATTTATTCTAGTTTCACCTGTTTATCCAGGAAGCTCATGATTTCATTTTTATGTACAGCTGAATTACCGGTATTCCATTGTGTGTATGTACCACACATTCAGTATCTATTTATCACTTGAAGGACATTTAGACTGGTTCCAGTTTCTAGCTATTGTGAACAGGACAGCTATGAACAAGTATTTGTGGAGTATGATGTCGAGTCCTTTGGGCATATGCCAAGGAGTGGAATAGTTGAGTAATGGTATATTTATATTTACCTTTCTGAGAACTCTCCACAGTGACTTCAGACTACCTTGACTAGTTTTCTATCCCAGCAAAGGTGAATGAGGGTTCCTGGCTCCCATCCTTGCCAACATTTTTTTTCAGTTGTTTTGTTGATCTTGGCTATTCTGACTGAGATGAGATGTTCAATTATAACAGTGTTTCAATAGTCTGCTATATGCAAAACAAAAGTCTTAATATGGATCACAGGGTCCAGCCTGCTATATCCTCCACAGCAGAACAGTTTACCACCCACCCACAAAGCCCAGGAGTTTAGATTGTTTTTTATAAGGATAGCCTGAAATGTGGGCCTGTTAAAAATGGATTGTCTCCAAATGAAAAATCATTTTTAGCATTTGGCCAGTTAAGGATTTATGACTTTAATTCTTACCCTTACTTTATGTAAATTCATGGTCTGCTATATCCCTAGTTGCCTGTGCAGTAAATGTAATTAACATCTGAATTCACAAGATGACTGCAACTATGTGCCAGGAATTAAAGCATTTTTATTACAGTGTGTGTGTGTGTGTGTGTGTGTGTGTGTGTGTGTGTGTGTGTGTGTGTATGTGTGTGTGTACACGGTGCAGCATATGTGTCAGATCAGAGGATAACATATGGGAGTCATGTGTGTTCTAGAGACTGAACTCAGATCATCAGACTTGGCAGCAAGCCCCTTTACCTGCTCTTCCATCTCAGTGACCCTACACTGTTTTCAGTTGTGGTTCTGAAGAGAATCCTCGCAACTTTAAACACCTTTGGAGAGGAGAGAAGCATTTATTGTTTGTGTTAGGAGAGCACACTGCATTTTAAAGTGCTTTCAAGCTGTCTTTGACTTCTTTATAGCAGTCTAGGGTATACTCCTTCATCTTACTCTGCCCCTCCACTACCTGACTTTCCTGAGATCTGTCTGTGTATCACAGAGAAGTGGCGTCTAGAGCAATAATGGCAACCCGTATTTTCCCACAGAAATATGCTACTTTGCAGCTAGGTTTTATAACCAGTTTCAGCAGCACCTTTAGGGCCAGTCTTGCTTTGTGTTTTGCTGCCTGGTCTTTCCTTCCACTGGTACCTGTAGGTGACCTATGGAGAGCTTGAAGGACCACCCCAGTCCACTAACTCACATCAAGTCCCATCTAACCGTTCCCCTACCCTGTCGAAAGAAATGATGAGATGTAGGTATTGGTGATATTTATCCATTTATTAAAACACTTTAAGAAGCAATCACTGAATTGACTTTGAGGACTGGTGTTCCATTTGATGAGGAGGGCTAAGAGGAATAGGCACGCTTTGTGGATCTTTTCCTTTTGTGTTTTCTTTTCTGTTATTCCATGACTATTCCAGCTTCCTCCTTTGACCAGGCCCTCGCCCTGCTACTATTTGCAGGGCCTCTGAGGAAACACAGAACACATAATAGTAAACAACAATGTGTTACAGATTAGCAAACAAATGCAACTCCACAAACCAGATAGCCAATCAAGTCCCTTATTCAGTGGAAAGATATGAATGGGGTCTGATGTTTTTGGTATTACTTTCTTTCTGTTATACAACTAAAATTCTACTGTGTCCAAAGAGAAGATGATGTTGATCCCCAGTTGTTTCTTCTGGTCAACGTTTAGTATGCTGAAAATATCCTCTTTATTCTTCCCTTGCCCTTTTGGGTGTAGTAGAGGACCTTGATGGATAGCTTTAGTCCTCTTACAGTATCGATGACAGAAGTTGGTGACAACTTAACTCTATTCAGATTTTTCATTTCCTGCTGTCCTTCTGGCCAAGAATTAGACACTCAATCAATTCTACAGACAGTGATACCAAAGATACAATCAAACCCCAGAGCTTTGATTCTTAATGATTTCTGTACGTAACTGTGGTGGATACTTGGTGTCGGGTCCCACCACCTGAGCAACTGTATTACTTCAAATAGTTAACAATGAAATCCTGAGAGGAGCCCATGTTCTCAAGGGCTAAGGAAACGAGAGAGAGAGAGAGAGAGAGAGAGAGAGAGAGAGAGAGAGAGAGAGAGAATGGGAGAGGGAGACAGAGAGAGACCTCTCTTCTTTTGTTTCCAAGTAGATGCGTGAACAAGTTCTTAGTATGCCAGCTTCCTTTTCAGGAAACAATTAGTAATAAACAATTTTGATGGCATCTGGAGCATTTTAAGAAGCCACACTCCTCGTTAGCTTATCAGTTTTGCTCCACATTTGCTTCTAGTCCCCATCCTATAGGTCTCCTTCAACGTTATTCTGACTCAAATGAGAGGACAGGGTGGGAAATGAGCAGGACTTCAGATGGTACAACAGAGCAACAGCAGCATCACAGTACGCAAATACCTACAACACTTCAGCAAAATAAGCACAGATGGATTCCTATTATGTTTGACTATCACTTGTGATCAAAATAATTACAAGACGTAGCCCTGCTTAGTCATTACCAAGGTAAGGTTACTCTTTCCCAAGATTTCCTTCCGTTTCTTTAAATTTGCTTATTTACAAATGATCCATTTTGGTAAAGACTTTTCTGAGAAAATTCAACACCGTTCCTAACTGTGTGAGTGTACTCTCGCACAGGCATTAGTTCCTGCTGCGAAGGAGGAACAATGACCTTGGTGGTTTGATCTGATAACTCCTCCTTCGAAGAAAGAGTGATAAGAGAAAACCAAAGATGTTGCAACTGCACACTCCACTTAAATATATACACTGTCATCATATTACACATTCTGATATTTAAGTTTGAAATGTTTGCTGTCATCTTTTCCCATTGAGTTTCTTCTCTAGCTGTATAGCTAGGACAGTTTTGTTTGGCAAAGCTATCAGACATTGGGGGGAATACCCCGTTGTTAGTCTCTTTTTCTCACCCTTGAAGAGGTGGAACACAGGCAGCTGGTTTAAGAGGGTTCGGCTGGTGGAATTGTACAAAGTTGAGAACCAGTGATCGGCCTCTGGATTGTGCACCTCAGTGAACCAGCCATTGGACTGAGTCAGATAATTGAGCACACTAAGTTTGACTGAGCAGTGAGAAGAGGGCAGTTGTCTGGATTTTTTTTCTTGAGAAGTGGGAAGGGACACTTTCCAAAAGGTATGACTTGAGGGTAGGGATGAGCAGCAGGCCCAAGACATTCTCTCTGAGCACTGGACTTTCATTAGATTTGCCTTACCGAGATTGTACACTTGAAAAGATTCAAATTAAGATTTGGAGCCATTTAGGCCTACTATGTTTTCATCAAAGACTTGGAAGCAGAACAGTAGGGAAGCTGAGGCTTTTAGCCTTTGATTCCCCAGATCCATCTTCCTTCCAGTCACCCTGACTGCCCTTTTTCTATTTGGGGGGAAAGGGGGCAAGACATGAGATTTGAAAGTAATTTAAAGAGTGACCCAACAGCCTACCCAATAGCTGCAGGCCCAAATTAAGCTTATGGAGAAGGGCACAGGCTGTGGTGGGTTAGTAGGCCCTAACTTAGTTATCTAAAGGGTGGGGCTCTTTGAAATTATTTTTACTGGGGAAGAGGGCATTAAAACTTGGGCAGTTGCTGATACAGAGCCAGGAGAAACAGAGAAAATGGCAGCATGCCAGCTTGGCCCCTCTGCAGGGCATTGGTGTTTTTGTTCCCTTTCTGTGACCTGGCTCAGTATTTTAAGTGGATGTTAGAATTAGCTGGGCTATCTGTAGACTCCAGCTACTTCTAAGACACTACAAATGCACCAAAAGTTTAGACGCTCCACCGAGAACTAGGGCAGTTGGTAGAGCTGTGTATTTGTGTAGGATAATAGGGAAGGGGAGGGATTACTGGGCTATCACAATAAATTAGAGGGTCACTTAGGTCGAGTTGTATTTTCAGTTCCTAAAAAAATATATATGTACATCTTTATGTCTCTGTATATAATCTATACTGCGACACAACGGGAAAACATTTAGTTAAAAAATCCAGCGAGAATGCAGGCAAGCACTCCATGGAGGCATGCAGGCTAGGATCAAGGTAAAAGGACAAGAGCCTGTATGGTTGCCATGAGGGGTGAGTTCCAACCAGTGGGCCCACCCAGCCACGAGAGCACCACCTCAACATGTGTGAAGACATATATGTACACATGGGAAAACATGAAGAGTCTATGGGGAAAGGGGAGGAAGCAGAAGTAGAGGAGAAGAAGGGGAGAGAGGGGAAACAAGATGGGATGGAAGGTTAGTGAGGAAGAGAAGAAAGGAGAGAAAATAAAAGGAAAGAGGAGTGGTGAGAAAGAGAAGAGAAGAGGAGAGGAGAGGAGAGGAGAGGAGAGGAGAGGAGAGGAGAGGAGAGGAGAGGAGAGGAGAGGAGAGGAGAGGAGAAAGGAGAGGCTCATATCTACAAGAAAATGTTCACATGATCATTTTAACATACAAATGGATAAGCCTCCAGGACCGTGTTCTCATCTTCTTGAGCCAACTAGGAGCCATCTTTTGAAATTTCCATTTGCATTTGGCAGGGATTGGAGGAGAAACACAACCAAGCCTGAATGCCCTGCCCCTTCATCTTTCTGAGAGTTGGTTACTCATTTCATTCCTTGGTGTCAGGAGTTTCTCTGCTAGTGAAAGAAACCCATTCCAACACTCCTAAAGAGGTGTACTACCACAATACTTATCGGTCCCAGGCTGTTCACAAAGAATCTATTCCTAATAAACAGTGTAGTTACTCAAGGTACACAAAGAGAAGGAGAACTGAGCAAAACAACTCGGAACAAGAATCTTTGGCCAACAAGAAAAATATAACCCTCTAAGGAGATCTGATTAAGTCCAGGGAAAATATATTAGTATAAGGATTTGGAGGGTCTTTCTTGGTGGTGCTCATTTTTGTTCTGATATAATATAGTTCAGTCTCTTTTGAGGTTTTGAGAGTTTTTAGTAAAATTCTCTGCTGAGAGTTCTTCCAGCTTTCAAGGACTACAGCCGAGAACTTGAAGGTGTTGAAGAGTCATCATTTTCTGCTTCATTGCCACGATTTCTGCGACGCCAGAACCTGCCTTCAGAGCCAAAGGGGGAGGGGGTAAGAGAAATAATGAAGTTAGTACTTTGCTAAATGCATAAATGTTCACGCCCGAGAGGGGGCAGAATACTAGGAGACATACTAGTTTGTTCCTACTGTAGTTACCATCTCTGAATCAAAGAGGAAGCCACTGGAGACCATACAAACTAAATGCAAATAGGATTAATTCTTAGAACCGATTATCTATGGCACTACTGTGCACTCATACCAGAGATTTCCAATTGTCAGATTCTTAAGGAATCAAACCAGTTGGACCATACCCAAGAAAAGATATAGTTAGGTCCAAAAGATTTTCTCTTGACATCAGAAAAAATAATCCTATTCATTAAAACTAAAACTGTTTTCACATGTCTGCTAATGCTATACTTTTGAAGCTTCCATGTTGCCTAAGCACATCAGAATTGGGACAACTGACAATTCTCGTAGAGTCTTCTTTTGAGTCCCATTCACATTTCTTTTCATGGTACTTTCCCATTCACAGTACTTCAGGCCAGTAATAAATAGAATGGCGTAAAAACAAAATTTATATAGTAGATTTGCATATCCAGGGACTCTAACAGGGAGAAGGAATTTTTGACAGGGCAAAACACCTTTCCCTAACATCTTAGGGATGTTAGGGATGAATGGGTCAAGCAGTCTGAATGCGGTTTTCCCTTTCCAGCCCACACAGCACCATTTCTTCTCAGGTTCATCCCTGACTAGCCAGTATCCATCTCATTCTCTAACTTACTTGGCATTATCTAATACTGGCTTCTTCCCAGAGCCTCCCTCTCTGACACACCCATGAACACTTCTGAGGGTACTTTCAGGTCTCTTGGAGGTATCCAAGCTGTCATTCATGCCCTCTACTTGTGTGTGATTGACTTACTGAGAAAACCAGGGAGTCTTGGCTTTGATTTCGACTTTTCTCCCCCTTCTCGTTTCTTCTTCCCCAACCTAGGGAATCTGTCTTTCAACCTGCGATATAGACTTCTGCGGTCAGAAGAGTGCGCCTGGAAAAGCATAGCAAGAGTCAGGTCAGAATGTTAGGTGACCTTCTGAAAGCATTTCTATGGGCTCTCTAATGTGATGGAGAAGGATGAGTTCGGAAAGCAGGCAGAGCTCCTCTCAGCTCAGGTAGGAGAGCTGTCCCTCCTCACTATTCATACGTCCTAATAAAGAGATTGAACTTCTGCAAGCACCCATTCTGGGCCCTCTGCCTTTCTGGATATATCAATAAATGCTTCTTACACAAACTCAAAACAACCTGGAAAATGAATACTATCATTTCTGGATTAGAAAAGCAGCAAGCAGCAAGTACTCAGAGTTAAGGCATGGCTGTGCAAACAAGGGTAGGGAAGGAGAAGGCAGTGGAGGAGGAGGAGGAGGAGGAGGAGGAGGAGGAGGAGGAGGAGGAGGAGGAGGAAGCAAACAAAGATGTACACTCTTCCAAGTTTGTTGAGAAAAAAAAGAAAGGAAGAACCAAAAAAGCATAGGTTCAGAGCTTGACCTTTGTATGTGAGGTCACCTGGATTGTTGAGGTCACTGTTGCTTGTATGACAGTTCTTTACAAATTAGGAAATGTCTTCCATTTTTCCCACCTCTAGTTGAGAGCCCCTATTTGTCCCTCAGCCCAGCCTCCTCATATAGGGAAGACACTGCCTCACAGGCGACCTGTTTTCTTGGCTGGAATGCAGAGGATTCTCTAAACAAACTTACTAATTTTGAATGTGAGTTCATTTGTGCAGACAATACAGGCTCTGTAATTCCAGTTCATTCTCCAACTTCTATCTTGTTTATGTAAAAGCATTCTTATTTTACTTCTGCTGCTAGCAAAACGATCCTGAAGTTGATTTATTGCCAGAAAATCTAGCCAAACACATTACAAGAAAGAGGTTTTGGAGTCATCTTCCTTTGAGGATTAGTTATGCCTCCAGTACCTTCCATCGGGGGAAGAGTCCAAATTTATCTTCCTCCTCTTCCTGCACTGACTCCCTTGCTTCTCTAATGCTGCTCCCAGCTGTATACCCTGACATCCAGAACTGCCCTGTATAAACAGCTTCAGGAATGAGCACAGGCCCTTACCCTCAGTTAGAGTCTTGAAAAGACCAATAATTGACTCTTGTCCTGATCTCCCCCAGAAAAGTGGGTCTGAACCTTCTGTAATCTCAAGGTAAGGGTATTTAGTGTGAGCAACATCTCCTTGGCTTCTGTTCAGTCTGCTTCCTTTCTCCAGGGCTTTGCTTCTCTGGAAATACTGGAGCTCAGAAAGGAGCTTTCTGTCCCGGGTGAGGAAGAGTCACATGGAAATCGGGACCCCAGGGTTTAGGCTGAATTTGTCTCATTTCTCTCGCTATCCAGTGAGTTTGCTTAGCTCGGGAGCTTAATGGGAATTAGCGGAGGCAGGTAGTAACGGAAAGAAGAGTGAGAATTTGCTTTTCTTATTGCCTAACAGACTGTTCCTTCCCCAGAAAGTTACTGATAAAAACCTGAATTACACCAGGCCTTGTAATCACCAAAGATTGGTAAACCTTTTAAGATAATGAGTGGTTCTCAGTCTTCCTAATGCTGTGACCCTTAAAAGTAGTTTTCTCGGTTTATGGTGACCCCCAACCATAAAAACATTTCTTTGCTACTTCATGAACTGTAATTTTGCTACTGCGATGAATCATAATGTGAACACCTGTGTTTTCTAATGGATTCTGTGGCCTCGACCCACAGGTTGAGAACCATTGTTTTTAAGACTTGAATTTGCATATGAATTTCCTTCTGAAAATAGTGGCCTTGCATCTGCACCATCCTAAACATGCCTGGCATTTGGGTTCAAAAAACAGATGTGAGAAGGCAGGCAGGGATCCTAAAATTTGGGATGAATATTTTTACAGTGAAAAAATTTTGAGACAATCTCTGTCAGATCATGAAGGGAATACTTTACTTTGTTATAGGTGGCCACCTTTGGGATATTTGGTTTATGAGTGAATATGAAAGTTTCCGATCTTAAAAGAGTACTCAAAGTAGTCCAAAACTGACAGCATCTCTGAAACTATATTATATTGGTTGCAATGTTTGATTTTCCTTTTATGCCACATATTAAATGTGAGATGCAATGGGGGTCAGGTAGCAACAGGAAGATGAGGTGTTTGGAAGACTCAACTATCAGTACGGCCTAGATATCAACCATTTACAACAGCTATCCGCAAACACCTGGTGTGTCTATGCTAGTATGTACCAGCTACGGTTTAGTTCTGGCAGCAGACACTGAGCAAGGAGAGCGTGTAGCCTAGACAGCAACATGAGCTTTCTCTATTTTTTTTCTTGCTTTAGAATGGTCTTCTTCCTGGTTATTTTTCCATGGTCACCTCCTTGTTCATTTTTGCTGCCTTGTTCTGTCCATTAATGGTGAGGGTATGGAGAGGAGGATGGTTCATTAATGCAGAAGCTAAAGGTTGCTGCATCAAGATGGGCCTCTGTAACATCCGTCCCATATACTGACCCCATCCTATGATTTTACACCAGAAAGTCCCATTCCCCAGGATACGCACCTCTGAAAGAAGGATTTGACCCAACCAGTCAATTGCTAATATCCTTTGCAGCTCCGTGTTCATGGCATCCAGGACAGTTTTTAGGGTGGCCTCATCCATAGCATCTCTCAGCTGGCATAGACAGGGAGAACAGTAAGTGCACATTTCTTAGAACTTTGCCTTAGACTCCACTCTGAGTCCATGCTAGTGACCAAGAGATCATGCAGGTAACAACACACTTAGAATGCTGACAAATTATAGCTCATTTGGCCTACAATCAGATTGTTTACTGATCAAAAATAATACTAGCTTTCGACGGCTCTCTTTTCAACAAGAAGACCCAGGAAATAGTCAGATGGCAGAGGTCTCTTTGGAGCTGGGCATGCTTGGTTTCACAAGTGAAGGTCTTTTGTCCAGCATGAATTAGCACCGTGATTTCTGCTTGAGCTTAATGTCTACAACAAGGGTCCCACTCTTGACTTCCAGTCTCTGAAGCCATACCAGCATCCTCCTAAGTAAGAGCTACCACTAAGTTCTGAGCAACTGTGTATATCAGGTACTGTGAATACATCATTCCTCTTCCTCTCCCCAATAGTCTCGCAATACCTTACAAGGGATGCTTTTTTTTAATTTCATAGGTAAGAAAGCATAATCAAAGAAGTTTAGCGTTCAAGATTACATGAAAAATGTTTGGTGGATAGCCCAGGGAGGCCTGCCCTTTTCTCAAGGGAAATGGAGGAGGAGAGGAAGGGGAGCGGAGAGCGACAAGGAGGAGAGGAGGAAGGGGAAACCATGGTTGGGATGTAATATTTGAGAGGCTAAATTAGTTTAAAAAAAAGGATTCCAGGGCTAGACAGAATCTGCCTAACTTAGTAGCCTCCCTTTTATACAATACTGTCCTGCAGGGTATGTAGAGTATCCGGATGCAAGAGGGAATAGTTATTATACACTATAATTTAAAAGTTTGTAAATCAAGGTGAGAAGATTAGGGAAAGACTGCCTCAACTTCTCCCTTCCAGGTAGAGGGTCTGCCTCTATAGGTTGTTCTGGAGCTTCTAGTTATTTCCATGATTAAGAAACATGTTTGCAAAAAATAAAAATAAAAAAAAGAAACATGTTTCCAAAAACATAAAAAAAGAAACGTGTTTGCAGACAGCTTGCCCTATATGTTTAAAAATCAAAACCTAAATGGTTACTGATAATAACCTCCCAGCATACACAAGATAAACTCTGTGTGGTGTATGGGAGACATAAGATTCTTTGGCGAGCCCCTCCACGTTCTAAATCAGCAGTACAGGGAGACCATTCCTATTTCACCAGGGAATAGTCTGGGAATAGTCTGGTGTGCATAGCCTTGAAAGCACACAGCAATCCAACCAGGACTCACCACTCCTCTCTACCATGCACTCTACTTCCAGTTTGGCATGTCTATCGTGGTCCCTTTCTATTTATGGAATGCTTACTGCTGTAGCAATAGCTAGTGCCAGAAACGTGTGGCAACTGGATAGGCAGAGAGTGGAATGGGAGGTTACGGCCAGGCAGAACATGACGTAAGACAGAAACAAATCAACACTAACAAATAATTTGTCCATCCTTACAACTTAAGACAATACAGCATGACTCAGATGGATATGCCAAACACATGCCAAATAAGGGAAGTGGGAATTACTGACTGGGATTCACATCATTTTTTTAAAGCAATATCCCTATTACAGTTTACCTAGAATGTTCTCTAAAGGCCCAGGTGTTATAGGCTTAAGTCTCAGACTGCTGCTATTGGGAGGTGGTGGAGCATTTAAGAAGTGTATCCCAGTCAGAAGTATTCTGGTCATTGTGACCATGCTTTTGAGAGAAACAGTGGGGCCTTAGTCACCCCTTTTCATTCCTAGCCATGAGCTGAGCAGCTTTAATCGACCACATGGTTTTCACCACATAGGCTGAAAGCAAAGGAGCAAACCATCGTGGTTGAGCCAAAACAAAGCTTTCTCTTTGGATGTTGATTATCTTGGGTGTTCATTACAGCAATGGGAGACATTCGACAGAGACAGCTCCTCTGCCAAAACTACTCTTTTTTACTGCCATACCTTCTTAAAAGGAGGAATAATCTCCAAATGAAACATGATTTGTACCCATCCCATGTCTGTGACAGCCTTCCTAGAGATGCACGGTCATACTGTGCATTGTCCCTGCTACCCTCATTTTGATGTGCACACAGATGTGAAGCCTCACAGGTCCCATAGAAAGGAAGCCTTCTGAGAGCCTCACTTCATGGTAGAGTATGTTCAAGTTGGGCTGCTGCCTAACATGGCCCAATTTTCAATCTATGAGCTTCAAGAAAGCCTAAATAGCCACAAGAGGCCAACTTCCCATATTTACTGATGATAAAATTGAGAATGACATTGAGTTCAGAATTCCAATTGAAATTGTCCAAAGCTAAAAGCCCCTAGGCTTGGGGCCCAGATGATGGAACGATGTGGTCTGAGTGTTTTAGCCATTCTGCTTCTGAGGCAGTGTGACAATTAGATATGTAAGGGAAAGAGGCAGTGGGTCTTCTTGCAATTCCAACCCAGAAGCTCTTCTTCAAATTAAACTTTAATTAGATCAAAAGCAAGTACAACACCTGCCTCAAGGACAACATCAAAGTGAGACAGTTATGAGCAGTGGATTTTATCAGAGTACCATCCCTTTGTGCCCGTGCATGAACATAACATTATGAGAAACATGCAGCTAATGCCGTCCTCAGAGTCATAGTTCATACCCCCAGTCCATCTTTTGAGCCACAGTTATGTACCGAGTACTGGTAGGCACTTAAGTTACAATACTTTGTTGTTTATATAAATCCTCAAAACAAACTGTAAAGGTAGGGGTTCTAATTCCTATCTTGGAGATAGGGGAAACGAATGCAAAGAGGTATAGCTACACTGCTAATGTTGTGGGTTGTGTTGTGTTCTTCTCAAGAGATACATTAAAATCCTATTCTCTACTACTTCAGAATGCACACTTATGTGAAATGATAGTCATTGAATTTATAACTCACTATTAATTTGAGGTCATACTAGACAGGGCAGGCCTTAGTCCATCACTATCAGTGACCCTGGCAGAATATGGCCATGTGAAGACAGAGACATTGCAGATGGAAAACAAGACAAGAGTGGAGTATTTATAAGGTAAGGATCAACAATGATTGCCAGAAACAAATGGCCAGAGCTAAGAAAAAGCAAAGAAAGTTTTTCCTCTAGGGCGTTTTAGAGGGATCATGAGCCTGCTTACAATTTGGGTTTGAATGTTGGAGTTTTCAGAATGATGAGATAGTAAGATTCTGTTATTTAAAGTCATACAGTACTTGGTACTTACCCATGGCAGCCTTAGGGAGATAATACGGTAGGTAGCTAATTTGTATTTGAGCTCAGAGCCCTCAGAACTTTCCCTACTTCCTGCTGTCTCCATGGAGAAGGTGACACTTACAGACCTGAGAGAAGAGCATCTCTGAGCTCACTCTTCTCACTTGAAGCTTTATCAGGTAGAATGAGAGCACCCTGAATCTGGTGGGCCTAGTCTTTCCCCAGGAGACACTGACCAATTTCATCTAAAATATGGTAGTCCCCATGGGTTGACATAACACAAACAGTAACACATTCAGGTAACAAATACTGGATGACAGCAATCACAACCAGGATGACTGGAATCACCAGGCAAGCACCTACTTACAATGATCATAAGCCTCTAGCATCATGGAAACCAATACAGAATGTGGCCATATTCAAAAGAGATGTTTTCCCTCCCATGCTCCAGCCCCCTGTACTCACCAAGTTTTCATCCAGGAAAGCTTTGGTGTCATCGTAGAGCCCTTTAAGACCAAATACAACATCTACTGCATCATTTCTGCTTAGAGTCTGAGAGGAGAAGAGAGGGAAAGGAGCGGAAGGGAAAGGACAAGATAGAAAGGAGCCGGTTAGTGAGCATGCAGCTGGCTTCTCCACGGGAAGGTAGGAGCAGACCAGCAGGACACGCCTGGAGGTGGAAACATCATATTAAAAATTCAGCACGGCTGGCCCAGCATGAGCACCAACCAATCCGAACTGACCCCAGCTGTCAATGGTCAACTGTCAACAATGTAGCTCTATTGCTGTCCCCTGCAAAGTGGGCATCACTGATTGTGTGCAGTGGGCAACAGGAAAATAGGGAATTTGCAAACCAGAGGGAAATTTGCAAATCAGGAGACTTGTCCCTAGGTTAAAAGTGCCTTTCCCATGGCACGCAGAAATAAATCTAACCATACACATCTCTTCTTGAAACTCACGGCCTTTGGACCTCCTTTGATTAGGACCTGGCCTAAAATAAAGTTAACTCATATTTGAACACATCCTGATCCATTGTATTTTTACTTATTAATGAAGTTCTACTCATCTTCTTCATCTCCCTTCTCTCCCTCCATCTCCCTACGTCTCTCTCCATCCTTTCCTCCCCTCCTTCCTTCCCTGCCCCTCCTGTGTGTGTGTGTGTGTGTGTGTGTGTCTGTGTGTCTGTGTGTCTCTGTGTGCATGTATATATTTACATATACCAAGGACCATATCCAAGGCCATTCTCTGTCACTAAGGTACATCTCCAAACCTAAAGTTACATTTTAAAAGAAGCACCCAAATCTTATGGCAGTGAGTATTGGCATGGGATGGCACATTTCATAGTAAATGTCTAATCTGGACCTGTCAAAAGGGAATTAAAAGCATCTTGGATCTCGGGTTCCGATGATAGGTATAACCTTAGATGATTATACAGGAAGTCAACTGGCATTAGGAAGGTCCAAAGACTACGCTTCTTTCCATTTATTAACTATTCCACTTTGAGTCTGATGTTGGGGCTAGCTACCAGGAACAATACTGTTTCTCAAAATGATAAAATTTGTCATGGCATTTCCCCAGCAGCCACCTTGGCCTTGGAACAATCCAAGGACTGCCCGCATTCTTATCCAGCATATCACTTTATTTTTCAATTTTTGTGTGGTTACATGTGTATGTGCATGTGTGTGTGTGTGTGTGTCTGTGTGTGTTCCGGTAGAAGCCAGAGATGGGTGTGAGATGTGTTTCTCAATTACCGTCCACCTTACATTTTTGAGACAGGGTCTGCCCCTGGGGCTGGAACTCACTGATATGACTAGACTGACTGGCTAGGGAGCCTCCAAGACTCTTCCGTCTCTGCTTCAGGTAAAGGGATTAAGATGCACGCTCCCATGCCTGACTGTTAATGTGGGCACTTGGGGTATAATTCAGCTATTCATGCTTGCGTGGCAAGCACTTCACCTAGGAATCCACAGTCCCAATCCCTATCTACTTTACCCATCAGTTTTCTACCCTATCACTTGCATATGTTCCTCATTTAATCTCATTTAATTTTGTTTCACTTTCCTTTTAACCCCTTTTCCTTTAAAGTTTGGCTTCTTTATTTCATTCGCTTCTTTTCCCTCCTTACCTCAATGGGAATACAGGAAGCTGCACCCGCCTCATTGGCACTGTCATGGCTATAAAAGACATCGTTCAGGATGTTAGCACTGGCATTCACAGAATCCATGAGGACAGACACATGCTGGTGGACCTTGCTCAGGTCAGTAAGTCTGTAAGAGAGCAAAAGCAGATGAGCTTGTCGCTATGGATTTATGGTGTGAGGAGCTGGCAGACTGGGATAAGAATCGAAACAAAAACCCTGGGTACTGGATTTGAACTCTTTCTTCCCTCTTGCTATTTCTGTTCTTCATTAGGTATCCGCTGAAGGAAATGTTGCTAATCTTCTCTAAGTAGTCACCTTTGTTCCTGTTTGTTTAATTGGATTTAGAGAGTGCTAGATTGATTAGAGTGAGAAATTAAAATAGAGGAGCGTGCCTGACTCTTGCTGAAACTTCAAGGTCTTTCTGATAGTTAAGGGCAAGAGCAAACTTTTGTTTGTTTGTGTATATTTGCACATACATGCCAGTGGGTGTCTCTGTGTGTGTAAGTTGCAGGAGTTGGCTCTATCTCTGTTTCTATCATGTGGGGCCCTAAGGATCAAACGTAGATGGCCAGGCTTGATGAGAAGCACCTCACTTCCTGAACCATTTTACTGGCCCAGAATAAACATCCTTATTCCTAATACCTGTTGGGTCTTGGAAAGCAGAGGGAAATAAAAATTCACCTCTGGCTTGAATGTGGAGTGTGAAAACTGCCTTATTGTTAAACACAAAGAATACTTCTTGCACAGCCTGTCAGGGCCCTAATTGTAAACACTTAGGTTTCTTTCTGAGGCTAAGCGCCCCAGTAGTCAATAGACACCAACTGACTGTGTCTCCCTATCCATGTTTAGGTTTCACAACCCTGTTTTAAGTTTAGTTCTCTTACCTGCTAATGAGGTTTTCTGCATGCCGAGCCAAGTGCTGCATCTGAGCATACTCGCTATCAGAGAGGCTATCTTGAGATTCCTGGAAGTCCAGGTGAGGTGGTGGGATAGCTCGGATTTCAGAATGCTTACATTCCCACGTTTTCATTGAGTTCTCAAAGTCCTACAGACGAATGTAAAGGCAAATCGTAATGATTGTTGTAGCTTTGAGGACATGTGGCAGATTTGTCAATGAGTATGGCATTCTGTAGGTATCATGGGGTATACATAGGTGGGAAAGAGAAGTGAAGACATCCCTATCCATTCATGTTCGGCACCTATTTACACATCTTCTTGTCTTTTTAGTCAGCGTATCTTCTTTGTAAGACAGTTTAGTTTTTATTGTTAGTACACTGGCTCATGGGACACCAGTCCTGAATGAAGCAAAATATTTGCCTTCTAGAAGCTATGAGAACATGGTGATGGATAAGACAGAAGAACACCTTTTCGGTTTCATTCTTTTCCAAAGGTATATATTATGTTGTGATGGGATTTAGATTCAGAAATACAAAATTTATTTTTTCAATCCTGTTGTTTTTTATTTACTAGATATGTGACTATGCATAAGGTATTTAAGCTCTCAACATGGAAGGAATTTTATCTTCCTTATAGGGGTTTTGGGAGGAACTATGTCAGACAATAGATGCAATGTGCCCAGCACCATATTGGCATTTTATTAGGTAGGTATTCCCTCCCTCCTACTGATATATTTATGTTCACAATTCAAAAGATAACCCCAAAGTTTGAACAAGTGATCAATAATGATATATTTGCTATCACTGTAGTTTTTTATTTAGAAGAAATGGGTGACATCCGTAAATGCAATATTAAGGAATCTTATGAAGCCCAAAGAGAACATATTCAATGAAGAGAGTAGTGTTCTCCACCACCATCGGTCTTTAGTTTTCTGCGCAGTGCAGGACAACAAGGACAACCTTGTTGAGAGACAGACAATGTCTTGCAACTTTTTACATTAGTAAAAATGTCTCGGGGAGCTTGTTTATAAATGCTAGCTCTTAGGAGTCACCTCTTTCCATTCAGTTCAGAGAGTTTGGTGTGGGACCTAGGAGTATGCACTTCTAACCGTCACTCAAGGTGCCTGATAAGGAAGGCACACAGAGCTCCCTTTGGGAAATTCTTGACTAGAAATGTGGTAGCTGTGGAGGAGGCAACGTAGGTGCTCAAGTAGAACTTTTCACTTACCCGATCTCTCATCAACATCTGGGCAGAATTCTTATATTTAATCTTGATAATGCCTGGCTTCTGAATCCAGGCTTCCCCATCCACCTGCACAGGGATACCTTCTTCACCAAAAATAGTTATCATCACCTCATGGCACTACCAGAAAAGGAGAGAGAGGACAAAAAGGAAAAAATGAGGAAAGTACTGTGGGCTAATCTGGTATTGGTCACAGTGTGTGTATTTGAAGAGACACTGGCAGAATATATGAATCAGATCATTCCAGAAAGGTGGATCATGTAATACCTATGAGCCTTTTGTGCTTTTGGTCCCTGCCACCTCTATCTTCACCACCTAACTGTCTAACAGATTGCCTACTTCCACTCCCCAGGAACTCCTACAACCAGGTGATTGCTAGGCTCGCCGCACATCCTTGGGCTGAAGAGAGACATTTCCTCCCCTTTACATCCGCCCAACCCTCACTTACCTGAGTGATTCGATGATGATTCATGTTGACGAGACGAGACATGGCCATCTGCATAGAACCATAGATTGCCACCACCTCTAGCTTCCCATCATCCATCGCAGGGGCCTCGTATTCCTAGGGAGGAAGAATCCTGTCACAATTCTCCCAAGAATCCATACTTTGTCTATAATAAATAAATGTGCTTTGAGGACTACTGGTAAAACTTTGTCTAGTATATCTAGTACAAGAAGAAGTGAAAAAACTCTATTAAAGGGGAAAAATAACGTGAGGAAGCCAAGGTTGGAAACAGGTATTGTGCTTGCAATACATGTGAGCTCCTGTGGAGATCACAAATTAGCCAATTCCTTCCCTGTCCAGTCCAGCATCATGAATCCCCAAGGCCACTCCTGTGAGTTTCCTGAACTTCTAAGATGAACTCAGAGCAAAGAGCTCATGGCTCGCTTCCCAGGAGATGTTTTTACTGACATTAAGGGATGAAGAACATGGCCTCTGGGGGTAATCTTCTGAGTGTCTTTTGGGCCTTAGTAAAGGGAAAGTCAAAACCCAGGAATCAAGTGACATAATTCTGAGGTTCCTGGTTGATTTTCGTGCTCTGGAATGGCAACTGTTTTAAAAAGCTGAACCTACAGACACTGCTAATACGGACTCAAAGCTTATCTCATCTTCCCCCACTGTCTAAGTGCATTCTAGCCAGTCCAGTAATCCTTTCTGAGACAACTTAGGAGAGTCATGTCTCCTTCCCACCCCGTTCCTCATCGCACACTCACCGCGGTTGCTGTGGTGCTTCCCCAGAAGTTGACACCTCCAGCATAGCTGGTAATATTGAGCACTACAATGCCTTGAAGGTTTGGCAAGGAGACGGGTTCTCCATCACACTGAAAGAGAAGAGTTGCTCTTACTGCCTGACTTTTCAGATACCAGCACAACGATCCTTTACAGAGATGAGGAGGAGCTTGGGCTTCTCTCCATACTATCATTTTCTTATCTACGACAGAAATAAAACCTCATGCCTTGTCGCCATGGCTGTCAGTGAGGCTCCCAGAGTTTAATTTGAGAAGAACTAAAGATATAGTGGGAAGGTGATTTCTGAGGTCACACGATTTCCTTTCTCCGTGCCCAGGAAACAGGCCCTTTTCTACTAACCTCCAGCTGTATTCTTTCTTCCAGCTTCCTGTAAGAGCGCTGCAGCAGTTCCTTGCTTCCCAGAATACCATACCACAATTTGTTCTTAATGCGACTACTACAGAGAGAGGAGTAGAAAAAGACAGTCAGAAGGTGGATGGTAGATAGGTTAGTGGGTAGGGAAAGACAGGAAGGGAAAACATCATATTTTCAAGTGCCTTTTGTTTTTTAAATTATACTTTAAATGTATTCTTTGAGAAATTCATGCATGCACCAATGTATTTCTATTATAGTCACCCTTTATTCTCCTCTCCAACCAATTCTTCTGGGATACACTTCACTTTTTTATCCTCTCTGGTAGGTTGCCCATGTTCTAATGTATGTATAGGTAACACAATTGATTGGGAAAATGGTAACTTTCTGAAAAATTATGATACTTTCATAAATGAGGTGTCTACAGTGGTTTGACTAAGAATGTCACCAATAGGCTCATATATTTGAATGCTTAGGGATGGGGGTGGAACACTTTGATAGGTTTAGAAAGATAGCAGGTATGGCCTTGTTGGAGGAGATGTGGCCTTGTTGGAAGAAGTGTATCACGGTGGTGGTGGGGGGGGGGGGTAGGTAGGCTTTGATGTTTTCAAAAACCCACACCCAGGCCAGTGTTTCTCTCTTTCATTTGGCCTGTGGATCAGGATACGGAACTCTCAGCTACTTCTTCAGCACCATGCTCCCTGCCAGGATGATAATGAACTAAAATTCTGAAACTGTAAGCAAGGCCCCAATTAAATGCTTTCTTTTGTAAGAGCCACCTTGGTAAATCACATATCTGGTAACATACTTTGTTCACATCCCAGGCTTTTTCAGAGAAAGAGATTCTAGTGGCAGCGGCAGTGGCAGGGGTGGGTCCTTTTTAAAAATATTTACTTGTTTGTTTTTATATTCCAACCAGTTTTCCCTCTCTCCTCTCTTCCCACTCCCGCCTCCCCTCTACCCCTCATTCACTTCTCTGTTTCTATTCAGATATTTATGCAGAGGGGCTAGGCCAGTCCCATGCAGGCTTGGGGTAGTCCTTTTAACTTACACATTTATAAGAACTGTGAAGCTGCCTTAAGGGATATCTGTAGGATAAAACTACCAGAAGGTGCCAGGTAGGGCAATACTAATCAGTGGGTCCACAGGACCCAATCTGGAATACCAAGAAGCAATAGAAGTATCTTAGATACTTTGAAGCCCTGTCAAGTAAAAATAGATCTGGAGCCCCCTACAAGGACTCAGTTAATCTCTTAGAAACACCATAAAGTTCAATGCAATCTATTCTCAACAACAGTAATAGAGGTAGCTATATTTATACAGAAATCTACATGGGTGAACTATTGAATGGAAGTACGGATGTATGATGTCAGGGTGATTATCACAGAGCAACCCAGCCTTCAGGATACACTGTCTGCACTAAGATAGTCTTGAGACCAACACATTTATTTCCCAAGGACCTCAGGCTTTTCATTGCTTGTTTGATGTAGAAATATGTATTGTATCATGATTGTATGTATTTATACAGAGAGCTGAGTCTCTTCCCCTTACTTGTATTCTCCTGGGTGTTCATCTCTTTTGGTATTGAACTCCAGAGAAATTTTTGCGTCTAGTCCAATTCCGAAGTAGTTGTTCATGACACACTTTTCTTTGAAGCGTCTGAAATTGGACAGGGAAGAAGGCAGATACTAAGACAGGAAAGAAATACTACGGCTACAGGCATCAGACTTCATCTGCATGACAAAAAAATCACCACCAAGGGAAGGCCTCCTCCACTGGGTACAAGCTATACAGTTCATGAAAAGTATATAGGGAGTCTTTCTGTGTCCAAGAGTAACTTGTTAGTTCTAAGGGAGAACACCCCTTAGAACTGGGACATGTCCCAGAACTGGAGAATGTCCCTTAGTCTGGAAGCTTTAGAGGGATATGGCTCACATTAAGGAAGCAAAATTTGCAATCTTATTTACATTTGTAGCCCTCAGATATGAGTCCTGTTTTTCCACATTCCCATAACTATTTTTTTGTGTGTCTTAGTTGCGAATGTATTTTGATGAGTATACATTAGTCTACGTGACTATTCTCAGGGATGCCTGACTCCGCTGTGGCACTTTCCCACCAGAAAATGTCTCACATTCGAGAGAAAAGTCTGGTAAAGGAGGGACAGCAACAGTGAAACAGGCAGTTTCCAGTCTCTTGTATTCATCTAGGGTGTCAATAGCAGCACTAGAATATTCTAGAACTAGTTGGCATCATCCCATGAAAACTGTGCATACTTATTCCCAATTTTGCACTCAAAGACATCTCCATTCTTGGACAAGGCCATGGTGGGAGGGCTCACACCAGGAATAAATCGGTCAGTCCTTTTGCACAGCTGGTGTTACACATTGGCCAGTGCACTGCTTATCCCAACCCACAAGGCAGACCCATGAGCCCTCAAACATGAATGATGAGATGAAGGATTTGGGGAGGGGACTGTCAGAGACCGGGGTAGAATTGTTTTCGTAAATAAACTACTTAAGGAACATTTGCTGTGTGTGTCCTTCTTTTGAGAAACTGAAAAGGGTACAGTTTGGCTGTTCAAGCATAGGGGGATTTAAAGGAATCACGAAACGTACATCAGTTTCACCTCGCTTGACCACAGTGAGAAATTAAGTTTTCCCTAATATCCCACCCCAGTGATCTAAGTGTGGTAGAATTTGGCTGCTGGGCTCTGTTGGAGAGGTAGGGCTTGGGGAATAAGTGTCCTTGGATTTTCGATCCAGTCCCCTACATGACCAGTTTTTGGTACCTTCAACCATTTACAGTTAAAAGTAACACTGAGAAAATAAGTTCTCTGAATAATAACTAACATGTTATGTGTTTATAATGATAGTAACTGCTAATACATACAGCACTTAAGTATGAGTATCAACTACACAGCACAGTGCAAGTACTTTTCACGTTTAGTGGCAACAAATGGAACAAGCTTATGTGGAGAATCCAGTAATTATTTTCATTCCATTTGAATTGGGTAGGTCACACAATTAGTTAAGTAGAATCAGAATTTGACTCTGGATATGGTGAGACTGTGTTACCAGCCAGAGAGACAGAAAAGCCATTAAAAGGTCATTCACTTGCATACTTACATCGTTTCGGGTGTAAAATGTAAGTGTTCTAAGTCAAGTTTTTTGAGGTCTTCGCTTTGGAGAGACAGCATAGACGATAAGATGCTACAATAAGAACCTAAACAGGAGAAACATTACCTTGGAGACAGATGCAAACAAAAAGCCTTTCTCCCCACTTGTAATTAGTTATGCTTCCCCAGGTGGGTTCGAGTCAAGCGTCATGGTTTTTATCTAAATAAATGTCAGGGTTCTCACACCACAGAGGCCCCTTCGATCCTTTTAGAAGGAGAGGGACTTTCACTGAGGAGAGGGTAAAGCTGAGGCACTTGCTGCCTGGCAGTAAAACCTAATTCACATCCCAACTCTCCTCAGAGCGCTAGTTTCCAAGTGTCTAACACGATCGTTGCTGTGGACGCTGGTGTGACCCAGCGCGGAGTTTGTAGACAAGAGTGAGGACTCCCCAGTACAGAGTGGGCTCACGTATAAAGTCCGATGCATGCAAACAGATTTCTTCCCTGGAAAGCAGGCAGCAGCAAAGGCTAGAATGGGAGAACCAAGATCCTTACGGTGTCGTGGGCTCATCTGACGGAACTCCTCTGAGTCATCTTCTCCCAGGTAGAAACTCGATGTGAAGTTCTTCACTGATAAGGACTGTCTGCTTTCTTCATCCAGAACTATCGAGGAAAAGCGGAAGGAAGAAATGGAGGGAAAGAGGGAGGGAGGGAAGCGGAGATGAAAAGATGGGAGACTGGTCACATTTATCGAACAGTTTCTGGGCATTTGCTATGTGGGTAGACTCCTTAGACTCCTCCCGCTTTCCATCAGGCTGCCTGTTCTGCTCACACACTCTTTATGGCATCATTTCCAAGTCTCTTAAGATCCATGCTAGAACATTCTATTTTCTCTGTTACTCTTTTTCTGTCATCCCCACAGCACACATAGTTGTGAGTAGATGCTTGGGAGGGGTGCTATGTTTTCCACACCTGGGTGGAAGGCACTCTCCCTGGCTACCTTCATTTTGTTAGCATATATACTCACATGCCATCTGTTCAGACTCGAACCTCTAGGACTATGCTATGCACGTGTGCGCATGTGTATGTGAAATGTGTGTATGCATGGTGAATGTGTATGATGTGTGTGTGTGCAGGCACTTGCATTCCACAACATACACGTGGAAGTCAGAGACAACATCAGACTCCGTTCTCATTTTCCACCTTTCTTGAGATAAGATAGCTCCTGTTGTTTATTGTTGCATACACCCAGCTAGCCCGCAAGCTTCCAGTGATTCTCCTGTCTCTTCTTCCCATTTCTCCCATAGAGGCACACTGAGTTTACAGATGTGTCTGTTACCACATCCTGCTTTTACATGGGTTCTGGGGATTCAAGCTTAGGTTGTTAGCTGTGCACAGTGAGTATACTCTGTGCTGAGCCATCTTCCTGGCCCAGTGCTCTTGGTTCAAATGTCTCACCCCACTACCCAGAACATTTGAGAGGTTACTATCTTTTTCATCAGCTCATGTGTGGCACAGCACATGGGTTCAGCATGTGTTGAGCCCCTATCTGGTACAGCTCATGTGTTCAGCTCGTGCCAAAGCTCACATGTTCATTCACTACCTTACTGCCAAGTCTTTATGTAACATGTATTAAGGGAACATGTAAAGATGGGTTATGACAGAGCCATGGGCAAGTCAAATTAATTTGATCTTCATTACTACAGAAAGAGAGACAAAATGATTGTTTAATCCCTGAAGACTAACTATAGAAACAGAAAAAGATTATTTAATTATTCCACTGTTGGCAGAGGCTGCTTGTTCATTCTGGCTACCCAGACCCGAAATAATTACACAGAAACTGTATTAACTACAACACCGCTTGGCCAATAGTTTAAGCATATTTCTGGATAACTCTTATAACTGAAATTAACCCATTTCTATTAATCTGTGTATTGCCACGTGGTTGTGGCCTTCCATCCAGTGTCTGCCTCCTCTGGTGGCTACATGGTGTCTCCCTGACTCGGCCTACTCTCTCCTCTTCTATCTGCTTGAAATTTTTCCTTGCCCTATTCTGTGCTGCAATAAGCCCAAAGCAGCTTCTTTATTAACAATGGTATTCGCAGCATACAGAGGGGAATCCCATATCATTTAACAGTACAAAGGGGAGCTGTCTATTCTTAGAAACATAGCTAAGGTTTCTTCTAAAGGTACCAAGGCAGGGGAAGGTGCCACGGATAAACACCAAAGGCTAGCAGGAAAGAATTCCGTATTCTGGGGGGACTTCCGCTTAATTCTAACAGCTCAGTTAGAACATAATTTATCTCACAGCATCTTCTTTATTTATTTTTCAAAGGAGCATTATGGAGATAAAGTGTCCATCAAAAATGCTAGATGAGGACGTTGGGCGAGTTTAGAACTTCATCCTAAGTTGCAAGTTTGGAGAGTGTCAAGAATTCTGGGTACAGGGCAGGGAACCCTGACTGCTCGTTGGACTGGAGAGGGAGGGGGAGAGGAGTGGAGGGAGGGGGAGAAGGGTGGGAGGAGGGGGAGAAGGGTGGGAGGAGGGGGAGGGAAATGGGAGGCTGGGGGGAGGTGGAAACTTGGTTTTTTTCTTCCTTTTCTCAATAAAAAGAAAAGAAAAAAAAAGAAAAAAAAGAATTCTAGGCAATGGCAATTACTGGCAAGCCAGTGGGACCAATCTCATGGTCTGATTACATGGTGCAGGACATGTAAACATGCACACCGTTTGCTTTTCAAATAGCCACAGGCTGCTGATTTGCCTTGGCGGCTGAAATGGCAGGAAAAGATAGAAAAGCTTCCATGGCCAGAAGTGAGGCTGACAGAGCTTTCAGCGGTGTTCCTTACATCATGTGTAGCTGTTAAGGATGAGTGTCAGCTCCCAAAATAGGTAAGTATGGGAACCGAAGGCTAGGGAAGGAGAAGTCAAAGAGACAGCATTATCTATACGGAGGCTTTTCAAATCAGCAGCCAGAGGACTGGTTTGGAAGGCAACCTGAACATCGAATCCGGCTAAGCGCTGTCAGTGAGACCAGTTGGCAAACCCAGACTAAAGAAGATCATTAAACCATTCATAGGCGAAACCTGCACTTTCCCCATCTTTCCTGATCCCGATAGCACTAAGAATTTTACCTTGTTCCACCTGGAATATGATGAGCTTCAAGGATTTCTGGAGGTCGTGAGCCTTTACAACCATCTCCAGCTTGGACCTCGTGACGTGGTCTAGTTGAGGGACGAAGGGCTCTGGATCTGTTTTCTCACGGGTTCTGTATGTTGAGGCTAGTCGCTCCACAGAGGCAAATTCCTCATCCTCAGTCAGGATATCAATAATGGTGCTGAGTTTATCATACATCAAGTCACTCTACAGAGCGGAGAAAAAAATGGGATATTGTTACGAAGGCCAGAATGAGGAACAGTGATGCTAAGGGGAAGGCTAGCCAGGAGTACTAGGCCAGAAACACTCAACCTAGAAATCCATAGAAATCCATATGTGAGGTGATGAAGTCCACACTGTACCAACACCCAAAGAGGATTAGGGGAGTAAGCATCAAGTCTTTGTTTCTGAGCAGCTTTGGGTACCTATGCATGTTTCACACAGCCTTTCTCATGTCGGGCTGGCCCCTTAATTTATGTGGAACATGGATAAAATGACGAAATAGACACATCTTCATGCAGGTGTATTCATAGGCATGCTCCTATGGATGCTGGTGTACCTCTGCATAGCGTCTGTGTCTGTCCTCACACGTACATATTTCAAGGACGTGCATTTGGGACATGATTTAAGCTTAACTTAGCTCAGTGGTCCTAAACCTTCCTAACGCTGCGTGTTAGGTACTATTACAGGAGGTGTGTGTTTTCCATTTTTAAATGTGTGCGTGGTGTGCGTGTTCATGTATGTGAGTGAGTGAGTGTTCGTGTGTGGGGGGAGAGTGGAGCCCTGAGGTCGCTGTCAGGATTATCCTCAAATCATTCTTCTACCAGATTCATTGAGCAAGATCTCTGTATCCAACTCCCAACTCCCTGATATTCATTGTCTCCAGCCAGATTGTTCTTGGGGTCCCTGTCTCCACTTTCTAGTGCTGGAATTATTATGTTTACCCTTACTGGGGATCCAAACCCCAGCTTTCATGTTTCCACAGGAAGTACTTTAGCTGTTGAGCCATATCCCAAGCCTGGCGTATTTCTAGCGTATGCATATATGCTGGGGCTCGAACCTGTGGCCTTATACATATGTGATAACTAGCATCTACTAACTGAGTTGCATTGCCACCCTTTGGGGGTTTAAATGCATAGATTTTCGTGCATGCTTTGGTATATTAACTCCACTCACTGATGCTTAATGTACACTTGTGTCTATTTATGGTCAGATTCTTGGCTTATACCTAGGTACATGGCGTGTGTGTATACATGCAAAGTACCAGTCTTCATTTGGCAAAGATGAAGGAAGGAGATTGGGCTTTCCTCATCACACAGATGTACCAGCTACTCGCCTTTGCCAATACTTGATGATTTCCCATTGTTTTACTCGAAAAAGTGAGTCCTGGCTCCCCCAGAGGTGAGACACTAGGAAAGGAAACTTACTTTCAAAATCACAGACTCCACTGCTGTATTGTTCTGTTTGATTTGGTCCCAGGCCTTTACAATATCAATCACAAAGTCTTCCACTGTTGAGCACAGGAACCTGGAAAAGCGAGGTAGACAGCATACGTGATAGAAACCATGAGACCTAGAGCCCTTATCTTTTACAGTAGCATCAACATTCATCTTCCCCCTCCTTCTGTCTCACTTTTGAAACATATCCTGCCTTCCCTGTCCTCTCTCCAACTACACATCCTTCTTTCTTTCTTTCTTTCTTTCTTTCTTTCTTTCTTTCTTTCTTTCTTTCATTTTCCCTGTACATATGATGAAATAGATCCTGTTCCCACTTGAGCCCCATTTCACCCCACTTCCCAAGTGATGGACTTGAAACAGGTTTACTAGCATTTCTTAGTGATAGGTATAAAAGAGAATTTACTTGGTTAGTGTTTTCACATTGGGTCAATCAGCTCTAGTTCAGGGGTAACCTAATACAATATAAATACAACGACACAAGAAAATGTCTTTTTGGGATTAGTCCTTCTCAGATGAGAGTGTAGTGGATGGGCCAAGAATCTTTGCTCCTAAGAGTACTAGGAAGAACAAATTACCCAAATATTTTGGAGGGGTGTGTTGCTTGGCTTATAAGACAGTAGACACCAGGTCCAAACTTCTGCCTTTCCAGGCACTGACAGGTAAGGCATCAGTCCCTGGGTCCTGAGCATTTGGCTATTCCCTGAGCTCTGTGTTAACAGGACCTAGGACCCCAAGCCCCCAGAAGAAACTTCTGTCATCCACTAGTTTCTGAAGCCCACAGGTAAGGAGTCCCCAGAGAGCCCCAGCCACATTTCTGTGGATCCCTTAACTCTTAGGCTTAAAATGTAGGCAATCTCTGGCGTATCGGCCCCCAGCCCATACTTCTAATTCAATGGACTAACTTCAGGTGCTCAAGTCTCAGTGCAGAAATATAAAAATAATGTGACAATCCAAGAAAACATATCTCCACAAAAATAACTCATCCCATACTACTGGACCCCAGTGGAACTGAGAAGAATTTCCAGAGAAAGAACTGGAAAGAAGGACTATAAGTGAGTCTACACATCTCAAAGAAGACAAGGATATGCGTCACAAGAGTGATGCATAAAATAAAAAGTCAGTACAGGACATAAAAATAGAATTTAATAAAGACATAAAATTAGTGAAGAAAAGCCACACTGAAATCATGCTGGAAATGAAAGCAATTAGAAAGCAGGACTTCCGGGTAAGATGGTGGATGAGAAGCGTGTGCAGCTTATCACAGTTAGGAATTAAAAGAATCGAAACATGTTATCATTTCATCAGTCAGCTTCTCCTCCAGTCCTGGTGTCTACTTGATTGGAACCTTAACAAAACTCAAATAACCATGGGAGCGACAGAATATCTCCACTGGTGACTTGGACTTGCTGCGATTAAACCAGTGCAGCTGCCACCACCGTGTGGACATTTCACTCCACGGAAAACAGGCTAAACAGACCCTACCAGGATATCCACAAAAGTGGTGTTGGTAGGCATTTCACAGAAGGACTTCTCAGTGACGGCTGCCAGAGCCACCATCACTGCCCCAATAGGAAAAGGTGAAGCCATGGAAGCTAAGCGAAGCTCTAACCGGTGCTGTAGGCATCACTCAGCCAGCAGCTGCTTTTGACTTTGTGTGAAGGCAGCGAGTATGGCTAGACGGAGTTTGCCTTAGCTACTCACAGTCCACAGAACAGAGGCAAGGAAAGTCTACATACAAGACGATCTAGGAGCCCACCAGGGAAGAACTGAACTGGTAAAAAAAAAAATCAACCCAGAACATGACCAGGGCCAGAACCAGGGAGAAAAAGCAGTGGCTGTGACAAAGAGAACACAAATCAACATTCAGGACCTCCATCCAACTCTCCTCCCTCTTCTCCGGCTAGTTCTTAGCTGTCGCAGTAGGCATTCTAGCAGGCCAACACTGTCCCCTACTGTTCACACCTTTTGCTGTTTTACACGCTCTTTTTCTTTTTTCCTTTTCCCCCATATCCATTCCTTAGGATTACATCTCCTAAAGCCCAGAGGCTGACCCTGTTTATGGCATTGGGATACACATCCTTACTGCCTCTTTTTAGGCTGCCATTAATCAGAACTCCCAAATATTAACCTCATTTTTTCTTTGTTCCAAATATTCCAACTCCGATGGATGCCCCTTCCTCTACTTCCAGTGTAACAAGAGAATACTCATCACTAGACCCAATGGGATTATTCACCTCTCCTCCTTTTCTTTTCCATTCTGCTCATACTAACATATCAGTATACACAGTATACTGTGAGGTTCCTTTATTCCCTAAAGTAATCAGTACTTAATAAGTGTCTGCTTTGTAGTCACGTTCTACTCCATTATCAGACTGCTTTAACTACTGGGTGGTGATTGGTGCTTCAGACAGTAGTCAACCCTCAGACTGGAGATAGAGTCTGACGCCTGGAACACTAGTCTAACCGATGAAAACATCCCACAACAGCAACAACCTAGTTTCTCCTGAGTATTGCAAACGAACTCACTGGAAGACAAGAGGCAACCAAATAAAAAACAGTGAATCTTAACCAACAATGTAACCCCCAAAAGGCTGATCCCAGTGCAAAAATCCAAGTAACATGAAAACCCAAAACAGCTTATCGCGCTCAAAAATAACCAACCCCATACAAATGACCCCTGGTCAAAATGAGTTGGACAAAACTCCAGGTGCAGAATTCAAAACAGTAATTATACATATGTAAAAATATCTCAAATAGGACTCAAATACTTTCCAATTGAACATGGACAGCTGAACGAAATGAGGCAATCAATACATGATATGAAAATAGAATTTAATAAAGAGATAGACATACCTAAGAAAATTCAAGCCAAAATAGTGATGGAAATGAAAAACACACTAGATCAAATAAAATTGTCAGCAAATCTTTCACCAATAGGATGATCATGTAGAAGATAGACTATCGGTGTATGAAGACAGAATAGAGCACTCAATCTCAAATTGAGAGGGATAGACACTCATTCAGGTATAAGACATCTACAAAGTACCAAACAGGACTAGAAAAGAAACATTTCTACAGTTGAAACACTAAGTGTACAGAACAAAGGAGGTTTACTGAAAGCTGCAAATGAGAAACGCCAAGTCACAAAGGCAGACCTGTGAGAATAATAACCCCTGACTTCTCAGCTAAACTGTAAAGAGAGTCATATCATCTGCAAGTAGGCAGACTCTGATTCTTCCTCTCATTTGCATCCCCTTGCTGCCTTTTACTTGTCTTTTTGCTCTAGCTAAGACTTCAGTACTATGTTAATAGAGAGGGGGGAGTGGACAATTTTGTCTCTTTCCTGATTTTAGTAGAAATGCTTTGAGGTTTTTCTCCAGCTAGGATGATGCTGGTTGTGAGATTCCTTTGTACTGCTTTTACCATGTTCCCCGTGCCCTTATTTTCTCCAGGACTTTTTTGTTTGTTGGTTTGTTTAACGAGAGAGGGTTTCTCTGTGTAACAGCCCTGGCTGTCCTGCAACTCAATTTGTAGATCAGGCTGGCCTCAAACTCACAAAGATCCACCTACCTCTGCCTCCTGTGTGCTAGAATTAAAGGTGCGTGCCACCACGTCTGGTTCAGTCACTTGAATTTTTATATAAGGATGTCAAAAATACACATGGAAAAAGATAACATCTTTAATGAAATATGTTGGGAAACTGGGATATATACATATAGAAGAATGAAACTTGGTCCTTCTGCACAAAAATCATTCGTAAATGGATTAGAATACAGATATTGGACCCAAAACTCCAAAACTTCTAAAAGAAAGAGTAGGGGATACACTTGAGGATATAGGCTCAGGCAAGGACTTTCTGAATAGAATTTCCAGTAAATCAGGACATAGGAGCAACAATCAAGAAGTGTGACTTCATAAATCTAGAAAGTTTCCTAACTGCAAAGGAGACTGTTAATCAATTGAAGAGGTAGGCTATAGAATGGAAAAGAGATCTTTGCCAGCTATATATACATCTGACAAAGCTATGAGTGTTTCGAATATACAATAAATCCTAAATACCAAAAGCAACACAATTAAACAGTGGGCTATGGACATGAAGAAAGTTTTCTCATGAAGGGAAATACAAATGGCTGACACAAAATTCAAAGTGTTTGCCACCATTAGCATCAGGAGAAGGCAAATCACAACTATATTGGGATTTCATTTTACCCAAGTCATATTAAAACAAAAGACAACAAATACTCTCGAAATGTAGGGAACCGGAAACCCAATGCACTGTTAATGCGAGTGCCAGTTGTTAGAGCCACCGTGGAAATCAGTGTGGCAGTTCTTCAAAAAACTACAACTAGGTGACAATCTGACCTAGCTAGACAACTTCTGAGTACATACCCTAAGGACCCTGTTCTCCACTCCAGGGACAAGTGCACATCCACATTCATAGTGTGCTCAACACAACAGCTGCTTCCTTTTCTGTTACTGTGATAACATATCATGACCCAAAGCAGCTTAATAAAGGGTTTATCTCGGATGATGGTTTGAGAAAGTTAGATGTCCATAATGGTAGAGAACTCAGGGTAGCAGGAGCAGGCAGCTGAAAGCACACACCTCAGGCATGCACAGGAAGCAGAGGAGGACAGCAGGAACTAAAGCTATAAAACCCCCAAAGCCCGTCCACAGAGATGTACTTCGTCTAGCCAGGCTCTTGCTTCTAAATGTTCCTTAGCATCCTCAGAAACACCAAATGGGACCAAGGGTTTAAGGGTATGAGTCTATGGGGAAATGTTTCTCATTCAAATCACAACAGCTAAGAAATGGAATTAATCTAGGTGTCCACCAATTGATAAGTGGATAGTGGAAATCTGGCCCCTAGGCACAATGGAATTTCATTTAGCAAGAAAAAAAAAAACCCCACGCTGCATGAGGTAACAAAGACCCAGAGAATCAAACATTTTCTTTGTGAATATTAACATAAAATCTTTAGATTTGTGTGTTTGACATGGAATACCCATGGAATCCAGAAAAGCAGAAAAGGGAACATTGGTGGGGAAGGGGAAGAATGGGTTTCAGGGAGGAAATTTCTTTAATTTGTATTCATCATAGAAGATTTTCATTTCTCCTTCAATTTTAATAGATAAGTTTTGTTGGTATAGTAGTCAGGGTTGACAGTTTTGGTTTTTCAGAACTTGAAATACATTTTTTCCAGTCCATTCTGAATTTAAATGTCAAACAATCAGGTGCTATTCTGATGTTTTTGCTTCTGTAAGTGACTTGACCTTTCTCTCTTAAAAGTCCCTTTCCATATCCTTTATTCTCTTCTTAATGTTTTAACTATAATATGTCCTAGGGAGTTTCTTTTCTGTCATGTCTATTTGGAGTGCTGTAGGCCTCTTGGACCTGCATGGGCCTCTTTTCAACTCTGAAGATTTTTCTTCTATGATTTTACTAAAATCTATTTTATGTGTTAGTATGATATTCTTCTCATTTTTAGTTAATATTATCTGAAGTTTAAGTGTTAGGAAAGTGATATGAAAGGGACAGAGAGAATAATAGAGAAGAAGACTTAGGTGGGGAGAATCTATATAAATTTAATTAGAGTTACCCTACATAGGGGAGAAGGCTTCTCCCAGAAGCCATAGGCTTCCAAACTAAAAAGGTGTATGAGATAATTCCTCTCTAGTTGTTGGTCATGGTTGTCCCAGAGAACCCCCCACCTCCAAAAAAGTACAGGGTATTGCTACTGACAGTTGAT
Organism: Microtus pennsylvanicus; assembly: GCF_037038515.1. Lineage (NCBI taxonomy): Eukaryota > Metazoa > Chordata > Mammalia > Rodentia > Cricetidae > Microtus > Microtus pennsylvanicus. The sequence goes on along the minus strand of NC_134601.1, from coordinate 132,099,960 downwards.
AGCTTCTACAGGAGTAAGATTCAGGTTTCTTTAATACTGTGGCCCCTGGTAGGTGACCATGTTCCAGTAGACCCTATATTCATTATAAATACTCAGCAGTACAAGTCAGGACCACGAGGGGTGCACCCACCCACTGAGACAGTGGGGCTGATCTATTGGGAGCTCACCAAGGCCAGCTGGACTGTGACTGAAAAAGCATGGGATAAAACCGGACTCTTTGAACATGGCAGACAATAAGGGCTGATGAGAAGCCAAAGGCAATGGCACTGGGTTTTGATCCTACTTCATGTTCTGGCTTTGTGGGAGCCTAGCCAGTATGGATGTTCACCTTCCTAGACCTGGATGGAGGGGGTAGGACCTTTGACTTTCCACAGGGCAGGGAACCCTGACTGCTCTTTGAACTGGAGAGGGAGGGGGAGAGGAGTGGGGGGAGGAGGAGAAGAATGGGAGGTGGGGGAGGGAAATGGGAGGCTGGGAGGAGGCGGAAATTTCTTTTTTTTTTCAATAAAAAAAAGAACACAAACAACAGCCAGGCCACATGTCACCACAGAAGTCCAGCCATCCCACTACAGCAAACCCTGAAAATTCCAACATAGCCGAAACACAAGAAAACTATCTTAAAACCATATGATGATGATAGCAGTCCTTAAAGAAGAGAAGAAAATAACAAATAAATAGAAGAAAAGACAATCAAAAATGGGAAGAAATCAATAAAGCTCTTAAATAATGTCAAGAAAACAAAGAAAAAACAAATAGTTGGCAGAAATGAATAATACTGTTCAGGAACCAAAAATGGAAATAGAAGCAATAATGAAAACACAAACTGGAATTCTGGAGATGGAAAATCTGGGTAAGTGAACAGGAACTACAGATGCAAGCATCACCAATAGAATACAAGAGAATGGAAAAGAGAATCTCAGGCATTGAAGAAGAAATAGATACATAGGTCAAAGAAAATGTTAAATCCAGAAAATTCCTGACACTAAACATCGAAGAAATCTGGAATACTATGAAAAGACCAAACACAAGAATAAAAGGAATAGAGGAATGAGAAGAAACCCAGCTCAAAGGCCTAGAAAATATATATTCAACACAATCATAGAAGAAAAAATTTCTAATCTAAAGAAGGAAACATGCCTATAAAGATACAAGAAGCTTACAGAACACCAATAGATTGGACCAGAAGAGAAAGACTTTTTGGTACATAATAATCAAAACACCAAACACATGGAACAAAGAAAGAATATTAAAAGCACCAGAGAGAAAAAGGCCAAATAACATATAAAGGTAGACCTATTAGAATTACACATGACTTGCCAAAATTAGGTGAACAATTTGAACTATATTCCCTAATAAAATAGAAGTATTCGTTAAAAGTCTCCCAACTAAAATAGCCCAGGGCCAAACTGAATCCAAGTACACTTCAAAAAGATCATCCACCATGACAAGTAGGCATCATAGACTTCATCCCAGAGATTTAGGGGTGGTTCAACATAGGAAAATCTGTCAATATAATCCATCATATAAAAAAACTGAAAGAAAAACCCCACATGATCATCACATTAAATGCTGAAAAAGCCTTTGACAAAATTTAAAACCCCTTCATGATAAAGGTCTTGGAGAGATCAGGGATACAAGGGACATACATAAACGTAATAAAAGCAATATATAGCAATCCAACAGCCAACAAAACAATTTCACTAAAATCAGGAACAAGACAGGTTGTCTACTCTCTTAGTATCTATTCAACATAGTACTCAAAGTTTTAGCTAGAGCAATAAGACAGCAAAAGGAGATCAAGGTGGTAAAATTGGAAAAGAAAAAGCCACAGTATCTTTTCTTGCAGATGATATGATAGTATACATAAGTAACCCTAAAAATACCACTGGGTAACTCCTAAAGCTGATAAACACTTTCAGTAAAGTAGCTGGATATAAAATTAAGTCACAAAAATCAGTAGCCCTTGGCAAACAACATCCTTCATAATAGGCACAAATAATATAAAATATCTTGGTGTAACTCTAACCAAGCAAGTGAAATACCTGTATGACAAGAACTTCAAGAGAAGATATAAGAAGATGGAAAGACCTCCCAAGTTCATGGACCACTGAGATTAACATAGTAAAAATAGCTATCCTACCAAAAGGAATATGCAGATTCAATGCAATTTCCATCAAAATTCCAACATAATTCTTCACAGAACTTGAAAGGACAATTCTCAACTTCATATGGAAAAGGAAAAAACACCAGGATAGCTAAAACTTGTATAGTAAAAGAGCTTCCAGAGGTACCACCATTCCTGTTTTCAAGCTCTACTACAGAGTTTAGAGCAATAAACACAACATGATATTGGCATTAAAAAAGGCAAGTTGATCAATGAAGTTGAAACCAAAGCCCAGACATAAAGCCATACATCTATGGACACCTGATTTTCAACAAAGAAGCCAAAATTATACAATGGAAAAAAGAAAACATTTTTAACAAATGATGCTGGTCTAACTGGATGTTGGCATGTAGAAGAATACAAATAGATCCATATCTATCACCCTGCACAAAACTCAAGTCCAAGTGGATCAAGATCTCAATATAAATCCAGATACACTGAAACTGATAGAAAAGAAAGTAAGAAATAGCTTTAAGTGCACTAGCATAGGAGACAACTTCCTGAACATCAACAGCACAGACAGGAAGATAGACGATTAATAAATGGGACCTTAAGATATTGAAAAGCTTCTGTAAGACAAAGGACACGGTCTAGGACAAAATAGCAGGTTCCAAAAAAGGAAAAGATCTTCGGCATCTCTACATCTAACAGAGGGCCGATTTTCAAAATACATAAAGAACTCAAGAAACTAGACAACAAACCAAATAATCCAATTAATAATAAAGTACAGATCTAAACAGAATTCTCAGCAGTAGAATCCCAAATGACAAAGAAACATGTAAGAAGATGTTCAACATTCTTAGCCATCAGTGAAATAAATGCAAATCAAAAAAACTCAGATTCTATCTTAGACCTGTCAGAATGGCTAATACTATCTATAAACACAAGTGACAGCTCATGGTGGAGAGGATGTTGTGGGAATGCAAACTTGTCCAGCCACTTTGGAAATCAGTATGGCAGTTTCTCAGAAAACTGGAAATTGAGTTACCTCAGGGCCCAGCTATACCACTTTTGGGCATATACTCAAAGGATGCTCAATCATACCACAAGGACACTTGCTCAGCTATGTTCATAGTAGCATTATTTATAATAGCCAGAACCTGGAAACAACCTAGATGTCCCTCAACCAAAGAATGGATAAAAAAAATGTAGTACATTTACAAAATGGAGTACTACTCAGCTACTAAAATCAATGAATGGAACTCAAAAAAAAATCATCCTGAGTGACACCCAGAAAGACAAACATGGCATGTACTCACTCATAAGAGGATACTAGCTGCCACAATCCACACACCCAGAGAGGCTAGGTAACAAGGAGGACCCAAGTGCGGACACTTGGACCTCCCTGGTAAGCAGAAATAGAAGAGATCTTGTGGGTGGACTAGGGACTGGTGGGGATGAGAACATGAGGGATCAAGTTGGGATGAGTTGGGGGAGAGAGTACTGAAAGAGAGGACTAGTAAGGGGATCATTTCAGGGTCAGGTGGAAGCTTGGTGCAGGGGAAATTCCCAGGAATCACCCCAGCTAAGGCCCCCCAGCAATAGGGAATACTTAACTGGAACTGGCCATCTCCTTTGCTCTGGCAAGGCTACCAGGAATTGGGAACCAACCCAGACACACAGCCTTCAACCTATAGTCTGTCCTACCTATGGCCATATAGGCTGGGATAAGAGACTGGAGTGGCCAACCAATGACTGGTCCAGCCTGAGTCTCATGACACAAGAGTGAGCCCACCTCTGACACTGCCTGGGGCACCAGGACCTAGAGGCTGGGTGGCCCAGAGACCTAGGATAGAACCAAACACAACTGAAGAAAAAAATGTCAAAGCAATGATATTCTGCTATACTCGTAGGTCGAGGCCTAGCTTAACTGCCATCAGAGAGGCTTCATCCAACTGATGGAAGCAGATGCAAACCTACAACCAAACTTTAGGTGGAGCTCAGGGAATTCTGCTGAAGAGAGGGAGGAAGGATTGTAGGAGCCAGAGAGGCAAGGAAACCACAAAGAAAAAAAAACACCCTACAGAGTCAACTAACCTGGGCTCATAGGGGCTCACACAGACTAAATCAACAACCAGGGATCCTGCATGGGCCTGACATAGGCACTAGGCATACATGAGGCAGTTGTATAGTTTGGCCTCGTTATGGATGTCCTAACAGCAGGAACAGGGGCTGTCTCTGACTCTTTTGATGGCTTTTTGGGAACCTATTCCTCATACTGAGTTGCTTTGTCCAACTTTAATACAGGAGAAGTGTTTAGTCCTGCCACAACTTGATATGCCATGTTTGTTTTCTAGCCATGGGAGGCCTGTCCTTTACCAAACAGAAATGGAGGAGGAGTGGATGGAGAGGGCAGAGGAGGGTGATAGGAGGAACAGGGAGGAGAGGAGGGAGGGGAAACTTTGGTCAGGATGTAAAATCAATCAATCAATAAATAAATAAATATTAAAAATAAGAATGAAATCAAGAAAAAACTTTTAAATCTTATAATTAAATGAAAATAAAAAAGACAAAAATAAATATAAAAATAGTAAAATATGGGAAGTAGAGGGGCTAAAAGATTAAAAGGGAACGAGGGTAAAAGATGGGACAGAGAAATGTGGTAGTGAGTAGGTTAAACAAACCTAAGGATGTTTGAAAAATATGGAAACCCACTTGTTAAAAATTAACATGATTTTAAAAAGAAACAATGGAATTCTCTTATATGGATAAACAATGTTTTTCCTGGGAGACAAGACTCATTATTTAAAATTTTATTGCAAGGCGTGAGCTACCTCCCTATGAGTTACTTACTGGTCAGGGAGCACCAGAGGTATCTAAAATAACACAAGCTATCACACTGCCCCTGGTTACCCACCATAACTACATGGTCAGACTCTATTCGGGAGAACACCATAGACTTTGGCTGCATGACACAGAGGAATCAATTTCAGACCACCTGGGAAGCTTTCTCCTGCTGGGTACCTTTCAGAGTGTCATAAGAGGTGGGCTGCTGGGGAAGGTAAGGCATCAATGATCTCATCCACTGTTGGGTCCTGCAGGCTACAGTCTCATTCTGTGAGGCAAAATGTGCCCACAGGTGCAGAAATGGTATGACTGTTATGGCGGTAGCTATGATTTTTGGTTGAATTTGAGGCCCTCTCCAGAGGAAGTGGGGCTAGAGAGATGGCTCAGCGGTTAAGAGCACTGCTTGCTCTTCCAAAGGTCCTGAGTTCAATTCCCAGCAACCACATGGTGGCTCACAGCCATCTGTAATGAGATCTGGTGCCCTCTTGAGGAAGAGACCTGATCAGTCATCCTCATCAGCTTAGACCGTGAAACCCAATATGGACAAGTTCAATAGAACCACCATATACGGGCTGCCCATGCATGCTTCAGCATTGCCAGGGCAGACATTTCATTCCTTTCTTTTTTTCATTTTCCACAGAAAGTCATTTCACACCTGTTACTGTGGCCTTCTCAAAAGCCCACAGGTTAGAAGGTCATAGGCCCTAGGGTATAACCTGCTGCTATTGGTTTGCTAAATGGTCATCTTGCCAAATTGCCTTCTAAATATTTGCTTAAGCCTCGTAGACCTGGGCCGCTCTCCACCTTGGTCAGAGAAGCTTCTTTTCGCAGCAAGTGGAAGCTAATGCACAGTCTTCTCACAACATTCAGTGAGGAGAATAAAAGATTGATTAATCGCACTGTGCCAAAGAAGACACTTACATTAATCCTACTACCACTAAAGCTCAGGGATATGGCAGAAGAGTGGAAAGATAGGAAAAGGCAGGATGTGTGCGGTCAAGTGCTGTCTTTTGGGCAGGACGTGGCCTCTGTATTTAGGCGCTCACAGTGGCTGTGGTTACCTTTAGAAGCTCAAGCCGGCCAAAATCCCAGCATAGACGGGGTAGATGATGGCCATGGCCCACCCCCTACTGAGATGCTATTGGTAGTAAAGCAGTTGCTGAAGGAGGGACAATCACTGCTTTTGAGGACATGGCCACTGATAGGTGTCCCATACTCTAGAGGTTGGTCACACACCCATGCATATGTGGGTAGCATTAACTGAAATAGTGGGTTATCAAAAAAGAAAGATATATATTTGGGGTAGTATGGGGAATATGTGAAAGTCTATGACTGAGTGAAAGGAGGGTAGATATAGTTACGTTTCATTGTATAAATACACATGAAATTTTCAAAACTAATATTTTAATAAGAAAAATCCTGATGTGTGGACAAGGAATGATTTTTAAGATATGGTGTTCAATGAATCAAACATTTTTATAAGGTGACAAGCATTATATGCTATTGTACATTTAAAATGATTGCTAAAGTTTGGGAAGAATTAAACTACAGGGATACCCAGCCACAAAGAGTTTTGACATTCCCAAAGGCATTCATGGGCGACACTTGTGCTTTTGATTTTGTACTGGGTAGATATGTAACCTATAAAAATGAATAGAGCTTAAATTGGCAAATAATACAAATTTGAAAATAAAAAGCAAACAAGCAAGCAGGTACCCTCAAGCACTGAAGAGACCTTTTCCAGAGCCAGCTCAGGTGTCTGTGCTGTTGGATTATCTAGAATGTTTTGTGTGCCTTCAGTTGCCTTCTTTCCAAATAGCTGCTCGCAATTTTGCCTGATTTTTTAAGCAGCATGACTCCTCCCTCCAGCCTCATATTTTTTTACCTTTAACATTCGACTCAGGAAATCAGAGTTGAGTGAAAATGATTAGAAAAGGCAAATACATACTTTCCTTGGCCTTGAAACCTCAGACTTTCAAAGTGAGCCTCATATCGCATCACCTTAGAACAGCCTAGGACACCCCAGAGGATGAGAAGCAAAGGAAGACTTACCTACAGGAGATGACAACCTCGGTCTCATAGTTGGACTTCAGGATTCTGTTCAGCTCATTGTTTGCATCCTCTAAATGGCGGATGGCAGCAGCCTAGGGGTAGACAGAGGGGTCAGATTCTGAAGCTGAGCTCTGTGACTTACCATACCCCATCTCTTCACAAGCCCACCCCCAACATCTTTACCAGAAACTCAACTGCCTTTCTGGAAATAAATTATTTTGAGTCTCAAATCATTCTAAAAATGAGAGGCACTCTCTGTAAAATGTCATATTCTACAGATAGTAAATAATAAATCTGTAATTCTGATTCATAACTTTCCAATACCAGAAGTTTACCTTTTCAAGAAGGTTACTAAGAATACAGTATCCACTCATGTAGTACTGAATATGTGACTGATTGTGTTCTAAGTTATATGTACTTATCATTTTTATGTACTCTCAATATCTACGCTGAGAGGTAAAGATTGATTTTATGCCCATTTCACAGAAGAGAAAACTGAGGCACGGGAAAGGAATTAATCAGTAGCACTACTTAGATTTGATTTCAGGTAGCCTGACTCTTGAGTCTGTATTCCTAATTATAAGTTTTAGCCCTGCCTATCACTGCCAAGTTCAAGCATCTACCAAGTGCATATACTTATATGTTTTCAGTATCTTTCAAGGTTTACTGAGTCACAAACCTAAATCAGGATCATCTCTAGTCTGAATAATGTCAGCACCTCCCAGTTTTGCTCCTTGCCTCTGACCTTTAATCATTGTGTTGCCTCCTCACACACCCCGGGCTACAGCTCAATGATGGCTGAGCAAACTTAATGAGATGTTAGTGGTGGACACTCACATTTCAGCTTCCTAACGTGTTTGGAAATTTCTGTATTAAGTAAGGGGGGAAAAGATGGCTGGGAGATGGCTCCGTTGATAGAGCACTTGCACCAAAAGAATGAAGACTTGAGTTTGAGTCCCCAGAACCCACATAAAAAAAGCCTAGCATAGTAATCCCAGTGATGTACATGAGATAGGAGTCAGAGACAGGCAGAGCCCCAGAATCTTGTCAGCTAGCTGGCCTTCCTAGGCTGTGATGTTCCAGGCCAATGAAAGACTCTAACAGAAAGATGGAAGGTGCCAAGGACCACAAACCAGAATTCATCCTCTGGTCTCTGAACACAATTGTATGCTGTGCACATGGACATCTACCCCCTACACACACAAACACATTCCCCCAAACTCTTCTAGAATTCTCATTACTCTCAGGATTAAAATCCAAATTTTCTACTGTGCTTTATTAATTAGCCTTTCTTGGGTTGATTATTTCTCTAGTCTCTCATTTTGTATGTTCCATCCTTGATCAACATGCCCTGGACATTATGAACATGTTTCAGTTTTGTTAATATTATACAGCCTTTATTGTCTTTGGGACAGCATAAAAACAGGTCTTGTGATGGTTTGAGGAAGAATGGCCACCATGGGTTCATATATTTAAGTGATTAAGGAGTAGCACTGTTTGAAAGAATTAGGAGGTGTTGATGGAGGAAGGTCATTGGTTAAGTAATAAAGAAACTGCTTGGCCTCATAGGTTAAAACATAGGTGGGAGGAGTAAACAGAACAGAATGCTGGGAGGAAGAGGAAGTGAGCTCAGACTCGACAGCTCTGCTCTCTGGAGAGACGCCATGCTCCTCGCTCCCAGACAGACACGCTATGAAGCTCCGACCCAGGATGGATGTAGGCTAGAATCTTCCCGGTAAGCGCACCTCGGTGCTACACATTATTAGAAATGGGCTAGTCCAGGTGCGAGAGTTAGCCGAGAAGAGGCTAGATATAATGGGCCAAGCAGTGTTTAAAAAAATACAGTGTCCGTGTAATTATTTCGGGGCATAAGCTAGTAGGCGGCCGGGGTGCTGGGGACGCAGCCCCGCCACTCCTATTACTACAAGGTGTGGCCTTGTTGGGGGAAGTATGTCACTGGGCGTGGGCTATAAGGTTTCAGAGGCCCAAGCCATGCCCACTGTCTCTTCCTGCTGCCTGAGCATCAACATGTAGAACTCTCAGCTCCTTCTCCAGCTCCACGTCTGCCTGTGCGCCACCATGACAATAATTGGCTAAACTTCTGAAACTATAAGTCAGTCCCAAATTTTCTAAGAGGTGCTGTGGTCATGGCATCTCTTTAGCAATAGAGCAAAGACTAAGACAGGCCTCCTTTGTCATTTTTCTCCTGGTTATTGTTATTTCTCAGGTCTAAGTTGAAATGAGACTCATTCTGTATGTTTTCCATGACATCTCACATGTAGCACTTTATTAAAATGTTACCTTGTCTACCTTTAAATAGCCTCTGGGCTCTGCGCAACAGGGGCTATATAATTTTTCTCTAGCTACTAACGTGTAAGAACATTTCCTAATACAGTACCTCATATACAGTAGTTATTCCACAAACAATTTTGAATGAATGAATGAATAACTAAAGTGACTCATTTCCCTAATGCCAAATGTATTTGCAGTGAATAGCTGCTGACTGATATCTCCTGTCCTCAGAGAGCTCAGCCTCATGGAGTCCATAGACGTACTTCATATTCTTTCTAGGCTTTTCTTCATATTTCACTTGTGCTAAAGTGATTGCTCTAAGTTATAGCTGAACAATAATCACCTCAAATCTTGGTATGTCCATTTTCACCTGTCCTTTTAGCAGTGGGAATTGTTTGGGGTTCTCACGGATCATCACGCTCCATCTAAAATGAAATTTAAACACAAATGTTATTTAGGTCTCTGCTAATTACAAGTGAAATCAGAGTTCAAGAAAGAAGTCAAAGCATTCATGTGCTTGGGGAAGTGGCCTGTAGGGTGAACTCAAGCAGTATACATAACCTCAAAGCATACATAAGAGGGGGTTCTGTTTCACGACATCCCTAGGTGAGTATGATGGAAGGAATTTTTCTCAGAAATCTCAGAAATCAGTGTTTGTTAACCAGAGGTAGCATCATGAGCTCAAGAAATATTTTTATGGAGTATTTATGCTAGATCCTTGCCCAAGAACTAAGGAATAAGAATCCTTGTAATGGCCCCAGATTTGTATCTTGAAACCCCACACCTGACTTATAGTCCTATTTCTCAGATTATAGGATGATGATAAAAAATATCTGGAGCAGAGAAAATATAAGCCAGCTGGCACTGAATCTCCTCCCCTGCTCCCCTTTTAAAGTTTCTCTGAGGGCCTGCTAATACTATAGATGATTTCTCAAGAGTCAGTATGCTTCCACTGGACAACTGACTATGCACTTTGAAGGACACTCAGCAAACCCTTGAAACCTGTCCACAAAGCCCCTGCTCTATGATCTTTCAGGGGGGAAGTGGGGCTTCTACAATATTGCAGGGCTACATGGCTCTCTGGTTTCTCAATGGACAAGACCTTCCAAGTGAGCCCGCCCTTCCATCACAAGGGAGCTGGGTTCAGGACTAAGATGATATAAATAGAAGAGGCGCAAGGACACGGCCTTTTAGTCACTCACCTGTCTAGAATTCTCACGTTAGCCTGCTCTATTCTGCTGAGAATATCCAGTACAGACTTGTTTTTATTCCAGAACGATCCCCAGCCAAGGACCCGAGCGAGATCGTTACCAGTTCCAAGCGGGATGACTGCCAGCTGACACTGCAAGAAAAATAGAGACGCTCTTTCAGATGGTCCTTCCACCATGTTCCACTCGCTGAAGGACTTTGAGGGTGCTCTTTGGGAAGGAATGGGCAGGAATTGGCCTTACAGCCAGGGGTTTTTAAAGAACTGCTTTATAGCAAGAGAAACAAGAGGGTATTTGGAGTTGAATGATATTTTCTCAAAGGAATTGGACCCCATTCTAATAACGGGAAGAACATGTTTAGATTGGTCAAGTTAACCATTAAGCTTGTAAAAGACACATTTATAGATTGGATGAGTGCAGACTTGGGACTTCTTGGACTAGACAGCTCCACATCCCCATTCTTTCTAGCAACAGTTAAACGGACTCAGCCAGACACTCACCCTATCATGCACGTCAAAGGCGTCAATCGTGGATAAGACCCAGCTCACGCTGCCATCTCCACCACAAACCAGCACGCGAAAACGACTAAAGTTCTTGAACATACAGATCCTGCAAGGAAGAAGGGGAAAGGGAAATCATTTCATGACGAATTGGAATTTCTGTTTCTCCCAGTCTATCAGGACCTAAGAACTCCTGTTTAGCACCCTGCTAACGGGCCACTCTGCCTTCTCTTTCCATTAGCCTCGTACTCTCTGTTGATTTGGGACCACAGCTTCACAAGGCAATCTCAGAAATGAGATCTTGCCTCGACCCATCTTATTTTATGCTTAGCTTTGCTCTGGAAGCCACTAATAATCTAGTCGTATGCTGAGTCTCAAGAAGAATACTTTGCATGGTTGTTAGTGGCTCCCAAAAACCAGCACTGAATTGGCACAAGATCCCATAGTAAAATAGGTCTGTAGTGAAATCCCTTTTCTTCGTCCTCTGATGTCAGAGGGCATAGTTTTCTGTTTTGCCAGTCAGAAAAAGTGAAGCAAGTGTGGGAGCAGGAATAGAGACTGAAGTGATTTCTGGGAAAGAGTCATATATTTGTGTATCTGCCGGGGTACAAAAACTAATCATTCTAGCCTAGAATGTGAATTGGTAGTAGACTGTTGTGTAAACCCAACCATACCTCTTTAGCCCATACTTACCCTGCTTCAGGTCCACCCTTCGCCAGGTCAAATACTTGAGACGGATTAAGATACTGCTTGAATTTTCGGAGGAAGACGATTCCTTGATGATCTCCACTTTTGGAGTTGACGAAGACAAGCAAGGGGCAGGAACAAGTCAATGGCCAATCGAGGCTCCAGAAGTCAGGCGATACCACTAATTGGCCTGATAGACACAAAAAAGAAAAAGAAAAAGCGCAATTGAGACGAGATAAGATATGACCTACATCACATTTTACAGAGACTCACTCTTATGTAAGATGGGTAGGGATGCTGAACTTTTAAAAACAGTGTTGTGCCTGGCAAAATCGAAGGCAGCTCCCACTAATTGACTGGTGGTTCGGAAGGCATTCTAAGCAGTTCTGCACATTTTCAACTGGCAACTACAAGGGAAATCGATTATCTTTCCTTAGCAGTATAACTTGGATATAATTATCTCCCATAAACAAATGAAATACCATTATCAACAATTTTTAATGAAAGGTAAAATGGTATCATAATAGCAGTTTTTCCACATTAATTCATTCATTCATGCATGCATGCATTCATTCATTCAACAAATATGCATTGAGGATGTTCTCTGTGCCAGTTCTTATTTATATTGGTGAACAAAATATGATTCTTATTTTAATAAAGGTAAAGTTCAAGCCCCCATCTCTCTGATTCTTGATCTGCACTGAAGTGCGCAAGCTCATATGTTGCTGCCACTATGGAGTCACTTGCTGCCACACTTTTCCCACCATGATGAACTAGACTGTATTTTTTCAAACTGCGAAATACATCCTTCTTACTTTAAGTTGCCTCTTGTGAAGCATATGTTCAGAGCAATGAGAAAAGTAACTAATTCACTAACTGAGGAGAGGGATATAGGAAACTGAAATCAGAGATGCAAGATTTTCCTACAAAGAATTTGCATTATTTTTAAAGAAAACTATTGGCCTATGTAAATATATTTTCCAGTAGAGAATTAAGAAATAGGAATTGTGCTTCCGTGCTCCCCTATCCAACCTTCTTTTATCCCAATCCTCCTTTTTCCCCTAGTTCCCCCCATCCTCCCCTTCTCCCTTTTCTCTCCCCGTCTCCCCTTACCCCCATCCCACCCCACCCCCAAGATCCCAATTTTCTCCCCGGCAATTTTGTCTACTTCCCATAGCCAAAAGGATAACTATATGTTTTTCCTTTGGTACACCTTCTTACTTAGTTTCTTTAGGATCACCAATTGTAGACTCCGTGACCCTTATTTATGGCTAGAAACCAATTATGAGTGAGTACATCCCATATTCATCTTTTTGGGTCTGGGCTACCTCACTCAGAATAGTGTTTTCTATTTCCATCCATCTGTATGCAAAATTCGAGAAGTCATTGTTTTTTACTGCAGCGTAGTACTCTAATGTGTAGATATTTCACACTTTCTTCATCCATTCTTCCATTGAGGGGCATCTAGGTTGTTTCCAGGTTCTGGCTATTACAAATAATACTGCTATGAACATGGTTGAACAAATGCTCTTGTCATATGATAGGGCATCTCTTGGGTATATTCCCAGGAGTGGTATTGCTGGGTCCAGGGGTAGGTTGATCCCGAATTTCCTGAGAAACCGAAACACTGATTTCCAAAGTGGTTGCACAAGATTGCATTCCCACCAGCAATGGATGAGGGTACCCCTTCCTCCACAGCCTCTCCAGCAAAGGCTATCATTGGAGTTTTTTATTTTAGCCATTCTGACAGGTGTAAGATATCTCAAAGTTGTTTTGATTTGCATTTCCCTGATCACTAAGGAGGTTGAGCATGACCTTAAGTGTCTTTTGGCCATTTGAACTTCCTCTGCTGAGAATTCTCTGTTCAGTTCAGTGGCCCATTTTTAATTGGGTTATTTAGCATTTTAAAATCTAGTTTCCTGAGTTCTCTATATATTTTGGAGATCAGACCTTTGTCTGTTGTGGGGTTGGTGAAGATCTTCTCCCAGTCAGTAGGTTGCCTTTTTGTCTTGGTGACAGTGTCCTTTGCTTTACAGAAGCTTCTCAGTTTTAGTAGGTCCCATTTATTCAATGTTGCCCTTAATGTCTGTGCTGTTGGGGTTACACATAGGAAGCGATCTCCTGTGCCCATCTGTTGTAGGGTACTTCCCACTTTCTCTTCTATTAGGTTCAATGTGTTGACTGATAGTGAGGTCTTTAATCCATTTGGACTTGAGTTTTGTGCATGGAGATAGATATGGGTCTATTTTCATTCTTCTACAGGTTGACATCCAGTTCTGCCAGCACCATTTGTTGAAGATGCTTTCTTTCTTCCATTGTATACTTTTGGCTCCTTTATCAAAAATGAGGTGTTCATAGGTTTGTGGGTTAAAATTCGGGTCTTCTATATGATTCCGTTGGTCGACTTTAGTTAAGGGAGCCACCTTAGGGTTGGCAAGAGACTTGAACCTAGAGTGGCTCCCAGGAGCCCAAGCCGAGGTCCCCAGTTAGTTCCTTGGGCAGCTGAGGATAGGGAACCTGAAATGACCCTAGCCTATAGCAATACTGATGAATATCTTGCATATCATCATAGAACCTTCATCTGGTGATGGATGGAGATAGAGACAGAGACCCACACTGGAGCACTGGACTGAGCTCCCAAGGTCCCAATGAGGAGCAGAAGGAGGGAGAACATGAGCAAAGAAGTCGGGACCACGAGGAGTGCACCCACCCACTGAGACAGTGGAGCTGATCTACTGGGAGCTCACCAAGGCCAGCTGGACTGTGACTAAAAAAGCATGGGTTAAAACTGGACTCTCTAAACATAGCGAACAATGAGGGCTGATGAGAAACCAAGGACAATGGCACGAGGTTTTGATCCTACGCAATGTGCTGGCTTTGTGGGAGCCTAGCCAGTTTGGATGTTCACCTTCCTAGATATGGACAGAGGGGGGAGGACCTAGGACTTACCACAGGGCAAGGAACCCTGACTGCTCTTTGAACTGGAGAGGGAGGGGGAGAGGAGTGGGAGGAGAGGGAGAAGGGGGTGAGGAGGGGGAGAAGGGTGGGAGGAGGGGGAGGGAAATGGGAGGCTGGGAGGAGGTGGAAACTTGTTTTTTTTCTTCCTTTTCTCAATAAAAAATAAATAAAAATTAAAAAAAAGAAATAGGAAAATGAAAATTATGTTAATATTACTTACAAGTTAAATAACCATGAGAGCAGAATGGAAATGATTGTTCTAAAATCGTCTTGCAACTTTGGGCACAGTATACTATACTATACCTTGTAGTATATTTCTATGTGAGAGACAGGTAGCTGTATGCTACAGTTGATTGCCCCCTCCCCAGTTAATTCATTAAACTACAGGAACATCTTAAGTTCTCTAAGGGTGCATCTTCTCGTATGAATAATAGCAGCATGTTGCAAAGATGAATGCATCGTGATCTGGGCTGCAGAAATGATAGATTCATACTCAGGTATCCAGGCTGACTCATAAGGTTGCTTTGAAGTGGCCGATGTCCTGTACCATTTCACAAGTTTATTCTGTAGTTCAGATGAGAGCACAGAAACCTGGCCTGTAAAGTATGAAGTACCCCAGAGTCGAGAAAGAGCTACTGGATGATGAAAATCAAGAGCAGAAAATGGCCTCAACTGCCATATGAGTCAGAGTAAACAGGTGGGTAAGTGTGCACCTTTGTCTTCATGTTCAGGCTCAAGGACATAAATTACGCTGTGATAGAACAATAGAGACTTAACTTGGCAGATTCAAGTGGGAAAGAGCACAGGGGCTTTAGGATATGAGTCAACACCCTGAAGAGCCTCTTAAGAAGAGCTCATGCTTTTGTTCGGCTGCACTAATCCAGTCGCCTAAGCCAGGGGACCACTAGTCTCACTGCTGTTCACTGTCTTCGCGCCACAGAAGGATGCTAAATTGGCGTAAGTCCTGCTTCCTGTTGCCTTTCCTATACTATTAAAAGTCATCTTTACTGATGTTTAAATAAATTTAACCTTTGTAATGGACCTGAGCATTTCTACATCTGTAGAAAGAAGTGACAAATGACACCATGAGCTAGGCCCACCCTTCCTGCTTGAAGAAGGTTATGGAGAATGAGTTCTCAACACTACGTGGTAGCAAACACGTCTAGGAGATACTGTGAGGATTTGCTGTCTTTATGAACGCTGTGATATGATCACCGAGTTTGTGGACATGGCAGCTGGTAGACAGCAGAATAATAGCAGAATGGTGGTCATACAATAAAATAGTGTCATGGCAGAAGCTTCATTAGGGCCTGCTTTCCTAGGTCATCAAAACTGAGTCATGCACATTTCTGTATTACATGTTTTGTTAAAGAAACTTTAGTAACAGTGGGAAAATGAGGAATAGAAACACATTAAATAACTTGTCTAAGATCGCGCAGTAAATGATAGGGCATGTTCAGAGGACTAGCAGTATAGAAAGCATTAGGGAACTTCTCAGAAATGCTTCTCACCCAGGTGTGCTGAGTCAAAACCTCTGAGGGTGGGGCCCAAAACGCTGTGTTTTAATAAATTATTCCTGATGCATGCTTATGTTTAATAACTACTGTGTGAGTTCCTACTTTACTGTCCAGGAAGTAATTAACTTGGGGAAGTGGGAAGAGACCATTTGAGAAGTAATAGAAGGTAATACTTGATTTGAGCTATACCCTAAAGGAACTTATTAAAGACTAAGTAGAGAAAAGTGGGTAATTGGAGGTCTTGACAATTAATCGGAGCCCCTTGATGGAATCAATGAATGCAGGAATGAATGCGCAGCAGCACTGTCAAAGGCCACCGCAGAAGGTCACCATCTGCTTGCTGGAGAAAAGCTTTCTAGCTTGACTGGGAGGCTGGAGTGGATTAACCACAATACCACCACTAAGATTCTGTGACCGAGAAACACAGAAGAAGATTCCCCTCGAATGGAACATCACATAGGGAATCCTACTCCTTTGAGGGCTTATTTGTTGAGGTTAAGAAGCCCAGGAAGAGTTGAGAAGAAAGGGAGTTTTTAAAGCCCTTTTTGAGGAAGTCCAGGTTATGTAATGCACGGTAGAAAAAAAGGGTTGTCAGTGTGATATCCAAGTGGACCAAGATTGCTGCTACATGAAAGCCAAAATTAAAAGATGCTTCATTGCACACTAGATGACACAAAATAACAGCCTAGTCCAGGCACTTCTATGTAAGGGAAAGCAATGCCATTAGCTGATGATCCATAACAAGAATCAGACGTGCTGTAGGACAAAAATAACCTCACAGTTGATATAAACAATAAACTTCTACAAGGACAGAAAGCTCAGAACATGCTTGACTTGGGCACAAATAGTTACCATCCCCATTAATATACAGTTGGGATGATCTTGTGGGATACTATCTCTAGGTAATAGTGAAGGAAACAGGAGCACAAAACCTAAGATTTTAGCCTGAATTCCATCATCAGAGAACTTCCTCTTGCAGCAGATGGAAACAAGTACAGGGACCCTCAGCCAGATATTATGGAGAGAGAGGGGGGAGGGAGGGAGGGAGGGAGGGAGGGAGGGAGGGAGGGAGGGAGGAAGGGAGGGAGAGAGAGAGAGAGATCTTGAACACACACAAAACCTAAGGTTTTAGCTTGAATTCCATCATCAGAGAAACTTCCTCTTGCACTCTTGCTGCAGATGGAAATAAGTACAGGGACCCTCAGCCAGATATGAGAGTATGAGAGTATGAGAGAGAGAGAGAGAGAGAGAGAGAGAGAGAGAGAGAGAGAGAGAGAGAGAGATCTTGAACACACAGTTCCAAATGAGATTTCTCCGTCAAATCCCTCCCATCAGGATTCAGGGACCCCATAGAAGGGAGGCAAAAAGAGTGTAAGAGCCAGAAGAGATGGAGGACAACAGGAGAACATGGTCCTCTAAATCAACATGAGCAAAGCTCAAATAAACTCGGCACATGTATAGGTCCTTCATGTATATATTATAGCTTTCAGTTTAGTATTTTTATGGAAGTCTTGAATGTCTGTACGAGTGGGTCTCTGCCTTCTGCCTTCTTTTGTGACTCCTTTACTTCTGTAGGTTTGTCTTGTTCAAACTCAGTGTAATGTTTTTGTTTCATCTTATCCTGTTTTATTTTGTTATGTTTTATTGTTATCTCTTAGAGACAGAAAAGGAGTGAATCTAGATAGCAGGGGAAGTGATAAGGAACTGGGAGGAGTGGAGGGAGGGGAAACTATAATCAAGACATATTGTATGAAAAAACAATCTATTTTCAATAAAAGGGGAGAAATGAATGAATGGTAGTGATGCAAGAAAAAAGTAGTTTGACTTGGTGAGCAGCCTGAATTTGTTCAGGTGATTAGCTTGTTACTTTTCTCCATGTATCAATTCCATTTTCCCTAAATCTCTTCATTCTTTTTTTCTAGTCAATCATCTCTCATTGATAAAGTTATCAATTTCTTCTCCTCTTTAGTCGATTGTCTAGTAGGTGATGTTATGAAGATAATATTTGAATAGATCTGAGAATAATATATTTATGCATCTCTGAATGAATTAGTTTTTGTTTCTTTATATGGTACTATGAGGCACATGCTTACACTTGCTTCAGACACCTCTGGAAATGGCTCACTCAATAGCCTGATGCTTGTCTGCACCCATATTTTTTGTCAATATTTTTGACACTTACCTGATATCCAAGTGTCTCTATTATTGCTTTGATACTTAAAATATGCACCATTCAATTGTTGGTAGTGATGTTATACCAAGACCCTGAATTCATCATGATTACTTACTGTATAATGTCTAATTTAGAACTCAAGAACCTTGTGAAAATAACTTTTAATAAATTCCTATTGACCATAAAGTGACAAATTATCAGTGAAGAGTACTGGAGCAAAAACCATGCTAGTCTCATATTTGGTAAAAATTCTGATGTTAGTTTCCATTTTAAACATAATATAACCTAGGTTTTCCATAGGTTTTAAACCATTGGATCAAAAATCTATGAGATTTATTTCCTAGAATAGGTAGTATTTGAAAATCTTTTCAAAAAGTTAATAAAATTGAAATTAATTTTGAAAAGTCAGAAAGAATTTTGACAGTCTACAGAGAACATGCCCATACACAATACACATACACCAGAGCACTATACTTGTCACTAAAATGTTTGAAGGCTTAACAGTTAGCTTTTTGATGCACACATGCAAATTCACATTTACCCCAGATAATTTGCTAGTTGTGGAGAATAATTCATGTCATCCTTCCCAGCCTTTATACCTTCCCTCCCTCCCCAGTGTATTTCTGAAGTAAAGGTTAACCTACTCACCATCGCCCCGAGGGTCGCACAGCGCCGTAGGTGGTACGATCGATGCGCGACGACTTCCACAGGAACATTCCTTGGAAAACCACCTCTGGCAGGCGCCGTGCACCTGAAACGATAAGAGCACAAGAGAAAAAGGAGGGGGAGAGAGAAGAAGAAAAGATTGATTAGTCTTCGGTTCCATCCCAAGAATTGGGCCTTTTCTATTTCAAGTCTCCTTTTCTGACACTGGTACTATCTACATAAACCTTAACTCACCTGACACCACCCCACCCCATTCTACTGTGAAACTCCAATATCACTTAGGGTGTAGAACTATGGTCCTTTCAAAGGTGTCTTTCCGAAGATTCTCAACTACAGCTACTGCACTGTCACCAGCCTTAGTAGCCTGCAGAATGGGAAATGTCATTGTATTTCAAAAGTCCTAATCCTGATAGGATGTTTATACTTCAATCTTTAGAACAACTGTATGTAGTGGGGAAAGCATCACTAAGCTCATTTTAGACACGAGCATATGCGAAAGCCCACAGAGGTCAAGGGTCTTAGTCAAGGTCAAATAGCTGGGAAGTGTCAAAGCAGACTTCCGGGCAAGCTGCCACTTTTCCTGGATGTCAAACCTCTTTAAGCTCCACATTCTAAACAATTGCACTTTCTAGGGACATGAGCCTGGCATGGCTATTCAAAGGGAATTAAAAAGAGGCCAGTGGACATAATACTCAGGGAAGAAGCTCACTTCCGTTTCTTCTTATCTTAGAAAACTCAGTTTGAGAGAAACATCTAACCTTAGAAAGTTAAGATCATAGTCTCTCGATCTCTGTAATATTGATTGTTTTTGGCTCTGTAATATTGATTGTTCCTTGTTATAAAATACTACCCTGTGCATTGTAAGTTTTGAAGAGTCTACGAGATACAAGTTGCATCCTTCCCGTTCAGTCCAGGTTTGGCCATCAAAAATGTCTCTGGATATTGGAAAATGTCTACTGGAGCAAAAATTATCCTCAGTTGAGGTCTAATGTTTCCAAGACATGTATATTATTATAGTTAGAATTATGTTCTTATTAGAATTATTTATTAATCAAGACTTTATTTTTGCTGGCCATATGACCTTGGGTCTATCTTTTTGAGCTCCACATTACTCATATGTAAAATGGGGACAATGAGGCTTAGTTCAATGTTGTTCTAATGATTGAGATCATGAATAGAAAATATTTATTACGCAGTGGCAATGATAATTTTTAGATCATTGTTATTAACCATTAATAAAGATTATAAGTTTCTAGGAAATAATGAATGAGGGAGGAATCTTTTCTTAAGGATAGACTCCAGAATTTATTTCTAGTTGTTCATATAGTCATTTGAGAATTCAGCTTTTCTCATTGACAGAATGGCTTCATTAATAATAAGCATCAGATTATGAACACTTTAAATCTTTCTCTCAAAGACTCCCTCGTCGTATACAAAAGGGAAGTTACTGAGCTCTGTACTATGGAATCTATATAATGCATTTTGTTGTAAGGGTCTCTGAGATACATATCTATTTACTTATTTATCCCTGTATAGCTATAGACAGTCCCCAATCTACCTCTTCTCTAGGAATAAGCTTCAAGTATCAAAGCTATGAAAAGAGACTCACCGTAGACGCGCACCAGAGGCAGCGAAAATCCAGAAGCCTTTGATGACTGCTGAAGCTCTCATGACATACTGCACAACGAGAGTCGGCAGGTATGTTTCCTTCTACCAACTGATGGGGCATTGTTTGCTAAAGTGGAAAAAGGCAAAAGACAGAAATTAGTGATCAAAGAAGTAAGACTGGGCCTAATTATACTCCACACAGAGAACATGAGCTAAGAGTCTCTTGGCCCTGCCCTCAATGCTACTGACCAATGAAAGGTGGCAGTTGGGGCTTAACTCAATGATATTCATTGGGTCATTGGATCCTATGGAAGAGGAAGAGACTGCTGTGCTGGTCTAGTGACTGGAAGAATTCTTCCGTTCCCTGTGTGTCATGACTTTAAATGAGTCGGAGAAGGTGTCCGTGGGAGGATATGGCTGGTACTTACTATTTCATCAGCAGGTAGAAAGAGGTCATCGGTTACGGACAAAGTATTCCACTTGCAGTCTTTGCTCGCTCTCAGTGCACAAAATTTGTGTGATTTCACCTTGCAGACTGTGAAAGGAGGAAGGAGAAAATAGGTGAGAGTCTAGTAACAATGAGAACTCTAATTCCATTCCTTAAGCTTCTCTAAAGGTTAGAATCCAAGCACTTTCCATATAGTTTTGACCTACTTCCAAAGGTCTACTTCTATGTAAACCAGTTCCTTTTGATTCTTGGCTAGCTAGGCTTCCTGTTACCCATTTTACATTAAAATAAATAGTAGGAAAGAACTAATTTCTGTCTTTTCAATCCTTCTGACCATATAGTCCCATCTTCATATATCCAACCCTCCGTTTTTATTCATGAGAACACCCCTTCAAGCAAGTTTCTTTTTCCCTCCCACAGGATTAACTTCACACAAAGACTTAGATTGGGTCTGCAATACTAGGCAATAGGAGACCCTTCGTGCCTAGCTCTCTCCAGTGAGCTCTGCTTTCTAATGGAACAGAAAGGTACCTTCACAGATGATGGTATCTCGAGATAAGGCAGGGATGTTCCGGCGACAAACATTGCAGAACTGTGTCCGAGGACTATGGCTGGAATACCAGTAGTGCATTCCGATAAGGTAAGGATTGTTTTCGGCTGCAGGTATCTAAAGCAAATCAAAGAGAAGAAAAAAATGGAGGTTAACCACAGAGGTGGACTCGGGAAGACCACAAATTCTGCTGTAGGGCTAATATAGCCCTAATGTAGGTGACAAAGCATGTGAAAGAGAGGGCCGGTAGGTACAGCTCCCAATTTTTGTTTTAATTTCTTTTGATTACTGGCTTCAGAAGGGAAAAAATTAGATGGGAATTATTTCAAATAGGGACTTAACACAGAAGCAAGGGTCTTTCTTTATCTTGCTCAACCACTATATTAGTTTAGTCCAAGCAAAACTTGTTGATTGGTCTTGGCTCTCTTTAAATAGAAAGCAGAATAAAGAGGTTGAGCTGGAAATTGAGGGCTATCCAAATGCTCAGACAAAGCAAGGCAGGTGCAAGGCTCACACACAGAACTCGGCAATACCTGCAAGGCTTTCGCTTTCTTCTTAATACAGCTGCCAAGTGAGCAGAACATTACTCTACTTGGACAACACTTGAAAGACCTTTAAATCCTCTTTGCATGAGCTCTTTCCTTTTTTGAAATCCATGCTTTGACTGCCTACAGCAGTTTCTTGGTTAATCATTTTAATTCATCCAATAAGTTATTAAACAAATACTTCCTGAATCACTATTACATGCTTGCAACTTTTCAAAGCATTTGAGATATAATCATTAACAAGACACAGTCCTTGTCCTTATGGTGACATTTTGCTTACTGTCTTCTTTCATACTAATCACTTTAACCTTTTTGTTATCATGCCTGTGAACACAGCATCTGCATATCGCAGCCTGACATTCACAACTACAGGAAAGGCATAGCCTAGCCATGTATCAGCAATGATTTGAGTTGCATGGATGTATAGACACTGGATCCCCCTGACTTTGTTCTGTGTTTATTTTCACAGGACTTCCCCTGTCTTTTCTCTAGTTCCTATGAATGTCTCAGTTTCTACTGCCTTTTTTTTTAAAAAAAAAAAAAGTTTAGGCATAGACTCACAAAGGTTTCTTTTTTATTTTTGTCATTATTATAATGGGTTGTGCGTATAAAGGTATGGTAAGATTTTGAAAGAACAATACATTCTCTCAGATGTAAGGTGACAATAGTCCCTTAAAAGGGTTGCTGTTGAGGGCTCAGACTTAAGTTCGCACTTAGTCCATTTATTGAAATTGGCCAACCAAGACATAGATTGCAGATAATGCTTTCTGATCTCTATTCCCCACGGGTATGCTGGCGATGTGGGAAACTACTGTTGAACTGAAGCGGAAGTTTTTTTGGTAATAAAAAAAAAGCTACTCTCATGATCTCGTAATTTGGAATTGCTTTGCGATGGGAAGTTTATCATACAGTGACACATGAAAAGCTCTAGGTCTAGAAACACCAGACTGGAAGGCACAGAGGATTGACACTGGCACTCTGAGCTCACAGTTCCTTTCTATTCCCAAGGCTGCTGTCTATAACTAAACAAGCCCCTTTCCTCCTCCCATTTTCCTTCTCTTCCCTCCAAATTACCAGGAACCTATGACCGTATGTTGTGTAACATAATAAGCACTGGAGCTACAGAGATCAGTAAGTCACATAGATAAAGGAACTCTACTGAAGGAAACTAACTCTCAAACAGATAGTCACAACATGGTGACAATACATTTTTAAAGACTGTACAAGGCTCTACAGGAGCAAGCAGGAGAAATGAAAAACTCTTGATTATGTATAATTGATTATGATATGTATGGAATTCATATTTAATGGACATTGCTTGGGTTCAGTTGTTAAGAGAGTGGGATTTAGATCTCTCATGTTCATCTTATTCTGTGAAAAAAGTTTGATGCAACCAGTCCTGGATGAGTATGTGTGGTAGTTTGAATTGTATGTCCTCCAAAATCCATTCAAATCCTAACCTTTGGTACCTGAGAACATGACCTTATTGGGAACCACTCTCCTAACAGATGTAACCAAGTGGGACTTAATTCAAGGACTTGTGTCTTTCTAAGAATAAGAAAGTATGGAAAGAGATGCATCAAAGAGGAGAACACCTTGTGATAATATACGGTATACAGACATCACGTGACAGTGGGTGCAGAGAGTCAATAATCCACCTGCAAGCCAAGAAATATTAAGGTTTGTCTGTCATCACCAGACTGTAGGAAGAGGCAAAGAAAGATCCTCTTTCTAGAGCCTTCAAAGAGACTCGGACCCTTTCGTGAACTCAAATCCAGATCTCTACCTGCTAGAAACATGAGAACATAACTGCTGTTCAGTCCACCCAGGTTCTGGTTGTTCCAGCAAGCCTGGAAAAGGAAGAAAGATTTTCAAATCGAGATGCAGATGTTTCTGTATCCGGCACTAACGAGAGGAGAGTGCTGTGACAGTTGTCTAGTATATCAATACTATGAGTTTTGAGACAGATGATCTTGAGAAGACTACACTGCCTTGAGTAGAGTGCTATTAGGAATACGAACTGCTTCTGGAACAGTCTCCAATGCAAACAAGAGGCATTAGAAGAGGGTGGCAGAAAGGACACTTTTTAGAGTGGAAGAGAACCATTTCATTGCCCTGTTGGATGAAAGCAGTGTGTTCAAATGGTGAACTTGAACCTTTGGCTGTCAAAACTTTCAAGCAAAGTATGAAGGTACAGTCTGTTTTCTTTGTGCTGCTTATAGAAAATAAATGAGGAAAGAGATATGTTGCTGTGGAAACCGTTCTTAGTCTACTTGGCTTTCCATATACAGAGTGGGTGGCTTAAACAATGGAAAGCTATCTTCTCACTGCTTGGAGATGGGGAAGCTCAAAACAAACAATCAACCAATGTACTTCCCAAGGCCTCCTTCATAGCATGGATGTGGCCACTTTCTCTATCTGCTTGCATGGTTTTTACTTAATACAGAAATATGAAGAAAGTGATCCTTGGTTGTTTTTTTTTTCTCATGAGGCCATCAGCCCTACTGGATTTAGTCCCCATGTTTATGGCTACACTTGACATTAATCACATCCTTCAAGTCTTATTTCTAAGCACAGTCACATTTGGAGCTTAAGCTTCAACATATGAATTTGGGGTAGGGTTACAGTTCAACTCATAAAAGAATTACTAAGTAAAAAGTGGGCAGACCTTGAAGATTTGGCAACTTCTCAATCTATTTGTATTTCAAGCACAAAATAGTCACTCTGGTGTCAACATCCAGGGTATGGGTAGACAAAGCTTTTCTGGGAAGATTCAGTATGGGACACTAGATTTAAATCAGTGATCTCAGCAGAATACGGTTGCCGTAGACTGAAAAGCTCAAGACACAAGACTCAATGAAAGGAGGTTATAAGACTACTGAGACTCTGCAGCAGCCAAGTGATGAAGAAAGCTATCCTGCTGTGGGTTTGCATTGTTCCTTCGGGAAAACAGAATAATGGGTTCCAGTGATGACTTGGAGGCCAGCAATGCTGGTGAGAGACTCCAGTTTGTTATTTTGGCCAACATGGGAGTATGGGCCTATTGAAGGAAGTCATTGCCTCTTTCGTTCCAGAGGGTGGGGTTGCCTCCTAGATTCCAGAAGGTGGGGTTGCCTCCTAGATTCCAGAAGGTGGGGTTGCTTATTTTTGTTACAGAGAGAAGATACCACTCAGGTGGGCTGAAAGAATGAAGTCAGGCGACAACACTGAGCCACAGAAAATTAGCTGTAGGCCTATAAGCCTAATGAAACTTGCCTTTCTGGATCGCCAGCTGTCTTTAGATAAGCAGCCCTTTTAGTCCTTCTATTTTCTCCATTTCAGAATGGGAATATCTGTCCTCCACTACTTCCAATGCAGAAATTTCAAAGCAGATATATGGTTTTGGAGGTGTCACATGCCCACAGGTAGAGGAGAAATATCGCCCCCGAAAGGAACATACACAGAGTCTAGAAAGGAACATGCAAAAAGTCTTTCTGGTACCTCACTGGTATTCTTAGAAAAAGAGAAATTTGAGTACAGACAAAGAGAGAACAACCTGGGAAGCTACAATAAATAAATAAATAAATAAATAAATAAATAAATAAATGCACAGGAAAGCACAATGTGATGGCCCAGGCAGAGACTGGAATAGTACATGGCAAGTCCAAGAACACCAAGGATTTCCAGTAACCACCAAAACCTCGGAAGGGGCAAAGGATTCCTCCTGAAGGCCGTCAGAGAGACATGACTATACTCACACTCTGATTTTGGGCTTTGAGCCTCCAAGATAAGAGAAGACATTTTTGTTTTTGTTTTTTACATTTCTCCAATGTAAGAGAATACATTTCTGTTTTTTGTTTTGATTTAAATCAGGGTTTCATGTAACCCAGACTGTCCTCAAATTTGCTAGTTAGCCGAGGATGATCTTGACCTTCTCTTAAGTAATAAGAATATAGGGATTTATAAATTACACCCAGTTTGTAAATTTGTGTCTTTTAAGTCCCAAAGTTTTTTGGTAATGTGTTATAGCAGCAATGGGTTGGCATAGGATGTCACTACAGGTATTTCTATTTGCTGATATGGATTTTTAAAAATCAAATTTGACAGTAACTGATGGAAGCAGATACAAAGATCCACAACTAAGCCCTGGACTGAGCTCCTGGAGTCCAGTAGAAGAAAGGGAGGAGAGATAATATGAGCAAAGGGATCAAGACCATGATGGAGAAACCCACGGCAACAGCTGACCTGAGCTAGTGGGAGCTCACTGAGTCTGGACTGACAGCTGGGGATCCTGTATAGGAGACTGAACTAGGCCCTCTGAATGTGGGTGGCAGTTGTGTGGCTTGGGCAATTTGTGGGACCACTGGCAGTGGAACCAATATTTATCTCTATGGCATGAAATGGCTCTTTGGAGCCCATTCCCTTTGAAGGGATACCTTGTTCAGTCTAGATACGGGGGGGGGGGCAGGGAGGTGCGTGGGGGCATGCAGGGAGCAGGGGGCTTGGTCCTGTCTCGAATGATGTGACAGACTTTGTTGACTCCCCATGGGAGGCCTCACCCTCTCTGAGGAGTGGATGGGGGTGGCGTGGGGAGAAGGAGGGAGAAGCAGGAGGGAAAGTGGACTGAGGTTGATATGTAAAATAAAAAGACTGCTTTTTTTTTTAAAAAAAAGAATACATAAATAAATCAAATTTGAAGACAGATTCAAAACTGTAGCAGGCATACAAATTGCTAAGAAAGGTTAGTTGGCCTAAACTTCTCAGGGCCTAATTGTTGGATATTTGGGTTTGACTTTTATCATCTCTAAAATACACGCTCCACTGCTCCGATCAGACTCTTACTCTCAATGGATTGAATAGCTGTGTAACTCCCCACCACACACACACACACACACACACACACACACTCTACTGAAAGCCCAGCTCTCAATGTGGCTGTATTACCAGAGAGCCTTTGAGAAATGACTATGTTCTCAGGGTGGAGCCATAATGAATAATATTAGTTCCTATATAAGAACCTTCAGAATTGTCTCCCTTTTCCATTGTCATGTGAAGAGACAGCACAAAACCTGTGCAATGGAAAGTAGGCCTTTGTCAAACAGAGTTTATCAGTAACATCACCTCCAATAAGAAGCAGATGAATCAAGTCCAAGATATGTACACCCTAGTAAGACTGAATCATGAATAAGAGAAAATCAGAGAGGAACAATGACAAGTAATGAAATGCATAGATAATAAAAAGTCATTCACCAAAGAGCATCCCAGGGCCAGAAAACGTCACTGCCTAATTCTATCAAATATTTAAAATAGAAAGAAGGGATGTAGCTGTAATTCAGTGGTAAATTTATTGCCTTGAGTGCATGAAGCATGAGTTTGTGCTTCAGAACCACAAGAAATACTAAACAAGTTGCTTAAAATCATCTATAGAATCAAAGAATGAATGATACTCAGAAACTCGCGCTACAAGGCTTGCATTTCCTTGACGCTAAAATAATAGAAAGACTATTATAAAAAATAAATTAACTTACAGGCCAATATCTCTGATGATGATAGATGCAAAAATCCTCAACAAAATGCAAAAAACTGAGTTTGATAACCACAATCAAGTGGAATTTTTTTCACTGGGATTCAAAGTAGTTTAGCATATTCATATCAACAAATGTGCTATATATTATTTTAACAAATTCAAGTAAAAATTAGTAGGACCATCTCAACAGATGCAAAGAAAGCATTCGACAAAATGCAGCATCCCTGCTAGCTAGATCTCAATAGGTTATATGCAAGAGGAGCATACCCAAACATAACAAAGGCCATTGATGACGAATCCATAGATAACACAGCTCTCAACAGTGAAGAGCGGAAAGCTTTCTCTCTATGATCAAGGACAAAACAGATTGCCAAATGTCACTCCTTTTCAGCACAGTACTGGAAGTCCTAGCAGAGCAATTGGGGAAGAGAGAGAACTAAGAACCATTCTAATAGAAAAGGAAAATGTAAAATTGTCTCTATTTGCTGATGATTCTATTATATCCATTGTCCTTAGACTAGAAAAAACATTAAAAATGTTGAGTTATGTAAAGTTGTGGGATACAAAATCAGAATCCAAAATCATTTGTGTTTCTGTATGCTAATAATTATCTACCAAAAATATTAAGAAAATAATCATACTTATAAAAGCAAGTTTAAAGTTTAGTTCTTACATATAAATATAACCAAGGATATAAGGGATCTATATAGTGAAAAGTATTACACAGTAGTGAAATAAATCAAAGAAACAGAAATAAATTAAAAGATACATGTTTTTAGGTTAGAGAATTAATACTATGAAAATGTCAATAATACACAGTCTATAGATTCAACACAATATCTATGGAAATTTAAACATTACATCCACAGAGCTGGAATAAACTACTTTAAACTTGTATGGAGCCCAAAAATAATTTTGAAACAAAGAACAAAGCTAGCGGCATCATACTCCTTGATTTGAAAACATAAAGTGATTATAATCAAAACAGCATGGCACTGGCATTAAAAATATAAACCAATAAAACAGGAAACCCAAAAATAGACCCCATGCACTTATGATCAAGTTTCGGCAAAGTTTTTTTAGAACACAATATGGAGAAAGGGCATCTTAACTATATATCAATCAATATGCAGAGGAATAGAATTAGACATTTCTATCATATGCAAAAATTAAGTCAAGTCTAAATAAGTAAAAGAAGCAAATAAAAGACCCAAAACTATAAAATTACTAAAACCCTAGAAGACACAGCATGATTTTGGACATCATCTTTCTTTACATGACCTTGACAGCACAGGTAAGCAAAGAAAAATAGACTAATGGGATGATATGAAACTAAAGCTTCAACATAGCAGAATAAACCAAGTGAGTGAAAGTGGACAAAATGGGAGAAAATATTTGTAAATCTGAGGAGGAGATAATACCCAAAATATTTAAGAAGTTCAATTAAAAGCAAAGAAAACAAGTGTAGCACTAGAGAGGAATATAAAATGATACAAGTGACATGGAAGGGGAAGGTAGATCAAATGAGGGTCTGTTAATTGTAATGGGGGAAGGAGATCAATGCAAAAGGAGAGGGAGGGAGGGAGGAGGATAAATAACATCAAGGAGGTCTAAAAAGCCATATGGAATTGTATTACTATTAATTTACTTAAATCACACACAATACAAGTAAGTCTATGTATATACATAATTCAAATGACGTTATTTTACTCAAGCAGACAATATTCCCTGCAAGAGCTATAGACTAACAACACAACTTCTACATCCAAGGCTCAAGATACATTCAGGAAGAGGAGGTGGAAAGATGGGGAAAATTTTTTAAGAGCTAAAGGATCAGAAAATCTACTGTGAGATTGCATTTCCCAGAAAAGACAGGGAAGCTCACCCCTGATGGCTCAATAATATGGCTGCCTAAACAAAACCTGAGCAATAACAGCACCAATAGAAACGGGAAATCTTGTGAGGCCCCACCCATAAACAAAGACCCACAGGCAACTAAGAACTGCTGAGAACAGGAGAAATAATCTTAGCCAAGGATTAAACCCTAATTAGTTATCTAATACTAACTATCCAGCTCTGAAATCATATACAAATTAGCAACCCTAAATTTTCTGATATATGTAGTTAGAAAGATGGATAGATGATCTAATCCTACTATATCCATTGCCCTTAGACTAGAAAAAAAAACATTAAAAATGGTGAGTTATGTAAAGTTGTGGGATATAAAGTTAGAATACAAGAATCATTTGTGTTTCTATATGCTAATAATGATCTATCAAAAATATTAAGAAAAATATTAAGAAAATAACCCTATATGTGTGTATATATACACACAAACACACACGCATATATAATAGCCATATATATATAAGAAGCAAGGTGGGGTACAAAAGATGATGATTTCTGGGAGGAAATAAAAGGGGAAAACAATGTAATTATATTTTAGTTCCCTAAAAGAAACTAATAAAAAATAAAATAAAAAATAAAACACAGTCATTTAAAAGGTCAACAGACCTGAACAGACCTTTTTGTGAAGGTCAATTGAAAATGCTCCGTATCACTAATCACTAAATGCAAATCAAACCCTGGTAAGATAGCATCCTATTCTTGTTAGAATGCCCTGATCAAAAGAAATGAGAGATACAAAGTATTGGAAATATATTGAACAAAGGGAGTTTTGAAAAGTCATTTATTAAAATGCAAATTAAGATAACCAGTTTGAAAAACAGCATAGAGATTTCTCAAAAAGTTAAAAGCAGAACTACCATATAGTGTTAAGTTATTGAGACTGGGAGTATAGGGCTTTAGTATCAGTTTCTATGGAGACTGGAATATCACAAGTCTAAGGTCTGTCTAGGCTACCAAATGAATTCAAGGCTAGCCTGGGCAGCTTGGTAAGCTCCTGATCAAAAATTTAAAAAAAAATAATAATTATTATTTCTTTTATTTCTTGAGATCATATTATAATTACATCAATATCCCTTTCTCTGTCCTCCTTCCAAGCCCCTCCTTGATCTTTTTCAAATACATAGCTTCTCTTTTCATGAAATAATGTCGTTACATGCACATATACATATCTTAATTGTGCAAGAGGTGGGGAAAAGTTTTTAAGAGCCAAAGGACAGGGAGTTTGCTGTGGGATTATGTTTCCTAGGAATGGAAGAAGCTACACCCATAAAGTCTCACCAGGACTGTCAAATCTTAGCTGAATTGCCAACAAGGTAATGTGGACAAGGTAGGAAAGCCCAAGAGGCCTCAATCCTATATAAAGAACTATAGACAACCACAGAATGCTGGGGGGGATAGTCTTTTTAGGTCCATATGCATGGAAAATATTTTTCCAACCCTGTGCCCTGAAGTAATGTCTAGTCTTGATGTTGAAGTGTGTTTCTTGCCTGCAGCAGGAGGATGGATTCTGTTTTGCATTCATTCTGTTAGTCTGTGTCTTTTTATTGAGGAATTAAGACCATTGATATTGAGAGGTATCAATGACCAATGATTGTTGATTCCTGTTGTTTTGTTGTTGCTGTAGGTGGGGGCGGCAATTGTGGTGGTAGTGGTGTGTGTTAGTATGTGTGTGTGTGTTTCTCCTCTTTTTAATATACTGGTCTGGTCTGAGATTATTCATTCCCTGTGTTTTCTTGGAAGCAGTAATGTCTATAGGTTGGAGTTTATCTCATAGCAACTGTTGTAAGGCTGGATTTGTAGGCATTGCTTAAATTTGGTTTATCATGGAATATCTTATTTTCTCCATCTATAGTGATTCAAAGTTTTACTGGGTATAGTAGTCTCAGCTGGCAGGTGTGGTCTTTTAGAGTCTGCAACACATCTGTCCTGGTCTTTCTGGCTTTTAGAGTCACCAATGAGATATCAGGTGTAACTCTAAAAGGTCTTTTTTTGGTTGCAGCTTTTAATATTATTCCTTTGTTATGTAAGTTTTGATTATTATGTGCTGAAGGCACTTCCTTTTCTTGTGAAAACTATTTGGTAACCTGTATCCTTCTTGTACCTTTATAGGCATCTCCTTCTTTAGGTTAGTATAATTTTCTTAAAAATATTTCCTGGAACCTGAGCTGTGTTTCTTCTTTCTCTATTCCCATTATTCTTAGATTTTTGTCTTTTCACTGTGTCCCAGATTTCCTGGACATTTTGTGTCAGGAGATTTTTAGATTTAATATTTTCTTTGGCCAATGTACCTTTCTTCTCTCACACTTGCAACACTAGAGATTCCCTCTTCCATCTATTGTGTTCTGTTGGTGAACTTTGTCTCTATAGTTCCTGCTTGAATTCAGAAATTCTTTCATTGTCAGAATTCTATCTGTTTGGATTTTCCTTGTTGATTCTATTTCCATTTTTTAGGTCTTGAATGGTGTTATTCATTTCTATGTACCTCTCTCTCTCTCTCTCTCTCTCTCTCTCTCTCTCTCTCTCTCTCTCTTTCTGTGTGTGTGTGTTTCTGGATTTCTTTAAGGTATTTATTCAGTTTTCTCTTTAAGGTCTTCTATCATCCTCATATGGACTGTTTTAAGATCTTTTTCTTATTCTACAGTTATACTGGAATACTCAGGTCCTGCTGTATTAGGGTTTCTGCTGATTGTGTTTTTGCTGGTGACTAGGCATCTGAGATTGAGATGATTCCAGTTCTAGATACTGATACAGATATCAGTTTTGTTTCTGTTGGGTGGGTGTTTTTTTCTTTGGTTTCTGTTTCTTCTCTGGTTTTTAGGAGAGTATGGTGGCTCTATGTCTCCTCTTAGGAAGTTTTCTGTGAACCTGACAGGTGTGGCTACTGCGGGTTCCAGGCAAATGAACCTAAGGAAAAAGCTGATGTAGCTATTTTAACATGACAAGATAGACACAATCAAAACTAGTGAGAAGAGATAGAGAAGGACACTACATAGTCATCAAAGGAAAAATCCCCCAAGAGGACACTGCAATTCTAAACATCTATGCCCAAAACGCAAGGGCACCCAAGTTTGTAAATGAAACACTACTACAGCTCAATTCACACACTGACCCTCACACACTGATAGTGGGAGACTTCAATACCCTATGCTGAACAGACAGATCATCTAACCAAAAACTAAACAGAAATGCTTAAGCTAACTAATGTTATAAACCAAATGGACCTAACAGATATTTACAAAGCATTTCACTCAAACACAAAAGAGTATGCCTTCTTTCTCTGTGCCTCATGAAACTTTCTCCAAAATAGACCAAATACTCAAATACCAAGCCAGTCACATCAGATACAAGAAAACTGAAATAACAGCCTGTTTCCTATCATACTACCACAGACTAAAGTTGGACATCAACAACAACAGAAACGACAGAAAGCTTACAATCTCATGGAAACTGAACAACTCACTACTGAGTGAAAATTGGTTCAATACAAAAATAAAGAAAGAAATTAAAGATTTTCTAGAATTGGATGAAAATGAACATAAAATATATATCCAAATTTATGGGACACATGAAAGCCATTGCAAGAGACAAGTTCATAGCACTAAGTGCCTACATAGAAAAGAAAAACCAATGGAGAGCTCTCACACTAGTAACTTAGCAGCCTGCCTGGAGAGTCTAGAACAAAAGAAGAAATCAGTCTCAAAAGGAATGGATGGCTAAAAGTAATCAAACTGAGGGCTGAAATCGATAAAATAGAAACAAATAGAACAATACAAAGACTCAATGATATAAACAGTTGATTCTTTGAGAAAATTCAACAAGATAGACAAACCTTTATCCGAACTAACTAAAAGACAGAGTGAGAAAATCTAACAAAATCAGAAATTAAAGGAGAGACATAACAACAGACACCGAGGAAATCCAGAGAATCATAAGGCATATTTTTTGTTTTTTTAAGGATATAGTTTAAAAACCTATATTCCACCGAATTGGAAAATCTAAAAGAAATGGATAATTTTCCTGATAGATACCACTTACCAAACTTAAATCAGGATCAGATAGACAATTTAAACAGACATATTATTCTCAGTGAAATAGAAAGTCATTAATTTTTTTCAGTCATAAAAAGCTCAGAGCCTAATTGTTTTAACATAGAATTCTACCAGGCTTTCAAAAAAGAGTTAACACCAATACTCCTCAAATTATTGAATAAAATAGAAACATAAAGAACATTGACAATTCATTTTATGAGACCACAGTTACTCTGATACCCAAACCATATAAAAACACAAGAAAGAAAGAGCATATATACAAAAATACTCAATAAAATACTAGTAAGCCACATCTAAAAACACATCAAAAAGATCATCAACCATGATCAAGCTTTATCCCAGAGATGCAGGGATGCTTCCTGTAATCTACCATATAACATAATCCAACATATAAATGTTATCCACCATATAAAATTCTGAAAGACAAAAAACATATGATAATCTCATCAGATGTAGAAATGGTCCTTGACAAAATCTAACACACCATCATGATAAAAGTCCCAGGAGTGATCAGGGATACAAGGGGTAGTCATCAACATAATAAAGGTAGTTCACAGTAAGCCCATAGCCAACAACAAATTAAGTGGAAAGAAACTCAAAGCAATTCCACTTAAGTCAGAAACAAGACAAAGTTGTCCATTCTCTTCATAACTAGCCAATATAGTACTTGAAGTCTTAGCTAAAGCAATAAGAAAGTTGAAGGAGGTAATGGGGACACAAATTCAAAAGGAAAAGGTCAAATATCTTTATTTGTAGATAATATGATAGTATACACAAGTGATCCAAAAAATTCCACCAGAAAATGTCCACAGTTGATAACTTCCAGCAAAGTAGCTCAATTCAAAATTAACTCACAAAAATCAGTAGCCCTCCTATATACAAATGACAAATGGACTGAGAAAGAAATAAGGGAAGTAACACCTGTAAATAATATACAATATAATAATATTAAATGTATATATATGCCTGTAAATAATATATAATATACCTGTAAATAATATATTTTTATATTATAATAATATAAAAATAGATTGGGATAACTCTAACCAAGAAAGTTAAAGACTTGCATGATAAAAACTTCAAGTCTTTGAAGAAAATGTAAGATGGAAAGGTCTCCCATGCTCATAGATTAACATAGTAAAAATGGCCATTCTACCAAAAGCAATCTACAGATTCAATGCAGTCTCCATCAAAATACCTATACAATTCCTCATAGATCTTGATAAGCTAATTCTCAACTCCATATGGAAACACAAAATACCCTGGATAGCTAAAACAATCCTGAACAATAAAAGAACTTCTAGAGGTATCATTATTTCCGATTTCAAAATTCATTATAGAGCTATAGTAACAAAACCAACATGGTATTGATTCAAAAACAGGCATGTTGATCCATGGAATGGAATTGAAGACCCAGACATCTAGTCAAACAACCATTGACAACTGAGTTTTGATGAAGAAGCCAGAAAGTCACATTGGAGAAAAGACAGTGTCTTCAACAAATGGTGCTGGTTAAACCAGATGGCCACATGAACAAGAAGTCAAACAGATCCATACTTACCACCCTGCACAAAACTCAAGTTTAAGTGTATCAAAGACCTCAACATAAAACCAGACACATGGAACCTGATAGAAGATAAAGTGGGGGATAGCTTTGAATGCACTGGAACAGAAAAAGATTTTCTGAATAGAACAACATTAGTGCAGGCACTAAGATGGACAATTAATAAATGGGACTTCTTGAAACTAAAAGCTTCTACATGGCAAAGGTCAATGCTATATGGACAAAGTGGCAGCCTACAGAATGGCAAAGAAATTTATCATTCAATAGAAGACTAATTTCCTATCTATCTATCTATCTATCTATCTATCTATCTATCTATCCTCAAGAAACTAGATATCAAAAAACAATTAATCCAATAAAAATGGGGTACAAATCTAAACAGAATTGTTAATGGAGGAAACTCAAATGGCTGAGAATCACTTCAATGTTCAATATTGTGCAAGGAGAGACCTTGGATGACTCAGCTCTAGATGAGATATCGCCATCACATCTCTCTCTGCAAAGCTCAGGCAACCCCACAGAAGAGGAGGTGGAAAGAGTGTGAGAGCCAGAGGGGATGGAGGACACCAGGAGAACACTGCCCTCTAAATCAACTGAGCAAAGCTCATATGCACTCACAGAGCCCAAAGCAGCAAGCATTGGACTGCATCAGTTCCTCTGTGTATATTTTATGGTTTTTGGTTTAGTGTTTTTACGGGACTGTTGAGTATGTGAATAAGTAGGTCTCTAATTCTTATGCCTTCTCTTGGGCTCTTTTCTTCTGCTGTTTGTTTTGTCCAACTTAGGTGTTATGTTTTTTTGGGGGGAGGGGGCTTTAGAACATCGTTGGAATCTTACTTCCCTGTCCAAAACGCTTTTCCTACCATATGCCTTCAATGCTGGAGATGAAACCAAAAGCCTCTCACATGGTGTGTTCTACCACTGACTTCCATCCCTAGCCCACTTTGGCTTTTTCTTGTATTTAGCTTCTCTTCTTACTCCACTATATATTCTAGCATCCTTCTGGGACTTAACTTTGTCTTGCTTGAGGTGATATATAGCTTCCTCCCTGAAGTTCTAGCCTCTAGTTTTCCCCTTGTCTAATCCCTTCTGTGTTTTGTGTATGTGTGTGTGGTGTACACGTTTGTACATATGTGGCACACATATACATGCAGGTGTACCTGTGTGCAAATGTGGAGGAGGCCATCATGTATCTACATGTATAGTGCTCCCTAACTTATTTTGTGAGACAGGGTCTCTCACTCAACCTAAGCATTGCCGTCTTAGCTACACTGGTTGGTGAATTAACTCCTGGGATTCAGTTGCCTCTGCACCTCTAAGTTGACAGAATATACTGCAATGTCAGACATTTTATGTGAGTCCTGGTATCCAAATTCAAGTTCTCACATTCATTAGCAAGCTTTAGCCACTGAGCAATCTCCCCAGCGGCTCCAGTCTGTATTTCTAAAGTGAACAACTCTCTCTCTTCAATCTTTCCATTGAAATGTTATCCTATTGTAAGTCTTCCATCCTTCGCCTGGCATGGAAGAACATCTGCCATTAGCACCAGTTCACCTCTTTGACCCTGCTTGCCGTGGCCATATTCCCAAACATTTCCCAGCCATGTTTCATTGTATTTTAAGAAGATTCTCTTTTCCTGGTAATTAGTTTTTTTCTTATAGCAGTTTCCATGTTCAGGACTCCCTGGTGACCCAAACCCTTGCCACTAATTAAGTCCCTTTTATCTTTCAGGGTCAGACTCAAGTTTTTTCTCTACTAATTCTTCCCAGAAGACATGCACATCCATTCCTCTTCTGCATCCCTATACTGCTTTAATATCTGTTTAGCTGAGAACTAACTTCAGTACTAGCATGTTTGTGTATATCTTGTCTCCCTAACTACCTAAACACTCACTGGACTCAGGAACCAGAATTCTATCTTTTTTCCAACACATTTGACACCAGAACTGAAATATATATATATGGAATAGTTTCCAATGCTTAGCCAACCACTTTGCCACTACTTTAATAGCTCACTAAACCCATGGTTAACCTTTTGTCACCATCACCACAAATGTCAGGCACTGTTGGCAACAGAAGACAGAAAAGACTGTCAGAGATAAGGTGCATACAAAAGAAAAACATTCCCTGTTTAAGCTTCAAGCAAGATGAAATACTAAAGTAGTCAGAATGCTCTAGCAGCTGAAAGTGTTCCTCAATATATTTAGGTCCCTGAGGCAACTCCACAGATTTGAATTAGGTCCTTATACAGTTCTTCTAAGAGAGTCAGTAGGCCAATTATTCTTTTCTTTTCTAGTGTGGGCTGGGTTGTTAATAGCCAGGTGTTGAATTCAATGGCGTCAATAATGACACATCTATTTTCTGATGGTTTTTCTCCAGGATTTTTGCATTCCTAAACTAATAATTAAAATTCAAAATAATCTACATGACCTTTTGTGAAACTGAAAATACGACGTGATATGTCAGAAACATTCCAGTTTGACCAGAAGTAAGCCGAGAGAAAGGTATTGTTCCCCAAGAATGAGAAAGAGTGAGCAGTAAGGAATGAATAACTCTTTGCTGCTGCCCTCAGTGCCACAGAAGAGATGTATTACTCCATCGGGAAAGGGAGAAGAGCAAAGTAGTTAAATACTAAATGCCAAGTCACACAAAGGCGTATTAGCAGATGCTATGCGGATGACTCTCAATTAAGCACTACACATTGTAGGCCTATCAGAAGGCTTCATGATATGTTGAAGGCTCCAGCTTAGTCATGTTGCCATGTTACTCCCATCATAGTCATGAGCAGCTGGACGTATAGTGACAGCATCAAGTGGTCAAAAATCCCCAAATATCTTAAAAGTGTGTGCAAAGATGATTCTTCTTAAAGGCATTATTTTTCATTTCTAAACCTCATTATTACTGAGCACACTGCTCCAGCCGTAATACCCAAAACCATCCTCTATCTTTGTTAGTTATTTAAGACATTAAGCATCTTTTGGGGTTATATTTTCTTCTGAATTAATTTTTTTTAATTATACTGAAGATTTTTTAAAGACTATATTCATTTTGCTCCTCTATTGCTATGACTTTCAGGGAAGAATCTTGCTTTAGGATGGATGGACTTTGTATCAATCGCACTCAAAACTGACTTCAAAATTTCCCTTCGATTTACAGTAATATTTATTCAAAAATTTTACTTGACATCTCTATAATATAGACATTTTCTAAGTAAATAAATGCCACGATCCTTTCCATCATACAACTTCCATAGATTATAATTATGGTAGATTTACAGAAGGGCTACCCAAGGCCAGATCTCACAGTCTGAATAGTAGCCCTGATTATTTTAGAGACAGTGAAGGAGAAAAAGGCCCCTGATGAGCTGTGGGGGATAAGCTTCTTCTCCTGACTTCTACATTTCTTTTGTGATAGATAGAAAACAGAGGTGGACTGATTACATAGCCTGGAGTTCTTTTTAAATAGAGTGCTTATTTCTCCTTGATCTGATTCCTTCCTCTTTCTGAGCTTCACTTTCCTGAAGTGTTATTATTATTCTTCTGAAGACAGGAATTAAAACTGCTAATTGCAACTTTTTTAACAATTACGGGACGTTTAAGTTAACTGCATAAATACATGTCATGGATTTCATTTACTGGATGTAACATGACATATCTACCAATACAGAGGAGTCTAAGCTACATGCTTACCAGAGTCTCAGCCCAACTGAATTTTTCCTATTTGTGTGAGGAGTTCTCAACAGGTTTCCAAATGATGTCTATCTACTTCCCGGTTGGCCAGTCTCTGCTCCCAGTTGAGCAGGTCTGTGCTTGAGAACCGACTTCCCTAATGTAGTCCCTTGAGACTACCTACACACTCTGCCCAGAGCTGTGTGTATTCGCCACCAGTTGCCTTACCTTATGGATTTCTCCCTGCTGGACAGTTTTTATGACGTTAATCCAATCTTCCATGTCTTTCCGACTGGGTGCAATCAGGGAGATTTTTCGATTTGGTGTGATAATCTAAACAAAACATCATATTATTAGCTGCTTTTCACCAACAAAGCTCCCTGCCCTGAGTCTGCCAATTCTCCACAAAATTAGACATAGGTACCAAGTATATTCCCAGCCACTGCTTGAATATAAGACCTAAGTTTCCAGAGCCACCCTCAGCTGCTCTCAGAACTATTCAAGACAGTAATAATTAAAATAGTAATAATCAATACTTTAATGCCACCTCATGTGTGCCAAACACTATTCTGATGCATTTTTAGGAATATTCTTTCAGTCTTTATTATAGTCCCATGAGATGGACATTGCATTTCTTCCCCTTTCGTGGCTAGGAAAACGAAAATAAGGGCAGTTAAATAACTAAAGTCATCCAGAAGTTAAAAAATGAAAGCAGATTCTTTGACTCTTGAGTCCATGCTCTTAAACACTAAGCTACAGGTCATCCATTTCTCAAAGGAGCTTGCCTAAAGTGTTTACTTGCTCACTGCTGTTCTATGGAAAGTAGGGAAAGTGTATTTACTTCAATCGAGTTCCTCTCTTTCTGTTTGTGCACCATACCAGATGTCAAAAAAATCCAGCTTCTTCCTTTATCATTGGCAGGGAGAAATAAGTGGAAGAACCTTGCCAGGAATAGTATCAAAGCCACACTGAAGGTCATATTTTATCTATTTATCTACGTATCTATCTATCTATCTATCTATCTATCTATCTATCTATCTATCTATCTATCTATCATTGTGTGTGTGAATGATGTGCACATGTATGTATGTGAGTGTAGGTGTATATGTGGCAAAGACCATGTGTGAAGGCCAATTTTTTTAGGAGTTGGTTCTCTCCTTCCTCGACGGGATCCAGGGATTGAGTTCAGATCATTGAGCTTGCATGGCAAACTCTTTTGCCTGGTGAGCCACCTCACTGCTTCAGTTCTGAAAGTCTTAATGATGCAGCCAGAAGCAGAACTTGTATTTTTTGCAGATAGTAAGAGAGAATACAATTGGCTATCATGTCAGTCATTGCTTCAGGGTCTCTGCTTGTTATTTTATGATGAATGCCTCAAACTGATGCTAGGGATAACCATACTAACATGCAATTTTGGTCTCCTTTTGCAGGTAGTGCTTGATTTTGCGGCAGATAGACATAGGAGCTGGTTAGGACAATGAATAACCTCAGTCACTCCTTTGTTTTCAATCCAATTCTTAGTTGATCTGCTGGGCAGCAGCCCTGTACTTTCACTAAGATAAAGGGTAGCCTAGCCTCAAGCTGAACCCTAATGGAACCAACTGATGGGGCTGGCAAAAACAATTTTGGAGACGGTGGGAAGGAGCATTCAGGGCTAATGGACTTGATGCTTTGAAGTGATTATTCTGGTTTAGATATACGTGAATGACCAAAGCGGTACAACGGCCCAGGGACACTAAGCCGTGAAAACTTCTGCTTTCTTCGAAGTACTCTCATCCGTAACCTCACCATGGACTAGATTTTACTGCGGATGACCTACCATGCCAGGGGAAATTATGTCATGCACCTTGGTTATTCTATTTTTTCCTATGGCTTATCAGTCTCTCGAAACTCTCCCCAATGATACTTCTAAACCACCTTTACCAAGAAGACTGATTGAATGCCACAGTAGTCAAAGGCCCCTTGTCCCCTGAAGTCAGCTTGGCTTTATAGCAGCCTTTAATGGAGAGCATGGTTAGTACTCACTGTCCTCGCCATCATCAGGCTAGTGGAAATTTGTATAAATAATAACATTTTGCAATCAAAGAAGACTTGTTAACCCTAATGTTCCCCAAAATGGAACAAACAGATAGAACAACTCTATTTGTTAGCTAGCCCCGCCCGTGCACATCCAGCCATTCTCCATCTTACTTACACAGAAACTGTGGTAAAGATTTCTCCAGCTGCTTTCTGCCAAGACAACTTGTGACAGATCAATTGTTTCAAAGTGCGCAAACTGGAAGATAGAGAAGGAGAACGGTAAGAAGCCATCTGACTAATTAGGCAAACAGACATTAAAAGGTACACACACACACACATACACTGACAAACATTCTTGGCAGTTATGATCTAACCATTTGTTTGTCTTGAGGGTTAAGATTTATATAGGCACACGATTTCTGTAGACAGGGCATGTGGCAAGTATAAAACAAATGAACTAGAAACACAACTTTCCAAAAACTTTTCGGTAGACTTGGAGCAAGGCTTGGGCTGCTCAGCAGACTTGCCCAAATATAAACTTAGTGCTGGATAAGATAACAAAATACACCCTGCCTGGGCAATTTGCAGTATAAATATTATCAAGCCCTAATTTATTGGGTGGCAGCCTTTGACTATGTCCTTGTCATAGCCAGTCTGGAGGCTGTGTCTCCTGGTAGATCTGATGCGGTAGAGATTGCTCAGCTAGCAGCAGAGCATCAGTACCGTCAATACAGACAAGGCTAGTTGATCACTATGTAACCTGTGATGGCATTTAAGACTCCATGCTCAGAACAGCCTAGGATTTGGTCTAAAGCTTTGCTATCGCCACCTTTAAATCCCTGATCATTTGAGTTTGGGGTTTGTGTTTTGTAAATAAAGCCCAATAAGACCATGGGCTGTGACATGAATACAGGAAGCCTATGTCACCTGCACGTTCACTCCCGTTTTGTCATTCTAATTGTATTATCATATGTCTGCACTTAGAATTCCAGTGAATCCCATCATGGTGGTAAGGCAAGTACAAAGTATGCTGTGTCTATGACTGAGCAGCTGTGGGTATTGCCAGTCTACACGTTCTATTGGAGCCACGACTTGCTACAAACACGAATCAAACGCAGTTTTTTTTTAAGAAACAAACAACTGGGGAGCCCTATTCTATTCATTCTTATTCCTCGCCTGTCCTTGTATTATGCAACCATTAATGCTGAAAAGGATGGCACTGAAGGACTAGGAAAGCTGGGGCAAACAACTGTGCCTTTTCCATTTACTCAGAAAGTGTTGGCAGAATGTGAACATATAAAAAAATAGAAAAGAAAGAGCTAGTTTTGTATACTGCTGGAAACAAAATATACATGCATGTAAGAGCTACTAACACAAATTATATAACGATGGTGGCTCTTTTTATAAGTTAAATGCTCTTATATTTACATTTAAAAACTGGAATGGTGCAAAAGAAAATTAAATGGCAAGCTTTATACAAATTATCTTCTAGAATAACATTAAATCCCAAAATAAAACACCATAAGCCAATGCTTTATATTTTGGTATAAATATGAAACATTTTGTGTTCGTACCATTAATGATATTTTTCCTGGTTTTTGAGTAAAGGGTTCCGCATTTTTATTTTGCACTGGGCCCCACAAATTTTGTAGGCCACTCTGCATACAGAAACTAACCAGGGCTGGGCAGTGGCAGTGGTGGCACATGCCTTTAATCCCAGCACTGGGGAGGCAGAGGCAGGCGGATCTCTGTGAGTTCGAGGCCAGCCTTTTCTACAAGAGCTAGTTCCAGGATAGACTCCAAAACCACAGAGAAACCCTGTCTCAAAAAAACAAAAACAAAAACAAAGCAAAACAGAAAATAACTGGGGAATCCACGAAAATGA
This sequence comes from Microtus pennsylvanicus, assembly GCF_037038515.1. Lineage (NCBI taxonomy): Eukaryota > Metazoa > Chordata > Mammalia > Rodentia > Cricetidae > Microtus > Microtus pennsylvanicus. The sequence goes on along the minus strand of NC_134601.1, from coordinate 132,057,207 downwards.
AGAGACATAGGAACGGGGAAAGATAAAAATACACCACTCATTTGGTCCAAAGGGATTAGTTACAGGAAGAATAGATGCTTTCAACTTCTCCTTTATTGATGACCTTCTCCGCACTCACACATTCCTTGGCACCCAGCCACTAATGCAGATGAAAGGATTCTATAATTACCGAAGGGTGGTGTGCAAAGAGGAGCTTCTGTCCTTGAATCATACAATATCTTAGCTTCCATCTCTTGAAGGAGTTACAGTTCTTAAGCAGCTGTCCTTCCTTCACGATCTTCTGGAAGATACAAGCATAGCAGGAGAAAAGTTAGATGAACTTGCGAGATTGTTTATTTGTTCTCTCAGATGGGAAAATTACTTATCTGGAAAATTCTATCTCTGCTACCTAGCTGATGAATAATAGCCTGTAGGCCAGGCAAGAACACAAGGAAATTAGTTCCACCAGAAAAGGCATTGGTTTCTTTTCTCTAAAACGCTCACAGTGGCATAGCCTTCAAGTTTCTTAGGATATATTACTCAAAAGCAGTGAAGAACATCTCCATTTGTGGTGAGGGGAGAGAGAAGAAAGGCATGCCTGTATAAATACAAAAATGACAATCCTGAGAAAGTACAAGTAGTGGTGGAAACGGCTAAGTTCAAGAAAGGTAGATTTTCCTTAACTGTCAAGGTTGTAGCCCCAGAGAGAACCTTCCAATCAGCTCTTCCTGAGGATTCTTCTTAGCATATTAAGTTAGATTGTGTCTCTTCACTGATCACAAGCCTCCAATAGCTTACTAATATTTTTAGAAGCAAATATAAATTCCTTATCAAGGCCTTCAGGGGATTCATGAACTGGTGACGGAGCAAGCATGAAAAGGACTCCAAAAGACAATGACCTTCTGATTACTTTCTTTATTTAGCACATGCTCTGGCCGATGATTTTCCACTTATTGCACAACAGACTGATCCTACCGGATACAGAGACTACTTATCATTTTCACCACTGAAGACACTCTTGGTTATGTTATAGAGAACAAACCAACATAAAGACTGCAGAAGTACTCACACTAATCGGGAACCAAACCTATAAATTATGGGACAAAGAGCCAGACAATTAAATTCACCAAATCAAGGCTCTTTCTTTCCTTTTTTTTTTCCTGTGCCATCACCTTCATCAGAATGAGGATTTACTATTAAGTGGCCAAAGTGTTTTATTTAGCCTAACTAGTATATCCTAAACATTTTTAATTAATTGATAATGTTTAAAAGACAAATGTCCAGAAATGCAGGTACTTATTTCTTTTTATTTATTTTTAAGCAGAACATCTGGAAAAGTAGGCCTACGTTCTTGCATGGCAACACTTAGCTGGAACCATGTAGCCACTGCCATCTTCAGATGAGAGCATGTGACTTCATCAAACATTTGAATTTGAGATTCTGATGTAAACTGGTGTTGGGAGGGTATATTTCTCAGTGCAGAGAGCTTGCCAGAGAGAGCAAGGAGAGGGGAGATTTCTTGAGGTTAAAAGTTTGAATGTGGGGGCCTGGTGAAATGGCTCAGAGGTTAAGAGCATTGCCTGCTCTCCCAAAGGTCCTGAGTTCAATTCCCAGCAACCACATGGTGGCTCACAACCATCTGTACTGGGGTCTGGTGCCCTCTTCTGGCCTTCAGACATACACACAGACAGAACATTGTATACATAATTAATAAATAAATATTTATTTTAAAAAAGTTTGGATGTGGATAGAGGAATTGGTGATAGAAGACAACCGTGGGTGGGCTATCCAAACTAAGGATATCTGAAGAAACTTTACAGAAATTCACTAGTTTACAAGTTAATCACAAATATAACATACAGAAGGAGACTAAGCAGAAGGAACCTGCATAGGTGGACGATGATTACTCCCAGAAGGCCCAAGTTATTAAATGAAAGCCTCGGTGCTAGGCACTGAATACTGTCCTGCAAGTTAACGGCCAAAGAGGCTCCAGAGGCACCCTAAATGGATGGTAAGACCCTATTGCTAACGACATCATTCACTTTGGAAACAAGACATAGAGAAATCAACCTCAAGTGGCCAGGAAATACACATTTCCCCTCACTGCTGTTGAGCTTACATGTTGTTAAAAGGAGCTATGAAAGCTGCTGGGGAGAAAAAGACACCAACAGTCTAATCCTGCACTAGGACTCTGCATACTATAATAGTGACCTGCATGGCAGAATGTGTCTGCTACTGCAGTAGTGGCATTAAGGTTACACAGCTAACCCAGCCACTTTCTGATTAGACTTGAGGCCTGTTCCACAGGAGGGAATTTACACGCGGTACTCTAAATCTATTGACTATTTTCCCTTCCCTTATTTTTAAAGACCTGTAACTGAGATGACCAGGTATCTAAACACCTACTTTCTCTTGTGAAAGACACCTTCACTTTAAAAATGCGCTATTAAACCTAGAATTTTTTGCTTTGTAACTTGACCATATATCTCAAGAGAATTCATATTTAGTTCAGGCATTTACCAGCTATTTTATGATATAACTATAAGCAAGAAGAAAATTTAATTATCCTTTTCAAATTCCTATTTTATCTATCTTTATACCACATCCTTTCCTTTTGCACATGATCATGAATACAGTGGTTACTCAGGAGCCTATGTTAGTGCTGGGAACTGGATTTGGCTCCTCTGGATAAAGTACTCTTCATTGTGAGCCATCTCTCCACCTTAATAACCGAACATGCAACCCCACTTGAGAGACTATCAAACTCCACTATTAAGGAGACATTAGAGTTACAAAGTCTATGTAGGAGTAAAGTTTCTCCATGTCATATAGAGTATATATCACTATAAATCAGAAATGGATTCTGGTAAGTTAGGATGTATATTGTAATCTTATTCAGCAAGCATGAAGAAAATAATTTTAAATTTTATCTATACATATATTACATATGGACTAGAATGGCTAAAATTCGAAAGACCAATAACATCAACTAGTGCTAAGGATGTGCAGTAATAAGAACTCTCATTCATTTTTTGTTAGAAATGTAAAATGCTACAGGCACTCTGTAAGACAGATTGTCAGTTTCTTGTAAATCAAAGTATGATCCAACAATTGCAATCCTTGAAATGTACCTAGTTCGCTGAAAACCTAAAACATTGCAAATCTGCACACAATTTTTATAGAAGCTTTATTCATAATTTCAAGCCCTGGTTTATTATATGAAGTTTTGCAATTTTTCAATGTAAGCAGATAATGGAAAAAACTTTTTAAGGCAAAGAAAACAGTTTGCAAGCTATGGCTAGCTGCCAGGCAAAGAGTTCACAGTATCTGAATTGTGGCTGCTAACACTCAGAGGAGTTACAGTAAGTTTAGAGCACATGGATAAGGAGTCCATTCATGTAAGACACACGCTACCAAGTTGGAGGCAGATAATGTCAACGTAATTTATGTACAGTAGAGATAATGTCTCAGTAAGGATTTCTTACTGACTGTCTAAATACAGGCTCTAGCTCGTCAGCTGTTGAACATATATGAATACCCAAACCCGGATGTCTAAGAACTAAAAGTGGCCATGGTCCTTTTCTTCACAAACTCTGTTCCCTTCAGAGAAGCTTACCATAGTAACCCAATCATTGCTTTAAAATAAACTGATGCATATTTTTAAGGCAGCCTCGAGATGATAGAAGAGGTAGAAGCAAATTTCATTGGATTTCTACAAGCCAATGAGATAGATGCATTGAAAATGGCTTTACCTGTTTGGGGTTACTAAACTGAACCAAAGGCCCGTGAGGAAATGAGGAGAGGCAAAGCTAGCCTTCAGAGAGATGTGGTCAGGGGTGAGCTCTACCTAGGCCCCAGGAGAACTCCCCAGTGCTTCTGGGCCGTTCCCCGTTTGTGGACCACAAACCTCACAGCCCTCTCCGGGCAGCCATGCACTGTGCTGTCTGTTACTGCCAGACAGCAAACCTGAAGGCTGCGACATTCTCCACTACTTTTCTCAACCTGCAATTATAAATGGTTGCTGGACTCTGCTTTGTCTCCCTCTGACAAGAAAAGTGGGAAGGCCTGGTTAATTAGTACGCATACGACAGAGTGAGCACAAACCCCACCCAACCCCCACTAAACTTTGCCCTAAAAGACATGACCACAGATAGCTGAGAATTAGATTGTGTTCTGTGAACAGCTCTGAAGAGTCATTAGCAGATCTGCGCTAATGAGCTTCCCCGCAAGGGGCAACTAGCCATCCTTATCATTCTAGAGACACAGTGTTCCATGGTGAGCATGAAGAAAGTTCTGCTTCTTTTTTTTTTTTTAAAAAAAATAACAATCCAAGGGTGACTGGAAGAGTAATTAGAATTCATATTTATGTAACACTGTCTAGCTTAATTCTGTCATATGGGAAAAGAAAATCTTTGAACTTAATTTCTTTGTTACTTTTACTTTTTATTGAAAATATTTTTTCCACACTTTAAATGATTTATCAAGGTATTTTTCTTCTTAAAACATCATCAAATAAGTTGGCATTTTTCCTGTTAAATAATATTCTGCTTTGTAAACCTTTTGAGATTGTAGCATCCTGGGACTGAAATTGTTGTCAGAAAAACACATCTGTAAGGTACTTACAAAAGGAACAAAGGGATGGGACAGTAAATAACAAAATCTTCTTGATGACCAGATTTACAGGAACATCACTGATTTCATAAAATGGAGCCTAGTCATAATCCTCCTTGTCTAATCTGTCATATTCTTGTTGTGAATATCTGTGTTGTACCCAGTAGGCAGACATTAGGGTTAAAGAGGTCCTCGTACGTACTGACAAGGCCCACCACCCACCACGTGACGCTTCTTGACCTGAGCGCACAGCAGCCAGGCCTCCTAGTCTTTCCGGCCAGCTGTAATATGAAAAACCAGAGAACTCAAGGGGGACTGCACTGTAGGGGGACTATTTAGGTTGTTGATGCATCTCTAGCCCCACAGTTCAATCACCACAAATGCACTAAGTTTCACTCAAATCCCAGGAGTGCAGGATTCAGAAGCATAGGTAAGCAGGGCCTGTATTGGGAAACTTAGCTTCACTTCATTTTGGATTCCTGTCTGGTAAGCCAACCCCTAAATCCATTACTTCTAGAAACTCCCACACCCAGGCCCAGGGAGATTTTCTTCCTCACACTCTCAAAGGCTCGGCGCATATAAATGAATTGTCAATACCATAGTTAGAAAACATCTAAAATCCCTCAATGGGCTCCTGATTACCGACAGGCAATTAGCTGCTGCCTGATGTTTAATTGAGAAAGGGCAAGCACAGCTGTGGCCATGACCTTTTCTTATCTTCCTCCCAAGTCCCCAAAGCTTCTGCTAGCTGCTCAGTCTCTTCAGCTCTGGCTTGTAAGGCTCTGGGGGAACTATTTACCCTTTCCTCATAAAATGAGCCCCTATTGCATAGCCAAATTGAATTGCCCACCCGCCCAATCAAACAGTAGCCAAACATCCATCACGCCACGCAGCAGTACCTGTTGGTAGCTAGCTACTCTTCTGTTTGCTCGCCTTGCTCTTGGGAAGGAGGCTGGCTGGAGTTGATAGATGATGACTCCCCAAATAAGAGCCGGACTCTCACTAGGAGGACAGCTTCAGAGGCTATCTTTTTGTCTCCTTCGGTCTCCAAACCTAGAACGTCTATTCTCTTTGTTTTGGGGGTGGGGGTAATGGGAAGGAATCCGTTTCTCAACATGGCCCTGCCAAAGTTGATTCAGAGCCACAGTGTTTGATTTAGTTAAAATGCAACTCTGGGTGCTTTAGGGCTTTAAGAAAGGCCAGATCCAGTGTTTCTCTGAAAGCTTTACATTCCCCAGGGTCTTGTTGACGGGGCAGGAGTCAGACAGACTGGCTCCAGCACTTACTAGCTGTGTGACCTTGGGCAAATCACTTAACCTCTCTGAGCCTCATTTTCCTTGTCAGTTAGATGAGGATACCCTGCAAAGCATATAGCTGCCACTCAGCGTTACTTGTGCCCTGCGAGAACTGTGAGGCTGAGACTCTATTCACACCACCTTTGAGATCTTTAGTTCATGGCTGGCTCAGTGCTATAGCAGAGGGATGAGAAACAGGGAGACGTACTGCCTTTTTTTTTCCTAGGAGTTGCAGCCCTAAATTCAGGATAGCCACAGACAAACATGTTGATCATCCTAGTACTGACAAGGCTTCCCTTCCTGCTGCCCGGGACTGTGGAGACTACTGTGAATCTACTTCTGCTGCATTTGATGCTAAGGAGGAAATGTTGAGAATCATCCAGATTTCTATTCTTTGCCGGTAAAATATAGAAAAGACTAGGATGATGTTATATTTATTTAGTTTTCCTAAGCAGGTAAAAACTTTAACTAGTCCTTTGCACATCACTCAAAAGATAGTTTATAAACATGTGCAAATGTATGATACACATCTAGTCTTATTCTGGGTGTAATTCATAGTGTTCTGAGTACAGTGTTTCTTGGATTTTTAAATTTAATGTATTGGGGGGCCTTGCAAGCTCAGTGTATGCATTGCATCCTCATTTCTTTTTACAATTGCATAACATTTCATTGTATCAATAGAATGTTATTTATAGGGTTTACTATTGATGAATAGTGCTTTCAGATCTTATTCCATTAAACAATTCTCTGCATGGAAGTGTCATTCCCTGACATGAGAGCATCAGTAAGACGAGTATCAAGGATTGGTGACAAAAATGAGTCCACTGGGATATTAAAGCTGAAACACTTAGAAATGAAATCGTGAGCAGGGAATCCAGTGACAGGAACCGTGTGAAGGGAGAGCACAGCTTGTAAGTCTCCTCAGATCTCTGGCTCATCCCTCTTTTCTTTTTGTTTAATTACTGGAGTTTTCTAAGAAGGGCAAGCACTACTAATTACTTAAGGGGTGGGGAAGAGGTAAACAGTTCGGGCCCTGGTTGACAAAGTCCAGAAAGTGGTACCTTGGCTTTTGATAATTGGCTTGGGTCTAACAACAACTGAGAAGAATGAAGAGCTCAGCAGAACCCCCCAGACCTGCACGCCCTTGTTGTGTTAATGATTGTTTTGTTGCGGAGTGGCTTGGGCTCTTGGCTAAGCCATCTCAATACTATGGGTTTGTTGACAGGGATAGGGATGTGAATACTGAACTACAGAGCTCAAAGTCTACTCTCACCACAAAGCTACCTTTTAACTTTCTGGGCTAAGCCTACCCTGTTGGAGGTGATGAAAATCAGGACCCAAGAGGGGCTGCATGGATCCAAATCAAATGGTAAATGAATGGAAGAACCTGGATTGGGCTTTAAGGCATCTTCTTTCAGGTGTTGAGGCTCTTTAACAACTTCTCTAAGGTGAATGAGGGTTTCGTGTAACCACAGCTATTGCATTTGCTCCCCGTTAACAGAATCTCCTGAAACCTGTGCAGAGTTCCGGGACTCATTGAGAATCATGGGAACAGAGAGAAGACCAGCAGAAAAATGGCTTGACTTTAAGAATGTTCCTCAGAGGGAGAACTGGGTTAGAGACCTGGACGTTTGTGGAGAAGATTGGCTTTGTCTGGAAATACACAGAAGTGAAGACTACCCGCGAGAAAAGGAAGATCATTTTTAAGCTGTGAGAGGAGACTCAAAGTTTATAATTGTTCTGGAAAGATGGGAAAGTAATAATGTAAGTGAAAGTTTAGTAGGAGCCCCTGATGCGCTAATAGTGCTTCCTTGCTGAAAAGAAGGGAGTTCTAGGGTCAGAGAAAGTCTCTAAGGAAAATACCAGAATATTTTGGACCTTGGCTTCAATTTGTCCAGGATCAGAGAGGCCAGAATGCAGGACGACAAAGCTATATCTGCTTCTAACTGCTTTCTCCTTCACCCTTCCACCTGATTATCAGCTTTCAAAGATGAAATTTCTATCATTTTTCTCCTCTCAGGACTCTGCCAAAGCTTTTCAAATTGTAAGCTGCCAGCAGCAAGCCATATGGCCTCTTATCTCAACCATGTCGTCTAAGACCCCTGGGTCCTACTGAGACTCGTGTGATGGTCTCATTAGAAGCAGGAAAGAAAAGAGAATTTCTCCCCCAAGTTTCAGTTTGACCATTCTCATCCACAGAAAGAGTTGATTCTTGCCACCAAGCACCTCTTTTCCCCTGGCTTTGCTGGCATTATTTCATTGAAGGTGAAAGTAGGAAGCGTCTGATGAAGGGGAAGGATAGCGGAGACTCAAAGAAGTCAACAAGCAGTTCTAAGTCAGAGTGGGTATCAGAGCTCGGGTGTGAACCATGATCCGTGTGACTCTACTTGCATGTCCCCCATCTAAGATTTCTAGTATAGTAATCACGATGGGTGTCAGGCCCAACTTCAAGATCACCTCAGCCCACTTCTTTTTCTACTGAAGGGAAAAGAATGAAGCAGCAATTCTTGCAAAGAGTGTAGTTAAATTTCTTGAAAAAAATCAGGTTCTACAAATGATTTCACAAACAGGGAAGAAAAAGGAAACAGTCCTTTGGTCAGGTAACTAAAATGCCATAGTCCTCAATTCTTCGTCTGTTTTCATGTTTCACCTTGTAACAACATGCTAGACCAACTGGGAATTCCTAAATCTACAGACTCTTGCTTCTAATAGGTATAGTAAATATTTAAAAGATATTTTGATGTGCTCTCAACCCAAGACCAAAGAGAACCTTTGCAAATATGTGCTTCATCTAGTTACAACTCATTCAAACAGAAGAACACTGACGATTCGACTTCTTTTCTGGCTGGGCTCCAATTTGTCCAACTATGGCTTTAAATGTCTCTCAGAATGTGGAGGTGGTAAGTCATATCACCTAACCACAGGTTCTTGGGAAGTACATGTTAACTTCTGATTTGGGAAGATTGCCTTATTACTAAACTGGCCATCTGACAAGCTGTCCTTGATACAGTGATTAGATAATAAAGAGGGGACATTTGGATTTCAGGATATTCTTAGCCTTAATGAATGGCACAGAAAATAATTATGAATGGGGTGGACAGAATTGGGTGCTAAACCACTTTGAGTCTACTTGCTTCTTGTGGCACTGGTAGTCTAGGAAAGGTGAAATTGGTGAACTCACTAGTGTTTGTGTGTGACTGCTTAAAATGGGAGGAGGTGGAGGAGGAAAAGGGAGGGAAGGAGAGGAGGTGCAAGAGAGACTGAGTTATGAGGGAGATACTTTGCTCCACCTCATCAGTTTGGGAGAGACTAGAGTAAAATTTAAGGGCAACTCAAGGGTAGGACTGCGTTGGGGTGTGGTGCATGGAAATACATACATGAAAGTATCCTCTGCTCAATCCCTGAAGCTGTGGATAGTCTTGTTATCTTTACAAATTTGCCTTACAGACAGTTTAGCAGTTCTACAGACCACTAAACCTGGGGAGGAAAGGGGGAAGGGCAATGGTTGTTGACGTGTCAAAGAAAAATTGGTTATGGGCCTTAGTTCCAGATAGATTACTGACTAGGTAACAAAAGCAAAAATCTCTAGAAAAAGAAGCTGTCTCTCTCAAGCCTCTTGGAGTAACAACAACAGAGCAATAATAAGAACTGCTAATTTTTGCTGAGCCCTCACTATGGAGAAAGCTTTTGCTAATATTATATGAGTTATCTTTTAACTCCGAAAACAATTCTAAAAGGTAGATGTTATGGTAATCCTACTTTATAGATGGAAACACTGAGTCTTGGAAAGATTAAGTACTTTTTCTACAGGATTAATAAGTGGGAAAGCTAAAACTCCTTGTGAACGACTAGTTACTTCTTCAAGGGAACAACAACAACAAAAATATCTCAATACCATACTTGAAGTCAAATGATAGAAGGATTGTTGGTATAAATCAAAACTTGTTGGCTTTGTGTTGCCTTTGATTTTAATATTAAAAGCTAAAGTAATTAAGTAATCATTATTTAACTTTCATAACATTTTGTAGGCTGATCTTGAGGACCCTTATTTGATTCTGAAGTCAACTTTAGGGGATAAGCAAGGCAAGAAATACTATTGACTTTTGTTTTTGGATAAACATGACTCATGGAAGTGATGTACATAGGGTCATTCGATAAAATGGTACAAGTCTCATTTTTACTTCATCTCCAGATTTTTGTGCGCTTTCTTTTTACCTGTTTTAACAAGCAATCAGAAAGGAATCAGAAGCTGATTTCTACTTTCTTGCCACTCTGTAATGGGATCGTATGACTTCACTGCTGGTCAGAAGTAGGGGGCAATCCAACGGGCCACCGGCAGACATCCTCTGGTTAATAAACAAAATGCCATGCTGGACCCAAAGGGAAATATTTGTGTGATTTGAATGACTCCTCATAACATTTTCAAAATAACTTGGTCATGCAACTGATGCACAAAACCATCCCAGAAAGCTCTTACTGAAACATATTGGCGTGCTTGTCATCCTGCTGAATCCCCCTCCCAGGAGCCACTTCTCACAGCTGCTTCTGAGGCTTGACCCTAAGGCTCGCTGCTCCCCCTTTCACAGCTTCTGAAACCCTGTCTAGATCTGCAACTTACTCAAAATGTCTCCCTGTGGGCAAACACCTTGTGAAATCATCCCCACTGCTCTCTAGTCAGGCTGTATTTAAGAGACTAAGGCTGTTCCTAAATAGTCACTGGCTACAGTGATCAAATCCACACTGCTAAGGCCTTAAAGCAAGGCTGACTGCCGTCTGAATTTTGTGCTATTCAACTCATGAGAGCCTATCCAAAAAAAAATGGTGACCAAAAAAGTACAAATAAACTACTAAGGAAGGAAAGAGGACAGGGGAGGGAGAACCAGTAGAACTAGATCACTAAGAGAGCTGGAAAGAGGGGGAAGAAGCAAAGCAAAGAAACAATAATAGGACATTTCTATTCCATGGGAGGCTTAGCTGGGGATAGCAGCAAACACGCACAGACTTGTAAATGACAAGAGATGTTCATTCCCCTCCCAGTGATGCATAGGGTTCCCACTGTCCTGTAACAATCTCTATACCATCGTTTGGTTGGTGCTTGCATTATACCCTGATCAATGTGTGCAGCTCTCTGGGACAAAGCAGCAGCCACTGAAAATGGGAAGAGGGCTGTTATCAGCTGCAATCTGAAGAATTGAATCTTGTGCACACACAAAATAAACAGTTGGCAATTTTGATCTGGTAGAGAAGGGGGGGACTTTAATTGGGAACAGGGTTTAAGAAATGGAGGGGACAAGGGAGGGTCCAGTTTAAAACAAACTCACTAATGACAATGTGCACAGAGAAAAAAACCTAATGCATGGAGAAACACAGATACTCAGCTGTGCCCTTATTGTCACTTTTATCTCTTTATTCATATCAATAAAAGTACTGTTCTAACTGTGTCTGACATCTGCATATTTTCTGAAATATCCTGCTAGGTACTCTGTATTCATTAGTGCTAACACAACACAGAAAGGCAATGTTATCTCTCTTCTATTACAGACAGGGCATGGGACTCATAGCACAGTGGACTCACTTCGGCAAGATCATACACTGTTCCAAAGAGTGAAGAGTTTGAACTCAAGCCTGCCTGAGTCTAAAGCCTACACGAATTTCTTGACATTCCATGCTGCAGCCAATGCCTCTCTTCTGAAAACTCAAGATCAGTTTGTGGGTGGGAGGGTAGATAGTTTGGGAAGCTACAAGAGAATAGTGTGACTGAACCTCATAGAGGAGAAAGTGGGACGTAAACTTGAATGCATTGGTACAGGAGAACACTTCCTAATTATAACCCCAGCAACACAGATACTGAAAGAAACAATTAATAAATTGGACCTCCTGAAACTGAGAAACTTCTGTAAAGCAAAGGACACAGTCAAGACAAAACAGCAGCCTACAGAATGGGAAAAGATCTTCACCAACCCACACCAAACAGAGGGCTGATCTCCAAAATATACAAAGAACTCAAGAAATTGGTCATCAAAAAACCCAATTAATCCAATAAAAATATGGGGTGTAGACCTAAACATAGAACTCTCAACAGAAGAATCTAAAATGGCCGAAAGACACAAGGAAATGCTCAACATCCTTAGGCATCAGAGAAATGTAAATCAAAATAACTCTGAGATTCCATCTTACACCTGAGAGAATGGCCAAGAGTTTGTGGGGTAAAGGGAACACTTCTGCATTGCTGGTGGGCGTGTAAGCTGATACAGCCTCTTTGGATATCAGTATGGTTATTTCTCAGAAAATTAGGAAACAACCTATCTCAAGACCCAGTAATACCACTTTTGGGTATATACCCAAAGGGTGTTCAATTATGCCACAAGGACATGTATTCAACTATGTTTATAGCAGCATTGTTTGTCATAGGCAAAACTGGGAAACAACCTAAATGTCCCTCGACCAAAGAATGGATAAGGAAAATGTGGTACATTTACACAATGGAGTACTACACAGCAGAAAAAATAATGACACCCTGAAATTTGCAGGCAAATGGATGAATCTAGAAAACATCATATTAAGTGAGGTAACCCAGACCAAAAAAACAATTTTCTTAATTGAAAATGAAGTCACTTGATCTTACATAACTATATTTCAATGAATGTGCAAGACATTTTACAGGTTAAGTATAAATGTATTATCACTAGTCATGGCACAATTGTGAACCAATTACCACAAAATCTTGAACAAACAGTCCTATGACATAATGCATAAAAGGCATTATGTCAGGATATATGATCACCAAAAAAGTGTTGAGCTATTCCTTTTGACTTTTCTTCTTTCTCAAACTGATGAGATGGGTTCTAGCAGGTCTGTGTGGATTATGGCCTCTGATCTAGGTAGGGCTCTACAGAGGACTGATGTACAGGTTTCCATCGCTGAGTAACATGTTACTACCAATGTAGCCATAACTTCAATTTGTTACCTTGTTACCCCCAGTTTCTGTAGGTTAGAAGTCCAGCTTGGGTGAATCATCTACTTCAGGTGCTCACCATTCTGTGGACTAAATGCCTGACAAGACGGAGGTCTGTCTCATCAGTGGTGGGGCTGCTGGCCTACTTCCAAGCTCTCTCAAGTTGTTGGGAGAATTCAGTTTCTTGTGGTTTTCAGCACAAGACTTCAGTTACATGCTAGAAGTCCTGCTCACAGTATATAAGTTAGCCACAGTTTCTTGCTATATAGCTTCCCCAACATGACTTATCTCATTGGTTGTTTATCTATAAAGCTAATTAAGTGGAAAGAGTCTGCCTAGCTTACTTGCTAGCAACATTATCATTGAAGTGATATTCCATGTTGTGTTAAATAGAAAATAGACTCACTGAAATAGATTACCCTGAAGTTGAAGGGATTATACAAAGGAGAAAATACTAGGAGATAAAAAAAAATCACTGGAGGCCACTTTTTAGCGTCTATTTCCCACAACATATCAATGATTCTACCCACAAGAAACTCCAAATCCAATCCAGGAGCACATATATTCTCTCTTTGATACCTCTGCATGTGAGAATTAAAAATCTTTATGTCATGGGCTCTACTAATTTTTATTCATATACTACTATATACTTATAGTTTTAAGGGCAAAACTGCCTGATATGACTAAATAGGAATTCTTCTTTTTTTTTTTTTGGTTTTTCGAGACAGGGTTGCTCTGTGGTTTTGGAGCCTGTCCTGGAACTAGCTCTTGTACACCAGGCTGGTCTCGAGCACACAGAGATCCGCCTGCCTCTGCCTCCCAAGTGCTGGGATTAAAGGTGTGCGCCACCATCGCCTGGCTAGGAATTCATTTTTATATACAAAGCAAAACACACATCATTCAGAAAAGTTACTGTTGAGTTTGAAATGAAATGTTTATGGACTCACAAATAATAAGTATGCAAGGAAATCCCAGGTGTCCTTCACCCAGTTCCCCCAGATATCTTGTATAATTACAATACAATAACAAAAGCAGAATATTGGCATTGATACATACAGTCCACCAACTTATTCAGATTTTACCAGTTACATGAATAGTGTGTGTGTTTGTGTGTGTGTGGTTCTATAAAATTTAACCATGTGAGCTGGGCAGTGGTGGCGCTTTCCTTTAATCCCAGCACTGGGAGGCGGAGACAAGCAGATCTCTGTGAGTGTGAGACCAGCCCGATGTGGGTTTTCCCTCTATATGCTGTGATTAACATTAATGAATAAAGAAACTGCTTTGGGCCTATAGCAGAGCTATAGGGAAACAGAGCTAGGCGGGAAAAACTAAATGGAATGCTGGGAGAAAGGAGGAGGAATTAAAGAGAAGCCCCACGAAGCGGGACAGAACTTTAGCCAGTAAGCCACAGCCACATGGTGATACACAGATTACTAGAAATGGATTAAATTAAGTTATAAGAGTTAGCAAATAAGAAGCTAGAGCTAATGGGCCAAGCAGTGTTTTATATAATATAGTTTCTGTGTGATTATTTCAGGGCTAAACAGCTGGGAACTAAGTAGCGGCCTTCTTACAACACCAGCCTAGTCTACAGAACTAGTTCCAGGACAGTTAGGACTGTTAGACAGAGAAACCTTGTCTTGAAAAAAAAATAACCATGTATGTAGTGGCTAACTGTTACCACATCAAGATACTGAATCATATCACTACAAGACTCCCTCAAACTGTCTGCTTATAGCCATTCTCATTCTTTCTCCCCCATCTACTCCCTAAGCAGTGACTACCACCATCTCTAGAACTTGGTTCCCTATTCTTATAGGAATTGAATCAATCAGTATACATCCTCTGGAAACTGGCTTTTACACTTGGGCTCATTACAGTCATTATGTTGTTCAGAGTATTCTATTGCACAGATTCATCACAATTTGTGTAACTGTTCACTCACTGAATGACATTTGGTCAGTTTCTAGTATTTGGTTATTATAAATAAAGTCCCTAAGGACATCTGAACACACATTTATGCATGAAAATAAATTCTTAACTTTTCGGAGGATGTGTCCAATGGTGTAGCTTCTGGGTCACACAGTTTGAAATTTTAAAAATAATTTATCAAATTATTTTTCAGAGTAGCTGTATTAGCCTAAACTTTCTCCAGCCATATGTGTGAAATGTAGCTTCTATATATACTTCTCAGCGAGCAATAATGCCACTATGTTTTATTTTTTGATATTCTACTAAGTATGTAGTAGTATCTTACTATAGTCTTAGTTTGCATTATACTAATTGTTAATGATGGCCCACATTTCTTTTGTTTTATTTGTTATCTATATATCCTCTTAGATGAAGTCTGTACAGAGGTGTCTGTCTTTTTTCTACTTTCTCATTGGAAAATTTCCTTTTTTATTGCTGAAATTTTAGAGTTCTTTATAGACTCTAGAAACAAGTCCTCTGTTGGATAAGTAATTTGAAGATATTTTCTCCTAATCTGCAATTCATATGTTCATTCTTTTAACAGCCATTCACAGGAAGTAGAAATGCTTTATATTTTTATGAGGATTATTTTACCAATTTTTGTCTTAAATTTTTTTATGTATTTTCTTAGGTATGAATGCTCTGTCTGAATGTGTGCCTGCAGGCCAGAAGAGGGCATCAGATAGCATTATAGATGGTAGTGAGCCACCATGTGGTTGCTGGCAATTGAATTCGGGCCTTCTGGAGAGCCGCTAGTGATCTTAACCGCTGAACCATCTCTCCAACCCTCAATTTTTATTTTTATGGATTATGATTTTTAATATCATAATGTTATGTAGTATTTATATGATACTTTTGGAGAAATATTCCCCATGGAGTTCTTTCTGTTGTTCACATCTTTTGAAGTGTTTATGCGGATGCATACATGTATGTAGCTCTGTGTGTGTGCATGCACATACATGCTTACACATGTGTGTACACACACTGCCTGGTCTAATTAGAAGAATTAGAGCTTACTGCTCTGATTAAACTTGTGCATAATTATTAATTCATCACTTAATGGAAATACATAATCCAGCTAGTTTATCACACTTGCTGTGAGCAGAAGAGAAATAACTCAGAAAGCTATGAATCCTCTTCACATTATGCTGCCCTCTATGTAGATTAAAGAAGGAAGCATGACTACTGTATGTACAAGGTTATATGAATCTGTGGAATGTCTACTTTGGTAAGACACCAACATGAGTCAAAACCACGTGAAACTCACAGGGGAAGACTGATTACATGGTTTTACAAGGAAAATCAGATTCAGATTCAGTTTATATCACCAAGCAGTGACTAATTATCATATTTGCCAACTTTTGAGGCTCAACTTAGGCTATAGCATAACAGGTTTTCTGATGCCATATCTTGGTCTGTGCTAATACTTAACTGCTAATTCCTGTTACTTTCACAATAATCATTTGTATTCAGGACAAAGAGTCCAAATGACTTGCTTGGATTTACAGTGGGAATTTCTCTCAAGAATTATTGTACAGAGGCCCAGTTTTTCTGTATCCAGTTTTGAAAAGCTTCTGGGCTTACATGATAGACGTGGCATCATGGTGATGTAAAAATAAGTACTGAACATACTATGTGTACCGAGTCCATTTCCAGGTAAATATTGTAAGAAGTTTATTACTGCGATCAAGATAGAACTTTGACCCTTCATTAAATGCAAAATGAATAATGTTTCTAGCCTCTGGATTGCTCAAATCCAAGAATTATTTGTGTATTTTCAACTTTGAGAGACAAATTAGGCATGGAGCAGGGATTATGGTATCCTTTTTAAGAAAGAGGATCTTTGGAAGGTTTTACTAAATTTCCTTTGTCTCTTTCCACCTCATCCCCAGGATCTCCATCTGTGGCCCTAATACATTTTCCTAGAGTCTAAATGGATGATCTTAAATCAGGCTAGTTAATCTTCTGGGAGCTCCCTAAAGTGTTTTTGATTTGAATTGGCCCCCTTTTTTGGGTAATCAGCACAGTATGCTTAGGGACATCTGGAGGTGGGAAGCACTTTCTAAACAAATTGCTGTCCTAATTCTCCTGAGAATGTTCCTCACAGGATTTGACTAAAATAAATACAATGCTAAACTCCTACATAGAAACAACAAATTCATAGTGGAAGGAAGAGCACTATCAGGGGTAAATCTAGCTGAATGTGCATTAGAATACATAAAGTCTGCTTCCAAATAGATTCACTTCGCTCTTTCGAAGGTCTGTAAAAATCTTAACTGTAAAGCGCCCACAATGAGCACCAGATGACACCACTCCCTTTCTAGTGGTAACAAAGATCAGGTGCAATAGGTAAGTCACAGTCCAAGGAATACCAAAGGTGGTGAAGGCGGACTCCACAAAAGCTAAGGCTCTACTCCCTGACCTGGAACTCCCCCTGCAGGATTTTCTAGGAATAAGAGTTTTAGCTGCCCTAGACCAACTGGGCTATGTATTTGCTCTGCCAAAATAATTGTTAGATTATGAGTATGAACTAGAGCCATCTATACATATAATGAGTGTTTGACCCTTTTATTTTATAACAGAGGAGAGTAAAGGAGAGATCTCTGTTGTCAGTACTAATCCCATCAATTCAACGTGTCAAGTATCAGGTGCCCTCTACTAGAGAGGTCACCAGTACAGTGAAGGTGCTTGGCAGGAAGTCCAAGTTTCAATGTGAGAATTACAACATGGTTTCATCAAAAACAAGAAACACGTGCCTCTTATGGTGGTAGCCTAGAGAGGAGATCAGTGACGTGAAAGCTACTGTTTTTCGCCACACCTTGCATTCTTCCCCTCCACAAATGAAGACTGGAAAGGGTCCTCTCAAAGTCTGAAATACTCAGATGCCCCATCAATAAGCAAACAGTAAATGGGATGCCTGCTGTGGGAGAAACCACCAAAACTGGTAAGGAAGAGCTCCATTATGGGACTAGAAGATACTGATGAGAGAGAAGGCTAGATGCTTAGACCATTTGTTTGTTTTTCTTCTCTATGCCCAGAGATAAAAAAGCCACATACCGGAGAGCAGATACTCTATGATACTTATGAGAAAGAATGTGTTGGGTCATGCCCAGACCTGAATGTCCAGGCTCCTCAGAAAGAAAAGCCAGTAGGAGACTACTCTGATATTATGAGTTAAACTGATTGACTACTATTCCTATTTTGCAGTTGACAAAACTGGCCCGCTGCCTACTATTGCTCAGCCATACATCCAAAGGGGCATCCAACATCCCCTACGACCGAACTGACGTCCTCAGGGCTGATTTCTGAGACTACATTCCTGTAACTTTCCTCCACAAATCTGCCTGAAAAATCAAGGTTCCTTTTGTAGACTTGACTTTGACCTAGAGTTGAGCTTTACAGGTTTTTTCCCCCTAAGATCATGGAAAATGTATCTTCTGTGCTACAGACAGATAAGTGCCAATGCTACACACAAATCTTAGCCTTGAAGCCCCTCTAGCCCATTATTCACAACACCTGTTTTCTTTCAACAAAGATTTGGATTTGGCTAGCTGTGTAAAATAGCCACTTGTTTCTGAATGCACATGGCATGAATCCCCGCACATTTACTGCTGCTATGTTACAATGCCGTGCTGGGTTCCAGAGGTGGTTCTTCATCTCCTAAGCTTCCCGCGCTCTCGTCTCCTCACACAGCAGCTGTTCCCTTTGTACTCATTGTTTTTGTCTATATGACACTAACTCAGGTGGGGGGAGTGCCGGTGAGAACTTGGATGCTGTTGCCCATTCGTCTGACCTTGCTCCACTGGTGGGCTCGAAGAAGCAGCTTTTCACTGGGTGACATCTGGAGAGAACCTGATCCTGCTGTAGGGCCACACAGAAGCTGGCTCTACTTCACACTTTCCACAAGTACTTTGCTGCCTCTATACAACTATTTATAACCATTTGCCTCAACTCCGAGCTGTGTTTAGAAAATATGACCATTGAAAAGCAGCACTGTCTACCATAATAAGCCTGGGTGATATGAAGGGGGAAATAGGGAAAATCGGACAGATGCTTTTACTGAGTTGGGGATGAAAACACAAAGAGAAAGAAAAAGAGGAACGAAGGATTAATAACACTAATGATGTTTGAAAAGCCATAAAGAATTAGATTATTTTATATTTGCCTGAAATATTATTATATATTATATAAATATGTATATAGATATATGCATATATAGTGAAGCTGGGCATTTGGGGAGAGAATTCCTCTCACCCAAAGAGCTATAGAAAACATAAAAGAAAGGTCAGTGCCAGGCATTAGAAACCCCCTTTTGAGTTGCTGGTTGGGGGAGTCCAAATAATCCCTCCAAACAATATAGACTATTGCCTTTGTCATTTGTCAAATCAGAAGGTAAGTCTATTGCTAAAGACATCATACACTTCAGACATATTACTAAGAAGAATCAGACAGGAAGCTTTCTCCCTGAGGACTAGCTTTCAACAGAACAAAAGGGACATAAAAGTTCCCAAGGGAGAAAACAAATCAATAGTTAGTCCTACCTTGCTATGACATCTATTAGCCACCAAAAAATGACGATACAGCTAGAATGATATCTCTAAAGGTGCAATAGTGGCACTTATATCTTGGCAATAACCAATGACTGTTTGCTTGGACTTAAGGCCTTATCAATAGGAGAGAATTCATGCCTGCATTGTAAATCTAGCCTGCTCTCCATGGCTGGTGAGGTCATGGAACCTTGAGGAAAAAGTATACCTGCCACTTTCCTAAACCAGAATAATTCCAGCTGCGTTCTAAATACTCATCCTTATACCCACAGACAAGTGTAGCTCTCACTTCTTATCCAAGAAGCTTCTTTCGCACCAGATGGAGACCATCACAGAAATCCACAACTAGTCAAAATATGAGGATGACTGACTGTGGGGAGCCCACCGCAGCTCACACAGCTATGGCACAAACTACAGGTGCTCCAAGGCTCAGGAAACCTCACAGAAGGCAGTGGAAAATATTTTTAAGAACCAGAGAACCAGGACATGTACTGTAAGATTGTGTCTTCTCTATATGATAGAAAAGCTACACCCATGTGCTCTCAACAATTTGGTTGCTTAAACAAGACCTGAACGATGACATCAATTGACATGCTACTGTGGATGAAGGAGATGTCATGGAGCCTCAACCCCTAGATAGGAGCTATAGGTAATTAAAGACTTCTGAGACAGGGAGAATTAGTCTTCTACAGGAATGAATTCCTTTATTAGTTAATTCAATACCAAGTATTCAGCCTTAAACACACATGCACATACATACACATGCACAACGCACATACACGTGTGCCTGTGTATGTTTGCAACACCAAATGGAATCAGAAGGCTGTATTTACATATTTCTTCATTTGTTTATAAATGCGTGCATGTGTATTAATAATAAAGAAAAAGAAGTCATGAATTTGAGGCATGGAGGGGTTGAAGAGAGAAGAGGGTGCTGAAAGTTATGTAAATACAATATGAATATATGCAAATTAAAAAATTAACTTTAAAATTCCTTGAATTTAAATGCCACCTTATTTTTTTTAAGACCAAGTCTCATGTAGCCCAGGCTATCCTTGAACATGTTATGTAGTCAAAACTGGCTTTAAACTTCCTGATCTTCCAGACTTTACTTCCGGTACGCTAGAATTACAGGCGTGCAGCACCACACCTAGTTATACGTGGTAGTATGGCTAAGACTGTAAATTTCACGCGTGCTGGCAAAGCACTCTATCAACTGTTCTACATCCTCAGCCATGCAATGCCAATGTTAAGCTACCAAGTCTAAGAATTTCCAGAAGACCAGCGACATGCTCTGCCGTGAGCTTCCTCTATGACATCTCAAATATGCCACGGGCTAAATACCTACATCTTTGTTTATTTCCCTTACCAATGAAGAATTCATTCTGCAAGTATCATCTAATGAAAGGAGTTTCAGGATCATAGATAACTAGTTAAGGAAGAAATGCAATAAAGAAAACCTTCTTCATTACCATAGAAAATTTCCTCTTATTGATAATAGCCATCTTAGTGATATACCACTCAAATCAATATCCTGTGAGATGATTCAGACTGTTGTGAAAATCTTACATAGGGCAGAGATGGAAGCAAAACATAGTCCTGAGCTGATTAAAGAGTAATAGTCTTTGTTCTAACCATGTCTTAATATACTTGTTTATTTATTCATTTGTACACTGTCATTCTGGAAACTTCGAGCATAGAATTTAAAATGCTTTCTGAATATCTTGATTAAAAATATGTTTATTTACAAATATGAAGTAAAAGTTTAAAAGGTTTGCCTCAAATCACAAAGGCATAGCATAATAGAATCAATCACTTATATCTCAACTCTGGGATAATATCACTAGACTAGAATGTTCATAAACAAGATATATTTATTTTTATTCTATGTGTACAGGTATTTTTGCCTACATGTATGTCTGTCTGCTACCTGTGTGCAATCCCTGAAATGGTCAGAAGAGGGCATTAGATCCTTTGGAAGTATAGTCACAGATGGTTGTTAGGCACTATGTAGGTGCTAGGAATCAAGCGGGGCTCCATTCTTAATTGATGAGCCATCTTTCCAGTTCCAAAGAATAGTATGATTTTAATCTCAAAAACTGAAGACCTTTTTGAGAATTTTCATCTCAGGCATTACCAAAAGATTTAAATGATGAATCATTTGCAAGAATTTAGAGTTAGCTTTAATAAGTCATTACAACTACCTTAAAACCACATATCACCTTAAGCCTCTGGGTTTGGTTAGCTTTAAAGACTGTCCTAAAATGAAGGCAGGTATCTTCTATTATCTTTTTATTTACTTTATTTAATTAATATTTTTCATTCATTTTACATACCGACTAGCTCAGCAGTTACTTCGACATTGTATCAACTCCATTACCTTAGTTTGGATAATTTTTTGTGATCAAGGGAACTATCCTGGGCTAAGTAGGTGGACTGAAGATTTATTCTGAAGTTGAGCATCTTGAACTTGAACTTTGGTGCTGTGGAATAATCCCCTTGTACACTGTGAAGTTTTGTCATTGTGATTGTCTTAATAAATAAGCGGAGTGGCCAATAGCTGAACAGGATAACGTTAGGCAGGAGAGGCAGACTAGGAGAATACTGGGAGGAAAAAAGGGCAGAATTTGGGTCACCATCCAGGTAAAGAACGAGTTGAACACACAAAATGGGATAGAGGTAAAAGTCACAAACATCAGTGCAGCACATGGATTAACTGAACGGGCTAAGTTGCGAGACTTAGTCAGTAAAAAACCTATGTACATATGAATTCATATGATATGAAAGCAGAAGGACGAGTCTATGGAGGAACAGGACTAGTGAGAAAAAAGGGTGGGGAGAGGGGATAAATAAGAGCAAGATACAGTGATATAGTCATGAAATATAGTAGTGAAATTCCTTATTTTGTATACTAAGTTAGAAAAACACTGATGACAACTTATGCTGGAGAGGTTGTGGAGTAAAGGGAACACTCCTCCATTGCTGCTGGGAGTGCAAGCTGGTATAGCCCCTCTGGAAGTCAATGTGGTGATTTCTCAGAAAATTAGGAAAAAACCTTCCTCGAGACCCAATAAAACCACTTTTGGGTGTATATCCAAAGGATGCTCAATCATGTCACAAGAATATATGCTCAACTATGTTTATAGCAGCATTGTTTGTCATAGCCAGAACCTGGAAACAACCTAAATGCCCCTCGGTTGAAGATTGGATAAGAAAAATGTGGTACATTTACACAATGGAGTACTACACAGCAGAAAAAATGACATCTTGAAAATGGATGGAACTAGAAAACATCATATTGAGTGAGGTAACCCAGACCCAGAAAGACAAATATCATATTACTCATAAGTGGCTTTTAGACAGAAAGCAAAGAAAAAACAGTCCCAATTCCAAACAACATAGATAACAAAGAAGACCCTAAAAGAGACATATGTGGATCTAATCTAAATGAGAAGTAGAAAAAGACAAGATCTCCTGAGTACATTGGGAGCATGGGGATTATGAGAGAGGGTAGAAAAAGAGGGGAGAGAGTAGGGGGGGAGAGGACAAAAATATATTGCTCAATAAAAACAATTCAAAATTTTTTTTTAAAAAAGACAGTCGTACATAGGCACCACCCCATCACCTATTGGTAAGGCATGTGAAACTACAAAGTCCATTGTGCAGAGTCAGATATATTAAAATTTACCTGCATACCTAAGCATCAAAACTGGTCATAAGTAAATATCATGCCACACATATGAATGATAGTGCAATAAATCATCATTTGCACGTTCCTATTTTTATGTGTGTCTAATTCTCTAGTAAAATTCCTGAGGTGACAGATAGGCCAATTCCTCTGATCTGATCATTATATACTCTATCTAGCTATTGGAAATCCAACTATCCCACATATATATTTTCAACATATGTCAATTAGAGATAGAAGATTGAAATCTACTTTTTGATCCAGCTGTTACTGTGTTCTTCTAAGGGAGTTCTGCTGCTGTTATGATCCAGCTGCCCTCACTCCCCCTGACTGACAGCAGAACTTCCTTGTGGTCTGTAATTGACAAGGATGTTTGTGTTCTTTCTGGCCGGTGGGTCTCCACAGAAGCAGTAGAGATATAAAAGATTGCTGGGCAAAATAAGGGTTGCTGTTCTTCCACCTGAAAAGAAGCCTCCGTGTGTCAATCCCAGCACACACACACACACACACACACACACACACACACGCCAATCTTGGCATCCATGCTGCGCTGGCTGCAGCATGCTGCCATTTGTGGAATGGCAAACAGTAGCTGAGCTCCAAAGCCCTTATCCTTGCAGACTTCAAACTCTTGAACCTCAGGCTACATGGTACCATGGAGCACTAATGTGCTTCACAGTAGGACAAACTAAAATATTAGAAAACCGCAGGCATACTGAAGTAAGCCAAGCCCACAGCCATCTAGGACAACTAATTAACACCCATGCCACATTCTTGGCAGCGGCCTGTGTGCCCTCGTGGTGTGGATGCTACAACTTGCTATAGGAAGATGTACTGCATAAAATGAGTCAGCTCAAATTCCCTCAAAGGGGACTAAATCTTCCAGATCATTCCTGAAAGTCCCCTCACCAGCAAACGCAGCAGAACAAAAGTCCTCCTAATTGAATTTGTAATTCATGTTATACCTAGCATGCATGCATTAAATCTCATATTCAACTGCTTTGAATTAGTTTTGCCATGTGTTTATTTGTGCAGAATAGCCCTCTTTTATTGTACTTGGTTTTGTAAGCTATTTCATATTATTTTTGAATGCAGACAGAGTGAAAATTCTAGATCAATAGTAAATAGCACATCCAATTTATGTACAATTGGCTCTTTTATATGCTTCATATACAGTTTATAGCACACTGGGGCCGCTTATAAAAATCAATGTGTATTCTACACTTAGGCCCATTTTTATAGGACTTAAAACAACTTTTCTGCCTTAAATATTTACAGAGGCTTACAACTTTATGCTGGCTTTTTTATGCATTTGTAGTCACTTCTACGGTTTACCTGGTGTGATGTCTTTGCTCAGGAACACAACTCTGAGCAATTACGTTCCTATCACTAAAAGTAGTGCTATGAAAATGTATTTTATAAAATACTTGTAACATATTCTGGAGTGGGAGATGGCCATATTGCCATGAAAGTATTATCTATCTCAGAATATAGTAAGCTAAATGTTAAAATCTAACTTGCTTCTTTTTTTCTATTTAATGTATTGTATTGCCAACTTCTTTATTAAAGATCCAATAATAAATTAGGTCTGGAAATTCATGGTCATATCAGCCTAATATAAATAACTTAGAAGGCCATTTGGTTACAAATTCATTTTTAGTATACAAGAGTAGTAAAGAATCATTATTTATTTTATCTTAATATCAGACTTTCCTTTATGATTTCATTAATAAAACTACAAGATTCTATTACTAAAATGTTTTTTTTCAAACACTGACTTAAGTGATTGCCAAAGTCACTCTCTAACATATTCTATGAGTCTGTAATACTGCAGATGGTAGGAGGCTTTACTGGATTCTAAACATGATTTCTTATTCTCACTATATAAAACAATGTGATGTGGGGATTGGAGAGATGGCACAAATGTTAAGATCACTCCATGCTCGTCCAGAGGACAAGAGTTCTGTTCCCAACAGCCATGTCAGGAGGCACTCACTACCACCTGTAACTCCAGCTCCAATGGATCTGGCACCCCCTTCTGGTCTCCATGGACACCTGCAGTCATGTGTACATTCACACACATGCATACACACAGAGAGATAAATAAAAGTAAAATAGTATTAAAAATTTAATGTGGGAGATTTAATAGAGAAAGTAGTCCAGACTTATGAAAGTTGGAATGCAGATTAAAGACGGCCTGAAACAGTAAACATACAAACACAAACAAGCAAAACTTGTCAGTTTTAGCTTTAATAGGTTCAAGTGGCATGCAAAGACATTGGTAGTGGTTCCATGGACTCACTTTACATTTCAACCAGGACCATTAATCAGTAGCCCTGTGATGGCCACATATCAATATGATGTATGTTTGTTAGTTGCCTTTCTAATTTCAGTAATCCATGCCTCATCGACTTTATTTTCTACAATATTTCAGTGTATGTCCTAAAAGTCTACCAAAGTGGCCCTTTTACTAGCACAGGGTCTCACTCTTCTGTCTCCATGACCCTGCTAGAAATCAAGTTTAATGTCACTTCTGCAGATACTTTTGATTGTCACCATCTATTTGGGAAGGAATTGCTGTAGTGTCCTCACTTAACTCAAACAAATCCATCATGTTATCCTCCTAAACCTTTTATATCAATGTGAATCTGTTATCAGGAAATCCTTCATGACTGAATGCAGTTCACTCCTCAAAACCAGGCAGATAATGAATTTTGGAAACTAGAAGTCTTTGTTCTTTTATTTATATTGAAAGAGTAATAGTGTACTTGTATTGTATATCTAAAAAAATCCACAGTCAATTTTTTTCAGGTATTATTAAATGTTCTTAAACAGCCATGCAATACCTCCATATAATACCATCCAGTACTTAAAGTGGCTTAATTGTCATACATAATCAGCTAATGATGTTGTACTACATTGGATAAAAGACACTGCTGTAGCAGTCTGAATTGAAATGCCCCCCACAGTCTCAAGGGGAATGGCACTACTAGGAGGTATGGCCTTGTTGAAATAGGTGTGACTTTGTTGGAGGTAGGATATCACTGGGAGTGGACTTTGAGGTTTCAGAAGTGCAAGCCATACCCAGTCTCTCTATCTTCCTACTGCCTTCTTATTGGGATGTTGATCTCTCAGTTCCTTCTCCAGCATCATGTCTGATGGTATGCCACCATGTCCTCCTGTACAATAATGGACTAAACCTCTGAACTTTAAGTCAGCCCCAATTAAATATTTAACTTTGTAAGAGTTTCCATGGACATGGTTACTTTTTACAGTAACATTGAAGAAGACAGAACTTGGTACGAAGGACTGGAGTATTGTTGTGATAGACCTAACCTTGTTTCTTGGCAGGATGTAGACTTTGGGATTTTGGATTAGTGGGTCATACTAATAGGAGCATGGAAGCCAATGGTGTTGAGGGTGATTTGAACTGTGGAAACCTGTCCCAAGAAGTTCCAGGAAAGAAGAATATTTGTATGTGGCCTAGAGACTATTCTTGTGATATTTTGACAAAGAATGTGGCTGCTTTCTGTCCTTGTCCAAAAAAGATCTGCCTGAGACTACATTGAACAGTTTTGGATGAACAGCTTTGACAGAGGAGATTTCCAGACAGCCTAGTATTGACTGTTTCACATGGTTATTGATGGCCTAACATATGCAGATCTACAAAGAAAAGGAGAATGCTGAAAAGCTAATGAAAGAAAAATAGAAAATGTACAGTTTGAGGAGAAAAGAAGCCCCAGGAAGTATAATAGAGTCAAGTCCAGTGCTCAAGGAGATAAAAAAAGTTTAAAGAAAAACCTGATTCTAAATGGAATAAAGGGATGGTGACCTCAGAGAAAGACCTCACCCAGCTAAGCTTCCAACTTGTGAAAGGATTTTTTAAAAAAAAGTTTAGGGTCAAGTGTGATGGTAAATGTCTTTAACCCCAGCATTCAGGAGACAGAGGCAAACAGATCTCTGAGTTTGCGGCCAGTCTGGTCTATAGATTGAGTTCCAGGACAGCAAAATTTAGGTAGTAAAGGAAGCCATCAAAGACAGAAAGCTGGTGAAGATGAATGTATTTGAACAAGGGGGTTATATTCCAGCCCCAGCTAGCAGCAGAATTTGGTAGCTTCAGCCACATGGTTCTGCTTTTGGAGTCAAGGATAAAAGAAAGGGTTTATGAAATCTCCCTTCATCACTAAGAAAAGCCGCTGAGGCCAGACATGGAGGCCTAGAGAAGCCATTGTGTGAAGCTGTGATGGTAAAGCCTGCATTGCCTGAGAAACCCCAGGATACTCAAAATGCCAGAGCCATGGGATACCTGCTGAGGAAAGCTGCTAACTGTGTAGAAACAACACAACAAAGCTGAAAGGAGTTAGAGATCTGAAGAGCATTTTGACATCTGATATGGAGATGCTGAGTTTGGCGTCTGCCCAGCTGTGTTTGGGGAGCAGAATGTGGTGGTTTGAAAGAAAATGGCCCCCACAGGCTCAAAGGGAGTGGCACTATTAGGACTAAGACTAAGACACCTCGGCAATGTACTTAGCTTTATTTTCTACTGTTAGAAGAATATTCAAGAAATTTTTGAGAAGTCAGGTGCTGTTGGGAAGGGAAAGTAAAGCTCCTTTGGAAGTTCTCCAAAAAAGATTCAAAGGAACCACAGAAACCAAAAATGTACTTTTATTTGCCTCAAATCTGATAGGAGGGAAATTTTCAGTCAAAGAAAGTATTTGTATGTTTGTGAGAAGGGTACCAATTTGATAAGATTTTAAAAGAAAGAATTCTGTTGTTCTGGCTAGGCATCGTGATTCATACCTGTAATTCCAGAACTTGGGAGGCAGAAGCAGGAAGATCACCATCACCCTACATTCAAAACTATCCAAAGCACAGAGTGAGATTCTGTCTCAAAAACCCAAGACAACAAAAAACAATCTCTTTACTGCTTATGTTCAAATGTATCAATAAAATTATACCACATTATTTTTCATATTGCAAGGAATATGTATAGCGAGGTAAATAAATGACGGGATAGTAACTGCAGATGATGCTTATCAAGGGGAATTAACTCTAAAGTTCTTTATAAAATAGCACTCAGAGACTACTATTAGAGTCAGGGTTTAGGAGTGGAGACTTCTCCAGCTCCAGGAGTTTGACAGAGCACAGGGTTAAAGGAAACATTCCCTGACTTTCGGGCCTTTCTACTCAAGTTTTGTTCACCAGGTTCTTTTTATTTCCCGCCTCAAGCTTCAAAATTGCAGAAGAGAACAGGTAGAGACACTATCTGCAGGAGAAAACGAATAAATACTGAAGCTTCGAATTTGTTATTGTTGTTATTATCAGGATCGCGCTGTGCAGTCCTGGCTGGCCTGAACTTTCCTATGCACCCCAGACTGGCCTCAAACGTGTAGCAATCCTGTTGCCTTTGCCTCGCAAGAGCTGGGATTACAAATGTACATCACCAGTTGGGTGGTGGTGGTGCACACATTTAATCCCAGCACTCAGGAGGCAGAGGCAGGTGGATCTCTGTGAGTTCAAGGCCAGCCTGGTCTACAGAATGAGTTCCAGGGCAGGATCCAAAGCACCAAAGCTATAGAGAAACCCTGTCTCAAAAAACCAAACCAAACCAAACAAAAACAAATGCACATCAACATGCCAAGCTCAAGGTTAGAAACATAGTCAGTTGATTCTGATAAACAGTGCTCTATGAATGTTAGTGCGTATCATTCTCCCAGCCCACTACATCTCATTTCAGAGGGATTCTGCAAAGCTTTAGGTATTGATTAGGAGTCTCTGTCCCTGGTCCTGTGCTGAGGAAAAAAAAATCCTTGTCCCTGGGAACCAATAATCCCTTTTATAGGATCATTAAGGCAAAAGGCTTAAATAGTAAATGTTATAATGCTTTGGAAGATGAAAATTATGAAGTGCTACAGACAAGACTGAAGATTATTCTCATCTTAATAATTCATTACAGTTGCCTTTTAAATTTCCAATTCAAACTTGTTTCAATTGCATATAGTTTATTAATTCTAAATTGTCTACCACATTTGGTTAATGAAACCTGGATGGATTGGATCTGCTATTTCTTCACAATTGTTGATAATATCATCATATCATCACATGTAAGATACATTTTCTTTACCAGTCAGTGGTATCTAATTGAATATGAAACATAACTGTATATTGCAGACAAAGGCATCAGTTGTATTTTCTGAAATTAGTATACCTTCCTGCATTACATTGGTTTACTTTTTGTTTGCGAAAAAGGATGCCGAGAGAATTAGCTATTAACACGATGACTACTTTAACAAAGCATGTGGTAAACAGATAATCTCCACCCACAGTTTTGTCTGGGCATCTAGGTATCTCATTTGCCAGCTTACTCAAAGTAAGTCTCATTTTTAGTTTGCATATGGTGAAAAGTGGTCCAATAAAGTTGCAAAATTTTAGATTTTTCTTTTGCGAACTTACATGAGGAACAGAGTGGAGTTTTTTTTCTGCTCATTTTCTTCAAGAAAAAAAATGCAAAAGCTAGCTGAACAAATAAATTTGAATAGCTACCAGAGTGTTAAAAGTAAATCTGAGATGGAAACTGCCATTTGATACAGAAGCAATCATAACAATTGTTCTTTACAGGATGGAGCAAATATTATCTCAGTTGCATTTCAAATGCATGCATGTCAATCATATCATAGAGAAGCTCAACTAGACAAAATTTAAGTTAAAATTATTATGTGTTTCCTAAAAACAATTAACACAATGTAATAACTGTGTGTGCCGAGGGATGATTGAGAAGGGGAAGGGAAGACATAGTTGCACATTCATTGAAGTCTCACTATGTAGAATGCATGAATATATTCAGTGAAATAAATAGAAAAATGTAGCAAGGTATTAACAACTATTATTTCTCAGTGGAGTGTTAGAAGAATTTCATTTAATTTTAGAAGCTTTCTTGTTTTTGCACTTTCTCAGAAATTAGCACACCTTTATGATGCTGATTTTTGTTTGCTTGCTTATTTGAAATGAGGTATGCTGAGACAATTGGATATTCACAGTGAATACCTTGTCAAAGCATGTGGCAGCCAGATCAATCATTTATCACTTTTGCTAAATGTAAGTCTCATCCATGTGATCTTTTGAACAGGGAAAGAATCTTCGATTTTTAGCACAATTCTCAGCACATAAAACACACAAAGCAAACACTCAATTATTTTCTAAGAAAAAGTGAATTCAAACTTCTTTCATTTTATAAATACTATCTTATGAATCCATGAAAAGCAAACTCTGCAAGAGAAGACACTGAAAGCAGAACATGGTAAGAGGACAACTCAGTGGTGTCTGAAAGGCCCCATGATGAGACTGGGGGAGGGTTACTCCTGCTAGGTGTCTGTCTTACTGGAAATTGCTAGGAAGAATGTTACTGTCTTATATTCTATTTTGAACTCTAGATTCTCTGTGATATTACATGAAATAACGATGCAGTCATTAGCCAAGTCACGTTGGTTTGATTTGGGAAGGAAGTCTATTTTTTTTAATAGGTTTACCTTACTACTAGTTTTTTTTTGTTTGTTTGTTTAGATAGGATCTGCCTTTCTGAACCTTCAGTTTTCCTGGATGATGGGGTATGTTGCCAAAATTATTTTGGGGAGAGGAATGCCAGGTTGGGATTAAATTTGTACAGCCTTTTAGCCTTTTATGTTATATCTGAGGTTCACTGGCATGGTTCCAAAAGGATATTTATTGTCTTTTCTTTTATATTTCTGGGTCTGTGGAGGGAACTGGGTGGAAAGGTTGCTTTTTATTTTCAGATGTCAACCTGAAAAAGAGAATTTTTACTTTTTTCTTTGTTTGGAAAAAAATCTCTTTATTTGCAGTTCCCTGATGGCTAAGGATGTTGAACATTTCCTTAAGTGTCATTTGGCCATTTGTGATTCTTCTGTTGAGAATTCTCTGTTTAGTTCTGTTCTTCATTTTTAATTGGGTTATTTTGAATTTTGATGTCTAATTTCTTGAGTTCTTTATATATTTTACACCAGTCAGACTGGCTAAGATAAAAAACACCAATGATAGTTTATGCTGGAGAGGATGTGGAGTAAGGGGAACATTCATTGCTGGTGGGAATGCAAACTTGTACAACCACCTTGGAAATCAGTATGGCAGTTTCTCAGAAAACTGGGAATCAACCTACCTCAGGATCCAGCAATACCATTCTTTGGCATCTACCCAAAAGATGCTCAATCGTACTACAAAGACATTTGTTGAAGTATGTTCATAGCAGCAGTATTTATAATAGCCAGAACCTGGAAACAACCTAGATGCCCCTCAACTGAAGAATGGATAAAGAAAAATGGGTACATTTACACAATGGAGTACTACTCAGTGGTAAAAAAAAACAATGACATCTTGAAATTTGCATGCAAATGGATACAACTAGAAAACACCATCCTTACTGAGGTAACCCACACCCAAAAGATAAATACGGTATGTATTCACTCATAAGTGGATACTAAGCCTATAGTTCATGATCCTAGAGAGGCTAAGTAGCAAGGTGAACCCTATGAAAAACATATATAGATCCACCTGGAAAGTCAAAATAGACAAGGTCACCAGACAAACTTGGGAACATGGGTGTGGGGGAACATGGGAGTATGGGGGAAAAAGGGAGAGGGGAAGATTGGCGGTGTGTGTGTGTGTGTGTGTGTGTGTGTGTGTGTGTGTGTGTGTGTGTGCTGGGATTGACACACGGAGGCTTCTTTTCAGGTGGAAGAACAGCAACCCTTATTTTGCCCAGCAACCTTTTATACCTCTACTGCTTCTGTGGAGACCTACCAACCAGAAAGAACACAAACATCCTTGTCAATTACAGACCACAAGGAAGTTCTGCTGTCAGTCAGGGGGAGTGAGGGCAGCTGGATCACAACAGCAGCAGAACTCCCTTAGAAGAACACAGTAACAGCTGGATCAAAAAGTAGATTTCAGTCTTCTATCTTTAATTGACATATGTTGGGATAGTTGGATTTCTAATAGCTAGATAGCCAAAATTAAGGGTAGATGAAAATGCCACATTTAAATCTATCACCTCATCTAGCAACTTAAAAACCAATATTTTCAGAGGATAGAAAGATGGCTCAGTGGGTAAAAGTACTTGCTACTTTTGCATAGGGCCTGGGTTCAGTAATAAAGCTGTTAGGTTTAAGTGAATGTGGGTCAGTTCCCACTAGAAATTTTAATTCTTTAATTTTTCCATCTTTAAAAAAATTGGGTCAGTAAGATGACTCAGTGGGGGAAAGTGTTTACCAACAAACATGATGAGCAGAGATCAATTCCTAGGACTCCCATGATGTACGGGGAAAAGCGACTCCCCCAAAAGTGTTCTCTGGATGTTAAAAGCACTGTGGAATAGGTTTGTGCATGTGTACACACATGTGCACACACACAATCAATCAATAGAACTGTATTTTTTAAATGTACTCTGAGCTGGGTGGAGGTGGCACATGCCTTTAATCCCAGCACTCGGGAGGCAGAGGCAGGCGGATCTCTGTGAGTTCGAGGCCAGCCTGGTCTACAGAGCTAGTTCCAGGACAGGCTCCAAAACCACAGAGAAACCCTGTCTCGAAAAACAAAAAAAAATGTATTTTGGCAGAAAAGAAGTGGTTTTATTTCTCTAACTCTAGCCTCTCCACCATCACATGCTCCATTTGGAGAGGTAACTTAAGGTGTAAAGTGTTTGTAGTGCAAGTATGAAAACCCACATGGAAAAATCCAGGAGTGATGGTGTATACTTGTAATTCCACTACAGGGGAGACTGTCTCTGGGGTGTATCTCTGGGGTTTGCTGACCAGGTGGCTTAGACTAATCAGCAAGGCTCGTCTTCCAGTGAGAGCTGGAAGCATCATAAGCACACAGAAATTTTACTTTTTGAGTAAGTTTTTGGGGGCTGGCGAGATATGGCATAGATATTAAGACCACTTGCTGTGTCAGAGTTAAATTTCCAGCACTCATATTAGGTGGTTCACAACCATCTGTAGTTCCAGCTTCAGGGGATCTGATGCCCTCTTCTGGCCTTTATGGGAAGCTACATGTACACGTGTGCATACACATACACACATATTCGCGTGCACACACACAGCTTTAAAAATGAAATCCCAAGGTCCAAATCAGGAGCAGAAGGAGAGAGAGCACAAGCAAGGAACTCAGGACCGCGAGGTGTGCACCCACACACTGAGAGAATGGGGATGTTCTATCGGGAACTCACCAAGGCCAGCTGGCCCGGGTCTGAAAGTATTTCATTTTTAAAGCTTTATCCTTCTGCTCCTGATTTGGACCTTGGGATTTCAGTCCAATGCTCCAATGTGGGACTCTGTTTCCTTTCATCGCCTGATGAAGGTTAATATCCAGGAGGATGACTATATGTTTTTCTTTGGGTTCACCTTCTTATTTCGCTTCTCTAGGATCACGAATTATAGGCTCAATGTCCTTTATTTATGGCTAGAAACCATATATGGGATAAAACCGGACTCACTGAACATAGCGGACAATGAGGACTGCTGAGAAGTCAAGAACAATGGCACTGGGTTTTGATCCTACTGCACGTACTGGCTTTGTGGGAGCCTAAGATAGAAATCTTTAATAAATAAAAAATGAAATATTTTTTTAATTATTTAAAAGACTAGGCACCTGTGCTTTGGTCAGCTGGAAACAGTTGTTATTTCTTTTATTTTTCTTTTCATTTCCCTGGAAATTAAACATTTGTATGATCAGGGAATCTTTCTCTTAATATTTATTTAAGTGAAATGCATAGGGTTAACATGTTGGAGGTCCAACATGATAGAGGCAAAGGCACGGAGATTGGCACGAATTTGAGGCTAGCATTATATACATAATTAGGTCACATAGGTGTACATAGTGAGACTCTGGAATAGGAGAAGCAAATTCATACATAAAAAGACAATACATCCCACTGATAGGGGATTTTGAGAGTATTAACCCTTTAAAAATACTTTCCATTTTTAAAAATAAAGTTAAACACTGGGGATGAGAGTGAATAAGGCGGTTTTTGTTTTTCTTTTTTGGTGAAGTTAAGAGAATCTCTGATTTAAAAAATTCCTTTAATTTTGCAATTTCCTTCTTTATGCATTAGTAGGGGATAGCAATTCATTGCCTTAAGGTTGGAGGATGATAGTCTACCTTTCTTTGTCTTTGAAAATTACAGATGTGGGGGCTGGAGAGATGGCTCAGTGGTTAAGAGCACTGAGTGCTCTTCCAGAGGTCCTGAGTTCAATTCCCAGCAACCACATGGTGGCTCACAACCATCTATGATAAAATCTGGTGCCCTCTTCTGGTGTGCAGACATACATGCAAGCTGTATACATAATAAATAAATTTAAAAGAAAATTTACAGATGTGCTCAGCAGTGGTGGCGCACGCCTTTAATCCCAGCTCTTGGGAGGCAGAGGCAGGCAGATCTCTGTGAGTTCAAGGCCAGCCTGGTCTACAGAGTGAGTTCCAGGACAGCCAGGACTGTTTGTTACACAGAGAAACCCTATCTTGAAAAAAACAAAAACAAAATCCAAACCTCCCAAAAGGACCAATTTAAAAAAAAAACATGTAATTCACTTATCATGGGATTAATCATTTTAAGGTGTATAATCTTGTGGGTTAGAGTGTGTTCGAAAAGCAGCATTAACTAAATCTCAAATGTTTGTCCCTCCTAAATGAAGTCCCATACACCTTAATCTCCTCTCCATCCTTCCTCCTGACAGCCACTCACCTCCTTTCTGTCTTAAGGACTTGCTTTGTCCTGGAACTGGAAGAAACAATGCAGAGCAACCTACAGGCGGCTAGAGATTTCAATTGGAGGACTGGTTTTTGCCTCCATAATTTGCATCAGAGAACAGGCATGGGCTATAGGGTGCATGTAAGATTTATAAATTCCATGATCTTTTAGAGTCCAAATACTGGTTAAGATGGTGTCTCCTTTTTTTCAGTTCCACAGTAGCTTCGTGGGTCTGGACAATGACTAAAAAACAATTCTTTCAATTCTTTTTAGACTTCCTTTTGATGAATTTTAGATTAGGGGATCAATTTTATAACTAAGGTACTTGTATCTCTATTTTTTAAGTAGTAAAGAAGTTACTAACACAGACAAAATCATTCTATAAATTGTAAAGAAACATATGAGCAGAAAAAATTGCAAGCCTTCCTATAATGCTCTTTGGCCTCTGTAGGTTTTTTTTCTCTTTTCTTGGGAGGTATTGTGGGTAAAAGTTCTGCCCTTCGTTTTGACAGACCTGCAGAAGCCCCAGCTGGAGATCTTTACAAATACATATAAATTCTACATTCAGAAAGAAAAGATGCGCTGACTAAATACCTCATTAATTTTCTGAGGACATCCTGCAGCGAATACTCAAGAGCTCTCAGAATATAGCAAATAAATGGTAACAGAACCTAAGAGGAAAGAAAATAATTTCGCTCTGACCTTCAACAGGTTAAATACCTGAATCCGTAATTCTAAAGTTGTTTATGGCTACTGAAGATATTCTGGGCACTTAAGAAAAGAAGTATTACCCCTGAAACCAGTGACATCACCCATTAGGCTGCTGCTGCTGGGATAAGGACACTGTTTAGGTATTTAAAAATTGTTAGTAATATTTCTCTTAATTGTATTTTCAATGTCAATTCTGAATAATAGTAAGTTGACTTCATTTAGTTAAGGGATATATATGTTTGTGTGTGTATTCATATGCATGTGTACATAATATTCCATATATTAGGTATTTAATATATTATCAAGTTGACTTAATTTCTTTAAGGGATATACATACACACACACATATATATCAGGCTGTTTAAATAAGTATTTAATTCTCACTGATGAAAATGTATTTTCATTTATTTTAGCAGCAAGTGCTTATTGAACAAAGCCAAGGAGTACTGCATTGCACCAGCTACTGGAAAAGGTAGTCCCTACTTTTGAAAAACTCAGAAACAGGTAAGCTAATAAAAATCAAGTAAGACTTACCCAATATCATATATGATAAATATTTGCTGTTTTGATGGTTCCAAATCTTAGTTTATTTTTATTTTATTTTCAGGAAATATAAAAAATTATTTTCATAATAAATAAACACACGATGATAAAATTTGGAAAAATTCTGTGTTTTATAAGAAAATATGTGCTCAAAACATCAGCTCTGTGGGCAAAGACTGTACTTGTATAGCTTTGTGGTGATGGTAATTACTACAGACATTACCAGGGATCCACAAACCCCTCCACCCACAAATCACGGCCACAAATGTGTGCTTCGCCCCACATTTTCATCACTTATACAGTGTGATCATAATTTTATAACTGCTCAAAATCCATCAAATAAAAAAATACAAACTGACTTTCTTCAGGCCCAACTGATGAGAGAGAAACAAATGTGATCAACTTCACAGAAGTCCCATGCCCCCCAAGAGAGTCAGAGTGAATGAAAGAGCCAATTCACACACCCTTTATTTACATTTACTGCCACCAGGTGGGAGAGCAAAGCTCACTTCCTGGGAGTCAGAACAGTTTAGAAGGGAAGGAGCAGATAGGTTTGGTTCACACACTGTAACCCTGGGAGCTATTGGGAAAGAAAACAGGAGGCTCCTTTTAGCAGTCTCTAGTGTCTGCATAGAACTGCAGCTAGTAGGTCCGGAAACCTTACTGAATGCTCCAAACAGAACAGAGTACAGGCAGGAAGATTCTTATCATTTATTGATTTGTTGGTTTGATTATTGAAATATCAGCTAGCAATATTACCTGAGAAAACTTGCAGTCATGTTCTCAGCCTCTTGCTTTCTCCTCTACTGTTAAATTTTTAAGCTAGTTCCACGCTTGCTATGAAGGATTTCTGTGGATACTGAGACTTGTACTGTTTGAAACGGTGCGTGGGGTGGGGTGGGGGTGGGTGGATGGGTGTGTGGAGGATGAAGTGGTGTGGGTGGGTGGGTGGATGTGGGGGGTATGGGAGAATGAGAGTCTGTGTATGTGTTGTGGGTGGTTGGGTGTGTGTGGGTGGGATGGGTGGGTGGATGAGTGTGTGTCGTGTGTAGGTTGTGTGTGTGTGTTTTGTGTGTGGAAGTTGGGGGGTAGGTGGCTGGGTGGATGAGTGTGTATGTTGTGGGGGGATGGGTGTGTGGAGGTGGGTGGCTGGATGGGTGTGTGTGTTGTGGAGGGGTTGGGTGTGGGGGGTAGATGGGTGTGTGTGTTGTGGGAGGAGTTAAGTGTGTGTGTTGTGGGGGGATTGGGGGTGTGTGTGTAGGAGTGAGTGGATGGGTGTGTGTGTTGTGGAGGGAGTTGGATGTGTGTGGGTAGGTGGGTGTGTGTGTGTTGTGGGAGTGGTTTGGGTGTGTGTGGGTGGGTGGATGGGTATGTGTGTTTTGGGTGGGTTGGGTGTGGGGGTGAGTGGGTGTGTGTTGTGGGGGGTTGAGTGTGGGTGGGTGGATGGGTGGGTGTGTTGTGGGGGAGTTGGGTTTGTGTGGGTAGGTGAGAGAATGGGTGTGTGTGTTGTATGGGAGGACATTGGATGTAGGGGGTGGGGGTGAATAGGTGTATGTGTTGTGGGGGAGTTGGGTGTGTGGGTGTGGGGGTGGGGGGTTAGGTGTCAGTTAGTTGGTGGATGAGTGTGTGTGTTGTGTGGGGAGTTGGGTGTGGGGGGATGGATGTGTGTGTGTTGTGGGAGGGGGTTGGGTGGGTGGGTAGATGGGTGTATGTGTTGTGGGGGAGTTAAGTTTGTGAGTGTGTGTTGTGGGGGATTGGGTGTGTGTTTGAGGGGGAGGGTGTGTGTGTAGTGGGGGATCAAGTGTGTTTGTGGGTGGGCAGATGGGTGTGTGTTGTAGTGGGGTTGGGTTTGGGGGGTAGATGAGTGTGTGTGTGTTATGGGAGGGGGTTTGGTTGTGGGGGTGGGTGGGTGGATAGGTGTATGTATTATGGGTGGGTTGTGTGTCTATGGGGTGAGTGTGTGTGTGTTGTATGTGGGGTTGGGCGTGTCTGTCTGGGTGGATGGGTGTGTGTGTTGTGGAGGGGGTTGGGTGTGTGGGGGTGTGTAGGTAGATGGGTGTATGTTGTGTGGGGCAGTTGGGTGTATGGGGTAGATAGGTAGATGTATGTGTGTTGTGTCGGAGGGGGTTGGGTGTGTGTGCGTGGGTGGGTGGATAAATGTGTGTGTTGTGGGGGGATTGTGTGTATGTGTGTAGCTGCGTTGTGGGGGCGTGTGAAGGGGTGGGGGTGGGCGGATGTGTGTGTGTTGTGTGTGGGGTTAGGTGTAGCATGGGGGTGGGTGGATGAATGTGTGTGTTGTGGGAGGGTATTGGATGTGTGAGGGTGAGTGGGTGGATGGGTTGTGTGCTGTGGGTGGGTTGTGTGTATGTGTATGTTGTGTGTGTGTTGTGGGGGTAGGAGGGTGGGTGTATGACTATGTGTGTTATGGAGGGTTGGGTGTGTGGAGGTGGGTGGATGAGTGTGTGTGTTGTGGGTGTGGGTTGGGTGTGGGGGATAGATGGATGTGTGCTGTGGGGGAGGTTGAGTGTGTGTGTGTGTTTTGGAAGGGTTGGGTGTGTGGAGGTGGGTGGGTGGATGGGTGTGTATGTGTTGTGGGTGGGTGGATGGGTGTGTGTTTTGCTGGGGGTTTGGGTGTGTGTCTGGGGGTGGGTGGATATGTGTGTGCTGTGGGGGATTGGGTATGTGTGTGAGGGGTGTGTGTGTGTAGTGGGGAGGGGGTTGGGTGTGTGTAAGTGGGTGGGCAGATGGGTGTGTATGTTGTATGTGGGGGTTGGGTGTGGGTGGGTGGGTGTGTATGTAGTGGGAGGGGGTTGTGTGGGGGGTAGATGGGTGTGTGTGTTGTGGGGGGAGTTGAGTGTATTTGTGTGTGTTGTGGGCAGTTGGGTGTGTGTGAGGATGTGTGGGTAGATGTGTGTGTTGTGGGGATTGGGTGTGTGTAAGGAGTGTGTGTGTGTAAGTGGGGGATTGGGTGTGCATGTGGGGATGGGCTAATGGGTGTGTTGGGGGGTTGGGTGTGTGGGGGTGGGTGGATGTGTGTGTGTGTTGTGGGGGGTTGGTGTGTGGGTGGATGGGTGTGTGTGTTGTGAGGCAGAGTTGGATAAATGTGTGGGTGGGTGGATGGGTGTGTGTGTTGTGTGTGGGGGTGTTGGTGTGGGGGTTGGGTGGGTGGATAGGTTGTGTTGTGGGTAGGTTAGGTGGGTGGGGGTGTGTTGTGAATGGGTTGGGTGTGTGGATGAATGGTCAGATGGGTATGTGTTGTGGGGGGGTTGGGGGTGTGGGGGTGTGGGTGGATGGGTGTGTGTGTTGTGGGAGCAGATTGAGTGAGTGGTAGTGGGTGGTGGATTGGTGTGTATGTTGTGGGTGGGTGGATGGGTGTGTGTGTTTTGGGGGGGTTGGGTATGTGGAGTTAGGTGGGTTGATAGGTGTGTGTGTTGGAGAGTACTGGATTGTGGAGTTCGGTGGGTGGATGGGTGTGTGTGTTGTGGGGGGGTTGGGTGTGTGTTGGGGTGGTGGATGGGTATGTATATATTGTGTGGAAGGGGTTTGGGTGTATGGGGGTGTGTGGGTGAATAAGTGTATGTGATGTGGTCATTGGGTGTGTGTATGCAGTGGGGGGGGTTGGGTGTCGGGGGTGGGCAGATGGGTGTGTATGTTGTATGTGGGGGTTGGGTGTGGGGGGGCGGGTGGGTGGATGGGTGTGTGTGTTGTGAGAGGAGGTTGGGAATGTGTGGGTGGGTGGGTGGGTGTTGTGAGTAGACCAGGTGTGTGTGGGGTGAGTGGGTGTGTGTTGTGTGGGGGATTGGGTTGTGTTGGTGAATGAATGGGTGTGTGTGTTGTGTGGGAGTGGGTTGGGTGTGGGGGTAGGTGGGTGGATAGGTGTGTGTGTTGTGGGTAGTTTGGTGTGTGTTGTGGGAGGTGGCTGAGTGTGTGTGTATGGGTGAGTGGATGGGTGGGTGGGAGTGTGTGTGTGTTGTGGATGGGTTGTGTGTGTGTAGTGTGCTGTGGGGGGTAGATGGGTGGGTGGATGGGTGTGTGTGTTGTGGGGAGGGTTGGATGTGTGGAGGTGGGTGGATGGGTGTGTGTGTTGGGGAGGGTTGGGTGGGGGGGGGTTATGGGTGTGTGCTGTGGGAAGAGTTGAGGGTGTGTGTTGTGGTAGGGTTGGGTGTGTGTGTGTGTTGTGTACGGGGGGTTGGGTGTGTGGGAGTTGGTGGGTGGATAGGTGTGTGTTGTGGGGTGTTGAATGTGTATGAGGGGTGTGTTGTAGTGTGGGGGGTTGGTGTGTGGGTATGGGTTGGCGGAAAGGTGTGTGTGTTGTGGGTGGGTTGGGTGTGGGGGGTGAGTGGGTGTGTGTTTTGTGTAGAGGTTGAGTGTGTCTGTGTGGGTAGATAGGTGTGTGTGTTGTGTAGGAGGGGTTTGGATGTGTGGGAGTTGGTGGGTAAATAGGTCTGTGTGTTGTAGTGTGTTGGATGTGTGTGAGGGGTGTGTGTGTATTGTAGGAGGGGGTTGGGCTGTGGGGGTGGGGTGTGGATGGGTATGTGTGTAGTGGGTAGGTTGAGTGTGTATGGGATGAGTATGTGTTGTGTGTGGGGATTTGTGTGTCTGTGGGTGGATGAGTATGGGATGAGTATGTGTGTGTGTGTGTGTTGGGGGGAGTTGGGTGTGGGGGGGATGGGTGGATGGGTGTGTATTGTGGGGAATTGGGTGTGTTTGAGGGGTGTGTGTAGTGGGGAGGGGGTTGGGTTTTGTAAGTGGGTGGGCAGATGGGTGTGTATGTTGTATTGGGGGTTGGGTGTAGGTGTGTGGGTGGATGTGTGTGCATTTTGTTGGAGGGGGTTGGAAGTGTGGCAGGATAGATGGGTGTGTGTATTGTGGGGGGAGTTGAGTGTGTGTATTTGTGTGTTGTATGGGGTTGGGTGTGTGTGGGGATGTGGGGGTGGATGTGTGTGTTGTGAGGGGTGGGTGTGTGTAGTGTGGGGGGAGTTGAGTGTGTGTGTGTTGTGGTAGGACTGGGTAAGTGTGGGTGTGTGGGTATGTGTGTTGTAGGTGGGTTGTGTGTGTGTTGTGTGTTTGTTGTGTGTATGGGGGTAGATGGGTATGTTGCTGTAGGGGGAGTTGAGTGTGCGTTTCGGTGGGGTTGGGTGTGTGTGGATGTGTGTGTGTGTGATTTGTTGGAGGGGGTTGAGTGTGTGGGGGTGGGTGGATGTATGTGTATTGTGGGGAAGTTCGGGGTGTGTGTGAGGGATGTGTGTGTGCAGTGGGGAGGTTGGTGTATATGTGTGTGGGGGCAGATGGATGTGTGTGTTGTGGGGGGTTGGGTGTGTGGGGGTGGGTAGATGGGTGTGTGTGTATTGTGGCAGGAGGTTGGTGTGTGGGGGTTGGGGGTGGAAGCGTGTATATGTTGTGAGTAGGCTGTGTGTGTGTATGTGTGTTGTGTGTGGGGTTGGGTTGTGTGGGTGGGTGGATGGTTGTGTGTGTTGCGTGTGTCCCTTGGGTATATGTGTGCGGGTAGATGGATGTGTGTGTGTGCGTGTTGTGTTGAGGGGGTTGGGTTTGTGGGGGTTTCTGTGTTTTGAGGGGGTGAGTATGTGTGGGTGAGTGGGTGACTGGGTCTATGTGTGTGTTGTAGGATGTAGTTGGGTGTGTGTGTGGGTGAGTGGGTGAATGGGTGTGTACATTGTGGGTGGATTGGGTGTCTGTGTGTGTTGTGTGTATGGATGTAGATGAGTGGGTGGATCGGTGTGTGTGTTGTGGGGTGGCTGGGTGTGTGGAGGTGGGTGGGTGCATGGGTGTGTGTGTTGTGGGTGGGTTGGGTAGGTGTTGTGGTAGATGGGTGTGTGTGGGTGTGTGGGTGGATGTGTGTGTTGTGGGCGTGTTGTGTGTGTTGTGTGTATGTGCGTAGATGGGTGAATGGATGGGTGTGTCTGTTGTGAGGCGGTTGAGTTTTGTGGGTAAGTGGGAAGATGGGTGTGTGTGTTGCAGAGGGATGGATGGGTTTGTGTGTTGTGGGAGAGGGTTGGGTGTGGGAGGGTGGATGGGTGTTTGTGTAGTAGGTGGGTTGTGTGTTTGTTGTGTGTGTTGTGTGTGTTTGGGTAGATGGGTGGGTGGGTGGGTGGGTGTCGTTGGGAGGATTGGATGTGTGGAGGTGTGTGTGTGTGGATAGGTGTGTGTGTTGTGGGGTAGTTGAGTATGGGGGGATAGATGCATGTGTATACTGTGAGGGGAGTTGAGTGTGTGTGTGTTGTGGTAGGGTTGGCTGTGGGGAGGTAAATGAGTGGATGGGTGTGTTGTAGGGGGTTGGGTGTGTGGGGTAGATGGGTATGTGTGCTGTGGGGGGAGATAAATGTGTGTGTGTTGGAGGGGTAGGTGTGTGTGGGGCGTGGGTGTGTCAATAAGTGTGTGTGTTGTGGGGGGTTGGTTGTGTGTGAGGAGTGTGTGTGCAGTGTGGGGGGTGATTTAAGGTTTGGTGTGGGTGGGTAGGTAGGCAGATGGGTGTGTTTTGTGAAGGGGTTGGGTGTGTATGGGTGGATGGATGGGTTTGTGTGTGTTGTGGTAGAAGGCTGGGTGTGTGGGGGTGGGGGGTTGGATGGGTGTGTGTGTGTGTATGGGTGGATGTGTGTGTGTTGTAAGTGGATTGGGTGTGTGAATGTGTGTTGTGTATGTATGGGTAGATGTGTGGTTGGATGGGTGTGTGTTGTGGGGGGGCTGTGTGTGGGGAGGTGGGTGGATGGATGGGTGTGTGTTGTGGGGAGTTGAGTGTGGAAGCGGTATATGGGTGTATGTGCTGGTGGGGAGTTAAGTGTGTGTGTGTGTTTTGCGTGGGTTGGTTGTGTGTGTTGTGTGTATGTGGGTAAATAGGTGGATGGATGGGTGTGTGTATTGTGGGGGGGCTGTGTGTGTGGAGGGGGGTGGGTGTATGGGTGTGTTGTGGGGTATTGGGTGTGGTTGTTAGATGGGTGTGTATGCTGTGGGGAGAGTTGAGTGTGTGTGTGTTGTGCTAGGGTTGGATGTGTGGGGGTGTGTG
Source organism: Microtus pennsylvanicus (assembly GCF_037038515.1). Lineage (NCBI taxonomy): Eukaryota > Metazoa > Chordata > Mammalia > Rodentia > Cricetidae > Microtus > Microtus pennsylvanicus. The sequence goes on along the minus strand of NC_134601.1, from coordinate 132,014,128 downwards.
GTTGGATGGGTGTGTGTGTTCTAGGTGTGTTGTGTGTTTGTTATGTGTATGCAGGTAGATGGGTATGTGTGCTGTGGAGGGAATTGAATGCGTGTGTGTTTTGGTAAGATTGGGTTTGTGGGTGGGTGTATGGGTGTGTGTATTTTATTGGAGGGGGTTGGATTGTGGGGGTCGGTGGATGTGTGTGCTGTGGAGGGATTCGGGGTGTGTGTGAGTGGTGTGTGTGTGCAGTGGGGAGGTTGGTTTTGTGTGGGTGGGCGGAAGGGTGTGTGTGTTGTGGGGGGTTGGGTGTGTGAGGGTGGGTAGATGGGTGTGTGTGTATTGTGGCAGGAGGTTGGGTGTGGGGGGTGGGGGAGTGGATGTGTGTTTTGTGAGTGGGCTGGGTGTGGGTGTGTGTGTGTTGTGGGGGGTTGTGTTGTGTGGGTGGGTGGATAAAATGTGTATGTTGCATGTGTGGATTGGGTGTATGTGTGCGGGTGGATAGATGTGTGTGTGTTGTATTGAGGGGGTTGGGTTTGTAGGGGTAAGTGGATAAGTGTGTGTGTTGTAGGGGGTGGGTTTGTGTGGGTGAGTGGGTGGATGGGTGTGAATGTTGTGGGTGGGTTGGGTGTGTGTGTTGTGTGTATGGGGATAGATGAGTGGGTGGATGGGTGTGTGTGTTGTAGATGGGTTGGATGGGTGTTGCGGTAGATGGGTGTATGTGCTGTGGGGGGACTTGAGTGTGTATGTGTTGTGGTAGGGTTCGGTGTGAGGTGTGTGGGTTGATGTATGTGTTGTGGGCGTTGTGTGTATGGGGGTAGATGGGTGGGTGGATGGTTGTGTCTGTTGTGGGGGGTTGGGTGTGTGGGGGTAGGTGGGCAGATGGGTATGTGTTGTGGAGGGGTGGAGGGGTGTGTGTGTTGTGGGAGAGGGTTGGATTTAGGGGGGTGAGTAGGTGAACGGGTTGTGTGATGTGGGTCAGTTATGTGTGTGTTATCTGTGTGTTGTGTGTGTTGGGATAGATGGGTGGGTGGATGGGTGTGTGTGTTGTGAGGAGGGTTGGATTGTGGAGGTTTATGGGTATGTGTGCTGTGGGGGGAGTTAAGCATGTGTGTTTTGTCGGAGGGTTGGGTGTGTGTAGGGTGTGGGTGGTACAATAATTGTGTGAATTGTGGGGGCTTCGGTGTGTGTGAGGAGTGTGTGCAGTGTGGGTGGTTTGGTGTGGAGGTTTGGTGTGGGTGGGTGGGTGGGAAGATGAGTGTGTGTTGTATGGGGGTGTTGGGTGTGTGAGGGTGGATGTATCTGTTATGTGTGTTGTGGGAGGAGGTTGAGTGTGTTGGGGTGGGTAGGTGGATGGGTGTGTGTTGTGAGTGTGCTGTGTGTGTTTTGAGTGGGTGGGTGTTGTGTCGGGGGTTGGGTGTGTGTAGGTTAGTGGGCAGATATGTGTATGTACTGTTGTGGGGGCTGGGTGTCTGTGGGTCGGTGGGTGGATGGGTGTGGGTGGGTGGATGAGTTTGTGTTGTAAGTGGGTTGGGTGTGTGGCTTGAGTGGGTGTATGTGGGTAAATGGGTGGGTGGATGCGTGTGTCTGTTATGGGGGTATAGGTGTGGGGAGGTAGGTGGATGGATGGGTGTGTGTTGTGGGGAGTTGACTGTGGAAGGGGTAGATGGGTGTGTATGCTGGTGGGGAGTTAAGTGTGTGTGTTGTGGGAGGGTTGGGTATGTGCGGGGCTGGGTGGATGGGTGTGTGTATTGTGGGTGGGTTAGGTGTGTGTATTGTTTGTATGGGGTAGATGTGTGGGTGGATGTGTCTGTGTTGTGGGGGTATTGTGTGTGGGGTGGAGATGGGTGTGTGTGTTGTGCGAGGGTTGGGTGTGGGTGGGTTGGTGGGTGGTTGGATGGGTGTGTGTGTTGTGGGTGGGTTGGGTGTGTGTGTGTTGTATGTATGGGGGTAGATGGGTGGTTGGATGGGTGTGTGTGTTGTGGGGGTGTTGGGTGTATGTGGGGTAGATGTGTGTGTGCTGTGGAGGGAGTTGAGTGTGTGTTGTGGTAGGGCTGGGTGTATGTGGGTGAATGAGTGTGTTGTAGGGGGTTAGATGTGTGTGTGAGGTATGTGTGTGTGTGAGTGGGGAAGTTCCTGTGTGTGGGGGGCATATGGGTATGTGTGTTGTGGGGGAGTTGGGTGTTGAGGGTGGGTGTTTGTGTATTGTGGCAGGAATTTGGGTGTGTGTGGGTGGGTTGGTGGAGCTTGTATGTGTTGTGAGTGGTCTGGGTGTGTGTGGGGTGTGTGGGTGTGTATTGTGGGGGGGTTGGGTTGTGTCGGTGGGTGGATGGTTGTGTATGTTGTGTGTGTTGTGTGTGTGGTTTGGGTGTATGTGTGCAGGTGGATGCATGTTTGTATGTGGTGTGTTGAGACGGTTGGGTTTGTCGGGATAGATGGGTGGATAAATGTGTGTTGTGAAAGGTGGTTGGGTGTGTGGGGGTGAGTGGATGTTTGGGTGTGTGTTGTGGGTGTGTTTGTTGTGTGTATGGGGGTAGATGGATGGGTGGATGGGTGTGTGTGTTGTGGGGGTGTTGGGTGTATGTGGAGTAGGTGGGTGTGTTGCTGCGGGGGTGTTGAGTGTGTGTGTTGTGGTAGAGTTGGGTTGTGAGGATGAACGGGTGTGTTGTAGAGGGTTATGGTGTGTGTGAGGTGTGTGTGTGTGCCGTGGGGAAGTTGGTATGTGTGTGTGTGGGCAGATGTGTGTGTTGTGGGGGGTTGGATATGTGACGGTGGATAGATGGGTGTGTGTATTGTGGCAGGAATTTGGGTGTGTGGAGGTGGGTGGATGCGTGTATGTGTTGTGAGTGGGCTGTGTGGGGGGGGGGTGTGGGGGGGTGTTGTGGGGCGGTTGGGTTGTGTGGGTAGGTAGATGGTTTTGTGTGTTGTGTATGTGGTTTGGGTGTATGTGTGTGGGTGGATGCATGTTTGTGTGTGGTATGTTGAGGGGGTTGGGTTTGTGCAGGTAGATGGGTGGATAAGTGTGTGCTGTGAGAGGTGGTTGGGTTGTGGGGGTGAGTGGGTGGTTCGGTGTGTGTTGTGGGTGGGTTGGGTGTGTGGGTTTGTTGTGTGTATGGGGTAGATGGGTCTGTGGATGGGTGTGTCTGTTGTCGGGGGCCGGGTGTGTGGAGGTGGGTGGGTACATGGGTGTGTGTGTGTTGTGGTGGGGTTGGGTGGGTGTTGTGGTAGATGGGTGTGTGTGCTGTGGGAGGAGTTGAGCGTGTACGTGTTGTGGTAGTGTTCAGTGTGGGTGGGTGGATGTGTGTGTTGTGGGTGTGTTGTGTGTATGGGGGTAGATGGGTGGGTGGATGAGTGTGTGTGTTGTGGGGCGGTTGAGTTTTGTGGGTAAGTGGGAAGATGGGTGTGTGTGTTGTGGAGGGTTGGATAGGTGTGTGTGTTGTGGGAGAGGGTTGGGTGTGGGGGTAGATGGGTGTGTGTGTTGTAGGTGGGTTGTGTGTATGTTATGTGTGTTGTGTGTATTTGGGTAGATGGGTGGGTGGATGGGTGTGTGTTTGTGGGGAGGGTTGGATGTGTGGAGATGTGTGGGTGGATGGGTGTGTATGTTGGGGGAGGGTTGAGTACAGGGACGTTGATGGGTGTGTGTGCTCGGGGAGGAGTTGAGTGTGTGTGTGTTGTGGTAGGGTTGGATGTGGAGAGGTAGGTGGGTGGATGGTTGTGTGTACTGTAGCGGGTTGGGTGTATGGGTGTTGCAATAGATGCGGCGGGGCTGCATCCACAGCACCCTGGCCTCCTGGCTAGCTTATGCCCCGAAATAACAACACACAAACTGTATTCTTTTAAACACTGCCTGGCCCATTAGTTTCAGCCTCTTAACCCATTTCTAATAATCTGTGTAGCCCACGAGGTGGCTTACCAGGGAGATTCTAGCCTACGTCCATCCTGGGTCAGAGCTTCATTGTGTGTACCTCAGAGAGCAGAGCTATCGTCTGCCCGGGAGAGAGGAGCATGCTGTCTCTGAGCTCACTTCCTCTTCCTCCCAGCATTTTGTTCTGTTTACTCCTCCCACCTATGTTTTAATCTATCAGGGCCAAGCAGTTTCTTTATTACTTAACCAATGAAATCAACAGATTGATATATGACACTCCCACATCATATAAGGTAGAGGGTATATGTGCTGTGAGGGGAGTTAAGTATGTGTGTTGTATGAGGGTTGTGTGTGGGGTGTGTGTGTGGGGGTCAATAAGTGTGTGTTGTGAGGGATTGGGTGTGTGTGAAGAGTGTGTGTGTGCGCATGCAGTGTGGGGGGTTTGGTGTGGTGGTTTGGTGTGGGTGGGTGGGCAGATGGATGTGTGTTGTGGGGGGGTTGGGTGTGTGTTGGTGAATGGATGGTTTTTTGTGTGTTGTGGGTGGAGGTAGGGTGTGTAGGGGTGGGTCGGTGGATGGGTGGAAGTGCTGTCGGGGGGGTTGGGTGTCTATAGATCAGTGGGTGGATGGGTTGTGTAGGTGGGTGGGTAGATGAGTGTGTGTGTCGTAAGTGGGTTGGGTGTATGTGTTGTTTGTGTGGGTAGATGGGTGGGTGGATGCGTGTGTCTGTTATGGGGGGATGGGTGTGGGGAGGTAGGTGGATGGATGGGTGTGTGTTGTGGGGAGTTAAGTGTGGAAGGGGTAGATGGGTGTGTATGCTGGTGGGGAGTTAAGTGTGTGTGTTGTGGGAGGGTTGGATGTGTGTGTTGTGCAGGAGGAGGTTGTTTGGGTGGGGGTGGGTGGATAGGTGTGTATTGCTGGGGGATTGGGTTTGTGTGGGGGTAGATGGGTGTGTGTGTGTTGCGGGTAGGTTGGGTGTGGGGGGGTGAGTTTGTAAGTCGTGGGGATTTGAGTGTGGAAGGGGTAGATGGGTGTGTATGCTGCTGGAGAGTTAAGTGTGTTTGTTGTGGAAGGGTTGGATGTGTGTGTTGTGCGGGAGGAGGTTTTTTGGGTGGGGGGTGGATGGGTGTGTGTGTTGGGGGGATTGGTTATGTGGGTGTGTGTTTTGGGTTGGGTGTGTGGGGGTGGTTTGTTGCATGGGTGTGTGGAGGTAGGTGGGAGGATGGGTGTGTGTGGGTGGGTGGATGGGTGTGTATGGTGTGGGGAGGGTTGAGTACAGGGGGGTCGATGGGTGTGTGTGCTGTGGGGGGAGCTGAGTGTGTGTGTTGTGGTAGGGTTGGATGTGGGGAGGTAGGTAGGTAGATGGGTGTGTGTACTGTAGGGGGTTGGGTGTGTGGGGCAGATGGGTATATGTGCTGTGAGGGGAGTTAAGTGTGTGTTGTCGGAGGGTTGGTTGTGTGTAGGGCATGGGTGGGTCGATAAGTGTGTGGTGTTGTGAGGGATTGGGTGTGTGTGAAGAGTGTATGTGTGTGTGCAGTGTGGGGGTTTGGTGTGGAGTTTTGGTGTGGGTGGGTGGGCAGATGGATGTGTGTTGTGGGGGGGATTGGGTGTGTGTGGGTGGATGGATGGGTTTGTGTGTGTTGTGGGAGGAGGTAGGGTGTGTGGGGGTGGATGGGTGGATAGGTGTGCGTGTTGTCAGTGTGCTGTGTGTGTAGTTTGAGTGTGTGTGTTTTGGGTGGGGTTGGGTTATGTGGGTAGGTGGGCAGATGTTCGTATGTCCTGTCGTGGGGGTGGTGTCTGTGGATCGGTAAGTGGATGGGTGTGTATGGGTGGGTGGGTAGATGAGTGTGTGTGTTGTAAGTGGGTTGGGTGTGTGTGTGTTGTGTGTGTGGGTAGTTGGGTGGGTGGATGGGTGTGTCTGTTATGGCGGGATGGGTTTGGGGAAGTAGGTGGATGGATGGGTGTGTGTTGTAAGTGGGTTGGGTGTGTGTGTTGTGTATGTGGGTAGATGGGTGGGTAGATGCATGTGTCTGTTATGTGGGAATGGGTGTGGGGAGGTTGGTGGATGGATGGGTGTGTGTTGTGGGGAGTTGAGTGTAGAAGGGATAGATGGGTGTGTATGCTGGTGGGGAGTTAAGTGTGTGTGTTGTGGGAGGGTTGGGTATGTGGAGGGGTGGGTGGTTGGGTGTGTGTGTTGTGGATGGGTTAGGTGTGTGTATTGTTTGTATGGGGATAGATGTGTGGGTGGATGTATGTGTTGTGGGGGTATTGTATGTGGGGTGTAGATGGATGTGTGTGCTGTGGGGGGAGTTGAGAGTGTGTGGGTGTGTTGTGAGAGCTTTGGGTTTGTGGAGGTGGGTGGATGGATGGATTGTGTTGTAGGTGGGTTGGGTGTGTGTGTGTTGTATGTATGGGGGTAGATGGGTGGGTGGATATGTGTGTGTGTTGTGGGGGCATTAGGTGTGTGTGGGGTAGATGGGTATGTCTGTTGTGGGGGGAGTTGAGTGTGTGTGTTGTAGTATGTTTGGGTATTGTGGGTGTGTGGGTGGATGGGTGTGTTTTTGTTGTGTGTCTGTTGTACGTCTGTTGTTTGTATGTTGTGTATATGGGTATAGATGGGTGTGTGTGCACTGGGGGGGAGTTGAGTATATGTGTGTGTTTTGGGGGTTGGGTGTGTGGGTGGGTGGTTGGATGGGTATGTGTGTTGTGTTAGTGGGGGTTGGGTGTGTGGGTCTTGGTGGGTGGATAGGTGTGTGTTGTGGGGTTTGGGTCTGTGTCAGGGGTTTGTGTGTAGGGTGTGGGGGTTGGTGTGTGGGAGTGGGTGAGCCGATGAGTGTGTGTATTGTGTGTGTGGGTTGGGTGTATGTGGATTTGGATGGGTATTGTGTTGTGGGAGAGAGTTGGCTGTCGGGTGGTGGGTGGGTGCATGTGTGTGTGTTGTGGGTGTGTTGGGTTGTGTTTGGTGAGTGGGTTTGTGTTTTGTGTGGGTTGGGTGTGTGGGTGTGTCTATGGGTGTGTGTGTTGTATGTGGGAGTTGGGTGTGTGTGGGAGGGTGGATGGGTGTGTTTTGAGAAGATTGTGCGTGGGTGTGTGTGTGGATGGGTGTGTGTGTTGTATGTAGGGGTTGGCTTTATGGCGGTGGGTGGGTAGTTTGATGGGTGTGTTTTTTGTGGGGGGTCGGGTTGTGGAGGTGGGTGGGTGGATGGGTGTGTGTCTATATTGTGGGGAGTTTCGTTTCGGGGGTAGATGGTTGTTCGTTCTGTGGGGGAGTTGAGTGTTTGTGTTGTGAGGAGTTGGGTGTGGGGGGGAATGGGTGTGTGTGTTGTGTGGAAGGGTGTTGGGTGTGGGGGTGGGTAGGTGGTAGGTTTGTGTGTTCTGGGGGATTGGGTGTGTTTGTGAGGGGTGTGTGTGTGTAGTGTGGGCGTTGGTGTGGGGAGGGGCAGATAGGTGTGTTTCTTGTCAGAGGAGGTTGGGTGTCGAGGGGTGTGTGTGTGTTGTGGATAGATTGGGTTTGTGTGGGGTAAGTGGGTGTGTGTTGTGTGTGTAGGGGTTGGGTTGTGTGGGTGTGTGGATGGGTGTGTGGTGAGGGTGAGTTTGGTGTGTGTGTGTGTAGGTGGGTGGATGTGTGTGTAGTGTGGGTGGGTTTTGGGTTGTGTTGTGGGAGTTTTGGGTGTAGGGGTGTTGTGGGGGGTTATGTGTGGGGTAAGAGGGTGTGTGTTGTCTTGTGTGGGTTGGGTGTGGGTGGGTGGGTAGTTAGGTTTGTCTTGTGGGGGTTTTGGGTGTGGTGGGGTGTTGTGGAAGGGTTGTGTGTGGGGTAAGTGGGTGTGTGTTGTCTGTGTGTGGGTTGGGTGTGTGGTTGGGTTGTGTGTTGTGGGGGAGGGTTTGGTGTCTGTGTGGAGTGGGAGGGGTTTGGGTGTGTGGGGGTGGGTGGATAGTGTGTGTTGTGGGGGGGTTGGGTTGTGTGGGTGACTTGATGGATGGCTGTGTGTGTTATGTGGGGGGGTAGATGGGTGTGTGTTGTGGATTGTTTGGGTGTAAGGGGTAAGTGGGTGTGTGTTGTGTGGGTGTGTTGGGGGCGGTGGATGCGTGTGTATTGTAGGGGGGTTTGGGTGTGTGTGTAGGTGGGTGAATGGGTGTGTGTGTTATGTGGGGGGTTGGGTGGGGGGTAAGTGGGTGTGTATTGTGTGTTGGGTGTGTGTGGGTGTGTTGGGGTTGGGTGTGTGTGTGAATGGTTGTATATGTTGTAGGGGGGTTGGGTGTGTATGTAGGTGGATAGATGGGTATGTGTGTTGTGTGGGAGGGGGTTGGGTGGGTGGGGGTGGGGGGATAGGTGTGTGTATTGTTGGGGGATTGGGTGGGGGGTAGATGGGTGTGTGTGGGGTGAGTGTGTGTGTCGTGAGCAGGTTGGGTGTTTATGGGTGTGTGGGTGGATGGGTGTGTGTATGTTGGGGGGTGGTTATGTGGGTGTGTGTGTTGGGTTGGGTGTTTGGGAGTGGTTTGTTGCATGGGTGTGTGGAGGTGGGTGGGAGGATGGGTTTATGTGGGATGAGTGTGTTGTGTGTGTGTGAGTTGGGTGTGTGTGTGGGTGGATGGGTGTGTGTGTTGTGGGGAGGGTTGGATTGTGGAGATGTGTGGGTAGATGGGTGTGTGTGCTGTGGGGGGAGTTGAGTGTGTGTGTGTTGTGGTAGGGTTGGGTGTGGGGAGGTAGCTGGGTGAATGTGTGTGTGTATTGTAGGGGGTTGGGTGTGTGGGGTAGATGGTTATGTGTGCTGTGGGGGGAGTTAAGTGTGTGTGTATTGTCTAGGGTTGGGTGGGGGGCATGGGTGGGTCAATAAGTGTGTGTTGTGGGGGGCTGGGTGTGTGTGAAGAGTGTGTGTCTGTGCAGTGTGGGGGTTTGGTGTGGGGTTTTGGTGTGGGTGGGTGGGCATATGGATGTGTGTTGTGGGGGGATTGGGTGTGTGTGGGTGGATGGATGGGTTTGTGTGTGTTGTGGGAGGTTGGGTGTGTGGGGGTGGGTGGGTCGATGGGTGTGTGTGTTGGATGGGTTTGTGTGTGTTGTGGGAGGTTGGGTGTGTTGGGGTGGGTTTGTCGATGGGTGTTGTCAGTGTGCTGTGTGTGTAGTTTGAGTGTGTGTGTGTTTTGGGTGGGGTTGGGTTGTGTGGATTAGTGGGCAGATGTGCGTATGTGCTGTCGGGGGGGTTGTTGTCTGTGGATCGGTGGGTGGATGCGTGTGGGTGGGTGGATAGATGAGTGTGTGTGTTGTAAGTGGGTTGGGTGTGTGTATGTTGTGTGTATGTGTAGATGAGTGGTTGGATGGGTTTGTCTGTTATGGGGGTATGGGTGTGGGGAGGTAGGTGGATGGATGAATGTGTGTTGTGGGAAGTTGACTGTGGAAGGGGTAGATGGGTGTGTATGCTGGTGGGGAATTGTGTGTGTGTGTTGGGGGAGGGTTGGATGTGTGTGTGCTGTGGGTGGGTTAGGTGTATGTATTGTGTGTATGGGGGTAGATGGGTGGGTGGATGTGTGTGTGTTGTTGTGGTATTGTGTGGGGGTGTAGATGGGTGTGTGCTGTGGGGGGATTTGAGAGTGTGTGTGTGTTGTGGTAGGGTTGGATAAGTGTGGGTGGATAGGTGTGTGTTGTAGGTGTGTTGTGTGTGTTGTGTGTTTGTTGTGTGTATGGGGGTAGATGGGTCTGTGTGCTGTAGGGGGAGTTGAGTATGTGTGTTTTGATGGGGTTGGGTGTGTGGGTGTGTGCATGTGTGTGTGTGTTTTGTTGGAGTGGGTTGAGTGTGTGCTGGTGGGTAGATGTGTGTGTATTGTGGGGGGCTTCAGAGTGTGTGTGAGGGGTGTGTGTGTGCAGTGGGGAGGTTGGTGTGTATGTGTGTATGTGGGCAGATTGGTGTGTCTGTTGTGGGGCGGTTGGGTTGTGTGGGTAGGTGGGAAGACGGGTGTGTGTGTTCTGGAGGGGTGGATGGGTGTGTGTTGTGGGAGAGGGTTGGGTGTGGGACGGTGGATGGGTGTTTGTGTTGTAGGTGGGTTGTGTGTATGTTGTCTGTGTTTGGGTAGATGGGTGGGTGGATGGTTGTGTGTGTTGTGGGGAGGGTTGGATGTGTGGAGCTGTGTGGATGGATGAGTGTGTGTGTTGTGGGGGGTTGGGTGGGGGGTAGATGGGTGTGTGTGCTTTGGGGGAAGTTGAGTATGTATGTGTTGTGGTCAAGTTGGGTGTGTGCGGGTGTGTGAGTGGATGGGTGTATGTGTTGTAGGGGATTGGGTGTGTATGGGGGTAGATGGGTATGTGTGCTGTGGGGGGAGTTACGTGTGTGTGTGTCGGATGGGAGGGTGTGTATGGGGCATGGGTGGGTCGATAAGTATGTGTTTTGTGGGGGGTTGGATGTGTGTGTGGAGTGTGTGTGTGCAGTGTGCGGGGGTGGTCGGAGGTTTGGTGTGGGTTGGTGAGCAGATGGGTGTGTATTGTGTGTGGGCGGTTGGGTGTGTGTGGGTGGGTGGATGGGTATGTGTGTGTGGATAAGTGGATGTGTGTGTGTGTTGTAAGTAGATTGGGTGTGTGAATGTGTGTTGTTTATGTAGGGGTAGATGTGTGGTTGGATGGGTGTGTGGAGGTGGGTTCATGGATGTGTTTGTGTTATAGGGGGGTTGGTTGTGTGGGGGTAGGTGGGTAGGTGGATGGATGTGTATTGTGGGGAGTTGAGTATGGAAGGGGTATATGGGTGTGTGTGCTTGTTGGGAGTTAAGTGTGTGTCTGTTTTGGGTGGGTTGATTGTGTGTGTGTTGTGTGTATGGGGGTAGATGGATGGATGGATGGATGGATGGATGGATGGATGGATGGATAGATGGGTGTGTGTGTTGTGGGGGGGCTGTTTGTGTGGAGGTGGGTGGGTGGATAGCTGTGTTGTTGTCGGGTGTTGGGTGTGGGGGGTAGATGGGTGTGTGTGCTGTGGGGAGAGTTAAGTGTGTGTGTTGTGGTAGGGTTGGATGTGTGTGGGTGTGTGGGTGGATGGGTGTGTGTGTTGTAGATGGGTTGGATGGGTGTTGCGGTAGATGGGTGTATGTGCTATGGGGGAACTTGAGTGTGTATGTGTTGTGATAGGGTTCGGTGTGTGGGTGTGTAGGTTGATGTATGTGTTGTGGGTGTTGTGGGGGGGGGTAGATAGGTGGGTGGATGGGTGTGTCTGTTGTGGGGGGTTGGGTGTATGTGGATAGGTGGGTAGATGGGTGTGTGTTTTGGGACAGGGTTGGGTGTGGGGGGGTGAGTGGGTAGATGGGTGTGTGTGTTATGGGTCGGTTGTGTGTGTGTTATCTGTGTTTTGTGTGTGTTGGGATAGATGGGTGGGTGGATGGGTGTGTGTGTTGTGAGGAGGGTTGGATGTGTGAAGGTTTCTGGGTGGATGGTTATGTGTGTTGTGGGGTGGTTGACTATGGGGGGGTAGATGCGTGTGTGTGCTGTGGGGGGAGTTGAGTGTGTGTTGTGGTAGGATTGGGTGTGGGGAGGTAGGTAGGTGGATGCGTGTGTTGTAGGGGGTTGGGTGTGGAGGGGTAGATGTGTATGTGTGCTGTGGGGGGAGTTAAGTATGTTGTGTTGTGGGTGGGTTGCATGTGTGTGTTGTGTGTATAGGGGTAGATGGGTGGGTGGATGGGTGTGTGTGTTGTGGGGGGATGAGTGTGTGGGTTGATGTGTGTGTATTGAGGGAGTGTTGGGTGTGAGGGGGTTGGTGGGTGTGTCTGCTGTGGGGGGAGTTGAGAGTGTGTGTTTGTTGTGGGAGTGTTGGCTGTGGGCTCGTGGGTGGGTAGATGGGTGGGTGTGTGTTGTGGGTAGGTTGGGTGTATGTGTATGGGGGTAGATGCGTGGGTGGATTGGTGTGTTTGTTGTGGGGGTGTTGGTTGTGTGTGCTGTGGGAGGAGTTGAGTGTGTGTTTGTGTTGTGGTAGGGTTGGTGTGTGCGTGTGTGTATGGGTGTGTTTGTGTTGTGTGTCGGCTGTGTGTGTATGTTGTGTGTATGGGGGTAGATGGGTGTCTGTGCAGTGGGGGGTGTTGAGTGTGTGTGTTTTGGTGGGGTTGGGTGTGTGGGTGGGTAGATGTGTGTGTGTTGTGGAAGGTTGCGTGTGTGTGAGGTGTCTGTGTGTTTGCAGTGTGGGGGTTGCTGTGTGTGGGCGGGTCTACAGATGTGTGTGTGTGTGTAGGTTGGGTGTGTGGGGTTGGGTAGATAGGTGTGTGTGTATTGTGGAAAGAGGTTGGGTGTGTGGGGGTGGGTGGACGGATGCGTGTGTGTGTTGTGTGTGGGGGTTGGTTTGTATGGGTGGGTAGATGGTTGTGTGTCATGTGTGTGTGTGGTGTGTATGTGTGTGGGTGGATGGATGTGTGTGTTGTGTTAAAGTGGGTTGGGTTTGTGGGGGTGAGTGGGTGGATAAGTGTGTGTGTTGTGGGAGGTGGTTGGCTGTGTGGGGGTGTGTTGTAGGGGGTTGGGTGGGTGTGAGGTGTGTATTGTGCAGTGGAGGGTTGGTGTGTGTGTGTGGAGGTGGGTAGATGGGTATGTGTATATTGTGGGTGGAGGTTGGGTGTGTAGGGTGGGTGGGTGGATGCATGTTTGTTCTGAGTTGGCTGGGTGTTTGGGGGATGTGTGGATGTGTGTTGTGTGGGGGTTGGATTGTGTGGGTGTGTGTATGGTTGTGTGTGTTGTGTGTGTGGGTTGGGTTATGTGTATGGGTTGATGGGTGTGTGTGTGTGTTGTGTTGAGAGGGTTGGGTTTGTGGGGGTCAGTTCGTGGATAAGTGTGTGTTGTGGGGGGTTATGTGTAGGTGAGTGGGTAGATGGGTGTATTTGTGTGTTGTGGGAGGTGGTTGGGTGTGTATGGGTGAGTGGATGGATGGGTGTGTGTGTTGTGGGGTGGCTGGGTATGTGCAGGTGGGTGGAACATGGGGGTGTGTGTTGTGGGTGGGTTGGGTGGGTGTTGTGGTAGATGGGTGTGTGTGCTGTGGGGGGTGTTGAGTGTGTATGTGTTGTGGTATGGTTCAGTGTGTGTGGCTGTGTGGGTGGATGTGGGTGTGTTGGGTGTGTTGTGTGTATAGGGGTAGATGGGTGGATGGATGGTTGTGTGTGTGGTGGGGAGTTAGGTGTGTATGGGTAGGTGGGCAGATGAGTTTGTGTGTTGTAGGAGAGGGTTGGGTGTGGGGGTGGATGGGTGTTTGTGTTGTAGGTGGTTTGTGTGGGTGTTATGTGTGTGTGTGTTGGGGTAGATGGGTGGGTGGATTGGTGTGTATGTTGTAGGGGGGTTGATTATGGGGGTAGATGGGTATGTGGGGGGGAGCTGAGTATGTGTGTGTATTGTGGTAGGGTTGGGTGTGGAGAGGTAGGTGGATGGGTGTTTGTATTTTAGGGGGTTGGGTGTGGGGGGTAGATGGGTATGTGTACTGTGGGTGGAGTTAAGTGTGTGTGTGTGTTGTAGGAGGGTTGGGTTGTGTGGGGCGTGGGTGGGTCGATAAGTGTGTATGTTGTGCGGGTTTGGGTGTGTGATGAGTGTGTGTGTGTAGTGTGGGGGTTTGGTGTGGGTGGGTGGGCAGATGGGTGTGTGTTGTGTATGGGGGGTTGGGTTGTGTGGGTGGATGGATGGGTTTGTGTGTGTTGTGAGAGAAGATTGGGTGTGTGGGGGTGGGTGGGTGGATGGGGGGGTGAGTGCATGTGTGTTGTGTGTGTGGGGTTGGGTATGTGTTGGTAGATGGGCAGATGTGTGTGTGTGCTGTGGGGGCGTTGGGTTTTGTGGGTGGGTGAGTGGATGGGTGTGTGTGGATAAGTGGATGTGTGTGTAGTAAGTAGATTGTGTGTGTGTTATGTGTGTGGGTAGATATGTGGTTGGATGGGTATGTGCTATGGGGGGCTGGGTGTGTGTAGGTGGGTTGGTGGATGTGTTTGTGTTGTGGGTGGGTTGGTTGTATGGTTGTTGGTGGGTGGGTGGGTGGATGGGTGTGTGTTGTGGGGGTTTGGGTGTGGGGAGGTAGGTGGATGGATGGGTGTGTATTGTGGGGATTTGAGTGTAGAAGGAATAGATGGGTGTGTATGCTGGTGGGGAGTTAAGTGTGTTTGTGTGTTGTGGGTGGGTTGGTTGTTTGTGTGTTGTGTGTAAGGGTGTAGATGGGTGGGTGGATGGGTGTGTGTGTTGTGGGAGGGATGGGTGTGTGGAGGTGGGTGGGTGGATGGGTGTGTGTTTTGTGGGAGGGATGGGTGTATGATGAATGTGGGTGGGTGGATGGGTGTGGGCGGGTAAATGGGTGTGTGTGCTGTGGGGGTAGTTGAGTGTGTGTGTGTTGTGGTAGGGTTGGGTGTGTGTGGGTGAATGGGTGTGTATTGTGTGTTTCTTGTGTGTATGGGGGTAGATGGGTGTCTGTGCTGTGGGGGAGTAGAGTATGTTTTGATGGCGTTGGGTGTGTGGGTGTATGGATGTGTGTGTGTTGTTGTGTTGGAAGGGGTTGGGTTTGTATGGGTGGGTGGATGTGTGTGTTCTGGGGGGTTATAAATGTGTGTGAGGTGTGTTTGTGTGTGCCATGTGGAAGTTGGTGTGTGTGTGTGGTGGTAGATGGGTGTGTGTGTTTTGGGGGTGTATGTGTGGGTGGCTGGATGGATGCGGGTATGTGTTGTGAGTGGGTTGGGTGTGTGTGGGTGTGTGCTGTGTGGGGGATTTGGTTGTGTGGATGGGTGGATGGTTGTGTGTGTTTTGTGTATGGCTTGGGTGTATGTGTGCGGGTGGATGCATGTTTGTGTGTGGTGTGTTGAGGGGGTTGGGTTTTGGTGGTAGGTAGGTGGATAAGAGTATGTGTTGTGAGAGGTGGTTGGGTGTGTGGTGGTGAGTGGGTGGATGTGTGTGTGTTGTGGGTTGGTTGTGTGTGTGTATGTTGTGGTAGGGTTCGGTGTGTGTGGGTGTGTGGGCGGATGTGTGTGTTGTGGGTGTGTTGTGTCGTTGTGTGTATGGACGTAGATGGGTGGATGGATGGGTGTGTCTGTTGTGGGGCGGTTGGGTTTTGTGGGTAGGTGGGAAGATGGGTGTATTTGTTGTGGAGGGGTAGATGGGTTTGTGTGTTGTGGGAGAGGGTTGGGTGTGGGAGGGTGGATGGGTGTTTGTATAGTAGGTGGGTTGTGTGTTTGTTATGTGTGTGTTGTGTGTGTTTGGGTAGATGGGTGGGTGAATGGGTGTGTGTTGTTGGGAGGGTTGGATGTGTGGAGGTGTGTGGATGGATGGGTGTGTGTGTTGTGGGGTAGTTGAGTATGGGGGATAGATGCGTGTGTATACTGTGGGGGGAGTTGAGTATGTGTGTGTTGTGGTAGGGTTGGGTGTGGGGAGGTAGGTGGGTGGATGTGTGTGTTGTAGGGGGTTGGGTGTGTGGGGTAGATGGGTATGTGTGCTGTGGGGGGAGATGTGTGTGTGTTGGAGGGGTAGGTGTGTGTGGGGCGTGGGTGGGTCAGTAAGTGTGTGTGTTGTGGGGGGTTGGTTGTGTGTGAGGAGTGTGTGTGCAGTGTGGGGGGGTGGTTTGAGGTTTGGTGTGGGTGGGTAGGTAGGCAGAGGGGTGTGTTTTGTGGGGGGGTTGGGTGTGTAAGGGTGGATGGATGGGTGGAGGATGAAGTGGTGTGGGTTGGTGGGTGAATGTGGGAGGTATGGGGGGATGAGAGTCTGTGTATGTGTTGTGGGTGGTTGGGTGTGTGTGTGTTGGATGGGTGGGTGATAGGTGTGTCTTGTGTGTAGGTTGGGTATGTGTGTGTGATTTGTGTGTGGAAGTTGCGGGGCTAGGTGGCTGGGTAGATGGGTGTGTGTTGTGGGGGTGTTGGGTGTGTGGAGGTGGGTGGCTGGATGGGTGTGTATGTTGTGGGTGGCTGGGTGTGTGGAGGTGGGTGGCTGGATGGGTGTGTATGTTGTGGGGGGATGGGTGTGTGGAGGTGGGTGGCTAAATGGGTGTGTATGTTGTGGGGGGATGGGTGTGTATCGGTCTGTGGCTGGATGGGTGTGTGTGTTGTGGAGGGGTTGGGTGTGTTGTGGGAGGAGTTAAGTGTGTGTGTTGTGGGGGGATTGGGTGGGTGTGTGTGTTGTGGAGGGAGTTGGATGTGTGTGGGTAGGTGGGGGGGTGTGTTGTGGGAGGGGTTTTGGTGTGTGTGTGTGGATGGGTATGTGTGTTTTGGGTAGGTTAGTGTGTGTGGGGTGAGTGGGTGTGTGTTATGGGGGGTTGAGTGTCGGTGGGTGGATGGGTGTTTGTGGGGGGGGGTTGGGTTTGTGTGGGTAGGTGAGAGAATGGGTGTGTGTTGTATGGGAGGACATTGAGTGTAGGGGGTGGGGGTGAATAGGTGTATGTATTGTGGGGGAGTGGGGTGTGTGGGGGTGGGGGGGTTAGGTGTCAGTGAGTTGGTGGATGGGTGTGTGTGTTGTGTGAGGAGTTGTGTGTGTGTGTTGTGGGAGGGGATTGGGTGGCGGGGGTAGATGGGTGTATGTGTTGTGGGGGGAGTTAAGTTTGTGAGTGTGTGTTGTGGGGGGGTTGTGTGTGGATGTGGGTGGGTGGATGGGTGTGTGTGTTGTGAGGGATTGGGTGTATGTTTGAGGGGGAGGGTGTGTGTGTAGTGGGGGATTAAGTGGGGATGGGCAGATGGGTGTGTGTTGTAGTGGGGTTGGGTTTGGGGGTAGATGAGTGTGTTATGGGAGGGGGTTTGGTTGTGGGGGTGGGTGGATAGGTGTGTGTATTATGGGTGGGTTGTGTGTCTGTGGGGTGAGTGTGCGTGTGTTGTATGTGGGGGTTGGGCGTGTCTGTCTGGGTGGATAGGTGTGTGTGTTGTGGAGGGGGTTGGGTGTGTGGGGGTGTGTAGGTAGATGGGTATGTGTTGTGTGGAGCAGTTGGGTGTGTGGGGTAGATAGGTAGATGTGTGTGTGTTGTGTCGGAGGGGGTTGGGTGTGTGTGAGGAGTATGTGTGTGTAGTGTGGGGGGTGGCTTGAGGTTTGGTGTGGGTGGGTAGGTAGGCAGATGGGTGTGTTTTGTGAAGGGGTTGGGTGTGTATGGGTGGATGGATGGGTTTGTGTGTGTTGTGGTAGAAGGCTGGGTGTGGGGGAGTGGGTAGATGGGTGTGTGTGTGTGGATGGGTGGATGTGTGTGTGTTGTAAGTGGATTGGGTGTGTGAATGTGTGTTATGTATGGGTAGATGTGTGGTTGGATGGGTGTGTGTTGTGGGTGGGGCTGTGTGTGGGGAGGTGAGTGTTGTGGGTGGGGCTGTGTGTGGGGAGGTGGGTGGATGGATGGGTGTGTGTTGTGGGGAGTTGAATGTGGAAGCGGTATATGGGTGTATGTGCTGGTGGGGAGTTAAGTGTGTGTGAGTGTTTTGGGTGGGTTAGTTTTGTGTGTGGTGTGTGTATGGGGGTAGATAGGTGGATGGATGGGTGTGTGTATTGTGGGGGGCTGTGTGTGTGGAGGGGACCGGGTGTATGGGTGTGTTGTTGTGGGGTATTGGGTGTGGGGGTTGGATGGGTGTGTGTACTGTGGGGATAGTTGAGTGTGTGTGTATTGTGGTAGGGTTAAATGTGTGTGGGTGTGTGGGTGGATGGGTGTGTGTGTTGTGGGTGGGTTGGTGTGTGTGTTGTGTGTATGGGGGTAGATGAGTGGGTGGATGGGTGTGTGTGTGTTGTCAGTGGGTTGGATGGGTGTTGCGGTAGATGGGTGTATGTGCTGTGGGGGTTATTGAGTGTGTATGTGTTGTGGTAGGGTTCGGTGGTTGGGTGTGTATGGGTAGGTGGGCAGATGGGTATGTGTTGTGGAGGGGTGAAGGGGTGTGTGTGTTGTGGGAGAGGGTTGGATTTAGGGGGGTGAGTAGGTGAATGGGTTGTGTGATGTGGGTCAGTTGTGTGTGTGTTATCTGTGTGTTGTGTGTGTTGGGATAGATGGGTGGGTGGATGGGTGTGTGTGTTGTGAAGAGGGTTGTATGTGTGGAGGTTAATGGGTGGATGGTTATGTGTATTGTTGGGCGGTTGACTATGAGGGGGTAGATGCATATGTGTGTTGTGGGGGGAGTTGAGTGTGAGTGTTGTGGTAGGATTGGGTGTGGGGAGGTAGTTAGGTGGATGGGTGTGTGTGTGTTGTAGGGGGTTGGGTATGTGTGGGGGTAGATGGGTATGTGTGCTGTGGGGGGAATTAAGCATGTGTGTGTTGTCGGAGGGTTGGGTGTGTGTAGGGCGTGGGTGGTACGATAATTGTGTCTATTGTGGGGGCTTCGGTGTGTGTGAGGAGTGTGTGTGTGTGTAGTGTGGGTGGTTTGGTGTGGAGGTTTGGTGTGTGTGTGGGTGTGGGTGTGTGGGAAGAAGAGTGTGTGTTGTATGGGGGTGTTGAGTGTGTGAGGGTGGATGTATCTGTTATGTGTGTTGTGGGAGGAGGTTGAGTGTGTGGGGGTGGGTAGGTGGATGGGTGTGTGTGTTGTGAGTGTGCTGTGTGTGTGTTTTGAGTGGGAGTGTGTTGTGTCGGGGTTTGGTTGCGTGTGGGTTAGTGGGAAGATATGTGTATATACTTCCAGGGGGGTTGGGTGTCTGTGGGTCAGTGGGTGGATGGGTGTGGGTGGGTGGAGGAGTATGTGTTGTAAGTGGGTTTGGTGTGTGGTTTGAGTGGGTGTGTGTCGGTAAATGGGTGGGTGGATGTGTGTGTCTGTTATGGGGGTATAGGTGTGGGGAGGTAGGTGGATGGATGGGTGTGTGTTGTGGGGAGTTGACTGTGGAAGGTGTAGATGGGTGTGTATGCTGGTGGGGAGTTAAGTGTGTGTGTTGTGGGAGGGTTGGGTATGTGCGGGGCTGGGTGGATGGGTGTGTGTATTGTGGGTGGGTTAGGTGTGTGTATTGTTTGTATGGGGGTAGATGTGTGGGTGGATGTGTCTGTGTTGTGGGGGTATTGTGTGTGGAGTGTAGATGGGTGTGTGTGTGTTGTGGGAGGGTTGGGTGTGGGTGGGTGGGTGGTTGGATGGATTTGTGTATTGTGGGTGGGTTGGGTGTGTGTGTGTGTTGTATGTATGGGGGTAGATGGGTGGTTGGATGGGTGTGTGTGTTGTGGGGGTGTTGGGTGTATGTGGGATAGATGTGTGTGTGTGCTGTGGGGGGAGTTGAGTGTGTCTTGTGGTAGGGCTGCGTGTATGTGGGTGAATGGGTGTGTTGTAGGGGGTTAGAGGTGTGTGTGAGGTGTGTGTGTGTGCGGGGGGAAGTTGGTGTGGGGGGCATAGGGTTATGTGTGTTGTGGGGGGGGTTGGGTGTTGAAGGTGGGTGTTTGTGTATTGTGGCAGGAATTTGGGTGTGTGTGGGTGGTGTGGGTGTGTATTGTGGGGGGTTGGGTTGTCTGGGTGGATGGATGTTTGTGTGTGTTGTGTGTGTGGTTTGGGTGTATGTGTGCAGGTGGATGCATGTTTGTGTGTGGTGTGTTGAAGGGGTTGGGTTTGTGCGGGTAGATGGGTGGATAAGTGTTGTGAGAGGTGGTTGGGTGTGTGTGGGTGAGTGGGTGGTTTGGTGTTTGTTGTGGGTGGGTTGGCTGTGTGTGTTTGTTGTGTGTATGGGGGTAGATGGGTGGGTGGATGCGTGTGTGTTGTGGTTGGGTTGGATGGGTGTTGTGGTAGATGGGTGTGTGTGCTGTGGGGGGAGTTGAGTGTGTATGTGTTTTGGTAGGTTTCAGTGTGTGGGAATGTGGGGGATGAATGTGTTGTGGTTGTGTTGTGTGTATGGGAGTAGATGGGTGGGTGGATAAGTGTGTGTGTTGTGGGGCGATTGGGTTTGCGTGGGTAGGTGGGCAGATGGGTTTGTGTGTTGTGGAGGGTTGGATAGGTGTGTGTGTGTTGTGGGAAATGGTTGGGTGTGGGGAGTGGATGGGTGTATGTGTTGTAGGTGGGTTGTGTGTATGTTATCTGTGTTGTGTGTGTTGGGGTAGATGGGTGGGTGGATAGGTGTGTGTTTTGTGGGGAGGGTTGGATGTGTTTAGATGTGTGGGTGGATGGGTGTGTATGTTGTGGGGGGTTGAGTACAGGGGGGTCAATGGGTGTCTGTGCCTTGGGAGGAGTTGAGTGTGTGTGTGTTGTGGTAGGGTTGGGTGTGGAGAGGTAGGTAGGTAGATGGGTGTGTGTACTGTAGTGGGTTGGGTGTATGAGGTAGATAGGTATATGTGCTGTGAGGGGAGTTAAGTATGTGTGTTGTATGAGGGTTGGGTGTGGGGGTGTGGGGGGGTCGATAAGTGTGTGTGTTGTGAGAAATTGTGTGTGTGTGAAGAGTGTGTGTGTGCGCATGCAGTGTGGGGGTTTGGTGTGGGGGTTTGGTGTGGGTGGGTGGGCAGATGGATGTGTCTTGTGGGGGGAGTTGTGTGTGTGTTGGTGACTGGATAGGTTTGTGTGTGTTGAGGGAGGAGGTAGGGTGTGTTGGGGTGGGTGGGTGGATGGGTGTATATGCTATCGGGGGGGTTGGTGTCTGTGGATTGGTGGGTGGATGGGTTGTGTAGGTGGGTGGGTAGATGAGTGTGTGTGTTGTAAGTGGGTTGGGTGTGTGTGTTGTTTGTGTGGGTAGATGGGTGGGTGGATGCGTGTGTCTGTTATGGGGCGATGGGTGTGGGGAGGTAGGTAGATGGATGGGTGTGTGTTGTGGGGAGTTAAGTGTGTTTGTTGTGGGAGGGTTGGATGTGTGTGTTGTGTGGGAGGAGGTTGTTTGGGTGGGGGTGGGTGGATAGGTGTGTATATTGCTGTGGGATTGGGTTTGTGTGGGTGTAGATGGGTGTGTGTGTTGTGGGTAGGTTGGGTTGTGGGGGCTGAGTTTGTGTGTCATGGGGATTTGAGTGTGGAAGGGGTAGATGGGTGTGTATGCTGGTGGGGAGTTAAGTGTGTTTGTTGTGGGAGGGTTGGATGTGTGTGTTGTGCGGGAGGAGGTTGTTTGGGTGGGGGGTGGATGGGTGTGTGTGTTGGGTTGGGTGTGTGGGGGTGGTTTGTTGCATGGGTGTGTGGAGGTAGGTGGGAGGATGGGTGTATGTGGGATGAGTGTGTGTTGTGTGTGTCAGTTGGGTGTGTGTGGGTGGGTGGATGGGTGTGTGTGTTGTGGGGAGGGTTGGATTGTGGAGATGTGTGGGTCGATGGGTATGTGTGCTGTGGGGGGAGCTGAGTTTGTGTGTTGTGGTAGGGTTGGATGTGGGGAGGTAGGTAGGTGGATGGGTGTGTGTGTTGGGGGGATTGGTTATGTGGGTGTGTGTTTTGGGTTGGGTGTGGGGGGGTGGATTGTTGCATGGGTGTGTGGAGGTAGGTGGGAGGATGGGTGTGTGTGGGTGGGTGGATGGGTGTGTATGGTGTGGGGAGGGTTGAGTACAGGGGGGTCGATGGGTATGTGTGCTGTGGGGGGAGCTGAGTGTGTGTGTTGTGGTAGGGCTGGATGTGGGGAGGTAGGTAGGTAGATGGGTGTGTGTATTGTAGGGGGTTGGGTGTGTGGGGCAGATGGGTATATGTGCTGTGAGGGGAGTTAAGTGTGTGTTGTCGGAGGGTTGGTTGTGTGTAGGGCATGAGTGGGTCGATAAGTGTGTGGTGTTGTGAGGGGTTGGGTGTGTGTGAAGAGTGTGTGTGTGCGTGCGCAGTGTGGGGGTTTGGTGTGGGGTTTTGGTGTGGGTGGGTGGGCATATGGATGTGTGTGTTGTGGGAGGAGGTAGGGTGTGTGGGTGGGTGGATGGGTGTGTGTGTTGTCAGTGTGCCGTGTGTGTAGTTTGAGTGTGTGTGTTTTGGGTGGGGTTGGGTTACGTGGGTAGGTGGGCAGATGTTCGTATGTCCTGTCGTGGGGGTGGTGTCTGTGGATTGGTAAGTGGATGGGTGTGTATGGGTGGGTGGGTAGATTAGTGTGTGTGTTGTAAGTGGGTTGGGTGTGTGTGTTGTGTATGTGGGTAGATAGGTGGGTAGATGCATGTGTCTGTTATGTGGGGATGGGTGTGGGGAGGTTGGTGGATGGATGGGTGTGTGTTGTGGGGAGTTGAGTATAGAAGTGATAGATGGGTGTGTATGCTGGTGGGGAGTTAAGTGTGTGTGTTGTGGGAGGGTTGGGTGTGTGGAGGGGTGGGTGGATGGGTGTGTGTGTTGTGGATGGGTTAGGAGTGTGTATTGTTTGTATGGGGGTAGATGGGTGGGTGGATGTGTGTGTGTTGTGAGGGTATTGTGTGTGGGGTGTAGATGGGTGTGTGTGCTGTGGGGGGAGCTGAGAGTGTGTGGGTGTGTTGTGGGAGCTTTGGGTGTGTGGAGTTGGGTGGATTGATGGATGTGTGTTGTAGGTGGGTTGGGTGTGTGTGTGTTGTATATATATAGAAGTAGATGCGTGGGTGGATATGTGTGTGTTGTGGGGGCGTTGGGTGTGGGGGGGGTAGATGGGTGTGTGCGCTGTGGGGGGAGTTGAATGTGTGTGTTGTGGTAGGTTTGGGTATGTGTGGGTGTGTGGGTGGATGTGTTTGTTTTGTTGTGTGTCTGTTCTACGTCTGTTGAGTGTATGTTGTGTATATGGGTATAGATGGGTGTGTGTGCACTGGGGGAATTGAGTATGTGTGTGTTTTGGGGGGTTGGGTGTGTGGGTGCGTGGTTGAATGGGGGTGTGTGTTGTGGTGGTGGGGGGTTGAGTGTGTGTGGGTGGGTGGGTGGATAGGTGTGTGTGTTGTGGGGTTTGGGTCTGTGTTCAGGGGTTTATGTGTAGTGTGTGGGGGTTGGTGTGTGGGAGTGGGTGAGCCGATGAGTGCGTGTATTGTGTGGGGGGGTTTGGTGTGTGTGGATGTGGATGGGTATTGTGTTGTGGGAGAGAGTTGGCTGTCGGGTGGTGGGTGCGTGCATGTGTGTGTGTGTTGTGGGTGTGTTGGGTTGTGTTTGGTGAGTGGGTTTGTGTTTTGTGTGGGTTGGGTGTGTGGGTGTGTCGATGGGTGTGTGTGTTGTATGTGGGAGTTGGGTGTGGGTGGATGGGTGTGTGTGTTTTGAAAAGGTTGTGTGTGTGTGTGGATGGGTGTGTGTGTTGTATGTGGGGGTTGGGTGTGGGTGGGTGAATGGGTGTGTGTGTGTTGTGGGAGGGTTTTGGCCCTGTGGCGGTGGGTGGGTAGTTTGATGGGTGTGTTTTTTGTGGGGGGTCGGGTTGTGGAGGTGGGTGGGTGGATGGGTGTGTGTCTATATTGTGGGGAGTTTTGTTTCGGGGGTAGATGGTTGTTCGTGCTGTGGGGGAGTTGAGTGTTTGTGTTGTGAGGAGTTGGGTGTGTATGGGGAGATGGGTGTGTGTGTTGTGTGGAAGGGTGTTGGGTGTGGGGGTGGGTAGGTGGTAGGTTTGTGTGTTCTGGTGGATTGGGTTTGTTTTTGAGGGGTGTGTGTGTAGTGTGGGGGTTGGTGTGGGGAGGGGCAGATGGGTGTGTTTGTTGTCAGAGGAGGTTGGGTGTCGAGGGGTGGGTGGGTGGATGGGTGGGTGTGTTTTGTGGGTGATTTGGTTTTGTGTGTGGTAAGTGGGTGTGTGTTGTGTGTGTAGGGGTTGTGTTGTGTGGGTGTGTGGATGGGTGTGTGTGGTGAGGGTGAGTTTGGTGTGTGTGTAGGTGGGTGGATGTGTGTGTAGTGTGGGAGAGGTTTGGGTGTGTTTTGTGGGGGTTTTGGGTGTAGGGGTTGTTGTGGGGGTTACATGTGGGGTAAGTGGGTGTGTGTTGTCTGTGTGTGGGTTGGGTGTGTGGATGGGTGTGTGTGTTGTAGGGGTGGGTTTGTTGTCAGTGTGGAGTGGGAGGGGTTTGGGTGTGTGTGGGTGGGTGGATAGTATGTGTGTTGTGGGGGGTTTGGGTTTTTGTGGGTGGGTTGATGGATGGCTGTGTGTGTTATGGGGGGGTAGATGGGTGTGTGTTGTGGGTTGGTTAGGTGTGAGGAGTATAGGTGGGTGTGTGTTGTGTGGGTGTGTGTCTGGGGGCGGTGGATGGGTGTGTGTTGGTTTGTGTGTTGTAGGGGGATTTGGGTGTGTGTGTAGGTGGGTGGATGGGTGTGTGTGTTATGTGGGGGTTAGGTGTGGGGGGTGGATGGGTTGTGTGTTGTGGGTAGGTTGGGTGGGGGATAAGTGGGTGTGTGTTGTGTGTTGTGTGTTGGGTGTGTGGGGGTGTGCTGGGTTTGGGTGTGTGGGTGTGGGTGAATAGTTGTGTGTGTTGTAGGAGGGTTGGGTGTGTGTGTAGGTGGGTGGATGGGTATGTGTGTTGTGTGGGAGGGGGTTGGTTGGGTGGGGGTGGGTGGATAGGTGTGTGTATTGTTGGGGGATTGGATGGGGGTAGGTTAGGGTGTGTGTGTTGTGGGTAGGTTGGGTGTGTGTGGGGTGAGTTTGTTTGTCGTGGGGGAAATGGGTGTTTATGGGTGTGTGGGTGGATGGGTGTGTGTGTTGGGGAATTTGGTTATGTGGGTATGTGTGTGTTGGGTTGGTTGTGTGGGGGTGGTTTGTTGCATGGGTGTGTGGAGGTGGGTGGGAGGATGGGTGTTTGTGGGATGAGTGTGTGTTGTGTGTGTGTGTGAGTTGTGTGTGTGTGGGTGGATGGATGGGTGTGTGTTGTGGGGAGGGTTGGATTGTGGAGATGTGTGGGTGGATGGGAGTGTATATTGTGGGGGGTTGAGTACGGGGGATCGATGGGTGTGTATGCTGTGGGGGGAGTTGAGTGTGTGTGTATTGTGGTAGGGTTGGGTGTGGGGAGGTAGCTGGGCGGATGTGTGTGTATATTGTAGGGGGTTGGGTGTGTGGGGTAGATGGGTATGTGTGCTGTGGGGGGAGTTAAGTGTGTGTGTATTGTCAGATGGTTGGTTGTGTGTGGGGCATGGGTGGGTCGATACGTGTGTGGTGTTTTGAGGGTTTGGGTGTGTGTGAAGAGTGTATGTGTGTGTGTGCAGTGTGGGGGTTTGGTGTGGGGGTTTGGTGTGGGTGGGTGAGCATATGGATGTGAGTGTGGGGGGGTTGGGTGTGTGTGGGTGGATCGATGGGTTTGTGTGTGTTGTGGGAGGAGGTTGGGTGTGTGGGGGTGGGTGGATGGGTGTGTGTGTTGTCAGTGTGCTGTGTGTGTGGTTTGAGTGGGTGTTTGTTGTGGGTGGGGTTGGATTGTGTGGGTTAGTGGTCAGATGTGTGTATGTGCTGTCAGGGGGGTGGTTGTCTGTGGATCGGTGGGTGGATGGTTGTGGGTGGGTGGATAGATGAGTGTGTGTGTTGTAAGTGGGTTGGGTGTGTGTATGTTGTTTGTGTGTGTAGATGGGTGGTTGGATTGGTTCGTCTGTTATGGAGGTATGGGTGTGGGGAGGTAGGTAGATGGATGGGTGTGTGTTGTGGGGAGTTGACTGTGAAAGGGGTAGATGGGTGTGTATGCTGGTGGGGAATTAAGTGTGTGTGTTGTGGGAGGGTTGGATGTGGGGGTTGATGTGTGTGTGTTGTGGGTGAGTTAGGTGTATGTATTGTGTGTATGGGGGTAGATGGGTGGGTGGATGCATGTGTGTGTTGTTGGGGTATTGTGTGGGGGTGTAGATGGGTGTGTGTGCTGTGGGGGTAGTTGAGAGTGTGTGTGTGTTGTGGTAGGATTGGATAAGTGTGGGTGGATGGGTGTGTGTTGTAGGCGTGTTACGTGTGTTGTGTGTTTGTTGTGTGTATGGGGGTAGATGGGTCTTGTGCTGTAGGGGGAGTTGAGTGTGTGTGTGTTTTGGTTGGGTTGGGTGTGTGCTGGTGGGTGGATGTGTGTTATTGTGGGGGGCTTCAGTGTGTGAGGGGTGTGTGTGTGCAGTGGGGAGGTTGGTGTGTATGTGTGTGTGGGCAGACTGGTGTGTGTGTTGTGGGTGGGTAGATATGTGTGTGTGTATTGTGGCAGGAGGTTGGGTCTGTGGGGGTGGGTGGGTGATGCGTGTATGTGTTGTGAGTGGTCTGGGTGTGTGTGGGGTGTGTGGGGGTGTGTTGTGTGTGGGGTTGGGTTGTGTGGGTGGGTGGATGGTTGTGTGTGTTGCATGTGTGCCTTAAGTATATGTGTGCAGGTGGATGGATGTGTGTGTGCGTGTTGTGTTGGGTTTGTGGGGGTTGCTGGGTGGATAAGTGTGTGTGTTTTGTGGGGGTGAGTATGTGTGGGTTAGTGGGTGATTGGGTGTATGTGTGTGTTGTAGGATGTGGTTGGGTGTGTGTGGGTGAGTGGGTGAATGGGTGTGTATGTTGTGAGTGGGTTGGGTGTCTTGTGTGTTGTGTATATGGCGGTAGATGAGTGGGTGGATCAGTGTGTGTGTTGTGGGGTGGCTGGGTGTGTGGAGGTGGGTGGGTGCATGGGTGTGTGTGTTGTGGATGGGTTGGGTGGGTGTTGAGGTAAATGGGTGTGTGTGCTGTGGGGGGAGTTGAGTGTACGTGTTGTGGTAGGGTTCGGTGTGTGTGTGGGGTGGATGTGTTTGTTGTGGGTGTGTTGTGTGTTGTGTGTATGGGGTAGATGGGTGGGTGGATGGGTGTGTCTGTTGTGGGGCGGTTGGGTTGTGTGGGTAGGTGGGAAGATGGGTGTGTGTGTTGTGGAGTTGTGGATGGGTTTGTGTGTTGTGGGAGAGGGCTGGGTGTGGGAGAGTGGATGGGTATTTGTGTAGTAGGTGGGTTGTGTGTATGTTATGTGTGTGTTGTGTATATTTGGGTAGATGGGTGGGTGGATGGTTGTGTGTGTTGTGGGGAGGATTGGATTGTGGAGGTGTGTGGGTGAATGAGTGTGTGTGTTGTGGGGGTTGGGTGAGGGGGTAGATGGGTGTGTGTGCTTTGGGGGAAGTTGAGTATGTATGTGTTGTGGTCAAGTTGGGTGTGTGTGGGTGTGTGAGTGAATGGGTGTGTGTGTTGTAGGGGGTTGGGTGTGTATGAGGGTAGATGGGTATGTGTGCTGTGGGGGGAGTTACATGTGTGTGTGTTGGATGGGAGGGTGTGTATGGGGCGTGGGTGGGTCGATAAGTGTGTTTTGTTGGGGGTTGGGTGTGTGTGAGGAGTGTGTGTGTGTGCAGTGGGGGGGTGGTCGGAGATTTGGTGTGGGTGGTTGGGTGGGCAGATGGATGTGTGTTGTGTGTGGGCGGTTGGGTGTGTATGGGTGGATGGATGGGTTTTTGTGTGTTGTGGTAGAAGATTGGGTGTGAGGTGGTTGGTGGGTGGATGGGTATGTGTGAGTGGATGAGTGGATGTGTGTGTTGTAAGTAGATTGGGTGTGTGAATGTGTGTTGTGTATGTACGGGTAGATGTGTGGTTGGATGGGTGTGTGTTGTGGGTGGGCTGGGTGTGTGGAGGTGGGTTCGTGGATGTTTGTGTTATGGGGGGTTGGTTGTGTGGGGGTAGGTGGGTGAGTGAATGGGTGTGAGTTGTGGGGAGTTGAGTGTGGAAGGGGTATATGGGTGTGTGTGCTTGTGGGGAGTTAAGTGTGGGTCTGTTTTGGGTTGGTTGGTTGTGTGTGTGTTGTGTGTATGGGGGTAGATAGATGGATGGGTGTGTGTGTTGTGGGGGGGCTGTTTGTGTGGAGGTGGGTGGGTGGATAGCTGTGTTGTTGTCGGGTGTTGGGTGTGGGGGGTAGATGGGTGTGTGTGCTGTGGGGAGAGTTAAGTGTGTGTGTTGTGGTAGGGTTGGATGTGTGTGGGTGAGTGGGTGGATGGGTGTGTGTGTTGTAGATGGGTTGGATGGGTGTTGCGGTAGATGGGTGTATGTGCTGTGGGGGGAGTTGAGTGTGTATGTGTTGTGGTAGGGTTCGGTGTGTGGGTGTGTAGGTTGATGTATGTGTTGTGGGTGTTGTGTATATGCGGGTAGATGGGTGGGTGGATGGGTGTGTCTGTTGTGGGGGGTTGGGTGTATGTGGGTAGGTGGGTAGATGGGTGTGTGTTGTGAGAGAGGGTTGGGTGTGGGGGGGTGAGTGGGTAGATGGGTGTGTGTGTTGTGGGTCAGTTGTGTGTGTGTTATCTGTGTTTTGTGTGTGTTGGGATAGATGGGTGGATGGATGGGTGTGTGTGTTGTGAGGAGGGTTGGATGTGTGGAGGTTTATGGGTGGATGGTTATATGTGTTGTGGGTTGGTTGACTATGGGGGGTAGATGCGTGTGTGTGCTGTGGGGGGAGTTGAGTGTGAGTGTTGTGGTAGGATTGGGTGTGGGGAGGTAGGTAGGTGGATGCGTGTGTGTTGTAGGGGGTTTGGTGTGTGTGGGGGTAGATGGGTATGTGTGCTGTGGGGGGAGTTAAGTATGTGTGTGTTGTGGGTGGGTTGCATGTGTGTGTTGTGTGTATAGGGGTAGATGGGTGGGTGGATGGGTTTGTGTGTTGTGGGGGATGAGTGTGTGGGTTGATGTGTTTGTGTATTGAGGGAGTGTTGGGTGTGAGGGGGTAGATGGGTGTGTCTGCTATGGAGGGAGTTGAGAGTGTGTGTTTGTTGTGGGAATGTTGGTTGTGGGCTCGTGGGTGGGTGGATGGGTGTGTGTGTTGTGGGTAGGTTGGGTGTATGTGTATGGGGGTAGATGCATGGGTGGATGGGTGTGTTTGTTGTGGGGGTGTTGGTTGTGTGTGCTGTGGGAGGAGTTGAGTGTGTGTTTGTGTTGTGGTAGGGTTGGGTGTGTGCGTGTATGTATGGGTGTGTTTGTGTTGTGTGTCGGTTGTGTGTGTATGTTGTGTGTATGGGGGTAGATGGGTGTCTGTGCAGTTGGGGGTGTTGAGTGTGTGTGTTTTGGTGGGGTTGGGTGTGTGGGTGGGTATATAGGTTTGTGTGTGTTGCATTGGAGGGGATTGGGTGTGTGGTGGTGGGTAGATGTGTATGTGTTTTGGAAGGTTGCGTGTGTGAGAGGGGTCTGTGTGTTTGCAGTGTGGGGGCTGGTGTGTGTGTCCAGGTGGATAGATGGGTGTGTGTGTTGTGTGTGTAGGTTGGGTGTGTGGGGTTGGGTAGATGGGTGTGTGTGTATTGTGGAAAGAGGTTGGGTCTGTGGGAGTGGGTGGTGGATGCGTGTGTGTGTTATGGGGGCTTGGTTTGTGTGGGTGGGTAGATGGCTGTGTGTGTCGCGTGTGTGTGGTATGTATGTGTGCGTGTGGATGGATGTGTGTATTGTGTTGAGGGGGTTGAGTTTGTGGGGGTGAGTGGGTGGATAAGTGTGTGTTTTGTGGGAAGTGGTTGGCTGTGTGGGGGTGGGTAGATGAGTGTGTGTTGTAGGGGGTTGGGTGGGTGTGAGGTGTGTATTGTGCAGTGGAGGGTTGGTGTGTGTGTGGAGGTGGGTAGATGGGTATGTGTGTATTGTGGGTGGAAGTTGGGTGTGTAGGGTGTGTGGAAGTTGGGTGTGTAGGGTGGGTGGGTGGATGCATGTTTGTTCTGAGTGGGCTGGGTGTTTGGGGGATGTGTGGGTATGTGTTGTGTGTGGGGGTTGGGTTTGGTGTGTGTGTGTATGGTTGTGTGTGTTGCGTGTGTGGGCTGGGTTATGTGTATGGGTGGATGGGTGTGTGTGTGTTTTGTTGAGGGGGTTGGGTTTGTGGGGGTCAGTTCATGGATAAGTGTGTGTTGGGGGGTATGTGTAGGTGAGTGTGTAGATGGGTGCATGTGTGTGTTGTGAGAGGTGGTTGGGTGTGTATGGGTGAGTGGATGGATGGGTATGTGTGTTGTGGGGTGGCTGGGTGGGTGTTGTGGTAGATGGGTGTGTGTGCTGTGGGGGGAGTTGAGTGTGTATGTGTTGTGGTAGGGTTCGGTGTGTGGGGGTGTGTGAGTGGATGTGGGTGTGTTGTGTGTGTTGTGTGTGTTCTGTGTATAGGGGTAGATGGGTGGATGGATGGTTGTGTGTGTTGTGGTGAGTTGGGTGTGTATGGGTAGGTGGGCAGATGAGTTTGTGTGTTGTAGGAGAGGGTTGGGTGTGGGGGGTGGATGGGTGTTTGTGTTGTAGGTGGTTTGTGTGGGTGTTATGTGTGTGTGTGTAGGGGTAGATGGGTGGGTGGATTGGTGTGTATGTTGTTGGGGGGTTGATTATGGGGGTAGATGGGTGTGTGTGCTGTGGGGGGAGCTGAGTGTGTGTGTGTATTGTGGTAGGGTTGGGTGTGGGGAGGTAGGTAGGTGGATGGGTGTGTATATTGTAGGGGGTTGTGTGTTTGCGGGGGTAGATGGGTATGTATGCTGTGGGGGGAGTTAAGTGTGTGTGTGTTGTAGGAGGGTTGGGTTGTGTGGGGCGTGGATGGGTCGATAAGTATGTGTGTTGTGCGGGTTTGGGTGTGTGAGGAGTGTGTGTGTGTGTGTGTGTAGTGTGGAGGTTTTGTGTGGGGGTTTGGTGTGGGTGGGTGGGCAGATGGGTGTGTGTTGTGTATGGGGGGTTGGGTTGTGTGGGTGGATGGATGGGTTTGTGTGTGTTGTGAGAGAAGATTGGGTGTGTGGGGGTGGGTGGGTGGATGGGTGTGGTGGGTGAGTGTGTGTGTGTTGTGTGCTTGGGTTTGGGTGTGTGTTGGTAGATGGGCAGATGTGTGTGTGTGCTGTGGGGGCGTTGGGTTTTGTGGGTGGGTGAGTGGATGGGTGTGTGTGGATAAGTGGATGTGTGTGTTGCAAGTAGATTGTGTGTGTCTTGTGTGTGTGGGTAGATATGTGGTTGGATGGGTGTGTGCTATGGGGGGCTGGGTGTGTGTAGGTGGGTTGGTGGATGTGTTTGTGTTGTGGGTGGGTGGATGGGTGTGTGTTGTGGGGGTTTGGGTGTGGGGAGGTAGGTGGATGGATGGGTGTGTGTTGTGGGAAGTTGAGTGTAGAAGGAATAGATGGGTGTGTATGCTGATGGGGAGTTAAGTGTGTTTGTGTGTTGTGGGTGGTTTGGTTGTTTGTGTGTTGTGTGTAAGGGTGTAGATGGGTGGGTGGATGTGTGTGTGTGTTGTGGGAGGGATGGGTGTGTGGAGGTGGGTGGGTGGATGGGTGTGTGTGTTGTCGGGGTGTTGGGTGTGGGCAGGTAGATGGGTGTGTGTGCTGTGGGGGGAGTTGAGTGTGTGTGTGTTGTGGTAGGGTTGTGTGTGTGTGTGGGTGTGTGGGTGAATGGGTGTTGTGTTGTAGGTGGGTTGTGTGTTGTGTGTTTCTTGTGTGTATAGGGGTAGATGGGTGTATGTGCTCTGGGGGGAGTTGAGTTTATGTTTTGATGGGGTTGGGTGTGTGGGTGTATGGATGTGTGTGTGTTGTGTTGGAAGGGGTTGGGTTTGTATGGATGGGTGGATGTGTGTGCCGTGGGGAAGTTGCTGTGGGGGGGGAGCAGATGGGTGTGTGTGTTGTGGGTGGGTGGGTGTGTGAGGGTGGGTAGATGGGTGTGTGTGTATTGCGGCAGGACTTTGTGTGTGTGGGGGTGCGTGGGTGGATGCGTGTATGTGTTGTGAGTGGGCTTGGTGTGTGTGGGGTGTGGGGTGTGTGCTGTGTGGGGGATTGGGTTGTGTGGGTGGGTGGTTGTGTGTGTTGTGTGTGTGGCTTGGGTGTATGTGTGCGGGTGGATGCATGTTTGTGTGTGGTGTGTTGAGGGGTTTGGGTTGTTGTGGCAGGTAGGTGGATATGTGTTGTAAGAGGTGGTTGGGTGTGTGGTGGTGAGTGGGTGGATGTGTGTATGTTGTGGGTTGGTTGGTTGTGTTGTGTTATGGGGGTAGATGGGTGGGTGAATGGGTGTGTGTGTTGTGGGGGGCTGGGTGTTTGGAGGTGGGTGTGTGCGTGGGTGTGTGCGTGGGTGTGTGCATGGGTATGTGTTGTGGGTGGGTTGGGTGGGTGTTGTGATAGATGGGTTTGTATGCTGTGGGGGGTGTTGAGTGTGTATGTGTTGTGATAGGGTTCAGTGTGTGTGTGTGTCGATGTGTGTTGTGGGTGTGTTGTGTGTGTTGTGTGTATGGGGATAGATGGGCTGGTTGATGGGTGTATGTGTTGTGGGGCGGTTGGGTGTGTGTGGGTATGAGGGCAGATGGGTATGTGTTGTGGAGGGTTGGATGGGTTTGTGTGTTGTGGGAGAGGGTTGGGTGTGGGGGGGTGGATGGGTGTGTGTGTTGTATGTGGGTTGTGTGTATGTTACGTGTGTGTTGTGTGTGTTGGGGTAGATGGGTGGGTGGATGGGTGTGTGTTTTGTGGGGAGGTTGAGTACGGGGGCTCAATGGGTGTGTGTGCTGGGGGAGGAGTTGAGTGTGTGTGTGTTGTGGTAGGGTTGGGTGTGGGGAGGTAGGTCGGTGGATGGGTATGTGTATTGTAGGGGGTTGGGTATGTGGGTTAGATGGGTATGTGTGCTGTGGGGGGAGTTAAGTGTGTGTGTGTTGTCTGAGGGTTGGTTGTGTGTGGGATGTGGATGGGTTGATCGGTGTGTGTGGTGGGGGGTGGGTGTGTGTGAAGAGTGTGTGTGTGCGCGTGCAGTGTGGGGGGTTTGGTGTGGGGGTTTGGTGTGGGTGCGTGAGCAGATGTATTGTGTCTTGTGGGGGGTGTTGGGTGTGGGGGTTGATGGATGGGTTTGTGTGTGTTATGGGAGGATGCTGGGTGTGTGGGGGTGGGTGGGTGGTTGGGTGTGTGTGTTGGGTGTGTATGTGTTGTTTGTGTGTGTAGATGGGTGGGTAGATGCATGTGCCTGTTATGTGGGGATGGGTGTGGGGAGGTAGGTGGATGGATGGGTGTGTGTTGTGGGGAGTTGACTGTGGAAGGGGTAGATGGGTGTGTATGCTGGTGGGGAGTTAAGTGTGTGTTGTGGTAGGGTTGGGTGTGTGGAGGGGTGGTGGATGGGTGTGAGTGTTGTGGGTGGGTTAGGTGTGTGTATTGTGTGTAAGGGGGAAGATGTGTGTGTGGATGTGTGTGTTGTGGGGCTATTGTGTGTGGGGTGTAGATGGGTGTGTGTGCTGTGGGGGGAGTTGAGTGTGTGTGTTGTGGGATGGTTGGGTGTGGGTGGATGGTCGGGTGGATGGGTGTGTGTTGTGGGTGGGTTGTGGGTGTCTGTGTGTTGTAGGTATGTGGGTAGATGGGTGGGTGGATGGTTGTGTATGTTGCTGGGGTGTTCGGTGTATGTGGCGTAGATGGGTGTGTGTGCTGCAGGGGGAGTTGAGTGTGTGTGTGGTGGTAGAGTTGGGTTGTGAGGGTGGTTAATGGGTGTGTTGTAGAGGGTTAGGGTGTGTGTGAGGTGTGTGTGTGTGCTGTGGGGAAGTTGGTATGTGTGTGGGGGGGCAGATGTGTGTGTGGGGGCAGATGTGTGTGTGTTGTGGGGGGTTGGATGTGTGAGGGTGGGTAGATGGGTGTGTGTGTATTGTGGCAGGAATTTGGGTGTGTGGAGGTGGGTGGGTGGATGCGTGTATGTGTTGTGAGTGGTCTGGCTGTGTGTGGGGTGTGTGGGTGTGTGTTGTGGTGGGGTTTGGGTTGTGTGGGTAGGTGGATGGTTTTGTGTGTTGTTTATGTGGTTTGGGTGTATGTGGGTGGGTGGATGCATGTTTGTGTGTGGTGTGTTGAGGGGTTTGGGTTTGTGGGGGTAGGTGTGTGGATAAGTGTGTGTTGTGAGAGGTGGTTGGGTTGTGGGCGTGAGTGGGTGTTTGGGTGTATGTTGTGGGTGAGTTGGGTGTGTGTGTTTGTTGTGTGTGGGGGGGGGGGTAGATGGGTCTGTGGATGGGTGTGTCTCTTGTCGGGGGCCGGGTGTGTGGAGGTGGGTGGGTACATGGGTGTGTGTGTTGTAGGTGGGTTGGGTGGGTGTTGTGGTAGATGTGTGTGTGTGTGCTGTGGGAGGATTTGAGTGTGTATGTGTTGCAGTAGGGTTCAGTATGTGTGGGTGTGTTAGTGGATGTGTGTGTTGTGGGTGTGTTGTGTGTATGGGGGTAGATGGGTGTGTGTGTTGTGGGGCGATTGGGTTTGCGTGGGTAGGTGGGTAGATGGGTGTGTGTGTTGTGGAGGGTTGGATAGGTGTGTGTGTTGTGGTAGGGTTGGGTGTGGGGGGTGGATGGGTGTGTGTACTGTAGCAGGTTCGGTTTGTGGGGTAGATGGGTATGTGTGCTGTGGGGGGAGTTAAGTGTGTGTGTGTTGTCGGAGGGTTGGTTGTGGGGGGGCATGGGGGGTCGATAAATGTGTGTGTTGTGGGGGGTTGGGTGTGTGTGAAGAGTGTGTGTGTGCGTGCGCAGTGTGGGGGTTTGGTATGGGTGGGCAGATGGATGTGTCTTGTGGGGGGGTAGGGTGTGTGTGGGTGAATGGATGGGTTTGTGTGTGTGGGAAGATGTTGGGTGTGTGTGGGTAGGTGGGCAGATGTGTGTATGTGCTGTCGGTGGGTTGTGTGTCTGTGGATCAGTGGGTGGATGGGTGTGTGTGGGGGGGTGGGTAGATGAGTGTGTTGTAAGTGGGTTGTGTGTGTGTGGGTAGATGGGTGGGTGGATGCATGTGTCTGTTATGTGGGGATGGGTGTGGGGAGGTTGGTGGATGGATGGGTGTGTGTTGTGGGGAGTTGAGTGTGGAAGGGGTAGATGGGTGTGTATGCTGGTGGGGAGTTAAGTGTGTTTGTTGTGCGAGGGTTGGGTGTGTATGGGGTCTTGGAGGATGGGTTGTGTGTTGTGGGTGTGTCTGTGTGTGCGATAAGTGGGTGTGTGTTGTGTGTTGGGGGTGTGTGGATGTGTTGGGGTTGGGTGTGTGTGTAGGTGGTTGGATGGGTATGTGTGTTGTGTGGGAGGGCGTTGGTTGGGTGGGGGTGGATGGATAGGTGTGTGTATTCCTGGGGGATTTGGTGTGGGGGAGTAGATGTGTGTGTGTTGTGCGTAGGTTGGGTGTGGGGGTGAATTTGTGTGTCGTTGGGGCTTGGGTGTTTGTGTGTGTGTTGGGGGTTGGTTATGTGGGTGTGTGTGTTGGGTTGGGTGTTTGGGGGTGGGTTGTTGCATGGGTGTGTGGAGGTGGGTGGGAGGATGGGTGTATGTGGGATGAGTGTGTGTTGTGTGTGTGTTTTGTGGGTGTGGGTGGGTGGATGGTTGTGTATGTTGTGGGGAAGGTTGGATGTGTGCAGATGTGTGGGTGGATGGGTATGTATGTTGTGGGGGCTTGAGTACAGGGTCGTTGATGGGTGTTGCTGGGGGAGGAGTTGAGTGTGTGTGTGTTGTGGGGGGTTGGGTGTGGGGAGGTAGGTAGATGGATGGGTGTGTATACTGTAGGGGGTTGGGTGTGTGGAGTAGATGGGTATGTGTGCTGTGGGGGGAGTTAAGTGTGTGTGTTGTCGGAGGGTTGGTTGTGTGTGGGGCTTGGGTGGGTCGTTAAGTGTGTGATGTTGTGGGGGGTTGGGTGTGTGTGAAGAGTGTATGTGTATGTGTATGTGTGCAGTGTGGGGTTGATTTAGGTGGTTGGTGTGGGTGGGTGGACAGATGGATGTGTCTGGTGGGGGGGTTGGGTGTGTGTGGGTGAATGGATGGGTTTGTCTGTGTTGTGGGAGGATGTAGGGTGTTGGGGGGTCGGTGGGTGGATGGGTGTATGTGCTGTCAGGGGGGTTGGGTGTCTGTGGATCGGTGGGTGGATGCATGTGGGTGGGTGAGTAGATGAGCACGTGTGTTGGAAGTGGGTTGTGTGTGTGTGTGTTGTTTGTATGGGTAGATTGGTGGGTAGATATATGTGTCTGTTATGGGGGTATAGGTGTGGGGAGGTAGGTGGATGGATGGGTGTGTGTTGTGGGGAGTTGACTGTGGAAGGGGTAGATGGGTGTGTATGCTGGTGGGGAGTTAAGTGTGTGTGTTGTGGGAGGGTTGGGTGTGGGGGTGGTGGTGGATGGGTGTGTGTGTTGTGGGTAGGTTAGATGTGTGTATTGTGTGGATGGGGGTAGATAGGTGGGTGGATGTGTGTGTTGTGGGGGTATTGTGTGTGGGGTGTAGATGGGTGTGTGTGCTGTGGGGGGAGTTGAGAGTGTGTGTGTGTTGTGGTAGGGTTGGGTGTGTGTGTGTGGGTTTGTGTGTGTGTTATGGGTAGGTTGGGTGTGTATTTGTATGTATGTGGCTGGATGGGTGGGTGGATTGGTGTGTGTTGTGGGGTGTTGAGTGTGGGGGGGGAGATGGGTGTGTGTGCTGTGGGGGGATTTGAGTGTGTGTGTATGTTGTGGTAGGGTTGGGTGTGTGTGGGTGGATGATTGTGTTTGTGTTCTGTGTCAGTTGTGTGTGTTGTGTGTATGTTTTGTATATGGGTGTAGGTGTGTGTGTGTTCTGGGGGGAGTTGAGTGTATGTGTGTGTTTTGGGGGGTTGGGTGTGTGTGTGGGTGGTTGGATGGGTGTGTGTGTTGTCTTGGTGGAGGTTGGCTGTGTGGGAGTGGGTGGGCGGATAGGTGTGTGTGTTGTGGGGTGTTGGGTCTGTGTATGAGGGTTTTGTGTGTAGTGTGTGGGTGTTGGTGTGTCGGTGTGGGTGAGCGGATGAGTGTGTGTGTTGTATGTGGGGGTTGGGTGTGTGTGGATGTGGATGGGTATTGTGTTGTAGGAGGGGCTTGTCTGTCAGGTGGTGGGTGCATGTGTGTGTGTGTTGTGGGTGTGTTGCATTATGTGTGGTGAGTGGGTGTGTGTTTTATGTAGGGGTTGGGTGTGTGGGTGTGTCGATGGGTGTGTGTGTTGTGTGGGAGGGTTGGGTGTGTGGGCATTGGTGCATGGGTGTGGTATGGGTAAGTTGTGTGTGCATGTGTGTTTTGAGAGTGTCGTGTGTGTGTAGGTGTGTGTTGTGTCTGGGTGTTGGGTGTGGGTGGGTGGATGTGTGTGTGTGTTGTGGGAGAGGACTGTGGGGGGGTGGTTTGATGGGTGTGTTTGTTGTGGGAAGGTCGGGTTGTGGAGGTGGGTGGATCTGTGTGTCTGTGTTGTGGGGAGGTTCGTTTGGGGGGGTAGATGGGTGTTCGTGCTGTCGGGGGAGTTGAGTGTGTTGTGAGGGGCTGGGTGTGTGTGTGTTGTGTGGGAGGGTGTTGGGCAGGTGTTGGGTGTGTGGGGGTGGGTAGTTGGTAGGTTTGTGTGTTGGGGGGTTGAGTGTGTTTGTGAGGGGTGTGTGTAGTGTGGGGGTTGGTGTGTGTGTGGGGGCAGATGGGTGTGTTTGTTGTCAGAGGAGGTTTGGTGTCGAGGGGTGGGTGGGTGGATGGGTATGTGTGTGTTGTGGGTGGGTTGGGTTTGTGTGGGGTAAGTGGGTGTGTGTTGCGTGTGTAGGGGTTGGGTTGTGTGGGTGTGTTGATGGGTGGGTGTGTGGTGGGGGTGAGTTTGGAGTGTGTGTAGGTGGGTGGACGTTTGTGTGTAGTGTGGCAGTGGGTTGTGTGTGTGTTGTGGGGGTTTTGGGTGTGGGGGGTGTTGGGGGGTTATGTGTGGGGTAAGTGGGTGTGTGTTCTCTGTGTGTGGGTTGGGTTTGGCTGGGTAGATAGGTTTGTGTTGTGGGGGTTTTGGGTGTGGCGGGGTGTTGGGGGTTGTGTGTGGGGAAAGTGTGTGTGTGTTGTCTGTGTGTGGGTTGGGTGTGGGGATGGGTGTGTGTGTTGTGGGGGTGGGTTTGGTTTCTGTGTAGTGTGGGAGGAGTTTGGGTGTGGGGGGTGGGTGGATAGTGTGTGTTATGGGGAGTTTGGTTTGTGCGGGTGGGTTGATGGATGGCTGTGTGTGTTATGTGGGGGGTTGGATGGGGAGTAGATGGGTGTGTGTGTTGTGGGTCGGTTGGGTGTGTGTGTGGGGTAAGTGGGTGTGTGTTGTGTGTGGGGGTTGAGTGGGGGGGGTGGATGGTGTGTGTGTTGGTATGTGATTGTAGGTGGTGTTGGGTGTATGTGTAGGTGGGTGGATGGGTGTGTGTGTTATGTGGGGAGTTGTGTGTGTGGGTGAATGGGTTGTGTGTTGTGGGTGTGGGGGGTAAGTGGGTGTGTGTTGTGTGTTGGCTGTGTGTGGGTGTGTTGGGGTTAGGTGTGTGTGTGTGTGGATGTGTGTGTGTGTTGTGTGGAGGGAGTTGGTTGGGTGGGGGTAGGTGTATAGGTGTATGTATTGTTGGGGGATTGGGTGTGGGGGGGTTGATGGGTGTGTGTGTGTTGTGGATAGATTGAGTGTGGTGGGGTGAGTGTGTGTGTAGTGAGGGGTTGGGTGTTTGTGGGTGGGTGGATGGGTGTGTGTGTGTGTTGGGGGGTTGGTTATGTGGGTTGTGTGTGTTGGGTTGGTTGTGTGGGGGTGGGTTGTTGCATGGGTGTGTGGAGGTGTGTGGGAGGATGGGTGTATGTGGGATGAGTGTGTGTTGTGGGAGGGGTGGCTGTGTGTGCGTGGGTGGATGGGTGTGTGTGTTTAGGAGGGGTTCAGTGTGGGTGGGTGTGTGGATGTGTGTGTTGTGGGGGATTAGGTGTGAGGGTGTGAGTGGGTGCACTGTTGTGTGTGTTGTGTGGGAGGGGTTTGGGTGTAGGTGGGTAGGTGGATGGGTGGGGGGTTGGGTGTGGGTGGATGTGTGTGTTGTGGGGGGTTGGGTGTGGGGGGGTGGATGTGTGTGTGTGTTTTGTGGGGGCTTGAATGTGTTTGTGTGTGTTGTATATGTGTGGGTTGGGTGTGAGGGGAGTGGGTGGATGTTGTCTGTGTGTTGTTGGGGGGTTGGGTGTGGGGAGGTGGATAAGTGTGTGTGTAGAATGGGAGGGGGTTGGGTGTGGGGGTGGGAGGAGGTTGGGTGTGTCGGTGTGTGTGGATGTGTGTGTGTGTGTTGTGGGGCATTGTGGGGGGGGTGAATGGGTGGGTGGGTGGATGTATGTGTGTGTTGTGTGGCGCAGGTTGGGTGTGGGGGGTGGATGTGTGCTATTGTGGCGGGGGTAGGGGTGGGGGGTGTATGTGTGTATTTTCCCAAGCTTTCCTCAAGGAGGCAGTATTTGAGAATACTTACCCCAGGTAATAAGGCAATCTATTTGTACGGAATGTTAAGATACAAGGCAGCTGTTTGTAGCTGCTACTTGCTTGAAATAATGCAGAAGAAAATGACCCTGTGACTGAATATCTGGTGTTGCCAGCTGCACCAGAGGGCAATTGCTGTTCTACTTGGAAGATATTGGAGAACTGAACTCCTTTATGATGTGAGCATTTACCTAGATCTTTTGCATCCTTGGGACCTCCAGGAGCCTTTAGTAGTTTATCTACAGGTTCTTCTTGATGGACAGTCAGGATTCCTGATCGGTTGTACAAATATGTAGGTTAACAAATGCTTGACTCTTTCCAGGGCAAAGGCAGCCCCCTGGGGTCTTTGTCTCCTATGAAAGCCGTTACAGGCCAGTGAGCCACCCAGGCAGTATATGTGAACTGTTACAATATAAAGGAGACTACCCTGAGCCCCCTTGCCTTGATCCTCCATATCTGGCAGCAGGCATTTTCCAGTCAAGTTGGTAGAATATGCTTTCAGAGAATGATTTTCACTGGGGATTGGAAAAGGGGTCCTGCCCCCCTCCCCCATCTGTCTTCCTGATGCCTTTGCGGACCACCCAGGTAATTAAGGGGCTAGGCCAATAGGTATTCAGCCTGGTTCCTCAAATTTCACTTAAGATGGGCACAGGTCAGATGATTTTTGCTCATCTCCCACTCAACAGCTTAATGCAAACCCTTCCAAAAGAGACAACGGCTAGTCTCAGGCGTATGATAATCAAGGGGTTTAGCTACCCACCCTCCCTTTCTTGAGATCTCCCCAAGGTGGGTATCTGCAGGAAGGGGAAATCTCCATCCCTGATTTTGAGTTGTTCAAGTCACTATCATTTCATTTTATTTATTGAAATAAACGGCCACCCCTTTGTCTTCTTTGAAACTTTCACTGCAGACTTTATCACTGCAGATATTTGGAAAGCTATTTCATGATGCCGGTTCTACCCCCAAACCCCTGCATTCTGCATTCTACAAGTGTGCAGTTCACAGCAGCAGGATTTCCAAGACATGTCCCTAGCCCTGCCAAGGGGCAAGGAGAGGCTGCCGTTGTTGGCATGTTGTGTTATTTGCTTGTGCTAAGGTGAAGCACGCGCATTATTGTGATTTTCACGGTTTTCCGTGGTGGGAACCAGAACAGAGAGAAAATCAGGTAGACGGGAGATAGACATTGAAAATCTTCCTCCCTCTTCTGACTTGGATTAGTGCCAGAGGACCCTTCATTCATCTCCCCGCCCCCGCCCCGCGCCCCTTAGTTAAGTGCGGTGTTTCATAAGGAATTGCTGTAGAGCATAGAGATGAAAGTTGCGGTTCACACACTCTGCTCACAAACCCCAACTCATGTTTTCACGTCTCTAAACAAGGACTGCAGTACTATTCCAACTGGTCCTGGCTCGGGAGACAGTGGCCCGCTTGTGACGCCTCGCGTCACTGTATCACTGTGTTTGCACCTACCTGCTGGGAAATCCTGCAGACAGAACGGTGGCTTCAACACACGCAGCCCCCCACCCCCCAGCGAACCTTGCCCTTCCCCTGCAGTGCGCGTGGGCGCCGCCCTTCCCCTTGCCTCTGCCTGGAGTACCAGTGCCCAGCAGTGGACAGAGGCACCAGGGACCTCCCTAGAGTGTCTTCAGCAGCATCTTAGTTGATATACCCCCTCTTCCTCAGTGGCAGGGAGGGGGGCTAGCGGGCAGAGGCTCTGCAGCTTGGGCCTCTGCGGCAGTGAGTGTGGCAGAGGTGTGTCCCATCACCCTCCCCCCCTCAGGCTCATCCACTTAAGTACCTTGAGCCAGCCCCAAATACTTCAGGTATCTTGCGTTCCCTGAGGGCACCTCTCACGGCTTTTTAAAGATATAGAAGCCCACTGCACTGTCACTTCCTCCCATGGGGAAAACTGCTTTGACTCCCACTTTGGCTTTCCCCTCTTTTCCTAACCCCAAGCAACCTACTCTTTTTTCCCACATGTTGCTTCCCGCCTCCCAACCACTTCCCGCTTCCTTGACACTTCTCGCTTCCCCAGGCTCTCCCATCTTTCTGGCCAGTGAGTGGAAGCCAAAAGGATCCAAGGGATGCCTGGAGTCCCGCAAACTCCATAGCCATCCGACCTCACCTTGCCACCCCCTCCCCCAAGGGGTCTTTTTCTTACCTTTACTTTGGACCAAGTTACTGGCGTTCTGGGCGATGGCAATGGAGATGGAGATGACTTTTGACCACTCTCTCCAGGGTCTATCTGACATTGCAACAGTTGGAGTGCTAAACTCATCCTTGGACTCTCTGAAGTTGGCTCAGGGCGCGACTTTGGGGCCCTCTTCCTGGCAGGTTTTGGGGCTGACTCTAGGACCAGCCCTATGTCAAGATCTGTGGTAGGCTCTCTAGTCGTTTTGGGGGCCAACGCTGATGTTGGACCCAGGTCAGGTTCTGGGACCGGCTCTGAGGCCGGCTCTGGGGCAAATTCTGGGGCCGGCTCCTGGGCCGGCTCTGGGACAAGTTCTGGGTCCGGCTTTGATTCCGGCTCTGAGTCTGGTCCTGGGTCCGGCTTTGGGGCCGGCTCTGGGGTTGACTTTGCATCTGTTTCTGTGTCTGGTTCTGGAGTCGGCTCTGGACAGGGTCCCAGAGCAGGTTCTGGTTCTGGTTCTGGTGGAGGAGCCGGCGGCGGAGGAGCCGGTGGTGGAGGAGCCGGCGGCGGAGGAGCCGGTGGTGGAGGAGCCGGCGGCGGAGGAGCCGGCGGCGGAGCGGGAGGCGGCGGTGGCGGCTCTGGGGACTCGGCCGGCTCCTCTCCATCCTGAGCTTGGGCAGTGCCCTGGGCCGCTGAATCTACCCCGTCCATTGTAGCACACCGTCTGGGGTCCAGGCAGCCAGCGACCCTAAGATTGGAAGGCTGAAGAGCCCTCGGGCGGTCCGCCCACTCTTATCTGACATCCCTTTGCGGGGTGCCAAACTTTGCACCCGCTTCGCTCCATGGCTAGCGCAGCTCTGATCTAACCCAGGGGCGCGCAGCGTCTCCCGGAGCTGGAACACGCCCCTTGGTGAGCGCACACCTCTTCGTAAGCAGCCACGGGTTTGATGGGCGGGAAAGAGTAAGGCTTGAGAATGCGACTGGGCAGAGCGCTTGATGACCTCTAAGCGACGTGCGCGGGAAGGGAGGGGGCAAAAAAAGAGGAGGGGGAGTGGAGTGCCTGGTGGGGAGGATTTGGAGCCCGGCCGGGGTTAACTCTTTAGTGACATGACTGAGAGAGAGACAGACAGACAGACAGACAGACAGACAGACAGAGAGAGACAGAGAGACAGAGAGACAGAGACAGACACAGAGAGACACAGAGAGGGAGAGAGACAGATAGAGAAGTTGAGGGTCTTTGCAATTCTTCTACGCTCTACGGAGCCGCTGCTGGTCTTAACAGCTTCCATAAGGTAGTTGCCCTCTCACTTCAGCAGCAGGTGGATCTAGCCTGGGACCAACCTCTTGCCCTCCCTATCTACTTCTCCCAATCTCCAAGTCAGGATGGATAAATAATCCCTTTTATTTAATTTAACCCAGGAAAAGAAATTAAGATGCAAAGATTGGAAAAAGAGGAGACGGGGGTGCGGGGGTTGAGGTCGGGGAGACCCTCCTCCAAGTGTCTCCGGAGTCTTGGGTTTATTTTAGTTTATTTTGTCTAAATCAGAATAGTTGAGGAGGTTGCTGTTCCGTACCGGGTTTGCGGCTCGTTGGGAAAGCAGCGTTATGAGGGAGAACTGGAGCCCTGGCTTTCTGCAGCCTGCAGATGCAGCCCAGCGTGCCAGACATCAAGGCGAGAGAGTGCCCTGGCAGTGGTTGGTGGCTAGGCTGCGAGCTCAGCGGCAGAGGTTATGCTGCTCTCCGCAGCTATCTGGCATCTGTCTGGCTAGGCTTCGCTATAGGAGAGACTGTCTTCTGCTTTTACCAGGACTTTATAAGCATCTGCGGGACTTCATAAGCGTCTGCGGGACTTCTAATCTAACTTGTGTGTGTGTGTGTGTGTGTGTGTGTGTGTGTGTGCGCGCGCGCGCGCTAGCGCGAACGCCTCTGTGTGTGTGTGTGTGTGTGTGTCTGTGTAAATGAGCATGTCCTAGACTGAGAAAAATATTTTACACCCATACCTCTTTTTTTTAAAAAAAAAAAAGCCTCCGGAAGCACTCTGACATTAGGAAAAATGTGTTGCAAAAAGGACAGGTTGCTG
Source organism: Microtus pennsylvanicus (assembly GCF_037038515.1). Lineage (NCBI taxonomy): Eukaryota > Metazoa > Chordata > Mammalia > Rodentia > Cricetidae > Microtus > Microtus pennsylvanicus. The sequence goes on along the minus strand of NC_134601.1, from coordinate 131,971,314 downwards.
CTGCAGCTCTCGTCCCTCCAGCGACATTAGGAGACTTGAGAAGCGCTGTCCTGGTTAGTCATGTGCATGTACCTACAAACCATCATCTTAGACCTCGACTTTAGACGCCAATATGCTGCCATATAGAATGAAAATTTGAGAAGTCTTCCCATCAGCCACAACCGGGTGGGGGAGGAATACCTATAAAGCTAATTTGAAATATGACAAGTGAATTTATCTCGCACACAGAGAATGCTGCAGTTTGGATGGCAGTGCTCCATCTCCAGCCCCTCTTCCAGCCATCTTTTTTCAGAGTACAACATTGGCTGGTTCCTATTTCTTTGTTAGCTGATATTCACCAATAATTTCCTAGAATCTGCAGTAGTTTTCTGTTCTCGACACCATGTCTTAGCAATGAATACCACTGAAGACAATCTGGTATACCCCCCTCCAAAGACCAGAATCTATGATGCAGTCAGCATCTCTCTTGACACTTGCTGCAGCATCTTTACTTAAATCTATTATTCGGAATACATGTCACACTGCTTGACAATAACAAAGTCCAGCACAGGGACCAACTCTAACCTCTAGAATGGGAGAAACCCAGAGGTGCTGAGCCCTTCACCTTTCTCACTTAACAGCCCTCTTTCTTTCTACCTTATGTGCCTACCTGCTTCCCGCTCTTTGGGGTTTTTCTTCCCTCTCTGATCCCATACTCAAAAACAAACAGAACAAAACAAACTAACAAACAAAACAACAAGCTGTGTTAACCTTGTGTGTTCATAACTGAAAGCCACGTGTGTCACATCGAACCAGTTCTAACCCAGGCTTGGGGTCACTTTTCAGTGTTTTACACCCCGGTGAAAATGAAACAACCCCAAAAACACCCTTCAAAGGAACGTGTGTCCCACATTTAAATGTTTCTTTTACAAAGCTTCAACATGGAGTCAGACAGGCTGATGGGTAGGCAGTCACAGAAGAAGATGGCCTCTCAGGTTTTGACACAGATGATTTGGTCATCAAGCATGACAAGTAGGAGGAGACAACTTGGAATTATCACTGTATGTATATTCAAAGAACTCTTGTTTGTAGTTCTCTCTATGCTCAGTCCCGATGTGCCTAAAATTTATGGTGTGATCTCTTGCTCCAAGTTCATTTGGGTGTTGTGTACAGTGTTTGCTCCACTAGGGTAGGTTGCTGGGTCTATACACTGCCGGGATTGTATTCTGGTTATTATGATTATTATGTATTATGGTTAGCTTTGAGTCTTCTAAAATTATTTCTCAGTGCTTCCAAAGATGTCTGTTCCAGTTGGAGAGCAAGGGCTGACTGTTTTTTGTCTGCAACTAGTATACTTCCTCTCCCCACATAACCTGTTTTTAGTAAAAGCAAAACCAGTACAAGTTTGCATAGAATAGATGCTAGAATGCTAGTGTGTCTTCTTCAGGCTCTACTCCAGCGATGAGACCAGAGTAAGATTTAAGACGTGTTTGTTAATCAGCTCATGCATTACAGGTTACTGGGCAGGGTAATTTTTTTTCTGCAGTGATTTTCAGCAGAATTTAGTATTTCAGATAGCCAAGGATCATTTAAGAAGAGGCCAGAGATCCATCACAACATTGAAACTCATCTTTTTCTCATTTCGTTTTCATTATTGAATGTGAGCTATAATGCACTGCTAGAGGGGCCCCTTGACCCTGGACCAATAGTTTTACGTTTCTTAAGTCCCCTGTTTTACAGAAATTTTAAAGGGAATTCATTACCTTTCAACGAGTCTTAGCAGCTGCCTACCTTTCCCACATTGCCACCTTGGCAATATTCAAAGCCAAAATAGAATCTTTTATAATAATCTTCTAAGTAAAGTAAAGAGATGGAGTGATGAACAACACATAGCTGAGTCTGATAATTTAGACGGGATCAGAATGCAAACCTGTTATCCTTTACTCAGTTTGGTTTCTTAGGGTTTAAGAGATATGGAGTTGTAGATTTAGAAAGTTGCGTTCATACAATGTGTTTTGACTTCTAAACTACATCTAAATACGTTATCTCTCTTGAGTCTCATAACAAATGTGTAAGAAAGAAAGTCTGGACTGCCACTGTACATTCCTACCCCTGGACTTTTATAGACAAGAATGAGATTAAACACCATGTCTTAGGTCACAGAGATAATTGGTGGTTGAACAGCTATCTACAACGTGTGTCTCTCAACTCCCACTTGAGAAAAACCAGAGCACAGTGCTGATTTGGGGACTGTAAAACAATGGCTGTGTAAATTTTTCTGTACCTCTGTGTATTCCGTCACCAAATACCAAATGGTGCTATGAGTGAAGTGGGGATGACTTCTTGAAAATATCTTGAAGTAGGTCTTGATGGGTAGTTAACAAAGATCAGCACGGAGGAAGCATAATATATATTGTCAGGCAAAGAGAAAGAAAGCAATGGAAAATCATAGTGCGAATGAGCCAGGGTGACTGAGAACAGGGGACAATACCAAGGATTGAGTGGAGAGGTTAAAGCAAAGTAAGTAATCGAAGTAGAAAGTGTTAAAAGTCTTTGAAAGACATACTTTCTTCTTTCAAAGCTAATTGAGATCCAACAGAAGTTGTTTTAGTATAGGGGTGATAAGGTAAAACCACTCAGTTAGAAAAATTATTTTTTGCTTGTTTGTTTGCTTTTTTAAGACAGAGTTTCCTTGTGTAACAGCACTAACTGTCCTGGAGCTCTCTTTGTAAACTAGGCTGACCTCGAACTCACTTAGTGCTGGAATTAAAGACCTGTACCACCATGCCTGGCGAGAGAAACTTTTCTTGACGGTATATTTTATTCTGGAAGAATCTACTAGCCTACTTTTGTTCCTTGAAGTCATATCCAGTTCACTTGGAGTCATCTGTAAAATCATAACTCTTTATTTTTGCTGCAACCTATAGTTTTGGGTCTGCATTGCCAAGGCTAGTGCTCTAGCTCCAGATAAACAACTTAACCACCTCCATATACATTTGGATTCACTCTGGAATAGGTTATCCATGAACAAAATATGCTAATGGAATTTCTAATATGAATTCTAACTAATGCTAAACGATCAGAGGATAAGAGAACAGGTCATTGTAGGCAGGCAGTAGTGAGATGGTTGTGGATCTGAGGACAGTTTGAAGGAAGTCTTTGTAACGTCTTTGACATACTATGGCTTAGAAAAGGCTTTTTGGGGGGTTTTTGTTTTCTTTGGGATTTTTTTGGTTGTTGTTGTTTGTTTTTATACAGGGTTTCTTTGCTGTGTAACAGCTCAAGCTGTCCTGGAACTAGCTCTGTAGACCAGGGTGACCTTGAACTCACAGAGATCCGGTTGCCTCTGCCTCCCAAGGACTAAGTTTGGGGTTGTAACTAAAGGTAACTAGTCTAACAAGCTTAAGACAAGAAGATAAGGAGGAGATAAGAGGGAAGGATGGAAGGAGGGAGAAGGAGAGAGAGAGAGAAAGAGAGAGAGAGAGAGAGAGAGAGAGAGAGAGAGAGAGAGAGAACCACGACTATAATTATAGCATCCCAGAGGTTAAAGCCAGAAGTTTGTGAGTTCACAGCTTTTCTGGGCTATGTAGAGAGTTCTTCGGGTCTCAAACTATGGCCAAGACACTTAGATAGTTGGAGTTAACTTGTTGCTGGGCCATCTGACGGTGATCAACTGTAAAGGATAGGAGATGAAAAAAAAAACAGTGGTTAAGCACACAAAGACTAATAATATCGTTACTAAGATTGTAACAGACATAACCTGTTGTACCATGGAAATCCAGCGATTTAGTTCCAAAGTGTTTTTCCCAATGGAACGATGCTTTAAATGGTTTAAATATGATTTTGTACTTCATATAAGGCAGATGAGACATTAGTAACACTTTAAGGAATATATACTTTGAGTTGAATTAAAAGGCCATCGCAAAATATCCTATCTGATAATCATTTTTTTTAAAATAAAAGAACTAGCTCTGATATGTATAATGTACTGTTGCAAATTATTACAATCATTCTCTTAAAGAGGAGATGACTGGAAATTCAAAAGTACTTGAAGTGGGTGAGAGCCCAAAGACCCAAAAGCTGTCATAATTGGTATCTTTGGCACAGTCTTGGACCCATATAAGGAATGAATTTTCATTTTGAATACAGGAGAACAGAAAAAAATGCTGGCCACAATCAAAGATGCCTGTTAAAAAGGCATAAGTTTACTTAACATTTAGAATGTGCTTGGCATTGTAATTTATATCTAAATGTAAGTTTGATTCAATATATAGATTTAACATTTTATTAGCATATATTACTTGTACAAACTAATGGGTTTCATTGTGACATTTCATACACGTATATAATATATTTTAATCATCTTTAATCCTGTTATCATATCCCACCCCACCCCCAGATGCTGTCTCGCAGTTAGAAATTACATTGGTTTAGGAAATTGGCAGTAGAAGGTTGTAATCTGGTTTCCATGTCTCACCAGCCATAGGTAGTGGGCTAGGTTTACAGGACCAGGCGTGAATTCTCTCCTTTTGAGAGAGCCTTAAGTCAAACTTGACAGCCATTGGTCACCCCCCGCCCCAGATATAAGTGCCTTTTGAGAAATCTTGCATGAATGATCATTGCAGTTATACAGTATTGTTTAGGGGATTTTGTCAAGAAAAAAGTCTTAAGTTCTGTAGCACAATTAATAAAAACCCAGAGACAGATATTGGGGTTCAAGCTGAAGATCAGAAAAGCAAAGCAGCCAAGCCACTAGCGAGTTCTTACCTCTACCAAGGCTCAGACAAAGTGATGATCCTATTCTCAGCCTGACTGCAGACTGCAATGCTCTCCATCAAAGCTCAGACTGCAATGAGCTCTTGTCTCCTCCTGCCTTATATTCCTCCACCCAGCCATGTCACTCCTGTCTCCACGTCCCTAGTGCTGGGAATAAAGGCGTGTGATTCCGAGTGCAGGGAGCACCTTTGTGTGAGCTCTGTTTCTCTTTTTAGACAGAGTCAATCGTGTAGACCAGGGTGACCCTGAGTCCTGGGATTAAATGTATGTGTCACCACTACCTGGCCTCTAGTGGCTTAGCTCTGCACTCTGATATTCAGGCAAGCTTTATTTATTAAAACACAAATAAAATATCACTAAAAAGTTTCAGTAAAAATGCAATTTCCTTCAAAATATTTTTGATCCAGGAATTATTATATCCATGTGCATATAAAAACTAACTATATATACTTTGTATTTTTTAAATTGTTCAAGAACAAATGTGAACTATTTCTGTAAAGTTACTGGCCAACAAATGTTGTGTAAATTATTGCACAGTGTTTTAATAAGATACAAAATTCCATTTTTCAATAAAACTAAATGTTGATTAAAGCAGCACTTTTAATCCTTCTTTATACTGATAACTATAAATTAACCATCCAAAGCCATTATAAATCTTGGATACTAATGCTAAGAGAAAAAATTTAAGTTGTTTTGTCATGCTTCTCAATCATAGACCAGGTAAAACTTATACATCTTGATTTACTTCTATAAGAACATGGATATTATTATATAAGTAATTCTAAGAATTCAAATCATTTCTGTTATAGCAATGTAAACTGTGAAAGGTTTTATGAAGAGATGAAGTAAAGGGGAATGCATAATATGTTATAAGTGTATCATTAATAAATACATTTACATTTCAAAAAGAATTAGCTTTTTAACCAGGAAGGAATAAACAGGGAAGCTTTTAATCACTGTTCAATTGAACAAGGATTTTAATACCAATACCTCTGAATGACTTCCCCAAATACCTAAAGGAAATCGTTCCTCGGGAGATCCTCCTTTACAAGTTTAAAATCAGAAGTGATGAATTCAGCTGTTAATTCCTGGAACTTTGAAGGCACAGTGACGATGAAAAAAATATGCTTATAACTTGGTGGAAGTACCGAAAGTTATCATTAGGATTTCTATGGCACCTAGTCCTCATGATCTCTGCTCGGAGAATTTAGACGAACCCTTCAGAGCATGATATAGAAGACACTTTATTCCAGAGTAGGGGAGAATATACTCCCCAGGGGTGAGAGTGGACAGTGGCCCGAGACATTAAACCAAGGAGAGAAAGTTATAAAGGACAGGAAACAGGTAGGAAAAGAAATTTAAGACAAAGAGTTGCTTATAGGCTAAATTGTGAGGAATAAGGTTTTCTTCTTCTGTGAGTAACCCACTCTGTTCGGAGCTGCTTCCTTATCCCTGCAGTTTCCCTTCTTCATTGAGACAACTTAAAGTGCACCTTTTCTCAAAGTGCTCTGTGTTACAAGGAATCATAGTGAAAATATTTACACAATTGAAGCAATTTACAAGTACAAAATGACACCAATCCAACTGTTTCAGATTAAATTAACACTTTTTAGATTAAATTAGCACATTAAAACAGCCAGTTCCATGACTCTGTCTAAAGACATTTGTCACTCAAGCCTGGTAACCTGAAGTTAATCCCCAGAAGCCACTTGAAGAAGCCAGATGTGGTGGTATACATCTGTAATTACAGAACTCCTCAAATACGATGGGTGACTGTAGTAATAGGGGGAGCGGCAGGGTTGCGTCCCCAAACACCCCAAGCCGCCTGCCCTGCCCGGCTAGCTTATGCCCCGAAATAATTACACGGACACTGTATTCTTTTAAACACTGCTCTGGCCCATTTCTAATCATCTGTGTAGCGCCCCTAGGTGCGCTTACCGGGAAGATTCTAGCCTAAGTCCATCCTGGGTCGGAGCTGGGGCATGGTGTGCGTCTTCCCTGGAGCAGGTAGCATGGCGTCTCTCTGAAGGCGTCTGCTCTGGAGAGGAGAGCTGTCGAGTCTGACCTCACTTCCTCTTCCTCCCGGCATTCTGTTCTGTTTACTCCTCCCACCTATGGGTGGGCCTATCCAATGGGCCTAGCAGTTTCTTTATTTTAACCAATGACCTTCCTCCATCATTTTCCCTTTTTCGGTTTAAACAAAAAAGAAAGGCTTTAACTTTAACATAGCAAAATTACATATAACAAAACAGTTATCAAGTAAAAGTTACATCAGAAACATTTATACATATAACAAAATTGACCGTAAATCTCTATCAATAAAGCAAAATCTATACTAATGCAAATTATTCATATCTATATCATATCCCCCTTTAAATGTAAAAGAACATTTATAAACTATATTTGGGAACATGGGCGCAGTTTTTTCTCTCCAAACTGCTTCCTGCTGAATGGGGGCGTCGTTAATGATTTTAGGGTGTAACCTGTGTGCCAGGTTTATCTCAGTTGGCAGTTGAGCAAGGCAATTTTCTGAAGATGTTCACAGCAACCCTTCAGGAGGACGTGGTCCATCATACCAAATCGGAATAGAAGAAATGAACAGGGTCTCATCCTCTGTGAAAACAAAAGAAGACTCTCTCCAAAGCATCATATCCTTAGACCCAAATTCTGAAATCATACCCTCATGATATCCGTTCTGGTTCCACTTGGCAGCCCATATAATGAAATGTCTCTCTGTACTTAGCTCCTTCACAGTCAAAAATTTTAAAGAAAACACAATGTACATAATCCAGACTCTCTGTGAATTTTCCATCTTTACGCGGCTTATTTTTATTTATATCTATAACTATCTGTACTCTGTCTCTTTAAAGACTTTACTTTTACTTTTTTCTTTTTAAACCATTAACTTTATTCTCTATATTCTTTTTCTTCTCTCTCCCAAGCCAACGTACATTCATCCAACAGTGTGACTCATTTAGTGGTCTGAATCTGTCCTATTGTGAATCTACAATTTTTTACTATCCAGGAGCACTTTTGATTTACGCCTTTAAATCACTAGACGCTTAAGAATCTAAGCTGTGACATTCCTAGGTTAACTTTTTGCTTTTTGAGAGTATATCTGTAGACCAGGCTGCCTTTGAACTCTCAGAGATCCGCCTGTCTCTGCCTCCCAGGCATTGGGATTGAAGGTGTTTGCTACTACACCTTGAACTCACGGAGATCTGTTCGTCTCTGCCTTCTAGGCACTGGGATTAAAGGCGTGTGCTACCACACCTTGAAGTCACAGAGGTCTATCTCCCTCTGCCTCCCAAGTGTTGGGATTAAAGGTGTGTACACACAACAACTCTTCCTTTTTTTGTTTTTTGCTTTAAGAACTTCAACTTTCAGCTTGCATATATTTTTAACACACTTTAAACCATTCAGAAGTTTTCTCTGTCTTTGAATCTCTCTTTACTGTATATCTCTCTTTTTCTGACCACAAGAGCCTTTAATTTGCCAAGCAATATCAGTAGGACTAAAGGCGTGGCTTTGCCAGCTAGATCCAGTCCATTCCTTAGCTTTCCAGCCTCATGGCGGAAATACAGGCTGCAGCCATGTTTATAGCATTTCAAGGTCCCTGCCAGCCAGCGAGCTACAACAGACAACACTCAAGTCCTCTCTCAGTAGCTGGCCCTCCTGCCTCAAACAGTCAGAGTTTGCCCTGGCAGGATGGCCCAGAAAGCCGGCATTTTTAAACGGTGCAGCTTTTTTCCTGCTACGGCTGAAAACCGAAAAGCATGCGTTCAGCTTTTCGTCAATACCGTTTAAGTGTTTCGTGGCAGGACCTCTTAATGAGCTGCAGGGATTTGCAGCTGAAGCTGAGTCAGGAAGCCTCTTGGGGCTACCAGGTAGGAGCGGCACTCAGCACTTTAATTCTGAGACTGAGCGTGCAGCACAGAAATTCTTTTCATCCAAGTAACATCCAAATCTGACAGGCAGAGCACTGCACAGTCTAAAAACACGTCTCTGTATGGCGGCAGGAATCCGCCATGCTCTTCCGCCTGCCTAAGCCTGATTCTGCCTTCTGCCCAGGAGCAGGCGGGGAGCTCTGAGTCATCGCACGGTCTCAGCGCACTCTCCTTCCGATCCCAAGCGGGAACACAAACATAGTCCAGAGTTTTCACTGGCGGCACAGCCCCAGGAAGCCACACTTTGAAATGACACAGCGTTTTTTCTGCTGCGGTTGCCGAATCAGGAAATCTCTCTACAGCACGCCACCAACAAACAGCAAAAATCTGTGTTAAACTCTCTCTCCCTTATTTTTAAGACTTCTCAGGTTTTTTAAGTGGGTTTAGTTAGCCACACGTCTGGGCGTCATTTGTAGTAATAGGGGGAGCGGCAGGGTTGCGTCCCCAAACACCCCAAGCCGCCTGCCCTGCCCGGCTAGCTTATGCCCCGAAATAATTACACGGACACTGTATTCTTTTAAACACTGCTCTGGCCCATTTCTAATCATCTGTGTAGCGCCCCTAGGTGCGCTTACCGGGAAGATTCTAGCCTAAGTCCATCCTGGGTCGGAGCTGGGGCATGGTGTGCGTCTTCCCTGGAGCAGGTAGCATGGCGTCTCTCTGAAGGCGTCTGCTCTGGAGAGGAGAGCTGTCGAGTCTGACCTCACTTCCTCTTCCTCCCGGCATTCTGTTCTGTTTACTCCTCCCACCTATGGGTGGGCCTATCCAATGGGCCTAGCAGTTTCTTTATTTTAACCAATGACCTTCCTCCATCAGGTGACAGGAACAGGAGATTGTTGAGAAACTTGTGGAGCACCCAGCTTGAGTAAGAAACAAGGTAGAGACGAGAGGATCCTACCTTAACTAGGTCGAGGAAGAGAACTGCCACTTGAAAGCTGTTCTCCGACTTCCAAGTATGTGCCAGGGCATACATGCATATAAATATATATATCACACAGGTGCAAACACAGGCACACACACACACACACTTCCCCCACGGTGAGACAGAGACAGTTTCAGGACTGTGTCGCCAGTCACCTTTTGGTTTTAAGTCTACTTCCTGTGGTTGTAACCCCTAGGATTACAGCAAATTTTGGTAGTGCCTGTTCCCATCAACCACATCCCACATGCGACAACCAGACCAAGTGGCCCTTTCAGCTTCACAGAACTCTACAACGGCAAATGGGTCTCATGACATTAACTTAGCTTTGGGACAAAGACAATACCATCTGACTCTAGAGTTCCTTGGGATTGCCTCATTCATCCATTTCACAGTTAATACCAAATATCACCAACACGGCAGATTACTTGTTTGAATGCCTGTGATTCACCAATGAACAAGGCACTAAAACATCCTCGCTCAAATAACATCTCAGTATAGGACTGGGGTGATACACACATTAGAGAGTCAAGGAAATCCATGCACAGAAATTGTTTCAGAAAAATGATAAATGTGATGCAAACAACAACAGCAAAAGAAACGCAAACAGGATAATAAGCTAGGAAGTTCACGAGGAAGCGTCTTTGGCCAATCTAGCTATTCATTTACTTACTCTTCCAGCACATTAAAACAGTTGGAAAGTAACTTTACTGATACTAATGTCAACCACAAAGCTGCTAGATAAAGTTCAGATTTTTGTTGCTACTCACTTGATAAGCTTTCAACCTTTTTACCATTATTCACCAGACATTAGCATCTTGTCATATTTGTTTAGTATGTATTCCCGTTCTCTCTTTGTCACTCTCTCCCCCTCTCTTCTCCTCCCTCCATCCTTCTCCCAACCCCCTTGTTTCAAAGTTAGTTGCAGTCATCTTGATTTTGCTTCCACAAATATTTCAGTATGTATCTCCTAAGGAAAACAGAATTGTCTTTCATAATGTATGTAATAATCAAATTCATAAAAATTAGCAACAGTAAGTTCATAATGTTTAATATACAATACACTCTGTTTTCTCCATTTGTCAAAGCAATGATCTCTATACAAGTTCTTTATAAAATATGGGATGAAATTATAGATTGCACTTAGATTTTGTCTTTTTAAATCTATAATAGATCCTAACTTTTATCTTCATTGCACTGGTATTGTTAGAAAAGCACAGACCAATTGACTTAGAGATTGGACTTCAATCGGCATTTGATTGAGGTTGTTTGCAATTATATGTTTATGGAGTATTTTTCTAAAGAAGCTACTTTCTGATGAGTCCTGAATAAAGGAGTCTGCAATAAAATGATCTAGAGAAAATTATTCCAGGCAGAGAGAACAGCAAGTAATAAAGGTCCTCAAATGGGAACAAACTTGTTTGTGGGAAAAAAAAAAGCAGGCGAGCGTGGCTCAAGGCTGGTGATCAAGGGCAGAGTAGTCTGAGAAGAAGTAAGACCGTTCCACAGGGCTCAGATGGTAACGAACCATAGAAATTTAGAAGCTGCATTGTTGAGTTGCTGAAGAATTTGAGCACTTTGATGTTATGATAGGAATTTTCACTTAAAATTAGTTTTTACATTTCCAAAACATTTTTTATTTTAATAAAACTTTCAATTGTTTGTGATAGAAGCAAATTATTTGTCACAGCTGTAAGAACCCTCCTCCTCATTATCTATTCTCCAGAAGGAACTATGTAGAGCAGATTTGCTAAGCTAAATAATACACTTATAAAGCTCATTCATAGCTTTTCAGATTATTGCTTCTTTATGAAAAGAGATTAGTTCAATATTACCTTAAGCCTCCCAGACATGGGAAGAAATCTCCCACTGTACCACTGTCCAAGCACAATTATCTCAAAATTTATTAGATCACTATTCAGAGTATATATTATTGTAAGTATGCATGTTCTATAACTGAATTATATAGCATACTATGATTACTTTTGCTTTCTTGTATATATACTTGCATTTAATGGAGCTGATAACAGTCTTTTTCTTTGTTTACTTTTATACACATAGTAATAGCTCATCTCCAGCCTGTTCCTCAATTGACTAAACATTTACCAAACACGTGCAGATGCATAGAATCTTTTATCTTTTGGAGACATCCTTTGAGACTGTTTAAATCTATGCCAATTATCCTCTAAATCTATAAAACTCTTTCTTCTCTGATGTACCTAGTAATTATAAAGGTATTTCACAGTCATCTTCTAGATATTGTGAGAAGAGTTAGAAAAGTTTTGAGATGTCTGAAATGATGATACATGCTGGTCTCTTATAATGTTTTTCTCTAGAACCTATTACTTTCTTTGTTTGCTATTAGTGCATACAACATCCCATTAATATCTCTTTGAGCATACTTAGTGCCTCCTACTATGTTGAACACTTTGTGGATACTTTTTGTTTTAAAACTTGCTATCAATTCTGGAAATATTTTGTTGCCTTACTTAAGTTTTTCTCTGGTTTTTCTATTGTTTTCTAGACTTTGTGTAATTCTTACGTGGAACTTCTCTCACTGACACTGTAACTTGATGGCTATATTTTTTTGAAGTGGGCTTTATTCTGTAGTCCAGACTGATCTCAAAGTTACAGTCCTTCTGCTTTAAGTCTTCCAAGTGCTAGGATGACTAGTGTGTGCCACCATGTCATGCCTACTTTTGTCTTTTTTCCCATTTACTAGTCTTCCTGATTGTTCTACTTCTGGAAATTTTTTCTCAGCTTTATCTTACAACACTTCTGCAATGCTGATGTATAATTATGACACTCTCCAAAGTGCAGGTTCCATTGGTTAAGGGCATGGTACCCAACAAGGTTTTCTTCACTTTAGATGCCAGGTCCCAAGCATCTGTGGGATATTTAACCTTCAGATCAACTGACTTCACATTTGGGAATTTCAACAATCTCCTCGGGCTTGAAAATTCTCTAGAATAACTCATATAACCCATGTGAGGATTATGTGTATGGGAACAATTTTATTATTAGAGTCCCATAAAATCAATTCAATCACAACTAACAAAATGAAAAGTCCTATATAGGATGAGGTCTAGAATAGTCTCTATTGTGGAGTTTTTGTATCTTTTTCTATGAAATCTGAATGGATTGAATGGATCATCCTTTTGGAACAATAATGTTCATCAACTAGGAGGCTTGCCCAAACTAGAGTTTTTAATGGGGTTTGTTTACCTAGGCCTGGTTTGTTGAAACATCTGATTGAACTCAGTCTCTAATTCCAATCCCCTTTTACCTTGAGAGAGGTTATTTTGAGCTGATATCATCTAATTCAGAGCTTTAACTCTTTATTCATGCTATTTGGTATGTTGAGGCCAGGTTTCATCCTGAAATCATCATCTAGGGGCTCACCTATGAGTCACCTCTTTGACCGAAGTTTAAACATCATTCTAGAGGCTTAACGTGAAGAACAGAGTTGTCTACCATTGAAGAAATGTCAAAGGTTTAGAAATTGTTCCAGGAACCTGAGACAAAACTGTAATTATTTTTATTATACAGCAAATTATAATAGAGATTTCAGGAAAAGGAATTTTAAGAACAATTTTGTTTTCTGAGATTTTTTTTGTATAACGCATTGTTCTTGTTTGAGAGATGCAATATGTTCACTCATCCCTTTGAGGATAATGATGTCATTAATGTCGCTCTGATTCTTTTCTCCCATGTTTTTCCTTTTGAGTGTTTGGTTTGTTTGTTAGTTTATGGACTACTTTCATATTAATTGCAATAATTTTATGCTTATGAATAGATTCCTTAAAACCTAATTAGATAGACAAATTACTTAGTACTTGAGTTTGGAAGTGTGTTCCTTTTGTATTGCAGTATAGTAAGTTACCACAAACTTAGTTACTTAAACAATATATGTTGACAGGCTCATAGCTGCTGTCAGGAATTTACATGTATGTAGCTGAGTCTGCTCAGATTCTCCATCAAATTCAGTATGCGTGATAGGATGCAATCACATTTGGAATTTAAAATGGGGAATTTGCTTCCCAGATCATTCAGGCTGGACCCAGAATTCATTTTCTTATGAATATATGACTGAAGCCTTGACATTTTCTTGCCTGTTGACTGGGCCAGTCAATGTTCCTTAAGGCTTTTTTGGCAGTTCTTTGTCATGTTGGCTTCTCCATCATTACCTCTAATTTCACCAAATCCATAAGCTAAGATCTTGGCTTTATTCTGCTAAGGCAGATCCTTATATTATGTTAAGTTAGCAACTTTGTCTTTTCTGCTATCTTAGAAACAAGGCACATAATCCCAAGGCATTAAAGAGACTTAGTTGATTTTTTTTGGTTCTACCACAGAATTGTGTTATATACCCCAGGCTGGCTTTGCACTCATAGCCCTCTGTATCTCTGCTGTTCCAAAGTGCTGGGATTACAGAGGTGTGTCACCACATCCTGCTGAAATCAACATCCTTTGTTTTTTCTGAGTTTATCACATTTCCAAAGAAGAGTCTACCAATGCTCTGCTTAATGTTTGCAACTCTTGAAGAACTAAATGGAGTACAGGACTAGAAGCCTCACTAATAAATACGAAAACTTAAATTTCCTGTTATAGACATAAGAGAGATAATAGAGAGAAATGATAGAGATAGAGATGACAGAGATAGAAGTGCTAGAGATAGGAATGATAGAGATAATAGAGATGACAGAGACAGAAATGATAGAGATAGAGAATATAGAGGTAGGGATGATAGAGATAGGGATGATAGAGATGGAGATGATAGAAATGGAGATGATAGAGATAGGGATGACAGACAGATGATAGAGATAGAGATGATAGAGACAGATGATAGAGATAGAGATGATAGAGGTAGGGATGATAGAGACAATAGAGACAGAGATGATGGAGATAGGGATAATAGGGCTAGAGATGATAGAGCTAGGGATGATAGAGCTAGGATGATAGAGCCAAGGACAATACCACTAGAGATGATGGAGCCAGGGAGGGTAGAGCTCGAGATGTTAGAGCTGGAGATGATAGAGCTAGGGATGATAGAGCTAGGGATGATAGAGATAGAGACGATAGAGATAGGGATGATAGAGAAAGGGGTGATAGTATTAGAAATGATAGAGATTGAAGAGATAGAGATAATGAACTTTACTGTGTTCAGTTTTACCCCAGTCCGCAGACCTTTTGCTTTACCCACTCTAGACCAGTGGTTCTTAACATTCCTAATGCTGCAACTCTTCAGATGCACTCCCTCATGTTGTGGTGACCCCAGCCATACAATTATTTTTGTTGCTACTTTCTAACGTAATTTTGCTACTGTTATGGATCTGTGTTTTCTGATGGCCTTAGATGGCCACTGTAAAAGGGTCATTTGTCCTCCAGGTTGAAAACCACTGCTCTAGAGACTAAATCTCACATTCAAAGGGATCTGTAGTAAATCACGTTTTCAGCACACTTGCACACACTCTGTACTACAATTGATGTCACCAAGCAAGCAAATATAATACTTCTAAGATCACATTATTGTCATAGAGATACCCTAACTTAAGCAATAGCCACTCCCAACAATAGCAGCTACAATAGGTCTTCTTTATGGAATGATTACTGCAAGACTGGTTCCACATTAAGGAATGTCTACATGTTCTTTCATTTAATTTCTTTAACTGTCATGTGAAGCAGATTCATTCATTACTATAGAATCCTTCAAGTAGGTCCTTTCCAACTCAATGTACTTGTGAGGAAGATTGTGTCACTACAAAATGGGGCTCTAGAAAAGCCAGGGGTGTACATCAGCTGCTGCTGTCCCTACTTCTTTGTTGCTATCTCCACACTTTCAGAAAAATGTATCATCTTTTTTGTCACACTCCCTCTCAATCCTTTAGGAATCTTTTCTTATTTCTGCCTCCAGATCACGAAGCCCCTCTCCTGTGTTTTATGGTTTCCCAGAATGTTCATCTTTCTTCCGACTGCAACCTTAAAACTTGCTTATGGGAGGAATGGAAGGCCCAGGTAGAAATCAGGAACATTTGATGCTATCTGCAATCTCTCTAGAGAATTTCAAAAAGAGAGGACATGAGACTGAGGGTGTCTTCATTGTTCACTTGAATACAGCCTAGGAAATAAAAAAAAAGGCCTCAATTCAGTTTGAGACTTTTCCTTGAGGAGCAGAAGTGTAAGTGGAATGAGAGTAGATATTATAGTATATACCTGTCTTCCCTCATTACAAATTATGTAGGAGAAAGTGTAGAAGGATATGTCTGTCAGCTCAGGCCATCCTAACAAAACACCACAGACCATGTTGCTGAAACAGTAGGCACTTATTCCTCATAGTCATGAAGGATAGAAGTTTGAGATAAGGATGTAAGTTTGGTCAGGTTCTAGAAATGGCTCCCTTTTCCTGTACTGTGGTGGTGGCATTAGCCAGCTCTCTTGTATCTTTTTTTAATAAGGTCATTGATTTTATTGTAAAAGCTTCACCTTCATGATAACCTCAGAGGTGCCAATCTTTAAGTCCCATCATGTTAGTTAGGGGCTTGGGGATTGAGTTTCAGCACATGAATTGTAAAATTCGATTCAGTACCTAAGAGAGGGAATTAAGCTCTGAGTATCCGCTTTAGTATACTTCAGTTGAGAACATAGGAAGACCTTGACATTAAGCTCTGAGTATTCGCTTTATCATACTTCAGTTGAGAACATAGGAGGACCTTGATGTTAAGCTCTGAGTATCCGCTTTAGTATACTTCAGTTGATAACATAAGAAGACCTTGACATTGAGCTCTGAGTATTCGCTTTATCATAATTCAGTTGAGAACATAGGAAGACCTTGACAACCAAATCAGTCAGCAAACGTAGGTGAGATTTCCATAGGCTGTTTTGTCTCCTTTGTGCCTTTAGCCATGAGAGCACCTGTAGAGCTGATAGTCTTTGTTTCTAACTCTTTTGTTCTGCTGAGACCTGAATTTAGAGAAGATTTCCACTCTTCTCTAAATCTCCTTTGTATTATATTAAGTTTCATTAAGATATGCTTCTGATACAATGATTAAAAAAAGATTGACTGACTATATACTAAAACATCATTGACTTTCCTCCCCTGAGAGATTCTTTCTTTGTTTGACTAGTGAAGGGGGTGAGGGCACATCAGAGAACAGAATTAGTAAAAGTGACTCACCTTCTCTAGAGACAAGAATGATGAGTGTAGCTTTTACAGTCCTGACAGCATCGAATGTGTGCTCCCTCTCATCCATGGAAACAAAGTCGTGGAAATGAAACTGAAGAACTCAACTTATCCTTACTTCCCTCCTCTACTTCTATGTCTTCGGTTATCTTAAAGGCTACTATTTTCCTTATCAGTGCCAAGAATGAGCATAATAAAGAACAAAAGAGAATATAAAGTGACTAAGCAGCTTTGTTTCTGGTTATAGCTATAGAACCTTCTATTATTTCTCTAGGCATCATGTAATCACTCGCCATGAGCCAAGATGTCTGTGCTCCAGATTCACATGTCTGTACACAAGCAAGTGTGTCTCTTTGTTTGAACATGAGGCAGAGAGTGGTTTTCTAGGGAGTCAAGTATATCTAGCCTTTCACCAAATTTTATTAAGCACGCACTGTGTATCTGAGGTGCAAAATCCCGAAAATGTGTTTCCTTCCTTTAACTCACTTACAGTTTCACACACACACCTCTCTTAAGTCCCAGCTACATGCAAATTGAGTAGGAATAGTAGGACAGGTGTGATGATTGGATGTCTGGAAACAGTGCTACTCTGGAGGAAAAAATGGTATTTTTTTGCTCCTGGGAAACTGGAGATATGTTTAGAATGGAGGTAATAGTTAAGCCATATTTTATAGATGGTGAAGAATCCAGGCATCATGGCACATGTCTTCAATCCCAGAACTCAGGAGGCAGAGGCAAATAGCTCTCTATGAGTCTGAAACCAGCTTGGTTTACATAGCAAGTTCCAGGGCTATATATTTCAAGACCTTGTCTCAAAAGACATGATGGAAAAGAAAAGTCATCCTAGGCCTAAATAACTGTGTAAATTGTATGTGTAAAGATACAGATACATAAAAAAGCATAGCCATGTTCAGAATCTACAAGAAATTCAGTTTGATTGAATCAATGTTCGATGATTTTTTTTCTAGAATGAGAACATAGAGTTATTATGAAGGGATTTCTTTTTTCCCCCTTGTTGAGACAGGGTTTCTCTGTAGCTTTGGAAACTGTCCTGGAACTAGCTCTTGTAGACCAGACTGACCTCAAACTCACAGAGATCCACCTGCCTCTGCCTCCAGAGTACAGGGATTTTAAAGGCATGTGCCATCACCACGCAACTGAAGAGCTTTTTTATATTAGGCTAAAGTACTTGGACTCAGCATTGAAAACTCTTGTATGACATAGCATTATTGGCAATTTCTAAAGTTCACTCAGGAAACTATAGGGAGGACAATTTGACAGGAGGAAAAATGGATTCAAAGATACTGAGAGTAGTTCTTTTTTTAAATTTATTTATTTATTAAAGATTTCTGCCTCCTCCCCGCCACCGCGTCCCATTTCCCTCCCCCTCCCCCGATCAAGTCTCCCTCCCTCATCAGCCTGAAGAGCAATCAGGGTTCCCTGACCTGTGGGAAGTCCAAGGACCACCCACTTCCATCCAGGTCTAGTAAGGTGAGCATCCAAACTGCCTAGGCTCCTACAAAGCCAGTACGTGCAGTGGGATCAAAAACCCATTGGCATCCTCCTGAATATTAACCTTCACCAGGCGATGAAAGGAGACAGAGACAGAGACCCACATTGGAGCACCGCACTGAAATCTCAAGGTCCAAATTAGGAGCAGAAGGAGAGAGAGCATGAGCAAGGAACTCAGGACTGCAAGGGGTGCACCCACACACTGAGACAATGGGGATGTTCTATCGGGAACTCAACAAGGCCAGCTGGCCTGGGTCTGAAAAAGCATGGGATAAAACTGGACTCGCTGAACATAGCGGACAATGAGGACTACTGAGAGTAGTTCTAAAACTCCATGTAAAAGTGATAGCGTTTCAAACAAAGGCAACGACAGAGGAGACAATGAGGAGGAGATGTGATTAAATGGCAATTGTAAAGAAACTTCAATAGGCTATTGTGACCAGTTGAATAGACTCACTGTGAATAAGAAAAGGTTCTATGTGACTCTAAGTTTTCTGCTTTAGGTAACTTGGAAGGTGACAATGTCATTAATAAAAATCAGTTGGAACAAACCAGTAGGCAGTTGAATATATGGGTTCAAAGTAGAAGTGTGATGTGTAGGTTAGAGATAAGATTTTTGCTTCATCAATATGTTTGTGGAACCATGGGAGTAGAGAAGACTTTCCTAAGATTTTGCAGAATGACATGAAAAGAGTCTTCTATTTGTCCTCTGGAAACAGGATCATTGAAGGGATAGGCATAGTAACAGAAATCGATAAAATAGAAGAATTAATATTCAGAGAGACAGGAGGAAAGCTCAGTGAGATGGAAGGTATGAACCACGTTGTCAAAACATGACATGAGCAGAGTCTACTAGAGTCTGCATGCTGGGGATTAGCTATGCTGAAGAGAATGTTTACTAGGATGGTGGCAGGATGCTCCTACTCCAAATGGGATGAGAAACAAATTGGAAGAAAGTAGGAACAGTGAATTCAGACTACTCTTATTTTTACTTTGAAGTATGGATTAATAAACAATCCAATAATAATAATGAACTTTGCTCTTAGTATCTCTTGTACTCTGGTGTTGGTTTTTATTTGTACCTAATGTACAGCAAATCTGTTTATTACTGTATCGTTTATATAGCATATATGAGTAAACATACCGATATGAAAATGTACTTTTGAGAGGGTGATGGTTGATCACAGTCTTGAAGATCCCTTCTGAACAGTATGTTTTGCACACATACTGAGATCTTTGGTTCTGGAAGATAATACGTGACTCAAAGTAGCCCCGTCCCCAGTTTGGCTAGAACGTTACTACTTAGGGCATTTGTTCCTCATAGAAGCATCTACATTTCTCGCCACTACATTACTTTCCCCATGGACTTCCATTGGGGAAGGAGATTATAAGTCAAAGATGAGAAACCCATCTTCATTCCTCAAGGAAGTAAGAAAACTAAAACCAAAGACTACACAGGCTGAATCTCAGGTGGTGGTCCTCAACATTTTTCCAGTTTGACCTAACTGTGAAGATAGGAGTTGTCCAGTCAATAGCCAGTTTATTGCAGTTAACTCAGGAGACCATAATGATGACTAGTTTCATTAAATACCCAGATTCTGTCTTCACAATTTTATATCAACTTCTTAATCACTCTATGTCCAGGATTCAGGTGTAGAAAGTGAGTCAGGGGTATAGACGAATGCTTCAGATTTCAAATGTCCCCCCAAAGGCCTGTGTTATACACAGTTGGTTTCCAGTTTAGTGCTGTTGTTGGAAGGTGGCATATCCTTTCAGAGGTAGGGCATAGGAGAGTTTTTTGATAGTTGGAGGCATGCCCTTGAAGGGGAATAGAGTCCTGCCCATTCCTTTTTCTCTTTTGTTACTTGGCCATGAGGGGTTCAGTTTTGCTTTATCACACTCCCCTTCAACAATATGCTGCCTTTCTTAGCGTGTCTTCTATTTCTGTGATAAAGCATTTGTCAAAAGAACTTGGATTGACAAGAGTTTGAGTTATACTTTATAGTTCATCATGTAGAGTAGTAGCTAAGGGTAGGAACTGAAGCAGAGACCATGCAGGAACACTGCTTACTGGCTTGTTCTCTGTGGTTTCCTCAGCTACCTTTCATATACAACCCAGGCCTACCTGACTAATGATGGCACTGTCTGCAATGGGCTGGAACTTCCAATATTAATCCACAATTCAGAAATCGCCCCCACAGACATAGCTCCAGGTTGATTTGATCGAGGCGATTCCCTAGTTGAGATTTCCTCTTCCTTGGTATGTCTATGTTTGTAACTTGTTGACAAAACTATGGCATTGCCTCAGTATAGTACCAAGGCAATATGGCCAACCAAACACAGACTGAATCTTCCAAACTGTGAGTCAAAATAATCCTTTTCTATTTTATTAATCTTCTGTTTCATTCTTTGAAAACTTCATACATGTGTACAGTCTCGGTTTCATCCACCTCAACTCCCTCTCTTCAGCATCCCTGGATCCCTGGAACACATCTTCCTTCCAAATTCACATCCTCTTTTGAAAAGATGATTATCTCAGGTATTTGTTACAGAGACAGAAAGATGACTAACACATTTAGTCACTTGCTTTGATGTTCTACTCTTTCAAGAATTGCGGTGGTAAAATAAAAGAGAAAGTAAAAGCAACAGGCACACAGCTCTTAGCTTTTCCTTTAGCTGCGTGTTTACCTAAAGGCTGTTTTCTGGCCATGAGTTGGGGCCATCAGGATAGCATAAAAATGACATGTTCCTAATTTTTATGTGCTTATGGAATATTGATCTAGACATGTGGAAAAGCAAAGAATGAATGCTGTTTTAATGCATTAATAAATGCCTGGGTTCTAAGATTTGGAACCTGAAGTTTATTTAGTACAAGAAGCTTGTTAAAAATATGTAACCTTATAGCTAGGTTCAAAAACCCAACTTTATCCATTATATAATTGAAATGCTATATATTTGCCACAAAATAAGCATGATATAAGTCTGTTGTAATATTAATAATTAAGCTAAATGAACTATCAGGTTATATGCATAAGTCATGGGTTTTAAATGCTGATACTTCAAGATAAGCTGGCTTAAATACGAGTGTGATTAAAATAGATGAATATTTTGTGGAGATTCTGAATAGAGCTTTTGGCACTTCCAAGGACTTTAGAGATTGATGTACAGGTTCTTTATCATGATTAGATTCATTCTAAACCACACAGTTCTTTATTATTTCATTCAGTTATATGAGCACCACTCTGATCAGAGTAAAGAAGAAAATGCTAAGAAGATTAGACATTTGTAGTAGTAGTAACTTTTGAACCATCAAACACTTGGCTCTTAATTTCTATACAGCCTATTTTCTCCATACAAGTTAAGAGACACAATCAGAGCTTATATAATTAACAAGTCTAGCATCTCTGTGATTTGACAGAATGAAGATATGTTGTCTGCTCACCTGACAGTCAAAGTGGTCAGAGAGGAGAAATCTCCTCTGATTCTTGTAATTATTCAGACATCCAGTTTCTCTTATTTTGTGTTATCATCATCTTCTACATTCATCCACCTGTGACTTCTTATAGATCCAAAAAGACAATACAGCAGTTTGTGGAATAGATATCAATGTAATTCTACCATTATCAATCAGCAAAAAATTGTATAAATAAGATATGTGTCTTTCCCATGAAGATTTAAAACTTTCAGTGTTTTTAAAAGGTTAAAAATTCTCTATGGGATTAGCACAGAAATGTCTACAGAGTATTTTAATCATTGGATAGAAACAATTTGAGGATGATACATTAGATATAATGATACACACAACATACAATCTAAAATTACAGTAAAAAATTTAAAAGATAAATTAATGGTATAGGAGGTCCTTCTGTCTTTGTGTTGCTTTTATTGGTAATAAGGAAACTGCTTTAGGCCCCTGATAGGGCAGAACTTAGGTAGTTGGACACTGTAATTAGGACAAAGCGTCAGGCTACAGAACGGGAAAATATCTTTACCAATTAAATATCCAATAAAGGGTTAATATTTAAAATATATAAAAAAATTTTTAATGGACATTAAAATACAAATAACCCAACTAAAAACAGTGTGCAGAACTAAACAGAGAGTTGTCAAAAGATGAAACACAATGGCAATGAAAGAAAGCCATGGTCAACATCCTTAGTCATCAGGGAAATGGAAATGAAAACTACTTGAGAGGCCATCTTACCCCAGTCAGAATGCCCATGATCAATAAAACAAATGACAGCACATGCTTGTGAAGATGCATGAAAAGGGGACGCTTATTTATTGCAATTGGGAGTGCAAAATTGTACAGTCACTATGCAAATCTGTATGGCAGTTTCTCAAAAAGATGAAAATCAACCTAAAAAAAGATCCAGCTATACTACTATTGTATGTGTATTCAAAGCACTCTGTATATTACTACAGGGATATTTGTTCATTCATATTCATTGCTACTATATATATATATATATATATATATATATATATATATATGCTAGAAATTGTAAACAGCCTAGATGTCCATCCAATGAATGAATAATGAAAATGTGGCCCATTTTTTACACAATGAAATATTTATCCAGCTGTTCAGAAAAATGAAATTTGCAGGAAAATGAGTAGAACTATTTAATAAAATCATCTTGATTGAGGTAACCAAGACCCAGAAAAGCAAACATTGCATGTTTTCTCTTATATCTAAATATTAGCTTGTAAGATTTATACATGTATGTTTCATTTAGAATACCCTCAGAGGTTAGGTAGCACATAAGTGACCAGTGACAGGGAGGAATAAAAGGGACCCAAGAATACAAGGATTAAATGAGGAGGGGATGGGAGGGCTGGGTAAAGGAGGGAATGTGAGAGAGAAGACTAATACTAAAGGATTTTTGAAAATCCATATGGAAATTTTTTTCTGTAGAAGCTTTCTGAAATATATAAAGGAAATTTAAATGGCATAACCATATCATGGAAGAGACAAAGCTTCAACTAAACACATCTCTTCTTTTATTAGAAATTTGTATCAAAATGCCAGGAGAAGTAACTTACATGCTTAGTGATGTGAGTGATTTATATTCTAGACAGGCTGCTTATCACTCTGTGGTCTGTTATAACTGACAGTTGACTGATGGGCACTGATACATGAACTATTGTTTGAGTATCAGTGATCTGTGAAAGGATGCAGACAGGGAGAAAAGAGATTTCAGTTGTGGACCCTGGAATAGGACCACAGCTGTGGGGGAGAGTAGGGTAGTCATAAAAACAGAAAGAAATAAGATCCTGCACTAATGTATAGTATCTAAAGACAGGTAACAGAAACTTCCAGGAATGCAAGGAAAGTGAGCAGGGCTGTTAATTGTCATGAAGAAGTAAATGCTGACAATTCTGAGAGAAAGCCAATGGAGTTCTCATTCTCTGCGTCCCTGTCTCTGTCCCTTTCTATGTCTGTGTCTTTCTGTCTGTCTGTCTGTTTGTCTGTCTCTCCCCCACCTCTGTGTGTGTGTGTGTGTGTGTGTGTGTGGCTGCACACATGTGAATATTGTGTGAACACTAGCTTGAATATTTGGGAAGACACATGATATTATTGAACAACCATTCTGTGTTAGAACTGTACCATGTACTCTACAATCATTACCCCATTCCATGGGCTTGTTGATTAAATAAAAGAGGATAAGAGTGGTGAAGAGGGTGGTGGTGGCACAGATCTTTAATCTTAGTAGAGGCAGGGAGCAGAGCTCTGTGAGTTTGAGGCCAGCCTGATACACAGAGTGAGATCCACACAACACAGTGAAATCCTGTCTTGAAACACAAAAACAAATCAAAAAGCATTTTTTTTGCCTGGTGGTGGTGGCATACACTTTTAATTCCACCACTCAGGGGGCAGAGGGACATAGATCTCTGTGAGTTAGAGGTCAGCCTGGTCTACAAGAGCTAGTTCCAGGACAGCCATGGATAAACGGAGAAACCTTGCCTCAAGAAACAAACAACAACAACAGAGTGTTGAGGAATAGACAACAGAGTGCTAGAGACAAGGGAAAGTGTGAATAGACAACAGAATGCTAGAGACTAAGGAAGTGTGAATAGACAACAGAGTGCTAGAGACTAAGGAAGTGTGAATACACAACAGAGTGCTAGAGACTAAGGAAGTGTGAATAGACAACAGAGTGCTAGAGACTAAGGAAGTGTGAATACACAACAGAGTGCTAGAGACTAAGGAAGTGTGAATAGACAACAGAGTGCTAGAGACTAAGGAAGTGTGAATACACAACAGAGTGCTAGAGACTAAGGAAGTGTGAATAGACAACAGAGTGCTAGAGACTAAGGAAGTGTGAATAGACAACAGAGTGCTAGAGACTAAGGAAGTGTGAATAGACAACAGAGAGCTAGAGACTAAGGAAGTGTGAATACACAACAGAGAGCTAGAGACTAAGGAAGTGTGAATAGACAACAGAGTGCTAGAGACTAAGGAAGTGTGAATACACAACAGAGTGCTAGAGACTAAGGAAGTGTGAATACACAACAGAGAGCTAGAGACTAAGGAAGTGTGAATACACAACAGAGTGCTAGAGACTAAGGAAGTGTGAATACACAACAGAGAGCTAGAGACTAAGGAAGTGTGAATAGACAACAGAGTGCTAGAGACTAAGGAAGTGTGAATAGACAACAGAGTGCTAGAGACTAAGGAAGTGTGAATACACAACAGAGTGCTAGAGACTAAGGAAGTATGAATAGACAACAGAGTGCTAGAGACTAAGGAAGTGTGAATACACAACAGAGTGCTAGAGACTAAGGAAGTGTGAATACACAACAGAGTGCTAGAGACTAAGGAAGTGTGAATACACAACAGAGTGCTAGAGACTAAGGAAGTGTGAATACACAACAGAGTGCTAGAGACTAAGGAAGTATGAATAGACAACAGAGTGCTAGAGACTAAGGAAGTATGAATAGACAACAGAGTGCTAGAGACTAAGGAAGTGTGAATACACAACAGAGTGCTAGAGACTAAGGAAGTGTGAATACACAACAGAGTGCTAGAGACTAAGGAAGTGTGAATACACAACAGAGTGCTGGAGACAAGGGAAAGTGTGAATAGACAACAGAGTGCTAGAGACTAAGGAAGTGTGAATACACAACAGAGTGCTAGAGACTAAGGAAGTGTGGATAGACAACAGAGTGCTAGAGACTAAGGAAGTGTGAATACACAACAGAGTGCTAGAGACTAAGGAAGTGTGGATAGGTTAATACAAAGAATAGTTGCAGAAAAAAATAGAGATAGGAAGAAGGACGTATCATGGTAAAGTATAAAGTAGAGGTATGTATAATAGAACTCACTCCTTAATTACTTATTGTAATCAATAAGGTGGAGGCACGATTAGGTAGAGCAGCATTAAATCAGAAGAAAAGATATACAATATGCTGTAGGGAATGTGATGGGGGACACCAAAATAAATATGCTTAAAATAAGATCACTTCATGATCTCTTTTACTGAGGCTCCAAAGGACAGAAATCAGTAATGTAGAAGACAAGGGTTGCTTGTGCCATTGGCAAAAGCGTAAGATAGTGGATAAATTGGAGCTACCAACCTCAAAATATTTTTCTCTGATCCTGAATTTCCAATAGCATGATTTCTTGCAGGGATTTATTTTAAACAGACAATTGTGACAACCCACAGTCCCTTCTCTAGGTAAGGATGTCATTGATGAGTTATCAAAAAAGGCGTGGGAAGCTTCCAGCTGCATCCTCCCCTCAAGAAATCATAAGTGAAAAGTACCTTGTAGAAAGAAAGAAGTTCACAGGATCATTGTCTCTGCCTCTCCTTAAGTGGCTTTAATACAAAATGGGCGGCTGTAAGCCTGTCTGACATAGAAAGAGACAGATTATTGGGTGACGTACAGTGAGCAGGACACTGTCATAAGGCTCTTCCTGAGGACAGGGAAAATTGAAGCCATTATAAGAAGGAATGAAGAATAGAGACTTGCTGATTAATAGCAGTTCAGCAATGACAGCCACTGAGATGGAGGATCATAAAAATTCCCAGTAGGATTGCAGCACGACTCTCAAATCATTTCTGTACAGACTCTGTCCAGTAGTGAGCTCGGGAAATTTCAGACATTGCTGGTTTCTTATTCCCATCTCAGATCTTGAGCAGTTGGAATTCCACTCTGCTTTCTTTTCTCCTTTGCTTTAAGACAGTGGTCAAAAGGAGAGGCAAAGAGAGAGGAGAGAAAGCACACACTTCCCTACCTTTTGAAAGAGACTTTCACAATTGATGACTTGAGGCAGTAATGTACAATTTCCACACTGGTAATGCATATATGTATCTGGAAGAGTTAGTGTGCAATACAAATAGGCATTCTGAGTAAATAAAGCACCATGAATGTGGGCACAGTAAAAGCAGGGTCTTCTTATAGAAGTGAATGTATCAGCCATGGCCCCAGCCCTCAAGAAGTTTGGATTTTTGTACCCTAT
Source organism: Microtus pennsylvanicus (assembly GCF_037038515.1). Taxonomy (NCBI): domain Eukaryota; kingdom Metazoa; phylum Chordata; class Mammalia; order Rodentia; family Cricetidae; genus Microtus; species Microtus pennsylvanicus. Next base: position 131,944,534 of record NC_134601.1, on the reverse strand, counting down.
TTTTCTCAGCTGTCTGATCCTTTGCAGATACTCCTAGAAACACTGGCAGTTTTGGAATTAGGACCTACTTTGTCTCATGTGCTATCCTAGCAGAGATAATTGCATTTTGAGGTACCTATGACAAAGGGCTGCATTTTAACCATCACTCATGGGAGAAGTTTGTGGAAAGCTTGATTACCAGGAAATTGAAATATGGCTAAGCCCATGACTACATACAAACGGGATTAGATAATGGAGACTCTGCAGTGGAAGTGGGCACCTGGGTTGAGCTTTAAGGATGTGTTAGTGGGCTTGTTTTGTGTTTGTCAGGCCCCAAGGAAACTAGGACAAATGGCTAACTGTGGTGTCTATTAGCATCCCAAAGCACTTGATGGCCTCCCAGCTAACTCTGTACCTGTGGCTCCTTTCAGCTGTTCTCACCCCACCCCCTACCATAAACTTCTTCCTCCCTGGGCTGGGCTTCCCTTCCTCCAGCTTCTGATTCTTGTGTAAACCTGCCATTTCCGTAATCATGTGCTCTGCTCCCTTGGTTCTCTTTGCCCTCTTGGTTCTCTTGATCTGCTTGCCCATCCTCCACAACTTCCTCTCTTGCTCCCTGCCCTCCCATAGTTGGGTTCAGTTTTGCTGGTAAATCCACCACTTTCTGGCAGTGTTCTGAACTCTTCCAGATACCTCTGGCTGTACTCACTCTCATATCTACAATAAAAACCGTCTCAACCATACCTTGAAGTTGTTTGGCCCCATTTCATTAAGTGTTAACCTTCCATGTTGCATTGGTAGCACCTAGTGGAAGTTAGTCTAAAGATAATGAGGTCAATAAAAATGTTCCATGGTTCAGAATTCCTAAGCGTGGACTGCGGATGGTTGTTGTTTGAAAGTGAAGCATCCTTCACAGGCTTATGTTCAAACTCTTGGTCCCCACTAGTGATGCTGATTTGGAGGGTTTATCGGATGTTTGGGAGGTACAGCTTTGCTTTAGGAAGTGGGTCACTGCCGGTGGGCGTTGACATTTTATAGCATGGCCCTATTTCCTGTTTGTTTTCTGCTTCCTGACTGCACATACAATATGCCTGGTTGCCCCTTGCTTCTGCTCTTTTGTCTTCACTACCACGATGAGCCATGTAGTACATTTTCTTAAAATTTGAGTTAAAATCAACTCTCATTTCTTAATTTGCTTTCGTCAGGTGTTTTCGACAGCGATAAGAATACTAATACAGCAATCTAGAGTTGGTGCTTTTGGAACAGAAGTCTATTCTATAGACTGTAGGATTTCTCATAAAGATGTCAGTGGATGTCAGACTAGGGTAGCAGGAGATGCTTACCTAGATAAAGAACAGCTGGTGCTGCACAGCCTGTCTCTGGCTTTACAAGCCTCAGCTTTAATCCAGCCTCAGCCCCTTCCTCCTCCTCATGCCTACCTTTTATCCAGGCCTAACAGAGTTAAAGGAAGCAGCCCTCTCCATGGAAACTCCTCCCCCGCAGTGATTCAGGCAGGCCCCAGGGTATCACCTTACATGGTAACTGGTGTTTTGCTCACTCCTCCATCAAAAGCTCTAGTAGGAACAGGATGGATAGAGAGGCCTCCTTCTCCAAACCTACCATGAGAGCAGTGTGGAGATCTACACCCTGTCAGTGAAAGGGAGAGGTGACGTGAGAGCCTCAGAAACCATGCCTCTCTCTTTTCTCATCATCTTTGTAGCTTCTAATTGGCCCAAGGAGGAGGCTAATATAGATTCCTTCCTAGGCTTTCTATTGAATGGTTGCCATGGAGACACTAGCCCTGGCCTTTGCCCTAGCCTGTTGGCAGTCAACAAATGGTTCCTGGGCTGCTTTCCTTGTTACTATGACCCCCTTTTCCAGCACCTATTTCTATCTCAGTGTTGCACAAAGAAGGCATGAACTGGATTTAGCCATTTAACCTTTGTAGTTCAGCATCTACTATGTGCCACACAGGCTTAGGTTCTAGATAATCATTGGTGGTAAATAAAAGCAATAAATGCATAGTCAATTAATTTAAACCAGGTTGAATTAATCAGAACTGGGCAAGTTATTGAACTAGCAATACTGCAAAGGATCTTAACTGCTTTTCATGATAACTTATTTTACTAACATTTATGAAACATCTTCAATAAACAAAGCACACTATTCAGGCTACTGAAGAGATAGTATTATATAAGGCCTTTTCTTGCATAGAAGTTGCTTTCTTAAAGAATAAAACATAATAATCAAGTATATAATTGTATTATATAATGATAAGGGCTATGAAGGTAATGATTTAGAAAGTAATCAATGTTGGGATACAAAACTACTTTTATTTTTGTTTATTTTGAATCACAGCTTTTCTATGTAGCCAAATCTAGTCTCAAACTTGTGATCCTCCTGTACCTGCCTCCCCCGTGCTAGGGTTATAGGTGTGCCTAGCCACATCCAAAATGACTCAATGAAGTCAAGGAAATGACTCACTTAAGACTGAGAAAGTCAACAGATGTCAGGGGTGTGAATTATTTACAGGATGGAAAGAAGACCTGAGAAAGTTGAATAGTCAAAGGAGTAGGTAGGAGTTGAGTCACCCGCTCCTGCTGAGCCACAGTACAAAGCTGAAATTTGGTTCTCGTCTGATGCAAAGCCATTGGAGAATTCTAAGCAGTGATCAGGCACTCTGTGCTTTATATTTTATAAGAACACATTTGGAAGCGGTGTAGAAGATGTACTGTGCAAAGAAAAAAGTAGAATCTGGGAGGGCAGTGGAGTGGCTTGCAGCACTGTTTAATTTAAAAGTTGTGATGAGACAAGAGTGCAATGTAAGCCACAAATTACAAAGACTGACTATGCATGCCTTGAGTTTAAATTCGTGGCTTGCAAAAGTGTTGAGCTGTATTCGTTATATTGCTGCTCATCTTGGTGAACTGGGACCTTTCAGATTATAGATGAGACCAAAAACATCTAATTTATGACCTTTTTTCTATGTGTAGGAATGTGTGTGTGGGGGGGGAATCTCACCGTTTTCTCATTTAGTTCTCTAAAATTAGCTCTAGTTTCACCTAATTAATACACACCTAAAAGGGAAAAAGCAGAAGAATCACATAGCCTAAAATAATCACAGAAGTACGGTTAGATCTACAGAATAACCTTCCTTGATACTATCTATGAAATCTTAAACTAGAAGATTAGAAGATAATTTACTCATATTATATGTTCATTTTTATCTGCTTTTCCCAGTCACTAACATGTTTTTATAATATTATTTTTTTCTAATGCAGTTGGTTTTTTGTTTCCAGATCATGAACCAATCTTTACTAATCTTTAAACTCTGTGCCAATAGGTCTAGAGAACAAAGAAATTCAATTCAACCAAGCAAACATTTGTTAGTCTGCTTTAGCCAAATAAGGAAGAAGGTAAGTTGCAGAGAAAATACAAAGATAAATTAGGTTAATTCCTTGCCTCCATCACCCCTGGCCCCCAAAGCATGGAACCTTAGGAGGGAAGCAGCCAGTATATGGCTAGTTATCACATCAGGCAGCTAGACTAGAGCACTCTGAAAAGGAGCTATGAATGCGGAAAGAGCAATATGTTCTACTGGGAAAGGTTGAAATGGCTTCACAGAGATGAAGTTTCTTTGATTTATGCATTCAGCAGCTTTCATTGAGTACCTATTACGTGCCAGAACATGTGACAGATGCTAGGACTACCATGGTAAATAAGACCCTATACAAGCAATTATTATCCAATGTGCCGGGTTTATGTGAGGGTGAATAGTACAGGATGTTGGTGGTAGAAATGAATGATGTTAAGTATCAGCTGTGAATAGGTTTCTTTTTAAAAAATTAGATTGTTGAGAAATTCGTACAATGAATTTTGATCATATTTTCCCTGCCAGTTCCCCCACTCCTCCCAGTTCTCTTTCTCTTTACTATCCATGTGTTTTCTCTCTCTCTCTCTCTCTAATATAATCTTTGCTGCATGTGTGGTCTTTCACTAGATTGTGTTCACCCAGCCAGTAGCAACACTCTTCAAGTAAATTGACCCTTTCTCTCCCTTCAGCCATTATCTGCCAATAACTCCTCAGCTAGGGGCTAAAGTTAGGACTTCATGTTTACCTCTTCTCTCCATACTAGGATTTGGTCTGGCTTGCAGTTGCACAGGGCTTGTGCATGCTGTCATAAACACTGTGAGTTTGTAAGTGCAACTGTCCTATTATGTGCAGATGACAGTATTTCCTTGTATGCATTCATTATTTCTGACTTTTATAGTCTTTCTGTTCCCTTTTTCATATTGATTTCTGAGCTTTGGAAGGAGGTGGTACAATATAGATGTTCTATTTAGGGTTGAACACTCTTTGGTCTCTTGTTCTCTGTACCTTGACTAACTATGGGTCTTACTGCTAATTATCACTTACTGCAAATAGAAGCTTCTCTGATGAGGGTTGAGGGATTCATTGATCTATAGGTACAACAATAATAAGTCATTAGGAGTCAGTTTAATATTATGTCCATTTAGAAAGAATAATAGTAGGTTCTTTCCTGGGGCTCGTGACCTGTCTTACCCACAGGTTCTTGGCGTTATAATGATCCACCCAAGGGTTCCATTTTTTTTTTTGAGAGGTACTTAAAGACAATCAGAAAGTGGTTGGTTGCTCTCATGATGTTCAAGCCACTAATTGTACCAGTGGGGATATCTTGCCAGGCCACTTTTTATTTTAGGCCACAGGGTTCACAACAGGATAAAACGGATGATTACTTTTCTCCTTTGATAGCACCTTCTAACACCATGGAAGCTAGTCAGTAGAAATGCAGTTTCTAGGTCAGTACCAGCTTAATATCTCCATGATCAGTGCTTCAAGCATGTGGTGTTTTCAGGAACAGAGTTTTGCCATTAAGTTCTGGAGGCTGGCATTAGCCTGAAATGGTGGGAAATAGCTGGGATTTCACTAGCCAACAACTCCAAAAAGGGAAAGTCCTTTACCTTTACTGTCACTGGGATACTTTTTATTTGTTATGTTATAGACTCCAATAGGGACATTGTTATCCTATTGTAGGGCTACTACATTATAATTAACTATCCTACCTCTCTCTCCCTCTCTCACCACCTGCTCATATATATACATACACACATTCATGTGTATATATTTATATACAGAATATACATATATGTATTATTATATCTATCTATCTATCCTCCTACAGTAGGTTTCCATATAACTATTGAAATACAATTAATAAAAAGTCAGAGACAGATATTGGGGTTCAACCTGAAGACCAGAAAAGCAAAGCAGATACAACCTCTGGCTCTTACCTCAAACTCAGTCCGAAAATAATGATGCTACCTCCAGGAAACCTCAGAATAAGACTGAGAGTGAGAGCTGTCTGCTCCTGTATTATAATCCTCTATGTTTCTGGGATTGAGGGCGTGCACCATTACCACCTGCTTTCCATGGCAAACTAGTGTGGTTACTGGGATTAAAGGTGTGTATCATTGCTGCCCAGTCTGTAAGGCTGGCCAGTGTGGCTGTTTGATTTTTCTGATCCTAAGGCAAGATTTATTTATTAAAATACAAATGAAATGACACTATAGGCTATTTTGAAAATGACATCATAAATCAAATAGACCTAACAGATGTGTTGTGGAATACTTGTATAAACTGTAAAGATGTGTCTCTGCCAAAGGCGTCTTCTGAGTGAATGGTTTAATAAAGAGCTGGATGGCCAATAGCTAGGCAGGAGAGGATAGGCAGGATTTCCAGGAAGAGAGAAGAAGAGTAAGAGGAATCTAGGTATGCAGATTTTACCAGAGACTCAGAACATGTCAGTGTGCCATACTAAGGAGAGGTAACCAAGCCATGTGATAGAAAATAGATTTAAAAATATGGGTTAACAGATATTCAAACATCTGATTTTTGACAAAGAAGCAAAAAATATCAAATGGAAAAAAGAAAGCATATTTAACAAATCATGCCAGAATAACTGGATATCAACATGTAGAAGAATGAAAATAGACCCATATCTATCACCATGCACAAAACTCAAGTCCAAATGGATCAAAGACCTTAACATAAAGCCAGCCACACTGAACCTTACAGAAGAGAAATTGAAAAGTACACTTGAACGCATTGGCACAGGGAACCACTTCCTAAATATAGCACCAGCAGAAAAAAATAACGGCAGCTTGAATTTTGCAGGAAAATAGATGGAAATAGAAAACATTATTTTGAGTGAGGTAACACAGACTCACAAAGACAATTATCACATGTACTCACTCATAGGTGGCTTTTAAACATAAAGCAAAGAAAACCAGCCTACAAATCATAATCCCAGAGAACTTAGACAACAATGAAGAACACTAAGAGAGACTTACATAGATCTAATCTACCTGGGAAGTAGAAAAAGACAAGATCTCCTAAGTAAATTGGGAGCATGAGGACCTTGGGGGAGGGTTGAAGGGGAGGCAGGGAAGGGAGCAGAGAAAAATGTAGAGTTCAATAAAAAAAATCCATAATAAAAAAATATGGGTTAATTAAGTTATAAGTGCTAGTAGGAAACAAGTCTAAACTAAAGGCTGGCTTTTATAATTGAAATAATTTTCCATGTTATTATTTGGGGGCTAGCAATCTAAAGAAAGTCTGACAACAAAACTTGCTATATTTGGTACCCAAAGTCCAGCATGTAAATCCCCATAGAGCCTGAAAAAGCAGAAAAAAACCTTGAGGCTTTCTGGCAACTATCATCTCTTGTGTAGGCTTGATGCTTTGAGCATACAGAGGCATGGCTCTTTTAAGAGGACCTGCTACTAAGCACTTGAATAGGGTTCATGAGCAACAGGCAGCAAGCTACTCAGTGTCAGGAAACCAAATAGAAATGGCTACTACAGCATGGACCCAGAAACTTCCTGAAGTTGTGGAAGAGAGACCAGCTCTAGGTCAGGTGGCAGGCATGAGGCTCTGCTCTCACCAACCCCAGGGTGGGGAACTTATCCAATCACCAGGTCATGTGCTAAGTTAACCACATGGGGAAGAGTATAGCAAGTTACTGATTGGCTCATGTGTTCAGAAAAATGATGGAGAAACTCAAAATGTCAGTTCCAGACCGAAAAAAAAAAACAACCACAAAATAGATGTAGTATGCTCTAAAATGTCCCAAGATTGCAAGGAAACGTGGAGGAGGACTCAAAAATTCAAATAGAAAATAGGAAACGTTGATTTTGGCAGACCTCTATAAATGATCAAGGACGAATGCTGAGAGTACAAATAAATAACATTGTAATTGAAGGATTACTGGACAAGGGTGCAGATGTGACTATCATTCTCCAGAGTCTTGGCATCCAAATTGGCCTCTTCAAGAAGCAGATGTTCAATTCCTAGGAGTTGTTTATCTCAAGTAAAACAAAGCACAAGATGGGTTGAATGCATAGGGCTAGAAGGACAAAGAGGAAGGCTGAGGCCATATGTGGCTAATATAGCTGTAAATTTATGGGCTTGCAATCTACTGAAGCAAAGGAATACTATGATTAACATTCTTGCAGCCCCAGAAGTGAGACATAAACCAACTCATGTTTCTGGGAAGGGTAGTATAAGGTATTATAAAAAAAAACACTCACAAGCCATTCAAGCTGTACAAAAACATAAAATAACTAGCAAATCTTCAGAGGTAGCAATGGCCCTACCTTTAGAGTGGTTAACTGAGGCACCAATATGGATTAAACAATGGCCTTTAACAGAAGAGAAACTGCAGGCTTTAGAACAACTGTTACAGGAGCAAATAGATGCTCACTGTATTGAAGAATCAACCAGTCATTGGAATTCTCCTGTATTTGTTGTTGAAAAGAAATCTGGAAAATGGAGGATGGTGACAGATCTAAGAGCTGTCAATAAGGTAGTTCAACCAATGGACCCTCTACAATCTGGAATTCCTTTGCCTTCCCTATTACCTAAAGTATGGCCTCTTATAGTTATTGATTTAAAAGGTTGTTTCTTCACTATACCTTTACAAGAAAAGGACAGAGAAAAATTGCCTTCATAGTAACTACTTACAATAATTCTCAGTCTATTAGGAGATATCAATTCCCACAAGGAATGCTCAATAGACCACCCTGTGTCAATATTTTGTAAGTCAGCCATTGGAAATAACATGTAAACAATTTCCTTAATCTATAATTTGCCATTACAAGGTTGACATTTTGCTATTTGATTCAAATGTAGATACTTTGGAAAGAATGTTTGAAGAGGTAAAAAAAATTTAGCCTAAATAGGGATTACATATCACTCCTGAAAAGATACAAAGAAGAGATTCTATCAATTACCTAGGGTATAAAATAGGTTTACTGAAAATTAGAACAAATAAAGTTCAAATTAGGAGAGATCAACTGGGACTCTTAATGACTTTCAAAGATTGCTAGGAGATATTTCCAATCCATAACCTACTGTTGGGATAACACCTGATCTAATAATTCATTAAATAAAACCTTAGATGGTGACAAAGACTTAAATAGTCTCAGGGAATTAACAACTGAGGCTAAGAAAGAATTGACTTTGATTGAAGAGTAATTACAGGAAGCATGTGTGGACTGGGTGGATCTGAGTCTTAACTGCATTCTAGTAATATTGTCCTCCAGAATTTCTCCTACAGGAATTTTAATGCAGAAGGAAGATATTATCTCAAAAAAGATCTTTTCGCCACATAAAAAGGGTAAAAAATTAAAAATTAATGTGGGAAAAATTTCTGAATTAATTATAAAAGGAAAATTGAGACTTCATCAACTAGTAGTTATAGACCAAGCTGAGATTATAGTACATTTTGCTACTGATGAAATTAAAAATATGGAAAGGCAATAAACCCTGGCAAAGAGCTTGTGCTATTTTTTAAGGAGAGATTAATATCACTATACTAAAAGTGTTAAAATTAACTTTATAAAGAGAGATAATTGGATCCATCCTCACATTGTACATGGCATACCAATAATTGGAGCCCATACATTCTATACTGATGCAAATAAATCAGGAAAGGCAGGTGTTGATATGGCAGTCCCCTTTGTGTGCTGTGATTACCATTAATGAATCAAGAAACTGCCTTGGCCTGTTGATAGGGCAGAACTTAGGTGGGGAAAACTGAACTGAATGCTGGGAGGAAGAAGGCAGAGTCAGAGAGCAGCCATGGAGCTGCCAGAGTCAGACATGCCGAATCTTTGCCAGTAAGCCGCTGCCACTTGGTGAAATACAGATGACTAGAAATGGGTTAAATTAATATAAGAGTTAGCCAATAAGAAGCTGGAGCTAATGGGCCAAGCAGTGTTTTAATTAATACAATTTCTGTGTGATTATTTCACTTCTGGGCAGCTGGTTTGAACAAGCAGCTCACCCCAACATGGTTACAAATCAGAAGCTCTAGATAAGGTGGAGCAAAGCCCTTATAATTCCATCCAAATCAGAATTATATGATATTCTCATAGTACTAAGGGTCTGAGACCTTTTGAGTTGCTTTATGGCAGGCCCTTTCTCCTTAACCATCACCTCCCAGTCCAAACTCCTCCACTGGTGGGGTACCTACCCTACCTCTCCCTCATGAGGTCCCTTCTCTGTTCACACGCTGACAGTTGTCTTTTTGCCACCACACCGGTGGACTCTAATGCCCCTAAACCTGCCCTGCTATCCCCAGGAGACAGAGTACTCCTCAAACAGCTGACTCCTAGGTCTCTTGAACCTTGATGGACAGGACCTCACATGGTAATCCTCACTACCCCCTTGGCTGCCAAGCTCCTGGGACACCCATGTTGGTACCATCTCTCCAGGCTCAAGAGGGCACCTACTCAGGATACTTGGTCTGTCCAATAGTCAGGACCTTCCACCCTCTGGTTTTTCAAGATGCCACAATGAAGGGCCTATCTGCTCCTCATCCTGGCACAATAATCTTTGGTGATACAAACAAGATGGGTAATAACAATATTTTTTTCCTAGACACCTGCTTTCTTACCTCCCCCAAGGAACAGATGCCTGGTGTCTCTGGGATGACAGTACACAGGATGCCCTTCCAGCCACACCTCTCGCTGAGTGTGGGGTACTAACACCCAACTCTCCCTTCCCCCATTTGCCCCATGTCCAAGGAAGAAGCCAGACTTGAGTCAACACCCCCTTTTTCCAAAGAGAGCCTAAATGTTGGTCATAAATATGACCTCAGCTTCCTATCACCCCTTATACAAACAGTCTGGAATGTAAATCCCAACCTCTGGCCTTCATCTTTGGAGGCCCCTCCCCTGTGCCCCTTGACTCCTCACTGAGGAGGGTCAAGGTAGCCTGCCAAACATGAACCCTCCTCAGAAAAGGTCAAGACCACTCCCCCAGTCTATTTAAACTTCTCCCCCAAAAATAAACATGTGGTTTTCCCAGTTACCCCCCCCCCGTGGTTGCATTGGTGGCTTCCGGGTCACCCCCCCGGGGGGGGGGGCTACCTGATAGCACAGGATTCCAATTAAACCTGGATATCTTTTAATTTGGATTGTTTTAATTTGGCTTTATTGGGATTTTTGCGTCGGCAGAGAGCTCATATTAGAAATATTCCTAACAGGTTAGGATAACTATTGAAACATTTAGCATGTTTCTTGCTTGATATTTTTTATGCTGTTGTAATTCTAATTTTTATACTTGATATTGTTCTTATTGTACATAGTTTTGTATTGGGTTTGAAACTCTCTTATTTAGACAAAAACGGGGAGTGCTGTGGAAACTCTTTCAACCAATAGACTTTAAGATACCAGCACACTTTGAGCATGGTCTCATGTATTATAAATGCAGATGTAAAGCACGTGCAGGCCTCATGGCTGCTGAATTAATTTCTAGTTCCCAGCATATGCAGAGGACTGCAGATCGCTACCCTTTCTGTGAGTTCACTCTCTATTAAATAATCCTTTATTATACTCCATTCTGAGCTAGTATGGGATTATTTTATTATAAATTGTAACAGGTATCCCCTTGATTTTCTTTAGTTGCCTTCTTGTTTTAGCTAGAACTTCAGGTACTATATTGAATAGGTATGGAGAGAGTGGACAGCCTTTTCTTGTTCCTGATTTTAATGAAATTGCTTTGAGTTGCTCTACATTTAAATTGATGTTGGCAATTGGCTTGGTGTATATTGCTTTTATTATATTTAGGCATGTCCTTTGTATCCCTGATCTCTCCAAGACTTTTATATAAAGGTGTGTTGGATTTTGTCAATGGCTTTTTCAGCATCCAGTGAGATGATCGTGTGGGTTTTAATCAGTTTGTTTATATGGTGTATTACTATTACATTGACAGTTTTTCATATATTGAACCATCCTTGAAAGTCTGGGATGAAGCCTAATTGGTCATGGTGGATAATCTTTTTGAGGTGATCTTGAATTTGTTTTGGCAATATTTTATTGAGTATTTTTGCATTAATGTTCATGAGGAAACTTGTTCCATAATTCTCTTTCTTAGTTGTATCTTTGTATGGTTTGAGTATCCGTGATTTGACTATAGCCTCATATAAAAAAATTTCTCAATCTTCCTTCTGTTTCTGTTTTGTGGAATAATTTGAAGAGTGTTGGTATTAGCTCTTATTTGAAAGTCTGGTAGAATTCTTTGTTAAAACTGTCAGGTCCTAGAATTGTTTGGTTGGGAAACTTTTAATGACTGCTTCTATTTCCTTGGGAGTTATTAGTCTATTTAATTGTTTATCTGGTCTTTATTTAACTTTGTAAAGTGGTATCTACCAAGAAATTTGTTCATTTATTTTAGGTTTCCCAATTGTGTGGAGTACAGAGTTTTGAAGTATGACCTAATGATGCTCTAGAGGCTGTTGTTATACCCTTTTTGTTTCTGATTTTGTTGATTTGGATGTTCTCTCTCTGCCTTTTAGTTTGTTTGGATAAGGATTTATCTATTTTGTTGCTGTTGTCAAAGAATCAACTCTTTGTTTCACTGATTTATTTTGTATCGTTCTCTTTGTTTTTATTTTATTGATTTCAGTCCCCAGTTTATTTCCTGCCGTCTACTCCTCCTGGGTGAATTTGCTTTGTTCTGTTCTAGAGCTTTCAGGTGTGCTCTTAAGTTGCTAGCATGATATCTCTCCAAATTCTTCATAGAAGCACTTAGTGCTATGAACTTTCTTCTTAGCACCTCTTTTACTGTGTCCCATATGCTGGAGTATGTTGTGCATTTATTTTCATTGAAATTCTAGAAAGTCTTTAACTTGTTTATTTTTTCTTTGACCCAGTGGTAACTCCGTAGAGAGTTGTTGTTTTTTTCTGAGAGTTTGTAGGCTTTCTGTTGTTTCTGTTGTTGGAATCCAGGTTTAATTCATGGTTGTCTGAAAAGATACAGGGGGTTATTTCTTTTGTTTTTTGTATCTGTTGAGACTTACTTTGTTTGGAGGCAGTTCCATGCGGTACTGAAAAGGTATATTCTTTTGTGTTTGAGTGAAATATTCTGTAGATATCTGTTAGGTCCATTTGAGTCATAATGTCTGTTATTTCTGTTATTTCTCTGTTTAGTTTCTCTTGGATGACTTGTTCAATGGTAAAAGTGAAGTATTGAAGTCTCCCACTATTTGTGTGTGGGCTTGGTATGTGATATGTGATTTGAGCTTTAGTAATGTTTCTTTTATAAATGTGGGTTCCCTTGTACTTGGAGTATAGATATTCAGAACTGAGACATTATTTTGATGGTTTTTCCCTTTGGTGAATATGAAATGCTCTTCTCTATCTCTTTTGAATAATTTTTGTTAGAAGCATATTTTGTTAGCTATTATGATAGCTACACCAGCTTGCTTCTTAGGTCCATTTGATTGGAAAATATGTTCTTAATCCTTTATTCTGAGATAATGTCTATCTTTGATATTGAGTTGTGTTTTCTGTATGCAGCAGAATGATGTATCCTGTTTTTGAGTCCATTTTGTTTGTCTGTGTCTTTTTATTGGTGAATTGAGTCCATTGTTATTAATGGATATTAATCACCAATGAGTGTTAATTCCTGTAATTTTGTTGTCAGTGGTGGTAGTGTGTGGGTGGGTATATGGTGGTATGGGGTGTGTGTATGTGTCTCTGTGTGTTTCTGTCTCCCTTTTTTGGGTTTTCCTGGTGTGAATTCATCTATTGCCTGTGTTTTTGTGAGTGTAGTCAATTTCCTGGCATTGGATTTTTTTCTAGTACCTTCTGTAGGGCTGGGCTTGTGGCTCTATATTGTTTAAATTTGACTTTTCCATAAAATATCTTGTGTTCTCCCTCTATGATCATTGACAGTTTTGCAGGGTTTAGCAGTCTGGGTCAGCATCTGTGGTCTGTTAGAATTTGCGAGACACAAATTCAAACCCTTCTGGAATTTAGTAAAAATGGTCATCTTATAAAAATCAATCTGTAGATTCAACACAATTCCAGCACAATTCTTTTCAGACCTTCAAAGAAAAGTACTCAGCAGCATATGGAAAAGCAAAAAAATCCAGAAAAGCTAAAACAATTCTGTACAACAAAAGAACTTCCAGAGGCATCACCATCCTTGATTTCAAGCTCTACTACAGAGTTATAGTTCTAAAAACAACATGATAATGACATAAAAACAGACAGGTGGATCTATGGAATCAAATTGAAGACCTAGACATAAATTCATACACCTATAGACATCTAATTTTTGACAAAGAAGCCAAAATTATGCAGTGGAAAAAAACAAAGCATCCTCAACAAATGATGCTGGCATAACTGTGTGTTGGCATATGGAAGAATACAAATAGATTCATATTTATTACTCTGCACAAAACTCAAGTCTAGATGGATCAGAAATCTCAACATAAGTCCAGATATGTTCAACCAGATAGAAGAGAAAGCAGGAAATAATTGCAACCCTATTGTCACAGGAGACAATTTCCTGAACAGGACACCAATAACACAGACACTATCAACAATTAACAAATGGGACCTCATGAAATTGAAAAGCTTCTGTAAGGCAAAGGACACCATCCATAGGAAAAATACGACAGCCTACAGAATGGGAAAATATCTTCACCAACACTACATCTGACCCATTTAAGAACTCAACAAACTAGATATCAACAAACCAATTAATCCAATTAAAAATGGGGTACATATCTAAACAGAATTCTCAACAGAATAATCTCAAATGGCTGAGAAACACTTTAGGAGATGTTCAACATCTTTAACCATCAGGGAAGTGCAAATCAAAACAACTCTGAGATTCCATCTTACACCTGTCAGAGGACTAAAACCAATAACACAAGTGACAGCTGGTGCTGGCAAGGATGTGGAGAAAGAGGAACTCTCCTCCATTGCTGGTGAGAGTGCAAACTTTTAAAGCCACTTTGGAAGTCAGTGTGGCAGTTTCTCAGAAGACTGGGAACCAATCTATCACAAGACCCAGATATACTGGTCATATAACCAAAGTATGCTCAGTTAGATCAAAAGGACACTTGCTCAACTATGTTCATAGCACTATTATTTGTAATATCCAGAACCTGGAAACAACCTAGATGTCCCTCAATGATGGAATGCATAAAGAAAATGTGGTACATTTATACAATGGAGTATCACTAAGCTCTTAACAACAAGGACATCAGTAATTTTGAAGGCAAGTGCATGGAAGTATAAAACATCCTGAGTGAGATAACCCAGACCAAGAAAGACAAACATAGCATGTACCCACTCATAAATGGGTATTAGATGTAAAATAAAGAATAACCTGTAACATGATTAATAAAAGCCCAGAGAGAGATACTGAGATTCAACCTGAAAGTCAGAAAAGCAAAACAGCCTGCCACTGGCTCTTAACCTCTACCTCAATCTGAAATGGCAATCTTGCCTCCTGGAATCTTAGAATGAGTCTATGTGAGAGCTGTCTCCTCCCATCTTTTTTGTTTGTTTGTTTTGGTTTTGCGAGACAGGGTTGAGAGCTGCGTCCTCTCATCTTATATTCCTCTCTAGGTCTGGAAATAAAGGTTTGCACAATTACTGCCCAGTTTCTATGGCAAACTAGTGTGGCCACTGGGATTAAAGGTGTTGTTACTACCACCTGGTCTGTAAGACGGATCAGTGTGGCTATCTTACTCTCTGATCTTCAGGCAAGCTTTATTCATTAAAACACAAATGAAATATTACTTCAATAACCATGACAATAATCCACAGCCCCAGAACGGCTAGGTGACAAGGAAGGTTTATGGGGGCAATACCCAGATCTCCTTTGGAAGGGGAAAAAGAGCAGAATTTTTGAGTGGACTGAAGTGGGTGGCTAAGGGGATGGAAGGGAAGAGTATTGAAAGAGACTACTGGAAATGGGGCACATTTTGAGGTCAGTTAAAAAACCTGGCACAAGGGAATCTTCCTTCTCACAAGAAAGACCCCAGTTTAGTCTCCTAGCAATAGCAGATACATAGACTGATCTTTCCATCTCTTGTGACCAGATTGGTGCCTAGGCCTCATCTAGCAACTGATGGGAGGAGATGCAGACCCACAGCCAAACATTAGGTGGAGTTCAGGGAATCCTGCGGATGAGGAGGAGGGAGAATCGTAGGAGCCAGAGGTGTCAGTGATACCGCAAGAAAACTCCCAGAACTCACAGAGACTGAACCGACAACCAGGGAGCATGGACTGACCTAAGAACTTAGCATATAAGTTATAGTTGTGTAGTTTGGTCCTCTTGTGGGACTCCTATCAGTGGGAACAGAGGCCTTCTCTGACTCTCTTACCAGTGTTTGGGATCCTATTCCTCATACCGGGTCGCCTTGTCCAGTCTTAATACATGGGGAGGTGCTTAGTCTTACTGCAAGTTGATATGCCATGCTTTGTTGATACTCATGTGAGACCTGCCCTTTCCTAAACAGAAATGGAGGAGAAGTGGATTTGGGAGTGGTAACAAAGGGTGGATGCTAGGGAAAGGCCTGGAAGGAGAGGAGGGAGTAGGAACTTTGGCCAGGATGTCCAGTAAGTAAGTAAGTAAGTAAATAAATAAATATTTTTTAAAAAGAGGTAGTTGGAAACAAGTCTAAACTAGAGTCCAAACTGTCATAATTAATAATAAGTCTCCATTTCATTATTTGGGGGCTGGTGATCCAAACATGGTCATATAAGAAAGCTTGCTACACAGATATCTACAGAGCATTGCACCTAAACACTAAAGAATGTACATTTTTTTCCCAAAACCCTGTGGAACTTTTTCCAAATCAACCTCATATTAGGAAACAAAGCAAGTCTCAGCAAATATAGGAAAATTGTAATCACACCCTGCATTCTAGCTGACCGTAACTTAATAAAGTTGGATATCAGCAGCAACTTTCCACAGAAAGTACAAAATTTCATGCACAGCAAACTATTGAATGACAACTGGATCAAGGAAAAAAATCAAGAAGGAAATTTTAAAAAATCCTAGAATTGAATAAATATGTAAACACAATATACCAAAACCCATAAGACACAATGAAGGCATCCTGAGAGAAATGTTCATAGCACTAAGTGCCTCCATCAAAACAGAAACATGAGTGACACAAATTACTAACTTAATCATGCAGCTTAAAGCATTTGAAAAACAAAGCACTCTCCCCAGATAAAATAGACAGGAAGAGAAAATCAAAATCAGAGCTGAAATTAATTAAATTGAAACAAACAAACAATACAAAGAATCAATGAAGCAAAGTGTTAGCTTTTCTGAACAGATTAATAGGCTATATTTCTTGAAAAGAATGCCAGCCCAGCTCAGAGAGAAGAATTTTGGGATAGAAATGAAGGTCAATCTAGGAAGAGGAAGTAACAGATAACAAGGTTTGGAGGTATTCACAGGGAGAGTCAGAGAGGATGAGTGAAGATACATAGTAATCCACTGGCACTCTATCAGGGAAATCATAGCTGGAATCTGAAATAAAAGATGTTTATTTCTCCTTAACAATCAGTTTTTTACAACCAATTACTCACAAATAAATGTTTTTAAAAGGCAAAGAACTATTCATAACCAATTTGCACAATGGTTCTGCCACCCAATTCATAACCCCAAACTTAACTTTATGTACGTGATTTAATTAGTGTTTATAATTAGTATCTATACCACCCCTTTATTTTAGGTTTATATGTAAAAGTGATATTGCTGAATTGTAGGGTAAATAGATGTTCAACTTTAGTAGATGGCATCAGTTTCCTAGAGGGGTTGGACCAATTAACATTCCCACAAGTGTATCAGCATTACTGTTGATCCACACATGTACCAGCACTTTGAACTCTCAGTCTCTCTAATTAGAGCTATTCTGAAAACTATGGAATGATAACTTAGTATGGTTTCAATATTTATTTGATAAGATATGGTAAAATATCATCTTGTATGTTGAAATGGCCACACCTCTTTCGTGTGTTTGCCCACATCTATACTGTGATAAAGCAGGACTACTTTTGAGTAGACATGAAAAGATACATAAATTGGAGTCATATCTCATTGGAAGAGTGCTTGCCTAGAATTCAAAGTACCCTGGGTTCCTTTCTCAGCACTGCAAAGAAAACCTGCACAGAATCATGTCAAGGTTTGCTTAATAACCTGAGGGATCTAAGTTAAAAGTGTACACGGGAAACCTATGAAGGTAAATCAGGAGTCAAGGGCTTTCTGTTCTTTCAAACATTGAGTGGCATATTGCTTGCTTCCCAGAGGTTGAAGGTATATCCTTATTGCTGTGGGATAACCCTTCTGTATGCTGTGAATATATGTTGCTTTCATTGATTGATGATAAGAGTACTTTGGTCTATAACAAAGCAGAATATAGCTAAGTGGGATAGTCAAACTGAATACAGGGAGAAAGGGCAGAGTTGAGAGAGAGATGCAAGCCAGTCACCTAAGAAACTATATGCCAGCAGACCAGTAAAATCCATGGCAACATGGCAATACAAAGATTAGTAGAAATGTGTTAGTTTAAATGTAGGAGCTAGTTAGTAATAAGCTTGAACTATAGGCCAGCAGTTTGTAATCAATATTAATCCTCTGAGCGATTATTTAGAAGCAGTTGTGGGGCAGGACAGAACAGAGAAATATCCATTTATACCTTATTGCTGAATATATCATACATTTCATACACAAGACTTGGGGGCCTCTTCCCTGAGGATTATCTTTCATAGTGCCAGAACATTCAATAGTCCAATAGTCCTGCATAATGCCTATTATCCATAGCAATGACCAGTATGACAAGATACTCCCAAATGTACATCTTGGTGGTAGCCAACAGCTGTATTATGTAGACATAAGACCTACTCAACAGGATGGAAATCGTGTCTGGTACTAGAAACTTGCCCAAAACTTTCTGGGGCTGGTAAAGTAACAGATCTTAAGTAACCTACTATTATCACTATAATAAATTAAACTAATTCTTAACTCTGTCCTAAATTTTTATTCTTAGTCTCACAGGAAAATGTAACTCTCATTCCTAACCAACAAAACTTATCTTTTCTATAGACAGGGATGTTTACAAAAAGTCACAACTGGTCAAAATGCAGAGACCAAATAATAATGGGGTGTCAGGTTCAAGGGATGCATCTACAACACAACTCCAATACCTAAGGGTTAGGGAACATCACAGAAGAGTGGGTAGAAAGATAGTAAGAGTCAGAGGATCAAGAAATCTGCTGTGAGATCATATTTCTTAGAAATGACAGGGAAGCTATACCCATGAAACTTGAGCAATATACCTACCTAAACAAGACCTGAACAATGGCAATGCTAGCATACATGCTAACGTGGAAGTGGAAATCTTATGGGCTTCTCCCATAGACAAAAGCAACTAATGACTGCTCAGAGATGGAGAAATTGTCTTTCTTAAGAAAAAGTCCCTCAATTGTTTACCCAATATCAATTAATCAACCTTGAAATTATTTACATACAAGTAACACTAAATGGACTGAGAAAGTTATATTTATGCACATATGTAAGTGTAATGATAACAAAGAAAAGGAGGCCATCAATTTGAGAGGAAGCAAAGGGACAAGGGAGGTATAGGAGCAATTGGAGAGAGAAAAGGGAAGGGGGAGATGACATCATTGTATTTTGATTTCAAAAGATTGAAAAAATCTGAAAGATAAGAAATGGAGTAATATGATCAGATTTCTACTTTAGAAGGTTTTCTTTGGGCTTAGTACGTAGAATGAATTAGAGGATTTATAATGAAACCTGCTGGGGCTCTTTCAGTAATAGAAATGGAAAGATATGGAAGTTGAACTTGGATTGGGACAGCAAAAATTAACAAAACTGGGCAATTTTGATATTTGCCAAAAATTGAGAAATATGAGATTTTTATAGCTGATCTCTGGGGAGAATGCCTAAGAGAAAGAAGTAAAAAATTATTTCTAGTTTTCAGAATAGGGGCCATGGATGGTAGAAATGATATTTATATATGTATGCACACATGTAAGTATGTATGTTTGTGCCTTTTAAAAATTGTTGTTTGTTCTTCCCATCCTTTTTTCCCTTCCATCTTTTCCCATCTCTCTTTTCTTTCTTTTTTTTTTTTGAAATTGGTCTCAATATGTAGCCCAGGCTAGATTTGAATTCATGATCTTCTTGCTGCAGCCTCCCAGTGCTAGATCACAGACATGTACAACCATATCCTACTTCATATGCTCAAAATTGTTGTTTGAGAATGTTGAGTACTTTTAGTTGCTACATTTAAATCATGTTTTCTCAGCTTCAGTAAAATTGTCATTTGGGTCCGGGCAGTGGTGGTGCACACCTTTAATTCCAGCACTCAGCAGGCAGAGGCAGGTGGATCTCTGTGAGTTCGAGGCCAGCCTGGTCTCCAGAACTAGTTCCAGGACAGGCTCCAAAGCTTCAGAGAAACCCTGTCTCGAAAGGCAAAACCAAACAAAAAACAAAAAACAAAAAATAGAAAATAAAAAAATCATCATTTAGGGTGGGTAATAAATATGGTTGGTAGTAAACTAGGCATTTAGACAAAACTCTTCATTATAGAGAATAGACACCTGCATATTATAAGATATTTAACAATCTCTTTTTACTTCTCACAATAAAATCACCTACAAGTAAGGACTATTATTCCAAATGTTTATTTCAGTATTGTTAGTCAATATATGATAACAGAAGACATGGGATTGGATGAAAGAATCCAGAAAAGTCATAAATACAAAAAGACAATTTGGGATTTCTAGATTAAATATGATCATGAGAAGCCAAATGAGATTAATGGAGAGAAACAATCAAAGCATACAACAACTAAAGAGTTAGGGAGGAAACCTTATCAATTCAGAGAAATGCGTTGAGTGATGATGCTATTAAAAAGTACAGACAAGTAGATTTCAGGAGGTTTGGGAATAGAGAGGCAAAGTAAGCATGCTTATAATAGAGGGAATGAGTTATTTTGTGAAATGCAGGACAGTGCCAGACAGTGCTATGACCTGTCATATATCGTCTTCTAAGGGGCAGTACTGTTGCCAAGGGGAACACTAAAGGAGTAAACTATCAGAATACTTATCCCATAGTGTAGTAATACATTTTTAATGCATCTGCTCTTCTTTATGAATGTCTAGAGGCAATGTCTTATATTGTACTCACCTTTGTGTCTGGAATACCTACTGAGTATATGGCTTATAAGTGACTCAATAAGTATGTGTCATATGAAGATATGAAAGTCTATTTTTCTTCTGTTATATTAGTTTAAGACAGAGAAATAACCTGAATTCTTTTAGTAGCTAGACCCATGAAATTAGAATGTGCCAAGAAATGATGAGTTGTTTAAACAAAGACCATTAAACTTGAATTAAATCTCAAGGTAAGACAGAAGTTGATACAGCAGGGATGGAGGAAAGGGTGAGATGGAGGTTTTAGTTAGTATTCCAAATAGGAGATATTCACTAAGCCCATTGTATTTGACTGAACTTGGCTGGATTTGTAAAGTAAAGTTTAATAAAATGCACAAATAAATGCACATATATTATTAAAAGTTTTCCTCATATGGCTTCATGGAGATGAAATGAGGCTTATAGTGGGTAAATGACTCATGTTCATCTGACCAGGATCTGGCATGAAGGCTGTGGGTAAGAAGAACAAGCCAGGTTGACTCCAAGTTATCACAGACAGGGGTCCAAAGGAAAGAGCTTTAAAAATGTTCATCAGGGGATTATGGCAAGATGTTCTTGCTGGTGGGACTGAGGAACAGGAGTTCATAGACAAGAGCTGGTATTTGAAATCTATACAGATTTATATATCTTTTAAGAGCAATGGGTCACTTCAGTTTTCTGAACTGCAATTTTTAATCTTCAAGCTGATAGACTAAATTATAGCTTACAGGATGGCTCTGAGAATTACATGCTACAATGAATAATAGGTATTTTTAGACTAGGTTGTGCTATTCAAACATTAGGTGTCATTATCATTTTCAAGTCCCTTGTCTGCTAATGAACTTCTAGAGACTCTTTTCAGTGTGTGAGATAATATCCATCCTACAGACAGCATTAAAGCCCTTTAACTGACTATGAAGACATAGAATTATTTTCTTACAAAATACAGTAAAAATGCCTTAAAATAGGCTTTTTTTCTAAACTATGTGATCAAACTTTATGTGTACCCCAAAGGATTTATGATCATTGTAGGTTGACTAACCATGGGATATTCTATTTCTTGGTATGACCTTTGGGATCAGGATGCTCTCTGGGAGGAGAAAAGGGTCAATAAACAGCCCTATGTACATATTCTCCAAAGGAATTAAAGGTAACCTTCAGTCATCATGCTAGAAGGTGTCTACTCTCCTTTTCTAACTTAACATAATTCCTTGGAGAGCAAAATCAAGCTTCTACTTCTCTAGAAAAAATTATTTGGTCATATGGTACATCTATTTTTAGTTTTTTGAAGAACCTCTTCTACACTGTTATCTAAATTAAAGCAAACTTGTCAATAGCTCATTTAGTGAAGTGCAAAAGAGCGCAATTAAAAATGAATTCTGTGATTTTCCACTCAATTAATACAGAAGTTCTGTATTTTCATGCACCTACTGTGTGTCTTCTCTGTACTAAAGACTGCTCCTTATCCTAAATGAGTGAACAGAAAATACAGTGAATCATACATGCAGACTTAGAGCAAGATGTAGGTGTAGACTCCTTGTTCATATCCCGGCCACTCAGACTCAATCACAGAGAAACTGTATTATTTAAAACACTATTCAACATATTAGCTCAGGCTTCTTATTAACTAACTCTAACATCTTATTTTTTTTATTTTTTATTTTTTTGGATTTTCAAGACAGGGTTGCTCTGTAGCTTTTGGTTCCTGTCCTGGAACTAGCTCTTCTAGACCAGGCTGGCCTCGAACTCACAGAGATCTGCCTGCCTCTGCCTCCCGAGTGCTGGGATTAAAGGCATGCATCATCACCACCTGGCCTTAACTCTAACATCTTAAATTAACCCATTGCTATTAATCTGTGTATCAGCATGAGGCTGTGGCTTACCTGGTAAGGTTCTAGTGTGTCCTTCTTCAGCAGCTACATGATGTCTCCCTGACTCTACCTACTCCCTTTCTCTAGCTCTGTTCTGATTTCTTGCCTGACTTTACTCTGCTATGCCATTGGCTGAAACATATTTATTCATCAACCAATAAATGCAACACATGTACAGAAGGACATCCCACATCATCAAGATGCATGCTATGTATAGGAAAGCCATGGTCCTGAGAAGATGGGCATTATTGGAGCTTGGTAGAATTGAGAGGGCAAGGATTTGGTGAAACAGAGGCAGGAATGCATTTGGCTAAGGTTTTTGTTTCTCTGTGAAGGAAAATTTTATATCTCCCCCAAGTTTCTATAGGATTATGCGTGCATATATACGCACAGATCCTGACTCATACAAATCTCGAACACTCAATGTGATGGGCACTGAATTAAGCATCAAGTGCACAATTATAACTGGAGTTGGCTCATCTTAAAATAGCTAAGCCTCAAACACTTTTAGCTTTATTTTTACCACATGTTCCCCCCATCACCTTAGTTTCTTTGGGATTTCATTTTCTAATTTTCTTTTTCCTTATCACTTATTTCCACCGTTTTGTCACCATTCATCTTTTATTGGAGGAGTCAAGTCAGTGGAGTGCAAATATCTACAGTCTATCCCCGAAGTCACCCTAGCCACTGACATGGACCATTGCCCTAGTTTTATAGCAGGCAATACTGCTATTTTTGTTTTGTTTTATTTAGTTTTACCATATTCATCATTATTACCAAATGTTCCAAAGGGTCTATATGCCACTTCACTTCCCTCCATTGTCCTTTTCTCCTAGGTTTATTAGTTCTTTATCCTCTCCCCATCCACATCTTTAGGTTACATAAATTTTTCGAGTTTTAATGGCAATGTGCAAGCAAGTAATAAATTCTGTTTCTCTAGTTGTGTTATTTTAAAGTAACTTTCTGATTTCTAGTCTGGTCTCAGAGATATCAATTATAAACTATCTCTGGATAGCTAAAATGTATGTTGCTATCTGAATTTTGTCTCGCTACACACGTGTGCTTTAGAATGCTTTCAGAGAATCAAGTCCACACTTGATACAACACTAATGTGATTATCTGTGGTAGTAAGAAGCTTGCAATTATCTTCTTTAGGCATTAAGGTTTGTTTATTTGTTTTATTACTTCTTTTATTCCTAATTCTGTTTTACTTAGGCTGATATTAGAATGAGTTTGCATTTCCTGAGTACACATTAAGTGTTGGGAACAGGAGGAGGGAGCCTGGTCATCGACAGTGCAGGAGCTTGGATGTAGCCTCTGCAATTGTGGTAGGGGCAAATTTGAGCTCAAAATGACCACAGACATTTTGCAAAATAAATTATCCATGGGCTGTAATCAAGCATGGAGTGTGCTTTAAATACTATAGTAGCTTTCAAGCCATGAAGTGGGCTTTTTTTTTGGAGCAGCTCTTTTTGCAGGTGCAATAGCTTTTCATAATAAAGCAGTATAGTGTCATTGGTACTAACTGGGATGCAGAAGCTAACCTTTGAGGAGCTACCAACAATTCTAGGTCATAGCAACCCCAAAACAGGGCCAGCACAGGGCATCATAAAAACGCTCCCTGAGACTAAGAAGCCCAAGGGTAGTAGCTTTCTTGATGTCAGAAGGTTCTGGGTAATTAATTTATTGAGTATAACCTCTAATTGATGAGTAGAAGTGTCTTAGTGTTGTACATATTCCTGTGATAAAATACCATGTCCAAGGCAACTTACAAAAGAAAACATTGAATTGGGGGCTTACAGTTCCAAGGGATTTGAGTCTATGACCATCACGGCGAGGAACGTGGCAGCAGGAAGGCTGGTGCTGGAGCTTACATCTTGATTCATGAACCAGAAAGAGTTAACTGGGAATGGCATAGGTTTTTGAAAACATCAAAACCTGCCTCTTAATGTCACATCTCCAATAAGGGTACACGTCCTAACCTTTCACAAACAATTCCATCAATTAGGGACCAATTATCCTAACATAGGAGCCTGTGGTGGCCATTCTCATTCAAACCACCATAAAAAAGGTTCAGAGGTGTGAGTCCACCCTCATCGATATGGACTAGGATTTATAGTAGAGTCCTGGTCCAAGAGGAACTGATGTTAAGGAAGATCTCAAGGCAGACAGACAAATGCATAGACAGATATTTTGTCATACTGCCTGGGCTAACGGAGTAATTGGCAGAAACTGGAAAGACAAAAAGAAATATTAGAAATCAGAAGATATTCAAAAGCTTTGTGTTTAGCCTTAGCCTGCCAATAGACTGATAGTGAGGTTATGTTGAATCTCACTGAATGGTAGGATACAGATATTAATTTTTATTCATCTAAAGATACAGATACTAATTTTTCATCAACTCACACATACTTTTCTTTGAAGGCAAAATGGGTCTTTTCAATCAATAGCATCTCTCAATGGCCCTCAGTCACCTTTTTCATCTTGATGATTATGAAAGTTTTATGTAATTTAAAACTGGATGCCATTTTATCTTATTTTATTTTTTTCAAGTTCAAAAATTTTTAATTAAATAGTTCTCCTATGTACTGTTCCACATTGTGGAATTAAACTATGCAGAACATTGAACTTTTGAAAATGGCACAAACACTTACATGAAGACTATCCTATGTATGTTAAAGCCCCTGTTGTCCTTACCAGGTAACAAATCCGACTTAAATTGCAACTTTCTAGGGAAATTATATTTGTATATTTCAGGTGCGCCAGGATTCCACACTGTTTCAAAGACGGCCCTGGTCTCAATCCTTAGGTCAGTGCAGGTGCACTCTGTAGGCACCTATTAGCAACTTGACCTTGGCAAAAGGTGATTCCATCAACCTTATAAACAACTTACAGGAGCTGGCAACAGGGCTGAAGGAGTAAACAAAGTGACTCTCCAGAAAAACAGGAAGTTGAAATTTATCATTTAAAGCTTCAGCTTGTACACTTCATGTTCCACAGAGCTGAGCAATAACTTCTTTTTTTTTTAATTTATTTATTTATTAAAGTTTTCTGTCTCTTCCCCGCCACCGCCTCCCATTCTTTACCCAAAAAGTTTTCATGGAAAATAAAGAGCAGGACACCAGGGCCTTCTGGTAAGTTTTGAGGAGGCTGTAATTGAATGCCATTTTAGATTTGAAATGTTCATGACTTCTCAAGATTGTCTCATGCTGATGTCTGGAACCAGCTCTTACAGACTCCAGCTGTGAAAGGTAAAGCTGGTAAGAAGTTATTGTGTTAGAACTTTGACAACCATATCCCATTTTTGGCTCTAATGGGAGTCACTGTCAAACCATAACTCTACTTAGTTGTCACATGGACTGTAAAAACAATTTATTATCCTGGTCCTTAAGACCCATGAGAAGTCTATTACATTTATTCCTGGTAAGTTCATCTTTCTTTTAACCTTTGTACAATTCACTTATTCATCAAATATTTAATGGTCCTTAGTTACTTTCCTATTGTTATGATGAGACAGCATGACCAAGAGTGTAACATGATGGGGCTGTCGTGTTGGGGTGGGTGTCATTTGTAACAATGAACAGGGGCCTGCTTGTTGGGGGTTTCTGTCCCAACCGGTACCCCACAGCCGGCAAGCCCCAAAGAAAATCACACAGAGATCTCTATAAGTTATAAAGCTGATGGGCCCATTAGCTCATGCTACTTATTAGCTCTTTTAGCTTATATTAACCCATTATTCTGATCTATGTTATCCATATTGTTCAGTACCTTTTTCAGCTGGCAGATCACATCCTTCTTCCTTGGTGGTCTGCACAGGACTGGGAGGAATCAACTTCCTCCTTCCCAGAATTCTCCTGTTTTCATTGCATCACCTCTACTTCCTGTTTCCCACCTATTCTTCCTGCCTGGCCAATCAGCGTTTATTTAAAACATGATTGACAGAATACAGATAATTCTCCTGCACCACAAGGGAACTTAGAAAAATAAAGCATTTGATTGGAGGCTTGCTTATAGTTCAGTGGGTGAGTCTATGACCATCATGGAAAGCATGGCAACAGGCAGGCGGGCAGGCAGGCACAGTGCTGGAACAGTAGCTGAGAGCTTACATTTGATCCATAAGCACAAGGTAGAGACATAGACAATGAGACTGGGCATATCATGGACCTTTGAAACCTCAAAGCTCATCCCCAGGGACATACCTTTCCCCAAAGGGCTACAACTTTCCTCCAAAGAGCCACATCTCCGAATTATCACCAAAACAGTTCCGCCATCTAGAGACCAAGCATTCAGATATACCAAAGGGCCTATGGGGGCCTTTCTCATTCAACCCACCACAGCCAGATCCTGTGCTGCATGCTGAATTACAAAGACAGCTCCCCACGGCCATGCACTGGAGTGGAGATAAGCAATGTCAAAGCAGATAAACACTAAGTTTCGAGTGTGTGCAGAGTTAAGCAGAAGCACATAAAAGAAGTATTCCATCTAGACATGCATTTAGAGGAGATAAACCTAAAGTAATAGACTCACTTAGCCTCTTACTGGCTATATAATCCCTCTGTGCTTCACCCTCTCCCATTAGAATGGTGATAATAATAGTGTGACCCATGGAACTGCACAGATAAAATGAGATAATGGATGTGAAGCTTTTAGGACCCTATCTAGAGAAGGAAAGACGTTATGTAAGAGTTAAATGAACCAAGAGAGGCTCTTCAGTGGCTTGATTTTGAGTATTCAAGCAGCTCCTTAAAAGATGAGAATTACTTGAAAAGGGCTGGGCCAAGTACAAATAGCACCTGGTCCATTTTGAAAATTGCAAGGTTTGTAGGTCCTAGTGTAGATTATGTATTGATAAAGAAAATGGAGTCAATGACAGGGAGCGCATCATCAACACATAGAACGAAGCCTTATTTGCCATGACAGAGGGTTTGGGTTTGACCTTTTTAAAAAGGCAGTATTTGGAGAAATTTAAGGCATAGTAATCCACTTTTCAGCCTGTGAGTTGTTACTGTTGCTACCTAACTTAATAAGTGGTACATGTACAAATAGAACGGCTTGTTCACAGTTCTGCATCAGAACGGAATGAACTTTAATTTGAATTGAGCTTATAGAGAGTGAATGCTTAATCTTTCCATCCCACAACGTCGCCAAGAAAATACAAAACAAAAAACAAAAAAAAAACAGGTTTGTGTGGAAAATAATGAGCTTAGTTTTTGAAAATATGTTAACTATGAAATGCATGCAAGATACTTAGGTATTTAAATCCTGTAAGTAATTATTAGGTATATGGATATGGAGCTTGACAAAAATCTTCAGATTTGGTATTTATAACTAAGAGACAATCACTATAAATTGAAAATTTTTGTCTGATAGCCTCTATCAGATGGAAAAAAAGTAAGAAACTTCAAAATCTCTCAGATAGGAAAAGGAGCCCAGAATGTTGACTCCGAGTGAACAATAAGCAAGGGACAAAAAGGGCTGGAGACAACCAACACACACACACACACACACCATATACATAATTTTAAAATAAAATAAATCTTTTTTAAAAAGAATGAAGTGAGAGTTAATAGAGTTAACAAAGACAGACATTTATAGTTTAGGATTATAGGAACTTCCAGTTGCAGGAAGCTAAAGCAAACGTTCTTTTCCTCATTGAATTTAGTTTAAAGCCCTGGTAGTTATATATAAAATGAAACCAAGAAGACTATGAGAGGTATATAATAGGAGAGAGTTGAGCTAGAGATCTCTAAGCTCAAGGAACAAGGTGAATTCTGTGAGTTTCGTTTGTGCTTCAAATATTCAAGAATGAGTTCTAGAGATTTACAAAGACACCAACAGATTCAGACAAAAATAAAGTCCCTAGGAAAACCTACTCTCTCCAGAAAAAGATTCAGGAAAGGAGAAAGCAGCAAGGGCAGAAAACTCTAACTAAACACTAGAAGTGCCTGGTGGCTCCACCCACCACTGTCTGCAGAGGTCAGGGGAGGAGCCTGGACAGTCACCTCATTTAGGCTGTACCAAGCCACCCTGACCTAGCTTAATGTAAACAATAAATTAAATAAATAGTGTTGGAGATATTTAATTGTAGAGAGCAAAAAGCCTCGTGCACACAGATAAGCACTAGAGAAGCCAGGACAGTTAAGCACACAGCTTACCGTCCAGAAATACTAGGAATGATATCGTTTTTACAACCTGGTGATCCGTTGCTGTCTGATGAGACAGGCTCTGACATATCTCTCAGAATTTATGTTTTTCCTTATCCAAGACCCCCTTGTCCCTAAATCTTGAGCATTGCTTTGAGACCATAAAACCTCCTCTTATTTGTGCTGTCATTGTGCTTCACAACAGCCTAAGTGACATCTATGCTATGTTAGGGCCAGGCCAATCCCGACACCCACAGGCATTTACCTCAGTCAAGCTCCCTACCCCTAGATCTTGGGCCCTATCTCTGAGTCAACAGTTTCCATTCTTATGAAAGAAGCCAGAGGTGCTTTGTAAGGAATCTCAATGTAAACATGCCTTAAATTGTTATGTACTTGGGGCTGAATTAATTGTTATCTGAATACTTTTTTTTTTCAAAAATTGTGCCGTGCTTAAATATGACTAAAGCAAAATGATCTGGGCCAGACTTTAGAAGTCCTGGTCCAACCAAGTTGCAATAAAATCAGGATGATCTGAGTTTCATTTTTAACTCTTTGTGGATCATTTTTTTCCTGCCTGCTGCAAAGCCCGAAAGGAAATCACCACATTTGATCACACTGTGTAAAGTATGTCACTGTGACTGGTTTAATAAAAAGCTAAAAGGCCAATACCTGGTAGGAGGTATAGCAGGGATTTCTAGACAGAGAGAGCTCTGGGTAAGAAGAAAGGCAGAGTTACCAGGCAGATCTGGAGGAAGCAGGATGGGCAAAATGGAGAGAACTGGTGGCCCAACAGTAAAGTAGGAGCTTGTAGGATTATAATAAAATCTGTAAAGTCCACACCACTGGAGTTCCAGAAGGAGAGGGCTAAAGTGTAGGAGTGAAGCATTTGGAGAAAAGTAGTTTAAGTTTTGCTAGATTTGGCAGAAGGTATAAGCCTATTGATGCTAACTGAACTGAAAATATAGTAAAATTTATGTCAAGTTAAATCAGAGTCAAATTTTGGAACACTAAAGACAATCAAAACCTATTTTGAAAGGAACCATAGAATTATCACCTCATTAGAAACCATGGTGACCAGAAGGAAATGGTATGTGATATTTTAGTGGCTAGAAAGAAATAATAGCTAAATAAGAATTTTCCACCCACTGAAAATACCCTTTAGATATGATAGAGAAATCAAATATTGTCGGGGGAGGAAATTAAGAATTTGTGATCTTTGAACAAATTTATCGTAAAAGAATAACTAACGGGTAAGCTTAAAGCAAAAGGAATTTGGAACACTAAGAGGAAAGATGTGAAGGCACAAGGAGCAAGAATATTATATATAAGACAGATTTATACTACTTTATTATTCCAAATTTCATTTGCTGAAGACTTACCATGTAGTACCTTGAACTATGACTGTATTTGGAGATTTGATATTTTAAAAGGTAATTAATACGTAATGAGGTTATACGGATGAGTCTTAACCCAATATGGCTAACACTCTTATAAGGAGATTATATATTAGATATGTTGGCGTATGGCTATAATCTCATTTCTCAGAAGTCTGTGGCAGGAGAATTGCTGGTTCAAAGCTGGCCTGAGATGTATAGTTAGACCATTTTTAAAAATATGGAGGGAGGGCGGAAGGGAGAGAGACCATAAGAGATGCCATAGCAGGAATGTAGTCATTTGCAAGCCAAAGAGAAATATCTCAAAAGAACATGAAGCTTCAATGTTTTCCTATTGAACTTGCAACCTCTAAAACTATACATATGTTCTCAGAGGCTGAACTATCTTTGTGGAGGAGAAGCCAGTAGGAGGTGGAAGGGGACAGGAGAAGGCAATGGAGTGTGAATCTGAGCAAAGTTCAATGATATACATGAATGAAAGGTCATAATGAAGTGCATTAATTTGTACATGAACTGCTGTGAGTGACTATCCTCCAAGTCAACAACATTTTGGGTCATTCATCATTAATTGCATGTAACCTTGGGGAGGGGTTGGAGAATATAGGCTGGAAAAGACTAAGGGAGTAGAGCTCATCTATAGAGCTACAGGGAAGTCCTCATCCTTGCTAGGCAAAGCTTTTCAGGTGTAGCCTGTTGGGAAAGGAGTGCCCACATTCTTGCAAGTAACCCTTTACCTATGTTCTGTTAGGAAGCCCAGTAAACTCATTGGCTCCTCAGAGTAAACTTTGACAGACTTGTGACTTTATTTGTCATTGGGACCTTAGAAGAATAGGTAGATATTGCTTATGTTTCTCCCAGGGAAGAAAATTTAGCAACATTACCTAATTTTTTAAAAATTTAAAAGAATCTAAGTAAACAGGAAGTACATTGTAAGCATCTTCCAAAACTCTAGAATTGACAGAGACATCTTGCTGCCTGAACAGTTGGGGCATCCATCTTCAGCCTACAGGCTCATAGTATCCAGCAGATTTTTTTACGAAGCAGGGAATTTTAAAGACAGTTCCACCAATATTGGCAGCTTTCCGTCACTTTCTTCTGTGTCCTGCAGAATGTCTAGCAGACTCTTTCATGAAGCAGGAACCCTGAAGGATCATCTCACCTTTAGGCAAATTCAGCAGTCATTTCTCTGTAGGTCCTGCATGTCCTATTATGCAGTCCAGGCAAGAGCATTTTCTTGTCCAAATGGCTAGCAAACTTTATAAGGAGCCTCTTTGATGCCCATTATCCTCTTGAAGTAATTGGTGCTGCCAGGAGCAGATGTGTCTCATTGTCATGAAAAGTCTTAAGCTCTTAAAACATTTTAAATGCCATATTCTGGATATCTCTGAAAATTTTGAAAATTACATATCTAACTGAAATATATCTCTTTATATCTTGAAAACCTAACTAATATGACTACAAGCTTGACTATTATAGATGGTTATCTATTAACCTATATTTTTAAATTATATATTACATTTTAAATGAGCTGCATAAACACAATCCCTTAATCAAGAGCAGAAATTTACAACTAACAAAATTGACCTTAAGTTTGTATCAATAAACCAAGAACCATACTAATGCAAATCTCTATAGCATATCCTCCTTTAAATGTAAAGAAACATTTATAAACAATATTTGAGAATATGGGTGTAGTTTCTCTAAACTTCTTCCTGCTGTTTATTGGGCAAAGTATTTTCTCTTGGGAGGTGTGCACAGCAACTTTTCGGGGGTGGTGGTCTTGGTCCATGAAACCATATTAGTTTGGAAGCAATCCACAGGTTCTCATCCTTTGTGGAAACAAAGAACCTCTTTTCCAAAGCAACATATCCTTAGACCCATATTTTGAAATCAAGATACCTTTTGAAATATATATGTTGGCTTAGCTTAGCAGCCCCCAGAACAAATGTCTCTCTTCAGTCAAAAAAAATTCAAAGATATCACAATAGTATATATAATCTAGACTCTTGTGAATTTTCCTCTTTATATGGCTTAGTATTATTTATTTCTTTACTATATGACTGTCTGTACTCTGTCTCTTTAAAGACATTGTTTTATTTTTTTAAACCATTTATTTTTTTTCCAACTCCCTATACTCTTTTTCTTCTTTCTCCCAAGACTACATACATTTATCAACACTGTGACCCATTTTATGTCTTTTATGTCTGAAACTGTCCTAGTGTGTATCTGTAATTCTTTACTGTCTTGAATAGCTTTTAAAATGGTAAACATCTTGGTTGTAGCAGCTCTGGATATTGGTTCCACCTCTCTCCAATTTTAAAATGGTGGAGGTACCATTACTGTCAGCTCTGGTACCACCACGTAGGAGTCATGCTCAGCACTTTAACTCTGAGAATGAACATGCAGCACATAAACCCTTTTTATCTGGGTAATGACTAGATTGCCATGCAGAACATTGCACAGCCTATAAATATCATATCTCTGTGTATGGCAGCAGGAATCTGCTATGCTCTCCTGCCTGTGCACTCCTAGCAGTCCTGATCCTGCCGCCTGCCCAGGTTGGGGGTGCTGAGCCACAGGCATATTCTCAGCTACTTTCCCAAGAGGGCATACAAGCACCTGGGCCTACAAACCCCATTCAAGTGTTTCATAGTCGAACCTCCAGAAAAAAATCAGAGTTCATGCTGGCAGTACGGCCCAGAAAGCCAGCATTTCAAAACCATGGCTTTTTTTTTTCCTGCTACTACTGAATCAGGAAAACCTCTCTTAAAGAAGCTGCAGCATGCCACCAGCAAGAAAAGCCCATTAAGGAAAATAAATGGGGCAAACTTTGTTTTTTAGTGTCTAGAGTTCCTTTTCATGCCCTCTCAGCTTTTATATGGGTTTAGTCCACCATGTTGGCATGCCAATTTGTTGGAGGAAGGGTTGCTTGTTGGTTCCTGGCCACTTAGCCCCAACATAATCACACAGAAACTGTATTAATTAAATCATTGCTTGGCTCCTTAGCTCTAGCTTCTTATTGGATAACCCTTACATATTAAATTAACTCATTTCTATTAATTTGTGTATTGCCATTTGGCTGTGGCTTACTGGCTAATGTTCTGTCTGGCTCCAGCAGGGCACCATGGCTTCTCTCTGACTCCATCTCCTTTCTCCTGGCATTCCACTTAGTTTTCCTTGCCTACCTCTATTCTTTTGCCCTATAAAACCAAGCCAGTTTTATTTATTAATTTACCAATTGTATTCATAGCATACAAAGGGGATCCCACATCACAACTAGGCCCTTGCATCCTGTGCTTTGTCTTGTCTGTTGTGTCCACATCGGATGGAACCAACATGTCAGGTCTGAATGAATAAACAACAAAAAAATTGTAATATCAAGTCAGTATAACCCCACCTCAGATTCTCTAGTCCTATACAAATGTTCTCCAGTGAGAACTACCTAGATGAACCCTAGGACAGAGGACATAAAAGAACAATTCTAAACTTCATCAAAGAATTCAAGGAGTTTAAAGAAGACACAAGGAGACAGCTCATTGAATATAAAGAGAAGAAACATAAAGAAAAACAAAACAAAATAATGCTGAGATGATGTCCCTTGCCCCCCACCCAAAAGAAGATCACTTTCTCTTCAAGCTTTCCTTTGTTTTCCTATTCTGCACTTGTCCTTCTGTCCTTAACTTAGATACCAAGCCTTTTCAGCTTCTGGAATTAGTATCCTCTTCTTCATGTTTCTAGACTATTCTGTTTTATTCCATGGTTCTCTTTATTCCATATGACTGTAGTTCTGTGTTTATGTGTTTGTCTCTCACTAGACTCTCAACTCACCAAAACCAGAGATTGAACCCTGGCATAGTGGTATTTCAAGTAATTCGTACACTGTCAGGTACATCCAGACACCAAGTAGTGGCACAAAATCCTAACCCAAGTAGGACATGGTACTGTTTTATAGCTGTGCACTACAAAGGGATAATAGAGAGGAAAAATTTAAAATAAGGACTGACCTCGGAAATGCAGTCCCTTTGGTGGACAAAATCATTTGCTTCAACTGCTTCCCTCACATACACAGAGATATTTGTTCAAGAAAATCAATTGTCATGCCTTACCTCTATCCTTCCTAGCCTCATATACAGTACAGAACATGTAGCAACATTTTAGAAATGCTTTCTGATGTTAGTAAACAATGCTGGGCAATCATTTTGGCTGCACATGATTTGGGGGTGCATCTGCTTAATAACTAAAGACAGTAAGCTAGAAGACACATTTCCTTTTGTAACCATGACCCTACTTTTCTTTCAGGCATTTGCCCCTTCTGCTTCTTGCCCATTTCAGAAATTCTCCTTAATACTGAAGATGGGGTTCAGGTGTCTCTTCGCTACCGTTCTCAGCTCTGGACCCACACAGATGTCACCAGAGAGCAATTTTTTGGGAATGAGTTAGGGTCCTATAGTAATTAATCCTTTTCCTTTCTGAGTCATAGTATCTATCTATCTGTCAAGGCGAGAAATCAATTAGATGTTTGTTTAGTTCTAAAATTCATCTGCTTCTGTTCTTTGATGCTTTATTTCTAACCTTACAGTATGCAGCTGTCCCATGGACCCCCGCCTTACATCCAATTCTGTTAGGCCTCAGATTTAAATCATATGAAGTAGATCCCTGGGAAACCTCCCAATATATGAATTATTAATGTTCCCACCACACAGTCTCTGTGTGGATATTTACTTACATTGCTGGATATCTACTCCTGACAACAAATCACCGTTTGAATGGTTTACTGACGCTTTCTCTTGCCCTCAGTGATTCAGCTTGCGTCTTCCTTTCACCTTGA
Source organism: Microtus pennsylvanicus (assembly GCF_037038515.1). Classification (NCBI taxonomy): domain Eukaryota; kingdom Metazoa; phylum Chordata; class Mammalia; order Rodentia; family Cricetidae; genus Microtus; species Microtus pennsylvanicus. The sequence continues at coordinate 131,909,757 of NC_134601.1, read as the reverse complement.
GAATTGTGCAATTCTTTTTTCCCTTGTGGAACTCTGACACCGAACAGTAAAAAGGATGTCAACAACTGAATCCCAGTGTTACTGTCTTTCTTTTTCAATTTCTCTTAGAGATTGCTGCATTTCCCCTTCTATTCTGTATCCTCCTCCACCCGACTGCCTTGAGTCATTTCCAGAGCTAAGGGATTGAATTCTGCTCTCCTCACTTCATAGCTCCAAGCGACTGTAGCCACTGTATTCCGCAACAAGATTCTTAATATTCTCACTGTTTTAGTTATTTCCCAGAGGAAAAAAAATTCAGATACGTCAGCCTGTGCCACAGGGCTTGATCAACAGTTGCTGCATCTGACCTCTACCTTCTCCTTGGTCTTAGCTATCCTGTATTCCACCCACTCCCACCCTTCCGGATTCAGATCTCATCTCCCTTCTCTGCCCCTCCCTTTCTTCTCCTCATTTCCCACCACAGCCACTGCAGTCTTCCTTAGAGCCGACATTATTTTCTGCCTCCAGATAGAGAAGCCTTTTATTCTCTCAGAAATTCTCGGAGTTAACCACCCTTTGCTGCCTCCACTGGGAGTGGGTGCCTAACGCATTGATTTAATTAAAGGTGGAATAAATGGAGTTGCAGAAACACTTTGAATGGTAATTCTCTAGCTTGTTATAAACCACTTTCTTCACCGCCTTGCAAATTGGAAACTTTAGAAGATTGTATAATGTTTTACTCCTTGTAATAGGATTGGGGCCATCTACTTCGATTGGTTTATACTTTTCTGTAGATATGGGGTGTCTCAACTATGTCAGTAGGGGTTCTGGTATAATATGCTCAACTCCAATATCTAGGTGAACCTGTGTTAGCTACTATTGTCATGCCAGAAAAGTACTACTGTGACAGAAAGAAGTGCCTTTAGGAGATATGGTCTGCATGAGAGAGCCATAATAAAGGTTCTTGCTTACTCTAATGGCCTATCCATTAAAAACAACTAATAAACATTACTGAAACACATTTGCCAAGGTAACATTGAAAGTGTTAATGACAAAGTCAGCTGTTTTGTTTTGTTTTGTTTTTAAAGCAGCACAACAGAAATGAAAGGTAATTTGTATAGTAAAAGGGTAACTTAAGGGGAGATAAAGATTTCGACAACTTATGTTAGGACAAATCAATAGGTCTGTTGCTGGAAGGGCTGAGAATTATTATAGAACTTGTTTCAGTCTAGAATGTTTTCTTCTTCTTAAATTGAATCCCTGCAGTCCAGAAACAGAACGTGTCTCACCTCCCTCTATGTTCCACCTTGCCCTAATGAAGAGGAAATTGGGATTTAGACAGATTCAAAATTCTCAACCCAGGAGTCTTTTACTCTTTATCGTTAGCCTAGTGATGCTTCTGGTTTCCCAATTTGAGATTGTTCTATAAGATTCAGCTGCCCATTTCTATTCATCTTCTGTTCCCAGTACATGGAGAGGAAGCTTAAACATCACCATCCCAGCAAAGTTAGGGGTAGGGAATAGCTATCAATCTGCCAGTCTTCTCTCATTCTTACAGTGGAGTTAGTAGAGGCTTGCTTTTGTGCAGTTATCTGTTGTGGAATATTCCTTGACACTGTGTGAAAATGCGTCACTGTGATTGGTTTAATTAAAAGCTAAATGGCCAATAGCTAGGCAGGAGATATAGGCGGGACTTCTGGACAGACAGACTCTAGGAAGAAAAAAGGTGATGTTGCCAGTCAGACACAAAGGGAACAAGACATTCAGGAGGAGAGGGAAAATCACTAGTCATGTGTTAACACACAGATGAAAAAAATCTTTCTACAGTTATGTCTATGTGTTGCCGTAGTTGGATCTGGACTTCTGAAAATCACAATTATATCCTGGAAGATAACAAGGATAGTGTTACAAGAAACTATTTAATAAAATCATAAGTGGGATGCCTCAGCATTAGTTAACTCTTTCTGCTAATTACTCTTTGCCATGTACACATTGTGGGTAGTAAGTAGGACAGTTGAAGATCAAATCTAAAGCTCTAACACCAATATATGTTTCTCTGAAATGGAGTTGGGAGGTTAGGCTCAGGGTTAATTCCCAAAATGATTGATGATGCTCTTGCTAGATTTATGGACATGAATTTGTGAGTTCTATGTTCTGTAGTCTGACACAGATGCATCCTTCTGACCTCAGAATAACACGGAGTTTTGAAAAGCAGCTAGTATGAAATATTGATTTTCTCTGCTGACCCCATATCTCATTTCTTTCTCTTTATTCCTCTTTTGCTATCCAGTCATCTTCCTAAGGAGGGTTTATGATAATGGGTTGCTGGGAGTAGAATGGCCAATGTCTACTTCTAGCTAACTGGGCTTAAGATGGTGGAAACAGCACATTTGAGATGATTTAAAAGATGAATAACTTGTATTTGAATTCTATTGCCATTATTTTCTTTGCTGTCTTATATAGGGCAAATTAATTTCTTTGTATCTGTAAAATAAATCACGATTATTAGCACCTAACTAATTATTGTAGGTATTGAGAGTATTAAATATCATTACAAATATAACACTATAGGAAACACGCTTACTACCTAATAATCTCTGTATGGATGCTTGCTATGACTATTCATAGAAAGAACACTGAAACTTAACTCAAACTGTTCTTTGCAATCTGTGGATCACTTCTTCCTGTTTTCCCTATTATTCCCACAGAGGATGAAGAAATGTTGATGCCATATTATTGATTCCTATGATATCTAAATGAAATAATGTACATAGGATATGTGTTACTAAGTAGATATTCAATACATTGCTATTATTTTTTGTTTTATTCTTCTGTGCTTGAATCTTTAAAAGAATATATATTTTAAGCTATGGTAAACCCCAGGTAAGCAATAAGATCCTGTCTCTGACTTGATTTCTCTTAAGAATTTTATACTCAAGTGATATCTTCTAATTCAATTATATTTGTATTACTTACTTAGGCAATAATATCATTGCTGCCACGTATGAAGCTACTTTCTGAAATTCTACCACAGTGGCTGTGGAAGGGAGCTATGCATTTTTTTCTCTGAGAACCCTTCCTTTGCCCTGTGCTTTCCACAGTCCTTTGCTCTGTGTTCCCACAGCATGCTACGGTACTTTTACCTCTGCTAGAGTTTATTGAATGAAATGAGTGCTTTGTAACAATCTCCTCTGAGATTGAAACATTCCATTTTTCAAAGAAGCTCCTTAAGCAGAAAGAAAAACAACTCGATATAGCTTTAGGAAGTCCCTGAAACTGACCAGATTCACCAGCAAGAGTAAACAACAAGAACAGAATCTCCAAATAGACTGAGACAAACAACTCTACAAAGAAGATTCCCAAACAAGCCAAGCTACAAAGAAGCACTAGACAAGCTGCCTGAAAGAAGCAGAAACCAACCAAGCTTCCTGGAAGATGTTTAGACTAATTGAGATACCTGGAAAGAACACCTTCCAACTTAGTGATCTGCCTATAGGCTGTTCAGTGTGCTCCAGGTTCACAGTTTTATGAGGTGTCACCCAGGCTGGGCTGGGCTTTGTGGCTATAGCTATGTCTTTGAGTCATTTCTGCTCTTGTAAGTAACTCCTCACCCATATTCCTGTAAGTAACCCCGATAAAACTCATTGATTTACTAAGTTGGACTTTGGTAGTATCTGTTCTTTGGTCTGTCATGGGTTCCTTATTGGGGGTGAGTAGATCTAACTTATACATCTTTCCAAGAAAAGTTTTGTCACATAACATGAGTGATGAAGGAAAGACAGAAAGTTCTATAAAAAGCTAATCCTGGGTTCTAGAATATGTAGACATCACCCTGTCACTGATGAAAAATGCAATTAATGTTTGATGTACAATACCTTCATAATTCAAATTTGTTTATGTTTTATTTTCAAGGAGAAATTGTGGGTTAAGTTGGAAATTGACTTTTGTCAAATAGATATTCATATTTTATTTTTTGACAAGCTCTATGCTACTAGGCATGTTGGAAGTATAATAAAAATTGAAATTTCCTCTCAATGAGCTTAGAATTAAGCTCGCTAGATGAGAGAAATGTGTAAATAGAGATCTAAGGATTTGCATCAGTGGAGAGGAGAATGGCAGAGTGATTTTTGGATTGTGTGTAGACACTGATAATTCCAGAGTAGAGAGGCAAAGAAACCAAACATAAGCTAGAGAAAAAAGCATCATGGCTCCAGTTTACAATGTGGAATTTTATTTGGGCCCAAATTAATAGAGTTGTGAAGGGGAAAACGTTCAACAAGGGCTATATGGGAAGATGTGTCAGCTATATAAGGTCCAATGTATATATCACTTTGAAGGAGGCAGTACATTCAAGGGTAGATTGGACAATAGAAGCCTGTAGAAAAAGCACATTCAGGCTGTATTCAAGTTCAGTCATTCAAGAAGGCCCTATTTTAAAGTTTAGTCTAGAATATTCTTTTACTTCTTAAATTGGATCTCTGAAGTCCAGAGTAGAAAGAGTATGTCTTCCCATCTCTTTGCATACACATGTTTATGGGGTACCACATAATATTTCAAAATGTTCATAGGCACAACTTACCTAATTTTACAATAACTTCATCATGAAAATACTGCTAATTTATGCTTTGTAAGGTAAAGTAACTTAATGATGTTACACAGAAAGTAAGCAATAGAGGCATAATTGAATTCAAGAAGCACCTTTTAAAGAATTGGAAGCCCAAAGAAAGGTTAGAAAATGGTGCCAGTTTTCTCTTAACTTTATGCATGGTTTATTTTGACTCATACAACTATCTATTCTATCTTTTATCTCAAGAAACAAAGAATAATAATAATTACCCTGTACCAAACACCAAAGTTCTATGATCTAGACACTATTTTAAATTTTAAGTTCCTTATTTGCTTTCATTGCCCTGTAATTCTGCTTATTCTGTTTGTTGGTAGGTATAATTGATGTCTTTTTGCTTTAAACATTTATTTAAATTTTAATTTTTTTGAGAATTTTATACCTAGTACTGTATTTGCCCCATTTCCATTCCCCACTCCTCCAATTCTTTTCATATTCAAAACACTCCCTTTGAGATCAGTGACTTCTTCTTTATTAGTTATATTACAACATACACACATAGTGTTGTTCATGTGTACAATATTTAGTTCTGACCAAGTGGACTGGAAAAAATTAGAAATCTTGTCTCTAACGAAAACGCTCCCTTTTTTTTAGTCACAGTTGATTGCTTGTGGCTCTTCGTCTAAGGCTGTATTTTGTAAAATTTCCCCTACCTACACTGTCATGCTCACAACTTTTATCATTGTGCGAACCTTGTTTAGGAAACCATATTCTTACAATTTTATGGGTGCATCTTCCCTGTTATGTCTAGACAACATTATTGCACAGAAGGTGTCTTGGTCTTATGATTCTTACAGTCTTTCCATTGCCTCTTTTGTGATGTTCCCTGAGCTTTGCCTATAGGGGTTGAATTTTAGATACATCTGTTGGAAGTGGGCACCCCACAGTCAGTAGTTCTTAGCGTTTTGACCAGCTGTGGATCTCTGTAATAGTCTCCGTCTACTGCAAAAAGAAGCTTCTTTAATGAGGAGTGAGAACTGTACTTATCTGTGGGTAGAGGGATAAGAGAAGACAGAAATTATACTGGTTTAGAAAAATGGCAGTAGGGTATATGACCTCTCTGTCCTAAGTCCTTTATGAGCATACTTATCTGTCAGTGAAACTCCAGGAGGTAGGTTCTATAATTCTCCCAATTTTACAGAGAACAAAACTAATTTTCCCAAAGCTTACATGGCAGAACTGAGATTTGAACTGAATAGGTACTGCTAATTTGTCCATAAGATGGGGGCAGCTCATAGAGGGGTTGGGCTTTGGAGATACCTTAGCTCTGGAAAACAAAAACCAGCCTGAAGGATGACAAAATTTATCTCTTAAATATGACTTTCTGGTTTTATGGTCCATTTCTTTTCTCTAATTACATATTTGACATACCCTTCTTATGTGGCAGACTTTTCCTGGGTAGACATGAACAGATGTATGCTCACCAGAGACAGGGAACTAACAACAGTAAAAGTATGTATATCACCAAGGTCCAACTTGGTGAACCAATGAGTTTTATTAGGGACATTTACAGGGGCATAAATTACTCTAAGACAGCTGTATTATTTTTTTTCCTTTCTTTTTTTTATTGAGAAAAAAAATTTCTGCATCCTCCCAGCCTCCCACTCCTCCCCCCTCCCCCCACTCCTCTCCCCCTCCCTCTCCAGTCTGAAGAGCAGTCAGGGTTCCCTGCCCTGTGGAAAGTCCAAAGTCCTCCCCCCTCCATCCTGGTCTAGGAAGGAGAACATCCAAACTGGCTAGGCTCCCACAAAGCCAGGACATGCAGTAGGGTCAAAACCCCGTGCCATTGTCCTTGGCTTCTCAGCAGCCCTCATTGTCCGCCATATTCAGAGAGTCATTATTTGTAATAGCCAGAACCTGGAAACAACCTAGATGTCCTTCAATGGAAGAATGGATGAAGAAAGTGTGGAATATATACACATTAGAGTACTACTCAGCAGTGAAAAACAATGACTTCTCAAATTTTGCATGCAAATGGATGGAAATAGAAAATACTATTCTGAGTGAGGTAACCCAGACCCAAAAAGATGAACAAGGGATATACTCACTCATAATTGGGTTCTAGCCATAAATAAAGGTCAGTGAGTCTATAATTTGTTATCCTAAAGAAGCTAGATAAGAAGGTAAACCCAAAGAAAAACATATAGCTATCCTCCTGGGTATGGGAAGTAGACAAGATTGCCAGGCAAAAATCGGGATCTTAAGGGTGGGGTGGGAGGAGGGGGGTAAGGGGAGATGGGGAGAGAAAAGTGAGAAGGGTAGGATGGGGAGAACTTGGGGCAACGGGATGATTGGGATAAAGGAAGGTTGGATAGGGGAGCAGGGAAGCACATATCTTAATTAAGGGAGCCATCTTAGGGTTGGCAAGAGACTTGGACCTAGAGGGGCTTCCAGGTGCCCAAGGCAAGGTCCCCAGTTAGTTCCTGGGGCAGCTGAGGATAGGGAACCTGAAATGATCCTATCCTATAGCCATACTGATGAATACTTTGCATATCACCATAGAACCTTCATCTGGCGATGGATGGAGATAGAGACAGAGACCCACACTGGAGCACTGGACTGAGCTCCCAAAGTCCCAATGAGGAACAGAAGGAGGGAGAACATGAGCAAAGAAGTCAGGACCACAAGGGGTGCACCCACCCATGGAGACAGTGGGGCTGATCTATTGGAGCTCACCAAGGCCAGCTGGACTGTGACTGCAAAAGCATGGGATAAAACCAGACAGCTGTATTATTAAAGGCGACCCCAAAAATTGGAAACCTATAATAAATCCCATACCCTACAGCCAGCACAACAGGTTGGAGAATGCTCTTTCTAAGTGGCTTTGTTGGTCTGGGCTTATTCCAAGAAACTAAGCTAGCTGTTTTGTTTCTTCTAGACAGAGTGATCTCTGCTTCTTCCAGATGGCTGAGGTTGTCTAGAGTGACTCTCAGCCCTCTTTGCTCTTTATGTACTTTTGGAGGGGTAGAATCCTAATCTGGTCAGTTTCAGGGACTTCCTGAAGCTATTCTGAGTTGTTTAGTTTCTGTTTTAATGAACTCTGCTAAGTATTTCACTCCCTTAGAACATCCTGTTGTTTCACCTCCCTGTAAACATCCTGTCTTATGAAGTTTCCCTGTAAGGTATTATTCTCAGTAGAAACTGCTATATAACACTTGTCTATCTATCTTTGATGATTCTAATTAGTACCTCACATATTAGAACAGCTATCCTAGCTTGATTTTCTGTTGCTGTGATAAAACACTGAACAAAAGAAACTTGGGAAATAAATGGTTTATTTCATCTTACAGCTTACAGTCCATTGTTAAGGGAAGTCAGGATGGGAATTTGAAGAAGAAATCATGGAGGAATGCTTGCTTTCTTTGGTTTATCCTCTGCCAGCTTTTGTATATTATCCAGGATGACCTGCCTAAAGTGGTGCCATATGCAGTGGGCTGGGGCTTTCCACATCAATCAACAATCAAGGCAATTCCTTACACACATGGTTGCAGGCCAATACGATCTAGGCAATCCCTCACTGGAGACTTTCTTACCAGGTGACTCTTGGTTGTACTAAGTTGACAATAAAAAACATATTAGGACAACAAGAATTTAGGAGACTGGAGTGTGGGTAGAGGTTACATTTATACACGTTTGATTGCTACAAAAAAATGAATTCATAGTGTCAAAAGAGATCTTTGCTGGACATTTCTTTTATACCACACAGTGGAGACATTGTAAATGGGGCTGATACGTTGAAGGACTTTGAAAGTTATATATTGTGGTATTTGGTTATATGTCTATCATAACTGCTTGCAACTTCTGCAACAGCAGCCTATCCAACCCCAGTTGGTGTCTTGTATTTACAAGAATGAAGACAAAGGTGGAGTGTTCCTGTCCCAACTACCTGCTCTCAAATATCCGACATAGAGGCTTAATATTACTTATAGATTCTCGACCCACAGTTCAGACTTGTTACTGGTAACTCTTACACTTAAATTGACCCATATTTCTTATCTATGGCTCATGGCTTGTTACCTTATTTTCTACATGCCTTGCTTCCTCGGTGGCTGATTAGCATCTCTCCTGACTCTGCCCTTCTTCATCCAGTACCCTCTGTTTGATTATCTTGCCTAACTTTATCCTACCTTGCTAAAGGCCAATCAGCTTCTTTATTAACCAATAAGAGTACTATATATTCACAGTGTACAGAGGGATTACACTACAGCAGCCATCCATTCCCATTCCTCTTGATGTTGGAATAATTTTCAACAATAGTTGGAATAGTTTAAATTAACATTAAGAACCTCAAAACCTTGTTATTTGCATTATGCAATTATTTTTTCATTTACATTCTGTTTAAAAAGCTTGAAATGAAACACAAGCCATGAAAGAGTAAACAATTGAAATCTTTGGTTTCTTAATTTGTAAGCCAAGGAAAGCTGAAAACTCTTAATCTATGTGCTTGAACTGCATTCTGGGCCCTCCCTCTGATATTGATTGTATGAATCCTACAAGCTCCTTGGTGATATGAATTATGAACTTTACAGTGAAGTTGTAAATCGGTTACATTATTCATATAAAATAATTTAGTCTATTATTTGGATCCATCAAACAAAAGCCACAGCTCTTTAACTATATTAGGAAATACATCTGTATTTCTCTACATAGCTTGTTTGCTTTCTGTGGTGAAAACATTGTTATTCATCTGAGAACACTCACTTGTTATTTTTGAAACACTTGTTGCAACTTCATTCTTTTGTTACTTTCAGTATATCTCTTAAAGATAAGACAAGGGCAAGGGCCTTAGCCTCCGAGTATGGAGGAGGCTTCAGAAGCACTTTACTAAGTGGGCTTCTTCTATACATTATAACAATGTCTTAGAAAGAAAAACAATGTTTTCTGCTGTAGGAAGTCTTACAGCCAGAGACCACTCCCCACTGGGCGGGAAACCACTGGCTGGCTGTAAGACTTCCTAAGGCACAATTAAAAGGGCTTTGTTCCACCTTACTTAATTCTTCTGATTTGTATCCTGCCTTCCTTTTTGTTTACATCAGTATAAAAAGTACGGACTCCAGTTATTGGCACATCACTTACAATTTGGGGAAGAATCCAAGAAGTTTTCTTTATAAGGTTAAGTCTATCACTTTTGAGATAGTTTTCTATTTTACAAATTAACAGAAACATTAATACATAGTTTGGGGTTATATAATGTTTCAATATGTGTAATGTTTAGATGAAGGTCACACAGTTTTTTCATGTGTATTTCAATAAAACTGAGAGAAAGGAATCTTTGAGAACTAGTAAGTCTTCCAACATTTAATTCTTACACAAATTGCTTCAAGTTTCTGCCCACTAATTCTTGAATAATATTCATCTTCAATGGTCTTTCAAACAGTCCTATTTAATGGTACAGACAACTATGGTGAGGTGTTTGGATCTACTCAGTTTTTTCCCAATAACTATTTATTGGGTGCCAACTATATTCTAACTGCTATTCTAGCCATTTGGGGATATTTCAGAGAACAAAACAGATGAACACCTCTGTGTTCATTGAGTTTAACTTCCAGTGGAGCTTTGTTAATAATCTTCACTGTCGTTTCATATAGTTTATTCAAGAGTGCATGCCACAAATGCACTGGAAGAAAAGAAAGGACCAGAGACCTGAATGATATGAGGAAGTGACTTGAGGCAAGGGTTTTCCATAGAGAATTGTCCAAGAAGCAGGGTAAAGGAATAGTGCCGGACTAGTATGATTGGAAGTGTAAAGGAACAAGGAGATGGATTTATACTTCTACTGAGTAACTACAGTGTGTTGTTTACTCCCCTAAGCATTTGGTATATGACAGGAAGCAAAACAAATCTATTACTTATTCTATTCTCCTGGGATTTATAGTCTAAAGAGGGATACATAAAAAATTCACTTAAGTAAATCTAAAGGCACAATTTTGAATAGTACCAGGAAGAAGATTCTCATAGGATGTGACATAATTTAAAACATAATTTAGACCAGCAGATCAAGGAAATCTCCTAAGGGGAAATTGCAGTGTAGTAGAGATATAGAGAATGAATAGAAGTTAAGCAGGTTAGGCAGACTGCAGAAAAAGGAGAGCATTCCACTCTGAAGCAATTCAGTGTTCAAAGTCCTTGTGGAAGTGCAAAACAGGGCAGCAGGTATGCACTGCAAAGTCATCACAGCTGGGAGGAGAGAATGGGAGGTGGATGCATTGAGGAATAGTAGAGATATAGTGGGTGACACACTATGAAATCTAAGTTAAGATGTTTGCTTTTAGATTTTGTTGTTGTTGCTCTTTTTTGTTATTTTGATTTATGTTGTTAAAAATGGTAAAAAACAAAACAAAACAAAAAACACTGAGGAGTTTAACATGTGCCTAACACAACCAGATTGGCTTTCTGTAAAGTTTCTATGTGGTGGTGTAGCAAGTAAAATTGCAGGAGGATATTGAGGTAGCTCAGTAGAGAGATGTTGATCTTTTGGACTATGGAGATAGAGGTAGAGCTACTCTGGTTGGAGAGAAATGATTGTCTGGACATAGATTGCTCATCAGTTAAAAGGACTGTCTGTTCTTCCACAGGACTTGGTCTCAATTCCTAGCACCCACATGGTGTTTCATAATCATCTTTAAGTCTAGTCTCAGGGAATCTGATGTCCTCCGTGAGCACCAGATATGCACATGGTACATAGATAGATATGCAGACAAAACACTCAAAGACATAAAATGAAATAAAAAATAACTTAGTTAAGTTCAGAGTATATTTGTGTCATGAAGTCCACGGGCTGTATTGATATTGTGTATGTGGGGAGTGAAGGAAAACATGTCTAGGGAAATTAAGCATACATTCACCTGGTGCAGATGGCTGGATGGTGATGTCATTCTTTGACATGAACATTGATAATAATTTGAAATGAGAAGCCTTGCTTTCAGATGCCTTGCTTTATCTACTCCTTGCTGCAGAATTCTAGACCCTCATACACGTTTCTATAGCATTATTTCATCCAGCAGTTTTTCCATCCCAGTCCTTCACCCCAGTAAGGGCACTGAAGTACACTCTTGGCAATTCCTGCATGAATGCTCTAACTCTTTCTATTTTATTTGGCTAGGATGCTTTCAAGTCCTTTCTACAAAAATTCTTTTATTAACTCTAATACATTGGGCTTATTCTGTGTGAATTCTAAGAGCATTTATTGGCAGCAACCATATGACATTTTTCAGTCACAAACATGTCATTTCCAATTTACAAATGGTCTGAGTTGCAAAGTTCATCTGTATGGCAGCTGTCTGAAGTGCAGAATGATTGTTAGGTTCCAAGGCTAGTCCATAAAACCAATTTAGTCTTAAATGTGGATCAAATATAGGGTCATTGTGATACAAAAGTGTAGAAAGTGATATTCATAAGTGATAAAGTAAAAAAACAGAATTGAGTGATTGTATTACATATTTGGCATGTTAATGTATAAAGAAAGATTTTCATTAATTCATAGAGCATTTCATATAACATATATTGATAATATCACACCCACGCTTCCTTCCAACTTCTCACAGATCTAGCCCTCTCTCCACTTCCTGACCATTAAAATATTTGTCTCTCTACATAGCCCTGGCTGTCCTGGAACTCACTGTGTAGTTCAGGTCGGCCTTGAACTCAGAGGTCCACCTACCTCTGCCTCCCAAGTGCTGAGTTAAAGGCATGCACCACCAAGCCTCCCCACCTCTTTTATGAGACTATCTCATGACAGAGGTCTTGGTCCTCTGGTTCTTAAGATCTTTTTGCCCCTTCACTGCTATGTGCCTTGACTCTTACGTGTAGAGGTTGTGTTGTCAATGTATTAATTAATCAGGTGTGAGCACCTCAAGGTCAGTTGTGCCCTGCATTTGGAACAGCTGTGGATTTCTGTAGCGATCTTTTTCTGGTACAAAAAGAAGCTTATTTAATAAGTAAGAGCTTTGAGAACAAGCATTTGGAATGTAGTTATATAGTATACTGGTTTAAGAAACCGGCAGTAATAAGTTCTCCTCTAGGCTTGATGGCCTCCCCAGGCACAGGTAGTTGGAACTTTACAATTGTGCTGGGCATGAATTCCATTCTACCAAGCAAGCCTACTTCTAAATAGGTGACTGTTGGTCACCCTCTGGATAAAAGTACCACTATTGTACCTTGCAGAATATCTTGTCATACTTGTCATTGTTGTAATTCATAGTCCTATCATAGCTAGATAGGACTACTGATTGCTTTTCTACATTGGCAGCTTGCTTGACTCCTTCCAAAACTATGAGAACTGTCAGGAGCCATTTCCTCCTAGGATTATTGCAGGAACCATCACCCTGGGGAGTCTGCAGAGCACCCCACACCCCTAATTGTGTTAAGAATCATTCTATTGACAGAGCCTACCCCACACCCAAATTGGCTGTTAATGGAGAGCTATCTGTTAGCGGAACCCACCCCACATTCCAAACTATCTAGAGAACTAGGTGTGTCAACTCGTGACTTCCTGGCCTACACGACCAACGTGAACCACATGACCAATGTGAACCATGCGGCAAGAGTCCAGGCCCCTGTGCCCACCCCCCAATTCCTTATCCTATATAAGCTGTAACCTGTCTCTAATAAAGGAAGGCTTTGACAAGAACCCCGCTTAGCCTCCTTCTTCCCTCTTAGCCCATTGTCTTCCAGATAGTGCCTCTCCAGGATCCTGGAATAACTGACTGCAGGGTGGGTTAGAACCCCTAGACTAAGTAACCCACCCAAAGCGGTTTACAGAGAACTAGCCTTTAGTGAGTAGGATTTCAGGTCAAATCCAGACTGATTTATTTAAATCTTATGCTTGAAGGTTGTGGTGGTGTCTTCAGCAGTCATGTTACCTTTTTGTGGAAGGCACCAAGATTAATGGCAATAACTTATATTGATTTGGGAAATTTGGACTCTCTACTAACAACGGGAAAGGAAGTATCTTTTGCCTGGCACTAGGGACTTGTTAAATGATATACAAATAGTTTTTGACAAGGAGCATTATCACCCCAACTGGCATAATTAAATATATACAAATAAATATTATATACGAATATATAATTAAATATGCACACATATGAATGAAAGAGGCGGGGCTTCTATGAAGCAATTGGCATATCAAGGTTCAGCTATTGTAAATCAAAAGCTGTTCTGAGAGTAAGTTCTTTATAAAAGGATGAATTTGGAATTATTCTTACTTCCCTTCCACCTGTCTTCCATTCCTCTTGCCATCTCTCTTTTCTTCCTCTCCCTTCCTTTCTCCTCTCCTCCTTTCATTCTTCCCTTCCTTCCCTGCCTCTATCTTTAGCTCTTCTGCCATTGGATAATGTAGTAAGAAGGCCTTGGTCAGATGCTCCTTTCTTGTTCTTCACCTTTTTGTTCTTTAAAACTTTGAAAAAATAAATTTCTGTTCATTCTAGTCATTATAAATTGCCTAATCTTAGGTATTTTGTTATAGAAGCACATGGGTTAAGATACCGTATTTTATAAAGAAACAGACACACAGAGAAATAGCACCTTGCTATGGCTGGTGAGTGACAGAATCCAAATAGAAACCAAGTTCTTTAGGACTCTAGACTTTGCACATTAGAAACTTTTGAAATGAACCTCAAGTTGACGATATGACGAATAGCATGAACTAAGTTGCAGAATTTGGCAAGGCCTATTTAGAAAATGGCCCATATGCTTGCTGGTTGGTAGGTTCACAAACACAGCACAGTAGGAAGAATTCGAAATACCAATGGCCTGAAATGTCAAACAATGATGCATGAACTTTATTCAGCAGGTCCGTATTGGAATGGCATGATGAATGTGTTTTTTGAGAATGTTAATAAAGTATCATTGTTGTGTAAGATGGATTAGAGGCAAGACAGTAAAGGAGACAAGTCAAGGTAGGCCCTTGATGCTGCTCAGTAATCGTCCTGCTCCTCAGAACCTCCCTTTCCCATTGGCAGGTCTAAACTTTTAAGTCCTTTTTTTCCCCGGCTCCTTGTTTGTCCCCATGGTTTGCACTTTCAACCTCAGATGTTCACAGACGATGTTAGAGAAAATAAGTAGGAATGCTTTCTATCCTTGCTCTCTTCTGCCAAATTTACATTTACCTTTCTCTGTCCTCTCCTTTTTAGTAATGCCAGTTTGCATTTTCAGCACTGCTATTTCATGCAATCCGTACAACTACACTATGAAAGAGAGTTCAAGGATTCCTTGAGAAAGTGATCCTTAGGTTGTGATCTTGATTTTTATAGACCTTCTCAATAGTCAGTTACTTAGTAACAGGGAAACACATAACTTCATTTCACAATAGAGATATCACTTGCTTATCCTCATTTGACTACATATATGATATGTATGTAGAAGGTATATGAATATGGAAGTTACAAAATAATCCCACACTAGCTCAGAATTGAGTATAATAAAAGGTTATTTATTTAGGGATAGACTCACAGATCACAGTCCTCTGCATGAGCAGGAAACAGAAACTGAATCCAGCAGCCAGGAGAGAGAGAGCACAAGCAAGTGCTTTACATTGGCATTTATAGTATAAGAGGCCATGCCCAAGTGGGACGGTATCTTGAAGGCTAAAGGAGTTCCTACATCACCTCTCCCTTTTGTTTAAATAGGAAAGTTCCAAACCCAATACAAAATTATATACAATAAGAACAGACATCAAGTATAAACAATATCAAGCAAGAAACAAATGCTAAATGTTTCAATAATTATCCTATTCGAAGGAGTCTAAGTCTTGTATTAGAGATAACTTGGCCAAGTCATGAGAAGAAAGTAACTATGGCTATCTAGGCTTCAACCCCATTGAAGGTCTAAGAAGGGAGATAATATTACTGAGTAGGCAGGAATTGCAATCAAGCAACTTCCAAAATGTACAATAAATGACAGAGACAACTGGCTCATTTGCAACGTTGGAGTAACCAACTTTGGCTAAGGTCTAGAGTAACTGACAAACCATTTTAGAGGCAGAAATTTTTCAAAACTGTCTCACTGTATCGTGAATTTTGCATGTAAATGGATGGAAATAGAAAACACTATCCTGAGTGAGATAACCCAGACCCAAAAATATGATACTAAAACCACACAAAGACTCAACCAAGAAAGAGAATTACAGACCAATCTCACTCATGAGCATCGATGCAAAAATTCTCAATAAAACACATCAAAACACCAAGAACACATCAAAAAATATCCATTACAATCAAGTAGGCTTCATCCCAGAGACACAGGGCTGGTTCAACATACAAAAATCTATCAATGTAATCCATAATATAAATAAACTAAAAGAAAAAAAACATGATCATTTCATTAGATGCTGAAAAGGCATTTGACAAAATTCAACACCCCTTTATGAGAAAGGTCTTGGAGAGGTTAGGGATACAAGGACCATATCTAAATATAATAAAAGCAATATACAGCCAGCCAGCAGCTAATATAAAATTAAATGGAGAGAAACTCAAAGTGATTCCACTAAAATCAGGAACAAGACAAGGCTGTCCACTCTCACCTTATCTCATCAACATAGTGCTTGAAGTTCTAGCAATAGCAATAAGACAATATAAGGAGATCAAGGGGATTCGAATCGGAAAGGAAGAAGTCAAACTTTCGTTATTTGCAGATAATATGATAGTGTACGTCAGTGACCCCAAAAATTCTACCAAAGAACTCCTACAGCTAATAAATACCTTCAGTGATATGGCAGGATACAAGATCAACTCAAAAAAATCAGTAGCCCTTTTATACACAAAGGATAGAGAAGTGGAGAGGGAAATCAGAGAAACTTCACCTTTTACGATAGCCACAAAGAGCATAAAGTATCTTGGGGTAACTCTAACCAAGGAAGTGAAAGATCTATTTGACAAGAACTTTAAGTTTTTGAAGAAAGAAATTGAAGAGGACACCAGAAAATGGAAGGATCTCCCATGCTCTTAGATGAGTAGGGTCAACATAGTAAAAGTGGCAATTCTACCAAAGGCAATCTATAGATTAAACACAATCCCCATCAAAATTCCAAAAAATTCTTCACAGACCTTGAGAGAACAATAATCAACTTTATTTGAAAAAAAAACCTAGGATAGTCAAAATATGAATATGGTATGTACTCACTCATTAGTGGATTCTGGCCATAAACAAAAAGATATTGAGCCTATAGTTCGCGATCCTAGAGAAGCTAAGTACTAAGGTGAACCCCCCCAAAAACCATATATAGAACCTCCTGGAAATTGGAAGCAGACAAGGTCACCAGGCAAAAGTTGGGTGCATAGGGGTAGAGGTGGGGTGGGGGAAAGGGAAGGGGGAAGAAAGACGGGAGAAGGGGAGGGTTGGGGAGAGGTTGTGGGAGTGGGATGGTTGAGATGGATGAAGGATGGATATGGGAGCAGGGAAGAAGATATCTTAATTAAGGGAGCCATTTTGGGGTTGGCAAGAGGTTTGGCTCTAGAGGGGTTCCCAGGTGTCCACGGGGATGTCCCCAGCTAGGACCCTGGACAGTGGAGGAGAGGGTGCTTGAACTGGCCTTGTCCCATATTCAAACTGATGACTGTCTTGAATATCACCATAGAACCTTTGTCTGGCAACAGATGGAGATAGAGACAGAGACCCACACTGGAGCACTGAACTGAGCTCCCAAGGTCCAGTTGAAGAGCGAAAGGAGGAGAATATGAGCAAGGAAGTGAGAACCACGAGGGCTTGGTCCACCCACTGAGACCATGTATCTGAGTTAATAGGAGCTCACCAAATCCAGCTGGACTGGGAATGAACAAGCATGGTATCAAAGTGGACCCTCTGAATGTGTCTGACAACTGGGGCAGACTGAGAAGCCAATGATAATGGCACTGGGATTTGTTTCTACTGCGTATACTGGCTTTGGAGATCCTATTCTTTTTGGATGCATACCTTCCTAAGTCTGGATAGATGGGGTAGGGCCTTGGACTTCCCACAGGGCAGGGTACCCTGCTCTCTCTTAGGACTGGAAGGAGAAGGGAGAAGGAGGGGAACAGGAAGGAAGTGGGAGGAGGGGAGGAAGTGGAAATTTTGATTGGTATTATTTATAAAGTAATAAAAAAGTAAAATGATGGTTTAATTACAAGACTACTCTCTGGTATAATTTCAAATTATCTCTGAGTATTCCATAGGGTTTTTCTGAGGTTCCTATTTAAATTTCTGGCTACAACATTGGAAGAAGCTACACCATTTCAGCTAACCAAGTTGTAACCATCTTGAGCAGCTGGTACCCAAAATTGGTCTTATAGTAGCGCCTATCAGCATCATGATGTCATATTAACCAGGTGGAGTCATTGTTGTGGGGCCCCATCTTCTTCCTGGAAACTGTAGAAAAATTTCTTGTTCGTTGTAGAAAAGTTAAATATTTTTTTAGACATATATTTAACAAAAGGTATGATAAAGACAAAAATAGGTATGGAGAAAAGTAAAAGTTTTTCTAAATTCTTTCTTCTTTTTGTCCCATACCAGATGGCTCCTGACATGAGACAGAAACTCTGAATTTTTCTTTTAATAACATGATTGAACTTAGAGAAGGATAGAGCTATCGTCCAAATCCAAAGTCAGCTTTGATTTTTAAGTGAGTCATCACTATTATTCTACTGTCCTTATAAATATAATTCTCTTTGCTTGGTGATCCTATCTGTATAGTTATCTTTTCCTCTTTAGGCATCTAGATGTCCAGGGTCTCTTGGGGTTTTTGAAGATGAATATTTTCCTGCAAAGACAAGAACAGAACCCTGTCCCAACCCTAGTGAGGTTTCCTTAGCACCTGTATGGTTGTCACCTCTGTAGATGAGCTCTCATTTCTCTTTCTCAAGAGGTTTCTCTTTTTCAGACAGAATATTTATTAATTTTGATGGTATCCATAGCTTTTCTTCTCATGTGGACACAAGAGACAAACCCCTTCTCCAATACAGTACATCGCCTGGTTTCCATTCTGAGGTCAACACATCTTGAAATACTCCAACTGATTTAATTTGGAAATTTTTCTATTATTCAATGTCTCTCTGCTGCCATTGTTCCTTTATCATTAGCATTAAGAATATTCAAGGTTAATAAAGCATTATGCAATCTATTTTGTGGGGTAATTTCCATCCTTTTCTGTTTGTTTAACATATCCTTTATAGTTTAATTGGATCTTTCTATGACCTGTAGGATTGGTTGGTATGCCTATAATATAATTTATATTATAATAAGCAAAAAAACTGTTTGATTTTCTTAGATATATATGCTGGTCCATTATCTATATTTGTGCAGGTATACCCATGATGGCCATAACTTCTAATAAATGCTTGATTACTGAATCAGCCTTTTCAGTGTTCAAAGCAGTTGTCCATTGAAAACCTGAATAGGTGTTACTGGTGTGGTGTACATATTTTAATTTTTCAAAATCTACAAATTGGAACACATCAATCTTCCAGATTTCATTCTTTTGAGTGCCCTTTGAGTTATTCCCTGCAGGTAGCAGTGTTTGGTTATAGAAAGAGCAAGTAGGATATCTCTTTATAATCTCCTTAGCTTGTTACCATGTAAAAGAAAACTCTTTCTTTAAACCTTTGCTACTGATGTGATATTTTTAATAAAATTCTGAGACCTTCAGCACATTTCCAATCAATAATTTATCAATTTTAGTATTACCTTGTGCTAGGGGACATTGCTGACCCGTATGTGATCAGATGTGTTTTATGTATATGGGAGAAGCTTATTTCTGATTATATCTTGAACCTGAATGAATAATGAAGTCAATTCTGTATCATTTGGCATAAATTCAGTGGTTTCAATATGCAAGACAACTCTTTATGCATATTGGGAATCAGTAACTATATTGAGAGATTCTTTAAAATTCCTTAGTACCATGAGAATAGCATATAATTCTGCCCTCTGGACAGAACTATAAGGGCTTTGTTCCACCTTACTTTAATCTTCTGATTTGTAACCCGCCTTTCCTGATTTATTTGCATCAGTATAGATTGTATGGGCTCCAGTTATTATGCAGGGAAGGATCCAAGTAGTTGTCTTTATAATGTTAATTCTATCACTTTTGGGATAATTGATATTAATCTATTCTATAAAACTAGCACAAATGTTTTGTCAGGGTTCATTGTCTTCCCATAATTTTTTAAATTTCATGAGTAGTAAAAGGCACTATAATCTCTGCTAGATCAATTCCTGCTAGTTGATGAAGTCTCAATTTTCCATTTATAATTAATTCAGACACCTTTTCCACATAAATTTTTAAATTTTTCTTGGTTTATGTGATAAAAAGATCCACTCTATGATAATATGTTCCCTTTGCATTAAAATTCCTGAAGTTACTGATTCGCAATAGCCAGCCATAGACTGGAAATTTCTAACATTCTTTGAAAGTCAGTAAGAGTCAGTAATCAATCTCTCCTAATTTTTGACTTTTGTGTTTAATTTTCTATAAATCTATTTTATTACCTAGGTAATTGACAGAATCTCCTCTTTGTATTTTTTCAAGAGCAATTTGCAATCTGCATTTAGGTAATACTTTCTTTACTTCTCCTGCATTTGAATCAGATAATAAAATTTCATCCATGTAGTTGTAAATTATAAATTTAAGAGATTGTTTATGAATTATTTCCACTGGCTGACTTACAATGTGTTGGCACATGTTAGAACTATTGAGCATTCCCTGAGGGAGGATGGTCCAATGTTTTTTTAGTAGGCTAGGAATTAATATAAGTAGGTACTATGAAGGCCTTTTATTCCTCTGTCCTTTTCTTGTAAAGGCATAGTGAAGAAACAATCTTTTTAAATCAATTACTATAAGAGGCCATCCTTTTGGTAACAGAGAAGGCAGAGGAATTCCCAACTGTAGAGGGCCCATAGGCTGAATTACCTTGTTGACAGCTCTTAGATCTATCACCATTCTCCATTTACCAGATTTCTACTTAACAACAAATACAGGAGAATTCCAAGGGCTGATTGATTCTTCAATATGTTGAGCATCTAGTTGCTCCTGTCTCAGCTGTTCTAAAGCCTGCAGCTTCTCTTCTGTTAAAGGCCATTGTTTAACCCATATTAGTTTCTCAGTTAACCATTTTAAAGGTAGGACTATTAGTGCCTCTAAGAGTTTGCTAGCTGCTTTGTGTTTTTGTACAGCCTGAATGGTGACCTTTGTGATAGTACCTTATAATATCCTTCCCAGAAACATGAGTTGGTTTATGTCTCATTTCTGAGACTGCAGGAATGTTAATATGGGTATTCCATTGTTTCCATATATTACAACCCCATAAATTTACTGCTATATTAGCCACATATGACCTCAGCCTTCCTCTCTGTCCTTCTAGCCCTATGCATTGAACCCATTTCATGCTTTGTTTTACTTGAGATAGTTCCAGGACAGGCTCCAAAGCCACAGAGAAACCCTGTCTCGAAAAACAAAAAAAACAAAAAACAAAAAAACAATTCCTAGGAATTGAACATCTGCTTCTTGAAGAGGCCAATTTGGATGCCAAGATTCTAGAGGATGATAGTCACATCAGCACCCTTGTCCAGTAATCCTTCAATTACAATGTTATTTATTTGTACTCTCAGCATTCGTCTTTGATCATTTATAGAAGTCTGCCAAAATATAC
The DNA here is from genome assembly GCF_037038515.1 of Microtus pennsylvanicus. Classification (NCBI taxonomy): domain Eukaryota; kingdom Metazoa; phylum Chordata; class Mammalia; order Rodentia; family Cricetidae; genus Microtus; species Microtus pennsylvanicus. Next base: position 131,888,535 of record NC_134601.1, on the reverse strand, counting down.
GTTTCCTATTTTCTATTTGAATCTTTGAGTCCTCCTTCATGTTTATTCTATCATCTAGTGCACTATGGTTTTTTACAACAGCCACTGGATTTTTTAAATTTCCCTAGGGAGACATGTCATCCACAGTAACTGGGAATGACTGAACCACCTTTGACCTGGTGGTTTGTGAGAGGCCCCCCCAATGAGTTTCCTGATGGTAACAGGTTGCCTTGTTTGTCTCTTGTTGATCTACATTCATTGGTCCATTGTTGGCCTTTGCCACATTTTCTACATAATCCAGAATGTTTTTACCTTTTATTTTTGTCATTCCCAGAGGAGACATTATTTCTAGAAACACTTTGCCTATAATCCTGTCTCAGATGTCCTATTCTACCAAAATTAAAACATTTGGCATTTTAATGTCTTTTAATACCTTTGGAAATTGTTTCTCCTACACAAGCCTCAGCATTATAGTCAAATGTCTCAATGTTCATTGTATGTGTAATAATCTTTATTGTCCAGCAGATCTCTCAGTTGCAGTGGCGTGGCAGTGAGACATCATTAGTAGCAGCATGAACAGTCCTGCGCTGCTTTGGTTCTACACATTGGTGCCTGGTTAAATACTGACTAATATGCTTTGCTCTGTGCTTAAGAGGAATTAAATCATTTACGTACACAGAGAGAGTTTTATATGGATCAGGGAGCCCAGAGCTCAAAGAGGGAGCACAAACTGGAAGCTGGACAGCTGCTGCACAAGGCACTGTGTGGCAAGGAAAGCCATGGGGGAGGGGAGAGCATGTGCGAGCCTGGGAAATTTCCAAGTCATGCTTAGCTCCACTGTGGCAGGGTTTCTGCAAAAAACAAACAAACAAACAAAAAACGCTTAGGAAGTGAAATCAAGCCAGGTGGGCAGGGGTTGAAGACCTGAAGACCTTCTAGACCACAGATCTTTTGGGTCTTTTAGGCCAGTCCACCCAGTAGGCCTCAAGTTGGGATTCACATTGAGTGCCAGATGAAGATGGAAGTTACAAAATAATACTAAACTATCTCAGAATTGAGTATACTAAAGGGTTATTTATTTAGGGGTGGACTCACAGATCACAGTCCTCTGCACTAATAGGAAACAGGAACTGAGTCCAGCAGCTGGGAGAGAGAGAGAGGCCAGCATTTATAGTATAAGAGGCCACAACCAAGTGGGCTGGTATCTTAAAAGATTACTGGCTGAAAAAGTTCCTACAGCAGGTATAAGCATGTGCATATATAAATATATAGCCAATATCTTAATTTCACAAATCTGCCAGTTATGATCATGGAAGAGCAAATATTGCTGGGATCAGAGGCAGGAAATTCTCTTCATAAGGTATTCTTGAAACGTGATGATCAGTGACCCATTCTTTCCATTGTATTCATCCTAGTACAGTCCTTTACACATTGACTTTTGTATTAGCTAGAATTTCTATTGCTATGATAAAATCCATGACTGGAAGCAATGTGGGGAGGAAAGGGTTTATTTTACCTTATAACTTATAGTCCATCATCCAGGGATGTCAGGGCAGGAACTCAGGCAAAAATCTGGAGGCAGGAGCTAATTCAGAGGCCATTAAGGGGTGCTGATTACTGGCTTTGCTCCTCATAGCTTGCTCAGCCTGCTTTCTTATAGCACCCAGGACCACCCATCTCAGGGGTGGCACCACCCACAATGTGCTGGGCCCCCATCAATCACCAATTAAGAAAATGCCCACAGGCATTTCCTCAATTGAGGCTCCCTCTTAAAAAAGACTCTGAGTCAACACAGCTTTTCAACTGCCCCAACTCATTTCTACCAGTAGAAGTAACAGAAATTATGCTTTTTAACTTCTGAAATTTTGTCTCAAAGCATATGAAATTTCAGCTTTCACTACTTAAGACACATCTTCCTGAAACAGCTGTTCTGTTGTGAAAAAAAAACCCAAGCAACCATGTAAAGAGGCACATAAATGGGAAAACCAAACCTTTAGTCAACAATAACTAGTCACATAAATGGGATTATTTAAACCTTTGTAGCTATCCCACCTCAATGGTTATCAAATCAATGAACGGAATCATGAGAAATAATAATTTTTGTTGCAGACTATCATCTTCTAAAGTAGATGGTAAATAAAAATATTTCTTTACACCCAGAAAAATAACAAAAGTAGGATGGTAGTGTCACATTGAAGTTACATGATCTACCTTCTGTATTGTTTTTTTGTTTGTTTAATTTTATGATTTTCATCTGTTCTTGTTCTAATATGGCCAGGATCTTCTTATAGTTAGAAGCAGAATTAAAATTCTGGAATTGAAAATGAGAGAATTTTTAGGGCAATTTGGTGTAGCAGTCAACAGAAATTTGAGTGATGAGCCTGCTGAGTGCCTGCCCACAGCATCCTTTGCAGAGTCTATGAAGACTGGTCCAATGTGATATTGATAGAGTACTTTACTGAGGCAAATGAAAAGACTACTCTTGGAGCTTTGTTTAAAGGTGCCCATAGTTATTTGGAACAGAATGAAGAGAAGCAGGAAAATAAACTTCACTAAATACAGAAAACCAGACTCGCTGAACATAGCAGACAATGAGGACTGCTGAGAAGTCAAGATCAATGACACTGCGTTTTGATCCTACTGCACGTACTGGCTTTGTAGGAGCAGAGGCAGTTTGGATGCTCACCTTACTACACCTGGAAGGAGGTGGGAGGTCCTTGGACTTCCCACAAGGCAGGGAACCCAGACTGCTCTTCGGGCTGATGAGGGAGGGGGACTTGATTGGGGGAGGGGGAGGGATATGGGAGGCAGTGGAGGGGAGGAGGCAGAAATCTTTAATAAATAAATAAAATAAAAAAATACAATAAACACAGAAAACAACTAACAGACTGAAAGTTTAGGGTCCAACAACAATAGCTGGAAAACAGTTGGAATTTTGCTATTGGAAGAAAAACTCTGCACAGAGATAACCATCTAACAGAATTCTGGCCCCCCTAGTCTTCACCTTCCTTTTCCTGAAGTTCTTTGAGTGTTAAAAGGTATATGGGTAAAGCAGGTACATTTCAGCTTCCCAGATAAACAAATGAAAATGATGGCTGCCCAATTATATTAACAGTTTCTTCTTATTTTCTTGGTTAGAAAATAATTGGCATACAAAAAGTTTACAGCAACACCATGAAGCAGAGAAATTGAACACAAAAAATGCCTTTTCCTGTCATTTGCTACAGAAGCAATAGGGCAAATTGCTACTTAGGCTTTAAAAAGAAAATAAAAGAGTTTGTTTTTTCTTTTTCTTTGGCAACAGAGAAATTTTTTAAAATTTCCTTTTCTATTACTCTATTCAATTAGCAAGTGACAATTTATTGATTTTATGTCAACAGATGTGTTCAAATTCAGTCAGCCACCATGTTGCTGACCACAAAGTACATATATGTAATATAAAAATAAAATATAAATGTAATTTTTACAAATATTTAGATTAGAAGTATTTTTCTTAACAATATATAAATGTGATTTCTTGCTAACCTTCAAATTAGAAGTAGGCAATGAGAAAGTCAGGTTCAACATTTAAAGTAAGACCAAAGCCTTACAAAATAGTGGCATGAGAGACCATTGATCCCTCAGTTTGTGGTTTTGGACAAACATTGTAAAACCCTAGTTGTTAAAAGATACAGTGGGAGAAACACACAAAGTGATATATATCAGGAACAAGATTTTATCTGACATGTTGAATGAACTCTCAACAGCTGAAAACTACTGAAATCTACTTTTTATTCAGTCAAATGAGGTTTGAAACTAGTCTTTAGTTTTTATTACCAAAGTGAAGTTAATGTGAATGTGTTTCTACCCATATATAAATTGTTTCTATCTAGACAAATAAATATCTCGTGAAGGCTGATAGAAATATAAAACATTATTTTAATTACATCTGGAAAAGCTGGTAAGGAGATAGATAGCTGAGAGATGAGTGATTTCAGAGAAAATGTGTGTTTGGAAGTCAATAATGAAGACTTTAAAAACATGACCAGCTCAAGAAGAGTTAGTTCAGGAATTCAGTATGGAGAAGAGTTTATTTCTAAGTGATCCTTTGTACATGCAATATCTAATAAAACAACAACTCAAACTAGAAAGAAAGGGCCTAACTTATAAGGTCACCAGGAGAACTGAAAGAAAAAGTTCTGGCTTAAATGAAAACTAATATTTACTTCCAAACATTTATTGAGATCCCACTCTATGTAATGTCCTGTTGCAGGTGCAGGGGGATGACAGTGAAGGAAATCAAGTCTCTGACAAACTCCCTCTGCAATCCAAAATTACTATAAGACAAAAGTAGATAAATCAAAAAAAAAATAAAATAAAATTGTAGGCCAATGCCCCCAATGAATAAAGATTCAAACTTCCTCAATAAGATACTTGTAAACCAAATGCAGGCATAATAACAAAAAAGATTATTCCCTATGACTGTTACCTTCATTCCAGAGATGTAAAAATACTTTAATATATATAAATCAATAAATGTAATCATAAGTTTACTTAAAGACAAATTTTTTCAATATGTACAAAAAAGTTATTGATAAAATGCAACATGCCTTTGTGTTAAAATTCCTAGAAAAAGTAGGACTGAAGGGAACAGGCCTCAACATAATCAAGACTATATGTAAAAAACTCACAGCCAACAGCATCCTAAATGATGAAAACATGGAAGCAGTCCAATAAAATCAGTAATAAGCCAAGGCTGTCTATGATCCCTGATCCTTTTCAATGCAGACTTTGAAGCCCTGTCTAGAGTAATAAGCAAGAGAAGGAGAGAAATGGGCTACAAATAGGAAACAAAGAGGTAAAATTATCACAACTGCACATGGTGTCATAATATACTTAAGAGAGTCCAGAAATTCTACCAGAAAACTTCTAGAAACAATCAAGAGTTTGAGTAAAGTGGCAGGATCCAAAATCATCTTACAAAAATCAGTAGTTTTCCATACACCAGAAGCAAACCTGCTGAGAAAAAGTGAAAGACCACTACAATGAAAAATTTAATGCCTGAAGAGATTGAAGAAGACGCTAGAAGATGGAAAGATACCAATTCTCATGAATTGATAGAATTAATATCATAAAAATGATAATTCTACCAAAACTAGTTTTTTGATTTAGTGCAATTCCAATCAATATCCCTAAGACATTCATCACAGAAACAGAAAAAAAAAATCCTAAAATCAATATGGAAACACAAAAGATTCCAGAATGCCAATGCAATCCTATGCAACAAGAATAATATTGCAGTGTTGGAGGGACTGCCATTACAGACCTCAAGATTTATTACAGAACTATAGTAATAAAAAGAGCATTGCATTGGCACAAAACAAACATATAAGTACATGGAACAAAATAGAAAACATGAAGCTACAGTCATCTGATATTTGACAAAGTTACCAAAAATATACTTTGGAGAAAAGTCTGCATCTTCAACAAATGGTGCTGGGAAAACTGGATGTCCACATACAGAAAAATGAAATTAAACCCACTTTTATAACCCGGCACAAAATTCAGCTTGAAAATGGATCAGAATCTCAATGTGAAACCTGAAATACTTAAACAGCTAGAAGAAAATCTATGGAATGAATTGCATGCTATCGATGTAGGGTAGGGCTCCATTTGCCCAGGAGTTAAGGCCAACAATTGACAAATGGAACCTCAGAAAACCAAAAAGTTTCTGCACAGTGAAGAACACAATCAGGCAAAGAGGGACCCTACAAAGGAGGATTGTCAGTCATTTCCCACAACTCCACTAGATATTTCCCTAGCAGGAAGTCTTTGTAGCTGTTTCATCTCAGGTTTCTGACAGGGCTCCCAAGCCTATGATGCATCCTCTGAGATTCATGTGGTGTACCCATGCCTCCATAGCTTCAGAACTCTGTGGACATGCAGAACTAATTAGTTCCACATGGTTGCTACCAAGGCTTATGACTTCATCCTTCAGAGTGGCAGCATGAATCATAGCTTGGCCAAGTTGAGCCACAGCAAAAGTATCCAAGGGATGCTGCACTAGAATGTAGAAGGCAGAGTAAGCAGGTGGCTCTGAGAGTCACAGAAGACAGCCGGGGACCAATCCCTAAAACTATACCATCACCCTAGAACTCTGAGCTTGTGATAACTTGGAATGACCTTGAAGGCCTCTAACGCTTTTTTCCATTGTCTTAATGAATGGCACCTTGATGTCTCTATTCATTTTAATCTCATCCAACGAATGCTTGGCTCACCATTTCCTCTTAAATGTGCTTTTTAAAATCTTCACATAGCCTGACTAGGGAGGCGACAGATTTTTCACATTCTATTTCTTTTTAAATTATAAATGCCATTTAGAAATCAACAGTAATTTCTGTCATTTTACTACATATAGTTAGCAAACCACGAAGCTCATGTAATATTTTACTGAGAAATTTGTTTTGTCAAACATCTTAAATACTTTCACTTAAATTCTTCCTTCAATGGAAAAAACAATTCAACAAAGTTCTTTGCCGCTTCACAACGATGATGGCCTTCTCTCTCGTTTCCAGTCAGATATGCTTCATTGTAACATAAGATTTCATCACATACCACTTACTGCCCCCATTCCTACTAGTATGCTTGCCACAGCCATTTAAGCAATCGCTAAGAAGTTTCAGCCTTCCCCTTATAAATAGGGGTTCTTGGAAAGAAGCTGTGTTTGCAAAGACTGGTGGATTAGAGCTGCAGCGGTGTAAAACGGTTGGAATATTGCAGGGCCAGGGACTAATTACCGTATGTCAAGCTAGCATTAGCCTTCTAAATAGTTTGCCCGCCTCTGTGTTGGAACTAACATTCTGTAACTAATAGATACAAACCGTTTGGAATCTGTTAACTGACAACTAGCTTCTACCAACCCAAAAGATAAGAATTTCATTTAGCATCTGGGCATATAGGAGAGCTTTCTCTGCCTTGCTGTAAAGGACTCATTGAGGTTTTCACCAATGTATCTTAAAACCACCACAATAAAGAGTAAGGGGTGAGGGATTCAAAACAAATTGAGGCTGATCTACATCCAGCTCTACCCTGGGAGCATGTGGATTCCCTCTGCAGCACTTCAAAAGAAAGAAGGTTAGCTCACAATAGCAAATTCTGATAAGATTTTCACATGAGATTAGGCAAAAAGCAACACTGCAATAATTTGAAGCAACAATGAAAATAGGAAACGAGGCACCAACTGTAAACAACTCATTCTATAAAGGTGCCTCCAAAAGGGAAAAGGGATTTTCCTACTTCCATAAAAGTTAAGTGAGGAATTGGAAGAAATAACTCGTTTAAGAAGCATTTAAACTACTCAAAATAGCAGCAAGATGCCATAGCTGCAGGTATAGATGCCAGGTACTGCTGTCAACCTGGCGGTTCTGTCACATGGCACTATTTCATCAGACCTGGCTGCTTAATGCCTTTCATTATTTTCTCAGACCCTTGGCGTTGGGCAGAACTGTTTTGTTCGTACTTGGCAGTTGATAAACATTGTCAGATCCTATTTTCTACGGCTCTGTTCTGTGGAAGGCCTACGCTAGGTGAAAGATGTAGCCCCATGATGTCTACTATGTAGGAAGGATGTAGATAGAAAAATCTAGTAAAAGAAATCTTTGTTCTCTTTTGCTGCATAGGTCTGTAGTATAAGAAAAATATTTCATTGCACTTGGCAGTCAAGTGTTAGTTCCCATCTTGCCAGATTTCCAGGGACAGATATATTCCTGCTATGAGTGACCAGTGAAACTATAAATCACATCCTCCAAAAGTTTTAAGGTATACAACGTGCATGTTTAGGAGTGTCAGCATCAGAGTTGGTACTAGCTCTTCTTTGTTATGTACACATGCATACACACACACACACACACCTCTATCTGTTGGGCAGGGTTATGCATGATCATCTGGTAGAAGAGAGCAATGATTTCCCCTTTTCTGCTCCTTACTCTCAAAGCAGAGCTGAATTTTCACAATTTGAACAAGCCGGAAAGATTAGTAGTAGTCTGTTTATGCCACAAAAGCCAGTTGCAACATGATTAACTCTAGAGTTGTGAAGCATTATTAAAAGCAACAAAAACAAGCTAGAAATTAATTGGGGCTAACAATTGAGTATAATACTAATAAAGAAGCAAACCGGACAGCTTAAGAACAAATAGCAAGGGACTAGACAGTCCAAGACAACCAGGCTGAAGGCACAGAAATGCTTGGTAAAAAAAAACAAACAAACAAAAAAAAAACAAAAAACAAAAAAAAAAACTGGGCTCATGCCTAAGGATGTAATCTCTGAGGAATAGCAAAATAGTTGTAATATTATGAGGGAGAAATTTATTTTATTAGAAAGTCAAGCTATGCACAAAACAAGCAATCAAGCAACCAATATAAACTGAAAGTGAGAAATTGAATTAGAACTTAGTTATTTCAGTAAATTGCCTAAATGTCATTTTAAACAAAAGTTTTGAAACAAAGAAAAGCAAGCACAGCAGCGTGGTGGTAGTGCTCACCTTTAACCCCAGCACTCAGGAGGCAGAGGCAGGCAGACCTCTGCGAGTTCAAGGCCAGCCTGGTCTACAGAATGAGTTCCAGGACAGCCAGGGCTACAGAAAGAAACCCTGTCTTGAAGAACCTAAATAAATAAATAAATAAAGTTAAATAAAATAAAAAAGGAGAAGAAAAGCAAAAGAAATAACAGAATGCGAAGGAGCAATAGAAACTGTCTTGGGGTGATCCAGATATTTATATAGTAGGCAAAAACTTCAAAGCAGCAATTGGAAACATTTCAAAGAACTAATATAAATTTCACTTAAAAATCAAAGTAGGATGGCAGCATCTTGTGAAATAAAGGAACCTACAAAGAGACAGAAATGGCATTAAAAGGACCAAATGCTCCTTCTTCCCCTCATGTCATGGTCCTTTTCTGCTTTCCTGGCATCTCTTTCCTGATTATTTTAGGTTATAGATCAAGCTAAAGATTTGGATCTTGGAACTTCAGATGAGAGGAAACATATGACGTTTGTTTTTCTGAGTCTGGGTTACCTCACTCAATATCATCTTTTCTAGATCCTTCCATTTGCCTGCATAACTCATGATTTCCCTTTTCTTTATAGCTGAATAATATTCCACAATGTATATGCACCATGTTTTCATTATCCATACATCATCTGAAGAGCATTTAGGTTGTTCGCACGTTACTAGCTTATAATATTAGAGCTTCAATGAACACAGCTCAGCAAGTATCCATGAAGTATGAATATTGAGTTATTTGGGAATATGCTGAGGAACAGTATAGCTGGATCATAGAATTCTGGGCAATTCTCCATGCTGATTGAAATAGTGACTGCACTAGTCTACAGTGCCCCCAAGAATGAGTGAGGGCTCTTCTGTTCCACAACCTCATTGAAATAGTGACTGCACTAGTCTACAGTGCCCCCAAGAATGAGTGAGGGCTCTTCTGTTCCACAACCTCATTGAAATAGTGACTGCACTAGTCTACAGTGCCCCCAAGAATGAGTGAGGGCTCTTCTGTTCCACAACCTCATTGAAATAGTGACTGCACTAGTCTACAGTGCCCCCAAGAATGAGTGAGGGCTCTTCTGTTCCACAACCTCATTGAAATAGTGACTGCACTAGTCTACAGTGCCCCCAAGAATGAGTGAGGGCTCTTCTGTTCCACAACCTCATTGAAATAGTGACTGCACTAGTCTACAGTGCCCCCAAGAATGAGTGAGGGCTCTTCTGTTCCACAACCTCATTGAAATAGTGACTGCACTAGTCTACAGTGCCCCCAAGAATGAATGAGGGCTCTTCTGTTCCACAACCTCATTGAAATAGTGACTGCACTAGTCTACAGTGCCCCCAAGAATGAATGAGGGCTCTTCTGTTCCACAACCTCATTGAAATAGTGACTGCACTAGTCTACAGTGCCCCCAAGAATGAGTGAGGGCTCTTCTGTTCCACAACCTCATTGAAATAGTGACTGCACTAGTCTACAGTGCCCCCAAGAATGAATGAAGGCTCTTCTGTTCCACAACCTCATTGAAATAGTGACTGCACTAGTCTACAGTGCCCCCAAGAATGAATGAGGGCTCTTCTGTTCCACAACCTCATTGAAATAGTGACTGCACTAGTCTACAGTGCCCCCAAGAATGAGTGAGGGCTCTTCTGTTCCACAACCTCATTGAAATAGTGACTGCACTAGTCTACAGTGCCCCCAAGAATGAATGAAGGCTCTTCTGTTCCACAACCTCATTGAAATAGTGACTGCACTAGTCTACAGTGCCCCCAAGAATGAATGAGGGCTCTTCTGTTCCACAACCTCATTGAAATAGTGACTGCACTAGTCTACAGTGCCCCCAAGAATGAGTGAGGGCTCTTCTGTTCCACAACCTCATTGGCATTTGGTGTCCATTGTTTTCTTGCTTTTGGCTCTTCTGGCTGGAGCAAAATTATACTTGAAAGTACCTTTAATTCACATTTTCATAAATGCTAAGGATGTAGAAATCTACTTTAGATATTTCTTACCCATTTTTATTTGTTCTTTTGAGAATTCTTCGTTTAGATCCATGTCACATTTTTAAATTGTGTCATTTCCTTTCTTTTTTTATTCTATCTATCTATCTATCTATCTATCTATCTATCTATCTATCTATCTATCTATATATCTGCTTTTGGATTGTCTCTTTCCCATGCCCAGCACCTGGTTCACTATGTGGAGCTTTACATAAGAACTGAGGGTGCATCCAATTCGCCCAATGAAGGAAGCCCACGTTCCTGCAGAGGTGCGTTACAGGGCCCCAGATCTTGCCGGTGCCTGGTGTGCAGTGATATGACATGGGGAGGAGATGCAAGGGGTGTGGGGAGTAATCTTGGGACACAGGAGGCCACCACACCACACCTCACCCCCAGAGAGCAGAAATGGCAATCACTAGCCCTGATAGGAGACACTTCCACAAATGGGGGTTAGGAGAATGTCATGTATGCTGGGCTTTGGGTGGACCTGTGTCACCATTGCTTGGGACTCTGAAGCCCACAAGTCCTCACCCCAGGGCATCATCCCTGCAGATGTCTGATATTTGACAAAGTATGACCCTATTGATGATGACACCACACTCTTCAGATCCAGGCCTTGAAAAAATCCAGCTGGAAATGACCTGGGAGTCTTTTCATAGTATCAGAAGATGTTATGCAAACTTCCAAGAGGAAAAAAACGGTATCAGTAATCCTACACTGGTATCTAAAGCCTTGGAGTCATCACAATGACTGATCTAGTAGGATATCTTCAAAGGTGCAATAGTGGTGCTAAATCTTGGGAGCAACCAACAGTCATGCCCATAGAAGGAAATTAATGCCTGGCACTGTAAGCAAATATAGCCAACTATCCATGGCCATAGAGGTCATAGGCCTTAGTGAATATCTATTACTGCTATTTTTCCAAACCAATATAATTTCTAACTGTATTCTAAGTATTTATCCTTTTTCTCATAGGAAAGCATAGCTGTCACCCTCATTAAGTGAGCTTCTTTTTGCAGGAGATGGGGACTATTATTAGAGAGATCCATAACTGGTCAAAATGCACAGAATACGTGACTGTGGGTTGCTCAACCCCAGTTGGCATCTCTACCATACAGCTAAGGCTCAGGAAAAATTTCATAAAAGGGAGTAGGAAGATTTTAAGAGCCAGAGAACCAGGAAGTCTGCTGCTAGATAGTGTCTTCTAGACATGAAAAAGTTGTGGCTGCCTAAATAAGACCTGCATAATGACAATACCAGCTGACATGCCAGTGTATGCAGAGGAAATTTCACAAGGCTGCAGCCATAGATGAAGAGCCACAGGCAAACAATGGTTTCTGAGAGAGGGGGGTCAGTTTTCTCCAAGCTATGTGATATGTTATCCAATCTCATGTGGTCAGCACATGCACATACAGCAACATCAAATGGACTCAGGTTACACACACACACACACACACACACACACACACACACACACCCTATAGGTAAAATATTGACACTGAAGAGAAAGAACAAATTTTCACATTTCAATGAGAAGAAAAACACTAATTGTGTCCAAGAGGGAAATGAGGTGATTAACAGATAACTTCTTATCAGAAACAAAGGAAAACAGAGAAGTGGGAATAGCTTTACAAGGCAGAAAGAACATACCCTTCAAAGAAGTGTATCACACTCGCTAAGACAATATTCTATAAATAAAGAGGAAAGAAAGACACTCAACGAAGCTTGAGGGAATTTGTGGTTAGTAAATATGAATTTTCAAAATCACTGTGGAAAGATTTTCAGTGAATATCATGAGACAGCAATTCAAATCCACAGGAAAACCAGAAAGAAATTATGTAGGTAATTATTCGTATCTGTTAGGCTAATATATAATACAGTGACAGAATGATATGTATATGATTGCTTTTGTACCTATAACACTGAAAAGTAGTGCATTTCGTAAGAGAAGGAAGGATACAGGTAGAACAAGCACGAATTTAGATTCAGGAAATGACACCCAGATAGTTACTTGACTGCACAATATGAAACAAAAATAAATTTTTAATTAACAATGCTATTATAATAAACTATATAAATATGTACTTGATATCCTTCCTTTTCTCAGTTCTTTTAAGAGTGTAATAATGTGATAATTATTACAATATTTTAAAGTATATTAATGTAATGTCTGTATCTTTAATAGCACAGGAGTATAAGAACAATATTGTACTAAAGTTTATACAGCCTACTGAAATTAAATTAGTGTAAATATGAGGCGAATTCTGATACTTAAAATATATAAAGAGACAATAAGGAAAAAAGAAACCATAAGAATATGTGTTTGTACATGCACACACACACATATTCATGTGCACAAACACATATATACTTACACCAGTAATGTTCACTAAATATACAGAAGACATTAAGGGAAGAAAAAAAGCATAAAGAACAAACAATGGAATAAAAATTTTTCTGATATGCAAGATACTCATCAGTATGGCTTCATCTGGCGATGGAAGGAGACAGAGACAGAGACCCACATTGGAGCACTGGACTGAGCTCCCAATGTCCCAATGAGGAGCAGAAGGAGGGAGAACATGAGCAAGGAAGTCAGGACCTCGAGGGGTGCACCCACCCACTGAGACAGTGGGGCTGATCTATTGGGAGCTACCAAGGCCAGCTGGACTGGGACTGAAAATGCATGGGATAAAACTGGACTCTCTGAATGTGGCGGACAATGAGGGCTGATGAGAGGCCAAGGAAAATGGCGCTGGGTTTCGATCCTACTGCATGAACTGGCTTTGTGGGAGCCTAGTCTGTTTGTATGTTCTCCTTCCTAGACCAGGATGGAGGGGGGAGGACCTAGGACTTACCACAGGGCAGGGAATCCGGACTGCTCTTCGGACTTGAGAGGGAGGGGGAATGGAGTGGGGGGAGGGGGAAAAGAGTGGGGAGAGGGGGAGAGGAGAGGGGGGAGGGGGAGAGGAGTGGGAGGAGGGGGAGGGAAGTGGGAGGCGGGGAGGAGGCGGAAATTTTCCAACAACAACAAAAATAAATAAATAAATATTTTTTTTTCTGAGATATACAGAAGCAAAAAGTAAAATGACCAATGCATATGCTGTTCCTGTGGAGGGCCCCAAATTCCTAGCACCTTTGCCGGGCATCTTACAACCACTTCTAACTCCAGATTCATGGAATTAAAAGCCCAAGTTCACTTCAGACATCTGTACATTCTCTCTCTCTCTCTCTCTCTCTCTCTCTCTCTCTCTCTCTCTCTCACACACACACACACACACAAACAGCTTAAAATATTAAGTCTTTCAGAAGTGACCAGTGTAAATTTAATCACCGACAATAAGAATAACATTGCATGTTAATGGAGTAAAACTTCAATAAAGATCATCATATTGTATTAAAGACAGACTTACAACCACAGAATGTGTTTCTTCTCTCTATACCTAAACACAATGCCAACAGTGTCACTTTATAGTGGCAGTGGAGTGCAGGATAGAGGACTTGGAGACACTTTTAAAAAGGAGTTTCTAAACAGACTGCCTAAGGAGGAGCAAGGAAAGGAAAACACCAGAACACACAAGTTGACAGAGGGTTGAAAGGTACCAAGGTAAAGGCGTATAGGAAGATGGGGGCAGTGTGATGATTGCATTGGAAAGAAACATGGACACCACGTGTCTGGTTATTATTTTCTCAACGGTGTAATTTCATAGTATTTATATTGCATGACATAATAGAAATTTTAAAAGTTTCCAAATAAGCTCAAAGATTTAAGGGAATGCAAAAATAAGAATACAAGGGAAGCTGAAATTTATGATACCTAGATCTGTAGAAAAATATCAAAATAATCTAGTTCCTAGCCAGATAAATATAATGTCTAGTATCAAAGATGTAACTTCTTCTTATCCTCATAGTTGATATTATATCTGAATTTTTATCCCAAAGTTATAAGGAATAATCCGAATAAATGAGAGCTAGACTCAGCTATGGTAGGATTAGAACGATCCAACTGGGAGTTAAAATAATCATGAGCAGTATGCCAAGGGCTGTCATGGAGAAATGGACAACATGAAAGAACAGATAGAAACTTTAATAAGATACCAAAATAAATTCTAGGTGTCAAAAACACTGTAAGAGAAAAGAAATCTGCCTTTGATGAGCTCGCAGGAGACTGGACGCAGGGAAGGAAGGAACCAGACAGCTTGGAGGTACATGAATAGGAACTTCAAAGCAGAGAGAAGAAGGGAAAAGACAGACCTGAGGCTGCTTAGGAACAATGTCGCATATGTGGAGTGGTAATCTTAGAAAGAAAATAAAGTCAGGAACAGAATAAATATTTAAGGGAGTAATACCTGATAACTTGCCAAAACTGAAGAATTTTGTCCAGAAAACTCAGAGGACACAAAGTCAAATGGCATATTCAAATGTCACAAAATCAAGACGAAAGGAAAATTACAAAACAAATACCAACAATACAATCGTATACCTATGGAGAAATGATGATACAAATTAGGTCACCCTTTCCTTCGTAACCCATGTAAGCAAAAGGAGTGTTAAGACAGCTTAGAACGATGAAAACTATACACTTGTCTAATGCTACGACATCTTATACTACTGGCAAATCTATATTTGTGTTTTTGGTTTTTTTTTTTCAAGATAGGGTTTCTCCATATACTTCTGGCTGTCCTGGAACTAGCTCTTGTAGACCGGGCTGGCTTTGAACTCATAGAGTTCCACCTGCCTCTGCCTCCTGAGTGCTGGGATTAAAGGCGTGTGCCACCACCTCTGACTATCATTCCTATTTTTACTTCCTATATATGTAGTTCATCAGAACATGTATTTCAGAGAGTGTTCTTTATTAATAAAGTTTTAATGTGGGAGAGAAAGAGAGATTATTTAAATTTAATGTCCAGATGTCTTCATCTTTTAAAAAATAAAAGAAAAAAAGGCGTTCTCCAATGAATAAAAACTGCAGGAGTTTGTGGCTAGTAGACTCACCTCACAGGAACTGTTAAAAGAAGTTCATCAGAGAGTGGAGGAAAATAAGATAGTGTTTATAAACTCAGATTTACATTAAAAAAGAGTGCTAGAGAAGAATTAAATAAAAATACAATGAATTTCCTCCTCTTAGTTTTCTTCCTTTTAGACAATGTAAGAGCTGATTGTTGAAAATAACAATAGTAACAACATGTTTGATAATTGTAACTTATGAGTAAGTGACAGCAATTTTATGACAGATGGGAATCAGGAATTGAAAATAGGCTGTTATAAAATACCTACTGGACCTGTCAAGAAGTATACTATATTTGAAAGCTGAGTTTGATGAATTGTGAATTAAATTAAATTGGAAATGTAGCAAGGACATCACTAAACTTTTACTAATCTAAGGATAATTATAATTAGCATGTTAATAAAGGAGAAAAAAATGAAAGCATGTAGCCTGTTCAGTTGAAATCAAAGAAGTGCCTAACTGGATATGTGATCCACACCTATAAACCTACACATAGAAGTCTATATTTGTCCTTCCTTCCTTCCTTCCTTCCTTCCTTCCTTCCTTCCTTCCTTCCTTCCTCCCTCCCTCCCTTCCCCTCCCTCTCTCCCTCCCTCCCTCTCTCCCTTCCTCCCTCCCTTCCTTCCTTCCTTCCTTCCTTCCTTCCTTCCTTCCTTCCTTCCTTCCTTCCTTCCTTTCTTTTGAGACAGGGTTTCTCTGCAGCTTTGGGGCCTGTCCTGGAACTAGCTCTTGTAGCCCAGGCTGGCCTCAAACTCACAGAGATCTGCCTGTCTCTGCCTCTGGAGTGTTGGGATTAAAAGCATGTGCCACCATCACCTGGCAATCCATGTGCAAAAAAAAAAGTCTATGGCAAGAGGCTTTTCAATTGAGGTTATTATGGGGTACAAAATGAGTTTAAAGGAAGCCTGGGCTACAAAGCGAGTTATAAACAGTTTAGGATCTATAATGAGATCTTGTCTCATATGAAACAAAATTTAAAAAAAGGCTTCACATTCTTGAGCCATAGAACCCAGAGAAATCAAGCTTGTACTGACCTGAAGGCTTCATCTTTACTGGTTAGCTTTAAAAGCGCTGGAAGATGTTATGCATACTACCAGAGGAGAAAAGTAATCATCAGGCTTACCCAGCTGTGAACCTGTGAGCCACAATGAATGACTGCACTGGTAAGGCATGCCCACTGGGACAATAGTAGCACACATAGCATGACAGTAACCAACCCTGCTCCATAAGATGATACCACATCTGGCACCATTATCTGGTCCAAGAGCCTGTGGCTTAATCATAGGTCCTGGGAGAGAAACTACTATTATTCTACTATTGAGATATAATACTAAATCGACTCCAAAAAGACTTATCATCGTACCCATAGATCAGTCATCACTCGGTCCTCATTAGAGAAGCTTCTTCTTGCAGTAGATGGCAATGAACACAGACACCCATAAATGGTCAGTGTATAATGAATACGAGACTGTTGAGGGATCAGCCTTAAATGAGAAGTCTGTATCACACCTGTTCCTCTCAAGCTGCACGGATCTTAGAGAAGAGTAGGCAGAAAGAGTGCCAAAGCCAGAGGCTGTGGGTGACTACAAGGAAAGTGTTTTCTGGACACAGCAAGACAATTCCACAAATGAACTCATGTGGAATCTGAGACAGCCTACACAGGCTCAGGCCACACCCAATATGGACATGAAGGAGGTGGGCACCAAGCTCCACCTCTAGCTAAGGACTTGTTTTCAATAGATAGCTTCTAGGAAAGGAAAAGCCATTTTTATTTAAGGGTGTGTTCCTGCTCCCGTGAGGATCATACGTACAAGAGTCTACAGGCAGCATGAACTGCTCTTGATGGTTAAATCAAAAGGGGGCGGGGCAAAGTTGTGTGCACAGGGAAACAGGGAAGGACCTGAGTAGAATTGAGGGAAGGGGTTAACATGAATGAAGTTCTGAAAGAACTAGTGAAAATGAGAGAAAAGGTAAAAAAAAAAATCTAGAGAAATTTTTAAAATGGGGTCATTAAAAAGAAACAAAGATCCTGATGCAAAGAATAAAAACTAAAAAAAAAAATAAGTGCAACAAACAAAAAAGTGAGCATGTTCATTATAAACAATCACTTTAAGTGTGTGCGGTATAACTATGTAAATTAAAAGACAGAGTCTGTCATAAAAATAAGATTAAATAACTATACTTTTCTAAGGAATCTATAAATATGAAACACTAAGACTGAGAAAGATATGCCATGTTAACTAGTATCAAAAGAAAGCTAAATTACTAATATTAATTTCAGAAAGCAGACGTCATAACAAAGGAATTTATCAGAGTGGTAAGGGAGGTTATTAAAGATAATAAAAGATAATTTTTCTAAGATTGTAACAATCTTGAATACTTATGAAGATACAGAGCATCAAAATATATGAGGTAAAAATTAATAGGCCTACAAAGAGGAATAGATGAATACATTATTAGCGTTGGAGATCTGGTTGGCAGAAGATCAGTGAGGATATAGTTGAATTCAACAGAACCTGACATTTCTAGAATACCCTAGTCCAAAACAGCAGAGTGCACATTAGCCTCACATCACATGCTACAGTACGAAGAAAGACACATTCTGCCCCCCCAAAAATATCAAATTTGAAATAATTTATGGAATGTACATTAAGTCTGCATTGGAATTATACTAGAAATAAGTAACAGGAAATGTGCATTAAAATTATACTAGAAATAAGTAGCAGAAAAATGGAAATATATTCAGAGATTAACCAACATGCTTATAAATAAAACAATTATCAAAAGAGAAGTCCTTTATATCTTGAATGCATGTATACATGGTATTAGAATTATTGTGGTTTGATTTATGACTTTTTTCCTAGAAAATGATACACATTCAAAGGAAATTATACTCTTAATTTTGAAATTTGTACTTTTCCTTTGGCTACTAATGTATAGTATCACATTCTCTTATTATGCGAGGCATGCCAGGAAGTCACAGATCTGGCTCTACCATGCACCCATATTAAATGGCCAATATTCTACAGCTATTCACTGCGAATTCTATATTCACTGCGAAGCTATCCTGTTTGGTAGGTTAAGTATATTAAATCCATTTTAGACAAGATATTTCAAACATTGGAATTTTAAATTGAA
Organism: Microtus pennsylvanicus; assembly: GCF_037038515.1. NCBI lineage: Eukaryota > Metazoa > Chordata > Mammalia > Rodentia > Cricetidae > Microtus > Microtus pennsylvanicus. The sequence goes on along the minus strand of NC_134601.1, from coordinate 131,869,886 downwards.
ATAGAACCATATCATTTAAATTAGCACCATAATATTAAATACTTTGGCATAAACCAAAAAAAAATCTGTAAGTACCTATATAAGAAAATTTATAAAACTCTGAGCTGGGGATTTAGTTCTATGGTACAATACTTGTCCGATATGTGCAGGACTCTGCGTGTAACCTCCAACGCCACAAAACCTAGCAAAGTAACTATAAAACTCTGATGTTAGAAATCAAAGAAGATACAAATTCACAGGATGATATTCCATAGCCATGAAAAGGAATACTCAGTCAACAACAAAAAATTGTTATAATGCCAGTTCTTTCCAATTTGATGTCTGAACTCAGTACATTTTCAAAAACAATTAAATAAAAAACAACACCCAATATCCTGGTAAGTCTTAGTATGGTTATTGGAAAACTAATATCTGAATATATGTTGAATATATGAAAGGTAAAATACCTAGAATAGACAGTATCCTGCCAAAGTAAAACAAAGTCAGAGGTCTGGCACTAGGACTTTATGCCTTTGGAAGGGGAGCCAGGAATTTGGAGGGAGGGAGGATGGGTTAGTTATTAGGGGAGCCTCTGTATATACTTCGGGCCAGGAGAGGAGTTATCTGCATGAGATAAGATGGAAATCCAGTTCAACACAACTTAGTGCTGGCTCAAACTTCTAGAGTCTGACCCCAAGCAGTTTAGTTTTTTGCATATTTAAGCACAGTATGACTTTGGAAAAAAGTTTCCTCATGACAATTATCGCCACAAAGCTTAAGAAATAACTACGTCAAAATTCTCTTCAAAGCATATGTCTTTTGAAAAATACCTGTGAATTCTTCCATAAACATGAGTTCTGTTGACTGAGAAACAGTGCTCAGTGTAAGGGCCAAGGGAGAAAGGATCTGGAGTAAGCATAATAGTAGACTCTTTTGCAAAGTGCATGGGACCTCTTTCATAAGAATGGATTCTATTGGCTGAGAAACTGCTTTCATAAAATTTTATATAGACTTACCATATTACCTAGAAATCTCCTTCCTGGTTATTTGCTCTCAAGAAACAAAATAGCCAAATTCCCTGCTGCTTAAGAGCAGGGATGGTTATACTTCAAGGCTAATACTTTATTTTACACGCTCGTCTGAAATCTCATTGGAATTGCTTTTACCACCCTTACTCACACTAATATTCGTATCATAACCATTTAGATAATCTTAAGGAAGTTTCAGACATTTAGGTTAGACTTCTTCTGGGTCTCCACTAGAATCCCCTTTAATGCTGTTCATGGCAACATGAACTTTTCCTAGACTGTTCTTCTAATTGTGTCCTTGCAGTCTCTATACATCATGTACTTCCAAAGCTGCTTCCACATTTTCAGGTGTTTATTATATCAACAATCTCAGTTCTCACCCCCATTTTCTGCTGATGTAATGAAACAACACAGTCCATGCAATGTATAAATAGACGTTCCTTTGGGACACAGATCTGGAGGCAATAGCATGATATGACAGAAGGGAAGTAGCCATGCATAAGACAGAGAGGGGGGGATAGGAGGGGCCTAATTTATAACATACTCATTTTTGTCCTAACTAACTAACTCCTATGAAAATGACATTAATCAATTCATGAAAGCACAACCCCTGTGACATAATCACACAGATATCCCACTTTTTAATGCTGTTCCAGTGGAAATTAAATTTAACCATGAAATTTGAAGGGGAATTTCAAGGTGTAGCAGATGACAATTGATTTTTAAGGAAATAAACAGCAAGCTAGACTTCCCTTCCCACCAACATTTCTGCAGTTGCTCTTTCAAGCTTTGAATGTCAAGTATTGAAGTCTGGAGGGGGGTGGCAAGCTAGATATGTTAATGATGACATGCTCCACTAGGGAAGTATAGGTGGAACACTAGGTGAAAGGTTGCTGGACCTTAAGCATTATAGAGATGATCAACGATTTGATTGTAGATTTGATGTGGGAGTAGTAAGAGTTCATCTTCCCTTATTATAATAAGAGTTCATCTTGTCTTATTATAAGAGTTCATCTTCCCTTATTACTCTCCCTTGAACCTCACTACAGAAATGAATCATGTTATTTCATTTATAAATTTCCCATTAACTATTCAATCTTTATCAGGCCTGGCTCTTGCCTTTGGGGATCTCAGAGTTTAAAGACAGATATATCAAGGGATATTTCTAGAGCAGTATGAATAAGATTTCAATGATGAAGTTAAGTTCAAAGAGTTGTTGAAACTCTGAGCAGGGGCATGCCTGCTTGGCTCATTTGGAGCTTTCCAGTGAAGCTTCCTGTTTACTGAGCAAGGGAAATAGTAGAATAGGGTATAGCAGTACAGTATGTTTTGTTTCATGGTCTTTCCAGTACTCATATGTTTTATGGCTCATCCAAAAAATGTTTTAATATTTACTGTTCATGTTGAATAGAACAAATCATTCAAATGTTCTTGAAAATATTTCAATATTTTCCATCGTGAAAAGTTTGCGAGCTAGTACTAGTACTAGTGTAAATACATGAATATGTGTAATGCAAAGGAGAAATGGACTTTTTAAAAGATACAAAAACGTAAGTAGAAATTATAGTTTCCTTCTCATGTGTTTAATTTTGGAAATGTTGCTACACGTCCTAGACCCTTAGTATTTTGAGCTTTGAAATGGGAATAAAAGTACCCATAGGTAGGATTGTGTTATAAAAGACTAGAAAGGAGCCGGGCTATGGTGGCGCATGCCTTTAATCCCAGCACTTGGGAGGCAGAGGCAGGCCTCTGTGAGTTCGAGGCCAACCTGGTCTACAAAAGCTAGTTCCAGGAGAGTCAGGGCTGTTACACAGAGAAACCCTGTCTCAAAAAACAAAACAACGCAAAGAAAAAAGAAGAATGAACGAAAAGAAAGACTATAAAGAAATGAATTTACAGGAAAGACTAAAAGGGAGCAGTTGGGTAAGGTAGCAAGTTGCTCTTCAAAAGTTTCCACAGAGTTCAGATAGTGTTCCTGAATTCTAAAAGGAATAGCTGATGAGAGACTGCCTACAGCAAAGACTTACTTCAGAAGGGTGGAAATAAACAAAATGGTTGAAGTAGAAAGTCCTGGTGGGCCCAGAGAAAGAAAACGAATGGCATTTCTGAAATTTTAAGGGGTTAAAGCAGCTTTAAAAAAATCTCTGCTACAAATAGATTGAGCTAGAACATGAGGACTAGAGGAGGAATGGATCCAGTTCACAAATATTTCCTGACTGCTGCTTAGAAGGCATCCCAGACCCTATTCTAGGGCCGGAGACACAGATTCGAAAATATAGCCTCTGTTCTCAATCTTCACAAGCTTTGGGGTAGAAAACATTTGATCATAGTATAGTATAAAAGATAAGAACTTGGCGTAAAGGAGTCTTACTAGAATGGTGGGTAGAGATGTAGACATCCGAGCTGACACTTGAAATTGCCCAAGAAAAAAAGTGAGGAAATGTTATTGTAAGAGCAGATGGTTCAATTAGTGCAGAATTTAGAGAAATCTCTTCATAATTATTGGCTTTTGTGGATGTCAGTATGAGAGGAAATGAGCTGTGATCAAAGGGGAAGGGTCCAGACCATGGTGGGTGGTGCCATCCCTGGGCTGGTGGTCCTGGGTTCTATAAGAAAGCAGGCTGAGCAAGCTAGGGGAAGGAAACCAGAAAGCAGCATCCCTCCATGGCCTCTGCATCAGTTCCTATCTCTAGGATCCTGCCCTGTTTGAGTTCCTGTCCTGGCTTCATGTAGTGATGAACAGCACTGTGGAAGCGTAAGCTGAATAAACTCTTTCCTCCCCAGCTTGTTTTTTGGTCATGGTGTTTCGGCAAAGCAGTAGAAACCCTAAGGCAACATTCATCTTTTTTGTCATATGTCTCAGCATTGCATTCCTTTATAGGAATGAATGGGTTGGAAAGGAATGTAATATAGAGGGAGAGTGAGGGAGAAGGGATAAGTAACACTAAGGAAAAGCAATAGGGAAGCATATTATTTTACATTTCTTAAAAATACATTATATATGGAGACTCAAAGACACACACACACACACACTTCTGCAGTGCCAGGGATGGGAAATGTTCCTCTGAGCTATTGTTCACTGGAGTCCAAGAGACTCCTAAAACCATGAAGGGTATTGGTATGGCCCTTGGTTGCCTCCCAGAACTTGGAAGTAAAACTCTATTACTGAAAGTTCCACAAACATTGGACACAGGATTTGAAAGGATAGAACTGGAACTGACCAACAGACTGTGGGGATCCTAACGCCAGATGCTACATCTAGAAGGCAGCCCCCATAGCTAAAGTTCAGGAAAAAAAATCAAGGAATAAAGGTGGCTGAAGAACAGCAAGACCCAGAGGACTGGGAAGTCTGCTGTGAAATGGTGTCTTCTAGACAGGAGCAGGAACCTCAATGACAAGAACAGTTGACACGCCAGAGTATTGGGGACAAATTTACAACCCCCACACACAGTTGAAGAGTTATAGCCAAGAAATGGCCTTTGAGAGGTGGAGAATCAGTTTTCTCTAGGGACGAACTGAATGATATATTATTTAGTCCCAAGTGGTCAGTCCTTAACATGTAACATACAAACAACAGTAAATTAACTCTTTAGGAATTTCTGTGTGTGTGTATGTGTGTGTGTGTGCGCGCGCGTGCATGTGTGTGTGTGTGTGTGTGTATACTTGTGTATTAACAATAATTAGAGAAGAAAAGGTCATGAATTTGAATTTGAGAGGATCTAGTAATAACATGGGGAAGTTGGAGGGGTGCAGTATAGCAGTTTCCTGTGAGATTAAAATCTTCCATCTTTTCCGGAAGCTCATTAAGACACAGATTGTTAAAGGGGAGGTGAAACAATGGGATGTTCTAATGGGAGGGGAAGCATTCCATCCTGCAGGGAAGCTCCTTTAACTTGGGAAGTAAACAAGGGCTTCAGGAAGTCCCTGAAATGACCAAATTCACCAGAATTCTCTCTCCATGAGCACGTATAAGCTGTAAGTACTGCTAAAAGACTCCCCAACAGAGTTGCCTGGAAGAGGCTTAGGCCAGCTGAGCCAAGCTAAGGCCAACTAACTGCCAGGGAGAAGCAGAGAGCAGGAAAACCATCTGGAAGCAGTGCAGACAACTGAAAAGGGCACTTTCTGACCTCTTGTCCTACCTGAAGGCTGCTCAGCGCTCTCTGGTTTCTTGCTTTCATTGCTAGGATCGGCTTCGGATGATGCAGCTATTAAAACTCTTTGGCTCAGCAAGCTGGGCTTTGGTGGTAGTCTTACTTAGATCTTGTTTTGGTTCCCTATCTGGAGTGAGCAGACATTTGTTCTTATCTCCTCAGGAATAGTGTTACCCAACAAAGGGGGAGAGAGAGGAGCCCAAGTGATGTAGATACAGAACTCACATACGAAAGTCTCAAATAATAAACAGATTAAAGAGAGTATCCATATTGTTACATGGTCATAGCACATTTTGTTTATCCATCTATCACCTGAGGAACCCTCATGCTATCACCTCATTTACACAGACCACATTGGAGGTAAGAGGAAAAGGTCCCAGACAAACTGACTTCAGAAGGTAAAATATTAATTAGCACTTCACCTACCTCCTGGAGCACACAAGGGGCTTCGATGAGAGCATGTGAAGATGGAAGTGTCGTTAGAGTCTGTTAAGACATGGAGTGAGGAGTGAGCAAGTTTGATAGCTAAGGAGGGAGTCAACTTCCAAAGAACTTGCATTTTCAAGACTTTCCTATCATGTATTATAGAAAAAGAGCCTCAGGCACAGCTTTCAATACTGAATTCACTCATTAGTTTTGTAACACTAGCCAGCCAGTGGTGACTTTGCTTTCCTTCACTTTCTTTCCTATATCAGTTGTAATTTTGTGGAGTTGTAGTGATCAAATAAATTAAAAAGTAAAGCTTTACAGAGTAGGTCACGATAAATGGAAGCTATATCCATTGGTACTTTGTGACTTATGGAACTGTCTGTTCAGCCCCCAAAATAGTTATTTTGAGTGTTCCTAGCCATGACTCCTCAAAGTACCATGCAGCATGACTAATAAAAACCCAGAGACAGATATTGGGATTCAAGCTGAAAGATCAGAGAAGCAAAGCAGGCAGCCACTAGAGAGCTCTTACCTCTACAAAAATCTTCAGAGTGAATAGAAAGTGAGTTCCTGTATCATCCCGTCTTATATTCCTCTCTAGTGCTGGCATTAAAGGCGTGCACCACCACTGTCTGGCCTGTGTGGCAGACTTGTGTGGCTAGCTTTGCATTCTGGTCTTCAGGCAAGCTTTATTTGTTAAAACACAACTAAAATATCACTGTGGCCCCATGTAAGTAGAATTCCTTGTTAGGCACACTTACTTGTTTATTTTCTCTCCTGCTGGTGTGTGTGTAGCTGAATTCAGTGGGCTTTGGCTTGCTGATGTCCTTCTAGTTGTTAAGTACCTACCAAAATGTGGCATGAGCTAGGAACACTTCCGCAGCTAATGCATTGACCATTCCTAAATGGGTAATGAATCATACTGGCTACCATTAGGATGGGGACAGCTGAAAAGGGAGGCAGCTCTATTTCAACACCTCTTCTTTCTAATCAGCCATATGGTGAACTCCAGAGATGTCCTCAACACCTAGTCATTTTCCTCTGTGCCAGTCTATTTCAAGGCACATAGCAGTAAGTAACTGGGTTACATGGTCCAGATGCCCCGCTTGGACTCTGGCTCTTCCCCTGTTTCTTAGTATGCTTTTTTAACACTTAGATAAAATATCATACCCCACCCATTTTAATTTGTGGGTCTGCTAAAGCACCTTTGAATCTGCATATCTTCCTGGAAGTGTAAGTGTTAAAAGCATGGCTAGGATTAGCTGCTATTCTCCAGAATCCTGTAACTGTAAATCCCAGTAAACAGGACAAAACAAAAACCAGAGAAAGGGGAGGAGAAGACCTCTTGACCTCACATGTCTATAAATGTCTTAAAGTACGTGCGGCAGTCACCTAAAACAGAAAACAAAGGACTTTTCTTTCTTCTTCCAAATGTCAGCCTTGAATCAGTGGCTCTTCTTAAAAACAACCTGAAACAGGGGCAGAATGGACCGGAGGTTATATTTGCAGGCTATGAAAGAGGTAGCTGTCTGAAAGAGGAGCCCAGGGGGCCACACTGTTTTCTGCTCAGGCTCCCATGACTGTGTGCTACATCCACGAACCTTTCTTGACGTGGTCCTGGAGCAGCGAATCTGAATGGGATAGGTCATACTGCCTCATTTTTGCTACAGTGGCTCGGAAACTGTTGGCTTTAGCTCTTCCAGAACGACCGAGAAGGCAATAGGCTGACTAGAGTCCACCCTCAAATTTTGAGTGGATTAAGGACAGGGAAGAGGATAAAAACAGAAGCTGTTTGGGTCAGATTAACTCTCAAGCCCAACAAGAAGTAGAATGGGGAAGCATGGAACAGACATTGTTGGCTCTTCCCATTTATTCATACTGCATGACTATTCTTTCCTCTGAAAGGAATCTGTTTTGAAAATATACTCAATATTTGGCTACTTTTCATTCCTTTTCCCACGAGCACTTTGTACCAAGCTACCATTCACCTAACAACTCATTTTCTTCAAACCAGCCAGGGAAGGGTAACTTCCAGTCTTCAAGTGACATCAGTTTTCTCTTCCAATCATCCAATACCTCATTCACATTCAAAGTCAAAACCTTTCAATTGCTTACAAAGCCTGCATGGTTGTTCCCTTCTTAGATCTTACATTACTAGTTTGCTTCGTGTGTGCTCCCTTTCAACCATACTGGCCTCTTATCTGGTCCTTGGTCGTGCTGGGCATGCCTCTGTCACCAGGGCCTTTGCATTATCTTTACTTCTACCTGCAAACAATCTACCCCAAGCACTTAAATGACCTATATCCTTATCTCCTTCAGATCTGAATTATATCCCTTTTCAGTGAATTTTTTTCTTGACTACTCTATTTAACATTAGAGCTACCTAAGCACCATTTGTCTCTTTTCATGTTTATTGTTCTTATTGTACTTTCATATACTGTACTTATTTCATTAATTTATTAATTGACCATGTCCCCTCTACAATATAGGCTTCATGAGAGCAAGGATTATGTTTATTGTTGTTTTATAAATCAACGGATAGCCTTTACACAAACCACAAAACCTCACATCAGTAAATAGTCAATAAATAATGTTGAATGAATTTTCTTAAGAAATGAACATGGTTCAAGAAACTGTTCTTTTCCCTAGTTACTCTCATCGATAAAACGTGTGTAATAGACTGGATGACTTCTCAAGTTTCATGTATCTTTTTGGCTAAATCTGGAGATCATGGTTAAAAACCACAGTCCCATGAGCCAGATTTCTTGCGTTTTGCCATCTGGTACCTTGAGACAGTTTATTTCACCTCCACGGGCTTCGAAGTTTTCTTATGTGAAAAATGAAGAGGATAAAAATAGACCTTGTCTCAAAGAGTTATTCTGGAGATTAAATAAGCTCATCCATATATTTTAATGCACGCAATTAACATTGCTCTCGCTTTTATGGTGATCATGAACAAATAGTCTTCCTTAGATGCAAAACTAACTTCAGTGTCTGGTAATTACATTTTAAATATATAGTATATATAAAACAAAAAACAGCCAAACAACAAACTAGCCCGGGGGTTGTATGCAGCTCCTATGCAGCTCATATGCATACAGCTGGCCTCTCCTCCTTCCCCCACCCATTGCTAAGGCAGAAGAACAGCTTGTTCTCCTGTAACCTGATGTCCCCACATAAGAGGGAGGGGGGAGAAGCACGGTGTGATTGCCATGGCCACCCGCTGCCTCTCAGCTTTGGTAGACAAGCAGGACAAGGGGCTTTATTCTCAGTCACTCTCAAAATTGTCCTGAGTACTGGATATTGTAGAATACATGTCATCCAAGTGACAGGGGCCCATCACAGAGGCTGTGCTGGGTGAGCAAAGGATGAGGTTCAAAGCCGTTACAGGTAGACATGACTCTGACAGCTGGCCAGGTCTTTAGGACCGGAGATACATGCGTAGGCTTGTCAGGAAGACAGGTTGTGAAGCCGTTACCAGAATGGAAACTAGAAAAGGTAACAAATGAATAAGCTTACTAAGATGATAAGGTTATTAATGATAGCTTACAGTTCCTGTGAATTTATCATGTCCCAGATGCTTTAAAAATGTTTTAAATTCATTTAATTCTCCAGTGAACCCAGTGATCATCAACCTTATACATTAGAGAACTTGAAAAAAAATCAAATCAATGACCAGAAAACATTGTGCCAATTGGATTAGTTTCTGACAAAATTTGGTCTTTTAAAAATTTCTCAGATAATTATAATGTACAGCTAGGATCCATTAGGCTACTGGGATAAAGTGTGTGTGTGTGTGCGCGCACGTGCCTGTATTTAACAGATTAGAATAATGATTCAGATAGTTTTACTCAGATTATCCATTTTACAATCAGTACCAGACTTGGTCGATTCATTGTCAATATTCCCCACTGTGGGCTAGAGGTAAAATGAAGCCCAAACCCAATTTCATAAGGACAGGAACACCATGATGAGGCCACATATAGTTTGGGTGAAACTCTGTTTACCATCTAAGCACCTTGGGGCCCAGTCCAGGATGCCACATTCTAGAAACTCTCAATTGTTACAGTTCAAGTATTAACAGGCTCAACCGTTCAGTGTTTACTGACAAAATGATCACTGTGCCATTCACCCTCCTCAAGTTTCTTCTGTTCATTGAATCCAAAGTTGCCCGCGCAGCAGCAGCAACATTAGATCATTATTTCTCTACCCATGGTATAGGAATCCATGGAGGTACACATGATGGTATATGAGGTAAACCAAAGAGAATTTCTAACTGACAGATAGGCACTTATCTTGCCATGTAATAAAAATAAATATCGATCTCCAGCACATAACCCATAATCTCACAATTATTAAACAAAGCTAAATTGATTAAAGCAGTTTGAAAAGTGACTGTAAAGAAACATATTAAGCAATTCATCATAATAGATATCATTGACGTAAGAATACAGCTCCAAAACTCAGAATGAGGTAGATAAATGGTTGGAGAGGAAGGGGGCCATTCATTTGTTCTTTCGTCATTTATCCACTTAACAAATATTTACTAGATGGCATTTATGTGTCAGGTAACATACGAGGCACAATACATTATTTAACAACCAGGAATGATTCATACATTCTAGTATTTCGTGGAAAAGAAAGAACTCCGTGGCGGCTGTATACAAACAAGCACAGTGTGACGACTATGTTGCGGGTAGCTGGCAGACACAAGGATACTGGGGATTTGCAATGATTTCTGTAAGGTGACTTAGCTCTATAAATGAGAGAGGAGAGAGGAGCAATGTCAAGCTGAGAGGAGATTGAGCACAGCCCGGAAGTGAGAAGCAGTGGGGTGTAAACGTGTAATGCTTAGTTGCTGTGGAGAATAAGAGAGAGATGTCTCAATTACGAGAACCACAGCAGCAACAGCAAAAATGCAGAAGGAAGTAGAGAAAATCCTGCAGAAGAGGGATTGAACTTCTGCGTTTTTTGTTTTTCTTTTTTTGTTTTTTTGCAAAGACTTGCTTGCGTATTTTGGAACCAGTGTCAATGTCCATAGCCTAGTTCTATCATTTGCTAGTTGTCTAACCTTCTCGAATTTTGTTTTTTTCTCATGTGTCAAGTAGGAAAGTCTTTTATAGCATTAATTATAGATTTTAAATGATACCTTGTATATCAATCATTTTTTATGGTGCTTAACACACAAGGTAAGCCTTAATGTCTGCTCTTTCCTACCAGATAAAAAAGACATATATCTTGTGGTTTCCTTCTTTAGAGATGTCAGAAGCATGTCTATAATATGAACCAGTCTATATTACTGTCCCATTTCATCTCCATATTCAACAAACTATTAAGGAACATCTGCCATGGAGCAAGACCTTTTACCTATTTTAGTTCACTTAATTTGCACAAGAGTCCCGACGACAGGATGACTATGTGGTAGAGAGCCCATTGAAAAGGGCAGACTATTATGGTATGCTGCTGTCATTGGAACCATGACACATGAGGACAGAACAGGACCTGCATGATAAACCTAAACAAGAAGACTGCTGAAAATAGAAAATTTAATGAGGACTAGGGGTTGCCTGATACAATAGCAGAAGGGAGAATATTCTTCAAAATGTATGAAAAATAACCCGTCATATAAGAATTAGGGAAATAAGTTGAATGAGAACAACAAGTAAAGGACACACATACACAAATGAATCATCTCTCAGAATTATCATATAACTGGTTCACAGCAGCCGTTGTTAAAGTGCCTTAATGCCACATTAAGAAAAAGGTTAAAAACACTATGGGGGAAAAGAAAATCTAAGGAGAGAAAAAGAAGTTATAAACTGGAAAATAAATCACTGAAAGAATACTTCAGATACTTAGTCGGAGTGAAAAAGCTGCTAGCATAAGGCTTTAGAGCATATGATTCTATCTATCTAAAAAATTTGAAATGACAAACTAGGAAACAGGTTGCCTTGTTGGTTGTGACACTGCACAATTTCCAAGTTTGAGGGCGACTGCATGAGGCATGCGAGGGTCTCTCTACATTATTTTGTATTTAATTTTTATGTGAGATTCTGTAAATTGAATATATACTACTATATGCTTTCTCTGCTCATTCCATTCACTTCAGGTGAATAGGTGAATGAGTCATTCTCTCAAATTAAAAGTTCAGTTATAAATTTTAAGTGGCTTGAATGTAGCTCAATGTTAGACCTTAGATTTACTGTATATAAGGTTTAACTCCAGCATCCAAAATAAGCTTCATTAACTAAACGGCAACCTATGTCCTAAATGCTTAACCACAATAAAATTCAGTCTTTGGTTTGTGAGATTGAGAAAATAACATTTTATAGTCAGTCATTATTTTGTTTTTCTTTGTATAAATGCAAGTAATGGTATAAACTTGTAACATAATTTTTGTTAATCTCCAAATGACTTTGAGAAATTCACCTTTCTGAACAGTTTTGACATATGGGATCTTAAGTTTCACTGCAGAATTTAATACCGTGCCAGTACACTAAAATAACTCCATATAATCGTCCTTTCAATGATTAGAAATTACTTTATACATATACACGCTTTCTCATCTACATCCATTTTAAAAGCACAATAAATGTCTACATGGATTATATTAGAAAAATACAAATTTTACATTAGCTCCCATTTGGAGCTGAACAGAAGTCCATCATCAATTCCTTAAGAATCCCTTTGTTAGCAGGTCAGTGGTGGTGCACGGCTTTAATCCCAGAGACAAAGGCTGGGGGATCTCTGTGAGTTCAAGGTCAGCCTGGTCTACAAGAGCTAGTTCCAGGACAGGCTCCAAAGCTACAGAGAAACCCTGTCTTGGAAAAAAAAAGAAAGAAGAAAAAAGAAACAGAATCCCTTTGTTATCCATCAACTGTCTGGGATCTTTTTGCTCTACCTGTAAAGAAATCATAAGGTGGTGAGGAGACATTTAGTGTTGAGTACCAATGACCTAGTGGATATCCATCAGGTATCCCAAGATGCTTAAAGTTCCAAGCCCTGAAAGTTAGTGCCTTATTGTCCCCATCTGATGGAAGGCAGAGATTTACGGCACTAAGTGCTGACATTCAAGTTAAAGGTTTATGAGATTGAATACCTAGAAGCCCTGGCACTTAGAAACTATTGTGATTATTGGCTTCAAGCACCCATCAGCGGCAGCACCAGACAACACCTGATAGTTTTACATCTCCTGAGTGGACCTCAGTTATCGCCATCCTCAGTTGCTAGTGCAGATAGTGATCCAGAAATCAGACCTAGGGTGACAGGATTCTCAGAGCTTAAGGTTTGACACCTTCTGGAAAATCTTCCAGTGACTGCACCGTAATACTAATGATAAAGATGAAAAACCACATAAAAAAGCACGACCAGAGGGAAGCTTTTAACGAAGATTAATGGAATCATACCCGAAAAGCTCATGAGAGGCTAGCTCTTGGTTGAGTCAAAACGTGAGCTGAACGGACTCCTTATGTATACAGAGGCTGCTGTGTGCCCAGCGTGTTTGCAGCAATCAAGGTGCTGCCTTTCTCATGAGAATGAAGAGTTGCACTTGGATGAATTAGGAAACAGCCCCGGCTCCGAATGAGTGATAGTGCTTTCCCATCGTTTCCCAGCCCTGCGAGCGGGTGAAAGATTGGGCTTTCACCAGCCTCAGAATAGCTTTCCCCGAAAGTGAAGGATTGTGCCGCTACAAAATTACAGCCTAGCCTTCTTTCAAATAGAGGATTATGCTCATGCTTAGCATCTCAAAGCCCATTCACACAAGGACAGTTTTGTTTTCCTACCAGTCATGACACGGCACTTCAGGCAAATGCAGGATCGTGCCTACAACAATATCCATATCTTGATAGAAAGGAAGGGTTGTTCTACCAATCATGGGATAGCACATCAGTAATAATAATAAACGAAGGGTTATCCCTATAAGAATCATAACTCTGGCCCATCTGTTAATCTCAATGGCAAGAGTAAGGCCACTACCACAATTTGAGCCCAATTTGAAGCAAGCTCTATTTTTACTGAGTTGGTCAGTGACTGCCTCCTAAGTCAGGTTAATGAGAGCAGCCCTGAATCCACCTCTTGGGCCTGGTTTAAGGAGTAAAATCACAAATAGTTTTACAGAAGGGAGACAATGGACCAATAAGGAAATACAAAAAAAAACTTTAAGAAAAACATCGTGTGGTTACCCACCATCTGATCAGGGAAGGGTCAGGGAGGGTCAGGGAGGATAAGGGTATTCTCAAAAACAAATTAAGGTCATGGGGTCAGGGACGGTCGGGTTCCAGGAAACAGAGAGCAAGTCAACTCTCACAGTAAATAGAAACTTATTTTTTAAAGCAGAGCATAGTGACTCCTGTCTTAAAATGGTGTCTGTCAGGTTCTTCACATCAAGCATATGGAGGATTATGTTCTTATCAATCACAGCATGCCACTTCATGCAAATGACATATTATGCCTACACTAGTCAGAGACTATCCTACCATTCAAATGATGAATGTGCCTAAACCAATCACGGCACAAGCCGTCATGCATATGAAGGAATGTGATCCCATTAATCAAGATATAACTTTGTTTTTTTTACAAATGAAGAATAGCGACTGTACCAATCACCACAGAGCTTCATGCAATTTAAGAAATGTTCCCGCATCAATCAAATCATAGCCCTTCATGTATGTGAAAGATTGTGACTACACCAATCAAGGCAGAGCTTCATGCATTCTAAGGGATATTCATGCACCAATCAGAGTACAGCCTTTTCTGCAAATTATGGGACTAGATCCCAGCAACCAAGGCACAATTCTTCATGCAAATAAAGGACTGCTACCCTACCATTCATAACAGAGTTTGATCCAAATCAAGGAATGTACCTGAGCCAATCAGAGTGGGGGAGGGAGTGGGCGTGGCTTGTCTCTTAAAGGGACAGGACAGATCATTACAGGGCAATCCTTAAGGCAAAAGATGGGATGTGATGCTACCAATCAAGACACATTCCTATATGCAAATCAAAAATTGTGACTGCACCAATCATGGGAATAGTTTGCTGCGAACTAAGAAATTATGCTGTACCAAACATATCACAGCCCTTCATGCAAATGATGGATTGTGATCCCACCAGTTAAGGTATAGCCCTTCATGGCAAATGAAATAATGTGACTGTACCAATCATGGCAAAGCTAGATCCAATTTAAGTAATGTACTTGCATCATAGTCCTTCACGCAAGAGATGGGCATGCTTTTGCCAACCATAGCACAGCTCTGCATGTGAGAGTAGGATTGGTCTTGACCACTCTTGTCATGGTTCTCTATGAATGATTTTGTTTCCACCAATTGCTGCAAGTCCTTTATTTAAATAAAATTTGCTCTTGCACTATTCACAATACTTTTGTGGAACCCAGGGATGTGTCTCCCTTTATTCTTTTTATTATTATATTATTTAATTTATTTATTTATTAAAAATTTCACCTCCTCCTTTTCTCCCAATTCCCTCCCACTCCCCTCACTCCCCCTCTCCCCTCCCTCTCCAGTCCTAATAGAAGTCAGGGTGCCCTGCCCTGTGATAAGTCCAAGGCCCTCCCTCCTCCATCCAGGTCTAGGAAGATGTGCATCCAAACAGACTAGGCTCCCAAAAAGCCAGTTCATGCAGTAGAATCAAAACCCGGTGTCATTATCATTGGCTTCTCAATCAGCCCCTATTGTCAGCCACATTCAGAGAGTCTGGTTTGACCACATGCTCATTCAGTCCCAGTCCAGCTGGCTTTGGTGAGCTCCCATTAGAACAGCCCCACCGACTCCGTGGGTGGACCAACCACTCGCGGTCCAGACTTCCTTGCTCATGTTCCCCCTCCTTCTGATCTTCATCTGGACCTTGTCTCCCTCTATTCTGAGTGAAAATAACCACATGCAGATTCATCTATAATTCACTGAAATCTGCGATCGGAAAAAGACCACAGTGAACTGTTTGAAATAATCATGACTGTATTGGTGTCATTTGGAGCCAGAATTCATTCTATTTTCAAAGCAAAAAGCTGCAGTTGCTATGTAGCTTCATCAAACTGTCCATGAATTGTTTAATTCATGCAGGCTAAGAAGACAGGTCTACTGGCTTGCAAAGATGGGCTGCTGGGAGACACTCTTCTCATCAATGCAGTAAGGCATAAGAGAAGGATCCAGTGAAAGAGCATTTCAGTTTCAGTCATTTACAGAAAACATTAAAATGGGGCTCATGAAAACAGTTTTTCATATGTTGCTTGTTTTGAAGGCATGACTGATATAAAATGAGGAGGTTGTGGAGTCTTGTATCTCAGTTCCAGAAAACAACACATGTTAGACAATGCATGGCCGGATTGGAGACTACAAGGAGGTCCTAACAGGCCATTTCACCAAGATGTGAAGGTGAATCCTAAGGCAATTGAGATGCCAAAGCCATGCGTTATTTGCTGAAACTATTCTAAAAACTATAGAGACTTTTGACATTGAACTGAATATAGTTTGCATTATGAGAAGGTCATAAGCCACAGAAGAGAAAAGGGAGAGAGTGGCTGTGATGGCTGATCTTTTTGTCAACTTGACTACATCTTTAATCAGTTAAACCCCAAACAGATAGACAAGCCCGTGAGACATGTTTTGATTGGATAATTTGAGGTGGAAAGACCCATAGTAAGGCCACAACTTCTGGTGGCAACATACATAAAAGTGTTTGGAAGATAGAGGATTTGAGTTTTGATTTCTTTCCCAAATTCCTGTTGATACATTCACTTATCCTGCTACTAATACATTGTCTGCTGGTATTGGGATCTGTTTCTTTGGGATTTTGAGATGGATTGAAGACCGCTCCCTAGAAACTCCCTGGAACTCCAGCATCAGACTAGGATTTCTGAAGCATCAGTCTTGTGTACTGAACAACTATCATATTCATTGTTTTTCTGTTAGGAGACAGCCATTATTGGACAACCCAGACCACAAGTCTAATAAATCCCATCTCTCTCTCTCTCTCTCTCTCTCTCTCTCTCTCTCTCTCTCTCAATCATTTCTATTCCTAAAACAGATTTTCTATTTCTTTACTGGGGAAGTCATATAACCAGCTACTTCAAACTCTTGCTGTCATCCCTTCCCCAGTATAGTGGATTATAAGCTCAAACTGTGAACCCAAATAAGCACTTCTTTCCTTTAAGTTGTTGTCTGATACTTCATCACAGCACCAAGAAAAGTAACTAGTTCAGATGCCCTTTTTCCTCACTTTATTTTATTTTATTTTAAAAGAAAACAGACTATCTTTTTTCACTTTCTATACCAATCCCAGTACCCACTCCCTCTCCTCCTCCCATGCCCTCCACCTTCTGCCAACCCCAACCCCCATCTACTCCTCAGAGAGGGTAAGGCACATTGCCTTGGGGAAGGTCCAAGGCCCTCCCTACTATATCTAGGCTGAGTAAGGTATCCATCCAAAGAGAATGGGTTCCCTAAAAGCTAGTACAAGCAGTAGGGATAAATCCTGGTGCCACTGCTAGTGGACCCCCAGTCTGCTCTAGCCATACAACTGTCAACCACATTCAGAGGGACTAGTTTGGTCCTATGATTGTTCCTTCCCAGTCTGGCTGGAGTTGGTGAGCTCCCATTAGCTCAGGTAAACTGTTTCAGTGGGTGAACGCATCATAGTCTTGACCTCTTTAGTCATATTCTTACTCCTCCCACTCTTCAACTGGACTTTTAATGTCTCTTAAGAACCTTAATTTTGCAGGGCGGTAGTGGCGCAAATCTTTAGTCCCAGCACTCAAATGGCAGAGACAAGTTTAATCTCTGAGTTCAAGGCCAGCCTGGTCTACAGACTGAGTTCCAGGACAGCTAGAGATACACAGAGAAAACATGTCACCAAAACAAACAAACAAAAAAGAAGAATCTTATTTTCAATATTGACAGAAGACATAAACAGAACTGTTTTTTATGTTTTATTTTTAATTCAAAATAGTAAAATTTGTTCTTTGGTATATAGTTCTTTGTTGACAAATGAATAATGTTGTCTAATCATCACCGAAATCAAGATATATAACAATTACATCACTTTCCCCAATACCCACTGATGGAGGAAGGTCATTGGTTAAATAAAAAGAAACTGCTTGGCCCTCATTGGTTAGAAGATAGGTGGGAGGAGTAAACAGAACAGAACGCTGGGAGGAAGAGGAAGTGAGCTCAGACTCCACAGCTCTCCTCTCGGGAGCAGACGCCTCAGAGAGACGCCATGCTCCCAGCTCCCAGGCAGACGCACGCGATGAAGCTCCGACCCAAGATGGACATAGGCTAGAATCTTTCCGGTAAGCACATTTAGGGGCGCTACACAGATGATTAGAAATGGGCTAAATTAATATGTGAGAATTAGCCTAGAAGAGGCTAGATAGAAGTGGGCCAAGCAGTGATTAAATGAATACAGTTTGTGTGTTGTTATTTCGGGCATGAACTAGCCAGGCAGCCAGGGTGCTGGGGACGCAGCCCCGCCTCCCATATTACTACAACCCACTAGTATCATCTTTGCAGTAAAACTTTCCTCCCCCAACCCTCAAGCAAAGTCACTGACTGATTTTGCCTCTATCTTTAGAGCTTTTGGTTTTTCAGAATGTCATACAACTGGGGCCATCGTCTAAAGCCTCTTTCGTCTGGCTCTTTCTACTTTAGCATAATTCATTTGAGATCCTTTGAAGTTGCGTGTGTAAATAGTTCCTTCTTTTTAAATGATGAGCGTGTGATATCTCAACATATGGGTTTATCCACTCATTTGCTTTGAGGGATACTGGCACTGTTTGCGGTTTCATGAAATTATGAATAAATCTACAGCAAATATTTGTGTTTATATTTTTGTTTGAATATAACAAAAATATTTTTGTTATTTCACCTTAGCAATTATCAGAAGGGGCATTATGAGATCATATGGTAGGTATGATCTCATATATCCTTAACTTTAAAGGAAATTGCCAAAGTGTTTTCCAAGCTGCGGCACCAGTTTTTGGCTCTCACTAATAATGTTCAGGACTTGTAGTTACTGTGCACCTTTGCAAGCAAGTGGCATTGTTAATTTATTTTAAAATTCAGTACAGTGGTATGGTATTGTCGTTTAATTTTTATTTGTTCAATGCTTAATGTTACTGACCATTTTTGTACCGTACCAACCAAGAGTACTTTTAAAATAATCTTTACCTTTAGATTGATTTTCAATTCGCTAAAAAATAAATATGTAATAGAAAGTTCACATACTACAGTCAATTATCATTGTTCATGCTTTATATTAGTAAGCAAATGTATTAAAATTAACAAACTAATATTAGCACATTATTAAAATTCCTAATTATTCATAGAGTCATTTCCTGTTCAAGGATCTTTAGTCTAGTTAGTCAGCAATTCTCTGTAAGCTGCTAATTTTTTCAAAAGAAAAAAATTTGTTTGTTTGTGCGTGTGACTGAGATCCACTGTGTACCACTGCCTACACATGGAGGTGAAGGGCCAATTTTGAGAAGTGAGTTGTTTCCTTCCACCGTGTCGAGGCAGGTCTCTCTTATTTTTCTTTTTGTACTGGCTTGTACCCCAGGCTAGCTGGCCCTAGAGCTTCAAGGCAATTGTTCTGTCTCTGTCTCCCATCTCACCATAGGTATATTTGAATTTCAGATGTGTGCCACAACACTTAGCTCTTTTTCTCCTCATTTTTATTAGTTCTTTCAGAATCTCATACACTGTAGTTTGATTCATATTTCCCCTTTCCCAAACTCCTTCCAGATCCACCCCCTTTCTACCCACCCAACTTTGTATCTTTTTTCAAACCCAGTAAGTCCAATTCATGATACCCATCTACTCCCGTGTGTCAGAAAAAGCCCCAGCATGGAGAGGGGAGGTGAGCAGGAGTCCCATCCCTAGCTGAGGAGCTCTTGGCAGGTGATAGTCTCTGTGAGAGGGACAGTCCCTTTCCCCCATTAGGGCTTTTTATGTTCCATAAAACATGGGCCATCAGCTCCCTGTACTCTTGACTCTTAATGTTTCCTCGCGTTTTCCTTGGTTTTGGTATGTTGACAGTTTTGGGGAGCACTGATCAGGTGTTTTATAGAATGTCTCTCAGCTGGGATTTACTTAATACCTTCCTAATCATTACTTGAAAGTTATTGGTTTTAGGAGAGGGTTCCAGAAACTCTCATGGGTACTCTCAAGATGATTTGTCAGTTTCTGTTAACTTTGATTATTTGACTTAAGTAGTACTTTTCAGGTTTCTGCGTTGCAATGACCCCATCTTAAAATTGCTTTCTATCTGATACTCTCTGTAAGAAAGTCAGAGTTAAAGAGGAGGGAGTCATGCTCCATCTCTTTAGAGGTGTTTGTTTACAGAAATTATTTGAATTCTTGAGTCTAAGTCTTCATAAAAAATTTCAGTCATTGCTGTAGACATTATATTCTACCTGCATATCATCGAACTCTGAAATAATTATACCACTTTTCCAGTTTGGGTGAGGTATTTATCTCCCTTTAAATTCTATGTCTGCCCCATTTATAGCATATTTTCTCAAATGTTTCCTCTATATGCATTAAGAGCTGTATTTTCAAGTATTATAGGTTTTATTTCAGATATCAACCATAACTTCAAAATGAAAAAGTCTGTTTTTCCAAGATTTTGTATTTCATTGTTCGTGCTTCCTTCCCAGTGGTCATCCACCATCTCTTTGCTCATCCCTTACATTTCAGAGACTTTAGCTGTAGCAAAACTATTCTGACAACAGGTTTTCTTTTTTTCTGGGAATATCTTGATTTCTACTGAATTTCTATAGGCTACTTTCACTAAACACTGGTCATGAATGTTCTCATTTGGTTTTGTTTTAGTTGTGGTCTTTACTTTCCTTTTACGCAAGGCTCAGATACCTTTCAGGGCTCCAGTGGAGTTCAGCATTGGAGGTTGAGTTCTCACGGTGCTCTGTGCTGTATGGGAGGACTGTCGTTCTGATTGGAGACAGAGCTCTTTCTTTAGCCCACTGGAGAGAGGGAGAAGAATTGGAGCGGCTTAGATACTACAGTGGAGACTTGACCAGGCACTGACAGAATGGAAAAGGCAGCTGGCATGTAAAAAGATGGCTTAGCATTGCTGAGAAAAGATGCTATCTTTTTGTGATGGCCATAATCTGTGGAAGTAAGCAGGTTTTTATAATGAATCTAAGTATTGAGGCAATGCAGATGGGGATAAGTTTTAGGAACCTTTTAGCATTTTGTCCTTGTCTTTTCTTTGAGTATCTACCTATGTTATCTACTGTTTCAAGGCAGAAGTCAGCAGACACAGCCTACCCTACAGTTATCAGTATGTTAGACTATATCAGAGCCACAGGACATCCATGCATGTTTGAGCGAGAAGTCATTAGCATGAAGACATATGCCTGCAACATTAACACTTATAAGACTCAGACAGGAGGATTGGTGCAAGTTCAGGGTCAGCCTAGTCTACAGAAAGAGGCCCTATCTCAAAACAAAACAAAAGATTAAAACAAAACAAACCAAAACTGGACATGACCAACCCTGATCATTAGTCATTTGCTTCTTCCAAATCTTCAAAGCTGGTTATTAGATACTGGAGCCAAAGACTCCTCAAATACAGGGAGGCTGTCACAGATGAAGAGAGATACAGTATCTAGTCCTGGTGGTGAACACCCATAGTCTCAGAGTGTAGGAGACAGAGTTAGAAAGATGACCAGATAGAGGCTGCTCTGAGCTAGACAGTTAGCTACAGGATGGCCTTGGATATGCAATAAAAATAATACATTCAAAACTCAAGGGTACACACACAGAGACACACACATACACAGAGGAAGGGAGATACAGACAGAGAGGCAAAAGACTAAGAGAAAAAGAGAAACAGATGCAAAAAGGAAGAGGAGAGAGCATCATCATAGAATTGAACAAAATCAGTAATTTTCTCAGATCTCCCACATAGAAAAATAAAGCTCTACAAAGGAAATAATTAGTTGATCACAGATGTTTTATACACATTTTAATACAACAGCACAATGGAGAAAAATATTTGTGATGATCTGGACCTGGTTGCTTAATGACCTTGAGTCTACAATTTCAAAGGCATTTATTTATCTTCTTCATTTAATGTATCAGAATAATAAAATATGATGGGATATACAATGTCTCAGAAGGTTTGCCACACAAGGTCCTCACTGAAGAGATCATTACATGAGAAAACATACGAGAGATTATGCATGAGATACGGAAAGCAAAGATAAACTATATATCCATATATATGCATATGTGTATCAATAGGTTGTGGAATATCTTTCTGCCAAACTGAAAACTTAAAAAGACATTGAGAATAACAGAAGAAAAGGTGTGTAACCATGTTAATCCATAGTTAAGATTTTAAACACGAACAAAATGCAAAGCAATTGGGTATTATGGTAGCTCTCAAGAGACATGAGAAAAATTTCAAGTATGTATATTAAAAAATTGAAAACATTAATATTAATCAATTTACTGAATAATATGGTTAGTTAAAAGTGGCTATTTAGAACAACCACAGTAAAAGACACACAAGAAGGAATAACCTAAAAACCAGGAAAAGAAATTCAGCCTACAGTATAGAGAGCTGGGAGGAAGAAAGAGATTAAATGAGTCAAATATGATCTCCATTTTATCCTCTAAGTGTTGAAAACATGTACTGTGTAGTCAGGGACGTCATCTGCTGGAGTGAAGAACTGAGGTTGACAATGGAACTGGGAAGCAAGGCTGGTGCCAGCTCTACACGAACCCATTGCCGGAGATGGGAGAAAAATTATCCTCTCTTAAGACATCCATCCCTGGGGTTTCTATCCTCTTTCTCAAACCCAATAGTTATAAGAAAGTAGAAAATTGGCAGATCTCCTTAGAAAAAAAGGCTGTATGAAAAGCAGAATCTTCAGAGTGAAAATGAGATCTTAAGTAAGGAAAGATATGAAGAAAATATTCAAATAAATGGGGTGACAAAGAATTTCTGCTATTTTCATAACTTGAACTTGGACTGTGCAAAAGTTTCAGCGATGACCGTGAAAGGGCTGGAAGAAAGGCCAACCAAAGATGGACGAGAACTGGGGAAAGTCATGATTTGATGAAGGTAGAAAGACGGAAGACAATGCAGCGGTAGGGAGTTGTCTTTGGGCGGTGGTTGGAGAGTACAAACAAGAAGAACACAGATGGTGTCGGTAGCCCACAAATTTTCAAACATTGCTTCACATTGTTTTGTATCCAAAACGAACTGATGCTACCAGGTCTCCCTAGACAGTTCGTTGTGTTCAAGTAGAGCTAAAACGAGTACCCTATCATATTGACCCTCATCCCATCTCTTTTCTTCCTCTCTCAGCTCCTCCTTTCACATCCCAATATCACATCACACTAATGATTACTCCTGGACAGTTAGGTGGCGAGACCACTAGACACACCCACCGAAAACATTCGTCAACCTCAGGGACATAAGACAAAGGTCGCCACCTAGTGGTCAAGCACCAGAACAACCAAGAGGAGGCTTCCATATAATGTAAATAATAGTAATAATAATAAAAGTGTGTCTTGATTTGAGTGTGCCTCACAATTGCACTGAAGGCTTTTTAAGGCAGAATTCCAGACTCTGCTCCCATAATTCGATTCTGAGTTGAGAATCAAAAACTAAGCACTGTTAACTTGACCTTGATGTTGCATTGCTTCAAGGACAGGCTTCTCAGAGCTTCAACCCGTTGCTTCCCTTTGAAGATATGCAGGGCTTTATTGGCTCTGCACAACTGATAGAACTAGGGTTTTAAATGTACTGCATTATTACTTTGAAATGCATGTGGTATTGCTTGGGCAACAGTCTCATTCTTTTCTATGCCCCTAGACAGAGTAAACACTTAACAGATGAAGGAGCGGCACCCATTTTCCTTGAAAATGGATGTACCATGTGTCCTGTTCATAATCCCTTCTCGTGAGTTCTGTTATGAACACTATCAAGTGAGACATGGACACCACAAACCCTGCCCTACAAAAGGCAGTGCTATGAACAAAATTAGGCATAGGCTCCTGGATTTCACAGTCTTAACAAGAAACTCAACTATAAGGTTGGTGCAAAAGGATTTGCAATCAGATTATGATTTTGAAGTCATTATAATTAGACTTAAATGTGTACTTAGAAATAGACTAACTGTAAATGCTTGCGTACCCCTGCAGTATAGAAACCCATGCTTCGGGGGATTTGATCAACTCTTGGAGAGCATAGTATACATCCTGATGGTTATGGAAGTGTTTTGATTGCAAAGACTGTCAAGGTGCTTAAAGAATATGTAGTTACTTGGCAAGTGTAACGAAGGATAAGCAAAATTTCTTATCCCAATTTATTCAACGTTTGAAGTGTTGATTGTATGAAATCCAGCCAGTGCTGTCATGGAGACGTGGATGTGTTCTAGTAACCAACACCAGCTGCAGGGGTTGTGGCTCCGCATGGATCACACGGATCTGCTGAGCATTCTTTTCAGGTGGTATGAGTTCCCCAGGGTTCAGAAAGCTCAACCACTCAACAGTGACTGTGAATTTTTTTCTCTGAGTGCAATTTGCCCAGTCGGTGCACACAAGCCACTTTTTAGCACATGCATGATCACAATCCGGTCGAGAAGTGGCTCATTGCTGCAATGGCTGGGAGACCGTGGCAGTTCAGGACAACAGTTCAGATGATTTCCTGAGTGTATTTTCAGGTAGTTTCTGAGGCACCCCCTCACCAAACCTTTCTGCCTTTCCACTTTCCTGTGCCAGATGACCCTTGAGTTGTTGATGGTGAATTCTGAGATTGGATTCTCTGGCAGGTTCTCCAGCAATTTTAAGTGGATCGTTTTGATAATTGCTTTTAATTTGGTCACTGTCAACTTGTGACCGTGGTCACTGTGCCCCTCATCTTCCGAGCTCTCATTTCATTTTCGGACTCCCTGGCCTCATGGTGCACTGTGTTCTCATTAGCAGTCCCTGAGACAAATGAAGTCTTCATACTACTGACTTGCCTTTGCCTCTTTACAACACATTTTGAAATGAAATAAGACATTGCTTGGACTAGCTTTTGATCTAACATCATTTCTATAGTATAAAATAAATATAAAATACGTATCAAATAATAAACCATTAGCCAAAAACCCTGATGGGAATAATGTGCATTAAGATGATGTATCACAGAACCATGTCCATCTAGGAATCAACATCAAATCTAATGAACTTCAACAATGCACACACAATTACTTCTGTACCAACCTATTATTAACAAATCGGTCATGCAAATAACTGCAAATTTATGGCTATAAAATGCTGTTAATGAACAGGGAATGGTGGTACCCACCTTTAATGTCACTGCTCAAGGGACAAGGGAAGCCAAATTCTGTGAGTTTCAGGCCAGCGAAGACTACAGAGTCAGACTCTGTCTCCAAACCTCAGCAGAAGAAAACTTACATGCTGTGTTTGAATAGGAAATGGTAAGCATGGAGATAATTTTCAGAATATTGTTCTCAGGTTGTAATATTTAACTTTAAAATCAGGCTATTGATGTTTTATCAATACATTTGTTATGGTTATTATTAGTGTCTTGTTGTGATTTCAAATGTATATGTACTTTTGATGCTGCCTTATGATTTTCATATCCTGGTATCCACATGTCTGTGTAATCCTTTTCCTCTTGAGGGTCAGTGGGATCTCTGGAGTTTTCTAACTAACAAAATGTGGCAAAGGCGATGGATTTCATGTTCTTGATTTTACTCTAGGAGGCTGTTTCTTGTTAACTGGGTACAAGAATTGTCCCTCTCCCCTCCTATCCCATTGCTAGCTGGAAAAAGCAACTTGCCATCATGATTCTTAAAGCAAAGGCAGCAATATTAGATTGGTACAGAAGTAATAGTGGGCTTTGCATTGCTGGAATTCATCTTAGTCTACCACTAGACCCAGCTTGGAGAGGAATCTTAAAACTTCTAGATGAGAGTTCAGCCCTGAGCAACACTGAGGAGGACCCTGCAGGTAGTCATGGCAGGGAAACAAAGTACAGAGGTAAGAATGAAAACAGTTCAGATTGGCTTTGTCAACCTAGATCAAGACTTCAGAGAATCTGATGCCAGGAGGTTTATTGGCAGCATATTTAAAAAATCCAGTATAATTCTGAAAAAAGTTTCCTGGTGTAACACAATCCCCATTGCACAAGGAGACGTAATTACATAGAAACGCAACTCAGGGTACAGGCCATTTCATCTGGGAAGATGGGCTCTAGAGATAGGCTACCTGTACTAGCTTAAGGGCCTAAGGAAGGGTCTGGTCTGATCTCAATCATATAGTGCAGAGGTCATTTGGGCTATTAGCCACATCTGGTCCTGGTTGTGGGGACTTGGGGGAGCCTGTGGCTATGCAGGTGAGGTAAGAGTAATTTAGATTACTAGTTATCTCTAGTTCTGGTTGTGGGAGCCTGGGGAGCCCCTGGCCGTAGGGGTCATTTAGATTACTAGCCACCTCCAGTCTTGGTGGTAGGAGCGCGATATGGCCTGGTCCAACAGATAATGAATTACCTCCAACAGATAATGGTAATTACCTCCAATTCTCAGCTTTTTTGGATGGAAGAACAGGTTTTACATCTTTCCCATTGGAAAGACAGTCCCTTGTGCTAAACATTCCTGGTTTCTCAGCAGATTTGTGGGCTCATGGGCCTTCATGCTGTGCTCCAAACACAAGACCACGAGGACAGTATTACTAAGACCCATTCAAGCTGTGTCCGGAATCTTATGATTACTGACATTTAAAATATCTGGGGTTTAATTTTTTTTTCATTTTTAATAGGCTCAAAAAGAGGGCAATCTACAAGTATATGCTAGAGTACACCAATGTCTAAGTTTTCCTCAAAGTTTAAAAAATACTAAAAAAGAGAACAGAGGCTTTAATTAAGATGATGTAGTTTCTTTTTAAAAAACATTAAAGTGTTTGCTGTGAGAGCTGTTCTGTCAGGGACCAGAGTCACCACACGCGGCTGAAACTCAGGCAGGCTAGCTTTACCTTCCTCACCCTCTTCCATCCTGGCCTCCTCAGCCTACTCTTAGACCTGCAACTGCTCACTAACCTCAATTCCCCCTCCCAGGTCACTTCCATCCCCTTGGGACTTGGCCTTATCATAATGTCAGATGCCTAAATGCCAGCACACAAGCACACTGTGAATAACTAAGACAGTCTGCCTCTCCCAGAAGTCTATTGTAATAGACACTGGGAAAAGTATTTTAACTGAAGGACAAAACCCTAGTTCTTCCCTGTCACCCCTTTCATCCATTCCTTCTAGCCCATCTCCACTCCTTTCTGGCTCCCCAACTACTTGCAGAATCACCCTCTACCAGGGAACCCACAGCCATCATATTTGGTTAGGACCCAGAAAAGTTCTTTAACCAGGGACCCCACAGCTGCCATACTTGGCTGACACTCAAAACTGCTCTGTACCAGGGACCTGACACCCATTATACTTGTCTAGGATTCAGCCATTCCTTCTAGCCCATCTCTTGCAACTCCCCAGCTACCCGCAGAACCATGCTCTGCCGGGGACCCCCACAGCTGCCATACTTGGCTAGAATCAATGTTAGGGTAACAGCAAACCAAGAATGAAATATCCACTGAACAAAGGCCATGGCCAAATAGCTACATCAGGAAATACCTCCACCATCGTAATTCTGGAGGCCTAGATGCCAGCACAAAGACACATACCATGAATAACCAAAGGCAGTATACCTCCCCCAGAAGCCTACTGTAAAAGGTTCTGGAAAATGCAATTTAGCTGAAGCACAAGACAAGAATTTCAAAGTTGTAATTATGAATATGTCTAAGGACCTTAAAGGATATGAATAAATACCTAAATGAAAATCATAAAATACAGACTATTGGCTGAAATAATGAAAACAATTCAAGACATGAAAGTAGAACTTTAAAAAAGAAATTAAATCACTTAAGAAAAGCTAAACTGAAATAAAACTCATAATGAACAACTCAGAAAGTCAAACAGAACCTCAGAGGAACGCCTCCTGAGCCAACAGACTGAGAGAATCTCAGGCACTGAAAACAAGGTAGAAGAAATGAATAGCTCAGTCCAAGAAAACATTAAATCTTAAAAAAAATACTCCTTGTACAAACCATCTAGAAATCTGGAACACTATGAAGAGATCAAACTTAAAGATAATACGTATACAAAGAAGGAACAGAAACCCAGATCAAACGCACAGAAAATATTTTCAAACAAAATCACAGAACAAAGTGTCCTCAATCTAAAGAAAGAAATGCCTACCAAGGTACAGGAGGCATACAGCACACCAAATAGACTGGACCAAAAAAGAAACTTCCATTACACATAATAATCAAAACACGAAATGTTCCCAATCCCCTAGGCTAGTGGTTCTCAACCTTTCTGATGCTGCAGCCCTTTGCTAATGTTTCTTATGTAGTGATCCACAGCCATAAAATTATTTCCATTATTTCTTCATAACTATAACTTTGCTATTCTTGTGAATCATAATGTAAACATGTGTCTTCCAATTGTCTTAAGCGACTCCTGTGAAAGCATCATTCTACCCCAAAGGGGTTGAGAACTGCTGCTCTAGACTTACGTTTAGCCCAGATGCCTCCTTCTAGCCTTTCATCTCAAGCATTGCTTCTCAGTCAGTAGAACCCATCCTCACACAAGGTCTCACAATACTTTATAGCTTGGTGACCTCTCTGTTATCTGTATGACAGACAACCCACCAGCCCCTAGGCTGTTAAACTATGGAACCCTTCTTTATGGAAGAGGTCACATTCACTTTGCTTTAAGCTTCGTTGAGCATTGAGATAATTGTTACCAAAAAGTTTTTTCCCCAAAACTCTGCTACATTTCAGTGCCTAAAACAAAAACTGCCTGGCTTCAGGCTCTGGAAGTTTGAACCAGCACTGAAAAGTGAGTAGTGTTGAATTGAAGTTCCTTCCCACCTCCCACAGGTTAGCTCTAACATTTGTAGGGACCCTCACAAGTACCAGATGGCTTTGGCATAGAATTCTATCAGGCCTACAAGGAAGAATTAATGTCAATCCTCCTGAAATTACCCCACAAGAATAAACTGAAGAAACATTCCTAAATTCTTTTTATGAAGCTACTATACCCTGATACTGAGACCACACACACACAAAAGACCCAGTAAAAAAAAGAAGATTATAGTTTGCATGGTGGTGCCAACAGACTAAAAAAAAGTGATCATTTAATTAGTCACAGAAAAGTCTGATAAAATCCAATGCACCTCATGATAAAAGTCCTGGAGAGACTGGGATACAAGGGACATACCTAAACATAATAAAGTCAACCTACGTTAAGAATATAGCCCACATAAACCTAAATGGAGAGAAACTCAAAGCAATTCCATTAAAATCAGGAACAAAACAAGGATGTCCGCTGTCTCCATACCTATTCCATACAGTACTTGAAGTCTTGGCTAGAGCAATTAAGAGACCAGGGGGATACAAATAGGAAGGAAGAAGTCAAAGTATGCTTGTCTGGTATGATTTTTTTTACATTAGTAAAAAGCAAGTAACTTCTATAGCTGATAAACACTTTCAGAAAAGAAAGAGGATATGAAATTTATACACAAAAATTAGTAGCCTTCTTATATATAAACAGACTGAGAAATAAATCGGGGAAAGGGTACCTTTCACAATAGCCTGGAAATTTACATAGAGGTAGCATTATAAGGACTGAATAGGTTATAATTAGAAATATATGTGAATGTATATACATATATGTATGCAATAGCAATTATTAAAAAGGAAGTTATGAATTTCAAGGAGAGCAGGGAAGGATATATGGGGGATTTGGAGGGAAGAAAGAGAAAGGGGAGATATTATAATTAAATTATAATTTAAAAAAATAAAAGGAAAAAATAAAAAAATAGTATCTTGGAATAACTCTAACAAAGCAAATGAAATACTTATATATTTAAAACTTTAAAACGTTGAAAGAAGAAATCAAAGAAGACAGAAGATGGAAAGATTTCTTGCACTTGTGGGTTGGTAGGATTAATTAATTAATTACGAAAATGGCCATTCTACCAAAAAAATCTATAGATTTAATGAAATTCCCATCAAAATTCCAACACAGTACTTCAGAGAGAGTGAAAAATATTTTTAAACTTCCATATGGAAACACAAAAATTTCAGAACAGCTAAAACAATCCTGAATAATAATAATAATAAACCCAGCTGGAAGTATCACCACCCCCAGTTTCAAGATGATAAAAATGCTACAGACACTATTTAGTTGCTGTCAATAAGAAATTTACTTATTTTTTAAAAAATCCGAATGCTGGCATTGTCCAGAAAATTTTAACAGGTTTATTTATAGTTGTTATGAAGTTGAACTGTTGAAATATGTTCACTGGAA
The DNA here is from genome assembly GCF_037038515.1 of Microtus pennsylvanicus. Classification (NCBI taxonomy): domain Eukaryota; kingdom Metazoa; phylum Chordata; class Mammalia; order Rodentia; family Cricetidae; genus Microtus; species Microtus pennsylvanicus. Next base: position 131,839,887 of record NC_134601.1, on the reverse strand, counting down.
CATTTTGCTTGCATTAGTGCTTTAGATCTTGAATTTATATTAAAAATTCACACACAAATGAAAATGGAAAAACTGCCAATACCTGATTTCTGTCCCCAATTTTTCCACTTGCAATCATATACTTAGGTACCTTTTGACCCCATGGAAAAAATATCTAATATTCAGAACTACTAGCCTAGGCAGTTTGGATGCTCACCTTACTAGACCTGGATGGAGGTGGGAGGTCCTTGGACTTCCCACAGGGCAGGGAACCCTTTGGGCTTTCGAAGGAGGGGGACTTGATTGGGGGAGGGGGAGGGAAATGGGAGGCGGTGGCGGGGAAGAGACAGAAATCTTTAATAAATAAATAAAATAAAAAATAAAACACCACAAACAAACAAACAAACAAACAAAAAAGAACTACTGATAACAGGAAGAAGAGGAAATTTTTTTTTAAGAATGAAATGTTTCCCCTCATAGTGGACTCTTAAGCACGTTCTTCGCATATGTGGCGTGCTGGGTATCTTTTGGCATAATTGTTACACGTTTGGCATGGATAACACACAGCTTGGTATCTTCAAAAAGGCCAACCAGATAGATCTCGCTTGCCTCCTGCAAAGCACCAATAGCTGCACTCTGGAAGTGCAGATCTGTTTTGAAGTCCTGAGCAATTTCTCGCACCAGACGCTGGAAGGGGAGTTTGCCGATCAGAAGTTCAGTGGATTTCTAATAGCGTCTGATTTCACGGAGTGCCACAGTACCAGGCCTGTAACGATGAGGTTTCTTCACCCCTCCAGTAGAGGGCGCACTCTTGAGCTTGGCTTTTGTAGCCCGTTGTTTTCTGGGCGCTTTACCACCGGTGGATTTACGGGCAGTCTGCTTTGTACGAGCCATGGTATGGGCACCATGTTCATTGCTGCTCTAGTCATAATAGCCAGAAACTGCATATACCCATTTGGAAGTTATTTTGTTCTGGGAGATAAGCTGTACTGTGGGTACAGAGGTGTGGATGAGTTGGAGAGAGAGAGAGAGAGAGAGAGAGAGAGAGAGAGAGAGAGAGAGAGGGAGGGAGGGAGGGAGGGAGGGAGGGAGGGAGGGAGGGAGGGAGGGAGGGAGGGAGGGAGGGAGAGAGAGAGAGAGAGAGAGAGAGAGAGAGAGAGAGAGAGAGAGAAACTTAGAATCAAACTTTAAGAGACTGTAACATTTGATTAATTTGTCCACAAGGATAAAGCCATGTAAAATTACCTCCAAAACTTAAAACCCACAAGAAAGGCTTCCTGAAGCCTGTAGTTCTGAACTATTTATCCCGGGCCTTCAGAGGAGCTAGGACCACTGTCGTGAGTACTAGTGGCATGAATTAGTGTCTGCCCCCTAAAAGCCTACCGTCTAAAGGGGGAGAGAGGGAACATCAGAATTGCATACAGTATTGTTAGCATCGTGAAGGACTACTTCTGAATGAGTGAAAATATGAGCTGATGCCATAGTATGGAGTGGATTTAACTAAGCGGGAAAAAGCTAAGTGAAGGAGACCTTTTTAGATGGAGAAAGCACCAAGCAATGAGGCTGCAGGATTCTTCTGCAGAATGAGTTTGAGCCTGGGATGAGTGTGGAAGCTGTCAGGAGTCTGAGTCAGATGTCCAGAGAAGACACGTCATATGTCTTAGAACTTCATTCTGTGAGCAATGAGACCAATAGGAAGAGGTTGGGTTGGTGGGCTCTTTGAATAGCAGATATGAGCATAGTGTTGTATCCACCATATTCTCAGAGTCTGGATGAAAGCAGGGGATTACCTATTTCATGTCCACCACAGTACCCTGTCACTGAACTGAAAGGAACATTAGTTGCTGAGTGTGGCAGAAATGGTAGCAGGTATGAAGTCTGAGCGTCATTCTAGCAAGGTCCAGAGGACTCTGAGAATGCTTCCATATCAGGGTATACTTTGTGAAATATAGAATTGTTTATAAAAGATTTTTATTAATTGCTTGGTTCTTATGACAGGATTATTTGATAAAATAGCTACCAGCATGTGGGAACATGATCAAATCCTGTCCAAAAGAGATAGCATTATCTAATTTATTCACAACCTCATTAGTTTGCTCTGCCTCTTTTTACTCTTACCTACTTTGTTAGAAGATAAGTAACATCTCTATATTTATAAAACGCCTTTAAATGTCTAGTCATTTATAAGCCTTTGCAGCAATATCCTTTTAAGCTTAGCTCAAATAAGGATTTTTCTCAATTAGAAGTCATTTGTTCTATCTCCTAATGTGTTTAGTCTGCTATTGCCCATTTACCGAACTGATAAATGAAACCTATCAGGACAGGGATTGTATAGTTTTTAAGCACTTTGATTTATTCACATTTAACCCACGACATTTTAAAATCAAGAAGATTATTCACTAATGGCCTTTTCCCAAATTATTTCCTCAGTGAAAAATACAATCAACTCAGTGCTGGAGGAGGCGAATTCCATTAATTATTCCTTTAAGATAGGAAATGAATACCTTGAGGGAAAATGAGCATTCAAATACATGCCATGCCTTCACTCAGTTAAGGCCGGAGAGCTACTCTAGGATGTCCTCCTTCACAGAAAAGTCTGTCAGATATTCTAGGCCTGTAGGCTGAAGATGGATGCCCCAATATTACAGATGAACCTTGGGTGACTGTTCACGCAACCGTCTGTTTCTGTCATTTCTCACATGTTCTGAAAGTTGCTTCCTTGCATTTCCTGCTTATTCAGGTAATATTATTTCCTTGTTGGGTCTCTGAGGGAGTCGAAGACTTTAGAGTTATAGTTTTTCTTGATACCAGATTCAGAAAAGAAATTCACTTAAGAACTGTAAAAAAAAATAAAAAAATAAAAAAAAAATAAAAAAAAAGAACTGTAAAGCGTATAAGGTTGAGAGACACAGAAAGATAGATTTGGTAATGCAATTTAGAATAGAAAGTGAAATTAGGTACAACCTTTTGGACTCACCAAAATAGGACAGAAAATGGAGTATTTTCTCTGAATTTGTCAAATGTTTCTGGACTAGACATTGTTGATTTATTTATTGTCTGTATATGTTGTATATTGTTATTGTATATAGTTTTTCTTATATTAGTTATAACCTTCCTTTTATTTTAGAGAAAAAGGGGGAAACATGGTGATATTTTGTTTGTGCTCTAACAAATAAAGCTTGCCTGAGGATTAGAGGGTGGAGTTAGTCACTAGTTAACCATAGAGGTCTGAAGACCTGTGTGGGGACACACACAGATGTGAGCCTGTTCCACCTTGTCTGGATATCAGAGAGTTTGAGCTTATTTTTGTTCTTTAAAAGTTGTTGACAACAGGTGTGGCTACAAACAAGATATCCTGACCTAGAATGTGGTTACTTCGTGTTTTGGACATTAAGATGGTCCATAGAGGTGAATCTTCTCCACTCTGACCAAAAGTCGGAGACTTCAAGCCTACTTCTGCTCTTTTTTTAAAAAATAGAAGGCTTGCCATAGGGAGTGTCTGCCTACAGGATACTTGGTCTAGGGTATGTTCACTGCATATTTCTACCCCAACCATCATATACCTTTACTCAGGAAATAATGACTTGATGTCTCAAGTATTGAAGCAAGTAACTGTTCTGGTTGTCATTTGTGACATGTTAAAGCCGCCTTTTGCCTTCTTCTCCTCCTTTTGTATCGGAGTATAAAAGGGTATGGAAAATAAATGCGGGTGAATTCAGCATTCAGTATTCACCGAGTTGCCCTCCTGGTCCTATCCCATGCCTCTGTATTTCTTTCATATTTCTGTTTCTCCTGCCTAACATTTCTAACATTCATCCTCATACTCCTACCCTGGAACGTACAAACCTACTGTAGCTAGGACCATGGCAGAAGTCACCCCAAAGTGTGGCTTACAACAGATCTGTATAGACAGGAGACAGGAAGTGATATGGCTGGGCAGAGAGAAGAATATAGGGCAGGCAGAGACAGGAATTTGACCCTTTTCAGTCTGAGGATTTCATAGAGGTAAGAACTCTAGTGGCTGGCTGCTCTGTTTCTCTGATCTTTCACTTTTCACCCCCTAATATGACTCCGATTAAGACCAATTAGAATTTGTGCTACCGGCCACAATTCTAAACTTGAGACCTGAAGATTACAGCCAGAGAACAGTGTCATACACTGCCCAGAAGGAGGGGTGTTTTGATCAGAGCCTTGGATATTTAACCCTTGCCATGATTGAACAACCCACAGAATGGCAATATTCCCAATGTGATGTAACTTAGCTTTCTTTTGTAAGTAGTGGAACTCAACCTAGTTGTTTAAATTATGTTCTTCAGTAATAATATATCTGAAATTACCTGACGTGACTGAGAAGAAAACACAGAACACACAACAAACCTGCTTAGGAGTTTATTAGAGGGAGTGTGTACAGGCCTGGGAAGTCAGTGTGCAGACAGAGAGCAAAGATGTCCAGCTTTTAAAAGCTGCCTAGCACATGCGCACAGGGGGTTGATGTGGTTTTATCATACGCAGATGACAGGACTTATGCATGCATGCGTTCAAGGGCTTAGCTGAGCCATACATGGATGATGCAACCATGCATGCACGGGGGTGCGCGGGGGGGTGGCATTAGGCACTTCTACCCGAGGGCTTGTCCTCACATGCAAGGCCCTAGAACCTGGAAGTGTCAGCCTTATTGTGGCTGAAATCATAACAATGTCATCTGTTGATAGGCATTTAAAAAGTCTCATAATGATTTTTATTTGGTGAAAAAGTGAATATCTCTACAACAATATGGTATTTTGATATATGTATATATAGTAAAGAGGTTAATGACAATCACACTAGCAAATACCCATTTTCTTCCAAGTTATATTTTTTACTTTATGTTCTTAGTAACTTTTCAGTATGCAATGCAGTGTTGCTAACCATAGTCCTCCTGCTGTATATTGACCTCTAGACTCACATCCTAGCTTCATGACTGTAACTTTGCATCCTTAGTACCCTCCTCATGCCCCTGCCCTTCGTAACCACCATTCTGCTCGGTTTCCATGTTAAGCATGTTTTGAGTTTGTATATACATGAGATCATGCAGCATCTTTCATCTCATGTTTCACTTATTATACTTAAGATGATGCCCTTCAGGTTTATCTGTATTGTCATAACGAGTTGTTATCAAAAAGACAAGAAAACATGGTCCCACTGCAGTCCGGGTCTGTGTTGAAGTCCGTCGCCCATGTAGATGCTGGGATCAGGTCAGTCGTCTGAGTTCATGTTGGGGCCAAAGGAACATGCTGCACCCGGGGCCATGTAGATCTCTATGCTGCTACTGGATGCCATGGTGACATTCATGTCTGGGTCTATGACCCTACTGGAGCCAGGGTCAGTGTTGATATTTGTGGCCTTTGTCATCTCAGGGGACCATGGGAACCATGGCTGATGGAATTAGAGGGCAATACTGAGATGACCCTGCCCGTTGCTGGCCCTATAGCGGGCCTTGTCCCTTTCTGGAAGCTACAGCAGATGAACTGGCCCCTACCCTCATGGGAGAGCTCCGCCCCCTTCGCACTTGGGAAAGGTGGCCCCAACCCTCACCATGGGCTGGGGAAAGCTGATTCTAATGGCACTGGCATAGGAAAGCTGGCTCCAACCATCTCCTGAGACGGCAGTCCCCAGTGGCCTGAACTTAACTACCACCCAGGTCCACAGCTGGGCCTGGGGTTGGCACACCCTAACATCTATCCCATTTAGGACCTGCTGCTCATGAAGGGACTGATGTGGAACAATACCAGCAGGATCTCCATGACTCAGGGTGGCTGCAGCATACCACAGACAAGTTTTGGTGAGGATCCAGTGATGATGGTGTATCAGAAACCAGAGGCCTTGAACCAGGCCAGTGACTCATTGCAACAAACATTTGCAAGTAAAGCTGATTAGACAAAAGGTGTACAATGTGACACATTGCAGCTCCCAATGCCACCAGGATGAATGAAGGAGGTGTTGGAGAGGCAGAAAAGACGGAGGAAGGAAGAGGTGTGTTTTTTTAATTATTCTTTTTTGTTTTTCTCTTTGTGTTTGTTTGCTTGTTTGTTTTGATTTGATGTTTTAATGTTCATTTAGGGGACATTTAGCGGGCACTGCAGAAGGGGGGAGGTATGAAGGAACTGGGAGGTGAGTGGAATTAGGGTGCATGATTTGAAATTCCTAAAGATTTAATAAAAAAGGATGTTAAAAAGACAAGAAAAATGTTTTTCAGTGTGTACAGAAAAGAGAAACCTTTCACATGGGTATTGGGAAGGTAAAATAGATCAGCAGTAAATTAGAAAACGGTAAGAAAGTTCTCTGAAAATTAAAAGTATGAACATGATGTGACCCAGTGATTTAATAACTAGATAACCTAAGGAAATTAAATCAGTATTTTGAAGAGATATTTATACTGTTGTGTTCATGTAGCATTATTCTCTTGTGAAAATTAATATGAAATATTCTACTTAATCTAATAACAAAGATTCATGAGCTTAGTGAATTGATTACAGTTGTGAAAAATCAATACTTGGTTTTGTGTCACTGAAACAAGGTGAAAAGTGATAGTGTAGTCTCATTGTGTATAAATGTGTGTGTATATATATATTACTATGCAATCATTGATTTATCAGTTTCATTAGGATGGAAGCTTCATGAGAATGGAGACGTCTAGCTTTTCCACTTTTAAGAGTGCGAACAGATCATACCACACCCTTCCCTTCATGTCATGTACAAATAACAAAACACGCTGAGCCAACTGTCAGTGTCTATTTTCAAAATTACAGTTTTCAAACATTCATAGGGCAGTTTTAAAGCCTGAATGAGGACCTTTTTAAAGAGTGAATGTTCGGATATGTAAAAGGTGGGTGAAAATATGGAACATGGGAGCCGGGACTCCACATCAGAAGATGGGCTTGGAGAGTAGAGGCTTTCACACAACTCCCCTCAAATTGGCGCCTGCATAGACAGCATGCAAAGTAGGCGTCATTTCCCTTCTATTCAGAACGAGGCATTTTCTTCTGTCTATATGCAGTCATCTTACAAGTGGCCTGGAATTAACTCCAGGATGGGGAATGTTGATAATGGCAGGATTGTTTATCAGAAATTCTCCCTTCTATAAGAAACCCCTTTGCCTGGAGATATTTTATCTGCAAGTCCAAGGAAAATCTTTATGTTGTGTGCAGAGCAGGGTGAGGGAAGGAAATCAGGGTCTGTAGAAGTTTTATGATATATCTAGGAATGAATTCTACGATAATCAGTTTGTAAATGGGAGTGAAACTGATGGAAAGACGGAATATTTTCTATAAAACTTACTAAGACCTTGTGCCTTGTGACTAACAAAGTTAGAGCATATGATTCAATAGCTTGTTAGTACGTCAGAAGAGTCATACAATCATGATGATATTCTAATTTTAAAATGTTTCCATTGTCCTCCAAAGCAATGTTATGCTCCGTATCAATCATTCCTCATCTCCCTTGGTGCTTTAGGCCATGCTAATCACTAACGTGTCCTTTGGCAAATAGATTTGTCTATTTGCGATATTTTTGAATAAGCTGAATCATAGAATATGGTCCTTTGCTTTTGGCTCCTTTTCACTTAGTTCACAATGTTGAAGGTTCATCCCTGTTGTAGAATTTAGCAGTATACGATCATATTTCCCATTCCTCATCCAACTCTCCTTGTATCCGCAACACATTCCTTCCCAACTTCATTCTTCCTCCCCTTCTCCTCCTCCATTTCTTGATAACCTGCTAAGTTCAGTTAGTGCTGGCCAGAAACTTCCTGTGCTCCAGAATAGAAGAAACCAATGTTTGTCGTTCAATGTACTCAGTTAATGGTATTAAGTTACAGAAATTCAAGCAGATTAAGGCATACATATTCTTTGGAGCAATGTCTTTTGCCCAAGGTCATCTTTTCTATATAGGTATCTAGCTACATCAATACTATTTATAGAAAAATAATTGTCTGGATTTTATGTATGTGGTTTATGCACGCCTATGTGCATGTGCGTGGGAGCCTGCGGAGGCCAGAGGTCAACTCATGATTATATTTCCTCTATTGCTCTGCACATTGTTTTCTGAGACAGTCTCTTCAGTGGACCTGAAGCTCACTGATTTGGCTAGAGGCAGGCTTGCCAGTAACCACCAAAGTTCCGCATGTCTTCAACTCTCAGCACTGGGGATATAGACATATCCCATCACACCCTGACGGTGGGATCTGAACTTAGGTCCTCACGCTTGCAAGCACATTACCTACTGAGCCACATCTTCTTTCCCTCCTTTTTGCTTCAGTGCCCTCATTGAAAATGACTATAATTTTGAAGGTTTATTTTTAATTCTTTATTTCATTTGTTTGTATGTCACTGTACTTATAATAACTATCTCTTTTACTCTTAATTTGTAATAAATTTTGAAATTGAAAATCTAAGTCCTATACTTTTTTAGAGCTAGTTTTGGCTCTTCTGAGTCCTGGTAGATTCTATATGAATTTTAGGATGATAATGTAATTTAGGCAGAGAAATCAGTATGAATTTTCACAAGAATTATGTTGAACTTGTAAATCAGTTTGAGGTATATAATCATCTTAGTGATATTATGTCTTATAAACCATGAATATGGGTATTTTCTTGTTTAGAGCTTTCCCAATCTTTTTTAATCAATATTTTATTGTTCTTAATGGGAAAGTCTTGCATTTTCGTAAATATATTTCTAATTATTTTGTTCTTTTCTATGCTACAGTTAATCAAATTATTTCCCCCTTTAAGCCATCAGTTTTGTATTTAGAATCCATTCACAGGAATTGTACTTGGGAATATGGCATGACATTTCTATATATTAACAGTGTATAAATCAGATGAGGGAATTGGTATAGCCATCACCTCAAACATGTATCTGTATCTTTGTAAGAGCGACAGTCAGGAATGATTTAATTTCCTTTTCAGATTGCTCCTTTGATTCTGTGTACTGCTATAGTTTGAATGTGTCTCCAAAAAAGTATGTTTTGAAAACTTAATTCTTACTGTAACAGTGATATGAGCCTAGTGGGAGGCGCTTAGGCCACAAGGCCTCCACCCTCAAGATTCTATTGCTACTGAATGTAAAAGGACCTAAGTTCTGAGGTTGATCTCGTTTCCTCTCACCTTCTTCTGGAATGAGGTATAGGAAAAAGGCTCTCAAGAGGTGCTGGATCCTTGATCTTGGACTTCTAAGCCTCTAGAACTATAAGATAGTACATTTTAATTCACTATAAATTACCCACTCTTGGGTACATTGTTATAGCAGCTCAAAATGAGCTAAGAGATATATCAACCTTGGATCTGGAAACTGTATTTGGACAGCTGTGATCAATATGAGAAGAGCGAAGATATATTTAGGATAAACATAGAATCAAGACTATAAAATAGTTACTTTTCCTGGGTATGTTTGTGATGTATTAGTGCTTCCAAACTTTAATATTAAACACATGAATCTCCCAAGAATTTAATTAAAAGTCAGACTGTTGTCATGGGCCTTGGGATGGGGCCTGGAATTCTGCCTTTCTAGCAATGCCTCAGAGTTTTTATTTTATTATTTGCAAATTAAAATTTATTCCAAATTATAATACCTACAGTATATTATTTTCCCATTTGACAGATAAGATGGGAGGGCAGGGTAGCGGAGGGAAGGCTATGATGCTTGTGCCACTATTGTACCAGGTGGATTGTTTTGCCAGGCCAGGTGTTACTGTGGCCTGAAGGTTCACAGCTGGGTAAGACTCGTGGTTATTTTTATCCTCAGTAGTAGGAGTAGGTGTCTAAAAGCTAGTCCCCTAAGAAGGCTATTGCAGACTGCTGTTTTACTGGGAATAACGAATGGTACAGCATTAATACCATCCTTAGGGTGTCAGGCTATAAGTTTAAGACTATGGATAAGGCTCTGGCCATATAGCTATGTAGGGAAGACTATAGATAAGTAACCACATTTTTCTACTATTTTTCATCAGAATATTAGATAATTGATATTCCATAAGCAAAACATAAGAGACAGTCTCTGTTGTCCTTAGCACCTTTTATTGAAGTATGACCCTTGATGACAATATGGCAGGCATATCAATGTCAGCCAAGCGGGGAATGGTGGAGGACACAAACACACAAACAGTAAGAGTCAGAAAAATAATAGCATTGCATGGGATCGACAACTCCCCGAAATTGTACAGCAAACACTGATTCTTTATCTATATACACTGCCCCATGCCCCACCCCTTCTAAGAATTTAATCTTCAAATAATACCATATTCTGCCACAGAATTATTATTGGCAATGAGAGGGAGTTGCCAAGTTCCACATGGGTAGAAGTAGCCAGAAGTATACCCAACTTCTTCCATTTGAGGTTTGCTACTAGAAAAGCAGCACCCTCGGGGAAGGCTAGAGTTGAGGATGGAGTTCTGGTACCCCTTACACATCTTTTTTGGCACACGAAGTTAAGTGGCAAACAGAACTATGAACCCAGTCTCAAAAGAGGCTTTTTATGTTTTTACTCACTTTCCTTTCCTATGCATCCAATTGCTCCCTTTTTAGGGCTTTAATTCCAGTATAGCTGTCTCATCCTCTAAGAGTCTACTTGGGTATTTAATTTATATCTTGACTGAGTCTTCAATCATTTGACTTGAGGAGCATCTGTTATCTAGAGCCGGGGGATGGGGGGAGAATGGGTGGATGACAGCGATCTTGCAATGGCTCTCTTCTATCCATCACCTTGCTTTTCTAGAACGAAATACCAGTAACCTTTGGGTGGGTGTTGCCAATCTTATGACCTACTTTCATGCCGCTATCTCCTCAGGGGCCTTGGAGGATGGCTGATCCTAGAAACCAAGACCAGAGAGAGCTATCCCATGCCAAGTAGCACTGACACTTTGCAGCAATGTTCCTCACTGTGGAACGCCACAGCAGAAGAGGAGGGCATGCCGGTGTCAGTCGATTGAGCTTTGCTACTCAGCTTATTTTTGAGGTTAGCTTTCAAATACTTTGGAAACTCAGCCTTGTATTATGAATCCGACTCTACAAACTTTTGAGGTGAGACGAATGACAAAAATGAAAGTTAAGGCTTTGGCTGTAGTCCAGTGATATAGCACTTGCCCAGTATACACAAGGCCCTGGATCCCACTTCCAACAATGCTAAAACAACAAACATACACAAACCACAGTTAATAGTATTTTTGGTATCATATACTTAAGGTATAAGAAACATAACAAAGGCTAAAAATACCCAGCCTATGGCCATGATATCAAGCACAGTGACTGCTCCTGGTTCTATTATAGCCAAACAATCTTCAAAAGATAAAACACATAACTCTCATACATCTTTGAATGATACAGCACATAAATCTCATCATCCTCGTATAAGACATCTGAACTGTTTGATCGATTGTCCTAGGGCCCATTATTAAAAGAAGGCAAGGTAAGTGTGGCCTCTATTCAAAGCATCTCCTCACCTCTCCCAATTTCCCTTTGGGTAAGTACTCAGCCATCCTGAATAGAACAGGCTAGAACAGCACAGCACTGCACTACATAGCCCTTCCCTCACACCACAGCACTGCAGAGGACAGCACTTCACATCACACCACAGCACTTCACGTGTCAGCACTGTACAGCACGGCACACTACAGCACTGCACAGCACTGCATAGAGCTTCACATCACACTACAACACTGCACAGCACTGCATAGAGCTTCACATCACACTACAGCACTGCACAGCACTGCATACCACTTCACATCACACTACAGCACTGCACAGCACTGCATAGAGCTTCACATCACACTACAACACTGCACAGCACTGCATAGAGCTTCACATCACACTACAGCACTGCACAGCACTGCATAGAGCTTCACATCACACTACAGCACTGCACAGCACTGCATAGAGCTTCACATCACACTACAGCACTGCACAGCACTGCATACTACTTCACATCACACTACAGCACTGCACAGCACTGCATAGAGCTTCACATCACACTACAACACTGCACAGCACTGCATAGAGCTTCACATCACACTACAGCACTGCACAGCACTGCATACCACTTCACATCACACTACAGCACTGCACAGCACTGCATACCACTTCACATCACACTACAGCACTGCACAGCACTGTATAGTGCTTCACATCACACTACAGCACTGCACAGCACTGCATACCACTTCACATCACAGCACTGCACAGCACTGTATAGCGCTTCACATCACAGCACTGCACAGCACTGCATACCACTTCACATCACAGCACTGCACAGCACTGCACACCACTTCACACTACAGCACTGCACAGCACTGTATAGCACTTCACATCACAGCACTGCATACCAGTTCACACTACAGCACTGCACAGCACTGTATAGCACTTCACATCACAGCACTGCACACCACTTCACATCACAGCACTGCACAGCCACTGCACATCACATCACATCACATCACAGCACTGCACAGCACTGCACACCACTTCACACTACAGCACTGCACAGCACTGTATAGCACTTCACATCACAGCACTGCACAGCACTTCACATCATACCACCCACTGCACATCACATCACATCACATCACATCACATCACATCACATCACATCACATCACATCACAGCACTGCACAGCACTGCACACCACTTCACACTACAGCACTGCACAGCACTGTATAGCACTTCACATCACAGCACTGCATACCAGTTCACACTACAGCACTGCACAGCACTGTATAGCACTTCACATCACAGCACTGCACACCACTTCACATCACAGCACTGCACAGCCACTGCACATCACATCACATCACATCACATCACAGCACAGCACAGCACTGCACTCCACAGCGTAGCACTGCACAGCTTTGTACAGCACTTGACATCACACCACAGCACAGTGCTGCACAGCATAGCACAGAATAGCGGCTACAGAGCTTCATGCTCAGTATAGATTTGGGGGTTATGCTTTAAACAGTTTGTAATCTTTCACTTGAGGGGAGAATGGCGGTACTGATATAGCAACAGTGGTTATTTTAGAGGCAGCAGTACTAAGAAACAAAAGCATACCCGGCAAACCACAGAAAAGGTTGCTACCCCTTAGAATACCCTGCAGGCCAAGATTCTCCCAAAGCTATCAGACACAGCGTGGAGATAATGGAAGAAGTGGCCAGTATTTGTAGCAGCAGTGAAGTTCCGTGGCAAATTCTTTGGTTGAATGAGGTAACACTACAGCTACAATGAACCTCCGAGGACCCTGAGGAACTCAGCAGTGACGTGGTGATGCCTGGGCTGGGGGGTTTGGGGCTTCTGTTGTATTGTTAGGGATAACATCAAGGACTGTACCCAGTTAGTAAGGAACAGAAGACTGAGCTAAATAAAAAGGCAATTTGGTGGTGATTCCCTCTTGCTATTGTCCTCCTGAATGCCTTTCCAGGACAGAAGCTGGCTACCAATGTCAGGTCCTGGCAAAAGCAACAGTTTCAGTTCTTTGTACATTAGTCTGTGGTTTTACCTTCCATTCTTTCAGTTTTCATGATCAACCACGGTTTGACGATATTACATGTAATATCATAGAGTTAAACTGATTAGTTTTAAATTATGTGCCATTCTGAGTAGTGTGACAGGATTTTGCTCCATTCCACATGGATCATGAATCATCTATTTATCCAGTGTATCCATGCTATATAGGCTACCTCTCTTCAGTCACTTAGTCCCCTCAGTGACGAGATTAACAATTGTGGTAAATACAGGGTTTGGAACTAGCCAAGATTTCAGGCGTCCACCAGAGAGGATGCTTTAGCACACAGGCCCAGAAGATAAGGAGGGATACTGTATGTCTAGATCCTGGATGGATCATAATTTTCTCTGGAGCCTGGCCCTGGCTGAAAACTCTCACAGATTTGCTTGCTTGAGGCTCGGCACTGAGAAAGCAGTTGTTGAAAGAGTGCAGTCCACACTTACTCTCACTCATTCATGCGTCCTGCATTGTTCAGTCTTAGGAGAGTACTCTGGCTTCAAAAGGCAGTTAGAAATCATTGAATAAACTCTGTTCAGGAATGCTATGGCCATCTAGACTGCAAGTAAGCACACAGCCAAGCTATGGTGGGGAAGCTGTGAGTTCAAGGGGAGAACTTTCTTAGACACTTGAAGCTATGGTAGGAAGCATTCAATGTCTGGACACTTGATTACTTAGCCAGGGTGGACTCGGGCTTATCTACAGAAAAGGTTTTCCTTCTGGCTAACCTCCCCGTCTCTAATGCATCTCTTCTTGCCTTGTGAAAGAGGAAAAAAGATAACATAAAAATAAATAAAATCAAAGACCATTTGAAATATAATAAGAACCCTCTTCCTTTCAATACTGAAGTTCTATCCAGAAGTCAGTTGCAATAGAAACATTAGAGGAGAAGAGAGTCAAGTCCTGGTACACGACTCCTGGAGATTCAGGGCAAGAAACAAAGTAGCAGGAAGGCCATAGCAACAACACTGTCAACTGTCAAGCTGTTGGGGAGGGTAGACATGGAAGTACTTTGTTGAAACCTGGGTTTTACTGGAAGGGAGGATGAATACATGGGTATACCCAACATTTGCTCCCCTTATATGCAATCTCTCCTTCTATGCCTCCTGCTGCCAATTTTGGGTGAGGGCCTGAAGCTGGTGTTAGGTGAATGCATTCAACTCAAGCAAATCTGTGGACAATAGCTAAGCTAGGTCACTAGCCCTACGGAAGGGGGACATTGCAAGGCAGTTTTGCACTGACCATGAAGAGGGTATGTGGCAAGGGAGAGGACTGAGTCTGTGATGTCTTTGGTGTCCTAGTACAGAGATGAAGGCACTTTAATGGTTCAATGGGCAGCCAAGGGCTCCCACTCACTGGGAAAGAGCATGGTAATACAACCACACCTTGCTGCAGCCCCGGGGCCGTCCCAGGCTCTCTTTGGGGGAAAAGGCTGAAACCATTTGCTAAGTACTTTCTATATACTTGGCTAGTGCACCTGCTACTGGAGACTGAAAGCACTTTCCCCTGCACATGGGCAGGGGTGCAAGGGCACCCGCAGAATTAGAAATTGTTGGGCCCCAAGTTCAGGCTCTCTTTGAGGCATTTAAGTTGCTCTTCCCCAAGTTTAATCTTCTCCTCCAGCTCTCTCTGTTCAATGATGAGTGCAGACTTCATCTTCACAAAGTGCTGGTAATCTTGGAGCTGGTCCTGAGGCAGGTATCGGGAGACCATGCCGAACACCAGCTTCTCCCGGCGGTCCACGTGCTCCTTCAGCTCCTTGGCATCTGCCAGCTGGCTTGTCAGCTGCTGCTTCTTCTCTATCAGCACCAACTGGGGGAGCAGAGGACCAATTAAATGCTATCCCAATCCCCAGGCATCTGCACAGCAGTCTTCCACCAAGGAAGCACCTATGCATTCTGCTAATTAACCAGCCCTAGATTTCCTGTTCTGTAAGCATTTACATACAAAGCTCCCTTGCCTATAGCTCGAGAAAGGCAAGCACGACAGCACTTTGGGAAAGGGGTTGTGTGCAATCACATTTTTCCGTCTCTAAGGCTGCCTTTAAAGCATGGATCACCACTTGGTTTGGTATGGAGGAAGCCTCTCGCCAAGTTGAACTAAGTCCCTTCCATTTGCTGAACAAACACCACTGTGGTGATGGGTTCTGTATGGTGTCTCTATGTGAGTGGACGTGAGTGGGGGTGTGTATTTGAAGGTGTGTGCACGTGTACGGGGCCTCTTACCCTGGATCAAAGCTCCTTGTATAGGGGAAGGTAATGGAGTTTAATTCAATAATAACAGAATGAAATAACCTATAAAATGGAGGGCCCCTTTGCAATTCTAAGGGGATCAGAGACAAATTTACGCCTGCTGCTGTGGCTATTTCTGCTTCTGCTACCACCCCCACCCCTATCATTACCATCACCATCAATCACCACCACTAACAGCTAGCACTGATTCCATATGGACTCTGTTTTGGACACTATTTTATGCAATTAACTTGGATTATCTCAACCATCACATAAAACACATTAAGCAGGCTACATGCTTATTTCATTCTATAAATGAAGCAAGTAAGACAGAACAAGGCTAAGTAAGCTGCTTATAGTCACACAGCTAACCTGCAGAACATCTCGTGGTACTAAAAACCCAGTGCTCACACTCTTAATGCTGTTTTCTGGCTCCCTTAAAAGCTAAAGAGGCGTTTTTTGCAGCTACAGCCTCAGGAACAACATCTGTACCTTCTCCTGGCTGGTCTCTGAATCGATGCTGTTGAGAGCATTCTCTACCCGGGCCAGTCGTCCAGAGAGTGACAGCAACAGGTTGACCACTTTGTCCAGGTCCCCAATAAACAAATGATACTTTTCAAACTCATTGGATTTGCAGACAGCTTTTAAGTTGGCCTCTACCTCTTCTCCAAGGGCAGAATTGGCATTGATATCATCCTGGAGCCCTCGTTGGGCCTCCCGCAGGACAGAAAGTTTCCGGCCAATACTTTCAATGAGCTGAATCTAAGGGAGTTAAACAGAAGACAAAAGGATGAACTTGGACTTCAACAGAAACAGATTTGGGCTTAGCAGAGCACACACCTGTATCCTGCACATGGATGGTGAAGGCAAAAATATTTCAACCTGGCCTATACACTGAGAACTTGTCTAAATGGTCAGACTAAAAATAGAAGGGGGAGGGAAGGTGGGATAGGGGAAGGAAAGACGGAATGGAGAATAAAGAGATAGAGTGAAACCTGAGCAACTGAAAAGCAATTCCAGGTTTCTGAGTTAGGTACCTTCCCTCCCTGTTTGGTAGGAATTTCCATGTTACCGCTAAAGCTCTTGGTATCAGATAAGCAGTACCCATGGACCAAGGCACATTGCGAAATGCAACTGAGACTGTAATAAATGGGAGCTAGAGAGCTTCTGAGGCCCCAGATTGGAGAGAATTGTCATCAGATATTTGCTGATCACTTTATATGTTTTCCATTGGTGCTCATTACAGTGTGCTAGGTCCTGGCCCCCTTGGATCATTTTTGAGGCCTTTGAGTGAGAATGAAAATTCTGCAGTCACTATGACTCTCTTTGACCTCTAGATCTGCCAATTTCTATCTGAAGGACCTGAATGATTTGACTTAATTGAGCTTCACTTTCTCTCTTTGCAGAAGGACGGTAGGTAAGTGTTACGTTCATTACACTGAGTGGTAATGATTCAATAATAATTCATATGACTTAGCACAGAAAGTGTTCAATAAAAGGTAGGCCATTGTTATTATTATTGTCCAATATGACCCATTACCTCCACTCTCCGGAACCATTCGGGTTTAGCTCTCCACTTCACGATATTCACAACCCCCATTCTTAACTTTCTGAATTGATTCTGTAGCTCCATTTGCTCAGTTTCTCTGCAGTGGGCTATTCCTGTTCTTTCTCCAAGGCCCAGCTTTGCTCCCACCCTTTCTAGGGAAAAACCTCTTCTAGAAGTCATCTCTGAGTGGCCTCTTTCTTTTTGGAGCTTTGAAATATTTTACTGTTAGGGGTATAGCTCAGTCATACAGTTCCTAACACACATAAGATACTGACTTTCATACCTAGAACTGCAAACAAGCAAACAGAAAATCCCAATCAAAGTAAAACAAAACTTCTAGAATCAGACTTTACAGTGTGTGGTGGTTTGAATAGGAATGGCCCCCATATTTGAATGCTTGGTCATTAGGGAGTGGTACTAATTGAGAGGGATTAGAAGGCATGGGCTGGTTGGAGTAGGTGTGGCCTTCTTGGAGAAAATGTGTCACTGGGGGTGGGCTTTGAGGTTTCAAAAGCTCAAGCCAGGCCCAGTGTCTCTCTCTTTCTATGGATCTTCCTATGCATCTCTATGCCTATGGATCCAGATGTAAAACTGTCATCTGTAATGTCTGCCTGTCGTGTTGCCATGATGATAATGGACCAAACCTCTAAAACAATGAGCAAGTCCCAATTAAATGCTTCTCTTTATCAGAGTGCCTGTGGTCCTAGTGTCTCTTCACAGCAATAGAATAGTGACTAAGACACAGTGTGATTTTAATTTGTTCTAATTCTATTTCATGAGTGCAAGTCCAATCTCTTACTGTTTATTATGTTTCTCCAGGGAAGCACCTCCTATGTGCTAAGTTTTGTTGTATGTTTTGTGTGATGAAATGCCCGTGCAAAACAGCTTAAAGGAAGAAGAGAAGAACGGTGCACTTTGGCTCGTGGTCTCAGAAGTTTCAGTTCGTTGTGGCAGCCAGGAGCACAGAGAGTGAGAGCCTATACTATAGGTTTGCCTGCCCTCACCCCTTTATTACATCTGGGTCCCCAGCCTTTCGGATGGTGGCATCCCCACATTCTGGGCGTGTGTTCACTCACCCTTTGCTAATCATCTGTGGAAATGCCTTCCAGAACTCCCAGAGGCATGCTTTGCAGTCTCCAGGCACCTATCGATCTAATCAACTCGACAAAATTAAACACCACAGCCTAATCCTCTAATTTCCAGCAGTAATCAGTTGTGTGACTGCACTCACCAGAAGGCAATGGAGTAGAGTGGAATTTGAGTCATATAAACTGCTAGATACCAATCGTGCCTTCTACAAACTCAGAAACTTTGGATACAAAGTTTTCTTCTGTATCTATTAACTAGAGCAGTCTACTTTTGTCCAGGGCGCTGTGACAGTTGATAGTAAACATGATTGCAGAAGCAAACTATTTACTGCTGTGTCTGAGATAGTAAATGCCAAGCGCACATTTATTTGTGTTATTGTTATCATAAACATTATCATTACTATTATTATAAGGAAGTCAGGAATATATATCTAGGGGCTGGAGAGATGCATCAATGGTTGAAATGCTTGCATGCAAGTATGTTGCAGGAGCTCCTCCTGCTCCTTCAGCCAATAGCCGCTGAGATACCAGCCCATTGGGGCGTGGTCTCTCTTCCTTTAAAAAAGCGGCCACTTCCCTCTCCTCTCTCTCTTACTTCCTGCACATAAGAAGCCAGGCACAGCAGAATGTATCTGTAACCCTGACACTGGGGGATGATGGAAAAAGAGGGATTCCCAGAGTTCATTGATGAGCTAGTCTAGCCAATCACTAAGCTCCAAGTTTAGTGAGTGCAACTTTCTTAAAAAGAATAAGGTAAGAAACAACAGAATGTGAAACCCAGTGTTGACCTTCAGGCTACACATGCACATGTACACAAACATATATGTGTGCAAACATAACATCCTGGTGCAGATAAATACCAGAACAAGTACGAGTGAGCTAGGTAGGAAGCAAGAGGGAGTGAGAGCAAGCAGGTGAGTGAGTGAGTGGGGAGGGAGGGAGGGAGAGAGAGAGAGAGAAGACCTTGTTTAACTAAGAGGTTCTGAATGGCATGATGCTATCTATCCTGGTTGCCTACAGATTTTGTAGCCAGTATTGCATTGTGGTTAAGATCATAGACTCTAGCAACAGATTGTTTTGAATGTCACAAAGTAGTGGTCTGACCTGTAATACATTACTCAACCTCTGTGGACTTCAACTTCTCTACGGGAAAACGTAGATAACAATAACACCCATATCACAGAGTGGTTGTAAGAATTAAATGAACTAGTACATGTTGAGGATAGTATCATATACACGGGAAGTAAGTTCCATTTAGTGTATGATTTATGATTATCCTAGTTTAAGCTTCTGGGATGGGTAGGTTTGGAGTGTTCCTTTCTAACAGTTCATTTGGAATTGTTGAAGGTGATCAAGACTAAGAGGTTCCAAAGCCTGTTGTCAAAAAAAGTCAGGGAATCATCATGTTTGTGCTTGGAAGTGTGAGAAAGATCAGCAAACCTGCCAAGAACTGGGAGCCCAGGATAGGAACGAGGAAACATAACTAGGTTTCAAAACATCCTTGATTATTTTGTCACCTCCCCTTCTCTCATACGGAAGTCAGTGTCAGTGTCAAAGGATTTTCACTGCCTCACCGGGGATGCCAACCCTTTGGGGACTGAGGAAAGAATGAAGATGGAGGGAGGGAGCACTCTGCTTTTCAGTACCTGGGTTCTGTAGCCTGAACGTCAGCCTGGGGAAGGTGTATTGTATGCACTGGAGGAAGCTGGCCAGTCATTACAGGCTCAGCCAGAGCTGAGCTGTTTTCCTGGAACACTGCAAACTGATGACCTTCCTCCCCTTTCTTCCTAACACACAAACACTGCCCTGCCCCACCTGCAGCCATTGCAAATGATTCTCTGCTATTCTGTCCATTTCCAGTCATCTCTCTTCATTATCTTTGTCCCTGGAAAGTCCTGGCCTTGAGTAAGCAAGGAGCAGCTCTGCCATGTTCAAGAAACATAGACTCCAAGGAAGAGCATCTGGATCAATAAAATCAGATACTTCTATGGTCCAATTATTTCCCTGACATTTTGCTTCAGATGGGAAAATGGAAGGAGGGCTTCTGAAAATGGCCTTATGTTTTCCTACAGGTCATGTCCTGAAAGAGAAATATGGGCAGAAGAGCAATTTACATTGAGTTCACATGTCCACAAAATGGCAAATTGGGGCCTTTGAGGTTGCTATGACAACTCTATTTGCTTATGAGATAAAATAGGTAAGTGCAAGGGGGTAAAATGATTCCAGGAACTTGATTAAAAAACTGGGCTACTGGTACTTAGAGGAAGAAAGGGAGACTTGGAACAACAACAACAACATCCCCATTTACCTATTTTGTATTTTCAAGAGATAATTGACCATCATTGCAAATAAATAATAGTCTTTCAGCCTATAATTTCTCCTTAGTCAGTCTGTTCTCTCTCCCAGAAACTTACAGAGAATACGAATTAATGGCACTACCATTGGCCAGAGCTCTGATGTGCCTTAGGCAGTGACTTAGGTTGCTTAATTCAAAAGGACAGAATGGGAGAGCAGAGATGCAGTTCTGCCTTTGAGTCCAGGACTCATTTAGTATGTAACCTTGGAAAAGGTAGTCCCTTTAAGTGGTTACAAAAACAGTGGGGGCGATAGTAATACTTATCTTGCAGGGCTAGGGCTGTAACTCAGCAGGAAAACACTGCCCTAGCAAGTGCAAGGCTCTGGGTTCAGCCCTAGCACTACAAAAGAAAGAAAGTGTGGGAGGAGGGAGGTAGGGAAGAAGGGGAGGCTGAGTGAGGTAAGGAAGGAGGGAGGAATGGAGGGGAGGAAGGGAGGTTGACTGGAGATGCAGCTCAGTTCAAAATGCTTTCTTAATACATGCTAGGCCCCAGTGTTGGTCCCAAATACTTCAAAAATTTTCACTGAGACTCTTTGAGGTTGAGCCTTTAGATCAGCAGCAGAGCACCAGCGCAGACCACATAAGGTCCTGGGTTCAATCTCCAGTGACAGACAGACAGACAATCAGAGAGACAAACAGATACACACACACCCCTCCCACACCCCTGTAGCAGGGTGGTTCTAAGGACTAGAGAGATAACAATTAGTGCTACCACTGTTGATCAGAGACTTGACTACGGGAAGGCTGTTTGATTTCCATACTGAAACACAGGCATGAAAGACATGCTAGAAGGTGTGGAAGGGCTAGTTGTTCTTCAGATACTGAGCTAAATGCTGGAAATCTTTGGGATATACGAAAGCCTTACCTTTTTTTGAGCCAGTTCATAGTCAACTCCCTCCTCTCCCAGGCCTGCCTCTGCCATCTCAGGCTGCTCTTTTAATTTATTCAGCAGTTCTGCCTTGGCCACAGAGATATTATAATATGCCGAGTAAGAGGTAGAGATTCCTGGGCCCCCTGGAGGAGGTGAGAAGTGCTGAAACTCTTGTCTGTGGAAACAAAAGGTAACCATTTGAGCACTTTGTTCAGAGACAACTGATGTTTCGCCTTTCTTGGTTTTCTCTACCTGTAACATTTGACACCACTTCCCCTAGCTATTATAAAATGGACCAGAAGGCACTGTTCAAAGATGAACAGGCCACAGGAGGCTATCTAAAAGCCAAGCAATGACAAACTTGTAGACAGTCTGTTTCCATATCCTTCTATGTGCCTGTCCTTAGGAGCTCAAAAGACATTTTTATCATTTGGCTCAGTCATTAACACACCATTAAAACAAAGAACATAGAAGACCTCCAAGATTAGTTCACAACCTTCAGGGAGGGATTGGGATGAATAAATGTGATCCTTTGTGTCTGGTAACCTCTCCTCTGCCTAAGTACAGCCCCTACTCGGCCCCGCTCTACCTGATCTGCTTGATAACAAAGGTACCCCATGGCTTTCCTCATACTCATTTCTCTTATCCTATTGCTACTCCTGCTGGAAATGGTCACCCCACTCTAGATTTCCCTGTGACCTCAGCCATGGCCACTATTTGGAAGGCAGGGATTAGCATCCCTGCCAAAAACTTCTCAGGGTCCATCCCATCTCTCACAGGCTCTTCTGACGCTGCCTCTTGTAGGGCAGCCCTTTGGCCTGACAAGGGGCAGCATCCCTCCACTTCCAGAATATTCTTACTGGCCCAAGCCCCCTGCATGGTTGCAGAGTGAAATGGGGAGAGAATGAAGCCAGCGATACCAGGGGCTTGAAAAGTATAGCGGCAGAGCCTATTGCCTTGGGGTTACTGAAGCACGAAGGTACATAGCGGTGCTTCACAGAGCCCCAGCCAGAGAAAGAGAATTTTTTCCTTAGGAAAGAAGTAGTTCTGGCTCCTCTCTGGCTTGGACTTAGACTCTTCTGATAATAAGCCTTCTTGTCTAGTAGGAAAAGTGGGAAAGTGAAGGCTATTATGTCAGGTTTCAGTAATGAAGGGGTGAACAATTCTGCCCAGGGTTTATGCAAGGGAAAAGCCTACACTCACTATAGTGCTGTGTGTACGTTTGTATATATGCATGTACATAGGTATGTATATATGCATATATACACGTATATAGCAATATACATATACATATGTATGTACACACATATTCCCTTTGCCTAGCAGCTCCTCCTACCATCCACCTGTCTGCGTCACTAGCCCTTTCTAACCTCTAGCTGTTTGAAAGGGAAAGTAAGAGAAACTCATTAGTCATTTTTGCAGCTATTTGTAGCTCTTAGATAAAGGTCAAATATAATAGCTAAAAAGGCTCCACAGCTATTTACTGATTCATGCTATGCTGTCTCTTAATTCATCACACAAAGGCAACCTGGGCATGCCAATAATCCTCACTCTAGAGACACTTTCTTAACACGGAGGGTTTCAAGCTTAGAACTATTATATTAATACACACACAGACACACACAGACACAGACACACACACACACACACTGCTTGCTATACCCCAGAAACTGTCCCAAGACAGGTAACACACATGTGCACAGCACACACATGTGCACATATGGACACTCACAACTGAATGCTCATCGTAACCACTTTACAGACAGAAAACATGAAGAACCAAGAGGGAACATTATATTCCCTAGGTGAGCAGCCAGTAAAGTGTACACCAATGATTTTCCCTTCGGCCCTGACTCCACATCTGTGCGTTTATCCTCTATTTTCTGTGATGGTGACAAATGAACGGCTCGATACTCTACAAACTCCAGTTTGTAAGGAACTTTCGAGCTGGACTATTCCTCTGATATCAGAGAAGAGAGAATATTATGTAGGGAATGCAAAGAAATGAGCTTTGAGAACTCCTGTCTATAAATTTATGGTACATATCAATTTCCTGGGTCAGAGAGTGTAACAATCCAAACTCAGGTGCTACGTGGAAAGTCAGTATGTTGGCAAGCACAGCCCTGCACAACGTTACAGTGGATCGTATGAAGCACTGTGCTCCAGGGTTCTTTTCCTCATTACCCTCATGAATAGGGAAGGCATTGCAAGAAATCTATAAGAACCTAATCTGAATTTGAAAGTAAACATTACATATAAAATCAGAACTGTCCATTGAGCACCGAGAGAACGTGCTTAGAGTTTGCAGCGCAAACCAGATCTACGCTGGAATCAGTTATTAGCCTGGAGCAACGACTGATTATTTCCACCACTTCCTCCCATACATGCTAGAGAATTTGTAACTAAACAGTAAATGTGTGGTAATGATACTGTGGCTTAGCATGGCTGAAATTTGGACATCTTTATTTGCTTTTCACATTGCAAACCTTAAACATCTACTGGCCTCAGCACTCTCTATCTTAGACTTTCCTAGAGTCTGAAGAGAACCGCCGGGACCGACGGTACTGAGATGATGCTGTGCGCTATGAGTTGGACTGCCTGCGATCTTGTGAGAAAGTTAGTTTTTCTCTTAGCTTCACTTTTCTCATCTGAAAGGTAGAGGGGAGTAGTTATAACTCTCCACTAGGTTCGTTAGGGGAGACTAAATCAATGTCCAAATAAACCCATCCTAAATGAAAACTACTTAGACTATACCTAACCTTCCAAAGCATACAGCTTAGCACAGCACATTGTAGAGTAGCAGTCATTTCTCTCATCATTTGCTGACTGCCTCTGCTGCTCCTCAGTACCACTAAAGGTTGCTGTGAGACCCTTACTAGCTTAGGAAAAGGCCAACCTCCCCACCTTCAAATGCCACTTCTACTGAGTGCATGTTGCTTTTCCATCATTGTAAACCCTAAGAACGAGCATATCACATGTCAGGAATGATCTGTTCATGAAAATACTTAAAATCGGGCTCAGCGCACAGTAAACAGGTGAAGAAACTTCACCTAGGATGGAACTGATGCTCTTCCTTAAATTTTTATCACCAGAAGAAACATTTAGAATTGATTTTTGCAGCTAGAAGTCAAGGTTAGGTGCAAATGAATGTATTCCCTTGCATCCTATAATTTCTTACAAACAAATCACTGGAGCAGGTTATACGATGTTTAGAAACAGTGATTTCCTTCTCAGTGGCTCAGGTGTCAGGACAATTAAGAGTCATAGAACTAGAACTGCTACTTCTGGTATACATTACCCTGTAAGAGAGAAGATGGAAGAACAAGATCTTTCGGAGAGAGGCTGCACAATGTGACGGAGAAGGAGAAGAGGAGGAGGAAGCAGGGAGGGGGAGGAGGACGATGAGGAGGAGGACGTGGACGACGAGGACAAGGATGCTGCAGCAGCTGCAGCTGCCTGGATTTAGAGGCAGATAGATCTGGATTTGAGTCTTTGCTGCACAATACTGAATTAATTAGTCCCTTATTTTGCTCAACTTCAGCTACCTCATTTGTCAAATGGGGATGATAACGGCCAACAGAGATGTTGGGAAGAATAACTTAAATAATGTACATTAAATGTCAGGCAGTGTCTGGCACATAGTAAGTGCCTAATTGAAAACTTATTTGATTATCTATTTAGCCTTTGAAATATTAGTTCAATGCCTACTATCTGCCAGGTAACCTTTCAATCTTCCAGCTGTAATACATAACAAGCACAACGCAGCTAGTTTCTGCAACATATTTTCCAGTTGAGAAGGAGCCACATGTGGTCTGCTAAGGGCTTCTCACAGAGCCCAGGAGCTGGGATCTATAAATGCTTTCCTTATGGCACCTCAGAGAACTGCTCAATCAGTGCCAGATAACCAAGTAACAAGATTAGCCTGTCCATAAAAGTCACATAAACAAGGTATTTCTAATAGCAACCACTCTCAGGCAAGGTCCTGCTATAAAAGGATTTAAAGAAAACAATTAGGGGACACCTGCCTGCTCATCCCCAGTGGAGCTTTGCAAGTGGGAATGGAGAGCTAAGAGGCCAAACACGGAGCAATGGAGATCATGAACACACACACACACACACACACACACACACACACACACACACACACACAGTGATGCACAGATGAACACTCACATAGAAGTCAGTGGCAGCCCACAATCCTGTTTTGATCTCTCAGCCCAGCCAGCTAGCCCTGTCAACTGCTGCCTAATGTCTGGCAAAGCAAATCTGAAGAAGCAGGAGAACAAGAGGGAGGAGGAAGTGGAAGGGACAAAGAATGCCCTTGGCTGTTTAAGGAACCATCAGAGCATCTAGTTCAGCAACATCTTTCTTCTGGGGCTGGGGGAATGATTCAGAGCCCCAGGCTACTTTGCTAGAGCAGGTAGAGCCAGGCTTTAGAAAAGGCCAAGGCCAAGCCAAGAATGGCTTATGCTTTCGTGACTGGGGGTCAGATATTGGTGTATACCTTAAAGATCCATTGAGAAGCGATAGCATATTTTCTTTAATGATAGGGATAAAACCTTGAACTTCATTTCCTGAGCACCTACTATGCCCTAAGTATCTGTTGATGTCCTTTACATGCAATATGTTAATAGTCAGAACCTGGTAGAACAGGTACATTATCTTTCACACCTGTTTTCCAGGTAAGACGATCAGTGTTATACAGTTGCTAACTAACAGAGGTGAAATCTAATTCATGTTGCTGGCTGCCTTTTCTGGGACCCATTGTCTTTCCCAAACACTTACTTTGGGGTCACAGTGGCTTCCTGCTCAGTTGTCCTCCACAATCCACGAGCGCCATAATAGCAAGGAGGTTGAGCTTTCTCAGGCTGGGCTCCAGTGTGGCCCCTTACAGGAGGCACAAAATCACTGGGATGACGAGCAAAGACCTCTTGCTCTGGGAGACTCTGTGAGGCCTGCCTTGAGGCCTCCAGGTGGCCCACCTTCAGGGGTTGTGGCTGTTCCAGGCCCTCATCTGGATTAGGGGCATGGGAACCAGTAGTTTCGGAACTAAAATACTGGGGTGGTAGGTCCTCCTCTTTCCGTCCCTCCTCCTCCTGCTCTTGCTCCTTTTTCTCATCTACTTCCTCATCTTCCTCATCACACCTCTGCTGCTGCTGCTGCTGCTGTTGCTGCTGCTGTTGTTGTTGCTGCTGCTGCTGTTGCTGCTGCTGCTGTTTCTGCTGCTGCTGGGCTGCACGGAAAAGCCTATATTTTTCCCAGTTGGGAGGAGGAGGGCGAGGGGGAGGGAAAGCCTTCTTTCGGGCCCCAAGGAGTTCTGGCTGGGTCTCACTGCCTTTAGTAAATGGCTCCCTCTGAGGCATCCCCCAGGCCCGGGGGTTTGGAGGTTCCAAGCTGATGTGACTCTCTGAGAAGGCTCGGTTTCGCAGTGGGCGGGGCATGGAGGCAACAGAACTCCCATCTTCATAAACTGAAGATTCCTCTGCTTTGTTCAAGGCGAGTTTGAAGTCTCCAAGGAGGTCAAGAGATGAGATTGCTCGGTAGTTTGACAAGTCCAGTGCTGGGTTTTCAAGGCAAGGGTGGAAGGGAGTAGACCATGAAAAGCTGGCCTTAGAATGAGCCATTTCCCTGCAAAACAACAGAGAAGAATTGACCAAGAGAAGCATGTGGTGGATAGGCCCATATTTCGGATGACATCATGTCCGCAAAGTTAAATGACTACAAAACTCTAATAGATGTAGTAAGTGCAATGGCCATGGTGATAAGAATATAATTATGAATACAGCAAACACATTTTGTGCATAAACTAAGTACTAAACACTAGTGCATTGGTTCTCAACCTTCCAAATGCTGTGGCCCTTTAATACAGACCCCTTAATACATGTGGTGGTGACTCCCAATCATTAAAACTATTTTGTTGCTATTTCATAACTGTAATTTTGCCACTGTTATGAATTGTAATGTAAATATCTGACATGCAGGAAATCTAATATGGGGACCCTGAAAGGGTCACAACTCAGGCTGACAACTATGACACTAGTGTATACTTCCAGTGCTTTCTATGTTCAAACTTATTTGCTCATTATAATACACCTAGGAGGTAGTTCTTACAGTTTGGATTTTAGAGTTTGGGAAAATGAGACATTGTTAGGATAAGTAACTTGTCCAGGGTTATAAAGGTTATGAGGTAGAGCTGGGATTTGAACTTGAACTGTTTAGCCAAAGTCAAAAATAAACACATAGCACCCCCGACCTATTTATGGCACTCAGCCTGGAAATGCAATAATCTGGGACTTACAATCGTGGTTTTCCTGCTTTACTTGATTTCTCTCTCTTGTTTTACTACGCAGGTTTCTAGTGCTTAGAAATGTACAGTGATTTCCATAATGAATGCCCGTGGCGCCGCTTACTACCCAGAATCAGCACAATTTGATACTTTACTATGGAAAGTGCACGAGGTTTTCTTGTATCTCACTCCCCACTTCCATTCTCCTACTGCCTATTTGATGCAAGATAGATTAGAAATGAACTACATATAACGTCCCTGTTCTTACATGTGTGCTAAGAGTACTAAGTTATT
Organism: Microtus pennsylvanicus; assembly: GCF_037038515.1. Taxonomy (NCBI): domain Eukaryota; kingdom Metazoa; phylum Chordata; class Mammalia; order Rodentia; family Cricetidae; genus Microtus; species Microtus pennsylvanicus. The sequence goes on along the minus strand of NC_134601.1, from coordinate 131,811,708 downwards.
CACAAGGATCTACCACTTTTGCTTAAAAATATTTTCTTCTGATCACATCACAATCTGAAATTTCAAAAAGAACCGTTAAATTATAGGCTTTTCTGAAAACTAACTTTAAAAAGTAGACAAACTACTCTGCTATCCAAAAATTGAGGATGGGATAAAGATGAGTTAATAACATGAGCAAATATGAACTCATATGAACTCAAAGAGACTGAAGCAGCAAGCACAGGGCATGGACAGGTCTGTACTAGGTATTTCCTGCGTGCGTGTACACACACACACACACACACACACGGCTTCCAGTTTAGTGTTTTTATGAGATTCCTGAGTGTGAGAAATGACTCTTGTGCCTTCTATTGGACTCTTTTCCTTCTATTTGTTTGTCTTATCCAACTTTGCTATGAGTGTTTTTGTTTTATCTAATATTTTATTTTGTTATATTAAAGTGAGTGAGTGAGTGTAAATCTAGACACACTGTAAGGCTAACAGCTGAACTGTCACTTACGCCTACTGGAACACTCACGGGGTGTGTCAACCACTGTAGGGCAGGCATCATGGTCAGGGCAGTTGACCAACATGTAATGGACTCCATAGTTTTGTTGTGTGATTTCATTTGGCTATAGTTTTTTTGTGTGTGTGTGTGGTTCATGGTTTATTTTTCTTGGTTTTGTTGTTATATTGGGGTTTTGTTTGTTATTTTGAAAAATAATTTAAAGTTGGGTGGGTAGGAAGGAGGAGAGGATCTTGAAAAACTTGGGAGAGGGAAAGAATATGACCAAAATATATTCAAAATTTTATATATATATACATACATATATGTATATATAAAGGATAAGCAAGCATCTTATGAAACAACTGTAAGTAAAAGTATGTTATTAATTAACAGAACCAACCAGTAAATTTAGAAATAAAGTAAACTAATCAAGCGTGGTGACACACACCTTTAACCCCAGTACTCAAGAGGCAGAGCAATGGATCTCTGTGAGTTTGAGGCCAACTTGGTTTATATAGTAAATTTCAGGATAATCAGGGCTATATATACTACAGATTTCCTGTCTTGAAAACAAGAAATAAGGTAGACTATAAAAACATCATCTACATAAAACATTATAAACAAGGAGATAAAAATTATTCAGTAAATCTTTTGAGACAACTTTTGATCGGTGCTATACATGTGTATAAATACTTAATATTTTATGTTATATATTCATATAAGAAAAATTTTGAAATTTAAAATATGATCTTTTGTATGGAAAAATAATACTTTTAAGTTATAAAAGATAATCTCAAAGGACAAAGTCCAGTTTTATTTGAATATTTGTAAAATATCAGACTTGTATATGGTGAGATTTGTCAAAATGAAATGACTCTCTTCAGCTGATTATAAAGAGGCAAGCTCCTTAGACTTATGATCTGCTTTCCTATGGTAACCTGCGAGCAATCAACATCATGCTGCGTCCTGCCTACTGCCAGGAGCTTCCAAGGGTTCAATTATCAGCAGAGAGACTATGCATTCAACAGACATGATGATGGCTGGGACTATTTCTTTAAAAATAACAGTATACATAATGCTAACCAAGCTGAGATAAAATGGGAACAAACCATCATTCCCCTCATCACTAGTTCCCACATGGATCAAAAGTTCATGCCCACTTATCTTCACTCTGCAGGAGCCTACCTGGAGACTCCTCATGCACAAATTATCCAACCTAGCATATCTTCTCCAGGAACAAAAAGAAAAGAAAAAGTAGTGAGTGGACAGCAAAAGGATGACCAATATATATCAGGTAGAGGGGGCCTTGCTGATTATTATTATCTATTATTCTTAATTACCCCGAGTTTAGTTTGCCTTTATTCCTCTCCCAAAGGAACACCGCCACAGTGCTAACAACTGGAATATATGATAAAAGATCTAATTACACTAATTCTTTCCCTTTTCCCTCCTTTCTCTTTAGGTATGAGCACATGCTTATATGTATATGCCCCCCCCCCACTGTGTGTGTGTATGTGCGTGTGTGTGTGTGTATGTGTGTGTGTGTGTGTGTGTGTGTGTGTGAGAGAGAGAGAGAGAGAGAGAGAGAGGAAGTAAGTCTTGTTACATAGTCTAGGCTAGTTTTGAACTTGAAATCCTCCTTTGTCAGCCACATAAGAACAACATTAAAGGCATATCTTGTTATACCCACAAGTCCTGGATATTTATGTAAAAAAAACCCCACAATCAAACATCATAAGCAAACTGTAGACAATGTAAAGGCAAACAAAGTCAGAAACAAATGTAAGACTGTTTCAATTTACAAGTTGAATAAGAGAAAACACTAACAAAGACTACATTTTCTCTTCAGGATCCCATTGAATATTTTTTAATTGCCTATATATTGAAGCAGAGGCAGTACAAACCACATTCTCAAATCATAATTGAGTATTACTGGAAGTTAATTCCAAACCTGAAATATGAAAATGTATAGTATATAGAAGACAAGCAGGAAAAGTTTTGCACTTCAGCTAAAGAAGAAATCTGGAACTGAGAACATCAAGAAATCATCCGAAGCCAGAGGATATGCTTCACTAAAGTGGTAGCTCAAGGAAAGTTTACAGCTCTCAACACTTAGCTTAGAAGATGACCTGGGAACACACAGCTCTAAATGGAATGTCTCCATCAAATCCTTCCCCTCAGATCTCAGGGAATCTCGTGGAAGAGGAGTCAGAAAGAGGAGCCAGAAGGGATGGAGGACACCAGAAGATCCCGGTCCACTAAATCAACATGATCAAAGCTCATATGAACTCAGAGACTGAAGCAGCAACCACATGGCCTGCATGGATCTACACCAGGGCCTCTGTGTATATATTACGGCTTTCAGTTAGTTTAGTGTTTTTATGGGACTCCTGACTTCTTCTGTCTCTTGTGCATTCTCTTGGACTTTTTCCTTCTGTTGGTTTGTCTCGTTCAACATCTATGTGATAGTTTTTGTTTTATCTCAGTATATTTTAGTTTGTCATGTTTTGCTGTTATTGCTTAGATTCCTGTTCTTTTTTAATGAGAGACAGAAAAGGAGTGGATCCAGAGGGGAGAAGTGGGAAGGAACCTGGAGGAGTAGAGGGAAGGGAAACTATAATCAGGATATATTGTGTGAGAGAAGAATCTATTCTCTATAAAAGGGGAAAAGATAACACCAAAGTAAAATAAATGAATTAAGTACTCAATCAACAAATTCTTTTAAAAAAATCCAAAATTAATCCAAAGCAGAAAAGTATTTTAAAAAATAGCAGAAATAAATAGAGTAGAAAATAAATTATATAACTAATAATGAAAGATAAAAACGGAGGGGTTTATGGAAGGGTTTGGAAGAAGGAAAAGGAAGGGGAATTGTATAATTATATTAAAATCTCAAAAACAAAAGAAATTAAATTTTGAAAAGAAAAATGAAAGAGTAAAATTGACAAATAATTTACTAAGCAGATAGAATACTCCAGATTGTTTTATATTGCTAACAGACAATATAAACATTTCTCATTCTTTATAGCCTTAAGTCATGAATCAAAAGTAAATTGCAGAATTCAAAAGGAGAAATAAGTATAGATACACAATGAATGAAAACAGTAAAAAAAACCTTTTGATATAACAATTTGGAAAACTTTGGACAATTTCCTGAGAAACCACCAACTGCCAACATTGACTGACTGGAAAAGAAACTATAGTTATCATAGGGAAAAACTCAAAGTAATTAACCAAAAGCACACAAATCACACAGTTTTATATTGTTATGCCAACCTTTAATAAACATACAACACTAATAAAATATACACTTTCAAGACTCTGAAATCTAGGGAAGATAGAAGGGATTCAATTCCAAAGAGAAGGAAATATAGAAAGAAACAGTAGAGACAAGTCTTTTTTAAGAACGTATACACAAAAACTTAAAGTGTTAGTGAAGGGAATCCAGGAGGATGTTAAAAAATACTACACCATAAACATGCAAGCTCATCTTAGAAATTAAAATTTCATTTAGTATTAGAAACTCTATTCATATAATTGATAATACTAATAAATCAAAAGATAAATGTTATAAAACAGCTTTCTTGACCTAAAACATATTTGGTCACAATTATCAAACCTGACTTAAAAAGCAACTATCAGGAAAAATGTAGCTAGCTCTGTAAAGTTATCATTGTTGTTATACCTAGGGCTTCATGCATGTCAGACAAATGCTATGCACCTAGCTCAGCAAAACAGTAAAGACATTTCTATAAAAATTGAAAAAAAAAGAAACTGCCTACTTTCCCAATTAGTACTTAATATTATTCTGAAAATGCTATATATGAGATTTGACATGATGGATATGTAAACAGTGGAAGGTGGTATTATGCATAGATGATAGAATTTATCTGAAAATTCATGATAATTGAAAATGTAATACTAACAGTAAGAAAATTCAGTTAAGTATCAAGGTATAAAAGGAATATATAGAAACCCACAATTTTCTTATGCATGCAACAATCAGAAAATATAATGGAGGGTAAGATCAGGTTTGGCACAGCAATTAAAAAGATAAAATATCTATGAATAAACCTAAACAAGAAATACCTATGACCTATATGTAGAAAACTTTCAAAACTCTAATGAGGGGCGTAAAACAAGATGTACATAAATGAAAACCCATATACTTTCCTAGAAAGGATAACTCTACACTGTAAAGACATTAAGTCTACCCAAATTAATGTAGAAATTTAATGAGTCCAATAAAATTGTCAGCAGAAGGGATTTTTGATTATTCTAAATATTATCTTAGAAAATAAAATTGTGATGATGACCATGAGCAGTAAGTAGCAAGAAGCTGTGAGGGAGGACTGTTACCAACTGTGGAATCTGCTTTGAAGTTACAGTGAATAAGGTAGTCTCACAGACAGAAAGGTGAACTCATGGCATAAAATAAAGAATACTGGCAGCAAGTGCAGCACCTGTAATCCCAGCACTTAGGATGGAGGCTGAGACAGGTCGACTTCCACGAGTCCAAGGCCAACCTGGGTGGCACAGCAAGACTCTGTCTCTAAATATTTAATCAGGCAATAAAAATGTCAAAACATATAGAATTCTAAACTGGTAAATTCAAAAACATGTGAAGTTAGTTCAGTATAACCTAAGCTAGGAAAGATGACTCATTTGCCTAGAGTTTTGGAACAACCAAGATAAGTGATAAGGTTAAACCTTCATGTCACTATTTCCAATAAAGTTCATATGCAAATGTGAAAAAGACATTATAATTAAATTCTAGAGGAAACAAGGAAAAACCTTAATCCTAAGATTAAATTCTAATGTAAGTCACCAAATATAGATTTAATCAAACAAAGGTGATATTTAATTTTAATTTCCCCCAAATTAAAAATTCATGATAAGAAAATATCAGAAACAGAACTAAAAGGTGATGATATAATGAGAAAATCCGTTTTAAGTGCAACTAAGAGTAAATGCCTTCGATATGTGAAGCACACTTACCAAGCCACAATAGAAACCAGAAACACAACAGAAGAAAAAAGTATGCAGTTGATTGCAAACTGAGGATGTCTTATCAACATAACAGAAAAAGTTCAGCCACATGTAAACTTTGAAATTGTATATACAAATGATAATGAACCATTTTAAAATAAAAACTAAAGAATTGAAAGGATCTAACACACTGTTGGTGGAAGCATAATTTCTTCAAAGGCCATTTGTAAAGAAAACAGAATCAGCACTGATTATTCTTTGAGCCATCAATTCAATTTCTATGGATTTTACACATTTACATATTATGTATATATAAATATATTCTTTTAAAATTGTTTTTTATTGAGCTATATAGTTTTTCTTTTCCCCTCCTTTCCTCTTCCCTCCCCTCATCCCCTTTCCTATTGTTCCCATGCTCCCAATTTACTCAGGAGATCTTGTCTTTTTCTACTTCTCAATATACATATATATTTTATGTTTTTTTTTTTTGATTTTTCGAGACAGGGTTTCTCTGTAGCTTTTGGTTCCTGTCCTGGAACTAGCTCTTGTAGACCAGGCTGGCCTCGAACTCACAGAGATCCGCCTGCCTCTGCCTCCCGAGTGCTGGGATTAAAGGCGTGCGCCACCACCGCCCGGCTATATTTTATGTTTGTATTTCAACATGAACTGAGTTGGGCATACATAAGGGTATTCATTATAACTTTATGTGTAATCACAAGGATGAAAATATTCTAAATGCCTTTTTTTTTTTTTTGGTTTTTCGAGACAGGGTTTCTCTGTGGCTTTGGAGCCTGTCCTGGAACTAGCTCTGTAGACCAGGCTGGTCTCGAACTCACAGAGATCCACCTGCCCCTGCCTCCCGAGTGCTGGGATTAAAGGCGTGCGCCACCATCGCCCGGCAACTCTAAATGCCTTTCTATAGGAATTAAACTAAAATGGGAAGAGCTAAATATGAAATATTGTATTATAGCTGTTAAAAGTAAAGCAATAGAACAGGATGCAACTTACACACAAATCTATAGAACTAAAACAAAAGTAAAAAATAGAGATAAGATATAGAATCAAGTGTACATAATAAATACACACTAGATTTTTGGTACACAAGAGCTATCTAAGTGTTTGGTGAGGAGCTGTACTGATGGATCAAAGTATGGTCCTTCTAATGTATGTGAGCATGGAATACGCATGAGCAAATATATGACAGACTTGGAAGTTACTTTCTTTATTAAATCCATTTCTACGTACAATCAATATACATCTAGAAAAAGTGAACATAGAAATCCCAAATAATTAGCAATATTCAAGGTGAACATAAAACATAAAATTAACTTTATATACTTTCCTACCTGGAGCTTAAAATATTCAGAAAACAAACCTTTTGCTGGGTTTTATAAGGGTCCTTAAAGATTCTGACATTCCCACCCTTCCTATATTCCTTGCCTGCATATATTCTGTTCCCTTTATACCTCATTGTCTTTCCTTTCTTTCTGCGACTTGTCAAATTCATATTTAATTCTCACTTTCCCAAGGAAGTATTTTTGATTCTCCACCCCTTAAGTATGGGGCAAGTAGGCCGTCTCAGAATACATCAACCTTCCTAACACAGTAATGCTTAGTTGCCTACCCCTTATGAAGGTGAAAACCACGTCATGTTCACTACTACATCTCACCAGTATCCAGCACAGTGTCTATGCACAGCAGGTACTTGGTAATTTCTTTATGACTACAGTAAAATAAAAGCTCATCTATTGTCCTCTAGCCCCAAGGGCAAAGCCATTAAGCAAAGGGAACAGTAAATAATAGTAAATCAGAGGAGTAGCTTCCAACTTCTCTATAATCTAATTGAGGTTTGTGCTTGTGTGAGTGGGCAGGTGGGAGTAGTATTTAGTTTGTGGCTGTGTTTGCACAGCAAGCACACTAAATTCCCTATGTTTTGAGTAGTGTAGGCTAGTATAAATTATGAATTCTATCACACACATAATGCTTTCGAACTTTGTTACTGGGCTGATGTCTGCTATGGCACTTCTTGTGAGGCAGTTGGGGCATCTCTGCTGTGATGAACCCTTCCTTACCTACACATCTCAGAAAAGAAGGTGCTTCCACAAGAGTTACTTCCCTTCTTGCTATGGTATGGATCTGAAACAGGCCCCAGAAGCTCACATGTTATAGGCTTGTTTACAAACTTGGTGGTATAAGAAGCTGGGTGAAAATATTTAGAGGTGGTAATTAGCGGGAAGGCTTAGGTCCTTGGGCATGTTCCTTTAGAGGAAACGGAAGGACTCTTGGACTTAGTTTTACACCCAAACATGACATGAACAGGACTTCTCCACTATGATTAAGCCACATCTCAAAAGATGCTCAGCATCCCTAGGAATTACAGAAATGCAATTAAAAAAACTTTGATATTTTATCTTACCCCAGCCAGAATGGCAAAGAACAACAAAACAACTCACAACAAATGCTGGAGGAGAATTGAGAAAAGGGGAATACTAATTCACTGTTCCTGAGATTGCGAACTGGTTAAGCTACTAGAAAAATTAGGGTGGAGAATTCTCAAAAAGCTAAAAATAAATCTACCATGACCTAGCTATACTATTCTTTGGCATGCACCCAAAATATCGAATATTCTACATTAGAGATACTTGCTTAGCTATGTTCATTAGCACTCTACTCACAATAGAGAGGAAATAGAAACCTAAATGTCCTTCAACCAGTGGATGAATAATGAAAATATGGTACATATACACTGTGGAATTCTACTCAGCTGAAAAAAAATGAAATTTGTAGTAAAGGATGGTAAATGAATAAGGTAACCAAGACCGAAAAAAAAAAGACAAATGCTGTATATTTTCTCTTATTGGCATTTCCTAGCTCTGGATCCTCAGATGTGAGTGTACAATGTGAAGTAAAAATAGCAACCAGGAAAGTATAGGTGCATCACAGGAGGGAGAGGGGCTTGGGAAGGGAATGGCAGGAAGAGGATGATATAAAATCAGAAATAAAGTAATTGGGGGAGTTCCAACTGGGGAGAAGGGAAAGAGATCAATCTGGAAAGGGAAGGAAGGATGTGGAATATACAGCACCCAGTTTCTTTGATAAAGCCTCAAGTAATCATATTATTGTATATGTACCTAAAATTACATTGTGTGTGTGTGTGTGTGTGTGTGTGTGTGTGTATTAAAGGAAGTTAAGCCACTAGGGCAGAATCACAGACTAACAGAAACTGCAGTACCAAACATGAGAAACTTCCTTTGAATGGTTGGCTAGAGTAGTCCAGTGACTCCCCAAACAATACAGATTATCAGTGTAGATCTTGGTTATCTATCATGACTTAAGGGTGGGACACTATTTTTGAGAACATCACACACTTAGGACACAGGACTTGGATGCTCAAGCTGCATATGACCTCAAAGTCTCTGTTCTATAGTCTAGCTAGATCAACATAACTCCATCTAAATCTTATCCATATACCCACAGATAAACATAGCTACCACTTCTTATCAAAGAAGTCTCTTTGCAGCAAGTGAAGACCATCACAGAAAACCACAACTGGATACAAAACAGAGATCAAAAGATCATGGGAAACCCAGCCCCAACAGATACGCCTGATCATAGCTCCTGCATCTATGGCTCAGCAAACATCTCAGAAGAGGGAAGGAAAGACTGTGAGTCAGATAACCAGGACGTCTACTACTGATCATATTCATCCCTTCCCCCCATTCTTTCTAGATAGACATCCCATTCTCTTCCCACTCAACTTTGGGTCATTAAACTAAAACACTAAGCCACAGTATGCAGCTCAAATATTTTTGGGTATGTGGTCTTCCACTGGAGTATGGTGGTCTTACTAGTAGCTAATTTGCTTTTTACCATGTCTTCCTTTTTTTTTTTAAAAAAAAGATTTATTTATTTATTACATATAGTGTTCTTCTTGCATGTATACTTGTATTACAGATGGTTGTGAGCCACCATGTGGTTGCTGGGAATTGAACTCAGGACCTCTGGAAGAGCAGCCAGTGCTCTTAACCTCTGAGCCATCTCTTCAGCCCTCATGTCTTCCTTTTTACTGGATAAAATGTGAGTGAATGAGTCTATAGTTAAAGTCTTTGGCAAAGTAAAACCTCCTGGCTATGCAATCATCAGGCTGAGCTGGGAACCTAGTTCCAGCTTCTTTACTGTTGAGCAAGGTTGAACATTAAATGGCAGATAACCCTGCCTACCTTCCTTGGTAGAAACTAGGAACAGAGCTGAAGATCACAGCTGTCACAAGCTTGTACTGTCCACTTCGCCCAACTATATGCTGGACTCCACTCTAATGAAGATAATTTGCATCTACTGGGAATCTGCCTATGTAGCCCAAAGCATTTCTGTGCTTTATAATAAAGTTAACCTTAAGGAAGGCTTTGTAAGGCAAGTAGTTTACTGAGACGAAGATGGGTTATATATCTTGTTTAGAGCCATGCACTCCTTGACTTATGTCCTAGATTTTCAAAGTCTGCTAGAATTGAAACACCACTTTTTCTCCCAATACTTTCTGCCCTGCTCTCCTGCCTTCCAGGGTATGGCTAGAAAAAGGGGTAGTATGGTAAATTTGATAAGTATCACAGAGCAGGGTTCTTCTTGATGTGGCTGCAGCACAGTGGTCTAATAGTCTTTCACTGAATTATGCCAGGGATATTGACATGTAGAGGTTTTAATTTTAAAAAAAGGTTCAGGCCTTATAACTTATATAGAAACCTGTAACTGTGCTTGGGATCAAGTAAGAATTTTCTGCCTGGAAGGCAGGTGTCTTCATTGACAGGCAGAACTATAGTTTCTTGCTTCTCAATATATACTAGGCACTATTTTAGGCATGTTCATGTATGTATTTGAATGAATTTTCCCAATAACCAATAAAACATGCAGCATTGTCCAGTCTGTAGCTGGGAATCCTTAGGCTAAAAAGGATAAACTATTTTCTTATCAAATACGAAGGAAGAGCGTCCAGACTAGAATGTATCTTATCCTGCTCCTGGGAGCAAGAGTTGCTAGGTAGAGCATCACATTTTCTCCAGGTATCTATGAAGACTTTAGCTCCTCACTGTGGGAAGGGAGGAAACATGAAAATTAAGATGACACCAGCGAGAAGGCTATATGGCTATATCTCAAAAACAACAAGCAAACTGCCTGCCAAGGCTTGGGCTGTTCTCTTTTCCTAGCACAGGTTGCTCTTCCTTCTGACAAATACATTTTCCTCCTTGTTAAAAATGTTAGGGGGATCTAAACGAAAATGAAGAGACAGAAAAACCTCCTCCTGCCTCTTCCTTCAGTCTTCTGAAGTTTCCTTGTTTGGAAATTTTATTTTTAAACTTACCACAATAGCTTGGCATTCCAGGATCATAGTAGCAAAAGCATACAGGGCCAGTTCATCTTGCCTTTCCCTTCCCTACATAGCCAAGAGATAAGACTGCTCCAAGAGAAACAGCCACTCCCAGGTCATTACTAGAGGAAACATTTTCAAGATCCAGGAAACAAGACCCAAGGAGTCTATGAAGGAGAAAAGACCCAGGCAGCTTGCTGCTGTCATCTCTCCCTGCCCCTGAGCTCACAGAAACTTGCTGTTGATAACAACAAATAACAGCCAAGGGCCAGGACTTATTCCAGGTCTTCTCTCAGTCCCCAAGAGGTGAACACAAACCGGTGCTCAAAGAGATAGAGAACCCCTTGCTTTGATGGAGCTGTCACCAGTAAAGCTTAATTTCCCACGCCCTCCCCAAATGACTCAGCTTTACTTTTCAAGGCACCACACACACAGACGTTAGGCTGGTAGACAGAAAGTGTGCTTTTTTTCACTTCCCAATAGGATATTGAGTGAATGAAAATAATGAAAAAGTCCTTAAGAAAACGATGAGGATGAATCAGAAAATATGATATTTATATGTTTGTATGTGGGGGGAGCTATGTCATGGTGGTGGTCACATTACGTGGAGGTTCATGAAGGTCTGATACATTTAGATGTCAAAGTTCTCACGGATTTAAATAAGCAGAAATGCTGACTGCTGGAGAATTCTAGCAAACCAAATTACAGCCAGAAGTGCAGTCAAGCATGCCCGGTGAGAACCAGTCTGTCATTGACACAGGGATTTTTCTAAAGCCTTTGATCTCAAACTTCCCAGAGCTACATAAAACCGATGTGGTTTGTTACTTCTTCAGATTTTCATTTTTTTATTATAAATTCCAACATTTTGACACATGTCCAAAGAACACTATGTGCTTTCAAGTCAAGCTAGTTATATTTGATCAGATTTTCTCCTGAATTTTCTTTCAAACTCAACATTTGGTTTAGTGTTAAGCTTTCTGGGGTTAACATCATTACAAATCCCCTCTTTGAAAAATTCAGTATTTGCATAGCTGTCATTGTTAGTGGCTGTTGTTTCTAGTCTAGTTCCATCCTTGATGATATAACACATTGCTAAGCCTTTTCAGTGATCACAAGTAGCCAATAGTATGACTATTTTTCAATAAATTAATTTTGTCTTTTAGATTATTGCCTTAGAGGGTATATTGGGCCAGAGTATGATGAGTAATGTATTCTTGTCACATGTTTCCGGATTGTCCTCTAGGATAACTGAGCCATTGTATAGTGCTTCTAGAAAAAAAATACTGTTTGCCCATGCCTTGCCTAGGCAGGATTCTAAAATTTCACTTATCACTTCTGTAAACTGTTGATAGTTTAATAAGAAGGCTATAATACCTTGAAATTGATTTTTACTTATACTCTTTAATTGATACAGAGGCTATAATTTTCCATGGAATTTCTTTTCTTATGTGTAAATTAAATGCCTATTTATTTTTTTGTTCATTTAGAAAGCTAAATCTTCAAACTAACCTTATCTATCTGTATCCATTCTTCATATATTTTAGACAGGCAACTGTTATCAATAAAGTTATTCCTAGACACTTCCCTCATTCCGAGGCTTAGCTTTTTATTACATTTTGTGTACAAAGTTTTTTTTCCTAGCTTTTTTATATTTCAACCCATCCATCTTGTCTTCAGTGACATCTTCAACTTAACAGATTGATCTTGCATCCTCAGTCAGAATAAATAAGCTGTTCCGTTGATTTCCTTTCTAGGGAGGACATGCTATGGCTCTAAGTAAGGTATATCTGTAAGTTGACATTCCTTCATGCAGATACCTGAACTTCCTCACCTTTCTTAAACTGATTTTTAAAACAAGCTTTACGTTGCTTTCAGTGTGTCCATATTTTCACATTAGCTTGTGTGTTCAAAGAATCCATTTTCAACTTTGTTGAACATTTAAAATCAACTATCATCTATCTGATAATTGTCACTTTAAGACAGGGCTCGAAGTATAGCTAATGTTTTCTGGGTTCATTTTATTATGGATCTGACAAGTTCTACAAACCACCCCACGAGATTCCCAGTTGTAGTATATTACAGATGTATATTAATTTGGGAGATTTGTATAGTCTTTGCAAGCTGAAGCAGGTTACAGATATGTATTTATTTCTCTCATTAGGATGTTATAATTTTCTTTGATTAAGTGCTGTGTACCCAATGTTGCATTATTATCCATATTTCAACACTTTCAATATTTACTTTGTCACACTGCTAACAAGTCCTATATGCTTCTAAAGGTTTCAATCTTAACTGGAAGGCCTTTCTGGAAAATGTACTATTTCTTATGTAATCAGATTCCGCTACCCATTTTCTTCTATTCACTCATTCAGAAAATAGGAAGCATATCTGCAACACCCAACTCGAGCTGGACTAAGTCAGAGATCAGATGAGAGCCTTCAGCAGAGTTGAAACAACCTCACAGAGCTCTAATTTTGTCAAATACAATATAACCCGAGATGTAATGGGCTCTGGAATGAGATGCCTGCTTGACCTTGGGGGGTGACTTTAATCTTCTTGTGAGTCAGTGTTTTATTGGCAAACAATGTCATGAATAGTAACAATAACAGAGGATCATTATAACTGATAACATAATTTATGTAAAATGGGTCTGAAATAGTAAGCACCCAATAAATGTTAGCTACCATGCCTTTTCCTTGTCATTAATAGTATAATGATCTCTATCTTTAGTTTTAATTTCTTCCTGAGTATTAAGTTCCTTGAGAATTAATTGGGAAAAATAAAGCATGCAATGCTGTTGGGGTTAAGTATGGCTGCGTATATAATAAATCCATATTCTGAAGTTACATGAAAAGGGGAAAAAGGAAAGATAAAAAGCAGGCAATTACAAGAACAGAAATCCAAGAGAGATCATCCAGAAAAGAGTGTCTGTTGGCTTTTAAATTTCTACAATTATGAAACTTTTTCTCCCACTAGATCTCCTCATAATTTCCCCCTCCCACTAATATTAAAATGAGTCTGCATTTTCTCTGCATGTAAACCAAATAACAACTAAGAACGTAACTACCCAAACTTATCTGCTTTGCTTCTAAGCAGAGAGAGTAGCTGAAGATTAGTCTTTTGATTTTCCCACCTACACCCATCATTCCAGTAGTGACAGAAATGATATAATAAATATGAACGTGTATGTGTGCTTTACTAAGACCGAGTCGGGGAGGCACTCCACCAGGATTTTTCTGTATAAATCCATTTCCTCACTGGATCTTTTCTAGTATTTCTTATCATACCTGGAAAAAATCCTTTTCTTGTATCTCACTAATTTTTAAAGTTAGCATATAAAATAATATGTTTCATTATGGCATTTCTACATGTATACAATTGTAGTCTCCTCATAACCATCCTCTGTTGCTACATTTTTCCTAGTCCCTCACCACTGGTCTCCCTCATGCTCCATCTCCATCTCTTTTCACACTTATTTATATACTGTTAACTGTAAACACCTCATATGAGAGGAAATGCAGTAGTTTGGTTTTCTCTTCCCCTAGCCCTCTCATCCCCCCTTATCCCTCCATTTAATGTCTTCTCTCTGCACAGTATCCTAGTTTCATGTCATATATAGATACATACATGAACACATATGTATGTTCAACATGAGATAAAACATGTCTTTCTGAATCTGACTTACTTCATTTAACACTATGATCTGCTGTTCTGTTCACTTTTCTACAAATGGCATAACCCTTTTCTTTTTTCCCTTACTGATGAGTAAAACTCCCTTCTCTCTCCCTCTCTGTCTTTCTCTGTCTCTGTCTCTCTCCCCCGTGTGTTTGTGCATATGTGCATTTTCTTTTTCTATTTACCTGCTGTTGTGCATGGACATCTAGGTTGATTTTCTGTCTTTATGTGTGCAAACATTTCTGTGGCATGCTGAGTCCTTCAGGCATGTAACAAGTTATGGTATAACTGGGCCATATGGTAATTTTGCTTGTAAGTTTTTGATGAATATCCAGACTGGTTTAAATAGTTGCCTGAGATCTTAACTGTGATCTCCTTCCACTTTCAGTATTCACACTGATATTCTTTCCCTTTCTGTTCATCTCTCCTTTCTATTTCAAACTTAATCTAGTTTCTGAGATCTCTACCAAACCATCACTTTAACAAATGGCTTTCAAAACTTAGAAGGCATCAAGATTGCATGGAAGGCTCAATAAAACAAAGACCGCTGGCCATTCCCTAATTCATTAGTTCTGGGTAGAACCTTGGATGACATTGAGGTTTCTGGATCTGTGACCATGTTTGGAGAACCACAAAATTAAAGTGTCTTTAAGTTTTCTTCTTTTCCCTAGCTAGTTTCTTTTAAAACATTACAGTGTTAAAATCCTTCTAGATATTTTAAACAAACAGTAAAATAATGATAATAATTAAAAACTAGTGAAAAGAAGTAGCCCTCTCCCATGTTGCTGATAGAAAACAAAAAACAGTGCAGCCATTTTGAAAAACAGGCAATTCTTCAAAAAGTTCAATATAAGTTACCATATAGACCAGAAATTCTACTCCTAAGTATATGTTAAGGAAAACTGAAAATATATCTACCTAGTATTTTATATATGAATGTTTATAACAATAATATTTATAATAAAAAGTCTAACCAATTCAAATATCTGTTAGTAGACTATTGTGGAGTATTGGTTGAAGATGTGTTACATTTGTTTATGCTGTGGAACATTTGTTTAATGATGCAAAGACGTGTTTATGTATTTATGCAAATTTTATGTTTCATTTATTTAACTCTGTGAAGCTGTTACTTTGCCTGTTTAAAACACTTTATTGGTCTAATAAAAAGCCGAATGGCCAATAGCTAGGCAGAAGAAAAGATTGGTGAGGTTTGCAGGCAGAAAGAATACATAGGAGGAGAAATCTGGGAAGAGAAGATGGAGGAGTGAGAAAAGAAGGAGGGGAGTGGGCATCTGTGGCCATTCATCCATCTACACAGCAAGCCACAGAGAAGGAAGCAAAGAAAGGTTGAGAGAATAGGGCAAGATAAAATCCGGAAACAAAAGGTAGATGGGATAATTAAAGTTAGAAAATCTGGCTAGAAAGAAGCCAAACTAAGCTGTGCATTCATAAGTAAGAAGAAGACTCCAAGTATTTATTTGGGAGCTGGGTGGCTGGCCCCCAAAAGAGCAAAGAGAAAAAAAAATACAACTTCAGTAGATGACCGGGTAAAGAAAATGTCATCTGATCATGTTATTTGGCAATAAAGAAAAATGAAGCACTGAAATATGCTACTTTGTAGATGAATGACTAAAACATCTTCCTAATTAAAAGACACAAGACACAAAAGCATATGTTCAATGAGTTAAACAGAAAAAAAAGCAAATCTATGAATACAGGAAACAAATTAGCGATCACCTGAGGTTGAAAATGGAAATGGTAAAGTGACTGCTTAAACAGACATGAGAGATTGTTGCAGGATGGAAGGAATATTCTAAAACTAGATTGTGGGAAAGATTATACATTACCTACTAAACATACCTAAACTATATACTTGGAATATGTAAATTCATAATGAGAAAAGCTGTTTTCATTTCTTCTTTGTAGAACTGCCTTACAAGCAATCATGATATCTATTTCCTATAGCCTATATTTTGCGAAACTTACTTTCCTGAAGGACACTTATGATTGCAAACTGTCAAAGCCATTACTGCCACCTTCCATGATGGCAGTACACTGACAGATTGTTGTACTAGCTAGCACTTTGGCCACTTGAACCTGCTTCATCACTGTCTTCTCCTCATTGTTCCCTGTCTGAGTGCTTGGCATCCTCTAAAGCACCTGTGTGTAAACCTCATTGACTTCATCCCCATTATATCCCAGTTCTAGGCTATCTATCATCTTCTCCTCTAAACCAGAGACTGTCCCATCTATGTCAGTAACTTCCCAGGTCATCAGGCTTCGGCTAGTTTTAATTCTCTCCTTAGCTCCAAAGTTCAAGAAACAGTTCTCCCTACTTGTCCTTCATAAGACGTCTTATAGTTTTTAACAAATTATCTGAGCAGACATTCACAGGAGACACAACAAAGGCATTAAATAAACACATGAAAACTGCTCACAATTGAATGATCAAGGTAAGCAAACGAAGATGACAGCATGTATTAACTGTTCTAGTATGTTGCAGATGGTACCGAGGAAAGTCATTTTTAAATCTGTGAAGGACTATAAGGATGTTCATGTACTGTGAAGTAGTAACCCAAACTCCAGATACTAGCTTCTTCAATAAGTGTTTCAGATAATTGTTTTCATGAGCTAATTCAAAATGAGAAAAAAAATCTATAGATATTCAAACTGTTCCAGATAATTATTTTATAATTTCAAAACATTGAAAACAACCTGATTATTCAACAATTTAGGATTGATTACACAAATTAGTGTACAATAAACAGATGAAATATTATATAGCCATTAAAATTAGAATTACTGAGGAAGCCTGCATAAAAATTATTTATCAAATAATGCTTAGTGTATCAAGGTACAAAAGCTCATTTGCATAGTTATTATAACCATGCCAGAAATAATCTCTACACCTATATAAAAAGCCAACAGGAAATTGGAGCAATAAGGTGGTAGAAACAAGGCTATTTTCTCTTGGATTTAATTTTCTGTAATATTGTTTTTACAATAAACAATTATTTTTTTTCTCCTAAAACATCACACGTATTTATCTACCTTTTATACTGTATTTTGATTGCGCCTCTACAGCCACCTCTCTAGTTCAAACACACATTTTAATTTCTGGATGACTGCCGCACTCGGTTACTCTCCAACTCATCTAGCTTTCAAATGCTGCCAAGTTGCTTAAAATGCCACATTTATCAAGTCACTTACCTGATTGTCAATAATTTTTAATTTGAATTTATTTTCTGTTTGAAAGTTTTATATGTTTATAATAAATTTTCATCATTTTCAAGCCTCATTCTCCTCTTTTATACTGCATCTGAATATATTCTCAATTGATATATAAGTACAACTTTACAAGTACATGCACATATAATGTATTTATATAAATTAAAGTAAATTATATGTATAAAATATGTTATATACATATAATCCTAAAATTATACTTATAAGTGGGGCATCAGATATTGATGATCAACCCGAGTAAACACCTCTCTCTCTAATATTTATTATTTATTTATGGCAAAGTATTCAAAACCCCCTTCTGGCCTTTTCAAGTCTACAGTTCATCACTGCGATCTGTAGTCACCACATCATGTACCATGCCTGCATCAGAGCTTCGTGTTTCTGTCTACCTGGTGACAGGTGAACATGATTTTGCTCCCATGTTTGTCAGCCATTCTCATTCTCCAGGCCTACCCATCCTGGACTAAAGCATCGTTAGTTACACTTCTCTCCCCTGTCTGCTGAGCGTACTCCATATCTTCTCCTCAGCACCACATCTAAAACACAGTGTTAAGTTGTGCTTGCAAGGGTTCCTCTCCATTTACTCATTTGATTCTTACAAGAATTTGCTGGTGCTGCTCTAACCCTCTCTTACAAATAAGAAGAGATAAAGACAGGTGCAGAGATAAGAGATGAGAAGGAAGAGTCAGTAAAGGAGAGAGGGAAGACGAGGAAGCACACGAACATGGATCTTGACTGAGGCAGTATTAACTCCAAGGCATTGATTACTCTAAGACATCTTGCTTAGTTTCTTCTTCCACTTTCGGCCTGCAGTTTTCTTATCCTTCCATGAACTTATCCAAAATGCAAAAATTACTTATCATGTAGCGGGGCCTGGTTTAAGGTGGTCCTTGTTTAAGCTTCATGTTCTTTTGGAAACTTTCGTAAGGAAAAGCTGGCTTAAAAGCTGAGCCCGTACCAGCCAGGAGACCTTGAGTGGAGAACTCACCCTCTCTAGATTTCAAATCTTTTCTCCGAGTTAGCAGTTCTCAATGTGTGGTCCCAGGACCAGTTGTGCCAGCATCATCCAAGGAGCCAGTTAGAAATCTATGCTGATTTTGAGTCCTACTTTGCACCTATGAAATTCGATGGGGGGGGGGGGCGCAGAGTCCAGCAGACTCGTGTTTCAACAAGTTCTCCAGTGTTTCGGCTGCATACTCATCTCTGAGATTCAATACCCTGGGCTAATGCCTACCTGCTGGAACTCTTAGGAAGTTCTGCCATAACTTGTGCAACTCAACTCATAGCACATAGGTTGTTTTGCAAGTAATAATGTGTTATTACTGCTGCTGAACTCGGTGTGGGCTACTATTTTCTGCTCAAGCAGTGGGCAGACACTGCTTCTCGCTGATCTCTTACTAGAATCTCCCACCTTGCTAGGCAAAAGGCGGTGCACATGCTAAGCTTTTAGTAAGACTCTCTTACTTCACTGATGAGTGAGTAGGAGAAGCACTTTGGAGCCTGGTGAGGTGTACAATACTGTTTCTGAAGCAAGACTTCTTGGGGCTAATTAACTCACCAGCTGAGAGGCTTTAGGCAAATGAATGTGTTTGTGTGGACCTCAATTGCTTCTCTGTATTAAACAGAGAAGAAACTACACCTACGCTGATTATACCTACTCTACAACCTCACAGTGATAAACACAGGCTTATAAAAATGCATCCCATGGTGGCTACAACATGTAACTGAGTTATTTACTGCCTCGGGGTATTGTGCTATGGTGAAGCACTTGCTTAGTGTGCAAAAGACCATAGATTCCTTCCCTAGTGTTGAAGAAAATAAAAAGAAAGAAAAACCAGGAAATTGTTAGCATTATTGTTTTCATGTCTTTTTACTCATGCAGTAGTGAACAGATTCTATCTCCTCTTTTGGCAAACAGATGACAAATACCACTTGAAAGGCCTCTCTGTGTTAAGCACATAGAATAAGGTTATGCTCAAGGTTTGGTATCTTTTTTAACTGTCTCAATCTAATAACATATGAAATTTGACAGTGTCATTAGATTAAAATAATATCCCTAAGGACATAATATAAAGCAGCCCAGAACTTGCGGTGGGAGATGGAGAGGGGATCAAGTCTAGCCATGGAATCCTGCAGAATCACTGCCTAGGACTTAGACTCTGGAAACACTATGTTGAGGATCTATTTGCAGACTGTCCTTTATGAATTCCAATGGAAGCAGGTGAAATGGGGGATGAGGGAAGGTGCAGGAGCTTTGGGGTCAGGTTGTCTGAAATCCAACACTACCATTTGCTGTGACCTAGCTGAATTATATAACGTCTCTGGACCTCTCCTATAAACTAGACAGCACACGAGAACTACTCTGGAGAGTAAACACAACTTTGAATGTAGAATCCTGATGACGGATAATTAGAGATGATTAATAAATATTGGGCATCACCCCCTTTCCCATTGCAGGGTGGAAATGAGTAATTTTTCCATACTTTGGGATCAAAGAAAAGCCAAAATAATTCCTAACTATACTATCAAACCATGGGCCCAGGATTTAGAATACAGTAAGGAATTACGCCAGTCAAACAGAGTGGCTTTTCCTCTAAGTAGTAGTTTTTAGTTTCCTGTAAGTAGTAGGTCTTCCTCTAAGACCCACAACCGGGTAGTTGACTAGGTTTCCAGTACGAGGTCTGATTTTCCTCTTGTTGAGTTGGCCTTAGGTCCAATGAGACAGCTGTTGGTTATGACCACAGCTAACTGTATCTCTTATCCTTCATCAAAGAAGCTTCTAATCAGTGTACTCTAGGGAGGAACCCCTAAATGGTTATCCAGTTCACAGTGGTCATGCCTAAAGTAACATACATGCAAGCGACGCTAAATGGAGTCAGCAAGTTGCAGTTAAACACTTATGTGTACATACACATAAACGTATGTGTGTGTCTATGTATGTGACAATAACAACCAAAGAAAAATGGGCCATAAATTTGAGAGAGAATGTATGTGTGTGTGTTTGAGAGAGAGAGAGAGAGAAAAAGAGGAAAAAACAAAGAAAAATAAGCCATAAATTTGAGAGAGAATGTGTGTGTGTGTGTTTGAGAGAGAGAGAGAGAGAGAGAGAGAGAGAGAGAGAGAAGAGAAGAGAAGAATAATCAAAGAAAAATAAGCCATAAATTTGAGAGAGAAAAAGTAGAGGGCATCGGAGGAGCTGGGATGGGGGGGACATGGAGGAGCTGGAGGAAAGGAAGGGAAAGGCGGAATGACCTAATTATATTTGAATTAAAAATAATGGAGCATAATGTAGACCACCTAAAAGAACTCTGGACTATTTAAGCCTTTCTGTCTTCTGCTTTATTCTGGAGATGGTAACGGGCTTCAAAATCATTGAGAACCCTCTTTCCTATATGGCTGAGACAGCATATCAAAATGTACAAAAAAGAGATCTGACTAGGCAAGCAGCAACCCAGAAGTGACTAGCCAAATCTCTGGTTCACTTAGAGTCACCATTTAGGGCACCTCATCTCTAGGGAACATGAGTGCTGGGTACTGCGATCCACAATTAGAGGAGCTCAGGGTTCCACCCCTGAGCAAAACGGTTCTTTTTATATTATTCCAAGCTGTATGTGCCTTTCTCCAGCAGTTGTAACCCATGAGCGTATTTTCATGGCCCGTGAGTTCTCAACGAGTCCTACTAAAAGTGTGGTGGCAGAACCCAAGAAGCAGGTGCCTCCAACAACCTTGGACAAAGAGAACAGACACTCCTCTCTGTTGACTCCAACCGCTCATGGCCACAGTTTGTGCCTTCTTGCTCATTTCAGCACAGTCTCACTCTGTGTGGCCTTGGGTATAACTAGACAGGGTATAACTGCCTCCCTCAGACAGACATACCCTCACAACACTATTTCAAAACGTCCTCACGATCTATCGGCTCTATATTCAGATGATGACGTAGGGAGGTCATTGGATTATAATTATAGAAACAAGTCCTTGGTGTGAATAGCAAACCCATTCTGTTAAATAAAAAAAAAAATCAAGCAAACCAAAAGCCATAGCCATTTCTAAAGAAGTTTCTGACGCACCCAATCACGCAGCCTGCCAGAGCATTCACTTACCTCCCTGAATGGCTAGTTTTCCTGTTGCCGGTTATTGGCTTCCACTTGTCCCCAGGAAATTCCTACAAAAGAAAATCTGGTAAGTTAGGCAACTTTGAATGTCCAGGTCTCCAGGTAGTTTTCCAAACAGCAGCCTGGCCCAGGTTCTTGGCTGGTAGGGCGGACACCCCCAGACAGTCTACAGCCATGTGCACTTGGGAGGCTGCTGAGCCACGGCACTCATGCAGATATCCAGAAAGCGCTCAGGGACCTGGACACTGTGGGCTAAGAATATTCAATTTCCCTCTTGCTCTACACCCCTCCCAAACCACGCCCAAAACTAGTTTAGCATGTTAGCTGTTTGCGCTAGCTCTTGCTTACACTGGGGTTTGGAGATCTTTTGTTTATCCTACCGGATGAACCTGGCCATCATTGCTGCTTTTTCAAATTTAGAAAGCATCTTCTTGGAAGCACTGACCTCAAGGGGGTTTGGAGGGTCCTGCTTCAGAATCTCTCTCCCAGGGTGGGAAAAGGTGGCGCAGAGATGCCAGCTACTCTCATCCTGCAGTTGTTCTTACACCTCTGCCCACATATTCAGACAAGGGTTGACATGAGCTCATCTCTGGGAGATGGAGTATTGGGTGCCCTGGTTCATACACTATACAAGTAGACTGTCTATCTTGGATGTAGTTTCCTGAATTGCTCAGCCATATATGCCTTTTGTAAAAATTTCCCTTTCTTACTAGAGCCCGAACCTGAATGCATGCTTGCTTTTCAGATTTCTCCTGGTTTTGCATTTAGCACCCTCTACCTGGAGACTCAGCCCAAGAGAAGGCACTGATCTTCTAAATTCACTTTGCTCCAATACTGCTATTATTAGTCTCTTCCAAGGTTTATTGCCTTAGCCCTAGTAGGCCTCTTTTGGGGCCAAACACCCGCTGAAGCAGAATGACACAGGTCTCTGGTGTCAGTTATACTGGCTAAGACATTTATTATCTGTGCTATGTGAGGGACATTCTGTCAAACTACTTCAAACCTCAGTTTGCTATATGGCAAATAAAGATAGTCAGCGAGGATCAAACAAGATGGGTAGAGAATGCCCAGCACAGTGCATGGTAGCTAGAAGGTTCTGTGGTCACAGCACTGGGGAGTCTGTTGAAGTAAGACCACTTGAGAGGACAAGCCCAGCCCGAATACCACAGGATCTACCTCTGGGTGTTAACAAGGAAAAGGTGGGGAGAACATTCTGATTCCAGCTTTCACAAAACTAGAGAGCAGTCTCTGTTTGGGATAGAGCAGAGCAAATTGAACAATCTTTATTTTAGACTCTTTCTGCCTTGGCATGTTTGTGAGATGTCACTGTCCACAAAGGCACCATAACATGTTGAGCTACAGCACGAGCCAGGATTCCCTGTCCATGAGATGTCTAGACCTGTGGAAGAGCTTAGAAAACAGCAGTGGGTAAACCAGGCCGAGCCCTCCACCCACTCCCACTGACCATTTGAGAGTCTCAGTATTACTTTATTCTTTTGCCTGAGCCACTTAGTATCCTAAAACTGTTCTGTGCTCTTTGAACCCAAGGAGCCATACTCACAGTGGGTAGAGCACTTGAAGATTATAGGAGAACTGGCTGTCTTGGTGAAAGTGATATTGCTAGCAGCCATCCTGTCTGTTACATGGGAGAAGGCCTAGGCTTTGCAATCTACTTATGAAGAGGCAAGTAGCACACACTCCAGAACACAGCTACAGCTAGAAATAGAGCTTCGCTTTCCACATCTACCCTTCAGCAAGTGGATGGCCCACACTCCCTTTTAACTCTGTTATAATATAAACACACATATGTTATATACAATAAACATAAATGCTATACATATGTGCATATGTATATATTGATACTACACATTATACCCATATATATATATTAACATTTTTAAACATTATACCATGAATATATGGTACTTGCAATATGGTAGCATATTTATGACCAGGGTACCTATTTCTTGATTGCCAGAAGACTTAATGCATTGCTACATTTAAAGCAGCTTGAATCTAGTGGACAGACATATACACGTTATTTTCATGGTGTTCAGATCCTGGCTCTGCACCTTGTGAGCTGTGTGACCTCTCTGAGACTCAGTTTCCTCACCAGTTTCATGTAAGTGTTAAGTGAAATCATCTGGCAATATATGTAAAACTAACTTGCCTAAACATGTGTGCTTGTAAGTAGAGCTGATTTCACCTGTCTAGATATCACCGAACCAGAGATAGTTAGTTCCCCAACCTTCTTCATGGCAGAAAGAGCTGGCAGGCTCCCAGGCTTGCTTCAGACAGTCACCACAGCAACTACCTTAGTTGCCAGAGCTAGAGTGTCTAAACCTATGCTATACATCTCACAGGGTCAAAAATACAGGATTCCAGTAACAAGGGTAGAAATGGCATACCCCTATATGTATCGTCATCCACGTACCTGAAAGTCTAGTGTCTAAGCAGATACACTTAGTCTAACAGGCATTAGGAACCCAATGTGTCCCTCCAAGTACAAAAGGAGAGGGATGACATAGGCACCGTTTGCCTATATTGCTACAGCCAACTGCTGCTACCTGTCAAATAAACTTCCTTCTCTTCCGGAGATTCTGGTCCAGAGATGACAGCCCTGTACCCATTCTCTCCCTTCTTTCCATTCACCTTCAACCCCCTTTCCTTATTACTTGCTATGAGTACTTCTTTCAGCCAAGATTCTCAAGCTAAGCCAAATTTCCCTTCATCTTAAAATAGCTTACTTATAAGATGATTACTGCCTGGCAGTCACTGTTATAAAGGCCTTGCACATGGTCGCCATTTAATCCACCTTAACGAAGCAGGTGCTGTTATTACCTTCATTTTTCAGACGGGAAAGATTAGGCACTATAAATTCTGGGGAAAGAATTTAAACCCAGTTAGTCTAGTTTCAGCTTCAATGCCTTTTGGGTATTATCTATGTTTTCTTTTCTCTTTTTTCAGCACTGGGAATATTTCCAAACATACCAAAAAGATGGAAGCATTTACCGTGAGCATCCATGGGTCCTATCAAGATGCTACAATGCTACAATTGACATTTTTGCTATATTCACCTTATCATGGACCTGTTTCCTCCTCTACTCATCAACCAGTACAGCTTAAATTCTGACATGCCCTTCAGAGTGGGTCCCAATGATTTTATTTGCATAAATGTAAAAATGTAAATGACATAGAGGAATTCCTTAAAAGCCATAATCTACCAAAGCTCACTCAAGAAGAAACAGATAATCTCCATAACTCTGTTTCTATCAGGGAAATTAATGTGCAGTTTCAAACATTCTCACACAAAAAATTTCAGGTCCAAATGATTTTAGTAATTATTTTTATTGTTTTGGTTTTTCAAGATAGGGTTTCTCTCTAGTTTTGGAGCCTATCCTGGAACTAGCTCTCGTAGACCAGCCTGGCCTCAAACTCACAGAGATTCGCCTGCTTCTACCTCCTGAGTGCTGGGATTAAAGGCGTGCACCACCACCGCCTGGCTCAGTGATAAATTTTACCACATGCTTAAAGAAGAAAAAAACAGCAGTGCTGTACAAATTCTTCCTGAAAAACAGAAGAGACGGGACTGCTTCCCACCTCATTTAGCTAGCATTACCTACTTAGAAAAAAAAACAAAGATTTTTATAATACAGACTAAAATCTGTATTAAATGTAGATTCAAAGGCCCTTAACAAAATGCTAATAAGTCAGATCTAGCAGCATAAAAAGTTACTACATTATGATCAAGTGGGGTTTATCCTGGAAATGCTAGGTGGATACTTATTTCAAAATCCAACCAGTATAACTCACTATAAATTTAGATTAAAAATTAAAACTATAGCAGCACCTTAATAGAAATAGGAAAACATTTGAAAGAATCCAAAATTCCTTCTTAAATTTTAAAAAGGAGCTCCTTTGAAGCTAAGACTAAAAGGGTATTTCTCCCCAAGATTAAGAACAACTGTAAAACAACAATCACTAGAAGATCGTAGCCACCAAACTTCACAGGGAAGCCCTGAAAACCAAGCAACACTGTTGCTCTCAACATTCCTTCTGAACAGGCAATTGGGGGATCCCAGGAAAAGCAAGAAGCATACAGAACATGAAAAAGATACAAAATTCCTTCTATTCCAAGATGATGCAACCTCCTATGTCCAAAATCTTTTATAATCTACCAATGAGGTACTAGAATTCATCAGTGAGTTTGGCAATGCTATAGGATATGAAGTCAATATACAAAGTTCAACTGTATATGGAGAAGTAGCAACGGACTTCAAGTTAATATTCAGAAAACAATATTGTTTACTATAGCTTCAAAGCCTATTGGAAATGTAGGCCTATGTAACTCAAAATATGTGTAAGATACATAGGCGGGAAATGACAATAATTTGTACACGTGAGTTTTCTTCAAGAATACTTCAGCATGCATATTAAAGTTGATCATTTGCTTATACAATTTCAGGCAAAGTGTGTTTCCTATGACATGTATAAATATTAATGTACATTTGTTGGTTGTTAACACACTCATGTAAATCTAATCTATATCAAGCTCTTACTGTGCTTTCGTGCCCTGTTCCCTTCAACTTCCGTGCAAATACACACTGGAAAACACTGTTCTCCACCTTTGCTTCCAACAGAAGAGCCATGCTCTCCATTCATCTGATGATGGACAGACATCTAGGCTGGTTCTAGTCCTCAACTGTTGTAAGTATGGTAATTATAACAACAGGTATGCAAGTGTATCTCTGGAAGGACCTGGAGTTCTCTGGATACTATACATACTATAATTTTATTTATTCATAAAGAAAAGAATAAATCATGACATTTGCAGAAAATGGGTACAACGAAAAATATTACATCAAGCAAAATAAGCCAGATGCAAGAAGACAGTTAGTACTTTTTATCTTTTATGTGGATCCTACCTTTTAATTTTTATTAGTACTAGCTGTTTTATAAGTGAATATATTTTTCCCTTTAAAAATGACATAACTTCACATTATAATTAGTTCATGGTTTACTTAAGGTCACTCAGATATTAATTTTAAAGTTAGAACAAATTCCAGTCTTGTTCATTTTAAGGAGCAAAACTTTCTTTCCCCAACTTCTAAAGCTGCACAAGTATACTGCAATCTTGGTGATTGAGTGTAGAGACGCGGCTTCATCATTGCAATGCATTGTGATTACATTTCAAAATAATGACTCTCACTCCCCCACGAACCAAGTCCTCACCTGTATTGCTGACTTCCTGGATTTCCAAGCACTGCCAGATGCCAGGCTGCTGTCCTCAAGGGCACCATGCTGAGGATTATGATAGCAAGCTGTACATCGAATGCATTGGTGGTGGTGACACCTACAGTTGAGGCAATTTGGCAACAAATTTCTCTTTAGCAATGCAGGGCAGATTTCTCCAGAACAATAAATGCAAGGATCATGCATTACAGTTCCCTGAGCACTGCAGGAATAGGAACAGGTCCTGTGGTAATCGAAATCCCCACAGTGCAGTGGCTTACAGCACAGGGAATTTTCTAGGCCTTTGGTAGCAAAGCATTCTGGGTAAGTGGGAGTTTCTGACTGAAGTGGTGACATGGAATGATACGATTGGTCTGTGGCATGGTATGGTTGGTCTGTGGAATGATATGATTGGTCCAGGGGATGGCATCTCAATTCCCTATAGCTCACTGACTGGAAGTTTTGGTCGATAGGCTTTGGTCTCTGGGTAAAAGGCTTGTTGCTATGAGTGGTTAAGCCTGGCAAATGAGATGTAGACAAGGATTTACTGCTCTCTTCAAAGAACTTTCTTCTGTCTGCAAACGGCAAGAGAATGGCTTCTTCCCCAGCTTGAGCAGTAGATGCCTTCAGTTCCTTGCTGTCATCTGGGCTGGAAGGACCTTCTGTGGATAGTGGCACATGAGGCTGTGGGTTATATTCTGGCGACCATCTCCATTGACCTCCACAGACCCCAGGGGGAGCATTTGCTTTGTCAGTGTCTAAGGAGGGTGAGTCAGATGCCTTCCACCAGGTGTTCAGACTCAAAGAAGACTGGCCGGACCTCTGGCCAGGGCTTAGCCTTCCCTCTAAGCCTACTCTAGCTTTGGAGCTCTCCGAGGCTTGGCTGAGGCATTCTGAAGACCTAGCCCTGAGAATCATGCTTTTATTGAAGAGCTTGTCTCCTGGGCTAGGGACTTCTTTATATGAAGACAGGAGAGCCGAGTTAGAAGCAGGGAGTGGGGGGCTTTCTGGAGGCTCTTGGGTCTCTTGAACTGGCTCCTTAGTGTCACACAGCTGTGACAATGGACCCTTACTTTTCTGGAGCTGGGCTTTCCTCCTCTGAATTTCATTACGAAGATTGGTAGCAAACCTCTCGCTCTTCCGCCGGTTTTGGATGGAGCGGCCCCGGGGACCTCCACTCCTTCTGCCACCTAATCGGCCACCTTCCTTGGGTTCACTGTCACCTTCTTCAGTTGCTTCTGCGTGACCAGCCACTTTAGAGGTTGAAAAGACGTCTCTGGCTTGTTGAATAGGGGAGCAAGTGGCAGAGGGCTGCTGGCTAGCCAAGTCACTGCCTGCTCTGCTTGCTCGGTTTGGGTCTAAGTAAGTTCGTTCTGGCAGGGGTCCATTGACCTCCCCAAGTGGGGAACCACTTTGGCTCTGGTACACGGGACCCATCGCCTTATCATCTATGGGCCTGGCCTTCCTTTCTTTGATAGGCTGGTCTTGAGGGTCTCCTGTAAGGAGACCTGGACTTTTCTTTCCCTTAGGGTTGTTGTGCAAAGGGGACACCGTCCACTGGTGCCCATCCTGCCCAGTTGGCAACTCCATCCCCTTGCCACCTCTGGAATCCAAGCGCATGCGCTGCAACTGGGATGCCAACAGCTGTTCCGGAGCACTATGGCGATGCTCTGTGCTTCCTCGGAGGTGTGGGATGGCACCAAAGGACAAAGGGTTAGCCAAATCTGCTGAAGCCTCCTTGAGCAGGCTGAACTCTCTGCTAGAACCCTTGTCATGGGTTTTTGGGGAATCAAGCGCTTTGGAGGAGCCCTCTATCAGTAGATGCTCAGAGTCCTCCTGGCTGGATTCAGAAGGCTGGCTGAGCTCACAGTTCTGGCGGCCCTCGCCTGTCACTTGGTCTTGCCCACTTATGCAGCAGAATTGGTTAGGGCTCCTTGGAGGCAGCAGTGTCTCTAAGCCTTGTTTCTCCTTCTGTTGCAAGGAGTCCACAGGTTCAGATGCACGGCGCTGCTCTCCATTGAGGAGCTGAGCTCTAGAGGCCCGAAGGCTGTCCCGCCTCACAGGAGGCTCTGGTGGACCTTGTACCATCTTGGCAGGTCCTGAGTGTTGACCCTCCTCTGGACAGGATGACTCTTGGGAAGTGGAGGTCCCACGGTCCCCACTAGTACTGTGGCTACTTTCTGAGGTCTCACATGCATTAGCTCGGCCATCGGTGGCTTTAGTTGGCCCTGGGCCTGGCATGACACAGTCTGTGGCGGGTGGTTCCTCTGGCCTAAGGGAAAGGGCACAGTCAGAGGCATTTGAGCTAGCTGAGAAGGAGCTGTAGGCCGAGTCACGCTGACTGGGGTACATGTTCTGGTCGATAGGCAAGAGGTGACCCTCGTAGGTAGCTTGGCCTGGCTGTTCTAGGCTCTCCATGCTGCCGATTGAGCTGCTTTTCTCAGTGCTGCAGTGCCGGGAGAGGGGGCACCACTGCACACACACGTCACTGTAAGACACAAGGCATATGCATGAGTTAGCCAAAAAATTAGACCCTTTTCTCGCCTTGGCCCGTCCACCATGGAAAAGGGCAGGTCAAGTCAGAGCCACCCCATGTTACAAATGAAAAGAAAATGAGGCAAAGGGAGAAAGAGAGGAAACGAGTGAGGAGACTGACAGAGGGATAGCACAGAAACAGGACGGAATGAGACAGGATTGCACGGAGAGGAAGAATGAGCACATATCCCAAAGCCTGGGGAAATGTCATGGGAATTAGGCACAATGTCACTGCTAGCAGCAAGTCTGAAGCTGCTTCTGAGTAGTCTCTGTTGGGTCAGCGTGTGGTTCTCTGCCAGCAGAGACAGTTCAAAGCATCGGCATTAGAGAGGAGCCCTATGGTACTTGATTTGACTTCAGCCGGAGCATTTCCTAAAGCAGTGATTCTCAAAGGGCACCACACTCACACGGAGGGCTCCTTATAACAGGCCAGTGGGTCTCACCGCACTTTGGAAAGCCACTCGTGTCAATGAAACAAAGCTCCAGAGAGGGAAGTGACTTTGAGAAGATTTATTTATTTTTTTTTATTTTTTGGTTTTCATGAGACAGGGTTTCTCTGTGGTTTTGGAGCCTGTCCGGGAACTAGCTTTTGTAGACCAGGCTGGTCTCAAACTCACAGAGATCCGCCTGCTTCTGCCTCCCGAGTGCTGGGATTAAAGGCATGCGCCACCACCGCCCAGCTTATTTTTATTTATTTTTTTTACCAACTCTAACTAGTGGCACAGTCAGGGATGGAGTTGAAATGTTCCTTTGGTCTGGAGATTGGCTAGCACTTTATTTGTAGGTCTGGAGGTGGGACTGAGAACCTGGAACATACTAGGGAAGGGCTCTGCTATGGGGCTACAGCCTCAGAACCGACGATTGTTCTTGTTAATAGAAATTTTGATTATTTACTGAGGCCTTTTACAGTCTTCCATCTGAAGCCCAAATGAGATGACTTTCTTCACTTTCTAAGCCATGAAGTAAAGCAAACTGATGATTTCAGCAATCTGCGGAAGAAGCTGAACTGCAATTGGAACCCAGGACTCTCTCCACCCAAAGTCTTACCTCCTCTCTGATAACACTTTTAAATGGGAAAAAATAATAAACTCTGTGCAGATGAAATCAGATAAGAAACAAAGGGCCCTTGTCAGAGCCCAGGCATCTACTAAGGCAGGAGCTGCTCTCGGCTGTCATTGTTATCAACGTC
Organism: Microtus pennsylvanicus; assembly: GCF_037038515.1. Lineage (NCBI taxonomy): Eukaryota > Metazoa > Chordata > Mammalia > Rodentia > Cricetidae > Microtus > Microtus pennsylvanicus. The sequence goes on along the minus strand of NC_134601.1, from coordinate 131,780,884 downwards.
CTCCCTACTATTAGCCATGATCTATGAGGGGGCTATGCTCGCCCATACTTCCCTTATCTACTAACAGCCAAAGCCCGCCAGGAAGATCAAGGGAAAGATATCATTTTGAATGTTAAGTGCCATTTCCCAAACACATAGCCAGACTGAGCCAAGAAATGCCATTAGCTCTCCTTGACCAGAAGCTTACAGGTTGCAGGTTTGCTCTCAGAAAGGCCCTGGCTCAGAAACCAAGCCCCAGCTGAGCTGTGACAGCAGCCCATGAGAGCTCCTGAACAGGTTCCCCTTGTCTTGCTCAATGCATGGCTTTAACCACTTTGCTCAGTTGGTTCTGAGCTAGCGATGCATTCATTTCTTGTTGTCAAGGAAACCTGCTATTCACCTCATTTTCTGAGGGAACACACACACATACACACGTACACATCATGCACACACACACTCAGATGGGAGCCAGATCTAGAATATATCTCTGTGCATTCTTCTAGAACAAAACTGCCTCTGCCATGAGTCCCTGGATTCTAAAACCAAATAAAATGAGCAATCTAGGGAAAACTCACGCCTTAGCTTCCTTGAGCCTCCCCCCCCCCCCCGAACAAAAAAATCACTCTTGGAGGGGAGACATGATTATTGAAGGGAAAATACAACTGAGCACTATACTTTGGCTGGCTTTGCAACTGGGGTAAAACAAACAAGTGATTTGTCCCTTGAGCAGTTGTTTTGATAAAAATGGACAACACCAAGCTCCTATCACGGAGCTGGACTTGGGGAGGTCGCTGCTTTGGAGATTTCTGCTCTGTGAGAGAACCAACAAACACTAGAGGAAGTTCCTAGTGAGAAACTATGGATAGAGAAGACTGCCTCCGACAGGAATCAAGAAAAGAATCTGAAGAAGAATCAATAGTGAGACAGAATGAGAAGCAGGGCAGGGTGGTTATTTTTGTGGTTCAGATGAGGTACTTCAAGGAAACACTACCAAGAAGGAAAAAATGCAGACTCAAAGTCATGGTGCTAGCCTGGTAGTCATATAATTAGATAAGAGCCCAGGGACTCTAAATGGCCGTGCTATTTTCTGCTATACCCATTCAGCTCTAAAACATCAAGCAGGGACAAGATGAGAGGACGCAAGTGACCAGGCTGTTCATCCTCTAGCCCACCTCGAAGCTAGCCATCCTGCAGACTCACCTTGTGTTGCAACCAGAATGCCAAGACAAGCTGAAGGCTTCAGAAGGGAAATGCATGGTGGTAGCCGCTTCAGGGCACCCCTCCAATAGCTTGGCCACATGCCATGAGTGCGGCCTACTGACGGGGATGTTTCTCCTACAACAAGAAAGAGCCAGGAAGTCAGTGCTGAAATCACTTCCCAAGCAACTTCCGTCCCTACCCCCTTTCCATTCAATGAGCTAGATTATCTTCCAAGGAGTTAACGTAGACATCTAAGTGTTCCCCTTAGCTTCATTACTCAAATTTCCTTCATCTAAGGGATGATTCCTGGAGACATAAAATGCCAGGTTCAGTGGAAATGTTTTGTTCATAAACATATCCAGGGGGCTGGAGATATGGCTCAGTGGTTAAGAGCACTGACTGCTCTTCCAGAGGACCTGGGTTCAATTCCCAGCACCCACATGGCAGCTCACAACTGTCTGAAGATCCAGTTGCAGGGGATCTGACACTTTCACACCAATGCACATAAAGTTAAATAAAGCATAAAAATATTTTTTTAAAAAAAACATATCCAGGTATCGCTGGGCAATGGTGGTGCACGCCTTTAACCCCAGGACTCAGGAGGCAGAGGCGGGTGGATCTCTGTGAATTTGAGGACTAGCCTGGTCTACAGAGGGAGTTCCAGGTCGGCCAGGACTACATAGAGAAACCATGTCTTGAAACAAACCAAAGCAAACAAAAGCATACCCAAGGATGTATACTAATTCTAAACACATAGTAGATGCTCAGTAATATTTGTGGATTGCACAAAAGCTGCTGACCAATGAATAGCAAGCCTACCTGCACTTGTCTTTAAGGGAAAATATCAATATGACCAATCTTCCCATTTTTCTCTGCAAAAGGACGTGAATGGTTGAGATGCTTTAACAAGTCAGCGGTGGAGTATGAATTGTTCAAATGTTCTTCATTAATTCTGTTAAGTATTTATTGTATGTTTACTATGTGTCTTCTAAAATACATGTATTTCTGGGGATATTGCCATGAGTCAAACACAGTCTATACTTTTGAGAGCTTGCTGACTCAAGAATGAGACAGAACTAATTGAAACGAAGTACCATAAAATTGCCCTAGAGACTGAAGGTTAAGATGGACACAGACACACAGAAGGGAGATACTTGAACTTGCAGACAAAGTCATGACAAAGAGTCCAAACTCTTGTGAGAAGAAAAAGGACAAAGTGGTGAACAGGCTAGGGTGACAGAAGAGATTGGCTATTTAGCATGATGGGGGCAAATAACTGGAAACAGGTCTGCGGCCAATGCCCTTAATATAACCAGAGGTTCTGTCTGGGGCTAAAGCCTACAACTGCAACTCTTACAGTGACTTGCTTATATACGGCCCATCCATGTCAACTGTCACACTTCATATGATTAGATGCCACTCTTATGAATGGGAAAGCTAAGCCAGGACATTGTAGAACTAGGGAAGAAAGAGATGGCTGACGGGAGGGAGAATAGAAGCAGGAGAAGAAAGACATACAGATGAGAGAGAAGGAGAAGAAGTAGAGAAAGGGAGAGGGCACAGGAGGGCCAGGTAACACAAGAGACAAGGAAAGATGACAGAGGGATAAACAAATGTCAGAAGGAAAGACACTGAGAAAATTTATAGGAATATACAGTGGGTGCCAGGAAGATGAATGTCACTGAGGGACAAAATCCACTGAGTAGATAGTAGAAAGATATCTAGATGATATATTATTTAATAATTTATTCATGGGCCCCTTATTGGGCACTGGTGGTGCAGATAAGGACTCCTGTTGTCAGAAAGCTTGCTATCCAGTGGGATAAGTAAATTCTCTAACTCCCATGAGCAGGCAGAGTCAAGAAGGAGCCCTGCAGCCTCTCTGGAAATGCAAAAATTCTGAAGACTCAGACAGCACAAAGTCAAAGCCTAAAAAGGGAGTCCTGAGGAGCAGGCTTTGCTGGAGGCAAAAGACGCAAACAAGGAAATACATGGGAAGTAGGGCAGAGAAAGTTACCTATCAAACATCAGGACCATAGATCAGCAGCAGTGGCTAAAATTTGTGGTGAGGCCCCATCCTCATAATCACATTGTCCTATGACGTCCTATGATGGAACATTGAATACACAGCAAGAAGACTGAAGGTCCCAGAAGGTACTTGCTCTATGCTTGGTTGGAATAGCATACCCAAAGCTGTGGTGTTGGGAGAACGCTGCTGTTACTTGCATCCAGCAGTCATGTGGTCAAAGAGTCATGTGGTCAAGCATCTCCCAGTTGGAGGAATGTTTACTATTAGGTCTGTATACATCTATTATTATGGCTGGTGCTTCTAAACACTGAGACTGTAGTTATAAAATAGGGAACCTACGCTATTTTGGGTCTTTATTCCATATCCAGGATTTCTGAGTTTCTTCTGAGTCGAAAACATGAACTAGTAAGCATTGATTTTCCCAACTGCTTAATCCACTATTTGCTCTGTTAAGTCTTCTCTTATAAAGTATCTTTGGCTTGTTTGCCCGTTCCATCTATGTACCCTGCTTCCCCCTTTTCTCTCTCTTTCCTTCCTCTCTCAATTTTGGCACCTTTATAGAACTACAATTCTCCTTCCAGAATCCACTGCTACTACCTTTCAATTCTAGTTATGCCCTCAATACTGTGTCCAAAGTATTATGTCCACCTGCCAAAGAGTGTATTTCTACCCGTGGCTTTTAGATCCTAGCAGGTTAAACAACATCTCAATTGGAGGGGCATTCTCTACCACTGAATTCCAGTGCTTTACCCTGTCCTGCTTTAAATACAAACTGGACCAGATTTTAAAGCCTCCATTAGCTGTATTATACTAGAGCTTCATCTTCTTGCTCTGATCACACTTTGTAGCTAGCTCTGTTTTTTCCCAACTCTTCTTTATTGTCATTCATTTTTTAGTAGAATTTATCCCAGTAATTGGACTGCTTTGATTTGAATCCCAACTCTATCACTTACTAATTTCTGTTGCTGTCAACAAGTGACAGCTTCTCAGAATTATGATTTCCATAGCAGTAAAAGGGGGATATTCCCAATGGTCATTAACTTGCACATCTTTGTGGACATGAGGCACTAAACAGTATACAAATTAAAGGAAATAAGTATGTACTGCCAGTGTCATCTCCTCCGGGGAGTCTATCCCAAGGAATGTAGTCCTCATAATTTTAGCCCATCATAACATGCTATTTTGTATTGCTTATCAACATTTCGTGTGTATTAGCTTTGTCCTACTAATTATATTAAATTAGTAAGTTACGCGAAGCAAAAGTCTAGCATTTTCTATGCTCCTGTTTTCTTGAGAAATGGAAGAGTAACTGGCTAGGTTATTATAGGAGTTAAAAGCAGCATCCTCACCTGCCTATGTTATTGTGGGTATTAGAAGAAGCCTCTCAAAGAATCTTGTAAAGAATCTAGTGCTTTACCAAGTGTTCAGTAAATCCCACTGAGCACAATATTGGCTATTAGCTCAAAGTTGTCCTTTTAAATGGCTCAGGGTGCTTCCAACTAAGTGTGCTCGAGAAACTTCTGTCAAGGTTCAGCTGCACTACTCCCCTGCTACACTTAAAACAGTAGCTGAAACAAGCCCAGCAGTCTCTAGGGTGTCTCCAGTAGAAAATAATCCCAGAGGAGACAGAGGAAGGGAGGGAGGGCTCTGGAGACACTAGAAAAAAAAAGAAAGACTGGGAGGAAGGAAATCTCAGCAGAGGGCCAGATCAAGTTCCCACTTAACCCTCGTTTAAGAAAAGGAAGAAACAGCCGCAAGCCCAGTACCTGGTCTGTTATCATTTGTGAACTGTCCTAGACTCGGCAACGCTTGTGTTCAAACCTTAGTTGTGTAGCCTTGCCCAAGGATTTTCTGAGGTGTTGATTTTTTTAACTTGGGCAAGGGGGCTGGGCTGGAACCTAGGATCATGTATGCTAGGCAAGTAGTCTATACCGCCAGAGCTTGGGTTGTATAGTTTATAGTCTTTATATGGAAAGTATGATGATGACTATCTATTTCTCTTGAGCTATGGTCTGATATAAACGATGCAATCCCATGTGTGAAATCGATTGGCATAGTGCTTAATACGGACATTCTATAAACATATGAAAACAATAAAACAGGGTCCTCTACTGAACACTGAAGCTATGTCAGGTACTAAGTACCTCATATGTATTAGCTGATTTAATCCTCACTTCCATGTCGTGCTAAGACCTATTTATTATTACCCCCGCTTTATCAATAAAGAAAGAGAGATGCAGAAAACTTACATTATTTTTCAGAAACACATAGCTAGCAACAAGATCTGTGGTTAGAATTAGGATCAAAACTCAGACCTGGGACTAGCAGGGTGGTTCATCAGGTAAAGCATTTGTCGCACAAGCCAGAACCCACATAAAGGTACACAGGAAGAGCCAAAGACACAGAGCTGTCTTCTGGTACACAAACACTCACACACAAATAATAAATTTGAAGAAAAGACATGCTCAAAGGGCTCGGCCTCATAAAGTTTATATATCTAAGGCTTGACATAAACATACCTCAAGAAGCAGTAAGAAAAGGAGGTCCCGGTGGTTCTAGACTTAAAACTATTTCCTCCAGAGGAGAAGGGGGAGGATGAGCGACAAGTAGTGTAAGAGAAGCCCAGGCATCAATTAGACAGCCTGACCTCAATATAGGGACGACTAGAACCCTCATCCCTTTTCCTAAAGCTGGGGTAGGCACTAGGACTGCACATATTCTATAACTTCGTATCCTCGAATGCCTGTCTTAGGAAGAAAACCAAGACACCAAAGGAAGACAGTGGGAGAAGGCAAAAGTTGGAAACTGTGGTTGTACCTACCATGGAAGTTGCTCAGGGAGAAGAGGTGGCTTATGACAGATTGGAGTATGCAGCTACTTCAGTCTCAACCACTCCAGTGTCTTCTCTTAGCTGGGGACCATCAGCCCTCTACTTAAGACCCCCCTGGGCATGAGGCAGACAGCCCAAGATCCTAAATGCCATCCAAGGAGTTCAAGTGGACAGCAAGCGACAGCTATCAGCCTGCTTGGGTTTTTCTGTGGCCACAGCCTTAGGGAACGTCAGCCAGTGTCAAGGGCTGGATAAGAGTAAAGACCTTGCTCCAGGAACCAGCCAGCGCCCTAGTGGCAAGGCAAAGGAGGAAAGGCAGTTCCAGCAGCAACCCTCCCTTCCCCCCTACCCCCACCCCATTCCTGCCTCCTACCTCTTCTGTGCCCTGGCCCATCCCATCCCCAGCTCAGAGACCAATAAGGAAGCTGGGCCCCTAGCCACTGCTAGAACTCAGGAAAGGAGCAAGGAAATGATGTTTGGGAAAGATAAAGCGGGTGTCTAAAAAGAATTTTTAAAAATACACGTAAGTGAGAGAGAAAAACACCCCAGACGCATACACTTAAAAGAATTCCTGCACTTCCTGGACTGAGTTGACCCCACCCAGCCATCTCCGCAGGTCCTCAGGGCCCCAAGAAAGAAGAACCAGCCTGGCTTAGCAGCCTCCAGGTCCAGAGAAATGGTACTATTTTTATAAAGTACTCATTTTTATAAAGCTAGGGACCACTGACTTAAACATTTTTCAAGGTAAGGGTCCTTCTGCGATACAAGAGTTTACAAATATTCCAGTCTTTTCCTTTCAAGAAGCAAGTGAGCATCTGTTTCTTGCCAAAGAAAACTTAATCTCACACTAAACACTCCAATTCCAGAGAAAGAGCTGATGAGCAATGTTAGAATAGTGGCACGTGGGAGCGTCCCTAGATCTGCTATCAGTTCACGCTGAAGTCTGGCAATCGTACCTTCTATGGGCTTCGATTTCTTCTCTAAAAAATAAACCAGGAACTCAGTTGTCAGGAGTGATCCTTGCACCTATGACATAAAGTATTGTGGTGGTGGTACATCCAAGTCTGAGGTGCACAGTAATATTCTTACTGACTCTGTGCTGGCCAGAACCCAGAACATTCTATTACAAATTTGTTATACCCCTAAGCCCAGGCCCAGGTATCAGAACTTAAGTTTTCTTAGGGATGTCAAGTAAGGGCTTTCCCGTCATAATTAACTTGATCCCTACTCCAATTTCCCTTGGCCTCTGGCTTCAATTTTTGTAATTTATGGTTCCCATGAGGGCTTATGCAAGCTCCCTCAAGACAGAAAGTGTGCTAGGGCTTTCCTCTCAGGGGAAGTTAGCCCCATCCTCTTGCATTCCTCTGTACCTCACATAAGTTTATCAATTTATACAAGTACTATTGCAGGGCTAAGTTTATAGGGAATACGGAGCTGACTTGAAATCTTGACTTCCCTTAAATGAACTTTCTTGGCCTACTGACTGTCATAGAATTTTAAATTTCTCATGTATGGAGCACAGTTGGCATGTAACAGGCACTTGATAAACAATATATATATATATATATATATATATATATATATATATATATATATAATGTTATTCATACTAAGCTTAACCAAAGTGCACAATGAACACCGTGCTATTAGTAGCAAGAAAATCGGTTTCTTCAATCCAAACAGGGATAGATGAGAAAGGTTCAGCTAAAAGAAGGCTCAAAGCCAGACTTCGTGCTTTCAATCAGCACTTGTCAAACTTCACTGGGCATGTGGGTCATGGGGCAGCAGACTCTGACTTGGTGGATTTAGAACAGGGACAAAGCAATGACTTTCTACAGAGCGTTAGGATGAGCCTGCTCCTGTGATAACCACATCAGTACCAACATACTGGCAAATAATGCCTGTTACAAAAAAAATTACAAGGAAAAATGTCTATTCTCACTTTAATACTCAGGTTTGGGTATCTAGTCTTTTGTTGCCTCTGGTTGCCAAATATCTTCCTCTTTTCATTCAGCAAGGTTGGTTCATGCAAGTGTTTATCTGATGAGGTTTCTTGAGCTCCAGGTCTGAGCAAAATAAAGAGCACCTATTTTGACAACAGTCAGAGGCCATGGCAGGCCAGCTGAAACTGAGCCAAAAATGAGTAGAGCTCGAAGGATATTCTTGGCATTGGTTAAGGCAGGGAAGCAGTGAGGCCAGGAAGGTCGGATAGTCCCCAGATGAGGTGATTAGCAGGTGGGCACATAGGCAGAGAAATCCTCGGACAAGGAAAAGTAAGATAAGTACTCGAGTAATAGTTGGCCAGTTTGGAATTTTCTAGAGGTTAGAAAATACGGGGGAGTGATGATGGTTGCAGCATAGCAGATAATATGATAGACTCTCCTGTGCTTGGAGCAAGGCACTTCTTTTTGAAGACCCAAGAAGACAAGCACTTAGTCTGGGGTGGGAGGATAGTAGATACATGCAGCACTTAGTCTGGGGTGGGAGGATAGTAGACACATGCAGCACTTAGTCTGGGGTGGGAGGATAGGAGACACATGCAGCACTTAGTCTGGGGTGGGAGGATAGTAGACACATGCAGCACTTAGTCTGGGGTGGGAGGATAGTAGATACATGCAGCACTTAGTCTGGGGTGGGAGGATAGGAGACACATGCAGCACTTAGTCTGGGGTGGGAGGATAGGAGACACATGCAGCACTTAGTCTGGGGTGGGAGGATAGGAGACACATGCAGCACTTAGTCTGGGGTGGGAGGATAGTAGACACATGCAGCACTTAGTCTGGGGTGGGAGGATAGTAGATACATGCAGCACTTAGTCTGGGGTGGGAGGATAGGAGACACATGCAGCACTTAGTCTGGGGTGGGAGGATAGTAGATACATGCAGCACTTAGTCTGGGGTGGGAGGATAGTAGATACATGCAGCACTTAGTCTGGGGTGGGAGGATAGTAGACACATGCAGCACTTAGTCTGGGGTGGGAGGATAGGAGACACATGCAGCACTTAGTCTGGGGTGGGAGGATAGGAGACACATGCAGCACTTAGTCTGGGGTGGGAGGATAGGAGACACATGCAGCACTTAGTCTGGGGTGGGAGGGTAGGAGACACATGCAGCACTTAGTCTGGGGTGGGAGGATAGTAGATACATGCAGCACTTAGTCTGGGGTGGGAGGATAGTAGATACATGCAGCACTTAGTCTGGGGTGGGAGGATAGTAGATACATGCAGCACTTAGTCTGGGGTGGGAGGATAGTAGATACATGCAGCACTTAGTCTGGGGTGGGAGGATAGTAGATACATGCAGCACTTAGTCTGGGGTGGGAGGATAGGAGACACATGCAGCACTTAGTCTGGGGTGGGAGGATAGTAGATACATGCAGCACTTAGTCTGGGGTGGGAGGATAGTAGATACATGCAGCACTTAGTCTGGGGTGGGAGGATAGGAGACACATGCAGCACTTAGTCTGGGGTGGGAGGATAGGAGACACATGCAGCACTTAGTCTGGGGTGGGAGGATAGGAGATACATGCAGCGAGAAGTGGTAGATCATTCAGAAGCTGACTCCCAAAAGAGTCCTTTAAAGACTGTTGTGAGGAGGGAGGGAAACAGAATAATTCTGGAAGGAGCTAATCTCCAGCTACCCTAGTTGGCTGTGGTATCAATATATTTTTACAGCATCTCCTGTCTTTGTTCTTGGTTCAGTAAACCCCTTTCAAGACAGTGGATGGGAGATGACAATCAAAAAGTGAACCATGGCTCTTTCCCACCCAGGGCAAGAGGAAAATGTGACCCTTATTATTTGGGACTGTGGTTTGGGCTGTAATGCAATATGGACTCTTTCCTCTTCTGAAAGTGTTTGGATAAGGAGAAGCACAAAAGAGTGTCCTTGATTAGCTCTGTTTACTTTCTGGGGCTCTTTTAGCCACCCCACAAATAGTAGATTCCACCTTCTGCACACGAAGAAGCCCAAGCATATCCTGGCCCACTAGGCAGGAAGAGAAGCCTACCGATCGGGGGAGGGGGGCCAGGGCAGTGCAGAACAATATACATGCATGGCTTGTTTATCTGGCAGAGAAGGGAAAGGCTTGGTCATAAAGGAGGGACACAGAACTCTGAATGCCTTTCCCTACTAGACAGCTGGCTAGGGGACACTGAAGCCTAGTGATCCAGATACCCTTCTTTATCAAAGACTCAATCAAATGGGGAAAATAAGAGTGAGTGTGAGTGTGTGTAACTTAATTTTTTAATTTCTTTTTATTGCTTCACAATATCCTACATGTATATAATATGCTGTGATCATCCACACCCCCCCATTACCTCCCCTTCAACCCACCATTATTCCCTCTCAATTTCATGTGCTTTCTTTTTCTAATACCCACTGAGTCCACTTGGTGCTGCCCATATGTGCATGAAGGTAGGAGCATCTATTGGAGCATTGGGTAGCATCTCAGGTGCTACGTCCTGGAAGAAAATGATGGTTGCTCTCTCAGCAACCATCATTTGCAAATAGCTCTTCAGCTAGAGCTGGAAACCTGTGACTTCCTTGCACATTCCTGCTGTAATTGTGTTTGCTTTGATCTTGCACAGGTCTTGTGCTCCTGTGAACTCTTGTGTGTGACTGCCCTGACATGTCTGGACAAGATTGTTTAGCTATTGTCATGAAGTTGTTGTTTGGGTTCCCTCAGATTTTTTTTTAAAGTTCTTCTCATACACAACACACCCTAACTGCAGGTTCCCCTACAAACTTTCTGCTTAGGACTGTCTTCATTGTATCCTGTAAATCTAGGAGTGTTGTATTTACATTTTCATTAAATTCTAGTAAATTCTACAAACTTTCTGCTTAGGACTGTCTTCATTGTATCCTGAAATCTAGGAGTGTTGTATTTACATTTTCATTAAATTCTAGTAAATTATAATTTTCTTTGTTATTTCTTCAATTATCCATTCATTATTCAGTAGGGTGTTCTCCAATATCCATGACAATGTGTATTTTGTGATTTCTATTGCTGTTTTATAACTAGGCTTATTCCACTGTGATCAGACATAATCCACACACTTATGGACACTTGATTTTTGACAAAATAGCCAAAATTGTACAGTGGTAAAAAGAAAGCATCTTCAACAAATGGTGCTGGCATAACTGGATGTCAGCATGTAGAAGAACGTAAATAGATCCATACCTATCACCCTGAACAAAACTCAAGTCCAAGTGGATCAAAGACTGAACCTAATAGAAGAGTGGGGAATAGCCTTGAATGCACTGGCACAGAAGTCAATTTCCTGAATAGAACACCAGTACCACAGACACTAAGATTGACAATTAATAAATGGGACCTCATGAAACTGAAAAGCTTCTGTAAAGCAAAGGACACTGTCAAGAGGACAAAGTGACAGACTACAGAATGGAAAAATATCTTCACCAGCCCTACATCTGACAGAGATTTGATCTCCAAAATATACAAAGAACTCAAGAAACTAGACATCAAAATATTAAACAATCCAATTAAAAAAATGGGGCACAACTCTAAACAGAGAATTCTCAGCAAAAAAAAAAAAAACCTCAAATGGCAGAGAAGCACTTAAAGAAATATTCGTCATCTTTAGCCATCAGGGAAATACAAATCAAAATGACTCTGAGATACCATCTTACACCTGTCAGAATAACTAAGATAAAAACACAAATGATAGCTTATGTTGGAGAGGATGTGGAGCAAGAACACGCCTCCATTGCTGGTGGGAGTGTAAACTTGTACAGCCACTTTGGAAATCAACGCAGCAGTTTCTCAGAAAATTGAGAATCGAGCTATCTCAAAATTCAGCTATACCAGTCTTGGGCATATACCCAAGGGATATTCAATCATACAAGAACACTTCTTCAACTATGTTCATAACAGCTTTATTTGTAATAGCCAGAACCTGGAAACAAACTAGATGCCCCTCAACTGAAGGATGGTTAAAGAAAACGTACTACATTTACATAATGGAGTATTATTCAGCTGATAAAAACAAAGACATTATGAAATTTTCAGACAAATGGATGGAACCAGTAAAAATCATCCTGAGTGAGGTAACCCAGACACAGAAAGGCAAACATGGTCTGTCCTCACTCATAAGTGGATATCAGCTGTAAAGTTAAAGGATAAGCATTCTATAATCTACAGATCCAGGGAGGCTAGGTAACAAGAAGGGCCCAAAGGGGGATACACGGATCTCCCTGGGAAGGGGAAATATAGGAGATCTCTTGAGTGGATTGGGGATGACTGAGCATGGGAACTTGAGGGATCAGACTCAAGGGGTGTGTGGAGCATGGAATGCTGAGAAAGATGACTGGAAAGCGGGGCTTTATGGGGTTGGGTAGAAACCTGATACAAGGCAAAATCCTCCAAGTCTACCAGGATGACCCCAGCTAAGACTCCTAGCAATTGTGGGTATATACCCTGAACTGACCATCACCTGTGATCAGATTGGTGACTCCTGTTGTTGTCAGCAGAGAGCCTTCATCTAGTGACTGATGGAAGCAGGTTCAGAGACCCATGGTCAAACATTGAGCTGAGCTCTGGGAGCCCTGCTGAGGAGAGGGTGGAGGCATTGCAGGAGCCAAGGGCGTCAGGGACATCACAAGAAACACTCAGAAACAGATAGCTTGACTACTAGGAACTCTGAGAGTCTGAAGCAACAACAAGGGAACCTACATGGGAAGGACCTAGGTCCTCTGCATATATGTGACAGTTTTGCAGCTTGGTCTACTTGTGGGATGACTAGCAATGGGACAAGGGGCTGTCCCTAGTGCCTTGACTATTTTTGGGGGAACCTATTCTTCATGCTGGATTGCCTTGCCAAGCCTGAATACAGGGGGAGGTTTTTGGCCTTAGGGCAGCTTGATACACCATGGCTTTGCTGATGCCCCTTTCAGAGTGAATATGGAGAGGGGTGGATTTGGGGGATGGAGAGTGGGGGAGAGGTTGCGGAAAAGAGTAGAAAGAGAGGAGGGAGGAGAGGTTGTGGTCAGGATGTAAAATAATTAAATTGAAAAAGTAAATAAAGTACCATTTTATCTTTCACTTTTAAATTATTCTCCAATCTTTTAGATGACATATACATAACTCTATGAATAACAAGAAATTCCTAAGGAAAAATGATCGGGTTCTACAGGAATCCATAACTTACCCAGGCAACTATACAGCTGCCCCACACATTCCTACTAAGGGTCTCCAGTTGAACATATGACTATTAAACTATTTCAGACATCTGGATTTTGTCCTCAGAGTATCAGCCTAGCAAAATGCCTTTCCAAATACTTTCCCACTGCTTGGTATTAAATAACTTCACTTCTCTAATTAAAAAAGATTGTATCTGACAGGTTCATTTTATTTGGGGGGTTAGGTAATTGGAAATGAAACCTAGGGCTTCAGACATGCAGATCCCTGACCCTATTATTAAGTTCCATCATCTGACAAGTTGTTACTCATGGTACTAGCGCTGAGAAATGGTAGTGGCTGTAAGATCAGATCATGGCTGGAAGAATAAGAAGAAAGTTTTTGGGGCCGCATAGCAACAGAACACTGGGGAATTCAATTGAGGTCACTATCAAGGGTTGAAGAATGGATACACGAAGTATGCATCAAGTAGCAGGTGCCAAGCCATCCAGCAGCTAACCCTGTGTATGGCATTGTAGTCAATAAGTACCTTCCATACACAAGAGCCCACTAAGCCCTTGCAATGATCGCATAACTACTCCTATAGAAAAGAAGAAACTCAGGCTGCAGAGACTTAAAGTAAGACTTGAACATAAGTTTTCTAGCCAAGTTTCTGTGCTGTTTCCTAAGTTTTTCTAAGATAGCATTAGCATCCCCTGGAATTGTAGCACAAGGCAAATTCTGAGGCCCCACTTCAGAACTTCTGAAAGAGAAACTGGGAGGGAGACACTAAGGCATATTTCTACAAGTTCTTGATGTAATTCTGGTACAAGTAGGCATGGTCAAGCTTGATAACCTTTACTCAACCATATATTCTGGAACAGTGATTCCAATTCCTTTTTAAAGTACTACTGATGGCCACTGGTGCCTGTTCTTAGACACACGTGGAACCATGCCCTCTACGGCAGGCTGAGGGTCTCTTCGCTGCTGTCATTGCTAAATACATAACAGACAATAACTGCTTGAAAAGTTCTTGGCCTCTGGGGTAGGAACAGACTTCTCTATGATGAAGAAGGTTTCAGAACTACAAACACAGTTTCTGGGTCATGACTGTTTTTGTCAGAAGGACATACAAGCTGACAAGCAATTTCCATATATGAGTCTTCCCTGGGAGGCCTTACCTGGCTGAACCATAGTCTGTGTACACCCCTGGGAATTTTGCAGTCTGGGGTATTTATAAACTTATAGTTTATTAATCTTCAATTTTCTGTGACTTTCTTTCTTTCTATAGTGCTATAAAATTCAGTTGACAAACACACATTTATGTTATACATGATGATTTACATATGCAAACATTAATTAATGTTTAAATTATGATAGTACATTTACCGTATAACACAGGTAGAGAGAGAGTGTGTGAGTGTGTCTTTGTGTGTGTGTGTTGGTGAGATGAGAACATTTAAGTTCTAACTTAGGCCTCCATGATGGCACACCCTTTGGCAGGAATTTTGCAAGCTTCAGACCAACCAGGGATACATTGTGAGATCCTGTCCAAAAAAGAAAAAGTCTACTTTCTTATAGAATCTCAAATAACAACAAAAATTTCCAGGACTGCGCAGATACACTGCTGATATTTTGTATTTCTTGAACTTTTTTAAAATATTTTTTTATTTCTGATATTTTAATTACATCTTTCCCTTCTCGCCTCTCTCCAAATTCTTCTTTTACACCCCTTGTTCTTTTTCAGGTTCTACAAATTTTTAAGGAATACTAACGCTGTTTCACAAAACAGAGAGTGAAGAAACACTATCGACATTATCCTGTGAAAACCGCAGTCTCCTGCAATATTAGAACATAATGACAATGAAAAGAAAACTACAGACCATGTTCCCTTATGAATACAGATGCAAAACAACTCAGTAAATAGTTGAAAACTAAATAAATGGCAATTTAAAAACATTACAGGTCATAGCTCATGCTGGTTATATTCCAGGTATATAAGGATAATGTTACACTCATAAACAAATGTAATAGCAAATAAATATGGAGAGAAGTGAGATGTTTATTCAAAAGATACAAAAGAAGGTTTCTAATAATGTCTAACATTCCTTCAAGATAAAAGTCCTAAATAAGCTAGAAATAGAAAAAACGTAACTCAACACATTAAGGATAGATAAAATAAACTGATAGACAACACCACAGTAAGTGAGGGAAAGCAGAAATCATCTCTAAGAGACAGACAGACAGACAGATGAACAGTCAGACAGACAGACAGACAGACGGTGGCTGCCCACTCTCTCCACTCTTTTTCTGTACAGATGTTTGAAATATTACAGCAAAATAGGCAAGAGAAAGAAATTAATGGAATATTAATAAGAGGAAAAAGTCAAATTATCCCTGTTTGCAGATCAAATTCTACTATATTTATAAGACCTTAAAGATGCTATAAGAGAAATTTAAGATAAGATAAATAATTTCAGCAAAGTATAAGAAAAAAAGCTATCATACAAAACTAGTAGATTTTCTATAAGTCAACAAAAAAAAATCTCCCGAAAAAGAAACCAAAGGGAAAAAATCCAATTTACATAGTCTCAGAAAGATCGGAGGAATTGTGAAAATGGCTATATTACCCAAACTTGTGTAGGGTTTAATGCAATTTCCTTTGAAAGTCTAATGACATTCTTCATACAACTCCAAAAAAACAAAACCTAAAATCCACATAGAAGCATAAAGATTCCAACCACTCAGAGCAGGCCAGAGTAGAAAGGGCAATGCTGAAGTTATTAAAATGCCTGGTTGAAGTCACACTACAGAGGTATAGTAATGCAAACAGCAAAAGTGCTGCACAGAAATAGATAAATAGACTAACATAATGAAACAGAGGCGGCAGAAGTAAACCCATGCAGCTATATCCACTTGAGATTTGAAAAAGGTGCCAAGAGCAAACATGGAGGAAAAGACAGCCTCATCATGAGAAAGGGTACAGGGAAAACTGGATAACAAGAGAATAAAAATTTATTGTGGGGAAATGGATATAACTTGAGATCGTATGATAAGTAAATAAGCCATATTCAGAAAGGCAAATATCACATTTTCAAATGTGGAATCTAGACTAACACTCTCACACACACGCACACACACACATACATGCATACACATACGTAGGAGGGAGACTATTTGGGGGTGGGAAATAAAGGGAGAGAAAATAACCAGAATGAGTAAACTAGAAAGAGAAAGAAAGACAAATATCACATAGTTTTTCTCATATGTAGGGCCTAGATTTGATGGCATATTTATACTTTGTATACAACAAAAAACATAAAACACATACAGGAGAATTAATGTGAGCAATCATAGGTTTTATTGTAATATATTTATACGTTCTTATCATTTCCTGTAAGATCATGTTTTTTCCATCACCTAAGGACTAAGTATTCCCTCCCAACATGACTTCACCCCTGCCTGCTGTTCTGAGCACCCCCTACTAGTTAGTATCACCCACTGCTGTTGTGACCCCAGGCTCTGCCACTTATGACCCCCATGTAGAAGCATGTGACCCTTCTACAGATTACTGAGGACCTTCACTGAGAGCCTTTTGACTCTTTAGAAGGTTTATTGTGCTACCATGCACAAGATCTGCACAAATTCCAGCTAGAAAAATCCCAGAAAAAGGAAGTAGGCATAAAGTCCCACCCCTAACCAAGAAGCTTTTTTTTTTAATTGGTAACTGCTCAGTTGGTTGAGAGCATGGCTGCTCTTTCAGAGGACCAGAGTTCTGTTCCCAACACCCACATCAAATGATTCACAACGCCCTGTAACTCCAGCTCCAGGGAATATTGTATCCTCTTCTGGACTCTGTGGGCACCCACCTCCCCCATATGCTAATAAAAATAAAATATTATTTTTAAAAATCTGAATTTAGCACTGAATCCTCAAATTAATATTTTGTTGATATTTGGAGGTAGGGCCTTTCCAAGGATGTTTGGATTAATTACAGGCATAGTGAGCCATAATGATTTCAACATTCTATTTATAAAACTATGGATCTAAACTCCAAGGCTTACTCTATTTTGCACTGTAATGATCAATACCCTACAGAGTACCTGCCATGAAGACCTTATTTAATCTGAGGCAGTCCCTTAATAGAAGCAATCCCAACCTTGAGAACAAAAAAACCCATTTATTTTCTTTGTCAGCAATCCCACATATAATATTTATTATAGTAAATGAAATAGAAAAGAAATAGATTACAATAGTACCTGAACATAGATGGAAGGGTAAAGAAGAGAACCCAAAAGGAGTATTAGACTTCTTAGTATTCAACCTATCACCAGGATCAGCAAAGGAACTGTGGTTTCAGATCAGTTGGTTTGCAAAATATTCTGATTTTAAAAGCAATACTTACAGAAGGCAAACCATCCAAGTTGTAAGAAGATGCATATAATAAAAAAGAGCCTCCCATACTCCTTTAAAAACTGTATTCACCAAAGAAGCAATATGATTCAAGAGTAAGAGCATAGTTTCAGGTAGATATGGTGGCACACACTAGTCCAAGCAATTTGGGAAGCTCAGGAGGGAGGATGGTAAATTCATGGCCAGACTTGGTAATCTCCTCACTCCCACCAAAAACAAACAAACAAACAAAACAAAACAAAAACAAACAAAAAAAACCCCAGAAGTTCTAGAACCAGAACTAGTGTCTAGAGTTAAATCCCTCATCGTTAACTATGTGGCCTTGGCTCCACTGTTTACCAGCTCCTCCTCACGTACACTATCTCTAAAATGAGAATTATAAAAATGCAACACAGACAGTATATTATAATCTTGCTGTTTGTATTTGAGAGTATATCTTGGAGATAATTTCATATATTAAAATACCTTTTCAAAAACTTTAAAAACTGTAGCATTTCGTTGAAATTTCCAAAGAACCCAAATAATGAATATTGAGGTAATTTCTAACTTTTTCCTAATGGAAACAACGCTGCAATGAATATCTTTGTATTGCTTCAGACATATATCGGTTTGGATTATTTTAGACAAAGCTCTGCACATGGAACTCTGTATCTTATGTGACTGAGGTAAGAAAAGTCCATCCATTAAAACCCAGAGACGCCTTCCCCTTGCCACTGGTGGTAGGTTGGAGAGCTGAACCTGCTACCCTCCCCCCTTTCCACCCCATCAACTGTAGCACTCACTCAGGAAAGTGGGCCCTGTACCCTGCCTGGGCAGTGCAGTGGAGCTGCCCCTGACGACAGGGGTGTGGGAGATCTGCCATATGCCGGTGTGAAGGAGAAAAAGATGCTCCCCCTCCACCCCTCCCAGCCTGTGGCAGGTGGGAGAATGGCCCCTGGTCAGGAGAACGGAAGAGCCAGTCGTGTTCCTCATCAGTGGCAGCCTTGGGAGAGTAGGTCCTGTACCTCTCCTGAGCAGCTCAGCAGAGCTGACCCTGCCGGCAGGGGCAAGGGTGACCTGCCCCTGAAGTCCTGAGAGTAGGAGGGCCGGCCCCGCACCCCTCATCTGCCATGCGGTGGCAAGGGTGAGGGAGAGGAGCCCTTTACTCCACCCCGTGCCACCTGTGGCAATTGGAAATGCTGACCCTGAGGTCACAAGAGCAAAAGAGCGGGCCCTGCCTCTCACCAGCTGTAGCACTCAGGAGAGTGGCCCCTGCACCTTGCCTGGGCAATACGGTAGATCTGGTCCCAGTGGTGTAGGTGGTGGTGAGCTGTGAAAGCAGAACTGCCCCGTCCCCTACTGCTTATGGCATAGGGTGAGCTAGTTAGGATGGTGCTGGGGAGCTCACCCTAGTGTTGAGGATGAGGGAGAGCTCCTGGGCTGACCAACCTAGGAAACGCCCAGGCCCACAACTACATTTATGAGTGGGGGCATCCCAACATTTACCCCATATATGATCTGCTGGAGCATTTGAAGGGGCCAGTCCTGCTGACCCAAAGCTACAAGACTTCCATGACACAGGACAACAAAAGGATATCTAAGAGGAGTCCCAGAGAGGACCCAGTATCGAGATAGTGTAGCAGAAACAAAAGGCCTTGAACAAGAACAATGACTCCCTGCAATCAACAATTTCAAATGAAGATATATGGACTAAAGGGTATGTACTGTGTGATTCACTTGTCACAATACAGCTTCCTCAAGGAGAGGTGTTTTCTTTTCAATTTTATCTTGTGGGGGAAAGTTGTAAGGGCAGAGGGCAGATGTGAAAAAAATGAGGAGATATGTGGGATCAAAATGCATGATGTGAAATCCACAAAGAATCAATAAAAAGTTAAATTAGAAAAAAAAAACTCCAAAGAGCTTATGCAATTTGCACTTCCACCAACAGTTTGTTAGCTCCATGCCGCCCTTTAAACCCTCGAGTGCATCATCTAAAGACCTCTTTAAAATGCAGATTTTGGATGAGGAGGCTCTTCTAAGAAGTTCTCATTTGATGTAGATGTTGCTGGTCTAAGACCCACACTTTGAATAGCAAAGTATTACAGTGTATGTTTCTTGGCATTCTTGCCAAAACTGCATATTAAATTCTCAGAATTTTGCCACTCTGATATATGAAAGTTCTATCTTGTTCCTTAAATTAATCTATATTTCTTTAATTATAATGACTTCCAGGAAAGCCTACACTGCAGTGTGATATCTTGTCTTAAAAAATTATGTGTGGCAGAATATCTGTCTATTTATATTTATAAGCAAATTTTCTTTTGATGTGAACTGCCTCCTCCACTGTTTCTTCCTCTGTAAGTTACTTTTATTTTCAAGAGTTCTTCATGTTTAAAGAGAATAGCTCTGATGGAGGAAGGTCATTGGCTAAAAAATAAAGAAACTGTTCATAGGTTAGAACATAGGTGGGAGGAGTGGACAGAACAGAATGCTGGGAGGAAGAGGAAGTGAGCTCAGAGGCCATGCTCCCCTCTCCCAGGCAGACGCCATGAAGCAAGCTTCCAGGTCAGACATGCTGAATCTTTCCCCGTAAGACTGATGCTACACAGATTATTAGAGATGGGTTGATAGGGATATGAGAATTAGCCTGTAAGGGCTAGACTTAATGGGCCAAGCAGTGTTTAAAAGAATACAATTTATGTGTTGTTATTTCGGGTAAAGCTAGCCAGTGGCGGGAGCTGGGTAGCAGAATGCAACCCACAGCTCCCACAACATAGCTCCTTGATAAATACTTTGTGGAAAATGCAAAATCTTTTCCTCATTTTTCAAATATTTGATCTTTACTTATTACATATTTTATAGTGTTTTAAAATTTAATATTGCATAGCCAAATATAATTCTCCCTTATGACTCCCAAGGTTTGTATTTTGCTTTAAAATGTCTTTAGTATTACAAAATAAATTCATATACTAAAAAGTCATATACACTTGTCCCCCAACATTTGTGAAAAATTAGCTCCAGGATACCAAAAGCTATAGGTGTTCGAGTCTTCTGCATAAAATAGTATAGTATTTACATGTAACCTATACACATCTTACCAGATATTTAAATCATCTCTGGATTACTAGTATCCAGGGGTAATGAGAAAACGGGAAGTGAAAAAAAAATGAGACAGCGAACCTAAGAACATTTCTTAAGAGTTCATTCTGTTTCATTGTGAAGGAAAAGATATTAGTAGCTGGAAGAATGTGAAAATTTAAGAGAAGATTGTGTTTTAAGAAAAAAAAAGACCATCTACACATATTGAAGAGAGATTCAGATCAGTTTATCTTGGTAATAGCAATCTGTGGGTGGAGGACAATCATTATTTCCAGTCTCACCAAAACATCACACCACTGCTATTTATTTCTCAATGTTTATTGCTCTTTTTCTTTAGCATTTATACTGAATTAGTTACCAGGTGGTAGTTTTAAGGCATTGTCCCTTATTAATTCATCTTGCCTACTACAATTTTCACTATTCCTTTCTCTGTATAAGCAACTCATGACCAGCCCAGATCCAATCAAATGCATTCCAATATTCTACAAATTCTACAAGTGCTAATCACCCTTACTCACCAACTCTGTTAGAGTGGCTTGCCACTGCCACCTAGGAACAAGTTCCTTCCTTGAGTCTCCTATAGATTGCTCATGTTTACTTGTTGCCTCTCCCTAATTTTACATGGGCCTGAGCTCCTTAATATCCCTCAAATCTAGATTACTCTCTGGCCTGTCTTTACCCATTCATGTAAACCTTCAAGCCAATATCCTTGCTTTTTTTTTCTTCTGCAAATGTAGAACAGTTTTCTTTCTAAAATCTTTGAAAGACTTGAAACAGGCATTATTCATCTCAATAATCACCAACTCCTTTGTTCAGCTATTTTATTTTCTATTGTTTGTTCTTTGAAATTTTCTTTTTGTCTTATATGTGTACATGCGAATGTGCATATGTGTGTATATGTTTGTATGTCTATGAATGCTAATGTCTGGGTGTCTGAAAAAGTCAGAGATATTATATCCTCTGCAACTGCAGTTAAACGTTGCTATGAGCCACCCAACATAAAAGGTGGGACCTGAACCTAGGTCCTCTAAAAGCAGTAAGTGCACTTAGAAACTAAACTGTCTTTCAAGCACCTGTTATTTGATATATTATCAGGTTCATTCAGATTATTTTAAGATTCATAATATAATGAACTTATTTTATTATTCATTATGTAATGAATAATAATATTGGTAATAAATATGTTAATCAGAATATTCTCTTCCACTACCCTCTCCTCTCTTATTTCCCTCCCATTTGTATCAGCTATATATATTATATCTCTTTTAACTAGAATATAGGGCTAGGAGATTCTCTCCCCACCTGTTTCCTAACACACTGTTTAAATATACATGGTAAGTACTCAAAAATGGCTTATAAATGGAAATCACGTGATGAGAACCCAATAAAGAGATCTTTTGTGAACTAGTTTTTGAAAAACGTTTATTTTGTTTTTAATCACAAATGAAATATTATATATATATATATATATTCGTGGTATATATGAACAGTACCAGGAACTGTTTTAGCACTTTTTCATAAAGTGCTAATTTATTGCTTGCCAGATAACTGTCAGGTGAGAAGCATTGCTTTTTAACTACCATAAAAGCAAGAGACATACATGGATCTAATCTACATGGGTAGTAGAAAAAGACAAGATCACCGAGTAAATTGGGAGCATGGCGGTGACTGGGGAAGGTAGAAGGGGAGGAAGGAAGGGGAGCAGAGAAAAATGTATAGCACAATAAAAATACAATAAAAAAGAAAAAAGCTAGAGTAAGTGATGTTTAAACACTTCCACGATATTTCTATTTGCATTTAGTACCTATAACCTATATTTAAAACCCAAGCCCACTGCTCTAGTCCACAAAACATAGATTTCTTTCATTCATTTTTACTTTTAAAAACAGATCTCCATTATTATTAGTTAAATTATAAACATAAGTTTTGTACATTTTGTATAAAACTCAAATTAAGAAAATACATAACCAATGAACATATTTCTATCTTAAGTTTAGTGTATAAGCACAGTTACTATGAGTATAAAGAAAAAGTACATTTGTGCTCCTGAAATAAACAAAGGGAGATGAAATGCTGTTGGTTACTGTATTAACACTAATAATTATGAATCCTGTGTTCTAAAATGAATTGCTGTTTGACATCCATGGAAAATGATAATAGGAAGAATTATGACAAAAGTACGTAAGGTTAATCAACATGTAATTGGCTCTTAAATATGCACAATTTAGATGTCCCTTTATTGGTAGTTATTATTTAGAAATTCTGCAAACCAATCCACCTGAATACATTTTCCTATTAAAGGTACCTGAAATTAAAAACATGCACTTATAATGTGAATTAACATTTTATGATACATATTAGATATATCATTTAAGAGAGATTTTGTTCCACCGACACAATAACCGACAAAATATGACATATCAATTTTTCCAATGATAGCTGGCCTAAAATATACACATGTACCTAAACACATTCTTTGGAGGCAATCTAAATCTATTGGGAGAAAAAGACTATATTAAAAAGCATGTTTTCAGTATCTGCTAATGCATACATTATTAAACATAACACACCCCAAAGATACAAGAGGAGTGCAGAATATAAGTAATAATATTTTGCTACTGACTGAGACTGACTTAGCCTCTGGTCAGAAAAAAAAATGCCTTCACCTTATGTAAGCACCAGCAATCATACCGGTTCGGTTCTTAATTACTGTCTTGTCTAGAACCTCAACTCTAACCCATCCAAAAGACAATTAACTCGGTTCAGTCTTCTGTGGAGGAGAGCACTCCAGGTCAAGGCAAAGCTAAAGCCTGAGTAACAGGCAAGGAATCAATTATTACCTCAGGCTATTTTACACTTTCCCTCTGGGATCATACAAGGCTGCCGCTTAGGATAACCTTCGCAGAGCAAGGAAGCGATGATGCATGCATAGCCTAAGGGTTTGTAAATTGACACAAGAATTTCTTAAGAACTCACCTAAATACTCAAGTTCAAGTTTTTGAAAATATTACTGAGACAGAAGTAGATAAGTGTCAACTGACGTGGCTACAAAGAACATACTAGATATGAAGCCAGAGACATTGGGCTGGAAGGGAGTGGACACGTTGCCTCATTCATGTCTTTAACTAATCTCCTTGCCTGTAAAGCAGGGAGGCATTCGGCCCTATCACTCAAAAGACAGGCATGGCAATTAAATAACACGATGCACTTGAGATATATTAGCATTGTAACTGATCCATAGTTAAGTAGGGAATGGAGGGACAGAACTGACATTTACGGGGATCCTATTAAATTTAAAGTGATCTTAGTTCTGGTCAATCTTCCTTAATATTACATGGGTAAGTTCCTTGGGAAAACCTTTCATTCTACATTCAACTGTTTAAGGACAAAGTTCTCAACACCTTTAAACCAACTGTTTAGACTGATACAGCATAATTTCAATGAGTTACAGAATTAGGATAGTCTTGGTAACTGAAACTTCAGCAATGTCTATATGGGGGGAAGAGATGGGGACACACACAGGTAGTAGATTTGAATCTCAACTCTAGTTATTAGCTGTATGGCCTTATACAAGAGACATCAATTCTGAGCCTTGGTTAAGCTTTCATTATTGTGTTCTATGATCTTACAAGGTCTCTGACAAAGCAAACATTTCCTGTCCTTGGATATAATACATAGGTAATACAAAGCTACTTCTCAGTCCAGCTGTGACAAACTAATGGCCAATATCAGTGTTTATGTGATACAGGAATTTTTATGATAGAGGTTTTCTTGGGATTCTCACAATTCTTCCTGTCTAGAAGATTCATTTTAATGGCCCTTCTGACTCATATATAAAATATCAATTACTCTTCCCATCACTTCATGAACATGTTCTCTTGTTTTCCCCTAAACTTTCCTTTATTAAGCCTTCAACCTTTCCAGAAAAGACAAGGTAACAAGGAATCGCATAGACACAGAAAAAGAGAGGAGTGGAGGCAGTGTGCTGGCTAGTTTTGTGCTAACTTGACAAAAGCTATAGTCACTAGAGAAAAGGGAGTCTCAACTGAGAAAATGCCTCTATAAAATTGGGTTGTAGGCAAATCTGTGAGGCATTTTCTTAATTAGTGATTGATGTGAGGGGCTCAGCCCACTGTGTGCGGTGCCATTCCTGGGCTGCCAGTCCTGGGTTCTGTGAGAAAGCAGGCTGAGCAAGCCATGGTGAACAAACCAGTAAGCAGCTCCTCTCCATGGACTCTGCATCAGCTCCTGCCTCCAGGTTCCTGCCCTGTTTGAGTTCCTGTCTTGACTTCTGACTACAATGTGGAAGTGTAATCCAAATAGCCCTCTCCTCCTCAAATTGCTTTTGGTTATGGTGTTTCATCAAAGCAATAAATAGCAAACTTAAGCAGAACAGCCATGATGGGGGAGATGGAGGGAGAGAGGAAGGGAGGGAGGGACGGACAAGACAAGCACACAGAGATTACAAATGAAAATTTCCTATTCTCCTATAATATTTATGCATTAAAAATAGCCTATAAAATTGTTTTCAAATGAAGTGTTTCATTCTCTCCAACAATCTTAGGGATCTTAGGAAGACTCTTTTTGAAGCACCGAGGGACAATCTCATATAAAGAACCCCCGCTATATGTAAACCATTGACATATGTAAACTGCTATATATGAACCATTCATATGACTGAGATAATGAGAAGGGAGGTTGATTTTTCTGTTCTTTCCCTAGGGGAGGGGGAAATCAACTTACCCTATGTAACTTCTCAAAGACCATTCAAAGATATACATTAACTTTATACTTAGGAAAATTGAAAAATATTCTGCATCCTCATTACAGGAAAAAGGAGAAAGAATATATTAAGAATATATTGCTGCATTAGGAGCCAGAGACATAATCATTTTTAGCTGCATAGAGATGCCAGAACAGCCAACTAATGCTTTCCCTTTGATTAGCTGGAAAGCAATCAATGCACTCTTGAGAGATTGGAGCTTTCACTCAAAATAGAAACTGGCCTGTAGACCAAGAGCTGGAAGCTCAGAGACAAATTCCCCAAAGGGATCTTGACACTTGCTCTAAGATCCAGAGTTGGCAAGCTCATCAAGACCTAAGTTTAAGGATTGGGCTTAAAGAAATTGTTAAATTATACAATTTCTTTCTTCAAAGATTTAAAGTTCTTGTTATACAAGGTCTTGCTCCATAAGATACACCAACAATTTTTAAAGAATTTCCATCATACATAAGAACAGTTTCTACTACAATGAAATCCAATTATATATTAGCAACAAAAACAACAGAAGACTAAGCAACATATCATAAGAAACATATGAGTAAAAGCAGAACTTTCTCAAGTAGTCACATATCACATTAACAAAATGAAAATAATAGTACAGCAAATTAAAATTTGTAAGGCACATTTGAAAAAATACTTTCAGGAAATTTATTGTCAAACATTATTGTGTTAGGGAAAATGCTAAACGCAAGCAGAAGGATGAAAAGAAAACAAAAAAATGTAAGAGTAGCAATCAATGAAGCTGAAACCAAAAATTCCATTAGGCAGAGACAGGAGAATCAGGAATTTGAGGCCAGTCTGGGCTATGTAGCAAGTTTCAGGTTATCTTGTACTATATATTAAGACTTTATCTACAAAGAAAATAAAAACCAGATAGAAAGAATATGAATCACCTAAGAAAATATTACCCAGTTATATATCAAATCCTCCTGAAAATTCAACAAAAAACTCTTGGCAATTCACTTTAGACATGACAATTTATGATATGAGACTAGACACAAAACACAAACTTTATGAATAATGAATGGCACAAACATCCTTAGGAAAATATTATAGACTAGCATTCTTTAAGGTACAAAATGAATTATATGTGATCAAGAAAAACTTATTCTTAGCCGGGCAGTGGTGGCGCACGCCTTTAATCCCAGCACTGGGGAGGCAGAGGCAGGCGGATCTCTGGGAGTTCGAGGCCAGCCGGATCTACAAGAGCTAGTTCCGGGACAGGCACCAAAGCTACAGAGAAACTCTGTCTCAAAAAACCAGAAAAAAAAAAGAAAGAAAAGAAAAACTTATTCCTGTGATGCAAAACCAGTTACATGCTTAAAAACCAGTGAGTATGTTTCATTGCATCAAATAGACTGAAGACAACTCAAAGGATCTGTTGTATTCATGAGCTGACATGCCTATGACAAATTCAACATTTTTTTCCAACAACCTTCAGCAAATGTGGAATAAAGCAGAAATTTAAAGGGCTCATGAGCAGGACAAAAGGGGACTTTAAGGAAGAAGAGTGGAGAGGTTTATATAATGCATGTAATATGATTATTGGAACAGGATGATGGGTAGACAGGTATAAGTGGGTCAGGGATGAAGATGAGGGAGGGGGGAGAAGAAATCCAAACTAAGTATATTCAAAAATGCCATAAGAAACTAACTACAAGTAACATTATACAGACTGATCAGTACTTATGTATTTAGGAATATATATTTATATGAATTAGTGAAAAAAGGCCATGAATTTGAAAGAGAGCAAGGAGAGTTTAGAGGGAAGAAAGCAAAGGGGGGGAACATGATAGAATTACATAATCTCAAAATAAAACTAATTAAAAATACTAACATTAAAAAATAAAAGACGAAGTTTCATTATATGCAGAAGAATATCTAAGTAAACTCTACCTTTAACATCATACTTTGAAAAAGGTTGACTGCTTTGCCCTTAAGACCAGAAACCAGGGATGAGATTCAACCTACTCTTACTCAATACTGCTGGAATGTATAAAGACACAATAGGATCATTCAAAAATGATGAAACACGCTCAAAGTAGACAGGAAAAACACTGTTCCCATTTAAAGAGGATGTGTTAAAAATCTCAAGGAATCTAAAATAAATAAAGAAAACTCAGAGAACAAAGAAATTCAACAGGTTGAAGTATACATTTTTAAACTAATGATATTTTGAGCACTAACACCAGACATGTAGAAACAAATTTAAAATTTACTTACTCTTGCTGCCCAAAATAAAATGCTTAGGTATAAATCTAACAAAAATGTATAGGATTTGTATACTGAAAACTACAAAATACTGTTTGAAAAAAATCAACACAGATCCAAATAAATAGAGAGCCACCTTACTGTCCTTCTGACTTAGAAGTTTCAATGTAGTAAGGAAAAAAGGGCAATTTTTCTCAAATTTCTGTACACATTTAATGAAACTTGTATTGAAATTTCATCAGCAGTTTTATAGAGTCCATTTACCAAATTTTAAGAATTATATTTCATTAATCAAGGCTGAGTTGTATTGGTGGAGACTTATATACACTTCCACAAATAGATAAGCAGACCCTTTAGATATATTAAACTTATTTCTGAAAGTTTCAAAATCAATTCAAAAGGGGCTGGAGAGACGGCTCTTGCTGCCATTTCAGAGGACCCAAGCTCAGTTTCCAGTAGCATTACCAGAGAGCATCCCAACTGTCTACATAGCTGCAGTTCCAGGGTATCCCATACTCTCTTCTGGCCTCCAATATGTATCTGCATTGGCACAGAATAATGTGCATGTGTGTACATGAATAATAATAATAATAATAATAATAAATTTAAAAAGCTAAACAATTCAATGGATGAAAGGTAGCCTTTTTAGAAAATGGTACTGTAACAATTATACAACTACATACCTAAAAACTAATCTCAAGATTCATACTTAATGCACATGCAATAGACACATGCATATTCAAATTGGAGCAAAGTTTTATGTAGGTGTAAAACTATAAACTTTTTTAAAAAATAAGATAAAATAGTCTTTAGACTTGAAACCAAATATCAAGATTCATTAAAGGAATTGATATACTTGGATTTTAAATTACATAATTCATTATTTTAGTAGTATTTACCATAGACTATGATGTGTTAGGTACTGGGATTTCAAAGATGAGGAAAAGTGCATTCTCCGCTTCCAAGGAGCTCTTAGTTTGGCAAGGTAGAAGGATGCCCAAATTGGTAGATATGCAGTAAGAACACAAAGGAGAATCTTTTTGTGTCCTGTGGGAATGATGGCTGTTGACAGAGCAGGGATTTTACTCATTAAAGGAGGGGCAGGAGAACATTCTCAGCAGAGAGAATAGCATCTGTAAAGGCAGAGTGCTGAGAAGACAGCTCTGGGTGCATGGGTAACATGTTGGAAGAGGTTAGAAGAACGGCATTTAGGAGAAAACATATTAGAGGTAGTATTAACAGGATTACGTCATTGACATGATGAAGATGAACATAGCTGAGAGAAGGGTGAAGTTCAAATGCTTCATGATATCCTACTTTCTGGGGACAGACCACTAGATATGATCAAGACCATGAAAGGAAGAGAGGAGGGAAATATACTGTATTTGAGGTTCCTATGTAAAAATACTGTAAGAAAACTAGAACTATATTGTTAGTATTTAGAAAAGAGCTTGGGGCTAGAGATGTAAATGCATTAGTATTCAAGTAGTTGAAGTTATGGTAGTGAATTGTGTTTTATACTCAAATGATGAAAATGTATGATAGCATATCCCCTGCCTTCTCTCTCTCTCTCTCTCTCTCTCTCTCTCTCTCTCTCTCTCTCTCTCTCTCTCTCTCTCTCTCTCTCTCTCTGAGAAAACACTTGATCAATTGATAGAGAAAAGTCTAGAGTTCTTTTCTGACTGCTTTCCAGTTAGCCTTCACAAACGTAGTTTCAATACATCAACGTTTAGAGAACTCTGGCTTAAATAAGAGATGAAAAGGTTGTAGTTAATTCATTTCTCTGTCTCTGCTGCCAGCTCCCTTCTCTTCTGTCTCAGTAAGCCTTCCCTGGGGAGAAAATAAATTGCTGAAGTCAGTAAAGAAAATTCCATAGCTTTCCTTAGTGCATTATCACTGACTAGAAGTCCCGCAGATCTGGCTAAAATCTCTGCTGGTACAAATGTTGCTATTTCTTCCATCTTTAACAGAAAAGGAAAACAAAAATTCTCTTGTACACATCACTAAATTGTGTTTCTGGTGTTGATTTCAAGGAAAAGATTTGTAGAGAATAAAATGGCTGGTGGGAGGCCTTAGGGTTGATTAGGAAAAATGGGGGAATAGAGGACACCATAGGAATCAATTTCTGGCCTTCTAAAGACAAATACTTTTTTTTCTAGAGAATATTTTCAGTACTTAAAAGCAGATCATAAATCACTTCTTCCTTTCTTACAAAGCAAATATGTAAAGAACAAATTGAGCAGGGTGCTGCATCTATAATCCTAGCACTCAGATAAGCAGAAAGAAAGCTGTGAGTTTAAGAGGAGCCTCGACTACACAGTGAGATGGTTTTCTAAAAGAAAGCAGAGAGCTGGCTTTTCTATTTTGTAAAACAAACCTACCTGTGGTTAGAACATGTAGTAGGTGAGAATTTTTTGCTTTGTGTTTGTTAAACCATTTGAGTGAGTGTCTACCTTTTCTAAGGCTCTGAAAACATTATCTCTTCAGGTTGAATAATCTTGATTCATTTACAAAGCTTTCATTTGAATGGCTTTTCTCTCCATTGATAGTTTTATAGTACTTTCATGATTGCTCACCAAATTTTCTGCACCCATCTTTATAGTTGTGATAGGACCACTTACTCTCTGATAAAAAACTGTTCAACTGGTTTTTGAAACATTCTGTTCTGTGCAAGGGATATGAGCCTCTGGGAAAATAAAGCATTTCAGAGGAAACAAATGTGTTGGACACTGTTGTTAAAGGAAATGAGTGGGTCTGGTATGTTAATTAAGTCCGGTTATTGTATCTAAATTAAAGTGGTGTCTCCTATCTGTAGCTTTAAAAGCTCCAAAGTGGAAGGAAGAAAAGACATGCAAAAGGGAAAAAAAGCTGAAAACATCTCTTGTTTAAGAAAAGAAAAAAAAATCGAAGTTTTTGTACTTTGGGCTGTCACTTCCTTAATGAAGTTATTCTTTCCTTTCTTTGTTTTCTATAAGTTCTGTCTACTTGGTGAGGACAAAAATAACAGAAGGAGGAAACTTGAGAGCGAGGCAGTCAAACAGGTAAATTTGGACTTCCTACTGATTAGTGTCAACAGCCATGGCTAGGGGAACCGCTAACTTATCAGCTGTGGCCAACATGGTGGGAAGGATGGTTACTCACTAAAAGAGGCAGATTCGGGTAGTTGGAATAGTGAACAAATTTCAAGAATAAAAATATGCTGCCAGGAGAATATTGACATTTTATCTTAACTTAGACTTGTGGCACATTGATAAAAATGAGCTGAAATACTACCAATCCTGGTAGTGGCTATATACATATATGTATGCATTTAGCAGCAGTAATGAAAAAAGACACCAGGAATTTGAAAGAGAGAAGGGAGGGGTAGTAGAAGGATTTGGGGAGGAAAGGGAAGTGAGAATCGTGTAATTACATTATAATCTCAAAAAATAAAAGAAATATTTTTAAATTACTCTAAAATTGATTGCAGTTGTTGGTTAATGTTAAGCTAAGCCGGTTTTAATATCTATATCTGTGACTTTTTAAAGAAAAGCATATTTTTTTTCTTCTCAGTGTGATAAAACAAACAAACTTTGACTTATGTAGGGGGATGGGTTGGAAAAAATAAGAGGCGAAAAAGCTAATCCATCTTAAGATGCTGGATTCCAAGTACATTATCTGAATTCTTTAATTTCATTTTCAGAAGAAATAATTAAAAATGAAACCAGAAGGTGATTCAGAGAGATAACCTGTCTGACCTATCAGTTTATTATCATTTTATAATGATTTTCCTAGGCGTTCTCTCCCAGGGTACCATTCATTAATTCATTCAATCATCAAATGCTGTTACCCAGGAATTGGTGCCAAAGCTTGGCGTTGGATGGTAAATAGCTCACAGTTCTAGCTAATTTTTCAACTTTTGGGGAGTTCTCTCTTTCAGTCTACTGGACTCCTATTATGCATTCTGTTATCTTCCTCTCAATGGGAATTCTTTCTATATATGCCTGTGGTCAAGTGTGAGTCATTCAACAGAAGAAAAACAAACAAAATGATCAACCTGTTTTTTTCTTTCTCTGACACAATCAGCCAAATTAGTGTAGGAAAAAGCTATTAGGTCACATCCAGTCTACCCCTCTGGGAATAGAGCAAAACCACTCCTTGTATTATGCTACATTATTTTCAATGACATTGTCCTGTCTAATTGTTAATAATTAAAATGACTCAGTGGCAGAGTTCCAGGTTTTCTTTTCAAAGTTTAACTCACAATGCAGTATTTTTTGCTGTCAAAATTCAGTTTCTCTGAGAGTTAGCTAAAATAGCCTTTGTCTTGATTTCATCTAGTTGTGATCTGATCTATCCTGATCTCATTCCATGCATTTCCTATTTGTTGATGAATTTCTGCTCTTCAAATACAGCTAACGTCTATTATACATACTTTGCTCTCCTCTCATCTATGGCTGCTACGCTACCCTCAAAGGAAACTAATTCAATTCAACTTCTGGGTACCAATATTTCCTACTCTATTCAGAGCAGTACCAACTCATTTCTGGCAGTTCTTGGGTCAGCCTTTCCAGATGTCTACCCTCTCTAGAGGCCCCAGGTTGCATCTGAACCACCTCTTGGCTCTTCCACTGTTTTGCTCTTTAGCGTGTCTTTAGAGATATTTTTCTAAGCACATCTATGGAAGGAGGCACAACAGACAGCTTTCTCAAAGGACACGGTAGGAGATTCAGTTGATTCTATGTGGGCACAGAATTTGTGAATTCAGTTATTCACTCTCATACTCAACCTTTGCTGGAAACCAGCAGTGTCATATCTTGGACAGGATAGTAGAGAAGGCCCATATGACTCTGGTATGCCACTCTTCCTCAGGAAACTCACAGTCTAACAGACGATATAAGTAGATTCCTCTTAGCACTTACCTCTGATTCTTCCCACTTCTAAAAGGACTGTTGAGCTGGGATACAGCTCAGTGGTACAGTGTTCCCCAATCATGCCTGATACCTAACACCTCCATACCACAAACATTGTCTACATGTACAACTCCTCACCTTCAGTTCACTGGGTTTTGTGGAGAGGGTACTAGAGATGGAACCGACAGTTTTGTGGATATTAGGGAAGTGCTAGCCCAAGCTGCACGTTCAGCTCACTCACACTGCATTCATTCACGGAACCTGCTCCTGCTGTGTTAATGAAAGCTTTTCTGCCAGCGCCAACTAATAACCTCTGAATTATGCAACCCAGTAGTCTATTTTTCAGCGTTCATCTAACTGACTGCAATATTTGATGTGACAGTCGTGATTGATGGGCTGCTCCTTCCTTCTCCCTTGGTTAACATGACACCACTCTCTTCTACTTCTCTTCGTACATCTCTAATTGCTTTTCCTCTATCTTTCTCCCTAGGCTGATGGTAACCCCTTAGATTTGGTTAACTAGAAGCAATGAATAGAGAAGCCTCTCTTTCTCATGTCACCAATTTACCCTTCCTTGCCTCCTCATGCAGTAGATGAATTCCGCTTACTTTTACCAAAGTTTTTTAGACTTCTGTTCTAATATTCCTAAAGATCTTACTGCCATAATTATTTCTTCCTTTCTAGAACATCAATTTATCTGTCTCTACTAAATCAGCCTCATTAGCAGTTAGATACTTTATATTTGGGATTTAAAAGTTATTCAAGCCTAAACTAAGGAAATTTTAATTCCTTACCTATTCATTCTCGGCCACAACCCTGTCCAAGTCCTCTGAAACCAATCTTAAATCCTACTAATTTTAAGATTGATATGAGTAAAATTTGAGTCAACCCATCACCATCTCCTTCTGAATCACTGCAGTTCCTCCCTCTCCTACTATAGTCTCTTTCCATACAGTAGCCAGAATGATCATCTCTAGGTAGAAAACCAATCTTATCATTATCCTGTTTGGAATCCTTTAACATCCCCCCCTCCAATTACAACACATTTAGAATTCTTTTTTAAAGAGTTATTTACTTATGTATATGAGTGTTCTATTTGCATGTGTGTCTGCATGACAAAAGAGGACATCAGATCTCATTACAGATGGTTGTGAGACACCACGTGGGTGTTGGGAATTGAACTCAGGACACACACACACCACCTGCAAAAGGATCATCCCTGACCTGGTTAAAGTCCCTTCTATCCCTGTTGCCTCTAGCACATGTCTATCTAACCCATTTCCGTGCTCTTACATTTCTTCATTTTCCTTTACAGCCCCTATAACTAACTGGGAGTATATATTTGCTTCTCTGTGAGAATTGTTTATCCATCCCCACTAGAAGGTCAGATGAAAGGTTTGTTTCTTAGTGTTTTTTTTCTCCGTTCCCACAATAGTACTTGGCACAGAGTACATGTCTACTAATTATTCTCATATTAATTAATGAAAGGATCTTCTCCCTGTGTTTAGCTAATAAATATGTCACCAAACAACAAGTACCTAGACCTCTTGCATTTATTTATTTATTTTTGCTTCTGTTTCTGGAAAATCCCAGTGGCTTGAACTACCATGTATTCTAATAACTTCCCATATAATTCCTAAGTACAAACTTTTTTTCTATATCCTAGAACCATAGTTACAAGTGCCTATGATAAAAGTCTTATAAGGTTCAAGCTCTACATTTTCTAAATTAAATTATTTTCCTTCATTTTAATTTAACAGACATAAAGAGTCAAGTGCAAAGCTCACCACTGAATAAGTTCAACTTCATGTAACTATGTTTGAAATTAATGTCTTATAACTCAATCTAGCCTGTTAGGAAAATTTGGACTTATCTTTGATTCACATATCTTTACTGAATTCCCAACATCAACTTTCAAGTATTTGGATACCTATCAAACCAACACCCCTGATATTCTTGGCTTCTACTTTTCACAACAGTGGCTCTCATTGTCCTTGCTTGGCCACATATGTTCAACTCACTTAGCTATACAGTGGGTAGTCAGCACATAATCCTGTTAGACACTATGACGGCATGTTGAAGATACAAAAGTGATCATCTTATAGATTGTGCCCATCTTAGAGATTTTGTGACAAGCACACATGCTGTCACAAGTTACATAGTTACATGAAGTTGAACTTATTCAGTGGTGAGCTTTGCATTTGACTCTTTATGTCTGTTAAATTAAAATGAAGGAAAATAATTTAATTTAGAAAATGTAGAGCTTGAACCTTATAAGACTTTTATCATAGGCACTTGTAGATAGAGGAAACCAGAGGTGTTGTGTTTGTGAGAAAACATAATACATTTCAAGGCTGTACTGGCTAAGGAAAGCTCAGAATTGCTAAAGCTTGGATCAGTTCTAAGTGTTGAGTAAAAGCAAGCAAAGCAAAGTTTAAAAGGCAACAGTCAAGATTCTGAGCAGAAGGAGCAAGACGTGAAAAGGTAAAGAGATATGAGAAATGACGTTATAGTTGGAGAAGTACAAACAGTTGAAAGTGGCTGTAACTTTGAGTGGAAGTCTTTGCACAGCCAGTGGACATATAGAGAATTCTATCTTAAGAGGCCCGTTCAACCATGGTAGAGAGTTAGGATTTTATTCTGAATCAATGGGCAAACTTGAATGATTTTGACAAGTAATGGGTTTGTAACTAGAGCTACATTTTAAAAGATGACTCTGATTGTAGCACAGAGACTATATTCAGGTAGTAAGGAGAATAAGACTGAAAAGAGGTACTAAGTTAAGATGCTGTGGCATTGTACAAATGAGAAAGAGGAAATAGAAATTTTCAGGAGATAAAAATGATCAGGACAAGTTAAAGACCTGTATGGCAAGAACTTAAAGCCTTTGAAGAAAGAAATTGAAGAAACTATCAAAAATGGAAAGACCTCCCATGCTCTTGGGTAGGTAGGATCAACATAATAAAAATCGCAATCCTACAAATCTACAGATGCAATGCAATCCTCATCAAAATCCCAACACAATTTTTCACAGATTTTGAAAAAATCAATACTCAACTTCACATAGAAAAACAAAAAAACCCAGGATAGCTAAAACAAATCCTGCACAATAAAGGAACTTCTAGAGGCATCACTATCCCTGACTTCAAGCTCTACTACAGAGCTATATAGTAAGAAAAACAACTTGTTATTGGCATAAAAACAGACACGTGGATTAATTGAATTGAATCGAGGACCCTGACATTAATTCACACACCTATGAACACCTGATTTTTGACAGAGAAGTCAAACTATACAATAGATAAAAGAAAGTATCTTCCACAAGTGGTGCTGGCATAAGTGGATGTCAAGATGTAGAAAGTTGCAAATATATCCATATCTATCACTGTGCACAAAACTCAAGTACAAGTGGATCGAAGACCTCAACATAAAACCAGCCACACTGAACCTGATAGAAGAGAAAATGGGACGTATCCTTTGAGGAAGCACAGGAGACCACTTCTTAAATATAACCCCAGCAGCACAAGTACCGAGAGCAACAATATATACATGGGACCTTCTAAAACTAAAATGCTTTTGTAAAGCAAAGGACATGGTCAACAAGACAAAACAGCAGCCTACAGAATGGTAAAAAATCTCCACCAACCCCATGTCTGACAAAGGGCTGATCTCCAAAATATATAAAGAACTCAAAAAACTAGACATCAAAATACTAAGTAATCCAATTAAAAATAGTGTACAGATCTAAACAGAGAATTCTCAACAGAAAGATATGAAATGGCTGAAAGACATTTAAGGAATTGCTCTACATCTTTAGGCATCATGGAAATGCAAATCAAAATGACTCTGAGATACCATCTTAAACCTGTCAGAATGGCTAAAATCAAAAACACAAATGACAGCTTATATTGGAGAGGATGTGAAGTAAGGTGAATACTCTTTCACTGCCGGTGGGAGAGCAAACTTATACAACCATTTTGGAAATTAGTATGGTGACTTCTCACAAAATTGGGAATCAATCTACCTCAAGACCCAGTGATACTAGTCTTTGGTAAACACCCAAAGGATGCTCTATTATACCACAAGGACACTTACTTAACTATGTCCATAGCACCACAAGGACACTTATTTATCTATGTCCATAGCACCACAAGGACACTTATTTAACTATGTTCATAGCAGCATTATTCATAATAGCCAGAGCTTGGAAACAATCTAGATAACCTTCAACTGAAGAATGGATAAAGAAAAGGTGGTACATTGATACAATAGAGTATTACTCAGCTGTTCAAAACAAGGACATCTGGAAATTTGAAGGCAAATTATGCAACCAGAAAAAAATCATCCTGAGTGAGGTAACCCAGGGACAGAAAAACAAACACAGTATAGCCTCGCTCATAAGAGGATACTGGATGTAAAGCAAATGATAACCAGACTAAAATCCACAGCTCCAGAGTAGCTAGGTAATCAAAAGGACCCTAACAGGGATGCATGAATCGCCCTGGGAAGGGAAAATAGGTAAAATCTCCTAGGTAAACTGGGGGCAGGGTGGGAGCAGTGGTACAGGGGAGGGGGTGGGGAATGAGAACCTGAGAGAAGGGGATGGTCAAGTTGGGGGAGGGACAGAGTGGGTGAGCATTAGGGAGAAACCTGATGTTAGGGAAATTCTCAGGAATCCACAAGGATGACCCCAGCTAAGACTCCTAGCAATAGTGGAGAGAAAGCCTGAACTGGCCTTCCCTCCTTTTAATCAGATTGGTGAGTACCCTAACTGTCATTATGGAACCTTCACCCAGTAACTGATGGAAGCAGATGCAGAGATCCACAGCCAAGCACCAGCCTGAGCTCTGGGAGTCCTGTCAAAGAGCGGGAGGAAGAATTATTATGAGCAAAGGGGGTGTCAAGATCATGATGGGAAAATCTACAGAGACAGTTGAACCAAGCTAGTAGGAACTCATGAACTCTAGACTGACCGCTTTAGAGACTGCATAGGACTGAACTAGGCCTTCTGCATGTGGGCGACAGTTGTATACTTGGTCTGTTTGTGGGAGTCCCGGCAGTGGGACCAGGATCTATCTCTAGTACATGAGCTGGCCTTTTGGAGCCTATTCACTTAGGTGGGATGCCTTGCTCAGCTTTGATGCAGGAGGGATGAGCTTGGTCCTGCCTCAACTTAATGTGCCAGGCTTTGTTGACTCTCCATGGGAGGCCTTACCCTTTGGGAGGAGTAGATGGGGGATGGGTTGAGGGTAAGTGGCCAGGGAGCAGGAGGAGAGGTGGGAGGGGGAACTGTGGTGGTACGTAAAATGAATAAAATAATAAAAAATAAATAATTAAATAAAAATGATCAGGGCTTGACCAATTAAACATAAAAATCACAGTGGAGAAAACGGCTTCACTGTGAACTATCTATGTTTATGGAGACTCACAAAGACATGGATTTTAGCAGAGCTTAGGGGCAAAATTTAATCAGTTTAATACATTTAAAAGTGAAAATATATTTTCAAAATGGGAGGAGTCCATGCAAGTTTGTATAATTAGGAGAAAAAGAAACAAGACAACGGAAGATGAGAAGTTGACAGTATCTGAATAATGGAGAGTAGGAATTAAAGAAGTTATTTCACAAGCAGAGGACAATAAAAGCCACAGCTCGGTAAAAGAATGTGCAAAGGACAGTCATACTCTTTGGATTTCAGGAAGATAAGATAGAAAAAGTCATGTAGATCCAGCTATGGAGGGTCATAAAATCTAGGACAGAGTACTTGTATTATTTCTGGAGACAATTGGGGCACATTTGAGAAAGGGAATTACATGACCCAGGCTGGCACAATAGAACTCTTATAACTCATGAGGTTTACCCGAAGCACAATTATTGCTGATTGAAATAAATACTGAGATGTACTTTAGGAAGATTAATTTGGCAGAAGTGCAAAGAATGGGTTGGAGGGCATCCAGATAAGAGGTAATGAGTCCCAGGCAGTAGTAGGAAGAAGGCAAAGGAGATGGATGACATGAATATTAGAAACACTGCAGAGAGAGCTCAGAAAGGACTTGGAGGATAAAGAAGAAATTAAAGAGATTCTATACTTGTGAGTTTGATGTATAGAGATGGGAATGATGCCATAGACAAAAAAATAATGAGCTATCAGGATAGAGGCAATGGGCATCTTGGAATGGAAATCTGGAGCTCAGAAAGACGTAAAGGCTGGGGAGAAGGATCTGGCACTCTTCTGTGTCCAGAAGTAGACCATTTCATAAAAGAAGAACTAGCAAAAGACAAGTCAAGCAAGGTAACAGATTCAATCCCAACCTTACTTTAGGTATAGGAAGGAGTTGTCTCTCTAGCAGAAAGGTTCCCTAGAGGAGGTAGCAAATGTGAAAAACTTCAGAAACATTAGAAAGAAAGCCAGATTGGTAGACAGAAACTGCAGCATTTAGTACTACTTCATTATTCTGAGTTTCGTGGCTGTAGGAAAGCCCTTCTGCACTGTAAGCCTCAATAGAGCTATGGAGGACAATACAGTAGACGTATGGAAAACAGTGGTGGCAGGTACTTCTAACAACATAGTCCCTTTGATTAGCACTTCATCCTGGTGTATTACTTGTCTTTGGTTTAGCAAAGAAAGGTAGAAAACTCTCTAGGTTGAGGAGCAACATAGCAAAGACAAATGATGGGAGAGTTGAGGTTTTGTTGATCAGTGCCATTGACTGCCTGGCATGCATAAAATCCTTGCATTTTTTAACTATTATATGGAGTCTCAGTCTTTTTCTGAAAATGATTTGTCAGAGACCAGCAAATTTACTTATATAGGGCCAGGTACTAAATATTTACATAAGTATAAATAAAATACTTTGTATTCATGTTCTAAAATATGATATTTTATTAACTCTTTGATGATTTCATACATGCATATAATGTTTGATCCTGTTATTCCTGCTCCTCCCCCAATTTCTCCCAGATCCACCCTCCATCCCACCTAAAATCTTATCTGTTTTAGTTATAACTCATTGAATCCAATTTTGTACTGCTCATATTCTTTTGGGTACGGTTTCATGATGGTCAACCTATCCAGGGCCACACCCTTAAAGAAAACTGACTCTGCCTTCCCCAAAAGCCATAAACTGTCAATAGCTCCTCAGCTAGTGCTGGGACCTAATGATCCTCTCCCTATTCCATACTGGAAAGTGGACTGACTTGACTCTGGGCAGCAACTGGGCAAGCAAACACAGCTACTGTGAGGTCCTGAGGTTCTGTCATGTACAGAGATACTGTATTGCTCTGCTCATGCCCAACCTGACCTCTGGTTTACAAACTTTCTGCTCCCCTTCCACAATGGTCCTTGAGCCTTTGGAACAGGGGTGTTATATACATATCCATTTTTATATTTAAGTTTTATAAACTAAGGTAGACTGAAGAATTATTATCTACATCCTGTTATAGAAAAGAAGGAAAGATTCAGAGATTTATAAATATTAAAATATAACATATATGAGTGTATATTTTTATATACACAAATGTGCACATGCACAGATGCGCATGTGCGCACACACATATATGGGTTAGATCAGTATGTAAAAGCTAGCCAATAAGAAACTGAAACTAATGGGTCAGGCAGTGTTTAAAAGAATACAGTTTTCCGTGTAATTATTTCGGGTAAAGCTAGCCGGGTGGCGGAACACAGCCTGCCGCTCCGTATTTC
This sequence comes from Microtus pennsylvanicus, assembly GCF_037038515.1. Taxonomy (NCBI): domain Eukaryota; kingdom Metazoa; phylum Chordata; class Mammalia; order Rodentia; family Cricetidae; genus Microtus; species Microtus pennsylvanicus. The sequence goes on along the minus strand of NC_134601.1, from coordinate 131,740,634 downwards.
AACATTGTATCAACAATTTCCCTGTTCCCAAGTGGTGTGGGAAGTCCTTCTGTATATGTGTTGTTTTTATTGGTTAATAAAGAAGCTGCTTTGGACTGATAGCAGAGCAGAACAGAGTTAGGCAGGGAAAACTAAACTGAATTCTGGGAGAAAGAAAGCAGTCGGGGAGAAGCCATGTAGCCCTGCAGGAGATAGCCACCAGGGATTAAACATTACCTTGTAAGCCACAGCCCTTTGGCAATACAAAGATTAATGGAGATGGGTTAGTTTAGGATATGAGCTAGCTAAAAATATGCTTAAGCTATTGGCCAAACAGTATTACAAATAATATAGTTTCTGTGCAATTATTTCGAGTCAAGGTGGTCAAGAAACAAACTAGCGGCCTCCCCCAACATCCGAGGATCAGGAAACATTGCAGAAGGGGGGGGGGAATATAAGAGTCAGAGGGTACGTAGATATGTGGCGAAATGCTGGCCTCTGGATATGATATGGCAGTTGCACAGATGAACTCACAGCAGATGTGGCTATCTATACAAGGTCAAGCAAGTTAAACTTCCAGTGTAGAAGGGGAAGGGATTACAGAGGCACCAGCCCAAGCTTAGGGGACATGTTAGCAGCTGATGATGCTAGGAGATGGAGAGTCACTCTTCTTTGTGGGGGGGCTGAAGGTGTGGCCACTGGTAGGCAGGTTCCTCATGCCCTAGCATATGATCTCATACCCATGTGCATACAGAAAGCACTAACTCAACTCCAAGTGAAAATACAGGAAGGAACATATGAAATTTGGAGGATGATATGATGATGAGGTTCTGGGCAGGCAGTTGGAGGGAAAAGTGAGGGTTGGTTATAATCAATCAAGATACATTATATGCATGTATAAAATATTTAAAGAATAAAAATAACAAATAACACAGTAGGACATGTTAAATAAGTGGCAGGTTAGACTGGCTTGCCAAGCCCTGATATAATCTCCTGGGAAACATACATTAGCAGATTTTTCCAATGCATTGAGATAATGGCTAGAATACTAGAATTCCATAGGAGCAGAAAAGAGCTACTTAAATCACCCCAGGGTGTCAAAGAAAATATCCTTAAAATGGGTATCCCTTGGCTCTAATTTCAAGTTTGTGAATGCTACTGTGAAGGAGTCCAGAGAAAGAAATGGAAACGACCAGTTCTGGTAAGAAGTAGAAAATGAAGACTCATAGAGTTGATAATCAGCATGACATTCTTGGAAACTTCATTGCTCCAGAATAAATCAGCAACAAGGTACAATAGATGAAGCTGCAGGTGTGAGCAGAGATAGGAATAAATAGCTCACTCTTCTTACTGCCCACTGGGCAAGGGAGGTCACTGGGAAGTTTTTGGCAGGGGATGGAAATAGAATTGAATTTGTATTCTAGATTTGTCTCTGTGCTAGCACCACCTTGGCAGACAGATTTGAGACAGTGAAGAAGCTTATGAAATAGTTCAAAGAAGAGATAAGGAGGGACTGAACTAAGGTAGTCACAGAGAAAATACAAAGAAGAGTAAAGATTCTGGGGCAATCTAAAGGGCAAACCGCTCTCAGTGACAGACATTAATGAGTCAAGAATGACTACTCGGTTACCAGTTGGAAGTCTGGACCATGGTACTATCAACTACTACAAGCAGTGGGGGAGTATAAGTGCTAGAAAAAAGTTCAGATTTTTACATACTACACTTGAATTTCCTGTTGGATTTTCCTGCAGTGACTTTATTGGTGTTCTGAATATATGAATCTGAATTTTGGGGGAGATGAGACATAGAAATATACTCCTTAGCATTGAGGTGGTAGTTGCAAAAATGAGTGAACTGAATAGGACAGGTTGAATGAGTAGAGTCAGCAAAGTCAACACAGAGGACAAAAGGAGGAAAACAGAATCGGAGAAAATAGAATTGATGCCTTGGTAACGTAGAAGAACAGGAGTGAAAAGAATGGTGCATGAGAAAGCTAGATGGAGAAGTTGTTACTGCAGAGTTGAAGTTGCTTTTTCTCTACCGATTCTGGAGAATTGAGCCTGATGCCTTCCACGGAGTGGTTCTCAAAACTGCTGGCTTTTCATTTAGAAATCTTAGTAAAATTCATAACTGGAATAGCTCCCTCTACTCAAGAGTTTTTGATTAGTAGACCTAATGTGGCATCCAATAAAATACATTTGTAACAAGTTTCTAAGTAATAGTCATTAATGAGCACCAGCTCTAAAAATCTATTGTATAATTAATTAATTTCTAATGGATCTGTGTATCTTTCTTAGAAAAAACTGAAATAATAGTTACAAATTACATTCTGTATTCAGTGACGGAGTCAAGAAAGACTGTGGGTGTTCACGATTGAATTCAGACTGCAGAAAAAGGCTGACATTCAATAAATAATTGCTGACCCAAATGTTTGCAAAAGCATGGTGCTGCATGCCTATAATTCCACAATCTTCGAGGCTGAGACAGGATGATCATGAGTTCAAGACCACCCTGGATAAGGTCCTATCTCAAATGTGGGAGAGAGGTGCCAACTTCAATTGCACAATCAGAAGAGCGAGTTGTTGACACAGAAGTGTTTATTCCTCAATATTGAGAGTGCCCAAGGCTCTAAAGTATGTGGCCACCTGAAAGGACAACAAAATTTGTCAGTCTGACATTCTGAATTGTGATAGAAAAGATGACTAGGATTCAGGTGCAAAAGTGGGAAATACAAATGAGAAAATGATAACATTTATAAGAAAACGAGTGATAAAGGCTACTTTGAACTTCAAAAATTACAGGATATCACAACAGCATAGAGGAATAACTAAATTAGGGTAAGTGAAAATACTATTCATTAAATTACTTCTTAGTTTTTGTTGTGCTTTTTTGAGACAGGGTCTCATGTAGCCTAGGCTGGTCTTGACCTCATTATATACCTAACGCTGGTCTTGAACTCCTGATCCTCCTGTCTCCCACCACCCAAAAGTACCACAACCACAGGTACTGGGCCTATAGGCATATGTCACCACAGCAAGAACAAACAAACAAACAAAAGCTCTATCATTACCTTTTGTGTTTTTATCCATTACTTTTTCTTCCTCCCCCATCTAAATTTTATTGCAGTAGCCTTTTTTTCCCTACCGAGCACGGAGCCAAGGGCCTTGTGCTAAGTAGGCACTCTACCACTGAGTTTTTCTTTGCTTCACTCTGCTTTGCTTTGCGGTACTGGGAATGGGAAATTGAACCCGGGGCTCCACAGATGCTAGGCAAGTGCTCTACCACTGAGCTGTATCAGCTATTAAAAAATCCCTTTATGCAATATCTTTCAGCTGTTCATATGATCAAAACTATTTGTGTACATTTTTCAGTGGAAAGTTTATTTTGAAATTTCATCCATATATGTCCTTAATATGTTATGCATATTTCTTCTTAAGGGTACTCCTGAGTTTTTATGTGTTTAGCTGATTGTGAGTAAGTGACAGTTCTTACGTTGTACAGCTTCTAACTGGTTATTGTGGTCTACTGTTAACTTTACATGAAATTTGTTCTTCTTTGACTTCGCCTTTAAATTGATTTCAATACTTTACCGTTTGGTCACAGAGTTAAATAAAGTTCAACATATGTTAATTTCTAAGTCTGTATTAGACTTAAGATTTTACCTTTTTTCAAAGAAATCTTTTAGCATTTAAATAAATTGTTATCATCCTATATTTCTAAATTATATTTGATAGGCTTGCATTTAGGAACTTTGCCTCTAAACTCAATAATTAGAGTATCCTGATTCTGGCTTCAAAAACAACCTGAATAAATCTGCAACATTTTCAGGTCTATAGCATTATAATAGAGTCTGGATTATTTCAAAAACTTCGAAGGCACTCACTGATTGAAACTATATGAACCTAAAATATTTCTGGGAATTCCAATTTGATTATTATTGTTTTCAGTGTTTCAGATCATTTTATTATACAGCTTTTCAATAATTTTGTCATTTAAAACTGAAGTAGATATGTTAAATTTCTGTGATTTCAAGATTTCCTAAAGTATAATTATAGTAATCTATAGTTAATTCAAAAAACTACTTCTATGATGTTATTTGTCATTCATCATTTAAATTTATTTATAATTCATTTTTGTTTACTTGATTAAATTTGCTTGAGGCTTATCTATTTAATCCATCTTACCAGTCCTCCAAATCAAGCTCTTGGCATCAATATTATATTGGATTCTTAGATATGTAATTGCATTCTTCATTTTTAATAAAATGTTATAAATTTACTTCAGAATACTAATTTCAAAGTTTTGACAAGTCATGCTTTCAACTTTATTATTTTTATTACTTTGCTACTTTTTCTTTGGTTTGATATTTGCATATAAATGTGTTCTGCTTTATTAAAGTTGCTAAAGATTTTTGTTTAAATTTGGGAAATTTGTACATTATCATCAGAAATAAAGCCAATGTCACTTCTGCTACTAAGAATTTGCATATATTTTCTGCAGTATAACTTGCAATCATTTTTAAATTTTCCATGAATATTTAAAAATAATGAATTACTACCTATAACATATTTTAAAATTTTATTAATTATAATGAATAACTTAGGTTTTCAAATTTTCCAAGTACTTACATTTCGGTGTTCTTTGTTTTCATGCTTAAGTTATGTCAAAGTCTTCAATGCAGATACTTTCATCAATTCTTTTTCTACTGCTAAAAGGTTTTTTTTTTATATTTAGATATCATTGTTTTAGTTAAAAATGGTACTTAGTCATAAAGTTCTAGCCCTAGCCCTCGCTAAGGAGCTAGTCGTAAATGACAGCTTGCAGGGAAGGGAAAGTTAGTTTTCAAGAAGGGTATGTCCCCTGGTAGATCAAAAATGGTCCAGTGGACGACCACACACTCACAAACATATCTGGATTGATTTTTTTTTTAAATCCATGAAGGTACAATGTTGGGTGGGTATGGAATGGAGGCTTGGAATAAATGGGGAAGAGGATGAATATAATCAAATTACAATGCACGAAACTCTTCAATAATTAACAAAATATTCGAATTTGCTTATGAATATGTCTTTAATATGGTTAAACATTCTATCCATTTAAACCTTTTGAACACAGCCTGGTTCTATGGCTCTTATTTTTAATTTTTTTTCAAGTAGAAAAGTGACCTGTTCAGATGCTTTTTTTGAAGCATGGATTGATTGGAAAGAGATAAAGCTGAATGCTGAGAAGCCAGTGGGAAGGCTCTCAAAATAGTACAGGTGAGAAATCAAGAGTGATTGAATTGAGATAAACTAACAGAGATTTAGGGCAGGTTAGACATGTCAAGGCTTGAAATTACTTGGACTAGAGGGCGAGGCAAGAGGTGGCTTGACAATGACACCTTGATTTCTGGCTTAGTTACCATTATTTAAAGGGCAATCAATATCGCGCTGGGGATTTGCTTCAGAGGTAAAGTGCTTCCCTAGAATGTACAAGGATCTGGGTTTGATCCCTGGAAGTGAGCACCTGCACACACACACACAGAGAGAGAAAGAGAAAGAGAGAGAGAGAGAGAGAGAGAGAGAGAGAGAGAGAGAGAGAGAGAGAGAGAGAGAGAGAGAAGCTGGGGATTGGGTTTTCAGAATAAGCCATTTTCGAAGGTCTCTTTGTATGTCCATCTTCAAAGGACTTAAGTCAAGACCTAAAGTCCAGTATTGGAACTTTGTCAGTGATTTATGTAAACCAAGGTCCTTTCACTTGTGTCTAAGAAAATAGGATGAACACTTATAAACTATAAGCATATCACACTTCTTTTATGTGTTAATTTATGAAGAACAGAGACCGTTTTCATAAGATGGAGGGAAAATTGGGACTAAGCATGAAGGAACTAACTTCCCCAGTAGTCCATAGGGAAGGTTAAGCTTTCCACAAGAGGGCAGCATCATCTCATAATTATGCATGGAATGCCTCAAGTAATAAGGGCTGAAGTGGGGGTGCTGAAAAGGTAGAAAATGTAGGTCCTGGGTGCCATAGATCCTTTTACCCCATAAAAACCAAAGGTCCCTGCTATCTCCAAGACTGTAGTTAGAGCCACTCCTAAGTGATGTTTTGTAATGGCAGTATTGCTATAGTAGAGAAAGAAGAGAGGGTGAGTGGTTAAAACCACAGCATCTTCACATCCCTTTGTGGAACTAAACTCAGAAACTTGTCTGACAGTATTCACACTCTAAAGTGCCTCTGTCTTTCTACAATCAGAATTTCACCAAGAGCCATGTTTTCTGTTTAAATATTTGCCACCCCCAATTGGTTTCCCAGCAAATCATACTCCCCAGACTAGGGTACAATGCACATTACAGTTCTAATGCATTTCCCTTCTGACAGTGTTTGGCTACTCCAGTTAGGCTTCGTTTATACCTCAGAGAAGGGAATGGACTGAAATTCCCCAATACACCATTATGCATCTATGACCAAACCACCTTGACCTTGGAAGCCAAGCTCGATCAAGTTTGGCTAGTACTTGTAAAGAGGAATTTTATGTAAATTAAATTATTTGATCCTCATAATAATAACACTATTCAAGCAATTACCATTTCTATGCGATAGAGCCAAGGAGTAGCACTTTTACCAAGTGAACCCTCCATGAAGTCTTACTTAGAATATAAATCATAACAATTCAAAGTGGTGAAGATGTAGATCAATGGCAGAGTACTTGACTAGCATACTCAAGGCCTTGGAGTCCATCCCTAGCATATGAAAAACAACCCTTCATATAAAATGAAATCAGTGACAATATAGCTGTTATATAGTACAAGGCACTACTTACCATGATGCCTATATCTGGAAAGGCATGGCTTAATACTAGGTACCAGAAGATCATGCAATAAACCAATGGAATTCTATATAATCTGCCCCATGTAATTCCAAACTGTTATGTTTTAGGGAAAGATTGTTTGGATAAATTGTTTGAATGTTACATGAGATCAATAGAAGAATTTATGATAGCTCTCCTTCTGGCTTGGTTGCTGGAGGGTCATCAAGATAGGAAGCTTTGGTGAAGAATAAATGTGTTAGGCTTGGAGCAACCTATTGTACTTGAAACGCTATAGGCACATCTAAATATAAATGTCCAAGAGGAAACAGGCTATATCGTTTGGGACAGAAGAGTCAGAATCATCCATATATTGATATAAATTGAAACAGGAAGAGCCAGTGATATTGTTCATATTATAATTTCTGTATTATGATGATATCAGAAAAGGTAGAACTTCTGAAAACGAAATGTTTAAGGCATGGTCAAAGTGATAATCAAGTAACAAAGAAGACTGGTTAAAACATGGGCAAAAAGGAAGAAGACACAGAAGTAAACAGAGCTCAGATGTGAGGACACTTGTCTAGCTAGCATCAGGAGGGCCTGCTATCCATCCCCAGGACCACAATAAAAAATGTGTGTATGTGTGTGTGTGTCTATCTTCATAAATACATAAACACAACCTGTCAAGTCCATATAGTGTTATTTGCATGTCTATCTTTTTGGGACTGACCATTTGATATTGGATAACCGATTAGTGTTATTCCTGGGGAAGGCTGTTTCTCCTGCTCTCAATGAAAACAATTAAAGAAAAAGAGACCATGAATTTGAAAGCAAACAAGGGGAGAAGGTTTAGAGGGAGGAGAAAGAGGACAAAAGTGATGAAATTACATTATAATCTCAAAAAACAAAGAAAAAATTTAAAAAGGGTAACATTGACATGACTACACCCAATAATGTCCCTGCCCTTCCTTTTGCCTGTGTAATTCCATTTAGCCAAAATCTATCTATTTCTGATGGTTTATTTTTCTAATTCTATCTACTCTTTAGCTCAAATTTTACCTCCTCTTTTGAATGTAACTCTATTGAATTTCCTTTTTCTCTTTAATTAGCAATTTCTGTCTAAGCAATCTATTTAACAAGCACAAGGAACTCTGTGAAACCTTTCATTGCTTCTTTATATTATTAATTTTTTGTTGACACATACATGCTTTTTTTCATGTGTGAAACCATACAAGGGTAACATTTCTGACTTGGAGCTTGCTATAGCCTCCAAAGAGCCTACCATGGCTGGCAGTCGGATTCTTTTACATCTCTGTTGATATGTGATGATTGAACAATAACTGTTATGACAGAGGAGACAAAAAAAACCTTAGGTTACATAGACCTTTATATGTTTTTAGTCATTGAGTTCTCAGAATAGCGAGTAAATTGAGTTCTGAAGAAGCATTTATCTGAAGGGGTAGGTATACTGAGTATATGACAGTGTCAAAATACGAACCAACAGCCCTTTGACCATTCTCCTTTAGTTGTCGGCACAATTCTGTCCCCATGAACTACCTCTCTTGTTGATGATAATGATACAGATGGCACTTTATGGAGGCTTTATTGTCAATCAAGCACTTTTCAATGGCCTCAGCACCTGTACCTTACCTCCTGACAATCAGCTTGAGGATCCTGAAGGAGCCTTTGATAAGGATGAGGGCCTCTTGGCGGGAGCCATACAATGGAGTGCCATTGATATTCACCAGCTCATCACCAGTCCGCATCTTCTGGGACAAGGCTGCCTTGCCTCCATCTTCAATCTGTGTTGCAGAGAACAAAACAGAAAGCGGGTCGTGAGGGGACTTCTGCCCTATAATTTTCTTTTCTGACTTCTCCCAACCTTGTAGCCACAAGTAGGAGTAGGAAAGTGTTGCATACAGCTTCAAGAGTAGCTGAGGAGTTGATCACAGGCCATGGTCACGAAGGCAGAGCTTGAACGAGCTCTTGAGAAAGGAGGCAACAAGAAATAAGGCAACTCCTCCCTAAAGATAGCACTTCTATAAAAGAAAGCGATGCTTAAAAGAAAGTCTATTGTGTTGCTGAAGAAGCCCTATGGTATCGCAAACTGTGCACACAAATTAGAGCCAGAAGAGCGCCATCAAAAGTGGACAAATCTTTCCGTCCTTTTGGACGGGCTTTGGAGTCTGACAAAGCTGGGTTTGGATTTTGACTCTACTACTTTCTAGCTGGGAGATCCTGAAAAATATACCTAACACTTTAGAATTAAATTGCCTTTCATGCAAACCGTGGCTAACAAAAGCACCCACCTCACAGGATAGCTAGGTCACCTTTTTGGGAGCTCTGAGTCCTTAGCTCAGTATGAGTTCTGATTCTTATAACAAGGAGACTGATATTGAAAACTTTGATGGTGACTTCCAGTTCAATATTCTGTAGTCAGAATCCCCAATTCTAAACATATGAAGTAAGGACAAAGCTATTGTTTCTTCACTACATTCCTAGCATAGTACTTGCCAATGCACATTCAGAAAAAGCTGGGGATGTGTTATTAATCCACCACAATCTAAACATTCTCAATATGATCAGAGTAATCTTGGCAAAAATGTTTTCAGGCTGCGGTACTCTGAAAACAAAAGTACAAGCAATAGCCACTGGGGTAGATAAAAGTCAAGCAGAATGGCCCCAAAGACCCAAGTTTACAGGAAAGTTTGTACATAATATTCCACTTAACATAAAAGTGAATTCTACCTGTTAGAGTATTAATTCTATCTAGAGTAATGGGGTCGTCTCATCCATCATTAACCTATTCCCCAAGCACTTAATGTCTTTTAGCATGCACAGAACAACAAACCCACTAAGTGGTAGAGATACACAAATAAACAAAGCTCTTAGCTCCTAGTCCCAGAAGGGAAATACTGTCTAAATTTTATATGCCCTCCTGAGACGATCATGTTAAATAAAAATCCAGCCCACCCACATTAAGTGTTTTGGGTAATATGTGAAGTAAGAATGATCAAATCATCCAATTCTCATGGGAATGAAGCTTCTAAGTGAGTTATCACTGAGGGCTGACCCTTACGGAGGCTACACTGAGACTGCTTTTCTGCTCTTAGCACACTCCCTGAAGCCCACACCATCAAAGTCAGAATATTGTTTTTGGGATAGGTAGGATCTTTTGAGATCAAAGAAAAATATCAATTCAGGATTTTTAAACACCATTAAATAAATTGAAATTCTGGGTAAATTACAGATTTATCAAGTATATTGCTGCTAACCCAACATTTAAAAAAAAATTAACCTCTAAGAAATCACAGCCTAGCCAGTTGACTCTCTCTCTCTCTCTCTCTCTCTCTCTCTCTCTCTCTCTCTCTCTCTCTCTCTCTCTCAATCTCTCTCTCTCTCTCTCTCTCTCTCTCTCTCTCTCTCTCTCTCTCACACACACACACACACACACACACTTTTTCCAGTGTCTGGGCACCTATTCAAGATAAAACAACCTAATAATGGCAAATGGGAAATAACTCTCAGCAAATTAATTAGGATTATACTTTTGTTTCCATCGTCATTAGCATTACTGCCCCATAGACACTACTGCCTGCCTTAAAATATTACCTACTTACCCACATGCAATGATGATGCATACAAGTGAAGGGAAGGCAGAAGAATCAGGAGTTCGAAGTCAGTCTGGGCTATGTGAGATGCTGTTTCAAAAACTACAGCACCAGCAACAATAATATTAATGGGAAAATCGAAGTAAAGCACTGTAGTTGCTTTTCAGAAAATCAGTTTGAATGACTCATTCTGGCTTCCATGAGAGGCCCTTAACTTTCTGACAGTTAACAAGTAACCATAAAGAGGACTAATTAATGAATGCTCATCGTTTTTTTTCCCACTGATGCACATTAGTCTTAATTAACCCTACACATTTTGTATTCGTACAGCTCAATTATCCATATTACTGCTACCCATAGAAAGTGGTTTCTTCCACATATATTGGTGTTAAGTAGAATCTCTGGTTAAGTATTCAGTTATATCAAAAAGATGCTTGTTCATTCCAGGTCACAAGATAAACAACAACAACGAAAACCTTTTAAACTAAAATGCTTAATTAATGCTACTCCAGTCAAAGCCTTCACACTGCTACTTTAGCTGCCATTTTCTGCATTTATGTAAAGACTATTTGTTTTTGAACTATAGCTGTAGGTCAATTGCCCCTTTTTGTAGTCCACATCTCTTCTGAGTCACCAGCAGATTAGTCCTCAGAACAGATGTGTTGACTGTAGTAAGGTCACTCTAGTAAAAGTATGAAGATGCTCAGATAAGAAACAAGTGATTTTTTTGTTACTTAGCACAATCCAGAACCCAAATATATTCAGATAAGGAAATACGGTTCCATTTGATTGACAATCCATTGAAGTAAATGTCAAACCAATCACTCTGTAGAGGCAGGGTATTTATTTATTGGACTGTATAACTAACTTCTTACCCATCAGGACTTTTTGGGTTGTTTTGTATTAATGTTTCTCCCCTATACTCTATCTCCTTCCTGCTCCATATCTGATTTTTCCATTTATTATTTGGCCTTTTGACAGCTAGACTTCCAAGTCAGTAGCTAAAATGCACATTTGTTTATAAAAAACACTTGCTAATGTTCTTCGTAAGGTAAAGAAAGAATAAAGAAGAGGAAGACTAGAGAGGAAAGTCAGCAACACAGAGGACAAATTCATCACAATAGATGAGAAAATCAGCAACCTATTTGAAAAAGTCAGCAAGGAAATTGATATTTTAGATGAAAAAATAGAAATATTAAAAATAAAAAGCTCAAGCAACCAAATAAAAAACACAGTAGAAAGCAGCATGGATAGACTCCATCAAGCTGAAGAAAATATATCAGAGATAAAGCAATACTACACTCAAACACCAGTGAGGAGAAAAAGAGATCAAAATGAGCACAATAATCCAGAAATCCAGGACATAATCAAAATACCAAACCTATGAATCCATGGAATTGATCTGGAACTAACCTGGAAGCCCCTTTCTGAAGGCTACCTCTCCATTTACCCAAAGATGCTATGCAAGCTGCCAAGGGAGAAAACCAGTCAATATTCCCTACACAGCTGTGAAGTCCGGGAACCACAACATTGACCAAATGTCAAGATGTCCCTAGTGGTGCAGTAGTGGCATTTATATTTTGGGAATAATCAGCGACTATTTAATTGGACTAACGGTTTGATCCACAGGAGAGAATTTATGCCTGGCATTGTAAACTTCTAATTACCCATGGTTAGTGAGGTTATGGACCATGGAGGAGAACTTACTACTACAAATTTCTTAAACCAGTATAATTTATAACTGTATTCTAAAGACTTATGCGCACGCGCGCGCGTGCGTGTGTGTGTGTGTGTGTGTGTGTGTGTGTGTGTGTGCTTGTAACTCTCACCCAACATTAATGAAGCTTTTCTTTTTGCAGCAGATGGAGGGGAACTAGTACAGTAACTTACAATTGGTTAAAATTTAGAGAATAGCTGGCTGTGAGTGCCCATCCCAAATTGACACATCTAAAATGCACAACCCCTATACCTAAGGCAGATGAAGGAAACTTTAAGAGCCAGGGGATGAGATAATGTCTTCTACACATGACAGGGAAGCTGCACCCATGAAACCTTAGCAATAAAGTCACATACACCAGACTTGCATTATGACATCACCAGTGGGCATGCCAGCTTAGATGGCTGGAAGCTCACAAGCTCTCACCCCTAGATGAAGAGCTATAGAAAATGAATGATTGCTGAGAAAAGGAGAATCAGCGTTCTCCAGGGATGAGCTTCCTAATGTGTTAGCCAATCCTTAGTGATCAACCAGAAACACATGCACATATGAGCAGTGCTAAATAGACTCAGCAGTACCTGAAGGTAGATAGATAGATAGATAGATAGATAGATAGATAGATAGATAGATAGAGACAGACAGACAGACAGACAGACAGACAGACAGACAGAAAGATAAATAGATGGATGGATAGATGGTAAATAGGATAGGATAGATTTAGATTATATATATTTAGCAATAATAATTTAAAAGGATGTCAATAATTAGAGAGGGAGTAGGGGAACATGGGAGGGGTAAGAAGGGGAGAAAAATGGAAAGGATGCAAATACAGTATTCATGTTTGGAATTCTCAAAATTAAATAAAAATAAAATAAAATCTCCTAAAACGTAGAAAGCAAATAAACAGTATTAAAAGCTACATGAGGGGAAAGGATAACTCTCCAACAAAAGCAGAAGTAGCAGAATAACATCAGCTCTCTTGTCAGACATGCCTAAACGGAAAAAGCAGGAGATGACTTATTCCAAATACTGAAAGCAACTAACAACTAAGAATGTTATATTCAGCAAATTTCTCATTCAAAATTGATGGAAAAATAAGGACACCAAGACAATCACAAGCCAAGGCTGTTTATGACAACCAGGGCAGTGCTTCAAAAGATACCAAAAGAAATATTAAACACAGAGAAAGAATTAGTTTCATGAGAGAGATAAACAAACAAACAAACAAAAACGGTGAGCTAGGTAAGACTCTATCACATCCAACACAGTAAATCAGCAAAACCCTAACACTAATGCATGAGAAAGTAGAGAGAAAACAATAATCCAGGCAACCAGAAATGTAATCATCAAAATAATAGGAATTAGTACATATCTCAGTAATAGCCTTAATTATAAATGCTCTTCAATCACCAACAAGGAGACACAGACAGGCTCACTGGACTTAGAAACAAAACTAGACAGAACCAGCTCTTATCTCGAAGAAAAACATCAGGAGTAAAGACACCCATACACTGAGAATCAAAGGATGGAAGTCAATCTATCACATAATTAGAAGCTGAAACAAGTTGGGGCATCTATTCTGCTATTTGATAAAGTCAGCTTCAAAATTAGAAGAAATAAAAGACCACTACATATTAATAAAGGGAACAACAGTTCATTAAGAGGCAGTAATTATCAATGTGATGTGACTATGATAACCTCTGCTTTCTATTCTTAAAATATGGGTAATTTTAGGCGTCAAATGAAACTTTCTTGGTCAGTTCTCCAAGATTCTGGCCAAATTATCAGACCATAATCCTTACTCCACCAGTTTGTTCACATTTTTAAGAAGGTAAAAATGCCTGTTAGTTGATACACTGTTTCTGCAAACAAACAGAAAAGATTAATATAAATATTACACATATCTCATATATATATGTATATATCCTATATATAAAGATAAATACAATATTAAGATACATATCTTTCAAAGATGCTAAGACGTTATTTACGGGATATCTCATCTTTGAAAGACATTCAAATTTTTAATAACACCCAAACACATGTTCAGCATTCTGTTGTGTTTTGGAAGATCAGTACAATGAAATGTAGAGATGAGGATATGCTGGCTTTGGCAAGTTCAACTATTAAGAAATATGCTCACCAAAGACAGACAAAGTCCTCGCTCCTTCTGAAATTGAGTGTGATATCATAAGCAGACTCAGATTGTGGACTGTTTCTGATCTTCCCCCTCTTCACTGATGCTATCTGTTAAAATCTCTTCATGCTAAAAGAAATTAATCAGGGTGCCCTGAAAAAAGCAGATGTGGGCTTTGAAACCTCTGCAATCTCTTTGCCATGGCTTTCAACACTTTGATTCTAGTTTATAGACACTGTCTACCTTAGCTTGTCTCTCATATACCTCTCAATCATCAAAATAAAACAGCCTAGGGGAAAAAGTTCTTTTGTACCTAATTTCATCTTCCATGTTATCCCATAAAGACAAATAAAAAATAAATCTGTCTTTTTTTTCTGTGTGGCAAAATTTTAATTTTAAAAATTAAACATAATTATTTTACATCTAGATACACTGTATACAAACTAACCAACAGAACACACAAGAAAATGTACAGACAAAAATCTGCTTTTACATACATGTTAATTCTAAAACAATAGCCAGTTTAAAATATGTAAGAAGTGCTATTTTAAAGCCATAATACACATATATATATATATGTATATATATGGAGATATATGTATATGTATATATGGAGATATATATTTATATATACCTCTGAAGTAAGGAAACAGATACCAGGGGAAAAGTCATTCTTGGCCTTTGCCAGCTAAGAAGCAGATAATCTAATCCTATAAGGAGCTGCCCTGTGGATCTGACCCAATGACTCCCCTGATTCATAGTCAATGGAATTCTGATGTGGCCAGTGGTGTCATCTATCCCTAAGGACAACACCATCCTCCCCAGCTGCTTAATCACCACCTAGTTTACAAAGCCTCACAACAAAAAACTTCAAAGTTCTGAAACATTACATCTCCCCAGAGATTAGCCCAAGTCAAATTCCCAGCATCTTTGCCAAAACCTCAGTCAGCCCAGAGCCAAGATCAGCTTTAGGAATTAGGTGATAAGAATGGGGCAAGGCATTTAAAAGCAGTGACCCTGCATCAGCAACCAAAAGTGAGAATGGTTTTGTTCCTGCCAATGCAGATGGTCCTACTCTCTCCATGGCCAGGTAAGATAAGTCAAGCATGACTGCACTGGGATGAATTTAGGGTCTCTTCCATTATTCGCAGGCATGCTCACTGGGGTCTTTTTGCACTTTATTAATTCAAGCCTTTTACTTAGGATAAAGTCT
Organism: Microtus pennsylvanicus; assembly: GCF_037038515.1. Classification (NCBI taxonomy): domain Eukaryota; kingdom Metazoa; phylum Chordata; class Mammalia; order Rodentia; family Cricetidae; genus Microtus; species Microtus pennsylvanicus. The sequence continues at coordinate 131,725,187 of NC_134601.1, read as the reverse complement.
TTTGCTGATATTAATGTTATGGAATATGCATTATATTATCTATAAATAAAATCTTTTATATTGGGTATGTAAACTGAAAAAAATACAGATAATTTTTATCTGTATATAATAATATATGTGTATTTTAATTTATTATTAATATTTATTTAATATTTTAATTAATTTAATATTTTATCTGCATATAATAATAGTATAATATTCTATACTAAAAAATATGGACCATAGAGAGTTTTAAAAACTGAATATTGTAGAGGAATACATAGGAATATATTTTGTGACCTTGAAGTGGGAAGAGGCTTCTTGGTCAGGATACAAAAGTCAAAAACCACAAAAGAAACCAAAAATTGTATTTCATCAAAGGTGACGTTGAGTAAAGTAAAACGACAAACCACAGCTGGAAAAATATTCATAACATGTATCTGACAAAGAAGTAGTGGGGAATATCTGGGAAAATATGGCCAAAACATATTGCCTGAAATTTTTAAATAAAAAGACTAGAATATATTATATATTTAGAATACTGAAAACTGCAACAAACAGCCAACTAACTGGCAAAATATCTGAGCATGCTCTGAGCAAGCACTCTACTAAATGAGAGAGTCAGATGCCAAAAAAGCAGAGGAAAATGTGTTCACTATAACGTTTGATCTTGGAAATGTAATCTTAAATCATAGAAAAATATCTCCACATATTCTCTAGGATGGCAAAAAATTAAAAGACTGAAAAATACTAGCCTCTGAAAAGAATAAGAATCAATTTGAACTCTCAATAATGCTAGCAGGAATCCACAATTAAATAACTACTTTAGAAACTCCTTCGTCGTAGAAATACCTGAGGGAAAATGTATGGGCTCATAAAAATTTGCCTATTCTCAACAAAGGAAAATGGGGAATAACCTAGAAGTGCATCAGTACATATATTTACACAAAACAGCAATAAAACACGTGCATCTCAGGAACATCATACTGCATTAAGATAAAGAGACAATTCTGTTACATGATTCCATGTGACAGTCAGGAAACAGTAAAAGGTAATCAGTGGGGGCTAGAGAGATGGGCCAGTGGTTAAGAGTGCTTACTAGTCTTAGAGAAGATGCAAGTTTGGTTCCCAGTACCCACTTCAGGTGGTTCACAACTACCTGGAACTCCAGCTCCAGGGAATCCAATGCTTTTGTCTGACCTCTACAGGTAGCTGTACCCACACGCATATACACATACTCACACAAAGACACACATGCATAATTAAAACTAAAAAACAATGAATAATGATTACTTTGAAAATTAACTATGTGAAGGGGGTGTTAGAAATGTTATACATAACCATCTAACTGTTGATTATATGAAGATATATATTCTTAACATTTATTGAAACTGTATATAAATCAGTCCTTAATTTTCAAGAAAAAAACCAAATATTTCTAAAGTAAGCAGCTTATATTGCTGCAAGGCAAACCATTTTGTATTAATGGTCAGCTTCCATAATAGGGCTTTACTGTATGAATTGACACATTCCATAATTCTCTCTGTTTTAAGAGAGTTTTCATCCACATTTGCCCCTAGGGTTGATACTTCCAGTAGGAAATAAAAACAAGGATCAACACTTCATTTCCTTTACTTGCCTACTGGCAAAGGTCAAAGGTTTTGTTTGGTTTTACAGCTCCTGTCACCTTCTATTGGCATATCCTAAACATGGGACCAGTCCTTACTGATTGTCAGAGTCAGCGTCTGCTACTCTTCTTGTCTATCCCAGATATGTCTTTCTTATGGTCCAGGATTACTAACACCCATCCCTAGAAGTGTAACCTTATCAGGCCAAGGCACACAGCTATCTAAGTCTTCCCAGGTATCAATACTGGCCTTTCACTGGATTGCCCATGATTCTTGGCTATTCATTGATGGAGGAAGGTCATTGGTTAAAAAAATAAAGAAACTGCTTGGCTGGCCCTCATAGGTTAGAACACAGGTGGGTGGAGAAAACAGAACAGAATGCTGGGAGGAAGAGGAAGTGAGCTCAGACTCCACAGCTCTCCTCTCAGGAGCAGACACCTCAGAAGAAACGCCATGCCCCACTCCCAGGCAGACACACGCGATGAAGTTCCGACCCAGGATGGACGTAGGCTAGAATGATGGATGTAGGCTAGAATCTTCCCGGTAAGACTGGTGCTCACAGATTATTAGAGATGGGTTGATCGGGATATCAGAATTAGCCAGTAAGGGCTAGAGCTAAAGGACCAAGCAGTGTTTAAATGAATACAATTTGTGTGTTGTTATTTCGGGGCATAAGCTAGTGAGGTGGCCGGGGTGCTGGGGACGCAGCCCCGCCACTCCTATTACTACAATTCATTATGATTGGAACTAAAGCAGTAGCCTCCTGTCTTCTAGAAGTAGTTGTTATCATTAGAGTTCACTCTAAACGTACACGATCAGCTCCTCTATAGGCTAAAACTGACTGGGATAAAACAGGATCTCTAAATGCCCTCTAATATGAGGAGAGCATGAGCATAAGCCTATGAGACCAAAGGACCAGCATTACTTTACATAGAATTCAGCATACAAACTCTGGGGGGCTTGGTATATAGCTCAATGGAAGAACAATTGTGTGACATACGTATGGCTCTGAGTACCAGCCCCAGGATCATAAAAAAAAAAACAGCAACAACAAGTCTATCCTGACATATCAACTCATAGGCATTTATGAATTCTACATAACTATCAAATGAAAACAAGAATATGTTTTAAAGTCTAACAGACTACTTAGAGATGGCAATAACACTGCTTGGATTAATGTAATATAATCTTTATTTCTACACTACCAACCTAATGTTAATATGAAAACTCTTAATTGACTTGATCAAAGCCTATTTTAAAATAGCTCTCTGGATGCACACAAAGGGAAATGACCTTCTGATCTAAAAGGATATGATTAACTATTTGGAATCTGAACTCTCTGCAAGCCAAGCTCACTGAATAGCTCAATGTTAGTTCTCTGAAGCCATTACTCATAACCTATTATGCAAAAAAAAGCCAAATGCAGTTTCTAAAGAGTGCACAAACCCAACATTAGTCATTTCTGACTGAAAAGAAAAAAGACTAATACATTAAACAGTCTTCGGGGGAGAGATTAAAGGCTGTCCATGGAAACCACTAGCCTGCTCTGCTAAGTGGGACCCACGTGATCATTTTTCTAGGTACCTAACCTTCTCCCCCAGATGTGGAAGGAGTAAAACGGAGCTTGTTTTCTATTTTCCAGAGCTGGGCATCTGTATTCCACGCCCAGACCATTGTTTACTCCCATCTGGGCTCTTTCCTTTCCTTAGCAATGATTTGAATCTCTGGTCTACCTGTATCCCTCTGGTCAGTGGGGAATGAAGACGAAAAGAATCATCTGACTTCCTCCCATCCCCTGCTGGGCTACCAAAGCAAAAGGCTCTCAGAAAAGCCGAGCAGTGGCAGGCATCTGTGTACAGTGTGAAGACAAGAGCGCAATATTCTTTATTTGCTTCAGGACAGATCTATCTTTAAATTAAACTGTCACACTTGCTGTTGCCTTCACAGAGAGCAGCAAATCTAGGAGCAAGTGAGCCATCACACTGTCGCTTCTGAGCTTCCTGTTCCCAGAGTGACGGTGAAATAACACACCATCCCTCTCCTGCTCAGTGAGATGTCTAAGGCATGGCTTATTCTTACAGCAGATAGCATTTTCTTTTTCGAAGGCCAGGATTAGCTTCGAGGAAAAAAAAAAATGAAAATGAAGGAGAAACCGATGGGCATGTTATGTCCAGATCTGTGGGGCCAGCCATTCCTTCAGCTTTTTTGGGTTAAGTTCAGACAAAAAGAGAGAAACCTATTTTTTTTAGCTCCCGTCCCTGCTTATTTGCATTTCTCTAACCTTAAGCTCAGAAGCAGAGCCTTGTCCCTTACCCAATAATGCTGGAGCGGCTCCGCCAGCAGACTCCACACACCTTGGCATGGGGTGTCTTCACAGGGAGGATCACTCTGGTAGTGTTTTATATCCCCCACCTGAAGAAAACTCAGTTAACCCCTCCTGAGCCACCCTTCCACTTGGCTCACTCTCCTGCTAAGGCATTTGAGATTGCTTAGTGTGCCTTCTCTAGTGTTCGCCTAGCTCTTCTGCTGTCTCACTCCTTCTTCCTGCGACTCCTGCAGATAAAGTTCAATTCACCATTAATATCTGCTATTCATGTTAACTATTTAAACCAGGCAGACTAAGAAATGATTCTTACAGTGTAAATAGCAGATCAGAAGCTCAACATGATCTCACTATGCACATTTTACTGAGTTCCTTTCATACAGTCCCAGCACACACACATACATACACACACACACACACAGAGAGAGAGAGAGAGAGAGAGAGAGAGAGAGAGAGAGAGAGGGAGGGAGGGAGGGAGGGAGGGAGAGAGAGAGAGAGAGGGAGAGGGAGAGGGAGAGGGAGAGGGAGATGGTCAGAATATTCCAGAATAAGCAGTATTTCCTTGAGGCAAATATTCCTTGAATTGCTTAAAGAATAAGTGTTAGATTTCTAATTGAACATGAAGAATGAAGCTTTTAAGGAGACTTAGGTGCACTGCAATAATACCTTGTGACAAGATAGGATTCTCCTTAGTTTAACATTCCAAGCCTTGGGATATCAGTGTAACACATAGATAAGCCTTTCCAAAGAAACTATGAACACGGAGAGATTCAACTACTCCCAGCGTCAGGAAATTCAAAGTACCATATATTCTACCTGTCTGTATACAGTCATTTCAACAGACTTTTTCAGTCTAGTATTTCTGGAAAAATTTAAAAGCAAACGCAGACCATGAGTATAAAGCAGATTTTCAGTTGAGTTAATTCTTAACCAATTCCTCTAGGCCCCTAAAAGTTGTGTTGGGAGGGTGGTTCTCCAATGTTTGAAGGGGAGTAGGCCCTAATCTGACATTATGTGACAATAGTGCCTATTTAAAGACCATTTGCTCAGTAGATTTAAAATTTTATACCTTAGTGAGTCTCACGTTGATGCCTTTATGAGGTTTTCCTATAAGCAAATTCACAGGTTAGAAACTAATCCTTTATCAAGCCACACTTCGCGGTTTGGGTTTAGAAAACACGGACACCATCTTTAAGTTACACTATCTAATATCTGCAGTGTGCATTTGACACTGATGGACAGTAAGTGAGAGTGAAGTTTTGTCAGGTCTGATCCGAATTACCTGTGGCTGCTGGGAATGATATGGAATTACACAGTATTTAATGGTTCTCTGGCAATTTGCCTTGGCCCGAAGCCAAGGGAGCTAATGCTTCAATCAAACTGCTCTCCCTACCCCCACACCAAGACACTGGCAGTTCCGGTCTGGATGTGCCTGGTTGAAGCTGCAGGGTTCCCTGGCCCTGTCTCCTCTTCGTCCTCCCGCTCTTCCTCCTCCTCGACCATTTGTATGCCATGACATATTAATGGCCTCCGCAGTTTTACAGAGACAAATTGCTTGGCTAGCAGTTATAACGAGAAGAGTTTTCGAGATTTGATTAAAACAGAAGAGCCAGCCGAGAAAAGGGGAGAAGAAATACCAGTTGGCTCTTGAGCTTTCTCCAGTCGCACCATGAGCTAGAACATTACCCTGACGGTCACGAGCCATGGGCTCCACATTGCAGCGCTACCTACAAAGCAGGCCTCCCGAACCTCACAGCCTAGGAACATATCTCGCCATGGGCAGGTAAGCCACCCAACAAAGACATTCGCAGCGTGTAACAAATTGCCATCTTCTGTTGTCGAAACTGAATGGCCTTCGGCTGGGATTCTGGCACAGATTGCTGTCATCACTTTGCATTAGGACAGTAGGAAAAGGCCAAGTATACAAAACCGAAAAAAAATTCCCCAATAAACTTGCAAAAGCACAATTTACAATCAGGAGATGCATCATTTCCTGCCCTGATTGTTCTCACCCATCCCCGTTCACCACCGACCCATCCTCCATTGCTTTTACAACTCCCAGTGGCGCTTCAGCGCTAGTCACTCTGGTTTCTAGGCAAAGGTGAGCCCTAGATCCTTTGTCTAACCTATTCTAAAGTCCCACTTACTGGCTCTACAAGGGAGAAAGCTCATTTAAAAAGACTAGCTGCCACAGTACCAGCAGGAGGGAGGGGCCAACCCCACAGGATTCCGACTCAGGCACTGATTGCTGCTAACTCCTTTCAGCTGCTAAGGAGAGGCCCTGTTGGGGGCGGCAGGAGAGGAAATGGGTTCCATGTACAGTCCGCCTTAAATTGCTCACAATTGTGTGCTTGCAAATAGCCCCCACGAAACATTGCACGTGCCTAGCGCAGGCCCTAAAGCTTTAGGCTGTACCGCACTTTTCGCCCAGATTGCCTGAGTCACTCTACTATAGCAAAGACGATTAAACAGTTGGCAAGTGAGATATGTGCAGGGAAGACGAGGGGGCTCCGAGGATAGTTAAAGCTGGGCCCGGAGAGGATGCTTTAAATATGACTTTAAGGCACAGAAAGGATTTAAAGGATTTAGAGGCGGAAGGCCAACTGTTCTCAATTTTGATTGAAAACGGGGTAGAGGGGAAAGATATTGAAATTGTAATAAGAGGACTTATGATGATAACAAGAAGGAAGAACTTCCTGCCAGGAAAGGTAGATAAATATTAGACAGAGTGGAGTGGCCAGTCAACGACAGCTATGGAATATTTGAAGTGCTTCTTCCAGCGGTAGAGGCGAGGAACAAAAGGCAGCTGAAAGCCCAAATTCAGGACCCTTCCAGTACCCAGACTTTTCTTCTCTGTAACATTTCAGAATCTTTAGAAGGGTCACCTACATTCCTGAGCGGGAAACAAGAGCAACAAGCAGCTCACTGCTGCTCCCAAATGTTCAAATTCACCCCAACTCTTTAGACATGTCTATGAGACAAGCGTGTACTCTGGTTCCACAATCAAAAGGGGGAAAGGGGGCTCACTTTTGACTTGCCAGGGCCCCTAGCCCATGCATATGGGAACAATATTTTCTGAGTCCAAAGCAGGATATGGTCTAACAATTATATTTATAGGGACGCAAGGACAGAGTATGTGAAATCAGAACTGTCCTGGGAGGTGTGGGCTGTATGATCTCCATAGCCACGCATTATCTCTTTCGGAGGGGTCTGACACTGGAGGGGGTTAAGGCAAACTGGACTGTGTTGTCTGCGGGGCTGCATTCTTTCTTTGTCTACAACCAAATCAGTTCGGACTGTGAAGAGAGCAGTACAAACTGAAATTCCTCCTGTGTACATTGCTGTGTGTCCTCCCCCACGCACAGCTGTGCAAAAGCCAAGGGCCTTGCCTGTTTCTCTTCATAGACAGCTCTGAAGGATATTAGAGAAGGGAAGAAATGTAACCTGAAATAAAAAAATCCCACTCATTCATTCATTTCCTAATTCCTTCCTTCCTGACAACAGTGGTTCTCAAAGAGTCGGCCCTACACCGGCAGTGCTACCGTCTCCTGGATGCTTGTCGGAAACGGAAATCAACCTCTCTAATGTTGACTGAATCCCAAATTGTGGGGCAGGGCCAGTGATGTGTTTTTTAATTCCTCTAGGTGATGATGAGTGCTACAGTGTGGAAAACCCCTGGATTAGACACTCTCTTGGGGATAATGACAATCAGCAATAATGTCATCAACCAAGAAATCCAAGCCACAGGCACGTTCACTAAGGATACGGATTAGCCAGCAATATCTCTGCTAATCTAGCCTATAATGTCTCCTCAAATCCCAGGATCATAGACTCATTTGACTCTTACCAAACTGTAGTTGGACACAAAGTTGACATTGGCAGGTTCTACCATTTGTAGACTAAAAGTAACTCAAAGAGTGAAGAACTGTCTCTTGTTTGAAGATTCCTAGATGTCTCCTCTTAACACCATTCCCTAAATAATACAATGTAACAACCATTTACACAGCATGTACAGTATGTTAGGTGGCCTGGGTAACTAGAAATGATTCTCAGTATTCAGGAGGAGACCCACAGGTTCTGTGCAAACACTATGCCTTTTATATAATGTATTTGGGTATCCCAAGATTTTTCGTATGTATTTGGAGGATTTCTGGAACTAATCCTTCATGGATACTGAAGAACAACTGTAATCAGAGGCTAGGTTTCAAGGTGATAGCTCAGCTAGTTCTCTCTAATAGTCCTTTTCAAATAAGCAAAGGGTTTCTCATCTAAATGCTACTCGGATATACATACACTACTCTTGAACATTCTGAGAATATATTAGCCATTTAGCCTCAATATGAATCTGAACATACTAAGGCTCACCCTACAAACTGAGCCAGGAATATTTCCTGTTTAGCAGCATTATGTTTTATTTTGAAACAGACATAGATAAAACGACAACCACTTAATGCTGGTCCTTAAACCTCACTAACATTAAATTACAATTAAACAATTATTGTTTCATCCTGATCTAAACTGATATATTTAATCATAATGTCTACTTAAACAGGAAAACAAAATGCTTCTGGGTGAATTAATGATTAAAGTGAAGGGCACTGAGTGACAAATCTTATTAAATGGCACCTGGTTCTCCTGAACAGTATCAGTTAGTAGACAAAAAAAGAGATCTAAGCACAGCCTTGTAGTTAATCAACTACTTCTGGCTGCCACGTAAGCTGCTGGTTCTGTTAAGAAAGTCACATAGCATAGTTAATTCAAATCAATGCATGAGAGGCAGAGGCCAGCCTGGTCTTCATTGCAAATCATACCAGGCCAACCAGGGTTACACAGTGAGAACTTGTTTTAAAAGAATCAACACATGGACATTTCTGGGGTGATGGTAGCATTTTATGTATTAGCAGAGATTTAGAGTACACATATGCACAGTATATCAAAACTCACCCTTTGATACATTCAGGATTTGTGTATTTCATTATACAGGAATTTTGCCTCAGAAGAGGAGAATTCTAAACATTGCACACGGGTAATACATATACTGAAGTTTTTGCGGGGACTAGCTCTTAACTTACTTAGAAATGTATCAGAAATAATAAAGCTACTAAGTGGAACAAATCAAATAGGTAAATAGATCTATGATGAATAAAGTGAACCATAGATTATTCAATAAAAACTCCAGTGCCAGGCATGAGAAACCTCCTCTCAAGTTGTTGGTCAAGGGAATTCGAAAGATCTACATAAAAATACAGGGTTTGGCTGTGACCTTAGTTGCTTCCCAGATATCGATAGTAAGTCCTTATTGAAGAAGACAGAGAAATTTATCTGAATTTGACCAAGGGACCTCCTCTCTGCGTACTAGCCCTCATAGTACTGAGAGGACTTATGCAAGCTGCCAAGGGAGAAGAGCAATCAGTAGTTCTATCCAGATGTAAAGTCTACAAACCACAACAGTGACCAGCATAAAAAGATATTCCAAAGGGTTCAGTGGTGGTACTTGTATCCAAGAGGTAACCAACAGTCACCTAATTGGATCCAAGATGTACTCAATATAAGGAAATTTATGTCGGGCACTGAAGATTTAGCCAGCTGTCTATGCCTGGTTGAGATCATGAATCTTAGAGAAGAACTTGCTACTCTCACTTCCCAAACCAACAAAGTATACAGTTTCTAGTTTCTAACTGTATTGTAAATACGTATTCTCTCTCTCCCTCCCTCCCTCCTCTCTCTCTCTCTCTCTCTCTCTCTCTCTCTCTCTCTCTCTCTCAGATTATACCCAATGCAGAATGCTTAATGAAGCAACTGAGTCTCAGTTCTTAAGCCACAAACCAGCATTGAAACTCAAAGACACATATGTACTCATTGGTCAGTCAGAATATAAGAGCTACCAGTGCCAAAGTCAGAATGACGATGAGCATGGCAGACCCACCACGGTCAGTATGGCTAGGTCTTGGTGGCTGGCCTTGGATCGCACTGGGGGAAGTGGATGACCTCCTCTGACTCTGCTGCTGGGTCCAGCGCTGTCAAGGGCTCATGGAGGTATTCTTAGGAACCACCGGATAGGTAGATTATAGTAAGGTTTCTCCAGATGGATATTGGGTTCCATACTAGGAAACGGTAAGAAAATCAATGTGCCGGCTGTAGCAGCCTGGAATGCTGTAGGTAAATGGCCTTGGGAATCATTTAGTGAAAAGGAGTGGCTTAAGTCTGATTCAGCGATAGTCTTTCCAGATGAATTGACTTTGGCCTTAAAACTAATTTATTATAGTAAATACATATTCTTATATCCACAGATAAATGAAGCTCTCACTCCCTCATCAAGGAAGTCTCTTTTTGTAGAAGATTGAGACCATTACAGAAAGCCACAACTGGTCCAAATGCAGAGATCAACTGACCCTGGGGTGTCCATTCCAAATTAACATATTTACCACATAACTTCAAGACATAAGGTTCAGAAAACATTATGGAATAAGGGGCACAAAGACCATAAGAGCCAGAGGACCACCTCCTACAGGTTGCCTCCTCGAGCCTCAGTAGGGGAGGAGGTGCCTAGTCCTGCTGCAACTTAATATACCTGGACTAGCTGATATCCATGGAAGCCTGCCTCTCTCTGAAGAGAAAGGAGGAGTGGATGACAAGGGAGTGGAGTTTGGGGGGAGAGACAAGGAGGAGAGGAGGGGAAACTGTGATAATGATGGAAAATTAATTAATAAAAAGATGATGAAAATATGTTGTATGAAACTCTCATATATATATATATAATATTTTATGTTTTAAAGGAAAGTATAGAAAGATGTTAACAGTAGATTCTAGGTGATAGGTGTTTGAGTATTTTATTTAAAATTCCTTCTCATTTTTATATATATTTGAAATTTTCTATTACAAAATATCAGAAATGAATCCAAAAGATGGAGACGACCACTTGGTTGAGTTATGAAACAGATCTTTCATTAATTTATTCATTCTAGAAATAGTACCGTGTGCTGCCTACCTCTTCGAATCCTGACTCCTTCATGTAGTACAACAGGGGGACGTCACCTCTCTGGAACCTGTTTATTTATCTAGTAAATTACCCATTTAGAAAACGGAGAGAAGGAGGTCTACCTCATAGAGAAGTTAGAATTGGAACAGCATGTAAATTCTGACCACTTAATGAGAGAGTGATCTGCTGAGTAGGGACCTTTGATTAAAATGCTTCTTATTTATCTCTTATGGGTTCCACAAGGTCATATCAACCTCGGGTTGAATGTTGAATACCTTTACTTTTTTAGAAATGCTTACAGACTGGGCCAAGCCTTTGGATTATGGTGTATGTACCACAAACCAAACAATTAAACTTACATTCAATCAAAGTTGGCTTGCAAACTTCTTGCAAAGAGGCAATCAGTGGAGGAAACTTTTAGAAAAAAAAAAGCTGCCCAGAAAATTTTAAGACAAAAATTGATGATCAAATATAGTCTAAGGTAGCTCTGCCTACAATCATTTGATCCGATGGCCAAAATGTTTACACCTTCGTTTGATCTAACTTTCTCCCATAGCTCCAGCACCATTTGCAGCTCAGCGCTGGTGTTCAATGGAATGGGACACTGTTATTCGGAAAACATATTCCTTGTTGGGTTCCTTTTTGGTTCATTTTCTGCAAGGATTCTCCTTGCATTCTTTCCCTTGATGTGAACCCCCTTAGTCACTAATTAATATGAGACAGGTGGACCATTCATACTTCTCCACAAATGGTCGGTCACCTTTGGCTTTAGTGAGTCCTCTGGCAGCTTTAAAGCAACAGGGAGGCTGGCTGTAATGTCCAAGAAAGCATGGTCACACTTTGGGGCCCAGGAAGCAACCTAACAACAATCAGGTGAGTACCAGTGTGGTAGTTTGAATGTTACTGGCCCCCAAAAGCTCATAGGGAATGGCAATACTAGGCACTGTGGCCTTGCTAAAATAGGTGTGACCTTGTTAGAGGAAGTGGGTCAGTGTGGAGGTGGGCTTTGAGGTCTTGTATATGCTCAAACTTTGCCCAATGACACAGTTCACTTCCTGTTGCCTGTGGATCAAGATGGACAACCCTCAGCTCCTGCTCCAGCACGATGTCTGCCTGCTCATTACCGTGTCCCACCATGATGAGAATGGATGAAACTTCTGAAACTGTAGGCCATCCCCAATTAAATGTTTTACCTTTATAGGAGTTGCCATGGTCATGGTGTTTCCTCACAGTAATAGAAACCCTAACTAAGACAACCAGTCTTAAAAGCACAGGAAGCAACAAGAACATGCATGCATACAGTCCAAGAAGCTGCTCAAAAGAGCACTTTATAAAACTGCTGTACAAAAGACTGCTGTGTAGCACAGGAAAACATGCCCCCAAAGCACAACCAACCTTTCCATGGTTCAAATCCAATTAGGTCATGAGTAAAGCATTTAAGGAGACAGAAGGCAACAAAGAAGGCTACATAAGGCAGTAATATCAAGCAAATCTTTGACACTGGGACTCAACATATAATTCAAGCTTGCTTTTGGAATCAGAGGCTACAAACAGTACCAGCAGCAGCCCGTAGACAGTATTCAGAACTCTCAGTACCCAGAGACACACCATTTGAAAACACAGACACGTTGCTGTATATGCACGGATTACTGACCATTTTAAATGGGCTTTTAACATTTTAAATATGATTTAATATACCGTACCTTAAGATAGCCATATCAGATAAATGCAATATCTAATGATAGGATCTATGAGACTATCACTAAACAATCTTTTCTGAAAACCGGGTACAGAGGCCCCAGCCAGTTCTCATGGACCTGTGCAGTTTCTAAAGTATATGCTACAGACAATCATGAGGTGACTTCAGAGGAACCTGTTCTGCCTGCAAGGGTCAGAGCACATCAATATTTTGAGACTCCAGTTACTGGGAAGCTTCGTTTGTAGACTGCTGATTAGGAGCTGCAGGGAGCCTTGGAGGTTCAAAACAGATGGCTAGGAGGAAAAAAATAATAGGAGCGAGAGTGTATTTGTCAACCACTAAGAGAGTAGATTTTATATATTCTACCACAAAAAATGCTAAGTATGTAAGTTCCTATATCGGTTCATTAGTTCAATTTAGCCATTCCACAACATGAACCGATTTTAAAACATTCTGTTGTATATAATAATTATACGTCTTATCACTTAAAATGATGTTTTAAATTGGTAAATGAGCTGGGTATGGTGGCATATGTCCCAGCTTCTTGTGGGAGTGAAGTAGGAGGTTTACAAGAATGAGGCCAGTGTGGTCAACCAAGTGAGAGCCTGTCTCCAAAAATGAAAAATAAGCAGGCCTCAAATGTGTGTGACATTTTATGTGTTATCAAATGTTCTTCCATTATCTTACAAGACTCCTATTACCAGTCTCATAGGAAGCAAGTTAGATGCAACAAGTCCCATGATTTCTGAAAAAAGAACTGAATTGGCTCAGGAAATTCAGCTGAGTCTCCCAAAGCCAAACAGCTAATATAAACTCAGGTAATATGAACTCAGGCATTCCAAAAATCCAGATGTTCTCAAGTGCCTATACTGTCCACCTATCTACTAGGACAGACCTGAGAAAGTCTTGATACTTGTGGAGTTTCCTGGAATTTATAGTTGTTAGATTTCCTTTCTATCAGCTCAATAACAAAAGGCAAAAATGTACCCACTTGTTACTATTAATCGTTAGGATCAGCTGAATCAATCTGAAGTCTTCCTTTAGAGTTCATGTTTTAGTTGTCTAAGCCTACTTGGTGATTGTGGAATGTTTTCCAAGGAAGATAAAATTATTTTGTGTGTGTGAGCCTGTGTGTGTATGTGTGTGTGTGTGTGTGTGTGTGTGTGTGTGTGTGTGTGAGAGAGAGAGAGAGAGAGAGAGAGAGAGAGAGACAGAGAGAGAGATACAGACAGACAGAGATAGAGAGAGGAGGGAGGGAGGGAGGGAGAAGGAGAGACAGAGACTCGAGATTAAACCAAAGTCTTCATGAACGCTACGGAATCACTTAACTAAGTTATATCCTCACCCACCTCGGCCCCATTTTCACTTATTTTGAGGCAGGGTCCCACTAATTTGTTTAGGCTGGCCTTGAATTTGCTCTGTAGCTCAGACAGGCCATGTAATTGTTATCTTTCTTCCTTGGTCTCCTAAGAGGCTGGGATTACAGGTCTGTGCTGGTAGACATGGCTCAGAAGACCTAATTTCTTGAAGTTGGGGTTTAGCTCTACCAATTCTGGCATTCTCTAGTTCTCATAGCTTGACTTGCTACTGTAGGCTATCCTCTTGTGGTGGGGAAGGCAGGTCTCAGAGGAAGGGAGTCACAGACGTTCCTGAAATGAAAGTTAAGTTGGAGAGGATGGTAGTGCATGCTTCTATTATAATCCTAGCCTTTAGAAGATTGGAGTGAGGATTATTAAAAGTTTGAGGACAGCCTGGGCTACATAGTAAGTTCTAGGGTAGCCTGGACTACAAACTGAAACCTGTCTAAAAAAAGTTACTGCTTAGAAACCACCAGTTATTAAAACTATGCTAATCCATACCAGCAGAAGCTGAGAACCAGATCAGAAGAAAAGTAATGTCTTCTTCATGTCAACCCCACAATCCCTTGCCCCTCCTGTCAGTGCTAGTGATGAAGAGGCAAGAGCGCTTATGTTCACATCGCTTCCAATAAGAACTCCTCACTCCACCTTAGATGGCATCAAGCTAACTCCTTTCTAGGAGGCAGCGATCTTAAACTGCTCACATTAGGATAGAAGTTTTCTCCTCCAAGTCCCAAAGCCTTTCCAGCACTAGAAGGAAAAGTTCCACAGAGATGACTTTATATTTTATTTCTATTCAGTACTCTTTGTGTGGCCAAGACACTCTCAGGATGTCTATTTCTCCAATAATAGAATGGGAAGAGTCTGTCCTTTCCCCTCCAACTACACAAAAACCATGAAAGACATTCATTATATCTGTATAAAGATATGAAAAATGCCTTTTACCACTACAAGGCCCCAAGCCTGGAGTTATTTATAGGATTATGGAGAGGGCTGAACGGGACAGTCCGACCTAAAATTTAGCGTGGATGGATTGAATCGTGAATGTAGAGGTACTATTCTAAATACTGAACAAACAAGGAAGAGAAAGCCGGCACGACAGGAGCATCAATCATGCAGAATGAGTCTAGTCTAGATATGGAGCAATGTCCTCCAGGCCCCTTATTGAGCAGGGTACTTTGAGGTGGCCCAAGAATAGGGAGGAAGGCAGCTGGAGACATAAGGAACTCACAAGGGCAGTCGTAAGTATTGTACACTTTTTACAAGAGTCGTTCTCCTGTCAGTACATCCCCTTGAAAGACAGCAGTGTTTCCGTGCCAGTTATCTTGTGGATACGTAGGAGTATGAAAATGTCATTTAGATTGAAAAGTAGCCTTAGCAGCTATATTCAGTATGGAACGGATTATCAGCAGCATACAAAGAGAACCATAGATAATAAGGCTTTGAATGCACAAAGGAAGACGGATGATAGCCTGAATTTCCACAGTGGCAGCAAGCACATATTTCTATATGGAGGCCCAAAGATGCTTATACAAATCACCATTTCTACATATAATCATTCCCAAGAGTTGTCCAGGCCTTTTGCTCTTCTGGGTCTGATTGTCGATTCCATTCCAAACTTAAATATCCCACATGTGTGCATGCATACTGAAGGTGGGGTGTATACTAGCCTGACAGATTTTGCTTCAATGGACATTCTCAACTAGTGGCTGTCAGGCTATAAGCATGGTAGGCAACAGGCCTACTAAGAAAATTTCAGAAAAATATTGAAGTCATCATATTTCCAGCTGTAAAAGAGTGGTTTTCAGGGCTGACAACTGCCTTCATAATACTATGTTTGGAGTGACTCTCTCTACTATTCCAAAACACAGTCACATAATTAACTTGTTTTTTTCTCTTAATAATGGACCAATGGGATCTATAAGGTTGGCACTATATAGCTCCAATGTATAGATGGGAAAACTGAGGATCATAGAGAAGGGGCTTCCATAATATCATTTACAAGGAAACAGTAGTGGTATTAGAATTGAATACAATTCCTTCGGAATCCTAGTTTTGCTTTCCTCTCATCCGTCTATAAAGTCTATTTTAGACATAACTCCAAATTGCTCTTGTTCCCATTTCCTATAAGCCAATAATTATTTTATCCATTTTCATGGTTATTTCTATAATAATGCTTAGATATATTAATTAAGCATATATACTAGCAATAATTAGAACACTTAAAACACCGATGACTCAGAGACACCAAACCTATTTCCTAAGGTCCTGCTCAGGACTCACCATACCAACCAAGACACTTCCCTTGTTGCCACCAATACAATAGCCTCAGCCTATTGCCTTTTAAATGTTTACTTTTATGTTATCACATTAGTGCTTTATTCTGTCTCATTGTGTTCTGATAATTAGTCTCTGACTTCGTTGTTTCCCCTTTTCTTATTCCTGTCTAGCACAAAACTGGATACAAAAAGAGAAGCATTTACTGAATTGTTATTAATGGATGACTTGATAAAAACCAATGTCTATCATTCCCAAGTCAAGAATGTACTCTAAATGTGTGTATATGTGTGTGTGTATGTGTGTGTTTGTGTGTATCCATTTGTGTGTGTGCATATGTATGTATGTGTGTATATGTGTGTGTGGTGTGTGTATGTGTGGTGTGTGTGTATGTCTGTGTGTATGTATGTGTATGTGTTTGTGTGTGGTGTGTATGTGTGTGTATGTATGTGTGTGCATAAGAGTATATTTGTGTGTGTATATGTGTATGTGTGTGTGTAGTGTAGGGCTATGTGCATTTGTATCTATTCACCACTCATCCCATGACCCTGAGAGTAATTAACTCAATACTGTCAAAATGCAGCATCAGCACATAGCTATTTTACATTCCAGCAGGAATTGAAGCAAGGAAACTTTTACCCCTAATTTTTCAAAATAAATATTTCTCTTGTTCCAAGTGGTATATTTTTGACATCTTGTGTACATTTCTGAAATAGAGTCCAGATGAGAAACAAGCACATGTGTATGTCCATCCCAATCTAAGAACAGTCTATTCCTATTCATAGACACTTTCATTTCTGAACCCCCAAGTGAAATGTGCACTCGAGTGCATGCACGCACGCGTGCGCGCACACACGCACACACACACACACACACACAGAGAGAGAGAGAGAGAGAGAGAGAGAGACAGAGACAGAGAGAGACAGAGACAGAGAGACAGAGACAGATAGACATCCGGGCACTGGTTGCAGAAAGGAGGTAGGCCAATATATGAGAGATTGCTAAACAATCTTACTGAAGCTTGTGGTCAGTCTGGTTAAGACTAGGGTATGGAAAAGACAAGAATGAGGTACTATAATGGCATCTATCTCCTCTCCAATTTCCTAGGGTCATAAATGAGAAGGCAGCTAAATTTTGTTCTTAACAAGACAGGACACTTGCATAACATCCTTTAGCAGTGAGGATGGTGAAAGCAAGTAAACTCAAAGAAGCCAACTAGGAAAATAGAACATCATTCTCTTGGCCATTTGGTAAGAAATTTCTTATAGCTCCAACCAAGGGTGAAGGAATATTTTTTTCTATTTCTTTTACAATATGTAGAACTGTCCAAGTACACATAATTTTACCAGGTATAGTGAGTGACAATATCAATTTTGCCCCATAGGGATGATTATCCTCATTTTAAAAATGGTAAAGCTAGGATATCAATTCTGTTAGCCATTATCACAGTTATAACTCAATAGGCGTTTCCTGGTGCTGTGCCTTCCCAGTATGCTCACACACTTTTAAATACTTTGTAGCGCACCCTAACAGAAAAAGAAGGCAGTGGCATTCATTTCTTGCTAAAGCAGTAGCAGATTCAAAGAAGAAAGAATAATACTCAAGTAAATGATGGATACGTTTGTAAGGTTCCCTTAGCTCCAGACAGATAGTGAGAAAACATGAAGCAGGAACAGATGAACCAAACTGTGAAGAGGTTGGGATCCCACACTAAGTAGTATAGATATTTTTTTTACTGGGGGAGATGTGATAGACTAGAAGATAAGAACCACAACAGGTCTCTTTTTGGGAAAAAGCACGGTGGCTGAGAGGACAGATGGTTCAACGTAGCGAAGGAGGCACTGACCATGGGGATATGGACAGGGCTGCAAGAACTGATGGCAACAGTCCATCTGAGGCCCGGCTTTGAAAGCGCTGCTTCCAGCAGAATCACTGAATTAGCCTCAGTATTCCATTTCAAAGCTGGGCCTGCAGGCTTTGCAGCATCTAGTCCCCTCAGCCTTGCCTTAAAACACTGCATATGGTACTTTGACTTACAAACGACTAACAAGTTTTGTTTGGTCCTTTGTGGCTTCCTCATTTGTCTCCATTTTCTAAGCTGGAGGCTTTGGGGCTCCCCTGGGCCCAGCTGAGCCCAGATGGCTGGGGCAGGCAGAGAGAAATCAGGTAGGCTCCAAACACAAAGGCCTTGATTAGCACATGTTTCACATTCCCCACATCGCATGGCAATTCATGGCTTCTTTTTCTTCTTTCTATGTGTGGTTCTGGGTCTGGGCTATAGCTATTTCTGCTGTCCTTGAGTGAAATAATAGCAGAGGGAAAGAGTTTACAGCAATGCAGAAAAGATGTTTGAACAGAAGTCCTGAGGAGGAAGGAAAATCCAGCATGGAACACTATAGCAACGCTCTCAAAAGAACAAGGAGATGGTCTGCCAGGGGTAGTAGGGGGAGTAGAAAATTTCAGGTAGCACAAATATACAGAAGTCAGGCAAAACTGCTTGCCTGATAACCAGGCCAGCTACACTCCTTAGCTTATCTGCAGTCAGCATGCAGAGCCAAATTTTCTGTAGTCAGTATAGCCCTAGTATGACCTCAAGGTGTGGACTTCCTCCATTAACCAAGGAAACTGAAGCATACAAATGAGTCACATGTACCTCATGGATAAAAACAGTCAGCAGAAAAGTCATGGGAAGCCCACCCTTCCTATAGAACAGGATGTTCATAAGAACTCATATTTGTTATTGCTATCTTTGTCTCTCAAAATAATGGTTTCATTACATTTTCACTCATGTGTATCACTGTACTCTGCTGATATGCACCCTCCATTACCTACCTTTGTACCAACCCCAAACTCATCCCCTCCTCTACCTAATCACCCGTCTTCCTATTCATCTAATATATGTGAACAATATACTATACTCATATGTAACATACTATATGTTATAATGTATGTTTTTGAAATATAGTCCAGAAGAGAAAACTTTTCATATATATCCATCCCAGTCTGGATTCATGTACATGAGCCAATGAGAAATTTCACTCCTTAAATTTCAGTTGCAGAGAAAAAGCAAAGAAAGAAGAGTTTTTCTTCTACCTCTCTGTCATTTCTCTCATGGAATGTAAGAACACACACACAAAGAGAGAGAGGGAGTGGGGGGCAGAGAGACCCACACAGAGGGAGACAGAGAGAAAGAGAGAGATTGAGAAAATTTCTTTGATCATTTCTTTTTAGTTAACAGCTCTATTAGATATAACATGCCATGAAATTGCCATATCATAAAAATTCATTCATTTTAAATGCAACACAATGTATTTGCAGAGTGGCAAGTTGATGATCACCAAAATCTCATTTTAGAACATTACTATGGTCCAAGAAGAAACTTTCAGCTCATATGTAACCTGTTTTTGTTACTATACCCAGCCCCAAGTCACTTCCACAAATCACGCCTTCTATAAATAAGCCTTCTCTTAAAAATAGAATCATAAAGAATAAGGTAATTTGTGTGTCTTGCTTCTCTCTATTATATGTGTGTGTGTGTGTGTGTGTGTGTGTGTGTGTGTGTGTGTGTGTGCACATGTACATGACAACCCAGAGGTCAACCACAGGTTTTGTTCTTCAGGTGCTGCTGAGGCAGTTTTTGTTTATTGACCTAGAGCTCCCCCAGTAGGAAGCTGGCTGGCTTGCAAGTCCCAGGAAGCCACTTGGCTGCCTTTCCAGTAGGATCAAAAGCACCTATTGCTCCCAGAGTTGTCACTTGGTTCGGAGGGTCAAATTCCTCATATTTACACAGAGAGTACTCTGCCAACTCCGTTATCTACCTAGCCCTAGTTTCTTTTACTTGGCATAATATTTCCAAGATCATGCATGGCATGGAAAAAGTCAGTATCTCATTTTTTTTTTATTTCCAAATAGCATGCTACTCTAGGGACACACCACATTTTGTTCATCTATTTACCACTTGATGGACATGTGGGTCACCCCAGTGTTTTGCTGTTGTAAGTAACAGTGCTAAAACATTCGTGTACACATTTCTATATGGAAGTGGTTTTATTTCTTATAAGTGATATCTAGGAAGACATCTACATCATAGTCACTGTATCTTAAGAAGCAAAGGAATTGCCAAAGTGTTTTCCCACATGTCTATTCCATTTTATGTTCCTATCAACATTCATAATGGTTCTAACAAACACTGGGCTAGCGGAAACTATGAACAAGTCAACCTTTAAAGGCCCCTGAAAGTGTCCTAACGGCGTACAGAAAGTGGAGAAATGGCTAAGCAAACTGTCTGCTGAACTGTAGTAACAGTAGGAGTCAGTGGCATTTGAGACACGACTTGTGCCTAACCCATCTTTTTTCCCAATAATAAAAAATCTCTATTCTAGGTGGCTACCTCTGCAAGGATGGGTGCCCCCTTTTCTCATCCACATCAAGGCCTGTATCATCTGCATATTCTACTATAATTGCTATAGGAGGTGAAAACAATGGGATATTTTGACTCAATTCCATTTCCCTTATAAATGATGATGTTGAGCATCTTTTCCTGTGCTTAGGGGGCTATTTGTTCATTTCCTGGGGAGAGGTATCTCTTCAAATCCTATGCTTATTTTCAATAGGCTGCCTTTTAATTATTGAGATGTAAAACAAACTATTGATATTCTGAATACAAATTCCTTTTAGCTAGATATTTTGCAAATAGTTTCTCCTGGCACAGAGATTGCTGTTATCAACAGGATAATTAGTGTCAAAGGCACTCACGTTCTCATCCCTGGGACAAGTGAATGTGCTCGCTTACATGGCAAAAGGACTTTCTAGATATGATTATGTTAAGGATCCTGAACTGAGGAGAATGCTTAAACTACAAGAATCCTTCAAACTACTGAATTTATTCAGGCTGTGGGAAGGAGAGGTGAAGACACGAGAGGAGTCAGAACAGTGTGGCACAAAGGAGGTATATCTAAGACCAAAAAAAGATAATAGAAGTGAATTCTCTAGAGTTTCCAGGAAGCGAGCAGCATTATAGAACACGGATTTTAGTCTCCTAAGACCTCTTACATAGTTTCAATGTCTCTACCAAAACAGTTAAAAATTTAATCCCTATTGTGAGATATTAGGCAACAGAACTACGTAGGACATTCTATAGGTGATTGGGCCATAAGGACTTGGTATCATGAATGGGTTAATAGGTTAGCAATTACATCAAGAGTGTGTCTAGTAGAGAAGCCAGTTTGACTCCATCTAATCTTTTGCTGCTGTCTCCCCATGATGATCTAGGGACACCACAGAACCCCCTACCTTGACCCGAGACCTCTCATACTCCAGATACATGAGCTTAATAAACACTCATTATTTTTACAATATCTGGCATGAAGTATTCCATTATTAGAATAGAAAATGGATTAAAATCATGTCATATTTCTAATCTGTAAAGCTGTAAAATAATTTTATTGTTATAAACTAATATATTTATAGCAACTTATTACATCATTAGTATAAAACGAGGCTATCTCTTCAATTTTTAATAGTGGGTTTCAAAGCACAAAAATTTCAAGCTTCATCCAAGGCTTATTTACAGTTTTATCCATTGTACCTTTAGAATTGCATGTCCAAAATCATTTCTGGTAGTAGTTTGAGAACGGAGTCATAGGGAGTTTGTGAATCCTTTCTCCAGAGAAACAAACATTTAGCTATGAAAAAGCCAACTATTGAAAGAAAACTGAAATTGTCCTAAAGTCATACAGGAAGTGGAGAAATAGTTAGTCAGCTTTATATACTGGAGTGTGGTCAGAACAGTAGGGGTCAGTGGTATTTGTGACGTGACTTGTTCCTAAGTCACCTCTTTCCCAATGTTAAAGAAGTTCTATTCCAGACAAATATGGACAGGAGATAGGCTCTCCCCATCATCTGGAGTTTCTTTCACTGAGGTGCGGGGAGCAGTAATCTTTTGTTATACAAGTGTTGCTCTAGAATGCTACCGCTTTGCTCCAGGCAAGACCAACCAATAGCAATGGTATAATCACCCTGCCATTACTGAAAAAGAAGGCATATCTTTCATGTTTTGGGGTGAAAACAGAGACTATCAGGACCCACTATCCTCCAAGGACTTGCTCATAGTGCAGTGCTGTCACTTCAGAAGCAATAAAAAAAAAAAAACTATGAGACCTGTTAAATAAAAAATAGATAAAAACTGAAGCCTGTTAAATTAAAAAAAAAAAAACGGAGGCCTGTTACTGCCTCAGTTCCAGTACATGGAGGCATAGGTTCTTCTCAGGGAAAGTAGGGTAATGAAGACAGAGGTTTCCAGCACCTCTGTCTGAAGCAACTGAGTGTATCTGAAACAATATGCAGAAGGCTCTATGACTGTGGACTTATAAAAAAAATAGAGATCTAGGTGAGCAACTAAGAGGGAACCAGCAACTCTGTAATAGTACGACCTAATGAAATGGCAAACTCACCAAAAGTTTAACAAAGACAGTGTGCAGCAGAGCTGTCCTGGGGTCACCAAGATCTGGAAATCTGGAAGTCTGTGAACATATGTGCTTCTCAGGGAGGAATGTGAGTGAGAAAGCAAGCAGACTGAACACTCCTCTCCATTTACACAGACCTATCACAGCAAGGGACTTAAACACAACCCTGAAGAAACATGGCTTGGGCAGTAGGCTATTCTTATCCAGGAGTTGCTCACAGAAATCTAGGCTGTTTTTAAAGAAGTCACATTCAACCCTAGAAGCTGAGTGGGGGGAGGGAGGGGGTGGAGGAAAGGAGAGGGAGAGGGAGAGAGGGAGAGAGCGCGCATCAGATTAAATTATAAGTACCTTAAATTGTGAAAACAAACTCCAAACTACACACAAGTTTAAGAGTAAGGAGTTGATGTCTAAGCACAGTGTTTGAAGGATAAAGGCTTCATGTGGACCTGAGGGCGATCCCTATGAAGCTAAAACAAAAACAAATAAGAATGTAAGCATAGGCATCAGAGGATTCACATGGTAGGAGAATTAGACTTCACAGAAGTAGTCCAAACAAATCATCTTCAACAACAGCAAAATCAGATGACTAAACAAAGAACAAGCTACAGATATTAAGGAGAACAAGGTCATTACCTAAAACCGGTACCTAATTACAGTGGTAGAACAAATACATGCTTAGCACATACAAAGCCCTGAGCTCAAGCCCTAGCACCCCAAAACAAGGCTTTAAAAAACTCCTATACATATTGATATAGAAGAATGTTCACATATCATTTTTTTTTGTTTTTTTCACATATCATTTTTAATATACAGGTTTATTTGCAACTATATAATAAAAGAAACAGAAAACTGTGACCCATACACAGGAAAGAACATAAACACTGAAAACCGCCTTTGAAGGGGCCCAAATGTTGGATTTGCCAAAGATTACAAGGAAGATATTATATCTTCTTTTTTTCCTGCTCATTTTTTTTTTCAAATGAGGGCCTTACATATGCTAGGCAAGTGCTCTAAGTGAGCACTATACCCTAGTCCTAGCAGCTGTTATAGATATGTTAAAATAACTAAATCAATGCATGTTGAAATAATTAAGTAAATTGTAACAAAAATCAAGTAAAAAACACCAATAAAGAGACAGAAATTATAAAGGAAACCATGTAGAATTCTGGAGTTGAAAAGTACAACTACCCGAATGAAATAGTTACTGGAGAGACTCAAGAGTAGATTTTAGCTGGCAGACGGATGAATCAGTGAATATGGGTACATATTACTAGCAATCACACAAAATGTCTAACAGAAAAACATGGAGACAAATGAACATAAGCTCAAAGAAATGTGGGAAACCATTAAGTACACCACCACAGAAATACTGAAAGTATGGGAAGAAAAGAGAAAGAGTCTGAAAATATATTAGCAGAGCAATGACTAAAACCTTTAAACTTTGATGGCGAGACTAATTTCCAAAGCTAATGGAGCTCAAACTCCAAATGGGGGAGACACAACAGTTCAGACACAGCATAGCCAAAATGGTAAGAACAAAGAGAAACAGGAAGGAGGGCAAGCATCAAGAGAAAATTACTCTTCTCCTCCAAAAGAATACCAATAAGACCAGTAGTGGACCCCTGTACAAAAAGGGCAGCAAAAATTAGAGGGATGAAAACTTTAACATGCAAGAAAAATGACACAACAATGTATCATATAATCAGTAAAGGCAAAATGACACTATATGCTTCCCTATAATGAAAACTAAAAGAAGTATTATTTACATGCCTTCCTTGAGAAATCTCCTAACTCTGACGAAGTAACATCAGACAGCAACTTGAATATTCATGAAAACAAAAACCCTGTGTTAAAGATAATTATGTAGGTAATAACAATATATGTATTTTTGTCTTTTATATCTTAAGTTGTTTTTAAAGTGCATAAGACAATTACTATAAAACTTTCTAGGAGCCTATAGCACACAGAAATGTAACTTGGGACAATCTCCACAGGAGGGGCCATAATTTATTTTTTAATTGCAAAGGCAATGACACGCAATGGTAACCAAGTTCAATAGGAAGATAGGAAGAGAAAAAGAAACAGCATATTAAGAAGCTTATTTTAAAGTTTATTTTACTTACATTTTATTTTTATTGATGTGTATGTGCCACAGTGTGTGTGTGTGGGGGGGGGTGTATGCCATGACAAGCGCTCGAAGAACCCAGAAGAAGGCATTGTGTCCCCCAGGAACTAGAGTTGTTGCCATATGAGTGTTGAGAACCAAACCCAGGTTCTCTGCAAGAGCAACAAGTGCTGTTAATTCACTAAATCATCTCTCCAGACCCAAGGTGATTTTTTTAAAAGTCATACATATAGTTGTGTTTTATTTTCCCTTCTCCGAGTTTTAAAAATAAAACATAAAAATATGAAAAATGATAATTATAAAAATATATTGTTTGGAGACTGACTACTGGAATGCCATCACGGTCATTCCCTGAAGCTCCTGCCACGTCCAAGTGAAAGAGGTGAGAAATGTTGGGGGAAAAAAATCGAAAGACAATTGTTCAAAGCCTCTAGAAGAAGTCCTAAAAACAAATGAAGGAACATTTTTGGGGAAAAAATCTATGAAAACAGACTTTAAAAAAGGCAAGTGTGTGGTTTAGAACCCAAGCCGCTCCTACTGGCCCCTTCCCCGCCCCCTTCATCTAGCTGCTCTCTCTGCTCCCTCCCAGCAGGTGGCGCTCTCGCTGAGGGCAAAAGGGCTACAGCCTTCTCAATGGGCTGGACATGTTTAGGCTAAGTCCCAGGCACTGATCAGAAAGGAGACGCTCTGTCCTCCTTCCATCCTCCATGCATGGTTTGCTTAGAATAGCAGAGACCAGTAGTTCCTCTCTGAATAGCGCACAGCAAGACAGGCGAAACCAAAAGGACCACTGGCTGGCTACCCCATCTCTAACTAGAATTCAGTTCCTGTAGTGGGAGTGTCATGTGTCACGCAGGACAAAAAAAAATAACATTTCCCCATCAGTGTCCTGGCTCTGAAACTTTGACTGGAGAGAGAAGCAAGCCATAAAAAAATAGCTGGCAGTGGGTGTGATTGTGGACTCTTGTAATTCCAGGACCCATGGGGTAGAATGGGGAGGATCATTGCAACAATATATTTTATAATTATTATTTTTCATATTCTTATGTTTTATTTTTTAAAACTCTGAGAAGGGAAAAGAAAACACAGCCCAGCCTGAGTTAAATAGTGAGATCTTTGTCTCACAAAAAGGAATAGGGAACAGCTGGGATTGGCGATGCACGCCTGTAGTTCCATCTAAGCTAGGAAGAGAGACAAAGAGTATCACAAGTTCACAGGTAGCTTGAGCTACAGAACATGCTCAAGGCAAGTCTGAGCAACTAACTGAGCATCCCCTCCTTAAAATACAAATTAAACAGGCTGGGACGGGAGAGCCCTTACTGTAACAATATGCCTGTCACTCTGGGCTATATCTTCAGTATTGGGAAGAGCAAATGAGCAAGCAAGCAAATACAAGGCCTCTCTGCTCTTAACCCCTCCCAAGGTCACCACCTTTACACTCGAAAGAGAATAGATAGCAGTAAACCTGAAGCACAATAGAAACTGTGGAAGTTATATTGAAGGGACCTGGAGAAAAAAACATGACCTAAATACAGAGTCAAGGTTGAAGGCAAGCTATATTGCATTACAAGTGAGAATGGTGGGGGGTGGGGGCAACTGGGAGCTTTTATAGGGTCAGAAAAAAAAACAAGCAGTGACCCCAAATTACTCCCTGGAAAAAGTCAATCCGATTAAACGGATAGACTTCAAATCCAGTACTCCTATAGACAACAGGACAATTAGCCGGCAACTGGTGGGAGTTAGGAGCTGGGCATGGCCAAGGAAAGAGCGTAGAGTCATAGCAGTGATCCCCGGAGTGCTTCTGAGCGCACCCAAT
Source organism: Microtus pennsylvanicus (assembly GCF_037038515.1). Classification (NCBI taxonomy): domain Eukaryota; kingdom Metazoa; phylum Chordata; class Mammalia; order Rodentia; family Cricetidae; genus Microtus; species Microtus pennsylvanicus. Next base: position 131,698,539 of record NC_134601.1, on the reverse strand, counting down.
GCTGTGGCTCCCTGAGGGCCAGTATCAGACACTTGATGAAGTGCGTGGGGGAGGCTTTAAAATAATCCAGCTAGTCACTAAGAAGCAAACTACCAAACTTCAGAAGGGCCCAGTAGGCAAAGCTTTCTGACAAAACATCAGCCATGATGGAAAGAACCAACCACAGCAACAGCGAAGCTGTATGGCGCATATGCTGGGGCTTTTCCTAGCAAGCAAAGGAAAAAGAATACTGTAACAGTGACCAGATGATGGATATGGGAGACACTATTTCAAAGGGACATCATAAGTTCACAAAACCTATGCTTCGGCCAAGAAGTAAAATGTATAACAATGTCACATGCAGTAGAAAGTATCAGTAGGGAAACAGAATATTTTAAAATGCAGATCCTTATATGTTGCCCAGGCTGGTCTTGAACTTGTTGGCGTAGGTGATCCTTCAGCCTCAGTTTCCTGAATAGCTAATACTAGAGGTGTGTAATAACATGCCAAGGGGAAGTTTTCATCTTAATATACTAAACAGGTCAAGTTTCATTTAGTATAGAAAGGAAAAAAGTGAAGGATAATCTGGGAGCATTGGCAGAAGAGGAACTGAAATATTGTATTTTACTCTGACACTTCTCTTTATCCAGTCTAGTAGATGACTGCCAACCTTTGGGAGTTCCGTCCACACCCCGAAAATCCTCCATAGAAGAGAATTCCGAAACCATTTCTTTTCATCAGTATGGGTCTCGGGTCCTCTGATTGGAATTGAACTTATGCAAAGCCATGTTGCTCTGCCAGAGAGATTAAAGGCACCGTTTACTAAACGTCTCTCCTTCAAAAGAACACAGGTCACACGCATATTCTCCAGAAAACCTGTGAATGAATTCTATTTCAGGCTATTATTTGGACTATTTACACGGCAATGTACCAAAAAAAGGTGGATATTATTCTGAAAATCCATGGCGAGTCCCTTTGGATCTTGTCATTTCTTAAGTTCTCACAAACAGCCATACCTGCAAACATAGGCTCTAATCTGGCTGTGCTGTGCCTCAAGACGGCAGCGACGATTCTTAACTGCTTTCACGGCCCACTTTACCAAGTGACACCATTCTACACTCCTCCAGTTCAGGTTACGTCTCGTGCAGGGTAGCCATCGTCTAAAGGGCTAAAGCAGAATAAACTGAATAGGGCTACTTTGCTCAAGGCAGAAAGAATTGGGGTTCAAAGCAGTTACTAACCCTTCTCAGTAGAGGGCAGTGGTGGGCAGGGTAAGGCTAACAGGAAGAAGAAGAACCAGGACAGTAGCTTCTCCAGTGTTCCCACTAAGTGCTCAAATACAATACTTGAAGCTTTATAGACAATATTTCGTGAATTCTGATAATTATCTTTAAGGTCATTAACAACATAGCCTCCAAAAAGTTAAATGAACCAAACATAGATCTGGTGCCTCCAGTTCAACTAGACCGTGCTCTAGCCGAAGAATTACTAAAATGGCCAAATCCTCTCATTGAGAGCTTATACATATGAACTAAAAAGGAGGGTTATGTAGGATCCACAGAAGATATAGGTGATTTTAAAATATCTGCCTGCATAGAACAGTAAATGTTTAGCACGGATAACACATAAAAGGCATAAACTCTGGAGCCAGCAACGAGATAGGAATTAGCCAGATGTAGTTAAGATTAAGAACTGAGAGCCTATGAAAAATGTTCCTTACAGTAGAATCTGGGAAATACAAATTAAACCAGACACCATTACATAGCTATAATGGCCCAAATCCAGGGCGACAACAGCAGATGTTGGTAAGGATGTTGACTAGAAAAGACACCCTCACCCACTCCCCATTGCTGCTGGGAACACAGAACAGTAAGTTGCTTCGGAAGAGTTTGGCAGTTTCTTATCCAACTAAATATACTCTTATCAACAAATCTAACAATTGACTTCTGGAGTCTCCCCAAAGGAGTGGAAAACTTGCATCTATAAAACTATGCAACTGTTCAGATCAGCAACAAACTCAGACACTAGTAACCACTTCTCTCGGTGACATGTCTGTTAAACTATCTGGCCCATCTTTTCAGTGGGTTTCTTTCCACATTGTTGAATTTTAAGTGTTCTCTGTATGGCTTGGTAACTTGTTCTATCCAGATGGCTCTTTCACAGAAAAAAAAAGAAAGAACTGAGAGCCTAGGAATTTCTCTAGTGCTGTGTTTCTTGATAGCCCTTTAATGGATTCCTCAACCAAGATGCTTCTTTCCTTTTTCTCCCTCACTGTCCTTTCCCCTTCTTGAGCATCCCATTCCCTTGTGTTCTCCTCCTTCCTTCTCCTCCTTCCTTCCCTTCCCTTCCTCTCCCACCCTCCCTTCTCCCGGCCCCCCTTTGTAATTTTCTCACCTTAATTGTCATTGTAGAACCTTCAACCAGAAACTCCTGGAAGCAGATACAGAGATCTACAGTGAAGCACTGGGCCAAGCTACCTGAGACTAGTAGAAGAGAGGGAGGACTGATAATACGAGCAAAGGGGTCAAGAAACACGATGGTGATACCTACAGAAACAGCTGGCCTGAGCTAGTGAGAGCTTGCTGTCTCTGGACTTAGTGGGAGAATCTTCATAAAAACAAATTACGTCTTCTGAATGTGGGGGTCAGTTGTGAGACTGGGGCAGTCTGTGGGGCCCCTGGTAGTGGGACCAGGATTTATCCCTAGTGCTTGAACTGGCATCTTGGAGCACATTCCCTTTGGAGGGATACCTTGCTCATCTTAGATACAGGGTGGGAAGTGGGGCTTGGTCTTGCCTCCAAGGGAAGTGTCAGACTTCGCCTTACCCTTTCAGAAGTATGGATGGGGAGGGGGGGTGGGGGGGAAGGTGGGAAAAGTAGAAGAAGGGGAGGGAGTAGGAACAGGGATAGCTATGTAAAATGAGAAAAGATTGTATTAAAAAATCTTAATTTAAAAAAAAAGGAAACAAAAGAACTGAGAGCCATTCCCCTATGGATGAAAGACCTGGAGAAAATCATACCAGAACATCTAAGCACATAAGGTACTCAGACATTGGGGTGGGGATAGACGTAGAAAAAGTAGGAAGAACCTAGCATTTGGTTTTAGCTAATTTATTTATTTAGCAGCTATTTATTAATGATGCTGCCATTTGCTGTCTCCCAGAACTTGAAGATAAGACCATGCCGTTTAAGACATCACACATTTGAGACAAAGGGCTTGGAAGGATGGAGCTGCAATGGACTTGGAAGCCTTCCTCCTGAGGACTTGCTCTTAGAGTATCCAAAGATGCTGTGCAAGCTTTCCAGGGGGGAAAACCATCAACTGTCCTACTAGCTGGAAAGCCTACACACCACAATGAACAACATGACAAGACATCCCCAATGATTCAATAACAGCACTTTTACTTGGGGGTTTACCAACAGACATCTAATTGGACTTAAGGCCCTCTCAACAGGAGGGAAATGGTTGCTGATACTGGAAACTTAACCAACCACCTGTAGCCGAAGAGGTCAAAGATCCTAAAGAAAGATCTACCACTGCCATTTTCCTGAACCAGTATAATTCTAAATTGCATTCTAAATAATTATGCTTATACCCACAAGTGTGGCTCTCACCCCTCACCCCTCACCTTCTTTTGTAGCACATGGAGGCCATCAAAGAATGCACAGCTGGTCAAAATACAAAGAACAATTTGCTGTGCTGTGCCCATCCCAGACTGATAGATCTAAAACACACAAACCCTACACTTAAGGTTCAGGGAACTTCACAGAAAAGAGGGTGGAAGATTATAATGGCCCAGAGGACCAGGTTATGTCTGCCGTGACATAATATCTTCTATATATGACAGGGAGTTTCACCCATGAAATCTTAACAATATGGTCACCTAAGCAAGGCCAGCTGTCATGTCAGCGTGGATGGGGAAAAATCTCACAAGACCCTATCCCTAGAGGAAGAGCCACAGACAGTTAATGACTTCTGAAAGAGAGAATCTTCTTCTCCAGGAAGGAGTCCCCTGATAGGTTATCCAGTCCCAAGTGATGAGCCCTCAAATAGCTTAGCCAATCCTAGTGGTTAGCCCTGAGTGCATACACATACAACCAACACTAACTCAACAGGTTGTATTTAATTATTGAATCACTTTTATTGTTACATACAAATGTATTACTACATGTACCTATATTGTAACAATAACTAGAGAAGAGGTCATGAAGTTGAAAAGGAGTGGGTGACAATAATGTAAATAAAGAACTCACGTATGAAATTCTCAAAAAAAAATAATAAAATAAGTGTTTTTTTTTAAGTATTAACAGTTTTGTGTGGTTCCAAAGGCTACAGTCTGAAGCAGTAAGAGTAGATCAAGAACCCTATAGACTCTTGGAGAACAACAGAAGACTAGCGTTTTTCTACTCATCTGTAGAATCCCACTGGTTTTATTTGTTTGTTTGGTTTTGGTTTTATTTATTTATTTTTGCCAAAAGGGTTTCTACCAATCTGGAAAAAAAAAATGTTAGCTAGGGAGCTAATGATAACTTAGGCCTAGGAATAGCTGAAGTTCATTGTCAGCTTTCGGTCCCGAATTGTTTCTACAGTGGGTTAAGAGAAGGGTAACTATTTCCTTTAGCAGCAGTGGGCTATGTTGTAGACAGCTTTTTGTCTACTCTTTGTGCCACTCCACATAAGACTCTTCAACACCATCAGGGAAAAATAAAGTCTTATCTTAGCACTGTTTGTGATCATGCCTATACATGCCGTCTCGACTGCATAATCGTGGCTTAGTTATAATTAACATAGTACTTTATTTCTCTGGCTTTTTCTCTAGCTAAACAGTAAGGTTTAAAATAGTAGCTTAGGTCAGTGGGAAAATGGGCTCGGGAGTGAGGCCTATCCAAGTTTGAACGGCTCCTGTCCTTGAGTAACTGCGCAAGTCATATAAATATTGGCGTCTTGGTCTCTTTATCTATGTAAAGAGGAGAATAAACTGTGGCGCACAAGATGTCCTGAAAGTATGTAAGGGCCGAGCACATTTCTGTAAATAGAATTTACCTTGCCCTTTCCCTTGGACTGTTCCTACATATTCAAAGAGCACAGGATGTTCTGAGCAGGTGCTCACTAAATCTTGGGTATAAATAGAGAAATAAACATTGTTCCAGGCTTTTTGTGCCCAACTGTGGAGATCAAGCTGTACCCTGCTGTAGGCTACAGAATATTATATAGAAAATCATTTTTTCAGACTGTACTTTATCTCCAGTAAGTCTATTTTTATAAATCAGAAAACATTAAGGCAAAATAACTCTGTCCTTTGCTTGTGCAAGTGATCAACCATGACTGATCTATCAAAAACGTCAGGGTAAGAATGATAAATAACATGTAAATAAAATATTAGCACCTATGAACTTACCAAATTAGAGCAGGAACACATGGACACATATGTACAGCAAAAATATGTCAGAGATGTCAGAGGAGTGTGTGTGGGCATATGTACAGCAAAAATATGTCAGAGATGTCAAAGGAGTCTGTGTGTGTGTGCACGTGCGCATGCAATAACAATTAATGAAAAAGGAGACCATGAATTGGAAGCAGAGTAAGGTGAGGCGGGATATACAGAAGGGATAGAAAGAAAAGAAAAAGAGAAGTCTTGTAATAATTAGTCTCAAAGATAGTATATATACATGTATATATACATACTATAAATATACTATTTTGAGAATAATTTAATTGATTATATATATATATCAATTATATGTGTGTGCTGAAGGTATAGCTCAGAAATAGTGTTTGCCTAGTTTTGCCAAAATAATAACAGAGAAATCAAGGCATGAGTTTATCAAATATACCATTATCAACGAATAATTCAATGCCCTCAACTGTTTCACATAAAAAGAGAGGCACTTAATACTGGGGTCCAGTGGCAAACATAATCCAGTCATCAGTGTATCAATATTATGCCAGCTGAGCTATGTATTATGGGGCAACAGATAAAATCCCTTTAGCCCCTTGGCTTCATGTGGGCCCTCTTAAAGAGCAGTTCCTCCAGACCCAACATGACTGGAAATCTTCCTATGTTTTGAACCTGCCCTGTACTTCGGCATTCTTTATGCTACATTCTTTATGTTAATAGCTAATGTGACCATTTATAGAAAATCTTCGTCAAATCTCTGTCAGCTCTCTTGCCTGCAGTAAGGCCTATTTGAACCCTGTGATATCTTTAACCCATTTAGACTCATTGTTAGCCACTCTGTTCCTAGATAGTATAGAATACATGTGGTCTGAGAATTCGTATTAGCAATTAAGATGGGAATAAAAGAACCTGTGTTTTCCAATGGCTACAGTTACCATTTGGAATTAACAATGAATTAAAGCCAACAAAATTGGCACGGCTTTTTGAAAACTCTTAAAAATCCCAAAATGCACTAAGATATAAATGTGTCTGTTCCTGACACAGGTTGCTCACCACACCAATCTTTGAAGGACTTCTGCTCTGATATCTTTCCCATTTTAGAGCCTTGTTTAGTTTCCCCTGGCTACAGGTGTCTCTTGGAGACAAAGACCTATGGGTAATGAGTTCTATAAGAACCTTGTCTGACAGAGTGGATGGGTGACTCTCACCCACAACAGAATGCTATGAAATGTGCTTTTTCTTCTTCTTTAAAAAAAATTATGTGTAGGAATGTTTGGTCTGACTGTATGTATACCCAATGCTTGCATGGGACCTGCTGAGGCCAGAAGAAGGTGTTGGATCTCCTGAATCAGACATTATAGGTGGTTCTAAGTCACCTGATATGGGCGCTGGGACCATACTTGGGTCCTCTGTAGAGCCGTGTAAATTTCTAACCACTGAGATATCATATCCCCAATCTCTTTTCTTCTCTTTGACATGATTGCTCAGGGTCACATCTCTCTGTGGTTGCACCTATTTTCACACAAGATAGCCTCCTGGCCTTGGCTTTCAGATGATTGGCCCCTTTTGCCAGACTGGAAGGACTATCAAACTGAGGGGATGGTTGATGTGGTTTAGGATTATTGAGAAGGGTTTCCCCTGAAATGCAATGACTCTCGTCCTACCTTTCCTTTATACATGGAAAGATTAAAAAAAGAAAACCCGCCTTCCCCAAGGGCTCTCATTTAAAAACAGATTTCTAAATCATCAATAAATGAAAACTACTGAGAGCCTAAGACAACTGTGAAAGCCTTTTATGTGAGAGAATACATTTACATCACTGCCTTCCAAAGGAGAAAAACTGAATGCCAGTTTTTAATCTTCCTGTGTGTTAAACTGTCCCTAAAACAACAAAAAGTATTGAACACAGAAATTGTCAGGTCAACTCAGGGCCTAATTTCCAGCTCCATTATTTCTTCCAAGGGGAACAGCACTAGGAAGATTCTGTTGAGTATTTCTTTCCTTTCCATCCCTTACATAGTTGACCCTAATATTCATGACATTGCATATATAGCCCGACACATTTATCCTTCTTAATGAATATAGTCACACATCCTCCAAACTAAAGAAGAGACATGGAATTCTAGAGAGAAGGAATGTTCTAGAACAGTGATTCTCAACCTTCCTAATGCTGCGACCCTTTAATACAGTTCCTCAGGTTGTAGTGACCCCCAACCATAAGATTATTTTTGCTGTTATTTTGCTGCTGTTATGAATCATAATGTAAATATCGGATATGAAACCCCCAAAATGGTTGCAATCCACAGGTTGAAAACTGCTGTTCTAGAAGAAGAGGTTGCGCAGTGGGGAATGGCAGAGGGGAAAGGAAAAAAAGAATTAATTCCCAGGGAGAAGTGAGTTCCTTTTGGGTCTTTCCTGTGAATTAAAGGACTCAATGGACTAACAAGTGGTTCTTTAATGACCCTGAAGCCCTAGCTTAAATCACTTTCTGCCTTAGTTCAGTCAGCCTGTAGAGGATTGTGCCTTCCTTGGCTCAGAGAATGTTTGCAGAATGAAAACAATGCCCTGTACTCCCACCAGGAATGAAGGAGACTGTATGCCTCTCAGACAGCTTATGCTCCTTACGTGCTTGAATTAACAAAAGAACAGACGAGATAACAAGGCACTTACTAGTAGTAAAAAAGGAACGTTGTGTCCATCTGCAGGAATACACTTTCTGAAATTCCAAGCCCAAGGTGGGATATGCACTGCTGAGCCTCCTAAATGACCCTTTAAAGCCCTTGTTTAGTACTCCTAATAGTTCTGTTTAGGTTTTGTGGTGTTGGGGGTTGAATATACTAGGCAAGCACTCTTACAGTCCTAACTTGGACTCTGTGGGGCTTTCATTTTGCTTTTCTAAAGGGGGTCTTCCTAGCAGTGGTTCTCATGAAGTCCTGTGTTCAAAAGACTCTTGTACTTCAACCTCCCATGGAGCTGGACTGTGGCCACACCCAGGTGCTTCTTCTTTCAAAGAACATTTTTGAAAGAAAAGGTTGTCCTGTATGATCCTCACTTGCACTGAGAAAAAGGAAAGCATATTTTGAAATCATTTCAAGTGCTGAAAGCCAAAACATAAATTTTAAGAACTGAAGATTGTGGCTATCAGGCTATTCCCTGGTGTAAGCTACTTCATCTATAAAATTTTCAGGCTGAGCCTTGAGGTGAGTGGTTCAGCTTCACAGAGCAGCGGTAGACTGACTCCATTTTGAATAAAAATGCAGTGGCATAAAGACTTTGTCTCTTGTTTGTGCAGGACACCACCACCACTGTCCAGCACAAACGAGAAGGCATAGATTGATAAATAATTTATTCATGTAAGTTAAAAGGAACAAACTGTGAACTTATTGAAGTAGGTTGAGGGTATATATATGCAGTCTCCCAGATAGTAAGATACTCCCTTCAGCGTGAGACCTTAGACAAAGACTGCATGTTTAGCTTGGACAGCAATATGGGGCAGCAGAGGGACACAAGAGCTGTTCATATAGACAAGCCTTTTCCTCTGCTTAAACAGCCACTTGGACATTTTGGGGGCCTCTTAGGAGGGAGACCTTGCTTTACATCAAAGTGAAAAAAAATAAACTCAGAGATGTCCATGCCAAGGACTTGTATCTCAGGCCCAGAGAATTTATTATAAACGTAGTCCCTGGAAAGACAGAGATTGATTCAAACAACAGCAGAAGGTAAGTGAACTCAAAAGGGTTGGGGACTCAAATCTGTGTTTCTAACCCTGCGCCCGGCTACCCCCATGTGCTGGGTAATCTTCATGGCCACCTTGGTAGGATGCACAATTACCATAGGGACATATATCTAGGTATGTCTATGTGACAGCTTCCAGAAAGGCTGATCACAACAAGGACGACTCACCTTGAATGTGGAGAGCACTAGCCCATGGGCTGGAGTCCCAGACTTAATAAAAATAAGACTTGAGCTTTTTTAGCACAAAACTTATCTCTCTGACTCCTGACTGCAGATACAATGTAATCAGATGGCACATACTTCCGGGCCATGATGGACTGCAACCCCAAACAATGAGTCAAAATACATCACTCTTTCCTGCAGATGCTTTTATCAGGTATTTTGTTGTATCCAACTAGAAAGTTAGTAGATGCAGTTTAGTTCACCAGGGATGCCTGTTATGATGATGAAACTATACAACATTTTCAAAGCATTAGGGTTCTTAGCATGATTGAACTGGGATGACCCTAAACCACAAAGTGCGGAGGACTTTATATGTGGGCCAGAGGGATCCATCCCCAACTCAAGAGCCTTTCCAGTTATTGTCTTTCCTCTTAGAAAACATTGTTTCCCCAGGCTCCCCATTGCACTGAATCCTCAAGAATTAAATTAAATTGATCCTGATAATCTAAAGAAAAAGAGGCAAACAGTTCACTATAATACCATCTGGTCCTCATGCATGCTGAGTGGTAGAGAGGTTTGGCCAAAGAACGAAAAGACCTACTATACTTGGTCCAATTTGCTGTACCCTTGAGAGGAAACAACGGATCTGGGAAGAAGCTAGGACACATGCAAATCCTTTGGCTGTCTGCCTGGACTCTACCAGACTAGGACTGAATTATAAAACACTAAGAGGAACACATGGACATAAACTGATAGTAGAGAGCCTGATTGTAGGGATGAAAAATTGTATTAAGGAACCTGAGCCAGGTAGTGGTGGCACACACCTTTAATCCCAGCACTCGGGAGGCAGAGGCAGGTAGACCTCTGTGAGTTCTAGGCCAGTCTTGTCTACAGAGTGAGTTCCAGGACAGCCAGGCTGTTTCACAGAGAAACCCTGTCTCAAAAAAACAAACAAAACCAAACACAATAGCTAAAAGCCCACCAGAGAGGTTCGTCAAGAAAGGGATACAAATCTTGCCCTATTTCTCATCCAGCTACTGAAGATCTTTAAAATATTAAGCTTGCCTCAGCTGCCCCCTTCTGTATACTTTATACAGTCAGTCTGTAGAGGATCGCGTATGATCCAGTCTGTAGAGGGAAAGGTGTATAATTTAATTAAACATAACAAAACCTTATCTCTTGATATTTTTACTTCCACTGGGCCTTTCTTACATCTCAAGCATAGACAGATGTAAAGTTCCTACTTTGTGTTTACTATAGCATATATTATGATTTATGCAATTGTGTCAAGTGCTCATGATAATTGCTTTACTATAATTGTTTGCATGTATCATTCTATGTCTAACACAGTATGTGGCAAAATTCAATATATCCCCAGAATTCCTATAGTAAAATCTGTGGCCAGTTCATTGCTCATTGTTTCATTTACTGCATGCTAAAACTGTGTGTGTATGCGCGCGCACGCACGCGCATGCACACACATAAGGATGAGTATACATGTGCCATCGTGCTTGTGTGGGGGTCAGAGGAAAACATTAGGAGTCAAATCTCTCTCCATTGTAAGTTCGAGGAATTGAACTCAGATCTTCAGACTGGTGCAACAAGCTGCTGAGCCATCACTGTAGTCGTGGCATACTTCATTTATAATGTATGTGTGAATATGAACTTGAAAAGATATTTTTTTAGCTTGAAATGAAGGCATTAAGGTATGGAAGCTACAGTATGTATTGCCTGTTATTTGTTCCCCTGCTTCTTGCTGTTTTGGAAAAACAGGTTTATCAAAGTCCTTATCATGGACAATTTGGCACTGACAAAATAGTCATTTTGAAAATAAAAACTGCTGCTGTTAATTGAGCATCCTTAAAGGAATCTTAAGTTTACTTCTGAGGAAAGAAGATGAATACAAATAAAAGTAGAGATGCCAGATTTTAATCTTGTCTTTAGTTAAAAGGGAAAAACAGTATCCAAGGACTAACATATTCTGCTTGTATTTTAGACAGTTTCTTGCGCTTTAATTAGAATTCAGTAATTTTATTAAGGAATGCTTGGCAACAGCCTGAATTACTTGGGGGATTCCCAGGGGACCCCTTTGGACAAAAACTCAATTAAATGTAACCCAATCCTGGTAACAGAAATTTTGTTTGGTAGTGAGAAGTCCAGTTTGGACTCTGTCTCCACCATTATTTTATTCAGACCACATATATAATTTAGGAAGTTTATACTGTATTAGGTTTCCATATTACTCCTCAAATGTCCCTTAATTTTAGTGAAGTCCCCTCATATTATCTCCCTCAAGACCCTCCCCTGATTTGATCCTCCGGTTCCAGTCCCTCCATGCATCCATAATTGTCTATTCTGTTTCCTTTTCCCAATAAGATCTATATGTACCCTCTAGTCCCTTACTCTAAACTACCCTCTGTGGTTCTACAGATTGTAGCTTGGTTATCATTGACATATCAGCTAATATCCACATATAAGTAAATGCATACCATATTTGCCCTTCTGGGTTTGAGATACCTCAGTCAGGATTTTTTTTTCTAGCTCCATCCATTTACCTGCAAATTTCAGGATGTCATCTTTCAATGGATGAATAATACTCTACTGTGTAAATGTACCACATTTTCTGTACCCATTCTTCGGTTGAGGGATGTCTAGATTGTCTCTAATTTCTGGCTAGTATGGTAGAACAGAAATGAACATGATTTAGTGAGTGTTTCTGTGGCAGGATGAAGGATCCTTTGGGTGTACTACCAGGAGTGGTATAGCTGGATCTTGTAAATCCATTCCCTCTTCCTGAGGAATTATCACACTGATTTGCATAGTGGCTACACAAGTTTTCCCTTCCACCAGCCAGCAGTGGATGAATGTCCCTCCTTCCTCTACATTCTCAGCAGCATGAGCTGTCACTTGTTCTATTAATCTTAACAATTCTGACAAGTATAATTGGAAATTTCAAAGTAGTTTTTATTTGCATTTCCCTGATGCCTAAGGAGGTTAAATATTTCCTTAAGTGTTTTTCAGTTGTTAGAGTTTCCTCTATGGAGAATTCTCTGTTTAGATCTGCACCTCATTTTTATAATTGGGTTGTTGATGTCCCTTTTTTTTCATTCTTTACATATTTTGGATATTAGCCCTCAACTGAATGTGCAGCTGGTTAAAAAAAAATCTTTTCCCATTCTGTAGGCTGTCACTTTGTCCTACTGATGGTATCCTTTGCTGTACAAAAGCTTTGCAGTTTCATAAGGTCCCATTTATTAATTGTTGTTTTTAGTGCCTACACTAATAGGTGTTCAGAAGGTCTCATGTCATGTCAATGAGTTCTAGGCTATTCCCCAATTTCTCTTCTATCAGGTTCAGGGTACCTGGCTTTATGTTGAGGTCTTTGATCCATCTGGAGTTTATTTATGTGCAGGATGGTAAGTATGGATTTATTTGGATTCTTCTACATGTAACCGTCCAGTTTAACTAGTACCATTTGTTGAAGATGCTGTCCTTTTCCAAGCGTGTGTTTCTGGCCTCTTAAATGTATAATGCAACAAAAACACTTTAAAATTTTTAAAATTAAAAAAAATAAGATGACCATGGGTATGTGGAATTATGTCTAGGACTTGAATTTGATTTCATTGACCCATGTGTCTGCTTTTATGACAAAAACCATACTGTTTTTATTACTATAGCTCTATAGTACAACTTCAAATTGGTAATGGTGATACCTCCATATTTTTATTATTCAGGATTTTTTAGCTATCTTGGGTATTTTACATTTCCATACAAAGCTGAAAATTGCTCTTTCAAGATATATGAAGAATTGTGTTGGAATTTTGATGGGGATTGTATTGAATCTATAGATTGTTTTTGGTAAGCAGGCCATTTTTGCTATATTAATCCTACCAATCCATGAATATGGGAGGTCTTTTCATCCTTCTTTTTTCAATAACTTGAAGACTTTATCATGCAATTCTTTCGCTTGCTTAGAGATATTTTATATTATTGATGCTATTGTGAAAAGTGTTTTTTTCCCAGATTTCTTTCTCAGTTTGTTTGTCATTTGTATAAAAGAGGGCTACTGAGTTTTGTGAGTTAATTTTGTATCCAGCTACTTTGATGAAGGTGTTTATTAGCTGTAGGAGTTTCCTGGTAGAATATTTGGGGTCCTTTATCTATACTATCATATCATCTGCAAATAAAGATACTTTGACTTCTTCTTTTCCAATTTCTATGCCCTTGATCTCCTTCAGTTCTCTTACTGCTCTAGGTAAAAGTTCAAGTACTATATTGAATAAGAAAATGGACAATCTTGCCTTCTTGATTTTAGTGGAATTGCTTTTGATTTTTCTCTCCATTTAAGTTGATGTTGGCTATAAGCTTGCTGTAAATCACCTTTAGTATGTCTAATCTCTCTAAGACTTTATCATGAATGGGTGTTGGATTTGGCCAAATGTCTTTTCTGCATCTAATGAAATGATCATGTGTTTTTGTCTTTCAGTTTGTTTATATGGTGTAGGTTGAACCTTCCCCGCATCTCTGAGATGAAGCCTACTTGATCATGATATTTTTATGTATCTTGAATTCAATTTGCAAGTATTTTATGAATAACTTTTGCATATATGTTCACAAGGGAAATTAGTTTGTAATTCTCTTTCTTTATTGGGTCTCTCTTCACATTTTTTTATGTAGGCACTTAGTACTATGAACTTGCCTCTTAGAACTCTCCTCATTGTGCCCCATAAGTTTGTGTATGTTGTATACTCCCTCTCATTCTATTCTAGAAAGTCTTTAATTTTTTTCTTTATTTCTGTCTTGACCCTTTTTCATTCAGTAAAGCATTGTTCAGTTTCCATGAGTTTGTGTTATTTCTTTTGCTGATACTCAGCTTTAATCCTTGGAGGTCAGATAAGATGCAGGATGTTATTTCAGATGCAGGATGTTATTGCACTTTTCTTATATCTGTAGAGATTTGATTTGTGTCTGAATATGTGGTCAATTTGGACAAAGTTCCATGAGGTTCTGAGAAGAAGATATATTCTTTTCTGTTTGGGTGAAATGGTTGCTTACCTCAAACCAACAAGACTGAAGACAACACCTATGTAAGTCATTGAACATGGAGGAGTTAAGCTGGTGTCTACACAGAGCTACTACGTGCTAATGTCTTTGGTACAAGAAGGTACTCTCCATGCTCCCAAAAGAGAAATGCAAACGCCAAACCAGCCACAAACACTTTGATCTACAACAATGTCCTAGCTTCAAGATGTGCTAGGACAATGACGACACAACGTTTGTTGGAGTAACCAATCACTATCTGGTTTGACTCACAGCCCACTCCATGAGATGAAACCTGTTATTCCACATTGCTTGGCTGGCTAAGAACCAGAGACTGGATAGCCAATGAAGGTAGGGTAAAACCAAATAATACTGGTCTCACAAAATATTTCTTTAAAAGTCTATTAATAAAACAACTCCTAATGACATTCTGCTATACTGATAGGTCAGTTTCTTATTCAGCTATCAGCAGTAAAGCTTTCTCCTGTAGCAGATGGGAACAAATGCAGAGATCCACAGCCAGATATTACCAGTAGAAAGAGTCTGTGGAACACACAGCTCTAAAAGCGATGTCTCCATCAAATTCTTCCGCTCAGATCTCAGGGGACCCCCAATGAAGAGGAGGCAGAAAGAGTGTTGTAAGTGTCAGAAGGGATGGCGGACAGCAGGAGAACAAGGCCCTCTGAATCAACTGAGGAAAGTTCATATGAATGCACAGAGATTTAAGCAGCATGCACCAGGTCCTCTGCACACGTATTATGACTTCCACTTCAGTGTTTTATGGGACTCCTGGGTAGGCAAATTAGTAGGTCTCTGATTCTTGTGCCTTCTCTTGGTTTGTCTTTTCCAACTTCAATGTGACAGTGCTTGTTTTATCCTATATTTTATTTTACTATATTTTATTATTATATCCTTAAATAATGTTCTTTTTCTAATGGGAGACAGAAAGGAAATGTATCTAAATGGGGGGTGGAGAGGAGAATTAAGAGGAGTAGAGGGAGGGGAAGCTGAAATTGGGATACATTGTATGTGAAAGAGTCTAATTTTAATAAAAGGAGGAAAAGATAAAAGGTATTTGTATATTCATTGGAAAATAAATAAAACCTATCTAAAGATAAATAATACATAAATGACTATCAAGTAACAAGGAGATATAAAAATTATAGATACAAAATGTATATTTTGGTAAAGAAGAATAAGGAAAAAGGAATGCTTTTATATAAGAAGGGATTCTAGGTGATGGTTTTGTCCTAAAGTATTATTCCAAAACAGAACTAGAAGGAAGAAAAAACAAAGTCAATAAGCTTAAGCGGAAGGTCCACATAAGAAATGGGGTGAGGGGTAAATTGATTGGCTTATAAAAGACAGAAGTTGCTCAAAAAGATGGCATATAAGCCGGGCATAGTGGTACATGCCTCCTTTAATCTCAGCACTCTAGAGACAGAAGTGGTGGATCACTTTGAATTCAAGGCCAGCCTGGTCTAAATAGGAAGTTTCAGGACAACCAAGTCTACATAGAGAAACCCTGTCTCAAAAACGGGAAGAAGGTGGATGAGGAAAAGAGGGAAAGGATGAAGAGGTGAAGAGAAGAGGAGGAGGGGAAAACAGGAGGAAGAGGAGGAAGAGAAAAAGGCACATATTTATCTATAGGTATCTAATCTGACATAATTAAAGGTTATTCTTTTTTATAGGATAATACTTATCTCATCAGTCAATATATTGCAGGCATTAGAAAGAAATTGCAAAAGGAGGCAATGGGCCCCCAGAGAGTCTAAATTAACTTTCAATTTTGGCTTTTGGGATTACCAACAACAGAGATAAAATAGAAACAGTCTAAAAGGCTCAGAGGAAATGATCATGGACATAAGAGCAATCCCAATTGGTAGCCTTAGCCTTGGGAAACAATATATTTCCCTCAAACAGAGAAACTCCAGGCAGTAGCATACTCTAAATGGGCAATGCTTTTACCAACTAAGAGAAACCAGTTTACTGGAAAAGAAATACCCTCACTGGGGTTCTAAAAGCCTCCTCTGTAAAAAGGAAAAATAAAGAGATGCTAGCTCACCCTCAGAAAGGAGGAAGGCACTTCAGCTTCAGTGATGACTACCCTTAAAGCCTGAAGCTGAAATGTCTTTCCGAGTAAAAGCCCCACTGACGGAACTGCAGCCAACCACTGAAATGCCTCAGGTAGCTTTTAACATAGCAGGTAAAAACATTTATTTTCTTTCTAATATTGAAGTTCCATTTTCTGATTTACTCAATAACCCAAGAGCACTTACTAAATGGATGGAGTTTAACAAATGTAGAAAATATTGAAAACTCGAAGGACTTTAGTGCTGCTAGCCCCAGAATTAGTAACTGCTTTTTACAAGCCCTAATAAGGCATTACATTGGAAATCTTCCCCTGAATGCTAAAGGCCATTCCTACGTCCATACCGTCCCCACTACTCCAAGGCAAGCAATTAGGAAGCTTAAAAGCTAAAGCTATACAAATGCTTTTAAGGTGAAACTTAATAAAAATGGCTAGTGGATTCAAGGCAAATACAGGAGTCTGTTAAATTCCACACTGTGCAAATGGATCCAAAACTTCTCACTTAGGGAAGTCCCAACTCTTCGTAGGACAGTACCAAGCGAGCCACTAAACTCTCCTTTTGTTCTGCCCTGTGCACTTACTACATTAAAAAATGTATCTTTTCCTAGCAAAGGGTCCACTTTTGGTCCACCTATGTGTCTCTGCTCAATTCCTTGTTCAGAGACATAAGGACCTGGAAATCCCTGCCCCTATATTCCAGTAGGTGCCCTGGAATGCCCATATGAGCTGTTATCATTGTCATCCAAACACCTGGCATGTGTGTCCATGGACTATTGGGTAGATAACTTCCGGGTGTCCCCTACTTCAGCTCCCCGTAGTCTCCACTGCTGAAATTGGATCGCTTCAATTGGCCACCCATGCTTCCCTCCATCTGGATTTGGTCTTGCACATTGGCCCAGGGACCTGAGCCTTTATGGCTAGGCTTTGTCCTGTTGAAAGCTTCTTCTAGTTGCTTCCAGTAACTGGCCAATTGAGTTTCTTAATGTCTCATTTAACCAACTGAATTGACTCTTTTCATCTGTATTAGCTGTCTCTAGAATTTATATATTTTAAAGAAATCTCATATAAGCATTTCTCAGGTATTAAAGGCCAAAACTAAAGCTTTGGGAGCTAGAAAGTGTGGGGATCCATCATCTGTGTCTTCTTTAACCCAGTGGTTGCCACTCTGTAACTAACGCACACACACAAACACACACAACTTTATGGACTATAACGTGTGATCTGAGTGTTAATCTTTGTACTTAAAATTAGAGTAGACGTATGATATCCATTTAAAAACATACATCTACTCTAATTTTAAGTACAAATCATACACTTATTTGTTCAGAACTTTCATATAAAATAACAATCATTTCAATTACTATTAAACAGGTTTTTTCTCATGTAAAAAAAATTAGAGTAGATGCAGCTTGTGAATGTATTGTAATTCAACTAACCCTGACACTGTGGAAGGGCCGAAGCATGTCCATGTATTTGTGGTACAGTACGCTTAAAACAGAGATGATGGAGTCCATAAGACAATTGCTTAGGGTATCATTTATCTTCTGGAACTCAATAGGAATTCCCCACTTCAGAAACCTTCCTTAAATTCCTAGGAGTGGGAGGAAGTAAAGTTATTTAACAATTCCTAGCAGAGTAGTGAGTTCAAGGCCAGCCTGGTCTACAAGCAAGTTCCAGGACAGTCTCCAAAGCTACAGAGAAACCCTGTCTCGAAAAACCAAAAACAAACAAAAAAGCAGCAACAACAAAAAACAAAACAACAACAACAAAAAAGAAACACTTCATGGTAACTCCAGATTAGCAGCATTGCCATTATAAGGAACAGGAATAAAAAGTATAAGAAAATGTGTTTTTTACTTGATATTTTCACAAAGTGAGAGCTCCCATTTCTTTCAACTGTCTGACATGCAAAAGATTTAATTGGGCTGGAGAGATGGCTCAGTGGCTAAGAGCACTATTGCAGAACACCCAAGTTTTGTTCCCAGCACCCACATGAAGCGGTTCACAACTGCTTGTAAATCCAGTTCTAGGAGTTCCTATGTCTCTGACCTATATAGGCACCTGCACTTACAGGTGGGTGCAAACAGACACACACACACACACGCACACACACACACTTTCAAATAGTAAAAATAAATTTTTTAAAAGATAATAAATATTTCCTGAATCAATGAACAAATATTAACATAGAAAGTAAGGTAATATTGTGAAATACATATACGATTTATAGTTACAGAAAACTATAATTTTGATTACTAATGTTTCTACACACTGTCTATGTAGACCAGGACAACCTCTATGAACTCTCCAGAACCTTTGTAGTATTTATTATGAAGCAATTATCTCTGTACCTAGCATATAGATATAGTTAGTATAAAGGATTCTACTAAGACAGTAAAGAGGGCTTCTCAAAATCTATTACATATTTCATCATCCAAGTGATATTATTTATCTTTAAATAATTACTAATAAAATTGTTGCATTGGGGGCTGGAGTGATGGCTAGGTGGTTAAGAGTACTGGCTACTCTTCTAGGCCACCCAGATTCAATTTCCAGAACCCACATGATAGCTCACACCCATCTGTAATGACAGCTCCATGAGATCTGACACCCTCTTCTGTCCACCAAGGTTAGTGTCTACATGTGATGCACATATATCATGTAAACAAAACACTCAATATTGTGAGGTGAGAAAACATGAGAAACTTTAGTGTTATTGACTTATGAATTTCTAAGAAGAGACAGTAAGTAACCAGGCCTGAGGAAGGCAAAGAGTTCATCTACTCATCATTAGCTTACTATGCTAGCTAGGGCCTATAATCATCTTTGGAAGTAGAGACTAGAGAGCTGTGAGTTGGAGCACAGCCTAAGCAATGATGTCATAGACTTGTGTTCAGGTAGTTTATCCAACCATTCATGTTACCTGGCATGAACTCTATGATCTCCAGAGAAGGCACTGACCTCACTAATAGATAATTCAGGATCTCACCCAAAGCCTATGAAAGATGTTGTTCCAGCAATCTCAGCCACTAAATATTCCCCAGTAGTCAAGAACTTCTGGTCGATCCTTTCCTCAGGATAAAATCTATGAAAGGGTTAGGAAGTTCCCTCCTCACACCATGCATCGATCTTGGCAGCCTTTCTGCCTGATAGTCCCAGAGAGATGACTCCCAGTATCTTCTAGTACGACAGTTGTGTAGCAAGTGATAAGTTTATGCCCAAAGCTCCTAAAGTAAACACTAACCAAGCAACCACCATTGAGAAGGTTCACTGTCTCACTGTCTCTGCTGCTAGCTTTTCTCCAGAAGGTGCCATAGCATGGTAAAAGGAACATGAATTTCTGCTGATGTCAAATAATCAAGATACAGTCTCAGCTGTGCAGATTTTAGGCAGTTATCTTTGCCTCTCTAGGACTCCATCTCCTGACCTATAAGATATAAATATCCATTATAAGGAGTACATAGAGGGCCCAGATGGTAGAGTTGGCATTCAAGAAGTATTATTTCTCTTCTTCCAAGATTATGTAATTTAAGTTGGCAGAGTTCTTGCCTTGCATGCATGAAGCCCTGAGTTCAATCCCTCGGACTACAAAAACCAGGTATCACACCTGAAACCCCAGAGTTCAGGAAGGAGAGAGAGAATTAGAAGTTCAGGATCAACCTTGGTTATAAACCAAGTTTTGATCCAGCTTCAGATATGTGAGATGCTATCTCCAAAAAGTTAGAGGATACTTCAGAGACAGTATAGAATTTTTTTTAGTAGAGTTGTGTTGATTGCCTTGGCGGGCCACTTAGTCTAGGGTTAGTAGCCCGCCTGGCAGTTGAGTTATTCCAGGGTCACGGAGAGGCACTACCTGGAAGATATGGGCTAGGAGACAGGAAGAAGGCCATGCAAAGTTTGTCAGAGCCTCCGTTTATTAGGGACGAGATACAACCTTTTATAGGGTAAGGAGTTGGGGGATGGGCACAGGGTTCTGGGCTCTTGCCGCGTGGTTCACGTTGGTCACATGGTCCTCGTTGGTCACGTAGGCAGGAGGTTATCTTCGGTCAAGTCACAGTAGGCCTGGAAGTTACAACTAGGAGATGACACACCTAGTTCTCTAGATAGTTTGGAATGGGGGGTGGGTTCCGCTAACAGATAGCTCTCATTAACAACCAATTTGGGTGTGGGGTAGGCTCTGTCAATAGAACCATTCTTAACACAATTAGGGGTGTGGGGTTCTCTGCAGACTCCCCAGGGTGATGGTTCCTGTAATGATTTTAGGAGGAAATTGGCTCCTGACAGAGTTGAAACTATATGATTGCCTCTTAGTGAAGGGCTCACACTAGCTAACTTACCAATTATGATTTAGTTAAATGTCATGCTTGTAAATTGAAACTGACCATGATAGGAGCATGTCCACTACAGAAAGCACAAGTACAATAATGTTTAACTTGGTTTTCTGGAGAGGTGATTTACCAGAACAGACCAACTGGTTTAAGACCCAAGACATATGGACAACTCAAGGACAAAGAAAAAGTAGATTTTTATATATTTTAAATAAAGGCCCTTCTATAAGCTAAGCTAACACTACTATGAAATATAGCTTCTCAAAATTTCTTGAGCAGTTTTGTTGCACACTGAAAGCCTTATTGTTTCCCATACATAAAGATTGATACCACAGGATATCACGAGTGTCATTATAGGGCCAAATTCACAGTGTATGTCCAGTAAACATCTGTTAAGAGATTATTTGCTTCTTCATCAAAGAAACTAAAGCAGAATTTTGAGAGGTAAAAGTCCACATTTAGAAATAAAATGAGCAAGCCAGGAGGTGGTAGCGTATGACTTTAATCCCAGGACTTGGGAGGCAGAGGAAGGTGAATCTCTGTGAGTTTGAGACCAGCCTGGTCTTCAAAGCAAGTTCCAGGGCAGGCTCCAATGCTACACAGAAAAATTCTGTCTCAAAAAAAAAAAGAAAGAAAGGAAGGAAGGAAGGAAGGAGGAGGGAAGGAAGAAAGAAAAGAAGGAAGGAAGGAAGAAAGAAAGAATGAACAAATGAAAGAGGGAGGAAGGGAGGGAGGGAGAGAGGAAAGAAAGAATGAATGAAAGAGTGAGAAAATGAGCTAATAGCTACAACACCTGTGAAGGTCTCAAAAGGTGGACAAGTTCAAGACAGGGAGAGGAAAAAGTAGAAGACAGAATCCACAGGACAGACTCCACAGCAGGGTAGAGAAAGACACATGGAAGATGCTGACAAAACAACAAGGTCCTAGAATGTTACCAGGAATAAAAATGTGAGAATTACACTTTAACCAGTAAGTACTTTTAAGACTTAATTCATGTTGGCAGTAGTATTCTTCATACGATTTCTACAATTACTATTTTCCTAACCCACGAAATCTCAGTACCTCTGCTGATAGGCAATCTGCATTAATCAATCTCACCCGTTGTAAAGTTAGTTCCAAGCTGTACAACCATCAGCAAAATCTCATTTTAGAGCACGCATATCATACTTAAGAGAAAAATAATCCCCCAATTCCCAGCATCTAGCCTCAGGTAACCACTAATAACTTTCTGCGTCTACAAAATTGTCTTTTTTTGAGCAGTTCGTATAAGTAAAACCACATAACATATGCCTTTGTATGTCTTGAATTTCTCGCTAACCATAATATTTTTTCGGTTATCTCACATAGTGCCACACAGTAATGATTTATCGCTCTCCATTCCTGAACACGATTTCACTGTGCGGATATAACACATTTTATGTATCAATTCATCAGTAGATGGCTAGTAAATAGTGAACATGATACACTTTCAGGTTAATGGCAGTCATATTGGTGTGTGTGTGTGTGTATGTGCGCGCACGCACGCGCAAGTACCGACATATGTTTAAATTTCCCTTAGGTGTGAAAATTCTGGATCGTATGGTATGATAGTTAGCCTTTCTTCTTTATAACAAATTACCTGATATAAACAACTTAGAGAAAGAAAGATTTCTTTGGTCTAAAGGGTTCAAAGGCTTCAGACCACAGCCCTCAATTCTGTTGATTTTGTGCCTGTGGTGAGTCAAACATGATGACAGCGGCAGGATGTGGCAGAGACTAATTGCTTCATGTTGGACAGGTACCAGACAGAGAGAAAGGCATCTGAGACTGGATATGACCTTTAAAGCCATGCCTTTAGTGACCTAATTCTTCTAGTCATACCCTACCTCCCAAAGTTTCCACACAAACAGCACCACAGCTGGGAAGCAAACACTCAACATATAAGTCTCAATGTGGATTGCGTATTCACACTGCAGCAATCTACTCTTGGCCCCCGAGGGAATACGACCATATGTCATAAAGAAAAATTCACCTAGATAATCTCCAAGCATTGACAACATCTTAACAGTTACAACACTATTCATAACTTCAAATCCAAAGTGTCTTCTGAGACTCAAGGCAAACACTTAGCTGTGAGCCCCCATAAAGGCAGAAAGAAGCTGGATGGCAGTGGTGGCGCACACCTTCAATCCCAGCACTAGGGAGGGAGAGACAGGTAGATCTCTGTGAGTTTGAGGCCGGCCTGGTCTACAGAGTGACTTCCACAACAGCCAGGACTGTTATATACAGAGAAACCCAGTCTCAAAAATAAAAAAAAAAGAAAGAAAGAAAAAGAAAATAAGAAAAGAAAGTCAAACAAAAGAAGCAGAAAGAAATTATACACCGAATCTCAGAGTAAACAAACAGTACCATTCCAAACTGGAGGAATATGAGAGCAGCAAGGAAAAACAGGGCAAGTACAAGACCGAACCTCAGCAGGACATGCATTAAATCCTTTAGTTACATGTCAACTTCTGGAGCGTGTGGTATTCTGATTAAGTTCCAGTGAGGCTGGGGAGCCCAGGCTATTGCTTTGCTCACTGTAGTACACATGGCCTCTCCTTTGGGGTGCCTCTGCTCATCTTCTCAGTAGATGTTCCATGTCCTTGGCATCTCAGACTTCCTTAGGTTTCCACTGGAGCTCAGGCTCCACCCTCACAGCTTGATGCAGCGCCCTTTCAGAAGCGGTAGACAGCCTGACTCCAGCATGCATCACCTAGCCTCCTAAGCGTTCTTCTGAAATGAGTAGAAGCCCCTGTGCATCTATAAATTCTGCATACCATCCCAGGTATGGCATCATGTTCTGCTAACAGACTGGAGAGAGCCACACACTCTTGAATAATGGTTGTGGTGGCTCCTGTGTGCCCGTGTGGTTAACCATGGGTTAATAATTTCCCTAGGAGGCCCTGCATAATCAGGAAATCCAGAAACTCTTTTTTTCAAAAGGTTTTCCAAATTAATTAAAACCTTTGCATTATTTAGTCTGGGATGGGGACAGAGTCTTGACAATTCCTGGGACAACCTTGAAGCATATTTTCTCTTATCCAAATGCAAAATAATTGGCTTCTGTTTAATGAGTCTGTCTAATCTCCATCACCACAACCTTCTTATTAGTCACTTTAAACCACCTCCCTTTCTGATCAAACTCTGTATTTTCAAATCTTTTCCTAATGGGATCTCACACAGTCTCAGGACAAGGACAATATGTGGGCAAGTTATTTTACCGGAGGCTTTTATTACAGCTCCTAATAGTGTGATGGCTCCCGCTTGAAAGTTCACGAGCAGAGTCATCACTGTCCGCACTCCTCCTGTTCGCATTTTGATCATCTGACCTCTCACCATCACCATTAAGCTCCATCATCTAGCCTGTTCCTCCAAAGTCTGTCAAATACACAGGTTAGCAAGAACTCCACTCTGTGTTAGTTGGCTTTTCATTGTTGTGATTAACTATTTGCCATGACAAAGTAAAGAAGGAGAAGATTCATTTTGACTTACAGTCTTGGAGATTACAGGCCATAGTCTTCGGTGTCACTGAATTCAAGGCCAATGGTAAAGAAGAAAATCATAGAGATTGGAGCATGTAGCAGAGGATACTTACCTAGCGGCAGACAATAAGCAAACTGAGAGAAAGGAGCCATGTACAAGATGTACCCTTCAAAGGCTGGTTCTAATTATCTACTTTCTATATTTAGGTCAAACCCCCAAAAGTTTCCTCTACCTTCCAAAATAGAATCACCAGCTGAGAATCAAATATTCAAGGCTTGTAGAGAGACATTTCAGAGTCAAAACATACTATTGTAACTTTGTGTTCAACATTCTGAAGAACTGCCAAACTTTCTTCCAAGGAAATGTATCATTTCATATCTCCACCAGCAAAGTATGAAAGAATTATAATTTTAATGCTACACCATTATCAACAACACTTATTTTTAGTTTTTTCATCATAACAATTCTAAAGATGTGAAAATGTTGTTGTAGTAGTTCTGATTCTGTTTCCTTGATGATTAATGATGCTGGGTATCCGGATATTATCATCATGTGCTTACTAGATATTAGTATATACTATTGGGAGAAATGCCGTTTCAAATTCATACCTTATATTTGAAAGCATGATTTGACTTAGGATGTGAGAGGTCCTTATATTTTTGTCTTTACTCTCTTTCTCTGGTATGACACTTTACCATCATCACCCTGAAAGGTCCTTGAGGACAGGGACTGTTCTGTGCACAGGTAAGTTCTCAGCACAAGTCCGAGACTTTTCACTGCATGGTTTTCAATGAATGAAATCTTGCTACCAGAATACTTTACAAATGCCATTCTATTTTGAATCCTTTATTTATATGGGTAGACTCTTTACTCGTGTGGGTAGAATCACAGTTTGTTAAATTCCCACAGCTTCTGAATCCTAACATCTCAGGGCGAGGGGTAAGGGATATACCAGAATCCTAACATCTTGGAGGGGCGGGGGAATATACCAAAATCCTAACATCTCAGAGGTGTGTGTGGGGGGATATACCAGAATCCTAGCATCTTGTGGGGGCAGGGGTAGGGGATATATATACCAGAATCCTAACATCTCAGAGTTGGGGGGGATATACCAGAATTCTAACATCTTGTGGGGGGCGGGGGTAGGGGATATATATACCAGAATCCTAACATCTCAGAGTTGGGGGGGATATACCAGAATCCTAACATCTTGTGGGGGGCGGGGGTAGGGGATATACCAGAAATCCAACTCAGAGTTCCATGCATACTAAGCAAGCACTCTACCTCTGAGCTACACCTTCAGTTCCTGATCCTAACCTTTCTAATGATACCTATCATAATTTTCTTTGAGCTTCACTACAGTTACATAAATATAAACATTAGTATAGCCATTACTGCACTTCTCTTAGGAGAAAGACAGAGAGAATGCCAAAAACATGCACAGAGAGAGGGAGGAGGGAAGAAGGGAGAGAGAAAAAGACAGACAGGCAAACAGAGAAAAGAGATAGAGGCAGGAAACAGAGATGGTCACAACCTTGGAGAGCATGGACTTGAATTTAAGGGAAAGACCTGTTGTGGTACTTAGTCCATGCTTAGCACAGAAGAAAAGTTCAAGCAGTATTTGCCAAATTGAATTGCTAAAACATTTGGATATTAGTATGGAGATTTTACTTTAGATCCATACCTCATACCATATACTTAAATAAATTCCAGATGGGCCCAGGAATTAAATACAAAAAAGAAAAAATACCCTGAGGGAACAGGGAAGATAGAATCACATATTTGTCCCATCTGTGGAAGAGTGGTACATTTCTGAATATTGAAAAATGAAAGAAACATCACAGACAGGATGGATGTATTTGAATACATAAATGTAAAAGACAACACTTTCCATAGTGAAAGATGATAACGCTCACATAAAAATGAAAACAATAAAATTAGAAAAATGTGTGACAAATATAAATGATAAAATTGACTGCCCAAAATATAAGGAGTAGATAAAAATATACAAGATCAATGTCCAGACTTTCCTGAAAAGTGATGAAAGAAAAAGATAGAACAAAGAGACAGTAAAATATGACATTTAAAATGAAAAGCCTTGTTAAATAAATTAAAAAAAACAAATGGATAGTATACTTACTAATCTATCAAACTAGCAAAGATGTTAAAATGATAACATCAGTGTGTCAGGATCCTGTGAGAACAGGCACTCTTCTATAGTATAGGATTTGGAAATACAGTCTGACAACATATAACAGCAGCAATAAAGCAGCTCTACCTTTTGTCCTAGTTCATACATTTCTGGTAAGATCTCAACAAAAGAAACAGAATTTTTATGGCAGCTATTTCCAACACTATTGTTTATAAGTCTAAGAATTTTTAAATAACTTTAAATGCCCAGTAATAGTAAAATGTCTAAGCAAAACCTGGCAGATATAATTAATATAATTATAATATCTATTATTACCACAATCTTAATTTTAGCAAGGAATGCTTTCTACCTATTCTACATTGCCTGTCTTCGCTTTTATGGTATACCCATACTAATTGTTCACACTCAGCTTGGACTGTGCCTGTTTTTAGAACATACTACCTCTCCAAACCTAGCCAATCTGCTGCCCCTAATTCTAATTCCTTGATTTAATTCTTCTGTACCCAAAAAAGTAACAGGCTCCCAGTAAAACGAGAATCAGTGGCAGGTGCCTATAGTCCCCAGATACCAGGGAGTCTGCGGTGGAAGGACAGATTAAGCCCAGGGGTTCAAAGCCAACCAGAGCCACAGAGCCTTTATCTCAAAACTGCAAAGGCTGGAAGGAAAGTTAGGGAGGGAAAGAGAATGGAAAGGAAGGAGGGAAAGAGGGAGGGAAGGAGAGAAAAATAAAACGAAAGAAAGAAAAAAATAAGGATCAGTGAGTGTCTCTGAAGTTAGGATACAAACCTCTCTCTTATATCACAGATTTTGTAGCAGCTATTTCGAAATGCCGAGGCATTTTTTTCTTTTTAAACTATTACTGTAGTTCAAACTTTCTTGAGCTTCGAGACAAGTGAGACATTGCTGCAAATGGTTTGCTTGAGTTGTAGGCTCTTAGCAAAAGTGTTTGCTTTTCATGAACACTAAGCATTTTAACAAATTCTTCTAGTTCATAATACAAATATTTTTATATGAAAACACCTCTAGTCAGGAAATACAGCATTAGCCTCTTCAATGAATTACTAATATTAAGAATAGATGTGGCTATCTTAGGAATAAAGAGGAACAGGCCATAATAAACTCATTTATTATGTTCATTTGTCTATTATGAACTAACTACATTTAAATGGGCACTTGTTTAGTTTAGTAAAAACTCTCTGTTTTAAAAATAATGTTCTTTGCCTTTAATTCCAGAACCTGGGAGGTAGAGGCAGGCAGATCTCTAAGAGTTTGAAGCCAGCCTAGTCTATAAGATCCAGTTCCAGAACAGGCTCCAGAGTTACAGAGAAAACCTGTCTCAAAAAAAATAATAATAATAAATTTTTTTAAAAAAATAAGGTGCTTGGCTTTCACAATATATGAAAACTGCACTGCGACCCAGTCTCTAACTTATTTTTAAAAATAAACTGCTAGTTCTTCTTCAAGTTGGCTTCTTGAAGAGTTGCTTCAAGCCTGAAATCAAAGCAAGACAGACAGACTCTCCCACAATCAACTTAGAGCGATTTGTGTGTGTGTGTGTGTGTGTGTGTGTGTGTGTGTGTGTGTGTGTGTGTGTGAAAGATCTGGACACCAGCCCTCCCAAAGAAGTCAATGTACACATGAAAGGCAATGGAAAACAAGAAGATCACTCACTCTCAGTGGAAATGTAAAAGATATATTGATTTTGAACAGCACAACCAACAAAATCACACACTTGGAAGGAATTTAAGCTGTAAAAACTTGGCCTTGATGGCAAGGAGATAAAAAGAAACAAAAAAACAAAAAAAATTCCACAGACTCTGCACTTGGGATCTGCTTCCTAAGAAGCAGGGCTGGGTGTTGAAGTTGCTGAGTGCTGTTGGAAACCACAGTGTTTGTTTGTTTGTTTGTTTGTTTGTTTGTTTTGAGACAAACTTTCTTTGTGTAGCTGTGGCTAACTTGGTCTCACTTTTAGACCAGGTTGGCCTTGAACTGAGAAATCCACCTGTCTCTGCCTCCTGAGTGCTGAGATTAAAGGTGTTAGCAAACAAGATTCTTAAGAGCTCTGAAGGAAAACTGCAGAATAAATAAGAATAAGGCTTTAAGCTGCTCATTTTGGAATGCATTTATTTCTCATATGTAAAAGTGCTGTTCGTGAGTCCTGAGCTCGTTTCCTCTACCTAAGAACACAAGCTGCCCAGTGCTTTGATCAGAAACAGTTGTCGGCACCGTTAACTTAGCTTTAACTGGTGCAGTGACTCCCATGTGCGGAGCATCTGAAATAAACATGCAGTGCAGGTTGATGGGCAGGAAAGAAGAGAACTCACAGATCCTTAGCAGCAAAACCCTTTTTAGAATCCAGATCTGCTGAGGTCTGGCACCGACAGTCTGGTAAACACTTCTGTGAATTAGGTTGGCAGGTTGATAGATTTCTCATTACAAACTTAGGTCTCTTGAACGCTCCAGAAACTGGAAAAGGAGATTTGGACAGCTATCATCCAAGCAACAGGGCAGGGGAGTGAGACCTGAAGATGTTGGCTCAGCCATTTCCTCAGCAGATCAGAAGGGAATGCTTTCAATTACTGTCACACAATGGGCCAGATGAACCCTAGTCTAACTGTTCTCCCAAAACAAAGGAAAAAGGAGGGGGAGGGAAAAGAGAGAGAAAGAAAACTAAGGGAAAGAAAGGCATAGGGATAAGAGGGAGGAGGAAGGGAAGAAAGAAGAAAAGGAAGGGGAAAAACAGAGGTGGGAAGGGATGAAAGAAGGGGGAAGGGAGAGGAAAAGTCATTACAATTAAGTCAAAGCAAGGATTAACAATTGTAATAAATATAAAGGTTACTTTTGCATAAAATGAAACTTAGAAAAGGTCAGTTCAGGAAATGCTACCACATTAGCTCAGTCACTCTCAGTTCATGGGCCTGAGTCATCTGGCTTTGCAGGCCCAGAGAATATAGCCTTGTTGCTTGGGCTTTTATGAGGCATATCTGTCCTGGTGGCAGCTAGCAGACTGGCAGGCAGGGCTACAGCTGGCATGCCCTCGGGTCAGAAACTAATTACGGCACAATCATTCACTTGTTCTAGTCATTCTGCCAATTACTTCATGACTGGGGAGGGCAGGTCCCTTGTCTAAGACTAGTTCTGGACACAAAACCTCCCCACCAGAGTCTTCCTTCCTGGGCTGTTACTTGGGAGTCGGCAGGGCCATCAACAAACTCAAAAAGCCTTGCTGCTGCTCCCGCCGCTCCAATAGTCCGTTCACCAGTCACTGGATCTCTGTGCTCTACAGGCTCAGGATGAAAACAAAAATCTAAGGAAGAAAATTCTTTCAAAGGACTTAGAGTCTAGAAGAGTTGGAGAAGAAGCATTTAAAATCTTTGCCCTGATACCAGGTAGCCAGCCCTGAGATCATATACACGCATGTAACATTAAACAGACTGAGCAAGTTGTACTTATATATTTAAGAATCCGTCTTTCTCTCCCTGTGTCTCTCTCTGTCTCTGTGTGTGCACGTGCACGTGTGTGCATGCAGCCATGTGCGCGTGCATGTAGAGCAACAACTAAAGAAAAGGAGACCATGAATTTTAAAGAGGGTGGTGGGTACATGAGAGAGGCTGGAGAAAGGGACAGGAAGTGGAGGAAATGAAGGAAACATAATTTCCAAAAAAATAAATTACCATAAAAAATTGAAAACCTTGGCTTTCCTTGACTCCATTTGTACCTCAAAGCCCAACTTTTCTTAACAAGAAAGTCCTTTTAGATTCTGGACATTTCTGGGGGAAAAGAAAGGATGAAGACATTTTCCTTCACTGTCAGTGCTTTGTTTTTTTGGGTTTTTTTTTGTTTTTTGTTTTCTCTCTCCCACCTTTGGATGATAAGCTTCCTGCTCTCCAGAGTCACAGTTCAATTAAAGCATGTTAGGGAAACCTGTCTATCTAAAAGAGGAGTTAATTACTGTCCTCCAGCACGACTCCTCCCTGCCCCCAGGTCTACCCTATTTCCCCGCCAGACATCCTGACAAAGCACACGCAAAATACCTGCCTTCACACATGCACACGTACTCATATAGCGTAGCCAAACATCTCCACATAGCCGTAGGGCGCCAAGAGTGTATACCTACATATGCATGCAAACACATGAAAAGGTATGTGCGTCGCTTTACTTACAAATAGAAGAGAAGGTATGTACACTGTCGAGGCCTGGTGAAATTTCACAGGCCAGTGAGCTGGAGAACTGTGTACAGAGGAGAAAGACGAAAGTCGGAAATCTCCACAGGGTACTGTTTGTCAAGGCAGGGAGCGTGCACATAGCCACTGAACAGTGACAAGCAATCTGCTAGCAGTGGAGAGACGGGATTCGCAGAGAAGTCAGGAAACTGTTTAAGGATCAACAGGCCCCATCAGTATAATATGCTGGTGAGCTGACAGTAATACAGTCGAGGCTCCAGAGTAAATTACTTCCATGCTTATTATTGCTTATGGAGAACATCGCCCAATTTAGACTTCGACATTTAAAACAGTCCCACTCCCTGACACAAATCAGAGAGAACATTCCTGCCAGGAGTACCCTTTGGAAGGTGGAGCTGTGCCAAGCACACAGGCATCTGCACCCCTCTGTGGGCACATATTCTCATTCTGCCTATTTGCCTCCTACAGGCCCCACAGTCTGTTTGCATTCCCACACCTGGCCCCACCTTCCAGCAGAGGCCAAGAGCATCATTGCTGGACCAGTGCCCAGCCTTTGAAGTCAGAGGGAATGTAGCCTGCTAGATGAGGAGATCCAGATTCAAGACTTCTCAACATACACTTCCCCTCCTCAGCCATGCTTATAGAAAAGTTATGCTCAAGAGGCCCTCTGGCTGCTAAAAAGAAAAAAAAAAAGAAGCCAGAATGGCTGGGTGGGTGAGTTAGTCTCTGTAGGCTGGCCAGACACTTGAAGACTGTCAGGCTCCATAGAAACCTGGGTATTTTTACTGAACGTGTGGCCAAGGGATCCTTAAACAGGACACTAACTTATAAGCTTCCCTTAAAACACCTCTCTTAGCAGGGAGGGGCAGTGGAAGCCTGTAACTCCACACTCGGTATATAGAAGCAGGAGGATTAAGACCAGGAATTCAAGACTGTTCTTAGCTATACAGTGAGTTTAAGGCTAACCTGGGCTACACTGAGATCCTATCTCAGAATCAAACACCAAAGTCTTGTTCTGCAGCACTGACCCTACTACTACATTCCCAGAGAAAGCAGCTAGTCCCACAGATTTAGCTTGCTAGGTGTGGTCCTATCTTCTAGCAGTTCCCGCTTACAGCGTAGCAGAACTCAAGCCTAAGATATAAGACGCTCTGGAGACCCTGGGCTTCAGTTTTCTTAGAATTTGATACTGCCTGAAAAGAGATGAATATTTTCACGGAAGCAACCATATTTAAAAGCAACCATTTCTCATCGCTTAGCCACCTATGAATTAACGTGGCTAATGAAATCACATGGCCTTATTTTGGTCAAAGTCACAAACCACGTGTAATCAATGAAAGAAGACATAGAGAACCACCTACCAAGGGTGACAACAGCTGAAGGAAAAATACTTTATAATAAAACCAGCTGTGAAGCGAGGGGAAAAAGCAACGGTTTCTCTGTAAGTTTTCGTGGTTCTTCATCTTGGCAGGATGGAGGGAGTGATGTGCATCCTTTAGAATAAACAGCAATCGCATGCATGTTTGTATCTACATGCATTTCATGGGAATTGGAGAAATTAAGCCTTCAACTTTCTCTTACTAAAATAATCCAGTAAGTATATGAATATGTATATCTACAAATGGCAATTTTGGCAATGTTTGTAGTAACCAAACATTAGATGCAAATTAAATGCCAATTATAGCATTTATAAAATGTGATACAGTGAACTCACTGAAACAATTAAATAGAATGTACAGAAAATTATTCTATAGCATACTGTTATGTGTAAAATAATGAACCATAAAACAATGTACTTAAAATTATCTTGTTATTAATATATGTATAGGCATGTAAGAATAAAGCGTGAAATAGATACACACTCAATATGAATATAAGGAACAGGAATGTGGCCAATTTTCTTTAAACTTTGATCTATTATCTAAGTTAACAACAAAACAACAAATATCACTGTTTTTAATGACTTTTAAAAACAAAGTTATATTAATCTTGAAAAGAAGCAGAGATACGCTGGGACAATAAGAATAGCCAACACTCACTGAATGTTTACCATTTATTATTGTTTTAAGTATACTTAATATTTTGATCCCATTACAACATTGTTAGGTAAGTAAGACTTCTCCTAATTTCATTAAAATATTTTCTTTTTCTACCCACCCACTCTTTCACTAAGCACCTATTGTACCCCAGGGACTGCAGAGGCACACAGGCGAGTAAGGCCAGCTCCCAGCCTTCACATACTCTGCAGTCTGCTCTCCAGGGGCCTAGCAGAGCAGGCCTGCTCTCCTGTAAAGCTGACCCAAGAGCAAACTCCAGGGTAAAGTGTCTGGTGACCAAAGGTTCACTAAAAGAAACATGGTGATAGAAAACATGTGGTCAAATCCTTCCTTTCTACACTCTATAAGCACAATGTATGAGTGCGCGTGTGTGCATTCATGCCTGTGTGAGTGTGTGTGTGTGTTGTAGTTCTGTGTTAGGTACTGTCCCCCATCTTAGAGTGTGACTGTTACTACTACTGTTAGTACTCCTGCTATTTTTAAAAAAATGGTAGTTAATATTTTCTCACACACTTACCAGCTGTAACAGATACCAGGCTAAGTGCTTTATATACAAGTTTTTACAACTAGAAACCTATTATGGGTAAGGATTAATATGAAAACAAAATAGAACAAATCAAACAGACAAAGCCTCCAGAATTTTCCACAGATCCCCTATTTACCATGGGGAAGCTGACAGTACTCTTAGAGGTAAAAATGTTGCATTACTGAGGTGCCTACATAAGTACTTTCTTTTGGCCTCTCCTTGATCCTGTTCATGAGCTTCGGAAATGACTTACTATATAGGGATTTGTACACAGATGTAGTAATCTTGAAGTTCAATGGTTTGTCACTGGTAATTTCAATTCATATTTTGTCTTATATGCTAATTTTAGTAACTACCTTAAAGGGCACATCAGATAGTGATAATCTAGTTCATATCTAATAAATGATAGTCATTGTCTTCATAAATTGAGATACAAAATACCCCTATCAGGGAGGTACCCATTTTCCAGGTAACAGTTCACAGAACTGACGACTCTACCGCTTCAGTGTGACAACACCAAAGTTTAAACCAAAGTCTGGATTACATCAAGGCCTATGTTCTTTACATGCTTTATGAAAGATACATCCATCCTGGTAAATATTATATTTTAGCTAAAAACAAAAGCCAGGTCACGATGAACAATGAAGATTACAGGTAATGAACATGAAGGTTGATCCGAGGAAAAGTAGCGAACATAAAAGTGACATTATCAGATTTAAGCTTGAGATAATTAACCTATTCCAGAACAATTCTATCTCTCATTTGAGGGTGAATACAGGCACGAAATCACAGGTCAGGAAAGAATGTCTTCCTGCTGGTGGAGACCTTCAAGATGCACAGTGTCCCAGTGAAGATCAGTTGTGTCCTTGAATTCCCACTCTGAGAACTTCTGCTAACGACATTCTTGGAGATGGTATATGGTGCTAGAGTTCTGCTTCCCTGTCACTGGATGAACAAATACACTAATTACAGAAGTCACCCTGAAGCCAAACTTTCAACCTCCTTACAGTCTCAGAACATTGACATTAATTAACAATTATGTTTTTGCTGACATGTCCAAAAGATGCCGGATTTTCCCTGAATCTCAGAAAAGGACACCTTAGGACTTGAGACTAAAACTCTGGAGGAAAAAAAGACAACCAGTGGCTAGAGAGCACCCCTAACCTAAAGTAGCTTGTGGACACACTTCCCCACAAGGTCTGTGGCTGTTGTGCAGATAGCTCCTAATTGAATCAGTCTCTCCTGAAGGAAATAAAATCTAGTAGACTCAGGAAGCTCAAAAATCTTAGAAGACTCATAAGGCCCCTTGCCAGTAACAATTATAGGCAAAGAAGACTCTCCCACAGGCCAAGTGGTATGGGCCCATCCTGCAGGAAGCATACAGACTGCCATGTTCCTAAGCTGGCACCCATGCTTGGGTGGGCCTTCCCATGATGCAATGCCTTTGGATCCTCCATGCTCCTGGAAGTAACTCTCATAAACCCCCTCACCAGTTCACTAAGCTACACTTGTGTACAATAACTTCTTCAATCTGGCATTGGTACCCTATCGGGATTGAAGAGACCTATGTCCATGTGTCCCCTGAAGAAGTCAAACAACAGTTGCCTCGTCCAGTTTCTCTCATATTCTGCCAACTTCCAAGACCTACCAGGTGGCCAAAAAGACTTGCAAATTTGAAAAAATTTTTAATTGCAGAAGATTTTATTTTTTCTTTTTATTACATTTTAAATAAATAATTTAAAACAACTTTCAACTTTAAGCATATTTTGATCATATTCTTTCCCTCCCCCAAGTCCTTCCAGATCCTCTCCTGCTGCCTACCCACCCAACTTTAAGTTCTTTCTCAAAAAGCCCAATATAAGCCCGGCGGTGGTGGCGCAGGCCTTTAATCCCAGCACTTGGGAGGCAGAGGCAGGTGGATCTCTGTGAGTTCGAGACCAGCCTGGTCTACAAGAGCTAGTTCCAGGACAGGCTCCAAAACCACAGAGAAACCCTGTCTCGAAAAACCAAAAAAAAAAAAGCCCAATATAAGAACAAGCCCCCCCAAACAAAGAAAACAAAATAAAACAACACCAAAAAAGAAAAACAAATCCAAACTGCAACAAAATAAAATTACACACACAAAACAATTGTGGAGTCCATTATATGCTAGTAAACTATTCCTGAACGTGAGGCCTGCCCTGGAGTGGCTGATATACCCAGTGTCACTCTATTGGATAAACTGATTTTCCCTCTCCCAGCAGGTGGAAGTGACAGCACTTAGTGGCTGAGGTCATTTCTGCAAATCAGAATGTTTCTACATGATCTATACATCTTCAATTCACAGAGAAAATCTGAGCCATTAATCACACCAAGACACAGAAACATCTTCCAGTAAAGCGGGACAATTATAGTCTGCACATTTAACAAATATTTGATCAATATATATTTCATTAAAAAATATCTAGAAAGAGATATTGAATAACTTCTCAAGGTCCCATGAGAAACTGACAGACTTTCACTTAACTCTCTCTACCTACAGAGTCATATAACCATGAAAAATATTTATTAGCAAAAATGAGACAATAAAATCCTCCATTATATCAGCAATATATTCGCTTTCCCCTACAGACTTTCAAACTGTGTAAGCCAGTGTTTTGTTTCAAGCTCTTCCTTAATTTCCCCACGTTTCTGGTCTCTTTCCCCAAAGAACCTATAAACCACTCACATGCAGTACCTGGGCCTTTTCTTATCTTTTCTCTTTTTTTCTTCCATTTCACCTCTCATTAGTTGAGAACCCAATGAAGAGTCCCATCTTTTACTGAGTAATCAGGGTGAGGAGACTGAAGATCAATAGTGCAGCTGAATGATCCAAAATATGACTTCCTGGACTAGGGGCCCAGGGAGAGTTCTCTTGCCAGTCTAGGCTAGAGATGCTTGGGTACCCTCCTTCTTAAGCCCACAGCAGACCTGATCCTTTTCTGAAGCATTAAATCAGTCAGTTGTAACATCTGCTAAGGCTTCAAGTAAATTATTCAATGTTTGGGGAGGATATATATTTAAAAATGTTCTCCACATTGTTATTCTGACAGCAATACCAAAACCAACAAAACAAATGAGGAAACATAAATGATTGATTTCATGGAACTAGTAAATTAAAATATGATGCAACTACATTATGGACTATTAAAAAGTAATTTAAAATTAAGTTTTAAAACAATTTCTAGGGTTGGAGGGGTGGCTCCGCGGTTAAGAGCACTGGCTGCTCTCCCTAGAGGTTCTGAGTTCAATTCCCAGCAACCACATGGTGGCTCACAACCATCTGTAATGAGATCTGGACCCCCTTTCTGGCCTGCAGACAGAGTACTGAGAATACTATATATATAAAAAATAAATAAATCTTTTAAAAAATTCTAAGGACAAGGAAAAGAGCTATAATTAAGCAGGAGAAGTGGAGGAAAGGATAAAGACAGTATGACTCGGTAGCATAATCTCGAATATAAATTACTTTCACATGTAAAATATTTTACTGTATTAATGAGAAAAACCTATAAAGGTCAAACTGCACAGTTCTAACCTCGTATGCTGTAAGTTTTCATTTGCAGTTAGGCTGGACATTTCTCAGACACGGCTTAAGTTTTTGTTACATAATCTCATTAGTGAAATAGGGGTAAAAGCAACTACCAATCTCCCACATCTCCTGTGCTGATGAAACAAAATGATTGACGTGAAAGTGACTTCAATAAGGCAAGGTAGTGGTGGCGCACACCTTTAATCCCAGCACTCAGGAGGCAGTGGCAGGTGGATCTCTGTGAGTTCGAGGCCAGCCTGGTCTGCATAGTGAGTTCCAGAACAGTCAGGACTGTTACACAGAGAAATCCTGTCTTGGGGAAAAAAAGAAAAAGAAACAGAAAGAAAGAGACTTCAACCATTAGAGCTACTGAGGAATCTTAAGTGATGCATATTTGGTGGTTTGTGGCACCTGACCCCTCTCTCCAGCCATGCCTTATTGCCCACGTCCCCTGTGACGTTCATACTCCAGACCGTTATCCTCTCATTGCCCAGATTTCCATAACAGTCTCAGAATCAGATATCTTTTTGGCTTTGCTAACCATTCTCCCCCTCCAGCAGGCATCAAGAAACACCTTTCTGATCGTATTCACACTTTGTTCAGACTCCCACAGAAGCTCTGAAATTCCCAGCACACCAACTTTGAACTGATTTTTCCATGACATTGTCCCATAATCTTTCCAAACTATAAATAATCAGATCAAAATATTTCAATATGTCAGTTTTCTTAACCGGAAAGTACTTCACTATATAGTTTGTCCTCCTTGACGTGTGGCACTTTCATCCCCATGTCATTCCTGGGCCAGTATCACTAGCTTCACCTAGAAATTTGTTAGACTAGGTGGCTCTGCCCAGACTGAGTAAATAGGGGCCTTCATTTGAATATCCTTCCCCTAGGTGGTCTGCATGCACAGCAGTTTCAGAAGCAATGATCTAGAGGGCCTTTAAGTTGGTTGGTGAAGTAATCAACTGGTTACTTCATTCAAACTGGTTTATTCATTCTAGGTTGTCCGTAGGACTCTCATGTATGTTTGTCCATTCCCTCTCTTAGAGGGTAAGAACATTCAAAAGTACATTTCTCTCCTTCTGCTCTAAATGCTATCATCCATAAGGCACTAAGTGCTAAGCAACTAAAATCACTTTCAAAGACTATATTTAAATGTAGCCATAGCCCTCTTGATCATAAAGTCACCTTGGAAACATTTGTGCCAGGACACCCAAGTGAAGGAAGAAGTGAACAGACAGGCTGAAGCTATAAAGATGAGGAGGCTGAGGTTCAAGCAAACTTGTTTACTCCTTTGTCCATCCATTGGGGTCAAAAGAGCACAAATAGAGATTATCGTGACTCGGGACACCAGTAAAGTTGAGGAAGTTCGGGTTACTGTTTAGAATTTGTAGAACTTCTGTCACGATCCAATCACCAATACAACCTCTAAGGTATACACCTTGCCTGTAAGAATTAATAAATCGTCCCCCACTGGACCTTTTCCTTGGACCTCTGGCATATTCTGTAATAACTGTGATCAAGACTGTAGTTAAATGTAACATAAAATGTTTTCTTCTCCTCTCTCAGCTGGAGTCAAATCATAAAAATAAAATAAGATGCCATAAAACTGATTCGATTTCCACATAGTCATTAGGACTATAGAACCCGAAAGCTTCCAGTCTGATATCCCGCATCACTTTCTAACACTTTCCCACTGTTGTGACCATAAGCATATACCTTAATCAGTACATGCCTCAGTCTTTCCATCTGTGATATGGGGCTTTTGGTTATATCCGCCTCAAAAAGCTGTTGAAGGCTAAATATATGAAGAGACAGGGAGTTCCTAGAACAAATCTTTCTTTTGTTGTTGTTTTTTTTCAGGGGGTGGGTATTTTAAGACTGTCTCACATTGTTTCCTGAGCTGGCTCAGAATTCACTGTTTATCCCAGGACAGCCGCAAAATCTCAGCAGTCTTCCTACGTCAGCCTTCCAAGTGCTGAGGTCACAGATGCAAGCCATCACACCTAGGGTAGCATCCGTGTTTGTCAGTGCTGAGGATGGAACCCAGGGCCTCGGGCACGCTAAGCAATTGTTCCACCACTTAGCTGCCCACCCTTATTTTTCTAGAAGACAAAATTCAGGATGCTTGAATTCAAATCTACAGGACTTCAGAGTCCACGTTGCTAACATTTCAAAGAAATGGATTTTATTAGTAACAGAGGAAAAAATAGTTGCCAGTTTAAAGAAAATACAGAATCAGGTGAAAACTAATGATTTTTAATTATTTGGAGTGCTCAGATTCTGGAACCCAAGATTTAGTTTTGTAAGAGCTCATAAACACACCAATATAGATAATCAAATTAGTATCACTGATGTTGTATTCGATGACCTAAAATAAAGTGAACAGGTTTATGGAGAACAAACTAATGGCAATTAATTGGGCATGTGGGATTTTCTCCTTGAGTACTCCAGACCAGAGGGGGTTAATGGAAACTTTGCATCCCCAGCTATCTAGACTGCCCCTGGCCAGGAAATAGGCACGGATATTTCTGTGATGGAATCAGGGAGTCTGGAACACACAGGAAGGAGGAGGAAAGTCTCACACAATGTGCCTCCAACCCTCCACTACTGGATGTTGCTATCTTTGGTTCTTCCTTCCTGCTCTAACAGAGTCATCCAGCCACCATTGCCAATGACCACCAGATAAGTCAAATCTCTGTCCTTAAGGGGAACCACTGTGGGGGGTGTTGGGAATAGTTAGGAATAGGACTCAAGCTATGAAAGCAGTGCATGGCACCTACCTGTTTTGTGTGAATTAAAAACCTGAACAGAATGCATGGTGAGGAACCATGCAGTCTTTTCATTTCAATTTCACATCTGAGAAGAACTGAAGAATCCCCTCAAAGTGTCAGTCTGTCCGATCGAAACAAATAAGAGAGAAACAAACCGTTTCAGAAATGTAATTCTTACGTGTGACAAATGCCCAACAATGTTGACCAGATGCACATGTAGCTTGAAAGAAAATAAGTTAGGGGACATCCAAGATGTGTCCCCTGTGTGCACAGGAACACTGGGACAATTCAACAGTAATGCTACTAGGGTACTTCTTGTCCTCCCATCCGAAATTCTCCAATGGAACTTAACCATGGACATAAGCCTCTCCCTCACCTCCACCATCTCCATCACCAAGCTAATTTGAGATTAATTAGTAAATTCCTTCTTCTGCTATAGTGGCATGTTAACTTAAATATTAACTTTATTACCAAATTAAGCTGCAAGATTTCTTTCAGTAGACATTTTTTCAAGTTTGAGTAAAATAATAACAAGCCTAATACCGAAGCATGAGTTGTCCTAAGTTGCTTATTTGCATTTTTGTCTACCAAAAAAAGTTAATTTTGTTGTACCCTTGCTATGGTTTGAATGATTCCCCACCCCCAACCACCACCAATTCATATGTTGGAGACTTAAGTCCCCAAATTAATATCCTGATGGTATTTGAGAGTGGGGTTTTGGGGAGGTGTAGGAGTCCCCCACGGCAAGAGATTAGTGGCCTTGTGAAGAGGAGGCCAGAGCTTCCTTTTTCACATTATGTGTCATAGTTAGAATCTGAAATGCCCCCCACAAGGTCATTGTTTAAAGACTGACCCTATAGGTGGTGGTAGTGGTATTAAGGGAAGTTCTAAACAATTAAGAAAATGGAGCCTAGCTCAAGGAGGTAAATAACCAGTGGCCAGGATGGCTGTCTCCCTGTGTCTCCCTGCCTGCACCCCCTCCAGTTCACCATCCTCTGTCTTCCACAGGGTAAACAGGTTTGTTCTTTTGTTTTTGGGATTTTTCCCCCCTGTTGTGACATATTGCTTAAAAACAGGCTCAGAACTCTGGAAAGCAACTGTCTTTCTTCTTCAATTGTTATTCTCAGGTAATTTAGCACAGTAACAACAACAGGGAAAATGAAGAACCTCGCATATCTGATGCACTCCACTGCAGGGTTCTAACGCAGCAAGAAAGCCATTAC
Organism: Microtus pennsylvanicus; assembly: GCF_037038515.1. Taxonomy (NCBI): domain Eukaryota; kingdom Metazoa; phylum Chordata; class Mammalia; order Rodentia; family Cricetidae; genus Microtus; species Microtus pennsylvanicus. Next base: position 131,657,832 of record NC_134601.1, on the reverse strand, counting down.
CAGATGCAGGCGGTGGATCTCAGACTCCCCAGATTCCACAACTCTGAGAAAGAAAGCTCTGCTCTAGAAATTACTTTGTCCCACAGAATATGCCTGCCGAGGCAACACAAAACAGGCTAAGACAACTCAGGTCATATGAACAGATCTAGACCCTATTGCAGGTTAGGAATGGGCAGGGGAAGATTAGCAGATAACTCTCCAAATATGCACATAATGGCAATGAGTGTGCTTACTAAGGGAGGCCAGAGGTGGGGGTGCAATGGCTGAGAAGCAACTCAAATCTTCTCGAACCCTAGATCCTTATAATTACATGTTGAGAGTCCAACCAAGAGCCCTCCCAGATGCTCTAGCTCCATGGTCAGGGGCTCAGCAGGCACAAATACAAAGTAATACTTCTATGGTTGGGTGGAGACAGGATTTTCACGGGCTCCAAGCTATCAGTTCTAAACAGGAAAGAGATTTGAAAGTTATTCTATACTGTTTCCTGAATTAAAAAAAAAAGTTCAATATGCTATTTGAACCAAAAGAATTATTGCTCTAGTCAAGTCAGAAATTGTAAGTCCCAGGGAAAATGCATGCTATCTTTCCTCTCTCCTGACTTTATCCAACCCTTAAGTCTTTCATATATGCTCTCTTTGGAATACCATATGCAGTTCTGATTACCATAACCCAGGGATGTCAGCAACAAACTGAAGAAGCTCAAAGAAAATATTTATAATGGTAAATTTATAATAAGTCCAATAAATACCAATTTTGTTGAGATAGTACACTTAGAGAATATATCAAATCCAAAATATAGAAAAGCCTAACTATATTAATATGTTTTCCTTTTAAAAATTGAGATGAAATATTTGATGACAAAAATAAAAAAAATGGAAATAAATGTTAAGAGCACATAAGTGCTGACTTTTGAAAATAGTAAGGCTCAAAAAATGAATAGGAGATATATATTCTGCCAAGTCTTTTTCTAGGAACAATGTGCACACAGAATCATTTAATTGTCACAATAACGACAAATTTGTACTATCACGATCCTCCTATTACTGCTGAGGAACTTGGTGTCTAAGACAAGTTATATAGTGTAAACAAGTGTCTGTGAAGAGATAAGTAGATTTTAAAATGTTACCACACACAAAAATGTACATATGTACACACACACACACACACACACACACACATGCACACAATAAAATAGTATTTAGCCTCTAGAAAGATGGCTCAGTAAAGCCTGACTCCTTAAAGTCAGTCCCCAGGACCCACAAAGTAAAAGGAGAGAACCAACTCCTGCAAATTTTCCTCTGACCTCCACCTACTCTGTGGCACATACCCTCTCCCATCATAAATAAATCAATGAAAAGCAAAATAACAATGGGATGGACAGATGCCTAAGCAGTTAAGAGAACTTGTTCTTCCAGAGGACTTGAGTTCAATTCCCAGCATCTGTGTAGTGACTCACAAGTATCTGTAACTCCAGCTCCAGGGGATCCAACACCCTCTTCTGGCCTCCACAGACACTAGATATGCAACTAGCTAACAGACAATATGCAGGCAAGACACCTATACACAAAAAATTTTTAATTAATTTTTTAAAAAGAGGAATCCTATAACATATGACAACATGGACAAACATTAAAGACATTGTGCTAACCAAAATAAGTTAGTCAAAGAAGGACACATTCCAAGTGATTTCAATTATGTGGGATATTGAAAATAGTCAGCCTTATAGAAATAAAGAATGGAAAGATGGTGGTTAGGGGCTAGGGAGTTGTTAATCAACTGGCACTCCATAACTTGCATTTCAGTTATGCAAGAAGAATGTTTTCTAGAAATCAGCTCTACCATATTGTACTTACAGATAACAATACTGTATTCTATACTTAAATATCATACTAAGAATTCCTAGGAAATGAAATAAAATGAGAAGCTACATGCCATCAAATTATAACCTAATGGTCAAATCAGGTCTAGATATAGATTACAAAAAAAGTAAACTTCTCATGATATGAACAATTTAGGTTAAAATATTCTAAGAAATCTATGAAAACGATACTAGGACTAATGGGTGAAATAAATAAGATTAAGTTGAGCATATTTCTACATAGTGGAAATCAGCAGTAAGTAAAAATTTAAATATAAGTCACGGATAATAGCATAAAATATGAAAATATTTAGGGAGAAATTTAAGAAAATGTGTCTGAAACCAGTTGAGGAAAACTACAAAGCATGACTGGGATTAACAAAATTGGATCTAAATAGATGGAAAGCTATCTTATTCTTAACCTAGAAGAACCGATGTCATTACGATGTTAATCCTCTCCCAACTTGATCTATTGATATAACACAACCTTAATCATAATACCAACAATCTTTGAAAATAAAAATTGAAAGGTTGAATTAAACAACTGGAAATAAATAAAACCCCTTTAAAAACAACACCACTTGAGGACTACTTGATTTCAAGATAGTATGGCATCACCACAAAGACAAATATATAAGTCACTAATATGCAACATGTCTAAGAATAAACCTCATTTGTGAATAGGACCAATGAAAATAAGTGGAGGAAAAATAGTTACTTCAACAAATACTACTGAAACTACTAGATGGACAAAAAAGGGAAACAAACAACTAGATACAATGGTACATACCTCAGTACTGAGGAGGTACGGACTGGAGAGTTGAGAGAGACTAGCCTGGGCAAAATAGTGAGACCCTGTCTCAAAAATCTAGGAGCCTGGGATGTAGCTCAGTGGTAAAGCACTCATCTAGCTCGAGTGAGGCCCTGTGTTCAATACCCAGCACTCAAAAAAACAAAACAAAACAAACCCCATTCCTTTCCTCTACAGCATACAAAAACTTAAGTTTAAGAAGTGAATGAGTTCTATATAACTTCTAGAATCAACAGAAAGGTACAGAAAGGTTCTGGGTTTCATATCACTGTTAGAAAGAAAAAATATATCAAAAATACTAGATTACACAAGGGTGATGGAGGAGGGTCATTTGTCTATGTGTTACTTTCATTGGTTAATAAAGAAACTGCCTTGGCCTTTAATAGGACAGAAAATTAGGTAGGCGGAGAAGACAGAACAGAATGCTGGGAGAAAGAAGCCGAGTCAGGCAGTTGCCATAGCTCTCTTCTCCAAGATGGATGCAGGTTAATAATATTCCCTGTAAGATACCACCTCGTGGTGCTATACTCATTAGAAATGGGTTAATCAAGATGTGAGAGTTAGCCAGTAAGAGGCTAGAGCTAATGGGCCAAGCAGTGAAAGAATACAGTTTCCGTGTAATTATTTCGGGTAAAGCTAGCTGGGTGGCGGGACACAGCCCCGCTGCCCCTCACTACACAAGGGCACAAAAAACTTTGAAGTGTCACAGATATCTGAAGTATGATAATAATTTCAGACGCATTGTTAAAATTCATCAAATGACATATGCATTTGCAGATATTTTATTGTATAATATTTATTCCTCAATAAAGCTATAAAAGACAAAATTAAGTTGCTTCCTCAACACTTTCACAATAATACTGACTATACTTGTCAAATTTCTCCAATAAAGATCAACATAAGACAACAGAATAGGAAGCTCTTAACTTTCTCATCCCAATGGCCACACCAATTCAACAGTAAAACACCAGCAAATTCCTTCCCAAGAAATCCAGAAAGAAATACAAGGTGGCTGGGTAAGTGAGGGATCTGAGCTTAATCCCTGGAATCTGCATGACAGAAGGAATGAATGACTGCACCCTCCAGACTAGGCTTCCACACCTGTGGTAGGCGCACCCGTGCGCGTATACACACACACACACACACACACACACACACACACACACACACACACACACACACCAAATCCTAACAAACAAACCAAACATTGTAAAAGAAATCCTGAAAATAAAGGAGCCACTCCTGGACCACAGGTCAATGTGAAAGTGATCACTCCAAAACTGGTAGAGATATTTGAAACACCCTCTCATAATCATTACCCTCTGCACTCCACTATATGATTGACAGGAGACTCACCAGTTTATAATTTTTCCCCATAGAAGAGAAAGTTGGACAGGTATCTAACACTCTGACTTTTCCAAGGACATTGGAAAGAACAGCTCTAGCTTTATCTTGGAGTACTGATTGTCATAGGCATATACTCTAGCTACTTTGTGGTCACTGAGACAGTGGTTAAGATGACCATCACCTCAGGCCCTCTCCCTAGAGAACACTGGAGCCAACAGATGAAAACCACAAAAGGGAAGAGTGTGACCACCTGCCCCAACTTCTTTAGTAGACATGTGAAGTCTACTTAGGACTCTTCTAGTGACTCTTGCAGTTCAGTAATAATATTCTTCAACCCTGGTCTTGTCTGTCCTGAAGAGTTAACAGGACCTGGCTTAGTCTTAGCTACTGGGTTCAGTGTGATCCTAGATGACAGCTTATGCTGGCAGTTGCCATAGTGCTACCAAGAGGTTCAATACAGAGCAAACAGAAAAAACAAAACAAAAACCCAAATTTCTCTTTGGGCTGGAAAAGAGATGAACAGTGTCTATTGATGCAGTTTTTCCAGAGGCTGTCCTAGAGATGGGCCTCAGTCGTATTATGCCAGGATGCTAACTGGACTTGGTATATGCACAAATCCTTGGTGCCACCAATAGCAAATAGAGGTTAAATTAGTACAAATTTTGAAAATAATCAAAATCTAAAGTCGAGCTAACTGATACATAAGGACTATATTAAAGAGTTAACTGTCTGTCTGGTGAGCAGAGTGTAACACAAAAATTCAAGGAACAGAAGCTCCAAACAAAGGAACAAAATGAATCTCCTGAAATAAACAAAATGAAATAGGGAAATATAATTTATCGGACAGTATTAAGATAACAAGCATAAAGATACTGGAGGTGGTCAGGAGAATAATACATATACAAAGTAAAACTTTCAACAAAGAAATGGGAAAAAATAAGCAGAAATTTTGGGCTGAAGAATGTTAACTAAACTGGAAAATTCACTAGAAACGTTCAACAATAGACTAGATCAACCAGAAGAAATAATTATTAAACTCAAAATTAATTATGCCATCTAATCCCATTAGGGAAGCAAAAGGAAAAGAGAAAGAGCAAAGAGAGATTAAGACACTCATGGGGCACCATTAACGAAACCAATGATTGCATTACAGGAGTTCCATGAGGAGAAGGGGGAAAGGTTTCCCAAAAACTTATTAAAAATTATTGATCCATAGTTTCCCAAATGTAGAAAAGAAATTAATATCTAGAGTCAATGAACAGCAGATAGAATAAATATGAAGAAATCCTCATCAAGACAGAGTTCAATTATTGTTCAAAGAGAATAGAATTTTGAAAAGAAAGAAAAATAATGTGTCCTATATAGGGCAACTTCCATTAGACTATCACACTTCACAGGAAAGACTTCACAGGTCAAAAAGGAAAGTGACATATAGATTCAAAGTATTAAAGATAAGAGAAACCTGCCATGTTAATAATGTTGTACCTGGCAAAATAAAGGCAATAAAGAAGAGGAAAGAAGTGGAATGGAGGAAGAAAGTTAGGAAGACAAGTGGGGGGTGGATATGTATGAGAATGGATTACTAAAGGATTTCCCCTACATGTTAAAAGAATAGGTGAAATACAAGAAACATAAGGAGGAACACAAAAGCATATAAAACTTGCTGATGAAGATAAATATTCAAACAGAAAGAGACAATATACAATAAAGTGCATATGTATTATTATGAAAATATTAGGTAAATAATTTTGAATCCTAGTATAAACATTAAGAGAAACATTAAAAATATGTTACTCATCAAATCTTAATATATATATATATATATATAAATTATGGCATCAATACCATAAATTATGAGAGTAATACTGTAGTTTTTACATGTGATTCAACTAAGTTGTTATTATCTTATATAGGTTATAATTGCATGATAGTTTATATAAACCTATATCAGCCACAAAGAACATATCTATAGAATATGCACAAAAGGAAAAATGAAAACATTTATACTTATTAATATCAAAAAAGTAAACAAAATGGAGGCCATCAAAAGAAAAAGACAAAACAAAACCAAATATAGAAACAGTCTATAAGATGGAATTAATGTAATGAACAAGAAACAGCAATAGTAAATCATTTCCTACCAATAACTACTCTAAGTAGAAATCACTTATTTTCCAATAAAAAAAATACAGAATGGCTGAAAGGATAAGGAAGCAAGATTACCTAGAGTAATCCCTTGATGTCCACAGGGGCTCTGTTCCAGGATATGCCCCTCCCCTACACATACACATGTATATACCAAAATCTGCAGACACTCACAAATGTTAAAACACAGCATTATGCACATCCTCACTCTACATCATCTCTAGATTACTTATAATGCATAATTGATATAAATGCTATGCAAATAGAATTTGTTAAATGGTGATGATTAGGAATAATGACAAAATAAAGCCAAAATATATTCAGTACAAATCAAGCTTTTTGTGAATATTTTTAAGCCTTGCTTGGTGGAATCTGTAGATGCCAGACCCTTATATCTGGAGAGCTACCGAGATAAGTCATCTACAAAAGATTTGCTATAGATTTAAGAAAATATATAAGCTAAAAAATGATGAAACAGAAAATGATGATCCAGAAATGATTAAATTTACAACAAACAAAAGAGACTTTAGGTCTAAAACTGTCAGAATACATAAAGGGATGAAGGGTCAATTAACTGGGATGATTTAATGATAATATATATGCATAAAAGTGGCTACAAATGGAAAAAGTTGTAGCAATACTGTAATAGCATGAGGACCCAATAACCTACTCTTATTAATGGATAGAATTTTCACATAGATAGATGGAAGATGGAAATAGCAGACTTAAACAATATTACAGACTGAACAGACCTAATGGACATAAAAGCATTCTACTCAGATCAGCAAAATACATATTCTTATCAAGTGCCCATTAGAACATTCCCCAGGATAGACAACATTTCCAGGTCACAAAGTAAATATTAATTAATTTAAGAAGATTAAAAACACACTATGTTTTCAACCATAATGTGTTCAAAGTTGAAATTAATGCAGAATCATAATGGAAAATTTGCAAATGTGGAAAAGATGCACACTCTTGAAAAAAATGGGTCAAAGAAGAAATTATTTTTAAGAATTTTTCATTTTTGTTAAGTTTACAGGTATTTTGCTTGCATGTGTGTCTATTCACCATGGAGGCCAGAAGAGAGCAACAGATCTCCAGAACTGGAGTTACACACAGATGTTAGCTGCCATGTGGATGCTGGGGATCAAAGTCAGGTCTTTTTCTGTAAGAGCAACAAGCATTCATAACCACTGAGCAATCTCTTCAGGCCCTCAAAAAGGAAAATTTTTAGTATTTAGAAATAATCACAAACCTAAAGCACAGAAAAGCCCAGGGCCAAACGGATCTCTAAGCAAGACTCTGTTCCTCCCACTCCTAGTCAATACCATGGTAGACATTCTGTATTAGATTACCAGGTGGGGAAAAGAAACTTTGAAAGAAGCTAGTAAAATCGTCTTAGCAGATAGCGTGAACTTGTATGTAGAAATTTCTAACTACTATTTACACAACCATATACAGAAATAGTAGAATAAATGCACTCTGTAAAGTTACAAGGTATAAAATTTAACATTTATCTGGGCATGGAGGTGCATGCCTATAATCTCAGTACTTGAGAAGCTGAGACATAAGGATGGCCATAATTTGCAACCAACCTGAGCTACACAGTAAGTTCAGGTCAGCTTGTAGTACACAGGGAGACGTTGTCTCAAGAAATCAAATAATATTCAACATGCAAAATGAGTACTCTTTCCATGTGCTAACAATGAAATTCATGGAAAGGAAAGTAAGTCAATCTAATTTGTGTTGATGTCAAGAACAAAATATTTAAAGACAAAACATGAAAAAGAAAATGAGATTTGGTCCTATTATCACTCCTCCCTCTCTTCAACTGGACTCTTGGAGCTCGGCTCAGAGATCTGTATCTGCTTCCATCAGTTGCTGGATGAAGGTTCTATGACAAGAATTAAGGTAGTCATCAATCTGATTACAGGGGAAGAGCAGTTCAGGCACCCTCGCCTTAGGGTCTTAGCTGTAGTCATCCTTGTGGATTCCTGGGAATTTCCCTAGTGAGAGGTTTCTTGCTAGCCCCATAATGGCTCCCTCAATCAAGGTATCTCTTTCCTTGCTCTCCTTCTCTGTCCTTCCCCAGTCTCATCAAGACCATGTTGGGGATGACTACAGAAACAGCTGACCTGAGCTAGTGGGAGCTCACTGACAGTAGTAGAACCTGCATAGGCCCAAACTAGGCCCTCTGAATGTGGGGGACAGTAGTGTGGCTGGGGTAGTCTGTGGGATCACTGGCAGTGGGACCAGGATTCATCCTAGTGCTTAAACTGGCATTTTGGAGCCATTCTCCTTGGAGGGATACCATACTCAGCCTAGATATAGGGGAAGAGGGCCTTGGTCCTGCCTCAAGATGATGTGTCAGACTTTGTTAACTCCCCATGGGATGCCTTATTCTGGGGAAGATGGGGGAAGCTGGAGGAGGAGAGGGAGAGGGAACTGTGATTGGTATGTAAAATGACAAAAGGTTGTTTAAAAAAAAATTTAAAAAAAGAAAGTGAGATTTATGCTTGGCAGTGGTACATGCCTTTAATCTCAGCACTCATGAAGCAGAGGCAGGGGGATCTCTGAGTTCAAGGCTAGCCTGGTCTACAGATCGAGCGAGCTCCAGGACAGCCAGGTCCCCGTAGAGAAACCTTGTCTTGAAACAAAGAAACAAACAAACAAATGAAATAAGTGAGATTTGCATACTAAAAACAACAAAATATTGATGAAAGAAGCTACAAGTAAATGATAATCGCACTCTACGCTAAAGCGTTCTGTGCTCATGTGCAGAAGACTTAATGTCAAAATGCCTATACGACCTGCTCTAGTTTGCTTCCTATAACTGTTTGAATTACCACAACCAAAAGCAACTTAAAGATAAAAGGGTTTATTTTACTTCAGCTTACAGTTACAGTCCCAATCACTACCCATTATCAAAGGGAATCAGGGCAGGAACCTGGAGACAGGAGCTGCAGAAGCCATAGAGGGATGCTTGCTGCTTACTGGCTTGCTCAGCCTGCTTTCTTATAGAACCCAGGACCACCAGCCCAGGGATGGCACCACCGGCTTAGTAGTGACATGAGAGCTGGGCTGTCTCACATCAATAATCACTCAAGGAAATTCCCCACAGGCTTGCCCATAGGCCAATCTGAGGGAGCTGTTTTCTCCATTGATATTTTCTCTTCCTAAATGACCCTAACTTGTGAGCTGAAAAAGAAAGCTAAGCAATACACTACCAAAGCAAGGGATTGCAATCCCTGCTAAACTTTTAATAACACATTTTACAGAAATAGAAAAATATAAAAATCATAATGACTCACCCAGGGCCCTAAATACAAAAAAAAATACCTTGAGAAAGAAAATTAAAACACATACTTATCGTGGCACTATTCATAACAGTCAAATTATAGAATCATCCTAGGTGGCCATCAACAGATAAATAAATTAAGAAATGTGGCACATATATACAATGTAATCCTATTCTTCTATAAAAACAAAATCATATAATTTGTAGAAAAATAGATGAATCTGAAGATAGTTAAGTGAAACACGACATACCTGAATGATGTTATCATGAAACCTGTCATTGTATACAATAAATATATGCTAATAAAAATGATAAAAGAAAAACAAAGCTGGTAGCATCATGTATCACAGTTTCAAGTTATGCTATAAAATAACAGTAGTTAAAATACTATGACAGTGGCATAAAAGCAGACATGCACAGGGATGAACCAATAAACAGAAGTCCAGAAACCAACACAATGGTATCAAGAAGACACATTGAAGAAATGAAAGTCGCTTTGATCAAATGAAACATGAAAAACTATATATCTTTTGCATAAAAAAGAAACAGAATAAAACCAGGTGGTGGTGGCTCATGTCTTTAGTTCCAGCACTCAGGAGGCAGAGGCAGGCGGATCTCCGTGAGTTAGAGGCCAGCCTGGTCTACAAGAGTTAGTTCCAGGACAGGCTCCAAAGCTACACAGAGAAACCCTGTCTCAAAAAAAAAAGAAGGAAAGAAAGAGAGAGAGAGAGAGAGAGAGAGAGAGAGAGAGAGAGAGAGAGAGAATGAAAGAGCAAGAGCAGCAAGAAGAATGGGAAAGAATATGTGCAAATGATTTATCTGTTACAGGATCCAAAAGACATAAGGAACTTAACAGCAAATAGCTTTATTTGAAATGACCCAAACTGGGATGCACAGTAAAGTTCCAGGTTAGCCTGAACAACTAGCAAGAACTTATCTCATTAAAAAAAAATCCCAGGCTGGGTACTGGAGTGGTTAAAAGCATTGGCTGTTCTTCCAGAGGTCCTGAATACAATTCCCAGCAACCACATGGTGGCTCCCAACCATCTATAGTGAGATCTGGTGCCCTCTACTGGCCCGTAGGCAGAACACTGTATACATAGGAAATAAATAAAATCTTTAATAAAAATAAATCCCAGGCTAAGAATATGAGTGGACGTTTCTTCAAAGAAGACATACAAGTATTATGAAAACATGGAGATAACTAATCATAGTTAAACTTAGAAAGTAAGCACTGGTGGGAATGTAGGGAAGCAGAATACTTGCACACTCTTGGACAGAATTCAAACTGGAATGCAACAAGGTGGTGCATCATAGACCATGACTACATATGATCCAGAAATCTAACCTTCAGGTGTTAATGTAGAAGAACCAAAACCAGGATCTTAAAGAAGTATTTGCCTTCCCATGTTGATTACAGCATTATTCGCAATCAACAAAATTCAGAAACAATGTAAATGCTCATCTGCAGGTATATAAATAAGGAAAATTTGATATACTACACTATGGAATATTATTCTGAAAAAACATTGTACAGGTGACTATGGAAGGCCCTAAACTAAATGAAATAATAATCCAGCCACAGAAGAGTAAATCCTACGTGATTGCATTTACACAAGGTATCTAAACTAGATAAAGTTACAGAAATAGTGTATAACGGTGGAGGCCAGAGAAAGGGATACAAATGAGAAATTTCTGTTCCATAAGAACAACACTGTGGCTATATAAGATGAATACCTTTCAATGGCCAGGTGGTGGCGCACACCTTTAATCCCAGCACTCAGGAGGCAGAGGCAGGAGGATCTCTGTGAGTTCAAAGCCAGCCTGGTCTATAGAGAAAATTTCAGGACAGAGAGGATTGTTACACAGAAGAAACTTGTCTTGGAAAAACAAAAACAAAAAAGACTAATATTCTAGACATCTACTAAATATGATGCCTGTTGTTTATATATTTTCCACTTAAATTTGTTCAAAGTACAGATCATCTTAAGTGTTCTCATTACAATAAAATGTTAGATGAACATAAAATTTTAACAAGGCATAGGAATATTGCCATGGTTTAGAACTTAAGTGTCCCCCAAAGGCCTGTGTATTAAAGAATTATTCCCTGGTTTGGTGCTATTAGAAGGTGGTGAAAACTTTAAGAGGTAGGGTCTGGTGGGAAGTTCGTGTATCATTGAAGGGATGTCAAAAGGGGCTGTGGGACTCTGGTCTCTCTTCCTTTCCCTCCTTCATTCTTTTCCCCTCACCTAATCTCCCTCTTATACATTCAGACAACACACACATGCACACCCACATACCGTGTGCATGCACCCCCCACACACACACATCCTGGCCATGAGATAAATGGGTTTGATCCACCATGAGCTCCTTCTGTGCTATGTCACCATTGGTCTAAAGCAACAGGACCAATCAATATGCATCAAACTCCTAAAACTGTGACCAAAATCAATTTTGTTTTCTGTAATTTGATTTTCCCATGTGTTTATTTATTTATTTTCTAAAAAGAGAAAACAATCTTTTTTCACTTTACATACCAATCCCAGTTCCCACTCCCTCCCCTCCTCCCCTTCCCTTCACCTTTCCCTTACCCCACTCCCCATCCACTCCTCAGAGAGGGTAAGGCACATGCACATTGCTTTGAGGAAGGTCCAAGGCCCTCTCTACTATATCTAGGCTGACAAGGTATCCATCCAAAGAGAATGGGTTCCAAAAAGCCAGTACATGCAGTAGGGATAAATCCTGGTGCCACTGCCAGTGGCCCCTCAGTCTGCCCCAGTCATACAACTGTCACCCACATACAGAGGGTCCCACGTATTTCTTATGAAACCTGATTACCACAAATACGCTTTCTGAGTTGAAGGACTGAAAAGAAAGATGAAAAGACATCAGTGTCCTTATTTTGTGCTCCAACTTCCTCCAGAAGGCACAATCCAGTCTTGAAGAGGTAACTACTTACAATGGCTCCCAGACCCTTCTAATACGGAATACTGTTAGTTATACACCGGGGAATAAAAGCTGCACGTTAACATATACCTCAGTAGCCAGTATCAGCCGTTTGGAGCAACAGATTCAGGTGTCAGCTGAATGAAAATAGAGAAGAGAATTACTCGCTCTGGCTTTCTTGGATGAATTTAAGATGGGGCCACCTGATCCTAAGCCTTTCAATAGTTAAGAAGCGATCTTGGAGATTCTTTTACTCCAGACAGTAGAGGAAAACCTAAAATGTGTGGTTCCCATATGGCTCAGTAATAATCATAACCAGTCCCTTAAAGAGTCTGATGAAATATGTAAAGGGAGAAGAAAGGGAGCTCTGAGAAAACTGTGCAGGGGAGGGTTGGGTGGGGATGACATAAACACAGGGCCAGAGAGAGAAATCAAGAGTACAATTTTACTTTACAGGACCAAACTAGAGCCCTTTAGGTACTTACTTATATTCATGTAAAATATCAGCCAATCCATCAAAAGAAAATTTTAAGCACCCACTAGTGATTTATAGTTAATACTTAGTGAACTGGAATGCTGCAACTGGAACTACTTAAATATTTATTGACTTCTGAAACGCCATTAAATTGGTACCCACAGGGAATTAACAGTAGTATCACGATCCTTTAGAGAACGATATGTTACCCATTGAATTGGCCTGTTTGTCTGGATAGTAAATCAAGTTTTTGTTTAATATACTAGACAAGCATATCTCATTCAACCTAAGAGACTGGCCAAATTCAGTAGAACTCATTTACAAAATACACATGGGAAGCCACAGTCACTACGAAATTATGCGTGTGTGTGGGAGAGAAACATGGAAATGAGAAAAGACAAAGGATGAGAAGAGATAGGAGAGGAAGTTCTGTAGGATACAGAAATCTAAAGGGTCTTTTCTTTAGCATAAAAGACAAAGTTTTATTTCTCCAAAAGATATCACCATACCACACTACACATCTTTGTCTGTTTGCCTATCTGTCTCTCTGTCTGTATCTCTCCCTCTGAACACACAGAAAATCCAGTCTGTACATGGAGTAAAAACACATTTATACTTTCCAAAGCACATTTTTATCAGCTTCAGTAAACCATAATAGTAAATGTTAAGAGCAAGGAAAAGATCAGACTACAGATAAACAATGCAATAAAACATTTCCTCTTTATGTTGTTCCTCATTTAGCTCTCAGTACATAGGCTTTGAGTTCCACCCCTGGAACCATAAAAAAGCATCATTTAATAAGCAGAAAAAAATTGAAAAAGAACACGGTGAGCATCTAAGGAAAAGTGGAAAAAGCTTGCAGGATTTACTGGAAGAATCAAGTGATGGTACACAGAATATAAGAAGTATTGTTTGTGGTGACTTTCAAATTAGGTTGGATTCAGATAGGTAGCTGGGATTGGAAATGTATTTGAGATGCTCTGATGAGCAAAGCACTCGGCCTGTTCAGGAAATTGAGAGTGGTTGCCTTTTGGGCTAATACACAGCAATGACTATGGGAAATAATAGTGGAGTATTGGCAAAGCGGGTCAATAGGTGTCAGTTTGTAGCAGACCATGTAGAACTATAGCTACGTGACCATTCAAAGCCCTGGCTTGTTGGAGAGTGCTTCTCATTAGTGGGAGGGCATGCACAAGAGGAGCACAGCCAAGCAAATTCGCAGTGCTAGAAACGGTGCTCAGGCAGGGGTCAGTGTTGCTCAGGGTGTGCGCCCTTCCTCTAAGACCTTTCTATGTGAGGTGGTTTAGGTCACGATTCTAGGAGAAAGGTGGAGAAAAGCTGCATGCAAGGCACTGCTGGGAGCATGTCGTCACAACAAGCAGAGGAGGGCAAAGGGACAGCATGGGGTGGTAACAGTGGCAGGCTGAGATACACCACACCGTTTCAACAACCTCTGAAGGAAATATCAGATGCGAGAACTTCAGAGTTCCACCATTGAGTCCAGCTTCCGTGCTGTACAGACAAAGGTCACTAAGTTTCCCAAAGACAGAAAGTGACTTATAGGGTACATTCAAAAGGGGTGAGCCTAGAAACAGGCAAACCAGCCAGAAGCACAAAAAGCCAGACACAAAGTAACAAGGGTTTGCGGGAGGGCGGGCAGGAGGAGCAAGAATTGAAGGGGCTATTTTAAAGGAAGAGAGGCTTGACAGGATGTGATAATTAACATGATATAGGGATGAGTAAGTGGTGACTCCAAGATTTTAATCTAAGTGAGTGGGAGGTGAAGGGGCCAAGGACTACCGCAGTGTGTAAAGGAGGCGATAACAAGTTCCGTTTAGACATATTGAGGCTTACAAGGGAAAAAAGAAACTATTCAAGCAAACATTGTCCACCAGATAAGCGGAAAGGTAAAGACTAGGGATGTGGGAGTCATGAGATTTCTTCACTGCTCCTTCCCCAGTGAAAGACAAGTGACTCAAACACTACAAACTTTAACTTGTGGTGACGTTAGGATGGATGGGGGCAGAGGGCTAAACTCGGACCGATTCTCCTGGATTCACAGAGCGTAATGGAAAACAGCAAGAGGGTGGAGAACAAGGCCACTCGGAGCCACAGAACCAGGCCGACAACCGGGTTTTGGGGACGATCAAGTCAAAATTGTACGGTGGAAACAATGCTAATGGTAAAAGACACTAGGAGTTGGTTAAATAATTACAGATAATAGCTGTTTTTAAGTGGAGGTAGCTCTCTGGATACTGATAAGAAAGACCTCCGGGACAAAAGGCACAGAAGCCTGCCTTGCTACACTACCTGTTGTATAAGAAGCAAAATAAAAAAGACATTCACCTTTGCCTGTGTATATATAGAAATAGTCTAAAAAGGTACAATAAGAATAAATTCAGTTGGGGAAATAAAACTACGGAGATAAGAGAGTAAAATGAGCAGGAAATTCTTTGCCTTTTCCTAGTAAACAGCTTTCAAGCCATGTACAGAGAAAGCAACGAAGACAGGAGAAATGATAGCAAATGTGGCCTTCAAGTAGACATCAGTTAAAGTCACACTGGAGATGAGTAAGGAAGACGGGCAAGGAGCAAATATAACCACTGAGCACACACATCATGTATATGAGCCCACACAAGGTATATAAGGAATTGGTAACAGCAGTTGCCTCTAGGAAAAAAACTTAGGTGGTTTAGGTTTAGGGATGAAGTGAGATCATCTGTTTATATTTTTAAAAATTTGGTTCATGAACATTTATTACTCCTACAAATTAAAATTTAAACATGTAAACTGCCCTCGTAAGAAGACAGGGAATGGGAGGAAGGAAGCAAAGGGAGGAAGGAAGCGGCTATCCTTCATTTCCTATTTGTTGGAAAAAGAGATAAATCTGTAGTGACCAAGAAGGCCAAACTCAGTGCTTGTTTACTACTAATTCCCTTTCAGTTCGAGAAACAACAGGAACACTAGGAGGATAGGGAACAGATAAACCACATTTTGAGTACTAACTCTGCCAGTTATTATTATTGCATGAATTTTGGCAAGTTAATTAACCTTCCTGCCTCCATGTCTGTATCTTAGAATAGAGACATACTAAGTACCTCTCATTGTGTTTTTTCCTGAGTGTCTAATTTGTGTTTTAAATGAACTTCCAAGGAAAGCTTTAAAATGGTCTGTGAGGCTCAATTTCCTCCAATGTTACAATGCAAACAACATTGTCGCAGCATAGTAAATAGTGGGATCAGAAAGATATGAGATAGTATAAAAACGGGATCTCTGAAACAAAATTCTAAGGTATAATGAGGCACGTGTATGATTTGGAATCAGTTAAAGGTGGGTTCAGATTCTAGCTCTACTCTGTTTTATCTAAAGAACAATGCTTGGCCTCTCTGGACCTCACTTTTTTCATCTGTGAAACAGGATCAGTATGACTTAATTTATGGCAGGGATGACATTATAATAAATATCCATGCATAATTTCAAGAACACAAAAGACACTTATTTAATAGAAACTTTGATCATCTCCAGCCCGGAGTTAAGGCTCCCAAGTACATAAAAACAGCAAGGCTAATTTCCTATTGTGAATTTCCATTCCCTTGCCCGTTCAGACCAGCCTTCAATACATAAAAGCACATCAGCCAGCCCTTTGATTTTTCAAGCACCTATGAGGTCACCCAAAGAATTCTCTCCTGCCCTTTGAACCTTTAATTCCTTCTCAAATGATTTACTGGCTGTCTGGCCTCTAAATGACCATGCTAACAGCAATGTCCTTCCTATCCGAGGCTCTGTCCCTTTGATAACTAAGGTGTCCCTAGACAGGGTTTAGCATTCTCACACCCTTAGAAACAAGTTTCCAAGAAAATTTAGAATTAAGGAACATGGTAATATTACTCAAATTCCCCACAAATGTATGTAAACATCAAATCATTTCCAAGTTAAGAATGCTCTAATTATTTGCACTTCTTTCATACTTACAAGGGATTCTGATGCGGATATGCACTTCCAGGGGTTCCTTGACAGTCCAGTTCTGAACGTCCGTGCCGGTAAAACCCACTGTGCAGCAGTAGACTGGCCAGTAGCAAGCCAAGCGCTTCTGCTCTTGCCGTGCTGTCCCTGTGAGTTTTAACACCGATTCTTAACCTGTCCCCCTAGTGCCCTAAGATAACCTGGCCGTCACACAGACAAGAACCAATGACAAGAAACCTCATTAGGAAAGAAAGGAAGTCAGCTCCTTCTCTCCTTTCTTGGTATTCTCAGCTTTGAGCGAAACAGTGAGAAAAGGAATGTCATGGTCAAATAACGAAGACACTTAAGGCATTATGTATAAATACCAGACAGTGACTCACAACCAAGGCCAGTGAAATAGAACACGTCAGGGCTTGTTTAAGCAAAAGTGAAAACACACACTCACACACACACACACGAATGCACGCACGCACTGATTTAAAGTCATCGCATTTCAGCTGAAGGAATGAAGTACTCAAATCAGGCACAGAAATTATTATACCCACTCGGAACACAGAGTAACAAGTGGAATGGCTGTTGCGTTGGGAGTCTCACAGCAACACTTCCCACCAGCAGGATGAACACTATAATCATCACTCCCCACTGCCAGCCTGGGGACCACAGTTTACATACAGATACAAGCCAGGCGGCCGGAGACACCCCCTATCTCCCACTACCGCCATCCCTCTTCACATCTCAAGTTGCGCCAGAGGGGTCCCTCTTAATTTGCCTCACCACCATTATTTTCATGTCTTGCCCCCATGTGTAGCTAACATGTGGACTTGAGGTTCACCACAGCTGCTAGGGGAAGTTGGTCGCTTCCACCAGTAGCAGCCTGGGAATGACATGCCTTGGAGACACAGAACCAGTGATCTGCCGTGGGTAGACCCAACAGACGAAGGCGGGGAAGTGAAGAAGCAGAGGACTGTAGGGAAAACCAGGGCCACTAGAAGAGACACCAGAGTGGGGAAGGGTAGAATTTCCCAGCGAGGAGCTTAAGAACAGAGAGGAGACCATTCTGTCTGATAACCTGGAACCTAATGCCGATACTAGAAATAAAAAGTTAAGATCAGAGCCAGGGAGAATGATCTGTAAAACGCGGCAAAAATAATTTGGGCTCTATTCTACAGGCAGCGGGAAAGTATGAAATAATTTCCAGTAGGTGACAATGATCAAAGATTTGGAAAGCACTGGAATAGGCAGAATGGAGCTCACCATCCCCCAGCTCCTTCCCCTGCAGCTCCTTTGAGTTGGGAGTGATCCCAATAATGTTTTCTACTCAGATTAAGACTCCTAATTTTGTACTGAGGTTGGTAGGTTCAGGTGAGTGGAGCTTCCATGAAACTCACCGTTTAGATGGGAGGAAGGATGACGTGCCATTTCCTCTTCTGTAATAGTAACAGTTGACTTGGCGACTAGAAACCCAACCTCCTCTGAGATGTCAACAGAACAGGAGGGGAAAAATGGAGAGAAGAGAAAAAGAGAGAGACAAAAGAAAAGGGGAAGAGAAGAGCCAGTATAGGGCAAAACTTGATTGTCAGGGTCCTGTTCCAGATCACCATCACTTAGAGGCCTAAACTCCACCCTTAAATTAGGGCTCCAACCTAGGGATGAGAGATCAAAATGCCTTACCTGGGTCTTAGCAGTGGAAATTAACTGCTCCTCGTCCTTTATGCCTTTGTTTTATTAGGTGCTGGGATGGGAAAGTCTGTTAAGTAAAACCCTATTGCAGGTAAAAAGGACTAAGAGTCAAACGTTCCTTGAGCAGATACAGTATGAGCAGGTCAAAGAATACCGCACATTTCTCAAGCTGAGGGCATGCAGAAAACATGAAAATTACATAGCGAACCCTTTCCCTCCGGAGGAAGAGAGTTACCCTCCCACCCCAGCTTCCACAGCAGCACAGTCAGCAAGCTAGCTCTTGTAAAAGTCAGGCACTCAGGCAATCTCTTCCACAAGAGAGAGAGAGAGAGAGAGAGAGAGAGAGAGAGAGAGAGAGAGAGAGAGAGAGAGAGAGAGAGAGAGAGAAAGTCTCCCCAGTAGCTAGGTGTTTCAATGGATTTTAAATATAAATTACAAGTTATTTCACCTGGTCAGAGAGAAGAGGCAAATTAAAGAACCAACATGCCCATGAACCTTACTGCCAACAGTGTCATTCCTGCTACAAAGAAATGGGATAAGGATTTAGATCAATTTTGACAGTATGAGCATCTTGACAAAGTCCTGAGTTTAGTTTCTGAAGGTGGAGAAAGGCAGATGATGTTGCACAAAAGTAGTAATGGCCTAGAAAGTCAACTCATGAAATATGGGAAGCAGAAGAGATAGATTGATTTTCAAATTGGCACACAAATGGAACCTTTCCAAAGTATTCCATTAAGAAATATCCAAAAAGGACATTAGTGCTATATAGTTAACCACTCCAAATTTGTAAGCGTTTTGAGGATAAAGTAATGTTTTCTAGCCAGATTTACAGAAAAAGAGGTTTTGAAATGAATCCCCATCTCCTCTCCATTTTAGGGTGGTAAGGATACCACTTAAGACAATGAAATTGCACACAGAGGTTTAACAATATTTTTAAAGGTAATATTTAAGAACCCTTACTATTGTGGAAATATAAACAATGATAGTCACAGATTAATAATACCATGCCAGGCAGAGAGGATAATACTTCTAACAATAAAAATGGAAGAGAAACTTGAAACTCCGGTGGTTTGAGGTTTGCCTCACCAAGCCACCACATTTTGTTTTACATATACAGAAAACAATCATTAAACATCTTGGCAAAGTAAACTGATGGTTTTTGGCAGCCTCAATCCATTCTATCATGTCCATCTGAGGTTTGGCATTGTGACAGTTTCTTCTAGTTTTTGTTTGATTTTTTTCCCATTTTCTCATCCCTTGAATGTTCTATTTATATAAAAAGAACTCCAGCTTGCAACACCTCCAATGACTAGGCATCCTGCAGATTGGAGAAAATAACAAGACAAAGCTAGGGAAGCTCATTAAATCACAAAGCAGGCCAGTTTCCCATGTCTTTGGGGCATAAGATTGTCTGGCAATTACCTAATTTACGCAACAATCAATAGATTAGTAAATTGTGTGTTGACCATAGTATCCCTAACAGAATGACCTGTTATTTTAAGTGATTAGACCCCAGAGTAAACAAATATAAAAAAAAACCCTTTCTCTTTGTCTCCACCTGCCTACTAGGTTACCTAACTTGATGGACTCATAAACAGTATCAAAAGATCCAAAACTAAACTACAAACTAGTTCCCCTTTCTAACCCCTACCTTCTACATTTGAAATAGAGACATTACATTGATTCCTACTACTTCTGCTTCTTTTCTTCAATAGTACACATTATGTCTAACCTCTGGTAACTCGACAACTTATAACTCAGCACATGTTGCCACACCGTTTCAAACTGTCCATTCCTGTCTGTTGTTCAGTTTAGTTCACATGCGGTTAGGCAACCGGTAGTATACTAGATGCCTGTTTTAAATATCCTAAGTCTGTTTGGTCTTTAGGACAGTCATTCCTTGTCCTGCTAAAATCAACTCTCTTCTGCCTCCCATGACTACCTAAGTATCATGCATCACTCAGGCCCAACTTCAATTATTACTTTTCCCACAAAGCTCCCAACATTGACCCATAAACAAATGTTAGATTTTATGTCCCGGTCTCAGCACCTAAAGGATTTTGTTCCCTGGACATACAATAAATATGCATATACCGTATGGCCAGGGAACAATACACAAATAAATGTCAGTAAACTCGCCATCTATTTGGGAATCCAAAAATCAGGTCTACTATGGTGGTCATCTCTTGAATTCTGTAGTTTAGGGGTAGGCACGCTGCAAAGTGCTGAACAAATCGGTGTTGACTGGTAGATTGATTGATTGATTGATTGAAGTCTTAATTGGGAGTTGTTTGGACAGCCGAGCAAGGTTTAACACAGGCTTTTAAAGCTCCAGCTATTTAGACATGAGCCAGAAATCATGCTTGTCTTTCTCCTCTGGCAGCTGCAGACCTCACACTAAAGCTTCCCTGCTCCTCCATGCCCATTAGGTACCCCCAAATGTTTTATTTGTTAAGTTCAAAATTCTTTGACAAGACTTCCCATTTAATAAAGATACCTAGGGAATATTCTATTTCCTTCTTAAATCATATATACCCCTGGTATTTATATGAAATATATGTTCTCTATTGGAACAACTATACCAG
This sequence comes from Microtus pennsylvanicus, assembly GCF_037038515.1. Taxonomy (NCBI): domain Eukaryota; kingdom Metazoa; phylum Chordata; class Mammalia; order Rodentia; family Cricetidae; genus Microtus; species Microtus pennsylvanicus. Next base: position 131,636,721 of record NC_134601.1, on the reverse strand, counting down.
TTCATTTTATTTTACTCTTGAGGTTATAATTCAATTCCTCCTCTAAACCCTCCTATATACAGCTCCCTGCTTGCCTTCAAATTCCTAGCTTCTTTATTCACTAATTGCTATTGGCCATGCAAATCTGATAATTTTCACTTGAAAATTAAGGAACCTAGACACGAGGAGGAAAATGACTTGCTCGGGGTTCACAAATCAGGAGCAGAGATAAAACTAAGGCTCAGCTTTTCTGAAGGTTGTAAATGAAGCTCAGAAAACCCAGGCATGGGGTATGGTCCTGTTGGTAGACTAATCCCTTAGCATGCCCAAAGCCCTAGGTTCTATCTCCAGTACTGCCAGAGAAAAAAAAAATACACTAGAAAAAAAACCCACAAAACACTTCAGGTCTTTTGAATCTTAGCCCAATTTCCTTACCTTGATTTGAGATTTAAAACATAAACCTTCCTTTGACCCTAACCTCCAGGAGCATTTACTGACAATATTACCAGTTTCTTCACTAAATTTCATTTCTCATTCCTCTCCTTTCTCTCACCCATTTCTATTTAGCTTTGCTCTTTCCTTAACAAATACAAGTGTGGCATTATAAAAACAAACAAACAAACAGATTTGGAATCAGAAAGAAGTTTGAATGCCAGAGGTTTAGCCCAGTGGTACAGCTTTTTCGAACATATACAAAGGCCTGAGTTCTGTCTACAGCACTGCAAAACGAAACAAAATGATTAAAATTAGAATAATATTGTGGTGGCACTATGGTTGAAACCCTCTATTACTAAGCAACACCTCTGCCTCTCAAATTAAGTTTCAATGCCAGGTCTCCCACTTAGTATACAATTTTGAGTCTGTCACTTAACTTCTCTTAGGTCTCAATCCCTTATTTGCATAACTGGGACATCAGTATCCAACCTCAAAGAACTACTATAAATATTACATGAGAACACATGCACAATACCTAGAAAAAGACATGTTTGTTCTGATCCCTCCATGTGTAGGCTCTGACCACCCTTTGCATTCAACAGATTGCTGAAAACCAGCCCAAACTGCAGGCCCTCCACTGTAAATATCTGGAAGTATCTGGATCCTTGCCTGATTCCTTTTTCAGCCTATGGTCCTGACCTCTCTTGATTAACTATGTAAATTAAGAAAGCCCCACAGTCACAGTCAATTCCTCCAAAGAACATGAGTCAGCTCTGACACACACTCACCCCTGAGTAGTCAAAACATCATCAGCCATACTCTCAATTAGAGAGATGCCATTAAAAGCACTTGCCTGTGGAAGTTTGGGGGAGACTTTTTTACTTAAACAAAGAAAAAAAAGAAATGGAAAACAGCAAGACAGCCCAACAAAGACAGGGCTTTAGCTTGTCATAGTATTATAAGCAACGATGAGGTTGTAGCCACGAGTATCTAACCCCTTTCCTGAATAACTAGTCAGACCAGCTTTACTCCTAGCTCTACCTCATCTCACCTCCAACCCCCTCTTCTCAACAGAAAAATCAGTTCCTGATAGAACGTGAAAGACAATATAGGAGAACCATTCAAAACTTTCCTGCCAGGGGCTTACAGGAAGAGAAACAGCTAGAAATCTATTGGGTGGCATAGAGGGCCAGAAGACAGCTCCAAGCATCTTTCTTCCGTGGGCTTAACCCTTGATCCTGTCAATGAATGCTACCTCCCACATTCCTTAGAGATGTAACATTAAAAGACTTGAGTGAAAGTTAACAGACCATGCCATCGCTGAGAGCACACCAGGAAATAGCCACTTCTGTAAAACAGGGGAAAAGCAGTGTAGAAGATGGAGGAGAGCTGCCTGCTGTCAGTCATTTCCACAGGCAGAACAGGAAAAGCCTCCCAAGCCCTTCGTCACAGGCCTTCTGGAAAAAAGAAGCTTGCTCCATGAAGATTCTTACAAAAAACTTAGGATGGCACGAAGAGGTGAAGGAACATGCCAAGATTACTCAGAAAACTGTTAAGCACCTATACATAATGGAAGGTGACAAAAGACTTGTCCCTAACTCAGACACAACAGAAAAAGATGAAGTGTGTCAAATCCTCTGCTTCCACTAGAATTTACTGAATGATTTCAAACTTACCAGCCTCAACTGGCTCCTCTCAGCTCCTATTAGAAGCACGCATGAGCCAAGACAGACAAAGCTGGCATAGCCAAGTAGAAGAGCTCACTGTAACCAAAGGGGGAAACTGGGTTTGGACAGAAGGCAGGGCAGCCAATGAACAAAGAGCCAATGACCCTGGTATGAGAGAGCCCAAACTGTAAGCTTGTAACAACCAGTGCTTGTGGGTGCCGGCTGGGAAGTGAGGACTGGACATGGAATAAAGATGGCTTAGATGAATGACAACTGAGTCTTGTTCTCTGAGGAAGTGCTCACTCTGTCGCTGGAACAGTCACAGACACGCTGAAAGAGGAGGGTATGAAAGCGAAGTGAAAAGGGAGGGGTTAGAAATGACTTTGAGAGCACAAGTCATCTTGATTCTTGCCACTTCAGTGCCCCAACAGGATGGCTCTGCCCAAATAAACATGCCAGTGTGGTGTGGGGAAGAACCAGATCATCTCTTGCAAAACAAAGACACGTGACTAGCTTTCCACTTGCCTCTTTGCACTAAAGGTGGCTAAGGGACATGAGGACACAAATTTTACTTCATTCCAGCCCTTAGAACATAATCTTTAGCTATGAGCAATTGTATTTCAATTTACTCATTGATGACTTAATTAAAGTCTGTCAGAAATAAGTGTCTTAAAGAGCAGCAGGAAACAAACAAAATATCTGGCTTTATAGATGTTAAGAGAAAGTGATCTCATTATCAACGTGCTCAGTACAAAATGGTTGCAAGATAATTCTCAGGTAAACCTGGAGGTCAGTTTGCAGGGAAATATAGCACACATATTGAGGGTCTGAGGACATTAGGCACTGATGGCAACAGAAATCCCACAGTCACCCAGATCTGGGTAGCAGAACTAGCTAGGGTGCTTTTCTATAACTTAGAGATGTTTTCCAAGAATACCTTGTATAAGTAAGCATCGTGGAACTCTGAGTACCACTTCTTTTGGGGGTGGGTTTATTTTGAGACAGAGTTTCTCTGTAGCTTTGGAGCCTGTCCTGGAACTAGCTCTGTAGACCAGGCTGGCCTCGAACTCACAGAGATCCACCTATTTCTGCCTCCCAAGTGCTGGGATTAAAGGCATGCGCCACCACTGCCAGGCCTGAATACCTTCTCTTATATACAAATAGTATACAGTATGGTTATGTGGAATAATTTCATTGGCCATAAGCTATGGATTAAATAGGTCTCTCTAGAATTATTCTGAATGAGCCTAATGACAACTAATTGTCAAGGGTCACTGTGGACATGTTTTCTAGACTTCAACTCTCTTTCCTTTAGACCTATTGTCCTCCAATAATGAGGGTTAAGTCCTGCTCCAATCCACTCCGTGGTCTATGCTTCAGGAGGAAAAAAAGGCATTTTCCCATATCAGGTGATAAATGGTGAAATACCGGGAGATAGAGCTGTAAAAGCCTGTAAATCTAAGTCCTCCAACAGGAGTAACTTCTGTGGCTATTTCAGATCCAAACAGAAGACCCCAGAATTGCAGGAACCACTGTGTCAACAGCAGTATATCTAATGAGACATGGGGCAGAGACTCCATATCCAAACCTCTACATAAAGACTATATATATATATATATATGAGAAAGAGACTGCTTATATGTCACATATGACTGGTATTTTCAATTTTGGAAATAATTACTTTTCCTAGGGGGAAGTTCAAACAGGTTAAAAAAAAATCCAAATTTTGATTTTGACAGCATTTATTAAATGCCATCTCCTCCTCTGTAATTTAATGAGGTCTTTATTTAGATAGATGTGCTCCATAAAGGCAAGTCTTATGCCTTCTGTCTCCTTTCCCATGGAGTGTCTTTCTCATGGTTGCTTTGGGCTAGGAGCAGGGGAAATTCCACATTAATTGTAGGAGATAAAACTTGTCACTCAAAAATGTCTTACATGTGGCTAGGGAGATGACTCGGTGGGTAAAGTGTTTGCTGTATAATCACGAGGAGCCATGTTTAGATCCCTAGCACCCACATAGGTGGGATGATGAATACCTATAACCCCCAGCACTGGGGCGGGGTCAGGAATAGATGGATCCCAGAGGCTCAAAGGCCAAGCAGTCCAGACAATGAAAGAGCTCTAGGCTCAGAGACCCAGTCTCAAAAAATATAGTAGAGAACAGAGAGGGAAAAAAATCCAACATCTGCCTCTGACCTCCACACATGCTCAAGCATACACACTTGCAAACACATACATACCACACACACACACACACACACACACACACACACACACACAATTCATCACATGGCTTTCCTCCATGCTTATGTAAGGACCCTAGACAAGTAGTGATTACCAGAAGTGTAGTACTTCCTTCAACTCTTAGACATCGACACAGACCTTCTATGACTGGGCCACCAGATAAACCTAATCACCCTCAGCTGTATCTTCTTTCAATAATACTTACGAGTGTGTGTGAGCATGCATAAAGGAGCCTGTGGAGGTCAGAAGAAGGTTGATCCCTTGAAACTGTTAGAGTTTTGAGCTGTCATTTAGATAATGGAAATCAACCCAAGGTCTCCTGCAAGAACAGAAGCCCTCTTAACTGCTGAGCCATCTTTCCACACCTCGCCCCCTCAGCTGTATGTTTTTAAAAGAATGGTCTATAGATGAAGCTCAGTGGAGGCATACTTACTATGGAAAAGGCCCTGGAAGCAATTCTCAGCACAAAAACAAAAGTCTCAGTTTTTATAATTTTTGCCAGTTGCCATATTCTGTTGTGGGCTCCATAAATTAAGAAAAAAATAGGGGATATAGTTCAGTGGTAGAGCACAATGTCCTATGTTTGATCTTGAGCACCAGAAATTGAGGTGCAGAGAGAGAGAGAGAGAGAGAGAGAGAGAGAGAGAGAGAGAGAGAGATAACACACACACAGTGGACAAGGTGGAGTAGATCCAGAGTGGAAAGAGTAAGCTCAGATCCCATAAGAGTTGAGAAAGTCCATAAATCTCATTCTTGAAAGTACAGAGGGGAACACTGAATCTCAGACCCCATAAGAAAACGTTGAGGAAGCACATAAATTTTTTTCCATCCTCTCAAGGGCTTTTTCTACATTAGAGGAAGCAGCATTGCTCTGTATGGTCCAACTTGCAGAGTTTAGCCTCATGGATGATAGGCAAGAAGAAACGTTTGCAGTTCAACATAGGGGGAAAATTGTCCACAGCTAAGACCTGACAGCAGAGAAACGGACAGGCTTAAATACGCACATGCTCCCCCAGGATCAGTAGAGAACGTATCAGAGAGATAGCCTCCACAGCAAGTTCTTTAATGATCTTAAACTAGGTGACTTCCCAAAACTTTGAGACTCAGTCCCCGAGTCCCACCAGGAGCAGCAGCCATCCAGCAGCCCCGAGTTAAGCATGCCCTTTGGGACATGGTGGCAGCGGGCACTGGGAGCATGCCTTCCTGTAATCTCTATTGCCCTTCATTAACTTCTCACAGATGGCTCTGCACATTTTCCTCTGGTTGGACGAAGCCTAACTATAAACACAGTCGTGTCCTCTCATGATAATTGCCCCATAACTAGTAGTCTCCGTCTGAAACTGTCTCTTTTTCTCTTTAACAAAATTCCTGGAGAGGGTTCTGGGAAAAGCAATGAGAAAACATTTTAACTGTTTAAAGAACAATGCTCAAGTGTCTTCCAGCTGGAGCTATTGTCTTTGGGGTTTCGGAGAGGGAAAATCCTGTGACAGGCATGGCCCCCTTTCCTTCAGAGGACAAATCAGCAGGATACTGGGTATATCTGACAGACCTAAAATCCTATGCAAGTTCCATATGACAGGACCTAAAAGCCTACGTATGCAATGCTTAGCCAAGCTTTACAAGGCATACTATACAATCTTCTTGTTCTGCCTTCCTCTTCTGTCCTTGGATAGATTCCTATTCCATGTCTCCACATGCTGTGCCTTTCTGGAAGGAAGGCAGAAATAAGTCATAGAACCGATGCAGTAGACACCTTTGTAGATTCTGGTGGGGAAGATCAGGGAAGGATTCATATAAGCAATCAGACTGTATTTATCTCCTACAATCCATACCCTGTGAAGATACTTTGGGGACTGCCAGGCCCTTGCTGGGGTGGGGCTAGGTCTGACGCAGCTGAACTATCTGAAATGTATATCATTGCTTATATAACCTCTGCATCCAACAGGGGCTCAAAAGCACAGTCACAAGGAAAGCTTGAATCTGATCATTTGGGACGCCCTTTAAAGTTCCAGCTCCCTCTTTTTGTGAGTTTAGCAATCAGGGTAGAGTGGGAAGCAGTAGAGCCTACGAAGAAGTTGAAGATCAGGCCCTGCCTTTGTATGAGGTCAAGGATAGCAAAGGGTCTATCAAAGTCATTCTCACATCCTCTGTGATAGTGAACATGAGGCAGGCATGCCTATTGGCACTCTGTGAATAGTGACTTGGATCTGCCAGGGGTAAAATGGCAGGGGAATATCCATGCATGCTATGTAAGCATTCTCCTGCAGACTCCTCTCCCACGCCACCCCACTTTGTTAGAGAACAGTAACTAGCTCCCGTTTGACTCACTGTGCTAAATTGAGAAACCTAACCAAAAAACAGGCCAGAAAAAATGCAAATCTGTTGGGTGAGCGAGCACAATCTTCTGTCCTGTCTTTTCATCCTAGTTTTCCTCCTTTCCCTGCATCTGACACTGGTCCCCACCCTTTCTTTTCTCTATGCTTGTTTAACTTAAAGGCACATGTTTACGAACTTGAAATGAACCCAGGAACCTTAGGCTGCAGTTCAATTTTTTTCCTCCTTCTATCCCTTCCACACACAAGGATACTGCTTGAATCTCTAGCCTCTAAAAGACCCTATATGATACAGATTCACTGGTGCCAGAGTTTGCAAGGTTCACTTATTACGCCCCAAAAGTTATTTTCCAATGCAAGATGTTACCTTCATCTAAACTGTCTAAACTGTAGATAAGGACCCTACACAGTAAAGCAGAAACATCTGATTAGAAGAAAATCTCCATTTCATTCAACAATACCCTCCCTGGTCTAGTATGAGAAGCTAGTCAAAGAAATTAACCGTGGTAAGGTCAAAGGACCACTCCCTCATGGTCATCTTCTTTCATTTGTCCTGACTTTAGTAATACTACCATAGCATATGGAAAATCATAAACTACCTCGTAAAACTTGCGATAATCAATACAATTGGCTTTAACTGCTTTTTGGCACTTGATTATCAATAGAAAACCACTTGATTATCCACTTTTTGTCACTTGATTATCAACAGATAGCTATACAAGTCTCACTAAATCAGGCAGCTGAATTCTGGACATCTGTGATGATTTTCCCAACCTGATCATTTCTGGGTCTAAAAGTCTGTCCATGGCATATGGAAAGCAAGCTTTCCTATCCCACACCTCCTCCTCCTACCAATCACCCTTTCTCAATTTCCTTCATCTCCCTGATATCCTTACCTTTCCCAACACATCATCCTAACCAAAACTACTTTTGTATTTCCCCAGCACCAAAGGAGGTTTGCTGCCATTTTCTATCATGGCTCTGGGCTCTTCTGTCTTTCACAAACCTAAGTTATTCAGTTACCAAAACAGTCTTTCCCCACCTCCTTGGGCCCAGACTTCATTAATGTATACCTGAAATCCAGTCATCATGGAGGACTTCATGGCATGGAAAACATCACTGGAGTTAGAGGCTGAGAAGACTAGATTAGATATATCCCTGAAAGCTATTAGTCCGTGTTTCTCACAACCTGTAGTACTCCCCCCAAAATCAAGATATTCTCTAGGTCGTGGTAAATAAACAGCATGATGGACTGAAGCAAGCAACTGGATGCACTAAAGAGTCGGTTTTCCATCAGATGTTCTGTAGCCTTCCCTGACTGTCTCCCAGTGTGTCTGAGATAGGCTCAGGAAGCAAGGGATGAGAAACACACATTGCACAGCACCATCAGATGCAAGTGAAACAGCCATCTTCCTGACTACATAGCAGTTCTGGTGAAAAGAGTGCCAGGGCTAGGACAATGGGTTCCCTACCAAACCATCACAGTGTCATTTAAGGACTGCCCACTTCAAATTGATTTTAGACCTAGGGATGCACAGGAAAGGCGAGTGGTATTCCCAGGATTCCAGAGCAAAGAATGACAAGGCAAGGATTAGAATCCAGATAGTTTTCATTTACCAGTTCAACTCTATTTCTAACCCAAAGCCACCAGTGAATGCAGACTTGTGGGGAGACAGCTGGATTATTCTAAAGCATAAAGGAAGCACACTAAAGTAGAAAAAAAGAGAGAATGGAATTAATGAAATATCTCATGAAATGAAATAAAAATGCATTAAAGTATAAAGAATGAAAATGGGATTAATGAAACATAGCTTGCTAAGAAAAAAAAAACACCTCCTTTATGTAACATCCTAGCTAACCCAGTTATACCTGGCTTTTACTCTTAGGAGCCAGGCTGTTTGAAAGCAATGGGTAAAGTGATTTTACCTCCTGCATATCCGTGCATGTAATAATGAACCTTCATATAATAGGGGCCAAGTGTGCATTCAGCAGAAATGGAATCATTAAAAGGCACCCTGCCTCTCCACACGCGAGGCACTTCCTTCACAGTGTGGCCAAGAAAACCCTCATCTACCCCCAAATAATCCCCACGCCAGACCACAAATTGCTGGCTGCCCCATGCTTAGTAACACCCCCTGCCATGCTCCTATGGGCTCAGAAAATAGTTCAGGACCACAGCAGCAAGCACTCTCAGAGGTGTCTGGCAGGTTGGGTCAGCCTGGACAAAGCTGAAAAATGACCTCTCCAGGGCAGGTTGTCTAGGCCGACTGAAAATTCTGTGGGCGGAAAAGAAAGGGAGGAACTGCCAGACTACCGTGGGCTGCTTATCCCATTGTGACCTTGGTGGAAAGAGGGGAAGAGGAGGAGTTTGATTAGAAGACATTCTTCAAGGCTAGGATACCCCTCTCTCCGGTGGGGCTGTTTGATTTTTTTTAAGTAGTTTGCTCCAGAGAACACCAAGGGAAGTGTTGGGGGGCGGGGGAATACAGTACAAAGGCATCTATTTCAGTCTGGTTACAAATACTGGATGAAGAGCGCCTGGTTTGGGGAGGCTAAAGGTCCTCTCGAGGTCCCTGCCAATACCCCCACCACCACCAAATGTTACCTTAATACACCTCAGAGAGCCAGAGCTGACTGACTCACACCCGAGCAACATAAAGCGTTGCCCCGACACCTGAAGAACGCCCATACAAGTTAGTTAGTGAGCCATTCCATCGCATGGAGAAAGCAACATGGGTCATGAGGGAAGAGGGGGCAGTAATCCCCAGAGCCCAGGTGCTATGTTAACTACACGGAAAAACAGAATCCATATAGTCACATTTGTTACCTTAAAAAAGCTATGTCTTTCTACCTCCCGCCAAAACCGCCATCTACAATCTCAACTGTAGTTTGCGTGGTTTGGAAGAGCGCGAGAGAGAGCTGAGTGTGTAGAGAAACTAAACAGCAAAAATGGGCTAAAGTTCAGGAAGTCCCTCCACCTGGCAATCTAGTGCTTCAAGGTGAGTCGTCTTACAAGTCACTCTTCCAGTAACTGCCCCAACTGCCCCCCTCCTCCACCCTCACTTTGGAGGTTCCAGAGCTCTTGGGGGAGCTTCTCTCCCCTGGCCTCTAGCTGCAACTTGGTTCCAGCTGATCACAGGCTCCTAAATCAAACCAACCCTAGTGGCCACTTCAGCACAACTGTGCTCCACGGCACAAAAGTTCTCTCCACACTTCTCAGCGCGCAAGAAATCGCGCCGGCGCGGGGCAGTACTCGGGAGGGAGGAAAAGGCCGAGTGAAACCGGCAGCAAGCAACGCCCCGGCGCTGAACACGGGGTGTGTGTGCGTCCGGCTGCGGGACAAGAGACTGAGAAAAGTCAGCAATGCCTCATCCCCCTAGCTCTGCGCCAGACCCTAGCCCAGCAACCTGCCTCGGGCAGGACAGCCCCAGGGAGAGCAGGGAGAGCTAGCGCCGAGCCCCACCGCCCGAGCCCTCAGCCCCTCGCTGTCCTGCGGGGCGCAGGGGCCTCCGAAACAAGGAGAACCCCCAGCAGCCGCCATTTCCTGCAGCCCACACGGAGGTGAGTGGCCTCCTCGTCGTGGGGGGAGCCGGGCTGCCCCAGTGCCCTGCGAGTGGGACTGCGCGCACAGCTCAGGCAGGGCCGGGTGGCTCAGGTCCCATCCTCCAGCCACACTGAGCTGCAGCCCGCTCCCGCAGCACGATCCCCCTCCGTGCGCCTACAGCCCCTCGGACTCCGGCCGGCCAAGTCGCCAAGTGGGGCTGAGGCCCTCACCGGCGCACTCTTGCGCACCCGCTAGCCCATTCAAAGTTGGACGCCGTGAGGAGCGAGCCAGCGCTCCTTACCTTCGACACCGTGAGCGGCTCGCAGTGCTCCAAGCCCCCCTTCAGGGTGAAGCCCCAGGGCGCCCCCCCTTGCAGCTGCACCGGGACGTACTGGAAGGACCCCGGCCGGTTCTCCATCCTCGGCTCGGCTGGCCAGGCGCCGCCGGGCTCCTTTTCCGCGGGGGCTACCGAGCCTCCGCCCCCAGCAGCTCAGCCACCATCGTCCTCCAGCGCCGCGCCGCCCCGCTCCGCCTACTCTCCCGGCTGGAGACGCTCAGGCAGCTAGTGAGCCCTAGGAGGAAATGACACGGAGCTGGAGAGAGGGGGGAGGGGGAAGAGAAGGGGGGAAAAGAAAAGAAGGAAAGAGAGGCGGAGGGATGGTGCTTAATGGACAAGAAAACGGAGCAATAGGGAGGGGCAGTCTCTGGGACCTCGCCTATAGGATCGCTGAGGAGTGGGAGCAAGGCGAGGCCTCACATCAATTGTTACATTGTTTCATTCAAGTAGGCCCCCTCTTTGGTCCTCCTCTTTACTGCAGAGCTACCCGCCCCTCCTTCAGTCCAAGCAAACCGAGGTGAAAGTCAGTGTGCATGGCCCTCGTGGCCTAGTACACTTTTCTGATTAGCGCCTTCAAGTTTTTGAGAGCCTTTTCTTGAAAAGTTCCTGAGACCCAGGTCCTGGAGCGGGGGAGGGGGCTTACAAGACTGCTAATCTGGACCTTGCCTACAGGGGTGGAAAGGAAAGTACACTCAGAACCAGCGAATATAGTGGGGTTGTGCGTGTAGGCTGCTCCATGGACACACTAGTTGTGTGGAGTCATGATGGAACATTGCCTAGGAGCATAGTTTAAATAAAGGAGCACTGAGGATGTCCCTGCTCGGTTATAAGCTAGCTCCCTGCTGGTGTCTATGGGAGTCCTGTGAGAGTCCCAGTCATCCAGGACTCCTGGCACTGCCTTGCACTTGCCCCACAGAGATGAGCAAGCCAAGGATCTGCAAAGTTATGCCTAGCAGAAAACAAGCCTCTAAGAAAGAGCATCCATTGATAAGATAGCCAATTCACAATTCACGATGTGCCTTTTGGAAGAATCAGCTTTTACACGGGGCCTAAAACTATCCAATCAACTGTTCTTAATTGAACTTATTTCTCTGACCTTTAGAACAGGCGTAAGAGCTACAGGAACAGTCCTGAGAGATGAATATGGTACTTCATCTGAAGCTGATTTCTCTGCCTTGTCCTAAGCAGTTTATCTCCCCTCTCAGGGTGTTTTCTCAGCAGCCACAAGTGGGAAGTCACTTTCTAAAGAGCTTCACACTAGCAGGGAAAGTGTTGACAAGTCAACGCTGAATCAACAGGGCATTCTTACTTTGTCTTGCTGCCCAGTGTCCTTTCCTGCTTCCTGTGCAATTTCTTCCTCATCGCAGGCAAACCTCATTCAGTCCCTTCCTTCCATTGGAAAGCTTTCTACAGTTCAGGTGTCCATTCTCTGCTCCCACTTCCTCACTGCTTCTTAAACATCCTGCTGCCTGCCCTATGCCCCAGCAAGCCAAGGAAGTTTCTCACAGTGGTCACTTAGATGTTCATGATCTGCTTTATGTCCTTAGAGGCGAAACACATAAGAAGCCACACTCAAACATTTAGACAGGTCTAACAAAAACACCTTGAGCATAGTTCTAGAAATCAGAAAATGGGCCATCTCAATGTGCTGATGCCTTTACAAGAAATTTACCACTAAGGATAGAGCCTGGGGCCTTGTTCATGACAAGCAAGTGTTCTACCTCTAGATATTTCCCTTTATCCCTCTTTTTATATTCATGTTTTTGATACTAGGACTTGAAACATTAATGTTTTTGATGCTAGGAATTGGAACAACTTGTTGATACGTGTGTACATGCAGTCATACAGCACCAGGGATCGAACCCAGGGCCTTGTAAGAGTGCTAGACAATCACTCTTAGCACTGAATTAACTTAGTGCAGCTCAGTAGGTCCCAGTGTTAACATTTAGAAATCTGTAAAGTTCAGTCTGCAGGATGAATGATCATTACCCAAGAACTACTAGACTTTTGTGTCTAAGACTTGAAGGTATTTGTAAACAGGAGACATGCTTCTGAACCTTGGCCTTGTCACTAATTAGAGAGGTGGCCTTGAAGAAATCACTGAGCCAAGTCTTGGCCATCTTATTTTATTCATCTGTAAACTTTTGCTAACAAGTTCTGACTTTGCTGCCTCTGAGACCTACTGAGAGACTAAGATGAAATAATACATATGAAAACACTTTGGAAAGGAAAAAAAAAGTAAAAATCCCCTCAACCTTAATATGAAACAAGGCTCTGAGCTAGCTTTGAACCAAACTATTTTCCTTCCAAGCCATACTCCATAGTGCTGGCAGGTTCTTCATCTCCTTTTTATCACTAAAGGGGAAGAAGTTGAATTACTTCATTCTTTGCATAAACAATACAGAAATAATAGACATCTTGTACATATAATGGAGACATCTTTCTGCTTTTTGAAAAAAAAACCACTACTCTTTCATTTTTACATTTTTTATAGTCTTACTTTAAAAGTGGAGGGCTGGACTTGAACTCACAGTTCTGCATTGCTGGAAGAGTAAGAATGTACCACCATGCCTGATGTGAGAAAGCTGGTTATACCATTAGTTAGCAGAGTGGTATTAACCACGTCACTTTTCTCTACTATAAAATCCTAAGGTTTGAGCTCCTTGATTTTTTGGGTTCGTCTGTAATTTACAAACTCTGTGATTACTTCCTAACCATGGTTTGAACAGTATACGTGCACACACTTGCATGCATGCACGCATGCAAACAAAGATATGATGAGAGAGATGACTCAAATAAGAATACAGCAAAAGAGAACAGCTGCCAGGTGTATTCTTGCACACACACTGGAACCATAACACAGATGATGACTTCACTCTATGTTAAATTGCCTGTGTACACAAAATGTTGACACTCCAATGCTTATAACCACCTGTAACTCTACCTCCAGGAAGATTCCCCACCTCTGGCCATCATGGGCACCTGCACACAATATTAAAAATAATGACCTTTGTAATAAGTATCATGCTAAAATGTAAAGGTCAAGGAGGACAACAAAGTATCTAAAATGGAACAGCTAGAACAGGCCAGGCTAAGTGGTTCCACCCCTTTGACCTGCACAAGAGCTATACAGGATCAAGCCTGACAACATTCCATCAAGGAGAGTGGGAGGGGATCAAGCCCCTTCCCCTAACGGAGGGGCTGTTAATTGGTGATGGCTGCTGGGGGAGGGAGAGTCAGTTTTCCTTAAGGGTGTGGCCCCTGGCAGTCTGACTATGCTCCAGTGGGTGGGCCCACACCCCTGAAGATATCGACAGCACAATCTGGACCTAATGGGTTACTAAAGAAGGCACAAAACTGAGTTGGAAATGGATTTCTGAATAGTTAGGGGGAGGTGGGAATGAAATACTCAAAATGCATTGTATGCATATGTGAAATAATTTCAGTACATAGATTAAAGTCTTCTTTTCATTTACACTTTATTCATCAGTTTACCTTCTGGGAAGGAAGAAGACTAAAATCGTGGCTCTGTGAGCTTTTTTGAAACTTCCGATTATAAACTAGTGCCTCAATAAAGTTTTTCTCATCATAGTACTAGTCTTTTGTCTCTTTCTGAACCAAGGGCCTTTCAAGAGGCTTCACCGACCTCTGCACTTTCTATCTCAAAACTGGAAGGAGAGGAGGGAGAATAAACTGTGGCTGGGATGTAAAATAGAGAAATAAATAAGAAATGAAGGTTAAAAAAATCCCTCCATATAAAGTTGGAGGTGTGCCACAGCGATAGAGCACTAGGCAACAGGTGAGTGTGATGTGGGTTCCACTGGAGAAACTGAAAGGAGGGAAGGAAGGGAAATAGGCAAGGAGGTTGGAGAAGCGTCTTGAGACAATGCCCTTAGTCATCTGTATATTGTATTTTTCTTTTTTGCAGGACAAGGGGAATCTGTGTCCTCCATTTCACTCTCATACCATTTCCATGGGGCAGGACTTTTGATAAAATAGCTTGCATTCTCTCTCTCCTCTTTCATGTGATAGGGGCATTAATACATGCATATGGATAAAGGGAACCACCAAGAAACCAATGATGACAATCTTCCTACTTCCTATTTCCCAAAACAATTTGTTACCATTATAAATTGCTATATTTTCATCTTTTCTCTGTGTCTATCAATTGGTTCTCAATTTGGGAGTAGAAGGAAAAGAATTTGTCATTTACCACTCCCCCCAAATGTGTCTACCCAACCCATATCTATATTATAGGTGTCTGTCTTCTGCATGACAGTCCATATTGCTTTCTGAGCATCTATGTGCATCTGTTTCCAAATGCACCTACAATTTCTTCTGTCCCTATGTCGATGTAACAGGAATTATGGGTAGCCCAACCTCCATGCCACTCTAAAGAGCCTGAGCTGGACATGTATGTTGAAAGGACAGAACAGGAATAAAATCATGTTTCCTGACCTTAGATCCAAGGACAATAATCACAGAATCTTAATTATTTTTGTTAAAGAACCTTACTAATAGCCATCTCTTTCTTTTAACACTGCCAGCACAGGAAAGGGAAGAAAATATGACCTCAGAGTAGAAGTAAAAAAGAAGCCAGACCTACATAAACTGTAAGTGAAGAACAAAAATGAGCCCTTTCTCGCCTGTAAATAGCACAGAAAGCGTTACCTTTAAGCAAATTTTTATATTAGAGAAATCTAACCTGTGTTTTTTGACTGTTATCTAATGTTCTGTGGACACAGTACTTGGTGAATTTTGTCAACTCCTTGGGAAAACCAAAGTAAGACAGAATGATGGTTACTATTTGACACATGAAACTAAAGGTAGAGATGGTTCACTACTTTGTTAGTTATATCTCTCCAATGCTACCTCAAAATTTCCAGTGTTGGTGGCCAAAGACTATCCCTAGGTCACTTGTCTCTTAGGCAAAAGGGAGCACAGACAACTTTTTTAGCAAAACAAATCTTATCAGGAGTAAAATCGCAAGGTGTTTTGTAAGTTGTTTTTGTTTCTGGAACAAGACAGGGCCAGGTTGGGGGCTGGAGCCTCATGCGGGCTATTTATTGTACTCAGATTCTAGGGTCCTTTCTTTCATGTACTTTCTCTGCCTCTTCTGGAAGTTTCTCAGAGAGAGAGAGAGAGAGAGAGAGAGAGAGAGAGAGATCTAGGGCGGTGATAATTGTCAGTGGAAAGGGAAGAAAGTCTGACGTTGCAGGTATTATTCACATACAGGTTATGAAAGCAGCAAACTCCTTTTAAATTATTTATTAGCTGAGAGTGTAAGGCAGTTGGAGGTGCGAAAGTCTTGCAAAGGACAACTCTAAGCAGGCTCTCCTGCTAAAGAGTGTTTATCTAATTCCTAGGGAATTTTGCCTAGGGCTAGAGAAAGATTTACGGCTGAGATTTGTTACTTCTTAATTAAAGCTAATTTAACATTAGTTACAAAATACTATAGCCTAGAAACCGTTTTAGTTAAATAAATAAATCATTGTGAAAAGATAACCGCTAGAGAAATATGGACTTCCTATGTCTTTGAATAACTTTATCAAGAGTACTTCTGTTGCTTAAATATTCCATTCTTTCATACATTGAGAAATGTATGAAATGTTATCAAAAATTGCAAGAGCAATTGCTTGGTATTGAGGTTAAAAGCTATAGATTCAGTCAGGCTGTGGTGGTGCAACCTTTAATCCCAGCACTCAGGAGACAGAGGCAGATGGATCTCTGTGAGTTTGAGACCAGCCTGGTCTACAAAACAAGTTCCAGGGCTGTTACACAGAGAAACCTTGTCTTGAAAAGCCAAAGGGGGGAAAAAGTATAGATTCAGAGCTTCTTCCTTTTTCTTGAGCTGAAAAATCTAGTCTGTCTCTGTCCCCCTCCGTGTGTGTGTGTATGTGTGTGTGTGTGCGTGTGTGCGTGTGCGTGCGTGTGTGTGTTGATTTGCCTGTGTTCTGAGCACACTAGTATCATCTCAATGGGAAACTGTCAATTTGAATTTGGGGAATTCAGGCACGTGGCCCTGGTTCAGCTGAGTTGTGACAAACAGCTCTAGAGCAGTTTTAGCCAGTGTCTGACCCCTTCCTCATACCAAGGAGTTGAAGATCATAAGAACTCTTCAGTTCATACTGATATGTAGGCTGTAAGATGAGCTCTTTGTGATTTTCAGCTCAGAAGCCACCTCTTGCTTGATGCTGTGTATTTGCCAATCTGTTCTGCTTTTCAAATGCTGTTTTCAGGGAGTCACTACCATGTCACTAATAAAATAAAATTCGAGTGCATATTAACCTTTTTCTGATGATTCCTCCACATACAGAAAGAAAAAAAATCACACATGTATGTGTACCAAAAAGTCAGCACTTTTACTTTTCAAAACATTTCCATCATTTTTCCTTCCTACAGGGGGTACAGAAGGTAGAACAGTTCATTGAGCATTTAAACAAAATTAAGCTCCCACTGTGGTTATGGTGAAGCTCTGGAAAAATACATAGTTGACAGACAAAAGAAATATATATGGCCTAAAAGATTGCTTTGTGAGTGGGGTCATTTGCTGCTACAATATTCCCGAGCACGCACGCGCGCACACACACACACACACACACACACACACACACACACAACCACTATCACCACCTCACATACACACAATTCATGCATGTCCACTAAGAATTAGGAAAAGAAGCCTGGTACAGTGCTAAATGACTCTAGTCTTAGCTACTTGGAAGGCAGAGGAACATGTGAGCCCATGGGTTTGAGGCCAGCCTGGACAACATAATGAGACTCTGCCTCTAAATAAGTGAAGTTATAAATTTCAAAAATAATAAAGGAAGAAATTAGACATCGTTGATGTAATTTTAGGCAGATGTGTGGGGAAAGGGTGGGAAGCTCAAGTATCTGTTTCACATGTCTTTATCTGCCAAATGGATGTAGAAATACTCTTTTCTTTGTGGTTACTTACTTTTGTTCTAAGTAGAAATGAATCTACTTATAAAATATTGACTTGAAAAGAAGCGATGATTCCCTTAACTCAAACCATGATGATCTAGACCAACAAGGAGAGAATAACGAGTTGCTGTGTCCAGGGATAATTAGGTGGGTTCTGCAAGGGTTCTTTTATTTCCCCAAATGTTTTCTTTAGGGGATATGATCACATGACTAGATGTGTGCACGTATACTAGTCAGAATGTACAGATGAATGAACAAACCCACACATGTGATTTCTTTTAAAGTCTAAGGATGCCTAGTCATTTTCGGAGGACCTGACAGCTCAAGTAATAAAAAGGTTCTCGAATCCTCAAATGGTTGTCAGGAATCGAGGAATGGTTTCACGACGCTCAAGTATATAGATAGGGCCCTTCTAGTGTGTTTTCTTTCATTGACTCAGAATAAGCTTCAGAAATCTAAACAACGCCCATACAATCATCAGACACAACCATTTCGAGTCCTAAATTGATTCTCAAATCCATCCACTTCTCTCCCTACCCACTGTCACCTCAGCTCCATCTCACACCTTTCTTTCTAAGTGGGTTCCCTGCAGTCTGCAGTGCTTCTAAACTGCTCCTAGCTCCATTCTCTGCTTTGTAGTGGAACTGCTCCTTACAAAGTACAACTAAGCACAGAATATGTCATTTCCCTGTGAAATTCCCCTAATGACTCCCTGACGCTTACTGAAAGAATCCTTTGACAAAGTCTCTTCTTTATATGGATCCTTCCTGCATCGCTAACATTTATCCCCATAACATTCCCGATTCTTTGCCAATTTGGCTCTGGAGAAAAAACAAATCATGAGCAGTTGGGCAGTTCCCCCAAAACCAACCTGTTTTCATGTGCCTCTATGCCTTTTTTATTAATGATGCTGGGAATAGAACTTCAAGTCAAAATCAAGTTCATAGAAGAAACTGTCATTGAGATCCTGAAGCAACCACCAGCTATTCTTGATGTTTCAATTGCCCTATTTCTAATTCTCCATTGCAGTCCTGTGCCGCGCCTGCATGGCCTGGAACCGAAACTGAGTGACGGATGTCAGGATTGAACACGCATACACCTCTCAAGCTGCTGATAGAAGAAGCCCTTTATTGAACATCACCACGGAGGTTTTATACCTAACCCAGTTAGGTGGGCCAAGAGGTGAAGACCTCATCGCCTGATCCTCGATCAAGGCCAGGGCAATGCGTGCTCAGGAAGCAGGGCTGGCAAACAACTTTGACACAGCTCTCAGAAGCTCAGATCACTAGTGGGGAAGAGCAGCTGGAGGCCAGGACTCCAAACGGTCCCAATTGTCCTGCTCATATTTTATTGTATGTGTCCCTTTCTCTGGGCTACATGTGCCGTGAGGGTGGAAGGTAAGCTACCTAGTATCTAACATAGGATCTTGGAATACTTGTTCCTCAATCATCACTGAATACATGACACTAGTCCTAGAAGACCCAACACAGTTTTGCTTGTAGGAGAAGAAAATTTCTGGAGAGTATGTTGATATATTTTTAGTCGTGGAATAGATGAAGACTGTCTCATCCAGAGTAGGCAGGAAAGAGGACACCTCAAAGTAGCCCCTCTAGTGACCCAGAACCCAAAATGGATCTTGAAGTATTGAAACAGACCAAATTTCTACTTTTAGAGCCATCTCAATTGACCCTATTTACTGATCTATGGTACTGTGGAAGTAATAACTAAAAGAAGATGTAAACATTTGGCTGGATTGTAGATAAGGAAGGCAAGAAGTAGTTGCTGTAATCATTAAAAACTAGTTCTGCACTTTAATACTTTGGAGTTTAACGTTTCTGTGAATGTATGGTGCTGAATATTGAACCTGACACTTTCCACTATTTGAACCTGGGACTTTTCCCTAAGCCACATCCCTAGTCCACTGTCATATTAGTAATACAGCAGTCCAGATTCTTTGACGTGGCTGCGCAGCTGTGTCTTTCCCTCCACTCACTGTCAATTTACCATCTGACTACAAAAAGTTGACTCTAGTGCCCCCATACTGAACATGTCCTAGTTCTATGTTAAAAAATTATCATATACTATATTTTGATTGTATTTCCCCTTCCCCAGCTCCTCCCAGATCTACCCTCAGCTGCTGTCTTTGTCTCCTCCCCTTCCCTAAAGTACCCTTTTCTTTGCTTAAGTAACTGTTACCAATTTATGTTGGTTTTAATTTTTCAGTGCAGGGTTTCTCCGTGTATCTCTGGCTGTCCTGAAACTAGCTCTTGTAGACCAGGCTGGCCTCGAACTCATTAGATCTGCCTGCCTCTGTCTCCTGAGTGCTGGTATTAAAGGCATTGTATGCCCAGCTCAAAATTTTAGTACTTACCTCAGGCCTCATTATTTCCAGTATTTCTTTTCCAACACACACACACACGCACGCACGCACGCACACACACACACACACACACACACACACACGTGCGTCTAGTGAGTTGTATATATTAATTAGGGTTATTTTGCTTGCCAGAGACATAAATACAACACAAACAAGTTTAGGTCAAAAGAAGGGGGTTGTTCCACAGAGGCAGTTGATCCGAGCTTATGGGAACACATGGACTCTGACTGACAGCTAGGATGTCAGCTAAGGGTCTGCATCTGGGTGACAGGTGCGTCACTTGATCTGTTTGTTGGTCCCCTAGCAGTGGGATCAGGACCTGTCTCTGGTGAATGAGCTGGCTTTTGACAACCTGTTCCCACAGCTGGATTACCTCACCTAGCTTTGATGCAGGAGGAGGAGCTCGATCCTACCTCAACTTGGAGCCGTGCTTTGTTCAAGCCCATGGGAGGCCTGCTTCTTTCTGAAGGGAGATAGAGGAGGAGTGGGTGGATGAGGAGGGGGTAATGGAAATCAGGGTGGGAAAGGAACAGGAGGAGAGAAGGAAAGGAAACTGTGGTCTGTATGTAAAATAAATAAAAAAATGTTAATAAAATAAAATAAAGAAGGATTATCTTCAGCACATCTAGATCTAGGTGCCCAAATGATGTCATTAGCAATCAGGTTTTTTTTTAATCTCTTGGCTCTGACTACCTTTGTTGATTCAGTTCTCAGGCAGGTTCTCTCTCAACTTGATTACCAAGATACTGAGAACCAAGAACTTTAGATTTGTATCTTACCACTTAGCAACCCCAGTGGAAACATAGACCTATCAAATAGTCCAAGTGAAATTTCCAGAAATGAGTTATTACGGTAACCGAATACAATGACCAGAGAAACAGAACCCTTCAACTGACCATAACTAGGTAATGTACTGTTTATCATAAAAAGACATGCTGGGAAGGCAAAGTGCTATCTGCATATGTACACTTTTATCATCTCTCATGTTCCAATCTCTGCCGATAACCCTCCTTTAGACTATACTATCTTGTGTGTGTGTGTGTGTGTGTGTGTGTGTAATGTCTCCTTCACTACACTATTAGTCCTTATGTATTTATCTCTGTATTGCTAGAGATAGTATAGTGATTTGGCCTCTAGAAAATGTTCTCAAACAATAAAGGATGAATGAATGGCTCTGTTGTGCATTTTTAGCCTATGATTAAATTATATGGAGCCACACTGAAGGCCAAGTCCAAGAAAATAGTTTAATTTAATATTTAGGCAAATTAATAAAAGACATCAATTTACTTGGTTAAATGTATAATTGTTACTGGGTTGCATGGTAAGTAGACATAGTGAACAGTTCATCCAACATTTCACAATTATGTAATAAATGCTTTCTATGTGTCAGGGCTTTGCTGGATCCCAAGATTAGCCTCTGGCTATTAATTACACCATTCCTATTAATAGAGATAGTGTAGCATTGTTGCATGTGTAGGCTTTAGGGCCCTGGAATGAAACCCTAGTATGTTGCAGTCACTAGGTTGATACCCATTAGGCAGTTACTTAACCACCATACTTACATTCCTCTTCTAGTAAATGGGAAGAGTACCTAGCTTAGAGGAGGTTCTGAGGATTAAGGACAAAGATGAAACACTGAAAAAAATGCCTGGAATACTAAGTGATTCATAAATGTTAATTCTTGTGATTATTAAATGCTAGCATCTTCCTGCCTAAATGTCACTTCCTTGACCTAAAGCAAGGAACTTAAAATTTCTGGTCTTTGCAAAAATGAAAGAGAGAGAGAGAGAGAGAGAGAGAGAGAGAGAGAGAGAGAGAGAGAGAGAGAGATAAAAGCTTACCACAGCTCTGGAAGGTCATAATTTGACATAGAACTTGGGATATTGGCTTGCTTGCTGGAAAGTGATCATGCCCTCCAGCCAGTTGTATAGCTCTGTGATGGAGCACATTCATAGTATTATAAAGGCCCTGGGTTTCATTGCTAGCACTTCCAGTGAAACGGGGATCAAGAATTACAAACACAGGAATACAAGAACTGCTCCTCCCATAGCCAAGAGCTGGTTAAGGGCTAATTTTCTCAAACCTTGCCCTTGCCAGTATTCCTGGCTCAATAGGAGAGGCAGAACAAGCAAATACTTTGTGTGGCTACACAGGGTGTGCTAACAGCATATGCTAGTTTGAAGAGGGCCATTTGAGGTAATGGAGAGAGAGAGGTGATATTTAGAGGCCAACACTCTGGTACTGGGATCCAAGCTTTCTTCTTACTTACTATGTACCAGTCACTGCTAATAGAACATTGATTATATTGCTTCCTTTAATTCTTGAGGCACCCTTAACAAGGTAAATTTTTCCTATCATATTCTTTGGCCAGTGGGACAAACTCAAGGGCAGAGAAGTTAAAATATTTGCCAAAGGTCACATTGCTATTAACTGGGGAAACCAGATTTTCTACCCAGGCTCTAGAACCCATGCTAATGATCACAATAATTATTATCAATTATTATCACTCCGTTTGTCTACCAGCATTGGCCTTCAGATTCTTCATCTGTAAAATGGTTTAATTGTACCCAACGTGTAGAACTGTTGTGTAGATTCAAGATAAGCTTCTGGAACAGTCTCGGCAGGAAACAAAGCAAGCTAACTGCAAACCTTCATCTCCCCCTGCACCTCACTGCTCTAAATCCAATCTCGCAGTCTCTCCCTCACACACACCCAACTGCACCCTCCCTTCCCCCGCCTGCACATCCAGTGGACCTCACAGATGTTCCCTTCTAAACTTCCTCCCCACTTAACTTCTTTATCCCAGCCCCCAAATCAAGGAGGCGTTCCCTGGCAAACCACAAGGCACTCCTGCCAAGGAAACGGGCAGCGTGACTGCAGATCTTCACGTCTCCCTCCATTCCTCCCAATCCAGTGCCCCAGCCTTACCTCCATCTCTGGAGCAGATCACCTGCTGCAGCTTGCCCCTCCTCCCTGCCCCCATCTCCAGTGGATCCCACAGATCTTCTGCTTCAAACTTCTTCCCCGCTCATCCTGTTATTCTAGCCCCTGGCTCCAGCAGGCCTTCTCTGGAATCTCTCTAGCCAGTCCTGCCAGAGAAACAAGGAGGCCGGCTTCAGATCTACACTCTCCCTCCTCTTCTTCACTACCAGTGCCCTAGTACCCTCTGCAACTCTGTCGCAGCTCCCTGCCAGGACTTCTCACTCACCGCTCCCATTCTCAGGGGACTAAGTGATCCTGGGGGAACATCCTGCTTTCCATCTTCATGAGGAGCCCCTCCTAGCCAATCCCTATTCCTAAATGTCAGCTCCTAATACCTAGGATTTTTTTTTTTTTTACCAAGAACCCCCAACTTCCACACTTATTATCCCGGAAGAATTTCCTACCAGGCAACACGCAGCCACCACACTCTCCTAAGAACCAAGAGGCCACCAGAAACCAAGGAACAAAACACCCACCCAACAAAGACAAGACCTATAATTACAACCTTTCCAATTCCAGATGCCTAGACACCAACATAAAACACAATAACAGCCAGGATAATATGTCAACAGTAGAGCCCAGCAACCCTACCAGAGAAGGCCTTAAGTACTGCAACATATTGAAGCCCAAGAGAAAGACCTTAAAACACTATTTATGATCTGATTGAGGCCCTTAATGAGTAAATCCATAAAAGAAATCTATGAAAATACAAATAGTGGAATAAAATGAATAAAACAGTTCAAGGCTAGAAAGTAGAAATAGAATCAATAAAGAAAATCCAAATTGAGAGAAACCTAGAAATGAAAAATTTAAGAACTCTGACAGAAACCTCAGAGGCAAGCATCACCAACAGAATACAAATGAGGAAGATAGAATCTCAGGCATTGAATAGATAGAAGAAATGGATACTTTAGTTAAAAAATGTTAAACATAAAAATCCCCTGGCAGAGGACATCCATAAAATCTGGGACATTATGAAAAGACTAAATCTAAGAATAACAGGAATAGGAGAAGAAGAAGAAACACAGGTCAAAGTCACAGAAAGTATTTTTAATAAAACCGTAGAAGAAAATTTTCCTAACCTAAAGAAGGATATGCCTATCGAGGTCCAAAAAGCATAAGAATACCAAATAAACTGAACCAGAAAATAGAGTCCTCCTCAGCATGTAATAATCAAAACAACAAACGTACAGAAGAAATAAGAAATATTAAAAGCTGCAAGGGAAAAAGAAGAACAAATAACATATAAAGATAGACTTATCAGCACAACTGCCTTCTCAATGGATATTTTAAAAGCCAGAAATGCCTGGACAGATGTGTTACAGACTCTAAGAGACCATGGATGCCAAACCATACTACTGAACATAGGAAGACTTTCAATCACAACGAATGGGGAACATAAGGCACTCCGTGATAAAACCAAATTAAAACAATATCTATCTACAAATTCAGCCCTACAGAAGGTGCTAGACAGGAAATGCAAACCAAAAATGGTTAACTACACCCCCAAAAGCCCATAGGTAATACATAATCCCAGACTAGAAAGAGGGAAAGCTCGCACATGCATACCACACACTACACACACCACAGCACACCACAACTACCACCACCACCACCACCACAACAACAACAGAATAACAGGAATTTATTATAGATAACTGCTCATAGATATCTCTCAACATCATTGATCTCAATTTCTCAAAAAAAAAAAAGAAAAAAGAAGGCAGACTAACAGAATGGATGTGAAAACAGGATTCATATTCCTGCTCCATCCAAGAAATATACAATATCAAGAATAGAAATCCCTTTAGGGTAAAAAGTTGGGAAACAATATTACAAGCAAATAGACTTAAGAAGAAAGCTGGTCACATGCTGGTTCAGTCCTGGTCCAGCTGGGGATTTGGTGAGCTCCCATTAGAACAGGCACACTGTCTCAGTGGGTGGACCAATCCCTCAAGGTCCTGACTTCCTTGGTCATCTTCCTCCCTCTGCTCTTCAACTGGGCCTTGGGAGCTCAGTCCGTTGCTCTGATGAGGGTCTCTGTCTCTATCTCCATCTGTCGCAGGACAAAGATTCTATGGTAATATTC
Organism: Microtus pennsylvanicus; assembly: GCF_037038515.1. NCBI lineage: Eukaryota > Metazoa > Chordata > Mammalia > Rodentia > Cricetidae > Microtus > Microtus pennsylvanicus. Next base: position 131,611,786 of record NC_134601.1, on the reverse strand, counting down.
AAGATGATCATCAGTGTGATAGTGGGGCAAACCGGACTCTCTGAATGTGGCTGCCAATGGGGGCAGGCTGAGAAGCCATCAATAACGGCACTAGGACCTGTTTCTGCTGCATGTACTAGCTTTTTGGGACCCTAGTCTATTTGGATGCACACCTTCCTAGGCCTGGATGGAGGGGGAAGGGCCTAGGACTTCCCACAGGGCAGGGTACCTTGCCCTCTCTTAAGGAGGAAGGAGGAGGAAAAAGGGGGAGTGGGGGAGTGGGAGGGGAATGGAAGAAGGGGAGGAAGTGTAAAGTTTTGAATAGAAAAATAAAAAAATTTAAAAAATTAAAAAATAAAAGAAGAAGAAAGCTGGTGTAGCCATTTTAATAATCTAACAAAATAGACCTCAAACCAAAACTAATCAGAAGAGATACAGAAGAACACTAAATATACAAAGAAAAATCCAAGAGGACATTGCAATTCTTAATGTCTATGTATCAAAACCAAGGGCAATGAATTTCACAAAAGAAACACTACTGCAGCTTGAATCACATATTGATCCTCAAACACTAACAGTAGGAAACTTCAATACCCAACTCTCACCAATACCCAGATCATTCAAACAACAACAACAACAAAAATAAGCAGAGAAATGCTAGAGCTAATTAATGTATAAACCAAATGTACCTAACATATTTACAGGACATTTCAACTAAACACAGTCTTCAGGAATGTCCTCCAAAAATGACCACTCACTCAGACACAAAGCAAGTCTCTACAGATGCAAAAAAAAGCAATATCATACTACATTTTATCTGATCATCATGGATTAAAACTGGTTATCAACAACAGAAACAAAAGAAAACTTACAAACTCAAGGAAATGGAACAACTCTCTACTAAATGGAAAATGGCTCAAGAAAGAAATTGAAGACTTCTTATAACTAAAATGAATACACAACATATCCAAACTCATGGGACACAATGAAATAGTTCAGAGGCTAATTCATAGTATTACATGCCAACATTAAAAACTTGGAAAGCCGTCATGGTAGCAACTTAACAACACACCTGAAGCTCTAGAACACAAAGAAGAAATCACACCCAAACGGAGTACATGGCAAGAAATAATCAAATGCAGGACTGATACCAGTAAAATAGAAACAAACAAAAAACAATACAAATAACAAATAATTCAAGGAGCTTGTTCTTTGAGAAAACCAATAAGTTTGACAGATATTTCTAAAAATTAACTAAATGGTGGAGAGACTAATCAAATTAACAACATTAGAAATGAAAAGGGGGACATAACAATAGACACAGAGAAAGTATAGAAAATCATAAGGATATACGTTAAAACCATGTACTCCACCAAAATGGAAATCTAAAAGAAATGGATAATTTTCTTGATACATTCCACTTACCAAGGTTAAAGTAAAATAAAGACCAGATAAGAAATTTAAACAGACCTATAACCAATAGCAAAATAGAAACATTAATTAAATACCTCGCAACTAAAAAAGCCCAGGGCCAGATGGCTTTAGCACATTGCAAAGAGCCAATATTTCTCAAATTATTCCAGAAAATAGAAACAGAAGGAATATTACCCAATACAATTTATGAGGTCATAGTTACTCTGATATCCAAACCAGATAGAGACCCAACAAAAAGAGCTACAGTCTAATTTACCTATGAACATAGATGCAAAACTTTTCAATAAAATACTTACAAACCAAACCCAAGAACACATAAAAAAAAGATCATCCACCATGATCAACTTGGCTTCATCCTAGAGATGCAGGGATGGTTTACTATATATAAATCAATAAATGTAACCATCATATAAACAAACTGAAAGACAAAACTACACGATCATCTCATTAGATGCAGAAAAGGTTTTCTACACAGTCCAACACCCCTTCATGATAAAAGTCCTGAAGAGATTGGGGATAAAAGGGACATACCTAACCATAACAAATGCAGTTTGTAGCAATTCCATAGTAACCATCGACTTAAATGGAGGGGAACTCAAAGAATTTCCACTGAAACCAGGAATAAAACAAGGCTGTTCACTCTCTCCGTACCTATTCATTACTGTACTTGATGTTTTTTGTTTGTTGTTTGTGTGTTTGTTTGTTTTGAGACATAATTTCTCCATGTAATTTCTGGCTGTCCTGGAACTCCCTTTATAGACCAGGCTGGCCTCAAGCTTACTGAAATCTGCCTGCCTCTGTCTCCCAAGTGCTAGGATGAAAGGTGTGCGTCACCACTGCCCGGTCCTGTACTTGAAGGCTTAGCTAGAGCAATACATAAGACAAGGGATGGAGATCAAAGGGTATACATACTGAAAATAAAAAGACCAAAGTATCTTTATTTACAGATGACATGATAGTATACATATGTGACCCTAAAGCTCTGACCAGAAAACTCGTACAGTTGAATAAAGTAGTTGAATCACCTACCCCAACCTCAAATTATATTACAGAGCTATAGTGATAAAACAGCATGCTATTAGCACAAAACAGACGCCTCAGTCAATGGAATCAAATTGAAAACCCAGACTTGAATCTACACACCTATGAATACCTGATTTTTTTTAAAAATAAAGAATGCTAGAAGTCCACACTGAAGAAAAGACAGTATCTTAAACCAATGGTGCTGGTCAAACTGGGTGACTTCCTATATAATAATCCAAATAGATCTATACTCATCACCCTGCACAGAAATCAACACAAAATGAATCAAAGACCTCAACATAAAACCAGATATACTGAACATGATAAAACAAAAAGTGTGGAATAGCCTTGAACTCATTGCCACATGAAAAGATTGTTGGAACAGGCATTATGATTAACAATTAATAAATGGGACCTCATGAGCCAAAGAAGATTCTGCTTGATTAAGAGTATCATTATTCAGACAAAGGGCAGCCTACAAACTGGAAAAATATTTTTTACTAACTACACATCGCATAGAGTGTTAATACCCAAAATATATAAAGAACATAAAAACTATATATCAAGAAAACAAATATCACAATTAAAGATAGGCAAGCCAGGTGGTGGAGGTGCACATTTTTAATCTCAGCACTCAGGAGGCAGAGACAGATGGATCTCTGTGAGTTTGAGGCCAGCCTGGTCTACAAAGCAAGTTCTAAGACAGGTAGGGCTACACAGAGAAAACGTGTCTTGAAAAAAAATGGGTTATAGATCTAAACAGAGAATTCTCAATAGAGGAAATTCAAATGGCTGAAAGACACTTAAAGAACTTTTCAACATCCTTAGCCATTGAGGAGATGCAAACCAAAACTCTTAAGATTTCATCTTACACTGGTCAGAATTGCAACAAGTGACAGTTCATGCTGTCAAAGATGTGGAGTAAGGAGAATATACATCCATTGCTAGTGGGACTACAAACTTGTACAACCACTATGGAAATAAGTGTGGTGGTTCCTTGGGAAGATGAGAATCAATCTACGTCAATATCCAGCTATACCACTCTTGGGCATATACCCAAAGATTGCTTCATCATAACCTAGAGACACTTGCTCAACCATGTTTATAGCAGCATTATTCAGAATAGCCAGAAATTGGAAATGACCTAGATATCCCTCAACAGAAGAATGGATAAGGAAAATGTGGTACATTTACACAATGGAGTATTACTCAAACATTTTTTAAAAATTAAATCATGCAGTTCACAGGTAAATGAATGGAACTAGAAAGAAATCATCCTGAGAGAGATAACCCAGACCCAAAAAGACAAATATGATATGTATTCACTTATGTGGATCATACCTTTTAAGTCAATGATAACCAAGCTACCAGCCATAGAACTACAGAGGATACATAGAGAATAAGGGATTAGGTGGGGACAGATAGAGCTCCCCTAGAAAGGGAAATAGAATAGATAGTGATGGATGAACTAGGAGGGAAAGACTGGAATGGAAGGGTCAAGTGAAGAGGTTAAGGGAAGAGTGGGATGAGGGAGGGAATACAAGGAGAGACAGCTAAAATTAAGGGCATTTGAAGGGTACTATGGAAGTTAATCTCTTGTCACCAAATAAAACTTCTAGTCCTAGGATTGCCTTATATCTATCTAACTAAGTTGTTGGCCAAAGGAGCCCCATAGGAATCCCCCAAACAACCCAAGCTGTTGCCAAGACAATAGTTTGTTCTCCACAAACTGACAAAAATGTCTCATTGCTGAGGACAAGACACACACACACACACACACACACACACACACACACAACTCATTGAACATGGAAAAATCAAGCTGCCTACAAAGAGCCTTCATCCTTACCTGCTAGCATCTTTGGTTATAGGAAGGTTCCTTGCAGGCAACCAAAGGAGAAATGTAAACACTAACCCAGCCATAAACCCGCTATCTACAATGGTGTCTTTCCTGGAAGACATGCTAGGGCAGTGGTGGCACAAAGTTTGTGGGAGTTACCAACCAGTTTCTGCTTTAAGGCCTGCTCTAGTAGATGGAACCCATACCCAACACTTTTTTGGTGAACAGGAACTTGAGACTAAGTAGCCTAGGGACTTAGCTAAAACAGAACATCACTGTCTAAAGAAAATTGCAACAAAATGACTCCTAATGACATTCTGCTCTACTCAGAGATCAGTGTCCGGCTTGGTCAGCATCAAGTAAGTTTCCTCCTATAGCAGATGTGAACCAATACAGAGACCCAAGTCAGACATTATGCAAAGAGTGAGAGAGACCTTGGAACACTCAGCCATAAAGTAGATTTCTCCATCAAATCCTTCCCCTCAGGGTGCAGAGAACCCCACAGAAGAGAAGGCAGTAAGAGTATAAGAGCCAGAAGGGATGGAGAACACCAAGCAAGCAAGGCCCTCCAAATCAACATGAGCAAAGCTCAAATGGATTCACAGAAACTAAGGCAGCATGCCCAGGGCCTTCATGGGTCTGCATCAGTTGGGGTCCTAGAGCTAAAAGTAGAAGTGGACACATGCCCCCATACCTAATCTAGAAGCTATTTCTAATTGATAACTACTTGTAAAAGAATTTTTTTCTCTTAGGGAGCCTTAATGGGGGAAGCAAACTACTCTTAAAGGTAGACTGAATGCCTAGCAGTGGATGGCCAACAGAAAACTAACTCACCAGCATCATAATGTTGTCTGTGTTCTTTATTTTTAATTTTTAACAACTTTATTCTATTAAGTACTTTAAATTTTTATTTATATATAATTTCTTCTCTATAGTGGTATATTATTTGTGTTTTAATAAATAAAGCTTGCCTGAAGGTCAGTCAGTGCAAAGCAGCCACACTAGTCAGCCATACAGGCCAGGCAGTGGTTGCACACACCCTTAATCCCAGCTGCCACACTAGTCAGCCATAGAGGCCAGGCAGTGGTGGTGCACACCTCTAATCCTAGCTCTAGAGAGAAATATAAGGTAGGATGAGACAGGAAATCACATTTGAAAAAAGGAACATTAAGGGTTGAGTCAGATGTAAAGTGGATAAATTGTTTTTCAAAGATGGGAGAAATTCTCATTCCCCACTGCCTAGCATTCATGGTGCTGGAAGGTACTCTAAATGCCACTGGAGGAGAAATGTAATCAGCAGTGTTGCCCAGCTATGAAACCTGCAACCTATAATAGTAAATTGCTTCTAAGATATACTGATGCAATAATGGCACAAATGTTAGTAGAGTAACAAACTATATTTTGTTTGTATTTAAGGGCCATTACATGAGATGGAACCCTTACCTGCTACAATGGCCAAGAACCTAAGATTATATGGGTCATGGGCCATTAGGGAAAACCTATTACTATTATTCTACTAAATGAACATAGCAATACAATGGCTCTAATGATATATTGCTATACCCATGGCCCAGTGAAGAATAGGGTTAATGCACATATAAAAGAGATAAGCTTGGGGAAACATTTAGCCCAATACAGGATACAAGGAAAATGATCTCTGAATAAGATTGTTCAGTCTCTCCATTTTTCTTCTTTGTTGTCAGTCTTACTTCTTGGTTCTCATTATTTTGAATACAAATTATTTTTGGGGGGTTGGGAATGTGGCAATTTGAATGAGAATGGCCCCATAGTCTCACATATTTGAATCTTTGTGGATGAGATGTAAGTCCTCAGATACTATTTCGGAAACATGCCTGCCTGCCTGTCTGCCTGTGCCATACTCCCACCATGATGGTCATGGACTCACCCCCTGAAACTGCAAGTAATCCCGCAGTTATATGCTTTCTTTTATAAGTTGTCTTTGTCATGATGCCTCTTCACAGCAATAGAAAAGCAACCCAAGAAAGGGAGGTAGACAGTAGGTTATTGACAAAGATGGATACTTTGCAGCTGAGGAGCTTTCTTAGTCTATAACCAAACATAGTCTACCTTTGGTTTCCTAGAAACATGTGCCACGCAGTGGCCCCTCCAGCGCTGACTGGTGTTCCTTGAATTACTCCCTAACATTCCCACTGCAGCTTTGACTTAACTGACCACTTTCCCAACTGTCACCGCAGTATAGAAAAGTGAGCCTGAAAAGGCCTGAATCCCAGTGTGCTGGGAGACTCATGACATAAATATGTCTGAAAGAAATTTTATAATCCATTCCTCACTGATATTTTTTCTTTACATGACTACAATTGAGATAATTTTGTCCTTAGTTAAAAAGATAGACAATAGGCAGACATGCTCACCCATCAGATATCCATGCTCCCCTGACTCGCATCCTTCCTGCCTTCTTTTTCTTGTCTGATTATGTTGTGACACAGGAACAAATTGTCGCATGCTTCTACCTCTCATTTGTCACTAACTACGCTGTGACCTAAAATATGTTAATTTAAGTAAAACCTTACTTCCTTCATTTGAATAATGGAAATAATAGTGGTACATACATTGTTATTGCTGTGAAAATTAAATGTTAATTCATATAACATGCTTCACACAATATGGCATAAAGACTGAATGTTCATGTGCCCCTAAATTCAGATATTAAGCCTAATTCCTATTGAGAGAGATTTCAGAGAGCTGGCTCTGTAGGTTACTACAGCATGCAGTATACAGACCTCACAAATAAGATTATAATATATGGTAGGAGAGAGGTTTCTATCCCTCTGTTCGGTGCCATGTAAGGAAACAGCAAGAAGGTGTTTGCCACTGAACCAAGAAGTAGGCTTTTATCAAACACCGCATCTGCCAACACATTAACTACCAACAGTCTAGCCTTCAAACTATGAAAAAAAATCCGTTTCTTTGTAAGTCAGTGTGCAATCAAACACAGAACATGTTACCACATAAATCCACAATACATGTTAGTTTCTGGATGCAAGATAGGGATAATAGTAGCATGTATCTCAGAGAACTTATAAGGAAGAAATGGTAGAACAGCAAAAACACGATAATTGTCATCACAATTTTATTATTAAATTATTGGGCATGGTGGCCACCTACTGTAGAGGTTGCGGGGCGGGGTTTCACAAGCCCAGGATTTTGAGACCACCAGAACCAACATAGAAAGACTTGACATCAAAAAACATACTGGGGAATACATGGGGCATTTTGTGCTGATCTCAGTGATAGCCGCTTGGTGCCTGAGAAATGTTGAGTGTTTCACTCACAAACAAAGGAGAATCATAGTCATATGATGGTCAAGGGGAACAAAGGATGGTGACTTGGCAGGGAAAATGTACAGAAAGGACCCACAAAGTTTAAAAATATTTTAAATGTTTTATTAATGTGTGTGTGTGTGTGTGTGTGTGTGTGTGTGTCTGTGCATGTATGTGCTGGTGCCTACAGAGGTCAAAAGAAGATGTCAATTTCACTAAAGCAGGAGTTACAGGTAGTTGTGGGCCACCCAGGAATCAAACTCAGGTCCTCTGCAAGAGCAATAGATGTTCTTAATTGCTGAGCCATCTCTCTGGCCCACAAAACTTTCCAAAAATCATGAAAAAGAAGTAAAAAATCAGTAGGATGACTCAAAGGCTGTAGAAATGCAGAGACGCTCCAAAGGCGTTTACTGCGAGGTCCGAGGTAACCCAATCTTTCTCTCTTTAGTTCCTGTCCTCCAAATCCTCACCTTTAGTCACACAGACCTCTTCCCACAGACTCCTGTCTGGAATCGCTCCCTGTGGAGTTCACTTCCTTGTGCTCTAAAGCTGTAAGCCAGCACAATCCTGTCTGTCCTTCTTTCTTTTCTACAGAGAAACCTCTGCATCTGCCCTTTTACTAGCCACCCACTCTAATTTGTTGGCATAGCACTGACTGCTGTCAATCATATTATTCATTTCATATTTTCGTTTCCCACACTCCTCACTAGAGTGTCCACTCTGTATTACTTGTGGTCTTTGAATTTGCTTACTAAACCTGGCACATAGTAGTTATATTGGTAAAGAATCATTTTTGTCACACTGAGGATGGAGCACAGGGCCTTGGGCATGCTAAGCAAACACTCACCAACTGAGCTATACCTAAGCCCAGCAAAGGTTTTGAAAATGATTGTTATAGGTATGTGTTTTTCATGTACAATCTCATTCAGCCCCCAGAACAATCTTACAAGGTTAATACTTGAAATTAAGTTTCTATTTCAAAACCCAAGAATGTGAGGCCCTATCACTTCCACAGAAAATGATTTATTTCCTGGAACTGGTGTTGTATTAGTTACTTCTCTCATTGCTGTGACCATATAATTTACAAAGACAACTAAGGGAGGAAGGATTTACTTTTGCTTACACAAATGTGTGTGTGTGTATATATATATACACATATATGTGTGTGTGTGTGTGTGTGTGTGTGTATGTATGTATACCCCATCACAACCTGGCAGACATAGTAGCATCTCCATAAGGCTAGAAATTATGGCATCCACTTGCTTGTGAACATCTTCACAGATCAGGAAATAGACCAAGACCAGGCAGTGTTGGTGCATAACTTTAATCCCAGCACTCGGGAGGAAGAAGCAGGCAGATCTCTGAGTTCCAGGCCAGAACTGTTAGTTCTACAGAGCTAATTATAGGATATCCAGGGCTGTTACACAGAGACACCTATTCCAAAAAATAAAAAAAAATTAGACTGAGGGTAGAAAGTGAATAAGGCTATAAGTGATAAGCCTCGATGCCACCCCTCCCCCAAGATCCACTTGTTTCCATCTAGGCCCAACCCCAAAATGATTCACAACTTCTCAACAGTACTATCAGCTGGAGACTTAGTGACCGATCACATGAGTCCAAAACCATAATATTTTATCTCTGACTTCTTTAGGCTCTGGGCTATCTTACAATGCAAAATGCATTCAGTCCTCGAGTCTTAATAGATAAAAAACATTGTTCAAAAGACCATGTTCAAGTCTTTTTTAAGACACAATGCAATCTCTTAACTGTAAGTCCCTATAACATTAAATAACTTCTATAGTTCTAATTGACAACAGCATAAAATATTTATTAGTATTACCTTATCATTGCTGTGGCCAAATAAATACTTGACAGAAACAAGGGAGAAAGGAATTATTTTGGCTCATGGTTTGAGGGGATACAGTCCATGTAGAAGGGAAGGCATGGCAGTAGGATCTTTCATGGTAGTGGGAGCATACATCAACTTCTTCTTACATGGTATTGATCTGAAAGTAGAGAACACAGCTGGGCAGTGGTGGTGTACACTTTTAATCCCAGCGCTCAGGAGGCAGAGGCCAGCCTGGTCTTCAAGAGCTAGTTCCAGGTCAGGCTCCAAAGCTACAGAGAAACCTTGTCTTGAAAAACCATAATAAAAGGGAACACAGGACAAAGCAAGTCTTGGCTAACTGTCAAGTTGAAAGAATTAGAAAGTCTGTGTGGTCCCTTCCCAGATATCTCACTTCCTGCTGATAGAATCTACTTTGCTGCAGGAATAGTAAATTATGTATCTGCTGTGCTGAAAGAAATCAGGAGAATTGTGGGGAAGTCTATGGCAAAGCCATTAGAGAAATGGTATAATTTTTGCAGATAAGCTTCTAAGTATTTAGAGAGAGAAATGAATTAGAGTTACTGAGAAGTCGAGTGCCCGCTATGTGGCCTCTTTTAGATGCTGCCACACCTACCTCCAGAAAGGTAGATGAGAAAGAACAAGGGCTTTGCAAAAGGGCTTTACAAGTTGCCTGTAGACAATGTAACATCTACCTATTGTATCTAGTTTACTCTCAAGAAAGGTGACCATAAGTAGGAATTCTGCCTCAGTGATTTGCTTCTGTGGTCCCTCATTTCAGCTTTGACTTATTCTAGATAGATCACTTATTTCCTTTTTAGAGTCTTTGATTCAATTATATTTAGTTTTGATGGGTCAGGAGGGTAGGAAAGCAGAGCATTATAACAGAAAGAGACGACTGTAAGCATTTTGGGCCCCTTTCATGCATCTAGAGGGGGAATTTTTTTTTTTGAGATGTCCTAAGAATGCCCCTCAGGACCAATTCTTCTCAAAAGAGAACTACTCAGCATCCGTACCATACATTGTACTTTATTGAGTGTTTCTTTTTCACTTATATAGAACATTTTGATCACTACCATCATTTTATAATGGAGGAAATAAAGCAAAGGGCCAATGGTTGAAGACTACAAAGGTAGAAAATGGTGAAATTTGCTTTGTGAGTCTAGAGGCAAGAACAAATCTAAGACCTGTATATCCTGCCTATTATTAGATATTTCTGTTGGGATATCCCACAGGTTCTTAAAGACGACTACCACAGCTACAACTCAACTCATTGTCTCTATACCCCACATCCACAATAGATTCCTACCTCATAGGATACAGTCCTCAGCTATGCGGTGTTCAAGTCAGGCACCTGGAATTTATCCTTGACTTTTGCTTCCATTACGTGTCCTGAATGTTCTCTCCTTAGTTACAACACTCCCCTACTGACTTACGTCAGACTCCCATTTCGCCTGAATCCATCAGATAAACAACCTCTTTACTATCTTCCTGGCTCTGTTTCTTATCCTACTTCATCTCCAGGCCAGAGGGGCCTTTAAAAAGCATAAATAAGAGCAGGTCACAAAAACTGTGCATTGCCACCAGGATGAAGTGCAAATTAGCTTGGTATCATATCTTTCTTTCTCTCTGTATTCTCAGCCACGTACCCTGCACAATCCTGATTGAAACTTTCAGTCTTCTGAAGAGGATACGAATCAAGGTGATACTTATTGGGCACCTGTTCTATGCTAAATCATGCCCTAAATACCTCAGTTTTTATAACTGAATGATCAGCAATTATCCTCTGTGGGCGTTGTCATCAGTCCCATGGAATTGGAAGAAACTGAAACAGTGAGTTAATAAGTGGATGATTTGGGGTTTGAGTCTTGTTTGGAAGGTATTCTTAAAAATAATTTCTGTTAATTTATGAGATGATTACATAATTGCACCATTGCCCCTTCATTTTCCTCCTCCAAAATTCCCCATACACCCTTTCAAATTCATGTCCTTTATTTTCACTAATTGTTGTTACACACCACACATACACAGTATGTGTATATGTGTATTTATAGCACACACTTTACCCTTTCATTCCTTTCTCTTTGCCAAGAATGTTACTTGCCTCTTCCCATTACTTACCAGACTAAACCCCATAAAGGGGAACTTAAGAACCTTCTCTGGCAAATGTTCCCTGGCCTCTCCACATTCCTTTGCTATTTGTCATCGTCACCTGTATCTGAATAAGGTATGTCTTCTCTGACTTCTCCTGGAATCTGCGCACATTTCCAATTACAGTGTTTGGTGAGCAGTTCCTGATCTTCTTGAGGTCATGGGTCTTTGTAATGTTGCCTTGTGTCTCAGCATGTATATAGCCCAGTGCATGGCATACCGTAAACACTCACTGATCAATTCTGGAAGAACTCTTGCAAATATTTACCAAAACATATAAATCCACAAATGACATCTTTCCTATTCTGAAATCCTGGTACAAAATGAGCAGGGAGGAGGCTTATAAGCAGGAGAGAATGCATCATGAGCTCTATTTTAAATCTTTTTACAAGGATATAATTTCAAATATACAAAAACAAAAATATGAATCGAATAAAGATCACTTTATATGAAGTTTACAATTATTTTACTATTGTCAACGTTTTCCCCATTTATTTTGATTGTTCACTATATCTGTCAATCTATTAATTTATTATATATACACATATATAATCATTGATTTTTACGGGGTTAATTTGAGAGCATGATGTATGAGTGCCTGACCATTTTACTCTTGAATATATCTTGAATATATCAATTTCTTATACAGTCTCAGTATAGTTATCAGTTCCATTAAACTTTGATATATTTTATAATCTCCCTTAGATCTGAAACATTACATATTCTACTCAAGCTATCAACTTTTTTGTAGCATTTTCTGATTATTTTTGCCAGCAAAGAAACCCAATTAGGATCAGGTAATGAATTCTGATGTAATGTATCTTTACTGTCCTTTAATCTAGAACATCTATAGCTCCTCTGTCTTTTGTGATATTAGCATTCCTTGATGAATATGATCTACCAATCCCCTGACTTTAAAAATATATATATCCTATTCTTTTGTACATGGTTGATGTATCCTTGAAGTTAGATATAAGTTATGTATTCTATGATGGAGTAGCATACACATGATGGTATACCATCTTAGGGGACAACACATAGTCATATAAATTCATAATTCATATACCTTGGGTGTAGCTGATATTTGAGATTCAGTTTTTTTTGTTTTCTTTCTTTCTTTCTTTCTTTCTTTCTTTCTTTCTTTCTTTCTTTCATTTTTTGGTTTTTCGAGACAGGGTTTGTCTGTAGCATTGGAGCCTGTCCTGGAACTAGCTCTTAGGCTGGCCTTGAACTCACAGAGATCTGCCTGCCTCTGCCTCCCAAGTGCTGGGATTAAAGGCACGTGCCACCACCACCCGGCTGAGATTCATTTTCTTGTGGTACATATATAAATTGAATTTTATTTGCTTGCAAAAAAGAGTTATGCAATTTTCAGGAAAATTGATGGATCTAGAAATTATTATACTACTTAAAGTGATGCAGACTCAGAAAGACAAATATCATATGTTCTTATATGCAGATCCTAGCTTCTAAAGTATGTTTGTATGTGTATGGATGTGGGTATAGGTTTTTTTGTGTGTTGACTTTATTTTATTTATTTTTTTACATGTTTTTTTATTGAGAAAAGGAAAAAAAAGTATCCGCCTCCTCCCAGCCTCCCATTTCCCTCCCCCTCCTCCCACCCTTCTGCCCCTCCCCCACTCCTCTCCCCCTCTCTCTCCAGTCCAAAGAGCAGTCAGAGTTCCCTGCCCTGTGGAAAGTCCAAGGTCCTCCCCCCTCCGTCCATGTCTAGGAAGGTGAACATCCAAACTGGCTAGGCTCCCACAAAGCCATAACATTACGTAGGATCAAAACCCAGTGCCATTGTCCTTGGCTTCTCAGCAGCCCTCATTGTTTGCCATGTTCAGAGAGTACGGTTTTATCCCATGCTTTTTCAGTCACAGTCCAGCTGGCCTTGGTGAGCTCCCAATAGATCAGCCCCACTGTCTCAGTGGGTGGGTGCACCTCTCGTGGTCCTGACTTCCTTGCTCATGTTCTCCCTCCTTCTGCTCCTCATTGGGACCTTGGGAGCTCAGTCCAGTGCTCCAGTGTGGGTCTCTGTCTCTATCTCCATCCATCACCAGATGAAGGTTCTATGGTGATATGCAAGATATTCATCAGTATTGCTATAGGATAGGGTCATTTCAGGTTCCCTATCCTCAGCTACCCAAGGGACTAACTGGGGACATCACCTTGGGCTCCTGGGAGCCACTCTAGGTTCAAGTCTCTTGCCAACCCTAAGGTGGCTCCCTTAACTAAGAATTTTGTTTCCGTGCTCCCTTATCCAACCTTCCTTTATCCCAATCAACCTGTTTCCCCAAGTTCCCCCCATCCTCCCCTTCTCCCTTTTCTCTCCCCATCTCCCCTTACCCCCATCCCACCCCACCCCCAAGATCCCAATTTTCTCCCTGGCAATTTTGTCTACTTCCCATAGCCAAGAGGATAACTATATGTTTTTCCTTGGGTTCACCTTCTTATTTAGCTTCTTTAGGTTCACCAATTGTAGACTCCGTGACCCTTATTTATGGCTAGAAACCAATTATGAGTGAGTACATCCCATGTTCATCTTTTTGGGTCTGGGTTACCTCACTCAGGATAGTGTTTTCTATTTCCATCCATTTGCATGCAAAATTCGAGAAGTCATTGTTTTTTACCGCAGCGTAGTACTCTAATGTGTATATATTCCACACTTTCTTCATCCATTCTTCCATTGAAGGACATCTCGGTTGTTTCCAGGTTCTGGCTATTACAAATAATACTGCTATGAACATAGTTGAACAAATGCTTTTGTCATATGATAGGGCATCTCTTGGGTATATTCCCAAGAGTGGTATTGCTGGGTCCAGGGGTAGGTTGATCCCGAATTTCCTGAGAAACCGAAACACTGATTTCCAAAGTGGTTGGGGTATAGGTTTTTAAACTATGAAAGGGACCACAAGAGAGGGAAAAGAGCTGTTGAGGAACAGGAGGAGGCCAATAAGACACAAGTGACTCATGAAAGTTAAAAGGAAGGTACTGGGGATTGAAGATCAGGAGGAGATCAGGGGGAAGGTGGAGAAGACAGGAAGGAAGAGGATTAATAGAATCAAGTTTGGTTTGAAAGTGCCATAATGAAACCTACTGTATTTGCTAATTAATAGTAACAAATGCTTGCAATAATATTCAGTGAAAAAAAGAGGCCATGAATTTAAAAGAAAGAAGAGTTATGTATATGGGGGGGTTTGGAGGGAGGAAACAGAAGGGAAAAAATATTGTAACTATAACCTCAAAAATAAGATAAAAATATAGGGAGTAAAAAATTTAAGTGTGAGAGATGACACCTGCCTTAAGGTAGATGTTGGAGGATTAAGTGAGAATATATATGAATATATATCACCATATATATGAATGTATCTGATATATAGCAAGGGCATATAGAATACCATTCCCTGGAAAATAATAAGTAGTAGGCCCCAATCAACTAAAATAGTTATTATCTTAGCTGTTAGACATGTGGTTTATAATCCAGCATAACCACTTAATAGCTGGATGATGTACACAAGTTGAAAATAACCCCTGGGTTTTAAGTAGTCTACTATCAAATAGTGATAATACGAATGTGTACCTTGGTTGTATTAAATTAGACTGTGTATGCAAAGTGTTTAGCTGGGTGCCTATAAATGTATGTGTTATTATCACATATGATTGATATTTCAAATGAAAGGTGTTATCTACTTAAATTTATCAAATGAACAATAACAGTCATTTTAAACTCTCAAATTGAAGTTTAGCAAATCGTTTCCTGTCCTTTTTCAGAAACTCTTAGAACATGTATATTATTTAAACTGAATAATGCTTGATCTACTTAGCTACAAAGAATTCAAGTCTTACTACACATCATGATGTCAGAAAGCACAACTCAACTGCTCACTCTACTTTTTCCTGATCTGAGGTGTTCTATTGTCTTAGTTACTGTTCTATTGCTGTGAAGAGACACCATGAGTAAGTCAAGTTTTATTTTTATTTTTTAAAAAAGCATTTAATTGGGGTCTTGCTTAAGTTTCAGAGGGTTAGTCCATGATCATCATCAAAGGGAGCATGGTGGCCCACAGACAGGCATGGCGTTGAAGTAGTAGCGGAGAGCTTTCCATCCTGATCCACAGATAGCAGGCAGAGAGCCAGAGACTGGGCCTGGCCTGGGCAGGGCTTTTGAAACTTCAAAACCCACTCTCGTGACACACCTACTCCAACAAGGCCATACCTCCTCATCTTTCCCAAACAGTCCACCAATTAACTGGTGACTAAACAACACTCTGTGAGACTATGGGGGATATTCTCATTCAACACATCACATCTAGATTTCTTTACGTGTGATGTAGCCGAACATTTGCAAATTAAATTAGACTTCTTGTCGGTAAAATGTGTACCCCAAACCTGCATGTTCATTTTCCCAATGACCTGGTAGCTAATCACGGGAGGAAATTGAAAGTATGTAACTACCTACTGAGACCTTTTGTATCAGTCATTACTTTGTAGTTTCTGGATCATGAGAATGACTTGGAGTTAGAGGGATCTGAGAAGGGAAAGTCTGGAGTAACCATGTCAAGGGAATAGTTGAAGGACTGAGTAGAATGGCTGTTTACAAATCTATAAAGAAGTATATTAATATACCTTTGCTTTTATTCTCTGAATGTATGTGTCTGTATGAACATCTGCTCCACGTGTGTGGGAATCCATGGAAACCAAGAGGGGAAATCAGATTCTTTGGAGCTGGGTTTGCAGGTGGCTGTGAGTACTAGAAATAAAGCTCAGGTCCCCTGAAAGAGCCACAAGTACTCTTAACCACTAAACACTCTCTATATACAGACTTTCCAGTACAGTGCAGATCAGCTCTGGCCTCAGAAAACATTCATAACAAACCAGCTAGCAACCATCCTCAACACTCATAGGAAGAATTCTTGAATTCCTTAAACTCTTTCTGCCAGCTACAATTAGGTATGTAGCTAATAGAATAGCATTGCAAAAAAGATTATTTGTCTAACTCTCCAAAGCTTTATTTCACTGCACCTAGAAAAGAATGTCAAAAATATCAATAATACAGATATATTGCCCACATTCAAAGTGAGGGCCATAAGTTTATTCACAGTTAGACACCACAAGCATAATCAATTTGGGAAATTTTTCATAATTCCAAAAAGCAATCTTTATACCTCCTTATAACCCATCCATTCCCAGTGCCTGATCCCTAAGCAACCAATTATCAGTGTCAAGTCTGTACTGATTTTTCTAAGCAGCAAACATCATATAAATGGAGTTAAATAGTATGGATTTAATCCATATTCTCTGTGAAACTAAGAGTCTTTAGCTCTCTGAAATTCGTTTTCCCTATTATAAACAGAAGCACTGTTTCTACCTCATAGGGTTATAATGACACTCAAATAAATTAATGCCAATGAAATACTTAGCAGGAAGTTTTATTTTATTGCTGCCTTTTAAAATTGATTTTCCTGATTATTGCTGACAGTTTATCCAGTGTGTTCTCATTGGGATGAAATAGAGCAGGGCACAGGATGATAATTTAACTGTTATCCAACATATAAAATATCCCATTTAAGAAATGGTTATTAAAGCTGAGCACTGAAGCAGTTCCTCTAGGCTCTGACTTGGGCCTGGAACTAATTCACTACTTTCTAAATGTGGAGAGGTCGGGGTCCAGGGAATCATTACAGTAATAGAGGAAGCACTTAGAGGACACCGGACGCTGGGATGCTACTATTTATCAGTCACCATAAAATATAACAAAATATAACAGCCAGTAGAGTGATAGCTGGACAAGAGGCATGCTGGTCCTCTTTCTTGCTGTGGTTACCCTACAATCATATATACTATATTATCACTGCTTTTTGGTAGCTATACTACACAACAGTGGGGCCAAATACTAAAGCCCTCAAACTTTTGTGATTCAGGTTATACTATAATCTACTCTACTAAATTGTGGTTTGGACTCTATTCAGAATCTTAGAATTACAAATATAATTTGCACTGATTGAATTAAGTTCTGGCCTTAATAGTAGATAGTTTAAAAATCCTTCAAGGCTTCCAGGAAGGTCGCAGGCTGCGTCTGGGGATGACAATGATCCCACCACCACACAGGTTTTTGTTTTGTTTTGTTTTGTTTTTGCTCCTCTTAAGTGAAAAGAAATCTCTTTAGCCTTGCCCTTGGTCATGGTCACCATGAAGAGCAGAAGACCTGAAAGGAAGAGAAGTTGGTGGGAAAACTGTTAGAAAGGGGCCAAACCTCCAACCTAAACAAATGCAGGGCAAAGCTTGTGATCCTGGTTACTGGAATCAGCGTACATCAAGGTAGATGAGGCGTCAACAGACAGGAGCACAGGCAGACTGAGCCTGAGGCATGGTGGAGAAATTTCAGGAAATCTAAAGAAGAAATCTAACTGAAAAGAACATAAAGGTGACTAGGTAAATAACCCTAAAACTGGATGACACAGGGGCTCAATCTTTTCTCCTGAGACCCAGACCAGCAAGGAATATTTTTTTTCCAAGACAGGGTCTCACTGAAAAGCTCAGTCTGTCCTGGAACTCAGTATGGAGACCAGGCTGGCCTTGAAGCCCGGTTTCTACCTTCCAAATGCTGGGGCTAAAAGTGCGCACCACTGTGCCTGGCTGGAATTTCAAGTCTCTTTTAGAGGGCTGTTTTGTTTGCTTGCTTGTTTTTGTTTGGTTTGGGAGTTTCTTTGTTTTTCCCGTTTGCCAGACTAGCCTTTCAATAGTGTTGAAAATGGGAGGGGGAGATGGCTATTGTGCTGGGATTATTTCAGTCTAGGTTGAGGGTCCTCAGTCTGTCTAGTGAGGAAGACAAGAGATTTAATGAACTAAGCAGCTGGTATACCAAAGGGGACTGTTGGCATCTGGAACCAGATAATAAAATATTTCTTTTCAGAAGGGCATATATATATATATATATATATATATATATATATATATATCCCTTAGATATAATGGTCACTGATATGGATCCTAATCACAAAGTTCTTATTAAACGATAAGCCATGAATACTGGCCATGACAAACCTTAGGGTGTTTAACAAGGCAAAATCGTGGTTCCTAAAGCAAACATTCAAAGGTATTTTTTTTCTCCAGATTTCATCCAGTCACTCAGGGTCAGTCTCTCTTTGGCTAAATCTGGGTGCAGATTAATGATTTGAAGCAGGTTATCTGTCTGTGTTAAAATTCTATACTGTTCCCCACTATTCCTTCCTAACAGGTTGGCTACCCTTTCTGTGCCTCCGTTTCCTCAACTACACAAACGTTATGAACGGAGTACCTGTTTCACAACATTACCGTAAAGAAGCACCACACATATCAAATGCTTCAAACAAGTCTTGCCAGGCACAAAGAACACAATAAACATTAGAGTGTGGACTCTGAGTACCTATCCAGTTGAGTCTCAGCCCTTTTGTTCACAGTGTTAATGTCCCTGAGTAAGCTATGGAAGGAAATGGTGTAAACACAAAAAGGCATCCCTCTTTCCCTTTTTACTAGTCTCTTACTCTGAGTCTGGCACCTTCAACTGGCTACTGTCTCCCCTTTCAGGCCTGCTTCACTATCCTAGGACCACTTCTAATGATCCCTTTATATTCCCACCCTTCTTCCCCAGATGCTGTTCCTCCTGTCTTTCTTGCTGTCCCTGCTTTCTTTTCCCTCTATGTTCACTGACCATCCACCCATTCAGACTTGCAAGCCAGGTATAAAGCCCACAATCCTAGGTCAGGAATCAGCAAACACTCTGTGTGGAAAGACGATAAATACCTTTTACTTTCCAGGTCACATAACATGTCAGTTTCAATTACACACACACACACACACACACACACACACACACACACACACACACACACACACATACACCATCAAAAATACATAAATGAGTTAAATGGCTATGTTTCAATAAAACCAACATAGGCATTGGGGCAATTTGGTCTTCTACAAGCCGTAGATTTGTAAGAATCACTGCCAAACATAACTTTTACTTAAAGCCATTTTGATATCCAGTTCATCAAAGGATGCCCAATTTGTCCAATTCTTGCCAGCCCTTTCGCCTCTTCTGTGGACCAAGCCACTATCATCTCTTATCTGGCTCAAAAATTGGAGATCCTCGCAGTTGGTGCCTTTGATTCTATTCTTGTCTGCCAGGCCATTCGTCCTATCACATCCGCTATATTCTTTTACAGTTCACATCTTATCAAATCAGCCTGCACTTTAAAACCTCTCAGTGACTCTTTACTTGTCTTAAGACAAAGACTGAAATCATAACATGATATGTAAAATGCTACATGATCTGACTCTGCCAATGACTATGGCTTAGCCACATGTCAAACATGCTAAGCTTTTTGTTTAATATCACAAGAACTTTGTATAAGCTATTCATTTTGCTGAATCTGCCTTTTTCCTATATGTCTACATCTACTACTCAATATATAAACTCAAGCCAATTTATTCATCACCCAGTCATTTGCTTAGGAGTGGGTTAATTATTCCCGTATTAGAGAAGGTTTGATATTTATTAACATTTTCAAACATTTTAATTTCTCTTGCTAAAACATATCCAACATTATAATTATGCTGTGACTTGATTTAAAGTCTCTTACATACTACTTTATAAGCTCAGTGGCAGATACTAGATTAGTTTTTGAGAAATGGTTTCACTATGTAGTCTAGCTACATAGCCTGCTTTGGCCTCAAACTTATAAACTGCTGAGTTCCGTTCTTGAGTGCTAAGATAGTAGGTGTGTATCTATGCCTGATACAAAAGAGACTAGATCTGTCATCTATCTTGTTGGACACAATCGTTAATAAAACTGTTTTTTATTGAGTTTTCACTTACAAAAAACTTGTTGATCTCTAAGTGGCATAAAATAAACTGTATGTGTTAAAATGTACCTTTTTAATAATTCACATATATTTGGATGCATGACTATCATCATTATACTGCTTGTACCTACTCCCAACATCTTCTCATTGCCCTAATGCAATGACCTGTGACATATTAGATAAGTTTGCATTTCTGACTTTTGGGTCTTTGCTTTCCTAGCTGGGAAGGTACTTTTATGGTCATATTTTTCTCATCCAATTAAATCACCATCTTCTTCCTTGTTTTTACTGTGACAAATATATAGAGCTTAACATTTGCCTTTTAAGTATACAATTCAGAGACATTGCTACAGGCACAATGTTGTGCAATGACTACCACTGTGTATCTCCAAAACATTCTTATCAACACAACAGAAACTATGTAAGCATGAAGCAATGATTTCTCATACTCTTCTTCCCCGAGACACTGATAACTGCTAATGTAATTTCTGGCCTTGTGAGCTTGACTTTTTCAACTATTGAATATAAATAAAATAAAATATTTCTCCTTTATGTCTGGTTTATTTTATGACTATTCAACATGGCATGTATGTTATAGCATGAACTAGAAAGTACTTCTTTATCATGACTAGATGCTATTCTATGTTTGTTATACATTTTGTTCATTCATCTATTGATGGATGTTAGGATTTTTCCTACTTCTGACTATGATAAGTAAGTGAAGATTCATATAAAATATGTTTGAAATGTTTTTGTTTCTTTTGGGCGTGTGATTAAAAATAGAACTATGTCATAAGGATATCCTAAATTTAGATTTTTGAGGAATCACCACTCTATTTTCCACAAATATTGAGCAACTTTGCATTTCTGTCAGCAATGAATGAATGTTTTTAATTTATCCCCATCACCCCAATGCGCACCATGATTTGTTTTTCTAAACTATGAGCATTCTAATAGGTATAAAAAGGTATTTCATGGGAATTTTGGCTGCATCTCTTTAATGAAACAACACTAAGACTTCCTATCCATGACCATAAGATGTCTATTTACTTAAGCACTCATTTCCTTTCAGTACTATTTTGTAGTTTTTAGTGTACAAGTCTTCCATCTACTTGCTTTAATGTGTTCCTATGTACTTGATTCCTTCACGTGCTGTTCAAGAGGAACAGCTTTCCTTTCTTTTTAAACTATTCATTTCAGGTATATAGAAGCACCTATTTGCATCCATCTTGAACCTTGAAAGTTTGACCAATTATTTTATTTGTTCTAATAGCTCTCTTATACTATATAACTAGACAGAGTTTTCCTTCTTTTTTAAGTTTCAATGTTGTTTTTCTTGTTTCATTTGTTCAAATATAACATTCCATCCAATGCTGAATAGTACTGGTAATAATGGGTATCTTTGCCTTGTTCCTGATCTTAATGGAAAAGATTTATGTATTTGTGTATTTATTTCTAAAAAATCTTTTCTCATTTTATATACCAATCCTAATTCCCACTTCCTCCCCTCCTCCTGCTCCCCCCACCTCTCCGTACCCCCATCCACTCCTCAAAGATTTTAATCTTTTTATTATTCATTATGGATTAGCTGAATATTTCCCTAAATACCCTGAGCATACAATGTTGAGGCAGTATCTTTTATTCCTAGCTTTTTGCCTGCTTTGAGAAAAGAACTGAACGTTGCCAGATGCCTTCTCTGAGTGAGTGGTGATTTTTATGAGGGTTTTCTATCTCATCTACTAATATGATATATTATATTGGTTGATTTTTCTTATGTTGAATCACTCTTATATTCCCATGATAAAGCCTACCTGATTGTGGCATAAAATTTTTTTGCTAATATTTTATAGAGAGATTTTATTTCAATATTCATAAGGGATATTATTTTAATATTTTCTTTTAATTTCTTGTCTAGGTATGGTATCAGGATAGTGCTGACTTTATAGAATAAGTTTTAAAATGATCTCCTCTTTTATTTAATAGAAGGATTTAAGATGGATTGATGCTCAGTTTTTATGACTGGTGGAATTTATTTTTGTAGCCATGGGTATTATATGATTGGCTGGGAATTATTTCACCATTTTCCAGTTTTGTAGATATACTGAGGTTTTTTCTACTTCTTTCTGAATTAGTTTAGGTGTTTTGATTTGAGTAATTTGTATTTTCCAGGCTGTCTAACATTTTGGTGAAGTGTTCATAGTGCTTATTTCATTATGATTTTGTGTGTTTGTTTTTTGATTGGTTGATACTGGCTCTTATTATATAGCTTATACTGGCCTAGAATTCACTATTCCTTAGCTAGCAGAGTACTAGGATTATAGGCCATCATACCCAACTCATACTCAACTCTTACAAGCCTTTATTAGAACTGGCAGTAATTTCCCGGCTTTACTTTTAATTTTAGTTATTTGTATATTCTCTCTTTATCACTTTGACAGAATAGCTTGAGATTTATTACCTTCAGTAATTTTTTCCTAAGAACTAGCTTTTGGGTCCATTGATTCCCTCTTGTTTTTTTAAAATAATCTATCCTCTATATTTTTTATTCTTTCCTTCTGCTAGCTTTTGTTTTACTCTGTTCTTCGTGTTCTATTTCCTCTAAATGATTAGGTTATTGATTTGAGCTATTTCATCAGTAGCTATGAATTTCCCTGTGAGCACCATTTTGCTTCATCCTACATATATTGGTATGCTGCACATAATCACCAGACTCTATTTCTTAGCTTTTATTCAGCTAGCCTTTTGACAGAGATTTTTTTTGAACGTCCATCTTAAAGCAATGACGTAATTTCAGATTGGCCTAGGGATGAGCTTGAGGTAAGAGCATAAGACTCTCTCACCTATTTTAAGACCATGTGCTTTGCCTCAGGTATGTCTGGAATCTTCTAAATTCCCCTAGCTTCATGGTTGTTTTGTTTTGTTTTTGAGTGTCCCAATTTTCCAAAGAACTTCTTTTCTGTTTTTGTTCCCAGTCTTATAAAATCTGTTGTAAAGTTTGAAAATGGTCTTTTACCCTAGGATTCTGTGGGTTATCAAGTTGCCTGACAGTATTTGCAAATAATGACATGCTTTTTTTTAGCTGGAGTTCTAAGAAAGAGAAAAAGAGATGTGTTTTTTGGGGCTTATCCTCTTAGGGAGCCCCCAAACAGGTTAAAACAAGTCTATATCTCTGTCTTACTATCAGTATTTTATAAATGAAGACTCCTCTTCTCCCTTTCAAATTAAGGACCATGGTTCCATGCTAGGAATGTGGATGAAAACTGGTACCATAAAAAGGGGAAATGTGTCCAGCGGTGGTGGTACACGCCTTTAATCCCAGCACTTGAAAGGCAGAGGCAGGCGCATTTTTGTGAGTTTGAGGCCAGCCTGGTCTACAAGAGCTAGTTCCAGGAGAGGCTCCAAAGCTACAGAGAAACCCTGTCTCAAAAAACCAAAACAGGAGGGGGGTATGCCACAAAGTCTTCCTAACACTGTATCATATCATTGTGTTTTTCTTAATTAAGCATTTACTGGATTGATGAAACTGTTTCCCAAGTTCTAACAAGGTTGTTTCTAACAGTTTTTACTACTTTACATTTCTGTGGAAGTATGTCACCCCAAAGTACACACTGAGTGAGTCTGATAGAAGTTGCCATTGGAAACTGCTGCTTTACATCTCTTACAAAGCTGACAAGATGTCAGTCGTTTTCTTGCTGTATAGCTGGAGCCTTTAGGACATTATCTGACATCTTTACGTCTTGAGTATTTGAGCAGAATAGGTCCTTAGTTGACCTCCATCTGGCTATCCATTGGGCCTAGATGGAAAAGATAGTCACGGTCACTCAACATTGGCTCCAGAGCACTTTTGGCAAATTTTTACATAAGTTAATCATAGTCTGAATAAACAAGATCAGTTATGGCTAGAGACAAATCTTGTCTTAATCCCATTACATAGAGACAGAATACTTGCCTTAATAACCACGCAAAAGATCATAGGCCAAAAGCTCAAAGACTGATGGAATTTCAGTGCTGAAGAAAATAATGTGTAGGGGCAGTAGAAGTTCCTGAATTTCTAAGTCGGACAATTGTTTTAGAGCTTTTAGAGAATTATTATTTTTTCTATCTGAGGATGGTCAGGGGTAGGTCGAACTAGATATTTCTCACTAAATTTCAATGGCATGGCAGATATAATATTAATGTAGTTGTAACATTTCTATGGCAGATTTTGGTACCTATTTTTAGCCGTAGACCAACACGGTATCTCTGCTCTGACTGTCCAAAATGACTAGTTCTCACCATAAATGGACTTGGGAGAGTAAGTGACAAGCTCGTTGAGGCAGCAAAAGTCTCCAACTTCATTGTTCAGGCACAGAGTTCACCTACACAAACATTAGAAAATGAAAAGTCTAACCTGGAGTCACCCGACTTGAAGGCATGTGCATTCAGACTGCACTCACGTGGTTCTTTGAGAGTCCACATACCATACCCCCCACGAATGCTGGGAGCTGAAACATAACACGATTCCACCCTAAAACAACAACAGCAAAGAATTTAGTTCAAAAAAGGGGCAAGGTCACAAGAAAACATCTGTAATAATTAACTAAGTCCATGGAAAACTCATTTTAAAACTACCCCCCATGGAGTTTTAGAACAAAACAACTTAATGACTGCTCGGTTCTAGTGTAGAGCTACTTCTTTTGCCCTTGATTTGCTGCTGTGGTTTTTCAGCCACTTCTAATCTTGCTCAGCACTAATGGTCCAAAGATTAAAGTCCAGGTGTGTGAATAGAATTGCCCCATTTCCAGAGTACTTCGGGGCTGCTAGCTTCTCGTTGTCACCCTAGGAAAGGCAAGTAAGAACTACAGAAGTTATGGAGAACACCTGAGAGCTGAAAGACTAAATGGAAGAAAGTGAGGCAAGATTAGAAATCTTTTTACTCCCTTTGGAGTAGTAGAAAGACAGGGAGGAGGAAGAGCGGCTATGTTTCACAAACCAAGTTCATTGTAGAGCCTACCAGGCAGAAGACACAAGAATGAAGGGAAGCCTTGTTAACAGAAACTAGAACTTAAAAGATACACCTATAGCCAGAAAGGCAATTTAAATTAGAACACTCTTTTAAATGTTGCTTCTTTTGTTCAATTAATATTCTGTCCTAAATCTTCTGATTCCTATACTGCCTTTCCTTTCCAGGGAGGTGTCCCTCTCCTACTGGACCCTGTCGTGGTGGTATTTCAGTGAAGGTGTTTTGTTTAACTCTAGGCAGGGTATTAGTTGTACCTGTAATACGGGCTATGCCAAACATGTCTTCTCTTGGGAATTTTAACCTTGGGCATTCAAACAGAAAATATTTGGAACTGTTTCAGCCACATGACAGTACTTTGAAAACACTTTAACCCATTCCTTTCTACCTTAGAGATTCTCTAGCCTATGTTTCACACAGTGGATCCACCATTAATACTTTCATTAAATTTCTTGATTTGGTCAGAATTGCAGAGTCTCAGAACTAGGAACAACAATGTGCCTATCAGCCCTGACCTGTAGACCAATTCTCTGTTTCCAACACCATAATGTCCATCCAATCTTCCTTGGTTTTAAGACTGTCTACTTCAAAACTTAATCTGAATGTTACTTGTGTGGAAACACTTTCCAAAATGTTTAATTTTCTTACCTCCCCTGGCTTTCCATAACAACTGATTATGCATGTTTACAGATCAGTCTGCCTTTGAGACTGATTTTAATTTCTTTCAGGATCCTCAATATAATGAATGTTTGTCAAAAATAGGATTGGCATGAATGTATGAGTAACTTGCATATTGCCAGCATGGTCTCTCCTCCACCATAGTAGAAATGCTATTTCTGCCCTTCACATTTTAAAGTGGTTGGGACTAATGTCTTTCAAGTCCCAACAAGGAGAGATGAATCCAGAGCATATTACCAATAACAAAAATATAAAGAGATACTCCAAAACAGATGGAAAATAGAGGCGAGTGTGTAGGTAGGAGCGCAGAGGAATAGCTCATGACAAAGCTGCGCAAACAAATACCAGTTGGAGGCCTAGAAATATGGAGAGAATTCTTGGCGTTCCACTTGAGATAGAATCCACAGAGAATAGAAGGAGGTAAAAGTATATTGGTAAATATTTAACAACCAGCTCTCTGGGGACAGGGGAGGCCTTCATTTGTAGAATTCGTCACTTGTAAATGTTTCTTAAAGTAAATAAAAATAAATGTTCTCTTAAAATGTGATTTTAAGTTGCCAGCATGGTGTCACTGAACGTCAAGTTGAGAAGAAATGTTCTATGGTATATTCTTCCTGTACTTAAACGACTCTAAAGACTCCATTGGAAAATCTTTACATGAGAAAATCACTTTGTGCAGAGTAGCAGGATATAACATGAATGTATGACATACAAAAATGTGTAGTATTAAGGTAAATTTTTTTGAGGCAGAGTCATGCTATACTGTCTAGAATGTCCTTCAGATACTTGGTTCAAGTGATAATCTGGCCTCAGCATCCCACCACTAGCTGGAGTCCAGCTCTTCACCACTCTACCAGGCCAGAGCAATTTTTGAATTTCTGGTCCTCCATTCACTTCCTGAGTGTTGGAACTATAGGCATACACCAATACATCCAGTTTTTACATGCTGCTAGAGAGCAAACCGAGGCCTTTGCACATACTGGCCAAGTACTCTACCAACTGAGCTACTGTCTTGTGCCAAATAACCTTTTTTAAAGAATTATTTTTTATTTATTTTTATGTTTATAAGTAATTTGCCTGCATGTATATAAGTGAGGTTTTGGATCCCCTGGAACTAGAGTTGTAGACAGTTGTAATTTGTGAGCCACCCTCTGGGTACTGTTAACCAAACCCAGGCCTTCTGCAAGAGCAGCAAGTGATCTTAACCTCTATGCCATCTCTCCAGCCCTCTGACCAAAGCAACTTTGAAAGCAA
Source organism: Microtus pennsylvanicus (assembly GCF_037038515.1). Taxonomy (NCBI): domain Eukaryota; kingdom Metazoa; phylum Chordata; class Mammalia; order Rodentia; family Cricetidae; genus Microtus; species Microtus pennsylvanicus. Next base: position 131,584,433 of record NC_134601.1, on the reverse strand, counting down.
GTAATTAGATACCTGAATCCATAGCTCCTATCATTAGTGTTTTTCTTTGTTGTACTTTGAAAAGGAAACACATTCTCAAGAAATCAGTCCACAGTTTAGTTGAGCTTTCATCTTTCATTTGAGGATACAACTTACTTCCAGTTTTTCTCTTTATCGTGCGTAAGAAGAAGCACAATTGAGTAAGGAAGAGAAAGATGATCTCTCTCCTCTAACACTTTCCTCCTCCTCACCATTAGTGGAAGACAAAATACTTCACTAATTAGATTTATTCAGGTTGCCCCAAAATTTATTGCCACTTTGTCCAAACAGTTTTTTTTTTTTGATTCTGAAGTTTTCCTATCCTTTCCTATTGGGGTTCGCTCTACTTTCCATTCTTGCACAAGAAAATCTAAAGCAAGGGAGTGCTTCTATATTGTCAAAGTTACTATTTAATTTCTTAGTTTCCTCTATATGTTCCTTAAACATTCACACACACACACACACACACACACACACACACACACAGAGAGAGAGAGAGAGAGAGACTACTGTTGAACGTTAAAATAAATCATATATTCCACCTGAATTAATTAAATTTAAAAGTTTAAACAGGTTTTATTTAGAGCTCTCCTATATTCCTTCTCCCATTGCACAATATGTAATATAGGCAGTGGTGGTACACGCCTTTAATCCTAACACTTGGGAGGCAGAGGCAGGCGGATCTCTGTGAGTTTGAGGGAGGCAATCCTGGTCTACAAGAGCTAGTTCCAGGACAGGCACCAAAGCTACAGAGAAACCTTGTTTAAAAAAAAATCAAAAAAGAGACCATTTTACCATCTACCAAAACTATTTATAGATTTAATGCAATCCTAATCAAAATCCCTCTCTCAGAAATAGAAAAAAATCCTAAAATTTATGTGTAACCACAAAAGATTCCAGTTAGCCAGAACAATCCCGAGAACAGCAACACTAGAGGTATTACAATCCCAGATCTCAAGATTATACCATGGATTATACAATCTCAAGATTTATTACCATGGATATTAGAGCCATGGTAATAAAACCAGTATGGTACTGGCAAAAAAATAAAAGACATGAAGTTCAATGGAACAAAGTCAAAGACCCCCAAATACGAACATATTTAAATTAATAGATTTAATATTTGAAAAATGATACCAAAAACATAAGCTGGAGAAAAGAAAGCATTCTGGGCAAACTGGATGTCCACATGCAGAAGAATTAAATTAGATCAATTTCTATCACCTTGCACAAGATCTAACTCCAAATGGATCAAAACCTAAACCGGAATCCTGAAAACACTCAAAATGCTAGAAGAAAGTTTAGGTAGTATCCTATACGACATAGGTATAGGAATGACGTCCTGAATAGGACTCCATTTTTCCAAGAATCGAGGTCAACAATTAACAAGTACAGCTCCACTAAACTAAAAAAGGTTTTACACAGCAAAACAAAACAAACAAACACAAAAAGTCAGTCACGTGGGAGAAGAGGAAGTCCACAGAATGCAAAAGAATTTTGGCTGTCTATACATCTGACAGAGATTAATATTCAGAAAATTCTTAAAATTCAAAAAATTTTAAGAGAGTCCAAAAACTAAATAACCCATTCAAAAATGGGCCTGGGACCTGAACAGGGAGTTCTCAGAAAAAAAGAAAAAAATAGCTAGGAAATATCTCAAAAAAATGTTCATTGTTGCTAACAATCAGAGAAGTACAAATCAAACATCTTTGAGATTTTGCATTACTTCTGTCAGAATGGCAAAGATCAACAATGACATTGACAACAAGTGCTGGACAGGATACAGGGAAAAGGAAATCCTCATTCAATATTGATGAGACTGCAAACTGGCACAGCCACTATAAAAATCAGTGTGGAGAATTCTCAAAAAGCTAATAAGAAATCTACTATATGACCCAGGTATACCATTCCTGGTCATAGCCCAAAGGACCTGACATCCTACTCCACGGATACTTGCTCGGTCATTTTCACAGTAGCTAGGAAGCAACATAAATTCCTTCATCTAATAAATGCATAATGAAAATGCAGTACATATACACTGTACTGTTCAACTGTAAAGAAAAATGAACTGGAAACGATCCTATTAAATGAGGTAACCTAGACCCAGAAAGACAAATGCGACATGTTTTTTCTCACTGGAGACACTAGCTCCAAATCTTCAGATGTCAGTACATAGTCTGGAGTAACTGCAGAAACCAGGAAAGTAAAGAGGGACCAGTGGCAGAATAGGTGGGGAGAGAATGGGAGGATACTAGTGATCTAATTAGGAAAATGGAAAAGGAAGGGCTCTTTAGGGAGGAGGAGGGTGGCGAATTCAGAAGAAGGAGGGAAGAGATAAAGAGCAATAGCAAGGTACAAGTGATTTGGTGGTAAAATTGGGAAAGGGGGTTCTTAGGGAGGAAAGAAGGGGATAAATACAGAAGAATGGGGGAGGAATAATCCATAAGGAATCATACTATTAACTATTTACCCCAAACCCTATAAAACATATAATTCTGCATATGTAGTTTTAATAAGTTTTTCTGATTAGAACTGATGGTGTTCCTCCAAGAGTCAAAGAACCACTTAACAAAAGCCACAATATCTGACCTGAGCAGCCTTCTTTTGATTTGTTGGCCTGAGCTGTCCAAGAGACTCCCAAGACATGTATATAGCCTATTGATGTTGCCCTTAGTTAATCCCCAGAGGTGGAAGGAAAGTCCCTTCTGCTGAACACACCATGCATTTCAGAAACAGAACCCAGAGGCCACTGAGCTGGAACTGAGCTGAATGCCTCCTCCCTTAAGACTAGTTTTCATGGTACCAGATGACACCATGGAAGTGTACAATGGAGGGAGGAAAACAATAGTTTAATACAGCGTTCATGCCTATGAACCCCATCAATAACCCGCATGGCACAGTAACCCTAAGGGTGTAGTAGTGGTACACATACATTGATGGTAACCAACAGTGTTCTAATTGGACTTAAGATCAATCAATAAGAAGGAGCCATTCCTGTTACTGGAAACATAGCTAATTACTCAGTACTAATGAAGTCATAGGTATTGGTGGATAAGCTAGAACTACTACTTTAGTAAACCAGCATAATTCCTAAGAATAATCTAAATAGGATGACACCAGTGATCATGCCAAAGCAGATGGGGCAAAGCCCATGAGGCTTCAAACCTACACAAAGAACTACAGACAACTATAGAGTGCTGAGAGTGGAAGAGACAGTCTTTCCTAGGGAAGAGCACACTGATTCATTCATTATCCAATACCAAATGTCGGCCCTGAATATATATATATATATATATATATATATATATATATATATATATATATAACATTATACAGGTTGAACAGTTTATATTTAGAAATATATATATATTTGCATGCAATAACAATTAGTGAAAAAAGAGGCAATGAATTTGGAATTTGGAAGAGCATTGGGATGGAGGAAAGGGAAAGGGAAGATGATGTGATTATAACCTCAAAAATAAAAAGAAGCAAAAAGAAGACTAATTTTCTATCTCCCAGCAATTGTTGTTCTAATTACCTGTAGCTCTTCATCTCAGATTGAGGCTCATGAGATTTCCTTGATCCACATTTGTGGTGATATTTTGTTTGTGCTATAACAAATAAGACTTGTCTGAAGATCAGAGTGTGGCGCTAACCACACTAGTTAGCTATAGAGGCCAGGCAGTGATGGCACACACCTTTAATCCCAGGACTCAGGAGACAGAGGCGCAGGGATCTCTGTGAGTTCAAGGCCACTCTGGGCTACCTGAAATTGATCCAGTCAAAAAGAGCAACAGAGTCAAGTGGTGGTAGCTCACACCTATAATCCCAGCACTGTGGAGGTGGAGACAGAAAGTGATATGGCTGGGCAGAGAGAGGAATATAAGGCAGGGGGAGACAGGATCTCAGGATTCACTCTGAGGACTTATAGAGACAGGCTACCCCATTCAGTCTGAGGATTTCATAGAGGTAAGAACTCTAGTGGCCGGCTGCTCTGCTTCACTGACCTTTCAGCTTTCACCCCCAATATCTGACTCCAGGTTTTTATTATTAAGACCAATTAAATTCGTGCTACACAAGTTGGCATGTCAGCTGCTTCTGTCATTATTCATGTCTTTGTTTAGGCAGCCATATTGTTTAGATTTTACACGTATAGCTTCCTCTTACATTTATTTTGACAAAAAAAAAACAAAAAAAATCTCAATTTACAAACTTCAGTTGTTGGAAATGGCAATAATTACTTGGTGGCTTTGGCAGACAGTTTTGGATATTTGTAGTAAAACAGAACATTAACTTACAAACTGTGGAATGGTTTCTCTTACTCAACAGTTTCATCAAATATAGCAAGATAAACACTAGATGCTTAAAAACTGAAAGGTTAAAATATTTGAACTTGGAAGTTTGGAGCAAATTAATCTGTACTTGAGATGGATTAGTTTTTTACTGTATCTTTTCCACATTTAATCAGAGTACATGGATGCAGTCTTAATATGACATCTTTTCTCCAGTATGGGGAGAAATTCACAGAAGCAGACTCTTGCTGGCTTCAGCAATTGTGCCACATTTAAGCCACTCCAAGACATCCTGTTACAGAATGCTAATAGTTAAGCCTTCAAATGATGAGCTCTGGCTGTCCTGGATTAGTACATAGTGCTGACATATATTACTAGAAATTATACAGATGCTATTTTCTGGTGTTATCCCTGTCATGAATAAATACTTTATACTTCATTGTAAAAAAAAAAAAAACCTTCAGAAGAAAATCTTTTCCCTTGGTAACCATAAGAAGCCAGGACTCAAAGATAGCCTTATTTCATTGCTCTATGCTCACTTACCATCACAAAAAGAACAGCTGATGGAAGATACATTATCATAATCGCAATCTTGCCTCTTTTCTTCACCATGAATTAAAGTCAAAAGGGATTTTATTGACCACTAATGCTTCTTTGAATAGAGCTAAGTATGAGCAGACATTTCATTCCATCTTTTATTCATGTGGTACCTTCCTTGTTGTATTGCCACTGTTATTGACAATGAACATTGTGAGTGTTCATCTTATCTTGAATTTCCCTATGTCTATCAAACATCATGAAATTATTTTTAACTAAATATCATCTTCTCTCTTGAAGACTGTTTTTCAGTGACAAGTACTTGCCTTATTTCATTTATCATAATGCCCTTTAGATACATCTTATGGCAAATTACAGGATGGCCTCTTATTTAAAAGCTAAATAATAAGCCATATTTTCATTATATACATGCATATATGTGTATAATTATATAATTTATAATGCCATTTATATAATTTTATTTATTCATTAATATGTTGGTAGGCACCTAGGCACATTCTGTGTATTGGCCATTGTGAAGTGTGCTATGATGAACCTAGGAGTTCAAGTAACTCCTCAATGTATTCTAATTACTTTGTATCTATATTCACAGCATCCCTTAAATCACTACATTTATTAAATATTTTAAGAAAAAATATTCATGATGACTTAAGTATAACCATGCCACTATGTCTGTAAGCTGTGGAACAGAATGTAAAAACACTCAGTTACCTGGAGTGATACCACTTTATGCATTGGGAAATTACATCTTAGAGAGGCAAAGAGACTCACCAACGGTTTCACAGGTCTGAATGAACTCCAACTTTCCCAAGGTGGCAGTGTGTGTGTGTGTGTGTGTGTGTGTGTGTGTGTGTGTATGCACACATGGACATTAGGATGAACATCAACTCCTTTGGCATGGCTGAAAGAGATGAAATTATAGAGAACATCGGTAGCTGTGTTTTCATATGTGAAGGAAATACCTCATGTGCTGTCTTGCCTGGCTAGTGATCTTGAGCACAGGTGTTGGGTGGGAAGCAGTCACAGGGATGCAAGCCTGGTTCACCAGCCGGAAGGACAGTCACTTGAGTGGAACTGTGTGCCTGCAGAAGCAGAGAGCGCCCAGGTATGACCTACTTTGCTTGAAAGCTGGGTGGACAATTTTAGCGGGAAGGCTAAGGAAGGGAGGGGAGGCCTGCAGCAGTCAGAGGAGGTAGGAACAAGCGATTTGAGAGGTTTTTTACCTTGTGTTTGAGGAAGGTCTGGAAGGAGGGCAGGTGCTCTAAGGGGTCTTATGCACCCAGAAGTCTAGTGACTTGAATCAGCGCTGTCTATACTGAATGCCGGCCTTTGTCACCCAACCCCTCTATTGTCAAGTTAGCCGAGGGCAGCCTGTGAGGCTCACCATGGGAAGTTGGAACCTCTATGTCCACCAGACATGAATGGGTTCTTCTTCATTCGCAGAGTGCAAGATCCACATGATATCCCACTGTGTCCCACCCCGAGAACAGAACTGACTAGGCTGTCATGGACTTTGGCAATTAGTATTACCACCTCTGATTAGATCTGGCCACCTTACTCATTGCATGTGACTGGTCTCTGCATTCCATCAGGGGTGTGGAATGTCGTGAAGTGAGCTTAGGAGAGGAAGAGGCAATTAAGAGGATAGCATCTAGATGCTAAACAGTAGGCGTAGTAGTATGGTGCAGCAGAGCAGCTAGCCACATGGCTCCGGCTGTAGATTTGGGGGTAATACATTAAAATTACATATGGCACATCACACTGTTCTATATTCAGGCTGAAATCTCCAGGCTCTTTGAAATTGTCTTACTCAGGCCTCCCTCAGAAGCCTCACTGGACTGTTTCTGTGGTCCCGTAGCCCCCTGCTCCTATACTTGTCATCGTGAGCACTGCAAAACAAGAAAAAATACTGTAATTGCTACTTGGGCTTTGCATCGGGTCAATGCTTTTACCCTACACATGCTGCTGGGTCTGGTACTAGTCCCAGCTGTTGTACATTCTTTTGTTTATGTGTGGGTGGGTTCGAGACAGGGTTTCTCTGTAGCTTTGGAACTAGCTCTGTAGACCAGGCTGGCCTCGAACTCACAGAGATCCGCCTGCCTCTGCCTCCCGAGTGCTGGGATTAAAGGCGTGCACCACCACCGCCCCGGCCAGTTGTACATTCTTATATTCAACACATCCTCCCTGAGCTCAGTCCCCTAGTCCAGATTTATGGAAAGCTCTCTGGCCCATCCTTCCCTGCCACTTTTACAGCTGCCTCCCCCCCACCCCTAGTTTTCAGGGCTCTGGAAACCCAGGTGGGGATTCTTCTGATGCTTCATGTTTGCTCACTATTAAAACCTGTGCTTTGCTCAGTAGAAGTGATGGAACATCCCTTGCCCTCTGTGAGATGTGAGGTGTTGGTCCTAAGCACAGGAAAAGAAAGTGTAGAGCCTATGTAAAAGTGGCCACCCTCGTCTCTGGACATCCCGGGAGCACCAAGTATAAGCGGCTCAGGCATTGCCTGTGCACTGCTGTAGGAAGTTTCGAGCAAGGTGTGCTTGTTTCCTTCCTACCCACATGCTTCTTGGGAACTAGAGCTGCTAGGCCACTCCTGACTCTTTGTCTCCTCCCCCACTCCCCTTTCATGGTTCCCAAGCCCTTCATTGGCTCCAGTCCTTGGTCACTCTGCCACCTAAGGCAGCCGGGGTAGAAACTTAGCTTCAGGCTTCACTGCTATTTTCTCCTTATCATGCTGCCTAGGGACTCTTCTGGCCAAGTAGTGACTGCTTCCTGGCTGTTTCCTCGCCTTTTATTGGGGGGCTATATCACTGTGAAGTAGCAGACTCTGGAGCCCAAAGTCTCACACATTTAGTTTAGGACCTGAGGGCTCCTTAACACAGGCAGAGTTGCTTTCAATGAAAGAGCTACCCCTTCTTCAGGATTCTTGGGCATTTCTGCTCACTTATGAATGACAAGCAAAAATAAATGGAGCTTGAGTTACACAAGAAAATCTGCAAGATGGCTTTCAATATTGCCTAAGTTTCAGCATCAGGACCCAGGGGATTTTGACATTTGTTACCTTACTGGGTCATTCTGACCACTTGATGAGGTAAATATTCTTATCCCAATTATTATTTTAATTTTTAATTGAATCATGATCTCCTTATGTATCTCAGGCTGCCTTAAACTTGGGATTCCCTGCTTCTGGTCCCGAGTGTTTAGATAATAGGCGTGTGCCACTATCGCCCCATTTTCTATTTGAAAATATTGCCACATAATAATAGCACAAATGACTCATATTCACTGGGTATTTTCAATGTTTCAATCGACTTTAAAACTCATATTAACTCATATTAGCACATTAACTCATATCTCCTTCCTAGCAACTCTACGACCTGCTGGTTACAATCACTCTAATGTTAGAGATAAGGAAACTAGGACCAAGGCAAGCTAGGGAACCAGCTGAAGGTCGTACAGATTGTAAGTGGAAATGCCTTATTTTGAACATTGGTAACCTGGCTGCAGAGCCCAGTGTGTGAATACGATGCTATTTGGCTGCGAAAGGTTGAAAGGTCAACCCTTTGCTCAGAGTCACAAAAATCGTTAGCTATAGTGGAGTTACATTTGGCTTTTTATCCTTTTTATACTCTCCTACATTTGGCTTTCTAACCCTAAATTCTGTTATGTTTTTGCTACATTTTCATTTACTTGTTCATTCAATAAGCATTATTAGGCAATACAATTACTAAGTACTGTGCTATATATTCATTGGGGTATGAGCTGTGATTCGTATGGAGCTTAAAGTCTAGGGGGAGCTAGAAGATGAACAAAAACAAAGCGTAGCATGATGACAAGAATGTACCTAAAAGCAGCAGGCTCTCAAGTTTCATATTCTTTTTTTTTTTTGACTTTTTGAGACAGGGTTTCCCTATTGATTTGGAGCAAAGTTTCATATTCTTACTCATAAGCCAGTGTTAATGACATTTCATTCTTAATAAGATTCTTTTTTAGTTTCTTGATATCTTTTATTAAATTCTTATGATGAGAATTGAATGGATTAATACATATGTACCCATGAGCTTAGAATGAATTTCAGAATGCAAGTATTAGACACAATTGTTACGGGTTTCTCTGTTCTATCATCATGTCAGTGGGCTAAGACAAGGCCTCGAGCCAATGTTTGAGAAAACCAGAGAACGCATTCAAGGAAGAGCAACAGAACAGAGTGATCCACTTGTTTGCACGATCTGCCGACTTCCAGAGAGAAGCCAATGTTTTCTCTCTAACTCAGATCCATGGGACCGAATGGATGTGAGTGGCTACTGTTGGCCTGTTTTGTTTTGTTTTTTTTTCCTTTTTTTTAAAAATTTATTTATTTATTAAGGATTTCTGCCTCCTCCCCGCAACCGCCTCCCATTTCCCTCCCCCTCCCCCGATCAAGTCACCCTCCCTCATCTGCTCAAAGAGCAGTCAGGGTTCCCTGACCTGTGGGAAGCCCAAGGACCGCCCACCTCTATCCAGGTCTCCTAAGGTGAGCATCCAAACTGCCTAGGCTCCCCCAAAGCCAGTACGTGCAGTAGGATCAAAAACCCACTGCGATTGTTCTTGTTGGCCTGTTTTGAAACAAATCCTTCAACGGTCTTCTACTCTACAGTTCACCCTGTAACTCCCATGGATGGCCTGAGACAGTGATTTGGGGGGGGGTAACAGGGCCATTAAACAATTACTTTTGGAACTGGCTTCTGAAAGGCAAGGATTTGGGAGTGAAGTGGGAGGAGATAAAAAGGGTAAAGCATCACATGGCCTGCTGGATAGTTTGAGGTCAAAAGGAAGCACAGGCCTTGGGGATTTCTCAGGTGTCTGTCAGATAGCTCAGATCTTTCAGTACGCCTCCAGGGACTACACTTCATCAAATGGCATTTTCCGAAAGGGGATCAAACAAGCCACTGTTAACTTTTACAAGCACTGAAGTTTTTCACTGGCTGTTTTCTTCTTTGTGTTATTTCTCCAAGCCACCTGGTTTAGTACTTGGCCTTGGGGAGATGAGCAAGAAAAGTAACAGTCATTTCTCATATGGATGTCATGCTTTATTATTTACAAAGAACCCCCACATTTGTTATATTCTAAATGACTCTTGGGAGAGAGCTAAGGCAAACAACTGTGTAGCCCTGATTTCCCATTTTACAAATGGTCACAAATGTAGCCACTTAAAACAGCAGATAATTTATTATAATTTTTTTATATTAGAACTCTAGATGTTAGTATTCAGACATCTATATTGGCCTGTCCTTGGGGTCTTGACAGGATACATACTCAGCTGCAGCCACTAACAGCACCTCATGTGCACATTCACTATGTTCCCTTTTAAAAGGGCCCTGCCCACCTCCCATCTCTCTCTTTCTCTGTCTGTCTCCCTCTGTCTTCTTCTCTCTCTCTGCCTCTCCCTTCTGCTGCTCCTGTCCCCAGAGGCCAGTCTCCCTTTCCCCATTTCCCCTTTTTACATTCTCTTTCCCCTAATAAAACCCCTCCACATGAACTCTGTTGCATGGCATCTTTCTCGCTCATGCTACTTTTAAAGAATTACAACGCTAGGACTAGAGCCTGATGTGGTGATATACATTTGTCACCCCAACACTTGAGAGGCCAGTTTGAATATATAATAGTAAACCTATGTCTCAAAAGTAAATGAAAACAAAATGAGCAGATAAACAAATATACATATGGCTTGTTGACTCCTCTACTTTGGGTGTTCCAAAGTCACAACCAAGATGTTGGCTGCAGAAGAGGAGGCAGAAAGATTGTAGAGCCAGTAGGGATGGAAGATACCAAGGAAACAAAACCTTCTAGATACGACAGGATTGACACACATATGAACCCACAGAAATTGTGGCAGTGATGTACAGTGTCTATACAGGTCTCAGTCAGATAGGATCTGTGCTGAGAGGGGTAGACATAAGCTCCCATCCATAACCTAGAGGCTATCTCCAACTGAAAGGAGCTCACAAAGGAAAAGTTAGTTTAACAGAGTCTCACTAGGTATATAAACCACATGTAAGGCTTGCCTTAAAGGCCCATGGCCAGCAGTAGATGACCAATACAAAACAAACTCAATGGTACTTTTGGATTTTTTTTTTAACCTTACAGATCTTTTGCTTATATATTGTGGTTTTCAATTTTGTTTTTATGTGTTTTCTGTTTCTCAGTATCTGGATTTGTTTCTTCTTTGGCTCTTTTTATTCCTCTTTGTTTTGCCCTATTCTTGATTGTTCTTATTTAATTTGATCACTATTTTTACATGCTTGTTTGAATTCTAATGAGAGAGAGAAACAAAGAGTGTGGATTTGAGCACTTAGGGAGAATCAAAAGGGATTGAGGGAGGGGAAACTGTAATCAGAATATGTTGTATGAAAAACAATCTATTTTTTAAAAAAATGTTGTTGGTTGTAGGATCCAGCAGTTACAAACGTCTTCCTTTGTATTGGCATTGTTTAGTTCTTGGTAGCAGTTCACTTCTTTGAAGGTAGCAAGAGTGCTGTGGGACAATGGTCTTTTATCCTGTCACTTGTATTATTTTTAAATAAAATGCTGATTGGCCAGTAGCCAGGCAGGAAGTATAGATGGGGTGACCAGGCAAGAAGTAGAGGCAGGACAACACAAATTCTGGGAAGAGGGAAGTTTCAGTCTGTAGTAGTCACCCAGACACAGACAAAGCCAGACACAGAGCAAGCAAGATGTGACTGCCTCGCCAAAAAAGGTACCAAGCCATGTGGCTAACACAGACAAGAATTATTGGCTAATATAAGAGTTAATAAGAAGCCTGAACTAATAGGCCAATCAGTGTACAATTAATGTAGGCCTCTGTGTATTTCTTTGTGACTGAATGACTGCAAGACCTGGTGGAATGTAAGATTATAAAAGCACAACACCTTTGTCATATTCAGATGGTTAGAACTAAGTCATTGGTTTAACTCACACTCAAGGCCATGGTATATTGCACAAGGAAACTAACACCAAAAGATTGAGCTTTTTACCATTTTAAAGTTTGTTTGCCATAGATTTCAATCAAGCTTTATCTGGGTCCAGATGCAATGGTCTCACCATTGCACAGCACAGCATATATTTCCATTCCTCCCTAACAGACCATCCCAAGGCACGTTTGCTAGAAGACAATGGAATAAGGCTAAGAAGCCATCCTACTTTTGAACTGTGTCTTGGGTCACAAAAAGAAACAAATGTATGGCCCACTTCACACCCTAAGGTGGAATGTTGCTTTGGAACAATTTTTACAAACTCTGAGCTTGTTGCCCTGAGAAAAAAATGAGTGTCTTTCCAGTTCCAGAAATGTCAGCTCTTATCCAGTTGCTTACAGAGGCAACAGGAATCATGCTGCTTCTTTTGTTTTCGCGGCCACATCCCATTACTTCAGTCCTAGTTTTTTGGCTGTCAGAGAAAACGTGACCCTAGAGGAAATGGGTTAGAGAGAGCTCTTTAAGTCTTCAGCGAGGGCCAGAGTGCTCTCTGTGATAGCTTCTAAAGTTCCGAGGAGAAGCCCTCTAAGGCTCTCTGGAGAGGCCTCTTCACCGACAAGGCAGACCTCTATTCATTTATTCAGCCAGTTAATTTGATGAGTATTTATTGAGAAATTCTTTGTTTAATACATTGTTCTAGGAATTAACCACACTGAGATCACCATTCCTATATGAAAGGAACTCACAGTAAAAACACAGACAAGACAAGAAAACAAGCACAGGGGCCTACGTTTGTTTTTGCTGCTAAAAACAAAACAAAACCCCTAAATTGAAAAATTCTCTGATTGGGTCATAGTGGAAATTGAATGCAGAATAGTGTCTACCAGAGACTCGGGAAGTATGGGGAGGAGGGTAGAGACTAATCGGTTGATATAGAATTGAGCAAATGGAAGTGTGCTCCAACCTTGTAGGGCTCTTTCTGCTTGCATCAAGAAATAGATACTTGATCAAGACTGCAAACACAAAGTTTCTAGGACCAGACAAATGAATCAAACAGGTGAAACCAGGGGGCAGAATTTGTATCAAACTGGAGGGAGCTCTAGCAAACAAGGAAAGTAAACAACATATGGTTCTAATAAAACATGGCCTGCAAGCCGCCAATTCATGATCCCAGCTTAGACAAAGGTGGTAGTGTTTATACAGAGATGGAAATGACAATGGTGCTACAACAGTGTTTAGCAAATATTCTTATAAATCATTGAATTTCCATGTCAGTCTTACTCAGAAGGTAAATTTCTTAGGTCTGTTTCATAGACAAGAACAGTCTTACTCAGAAGGTAAATTTCTTAGGTCTGTTTCATAGACAAGAACAAACAGAAAACAGAGGACCAAAGTAGTTAGATAATTTGTCTGAAGTCACATGGCCCATAACTCGAGCTGAAATTTCAATTCAGGCAGCTTAGGTTCAGGGCAGTTGTTCTAGATGTTCGTGTCCTTAGTCTATTCTCAAGATGACGGGAATTCAGGTCCTGGTACAGTATACATATTGGGTATACCACACAGTTAATAACTCTAGATATGGTTATCCAATGCCCTATTCTGGACTCCGTGAGCACCTGCACTCACAGGTACACATACATATACATATGGATAAAATAAGACATTAAAATGGATTCAACAGGTTACATTTCTATTTTGTGCATATATAAAAATATGTTTTTGTTTATATATATGAACAAAAATAGTCAAAGAAAAATGTTATCAACTTGAGAGAGATGGGATATGAGAGACTTCAAAGGAGGTTAGTTGGAAGAGGCTGGGGGGAGGAAAGGGAACATGATGTAATTCTATTCAATCAAAATCATAATTAAAAATAAATCATTAAAAAGTAGCTAAAAAGTCATTCACTAAAATCTAAATCTTTAGGAATTGAAGCGATGGCTTAGCAGCTAAGAGTGCATGCTGCTCTAGCAATGAACCCGAGTTTGATTCCCAGAAACCACATAATGTGGCTCATTACCACCTGAAACTCTAGCTCCAGGGCATCCCACATCTTAGCTTTTGTGGGGCCCTAAACCCACAAACGCACAATAGACACATATATACACATATGCACTGTGAAAACAAAGCATATCTTTAAAAATATCTATATATAACTTTAAAAGGATTGTTTCAATATCTCATTCCTCTGAGCACTGGATCTTATCTATAAAACAAAACAGTGATAGAAATTGTGAAAAGGTCTTTAACAAAATCCAACACCCCTTCATGATAAAAGTCCCAGAGAGATTCGGGGCATAAACATAATAAAGGCAGTTTACAGAAAGCCCATAGCAAGCATCAATTTTGCTATTAATTTGAGAGAATTACATGGAGAGAAACTCAAAGCAATTCCACTAGAATCAGGAACAAGACAGGTTTCCACTCTCTTCAGATCTATTCAATATAGTACTAGAAGCTTTAGCAAGAACAAGAAGACAACTGAAGGAGATCAAGAGGATACAAATTGGAAAGGAAGAAGTCAATGTATCTGTATTTGAAGATGATATGATAGGATACATAAGGACCTCAAAAATTATAGCAGAGAATACCTACAACTGATAACACTTGCAGCAAATCCCCAAACAACCCAGTGTTGCCAAGACATTAGATTGCTTTCCAGAAACCAACAGGGAGTCCCCATTGCTGAAGACAATACCAACATAACTCATTGAAGATGGCAGAAAGATTTTGAACTGGTGCTTCATAGAGTCTTCACCCTTACATTTCAATGTCTTTGGTACAGGAACATACTCTGTATGTTCTCAAAAGAGAAATGTAAACATCAAGCCAGCCACAAACCTGATATCTTCAACGGTGTTCAACCAGCAAGACATGCTAGGGCAATAGTGGTACAAAGCTTGTGGGAGTAATCAATATCTGATTTGACTTAAGGCCTACTCCAGGGGATTGAACCCATGCCTGACACTGCTGGAGTGACCAAAAACCTGAGACTAGATAGCCCAGGGACATAGGATAAGACCAAATATTACTGGTCTTTAAAAAAAGTATAATGAAAATGACTTCTAATGAGTCTTCTATATTCTGACCCATGCCTTGCTCATCCATGAACAGAGTAGCTTCCTCCTATAGCATATGAGAATAAACACAGAGCCCCAAAGGCAGACATTATGCACAGAGTGAGAGAGCTTGGAATACTCAGCCTTAAACAGGATGTCTCCATCAAATCCCTCTCCTTGGGGTTCAGAGAACACTGTGGAAGAAGAGGTGGAAAAAGTGTAAGAGCCAGAAGAGATGGAGAACACCAATAAAACAAGGATCTCATATGAATTCACAGAGATTGAAGCATCATGCACATGGCCTGCAGGGTTCTACACCAGGTCCTCTATGTATATATTTTGACTTCCAGTTTAGTGTGCTAACAAGTGTGGGTCTCTTGTTTCTTGTGGCTTCTCTTGGATTCTCTTTCTTCTGTTTGTTTCGTGCATTTTTAATGTGTTAGCTTTTGTTCTATTTTATTATATTTATTTTTTAAAAATGAGATGGATAACTACGTTAAAGCAAACTCCCAGGAGGATTTTTTTAATTTAAAATAGTATGTATTTGAATTTAGAGATCACCCTTGAGTGTTCCATGCAAATGAGCTTTGCTGAGGCTAGTATGTATGTGCCATCATATTCATGTGTCATTGCATAAATATTGGATATTAAGAGAGAGGCAATATCCTAGTTTACCCACAGTTGCATCATATTCTCTCTCCATCCTCCCTCTTCTCTCCCTTCCTTCCTCCCTCTCTCATTGCCTGCTGTCTGTGAATGTGCACATGTGTTTTATATGTGCATATGTGCCTGCAGGTGCCAGTACCTGTGTATGCCTAGAGGTCATGGGAGGATATCAGTGTCCTGCTCCATCACTCTCTACTTTATTCCCTTGAGACACAGAGACTGAACCTGGAGTAATGCCAGCATCATGTACCCCCAGGGATCCTCCTGTTTCTCTTCCCCACAGCAGTGGAGTTACAGGTGCATGTAGCTATGCCCCTCTTTGTACATAGGTACTGATAGTTTGAATTCATTTCCTCATACTTTCCCAGCAGCACTTTTATCCATTGAGCACTGCTCCTATAGTCCCTCTAGTTAGATTTTCTTAGTGTGCATGCTCTTAGTTGTAGATATTATGAGAGTTAGGAAGGGGAAACTGGCTTGGGATCCTACTGTGAGTGTCTGTTTGTCACCTCTGTCCTCCTCAGGGTCTGGAGTCAATATCCTAATCCTTCTTTTTTTTTTAATTAAATGACATTAGTGTCTGGTGGGGTGTGTTGAAATAGGGGCAGCGGGGCTGCGTCCCCAGCACCCCGCCGCCCGCACGGCTAGCTTTACCAGAAATAATTACACGGAAACTGTATTCTTTTAAACACCTCTTGGCCCATTTCTATCTAGCCTCTTCTAGGCTAGCTCTCACACCTGGACTAGCCCATTTCTAATAATCTGCTGTAGCCCACTAGCTGGCTTACCAGGAATGATCTTAACCTGCGTCTCTCTGGAGTGGGAAAATCATGGCGACTCCTGACTCAGCTTCTTCCTCCCAGCCTTCTGTTCTGTTTACTCTTCCCACCTAAGTTTTAACCTATCAAATGGGCCTAGCAGTTTCTTTATTGCTTAACCAATGAAATCAACAGATTGATATATGACACTCCCACATCACTTCCCCTTTTTCTGTTTAAACAAAAAAGAAAGGCTTTAACTTTAACATAGTAAAATTACATATAACAAAAAGTTATCAAGCAAGAATTATAGTTATAATATTTATATCTATTTTATCTTTTATCATCACTAAGGAAAACTATAACTATCTATTCATTCTTCAACTCCATCAAAGACTCCAGAAGGATATAATACTACCTAAGTAAACAAGAAATAAGCAACCTCCAAAACTCTAGAAACGACAGAGACAACTTGCTGCCTGGACAGTCACCCAAAGTTCCTCTGTACCGTTGGGGCATCCATCTTCAGCCTTCAGGCCCATAGTATCCAGCAGACATTTTCATCAAGCAGGAAATTCCAAAGACAGTTTAGTCACTTTCTGCTGTGTCCTGCAGAATGTCTCGCAGACTCTTCCATGAGTCAGGAACTCCGAAAGACCATCTCACCTTTAGGCAAGTTCAGCAGTCCTCTCTCTGCGGGTTCTCTTTGTCCAGTTTGTGCAACAGTCCAGGCAAGAGCAGTTTCTTGCCCAAATGGCTATCAAACTCTATAAGGATCCTCTTCGATGCCCATCTTCCTCTCGAAGTAGATTGGTGCCGCCAGGAGCAGATATGTCTCATTGTCATGAAAAGTCCTAAGTTATTAAAATATTTTAAATGCCATATTCTGCAGCCTTTGAGAGATATGAAGAATGCCTATCTGAAATATATCTCTATATATCTAGAAAATCTAAGTAACATGACTACAAACTTGACTATTATTTATGATTATCCATCAATAACCTATATTTCCTAATTACACATTACATTTTAAAAATGAACTACACAATCATAACACCTTATTCAAGATCAGAAATACATATACATATAACAAAATTGACCTTAAAATCCACACCAATGCAAATTATTCATACCTATATCATTTCCCCCTTTAAATGTAAAAGAACATTTATAAACAATATTTTGGGAACATGGGCGTAGTTTTTTCTCTCCAAACTGCTTCCTGCTGAATGGGGGCGTCGTTAATGGGGTCTTTCATGGTATAACCTGTGTGCTAGTTCCATCTCAGTTGGCAGTTGAGCGAAGTAATTTTTTGAGGGTGTTACAGCAACCTTTCAGGATTTTCATACCAAATTGGAATAGAAGAAATCCATAGGGTCTGGTCCTCTGTGAAAACAAAAGAAGACCCTCTCCAAAGCATCATATCCTTAGACCCAAATTTTGAAATTGTAATACCCTTATATCCATTCTGGTTTAGCTTGGCAGCCCATGTAATGAAATGTCTCTCTGTACTTAGCTCCTTCACAGTAAAAAATTTTAAAGAAAGCACAATGTACATAATCCAGACTCTCTGTGAATTTTCCATTTTTACGTGGCTTATTTTTCTTTATTTCTTTTAATCTCTTAACTATCTGTACTTTGTCTCTTTAAAGACTTTACCTTTTTTTTAAACCATTAACTTTATTCTCTATATTCTTTTTCTTCTCTCTCTCAAGCCTACGTACATTCATCCAACAGTATGGTCTTTTATGTCTGAATCTGTTTTACTGTGAATCTGTAACATTTTTTTACTATCCAGTAAAAAAAAATTACTATTTATTCTTAAAATGTTAAGCAGTTCCTAAAATCTTAAGTTGCACCATGTATAGGTAATACGGTAATAAGGTACCGCCTGTTTCCTGCCCAGTCTAAACCTTAACTGCGCTGTTTTTATGGTAATTACGGTAGTTCCTGCCTGAGACCAGCACAGTTCAGCATGGCAGAGCTGAGCTCAGAGCTATTTGGTGCCTCTGAGCCACACACAGTTCCAGGCACACAGCAGTCCACATTGCCATCAACCAAGCCGTAGAGCTTTACTCCAAATGCTCCATTCAAAAGCTCTGTCTCCCACAGGGGCCAGACAGAGATCGCAATGGCGGCACAGCCCAGAAAGTGGCGGTTTAAAACTGCAGCTTTTTTCCTGTTGCGGCTGCTGAGTCAGGAAATTCTCTCTGCAGCACACCACCCACAAGCCACAAAAAAAACTGTGTTAAACTCTCTCTCTCCTTTTTAAAGCCCTCAGGTTTTTAAGTGGATTTAGGCCATCACGTCTGGGCGCCATCTGTTGAAATAGGGGCAGCGGGGCTGCGTTCCCCAGCACCCCGCCGCCCGCACGGCTAGTTTTACCAGAAATAATTACACGGAAACTGTATTCTTTTAAACACCTCTTGGCCCATTTCTATCTAGCCTCTTCTAGGCTAGCTCTCACACCTGGACTAGCCCATTTCTAATAATCTGCTGTAGCCCACGAGCTGGCTTACCAGGAATGATCTTAACCTGCGTCTCTCTGGAGTGGGAAAATCATGGCGACTCCTGACTCAGCTTCTTCCTCCCAGCCTTCTGTTCTGTTTACTCTTCCCACCTAAGTTTTAACCTATCAAATGGGCCTAGCAGTTTCTTTATTGCTTAACCAATGAAATCAACAGATTGATATATGACACTCCCACATCAGGGGTGTATGTGTGGAAATTCTCATGGTAAAGAAGGAGTAGACCCGGTAACTACTTTATTCAAACAATCCTGTATTTAGCTTCTTCTTTAACTCTGTCTTTGCAAACACATGGTACTTCCAGTCTCTGGCTTGTTCTGGATTTATAGATTTGAATTGGCTTGCTTCCCACTCTGAAAGTATTTCAAGTTTCCCATCCTGTGTGGTAAATCAGTTTACTCCTCTATCTGTTTTGTCAGATATACTAAACCTGCTGCCTTCTATCTCCCTCCCCATTCTTTGTTTCTTACATCTTATACTTGAAAAAAAATCCTACATTATCATTAACCTTTTAGATGGAAAGGAGATAAATACATGTAGTCAACAAGTCATATTACTGGAATACGTACTCACTCACTGTTAACGTCGAGTTACTCCATTACCTATATTAGGAATGGCTAGGAGAACCATTCAAAAATATTTTTGGCACCGGGGATGGTAGCTTATAGAGCATGTGTCTAATAACAAAACTCTAGGTTCAATCCCCAGTGTGCATCCTGTCCCCCATAGTGGTGATATCTTTTAGGATTTACATTACAAACAAACACTTTCAGCTAGCATTATTTTGTAATTGGTAATTTGTTCCAAATTAGTACCAAGATTCAGACTCCCACAAATACTTGGTTTATTTGACAACATTTTGTACAGTATGTTGAAGGGAAAAATGAATGAAGAATTGGTCATTAGATTGTTCAGCTGAAAATGTAGCTGTGTAATAGTGTTTGGTTTGCTAAGTTCAATACCAGCACCAAAACCAGAAGCACCCCTTCTCTGCCCAAAAGAAAGTGAATCTGATTTCAAATGGAAGCTTTTAAAAAATCTTGGAAAATGACTAAATGTCAGGGATCTCTGTGGAATGACAAGGAAGAGGGTGACTTGGGAGAGAAAGAGCATGCTGAAGACTGTGAATAAAGGGGGGAGCATTTCATGTTTGGCTTCTGCTGCACAAAAGTGAGTTCTGCGGGATTAAGTTTCACATTTTGTTTTTAGTTTTGCTCACTTGGTGAGTCCGTATTTAGCACTAGGTTTTTTATGTTCTCTCCCATTTTTCTAATATTTTTATAAGGGTGAGTAACAAAACTACCAATAAACAGAAGGATTGCCCCTTCCAATTGCACAAACTAAACATCTTTTGAAGAAATTTCTCTGTGTAGAATAATGGTTCTCAGCCTGTGGGTCATGACACCCTTGTGTAGAATGACCCTTACACAGGGGTCATTTAATACCATTGAAAAATAGACAATTACATTACAATTTTTAACAGTAGCAAAATTACAGTTTTGAAGTAACAACAAAAGCAATTTTGCTTCATATTGTTTTATCCTCTCCACTCTCACCTCCTGGTTTCTATTAAAAAAATGTCTATGATTGGTAACCAGAATCTCTTTATCAAACACCTTTAGTCTTTTGTTTATAAGCTCATTTTTTCTGCAATATGAATACATTGACTATTTTTCCAAATCTCCAAGTTATGCTGACATTTGCCAACTCCTTTAAGATTCTACCATAAGCCAAAAGGAAGACATATCTTAAATATTTTGCTTAGAAGTAGTCTCTTTTTAATATGCAAGTTTACTCATTATTTGCAAGCTTTACTTTACACAAAACACAAGAACACAATTTAGCCATATCTTCTGCCCTCGATAGGAATTGATTTTCTTATCATTTCCAATGTCTTCTTTGAATCTGCACCTTGATTAGAATCACGTTTAATGGACAACCTTTCTAGAACGAACCTCCAATGTCATCATTACCAATTTCAAAACTGATTCCAAATTTTGGAGTATTGTGATACCAGTATCCTTCTTGGTACAAAAACTTTTAGAGTTATAAGGACAGTATTGCTCAGTTCATATTTCAGACTATTACATGTTATTAATTGTAGTGATTTGTGTAATACAACATTTTGTGCTCTTATAAAAACACATGCTTTAATTGTGGAAAATAAAGACTGAGTATTTCCCTATCGTCATTTCTCATCATGTATATATCAAGTTACATCTTTGGACTGGGTGGTGTTATAATATTTTGTCTTAAAAATTGGAGGAGGGTATCTGGGAATGGATATAATCATATTTCCTTGTTTACAAGTATGAAAATGTCAAAGAATGCATCTTTAAAGTAAGTTTTCTCATTATGAACATGTCACAAGGGGAAAACCTTTAAGAAGCTCTGCATGAAACTTGGCTTACCTCTTTTTGAATTGGCCAGTGTAGTCTCATAGATCCCACAAACACAGAAACTTCTGTGAAATCTATTGGTTATCCTTCAGCACTTGATGGCCCTATTGTTGAAGATACCACTTACATGAGTCATAAAACATGGAAAAATCTAGCTCAACTAGAGTCTTCCTCCCTACTGTCTAGTGTTCATATTCCTGGAAGGCAATATACACACTACTAGAGGAGAAATGTAGTCATTAATCTCACCCAGCTATGAACCCTATAAGCTACAATAATGTCCTATTTAGCAAGATATGTATGATGGTGCAATAGTGGCAAGAGTGTTATGGGAGTAACCAACCACTTGTTGATTGGCTTTAAGATGGTACCCATACCTGACAATTGTCAAAGAGGCCAAATATCTTAGGACAGATAAATCATGGGCCCTAGGAGAAACTTACTATTATTATTCTGCTAAAGGGATATAGCAATTAATGAACCTAATGACACATAGATCAGTACTTTGCTCGATCCTCATTATAGAAGCTTTTTTACAGTAGACAACATTAACACAGACGTAGAAGTTGACAAACTTCAAAGAGTAAGAGACTGTGGAATGTCAACCCTTATACAGGACGTCTTTATCACACCCTTCCGCTCCGTGGTCAGGGAATCTATGTGGAAGAGGGTTAAAAAAATTAGAAGAGCCAAGAGTGGTCAATGAAGACAAAGAAACAGTATTTTCCAGACACAACAGGACAGATGAGTTCATAGAGATTCTATGACAGTATGCACAAGACCCACAAAGCTCAACTTAGACAAAATACCAATATGGAGGAGGAGAGATGTGCAGAAAGTCCTACCCATAGCTAGGGAAGAGCCATTGGCATTGACATTTGATTGTTGTTAGGGGAAAGTCAGTTTTCTTCAATGTTGTGACACCTGGTATATTTACCACAGTCCAGGGCAGGCTCCCATGCCCAGGAATAGTTGGTCAAAACAAACTGGACTCCATTTTTGAAAGAGAAAGAGAGTGGTGAGAAAGAGAGAAAGCACATGAAGTTGGGTGGGTATGAGGTTAGATGGGTAGAATGGTAGGGGAAGATGTGGGAAGAGTTGGGAGAGGGGGATGAATATGATTAAAATATATTTATGAAATTCTCAAAGAATAAATAAAAGCAGTATTAAAGAAAAGGAAGCTCTGGATTCGAACAGACCTTCCTACATTAAGGAGGATAATATGTAGTATTGAGTCTATTCATTAGCCTGTGAATTCAAATGTTAATCAGATTCAGAAAAAGCTTCACAGATACATCCAGAATGTTTCACTAAAAGTGGAATGTTTCACAAAATATATGGACACCCTGTGGCTTGGTCAAATTGACACATAAATTTAACCATCATAAATGAGTTTAATTATAGATATGTTTTACCTGTGCCTATCTTCTTTGTCTTTTATTAATTTTTATATAACTTTCTTATTTTAAAGATTTATTTATTTATTATATATACAGTGTTCTTCTGCATGTATGCCTGCAAGCCAGAAGAGGGCACCAGATCTCATAACAGATGGTTGTTGGGACTTGAACTCAGTACCTCTGGAAGAACAATCAGTGCTCTTAACTGCTGAGCCCTTGTACAACTTCCTTATTTATATTGTCTATTTAATTATCTTTCTGATTTCTAAACATTTTATTTAGATTTGTATTGAAACAGCCTTCCTCTAATTCAGTTTTCATGACACTACCAAGGAAATCATTTTACAATTATTTTAAAAAATTAATAATGTTTATATGTATATAGGTTATGTTCATATGAGTGCAAGTATTCCAGAGGACAAGAGAGTGCATTGTTTACCTTGGAGCTGGAGTCACAGAAGGTTGTGAGCCCTATGATGTGAGTATTGGGAACTTAACCTAAGTCCTCTTCAAAAACAGTATGTGCTTTTAACTTCTTATCTCCAGTACCAGGGAAAGCCTTTTTAAGAACAAATCCAATCTGTTCCTTTCAGAATGAAAATATTTTGTTTTCTAGGCTCTTGAAATCTTCTAGGTAGGGATACTAGACCTTGCTTATCCCTATCCTGAGAACTCTTTAGCCTCCTGCCCTATTTCTGCTACACCCCAGTCATCTCTACTAATTTGCATTTCCAGTGGAATGTATAAAGTGTCTTTCTCTTATGCTCATGTTCATCCTTATCTCCCTGCTAGAAATACCCTCTTGACCATTCCTGACCATTCCCGCCACTGGGTGATCTCTTGCATATATTGGCATCATCTTTGTTGTCAAACTTTCTATACATTTTGCTCTGATTCAGTGTGTTGTCCCTCTGGGTACCATGGCTTCTGGTCTATGTTATCTTTCATGATACCTCTTTCCATGTGGCCATTTACAGTTTAGTTGTCTGTCTTCCTTGCTGGACTGCATGCTTCTAGAGAAAACACTTGTGGTTGTTTACTGTAGGCAAAGCACACTGTCGTTGACTCAATACATATTTATTGGAGGACTGAGTTGTTTAGGAATAACAAAATGTATAAAGAGGTCTTTATAATTGCTCCAGGAGAAGTGGTGAGCACCACAATTCTAGTGATGATAGAAGATGCAAAGGGTCAACAGGTTGAAGATACTGGGGAAGTGTAAAATCCATAGGATCTGGAGAGTAAATACAAAGTATAAAGGAGAGGAGGGAGTTGGGACTCTAGGCTGAAGAGTGGTAAAGACAATAATGGTGGTAAGAAACAATAATTGGAGATTGAGAGTGAGATACATTTTTGAAAAACGTTCTTAGAAGGATGGTCCATATTGTGAGGATGAGGTGGTAAAGAAGGAATATATGGGGAGACAAGAGAATTGGAGAAACATGAGGATGGCGTGCTTGGCATGGGTTAAAAGGGAATGCAGTCTTGACAGGAAAAGAAGGGGTTGTTAGAAAGGTAATGAGAGCCTGGTGTGTGTTGTGGTTCATAGTAGTCTAGAGGGAAAAGTGTTTCAAAGGGGGAACCAGAAGAAATGTTATAAGAGCAAGAAGGAAGCAGACAGGTTTAGGCCATGTGGAGATCACTGAATCCCCTGAAATAACAGGATAAGTTGAACGGCAAGAGCAAGAGTCAGTTAAAATCTAATTAGGAAGCTAAACATTTGTTGGTAAAAAGGGAGATAGAATTATATCACCCAGGGTTAGAAATATTCATTAAAAAGCATGTAAAAAGCACGTAAAGTATCTTGTATAGGTGGCTAAACAATGTAAATATCACTTACATGATTTCATGGAAAATATGATTTTCCAATCCTGCAAGCTCTGCTCCTGCCACACAATATGAACGCATGTTCTCAGTATCTAACTTGGCTGACACAAAGCAATTGGATCTATCATGTAACCTAATTCTACTCTTGAAAAAGGTAGCTATGAATTCTAGTCTCCAGTCCTACAAATTAAGGGCAAATCTTTCTGCAACATAGCACATCTTTCTAGAGTACTTCCACAGTGATGGGGTTTTTGACAGTGTCTCATGTAGATCGAACTGGCCTAGCTCTGATTTCTCCACCCATCTACCTCCTCTCCAGTGCTGGGATTGTGTGATTATAGATGTATACCACCATGCATATCTTTACAGTGCTTTTCTAGAGTTCCTCTTTGCGCTCTCTCTCTCTCTCTCTCTCTCCAAAATTGGGCACGGTAGGATAAGAAACCCAGACTATGTTAACAAAGTTCATTTTGTCATTCAATAACATCTTCCCTATTACAGGCCCTGTTTTCTTGCTGAATGACATATTCCCACAAACTCAGCTTATCCATTTAGGAGGTACAAAAAATGTATTTCTATCTAGTGAACCTGCCCCATATTCCATCTATAAGATGTACTTACCAATTTGTTTTGCCAAACTCAAACACTAGTATTTCAACATCCTTGTCCATCCAAATATGTTTCACCTAGGACCCTATAAGTTCCCACAAATGAAGAAATGAATTTGCTTTAATGAATGACTTTTCCATGGACTTTAATTATTATAGGAATGAAACTGACTCCCATTAACTTTATGTTACAGGTAAAGAAACTCAGACCCAGCGAAGAACGTTTCCAAGGGCACACAGCTAGTATCTCAGCAACGGTAGAATGTGAATAAAGTGGACCGGAGTCCATTTCCCCTTAACTTCCCCTTAACAAAGTTTATGGGACATGATTTATTTAAACAAGGCAATAGTACTTGTTTGTATCCTATTCTATTGTGCTTTGTTTCCTAACCAATCTTTTAATTTCTTCTTTCCTAAAAACAAAACCAAACAGTAATGGCAACAAGAGCTGTTGACATTGGCCAGTGGCATGGGGCTGTAGTTCAGTGTTAGAGGACTAGCCTAGCAAACACAAAGACTTAGGTTCTATCACCAGCCCCTCAACAACATCAAAACCCAAACTGACTATTAGATAATCTGTTTAGTAGTTGAGAGGTCATGTAGAATCAAAGAGAAAAGATAGTGAGATTTGAATTGTATACTTTCTATATCCCAGACCCTTATAAAAGAGTCAGTCTTTTGACTTGAGATATGCAATCTAAAAAACACTAACCATAGCCAGACCAGAGCACACCCACAAGACTGTGGTTTTGATCTCCTTCTGGCTAGGCCTAAAAGGGACTGCCAGACGTGGAATTTTTCTTGGCTTGCTTACCAGGTTTATGAAACCTGTGAGCCAGACCTTCCCCCATCCCTCCATAGGTGCTATGAAAAGCCTGGGACTTCTCTGGGGCCAATTGTTTCATGAACTTGGCTCTGCTTGAGGACCCTAATTCATCTGCCTTCCTTCATTACCATCAAAGGGAGGTAACCTATCTCCAGAATCAATCTGAACTTCCTCCCCTACTTGGTTTCACTTATTTCTTTACATCAAGTCTATGATAAGGAGTATAAGTGATTTTAATTCCTTTATAGACACAATAGGATGATTAAAATTTCTCCAAGTTTGTTTTAGGCTGCAAATCAGCCTTCTGCCTGCACTAACACAGCATTAGATCGGCCAGCATTTGCTCCAGTGGTTAACATCAGGTTTGAGCAAATTGATACTGTTAGCTATTTGCCACTTGCTGCCTCTCAGTTCTAGTTTCTGTGTCTTGAACACTCAGCTCAGTCTCTATCAGGAGAATCTCTTGATCAAGAAAAGAAAACGCTTATGCAGTAAGGTCTAAGTACATGGTAGCAGGAGTGACGGTACAGTGCAGTGAGGACCTCAATGATTCTGTGAAAACTCTGGTTCTTCAGTGAGGATAACTAACCACTTTGTGATTGGGTTGGAGGCTTGCTACATGAGAGAGATTGCACACCTGATACCATAAACCTGGCAAAAGCGATGTGAAGAAGACCTTGGCCCAAGGGAGGAAAACACTACTGTTGTTTCCTAAAGTGAATATATTGTCAAGCTGCTTTCTAAATATTTATGTTTATATCCATAGACTACTGTGGCTCTCATCTTAGGTCAGTGGAGCTCCCTTTTGCAAAAGATTATGGTTAATGTAGACTCATATATGGTCAAAGTGCTGAGAATAAGTAATTAATGAACACTCAGTCTTAAAAGGGACATCTTTATCACCTTTACCCCCAACCACTAGGAAACATCATAGAAGAAAGAACAGAAAGAATTTAGGAGTCAAAGAATGGGTAAGAGTGCCATGAGACTCTGTCATCTAGATATGATATTGGAATTGCAAACATGAGCATATATCAACTACAGATACCCACACTCTATCGTTCATCATGAACAGACAAGGCATCCATGAGGTCCTGGACATTGATAAGAAGCTAATGGTTGTTTGTTAAAAGTTATTAGAGGAAGGGGTGTCATTTTTCTCAAATGGCATAGCCATTGGGGAACTTGGTGGGAAAAATAAGAAGGGGTTCAGAGGGAGAGGAGGAGAGACAGCATAGAGTAATTAGGCTAAATATAATCAGAATACACAACATATCTACAAAGAACTAAAATATAGAGATGAAAACCAAAATATTGTTCTTCAGATTTTCAAAATAAACTTCCATATCACTACCCTGTATAATCACAAAAGCACCTCTCAAAATATTCCAAGAAATGGAGGTAATCTCATTTACATTTTTAGCAAATTTTGTTGATCATATTAAATAAAGACATTGAAGAAAAATGGACAGCAAGAGAAACAATGGAGAGAGAAGGATTAAAGGAAATCTTGGTTAGTTCAAAGACTGTTAACTTTGACTTGAATATATTGCAGGATACAACTGTAGACATGAATGTAATGAGACCAAAGAGGTAGTTATGGGCCATATTTGAAAGGGCCTTGTTTGCTATTTTGAGGAGTTTGCAACGATATCTTGAAGATAAACGAAGAGAATTGAAATATGTTAAGTAGGACTGTGAAATAACTAGATTTTTTTTAAAAAAAACAGGGTATTTCAGTCGTCACAGTGATGATGTCGTATAAAACTAAGGACACCATTTAGATATCATCAAAGTGAAAGGCTATTAAAGTTACTGAAAAAAACTTATCAGATAAATGTAACCATCATATTAACAAATACATCCTTATTTTAGATGATCAATGCTCTCAATGCTAAGTACAATTATCAGTAGTTATTCACTTCTGTACGCAGTTGATCCGTTAACTATTTCTTTAGCAACCACTGTTTTATTATAGCTTCTGGGTTCAACACTCTCCTGACTTTTCTCCTTTATGACCCTCTTCCTTTATCTAATATGGTATAATTAGGGGCTGAGGCAATGCCTTAGTCAGTAAAGTACCTTGCCACACACCTACATAAAGAGGAGTGCAGTGGTTTATGTCTGGAACTGGAAAGGTAAAGGCAGGTGGGGCCAGTCAGACTATCACCAGGTTCAGTGATCAACCGTGTCTAGAAAATAAGATGGAGAGCAATGAGGAGGCACGCAACATTGACCTCTGTCCTATTCCACACGCACACAAATAAGTACCTACATGCATGTATGCACATATTCACATGATCATGTACATGTGCCATTCACACACAATGAAAAAATAAAATGGTAGAATAAGTCAAGTATGAAGACAAATACTTGTAATCCCGGGTACATTGGAGGCTCAGGCAGGAGTATCACAAATTGAAGCTAGACTGATACCTAGAGAAACCTGATAGCAATAAAAGTTAGACCTGTTTAGACTTTCACCCAAGGCCTTCTCATTTTCCCACTCTGTACTTTCTCAAAGTGAACCCAACAATGTCCATGTCTTCAATCCACATCTATATGGAAACAACTTCTCTTCCAAGCTTCGAAATGATATCTATAATCCCCCATCTATCATGCTCTTGAAGCCATCATCATGTCCCTGATCAAACGAATTCTCTCATTTTCTGTGCACATGTATTTTCTAATTGATCTGGAACACTAACAGGGACTACTCATCTTCCATTACAGCATAACAAAACACGATTATTTTGAAGTTTTGTTTTCCATAATCTGATCCCTACTGTACTTCCCAGCCTTGACACATGTGTCCTAGGCTCATGCCAAACTTGTCTTCTTTCTTCTTTGGATTCCAAGGTCTTCTTTTGTTTCTTCTGTTGTTATATCATCTGTCTGTAACATTCTTTTTCCAAAGTCTTCATCTTCTGAGTTTCTGCATAACTTTCATATCTTAGCTTACATATCAAGTTTTTTGGTGAAGTGTCCTAGACTCATCTGCCTAAATTGTGTCTTCCATACTAGTTCCCTCCTCCGCTGCCTGATGGTAGAGAAAGCTGAAGATTGCCTCTATCTTGCCTTTTGCTTCCTGTGACTGAAACAAAATTGAGAAACTGTTGTTTCTCTTTCACAGACCCTAAGTGGTCCCTTCACCTACTACTCTGGCAAAGAACTTCTTGTAAGACACGCATGGACCTCAGAGCCAGATTATCTGGAACATAACCACGGAGTTTCATGACGTTTGGAGTCAGAGGTCCCTTATAACAACCCATGAATTTCCTGCACACTGCTTTAGGATAATTTAAAAGATTTAATTATTTTTGAAATGGAACCTGGGTCCTCTGGAAGAGAAACACATTGTCTTAACCACTGAGCCATCTCTCCATTTTTGAGATCATTTATATACTGTCTTCATGGCCCTGACTGTTAACTACACAAGGATAGAAACACTATTCTGTTCTTGTCTGTGTCCCCAACAGAGAAAATTGACACATAGCAGTTAATAAAAATTCATTCAGTGAATGAGTGGGCATATTTTTTTTCTAAAGCATTAATTAAAGGGGAATGTTAAAGGAGAATGCTGTTCTGAGTTTGGAGGTCAACTTTAGTGTCTGCTGAGAACATACTCTGGAGGATTGACAACTAAGAAGATCTAAGCTACATTCTTATTTCCATTTTCCATAATGCAAATAAGTAGCATACTTCCTTGTTCTCAATTTGTCCTCAGGTTTCTCTTTAAGATTTCCACAGGGGAAAAAATACCAGAAATAGAAAAAAAGAAAAGCACAATAAAATGTTGTCTTCTGAGAATCTAAAAGATTTTAAGTCTACTTAGAGATTTGTCTGAAGTTTTAGTTTGTCTTCAAGTCTACAAAACTAATTTATCTGGAGCTAATTCAGTTGTTGATAAGTTTGTTTTCTTCTTCAACTTTCAGTTACAATGTATGTGCATGTATGTGCGTGTGTGTGCGTGTTGGGTGGGTTGAGCCTTCATTACAGCTAAACCTCAGAGTCCAAGATTGAAAAGCTGAGATAAGGGACCTCTGACTCCAAACGTCATGAAACTTCGTGGTTATGTTCCAGATAATCTGGCTCCGAGGTCTATGCGTGTCTTACAGGAAGTTTTTTGCCAGAGTAGTAGGTGAAGGGAACACTTAGGGTCTGTGAAAGAGAAACAACAGTTTCTCAATTTTGTTACAGTCACAGGAAGCAAAAGGCAAGATAGAGGCATCTTCAGCTTTATCTAACTCAGTAGAGCCGAGTCAAGGATTTGTCTACAACAAGGAAGTGACCATTCAAAATGCCTTGCACTTATGCTATTGGTCCCAAGAGCTTTAGTTAAATCTAAGCTCAAGGTCTTTTCCTTTTTAACACCAAAGTTGATATTGGATATATAGAGAAAGACAGGCAACTTTATTATAGATTTGATACTGACTACTGAGTCCTTGAGGAGCCTACATTTTTTTCTTTAGAGAGATGAACAAGGATGTCAACAATAGACATATCAAAGTGGATGGGAATATGCCCATAAGGTCTCAACCCTACAACACTTTACTAAGATGTGGTCTTCCATAAGGCAAAGAAAAACCAGCCTACAATTCACAAACACAGACAACGAAGAGGACCCTAAGAGAGACATACATGGATCAACCTACATGGAAAGTAGAAAAAGACAAGATCTCCTGAGTAAATTGGGAGCATGGGGACCTTGGGGGAGGGTTGAAGGTGGGAGGGGAGAGGCAGGGAGGGGAGCAGAGAAAAATGTAGAACTCAATAAAAAATTAAAAAAAAAAGAATGTGGTCTTTGGGCTAAGAAGGATGGCGCAATATCTATTTCCTTCTCCTGGGATCGGTGGCACATTTTTATTATTTTTCATACATTCATGGAACAGGAGTGCTTGCTTTCTGTGGGGCTTCTAGAACCTTTAGAGATGGCGAAGGTCACAAAGAGTTCTTCACACCAGAAATAATTTCCTTCTGCTTTCTCTACCTCAAAACTCAAGAGCTTTCCCTGAGAATAATTTACCTTTTCCACAAGAATTTGTCCAGAGACCTATTTACAAAAATTTTACTAAGCGCATACAAAGGTAAATTGGTATGTACAGTATTGGACTTCACAGAGTTTACGTCTTAGCTTCATGTTTAGGAATCTCTGTAGTACTGCTTTATAGGGAAGCTGTGTTACCTTATGCTTAAATGCACATTACCAGATCCTAAAGTATCATGAGGTTCAAGGAGTAGAGACTTGAAATCAGCCTCCCAAAAGTCCAATCTTAGCAGATCCACTCCTCGAGCATGTGACCCTTTCTTATTCTCAAGCTTTACATCTGTAAATGAAACTGGTATTTAATTGACCACATTTACATGATTATCTAAAGGGATGTAGCCCAGTCCCAAATTAATAAATATTTTTGTAAAGCATACAATACTGCTTGGTTTGGAATGGAGTTTTAAATTTTAAGTAATCCTTTCCCAAGGAATCAAAGCAGTAATCAGACGAAAAGTCACGGTGTTGCCTATATATTATATCCAGGTGCTAGCTTCTTGATAGAGAAACTCTTCAATCTTGGCGTCTCCCAGCTGCCCCCAGTGCTTTGCTTGCTGCCTGAGAACGCTGCAGATAGAGCACTTGTCTGGTTTGTTCCTGTGCTCTCAGAGCTGGGAATAGACTCTAGCACACAACATGCTTGTGACTTATACGAATCCACCCTCACAAGCAGCCTCTAAAGTCGCGCTGTTATTAGCTTTAGTGTTAGATGAGGAAGTAAGACAGAGACACTAAGTCAATTGTTTTAAAAATATTCAAGCAAGTTAAGCGGTAAAGCGGGAATTTGAATCCAAGGTGTCTTCCCATATTTTTAATTCATACAAGGTACTTGTTTGATATTTATAATAAATTATAATTGTGCAAAGAAAGGGTGCCATCATACATGGACACTGGTTATTATAGCCTCGTTCCCAGAAATTGGATACAAATCTACTCTTTATAAGTCTCAGGCTTTTTACTAATGTGCCCAACACACGTATAGTTTGGAAAAAATGAACCCACAGTGCTCATTAAGAATTCTTGCTGCTTAGAACATCTTACAGTGTGATCATTTTGCTGTGTGAAGAACCCCTTTTGTTGCGTTAATCATCACCTCCTAAATGGTCCCATTTATACAGTTAGACTTTTCTCACGTGGAGTGGACTGGTGAATATCCATTAGTAGATCTCTTCTACTCACGCACAATAGCCCCCCTCACCTCCTAGAAGTGTAGGGCTATAAAGACAGTTGGTGCCCTCTTCTGGGCATTTGGGGCAGTAGCATGCATTGAGTCACCAGGGTGCGTTTCTAGAAAGGCAGTCAGGTCAAATTCCTTCCTCTCCATTCAAATGACAAGAAGGAGGGTGGTTTGAGGGTCTTTCACTGAAAACAAGAACACTGGTCTGGGCCGGGTGGCAAAAACTTACAATGCCAGCTGTTTTGAAGGGAAAGGCATGAATATTCATAGGGCCAACCTGGGAACTTAGGTGAGACACTATGGCTTGTGGCAGGGATGCTTTGAACATAGCTATGTGTTTACAAAGTTAGGTCATGGTAGTTACAAATAATTGTACAAATTATTGATCAGATAATTTAAGATTATACTGATTTTCTGTAAATTTCTAGGTTTAGACATATTTGAAATTACAAACATTGATAATTATTAATAAACTTGCTTTAATATCTAAGAAAATTATGATCAAAGCCCTTACATGGACAGTTGCTAGTTGGCCTCACTGTTTGTATTATTATATAGAACACAATATAAGATACATAGTTTAGTTGAAGGCAAGAGTCAAATAGCAAAGACAATATTAGGAAGACAGAGAAGTGGTTTAGACAGCGAGGAGGCCAGGACTAGTGGCACAGATCTGTAATCCTAGCTACGAAGTAGACTAAAGCACAAGGGACCACAAGTTCAAGGCATGCCTCGGTCACAGAGCCAGTTCCAGGTAAGCGTGAGCAACTTAGTGAGATCCTGTCTCACAAA
Organism: Microtus pennsylvanicus; assembly: GCF_037038515.1. Classification (NCBI taxonomy): domain Eukaryota; kingdom Metazoa; phylum Chordata; class Mammalia; order Rodentia; family Cricetidae; genus Microtus; species Microtus pennsylvanicus. The sequence goes on along the minus strand of NC_134601.1, from coordinate 131,551,529 downwards.
TAAAAGACGACCTGGGATGTAAGTCAGTGGTAGAGTATTTGCCTAACATTTGCCAATCCCAAATTCAATTCTCATACCACAGAAAGAAAATGAGAGGGGAGACTGGGAGGAGGCCGTGGGCTGAGGGGGCTCTACAGTCTGTGAAGCTGGGATAAATCCATCAGGCTAAGCCCCAGCTTTACCAGGCATGCAGCATAGAACACAGATAATGAAAACCAACCTACACTCGGTGCTTACTTTGTTCCAGAGTAACACTCTCATAAAGGTTTCGCATGCATTAATTCCATCAGTCCTCATAATATTTCAGTTTACCTCTTAGAAAAATTGAGAAGATGATTTCTATGAGGAAATTGGAGGCAAAGAGAAACTGCGTAAATTGCCCAATACAAGGTAACAAGTGGTGGGCCTGGAGTTTGCCATTGGAAATATAAAAGAAAGGTGATAATATAGAGAGGGAAAGAATTGGGTGCTGTTAAAAAGGACGCCTCACAAAGGTTACCATGGCAAAAGGAGAAAAGCCTACAGTGCCACCCCATTGCATAGAGGCATTCCTGTAAACAGGCATGTTAAGGGCTAGATTTTTGCCAAGAAAAATTAATTTGCATGCTGCACATATCCAGCACCGTGAAAGCCAAGGTTAGTTCTTGAAATTTCTGAAGAAAACTAAATAAGCAGGAATAGAAGCTGCAGATGTCCATTAACAGCTGAATAATGAAGAAAATGCGATATACCTGTGAGAACACACACACACACACACACGCAGGTATTATTTGGCCATAAAGAAGAGCAATAGTGAAACTGGAAAGAACTTAGCACTTAATATTGCGCACCACCCCTCCTGAGGAATCCAATTCAATCTCCAGCAACAATGCGGGGGTTTCATAACCTCCTGTACTTTCTCTTCTGGTATCCATGAGCCCCTGTATCACTAGTACATAGCATCATTTAAAATGAGTCTTCTTTTAAAAAGATAAAGAAGAGCAAAATATGTCATCTGAAGGAAAATAGATTGAAGCAGAGACCATTATAGTAAGAGACATAAGCCAAACTTTAATATCAATTTTTTCTCCTATTTAACATATGGAAAGAGATGAAGAAGCAGGGAGACAAGATAGGATAATGAGGGAAAATGGAAAAACAAACATCACATCTTCTCCATGATATAATAGCCTAGGGCAGGCTATTTCCGGGGGGAAGAGAGTATGCTTGGGGGTGTGTATGAACAAAGTGCAGTAATACACAACTATGGGATGACATAATGAAACCCATTATTTTGTATGCTGTCCAGAAAAAAAAAAGAACAAGTAGAAAGCCAAAGAGCGAGGAACCTGTGTTCGACTGAAGGTCCAGCCTGCTCCACCGAGAGAAAAGCACATTTGAGGAGGAAGCCAGCAATGTTGGGACATATGCTCTATGAATTCATGACATAGGAGGTTTCAAAAACAATGAGACCTCTGCAATCTGGTATGTAAAACTCAAACAAACAAACAAACAAACAAAAAAGCAAAAACCCAAAGCCCATGCTTCTTGCATGATAATGTCTGTTTGTAGACAGCCACATTATGAGGTAAGTGCCTCCCACATATCAGGCCTCACTCACCACACTTAGATCTTGACCTTATGCCTCATGTTCTCACCAAATCTCCAACCAACCTGGGCGAGAGCAAGTTTGTAACCTATCGTCCCTTTCAACAGAGCTGTTGCCCAGGGAAGCTTAAACCAATGGCCTAGGCCTGTTGCCTCCCATTAGGAACCTAGGTC